>NC_133819.1:5396084-8103584 GCF_047830755.1 Zonotrichia albicollis
GAAGGATCTAGAAGGAGGCATTTCTAGACTGGCAGGGAAAAAATTAGGAGTGACTATTTTTCTTTCTTTGTGAGATATAATTGTTATTATCTGAATTCTCAACTGGTATAAGCTAACTTGGCTCTACCTAAGGTGACAGAATCACTTATTATACCCCCACTTGTGTGTAACATTTAATTCACTAAACATCAGCTGTTCATTTTTTATTGCTTTTTCTGAAAACTACTGTAAACAAGGATCTGCACACATTTTGCAATGCTTCAGCACTCCTTTTATCAGCGTTCAAAGCAGACTTACTTTAAAATTTGTGATTCACTACTGATATTAAATTAAGATTCCAAAAGCACTGTTGAATGTCTAATGGTGGTGGCAGACAGCATAGATTTGTATAAAAACATATTCTCATTTTGACATGCAATAGAGGTTGTTATCCTGTGCTGTAAAATTTATTTTATATCTGTATAAAAAAATATAGTTTTTAAAGAAAAAGAAAACTGGTTTTCACACTGACACACACTCTGCTTTCTTGGGGATCACTTTTTTTTCTGGAATCTTAGAAATTAATTTGTTTTATTTGTATTTCTGCTTTGCATTTCAATTTCTGGCAATATTCTGCTTTTGTAAGAAAGTAACAGTGATTGGGAAACTGTAAGATATTTTTCTGGGAGAAAATGAAGCTTAAAGCTATACAGTCTACATGACTGGTGACATGTCCAAAATCCCTCATGTTCCAACCATCCCCAGTTGTGGCAGCTGGAATTTGCAGGGAATTGTACCAGGTTTATCCCTTCTGAAGGATTAGGAGAACAGGGAGAGCTGGTGTAACTGCACATTCTGCTGAGATCTGCTTCTCCAGATATTAGATGGTTCTCACCTAAAAAATTCCCAAATACCATAAGGCTTCAGGGCACTTGATCTTATATTCATTTCCTAGGATACATGCAGAAGAAAACTTTTGCATATTTCTGTATCTTCAGTTTCTAATGGGTCATATCTTATTTTTTGGAGAGTGGCTTCTGATGTGCAGGAGCTGTGGGGGTTTTTGACAAATCTGTTCTGAGAGAGAGGCTGGAACAACCCAGGGTATCTTCCACCTTGTGTTTCACTTGATGATGCAGTTCAGTGCTTACACAGTAACACTGACAGCACTTTTTATCTCTTCTGGCATATGGGGCTAGAAAATTACTTGTAAGGAGCCTCAAAGGTTAATGAGAGCCAGTGAAATTCATGCTATCTGCATGCCATTTAATACAGTAATCCACAAGACACACGAGGAAAGCAGTTCCTGGCAGAAATAGAAAAGATGTCATGACCCTGGACTGTGGCGGTGAGTGGAACAAAGGGCTGGGTTTCTTAGATTAAACATTTAATCCTTTTGGGGTGACTGAGGTCAGGCAGAGGAAGCAATCAGGAAGGTGCTCTCATAGCACAGCCAGTGTCAGACTGTGTAACAAAAAGAGCAGGTTCACCATCACAGTGTTACCTGCTGCTGTAACAGGACACACCAGGCTTTTGATTCTTAATTGGGAATAAGTGCCAGGAGAAATCATGTATAAGCACCTAATTCCAGTCTATTCAAAATTTGTGAAATGCTAGGTGATTATTTGCCATTACAGCTTGTGATATGGTTTTTATTTTGCTGTTTATCTTTTCAAAGAAAAAATAAGGTTGCCAAGACCTTGGATATTGTGAAGTAGCATCACCTGTTTAGTGAAGGAGTTTACCTGTGCTCTCAACCAAGGTCATTGGATGTGTTTCCCTGGAAATCAATTTCTCCATGTTGGAGCCATCTAATATGCATCTCACAGATTTTATTTGATGTTTTGCAGCACGTGCCCTGAGGGATATATATGTCTGAAGGCTGGGGAAAATCCTGACCATGGTTACACAAGCTTTGATACTTTTGGCTGGGCCTTTCTCTCCTTGTTCCGTCTTATGACTCAAGATTACTGGGAACGTCTTTACCAACAGGTATGAGGTGTTTTATTACTGTTAAAAAATAAAAATAAAGACATAATCTTGTTACAGTGGCATAAGCAACAGTTAAAGACCAAAAAGAATTGCTGGTTATTAGGTAAACTGTGCTTTGTGTATGTTCTAGAGAAGGATAGTCAGATGTTCTGGAGAAGGACAATCAGTTCTAATAATTAATAATTTTCTTAAGAAGAATAATGTCCAAAGACATTAGGCTGGGTGTTTGGGGAAATTGGTGAAAAGTGGTACTGAGAGAAAGACCCTAATTCACCTGAGTCTAAATGAAGTTCACCACTTAAGGAAGATCACCACATCACCACTTGGTGATTTTTTGGTGGATGGTGTAACACAAGTTAATATTTTGAGTCCAGCCCAAGAAAAGGCCAGAGAAGCACCTGTGTTCTTGTGATATCTGGTTTTGCAAGGTGTGGTGCTGAGCACATATTCAGAAAATGGCAACACTATGTGATACATTTCAGTTCTCTCTGCTGCAATCTCTTCATCATGGACATTCAACTCACAGTCACATCCAAGGTGGTCTCTGAGTGAATGCTCATTTCAGCATGCATTTACTGAAATGTGTGCAAACCCCAAAGAACTACACCTGCCAGTTTGGTTCTGAATGAAATTCTCTGTCCATGAAGCCACTGACAATTTGCTGCTGCATCTCAACCCTGACAAAACTGGAAGGTGATCATATGGAAATAGGGGATAACTTTGACAGAACCACTCTGAAGGTGCTGAGGTAAACATTGCTGAAGATTTGGGGGATTTCAGCTTTACATACAGCCAGTTATGCAATTTCACTTCAGGAAAACGTAAAACAACAAAACTGAAATTCTTTAAACAGCTGCATTCACTTGCTTGGCAAAGAGCTATGTGTACAACTCTGGAAGACAGAAACTGTCATGGCAAATAAGGATGAACATCACTCCATTTTATTATTTGACCTTATACTATCACACAATGTTTTCTGTCAGTAGTATCATCTCTCTGAGCATGGGACATATCTGTTACATATCTGTTACACATAAGCTGTCCCCCTAAATTCCAGTTATGGCAATAAATCTGGTGAAGAACCAGGGGATACATTCAGCAGAGCCCAAGGTTTGGTTCTTCTCATCCTGACACAGATGTCTCAATGATATTTGGTTGAGTAGTACCCTAAACTTGTATTTTTCTCCCTGAAAAAGGACCTGGATTGTAGACATCTGAAGGGATCCAACATGAATCCCACTTGGATGGTTTCTACACACAAGATAAAACCAGATTGAACTGTGGGGGAATTTTTCACTGCTACTGGCTCTAATATCTATTCTGAAAAGAAAACCAGCAGAGATATTTGATACAGGAGGAAAGCATTGAAAGCATTTTTCTTTTAGAAATTAATTCACTGCAAAGCACACAATTTTTTGATTAAGGTATAAAAATTTATTGGCGAGGAGATTATTTCCTTGTATGTGGTTGTCATTTCTCATCAAAGGCTTTCTGTTTGAACTATTAACAAAGGATGAACTCAATTATATTATAAATCTAATTTTAAAAGAAACCCCTTCTTTTCTTTATTTGTTTTTTCTTTTTCAAAACATGGTAAAGCAGTGTTAATTTTACTTTTGCACGTACAGACTCTCAGATCTGCTGGGAAGATCTACATGCTTTTTTTCATGCTGGTCATCTTCCTGGGCTCATTCTACCTGATCAACCTGATTCTGGCTGTTGTGGCCATGGCATATGAGGAGCAGAACCAAGCCACTATTGCTGAAACAGAGGAGAAAGAAAGAAAGTTTCGGGAAGCCATGGAGATGTTGAAGAAAGAGCAGGAGGTCAGTGAACTATGTGACATGATTAACATGGGGTGACTTGAACAAATGTTACCTTGGGATTCACATCCTCTTTATTTCACATTTGTGTGATAACCAAAGTAAAAGTTTGCTTGAAACAGTTTAGTGTTTATTGTACTGGACAAAGTTATTGCAATTTTTTTTTTTTTTTTTTTGCTGAAAGAGAAATTATAGTTCTCCCTTTAGGAGTGGAGCCATTTGGGGTTTACATATCCAGGAGTGTACTGGTTTGACCATGCCACGTATGCCAGCAGAGAAAATTAATCTAGTTTGGCATGTGAGATGTTTTAATGATGGCAAAACCACATCTGCATTTGAGCACAACCCAGCTGTGCTGGTAGCTCAGCCAGAGCCCCAGATGAACCTCCTTCCACCACCCCTTTAGCATGTATTGTTTTCCTCATTGTCTTGCTCCACCTGCTGTAAATATCCAATTGTTTGAAAACGAAGGTAAAGGTATAGACAAACCTCTTTGAAGCACACACAGCTTCATTCCTGGAAAAGTAAACAGGCAGACCTTGAGGTTAAGATCTGCAAATTATGCAAAGGGTATGGATTTAATGTTATGTCATAAATTTAAACAAACCAGGGAGGCCAAATGGTGGATGTAGCCTTATAGCCTTAATAACAGTATTTAATTTGCATGTGGTTTGTGTGGGGTAGAAAGCTTTTATTAAACAGCAGAAGAGAACATTTTAGGTGCTGTGAACAAGAAGACAATAAGAAAATTAGTCTGAAATAACACGTAGCACTGTAGTTCAGAGAAATAAATCCTTGAAACACAATATAAACTAATATACATAATTTTCTTTTGGGTACATATGGCTTCAGAGCCTAATCCAAAGGCCATTTAAATCCTTGGAAAGAAAATAGAAAATGCAATTCACTCTTGACAAAGTGCTAGTAGTGGCTTATGAATCATTTAAGTCCTTTTAAAGATCCTCTTTGATAGTTTAAGTAATAGGTAAATGCAATTTAGTCCATATACAGCCACTTTGAACAGAGTAACTCTGCCATAACCTAAGGGAACAAGCTGAGCTCCAGCTCGTACCTATTTTGTACAAATTTTCATGTGTATTGACTCCAGCTGAGCTCTTCCTAATAACAGTCAACTTTAGTAGCCCCAGCTATAATTAAAGATATTTAAGAATTTCATTTTGAAGGCTTTGATTTCAATTAAACCTGTGTGTACACAAAGAAAAGGAACATTAAGCCCAGAAAGCATAATGTGTCAAAAAACAGTCGCTCCTGAAAATCTGATTTTTTCCCATTTGTTTATATTCTTTATAATAGAGTCTTTTCTTCAGCCAACAATTTCTCATCTTCCCTGTGCCCTGTTCAGTGCAAAGGGAGGACAGTGCATGACTCGAGAACAGCTCTTTGCTTTCTCATCATTTGTTGTGTTGCCTTAGGGCAGCTCGAGCAGACTTCCCAGCTCAGGCAGTCAAAGCCTGCTTGGAAGAGGAAGTGACTAATATCCTCCAAGGTTTTTCAGGGCCTCTTGCCACTGCTCAGACTCCACGTGCTTCAAAAATGCTCCATTTGCAATATTCCTGGAGTATTATCCTAGTTTTATGGGAAGGAAGTTCAGGAGGGGAGTGATTTGGGTCCGTGATGTTCACTAATGAAGTCCAGTAATTCTGCAAATCAACTCCTGGCATCTCAAAGTAGACATTTGGAAGGAGAAGCTCAGGAATGGGAACTGGGTGGCTGCACCATGGAGCTTTCAGGTGTCCTGCTGAGATATCTCACCCCAGTCAGAGCTACTCGATTTTAATCTGTTTCTCCAAACCTCAATAAAGATTTTAGTTTTGGCTTTCTCACTGTACCACTAAGTTCTTGCCTCAAGAGCCTTCTTTTGCATAATTCTCATATCAGACCTCACGAACTAAGCTTTCCTTCAGCCATCACATCCCATCTCCTTGCCAGGTATGCCTGGTCCCACCACCCTTCCTGCCCCTGGAGTTGTTGCAGTGGGTTTTGCCCTGCAGTGCCTGAGGAACAGGACAAGATCCACCCACAGGAACCCAAACAGAACAGGTAGATAGGCAGGACATGGGAACATCCTCAAGCCCAGGCTGGACTGAGGAAACTGGTGAAGTGTCCCTGCCCATAGCAGTGGGGTTGGATGGACTCTAAGCTCCCTTCCAACACAAGCTGTACTGTGATTCTATGGTCCGCCATGACAGGAGGAACAATTCACTCTAAATCCTTTTTCAATATCTGAGAAAGGTGTTGAGCACAGAAACTATTCAAGTAATAGGTAAGAAAATGATAAGAAACTAAAAATTAGCTTATTTTGCAGTTTGAGTGCAGCATGCTTAGTAGCACAACCTGCAATATTTTCTAGATCAACAAAATATGACAGCGATCAAAAAGGAAGACCAAAACTGTTCAGGCCAGCTTTTATAATGTGCAGTATAAAGGGAGCAGAAATATAATTGATAGACCTGCTTGGGGACTATCAGTCAATTTATACAATTGGTCTAACACATTCCTAAATCTGAGCTTAACACCAAAAGACTTGCCAAATCTTTATGAAGAGAAAGCACTTCAGCATAGCAATTAAATCAATTGACTCAAAAAAAACCAAACAACAAACCAACCAAAACAACCTGGACCAGTGTCTGAGCCCTCCTCCTCTCTGCTCTAAGCAGCTTGCTTATGAAAGATATTTCCCACAGGAATTAAGTTTTGTTGTGCTCTCAGCTTGATAGAGCCACCGCTACTCCTTGAAATACATGATTGATTCTTTACACGGCTGTTAAGTGCCTTCACTTTCCTTGGACTGATGCCTGTGGGAGGAAGGGAGTATTTTGCAGTGGAGAGATGATTGCCTGTTTGATTCTAGTGGCTTACAGACAATAGCACTGAGGATTCATCTGTTTCTCCTGTTCTGGGGAACCGGGAGAGGCGGTTTTTAGCAATTTGCTCTCTTCAGGTGTTTCAGCTGGGGGCTCTGCATTGGGCTGGTCTCCAGACCACTGATGTGGTTCTCCAGCACCTCCAAACCTGATCCTGGTGCCCAGAGTCCCCTCACTCCTCCTGCCTGTGCTGGTGACAGAGCCCCAACCCCCCTAGCTCCTATCAATCCTTCCTCCTGGCTGCTCATTTTCTCCCAGGGCTCTGGTTTTGATGTTCAGGCTTTGGAATTGGGCTTCTGCAGTGCTCCCAGCAGCTGGTGTGTTATCAGCCTGCTCCTGCAGAGATCCCAGCAGATAGCCAGCACAGCATGGAAGCACATGGCGCAGCAAAGGCCGCCTTATCTCCTGTTAAGCCCATGGCTCTTTCTTTGCATCTCTGGTCGCAGATGTGATGGGGATAAGTGTTTACAGAAACGCGCCAGCTGAGCTGCCTGCTGCTCCTGGCATCCCTCTGTGCAGGCAGGGAAAATCCCAGCAGCCAGCTGGGCTGCCCTCCTGTCCAGCCCTTCAAGGGGCTGAGGTCCAGGAGGGGTTTAATCTGAGCTTCCCCAGCTTGAGATTTTTCTTTGCCTGGCACCAGAAGTGTTAGTCCAGATCTGTGTGCACACAGGCTGCTCCTTCATGATATGTCAAACAGGCTTGTGTGGGAGCTCCACATAAAAACCATTCTTTTATGCAGCCACTCTTAAGTTTTATGATTCCTTATCTCCCAAAATTTTTAATATCTCTCCTATACAACCTTAAAATTTAAAACGAAAAATAATTTCTGAGCTGTAGTAGTTTTCACTGATATCCTGAAATAACAAAATTTATACCTTCTACAATCTTCTGATTTAGGCACTAGCAGCTAAAGGAATTGATTCAATGTCACTCAGCTCATTGGAAATGTCACCTAAAAGTGCAAAAGAAAGAAGAAATAAGAGGAAGAAAAAGAAATCTTTGGGGGGAGATGAGTATGGGGAGGACCAAAGGAATCCCAAGTGTGACTATGATGACGGTCAAAGGAGGATGGTAAGCCATGGTCTGAAACATCACTTGTTCCACACTGTACTTTCCTGGACAGGTCAGGCTCTGAGCAAGGCAATTTAAACTGAAACTTTTAGAAGAAACAGGTATTTAATATCTTAACTGATATTAACATAGCAGACACAGTATACAGTCTGTGCTAAAACAGTGGAAGGAAACATATTACCACTTTATTTTTTAAATGAATTTAAAATGCCCATTAAACATTTTTATAAACCTGTTTTTTTCAATTTGTTTCTTTTTTTTTTATTTTTTTGTGCCTCAAGATTACCCTCGATCTGGTTTATTTTCTTTCATTCATCTGATTATATCTATCCTATCCCTACTAGCGATAAAAAAAATATCTTACTGGAAACTTACAAGGCTTAAAAATAAAAGAGAGGAGGAGAAAAGGAGGAAACTTGTCTCTGAGGGCTTTTTAAATATTATACAAAGACATTATTAACATTTTTATATTCTTTTGCTAGTTGCCTCCAAGTCAAAACTTTGTGGCACTTGTTTCTACTTTCTATTGCAGGGAAGAAAAACAGAATGACAATGTTATTAAATAAGGTTTTATGTAAATGTTCCTGACATGCATGAATATGAATCTGCCCATGCTGTATGTATCAAGGGATCATAAATAGCTCCAGATAATTTGTCTTTGTTTAACTGAGGGCAAAGTTTAAATCAGTTTGTTTTGTTGTTTTGAGTAGCCATGTAATGGGCTAAATCCTTTTCTATTTTGTTGTCAGTGAATTTAGGGATACTTGGCAGCCATAAAAAGCTCATAAAAAACATGTAAGTGGTGTAAGTAAATGTGACCAATTAATGACTCCCCAGCTCACAAAATTTACCCAGAGCTGGATTTCTGTAGATGACATGCATTTTTTAATCCAATTGTTTGTGTTGCTGTCTCATTGGTCAAGAGGGTTGTGTAACAAATTGCACCTTTTCTAAACCCAGAATTGCTCCTTAGCTTCATTCTGGATGGGTTTCAGGACACCACGTGCCAGAAGCGCCGTGGATTGGAGCTGTGCATTTTCAGTTTATTCCTCAGATTATTATTCCTTGTTTTTACTTTTCGCCCCTGGATGTCATATATGCATGAGGAGCATGGGAGACACATTTCAAAGCTTATAGTAAATCTTCTCTGCAAGGCTGTGTCTGGCATGGTTGGAGGGAATAAGGCTGAGTCATCATTCAGATGCTATCTTAGCAGCTGGAACTGTGTTGCCATCAGAAATCAGTCTCAATGACTGTGCCATGGAAACCCAGGCATGGATTTCTGACCAGCTGAAATTTGGTAGCAATCCAAAAGGGCTGTTTTTAGTTAGAAAGAGCCTGGGTTTTGTACTCCTCCATGTACCAGTGTCACTAAATAGCATCATTACATAACTCAGTGGTGTTAGCTACAGCACAGAATGAAATCAGGCTTCATTTGATTTGTCTGGTTTGTGGGTGCTGTGGCAATCTGACCTCTCTTCATAGATACTTGGCTCATGGGAAAGTTCTGAAGAAGCTGGAAATTCTGTGCAGGCATAAATTCAAAAATATGTTCTGCCTAAATGCTCTTACTCCAGTAATTTCCTCTTTAGAGAGAAGAGAAAGGGACAGACTTGAATTCCTCACACATTTTCTGAAGATCCTTTTTGCTCTGCCGGATTTTAGGTGTGTTTAGTCCTTGGCTACATCTTGCTGATGCTCTGGCAGAGTTGCAGTCTCACTGACTGACGTCAGAGTGGATCGTCAAGGCTGATATTTAAGTGAGGGAGATTGCTGTGTACTGAGGTTACCCAGCCCTTAAGCAGCCATGTGCATTGAGATAATCATTTTACAAACTAATAAACCATATCCCTCTTCTTGCTCTTGGTTTGTTTTTTGGTTTGTTTTTTTTTCTGTTTCTTTTATCACCTTCTTCCGTCGTATTCTGCTTCTTCTTCTTCCCTCTTCTTCTCATTTTCCCTGCAGTTCATTTCCTGCCCTATTTCTTTATCTTCTCCCACTGCACTGTTCCTTCCCTAGCTGTTATGAAGATGTGTGATAATGCAGTAGATTGGAGCTGGATCCCCCTTCCCTGCTCCTGTCTTCCACTCCTTGTGCTGCCTTCCCAGCTCCTCTGGCACTTGTCCCATGGGGGGGAGTAGAAGTGAAGGAAGTATCACGCTGTGAGCTGAATGCCACCTTGACCCTTCCTGTTTCAGTACATCTTTAATTGCCAAGTGTTAGACAAATGCCTAAAGGCTAGGAATGACTGTCCAACCTCTTAACTTTGAGGAGCCTGAATACCTGTAATTAAATCTGTCTTCCTCCGAAGCGCTTGGTTTAAAACGGAAATCACTGCTCTCCCCCAGAACTTCCTCGCTCCTGAAAAACGTGTTGCAAAATGTTGTTTCTCTTTCCCCTTTTTTCCTCTCTGGGGGTTTCCAGACTCTCCTTGGCATTAGTTATGGTCCCAGTGCAAACTTGGTGAAGCGCAGAACGAGCCACGGAAGCGTTTTCAGTTTCCGACTCCGTGGCAGAGACACTTGCTCCGAGACAGATTTTGCCGATGATGAGATCAGCATCGCTGGGGAAAATGAAAGCCACCGGGGCTCCCTCTTAATTCCAAGATCTGGGAGGCGTCCAAGCGTGCAAAGTCAAGTGAGCCATAGTTCTCACCCTACTACTCCCAACTACACCCAGACGGGCAAAAGGAACAGCTCAGTGGATTGCAATGGTGTGGTTTCCCTGATAGGAGGAGGAGGAGGCACCGGGGCACTCCACCCAGACCCTACTTCTCCTGCAGGGTTACTGCTCCCCCCAGTTATTATGGAAAAGCCTGGGACAGGCGACCTGGTGAGTACTTTATAACTTTTGTACGTGATTCGCGCTCTTGTTTCCTTCTAAATATTGTTGGAGATTGCTGTAATTGATTTGGAGATACCATATGAAGTCTGCAGCCAGAAACCCAGACCCACCATTCCTGGCAGGGTGGGAATACAAGTTAATTCACAGAGAAATGTGTGCCTAGTGCCTCATCAGGGAGGTTTGTGCCTTCTGGTGAGATTTTCTCTTCAGAGCTGTCAGGAGGCAAATAGCTAAATCTTGAGTTTGACAGAGACTTTCTTTTCTTCAAGGGACAGTTTTAAACTTGATTTCTTTTGACTTTTGAATACATGACATTGTCTGATGGATAGAAAATTATGGTTTTTAAATGATTCCATGAATCTTGCCATCTTGAAACTGTGTTTTCTCTTGCTGGTTGGTCTCTGCGTCTGACCTCTAGTCTTCTCTTGGGCTACTTGAGGAGGGCTGTTCCTTCAGTCCAAAGGTAATTCCCAGAAGGGTTTAGCATCCAGTTCAAATAACACCCAGGAAATATGAGCAGATGATCAACAGATTTCAGCCCTTTTGCAGATTGCCAGCATCTTTGTTGCAGAGAAACACCATGAGATGGTGTTTTTGGAAATAGCTGCTACACAGGCAGAGCAATCTGGACAGGTTGCTAGTTTGAGATAGTGGGAATTTATCTTTTCTTTTATAGATAATCTGCATTGAAGCTCATCACTTTCAACAGTCTTTAAAATGATGGAGGTCACTACTACAGTCAGTGTGGACAGGATTAATTTCATTTTAGGGATCAAAACCAGACTAGAATAATCTCTCTCTTTGGAAGTGCCTTTTTCTGTTCACTTTAACCACAAGTCTTACATTAGGTGAGATAAGGCCCACTCAAGAGTAACAAGGTGCCAAAACCAGGTTATGTTGGTGGGGGAAAAAAAGCAAATGTGATTATAACATGTATTAGCCAAGGTATCTCCTAAAGAGAAAGGTGAGTGTGATGGATGCCAGCTGTGGTGTCAGATTATCAGTAAATTGAGAAGCAGTTTTTTCCTCTGGAGCCAAACAGCTTTATTCCTTTCAGGGTTTGGACTGAAATTTTTTCCTCACCTACCTGGGCATTCCCTGTAGTTCTGCAAATAGACTCTCACACCACCCATGAGAGAAGGGGCCAAGCTACATGTGGGAAACTGGTTGGTGTGAGAATTATCTGTTTTGTTGACAATTTTGAGACTGTTGCTGCTTTTTCAGATATTCACATCTTCCTTCATTTAGGACTTTGCTAATCCCACTTTTACTCTCTATGGACAAGGATGACCGGTCCTGAGACAATTCTGTAAACAGCAGAATTGCTGTAGATAGGGAAGTTTTACTTGATTTAGCTTTGTGGAGGAAAAAAAAATGTATTAAAGGAGCTGGGGAAGCAAATTTGTGCATCTGTTTAAAAAAAATTTCTGAACCAAAATTAAGATCTCAGTATGTAAGTAGAGGATGTCCCCTTTTTCTCTGTAAGGAAAGCAGCTCTGCAGGCTGCTGAGGCTGTCCCAGCTCTCAGAAAAAGCTTAGCAAAGCACAAGAGCACTCAACCCTTCACAGAGAATATCAGTATTTTACAGGACTGGGTCCTGAGGTGACAGGGAGGCTCTGAGCTCTGCTGGCATTTATTTTCATTTGTCGGCTCCCTGCCTTTTGGATAAATGGATGTTGGAAATGGAATGGCCAGGGTGGGGGAGCTCGCTTGGCACTTCCCTGCCCATCTAGGAAACAACACCCAGGCTCTACAGTAGCAGATGCTCATGCAGTGATGCAATGTGAAGGATGTTGTGTCTTTTGCAAAACAGGTTTGGTATCTAATCTATCCAGAAAATGTGAGCTGGAGTTAAGGGCTGATTGGCGAGAGGCCCGGTGCTGTACAGATGTATTCACTGCAGGAGCCACAAGCACTGGGCACAAACCTGCAGCCTCAGCTGTGGCTCAGGCACAAGGAAATGGCAAATCTGACCCCTCAGCGTGCTTGGAGATAAATCAGCATCTTTCTTGGCTTTGCATTTGATGATTTTCACCTTTTTCATGTTAAAATTTGTAGGTGAATTTGTTCTTTGTAAGCAGCTCTGGTTTCTTTTTACAATCTCTTGATATGTTTGGGGAAGGTAGAAAGAAAAATGTTGCAATTACCTCATTAACCTCACTGACCCTTCTGCTGTTATTTATTTTGAGCAAGTGTGAGCCTGTGGAAAAGGATCCACTTGGGCTATCTGTTGTATCTTTCATGAGCAAGAGATGAAGGGCCAGTCCATGAAAATGCATCACTGTAACGTGGCTTAAGCCCTGACTTGCAGCTTCCTGATGTGTAACTGTGGCTTTGCTCATGCACCTCCTGGGAAGATGGAGCTGTAAAAACCCACAGTTTACAGCATTAGATTTTTGAGGATGCACATTTTTAGGTCACTCTGTGATGCTGAGTAACATCAGATGAATACAATACATGTCTATCAGACTGCTACTAAGGGGGGAGATCACTGAATTCTGATTTGGGGAAAACTTGGAGGAGCATTTCTGATTTAAAAGACAGAGCAAACATCAAACAAGATCTGACCATCTCTGGTTTTTAATTTTCAATCTGTAGGCCTTCAATCACAAACAGTGACTTGGCCCACAGCTGTCACAAATTATCCCAAAGTGGGTCCCCTTCAGATTTCTCCAGGAAAGCACAGTCACTAACACTTCTGAGCATTTTAGCCTGGTCAACTTCAGCAATATTCTCCCTGAACAGTTTACCCTAGGCAAAATGGTTGGGTTGGGACCACAATGAGCAACTTCCATGCCTTTGTGTCATTGCAACTGCCACCCCCTGTCCCAGCCAGGGACCATTTCCCCACAGGAATGGCTGCAGGTGGCAGCTGAGCTGACATGAAAACATCTGTGCAGTTCAGCTGCCCTCTCCCAAGAGAGAAGTGGCTGCAGCAGTTTATCCCACTGTTCAGGCTGGTGACTCAGAGGAGTGACATCCTGGCTCTTGGCTGCAGAAAAGCATGTAAGATAAAAAAACCCAGTTTCAAATGCTCTTCAGATGGCCTTGGCTGCTTGGCACAGATGGATGAGTGGGTTTCCATGAGAAACCAAGTGTTTGCACTGTCCATCTCCTCTCCCTAATTCCTAAATCCAGCTGAGGAAAAAGGGAGGATTTTAGGTTATCTCAATGGATGATGCTAGAGCTTATCAGTCTCATCAGCTGGGGCAGTTTTTATGGCCATGGTCAGCATGGTCCATGCTGAGCAGCCACCTGCCCAGGAGCTCATCTGCACCAAAGCAGTCCTGAAAGTCACCAGGGGCTTCAGGACCTGAGCAACAGGAGGACATCCTACCCTCTACAAGAATTATATATACGAAGAATTACAAGGAGCCTGGGCATCTCTTCACACTTTGGGTGTCCCCATGCCGCAGGAGAGTTCCCACAAACAGTGGTTTTTAGTTAGAAAGAGCCTGAGGAGCTCAGAGAACTGCACAGAGAGTTCAGTGCCATGAAGGTTCCAGCCAGAGACCCTGCAGAGGTGACAGGGAGAGCAAAGTAGTGCAATGTGAAGGTGTTGTCTGCAAAACCCTTCACAAAATCAGGTCTGGGTCTGGCAGTCGTCACCTGGAGGGGAAGAGCAACAGGTGCTCAGGTCTGAGGGGTGCAGGGAGCTTGTCCCAGGAAACGCATGGAAAGTCCTGGTCACTCTCCTGGAAATGCAGGGGACTCAGTCAGGGCTGTCCTGGTCTCCCACCAGCTTTCTTCAAGTGATGCAGCTGCTGATTTTATCAAACTTACCCCAGTGTAAATAAGCAGGATCTGGTGATTATGCTAGAAGTTCTAATTGTTTTTGTCTTGAGCTGAAACTAAGAGTTCTGAAAAATGATACATTCTTATGCTCCTGCTGATTGCTGGGTGGCATTTTGGCTTTTGCCTTATTTAGAGAAAATCTGTATGTTATGTAAGTAACCTCAGGGCACACAACAACCTAAAGGTTCTGCACCTTCCTGCCGTACTTATTTGTGGCTTTGAGTTGTGTCTTTGTGTTTCTTAGTTAAGAGGTGAGAATAACACCTCCCTTCACAAGGTATTGATATGCTTGGGCAGAGTTTGATTTAGTTAATGAGCCCTTACCTGGAGCTCAATTTATCCATGGATTCTGATGAGGCTGAGTGAGATGTCACCTGTGGCTGTCAAGAACTTCTAGAGGGTTAAGGAACACACAAAACACCATCCCTTCTTGCCTCCTAAATCCAGCTGGAGCCTTTCCTGTAACAGTTCAGGGAAATCACAAGATTTTTAATTTAACCTGACTTTACAGTTGTTCCAGAGGTGGGGAGTGGAAGAGAAATGGATGCAGGACTGAAAGAACAGTGGTTTCCAAGCGGGCACTGGCTGTTAGGTGGTGATCTGTGGCAACTCAGGAAATTCCTCTGGCTGCCCTGAAGGACTCAAAATCCTGTCAGGGAGCTCAGAGACCTTGGCACAGAGCCCAAGACCCCTGTGCCTTTGATTTAGCCCTTGGAAAAAACAATTACCAACCTTTATATGAAGAATTACAAGCCACGAAAGTTTATGTAGAATGATAGTGAATTTATCATGGGGTGAAAAATAGATTTTTGGGGTTTTTAGAATAAGGGTTCAGAGGGCAAGATGGAGGGATCTGAGCAGGTCCAGCCTTTCTCCTTCTTCTTCTTGGCCTCCATCTTCTGCTGTGATGGTGGCACTTTTAGGTTGGTTTAGAGTAGGAGCTCACTGTCTAGCATAGGTGATAGGTATTGGAAAGTAATTGTAAATATTGTACATGTAGTTTTTAGTATAAAAAGATAACACTGCCCCAGGGCAGGGAGAGAGCCTTTGACTGTCTTGCTGAGCAGGTCTCATCAGGCCAGGAGAAAGAATTTTATAGATAAGAAACAATAAACAACCTTGAGACCAAGAAATTAAGAGTTCTGACTCCTTTGACCGCTGGGCTGGGAAAAGAGACTTTCTGACACATCTCGGTGTCACTCTGACCAGCTAGAGAATCCCAGAGTGATCCCCACTTGCTTTGCTCTCCTGGGACACCTCCTCACCAGAGCTTCCCATCAGTCCAGGAGCAGAGCAGGGCAGGGCAGGCTGTTTTTGGGATGATTTTGGGATGGACAATGAGGCTGGAGTAACCTGGGGACACCCTCTTGCACACACAGCCCTTCCTGAATTTCTTCTTGGTCACCCTTATGCTTTCTTTTCTAGGAAACTTGAAATGTTGAGCATTGCTAGATTGGCAGAAGGGAAAACACCTGGAGAGGGGCCAAGCTGTTTATCAAGGGTCTGAAATAAAGATTTAGGAATTTGTCTTTAGATTATATTATTTTAAAAAGAAAAACAAACAAAACAAGGCCATGCTTTTTGTTTCAGCTAAGCATAAAAAGCTTTTGCTGACCACATTGGTTTGAGCTTTTCATGTTCATCCTAAAATCACCCTGAGGTAAAATTTCTCTCTTTCACTTTTTGCTTTGGCACAAGACTGGTGAAAAGGGAAAGTGTTAGCAGTTTCCATGTTCAGAAATAAAGGTCAAGAGAATAAGTCATCCAAAAATCCTCCAGTAAGTTATGTGGCTAAAAGCTCCCTCTGATGCTGTCACACAGAGTTGTCACCACAGTTCTGTTTCTGCTCATTTCAAACTTTGTTTTTTGTACATTCTAAGTGTAAATCACTCAGATTTGGTACAAATATTTCAAACTGATTTAGCTTATGGTGCATCTCTTTAAATAGTCAGGCATCCCCAAAATCAGGTGGTTTCTTTTTAATGCTGGGCTCGATTATGGCTGCCTCCAATTTCATTAAATATTTGTGCTGGTGCCTTACTGAGTCCATTGCTCATGGTGTGGCTTGGCCACCTTTTTCTGCTTGAAAAATTTTGAAGTGTACAAGGAAAATTAAATCTGTCCTGGTTCCCAAAAATGGTCTTTAAAAACATTGCTATGCTTAAGCCCATCTTCACATAATCGTTTTGACATAGTTCAAAACTGTAGGCAGTGAGAACAAAATATCTCTGTTATGCATCCTCATTTACATCTAAATTACTGGATAGTATATTTGTCTCTATAGAATTTAGCTAATCCAAAGGAGGAACTTTTCCAATTCATCAGGGGGCAACAGAAATAATCTTTTCCTGCTGGAGGTGCCTATGTTTAACTCCATTGTGATTTCTCATCTGGATCCTAGGGACACTCCTTGCATAACTGTGGGGACTGCTGTTATTTTATGTTTAATTTCTATAGAAATATAAGTACAATGAGAAGCTGTGCCTGTGTGTGTTCTCTCAGAGATGATGATAGCCTTTCTGCTGCCTGCTTGTCCAGTTCCTGGAATTGTTTCTGTCTCACAGCGCAAAAGCTGCCAGTTCCTGTGTGACTATCAACCATCTCTGTTCTAAAATAAATAAAAATAGTATAAACCCAAACCCACACATAACTATTCTTTACATATGGTAAAAGCTTATGACCTTCCTTAAGCAGCATTAGCAATTCTAAGCAATTCACCTGGATGGAAACTTTCTTTCCTGGAAAAATTCTTCCTAGTAAGTGACAGAGTGGCTACGTGCTGGATTTACTGCTCTGTTGGCAAATCTTTGCCCAGTGGCACTGCCTGCCACACACTGTGTCATCTGTGTCTGTGCTCTGTGCCTGGTGCCAGGGGGCTGGCAGGAAACAGGGGCTTGGTTTAGTTAAATAAATTAAAAAAAAAAAAAATGGAAAAATGAACTTGTGAATGTTTTTCTTTTGGGTTTCTACCGCTTTGCACTTGAGAATAAAAGGTGACTCTCAGGTAAGGGACTCTTGGGAATGAGGTTGTCTGATGACAAGTTACTGGTACATCCTATGCTTTAGGTCAGATAGGATGGGGAGATGTTAGAGCTTAAAAAAACTGAAATAAGCCACAGAGGTTTGAAATTTGAGGTTTTCTTACGGTTCATCAAACTAGTGGTTTGGGTTTTCTTTTTCTCTTTTTCTTTGCTTTTCCTTTCTTTCTTGTTTAAATTTATTCTACTTTTAAAAATTGCCTCCCTCCTGTTTTTCTGTCTAGCTCTTTCTTTTTGGTACCATGTATTTGTTATGTATTCCAAACTGCTGTGAATGATTATGCAATTTTGTAGATGCTTTCTTCATTAATAAAACATTTGTTGTTTCATTGGTTTTTATTGGATGTTTTTGAGGTGAAGGAAATCAAGCAAACTAATGCATCTGAAACACCATTCCTGGTATTCCCTGGCTCCTAAGCCAAGGAGAAAGTGTTTTCTAGTTGTGCATGACTCTCTCTGAAGAGTTTCTGGTTATGACTTTGCCTTTGAGATGACTTAGTAACTCAATGGGCAATGAGCAGACTCAGTTGAGTTTTTCTTTAAAAGGGGAAATAAAGGCCATTTTGGAGCATCACTGCTTTTCTGGCCCAGCTAATGTTTTCAGTTCTTACTTTCAAAGTCTTTACTCTTCTCTGGCCTCACAGTGATTGGTGTTTTTAACTGCAGTGCTCGAAGTGACCTGGGACCAGCATCCTGGTTATCATTGTCATTGCCAGTCATGGCCAAACATCTTTGCCCTTTGCTGGGGATATCCCCTGCCCTGAAGACATCACAGTCCAGAAATACGGCTCATACAGCTTCAGCACCTTTGTTTCTTGCTTTTCTCGTGGAATTGCCTTTCTTGAAGAGCATTTTTGGTAGAGAAAAGGAGGGCTCCTGGGTCCCTGGGCACAAACAGCAGAGCTGTGGAGCTGCTGCTTTTGGCACATCTCAGTTGGCATTCCAGGTGCTGATCAGGGGGGTCAGGGCCATTTCAGACCCAAGTGATGAGAAGATCCAGAAGGCTGAATCTAATTCCTGTAGCTCACTTCTCATGGAGAAACCAAAGCAGCTGCTCTGATATCTGAATAAACCAGTTTCTCATCTTTGCAGGGATTTATTCTCATTTCCTGTTTCCTTGAGCTATAACACAAGAGCCATCAGGATCATCCTTCTACACCTGTCTCGTTACACAATGTCTGGGTGCTTGAGGACCAGGGCAGGGGCTGTTAAACATTTATTTTGGGAAACTGAGGGTCTCAACCAGGAGGTCTGTGGCAGAGAATGATGTTAAACCTGGCTTTCCCAGGTTCTTGCACCTCAAAAACTTTTCTTTCCACCTGTGTGAGATCTGGAGGAGTAAACCAAGTGGGATTTGTTCTCTATATGAATTGAGAGCTTGTAATAATAAAAGCCTTAACATCTTGCTCCTGTGAGCTGACAATATGAAGTGTTTCATGCAGTGTGTGTCTTCAGCTATACTGTATTTCTGTCTGACTTCAGAAACCCAAGCCTACAAAAAGCATAAAACTAATTTAAAATGAGACATTAAACAAAGACAGTTTGGGAGTTCTGTTTTCTGGTATTTGATTTCTTTGGGATTTTTTTTATTCTTTTCCTTGAGAAACATGAGAACAAGGGTTAGGTTATTTATTTTTTCTTGAGAAAAAGAAAGCTAAATCTCTCCCCTAATTATGGAGCTTCTGAATCCGTAACACCAAAGATCACCACAATGACAATATGTTCCTGAGATTTGGCACTGTTTCAGAACAAGGAAAAACATGTGTTGGGGAGTCATTTTGCTTGGTATGATATCAGAGGTCTGCAATGGAGCTGTTACCCACGCCCTTTTCCTTTTCTAGCTGTATAATTAAATACTTAACACATTTCAGAAATAATGGATTAATTAATGTAATTAAGCAGGCCTTCTTTCACAAGCAAAGAGCATGGGAAAGCAGCACTGCTATTCCTCTGGCATTGTAAGCCTTTCTTTATTTTCACCCACAGCTTACATGAAGGTGAAGGGCAGAACAAATTCTCCAAAATTGCTCAAAGTGCCATTTTCAAAACTATGCCCCACCAGCATGCCTTTAATACAAAAGTCAGTGAGCTTTAAACTCCTCAGATGACAAAATTAATGCTTAGGCAGTTTTGAAATTTTTGCCCAGTTTCTGCCTTGGATTTACTGTGCTGATCCAGTGTGTTCCTTTGAACAGACCTCCCCCTCGGACGAGGCAAGCAAGAAACAGCTTTTAATGCCCCACCAGCCCTCAGTGGACCACTCAGAGGAGCCCTTTCAGAGGCAGAGGGCAGTGAGTGCTGTCAGCATCATCACCAGTGCCCTGGAAGGTAAGAGTCATCCTCAGTTTCCCAGCTCAAAGCCACATCTGTGTTAAAAGGCAGGAAAAACTTGACACAAAATGCCCTGATATCGTTTTGAAAGAAGGCACTAAAGGTTGTTATTGCAACCCCTATAATAGAGGCAGCACAATCATTATCTTAGCCACGAACTTGTAAAAAATCCAGAGAAAATGCCATGTAATCAGAATTGGAGCTGTAAGATTTAAGATTTTGGGCTGTTGTGGTGTTAGATGGGCACAGGGCTCGCTGGAGTGAAGGGCACCAGCCTGGTTTGGGGTGACTGACTGCACACGTGCTGGTGCCTCATCTCACTGGGGCTGATGGAAAGCCTGGCACATGCAGAACCTCCAAATTGTCAGGGAGGAAAGCCTCAAAGTCTCTAGTCTCTCACAACAGGGACACTGCAGTGTTGGAGTCCCACCATGAAATCTGAGGATGCCCAAAGGATGCTTTAACCACAGAAATATTTCTCAACCAGTTCTTCCACTGCTCTTCTCATGAGTTACAGGAGAATTCTCCTCCTTTGGGTTTCCACAGGCAGGAACTTTGCATGTTCCTCTTACAAATTTATTGGCAGCAAGACAACTCAGAGCAAGACCCCCAAATTCCCAATCTTTTGACTTGTAGCATGAAAGGGCTTCCTACAATTTCTTGTGTCTCCTACACAAACAGGGATGAGAGAGGAGGTAGCACCAAAGAGCACAGAAAAAGTCAGTCAAGAGCACAGCAGCAAGGGAAATTGTGGATTCTCCTGCAGCCTATTTCTCTGTGTGACTGATGGATAGGGACTCACAGACAGGACCTGGACATTGCCCAGTGTGAAACCACAAAGCCCTTCCTCTTCCTCACCTTTTTACCCTCCCCATGGTTATATTCAGCAGTATTGTGGCTAAAAGATATATTTGTGTTTGAATTAATAAAGAGCTGTGCTCTAAATATGGAAATAATTGCTTTGGTGTATTCCAGTGTTTAATGTACTCTGCAAAGGTTTTATTTGTTTTCTGTGGGGTTTTTAGCAATTAGCTTTGTGACTGATTTGCTCTTTGTAATGTGTTAAGAATGCCTAAAAGGTTTGGACTTCTGGAGTTCTTGTTTATTTAATGGTATTTTTCTATTCCTTTATACCACAGAGATAGAGACCATCCAGGCTAGGGTAACTCAGAGGACATGGCACTCAGGAATGTGCTTTAGTGGTGAACTTGGCAGTCAAGGGATAACAGCTGGAATCTTAAATGTCTCTTCCAACTTAAATGATTCTATGATTCTATGTAGAAGAATCCTTATTAAAGATTTCCTAACTCCCAGACTTTGATTAGTCATTGAAATTGAATACTTGTTAACAGGGAATGTCAGATCAGTATAAAATACATCACAGTATTTAACCATATTCATGGCTGTAAGATTTGTGCCAAACCTTGAAACAGCCAGACCAGAAATCCCTTCCCCTTTACTTATTTGGTGTCTGCTCTTAGCTCTTGGGCAGTCAACAACTGTCTGTTTTTTCCAGACATTACAAAGCCTTGCAGACAAGAAAGGACCTATTTCTGTTTAAATTTAAAAGTAAGAGAAAAACCATCACAATGCTGGTTGTATTTTTCTGATCATTTTTAACAGTAGCAGAAGAAACAGAGGCTAATTTTACTTTTTCTTTTTTAAGAATTTTAATTTTAATTTTACTATTTCTTTCTAATATCTTGCAGATATTAGAAAAAAATTAAATATCCAGTGTTTTCCAAATATCATATTTACTGGGAAAGGATGTGGATTATTAATTTATTTAAACCATTTTAATGCCACATCACTGCCAAAAGACAACAGTCATACCCTCCTCCTTCCCTGTGTTCCTGCACTTTGTGTGATTGGTTTTCAGCTGGACCAACAAACAGAACCAGCTCACCCAGAAGGTCCAGGAGCACAAAAGCTGGCAAAAGGACAGAGAAATAACATGTGGCTGAGGCTGAAGGGGGTGAAACAAAATCTTTTAGCAGCAACCTGGACATAAAGGGGCATAGGTATGAAGAATATGGTCTAGATTTACCTGGAAAATTCGATCCCTAAAGAATTGACTGCTCTAAACCCCTTATTGCTTTCAGAGGCAAGTTTCAAAAAAAAAAAAAAAAAGTTCATTGAAATCCATGGTTCTCAAATAATTTTAGAATTTACCTGTAAACCCTCAGTTTGCAGGCTGGAAAGAGTAATTTCTTGGGATCAATTTGATTTCCCAGAGACCTCAGAACAGTGTAAATGTGTGTGCAATACCTGTGCAGGCAGGACGCCATAGGGTGTTTTGAAAGCTTGATGGAAGACACCTAATATCACAGTTCTGTTGTCCTTGGAAGAAAAGTGGATAAAGAATCAGAGAATCTGAGGAAAAATTCTCCAAGATCAGCAGGTCCAACCTTTGACTGAATACCCCCATGCCACCAAACCATATTGCAAAATGCCACGTCCACTCAGTTTTTGAACATTTCCAGGGGAGTGACTCCATCTGTGCTTAACCACTCTTTCAGTAAAGAGATTTTTTTCCCAATATCCAATCTGAAGCTCCCCTGGCACAGCTTGGGGCCATTTCCCCTTGTCCCAAATGCTTCCTGCCTTGGGAGAGCAGGCTGTTTATGAACTGATTGAAATAACAGCCTTGGCTGAAGTTTTCCTGTTATCAGTGCAGCTTCTAATTATATAGACTAAAACCATAATACAGCATTCCATGCCCATAAAGGAATCAGAAAAGGAAGGCATTAAGCAATTCTGCTGATCATTGTCATTTAGCCATTAACTGTCTCTTTTTTGGACTTTTTTTTCAGCATTTAACACAACTTATGAAGCTATTTCAGTTCTTTTGTGCATAGGTAAAATGAGCATGTAAAAGTGGTATTACAGGCAATCTTTTAAGAGCACCTTTAAAAAGCACATTTTTAGTAGCATTTTGAAACTGGCTTATGTGCTCCCTGATTTTGTCAGTGGGCTTTTCAGAAAAATCAGATATTTAATGCTGTTTTGGATTGCACATCAAGGACAGAAACTCTGTTGACAACTACTGTGATAGTCTCGTTCTCAAGTACTTAAATAAGCTTTAAATATTGGATTTAAACTCTTTTATCTCTTATCTGCTTTAAAAGGTATTACTTAAGGTACTTTGAAAATGTGAGCAGGGAATGAAAATTAGATATTCCAATCTAAGCTAAATGAAGACAGTGTGTTCTTATCCATTGGAAATTGGCAAAATGGAAAATAGAGTAAGAATCCAAGCCTATATATAATACCAGACTTCACATATTTACTGTGATTCTCACTTTTTGCCTGTGACACTTTTAAAAGGTTTTTGCTTTCAGAAAAGGTCACTGTCTGCTAAGTGCAGGTCAACTGGCTAAAACCCCAAAGTGTGTAATTTGCCAGCCTGTTAGGACAGGAATATTTTTATCTTTGAAAAAAATTTGGGGTAATTTGTGGGCCTTCCTCTGTGTAATGAGTAATTTTAAGTGTTCTCTTGTCGTATAACTCAGTGTGAATTGACTGTGACTTTGCTGCTTGTGACTTAGAGCTTGAGGAATCGCACCAGAAATGTCCTCCCTGCTGGAACCACTTTGCTGTTAAATTCCTCATTTGGGATTGCTGCCCACTTTGGCTTTTAATCAAGAAATTTGTCAAGTTTGTGGTCATGGACCCGTTCACTGACCTCACCATCACCCTGTGCATTGTGCTGAACACGCTCTTCATGGCCCTGGAGCACTACAAGATGACCAAGGAGTTTGAGCACATGCTCTACATTGGCAATTTGGTAAGTCAGCCTGAGCTTGAAGTGCCACCTGAGGGGTGAAATTCCTGCTTTTTAAAGTTTTGGCCATGGGAATGTCCCACTTTGATAACTGCCAGCATTGCTTTGCCTTTGTCAAGCAAGTCTCGCCTTCTGAAGAGAATTGAATGAGGAGCAAATGTCTATTTTTATCAAGCTAACATATCCTGATGTTATTAGTAACCATTAAAGTCATGATTTTGGGCTGTTCCTGATAGATATCTGCTTAAGGAAATGAGATAAGAGAAAGGTTAATGAGCTTTATTCAGGTTTTCTGGTAAAGCACCCATAAGGCAGAAGTTCTTGGTGACTAATAGTGACTTTTATGTTAAAACATAAATATACAGAAAAAAAGCAAGGCAAGATCTTGGAGGGAAGTGGAGTTGTGCTTGATCATGGGTTGGTATCTATGCTGGAAGGTGCCTGTAGTGCATCTTCTACATGAGCTGGGTCCTATGAAATCCCCAGGGCAGAGGGGACAGGGAGCAAAGCATGGCCAGTGCTTTGAGGGGAAATTTAATGTACAAACCAGAGCAGGTAGGTGTAGAGATACAAAGCAAGCAGAGATCACACTTGTCCCAAGAAAAGCAGAGGGACACTCCACAGTCAAGCTGCAGGGACAGCAGAAAAGCCTTTCCAAAGGTAATGAGATTCAATTTGTGACCCAGGGAGCAAATGAAATTCTGTAGTCACAACAAAATGGAGTCTTTCCCTTTAATAATCTTTCTCTGAGTTATGTTTAAAAGTTGCCATATGTTACTGCTTTAAAACTTAGTCTTTAGAATCCTTTTAATTGTAGAAGAATCTGAATTAGAAAAAGCACAGCCATCTAGCTATGGCATGGTGGGATTGCCCCTAAAATGTGGTGGCAGCAGCAGAGATATCCTATAGAAACAAAAGTGATCTGGATAATCTGGAAGGTGGATGCTGCTAAGTTTGCATTTGAGGAGCTCACAGCAGAGGTTAAAAAGCCCTTTATTTCTGTAAAAACAGAGGCTGCAGTATCTCAAAGCTGGATTAATGTCACCTAATTTTAGGTATTTACAGTGTAGGAGTCTGTGCCAGTTGTCTTTGTCTCTTTAAAGTCAGTGGAAAGTGATGGATAGTTTCAATCCCCATGAATGTGATGTTGTAGTGACATTTACTTTTGGATAAGGTGAGCAGTGGCCTGTAGGGCTGTGACTGCAGTGGCCATTGACCACAGTGGAAGCAAACAGAGACACTGCAGGTGTGGGACCTGCCTTTAGTGAGAAGTTTCTCGTTTTGGCACATTTGGGTAGGTAGTAGCAATAACCAAGCATTTTGTATCAGTCCTAGAATATGGGATATAACATATAGATTTTTTTTTCTTTACCCTGCTCCTTGTTATTTCCGGCTCTGGGCTTCCATGGGTTGAGGTTACTCCTCTAGGCTGTGGGACCTGTCTCCAGCTTTTCAGCTGATGTGTCTTGGCAAATCTCCCTCTGTTGTTGTGCTCACCAGAAATCTGTTTGGGTCTCTCTTGCTCCAAAGCCATGCTCCTGCCCTCTGCAGAAAGCAGCAGATAAGGACACCTTGGAAATCATCTTACAGGACAGTACTCAGCTTCACTTTGCAGCCAACATTCCTTCTTGCTGCTCAACAATTTGTGGCCTTCTAAGATGACTTGAAAAAATTCCTTTGTGTCCATCAGAGCAGGTGGCAAAGCCTCCACTTCCCTCTCTGGCACTTGGGATAGTCAAGGTGTCTGCTTCTCACTCTGCTTTTGGCAGATCAGCCTCCCCCTTTGCAGACCACAGGCAGTGAAACTTTAGCCCTTGGCTCCCCTCCTGCCAGCACAGCTCCTGTAGACCTGCCAGGGCTGAGCAGGGCTGTGCCAGGTGCCATCAGGAAATTAGACACTCAGGAGAGACAGGGATTTTTGCAAACAGGGGAATTTTGCAGAGAGACACATTTTTCTTTTTCTTTCTTTTTTTTTTTTTTTTTTTTTTTCCTTTTCCAGAGAGAGAAATTTTACAAAGCAAATTTTGCAAAATTTCTACAGAAAATAAAAGAGAAGAAAAATCTCACTGTGTGTTTCTTAGCACTGCCTAGAGCTATTTCTCTTCCTTGTGCTGAAGTGTAAAGTAAGCAAAACAGCCTGCCTGCATTTTTTGTAGCAGGCTGATGGCTCGGGGCTCCCCTTCTCCTGAGATCCCAGCCTGTGTTTGTGAGAGCCCAGGCTGCCTCAGCTCACCCTCACCAGCTTTACAAAACCCCTGCATAACTGGATTAATTGTGAGCAGAGCAGGTCAGGGAAAGGTAACTCCATTTCGTGGAAGATTTTGCAAAGTCATTTGTAATGAAAATTGACATTTTTTACAATTCTCTGTGAAAGGGAAGGGAGTCCCAGCTCCAGGGCAGGCTGCCAGGTGGCTGCATCCCCTGAGCTGCAGACTGGCAGCCCCCCCTCTGCCCCCACACTGGCTGGCTGGCTGTCTTCCCGTTGCATCTAACCCTCTTTGAGTGATTATGCTAGCATTAAACAGGGGAAATATTAAACAGGGCAGGTCTTTGGCTCTTTTTTTTTCTTTTTTTTTTTTTTTTTTTTTTTTTTTTACTCTGAGCAAATGTTTCTGAGAGAAGTGAAAGAATAAAAAATGGAATATGGATTTTCTTCCTCTGGATCTGCCAGTCACTGGGGCTCTCCTGCTGGGATTGTCCATCTCCTTCATTCAGCGTCTTCCAGGCCCCTTTAGCTCATCCCTTACAGGAATGAACATTTTCAAACGTGATCAGAAGACCAGCCGAGCACGTGTACAGAGTTCATCTGCCCACACAGTGCCACCACTTAAAAAATTAGTGGAGAGAGCAAGAACTCCCTCAATTTCTGTTTTCCTTTAGAAGCTGAGGCACCATTATGCAACATTAAAGCCTAAATGGCTGAAACAACAGATAAAAGGGTTTTCTGTTTGGGTTTTTTTTTTTTTTTAAGACAAAGTGCTCCACATCAGCAGTGTCATATTTAGCACCAGTGGGATGTTAAGCTACTTGTTTTCTCTCCAGCCTTTATCACAAGAAGCACCCAGCCCCTTGTGCAGGTGCTCTGTGGAATTTGTGGCTGGTACATAACACACACACAATCCCTGATGCCTCCAGGAAGGCTCAGACATTTTGCTGCTTTGCTGTGACATTTCCTTCTCAGAAGGCTATTGATTAAAATGATTCAGGCAAAGAAAGTGATCCTCCTGAGTCATTTTCTCAGCAAGAGGGTTGCATAATGTGTGCAGTGTGGTCTTGTAGTTTTTTAAGGCAGTCCCCTGGACAGAATTTCACAGACATCCAGTTTTGTCTTGCTCTCTGTCCCAGGAAAAATTTGAGAGTTATGGTGGGAATCTTTGGTATCTCTAACCCCTGTGACTCACAAGTTCTTTGCTAATTAGAAATGTCAGACAGGTTGTTTGTTGTGTTCTTGTTATGAGGTGGTGATGGGAAGTTGCTCCATTGCTGCAATCCAAGATATCATTTTCCTGAGGGGAAACAGAAGGTATTTTCCATAAGGAATTGTGTAAAATGGCCACTTGGAACAATTAATTCCTGAAGAATTACAGAGCAAAGCCAAGCACTTCTCAAATTCAGGCTATGATAATTTATTTTTATTTTTTTAATATCATAATGGTATGATTTTACTCCTTCCCTTTCACTTCTCAGTGGGTGTCTCATCTCTGTTGCTCAGAATTGATCAGTTTTGCTGGGTTAATGTTGCAAATATTCAATTTCTTGGAAGAAAAACATTTCTCCTTGTCTGTATATTAGTGATACATGACCTTTGGATTTTCCCCTCTATTTTGACCAACAAAGTGCATTACTGTTGATTGTTTTACAGAAAACCATGTATTTTAATTTTAAAGATATCAATTTCTGCAAATGTATCTATTTCTATTTCAGAAATTCCAGAATTTTCCAGAAACACAAAGCTCTGGGCAGCTTGTACTAGGATGTGACATTAAAATAAAACATGATATGACAAACTTGGTGCCCACATTTTGTCATTTTAAGTTGATTGTAGCATTGCACTATGCATTTAAAACATTACTTAGGCAGGACATGCAAAAGTACAAAATCTGATTCTCTGGGATGCTTTACAGGAATCTATTAGAAGTGAATTTGCTGTCAGCAGCCTTCCTTTCCCTGCTCCCTCTGCCTCATAGGTATATTTATATGTTGTTTTAAAGAAAAATGTTCCAATTAGAAGCTCCAACATATGACATTTGAACTGGGTCATAAATTACCAATGTGTTCCCAGGATGCAATGAGAAGAAAATTGCTGTGACAATTTGTAAAAAAAAAAAAACAAAAACCAAACCCACCAAGACTCGAATTAGAGTTTCTAATCATCTCTGCTGCCAGCAATAACCTCAGAATAACTGGAGGCGTGCATTGCCCTTCTATTGATAATAAGAACAAAATAAAAAGGGATTATACACCAGATACGCTGCAACACAAATAGCCCTTAACACTCTCCATTCACTTAGCTTTCTCCGCTGAAATATATAGATTTAACCTTTATAAAAGACGCCTTTACACCTTTTTTTTTTCTTTTTACCACTGTGATTATTCAGATGATGGAAGCACATAGAAATGTATGTTCCAATCCAGATCCTCAAGACAGATGTCATTATAAGTTTACAGAAGTATCAGGTATTATTGTGAAAAGACTAGACAAAATTATAATAGAGATAAAGAGTGAGCCACAAAAAAAGCAAATATTTGTTTGAATGTGTGTGAATTTCTGCTGGGTTTACTTGTGAGAGTGGTAACTCCACAAGCAAGGAGTTGTGCTTAAAAGGTTATTTTGACTTCATATTTTCTTTCTGCAGGTCTTCACTGGGATTTTTACAGCAGAAATGATCTTCAAAGTAATTGCCCTTGACCCCTACTACTATTTCCAACAGGGCTGGAATATTTTTGACAGCATAATTGTTATTCTAAGCCTGATGGAACTGGGTTTGTCCAGCATGGGAAACCTGTCTGTTTTACGCTCCTTTCGTCTGGTAATGGTCTTATTTTGTTCTTAACCATCTTTTTTTAATTACACATAAACTCTGACATGAATGCAACGTATTTTCTTAAAATGCATCTGCCTATAATTGCTGCAAGCTGGTGAACAGTATGTGACACTAATTACTGTGGGATAAATGGAATTGTTCCAGATTTACATCAGGGTAAATGAGAACATAATTTGATTCCTTCTAGCTGTGCCAGGTACTTGAAGCACACTTAAAATATTTGAATTCCAATTTGTAATAAAGATCTGCCATTTTATACCTGTGCACCTGTTAGCACAGACAGTAGAAAATTGATAGCCCAAGAAATGCAAGAGCTGATAACTTGTTGTTTTAGGAGCTGTTATTCCTAAATTATGTTATAAACATGCCACTGTTCTTTTAGATGTTGTCAAAAGAAAATGTCTTTGAATTATTCAGAGAGAGATTTTTTTTTTTTTCTAGAACTGATCAGCATAACACAGCATCTGTCTTTCACGGGAACTCCTGAGCTGTCAGCTCCTTTGTTAAGCAGGGGACAGTGGTGTTCTATTAATGAGAGACTGGCAACATTCTGGAACAGAAAAGTACTTTCCTTGCCAGCCTGACATTTGTGTTGCACTTCATGTACCAGGATGTCCATGCTAATTATTCTGGCCATGATATGGCTTCAAAATTTTTAAGATCAGGAAAACAAGCCCTAGTGGTTTCATTTACCAGAAGAAAATGATTTTTTTTTTCCCCAAAATTTTCTGCATTGCTCAAAAACGTAAATTTTCCATCACTGTCCTAAGTGTCTCCCTCCATTTTTTTGGAGCAATCCTGCTTTAATAGGGCTTAATTTAGACCTTCAGCTGAAAACACAGCACAAGGGCTAGGCACCATTTACATCCTTAAAATAGGTCTTAAGTGGGCCGTGGGCTGTGCACAGACCGCGGGATCCTTGGCACAGAGGTGATTTTCACCCTGGGAGCTAACAGCTAATAACATCTGACTGAGACTTGCTGTGAAGCACAGAGGAATTCCTTCTCTCATTGGGGGACCAAACCTGAAATCCCTCCCTCCAGATGCCTGCCAGGATGTTTATTTTGAGGAGGAAAAGCAACACAAAAGAAAATACTAAGAAATAGATGTGATTCTTCCATCCTTTCCCCACCAGTGGGGGAATGTGCCATTAAAACCATGTCTATCTAACCAGGCAGAGCATAGCTCAGGAAAACTTAATTCTCATCTGAGAAGCCCAAGTGATGTTTTATTAATAGAAGTAATGAGGTTAACAGGAAGTATGGCTAAAATCACCTTGTACCACATGCACTGCGGCATTTAACATCTTTCACGTTTTACTCGCTTTAATAATGCATTGGCTGAAATGGCTGATGCTCCTGTGAGCTGACACTGTTGTTTATGTTCTGTTCACAGCTGAGAGTCTTCAAGTTGGCAAAGTCCTGGCCGACCTTAAACACGCTCATTAAAATAATTGGAAACTCAGTGGGTGCCCTGGGTAACCTCACCCTCGTGCTGGCCATCATTGTCTTCATCTTTGCCGTGGTAGGGATGCAGCTTTTTGGGAAGAGCTACCTGGACAATGTGAAGAAGATAAGCACCACTGGCAACCTGCCACGGTGGCACATGAACGATTTCTTCCACTCGTTCCTCATCATCTTCCGAATTTTGTGTGGAGAGTGGATCGAGACCATGTGGGACTGCATGGAAGTAGCTGGGCAGCCACTGTGCCTTCTCGTCTTCTTGTTGGTCATGGTGATAGGAAACCTGGTGGTGAGTTCTCAAGATGTTTTGGTTATTTTTTCTTCCTTTCCTGGTGGGCATGTACAAATGTACCATTTTTTAATCCAGAAACGGCAAATCTCACATTGCTCTACAATTTTAATTCAATGAACCAAGTTGTCACCAAGACAAATTTGCTCCTATCCCAAAGCTGCATTACTAGTTGGCTAGTTGGAAATGAGGACTTGCTGGGTTTTCCAGAAGAGCAGATGTTTCTCTAGAAGAAAGGCACATGGGTTGATCACAGTGATTTTATATTTTATGCTGTTCATGGGGCTGAAGGCTTTCCTCATCTCTTTTCTGTACAGGTGTGAGTATCACCTCACCTATTCCTGTTTTGGAATGTTTATTTTTCCTTTCACTTTTATATATTCATATTTATATTTCACTTCACTTCTGGCCCAGAATACACAACTTTACCACAGCACAGTGTCTTTGAGAGGAGTTTTGAATGTCTTTAGCCTGCATGTTTTAGGTAGCTCCAGGTTTTGTTTACAGTAATGTCACTGGCTCACTTGCTGGTTTTTTAATAGACTCTCCCATAAGCATGGCTTACACAAGCTCTGAACCTATTAAGACTGAATTATATTTCCCTGTTGACATCTTAAGGAGCGCTTTGCTGGCTTTCAGTCATGGTGGAAATGTTTTGCCTGTTCAGCTTGCAGAGCATCTTTGACATTGTGGCTCTAATGGCCTTACTGTTTATGTAGTGAGTTATTTAATAGTAGATGCTGCTGTAAAAAAAAAAAAATTGTTTTTTATGCTACCAATTGCTTTTAGTAGTTGTTTTGCTTTTAAGTACCCAATGTTTTGGTACTCAGCTGCTGGGGTAGAAAAGTTCTTGAAAGAGCTTGTAGAAAAACCAAGTGTGTTGCTTTATTTACATTAACTTAAATTTTAGCAGTTATTTTCACACAAAAATGTTGATTGCAAGAACAAAGTACATTTTTAGGTGTTTTTTTAAATAAAAGTCAAAGGATTAAACTGTAATTACTCAGAAAGTGAGAAATTATTTAAATTTTTTTCTATGACTTACCATTTCTATATTTTTTAAAATTAAATTTGATTAGAAGAGCAGGAGCAGAATATTACTTTCTTTGTTGTGGAAAAAACATGATTTGTTATATCTTTTAGGAGAGTTTAGCCTGAGATCTAGAAAGTTAATTTCCCTCTGCCATTAAGCAATGTGTTCTGTGTATGATGATGAAAGTTGGAAATAATATGTGTTAAATTCTGGGGAAAATGTTAACATTTGAAATATTCATGGATTATTAAAAGATGTGAATTAGCAACATCTGATACCCTTAGATATTAGCACTCATTAATGTGCACAAGTTCTGCTAAGTATGAAATCTGTCTCAGCAGAGACTGCATTAACATTATCTACGTATATTTAACCTTCAGTGCTCAAAAAAAGAAAGACTGTCCCAGATGTAAAACCAGATATTGAGCAAATCTTTCTGCATGGAGAAGCTGAAGTTATTGGTCAGTTGAAAGAGAAAATTGCTAGGTTTACTCTTTTCAGCCAACAGTTCTGTAAGAATGTGGCCAAGACTGATAAAGAGGAAGAATTCTTGTGTTTGGGTTTCTCATAGAAAAAAAGAAAAAAGAAGGAAATTTTTTATAGGTGAAAGAACAGTAGATTGTGAATCATGAGACTCATCCAGTGCCAACCTGGAGATTTCATGATGTTGATTAGCAGGTAGAGAGGAAGTCATCTTACACCTCTGGCATCAGAAAAATTGTTGCTTTCTTCAGTAAGAGTGGATTGAACTCACCAACTCACTCTTATAACGTCATCAGGCACAAAACTTCTGGTAGCTTAAAAGCACCACGAGGCCTTTCAAATAAAAATATTCATGTGCAAAAACTTTAACCTGTAACTCCATTGCCATCTGTGCCAGCAAAGAAAAACTTGCAAAATACTTGCTGAGATCCTTTTTCCTCCTCTGAGTTTCAGGAGTCAGTTCTGATAAAGAATATTTTCCTGGGGCTTTATCTCATTTGGACTCTAAATTCTTCCATTGTATCTGGAGGCATGGAGAAAACCTTGGTGTAGCATATCTATACATGCATCTAAATTAAATACTTTTATCTGTCACATCTGCCTTATGGTGATGTCTGGGGTCGCTTTCCCAACTGCAAGGCTGAGGATTATGGAGCAAACTTGCACCTGAACTCCTGTAAAGTCTGCAAACTGGTGTTGAAATTGTTACAGCCACTGCAATTCTGTGGTATATTCAGTGATTGGTTTGCAGCCTCACTAACACGAAAATTCAAAAGAATGGTGAAAGGAAAGCCAGGAAACTTAGTAAATGCCCTGGGCAACATTGTGTTATAGAGTAGTCCAGTTGTTGAAAGGAATTTCAGTGTATCCTTAGACTTTGAATAGTATTCATATATCCTGAAAATGTCTGGGACAATTTGTGTGCAATGCCACATGAAACTATATTTAAGGCTGGTCAGCTGGTGAGTGAATCATCTTCAAGGAGCTAAACTTTACAATATAGTTGGAAAACTATGTGCAGTGTAACTGCCTTTTGCACAATAAAGCTGTGCTGCTACTGCCAGGTGGCATTTTAGAGTCACTGAGGCTGCTTTAGAAGGTAAAGCCAAATCAGACAGATCATAAGAATTTTTTCCTCATTTGTAAGAGAGAGCTTCTGAAATAACGAAATTAATAATTATGCTTTTTGTTAAGTTTTCAAAAGGGCTTAACGTGTTTTTAATGTATATTTATGTTACTGAGGTGAACAAGGAAAATCACCAATTATTGAGATGATGTAGGAGAATTAGGGACAGGAGGCAGGCACCACCTGGTGTCCCCTGCTCTGGTGAGAGTAAATGTGACACCAGCCACTTCTTGGGGCACAGCTGTGTGTGCTGGGTGCTGTGGTGTTTGTGGGTCCCTAGGATGAGGGAAGAGATGAGAATCTTGACTCCATGTTTCAGAAGGCTGATTTATTATTTTATGATATACACTATATTAAAAGAAAATGATATATTAGGAGTATACTGAAGAGAAAGGAGACATCAGAAGTCTAGCAAAGAATGAATAATACATTTTTGTGACTGACCAGAGTCCTGGCACAGCTGGACCTGTGGTTGGTCATTAAGTAGAAACAATCCACATGGAACCAATCAAAGATGCACCTGTTGGCAAGGAGCCTCCAGACCACATTTCAAGCAATCAGATAATTATTATTTCGCTTCTGAGGCCTCTCAGATTCTCAGGAGAAAAATCCTAGTGAAAGGATTTTTCAGAAAATGTGTCTGTGGCAGGGTGCTAACATTGTGCATGAATTAAAGTGACACTTTCATCACGGGCAGGACAACCTCCCAGGCTCACTGGGTGTGTGTGACACACACTGGCCAAGCCACACTTTTACCCTCTGGTGGCCACCAGGATGAAGGATGGATCCTGCCAGCCCCTCCTGAGGTGCCACCAAGGGAGGGACAGCTTGGAATGCACTCACTGTCTCTGCTCCTGCTCCAGCTGGGCTGCATGAGCCAAAAAACATCCCTTGGTGTTCAATCCACAGGGCTGCAGTGCATTAACTGGCCCTCAGGGCTGAGTTCTGGGCTGCTGTTGTGTCACCTTTGTCCCATTCACACATCCCAGTTCATCCATGGCACATCCAGGCCTGTTCTCCTACCCACTGCAAGCTGGCAAATCACTGCTGCATTTCCCTGGTGGATCTTGCATTGCTGGAGTCACAAACATGTAAACATGCATGGTCTGTAACCAGGAAACTGATACCTTAAGAATTTTCCTTAAAAGTAGAATATAAGAATGGAATTCCTCCTTTAGGATCAGTCATAGTCTTTTTCTTTTTTTTTCCCCTGCTGAACATTCACTTAGGAAAATATTGATGACATTTTTTGAGAACACTAAGGTAGAAAGCACAACCAGTTTCTAAGGTATCACACTATCCTGTAGGCAGGATTGCATAACCATTATTGAATTAATGCATGATGCATGGAATTATGAAATACAAAGTGTAAGGTCATGCACTCAGCCCTGTTTAAATATTTATGTTATGATCCAGTAGCTTACCAGCAGAAAATGCTTGAGAGTATATGTATCAGCCACTGTGAGCATCTACATCTGAAATAATTTCATGGAGGTGCCTTTATGGTCAGATCTGTTTAATGGAGTCTGTGAAGTCATGAAATATCTTACCACCCAAAAAATTTAAATATAACGGACCAAAGAGCCCCTAAAACTACCTATTTTTGTCCCTGCCATCCTAGGAGGCAAACAGCTGTAGAAATCCCCATGTGGCTTGATATGTTGACCCAAGAGGACCTTCTGGTCCTGTTTTTTCCTATGGTAATCTCAGCGCCTGGCAGCAGAGCTGCTCAGCAGGGTTTGGATAAGATTTGAAGTGACCACTTTGGTTAAACTCAGTGGAAACTTTTCTTTGTCAAATGTGCCTGAAACCTGTCCTTCTATTCTGCTTCCACATTTCAGGAACCATTTATGGATTTTTTTCTGTTATAATTTGGCCCATGAGACAGGCAGAAATATAGAAATATCACATTCTTGGGTGGAAGAGGTTTGTGCCTGCCTATGTGCCTTTCCTACAATTCCATGTAGGAAAGGATCCTTGAAGAGATGTTCTGGGAAAGTCCCACAAAACCTCCATCAGGTTAAAATCAGTGGAGTCTCAAACTGGTCAGACATCAACAGAACCTCATTATGAGTCTTTCATCCCCATTTCCCTCTTGAACAGACAAAATCTATTGATAAAATGCATTACCAGAGCTGTTCTGACAGACACACAGTTCTGCAGCTGGGCAAAAAAGAAAAATCAAGTCACAGGGTTTTGAGCAACCTGGTCTAGTGGAAGGTTCTGTAACCATGGCAGAAGGGTTGAAAATAGGTGATTTTTAAGGTCCCTTCCAATACAAAGCAGGAGATGATTCTATACAAAGCAGGAGATGATTCTATGAATGGGAGCAATGCAAAACTTGGTGCTTCCACTTCATCCTGTTCTTTTACAAGAGTCTCACCCACCGTGTCTGAACACTGTCCTGAGCACCACCAGTGCAACCTGGATGGGAATAATGGCCTAGAAGGAGGAGAAAGGCAAGAAAGATGAAGGGTCATTAAGCATAGATTCTGGTCTGACAGATGTTCAAGAGAGAAATTTGGAGAAATGGCTGCAGCTTTATGTGAAGCTTAATATATGAGAAGAAATTCACATCAATTCCCTGTCCTGAACAACTTACCTAAATAACAGAGTCTAAGCAATATAAGGTGTCACTGGGTCCCGTGTATTTATCTAATACTTTTTTTTTTTTTTTTTTTTGCCAAAGTTGCCTTTATTTCAATGTTTAGAGTGAAGAAAACAGATTAAAAAAACCACAAGAGATGCAGCTGTAATATGTAGTGCTTAAATGTGTGAGACAGGGCTGGTATTTGGATTGCATGGTCTTCAACACAGGGGCTTTGTTTCTGTATAAACCCTTTTCTAGAATTAATTACTGAGTGTCACTAATTGAGCACCACAATCTCTAACTGAAGAACATAAGAGTGAGCCTATGTGGCCACCTGTGAAGGAGAACTGGTAGAAGAAGGAGAACTGTGAAGGAGAACTGATGGTTCCCTGTGGGACTCCATCAGCTGTATGGGAGCTGCACAGGTCTATCCCAGCTGGAATATTGTGATCAGTGCAGAGTATGAAGTTTAATAACACAGATTAAGGTGTTCTTTTGCATTTGCCCTCAGTGCCAGAAAATATCCCTGAACACATTTAATTTATTAGTGTAGGAGTATCCATAAAGTCCTGTCTCACTCAATGCTGATGCTTCTCCATCACTGCAAATTTTTCAGCAGATCACGTCTGGGCTTGAAAGAGGCTTATGGTAATGTCAGATTTTCTCTTTGTTTAAATGAAATGGGTACAGAGAACTATCATTATCCCTTGTGGTAAAACCAGAAGTAATAGCAAAATAGCATCTTACAGGCCTGGGTAAAAGTGGATTACAATTTTACATTTCAGGAGCTCAGACAACCAAAGCATATTAGGATGGTCAAAGGTGGTCTTCAGATGGAGATTTGTATTTCTGCCTGACATGATAGGGCTGTCACTGAGGGAAGATACATCAAAACCCCAACGCTTTTAAAAGACAGGAAGCATTAAACCAGGGAATTTCAAGACTATAAAACTTTTTAAAGGGAGATGAAGAGTTGTTTTACCCCAAAAAGTACAAGGCCTCTTTAATTCAGACAACTTTTGTCAATAAATGAATGCAAATGGAACTCTGATGACATATGATAGCACTTTTCCAGCTATCTCCTTATTTTCTTTCCAAATTATATACAAATATAGAATGCCAAAGCCCCATTTTTGTGGGTTTTACTGTCTATCCTTAGAGAAATGTTTAAATCAAGGTTTCCAGCAAAACTTGCTGCCCTGAATCAAGTAATTATTTTTGCATTTAATGACAAACATGACTTACACATGGGGGCCACTGAAGACAACCACTGTGTGAATAAAGGTTAATCTCCTTGGAGGAAAATGTAGTATTTGTATTCAATCTAATTATTAATATAAATGAAGTGGAATTTTAAAATATTGTGTGCCTTCTAATTGCAAACCTAACTAGGTTAGATCTGCTTGCTAGAAATTAAAGCAGGTTTGGGAAGAAGGTATGACAGCCAAAATTACAACATTTAGGGTTTAGATTTTTAATTTTTGAATCACAGTAGAGGTCTGCAGTGTCCTCAAGCTTTATATGTTGTGCTTCTGCCTCTAAACACATACACTCCTTGGGGTCTATTGGTTTTACTTCTTGCACAATGGAAGGAAGACAGCATAAGGTGCAACTATGTGAAACTTGTGGAAAAACAGCTTTTTGCAAGGAGCAGGGAAGCCACAGGAGATTTGAAGAGAGTTCAGGTTATCCCAAGTCTCACACTGACACTCCCTTCCCTCCCCTCTCTCTGCACCCCATTGCTCGTGTCCTGGACGCTGCTGTTCACCTCAGCTGCTCTTTCGGCAGCTCCCAAAATTCTGGAAATATGCATTTGTGTTTTGGTTACATCAGCTGAGAGGGCCAGCAGATAAACAGGCAGGAATAGGCACGTCAGGAGCAGTCATCGTCAGGAAAGACAAAATCTGCAAAGCAGCGAGCGGGGGGCACGTGGGGCCCAGGGAGGAGGAGGATTGATCAGAAAGCTGCAGGAGCCATAATGAGAGCTGGGAAATACTGGCAACAAGGAGAGTTTGAGGGTCCAGAAGAAGCCAGGGAGCCCAAGGGATCATTAGTGAGGAGTGGAAGTGTCATTTGAATTTGTCTCGTCAGCTCGGGCGCTTATGTAAGGGAGGCGAGTTTCCTTTGCGAGTCACATGTGGCTCTGCAGGAGAGCAGCCCAGAATCCATCAATAAGCTCAGCTGGGGATACAGAGAAAGTGGTGTCAGAACAACTGTCAGCATGTCACTGCTGTCCTCCTTGCTCCTGCTCATCTGGCAGCAGGAATATTTGGTGTGATGCTGCAGAGCTCAAACCTCCGAGGGAAACAGATAAACCCCAGCACATTCCCAGCTTCTCCCTCCATCATTTCCATGCCAGCTACCTGAACACTCTGTGTGTCCCAAAGCAATTTCAGCTATTTGTATTCCCCATTATCCAGCCTTTCTTGAGAAGCGCCTGGGAAGCAGAGCACTCAGGTAGTCGATGCTTTTGGGCAAGCATCTGGCTATGTCTGCTTAAGTATTAAACATCCTCAGGGTTAAAGAAATGTCCACCAGAAACAGATGGCATCATCTGATGCTTCAAAAAAAATAAATCCTGACACCAACCATCAATCATTCCAGTTGCCTGTGATGGCTCCTAGAAGCGATGGAAAGCCTCCATCCTCTTGTGGGTTGCTTGAAATACAAAGCTTTTGCCTGACAAAATAACTGCTACCATTCCACATCTCTTCACCTTTCTTAAACTCCACTCATCTGTGTCTTACTGTGTTAAACTTCTTTAAATTCAATAAACGGGCTTTAAAACCTGTATGATTTATCAGTATCCACATAAATAACTGTAATTTATTTTATTGGGTGGATATATCCCACCCCCATGTGTAACATCAGATGCTGGTGCTAAAAAGTCTGGGGAAATTAATCTCACTGTATTTATGATGAGCCATCAAAGACTGCTGGGTTTCCAAAATGCCATTCTGTGGTAGATTGAGTGGAGTCTATTCAAATCTGGGAGGTTTAAGGCTGCTTTCCCTCATATATGTGAGAGAAATGCACCTGAAAATAAATAGGAGGAGTGACTACTTTCAAAACCTTCTTCTAAAAAGTAATCTGCTTCTTTCTGTCACTTAAGATTTATGAGAGTCTTTATCTGCTACAGGCTCAGTTGTTTCTTCTGAAGAGTTGAGTCTTGGCACTTGGTGACTAAATCTGAGCTTGCATCTTAGGGGGACAAGTGTGTTTTCAAGGTATTACATGGTGTTTGTGTTGAATATATACTAAAATCTGCCAATTTTTTCCCTGCAATATTCATCCACAGAAAAGTAGATATTTGAAAACACAGCTAGCTCAAATCCCAGTAGGAGTTGGCATACAGAAGAGGAGTGAGCTTTTGCTTCTGATGAAGCTCAAAGGAGGCTGAAAACAAAAAGTGGACTAAAACTTTTTTTTTTTTAATTTATATGGTGGCATAAGGAATTCCCAAAGCAATAATCCAAAGCAGATTCATTAGTGGACTGTGACAGATTTTGGCATTTGGTGCAGATTTTCATCAGTAGAATTATAAATATTGCTTCTTGATCTATAAATGAGTCACTGGGATATATCAGAGAGAAATAAAATCTGTTAACAATGCTAGTGCTCTTCCATAGGCATGTATATAAAAGAACACAAAACTATCTTCCATTTCTTCCATTAACACTTATGGGTGTGAGGTGTCTTGGAAATATGAATGAAGAGGAATGGTATTAATTAATTCAATTGACCCAACCCTTTGTAAACCATCCTCATGCCTTTTGCTCTAATTGTGTTTCCAAATCAAAGATATTTCCCTAAAAATATTGTTTAAGCATCGACTTTGTATATGAACTACTGACAAGATGGAATATTTTTAATAAGATACACCATATGTATGTTTTATGTTCTCATAGATATTTTACTTGTGAAGATTCTAGTGGAGTCCTTGCTGAGATTTGGTTTTATTCCAGAGGATCAAAGGGGAGCTAAGTTATTATTTGGAAAAGTGCAACCCTGTTGGTGTAGTAGGCATGAGTAGGGTAAACCTGTTGTAATCTTCGCTGCAGTCCCAGCTCTCAGGCTCTTCTCCTTTCTCTGCAGCACTCTTCTCAGGGGTTCCTCCTGGGCTCTCGACCCACCCCTATTTATCTCAGTTACCCTCACGAGCTACAGCTGTTGCCCAACTAAGGACCCTGCAGCTGCAGCTCGTTTGGAGTAACCCAGACACACATAGATCTTACAATACAACATGTATCCAAGCCCCCACATTTCCCCCTTTTCTTTTAACAATTTCACAATAACAATATACATACAGTTCCAGCTCTCAGGCTGCCACAGCTCTCGGCTGTCCTATCTTTTATAGTCCCAGCTCTCAGGCTGATATTCCAAAGTCCCAGCTCTCGGCTGCCACAGCTCTCGGCTGTCCGGGGGAATTCCATACCTTCTCTTTCTCGATGTTTGGCCGCACGTTCGTCTTCACACGGGGTCACCAATTGTTGTAATCTTTGCTGCAGTCCCAGCTCTCAGGCTCTTCTCCTTTCTCTGCAGCACAGTCCTGTCTCTCTTCTCAGGGGCTCCTCCTGGGCTCTTGACCCACCCCTATTTATCTCAGTTACCTTCACGAGCTACAGCTGCTGCCCAACTAAGGACCCTGCAGCTGCAGCTCGTTTGGAGTAACTTAGAACCACATAGGTCTTACAATACAACATGTATTCAGGCCCCCACATTTCCCCCTTTTCTTTTAACAATTTTAATACAGTTACAACACACATACAGTCCCAGCTCTCTGGCTGCCTCTTCTATAGTCCCAGCTCTCTGGCTGCCATACACGTAAAGTCCCAGCTCTCAGGCTGTCACAGCTCTCGGCTGTCCGGGGGATTCCATCCCAGCTCTCAGGCTGCTATTCCAAAGTCCCAGCTCACTGGCTGCTATTCCATAGTCCCAGCTCTCGGCTGTCACAGCTCTCAGCTGTCTGGGGGATTCCATACCTTCTCTCTCTTGATGTTTGGCTGCATGTTCGTCTTCACACGGGGCCACCAATTGTTGTAATCTTTGCTGCAGTCCCAGCTCTCAGGCTCTTCTCCTTTCTCTGCAGCACAGTCCTGTCTCTCTTCTCAGGGGCTCCTCCTGGGCTCTTGACCCACCCCTATTTATCTCAGTTACCTTCACGAGCTACAGCTGCTGCCCAACTAAGGACCCTGCAGCTGCAGCTCGTTTGGAGTAACCCAGACACACATAGATCTTACAATACAACATGTATCCAAGCCCCCACATAAACCTGCCCACTTTTGGTACTACATGTGTCCTTGATTAGTAGTGTAAGTAGGGGTTTGTCAGTGGTTAAGTTCTTGCTAATAACTGGGTAGTTATTAAAATCTAGAAGGCACTGAGTCAAATTTAATTGGGCAGGAGTGTGCAAAGATAGGTACAACTAAACATGTCTCTTTTTATTAATGTCACAGTGCGACTTGTCTAGATGTCACTGAAAGGGTAATGACAACAGGATTATTCCTAACATGTGCTCAGGGAAAGGCAAGATTTTAATGCTAAAATAGGCCAGGTGGTACAAAATTAATACATTATTCACTACTCCTAAACATCTTACACTTTTTTAAAAAAAAAAACCCTGTTACAAATATTTTTTTTCCGTCACCAAAAATAAGCAGTGAGCTGTTCATTCTTACAGTTGCCTCTAGAAATATCTTGTTAAAAAGAATATGTGAAACAACCAGTGAGTCATGACAGACTTAACCTTCTTAGCAGGTGTGTGATATTTAAGAGACACTGGAATTTATCTTTTCATGTGCAGTGCACATTCATATCTGGATTTCTCCACCCAGCACATGTGTGGCAACAGTCTGTAGCTTCTCAAGGAAAAATGCTGAATAATGCACTTGGAAAATAAATGTAGTACACAGGATCAGATACTAATTTCCTTTTTGGAGTCTTATTGAACAGAAAGAAATTCCTGCAAAGAGATCCTGCCTTTGGTCTCCTGCTACCATTCCACATTTCTCCATCTTTCTGAAATTCTGCTCATCTGTGTCTTATTGTGTTAAACTTCTCTAAATTCAATAAACTGACTGACCCACACTTACTGAGGAGAATCTCCAATAGGTACAGATCTATTCCATCTATTTTATATTATTGCAAACAATACAAGGGAAAGGAGAACCTAAGCTATTGATTTTTCATCTCTCTTATAATTTTTGTTTCTTTGCTACTATTTAAATCCCTTTTGTTCTATTTCATTGACTCCAGATTCAGGTGTTAATTTTTTTCCCATTTTGTTTGGGTCATTCTTAGCCAGAATCATGTTTGAATTAGTTCTGATTGAATATGAGCCAAATTTTCCATTCCTTTAACTATCTTCTACCTAAAATGTATTTTCTCCAATTTTGGTCAGTTCTAGGCTTTATTGTCCTAGAATCAAAGAGTGGTTTATGTTGGAAGGGACCTTAAAGCTCATCTCATTCCAATCCCCCTACCATGGCAGGGATGCCTTCACTATCCCAGGCTGCTCCAAGCCCCTTCCAACCTGGCCTTGAATCCTCCAGGGATGGAACAGTCACAACTTCTCTGGGAAACCTCTTCCAGTGCCTCACCACCCTCACAGTGTAAAATTTTGTTCTTATATCTAATCCAAATCTCTCCTTTTTCAGTTTAAAGCCATTATCCCTTGTCCTATCACTCCATGCCCTTGTCCCAAGTCCCTCTCCAGATCTCTCGTAACTGCAGTAACTGTAAAATGACATGTCCATGGGAATTTTGGAAGCATTAAGAAATGTGCAGAATTACCCGCAGCTCAGCCAGAGACCAAGGGGATACGCTGACCATTGAGGACACTCTGGAACCCAGGCAGATGAAATGGGTCATTTTTTAGGACAGCAGTGTTTGTCAGCACCTCCCACCTTGCAGGACATGGCTTTCATTGTGGAGATGTAACTGGCCCCACCGCTGCTAAATCCTCCTGTTTCTTTAATGAAATGTGGGGTTTTGTCCCACTTCTGAGTCATGGGGCTTCTCCAAGAGAAAACTGTGAAAGCCACAAGCCCAGCCATGTGCTGTGAAGGCAGGAGATTTCATACTGTGCAAAATTACTGGTAGAAATCTATTTTGGAGCTCTTCTGAAAGAAAACCCCCTGGCTGGCAGGCAGCTCTGTCACTTTGTTCTGCCCTTCCAGGAATCTGCACTTGGAAAATTCACAAAATCAGAGCCTCCTTACACCTCCCAAATTCACTGTAGAGGTATCCTTTTCACATTTCAATATCCTTTCCACATTTCCTATTTTTTAATAGGAAAGTGTGATTTTGTGAGGGAACCCAAATTAAAATATTAAACCTGGGAAATTGATTAGAAAGTCAGATTTTTAAAAAACATTTTAAACCGTGTTCTCCTTGAAATAAAAAAATGGGGGGAGGAAAGATAATTATTTCTTGACTCTCTGATTTAATTTTTGAGTCTCTGGGCCTACCCTCATGCTGATTTTTCTTTGTTGTAATATATTGGTCACAGGGAGCCATTGCTGTGCCCATTATCACTGGTTTTCTTTCAATTTTACTCTGTTTCCATGTGGGATTTTTTTATCCTTTTGGTTCTCTGTGGCTCTTACCTTTCCCTAGCTGTTTTCTGCCATGTGTGAATGAGAATTTCCTTTTTCTCTTGATCTCCAGTCCTGATTGCCCAAGGGACACGATGGGCTTGAGATGACTGAGGGCAAAACTTAGCACAGTCCTTGGTCACAACTGAGTGGAGGTGTAGGATCTGAATTGTAAAAGGATGGGGATCTGTGGAGGTGTAGGATTTAAATTGTAAAAGGATGAGGATCTGTGGAGGTGTAGGATCTGAATTGTAAGAGGATGAGGATCTGTGGAGGTATCGGATCTGAGTTTTAAAAGGATGATTCCATGGATCCCACTCTACCTGGACTGGGCAGTGTCCTCCACATGAGCCCCCTAGGGTTAGATTTGGTCTTCAGGTAGAAACTGCAGATCTTAAGCATCCAAAATTAGAGGGTTTTTTCATTGTATAATTGGTAGAGCAGCTGTTATTTGCATGCAGCCAGTGAAAATATTCCAGGGTAATGCAGGTGTTTCTCATTGATCATCACTCCTTGCCGGGAGCAGCAATAGCAAAGCCTCCCCAGACTGTGCAGTCTGTCTTGCTCTCTGATTGTCCTGGCATTCCCCTCAGCAGGACAGCCAAACACTTTTTGTTGACTTAGCAGAAGGGTAATTGTCTCTTGGTTTGCAAACAATAAACTTTCCATGGTTTCCTTGATGTTTTTGGGGTACCTTGAGCCTTTAACATCACAAACACTGCTGGTTTTTCTGGAGAAGTTTTCAACTGGTCTTGTCTCACAGCACGTTTTGTCTGTCTAGACAGTGCTTTGAGAAGTCCACAGCAGCTCTGGTAGAGCCCTTGCTACTCTGGTGAATTAATGTTGTTTTGATATCTGATGAAAAACCTGCAGGAACACGTTTGTTTTTACACTGTGCCTCCAATAGTGGGAAGAATTTATCTGACTCTACTCACCCTCTCTTCCTCCGCACATATAACATTTGGAGACTTGGAATTTCAGAAATTTCAAGAAAACACTTGGTTTCCAAAGACTCATTTTCTAATACTTCTAAGGAACATACTTAGAAAAAAAAAAAAAAACACTGAAAGTCATCAGCTACAAAAGAAATCCAAATTCAATAGTTCTTGACCAGATTTGGAGTGGTACAATTTGTCTGCACAGTGGTGAATATGCATGTAGGTGAATAACAAATTAAAAAGTCTTGGAAACATGAGGCAGCCACCAGGTTGTGGTGAGAAGTGCCACAGGTTGCCTCAGACTGATGTTTCCAGGACTGTGTTTCAAGTGACAAGGACACAGGCACCTTGTTCCTCCAGCCTGTGGGGTGCTGCAGGACCTGGGGATGAGGAGAGGCAGAGGTTGGCTCCTCCTGTGCAAAGTGAAGAGAACAGGACTGAGGAATCTGCCCCATTAATTACAGACACCCCTTTAAACCCTGAAGTGAGAAATTGGGTGATCATTCCCCACCCATCAAACACAGGTGAGCACGGCTGCCATCCAGCATCACTTCTCTGCCCTGCACTGCTCAAACTGCTGCACCAGACACATGAAAACTGCAGGGAAACATAAAGTTCAGTTCCTGAAGAGAAGAATTGTCAGTAAAACCCCCAGCTTTATTGTAAATATCACAAAAAAATTCAGGGTAGGGCGAACACCCTCAACTCACCCCATTCCTGAAGATAGCTGAAGCTGTGTCAGCCTTCCTACTTATTCTTCATAGGCCAGTGGTAAAATCAAGCATTGTTCTCCATTTTTTCTGGGTAAATAGAAATCATTCGCATGAAATCTCTGAAATTACAGCCAGTTTTCGCATATGAAATAATTATTCTTACCATATTACATTTTTTCTTTCCTAAGGAGAACATCCACTCTCATTGCCATCATGAAGTAGTTCAGAGATTTTACTTAGGAAATAGACTGTATTTGCTGAGCAGTTATTAAAATTCATTTTCTTCTATTTAAACTGATAAACCAGTTATTTCACTTAAGAGGCTAATACAGAGTTGATGAGAAAAAATTCCTTTTGGAAGAATTGGTATTGCAGTGGTACTGCAGTGCCCAACAACACTCCCACCTGCAGCTGCTTGTGGGTTCAAATGCTTTCCACATGGGAAGTTGTGTGTCTCAAGGCAAGAAATTCATATCCCCATTTCCATGTGCTTTCCTAGCTGAAAGTAAAAGAAAAATGGGCAAGAAAAATGAAGGAGGTTGATGATGTCCAACCTGTGCTCTCCCTCACTTGCCCCAGGCCACAGGGACCTCTTGCCAATCTTGTGTGATCACGATCATTTTGACAGCGAGAAACTAAGATATCAGAAGAATGGGATTATGAGATTGACTGCAGGATAAAGGGAAACTGGGCTGGGAGGATATAAGCTTCTTATCCAAGCACAAATAGCTGAAAGAATAGGAAGGGAATATAGAAAATAAGTGATCATGTAAATTGCTTTTTGCAGGAATACTCTCTCTTAGTAGACTTTGCCCTGGGATGAAAACATACAAAGGACTGGAAAATACACTTCCAAGGAAGGAAATAATCCTCCAGAGAGACTGACTACATTACTGTCCTATTACTGCAGATCTCTAACTTAGATCTAACACTTAGTGCAGTGAAATCCCCTTCCTGAGCAGTTTTTCTTTGCAGCTTAGTGGATTCTACTACAGTAAACAAAATATAATAATTGGCACCTATTTTGTTAGGCGTGCTAGAAGGTCTCCAAAGAACAAACAGCATCTCTCCCATCTGTGCTAGCCAAAGAACAGTGCAGATGTCCACTGCCATCCATGAGCAGGAAGGAAGAAAATCAGATATTTTCACTGGTCAGAGAGTGCCTGAAGAGGTTCTTGCTGGTCTGTATCTGCCAGGCATTGCAGGTGGATGGGCTCTGTTTTATCCACAATAAAAAAGTATTAAATGAGTAGCTGAAAAAAGTATTAAATAAGTAGCTGAAAAAAAAATGTTAAATGAGTAGCTGAAAAGAGTATTAAATGAGTAGCTGGTGATCCTGGAAGGTACTTCACTTGCACTGTCTGGCCTTTCCTGTGCAGCTGAGTGACAGAAGTGACAATGAGCTGCCACAGGGTTACAATTGGATTAATGGCTTCCTTTTTGCATGGTAGATTTCACTGATAGGGGTATTTTCCTGTTGTTACAGCAAAACCTGCTTGGCTGGCTCCTAGGAGATTTCTCTCCCCAGGGAAGAAAGGTGTAAAATCCCTTTCCCTCTTCCTGGGTGACACCAATGAGGGTCCAGGGCAGTGGACACAGAGCTGAGTTAATTCACAGGAGCTCAGGAGGCTTCACACTGTCTGACTGGATGACAGATGGAAGGTTAAATACATAAAGATTTATATCGCTCCACTTTTGCCAAATCAAGGCAAACAAAAAGGTGGAAGGGAAAGGAAGAAGCAGTCTCATGCTTTTTGTTCCAAAAGTGTTCTAACTTCAGCAGCAGCACTTGCAGATATATCTTCAAACTGGATTTGATGAGAAGGTGTCATCTGAATAGAAATTCTCTGATTTTCCCCTGTGTTGACACAAAAAGAGAGGATGGAGCTGAGATATTCAGACTGCAGCCTACCACAGCAGCATATGTGTCTCCCTGCCTGGAGCTTTTTGGGGAGGATGGGTGCCTCCAATGGATGGGGATCTTGGAATCAGCCTCACAGCCCCAAGCCCCTGTGCTTTTCACTTTCAGCCAGCACAGAACTGGTGCAGGACCTGGCACAGTGCCGGGTTTGTTACCCTGTGCTGCTGCTCAGGGTGGGGCTGGAGCACCCTGAGCTCCCCTCTGTCCTGGGGAAAGCTGTAAAAGCTGGTTTAAAAGTTGGTCACCACTGTCTTGCAGAGTGATTGTCACCAAGATGGGCTGCTGGGTGTCACAATGGACTGCATTGTTACTCATATGATTTAGTTTTAAATAGGCCTGCAGGGAGCTGGACTTGATGAGTCTATGGGTCCTTCCAGCTTGAGATACTCTGATTCTTTGTGGCTTATTTGACCTGCATCTGCCTTTAATCCAGGTCTGAGATACAAAATCCAAGCTTGCTTAGTCTTTAGTGGGCCCTGCTCAGCTCCAAAATCCCCTGGGATGCCAGACTGTCTCCATTGTCTGCAGACATCCTGGGAAAACTGCAGCCTAAGCACCTCAGGGAGGCACCTGCCATGAGGCTGAATTAATCTGATCATTTGTGCCTCATACTGGCACAACCAGAGTCACGAGCTTTGGAAAAAGCATTGGAAGGGAGAAGGTCAACGAGAGCATGCTGGATTGTCATTAGGCTAAAAGCTTTATATAATTATACTAAAAGAATTTGGGGTTCTTTGAGTGCATCTGTCATTTGATTCCCAGCCCTAAAGACCAAAAAGTGACCTGCTTCACAGTCTGGGTGCTCAGTGTCACTGGAAAGCAGATTTCTTTCTAAGGGGATCCATTTGGGCATAGAAATCTGCCATTGCTTTTGGAAACTGAGGTAATCTTTAGTTTGCTTTTACTTAAACTGAAAGCACTGTGTTAGCAGCCAGGAGGACTGGGTATTATTAGTAACCTTTTACAGGAAATGTGGTGTGTCATGGGTTAGGCATATATTTTTTTTCTGGAAAATGCAGTGTGCAGTGAAATGTGGGAACGAGTAAACATAAAGTGCTTATTCAGCAGTTCATTCTGTTTGAATGCCCAGCAATGCAACTCTGAGGTTACCTGCTGATGAAGGAAGCAGGGAATGATATTTGAGATTTATTTTTGGCTAAAAGCATGAAGTGCAAATGGTTCTTTGTGCAAAATGTCAGCTGCATTTCTGGGAAGAAAATAAGATTGCTTTAACAATCCAGGTAAATAACAATACTGAGGATGCTACATGTACCTGCAGAAAAACATGACATATCTAGAAAAAATGTTTTTCTATATCTAGAAAAACATATCTAAAGTATATATGTAGCTTGATGTCTGAAATTAATACAAAAAAGTGAATCAAGGTGTTTCAAGCATTTAGTGAACAGCAGAGTTAATGAAGTACAGGATGAAATTCAGCTTCAGATAAGGAAATTCTGTGCATGCAAGGAGATTTTCATGTATAGAGATGTCTGGGCTACCACTGCTCTGCAGAGGTCAAGGGCTTGACTCAGTTTGGCCTGAGGACCTCTGGGGATACTTCAGGGTATCCATCCTGGCCTCCAGCTGGACACAGATCTCCCAGAACAGCTTTTTGATATTTTTTGTCCTTCTGGGCAATTGCCTGAGGATTACTTGGGCATGGAAGGGTCAATCGGCACAAGACATATTGGCAGATGCACGTAGCCCTGGCAGGGTCACCTGTGCTTGGTCAGTGTCTGTTGTCCACAAGAGGAATTTCTGACTGAAATGAGGCTTAGGTGCACCATTAGACCCTCAGGGTTTGGTGTTTGAGGCTGGAGGCAGCTGCCATCCTTGATGAGCAATTCAGTCCCCTAAATTTGGCCAGTCTGTCTCCCCCTGCAACACATGGGGTGCCCTGGTTGGATGGCAAATGGAGCTTTGGGAGAACACAGACCTCCTGTGAGGTATCCGATACCCTCCAACATCAGCAGGCACCTCTGCTAAGGTAATTCTAAGGTAATTGAATTGTACCTATCAAGTCCAGAAGATTTTTTATTCTGGATTCCTTTATCCCCTCCCTTCCTCCACCTGCTCCTTCTCACATATACACATGATTATTTTCAGGACTCTTGCAGCAGTGTGGTTATCTCTGAGCCCTCATCCTGCTGTCAAACTGGGCTGAAAGAGGCTGAAGGGGATCTGCCAGTGCCTCCTCCCCTGGTGGGCTCCCACCTGCTTGGCTGCACATCCCCTGCTCTGGTTTCACACAGCATCACTTGTGAGTGGGGTGGGAAAGGAAAAGTTGATTCCCACCAAGTCACCACAGTGATGAGAAGACCCACACAAGCTCTCAGTGTGGTGGATCAGCTAAGAAACAATTAGCTTTAATCTCAATTTATTTTAAAGCAGGGCAGTGCTGGGGCAGCGATGGTTTATTCAGTGGTTCATGCTGGATGGGGGCATTTGCTGTGCCACCAACTGCTTTTGTTTTCAGTCACAGTGATTGCAGTAAAGGGTCCTTTACAAAACAGCGCTGACAGGGCACTTCAAACACTGTGCCATCAGAGTGATTAGGACCAGGTTTTCAGAATTCTATCCCATATATTCTGAATATTTGGAATAAGAAGGAACAGGGTAATGGGATGATAACAAAAAGATTGAGGCTCTTTGGTAAGGCCCAGTTAAATAGAAGTACTTTTAATGCTGTTTATGTTGGTCTAGCAGGTGTTATCAACTTAAAGCACTATCAGAAAGAGAGAAGTTAGGAGGCTTACAGGTATATCTGGTAGCATTAAGAGATCACAGAGAAAATACCTGCACAAAGTCCATTTTATTGCTGTAAATGGCAGGAGTGCTGCAGCACTGACCCCTCCTTGCCAGTACCCAGAGCTGTCACCCACCCACTTGGTACAGGCAGCAGTTGAGTTGATACCAGGCAATTTGGGATTGGTTTGTTTGGGGGTAAATATATTTTAGCAGATATTGGTTTGAGTCACCTTTGCCCTGTTCCTGTCATCCCAAGCGTCCACCTCCAGTGTGAACTTTTTGCCCTGATAAATCCAGCACAAAAGCTGTAATTTATTTCTTCTCAGACCATAAGAGATGTAATGTTCAATATACAGCAACTGGTGACCAGCCTGTGAGATGTATTACTTGGGATGGCCTTTGAGAAGAAGCTGGCTTTATTTATTGGATATAATGGTATTTGTTTGGAGCAGGGGTGTAAAAAGAGGTTTAAACCATCAAAAATATCCCTTAAATGCCTAGTTGCGTCTAATCTTGCCATGCTCTGCCAGCAAAAGTAGAGAGTTCTGAAGTAGCAAGAACAAGAGGAAGGTAACACACAATCTCAAGTTCAGTTTGGATCTTTTCATAGACCTGTGAAAATCTTCAAATAGCTGTTCTTTTTCCTGACTAGTAACAGCGTTTTCAGGACCAAGCTGGCTTTGGGAGTGAGTCTTGCTCAGATTTGGCCACAGTAATCTGGTTGTGATGGCTTGTTTTTGCCTGGAGGGAGAAGTTTTTGAAGCTATATGACCTCAGAGGTGTTTATTCACAGTCACAATAGATTTCCTTCATGGCCCAGAGGATATTTAAAACAAGACTGTCTGTGAAAATGCATACAAATGTTTAGAAATGTTTCCAAATGTGCAGTGTGGTTGAAGTGCCTTGCCTATGTACATCATTGTCATAGAATCATAGAAGAATTTGGGTTGGAAGGGACCTTTAAAGGGCACCTAGTGCAGTGAGCAGGCACATTTTTAACTAGATCAGGTTGTTCAGAGCCCCATCCAACCTGACTTTGAATGATTCCAGTGATGGGAACCTGTACCTCACCATCCTCATCTTCAAAAATTTCTTCCCTAAATCTAATCTGAGACTCCCCTCTTTTAGTTTAAGCCATTTCCCTTTGTCCTGTTACAACAATCCTACAAAAAGGTTTGTCCCCATTTTACTATAGACTCCATTTAGGTACTGAACGGCCACAGTGAGATCTTCACAGAGCTTTCTGGGGAGGGTTTTTTCTATTCTGTTTCTGAGCTTTGCATTTTATTTTTCATGTTTTGGGGTGTTGGGGTTGGAGAGGGAGAAAGGGAATGTTAGTGTGTGTTATTGCTCATGCTGAACTTTTGCACCTGAGGTCAATGTGTTTGAAAATGCCTGCAGACTCCTTTTCCTGCTGAAACCACCTTAGAAATTAGAAACCCTTAGTAATAGAGGGATTTCCATGACAGGGTTATGGTGACACAGATGAGATGAAACTCAGACCCTCCTCTTTCCAGGACCAAACATATCTTAGTTGAGATGGTCACAATACAAAGCAACACAATCCATTTTCAGAAGGCTTCAAACCTTTTTTTATTACAGCATACACGCTTTTTATACATTTTACAAAACTCATAAGTTTACTCATTGGTCACAAAAGACAAAGTGCTCATTGGACCAGGCAGTCGCAGGTTTCTCTTATTTATCTTCCTTTCTTTCTTGGTTTCTATGTCAACGACCTTGGTAGAAAATTCTGTCAGGGGTAAACATGGATCCTCTTACCAAACTTCTCTCTGGCTCACAGAAGTCACTGTATCTCGGGTTCTCTAGCTGGTCACTGTGACCCCAAGATGCATTAGAAAATCTCTTTTCCCAGCCCGGCAGTCGAAGAAGGAGTCAGAACTCTTCATTTCTTGGTCTCAAGATTGTTTATTATTTCCTATCTATAAAATTCTTTCTCCTGGCCTGTCAAGGTCCACTCAGCAAAACAGTCAGATGCACTCTGCCTGCCCCAGTATATCATTTTATACTAAAAACTACATGTACAATATTTACAATTACTTTCCAATACCTATCACCTATGTTAGACAGTGAGCTTCCACTCTAAAGCAATCTAAAAGTGCCACCATCACAGCAGAAGTTGGAGGCCAAGAAGAAGAAGGAGAAAGGCTGGACATGCCCAGGTTCCTCCATTTTGCCCCCTGAACCTGCATTCTAAAAACATCAAAAAATCTATTTTTCACCCCATTAAATTCACTATCATTCTACATAAACTTTCATGGCTTTTAATTCTTCATATGAAGGTTGGTAATTGTTTTTTCCAAGGGCTAAATCAAAGGCACAGGGGTCTTGGGCTCTATGCCAAGGTCTCTGAGCCCCCTGACAGGGTGTGGAGTCCTCCAGGGCAGCCAGAGGAATTTCCTGGTTTCCAGCAACTGTAAAACCTCTTCCACCAATTTAAAATTCACCAATTTCCTTTTAACTTCCCTCCTTCCAGGTGCTCAACCTGTTCCTTGCCTTGCTGCTGAGCTCCTTCAGCGCCGACAACCTCTCTGCGCCGGACGAGGACGGCGAGATGAACAACCTGCAGCTCGCGTTCGCCCGCATCAACAGGGGCCTGCAGTACGCCAAAAAAGCCGCCTGGAACTTCTGCTGCCATGTCCTCAGGCACCCCAAGACCACGGCTGAGAAGAAGGCCATGATGAAACTCGCTGCCCAGAACCCAGGAGCCCTCAACAACTGCGTGAACAGCCATGCCACTGCCGAGCTCGGCAAAGACATGGAGAACCACAAGGAGAGCCGTGCCGAGGATGCGGTCAATAAAAACGGAGAGAAACACCCAGCAATTACAGATGATGATTTTATGACCAATCCTGATCTGTCCATTTGTGTTCCCATTGCTGTGGGTGAGTCGGATATCGAGGAGGAGGATGAGGAGCAGAGCACCTTTACGGAAATGGAGCAGGTAGGCAATTAAAATATTTGTTAATTTTGGCTTAATAAATGCCCTTTGTTTCCACCCTTGGTCTGGATCCTTGGCTAGAGATGCAAATGTCCTATGGCCTAATCCTGCCTTTGATATGCTGCTAACTTCAGAAGAAGTTACAGATGCATATCCAAGAGCAAAATTCAGTTTCCAACAAGAGAAATTTCCTTTCTTTGTATTCTTTGTGCCTGTCTAGATTAATTCTTCTAACCAGAGCAATTAAATCCTTTCTCACACAGCAGACTGGTTCTTTTGCCTTTCAGCTGAATCATGGGAATGCTGCAGAACAAATCTTAGGTTAGTGGAGGATTTTTCTCAAAATGGGCACTGTGTTGATTTGATTTGTGCAACAAGAATTGAGGGCCAGGTAGTTCTCTTTAAAATGCAATAAGACAGAGGATGATATGACATGGCACCAGAGAAAAAGAGAATATGTATTATCATTTGTACTCTGACAAGAGAAAGTTACTTGCCTCCTCTTTGGTGTGACATGGCAGATTTCCATTTTTTTTTCCCAGAGCACTCAGTAGTGAAACGGCTGAAAAATCCTGTGCAGTTTGAAGTGTTGTATGAAATGAGGAAACATCTTCAAGGGGAATGCTTTTTATTGTCTCCTTCTCCCGCTCTCCTTTTCTACCAGCTTTATCTCTCGGCTCCACACACCATATGTAGTCAATGTTTTCCAGAACCTCCAGCCTTGATCCAGCACCTTCTGACATTGGCTGAAACCAATGGAGCTCAGCAGGCACTGGATCAAAGCTCCTGCTTCAGATCCAGCAGTTGGGAGGGATCCTCCATCTCATGGTTGAGGGGAAGAAAGTTTGGAAACAAAAGAGTTGTTAGAGAAGGAAGGACGGTCATAAAAAGCTCCACGGAGGGATTCTGTGTCAGGAGCTGGGCACAAATCAGCTCCTTAAGGTTAATTTCTGCTGCTGTGTTGTGGAAATCTCTTCAGTGTCAGTGCATCACCAAAGTGTCTTTCACAGTGATCATCTCACTGGGGAGTGGAACAGCAAGAGGTCAGAAAACTGAATCACAAGATCCACTGAGCAAATACAAACCTTGGTAACAAAAAGACAAACCTGCAATTTTTGGTAAACACTTTTAGGGTGGGTTTTTTGTGTCTGTTTAGGGACTATTTTATTGAAATGATCCGTGGATCAGTGTGGTAGTATGAATAATATTTAGTTTTTCTCTTTGAAGTCCTTCTGTATTCCCTGGCTGTATTTGAACCAACAAGCAGAGAACATTTGAAAAGTGAAATAGGAATGCAGTAGATGAGGAAGAGGATTGGGAAAAAAGAAGTAAACTTCATTAATTGAGATAAAGAGAGGTTAATAGGAAAGAAAAGGAAGATATAATAATAATAATAATTGTGGAACTAGAATATGCAAAACAAGTGATGCTCCAGGCTTTTGCTCACCACTTGTTGATCAATGCCCAGGCAGTTCCCAAGCAGTGGCTCCTGGCCAGCTTTCCCCCCAGTTTATATACTGAGCATTTATTGTCATTCTCAACCCAAAACACTGCCCTGTACCAGCTACTGTGAAGAAAATTAACTTTATCCCAGCTAAAACCAGGACTGTTCTTTAGTATCAGGTGATCTGTAAATATTTCCTAGTGTGTACGTGGATAATAGTGTATAAGTATGTTTAATTTTGGGATTCTGGTTTTGGTGATTTTTTTTCTTTTTAGTCTTTAAAGATGCCCACACCTTCCTGCTAGGTCTGACAGATGGTAACAATCTCAAACACTCTCAGATTTTTTTTCCTTCACACTGAAAGCAAGAGTTTGTTGAAATTTTGAATTCTGGAATTGTGTGCCTGTGCATGCTCAGGGGTGGATGTTGCGCCTCTGTATCATTCCTCTCTCAAGATAAATAGTAACATTCACAATTGCAAGATAAATCCCGGCATAGGGCATGGAGGGCTTGGGATTTTTGTGTTTTAATGTGCTTTAAAAGTGTAGAAATGCAGATTTCTGTTCAGCTACACTATGTGTGTAAATTGTGGAAGAAACAGGTTATCATTATTTTATGCCATAAATGTGGAATTAGAGCTTTAGTAAGATCTATTAGAGTCAGGAGAGAAAGAGCTGATGTAGAAAAAGAGGCATTTCACTGAAACAATATTATGGATAAAAGTTGATTTGGAAATATTAAGAAAACTCCTAATAGTTTCAATAATATTGAAACGTCATCACATGTAATAGAAACATTAGGGATTCAGAGTGAAACAAAATAGGGGGAAACAAAACCCAGTAGGAGAAGCAAACCAAGATTCTGCTTTCCTACTGTATCTTTTAATGAAATTCTCAACAAACATTAGAGGAACATTGTTACATTACCACATGATATTTGGATTGCAGTGGAATAATGTGGTTCACTGCTGGCATGTGCATTAAGCAGAAGGCATGGAGTTGAGAAATGAATTAATTAGCTTTGTCACTGGTGCTTTCCAGGCTTGGACAAACAGCTGCTGCAGGTCACTGCTGTTCCCCTGTGCAGAGCCCTTATCAATGGTTTGCAGTTTTTATCTGCAGGTCTGAGGGGTCTACTGCAGAAAAGGTCCAAATAAGCAGAGAGTTCATATATCCAGAAAGCAATTTTAACAAATTCCTGGAGGGGAAAATGTGTGTGTACAAGGCTGTTCCAACTCAAAAACTCAAAATACATTGGCATAATAAATAAACAAAAATAGGAAGAGGCTTAACAGCAGAAATTATAATTGTGTGATGAGCTTTGCATTTGCTTTTCTGCAAAACCCTAATAAATTTGCACAGCTGTAAATATCTCCAAAAGGAGCAGAGCCATGAGAAAGCAGATGCCAACAAATTGAAAGATCTGTCATTTTTACTGATGCCCATTCCAAAGATGTATGATCTCTGGACTCAGAGAAAAATTCTCTTGATCAACATGTGGGTTATTGCAGGAGAAATTATTGTATCTGAAGGCTGATATGAAATCCCAATTCCCTGGATATTGAGTTGTTGTACCATACAGTGGGCTGACCCTTTTACCAAGGACATCCCTGTGGGACTGTGGGGAATAAATTTCCCCACTCACAGCCAGAAACTTTAATCCAACTCCATGGGTGTCCTTACCTCCTCCCCTCCAGGATGTCCAGGATAACCAGATTAGAGCTCCCAAAGGAAGAACAACATGAACAAGAGCAAAATTTACATGATTGCACGGAGAGGGCACAATTAGGGTGAAGTACCATTTTGTGCAGAGGGCATCAGGCAGAAACCAAACAAGAAATACCAAGGGTATGCTAAACATTCAAATCTATTCCAACTTTCCCCTAATTACAATCCATATTTTTACATATTTCAATATTTTAGTGTGTACAAAGGGAATATGTATGTACATTTACTTCTGAGGAGAAGACAAAGTACCCTGCTTCCCTTTAAAGTTGTTGGCTGACCTGGAATTGAGCAGCCCTTTGGCAGCATGGCCAGAACGTGTTTTCCTCCTCCTGCAAGTGGATTTTGGTGCAAAAGCATGGAAAAGGAGGTGACAGGAGATGCATAAAAAGGGATAATGTGGATGAATGCCTTTGCAGTGCACAGCTGGAAAACCTACACAACCCTTACACACCCTTTATACATTCTCTGTCAGTTGAAGATCCCAGCCCAGATAGCCTGTGCTTCCATCAGTCTGACTTGTCCAGTCTATAAGACTTATCCAGTCTAAAAGATTAGTCCAGTCTAAAAGAGAGGGGCTAAAGGGATGCTGGTTTAGGGCAGAACCACAAAGTTAATGATCTCAATAACTTTGAGACTGGTGATGCCCCCTAACTTTGGGTATTTCAGGGTGAGGATCATCTCAGCTTACAGCTCCTGTACCATAAAGGGTACTTCCCAGGTTCTTCCCAGAAAGTCACAAAACTACTCTAAAATAAGCCATTGTGGCTATAAGAAATGGGCCCCAGAGCACTGCACACAGCAGCTTGAAATTTCAGATGATGAGAAAACCTTCTTTGACTGCACATTTTCCTCTGAGTAATGGAAATGTCTAAGTTTAAATTTCAGCTGCCATTTCTATTATCAAAGCTTGAACTGGCAGCAGCCATGCTCCTGAAAGCTGCCAATTTGTGGCACTGTCGTTGAGAGGGTTTTGAAGGAGTGAGCCCATCTGATGGCTCCCAAATCTCCTTTGATTACTGAGATGCAAGTGAGATGCTCTGCCAGCTCACAGAGCAAGGGGACATGTACCTGTAGCCCACACATCCCAGAGTGAAAGGGTCCAAAAGGAAAACAGAACAATGAAAGTCAGCACAGGCACAAGAAATGGGGAGTGAGGCTGAGAAAGAGCTGCCTTGAGCTAAATTAATTTGTCACTGCTGTGTGATATGTGTACAGCTGGTCACTGCAGCATTTTAGTTTGTTTCTTTATCTAACCCCTTCTCCTTGACCTGTTCATAGCGCTGGGAAAGTCTCTCCCTCTCAGTCCACAAGATTCTTTAAGGATTTAATGATTTTAGCCTCATATGAGAAAAAAGAATAATTCTCTTTCAATTTTTTCCCAGTCTTTGACATGTAAAATATGGGTTTTGCCAGCAGGAAAACAGCTCCCAAAAGCTCAGCAGCAACCACAGTAATTTACTGGCTGCAACTTCTTGAGGTTCTTCTGAGTTCTCATTTTGGCTTTCTAGATGATTAAAATGTGGAAGTTACCATCTTGAGCCTCCACAGAGTGTCTTGTAATTGCTTTATGACCATTTTTCATATGTGGCACCACCTTTCAGTGCCCTGAAGAAGAAAGAAATAGATTATGGGGACAGCAAGGTGATGAGATAATTAAGTGGATACAGCCCAGTCCAACTAATGCAATGGATTCTACAACAACTTACCTGCAATTTAGCTACATTGAAGGTTCCAGACATCAGAGGGGTTTGTACCATGTACATTAGCTATCTAAGTGCAAAGCTTTTATCTTCAAAAACTTCTGCTTTAGTTGTTCTTCCCTTTCAAGTGGCCCAGAGTTGTAGTCCAGAACAGTGTGTGCCTTTTTCACAGTGACATCACTTTTTGGTTCTGAGGAATCCTGTGATAAATGGACCTAAAGGAGGTTCCAGATGAGTAATGCTGGGTGTCCTAAATCAGCTCCAAAATACAACATCTTGCACTCAGAGTTAACTCTGTCTTGTACCTATTACCACAGTCTCTGTGAGGTTCAGGTTTTTGGGCTCACTGTCTGGATCCTTCTGTTCATCCATGAGTTCCTACAGCCAGGAAATTTTAGTAGTACCACCTAAAGAAATGGCTCTACTCTTTCCTTCTCATTTGAATGAGTCCAGCAGGTTTGTTACATCTTTGTGCCCTGCCTTAAATTGAGTTACTACACGTGTTGCCTTACTCAAACCTCTTGTGGTATCCTCATGGCTACCCAGCATGTCACTGAGGAGAAAACCTATTGTATTTGCTGGGACCCCAGATAAAGGAAGGAACAATGAATCTGACTCCATGTTCTCAGAAGGCTAATTTATTATTTTATTATACTATATTATATTAAAGAATATTAAGCTAAACTAAAGAATACAGAAAATATACTTACAGAAGGCTAAAAAGATAATAATGAAGACTATCTCCAGAGTCCCAACACAGCTTGGCCCTGATTGGCCAATGAGTCAAAACAACTCACACCAGAATTTAATTAAACAATCACCTGTGGGTAAACAATCTGCAAACACATTTCACATGGGAGCACAACACAGGAGAAGCAAATGAGATAAGAATTTGTTTTTCTTTTTCTCTGAGACTTCTCAGCTTCCTAGAAGAAATGTCAGAACCCAGGACATCCCTCTGGTTGCCCTGAATGGCTCCAGCCCCTGCCAGGGGGCTCAGAGACCTTGGCAGAGAGCCCAAGATTCCCCTGTGCTTTTGATTTTAACCCATGGAAAAAATTACCAACCTTATATGAGGATTTACAAGCCATGAAAGTTTAAGTAGAATGATAGTTTGTAGCAAGATAGAAAAATAGAATTTTGAATTTTTAGAATGGGGGCTTGGGGTCCCAAGATGGAGGGATTTGGACATGCCTTGTCCTTCTTTCTCATTCTTCCTAGCCTCCATCTTCTGGGTGATGGTGACACTTTTGGATTGGCTTAGGGTAGAGACAGACTGTCTAACATAGGTGATAGGTATAGGGAAATTACTGTAAATAATACACATGTAGTTTTTAGTGTAAAAAGATAACACCACCTCTGAGGTGGGCAGTGTGCCTCAACCAGACCTGCTAGACAGACCCCGGCAGGTCAGAGAAGGAATGTTATAGAAAACAGCAAATAAACAACCTTGAGAACCAGAACAGAAGAATCCTGACTCCTTCTTCAGTTGCTGGGCTGGGGAAAGAGACTCTCTGATACATCTCGGGGTCTTCCTGACCACAGAGACCCCCTGAGAGAGAAAAATCCTGGATGAAGGTATTTTCCATTTTGTGAATGCCACAAAACCTCACGCTGCAGTGGCTCTGTGGCTCGTGACCACATCTCACACTGAGCCCCTCAGCAGTGACAGAACCCTCCTGGACACCAATTTTCCACAGAGATCACACCTTTGTGCCTTCCCTGCCGAGCCAGCAGCACTGGCCTGCTTGTCTCCAGAAGATGCCGTTATTGATTTGTTCCGAGGCAGTGGCTAATTGGGTCACACACAAAGTGCTGCCTGCCTGCTGCTGGGACCCAGCGCTGCCCAGCCCAGCCTGGGCTCCAGGCACGCACACCCCCTGTGCCCTGGCTGGTCTTGCTGGGCTCCCAGAGTGCCCCCAGAGCCACTTTGTGCCATCCCGAGGAGGAATGACCCATTCTCCTGCCTCAGGCTCACCCCTTCTCGGGTTGCTGTTGGTAATTGCTGCCCCGAGATGTGCAGGATGTCTCTGCTTCGGCCCGCGCAACTGAAGAACGAGTCTGGATTCTTCACTTTTTGGTCTTGAGGTTGTTTATTAATTCTTATCTATAAAATTTTCTTTCTGCCCAGTAGAGGTCTGCTCAGCAGGGCAGCCACAGGCACTCTGACCGCCCCCAAGGCAGTGTTGTCCTTTTATACTACAAACTACGTATAACATGTTTACAATTACCTTCCAATACCTATCACCTATGTTAGACAGTGAACTTCTACTCTGAACCAATCCCAAAGTGCCAACATCACTGCAGAAAATGGAGAACAAGAAGAAGAAGAAGAAAGGCTAAACACGCCCAAGTTCCTCCATCTTGTCCCCATAACCCCCTTACCAAAAATCGTAAAATCTACATTTTCACCCTGTGATAATTTTATTATTATACTATTCAAACTTCTGTGACTTTCAGGCCCTCATACAAAGTTGGTAACTTGCTCCAGGGGTCATAATCAAATCCTCAGGTGTTCTAGGCAGCCTGCCAGGGTCTCCAAGTGCCCCAGTGGGGTCCTTGGCAGCTCTGGACACCCGGAGGGATGCACTGAGTTCTGACAACCCCTGGCTCCAGGAATCCTGAAACTGCAGAGAGTTGCTGCTGTGTCTCCTGGGGCTCGCCTTTCCCTGACCTGGCAAGGAATATTGCCTGCAGGACTGTGTTTTTCTCTGCCTCTCAGGCTTTCCAGCTCCAATTCTCAGTGGGGTTTTCCTAGACAATTCTGGGCACAGCAGCAGCTCTACTGTCATTTTCAGGATGTTTGGATCATGGTCAGCACAGAAGACCCAAAGGTGGGTCAGTACCTGGATTTTGCACACTGGATGCATATTCTTTGCTCCAGACCACACTTTGCTCTCTCAGTCATATGGGGTTTTTTTCTCAATGGACAGTTCTCCCTCCTTGTATAGCCTTGTCTGGACTTCACCAAACACATTTCCCAGGGAGACCAAGTTTCCAGCTTGTCTCGGTTTGAGAAGACAGGAGTCTGCTAAGGAAGGCAGGAGCCTCCCCTGAAATGGAGAATGTAAACCTTCCCCACTCCTCTGAATTGCTATAAATTTTAAATTAAGGGGCTCTCAGGCAAAAAATATGGGAGCAGGAAATAACAGTTCTTTAACAGGGAAGAAAATAAAAGGATAAAATAAACAATGCAGTACACTAGAACAACACTGACAGAGTCAGAACACAACCTGACACCCTGTGGGTCAGGGTGTTGGTGGCAGTCCCATTGGAATTGTGGCTGCAGCCCTCCTGCAGTGTCAGGGGTGGTTCTGCTGGAGCAAGGGGGATCTGTAGAGAAGGATGGATTCTTCCTCTGAAGATCCAGTGGAAGGAGAGGCAGCTGCTGCTCCTCTGGGAAATTCAGTGGAGAAGCCGTGCTGGTGTCTCAAAACCTGTGGATTATATCTGGGTAGGAATGCTTGGCTCCTCCCTCTGGGCTCACATCTCCCAATGGGATGCTGTAGTTCTTATCAGCCATGCAGTGACATTCAATAGCTGTTATCAGCAGATGTCCCCTCCCAAGGCAGATGTGATTGTGATCACTCAGAGGTAAGGAAAACTGCCCACTTGACAAAAGACAACTGCCATACAGATGGTAAACAGAAAACATCTTGCGTTGCAGTCTGGGACACAGCTGAAGATGAGTACACATCAAAGATAGAGCTGGCTGCCCTCAGTCTCTGTTCCACTGGTTCAGTCTCTATACTGCCCTGAAATGGATCAGAACCCCAAGCTTTTATTCTCTCCTTCCCTTTATATATTTCAAAATTATTAACTCATTTCATTTGACAAGGTGAAACTGTTTCGGAATGGCTTTTCTTACAAGTTTCCACCAGTAAGAGATTCATAATTTTGAGGTCAGAAAGGACCATTAAAGTATGATGGTTTTGCTTTCTCATAGCACTGAGTCAAGGACTACAGCTAATTTCTGCAGGGAGACTGTAAGTTTATTTTAGCTATGATGCATCATTTGTAAGATGGAAAAAAAAAAAAATTCTCAGGTAACAGAAAGTTCACCATCTGCATGTGGACCCACATCTGTTTCCTTTGTACACAGTGGAAATTTTATTGTACAATTCCTGTTCATTACAAACCTGCTTCTAAACCTGAAGGGATTCTGCAAAAGTCAATGGAATTATTCCAGACTGATGCAAGTGCAGCTGAAATTATTGAAAATTGCTATAAAAATGCCAGTGCACAAAGATTTTGTTATAGAATTGTTTGTGACAATATCTTATGCTCCTAATAATTCTAACACCTATAAATCAGAGATACCATGAAGCCATGTGTTTATTTGACAGGGTACATTAATTTCAGCCTTTTACTGCAGGAAATATACTTTGCTGTCAGGAACCCTAATGCCCTTTTCAAATAGTATTTATTTTCTGTCTGTTTGCAGTTCCAGTCTGTGGGGCACATACTCCCTGAGTATAACTAGATAAAATACCATTAAATCCTGCTGATGGCTCTCCAGTTCTCACTGGGAGGAGAGTGAGCCCACGTGTGTACATGCATGCTGCACACAATAAATCTTACAGCATCCTTCTTGTCACCTTTATTTGGGCCAATATTTTTCTGATCATTAAGTAAGATAACAGGGGGATTTCATTATTATTCTGGACATAGTTTGCCTGAATTTATCACTTTTTAAGCCATATCTTTTGCTTTGTGTTTCTTGAAAACCATGCAGAACTCAATTATTGGCTAATTATTTTTGGCAATAAAAGAGAACATTTCTGGATTTATTGTCTTCAGAAGAATAGCAGCAAAGGCATTTTAAAAAAGAAAACAGGACTGTAAATCCCAGCAGCAGATTTAAAGCACCTATGTCCTCATCTGGGATTCTACATGTAGAAAGGTGCTTTTGTTTATTTTGTGGCTGTAGAGTGGGGCAGAGAGAAACTCCCGTGTCAGATCTCTGCTGATGTGACTGGAGCACTCACACCACAAACAGAAGTTTTAGGGTGCTCATTCATTTCTCAGTGCCAGGCAAACATATTTTTGCACAGCACAATGCCTAAGGTGCAGGAAACACAGGGAGCTGATGGAGGAGAGAAGCAAAGGAGGGGGGAAAAAAGCCAGGCTGGCATTGAACGAGCTGATATCAGGAGCAGCAGAGTTGACAACATGCGTTTGGACAAGTGCCCGGCCCCGGGAGTGCGCGTCAGTCAGTCACAGCTTGCTGGATGCCATTTCCCAGGATCCATGTCCCTCCCCGGAGCAAAAGGCTGACCAGAAATGAGCATTTCTCACTGTTCCTCCCTTGGATAAAGAAAATGCTGACATTTAGTGTTTTGGACAAAAAGAGCAGCAGCCAGTTCCCCAACAGCTCCAGTGCCGTGTGAGGCAGTGTGTGTTGGAGGGGTAAAACTACTCCCATTAATTACACTCCAAAATAACACTTCAAATAATGATTATTTTGTTGCTGTTGCCTGTAATAATATAAAACTTTCTTAATGATCAAAATATTAACATCTTAATTGGGTGAAAGGTTCTGGGTTATTTCAGGCACTCGCACTGACTGCACTCCAAGGCAAATTTCCAAAATTTAAACTTCCATCAGAGAAGCCCATTAGTTCGAGTTTTTCATATTATACTGTGGAGAAATCCCAATTACTGAAAGAAACATAAAGTAGATTGTGATTAAACTTCAAAATGCAATTTAGCAGAAGGTATTAGCTTGAACTCTGAACAATGAACACTTATGAAACGCTTTCACTGCCTATTTAAGCCTATTGAATTGATAACAGTATAAATTAACTTTGGCAGTCCATCTTTTTGCCAAGTTCTTCCTCTCAGACAAGTTTTAAGAGTTGACCCTTGGAATAATGAATTTCTGTTTTATTATGGGCAGTGTGTTGCTCTGTGTGGTAAAGGATCTAGGGCCAGGAAGGCAGAAGCCATTAGAAAAAATGTGCCTTGCTTCTCTGCAGCCAGAGTTCAAAGGCTTAAAATATTCTGGATTAATCCAAGAAGGAACACTGCTGAACTGCTGCTTCTGAGGGATGACATTTTGCAAAACATCCAACACTCATACAGAGATCAGCAGTTAGTGGCTGTGATGAGGTTTGTCTGGCAATGTTTTAGTTCACCTTTATTCAAAATAGAAGAAAATACCAGGTCAGGTTGGTTCCAGGGAGGTTTTGCTGTTAACATGCTCTGCTGAGCTTCTGTAGTTTCTGGCCAGCCCTAGCCTTGCACATCCTGAATTGTAATGGCCAGATAATTTTATCCAGCTAAGTACTCACAGGTGCATTGTTTTTCTAGAGCAGGTGCTGGAGTTTTCTTACAAATACCTTGTGACTTTTTTGGGGAAAAAATGTGTTTCAAACAAGAGGATAAGGTCTGTGTTTTACTTACATAGGTTTAACTTCAGAATTCCATGCCCTTAACTCTGAGAGGTGACAGTACACACAAAAATCACCTGGCACCTACAGACATCCAGGTTGGGGGCATCATCTGCCCAGGGACTGGGCAGCCAACTCTGCTCTTTCTGAACTCAGAGACTATTGTGTTTAATCTGTTTTGCCCACGTGGCTCTTATGCATGTGTTAGTGTTTTGGATTTTTATAAAAGTGGTTCCTATAAAGGCTGAGTCATCAAGAAAGTGAAAAAAAATATGTATATGGATTCACAGAGCAAATGTGAGCAGCACCTTTAATTCTGATGTTTTACTACTCCCTTTGCACCAATTTGTTTCTGGCTTTTGCATAGATGAATGACAGGAGAAATGACAGGGAGGGATGGATAAATGCTGTAAAATTGGAACATAAATCAGTGTACTAAGCTATGGTGTCTGGCTGTTCCTGCTGAAGTGGAATGATGGACCAAGTAGCATAGGAGGGAGAGGGGGCATCACCAGTCTCTAATAATCAGGTTTAGACTTTCCTGGCTTTGTCCCCTCTATGAGAAATTTGCAGGTCTTAAATGATACATGTGTGTGTCAGCCTTAAGATAGGACTTGACACACTTTACACTGATATTGCAAATGTTGTAGTCTGCCAATAAAATGCTCTTAGAAATGAGCACAGTGTAGCACAAGTCCTTTTTTGTGTCTCAGCTATAATCCTTGTGCTGTGCTGTGGTTTTGCTCCAGGTTTTCCTGTGATAGCCCATTAAACTGAGTAGTGGCAACTCTGCATTACAGAAGCAAATCTTCAAAGCAGGTTAGAGAGACTCTTAAATGTGCACATTTAAAAGTGACAGCTGCTCTCCAGCCTTCTTTTTATTCCTAGCAGAATAAGTGATACAAATCTTCCCCTTCTCATATTATGGAAGTAAGGGAATTTTCCTGATATAATTGGTGATCTTTCTTCATGCAGAAAGATAAATGCACTGATTTTGTTGGTGCTACAAGGATTTACATTTATTTGTGAAAGAGAAGAGCCAGGATCATAAACGATCTGTTCTGGTAATAAGCACCAACGATTCGTTTCTCCAGTTTGTGATTATTTATTTCTCTCCCATTTCAGCTCACATTTTTCAAGGCTTTTCAGAAAGACTGAATTCAGCATATCTGAGAGTTGTCAGCTCTGCAGACTGCAGTCTCCTGTTTACTTTACACACAGAACAAGTGCCACCAAGGCAGCAATGCAAGCTCACCGTCTTTCAGCAGCTCTGCAATCTGCTTGCTTCTCCACTTATGTGGAGGTAGTACACAAACAGTTCAGTGTTCACCATCATTTACTCGTTGGCTCCTTTGCAGAGGAAGGGTGCCAGTTACTAGATGCAAACTGTTGCTGAGAAAGGGTGCCAATTGCTACTAGGCACAGCAATTTTGTGAAATCCATAGTTGTCTGCAAGGAGAAACACAAACATCAACAACCACTTTGCAGAGTAAACAGCCCTCTTGTAAAATCCCTGTCACGCTGCTGAACAGGGTTTACTACACATGAAAAACTCTGCAGACTCCCCTTATGGTATCCAAAATTTGGGTATGGGAAACTTTGCAGTTTAAAATGTGTTGTCATCTGTTAAAGGAGCTGGATTTCTTGAGGAGACTCAATGTCATAGTGTCACTCATTAATGAATGGCTAAAGAAGAGATTGTTCTGTTGACAGAATCCTGCTGCTCCTCTGATGGGCAACATCCCATGGTAAATGTCCTGACCAGATCATTCCTGGAATGGGACTGCAGAACTCAGACACCCCTGAATTCCTATCAGTGTGTCAAAATTGGGCTTCCAAGAGGCAGATGGATGCATGAGCATGGTGGGGAGTGGATACAAGGCATCAAAACTTCCCATTGCACTGTGACTTGAATAAAAGGCAGTTTGCATTTTCACTGTCTCACCAGAGAAAGAGAAAACCTTTTCATAAAATAGTAAAATAATTAACTTCATCTATCCACATTATTTTTGCTCATTGGTTCTGTAGTAACAATGGCAAGGGAGGAGAGCTCCAGAGCCAATTCCCATTTCTTTCCTTCCCACCTGCTTGGGACAGGAAGCTTCCTGCTATCAAAGGATTTGCACATCTTTCTCACAACAGCCACAGCCAGAGAATCAGGGAACAAATGTCACAAGACAGGGTCATGATCTAGGGAGTGAGAGAAGCATCAGGAGAACCCATTTGAACCGATCACCTCCCGAAAGGCAAGTCCTGGGATCCTCTTTCTAAATCTGTTTGCACAGAATGGAAAAAATGATATTTCCATGGGGAAGGAATAAAGTGAATCCACGCTGATGACAGGTATTTGCCTTGTTTTGCCAGCAGCAAGTCCTCTTTCCAGAGGAGTGGCATTTGCACTAATCCCCCTTTGAGCCTGGAACAATTAGCCGATCTGTGCTTTTCAGAGACACGACACAGTGTGGAGCCTTTGCATTTATTTGTGTCAGCAAACAGCTATGTGGGTCCATGCACCAGCACCCTTGAGATGTCACCCAGATTATGCCCTGGTTCCAATCTGGTAGCTGTTTTCCTGGTGCTGCAATTTAGCTGCAGTGTGAGAGGGGACAGCACTGTCCATCCCTCTCCCTGTGCTAATCACTGGTATGGTGTTGGCACATCACCTCTTTTTAGGGCCCATGTCAGAGCAGAGGTGAGCAAACTTTTGGTTCATGCTGAGGTCAGTCCTGGGCTCCCCAGCCCTCCCTTTGCATGCACAAAGTTTTAGTACCATTCAATGTTTTTACTTTACAAATGAAGAAAGCGACTGAATTGATAAATATTAACATAATGTGTATTGCCTTGGCAACGTGGCACTTGATACAAAAATTAAACATAAATTATGTAAACCACCCACGGTGGGAAGCTGTACAGGAGATAGACCTGCTGCCGTTGCCATCAGAAGAACAAATCATCTGGAATAAGGACAAAAGCAAACAGCCTGAAGTTAAACAACATAAACCAAAGGCACCTTTCCCCAGACAGGTCTCTGCTGATTTTCAGGTGCTGTGTGCTGGAAGTGAAACTGTCACATCTCAAGAGAATTGTTCACTAGGGCTGTCACTGGTTGCTTGCAAAAACTCAGTGGATTCCCTAACACTCCTTTTGGGATTAGCCTGCACAACCAGATTCTTTGGAGCAGTCTATTTCTCTTACTCATTTCCTCCCAGCTTATAAATTTAGAGGACAAGACTGAAAACGCATGTTGATGAACCAAATTGTTGTCTGAGCACATGTGCCTGATGCCCCCATTGAATATTTTGCCAGGATATATTAATCAGTTTTAATTAACATAACTCATTGGATACTTGGTGCAAGTGTGATTTCTGGGAAGAAGCCAGGACCACATTTCCTGGAGTTGAATCTCTATGAAAGTGTTGCTAAGTCCTGGTACCACACAGAAGGATTAGTAAATAGAGAATTGGTGTAAGTTTGGCATTTGACTCTAGATTAACACAATAATTTGCTTAACAATTAGAATATTCATCAGACCAGCTGAGTTACAGGGTCTGTCCTCTTACAGTGCACAGTTCTAGTGAATCTGAGTGCACAACCTTTCTGCATAAATGAACTTGAGACGTCACCTTAGATTGTGTTGCACTTTCAGCATGAAACAATTGTTTCTGTTGTTCCAGTGCTATAACCAATATCATGCCATTAAGATTACTTGGTACTAAGTTGTATGCACATTGCATTAAAAAAAAAAAAAGACATTTTATGGCTGAGTGCCTTAGTTGTGTGTACTGTGCCTTCTACATTGGCTTCTCTCCTGAATATTAAACTATTTCCAAAGATAAAAACTGTTGAAAAGCCTTAAAAAGTGTTACCTTTTGTCAGAGACATACCTGTAACTCTGTGGTTATTACCCTATGAAGATCAGTGCTAATGTGTGACTAGAAATTGTGTGTAGTACCTTCCTATGCAGAGGGTATAGGTTTGGACATGCATAATTTGATTTATTAAAGTTGGAAGGTATTTTAGACCACATGCCCTCCTAAGCAGGAAACAAATAATTTGATTTTAAATTAATTTCCCAGAAACATACAACGACATTTGAAAAGACTGCTACAAACCTGACAGTCCAAAAGTATTTATACAGAGAGCAATTCGCTTAACCAACTGCTTCCTTTGTGTCATTTCGTCTTTCAGATAGTTTCATTTGGAATAAAGTGTTTTTCTGCTCCGGGTACCTCTTGAGGGATTTCCTGCAGTGATGTGGCTTTAAAACTGAGGCAGGTAGTCTGGGACTCCCTGGGGAAGGGAAATTTGCTTAATACCTGAATAACACTGAATGTCAGTCAAGCCGAGGGAAAGGAAAAAAAAAGAAAAAGCTGGACAAGTGAAAGATAAATAGGCTTAAATAATTACTATTGAAATCTAGTTATGCTTGTAATTTCTTTCTCAGCATGGAAGTTCCTCTGTAAGCAATTCAGCACAGCCCTTTGAATCCTGCTAGAGTTTTATTAATATTTCAGTAGCTGTGTTAGTAATGGCACGAACCGTGGTAGTGCTGTGATGAGCTGTGGAGTTTTCAGTGAAATCCCTGCCTTAGGTGGATCAATAAAGCCACACAAACAGAGCACCTGGGCTTCCAGAGGGAGGGACCAACCCTGCAAACATCCTTTCCTGTGCCATTAGTCCTGGGAGAAGTTCTAGAGAGCTCAGCAGCAATAATCACCAACCCAGGAAGAAGCGGCTGGATTTAATGGTACCACGCATACCAGCGAGCACAAGGTCTAGTCAAATGTGTTTACTGAGAGAAAAAATTACTGCTGTGCTTCCAGAGTCCTTCCCCTTTCAGGGAAGTGCTTCAGAGTGCTCTCCTTTCAGCCTGTGGTTGAGCCCCCTGTGCTTCAGTGGGTGCAAAGTGGCCTTAAGTGTTTTGCTGAATAGGAGCCTCATACATTTGCGTGTTTACCTGCAGCTTTTCCATATCTATTTTCAGATATCTTTTATCTTTTCCAGTGAACTTTGCATTTTCTTCCCCTGCAATGTGTGTCTTTTCTTCTCTGGGTGTGGGGATTTTTCACCATGTTTCAAGCCGACTCATAGAACAATATTGGGTTTTGCCCTTGTGCCTTTCTCCAGTTTTTACATTGAGTGTCGCCACCTGATTGTGAATTTTCAGAGTGCACTCCTTGGTTATTTGGCAGTCACCTCTCTCTGCACCTCAGGTCACTGGAGGAAGTTTGTATCTCAAAACCAGGCTCAAAATGGAGATGGCAAGGGAATTTCATCCCACTTCAGCAACAAAAGCTCAGAAAAAAAGTTGGTATATTTGTATGTTCATTTTCTACAGCCAGATACCTTGGCATATCCAAGTTGCCAAAGCTCAAAATTTGCACCATAGGCTTGTGTTATCTCATTTCTTGCCATTTTCTTTAAGATGTTGTCCCCTGACGAGAATACTCCAGGTTGTTTTCTCTTCTAGCTGGAGAGTTCTCCTTAAGAAATAAGCATGCTATCAAAGAGAAAGAAAATAAACCCATCTAGGATTATTTCCAGCAGGAAAAGCAGCTGCAGCTGAGGGGGCAGAGATGCCAAAGCCCAGGCGTCCGGAGTCAGAACTCTGAGATTTATGAAGAGTTAAGTGAGTTGCACGTGGATAAGCAGTTGAAGGCTGTGCCACCACCTCCAGTAGGGCAAAAAGAGGTAACACAAATGACTTTCCTACCTGAATACTGCATGAAATTCATTGCACCAGCTCTGTAGTGCATGCCACTGGTTTATGTGGGGCTTATGGGTTGTAAAAATACATGTTGGTCAAGGGGTAGGAAAGCAATAGTGTGTAATAGGTATTACAGTCTTAGTAAAGAAGAGAGAGGATTTTGTCGTTATAAAAATAATTGGAAAGCTTGGAAAACATGCATTATAAATTAAGATGAAATTTTAAGAGGCTTTTGGGAAAAAAAAACAAACCACAAAGTCATCTATAAAGTTACTGTCTCGTTTTAGGAGAAAATATGTGTGTGATTTCCCACTGAAAACCAGCTCTAGGAATGGCATCTGCTGACTTGGCAGACCTGAATGTTGAGTTCACTGGAGGGCATCTGCTCTCTGTCACAGATTAACATTTCTTTTCCTGTTAACACACACCCAAGAAAGATGCCGCAATTTAAGTAGCTGATGTGAAGAGCAAGCCTTGGTATTATTTAGTTGATTTGGCCAAAGTGCATCTCATTAATTGCTTCTTGATGTGTACACACTGACATTTATTTTCAAGTTGTAGGATGATGTTGTCCTCATAACCATAAATATCAAAAATAATGTGTTTGTACTGTACACTGAGTGACTCCAGGCTGTGTAATTGCCTGTATTCTCCTTGCTTACTTGTTGGGTGTTCTTCCCCTTCAGATTTAGTATTTTATTGACATAACATTGCCTTTATTATTAGAGAGTGAAGGATTCCTCTTATTGAAATCAGGAAAGGGAGGTTTGGATTGTCCTGGGAGTTTGGAGAACTCCACAGCTGCTTGAGACTAGAATCAGGGATTGTTGTGTGGGATGAAAATTGATGAAAGGGAAGGGATGGCGCAGCACTCACACACATCACACCTTTCCCAGTTGTGCAGTAAAACTGCTGGCAAGTTTGTGCCCAGCAGGAGCAATCCCATTAAGAAATCTTGACAGGACAACAGGAAACAGACCCATCCCAGAGCCAGGGCTCCCCTTCTCCAAGCCTGCTGATTCCTGTTTTCATGTGGGTGGAATTTACTGAACTAAATGTAGACAATCTGCATCTGAACTTGCCATCTGAGGCCTCTGTTTAGACAATGTAGGCAGGTAAATGTGTCTCCAGCTGAAATCAGCATTTACATTAGGTCAGATCTCATAAAAGTGCCCATTTCTCTCCATTAACTATAAAGGGAGCACTTAGGTTGCACATTTAGGTGAGATAAATTCCACTCACAGGAACCAGAAATCCTCCAGCCGTGAAGCCTTTCTTTAAAGGGCAATCCTTGCCAGAGTACATCTTGGCATATTCATATTCAGAGAGAAAACATCCTGAATTTAGAGGAAGGAGACTCAAATATTTGATATTCTGGTCTCAGAGAAAAAAAAAGTATGTATATTTAGCAAAGAAATACAAACAATGTAAAGAAGCATTATAACTAGGAGGAATTAGAAGACCACGTCAGGCATTTTTCTCTCAGGGGATTAGGTATCCTTCATGTTTAAATATCTTTTCAAGACAAATGTACCCTGTGATCCTAAACAGGGAGGCCAGAAAACTATGTCCTTTTTTAGTGCCACAACAAAATGTCATGATAAGTCAGGAACATTCTAGCTTCGATATATTCAGCAACATCGTGATAAAGAAATAATCCCCATTTCCTCCCTCAGCTTTCAAAGGGTCCTGAGACACAAATGCCACCTCTCTATAGCAGAGTATAATTGACTCTATTTGCAGCTGCTTAGGGAGAGGTGGAGGAACATGGCAATAATCCAGGGATGAGTTGAAATCGAGCGGAAGTTCACGCGAGGCTACGAATGCCAACACAAAAGAGCAAAGCCCAAAGGATGCTATTTTGGAAGGTCTCGTGTGGACATCACATACCCACTGTCCCCCTGAGCAGAAGCAGTCTTGGTGCCAGCATGCCAGGACACGCTCGTCATGTTTTTTGATGAATGTCCCAAGAAGTTGCAAGTGGCCAAATAAAGCCAGCAACTGCAAGGGAGTGACAGATTTGGTATGGCCAAGAGGCACAGGGCTTCCAGTGATTGTCAGTAACAGGAAACGCTGGATGTGTTCCGAGTAAAACCCTGGTGGTATCAGTAAAGGGTCCATTAAATGATTAAAAATTCATTCTGTATCAATCATCAGAAAGGCACCGTAGAAGTAAAATCATTGGTGTCACGGGTGGAGAAGACTTGGGAGTACAGACTGGTTGCTTTCTCTGCCAAAATGCTGACCCATAAAATATTCACACAACTTTGTGGAATCTGGCTTTAAATGGATTTCTGGCTTTAAGCTTAGATTTCTTCATTTACCAAAAGGAATAATTCACTTACTAAAAAGAAATATTTCATGTCTGGGTATATTTCCTTAAATACCAGCCTTATCTCACCATTTTTTCCCTTTCAAAATGCCATTTCATTAGAGTCTTTTACCAGTTTTATCCATTAGTCTCTTTGTATGAATTAATATCACTTACTTTAATAGAGTGTTACTTGCTTCCTATTGTCTGGGGTTTACCCCCTGAAGTCATGCACCATTGTTCTTTAATTTCTTTTTTTTTTTTTTTTGTAAATTAATATCTCTGAGCCACTTATCTGACATTTTTTACGTCTTTCTTTGCAACTCCCTCAACTGTTCCTTTTCTGAGTTCTTTTGCCAAGGAGGAAGTGCAATGTTGAAATACAATTTCTATAGAACTCTAAAAGAAGAAATAAGATCTCATTATCTAGATATGATGCTTTCATATGGTTTTCTACATCATTACATCCCACTGCAAAATCACATCTATTTCTTTTAATATTACTTCAGGTTTCCAAAATGTTAATTGAAATTTTCCTGTAACTTTCCCATTTATACTTTTCTAAGTCATGTCCCATTTTGCTATATTCTCTTCACGTTTCCCTTCTCTTTTCCCTTCTGCTTCCTCGATTTCAATACTCTCTCCAATTTAATATTATCAGCTAACATGAGGATTATATCGGTCAGGACCTCTTCTGTATCTTTAGTGAAGATAATGCTGACCCTAATCCCTGCAGATTTCCTCCTCTGAAGAGAAAGTTTGTGCTATATTTGGGTCCTTAGAATGGCTTTTCTCCATACAGCAATGGGTGAACCCAAGCCAATTACAATTTATTTTAAAAGTAGGCTTTTCTGTAACAGACATCCAACTGTTTTCTTGAGGTTTATATATCATATGTCAATTTGATAGATTAAGGCTCTGATTTTCAGAGGTGAGGCAGAGAAGAAGGGAGGTAAGAGGGCTAAGCCTTGAGCAAACATCAACTTTCGATGAGATTTCAGCCTCTCACTGCTAAAGGCTTTTGGAAAAACACTTTCAGATCAATTTTCTGCTATTACAGGCACAAGCAGTGGGTGTGGAAGCCCAGTACAGGGACTTTAAAAAGTCACTCCATCAACAAACACTTAAAAACTGACTTCTGCAGCATGAATTTATGCACCAGGGGAAGATCTTCCAAAGGGGTCTCTGACAGATCCCTTGCCTCTGCCTGGGACACTTCCTCCACTCACCTATTCCAAGAAAGAAGGAGGAGGTTCTGTATTTGTCCTTTTTGCCTTCTTTGAAGCTCTTTTCACCCTGTTTGTGCAGAGTTCTCCTAGCACACAGGAGAACCACCTCACTGCCTTATGACTTTTCACTCAGAGTAAGCTCCCTCCTTTTCTGTCTTTATTTAATTTACTTTAATCACAGGCTGCAGCAAGTGTTTAGTGATATGTGATTCCCATGATTATTCCCTTTTCCTCCTCTCTCAGCTCAGTGTTGTGTTTACTTATTGCTGCTCTCCTGGGCCGTTTCCAGTTTTCCATGAGCATTCACTATTGATTGCTAATGATGTGTTAACTGGGTGTATTCGATCCCTTTATTCTCTGCAGTGTGCCTTGCCTGGATCTGCTGGTTTGTATTTGTGTATATACAGGCTTTCTGGCTATTTCTCAACTTACATTTATATTAATTCTAATAGGCTCTCCTCCTTTTTGTTATTGATCCCCTTGTTGGATGATTTTTAGTGTTTATTTTCTAAGACAACTGAATTTTGATTATCTACATTTCTCTCATCAATTGCTCTTGTGTCCCTGACTCTTCCCTGAGTTCATGAAAACCTTCTTAATCCCTTTAACCTTTCTGGCAAAGAGTAAACTTTGCTTCCTTCCCAGAATCATCCCTAATCTTTTCCTTCTCTCTCATATGTCTGGTTCCTTTTTCTAGTCCCTGCTCAGACCCTCAAACCTTAATTTATTTTTTCTGAATCCATGTTCATTGCCTCTTCTTCTTTTTAAAGGCTTTTCAGAAGAAAACCTGTCTGTTTGCCTTGCATGTTCCCCACCTCCCTTTGACACTGATGGATTCTAATATTTCCTGGAAACTCCTCCTGATAAATAACTAAATAGTCTATGATAATTTCATTGTATTTTGTTCCGTGAATTTCCTAACCTGTCTCTGCTAAATCCAGCTCTCTAGTTGAAAATGTTATCAAGCTGACATTGCTCTCACAGTTTTCTTTGATTTCTGGCTATTGGTAAGAATTATACCCAACAAAGCTTCTCTTCTCATTGGAACCCCTATTTTCTACATCCTACAGCTGCATATGATTTAGGACTATTTCAGTGATCTCTGTTTTGACATCCTCTTAACAGAACACATAATGACTAAATGCATTCCCTAATGAACAGCATCATAAAGTTCTGACTGTGCTAGAACTTGCTATGACATTTTTTCCCACCATCATCCACTGTTGTGAGTCCGTAGGAAATGGGCTCCATACGACAGCTGCATTCTGAATATGGCTTTTCAGAAGCTTTATCCGTATCTTGGACCTGTTCTGTTCTTTCTGTTCCCTCTTTTTAAAAGGTCTCTTCTCAATTGTTTGCAGATCTTTTGCGTGCAGCATTAAAAACTCTAGCCAAGACTGTGACCTTCTGGATGCTGCAGCTAATTGCAAACAAGTAGCTTCCACCCCCGCTTGCAAGCGCTGCTGGAATGTTCAGTCTTGCCCGTTTTACCCCAGGTTCAGCATTTCTCTGAATTCAGCCATAAATTTTGCATTGACTGTGTATGCTGGAAAACAGAGGACCCATTTTCACATTAATAATAAATATATAAAGCTGTGCCTAGTCTCTAACTCCATCACCATCATGCTTATGAAAATAATACTTTATCTGTACGTGCCATCTCTCATATAACTATCTCACAGGCTGTTTAAAAGCGTGGGTAAGTATTATTGCCCTCATTTTTTTAAAATGAAGGCAATAGTATCGCAAGATAAAGCACAAAAACTTTTAAGTGGGAACTCAGAGAACAGAGCAAACCAGTTCCCACATGACACACCTCTCCTGCTTGGAGCTGTTTGTCATTGCCATGACCCATGGAAGGTGCCAGCTTTGGTATTGCCCACTTACACCAGATAATGATCTAATACATCCAGAAACAAACTGTGAGCAGGACTGGGCAAATATCAGGTCTTTCACTTTAGTGGCCAAGCTATTTAGCTTGTAAAATTTAAAGGTAAATCAAGTTAAATTTTATTTTGGATTAACACAAAATAGAAATCCTTTATTTTAGCTAGCTAAAAAAAGTGTCTTGATTCTGTTTAAGGAAAGCTTAACCTGAAATGAAATTTCTATTTCATATTTGGGTGACTTACTCAATCTTGTATCATATGTCTTTTAATCATGAGTTCAGCCTTCAAAACAGATTTTGAAAATAATATATTACCCAGAATTTTTTTACCCACATCTGCTTGAGAGTTCCTGCTCTAAATAAATGAGACAATCAATGCTGCAGGGAGTGGGAATATTCCTGCCCCATTTTGCAGAGGAGGATCTGAGAAACGCTGAATTTAAACAATGCACCTAAGATGATGGTGTCAAATATTTCAGGCAAGTGGTAGAGCCCTTGAGACACTTCCAAAAGCCATGTGCCCCTCCTCCTGCATCACCTGGAGATCAGAATGGTGACAGAAAGGCAAGGGGCCGTGTTATGTGCTGAGAACAAGTCAGGCTCAGGATGAGACAGGAGGAAGAGCCCTCTCAACATATTTGTATTTTAGCTTCCTGTGGCTGGGTGCTGGAGGAGAGGCTGTCAGCAGGAGCAGAGCATGGTCCTGAGTGAGCAGGTGCAGGTTTCACCCACCAGCTGTGGGTGAGGAACCCCAGGAATGAGGCCCAAAAGACAGGAACCCTAGGCAGGTCATCCAGTTCATCCTTCAGCATTTCAGGAGATACATCCCACTTGTGGTACCCCCCACCCAAAGGCAGGAGCCTTCAGCCATCTCAAACAGATGGAGTCCATCATTCCTGTCCCACTTGTGGTACCCCCCCACCGAAAGGTAGGAGCCTTCAGGATGTCAAGCAGATGAAGTCCATCATTCCAAGGTTCCACCTACCATAAACCAGAGCAACCTGGTCTACTGGAAGGTGTCCCTGCCCATGGCAGGGGGGCTGGAACTGGATGATCTTGAAGGTCCCTTCCAACCCAAACCATTCTAAGATGCTGTGATTAATATTCGATGGCTGTACACTCTCTTTCTGTGGTTTGCTTCTCTGTTGTTTCAAAAAGTAAGTTCTGTGTGTTAAGTTCTGGCTGTTGATGGGTCAGTCCCCGGTCTCAGGGTAGGCAGAGCTGTCACCAAGGGGTGGCACCTTGGGGAGTGCATGGCAATGTCTCTGTTGTGGTGGCTTCAGCTGGGGTGCTGGTTAGTGGAATGACAACTCAGCTATTTCCTTCAGGGCAACTGATCAATGTGTTTTCCACATCTTTGCTCTTGTTGACAACAAGCTTGATGAAATCAGTCTTTCTGAAGGCAGCACAGTGGATTTGACAAATCCTGCAGAACTGCTGGAGCAGATCCCCGAGTTTGCTGAGGAGCTGATGGAGCCTGAGGATTGCTTCCCTGAAGGTAAGAGCCTGCATGTTTCACTGCAATGCTGGGGCAAGAAACCTTCTTTTCCCTTACTGAACATCTCCCAACCTTCTCACCATGTTGCTCTGGTTGCTTGCAGTAGTATTTCACTGGATGCACTTCGTTTTTCAGACAATATAATGCTCCAAACACACACTCAAAATCCTTTGTTACCATTAGTCTTTGGATTTCCAGGGTGAGATAAGCCAAGAGCATGCTTTAAAATGCTCTGCAGCTTCTAGTCCTAGGCTTTTAAAATTCTAATTTGTGACATAAACAATTGTTTGTTTCTTTCTTTACTTGTATTTCTAAATGCTGATTTTTGTCATTTGGCCAGTGAAGATTTTTGCCTTCCAATATGTGTGCATGATCAAATTTGGTAAAGAACTGACCAGATCAGAATGTTTCCATTGCTTTAATGTATCCAGGCAGTTCTTAGATCCTGTCTGGAGGGTTCATGAGTCTCAGGGACTCCCTTCCATTTATTTTAAAGGGTGTCAAGATTAGCACATCCAGTAAGTTCCATCTAGTCAGAGAACTGCTATGCAAAGGGCATTTAACGTAATTATCTTAGATAACAACAGACTACATTTACATATCTCTTTTAATACTGAAATTCACCATCATTTTATTAATATTTTAACACCAGCCTCCTCCAAAACACAGATGTAAAACCCAGCTACATCAGAAGATCTATTTTAAAATAGATATATAAAGTTAATAGCATCATAAGTTATTTCTTCTCATAGTGAGTTCTATTCCAAATATTATCTTAGTCAAATTTTTTGTTTTTCTATAAATCTGGGTTGGGAAAAACAGGGTTAGCTGAATGTAAGAATAGTCCCTTGAAAATTCAAGCATTATTATAAACAAAAACAGAGCAGCTCAGATGGGAACAGACAGAGATGATTTGCTGGGTACATGAATGCCCCTGAAGTCAGCAAAAATGTGCATCTCTATATCTGTGAGAAAGATGATTGAATGAGGTAAGGGAGCCCTGCAGGGCTTACAAATGTCCCTTGGATCTAAACATTTTTTTGGCAGCTCTGCTTAAAAGCAGTAGCCAAAAATTAATGCAGCTGACGGAAGAGAGCATGGTGTAACTATTCAGGCCCATGCAATAACATTTCGAAATTAGATCTGGTGTTTTCATTCTTTCACAATATATTTCTTAATGGGGCTAGTGAACAGCTATCTCTGTTGTGCCCTGCAAAGTGATTATGTTATAGATGCTTAAACAAGCCAGTGCTGTGAGATCAGTGCTGTTCAGACGCCAGTTTACAAATTCTGAAACTGTTTTGGCCACAACTACCATCCAGTTTTTTAAAAGAAACAAGGCAGACACCACAAAACACTCTGTAATTTGATCTCTCTTAAAATAACCAGACCTTCCTGAACTCCATGGTGCAGGACCACAATGGAACCAGTTTGTCAGATCTTCCTCAGTGCTGTCTGTGGGATGCAGGGTAGCAAGCAGGGCTCTTCCAGATGGGTCACTGGAAGTATTTAACCAGATTTGAAGCCTACTGATCAACCTGGCAGCAGAGAAATGCAGAAATGAAGGCAGTGTTGGGTTATTCCCACCCAGGTTCTGGCTCCTGCACCCTTCCTCCTGAGCACCCCTTCTCCAGCATTTTGTTTTTGCTCCTAATCTCTCTTAGTTCCTCACCAGTGCCTGTGCAAGTCAAGGTGTTTTTCTCTTGTCCCAGGATGCAGCCAGCTGAGCCTTGAACTCTAAATGGGAATTGAAGGAGAGCCTTCTCTCCTGTCCAGGGACACCTGCAGGTGGAGGGGACATCCTTCTCAAGACATCTACTCTCCTTTCCTATGCAGCACAGATTATCCATGCACATTTTTCAGACTTTACTCTTTTGGCTAAATGTGATCACATTGCTCATGGATTTGGCAAAAATGCACGAACACAGTGGGATTATTTGCTCATAAAATTTCCAGTGAAAATGCATAAACTGAAAGTCCAAATGATTCTTACAGCAATGACATTAACATTATGTTTAATTTATGCAGAGAAACAAAGTGTTTTCCTGTAATCAACTGCTATTAAATATTTCCAATATTTTTGCCCAAACTTACTATTGCAATTAAACCTCATGCAGCTGTCACTTCAGTCTAGTTAAAAACCAAGTAAGCCAAGTAACAGCAGTCTAATTAGTTGAGATGACAAGACTTTAAACTACAAAAATGAAAATATTGAAGGGCATGCACTGGGCAGGTTTATCTAGTGCTGCCTTTACTCACTTTTTATAAAGAGATACAGCAATATTTGGGAGTATGAAAGTTAATATTTGTGAAAGAAGGAGATTATGTGAAAAAGGAGAGGGAGAGGGGAAGGGTTAATTTCTTAACTTCTTTAGCTATCTAAATTCAAACTATGACATTTCTCAACGCATCCAGCATAGGTTACATCCTGAACAAATATGTTCCAGATTCAGGCCCCTTTTTTTCAGATAACAAAGGCAACAAAGATAATGCATGTTCTTGAAATAGTTGCTGAAAGTTTGCTGAGGTCACAGTTTTCCGGGAGTTGGGTGACCCAGATAAGCCATAGGTCGTTTTTCTTGGGGAGACTTGTTAATGTGTTATCATCCCAAAATAGCTTTGATTAGGGTCAACAGGGAACATTCTCGGGTCAGGAAATGTGAAGGCAAGGTAGGGTCACAGCCCTGGCAGCGAGCAAGTATTGCTGGGAAGAACCTGACAGAAATGGAGAGACCATTTCTGGTTGATGGGAAAAGAACACTTGTCCAATGCCAGCTATTTGGGTACTTTTTCCTCCAGATGCCTTGCAACACTCCAGTCCCGTTACCTCCATCGGTATGTGTTCTCTGCAGCAAAATTTACTCCCTCTTTGGACATTATCTTCTGTGTCTCACAGAAGGTCATCCAAAGAGAGCCCTCGGCCCACGGTGCTCTCCTCTCTCCCAGACCCTAATAGGAGAAAGATTCCACCAAGTCCTTTAGGCGTAATTCCCCGCTGGCAGAGGTTTCAGGGGAATATCTCCAGAGGGTCATGAGGGAATGAGCAGCCTCGCTCAACGCGGGGTTGGTTGCAGCTCGTGACACCAAGGACGCCCAGAACCTTTCCATGGTCACTTTTTTTCCATGTGACCACGGGGTAGTAGCCACTATCGCTCCTTAAACGCCCAAATGTCAGCAGGAAAATGCCGCGTGCCCAAATGAAGTTGGTCTGATTAGTGGTGGGATCTGCGTCCTGCCCTTTCCAACTGCGGATAGCGGCTGTTTAGAAGCAAAAAAAGGAAGAGAAGAAAAATATAGACCATTAAACGGAATAATTCTGAACAGTTACAGGGGCTGCCACTAGATGAGTTTTAAAGGTTGAGTAAAACCAAGCCAAACTCAACAAAATGTGCTCATTGGCACCCTAAGAAAAAATCATGGAAGAAACCCAAGTTTTAAAGTATCGCTTCCCTCTGGCTGTCATACCTGAGGTACTCTGTGTTTTTCCACCAGGAACAGCATGCTGGCATTGTGTTGTACACAATTCTCAGGCATCATGAGACTCTTACAGCTCTGTTACGCATTCAGAATGAAGTTAATACAGGTTGGACAGGTCCTCTAGATTTAAAACTCACCCACCCCCTCACTCAGAGCACGGATGACATCAGCGGTAGGCCAGGCTGCCCACTGCCTTTGCTCCAAGGCGTCACACTCCTTGATGATGTGTTTTGAGGACAGTAGCAGAAGATAAACAAGAAATTAACCTTTGTAAAGCCCTTGGAAGGGTAATAACACCAAGCTGTGCTTTTGTCAGATGCCCTCTTGGCAGCTCCCAGTTGTAGCACAAAAGTAAAATCTCAGCTCTCCTGATGTGTCTCAGGTACCCAAATGCTGGAGACAGTATTTGTTAATCTTTATTTCACACTATAAAATCCAGCTGTGCAGCGACAGAATCATGGAATGCTTCAGGTTGAAAGGGACCTTAAAGGTCATCCCATTCCAACCCCCCTGAGTGAGTTAGTAGTGGGTCCAGAAGGTGAGGAAAGGGTTAAATAAGAAGAGTCTGCTGAGATCATGTTCCCTCCAGCATGGGGAGACAGTTGGGGGTACAGTTGGGTTTGATATCTTATTTGTGCATACCCAGGTAGCCAGACTGGTCATTAGAAACCCAGCTTGGCAGATATATATACATAAATATATATAAAACCCATGTTATGAATATCTGCCTGCTTGAGTTCATGCTTAAGAAGCTGTGTTTTGTGTCAAACCAAGCAATGCTGTAACCAGCGTTCAAAGCTAAGAAAAATACTGTTTTGTTCTAAAAATGAATGTCCCCATAATTGAGAACCCTTGTGTAAAGGCATTCGCAAAATTGCTGGGGTTTGAACACAAGGTACCACATTTGCTGGACAACAGAATTGGAAAAATGAATTGGTGTTCCTGGTTTATTGAGAGAACCAGCAGCCCAATCCATCCAAGGCAAAAATAATAATTTCATGAAAATTTAAGTATATATATTGGTGTGAACAAGCAGTGGATTTGTAAGTTCTTTGCCCATAAGCCTAAAATCAATCAGTAGGCTTGGCTGTCAGGCATTGAGGAGGAAGGTTTTGCAGTATAACTCTCACATTTACAAAGAGATTTTTTTTTTTCCCCAGTGCAGCAAGGTAATGCAATCAAATCTAAGAGCTCCATGATTAGAGTGCACCAGACTAGGAAATGTGAATATGGAACAAAAGGGATATTTACACAGAATGCATTGCATATTAAATTCATTCTCCTTTTTTTTTTTAAGATATATTTTAATCTTCAGTTTGTGCTATAGGACACCTTAATGACTGAAGGGACTATTTCCCTTGTTATGAAATGTGACTGAAAAGTAAATAATGTCATGGTGTATTAATGCATTTGGAAAGGCTTCTTGGTAAATAGGCCTCTGTTTTATGAAAAATGGTATGAAATATCAGAATGTCAATTAAAAACAGACATTGTTCTTGGACAACTTGGCCACATATGCAGCTCAGAACAGCTTCACAGATTTACCAGTAAATAATTCAACCCTTTGGGAGGACTTCTTCCACTGTTCTGTGTTCTGATGAGCAGTAATCTACCAACCAAAAGACCATGGTGGAAATGAGTCAGTTTGCTCTCAAAAACAATGCAGCCCAACATGAATTACAGTGGCAAACCAAGCCCTGGCAACATCACAAGGTGGTCAGAGCCTTCTGCAAAGCCAATTCCCTCCCAGCACCGATTTCAGTGGGATAGCACAAATCTGTTGGACCAGACAAGATGAGTAACTGTCATAAGAAATGCCAGGGGTTTTATTCCTGCCCTGACACTTGCTGTGATAAAAGGTGTTAATGAATGTTCTCCTTAGTGTGGATAAAATGCACCAAAGCTGGGTTTTACTGACCACCTGCTTTATTATAGGAACAGCTGGAGTTAGGATGGCTCAGCCCCTCTCCAGGTCATGCCTTAGATGCATCAAAATTATTTTGATATTTTGATTTCACAGAAATGGGGAAAAAAAAAAAACCAGCAAAGGGTTGGACTACAGACCAAGGTCAAGTAAACTTTTTCTGTTTGGTTAAGTGAAGTTTCTAACTCAACAGTAAGCTTAGGTCAAGATGACCAGAGCAGTAGGTTAACAGCCTTAGAAAGAGTCCAGAAGGAGTGAAAGAACAGTCAGAAAGGAAAATCACAAAATTTAAATAGAAACAGGTTTCTACTAATTCTTTAAAAGACCTTTTTGGGGTCAGGGTTTTTTTTCTTCTTTCCTTTTTCTCTTTGTGAGTAGTTAAAAGCAGCATTTCATCTGAATTGCAGACAGCACAATTATTCACGGAAATACTGCTTGACATTAGCAATTGTAGCAGAATCTGGTCTAAACATTTCTGAATTGGACCCAATCAAAAGCATGGGATTTAATAGCACTGTGATTTTAGGCTGACTCATCTGATAAGCTATTTTGGATTTTTCAAGGTATTACTGTCAGTAACTAGGACTCTTTTTTCAGATTGAAATTGCATGAAAGCAATCAAAGAGCATTAAAAAAAAAAATTAGTGGTGCTACCTGGCTTTCTGTCTTTAAAAAGACCTCTTTGTAGTTGTAGACTATCAGATGGAAGCCAGCTGAATCAGTAATAACCTGGTTTAACTGTGTTGTAAGTATTTCCCATCACAAATGAATGGACTTTGGAAGCCACAGTGCCCTGCTCATTAGTGTCTAATATGAAGGTGATCCCTAATTTTAGCTGAGCCTGGGCTCAGGTAATCATGTGGGCTCCCTGTGTAGTGGAACTCCTCCAGGGAATGATTCATCCAATTTTCTTACAGTGAGGAAAACCACTTCCTGGGAGATTCTAACCTTTTCCAATAGTATTTACAGAGCATTTATACTCTGTAGGAGCATGGCAGAGCATGTCATGCCTGTTATTGGCTGGGCCTAAGAGATAAAAAAGCCAAGTAACCATCTAGATAGAAACTTATGAGAAAAGAGTGAAGTGTTTCTGTATAAATGTTTTAAGTAAGAGAATAAGCTGGGGTTTTTTTCCAAATTTAAATTAGTTTTGGAAAGGAGATAGATGCAAGGACAGATGCAAGCAGTGGCTACTTCCATTACAAGGGGGATTTCTGTTTGACACAAAAATCCACACTTGAGTCAACAACCTGCTCGTTAAGCTGTTCATTTGATAAGTGAGGGATTTCAGCCCAAGCCCTTGATCTTCCTGATTCAAAGCTGATGTGACAATGAGGTGGGCAATCTCCCTGAATTATAAACCCAGAGAGTGAGCCAGACACCTGAAAGTGGTGATGACCATGGGGGCTGTGGGGTGAGAAGCAGTGCAAGAGTTTTGTGGCATCACAGTTGATGTGCAGGTGATGGTGCCCTCGGTCGTGTTGTGCTGGTGGGATTCTCCTGGTGGGCCTCTCTCAGCAGAGAATCTGCTTTGTGAAGTCTCTTCTGTGTACCTACTTCCTAAAATACACCCAAACCCACATGCACTGCCAGCTGTGAGCATTGTACTGGTTTTAACAAAAAAGTAGTGACTAATATGATGTCCTTTTATCGCTTGCCTTGATTCTTTAGTGTTTGGGATTGAAGCGCTTAGAAGGATAATTCTTGCCTTTGCTGAAGTGGTACCTGACCTACAAAGGGACAGAGAGCTGCTTCTTACATTTCCATCTTTTCCAAGTATTACGCCTTTCTAAAAAAGTTTGAAAATTGTAGTGTATTCCAACTGGGCCCAGAATTTCTCTGAGTTCCAGAATACAGTGGTAAACTGGGAGATGCTGTGGGTCTGTGTGATGCAAGCATTTAGAGAACAAGTACTTATGTGCTATGATTACCTTTACATAAATAATGTAATTATTTAATAATAATTAATGGTTTATTGTCCTTATAATAAGATTAACCATTATAACCTTATAATGGTTTGCCATCCTTTTAGTCCCACACCAAAACCTCACACAGCCAAGAACCCACACTTAACCAAAATCTCAGAAATGTGAGGGGAAATGTTCTGGGAGTAGTTCCTCTATGAAGGATCCTACAGCTCTGCTGCTGCATAGGAGGGATCTGGGACAATAAAAACTTACAGAAAATGTCAGGAGCACCAGAGCAGACTTAGAAGCTCTGTTCCTCCTGGCAGAGCCCAGTGCCAGCACAGCCCTATTTCCAGATGCTTGGGAATCCCAAAATCCCAGGAGCTGCACTTGATCTCCTCCCATATCACAGCAGCTCAGGTGCCTCAGCTGGGCCACCTTGAATTAACAGCATCTGCTCACTCTGCAACCTTGGCACTCACCCTCTTTCCTACCCAAGCTGCCTCCCCTAAATATTCTACTCACAAAAACTGCATTGCATCACTGTGGTTGGACATCCATCCTCCCTTGTAACTTCTCACCACTGGCTGTGAGTTTCAAGACATGCTGGTGACTTTGGCCACATTCCAGCTATAGAAGCAGTTGGCCTGTGGCTTTTTTTTCTCATGATCAGGCTAATAAAACTGCATAGTTAAGTCTCTTCTATACAACACATGGAATAAATGTAAGGTAAGAAGCTTGCTTTTTGAAAATAAAATAGCTTTTGAGGGTCATTCTCATCAGCAAATGTGACATTTGAGTCAGATTATCTGATGTAAGACTGACTGGCCAGGACAATTCCTGGCTCCCAGGGTCCATTTTAAGTTCTTTCCCAGCACAAGGAAATGCACATTGGTGTTTTTGAAGTGGGAGAGATGGATCTGTCCGTTACCAATGACAATATCTTTTTGCTACAACAAATGAGTGTTGCTAAGGAAACTAAAAATGGCCATGGTCTTGCCTATCAGGAATCCTTATGTGGGCCCCATTACCAGCACAGCACTTAACTATCACACACTATTTGTCACTGAGGTCAGAAAGCGCATCACTGGGGATCCTGCTATGGAGCAGATATCTAAATTTCTGTGACATCAAAGGGGATTTAACTGCCTCAGTATAATTCCAAGATTGTTCTAATGCCTTATTTAAGCTAATGAGAGTCCAAGAGATCAAAATCTGCTCCTGCTTTTGCTGCCTGATTCTCTTCAGCACATTGGTCCCATCTGCACTGTAGCACCTCCTCTCATCATCTCTCTTTCATCAGATTGCCACTTTTAATCAGTAATTCCAGTGGTATTGTACTAGCAAGAAAATAACCTTCCTCCATTCAAAAGGATCTGGAAGCTATCACTAATAACCTCCCAGAGTTATTAGTCCTGATCAGAAGTGCTGCCTGAGCTCAGTTAACACTTTTTGAATGACCTAGGGCACTGGTGACTCATGGCCAATATATTCTATATCACAAAAATCATTGGGAGAACTCCCTGGGATGAATTTTAAGTGATTTTGAATGTTTTTTAATAGAGGAGTGAGAGAGGGGAATGGAAGGCAGAGCAGAGAGGTTTTGTTAGGAAGGAAAGATACTGTACAGCAGTCTATTGCTAAAAGAAATTTTCCTTAGCAGCTTCTTATTTATTTTACTTTCCTTAGAAGCTTTAAGAACTAAATGGGTACTTTTTTTAACAATTCCTTTGGTTTTGTTTTATTTCTTACAGTCTGTGTGAGATTCTTCCCATGCTGTTCAGTGGACATCACAAAATTTCCAGGCAAAATTTGGTGGAGGCTGCGAAAGACCTGCTACAGAATTGTGGAGCACAACTGGTTTGAAACATTCATCATCTTCATGATCCTGCTGAGCAGTGGAGCCCTGGTAAATATGACAGCATTTTCTAACTGGTTATAAGTGGACATGGGTCTCCAGTGTTGTCCAGTTTAGTTGTCTCTAAGATTTTATGAACCCTTATTTGTCATTTCTCAAAGCAAAGCATTTAGTCTGGAGCTAAAACAGGTTGTCAGCTTTTCTGATTTCACCTGCCATCACCATATGGTGGGGAATTTTCTTCCGCTGTGACATAAAATTCTGACTTGCACATGTTTTGAAAAGAAAATCCTTGAGGAAGTCTGTGTGAGGAAGTTTGCCAGCACTGCTGCTTCAACATCCCATAGCTGCTTCTCCATGAGAGTTCCCATCTGGAGGCTTGCATTTTGCTCCAGGGGTAGCTTTGTTTTTTCCTTTTCTTCTCTCTTTTTTTTTATTTTTTTAAGCACATTCTGTAACCAGCAGATTAAAATTATAAAAGACACAGAGGGCAGTGAATCAGTGCTACCAATGGAGTTGGTGGGTGCCTGTATTCCTGTTTTGAATGCACATTAGGTTAACACCCAGTACCTTCCCTGCACAGGCCCTGTTTTTCCCAGGTGGATGTGTCTATGGACACTTGTTTGTAATTACCCAGGACTCTGATAGGGAATCCTCTCCACCTGAGATCCCACTGCGTTCTGGAATTATCCTCTGTGCATTTTCAGCCCTGTGCTCTTCACAGGGATGTATTTATATTTCTCTTTTGCATGTCAGGAATGTCCCTGGAATTGGTGGGGTTTCTCCCAGGTTTTTATCCTGACCTAGAGCAGAGATGTATATCAAGAGTTCTCCAGGCTTTAGTCTGGTGGTCACCAGTGATCTCCTTTGTGATGGAGTAAGACACACACTTATTAAATTTGCAGGCAGTGCCATGTTTGACCAGGTTATCCATGCATTTCCAGAGGTCAGGATTGACTCCAGCCAAGTGGGTGAATCTGCCCTAAGCACTAAGACAAACATCATCTTAGAAAGGATAACCACAATAGGAAGGTGTAATGAAGGATGGCTGTAAGGAAGCAGATTTATTAAAAAGAACTGGAGAGGGAGCAGGAAAAAAACAGAATAAACTCCATCACAGCCCTGCACAAAAGCCCACCACCCCACTGGGCTGTATAAATTATGCTGTTCTTCCACTCCAGTTGGCATCAAGGAGGCCTCAGCTGGAGCATTGGCTTCAGCTCTGGGCACTGCACTTTGGGAAAGACATGGGCTAATTGAAGAAACTCCAGAGAAGAGCAACACGAATTATCAGTGGCCTAAAAAAAGAGGAAAAAACACAGAAGCGCTGAGTTTATGCATCTCAAAGAAAGTCTCTGAAGGGAAAGAGAAAGGTGGAAATACATAAATGTTGATGCAAAAAGGAAAGAAATGGATTTACTGTTCTCCTGGTCCACCAGAGATGGGCTGAAATGTCACCCAGTGGGTTTTATTTTATTATGAAAAATAAGAGGCTGGAAAACTTGGGTAAATAGTAGGCTTCTGAAAATTGTCACAGCTTTGCTGAAATGAATGGACTCTGACAGTTTTTGCACCAGCTTGAGCATCAGAATGTTAATTTTTGAATACATTTTAGAGGGGGAATGTCGCTTGTTATAATATGCTTTAGATGAATACACTTCCTTACATATGTAATTAAAAGTGCCTCAGATAACTGAAGACTGCAATATAAAGCTCATTTAATTTAAATTGCATGCATTCATTTAGTTTTTGCAGCTTTCAATTTAGCCAATGCAGTTCTGTATAAGGGCAAATTATCCTGCATTTTCTCACATATCAGCACCGTGCTTCAGTATTTGGACTGGAGATGTTGGAGGCAACACACAATTTTTTTTTCCTGGTGTTCTGGGTTGCTCTCTTCCCAAAACTGAGCTCATCTGGCTGCATCTCTTGGACACCCTAAGTTCTTAAGGGAGAAGAGATATTGGCTACCTTTAAGCCAATATATATATATGTATGTGGTTAAACCATCAAAATATATCATTAGCTTACTGCAGAAGATCCAAAAACCTTTCTTAAGATTTTAAGCCATAAGCACCCAAACTGGAAGCCTACTTTTAATAGTAATTTTGGATAACACTGCAGGTATCCTGCTTAAATCTTTTTTAACACACAAAGCAAAGCAGAAAAAGAAAATAAAACCCCTTCTTCATATTTTATATGGCAGAGGTTTCATCCATTGTCACCGTGAAAAAATGCAAAGCACCAGAATTCTGTCATTTGGGTAATATCCATAGCTTGTCCAGAAGTACAGAAGTGTCCAGGTAGCACATTTTTCATCCCTTAATAAGCTGCTTCCTGACTGACAGTGTGCTTTTAGTAGACAAAACACAATGTAGTTTTGGACAAGTTAGTAGAAAGTAGGGAGAGCAAAGGAGGGAGAGGAGGAAATCACTTTAAATGGTTTGTTGTTATTTTTGCAGTAATTGCAAAGTACAGCAAGTCATCTGACAAAGTGAGTGAGCCCCTGCGAGAAGTGATAAACTCCAATCTGTGCATTGTTTTCAGGCTTTCTCCAACAGCTCTTTCACACCCTTGAAATATCATTTTTGAAGGCAAGATAGGAGACAGGGTTGCGGCGAAAACGTCACCCCAAAGTGTGGGGACAAATGGACAAGCTTTGGCACGGGCTGCCAAAGCTTTCTTGTCAGTTTAATTACTGTTCCCTGGCAGGCAAAAGAGCAGTGTGACTGCCTGAGTGACAAGTACCACACTTCTTGTATCTCCAGGCACTGGGTGTTTGCTAACTTTTTGAAGCTTCTCAGAAAGTAGCTACAGATCTGGAAATATGTAAATGCAGATAATTCAGATGATTAGTACAGACCCTCTCAAATTATGTTTCTTGCTGCCAAGTGCTCTGGGTCACACGATGGGATGAGAGTAATATGTCACAGCTTGGGTTATCCAGGTTATAGGGACTTGGGAGCAGCTTGTGTAACAGCAAAAGTAGCTGGGGAAGCAGAGCATAATTTGACTTAGAAGCCCCAAAACAGGTTGCATATTGGCAAACCTGACACCAGGTTTCTGCCTTTTATTTGATTTATGTTGTAAAGTGAAGGCTAAATTATGAGACACCTTTATTTTCTTTCTTTTGGGGGGCATATTGGTTTATATCTTAAATATTTTAAAGGGGTTATTCAGTTGCTCGTATTTGATACAGACGCTGAAACTCTTTTCATAATGCTCTGCATGAGATTAGTTGGAGAGACAGATGAGATGGGGAGATAGATACCTTGACCTTTAAAACATTATTGTTCTGCTAAGTGAATAATAATGAGCATTTCTTGAGGCAGAGAGCTGTAGCCACCTGAAATGTGATGGCTGAACAGAAGCCAGGGAACTCCAGTACTCCATAACACAGGCAGGTTAATAACCCAATTTGTCATCATTAGCAATAAGATCTATTTGGCTAAATGCAAGGGTCATATTTTGCCTCCTAAATATAGACATCCTGTGCCCTGGGACATCTGAGGTGCCTGGGTAGCATTGGCACAGCCAACAGGAGATGAGGCAGGATAAATCTGGGCATTTTGGGGTGGCACTCTGCTCATGCATTCTCATTCCAAATTCAGGGTGCAGAAGCTTTTCCTACACTTAAAGGGTGTCCAGCCAGTACAGCCAGGAGAGCCTGGAGAGAGACAGCCAAGCCTGTGTCCATTGTAGGGGAAAGCTGAACAGAACTCTCAGGTCAGGGCCAGTTCTGTTTGTGCCACTCTTTTTAATTGTGATGTTAAAATACATTCGAAATCACAGACTGTACGTGATAATTTATCAAATACAGACCTGCAGTGCAACACCCATGCTTTCCTACAGGGCTCAGGAGCAGTTATTAAACAATCCTTTGTACTTCCAGGCCTTTGAAGATATTTACCTTGAAGATCGAAAAAACATAAAAACCATGCTGGAATATGCTGACAAAGTATTCACTTACATCTTTGTCCTGGAGATGCTCCTGAAGTGGGTGGCTTATGGCTTCAAGAAGTATTTCACCAATGCCTGGTGCTGGCTGGATTTCCTCATTGTAGATGTGAGTATCATTTTGGAGCTACATTTCTCATGTTGTGTTTTGCAGTGGGTGGGAAAGGGCTGTTAAGTTTGGCAGCTTTGCATCTGTGAGATGACAGCTGTCACTCTGATTCTGGGCATCAACCCTAGGCAGAGCTCAAAGGAGGTTTGGATGTGTAACTGAGCATCCCCAGGACCCAAGGCAAACAGGAACGCTGTCAGCAGTGACGTGGATGTGTCACCCTGCTAATCTGAGGCACATCCATCCCCTTCCCATCCCCAGGAATTCTCCCTTTCCTTCAGCATTTAATATCTCATCCTATTGCTGGCCGTAGGTTTATGTACATGAACAGGATGGGAGTGCTGAGGAGATGCTGTTTGTTTTCCAGCATCAGTCTGATTTTACATGGTGATGACAGTGGGAAGATGCCATCAGCTCATATCCCAGGCAGCAGACAAAGAAATCAATGTTACAACTCACTTAAAAGTTTTTTGACTAATCAAACAAACCAAAAGCATATTGACAGTAGTTCTATATAGTTCTAGTTCACTATAAGCACATGAAGCTTCAGTTAAAATAATGCTTGCTTATTTAAAATACAATACCTGCTTATAAGCTTTAAAACACAATGCGCAGAGCTCCATTATTAAGCTTAGAACTTCCTAATATTTTGCTAGATATATTTTTCTGTAATTTAGAGAGTTATTCTAGCCAAGTGTTAATACACAGATCATTGTTCTATTTGTCCTCAATTTCTACATCTCATATAACTTTTATAGCTCTAATTGCAGTTATGATGTTTCTGAGGCCTGCCTTTTGCAGCTTTCCCAAAACCCTCTGATTTTAAGGATTCCCCCTCTTCGTACAACTAAAAAGGAGCTTTCATAACTGTTTCATTTATTAACTACCTTGCATTTCATAGCTTACAACAGTATATCTGTTTATTACTTGCTTAAAGGATCTTTTTTTGCTGTGAAGATGTGAGCTTACTTTTAAGGACAAACTGCACCATTTTTTGCCACGTTAAATGGCATTTAAGGATTCCCCACGTTAAATGACATTTAAGGATTCCCACATTCCACGCTCCCAGCTAGCACAGGGTCCAGCTACCTCAGCCTGCTGTGCACATGACCTGGGCACAATCTGCAGTTTTGAGCAGATTAGAGGAGCTGTCCCTGGCCGAGCTCCTGGCCAGCAGTGTGTAACAGCATGTTCAGTTCTGGCTCCCAAATATTTACCAGTGCAGGAGTCCAGGAGAAGGTGTGAAACGCTCTTGGCAAAGCGTCTTCACTACTACAAAACATCGCTAAATACTCCAAATCCGTGAAATATCACCACGCTTACTTCTACTGATTTAAGGGTAATCCTCAGAAGTCTGAACAAAAGGAAGCTCATGCCTCTGGAGTGTTGCTAGTACCAGATTTGGCTCCTCCAAAGATTCACTTTGAATTGATGTGGGATTTGCCAAATCTGGGAAAAGTCAGCAGCACCACGTCCTCCAGATGAAGTCTAACATTTCATCTCAGTGCATCAATGAGGAGGCAACAATCTCCCTGAGGCCACTTCTTGTTAGCTTCAGGTACTAATGTGGGAGGCTGGCAGAGCTTTGTCACGATTATGTAATTTATTAAACTTCAGAGAAATTATTTTTCCCCATTTTACATCTGAACCTTGACTCCAGGGAAGAACTGCACTTTCTTTGGCCCCAGCCCAGGAGAGCACTTCAATGGGACAATTTGCTTGTTTGAAGTTATGGTCATGTTTAAGTGCATTGCTGGATCAGAGCCTGTGGAAGCTTCTCCAGAGCTTTAATAAATTGATTTATGAAAAGGAAATTCTTTACATAAATTGTAGGCCATAAATTCTTCTTTGCATATATGCTTAGAAACCTTTTAAAGGGAATGCACTCATTTTTCTCAGATTAGCTCCAGCAGGAGAGGAAGGCCTGGTTTAATTATTTAACCACAAAATCGGAATCTACCTTTTCCTAAGTTATAGCCTAGCTCTGAAAATTGTTCTTACTGTGATTTAGGTGACATAGCTTTTCTTTTCTTGTTCCTCCATCTCCAAAATGGGACTAATAGGACTCACCTAAAATACTGGATGGGCTTCCAGGAATTTTTTGTTCAGTGAGCTTCTGAAGACTGGAAGGAATGGATGAGGGATGAATATTGGCACAACCATAAGCAGAGGTCTTCCTGATGGGATCAAACCTGTGCAAGATCAATTCACTGAGGCAGTTGGGAACTCTGTTGGAGTTTGAAATTAGCTACACACGTGTAGAATAACATCTCATTAACACCGAAGAGAGTAAACCACAAACAAAGCTAAATTATGTGTGCAAACCCCCTTGGAACAGGAGCCACACAAGAACACAAAGCTCAAATGTAAATTAGGTGCATGTTTGCCTTTTAATGGTGGAGTTTATAAAGACAGATTGGAGAAGCAGCCACAGATGGCCTGGGAAAGGGGCTTCACCATCCCCTCTCACACATCCTGTGGCATAAAACAGGGGGAACACCAGCCCTGGGACTCTGCTTGTCCCTAGAAAATAAACCCCAGAGCCTTCTTAGTGACCCAGAATGTTTTACTATCTCAACCCACGTTTAAATGTTCCACCGACATTTAAATGTTCATTTTGCAAGCTCCCAGTCCAACCAAAAAGTTGTTCCACCCTTGAGTTGTTTTGGTTTTTGATTGATTCTAGGCCATCACTTCCTCTTTAGGGTTCTCAGTGAATAAATCTTTTCCCTCTGCACTATTCTTTTCTTAAAAATATTTTCCCAGTGCAGATTATGAGAACCTGGTGCTATATTTTTAGCAGGTTTAACAGATGCTTTTCTCCTACCCTATTGCTAACCCTGCCACTCTGAATTGGCACAGTAATATCCTATAATTTTTCCAGAACACTTTTTATTTCAATTTACATTTTCTTTTTGGTGCTTTGAGAACCAAATCACTGCAACTGAGCTGCAGAAGGCAGTGAATGGGTGAATTAGCTGCTCCAAAAGAAGCAGATGAACCACTTGTCTGATTTTCTCAAATTTATTTGTTTAAAATTATTCACTTAAAAATTCCTGATCTGCAAATTATTCATTAGTGGTTTGGTATCAGTATTCAAAATTCAAGCTGCAGTGGTCGATTTTTGATTGGACATGTGAAACCATCTCTCATCTGCGTTTTCTCATTGTACAAATGCAACCCTGAATCTATTTTCTGCTTTGAATAATTCATAAAACTGGCTCAAAATTTGCATGTATTCACTATTTCTAAATGGAATTTGAACCCAGAGGGGTTATAAGCATATTGCTGCTGATTTTTTTTTTTTCTATATCATGCCTTGTGAAAGACCTTTGACACTGATTTGGGCCAGTGGAACAGCAGAGTCTCCATGTGACTGTTGTGGATTACTAAAGAAAATTCTGTTTTGCAATGCCTAAACATCAAAATACAGAGTAATCCACAAACTGAGGTATTTTTGCTGGATGTAGAATCCCTAAAGGATGATCTCTGGTAATGGGCTTCTCAGCATCTCAAAGAAGAGTGCTAGAGTAGCAGAGAGGGCTTTCACTTACATTGCAATAAAATAATGCCCTATCAACAGCCCTGCTACAGATTTCTCTGGGAGGAAAGAGAAAGGGTTAATCAAACCACAAAATGCAGGCTCATTTCAGCTCAGGACACCTGGGGAAGATGCCTTAGATGTCTGCTGTAAGTTGGGCATACTGAACAAACATCAGTGCACATCCATACAAGTTACCCTGTGAAAAAGAAGTGTATTGCTAAAAGTAAAACCCTTCTACACTGCAAATATCAGCTCTCCATGCTCATGAACTGCAGTGGTGAGCCCTCAATCCACAGCTCTTTCCACATGAGGGAGAGGCAGATTGTGGTATATCTGTGCAGACAGATAGAAGTGCAGACAGACATCAACATCACCATCAGGAATGGCATTTATGCACAATCCTCTTTCCTTGGATGCACGGGCGAGTATTTCCACAAAGAACAGATATTTTCCAAGCATCCATCCAATCAAAACCTCTTTAAACAAAGCAGATTAAGTGAGGAGCCTGAACTTGGCCAGGGCTGGAGACAAGTGACACCCAAAGTGTTTGTGGGAACTGCTCTCCACCAAGCCAAGCAGACAGAGCTGGGCTTTGAAACAAGGAGCAGAGAGATTCCACCAGCTGTGCAGGCTGGTGTCATGCTTGATGTTCCTTTCAATTGTTTCCTCTGACCTATAAATATTATCTTGAGCTTATCTGGCTTGAGCTCCAGCCAATTAATTCTGAGCTCTGTCCCAGTCTCTGCTGACAGCGGGTGGATTATTCCATTGCATGGTCAGTTTGGGAAAGACATCAGTGTGGGCTTAGCATCATTCAGAGTCAGGAGGTGTTGCAGTCAACAGCTTCTTCACTTGCTGCTCGTGCACTGAAGGCAGAGGTGAGAGGCTGGAACCCCACAGAAGCTGTCACAGAAAGCTCATGGGACAGAGGTGTGAACTCCCAACTCATTAATGAGAAGGCTCAGGAAAAAATGTCACAGCCAAGTTTCATTGCCTGTGGCATTCACAGAGAAATCCTCTTAAACCTGGACTAATGTCATTGCCTCACAAAAAGTCCATTATCACAAATCCATCATCTCCATTGCAGCTTTTGTGTTCAGTTTAATTGACCAAATTAGTCTCAATCCAGCCTTACAAAAACCCAGCCGGATTGTCCCGCCCTGATTTCAGAGATGAGGGTTTCTCCATCAATTCTTTCTAAGATTATCCTGTCTTTCAAGTCTTCTCATGCAGAGAAAGATATTTTCTTAAACAATTTCTTTGTTAGGGATGCTGGCAGCCTCCTTCCCCTCCATCCATCTCCAGCAATGGGTGGCCCTTTCACTGTTCTGCAGCAGGGAGGGGAGAACATCTCTAATTCTCAGTTTGTGCCCTGATGCCCCACTAGTTTCTCTTAACCAGGGATGAAAATTGCTCTTTCCAGCCCTTTTCCATCTCCTCTGCTATGGAGGCAGGGGCTCACAAGAGTTTTGGGTAGTGGTTCTGTCTGCAAAATAGCTCAAGCATGGTTCAGCAATAGATTTGAAGGCCAGGCATTCAACAAATTATTCAACAAATCCACTAGGCAGGAATGTGTAGATGCTTTTATGGAAATGAAATTATATGTATTTTTCACTCTCCTCAGTAACTTTTGTGAGTGGTTCTAACACAGCATGTTTCTGGTGTTTGCCTGGAGCTGCTCAGTTGGTAACTGGAGATTTGTAATCCCCACTGAGCAGCCTTCCAAATTTCCTGTTTGCTGCCAAATTTCCTGTTTGCTTGTTTGAGATCTACTCATGGATGTTCAGGCATTAAATGCACCATCATTTTCCCTGAACACTTAAACAAAAATAAAGATATTATGTTTTCCAAGATAGTTCCTGGAAAGCACTTGCTCTAAGATTTCTGCTTTAAATACTTCATTGTCAGACAAGTTAAAAAGCAGCTAACAATCCTTGAATCTGAGATGAACATTTTGAAACAGTCTTTCTCTCCCTAGTTAAAATTGAATTGAATTAAATTATGCCCTTGTGCCGGATTGTCTTTAAGTGACAATTAAAAACTTGCTGTGTGAAGTAAATATTGACGGCTTATGATTACTTTAATTGTTTTTTTGCATCTGTATTCCCTGTTGATTAACAAGGTGATTTCTGTTTGCTGTACCAGTAATTACACAATCTGCTGTAATGAGTCGTTCCCAAACAGCACTGAAATCCAATTTGTATTCTTGGGACATTACCCTGAGAGCATGTGAATTTTGTCTAGTTTCTGTTCAGAAAAGCACAGAGGAGCTGAATGACAAAAGTACAGCCAAGGCAAATTAAAGATAATATGTCTTGTCACTTGGAGCAGCATCTTAAGAGAGAACTTATTAGTGTTCTCTGTGAGCTGTCAGAAGTCCATGGGTACAGCAGGGTATTGTAACTTCAGAGTTCAGTTTTTGACTCATTTTTCCCCAGTTCCTCACAGCAAATGCTCATGTGGGATTTTTTGAAGTTGTCCCAGTGCACATTCTTCTGAGCCTCTCTGATGGCATTAACCTCCCAAATAACCAATAGGAGTGAGATTCCCTCTCCTGAAGCCAGGGAGCCTGGTTTTGAAGAGAAAAATAAAAGAGAAAAAGAAAGAAAGAAAGAATGAAAGAGAAAAAAAAAAATGCTCTTTTAGTACCTATTGGCCAATTGAGGATAAGTGAAAAGAAAAAAAATCTGCATGAAGAAAGGTTGTTTTAATGTGTGTTAGCAGGTCAGTCGAGGCTGTAAATCTCCCTGCTGCCACCCCACACTTTATCTGAACACAGCACATGCTAAAACATCCAAATATCTGGTCTTATCTTGGTTTGCACCTCATGTTGGTTACCACATGGATGCTAAAAGGGGGGACCCCAAGCTTTGCCAAGAGGAAACACAAGCTGAGTTTCAGACAAGGCACAGCCGGACAAAATTTGCTGCACCTGCAGGAAAAGGGCTGGAAAACAGAGGTGAGGAGAAAAGCCCACTGTAAGCCTAGTTCACCATCTTGCAAAGTGGTTGGGAGATGAATAATTACTGCAAATGCTGAAGAATTTCAATTACTCAAGCAGATTTTCAACTTTCAAAAGGTCTGTAAAAAACCCATCTCCACTCAGATCTTGCTGAGCTAGATTTACCAAACATTTTATTTCTCAAAGTTATTTAAAAATGGAGCACTTTTCAATGTCCTTTTTTAGAAGACTCTGCTTAAAACAAAAATAATTAATAAAATCCTGGAGTTCTTGCATGCAGCTTGCTTGGCCCTTTCTATCACTGGGAGTGGATCTGCCGAATTCCATACACAGGGATGTTCACCCTTGCATGGAAGAGCTGAGCTGGGAGAGACACACTGGCTGTGTTTAACAGTCCAGAGTCTCACAAAGTCTCCAGGGACAGAGGAGGATGTGAATTGTCCCACAGTTCCTCTCCCTGATGACCAGCGCCTTTGAAACCCCAACTTGCAGACCAAAAAACATCTTCCCACCATCCAGGGTGGTCAGGAGCCCCTCCTGAGGAGGAGGGAGAAGGAAGAAATGAAAGGATAGAAGCAGCCTGCAGAGGGACAGGGATTCTTTATTAGTGAGGGAGAGATGAGAGGAATTGGGATGAAATTTGAAAGCTGTGCCTTGGTGGCGTGGAGATTTTGTGCAGACCTCCTACCCTGGTATGGATGACTTTGGGGTGTTTGTGCAAAGGCAAATGAAAATTAACATTGCTACTTTTGGTTTGTACTCCTACTTGTACCATTATCCTTCCTGGCAGAAGTCAGAGATCCTATAATTCTTCAGAGTCCCTCTCCATTCTTGCTGATTTAATACAATGTGGACATATTCAATACAATTCAGGATCAGTCAGGTTCAAGAACCCAACTAAACTGAGCTGATTTTCAAACCAAGACTTCCCTGTTTCCCACAACAATTCGGTATTTTTTCGTATTGGTTTGGAACATCTAATTAAATGAATGCTTTAGGGAAACAAGCAAATCCAGAACAATACCTTGAGGAGACAACACAAACAGATTTTTCTCTTTTGGTTTTGCTTGCTGGTTTGGTTTGGTCTGGTTTGGTTTGTTTGTTTTGGGGTTTTGGTTTTCTTTAGGTTTGGGGATTTTTTGGGGGTTTTTTGTTTGCTTTTGTTGTTGTTGTCATTGTGCCATATCTAAGTAGGGTTGATACTAATTCTGTCCAGAAAGAAATTTGCCTTCACCTCAGCACCTCAGCTCCCACCAGCTGGGATGGGAATGCAGGAGAGTCTATGGGGCTGAGCCCCAGGGAAATTCTGTCAGGAATCACTGTGTCCATCCCTGTCATGGTAACACTGCCTTCACAAAATAAATAATAACCAAGTCCACTCCTGACTGCAGCTTTCAACATCAGGAAGGCTCCCTAGGCTGAAACAGGAGGTGGAGATGTTTTTTAGTGAGAAAGTCTTTTCTCTCCAGCTGCCCCAAATCCAGGCTGTCTCCACACAGCACCTGGATGAGAAGCAGAGCACAGTTGCTGATGAAGAAATTGTTTTGCTCTAAATCATAACAGAAAACACCAGACTTTTCAAAGCATCTGCACCTGCACAGCCACTGCAGAGGGAGCCCTTGGGGCTTGGCCAAGCTGATCAAGTTACACCATGTGATCCCCAAAATTCACAGGAAACCCTAGCAGCCTGCCTAGGGAAGTGGCACCAAGCCTGACAGAGTTTAGACAATGCTCTGAGGCACAAGGTGTGACTTTTTTAGGTGTTCTGTGCAGGTCCAGGAGTTGGACTCCATGATCTTTGTGCATCCCTTCCAGCTCAGCAGATTCTTTCATTCTCTGATCCCTACCCAGTGCTAATAAACTGGATGTCAAGGTGTGGCAAAGGTGTCTGTTTGCAGTAAAAAAGGTGAATTGAGACGAGCTGAAAATCCATTTGTACATGGTGATGGGGGAGAAAAGTGCAGATCAATAAGTCAGGTTTGCTGCCTCGCTGGATGAAAGCTCGCAGTCGACTCGCCCTCGGAAATTAGCTGAGGTTTAATTCTTGATTCTCAGCTATCTGCCCTGGGAATTGACTGGAGCTGCTAGAAAAGCCTGAGCAGGTGTAGGGGAGGTGACAGATTAAGAGAACAGCAAGACATAAAGAGGTTCTTCAGGAAACCGCCAGGAAGCAATTAGGATGCAGGAATGATTTATTTAAAAGCATTTAACCCAACAAGAGTGGCACATGCTGTTTGCAACAAGGCTGCCCTCTGAAAAGGAAACATTGCCTTGAAAAGCTTGGACGTGGAGACAAGCTGAGAACATGGAATATTAACAGAATTTTATAGCCTTAGTATGAGTAGTAGATGAAGGGAAAAAAATTTGAAAGGTGGAAAAGTCCTGAAGAAACAAAAAAACTCGAAAAAACCCTCCAAAAAAAACCTCAAAAAAACCAACAAAAAGGAAGTGTATGAAGCAAATGAGTTTTTAAACCTGAGTAATAGGAAGTAGCACTGGGCTTTCCAGGAGATAATTTTTGTTTATAATTAATCTAGGCACTCATGCAGCCCATCATGTTGTAATACATGAGAGCACTCTAGGAGCAGTAATGAACTGCTGCAGTGAGGGAAGCCCTTTGATAGCTCATTTCCACACACATTTTTCACCTCCAGGCCACGGAGCCACCCCAGAGCAGCCTTAAGGAGTTTTTAGTCTTTACCTGAACATGAGGGTTGTGATTCAAGGAAACAGGGAGCAGAGATGGGAATTCAGGTCACCTCAGTGTCTCTCCAGTGTCCTATTTTTAAAGACTTTCCTTTAACTTTATATGCCTTTCTTTTATAATGTGCAATTTCTGGATTGGCAGGTGCAATCATTGAGTTTGGCATCTGTATGGCAGAAAATGCAGTGTCAGAATGAAAGGACAAAGGGATATTTTTAAAAAATAAAATGACAATAAAAGTCTGCTCAGGAAGGGTGGATGCTGAAAGGAAAACCAACCTCATTACAAGCTCCCTTTTCCCAACCACATTTCAGGGAGCCAAAATAAGTATTTCCATGTATTTCAGTTTATTTGCAAAGTCCTGTTTCCCTGTAGGTTTTCCAGCTTGTATCTGGGGTAAAGACTGAATTTTGTTCCTTTTCAAATCAAGGGGGAGAAACTTGAAACTTCAGTCCTGGCTCTGAAAGATGCTGGACAGTGAAGAGGTCTTTAAATGATCCTATCCTTGCCAGAAAAAGACAGGAGAGGCCAGGCTGGATTGAAAAGAGGCACCCACAGCAATCCAAGCACTATTTCTTCTATTTTTATTTTTTATAAAAGGCACAATTAGAGAGGGAGAGACAGGTGTTTCTGGGGCACACAAAAAGCTATTTGAAAGCACCAGGAGCCTGCATTAGCTGGAACTGCTTATTTAAATAAGTGGCCAGAGCTTTCAGCTCAGCTGCTGTGCTTCCATTCAGATGTCTTTTTTTATTATTTTTTTTTCCTGCTGTTCCCTCCCCTCTAATTTGAACAAGCAGGTTAATTTGATGAAATCCCTGGCTACAGAAAGCATATGCTCTTGCCCATACCAGGAAGGAGGTCTCCCCTTCTCTCTGAGACAGAGACTCACAGGGTCTCAGACGTGTGCAGAAGGCATTTAGTGGAGATTCTGGTTGATTTTGGGATTTATGTGATTATCCAAGCAAGATTTTTGCTGTTGTTTAGGCAGAATTCCTTGTTTTCAGGGCTCTGCTATTAATTCACCTCAGTGGTGATCAGGAGTTGATTAAAACATGCCTGCCTTGGGATGGTGCTGCTCAGGTCTGTCTGCTTCCAGCCGAGGTTATCTAAAATCATGTGCTTTTAGGAATGAAAAAAAAAATAAATAAAAGAGAGTAGCAGCCTTTATTGCAGCTCAAACAGTTTACTCCAGTTTTTTCCTTGCTGTAGGAACCTCACCAGCCCTGGGTGAAGCACTGCTCCAAAACTCTGTGCCCTTGACTCTCTGTCACACCCCATGGATGTGGAGGATGCTAATATGATATTAAGATAGGTTTATGTAGGGAGGAACCCTCTGCTGTTCTAAATGCAATCAATCCTTGGGGAAAAAAAAAAACCTCTATGATCTTCTAATTAAAGGCTTTTTACCTCCTTGTGCTGCATTATCACACTCCCTACTTTGTAATTGTTTTTCTGCCACCTTAAAATTCTGTTCTGGTGGCTTTACTGGGTTTACATTGGTTTACAGTTCTGATTGCTCAGGTCACTGTCAGATAATGAAGGCACATAAAATTATTGTAGAATTTTATCTCTGTGTGTTCATGGTGAATACTTTAAACAGTCAGACAATGGTGCACATCTGTAACTGGTGAATGACTCTGAGACCAGCATGAGCACACTGGGAATTTAACACTACTCCAGGTACCACCTGGACACATACACAAGTCACATTTCTTACCTTAAGAATGACAGAAATTCTGAAAAATAGTGAAATTGTGACAAGAAATTGGAAATTGCTGAAAAAATGTTCTGTTTCCTAGACAAGACTTTGAAGGGGACTGTCAAAATTATTAAGGCATTCAGAAATTACTCTCATTACAGTCATATTATGTATTTATTTATATAATTTGTACAGCTCTCATTGAGGCTAACCTTTCATCAGAGACCCTTCCCTGTGTTCTAGCCCTCTAAATTCATTAGTTCTTCTTGATTTTGCCTGGAAACACATGTGAATGTCATACAGTGGGACACTCTAGGCCCCAGCTAATGCCACCAAGGCACATAGGTACCAAGAGTTTGGCTTTCAAAACACCAGCCACAGATTTGTTATCCCCCAGGGCTGATATTTCCAGTTCCCAGTGCACCAGAATCAAAAGCTCTCATTTTTCCCTTGATCATGAGACTGAAAATGGCAACCATAGAAGCTGTGGGGGTTCATTTATCTCTCCCTTCACCCAGCTCCAGGCATCTGTCATGCAAATTATTGTAAAATTTATACAGATAAACTTGTGTGTAGATATATATGGGGATATAGAAATATGTGGGAATGTAGAATTAATGTGGAAATGTAGAAATATATGAGAATATGGAGATACAGGTCTATATTTATTTGTGATGGTGTTCACAGGGGTCTGAGGATGAGGGAAGAGATGAGGATCTGACTCCACATTTTAGAAGGCTGATCTATTATTTTATCATATATATTACATTAAAACTATACTAAAGGAATAGAAGAAAGGATTTCATCAGAAGGCTAGCTAAGAATAGAATAGGAAAGAATGATAACAAAGGTCTGTGGCTCAGGCTCTGTGTCCGAGCCAGCTGGGCTGTGATTGGCCGTTAATTAGAAACATCCAACATGGGCCAATCACAGATGCACCTGTTGCATTCCACAGCAGCAGATAATCATTGTTTAAATTTTGTTCCTGAGGCCTCTCAGCTTCTCAGGAGGAAAAATCCTAAGGAAAGGATTTTCCATAAAAGATGTCTGTGACATTTATTGACACAATATTCTTATAGATACAAAGATAAAACTATCTCTGGGCAAAGAAAGTTGGGAACAGGGGCAAAAATCTTCCCTGAATTCCAGGATCAGAGACAGATCCACCCTCTCTGCCTGTCTGTGATAGCAAGAGGATGAATTGTTTAGGTAGAATCCACAGGGCTTTGCCAGGAGCCTGAGCTTTGCTGGGAAACTCTGCCATTGAGCTGGGCAGTAAATGCTGACTCTTGCAGGTTTTCCACTCTTTTGGGCTGGAATAAATGTTGGGAAGTGTCTGACAGCACTGAGGCTGGGCTCTTGGCTGTGCTGAGATGATCCAGGGAAGGCAGAAGGGAAGAGTTAATGTAGGAAATTAATTGAATGACATCCTAGTCCATGGGGTTAGTGAGAGCTGTGTGCCACAGGCTGAGGTCTGGGGAGGCAGGATTGCACACTCAGATTTATGAGCACCTCTCTTCCCCTCAGGGACCCTCAGTGCTGGCCAGGTTGCGCACTGGACTTAAGGTTAGGCAGAAAATTCCAGTGACAGCTCAAATATTCTGCTGGAGACTTCAGGGACACCAAAAGAGCAGCAAGCCAAGGGGATCAGGAACAGTCTAGACCCAACACAGGGAAACTATTCCCTAATTAAGTTTAATGGAAAGCTGTGAAAGCTTTAGTAAGATATAGCAAGCTCTGCAAACACCTCCAGGGGAAATGCTGGAGGGAAATGGGAGCTGTGATAAATCTGCTTGGCTCAGAAGAAATGCACAGGAGGAGGATGAGGGATTCCACAGCTTACCTGTAACCTGCTGTGAAAAAGGTGAAGTTGATGTGAAAGCTCAAGGTCAACAGGAAATTGGGTGTTTTATGGGAAATGGTTCCAAGCAATAGTGAATCCTTAGGATCCACTTTGTCTCCACCACATTACAGTGCTGCTTCAGGGGAAGGTTTTTACAAAAACCTACAAAACCCTTTGCAAACAGGTACTGAAAAGATTAGAAATGTGTGTGTGACTTATTCTGAATGTGGAGGTTACATTGACCCTAGAGGTGTTTTCTGGGTGCCAGCACATTTTTGATTCTGAGCATAGCACAAAGCAGAACTTTAGAGCAGCTCTGGGCTGCATAGCCTTGCAACAGTAAAAAAAACCCACAGAAATAGCTGACTTCACCTTTTGTTGTGATTATGTGGGGCAGTCAGCACCAATTTTGAAAACTGCTTGATTTTTTTCCTAAAAATAGCCTTCTGGGTCACTTCTAATCAAGTCCAAATGGCCAAGTCCCTGCGTTGGTAATTCTCCTATAAATAAAATTTGACAGGGATACCTTCAAAACCAACATCCAAGCATTTAAACAAGTTGTCTCCAACTCTGTTCTGACTCCAGCCTTGTAAATCATTGCCAAATATCACACAGCTTCATGACCTAATCCTCTGCAGAGATATCTAATGCTGTGTAAATGTGTCAGGAGGGCAGCACCACCTGTGATGTGTTTCAGGGTGACATTGGTGGCTCTCAGAAGAAAATGGGAACCCTCTCAGATCCTCTCAAAAAGGAAATGAGAACCCACTCAGATCCAAAGGATTTGATGAAGGATTTGAACCAAAAACCTTCTGCCTTGGCAGAAAGGGCAGCTATGGGACACAAATCCAGGATGAAGGAGGAATTGTGCAGATGCTCCAACCAAAGCAGTTTGAAAACCCTGATAAGATTTGATTTTCAGTCATCATGGGTGAAACTAGCAAAGAAAGGTGTTGGGTACCCTGTATTTGATTAATTTTCATTTAAATACCTACATTCATTTTATGGATCAATTTTATATATTAGCGAGGTTCCCTTGGTATGTGAGTGTATGGATCTGGGTTTCGGTCTCTGAGCATACAATCATTGAGCTGTTCTCGTACCTTCTACCTTTCTGGACAGAAAAATCCAAGCCTTTGTGAGGTTAAGGCTGTTTTCTGCACTAAACTTTCCACCAAAGACAGAAATATGCGCCACAGTGCTTCTCCTATCATGTATTCTCCTTCATGCCTGTTATTTTGTAGATTTTAAGATGACTTAATTGAATGGTTTTAGTATATAGTTATGGTGCACATTTCCTTACTGCTGTTAGACAAATCCCCAGCCCTTTACCATTATTTAGGCAACATTAAATTAGTGGGAAGAGTGAATAAAAGGAGGAGGATTTAAACTCTGTGTTAATGCAGCTTCAGAGTACAGGATGTAAACCAGGCTGGTGAGAAACAGGGAAGGCAGAAAATGGGTGCATTGGTGAGTTGAAGGTGTTTTTTTAGTTAAACCCAGATTTTCTACTTCATCCGAGAGCTTTGGATGAGCAGGATTGAAATCCCAGCACTCCTCCAGGAAGAAGGAGCATGTCAAACCTGTGGCATTGCTTACTCTAAAATGATTGAGGCATCATGCTCAAGTCACAGGTTCAGACCTGCTGTCCCAGAGGTGGAACCAAAGGATTGCTGGTGATTTCTACCTCCTCAGTGTCTATGAGGCCCACGACATCAGACCTTGAGCCCAGTCTGCCTGTCTAGTGTGATGTTCTCACAGGATGCTCAGCACCAAAAGGCAGAAGGGTTTGTTGAGCCCTTTGTTCTGCCCAGCTGCACACGGGAGGTGAGTCTGTGTCACACCTTGTTAAGGAGTGACAAGTGACAGGGTGGCAGCCAGCCTCTGTGCCACTCAGCCATCTGCAGGAGGGGGGCTGACATACCCTGGCACAAACCCCAGCTCAGGATGGGTTTTTCTGAGACCTCCTGCCCTTAGTCCCCCACATGACACAACATGGCCATCAGCAGGTAAATAATTTAACAAATTGAGCGAGTTTTTACAAAGCACTTAGCTGTGCAGACAGCACTGGTATGTAAATAAATGCACATTCAGGAGAAAGGCTGCTGCAAAGGGGACACTGTATTGGGATTTAGGGACCAGATCTTGCCCTGATTTATCCCAGACCTCGTGGGTGATGCTGGGCTGATCAGCCAGCAATGGGCTTCAGAGTAAAAATCACCCCATCCTAAAATGAAAAGGAAAGTTTCCGTCCAGAGCTGTCAGTGTTTAAGGAGGTGCTGGAGTTTCCTAGCAGCAATTTTTTATAATGTAGAGGAATTCCTGCTTTTAGGCTTAGCTGCTGTCTTGAAAATGGCAACAGCACCCACTTCTCACAGATGAGCTTTGCACACTCCCATTGGTGAGTATGAGATATCCAGTACTGTGATAACTGGGGCTGTGAGAAAAAAACCCCAAACAAATTAAAAGGAAGATAAGTAATATACACAGGTTTATCCTTCTAAAAAGATAAAGTTTTATAATGTGGTGATTGATTTTGGTTTTGTTTGTTATTTTGGGGTTTTTTAATACATGCAAATTGGCATGATACCTACAATGTTGGAGAGCTTTGTTTGTTTTCACTCTTTGCTCAGTAAGATTTCAGGCTGTGAACACTGATTTGAGCATGCAGAACCCTATTGCTCCATATGTTCACAATCTCCACTGCCACTGAGTTCATTCAGAATCCAGTCCTGTGCCTGATACCACCCACACTTCTGACCAACCAGAGCATTACAAAAGCTCTGAGAATGTGAAGAGCATGGGAACCCCTCCATGCTGTTTCCAGATTCAGGAAGTTCATTTCAAAGAAATAGTCTTTGAAAAGTGTGAACCTCAACACTGAGCACCTGTCAAATTTCCATCTCCTTTAGAGACTGTGCAGAAACCAGAAAAAGTGAGTATGAGCAGAATGGAAGAGCCATGCACATGGTTCTTTTAAGGTCTGTGTTATAGTCATGTCTACCAGCAATGTAGAAAATTTGTTTCTAAGCACTTAATTAGAAGTGGAGACTATTGATTAAATGTAAATACCAAAATCCTTTCTCTCTGCTGGAGAGAAGGGTCAGATGTGCTTTTTTCCAAAAAGCTCTCAATTTTACCTGACTCATTTTTGGGTAGTGGAACTTACACACACCTCAGGGAGTGCACAGAAAACAGCGCAGAGTGGTGGGTCTGTTATGGTGATCTTTTTCTCATCCACTTTGTGAAGGATCATCCTTTCTTCTGTGTGGATCCAATGTAATGGCTCCCATTTAAGATTTTTTTTCCCCACTGTCCCACTAACCAGCTGTTTCTTTCCAGGGAGGAAAGCCAGAAGAGAAGGAAAATATAGTGGATATTTTCCACACCCAGCGTGGGGGAGAGAATGATGCATCTGAGTCCATCTTATCAGAAGGCTAATAAATTACTTTATTATACTATATCATTCTATATTATATTACACTATATTATGTTACATCTACACTGAATCTGCCAAGCACTCAACTCTGCATACACTGCACAGAATCTCATGACGCTCAGCCCACAGTACCAACACACACACGCACACACACACACACTCTTCTGGCCCTAACACGCCAAGGAACAAAGCACCATCACTCTGGGTAAACAATCTCCACGTTGCGTTCAACTTTTGCACAAACACAGGCACAGCAAATGAGATAAGAATTGTGTTTTTCCTTTCTCTGAGGTTCAGAAAATGCGAAACCCAGAAATATTCTTGGGAAGAATTGTGCCTTGCTTTTCTCTGTGACGAGAAACGTGGCGACAGGAAAATGTCAGGAGCATTCTAACAGGTTGAATTTCCACTTTTTTGTCTCCATCCAGGTCTCTTTAATCAGCCTGGTTGCCAACACTCTTGGATACTCTGAGATGGGTCCCATCAAATCCCTGCGGACCCTGCGTGCCCTGCGGCCCCTGAGAGCCCTGTCACGCTTTGAGGGGATGAGGGTAAGAGGACACAGAGCATCCCTCGGAGCTCACCTTGATGTGGAACATAGCATAACACGGGATTGCTGCACGTGGCTTTGTCAGCCAAAGCCAATGAGTGACAGTGCTTTGTCACAGCAACAAAGAAATCCCTCCTGGGTCTTGGTTGTGTCATTGCATTTTTATCATTTGGTAGATTTAGCGATAAACTAATCCTGCTGCCTAACTTGTCAGACCACACCTTAAAAAAACCAGCTTTTTGGATGAGGAAGCATCTGGTTATCAACTACCTCTCCATTATAAGGTGTATCAGGGAAGCAGCCAAGCTAAAGTTTGCTCCCTGTTTTGACATGTGTTAAAATGAGAGTGATTAAAAAGTTTTTAAGGACGTTCCACTAATAATTAAAGCAAAAATTAGAAATGCTCACCTTTGTGTGGGTCAAAGTGTAACAGGGGATTGCTGCATGTGGCTTTGTCAGCTAAAGCAAATGAGTGACAGTGCTTTGTCACAGCAACAAAGAAATCCCTCCAGGGTCTTGGGTGTGTCATTAGATCTTTATCCTTGGGTGGATTTAGTGATAAACTAATCCTAGTGCCTAACTTTCAACAGTACACCTTAAAAAAACAGCTTTTTGGGTGAAGAAGCATCTGGTTATCAGCTACCTCTCCATTATTAGGTGTATCAGGGAAGCAGCCAAGCTAAAGTTTGCTCCCTGTGTTGACACGTGTTAAAATGAGTGATTAGAAAGTTCTTAAGGATGTTTTCACTAATAATTAAAGCAAAAATTAGAAATGCTAAAGATAGGGAAAGCAAATGAATGAATGATTTTTTTTCCCTTTGAACAGATTGCAGTTTTAATGAGGAATGTTGGGATTAACATTAAAATCATGCAGCTTGTGCTTGTTGCTCCATCTTGTGCATCCATCTCTTTCTTTTCTGCATTCCTTTGCCACTGTGGCTATATTCCCACAGCATACCTGTTTGTTAAGCCTACCTGCTAACAAGAATCAATTATTGTTTAGATAAGCACTTTATTTAATTCCTCACACCATGCATGACATGCAGGTGGTGACAGCTGTGTTCTTACTGCTAACCTTGCAGATTGAACAGCAAGGTAAAGCAAATCTGTGCAAAATTCTGTGTCAAATTATATCAATGATCCCAAATCTCTCTGCTAGGCCTGGGAAAATGCTACATATTTCACAGTGATGTATATTCAGGGTAAATCTTTCCTGCAGACAAAATTTTGGTCTGAATCATCAGTGACTAAAACTGTATTTCATGCACTGATCTCCCAGCAATGAATTATTCTCATTGCAATGCTTTCACAGCAAGAGACTGAAGGCTGGAGAACCCAACAACTGAGATGAGCCAGGAAATATCACCATACATCAGTGCAGGAAAACCCCACATCCATTCTTTTCCTCTTCTGTGGATGACCAGATATGGCAGTATAACACTTTGTTCAAAAGATTTTTTGATTAACTAAATCATATTATTTTTGTGGATGAAGATTAGGTGAGTATTGCAGACCACTTCTGTGTTGGTACTAAGGCAAAAAGATTCAAAAGGTTCTGTTTATCCAGGCACCCAAACCTGAATTGCTTTGGTCATCACAATCTTTCCAGCAGTCAGGCAATATTTTGCAGGTAATTGACCAAATAACACAAAACCAAAGTGCAAAGGCTCAAAGTGAGGTTGCACTACTGACAATAATTAAAGCTCTCACTCCTATCATTTGATGACCTCACTCTAGAGCTTTATTAAACATTCACAGGGACTATTTCAGCATTCAGTATTAGCAAAAGCAGGAGTTTAGCTACCAGAGTGATTTGGGCACAGATTCTCTCAAATCAGTTCAGACTTGGCTTATGAAGGCTTAGCTTTTACTGGTGGATTTACAAGCCCAAGCAAAACTCAGTGTTCTAAGCTGATAGACAATTGTTTGCTCATGATTTCACATCAGTTTAACTAAATTGGATTCAAACCTGAATAGCAGTGGGGAAATGAGCCAAAAGCATCAGAAAAGCATTAGTAGAATAGAGAAAAAGTAACATGAAAAACTCCTCATTTTTCTCTGAGATTAGCAAGAGGCTGGCTTGGTGAAGATCTTAACGTGGATCAGCCCAGCAAATTTTCTTCCCTGACTCAATATCCCCTTTTCTTTCCTGTACCATAGCTGCAGTTGAAATATATTCAGTCATTCTGAGCTATCAGAGGTGGTGAATTAGCTTGTAAACCATGATAAAGTATAATTGAGAATACGTGCTATTGGAAAAGCAAATCATTTTAGTTTTAGTTTGCCTAACCACACTTAACAAGACTAGGGACAGTTAGACCTTTCATTATTAGGAGTTCATATGCTCCAAAATGCACAGGAAAATTGCCAGCACAGGGATGGATTAAATAATGATAATGTTGAGAAGCAAACAGTGACAGTGAGAAAATAATAATAGTTTGTCCTGTTATAATGCCTCTTTTGTGAATAACTGAAACATCTCGGCATGGCTAGAACTGGAGCAATAAATTTCTCATTTAGTGCAGTAAGAGACTTATTTTACCCATATTGTTGTGCCCAAATTTTGGAGGCAACTTTCCATGAGACAAAGGCACAGAAGAGCACTTGGGTGGCCAAGAGGACTTGATGCCATCAGACCTCAATTCTCTCCCTATCTTAAAACAGTCTGGGAGCTCTGAAATTTTGACACAAGCCTCAGCAGCTCCTGGGCCATGAGAGGTCTGAAAATAAGGATGAACTGGTGCCATCCTGCCCCTCAGTCCTCAGAAAAAGACTCCAGAGAGACCAGGATCTCCACCTGGCAGAGGCTTTACACTCATGAGTCCAGAATGAAGTACCTTAGATCTGCCTGTCCCAAATATGACATCTCTCATTCTCCCCATTTGTTGTCCATCAGGGAATTGTTTCAGAGGTGGCACTTCCCTGCAAGGGAGGTTATTTTAGAAGGATGTATTTACAGTATTTCAGGCAGTATTTTAGAAGGATGAGGGGGATGATGAGAGACCATTTAATGTGAAAATGATCCTGGGCGAAGTCATGGTGAGACTGCTACAAGATGTATGCAGGAAAGAAACAGCATAATTAATGCTAGTTAGCATGATTTCATGGGAATAGTTCTTGTAAAACTGATATGGGCCTTTGATTTGATTACAAATTATGCTGATGACAGTAACTGTGCTGATACAGAATCCTTGGATTTCAGAGAGGAATCTGATACCATGAGATACTGTGATGCAAACACGAGCTTTGTACCAAGACAAGTAAACACATCTTAAAATGGGTGATGGATCTCAAAAAGTAATTGTAAACAGTGACCACACTGTAAATTTGGTGATGAGCATCTCAGGGTGAGGGATTGTTCAGAATGAGAACTCTTTAATCTGTACCTTAGCAGCATGTGGAAGAAAATAGAAAATATTTGCTGACAGCACTCAGAATCAATGTAAGGGAAATTACAGATAAGGGAATTATGCAGGCTGATCTGGATCACAGTGAAAAATGGATCTGTTGTACAACACACATTTTAATAAACCCACATACATTGGCTACCTCAGGAGGAGGAATGTAGGTCACTCTGGGGGATGTTTCTGGGAAAACAGCAGCTGAGAAGGACATAGGGACCAGGATGACTGTTCAGCAGGACACAGGCTTTGGGGCCAGTCTGACCAATGAGGTGACTTTAGAATCCCTGAATATGCAGGGGAATAACCCAGGAAACAGAGGGACATTCAACACTGGAATTCCATGAAAGTGCTGGAAAGGGGGAATTAAAAATGGGAAAGTCTCTGCAGGGAACTATGAGTGTGATTAAAAATCTGAAAGAAACATGACAGCTACAAGGAAGCTCTGATTTTTTTAATTACCCAGAGCAATGTGCAATGGTAACACTCCCCAGTGAAGATGGGAGTGATAGGAGAAGACATCTAAGAGCAGATGCCTCAAGTTCAACAAATTTCACCCAAAAATGCAGCAACTGTTTCTAAAACTGAGGACAAAGGGCACCAGGAACAGATTATCTAATAATACATTTTTTCCTCCATTATTTGACATCATGACACTGAAAATTAGATGTCTTTGCAAAAGCTGTGTCTGAGCTTCACTGGGAGTTATAGTCTGGGCCTGAAATCACTGTTGGGAGTCTATCAGAGCAAAGAGAGGATTAACTCATCATGCAAGTCTATTTCTGGATTAAAAATCTGAATCAGCTTTGGTTGAGGAGGTGGCCTGTGAGATCAGGGGAGCTGGAGACCAAACACAGGTTATAGATTGCATCACTGTGAGTTAGGGCAGAGGGTGGCTCAGTTTCTAGATGTCCCTAAAGAAGTCACCTGGAAGGTGTAAAAGGTATTGATAGAAACCAACAAGTATGAAACCTTTTCTTACACATAGGTATATGTGCTGCTATTCCAGAGTGCAGCAGAAATTCCTCCCTTTCCATGGCAAGATGTGTAACTTTTAATATGAATTTATGATAGTGACCTGCCTTTATGTATCCAGGTCTTCCTCTCACTTTTCTCTGTGCAAAACAAGAATGCTTCCACCAGAACAAATGGCATCACCCTGGTGCACGAGCAGAAGCAGTGAGGGAAGAATGAAACCCCTGTTAATAATTCATTCAGAGAGGTGCTGCAGGATTTGCTCCAGCCTTGTGCCTTGTTTTGTTATCTACAGGCCATTGAACATAACTCAGCAGAAGGGAAAAAGCAGGATGTGGGCATGGCCATCACTTGTACTGCTGAAACCTGGCTTCACAAATGCATGTGGCTTTTGCTGGCATGGGTTAAAACTGAAGAAAAATATTGCTGTGCAGAGAAGCAAATGAAAACTACTTTGACAAGAGCCAAGGCTATATCCAAACAAGCCTTTGATTTGGAAACTCTTGGCATTTTGGTTAACACAGTAAATTTGGTCTAAAAATGATGAGGTTAGAAATTGATTGACGTCCAAAACTGGAAGATAAAATTAGCAAACAAACAAAACAAAAAAACTCCAAGAAAAGTCATCAGGAATGGGCCTATACAGAAAAACAAAACAAAACAATTGGTCAAACAGCTTTTCCTGTGTGAAAATCAGCTTCATTCATAAATGCACAAAATATAAATCTGAGTTTTGGCAGATCTACATAATTTTGTATTGTGTGCTGTAGAGGAAGCTGCTGCTACACATGCATGAAAACCATTTCACTCCTCTGGGTATTTTTCTTCCACAGCAATGCAAAAATGATGGAGAAGGGAATGTTATGTTATCAGCTTGTCAGAAAATTGGACACTAACAGAAGAGAAAAGAAGAGCTGACATTTCCCATAATCACATTCACCAATTGAATAAAGTTTAATTTTTATGGATCAATATCACCTTGTCTCAGTTGCAGAAATGTAGATGGAGAAGAGGAAGAGCTGAGTGCCCTCCTATCAGATTTTAGTCTCCAAAGCATGAGACAGGGATGGAGAGAAATTCTTGTTGTGGGGCTGGTCTGCAGCCATCTGGGAGGCAGTATTGCCTGGACCACGCAAAGGCAGCATCTCCAAAGGCTGTGAGCGTGGAGAAACCTGTTCTCCATGGAAATAGGAAACGGGGAAACTACATTTTGTGACAGAGTCCTTCCCTCAGAAAAAGTCTTGCATGGTGTGACTGTTGTAATGTGCTGTGCAGGATTGGGAACCGGGACCCTTCCAGCTCAGGATGTTCTGTGATTGATTCTTTAGTGATCTCTGATTCTCCAGTGTAAGGTTTGATGTGCACAGATGCCTGAACCCCCTTAAACCCCAGCAGTGCTCAAAACAGCCAATGATGTGCACCTTCCCTGGGTGTTGTGCACAGCACTGCATTCAAACCTGGCTATGGAGGGTCTGTAGAAGGTCTGACCTTTGGTTTTTTTGCTTGACTTCAGCATGGTGTTCATTTCCATCATTCACACACCTTTAAAGCTCCTTCTGCTTTTTGTAGTGTATGATTTTATGCAGGGGTTGACAGCCCTGCCTGGGTTAATGTGTAGGAATTTTACAGCATGACAGGAAAAAAAAATAAATTTGGTTAAATTAGAATGATTTTGCTCATTTAATCATGCATACTGATCAGATAGGGGAAGTTGGCTTAGTACAGCATGTCTCAATCTGTTATTATTTAATTAAGCAAAATTTATCACAGTCATAGTTCACAACCCACTGGCTACAGAGGCCTGAGTGGATTCAAAGATTTCAGAAATCTTTTTTTTTTCTCTCTTTTGAGTCACTGTAGAGCACCCCAGCTGTTTCCAATTAATCACATTATTATTTTAGTTTGACTGAAGTGCACTATCCAGAAAGATCTTAGAGGTCAAGATGACTTCTGAATTCAGAGATTCCTCTTGAAAAAGCATCAACCCTTGGGTGGGATGCCAACAGATTCCTTCTTTGATTATCAAAAGGGAAAAATTAGTGATATTTGAATACTTTAGAGGTGGTCTGGCTCCTTAGGCAGTGTCAGTGCTTATCCACCTGTCACCATGTGAGGGTTCAGACTCATTAATCAAGGGTGCAGGGCAGCTTGTTAATAAAGTGCCCATACAAATGCTGACATTAATTCTGTTTTCCCTTTCCTCTTTCCCCCTAGGTGGTGGTCAATGCCCTTGTGGGAGCCATCCCCTCCATCATGAATGTTCTGCTCGTCTGCCTCATCTTCTGGCTCATCTTCAGCATCATGGGAGTGAACCTCTTTGCTGGGAAGTTTGGGAAGTGCATTAATAAGACAGAAGGAGATATGCCTTTGGACTCTAAAATTATTAACAACATGAGTGACTGCATCCTTTACAACGTGTCGGGCACGTTTTACTGGACAAAAGTTAAAGTTAACTTTGATAATGTTGGTGCTGGGTACCTGGCTCTGCTGCAAGTGGTAAGTGTGACCCCCAGAAACTCATGAGTGGATATTGCTGAAAACACTGAAAACATCACCTCAAAAGCTCAGGTTAACCTCTGGGCTTTTCTGGGTTTCTCATGATAATAACTTTTATCAAGTGTAAATAAATCACATTTTGCCTGTTAACTTGGCCTAGAGATATTATGGCAGCTTATGGTTTTAATTGAGGTTTCTGCTGCTGTGTCACTATTACAGTTCTCTGGGAGGTTATTGGACTATTGAGGTGAATTAAAGATCATTTTGTCAATATTGTAATCCAGAGCAAAGTTCACTTCCAGAAAAGAAATCTATGATAGAGGAAGGACTTTCCATGCAGACAGAGGGCACTGGCCCTCCTGAACAGCCTGGGATTTCACTATGTCCTGCTGGGGAAAAAATGAAGTTTTAGTGCCTTCAGTTTCCCAGCTGAAGATAATGCATGAAGCTGTAGTCTTAATTTATGTCCCTCTGTTCACTTTCCATTTCTGAGAAGGACACTGGTGCCTCTCATTCTGGTTCCTCACTTTGTGTCCACCTGCTAAAATAATGACTCAGATTGAATTTAACTGTGGGTCATGGTGGGGATCAGGTTGCTGACACCACCCCCAGCCCAGCCTCTCTGGGAAGGTGGCAGGAGCATAGCAGAAAAGAGACTGCTGAGGTTCAGAGATTATGGCAATATTTGAGCTGTAAAGGCAGAAGGAAGCCACTTCTACAACCTTTCCCACCATCAAATGTAAAATATAGATAAATGAGTTATATGCATTGAGATTCACCGTGTTTTGACACAGGACAGCCTAACAGAGAGAATCACAGGGGACTCCACCTTGTCCAGGCCCTGCTGCTGGACTGCTGGGTGATTTCAGACAGATTGTTTTGTGTTTCAATTCCTCAGGGCCCTCACATAAAGTGGAGGTTATGATGTTTATTTCCATAGTTCCTAATCTGGAGCCAACTGATGGCAGGTGCTGGATCTGCACTTGGAGTGTTTGCTCATTGCAATTTTTGCATGCAGAAATTGCTTGCTACATCTTTGGGCAGGGAGGTTTATTTCTTGAAACACCTGTGATGGCATCCCTCAATTCTGGGATAAAAAATTGTGTTCTGGGAGATCAATTAATTTGTCACCCGTAGCATCCGTCCTTTGCAATTCAGCAGGGCACTGCTTTCAGCCCCCTCCTGCCCTTCCAAAAGGCCACAGGTCCCCATCAGATCTGCCAGCCCTTCTCCCTCCCAAGAAGTGAGTTTGTTTTTTTCCCAGATCTGGTTTTCTCTGTCACAGAGGCATGGAACAGCTCTATGAAGCAATTCTCCTTTCTGGTAGAAATCCTCGTTCTTATGTGTGCAGTTCCTAGTACACAAACACTTGAGTTTGAGATCTTCTGATCAGTGTCCACTGAGTTTCTCTTTCACACCCTCTGGAAAGCAGAAACTTTGGAATGGGCACAACCACTTTTGATTCTTTCCATGACACAAACTTGCTGAGAGTGAGAGCTTTTATCTGTTGCACGTAATTATGACATTCAGCTCAGCCATGCAGGGTAGATTATTTCACTTTGAAAGCCTTCAACTAGATTTTCTGTTCCAAATAGTGTTTTCTTTGTCTTTCATTTAAACATCCAGTGTAGATGAGCAAGAATTTCCAGGTTTAAAATACTGTACCTTACCTGAAGTTTCTTAATTCTTCTGATTATATAACAATTGCCGACTTTTTGCGGGGAGGAAAAACTCCATCAGAGGGGTTGCTATTCCTTCACCATTTCTTTTATAAGTATCAAGCTCCAGATTTCTGAAAATCTTTAGGTGTTCATAAGTTGGCATTTCTTAAGGAATATCCTGAAGTAGTTACATCTGTTGGGATCAGTGGTGGCAGAAGAAACATAACTGGTTGTAAGGTGGATCTCAGCACACATTTGAAGGGAATGGGCTAATGCTGCTCTTTTCCAGCTGAAAATGGGAAAATGGCTTCTTTCAAATCTGTGTTTCTGTATTTGGTAGGACAGAAATAGATCTTTTAGTTGCAAAATAGGTCTTATAAAACTAGGCCTGGTCAGGCTGAACAAACTGGTTTTAGCAGGAAATCAGGTAGGATTTCTATGACAAGTGGCAACTCCTTCTTCACAGAGGAAGAGCAGGAGCCAGTTTCCATCAGGGGATTGATTTTGGCTTTAATCCTGCATGTGGAGCTCTTATGTCTGCTGCTGACCGCAGGCAGTAAAGTGAAAAGGTGACACACACAAAGGAGGGGCCCAAACATTTGGATCTCCGTTGCCAGGAGTGTCTGTGACAGGTGCCTCTTGCCAAATATCCTCCATGAGGAGTCACATTTCATGGGCAAACCCCCGTGGGAAATGCAGGGGCTCAGCCGACAGCCCAGCTCCCCTGGACAGTCAGACACCTCTGTGATGGTGTTCACAGGGGTCTGAGGATGAGGGATGAGATGAGGATCTGACTCCATGTTTCAGAAGGCTTGATTTATTATTTTATGATATATATTATATTAAAACTATACTAAAAGAATAGAAGAAAAAGTTTCATCAGAAGGCTAGCTAAGAATAGAAAAAGAAGGAATGAATAACAAAGGGTTTTGGCATGGCTCTGTCTGAGCCAGCTGGGCTGTGATTGGCCAATAATTAGAAACAGCTCTATGAGACCAATTGCAGATCCACCTGTTGCATTCCACAGCAGTAGATAACCATTGTTTACATTTTGTTCCTGAGGCCTCGCAGCTTCTCAGGAGGAAAAATCTTAAGGAAAGGATTTTTCATAAAAGATGTCTGTGACAGACCTCTGTGCATCCCTGTGCATGGCAGAGCAAGGTGGAGATCAGCATTTTTGGGTTACAACCTGCCAGGATCCCAAACATGAGTGTTCAAGTGCGACTTGGCTTTTGACTGGTGACATTTTCAACTGCCATAGCATGGATCTGAGTGGCTCTGAAGTTCCTTTGTAATGCCTGCAAATCCAAATGGAAATCGGTAAAACAAATCTGTTTGGTGCTCTGTCTTCTTCAGCAGTGTAGTTGAAAGAAATGAAAGTTGCTACTGTGGAAATGCTAGGACATGAGTCTACCCAGAGGAAAGTTTTCTGAGTGAAATTTGCCCCAAATATATTCTGCTCTTTCCCTGCCTTGATTGAGATCCATTGTGTGTCACAGACATCTTTTATGAAAAATCCTTTCCTTAGGATTTTTTCTTCTGACAACCTGAGAGGCCTCAGGAACAAAATATAAACAATGATTATCTGCTGCTGTGGAATGCAACAGGTGCATCTGTGATTGGTCTCATGTGGTTGTTTCTAATTAATGGCCAATCACAGTCAGCTGGCTCAGACTCTCTGTCTGAGCCACAAGCCTTTGTTATCATTCTTTCTATTCTTAGCTAGCCTTCTGATGAAATTATTTCTTCTATTCTTTTAGTATAGTTTTAATATAATATATATAATAAAATAATAAATCAGCCTTCTGAAACATGGAGTCAGATCCTTATCTCTTCCCTCATCCTTGGATCCCTGTGAACACGGTCACAATTGTGCTCTCCTGAAGTTTCCACTTTGAGTTAATGAGAAAATTCATGCAAAGTGTCAAGCTCCTCCAACTAAAAGCAGGCTGTCCCAAACGAGGTTAATAAAATAACAGAGGTAACTGCTCTGCTCAGTCTGCAAGCAAGAGGAATGCTTCATTCATGGGCAGGGAAAGATTTTTGTCCTCACAGCTTTTTGACTTGAAAGAAGGATGATTTTCTTTCCTGGTGATTTAACACTCCTAAACCCCTAATCTAGCAGGAAAAAGGTCTTGCTACAACCCAGTGCTTCAAGAATAGTTTTTCTGTATTCCAAATTTCCTTAAAATTTCATGGCACTGTGTTCTATAAATCTGTATTTGAACGAATCAAAGAAATATCTTAAATTTCCAGTAGCAGTTTTGCACTTCCCTTGCATAATCCCACGCTTCCACCCTGTGATCACCTCTGCATATTTTTTTAGCAATGTATTTTGAAATTTCAACAATCTATTGAAGAATACCCAGGAAATAAGTGGTCTTTCATGCAGCATTTGGCTTGTTTGGAAAAGTTCTTAGACAGAATGGATTTAGATTGACTATATCCTACTCAAATTTGAATTTGTCCCATAAACTCTGTCCCTTTGGGACTCCAGATGAGGAGTGGGGAGATAAAAGAAGCACTTCCAGACCAGCACAGCAAGCAGGAGCAGCAGAGTTAAAGCAATCTCTCATGCCAGGTTTGAAGTCCTGAGTGAGCCCATAAATCAGACACAAAATGGTCATGAGGCAGAGCTGTGTGTCTAAAGTTACTGCATTACGACATCTCTTGCACTTCTGTGGACTGCAATGCCTGATTTTACTGTCACTGTGGGTGCAGAATGTGCAAAAGAATCTCTGGCTTAGCTTTCATAAATTTGTCTCATCAACAATAATGCCCAAAGAAACATTTCAGCAATGTGAAGGCCAGTGTTTCAGCCATGAAAAGCAGACATTTTTATTGAACAATTTGCTTTCCTGGGAAAAAAAAAAAAGAGAGAAAAAGAAAGAAAAAGATGAAAAAGGAAAAATAGAAAAAGAGAAGAAAAAGAAAAAGAAAAAGAGAAGTAAATTCCAGAAGCTTACAGATTTAGACTTGCTTTACTTCAAAGCACCATTTGGTTTGGGGCAGCCAGAGCCATCCCACCTTTCCCCTCCCCGCTAATTTGCTGCATTGCAGCTCTAACCAGCAGTGAAATAACGAAATGTAATCCCATCCCAGGATGAGTTTATCAGCAGATAATCTCATCACATGACAGTTTCAGTAGAAAATGGTGCTTCTCTGGATGGCTTCCAGGCAGGATAATATCACCAACACTCAAACGCAGATTTTGTCACTTCCTTATCCAGAGTGTAAGTGGTTACTAATTCCAGATAAATAATTTCTTTTCCCAGTGTTATATTTCTTTCATTCTCAGTATCTTTTACCCTCTGCAGGTGAAGTGTCCAGGGAAGCTTTCCAGATGTCCCACAGATTTTTAATTCTCTTGCTTCTCGACGGCTGTGGGAAACAGAAAATCACAGCACTTCATTCTCTCAATATTTATTTTAGTCAGATCACTTCATTATCCTTTTTCACTACAAACCCCTGTGCTTTGCAGGAGAGTTGCTGGAGTCTGTGGTACACACTGAGGGGTCAAATAGCTGCTCAAGAGAAAAGATTTCCTCCCAAGTGGGAGAAAAGTACAGGCTGAGATCCAATCACTTTGTGCCACAGGGAAAGGATTTCATGTTTCATCCCAGCCACCCTTCCTGAGCAGCACTTGGAGCTGAAAGCTCTGATGGCAGCAGAAAGTCTTTCATCAGATTAGAAAGAGAATGGCAAAAAAGGAAAATAATAGGGTATTTAAGGAGTATCAGCATGGCAAGTTCAAATAATTTTTTGTTTTGATAAAAATGCTGATTGTTCCTGTAGATACTTCGCCTAAAGTGATTTTTAACACTCAGCACTATGGAAGAGATTTTCCAAAGGGTTCTGATTTGGGTGAGTGGGTTAATCTCTTTCAGGCAATAGATAAGAATAGGTGCAACCTTTCAAACACTATTTTATGTATACTTTTGTGAGAAATATCATTGATCTCTTGTACATTTTCCTTTGGCTCAGTAGCATTTAGAAGGAATTGTGAAGGCAACATTACCTCCAGGACTTAATATAATAATAGAGAGTTCTGAATGTACCCACCTCAGCCCAACTTCCTGAGTTTCTCTTGGTAACCTCTGGCCAAATTCCTGCTGGAATTTTCTGGAATTCTATGCCTACCCAGTAGGGCAAAACTCAACTTAAATGTCAGTAGGATGTAAAAAAATATTGGGTGTGGGTCTTGCATGCATGACAGTGTAAATCTGATGAAATTAATAAATCTAAAAATGCTTTATTATCTGCTCAATCTGACTCAGGTCAGGGTAGGTCTAAATAGAAGTCAAATGAAAACAATTCTGGAGAGCCCAAATAAAGGCAGCGGGGCTTAGGCCAGAGTCAGAACTAATGCCTGTGCCTAATAAGAGGCAAATATTGGGATCAAAGAGTCGTGGGTTTGCTACAGAATAGTAAAAAAGTCATTTCCCTGTGTTCCTCCCAGGAGTGCTGTCACTGCATTGAACATTCCAATAAGAGACACTGACTTCTGTGGAATCTTTTCTTCTTTAAACAATTATTAAAAAGAAAAAATATTAAAACTACTGTCTTCATAAAGCTTAATAAAAATAAAATCTGAACAGTAAAGCAGATTGATTTTCAGGGCCAGGCTCACAGCAGGTGTTGATTGCCTTTGCCTCTTTCAAGTCAGCTGTGATTTATGCAACTCCCTGGGGTTTAATATTGTTGTGATTTGCCCTGGTTTAGAAGAGGGCAGAATTAAAGCAGGATGTGAATGGGATCCATCTCACCTGTGCAAGGCTTGTGCAAGGCAACAATCTTTAATGTTATGTGCAGCCATATCTCTTCATTACTTGAAATTTTTTCAGGTCAGAACTTCCAAAGATTTAATTGTTATGTTTTCTTTCCTTCTTAAAATCTCTACTAAAAACCTCTCTTTTATACTTGCAAGTGCAGAAAGTCCAGAACCAAAATTGAGAAAATCCAGGATAAAACCATGCTGGAATTAATTTAAATATCTAAATGAGCATAAAGTCAAGGACACATGTTAGATTGCAAGGCAGGCAATGTATTAATTGTGAAGTACATGCTCAACATTGCACTTTGAAGGTTCATCATGGAGATTATATCATTTCAGGGTGTACTTGTTTAATATGCTTATGTTTTATGTGGGATTTTTTTTTCAGGCCACATTTAAAGGCTGGATGGATATTATGTATGCAGCAGTGGATTCAAGAGAGGTAAGTCTCTGCAAGGAAATTAATAATTTCCTGTTCCATTGCCTTTTGCAGCACTGATGGTGCTTAACAACAAACACAACAAAATTAATACATGCAGGGTGCCCATCCCTGTCTTACTCTGGCTGGGACATTGCAGACCCTCATTGTTTGTACTGGAGCAGGATGACCCTGAAATTAAAGTAAATGTGGCCCTTACTCCTACAAAACTGATTTATCTATTCCTGCTGCACAACTCCCAGCACACAGAGGCACCTCAAGAATTAGTCTGAGTCCATCAAAGACCTAAATTGCTCTCTATATTTCCTCCCCTTTCCCTGTTCATTGCCTTATTTTCCAACTTCTGCTGATAACATGGCTTTAGAAGTGCTGGGTTTAGGTTGAATTGCCCTGTGAAACAAGTATTTAATCCTTCCTACACCTTCACTTTGAGCCAGTGTCTTTTCTGCAGCCAGCAGCTCCTCTGGAGGAGTGTGGAGAAGCTCCTGGCAGACAGAGAGGGTGGTGTGAGCTTCCAGCTCTGATGGGATGTCCTGGGGACTGGTGACAGCTCAGTTCCCACCTGCATCCTGGTCAGCTTTCAGGTTTCCATAAAAGCAAACAAACATAAAAAGCATTTCCCTTGCTACACCATGTGTGGTTAGTTTATCTTTTTATTGAAAGAGCTACTGTTTTCTTCTTTCAATTGTATTAGAGGAACAAGTTTACACCAACTGTTAATTTTTGAGGCAGCTGTCTGGTGCTAGGAATTTGACAGGCTGAATTTAGGGCAAAAGTTGAGGCCTAAGGGGAGGAATAAGGGGTGGAAAAACTTCATGGCACCACAGGAGCAGAGAACTATCTTTAATAACACAGCTCATGGTGTGATTTATTCTGGTACATGTGCACAGGTATCCTCCCTGCTGCTGAATGAAACTCATGGATTACCCACAAGAAAATATGGCATTTAGGGAATGCACCTTGTTTAGATACCAGGAGCTGATGTGGCAAATCTGAGCACTGTCACCAAACATGGCAGAGGTGATTTGAGGTTATCAGACTCAAGTCACGCCTTTCTCAGATCTTCAGCAATAGACTTTATTCCATTGCACCCCTCACCAAAAAAAAAAAAAATTGCACTTTAAAATGCAGTGTTTTTCATTAGGATTCAATTATACTGCAATCATACTTCTGTTTTATTGTAAGTACCATTAGTTCATGCAGGCATTAGGATAATCAGAAAATGGATTCTTTTCCTCTTCTGTGTTCAGACCGAGAACATTTGGTAGGATTTATTCTGGAGTTGCACTTTCTGGATCAGTGTGATTGCTGTGGCAGTGTTGTGAAGTGTTGCTGAAATTATTGTGGCATTGAAGGTACAAGTGGTAAACTTCAGAGGAGAGCTGACTGCTCACAGGAGTCACAGTATTTTTCTAATTTTTCATAACTTTTATTTCCAATGGACAGCTCTGTTCTGACTGCATCAATATTTTGATGTGTGCAGAGGTTGGTGTCATTTTCATACTCTCCCTTTTTCCTTTGCAGTGCGAGGAGCAGCCTGAGTGGGAATGTAATTTATACATGTACCTTTACTTTGTGATTTTCATCATCTTCGGCTCTTTCTTCACACTGAACCTCTTCATTGGTGTCATCATTGACAATTTTAACCAACAAAAGAAAAAGATAAGTAGTGCATATGCTACACATCATCCTGTGACTGCAGATTTATCAGCAATGGCTTTGCCACAGCACCCTTGAGATAGCAGAGGCGGAGCATCTGCAGAAAGCACCTTCAGGATTTCTACAAAGGCACAGATATAGCAGTCCCTGGTGTCTCTAGAGCATGAGCATCCTGAAAATATGGGGTGGGGGATTCTATTCCTCACAAATTGCAGCAAAGCAGCCCAGGCAGAGGGGATCTCTGGCACAAAATCTGACACAGGAGCATAGACTGGCCTGTGCACCAACACCACTGTCCCTCTGAGCAGCCCAATCTGATGAAAGCTACATTAAAAGGAAATTAAATAGGAGAGGAATCACCCTTTGGAAGGGGGGCAGAGGCAAGCTCTCTTCATCAAAAGTAATGGTGTTGTTCTCACCCTATACTTAGGTGGCCAGGATATCTTCATGACAGAAGAACAGAAAAAATATTATAATGCAATGAAAAAGCTGGGATCTAAGAAACCTCAAAAGCCAATTCCAAGGCCGCTGGTAAGAACACCATAATTCAATTGAACTTTGTGTAATAGTTGAATGTTTATTTACTTGAATTAGCACCATTCCACTCTCCAGCATAGGAAGATTTATTGCTCCCAGATGAAAGGCACTTAATAATTATACGTTTTGATTTTGGATGATATTTACAAGTCCACTGACCTGTGGTACAAAATTCCCTCTTCTGCAGCATTGGCTAACATTGCAATTTACACATGCCATTTACATATGACAGTGGCCACCTGCCTGCACTGAATAAATTCATGGCCACAGTCCAGTGTCTTGTTTACAGCAGCTTCAAAAACCATTAGGAGCAAATGGGTTTGAAAACTCCATCAAAAAATATTCATCATCACTTTTAAGTTTATGAAGTTCCAATCAGATGCAATATAAGCTCTGTTTTCCTTTGCTTTCTGATCAATCAGGAGACAATTATATAATTTTCACATGGCTCAGATTTCCCAACTAAACCTTTTCCTTTCCCCCAGAACAAATACCAAGGTTTTATTTTCGATGTCGTCTCAAAACAAGCCTTCGATGTCTCCATCATGATTCTCATCTGCCTTAACATGGTTACCATGATGGTGGAAACAGATGACCAAAGTCAAGAAAAAGTGAACATCCTCCACAAAATCAACATGCTTTTTGTTGCCATCTTCACTGGGGAATGCATCTTCAAAATGCTGGCTCTGCGGCACTACTACTTCACCAACGGCTGGAACATTTTTGACTTTGTGGTTGTGATTCTGTCCATCGTAGGTAGGTGACCCTGGATTTTCACCCAGACTCCAAGGTTAGAAAGGTAGACGTAAAATTAATTGGCAAAATTAATTTTGTGCAATAATATATGCTTTCAACTCAGAGAATTGAGTCCTAAACACAGTTTTAATATGTAATTATAACTAACATACCACTGCCTAACAAAGATTGATTTGATCAGAAAAATTAGGAGGTTTATCAAAGTCTACACTTAATGATTCATGGTGATAAAACATGAACTGGCTGCTACATACACTTAACACCAATTCTTCATAAGAGCCAATGACAGAGAAATAAATAAGCCACATGAAATTAGCACACGTGGATTGCTACTGCTTTGCTATTTTTGTTTTTATTACAAAAGTTTGAAATAGTCCTTCAGGGCAGGTTTGGGCAGTGAATCTGACTTTTCTCAGCCTTGTTACTAGAGCTCTGCTCATATAGCCAAGGGATGAAACAGAAAGAGGCAGTTTTATTGTTAACTTGTGCCATTTGCTGTTCTGGAGATGTATTTAGATGCTAAAGAAGTGCAGGTCAAATGAATCCAAAATCCTACCAAAAGAGTTTTCACTAAAGTTGGAAGTATCAGCAACTAGAAGGTGATCAACTGATCCAGTGAGCAAAAGGAGCTCAGAAATTCAATTCTTCTGGAAAAAAGTTTGCATTTTGAGGGAGGGAATAGGTGAATGAAAAAGTGTTGTGTTAGGAAAACATCCACTGATGCTCCTGCTGCTCTGAACACCCTTAGTGGACTGGGGAAGCTGCAAGATCCCAGTGACAGATCTCTGGTGCTCAGACACCCACCTGTGCTTTGGGAGCATTGAACAGCCTGGATTTCACAGGTTTGGGTCACCCAGGGAACATCATTGCCACACCGCTGTCACCAGAACCTTGATGTCAGAAGCTCTGGATATGCCCATAGCACACAGTGAACCAGAGCTGTCATGCTGCTCACAGTGCTGTCCCATGACCAGCCAGGCTGTTTCAGAGGCCTTGGGCCATGCCAGTGAGCCCTTTTCCTGTGGGAGACAGGAGCTCAGCAGGGCTCAGTGCAGCCAGGGACTTCAGGCATTCTGGACCAAGTGCTCTGCTCCTGCAGGAAGAGTTTAATACAGTGGTGCAAGCTCGTTTCCTTGCTAGCACAGCCTTAGCCCTTAGTTCCCTCCCAGTCCATCAGGGAAACTGGAAAAATTTATAAGCAAACAACCAACCAAGTGGATACACAGTAAAAACCTGCACTGTTCTGGTGGTAGCTCAAATAAAACAGGCCAAGCACACCAGCATTTCTGACTCATTATTTTACGGACAAAAATGTTGTCATATCAGAAAAATTCTGACATCTGCACTCAAGACAAATTTCTTAGGTGGGTCACGGTCAAAAAGCTGCAGTTATCTGTGTCTTGACTTGATCTTGGTTTCTCATTACCAACAGAAAAGCTTTCCCTTAATAAAATTGCCACTACCATTCTTTGTTACAGGCTCACAAGTTCTTATGGATTAAATGGGCATGAAAAAGCAGCAATGCCTTTCCCTTCACTGTGAGCCTTCCACTCTGGGCAACTTTCCATTTATTTTCTCAATAATCCTGACTGATTGCTTTAAAAGGAAAGCCTGGGATTATTTCCCATGTACTAACTTGCTGTCTGTCTCTTTTCTTTTCAAGGCACCGTACTTTCTGACATCATCCAGAAATATTTCTTCTCTCCCACACTCTTCAGAGTCATTCGTTTGGCTCGGATTGGCCGGATCCTGCGACTCATCCGGGGAGCCAAAGGAATTCGAACTCTCCTGTTTGCCTTAATGATGTCCCTTCCTGCTCTGTTCAACATTGGCCTCTTGCTGTTCCTGGTCATGTTCATTTATGCCATTTTTGGCATGGCTAACTTTGCCTACGTGAAGAAGGAGTATGGGATTGATGACATGTTCAACTTCCAAACCTTTGCTAACAGCATGCTCTGTCTCTTCCAAATCACCACGTCAGCTGGCTGGGATGGTCTTCTCAACCCCATCTTAAACACTGGACCACCGTATTGTGACCCAAACCTTCCCAATGCAAATGGCTCAAAGGGAGACTGCGGGAGCCCTGCTGTAGGGATTTTATTCTTTGTCACATATATCATTATATCATTTCTCATTGTTGTAAACATGTATATAGCCATTATTTTAGAGAACTTCAGTGTAGCCACTGAGGAAAGTACAGAGCCTCTAAGCGAGGATGATTTTGATATGTTCTATGAAATCTGGGAGAAGTTTGACCCTGAAGCCACTCAGTTTATTGAGTATTCTGCACTTTCAGACTTTGCAGACGCGCTGTCAGAACCTTTGCGCATAGCGAAACCCAATAAAATCAAACTCATAGCAATGGACCTGCCCATGGTCAGCGGAGACAGGATCCATTGCTTGGATATTTTGTTTGCTTTTACAAAAAGGGTGCTAGGAGAATCCGGGGAGATGGATGCCCTTAAAATACAGATGGAAGAGAAGTTCATGGCAGCCAACCCCTCCAAGATCTCCTATGAGCCGATAACAACGACGCTCAGGCGGAAACAAGAAGAGGTCTCCGCCATCGTCATCCAGAGGGCCTACAGGAGACACTTGTTCCGGCGCTCCATGAAGCAGGCATCCTACCTGTACCGGCACAGAACTTTGGAGAGCAGCAGCATCCTGGAGGACGATGCGCCCGAGAAGGAGGGTCTCATTGCATTCATGATGAACGAAAACTACGGCAGGCCCATAGACAAATCAGAAACTCTGTCCTCCACCTCCTTCCCTCCGTCCTACGACAGCGTCACCCGAGGCACGAGTGAAAACCTCCAGCTGAAGATAACGGATGTGAGCAAAAGCGATGAGGCTATAGATTGTCTTCTCTCACCCGACAAGGATAAGGAATCAATTGTTTAAGTGTTTGTTTAGAATGCTTTAAAACATTGTTTACAGAATGTAATGCTGTAACTACACAACGATTGAAGCAGCCTTCTTATTAAAAATTAGTTGCAAAAGAAAAAAAGTGGAGTTTTTACCCTTAACTACAGGAGTCTAATAAGTCATATAACATTTGACCCTGCTCTTTTTGACTTGGCTCAATATTTATATTTATATATGCACAGGAAGATTCTCTGCAGGGTCACAGCTGTTATATCAATGGTGTGAATAAGAATAGGCTAGACTGTAAAACAGTAAACACAGTGTATATCTATCCACAGATAAAGCCTGGCTGTATACATTCATTTAAGGTCTTACTCATATTAGTGTGTTTACTTATGGCGATGTATGACCTTGCATTCTAAAAAGAAAAAAAAAATCACAGCTGCTGTAGCAAAATGTAACACTTACTGTATATGTTGTGAATGGTCTTTCATAAATTTATTATATTTGATATTTTTTTACTTAAAAAAATGAAGTCTCTTTTTCCATGGAGATTAATGATCCTTACACTCTTCACGATGAACTCTGAGTCAAGGTAATAGAAACTTGCGGGATCCCCATCACTTGAAGAGGAAAGTTGTTGATAATTGAAGTATCAAATTAGCAACATTTAAACTGTTGATTACACTAAGCCCTCCCTCTTGGGACTTGCAACTGCGCATCAGCAGAAACACACACACACAAAAAGAAAACAACAAAAAACAGAGAAGCAAATGATGTCAAAATAATGAGAGAAATGGCTTGTTCTATCCTTCAGGAAACTAGAAAATAATGGATTCTGTTTGTAAAACTGTTAATAAAAGCACTAATTTTTTAGTATGTTTCAAGAATCTGCTTTGAAATCCGCAATCAAACTCGCCATAGAAGTAGCGCATCACGTTTGTGTGTAGTGATCCAAAGCACCATCTAGGCTGGCAAAGTTTCTGTTAAGGTAGTGGGATAGGTTACATTTTCCCCAGGAACACTGAGCAAAGCAGCCTTATTTGGAACTCTGTTCATTAATATTACTCTAAAAAAAAAAAAAATTGCAAATACTACTAGCAGTAATAAATCAATGCCAACTGGGCTGTGCAGAACGGCTGTGACAGTGTGATCAAGAAGGTGGGAGGGGAATTACCTCTGGATCTGTATACAGATTTTGAGGGTTTGAATCCTTTTTACTCAAGGTCCATCTTTCATTTTCTCAGATAGTACGGTTAGATTTCTGGGGAAGGACAAGAAATACAGGAACTGATAAAAAAGGCTACTAGATAATATCTATATCCTCATTCCTGTAGGCAAAGTAATATTTACAGTTGATGTGTCCTTCAGCTTCAGGCCAAAGAAATGACAATGTGGTGAAAGGTGGATGTGTGGCTGTAGAAAAGTATTAGAGGTTTTACGTGCTAACATAGGTTATTATTTATTATCTTTCAGTCTTGATAGAATGTGAGAAATTATTTATGGAACATAGAGACATGTCCATCATTACAGACAAGTTCTTTCTTTTTCACCTTCACACTGATTGTACTTGGGTTTGGTTGGACTTCATGGAAAATCTTGAGATTTCTGTAATGAGCCATTGCACTTTAAAGGAAGAGTAATTGTGCTTTTTCACCTTGGAGAAGCAAAGATATCAAGAATGTATTTAAGGTGTATTGTCATTGAAATTTAGTTACATCCCAGGTTGTGAAGGAGTCAAAAAACCACATGGGGTTGGCAACAAGAATTAAAGCAACACGTTACAGTCAAGTTTATCTATGGCCATTGTTATCTGTCCTCTAAACAAGTCAGAATATGTACGACAACATGTCAAAAGGATGACAATGTATCTGTGTAAATATGGGCTAATATATTCTCTCCATTCATTGAGAGGTGTCTCAGGCATTCACTTGAGAGTGGTCTATCGGTTAATTCAGAGGATTTGCCATCAGGATTCCTGGGGTCTATTCCTGATTCTTACTACATGATTTTTAGGCAAATAATTTAACCTATCTGTGCCTCAGTTTACCCATCTGTAAAATGGGAATAATAATACTTACCTACCTCACAGGGGTGTTGTAAGACTTTCTGATTGCAAAGTGCTATAAGGGAATGAACCATACTATATAAGTATTATTATAATCATGCTCTCTTGCCCTTTTAACCCCATGTCTATGGTGTATAACATAGGGCTGTTCCTCTGGGCATTTTGTTGCCTTTAAATCTTGTATGTAATTAGATTCTAACTTAAGGGGACTACTCGTCGTTCCTTGAAGTAAAAACATTCTTTATTCCTTCCCCCCTCCCCACTCCTCACCTCCCCCAAAAACTCAGAATTGCTCAAGGCTTCTCAAATTAGAGAAACTTTATATTCCCTGTGTATTTATGCTGTAATGTTATTCTGACTGTACATATCACCCAGAAAGAGTATGCGATTTTTATATTTATATGCATATATATATATATATACACACACACACACATACCTATATCTATACATATATATGTATCTTGTGAGTTTATAGAGTGGCTGACACTCGGAGGACACGACTTACTGATTAAAATGTTTTCTCCTCAATGGGATTTATCGATCATTAGCAACAAGCTGCTGCCTATAATGAAACTGTTTAATTAGAAAATAGTACATTCATTACTTGCTGAACAAGCATTTATTGGCTGACAAGTAGCAAAATTATTTTCCTTTCAAAGCTTTAGAATTAAAAAAAAAAAAAAAAGAGGGAAAAATGCTAAGGAAAAAGGAGCATTTCTTATGTGATTTTTTTTCATGTATGATGTAAACTGTCTGAAACCCAAGGAAAATGCCAGCCTGCACTCAGAAGTGAGTCGTCGGTTCTGCTGCTTTAAAAATATTTTAGTTATTTGCAACCTATATTAGAAAATATTCAACAGCTGTTTTTATTAAGAGTCAGGCCCAGTAATGAACGGAATGTAAAGAGACAATTAGCTGGCCACTGATTTTATTAAAGAAGAGCCCTTCCTTTGGTCATTTCACCCTTGAGTTGAACATTTGAGTGTCATTGCTGTGAGACCCTATAGTACTGATGCAATTACAAATGGTTCTTTTACTCAAAACCTCTATTTAAAAAAAAAAAAAAGAAAAGTAATGCAAAAAAAATCTGAAAGAGGGTCTTAACTCTAGATGTTTACAGTGCAACTTTCTAAAACTGAATTGTAAATTGCTTTCAAAAACCTTTGTAACTGGAAGGTCGGTTTTCTATTGGGTTTTCTATTGTTCTGTGGTGTGTTTCTTTAGGGATGAAGAGGGAATGGTATCTTTGTATGGTATGCAGAACTCCCCTCAAAAATGTCAAATAACCTCACTTGTAGATCTTTGTTACTGGAGATGCTGATCCGAATCGAGCCATGATACAACCTCCCAGTGCAGTGATTTAGTTTAAGACACAAACTCAATAGTTGGCCCACACTGTCTATAAGCATGGTGAGTGCTACCATTCTTTTTTTCTGTTGATTTGTTCAATAAAGGCTACCACATGAATCACTCAAGCTACAAAAAGAGCAAGGAAAATATCAGCCAATATCATAGGACATATTAAGCTGTTTGTACCTGGAAAAATTCAAGTTTATTATGTTTCTTTATTAAATAAATAAGGATAACAAATATTTCCTCTGCTTTTTTTTTTTTTTTTGTTATGTAGTCAACGTTTATGTTATAATTTCTCTGACTCTTTTTCTACATATTTATTTGGGGAATGCATAGTGACTTTTGCTAGGAGGCTTGTTGATGAAAACCCCTCAATTTCACCTTACATTGGAAGGCAACCTACAAAAAATTAAAATCTTCTTGAATTCAGTGGAGAATTTCTGGCTACATCAGATTAATTCAAAGCAGATTCAAAAGTCTCTCTTCAAACAGAATCTTTCAGAGGATGAACCCAACATTGATATTTCAACCCATCCTGCCCAGTAGAATTAGCTGGAGGAAAACTAGTTTGAGCTGCAATGAAAAAATTCAGTCAGACCTTTGAATTAGTTTAATAAAAATCAGTTTATAATTATGTTTTAAATTAACCTGGGGCAGTCTGACTTGTGGAGAAGTGGTTTTTTTAATAAGCATTTGCTAAAATATGTCATACAATAATTTGACTTCTGAGTCAACATGTATAGAATGAATATGTCTGAAATTCAGGAAGATATTTTTGGTTTAGAAGGAGCAGTGTGCTGAAATTAGAATTCTCCATGGAGACATGTCAGGTTAGTTAAGGAAATTCTTTGTTAGAATTTGTGGTCAAAATTCCCATGTAGAGGAAATTCAGTGCCATGATCCCCACTAGGAAGATTTTCACATCTAGATTTTTACTATAATTGCCTAACTTCTATAGATCTATTCTCATCACTGTGCTAGGGACTGTTTTGGGTTAGAGAACTCTCCTTATTTTCATGCAGGTCTTGGGAAAGTTTCTGAAGGATTTCAGATTTTTTTTCATTTTCAGGATGAAATTTAAAAAAAACCCAAAATTTGCCAATTGGATTTCTTCTTTTCTAGCCCTAGCAAGGAACTTGGAGGACTGTCTCCTTTGAAAGTGTGGATTTTTATACTTGTTTTTTTTAAACATAGAATTATTTGTGTTGGAATGAACCTAAAACATCACCTAGTTCCAAATCCTCCCTGCCATGGGCAGGGACACCTTCCACTGGACCAGGTTACCCCAAGCCTGGTGCAACCTGGTCTTGAACTCTTCCAGGACAGGGCATCAGTAACTTCTCTGGAAAACCTGTTCTAGTGTCTCACCACCCTCACAATGAATAATTTCTTCCTAATATCCAATTTAAGTCTCTTGTAGCTACTCTCTTGTAGCTTAACTACATTAATAAGTAAAATAAAGTTGATTTTACAAAGCAGCAGATCTATTAAATCAAGTCTGGGTGCAATCCATGATGTTGGAGCCAGGGCCTGCAATTTCTAGATTCATTTTGAGATTTTTTTTCTTTAGCGGTTTCTGTTCCTTTTTTACTTTTGATCGCATTGTCTTATCATACATCAAGATCCCTTTGGAAAAAAGTCAGCATTAAGAGAGAGATCTAACAGCAGCACAGGCAACCCAGTAAGTTTTCTCAGGAAAAGTCACATATTAATAATTTGCTTGAGATTGAAAGAGGCTTTTTAAAGTCAGAAAACATTGCTGTAAGAAGGGGAGAAATACAGAATAAATGCTCTGCAGCGCAAAGCCTACACTGGACTCTAAATGACGCCCATGTAGGATGGCAAAATTATGTTTCTGGCACCAGGAATGCATTTTCCTGCTGTGTGCCAGGGGTGTGGGGACTGGATCAGAGCTGGGTTTATAACTGGAGAAAACAGGAGCAGGGCACAGGGAGAGGAAGTGCCGGACGCCCGCGGAGCGGCTGCTCCTCCGCGTCAATTCTCCCTTCGAGCCGCGAAACACCGTCCGGGCTGGGTGAAGAACAAACATGGAAATCCTCCTGAGTGTTTACATATCGCAAAGAAATAGCAGCCGTGTCAAAGGGAAAGCATGTGAAAGCAAATAGTCCTGGGGGAATAGCCATTGGCAGCCAGCAAAAAAATGCTTCGCGGTCAAACGTCACCGATAACCCCGCGAGGGCTGGAGGTGTTGGGCTGCAGTTCAGGCATGGGTTTGTCAGCACCTCCGCCTGAGCTATTTTAGCCAGCTGACAAACAGGGCTTTGGGCAGCTCCTGGCCCACGTGCCTTTGCCATGGCAAAGTTTCTGAGACTGCTGCTGCAGTTGTTTTTGTTTTTTCCCTGGAATTTCATTGCTTTGTGTTGGGTTGACCCAGACGGGTCAGAGCATTAGAGGTGTTTTTTTCCCTAGAAAATAACTGCAGTCCTAGAAACTTCTAAGCAGTGTTCAAACATCAGCAGAGTGGCTTAAATAATGAGATTTTAATTCAAAAGAATGGTCTAATTTTCTTCTACTTGTCTAATTTTCTTCTACTTCTCATTATTATTATTACTGCTACTACCACTACTTTGTTTTTAATACACCAAAACTTCAAGTTTATATGATCTGGTCATATTTTCAAACTTTCTGGTTTTTATTTTAGTCAAAAAATGGGACTTCAAGAGAAAAAAACAAAGGACACAGACAATTATGATAAAACCATGCATGGTTTTAAAAGAAGTTTAAAGGTGACTTGAACTATGTAGCTCTACTTTCGAACCTTTGTGGCTTCTGTGGAATCTCAGTTTCTCTAAAGCTAAAGAGAATTTAGCAATTCCCATAGGGAAACCAGGTTTTTAACACTTTTTTTTTCCATCTACATAGACAGTTCCAGTTGCACAAGTTTGTCTTAATTCTCTTGCAAAACTTGCAGACCAAGCAAAAATGAAATAAATTTTAGCTCACGGGCAAGCTGTATTCATAATAAGAATTGCCACAGAGGATACAAACCTGGAGTGACAGGGCTCAGTGCAATATGGGACAGTTCAGCTCTTGGTGGCAGTCTTGGTGACACAGACTCATTGAATCTTGGAGGAGTTTGGGTTTGAAAGGACCTTTGAAAGCCACCCAATCCCACTGCCCTGCAGTGAGCAAGGACAACTTCCACTAGACCAGGCTGCTCAGAGCCTGTTTCAATCTGGCCTTGAACACTTCCAAGGATAGGGCAGGCCCAGCTCCTCTTGTTCGAGTTCCTCACCATCCTCATTGTAAAAAAATTATTCCCTATACTTGTATGAATTTCCTGTGCTTTAGTTTAGAACCATTACTCCTTGTCCTGTCACAACAGAACTCCCCTAAAACATTTATCCCCACCTTCCTTATAGGTTCCCTTTAAGTCATCAAAGAAGCCATCACTTGCAGCCACAGCCATGCTAAACCTTAAATAGGAGAGGACATCACCTCACCCTGTCCTTGCCTTACCCCACAGGCCAGACAAGGCACAGAAAGAGCCAGAGGGAACTTCAATCAAATTCCTTTCTCTTATTAGAGGAGTGGGGACTGAAGGGGTGCTCTGGGGCTTGGCTGGGTCTGTTGGAGTCTGGATTTGCCATCAGGTTTGCTGGAGAGCCTTAAAGGGAGGCAGAAGAGAAGGTATTCCTTGTGACGAGGTGGGATGCTGTGGTTTGAGGAGGGTTGTTCTGGATGCTGCAGGAGGAGCTTTGTAGCTGTGCCAAGAGCTTCAGTAGAGCTGCGCTGCACATGTGCAGGGTCTTCTCTAAAGCCTGTGGTTGCAATGGGGTGAAGACAGTTGAAATGGGGCAAAGATAATTGAAATGAGGTAAAGGTAATTTAAATGGCGTACAGAGAGCTATTTCTTCTGTACAGTAGGAGAAGGAGCTTCTTACCCAGGCAGGGAAGATCCCAGCCCTAAAAGGAAGGCAGGTGCCTCTCAGGACCTACCTGGCTACTGCTGTAACAATAATGGTCACAGGGTCCATGCACCTCTGCCTGTGTCTCCCCCTTGGCCTATTTCAGTCTGGTTTGGTTGAGGGATGGAAGTCTGAGAGATAAATGAATTCCTATGAGTTTTTCAAAAATAATCAACCAAGGAGGAGGTGAAAATCTGGCAAGCAGGAAAGGTTGTAAAAAGAGGTCAAGTTCTAAGGAAAGATAAAACATTTTCACACAGAGGCACAGGTAGGCCATATATATGACTCACAGAGGGAGGTCATACAAATGACTTGTGTTGTGGGGGGAATAATTAATTTGCATTTGCTTTGCCACCAAGGACCAGCAATTCCATGGCACAAAACGCAGAAAAACAGATGGTTTTAGTTCTGGTGCCCTCAGCTTTGTTTGGATTGCCTCCTGTGGTGGTTTGACCAGGAAGAAGTGGGAATTCTGGGAAGCTGTGGTCAAACCAATGAAGGTTATGGGTTTGAGACTGACACCTGGTGTAGCCAGTGGGGTTTGGACACACCTCCGAGAATACACAGGGGTTAAAAAGCAGGGCACTGCCCTTGGATCTCTCTCTTGGGACGTCGCAGCGCAGAGGTCAGATCTCTTCCCCCGTCCAGCCTCTGCTGCTGGGCGGGGGGAGGGGCAGCCATGCGGTAGGCCCGGGGCCTGGACAGAGATGGGAGGTGAGGGGCCTTCAAGGATGGAAGGGTGGAGGAGCCCCAAGAGACATCGGGCAGCCATTCCCCCCCCCAGGAGGGAGAGAGAGGGAGAGTCGGCGGTGATAGCAGCCGGCCCAGGAGGAGAAAGGGGGGGGGAAGGGTGCAGCCCGGCCGGCCGCAGCAGCAGCACGTGTGGGAGTATCATCGTCCCAGGACAGACAAAGACTGAAAACTTTTAACCCTTTCTTTCATGATTGGGGCCTTGCAAAAATGCTAATCCTCCTCGAAGCTGAATAAGAAGGGAGATAAGAGATGAGATGAGACAAGGACCTGGCCCGAAGAACGTGGAGATGATTGGATGGGAAGAGATGATTTGGAGTGGCCTTTTGGCTAGACTTTTCTTGTGGCCATGGACTCAGTTGTTCCTGTGACACAGACTGCATTTAGGGGGAGGCAGTGCCTCAAAACCAGGAGGGTTCATTCGTGAGGACCCCCCGGCCCCAGGGGGTTGGAAAAATATGGGGGGGACAGATGTCCCAAAGCAGAGACTGTGCCTTTTTGGAGTGAGACAAGGCATCCTTGAAAGACAACCCTAAAAGCAGCTCTGATCCATGCGCGGTGGTGAGAGCACTGGGCATGGAAGGAAGATGTCACAAGCGGCAAAAGGACTTTTTCCGGGCGGTGCCGAAGTGACAGGGAAGCACACGAGGTTTCAGTGTGTTTCCAGGGGAAGCCTATGGAACAAGAAGGACTCCTTTCCTCTTCATGAACTGCAGTTTGAGTATACTAAAGTGTGGGGCCAAGGCTGGGCAGTTGATGATTTGGGAGAATGTATCGGATTGGGAAAGTCAGGGAGTGGGGAGGAGGAAAGTTTTTTTGTAAGGTTTTCAATTTCTTTTTTTCTTTTCCTTATAGTCTTTCCCTATTTTCCTGTAGTTTAAGTAATAAAGTGTTCTTTATGTTTAAGTTAGAGCCTGTTTTGCTTATTCCTGGTCACATCTCACAGCAGACACCAGGGTGAGGCATTTTCATGGGGGGGCACTGGCTCTGTGCCAGGCTCAAACCATGACACCTCCATTATCCAGCGGGAAGACACTTGAGATGGAAGGTTGTCACTGTGTTATTTTCTGAAAAATCTTTGCCCAGAATTTTCTCCTGGGAAGCTGAGAAGCCTCAGAGAGGAATGAAAACAAGAATTATCTGATTGCTGCTCCTGTGTTTGCTGCTTTGGAATGTGGCTTGGACATTGTTTACCAACAGATGCATTTTTGATTGGTTCCATGCGAATTATTTTAATTTAATGACCAATCACAGTCCAGCTGTGTTGAGGCTCTGAGGAGTCAGGGGTTTTTATTATAATTCTGATTAAACCTTCTGATGTATCCTTTCCCTTTCTTTAGTATAGCTTTAGTATACCATTCTTTAATATAAAATACTATAATAACATAAAATAGTAAATAAGCCTTCTGAGAACTCAGAGTCAGATTCTCATCTCTCACTTCATTCTGGGGACCTCACAAACACCACAGAAGGTATTTTACTTTGTGTTTTCCAGGAGGATCTGGGAGGACAGCTATGCACCTTAGAGGTAAGATCCTCCCTGTACCTCTCTCCACAGCTGTACAGATGTGAAGTTTTCGTCAGAAAAAGTTGGAGAAAAAAATGGGAAAAGCAAGCTGGTCTCGTGCGGGGTTCCCAGACAAATGCAGGAAATTATGAATCTGACTCCATGTTCTCAGAAGGCTAATTTATTATTATCTCTATTAAAATAAAGAATGCTATACTAAAATATACTAAAGATACAGAAAGAAGGCTACAAAGATACTAATGAAAAACTCGTGATTTTCTCCAGAGCCTTGACGCAGCTTGGCCGTAATTAGCCAATAAGTAAAAACAATTCACATGAAACCAATGAAACAATCACCTGTTTGCAAACAATGCCCAAACACATTCCAAAGCAGCAAAATACAGGAGAAGCAAATGAGACAAGAATTTGTTTTTTTTTCTCTCGGGCTTCTCAGCTTCCCAGGCAAAAATCATGGCGAAGGGATGTTTCAGAAAATATGACAGTGACAAGGTGGGGATCAGAAGTTTGCAAGTACTTGATTTGCTTTGCTAGGAGCAGCTGCTGAATAGTGTGGTGGGCAGGTGAGGGGGGGAAGCTGAGTGCTGATGACACTGGCATAAATCTCTCACAGCAGGTGACAGTCACCTGGGGAGCATCAGCAGTGATGCAACTTGTGTGCAGCGCCATGGCAGACACCTCTGTGTGTGCACAGCACTGATAACAGCTTATCTGCAGCCCTGCTGCTCCAGGAATCTTTTATCTCCACAGAAACGCTGCAGGGCTGAGCTGGGCACGCTCTGCAGCCCCAGGGTTTCGCTGCACTCTTCTCTCCAGGCTTTGAGAAGGTGCAGAGGGCATCAATCTCCATGCGCTCCTGCCAGTGGGGCTCCAGGGGTTGGATTCACCTCCCAGAAAGTTCATCACAAAGCACTGGGATACAGTAAGTCAAAACAAAAGATGTGGTGGGCTAAAAAATATGTCCACTGGAAATAAAATTTCATTATTTGTTTTTTTTTAAACTTATGGCTGTGTTGGGAACTTGGACTCAGATCCTCTTTCTCCTCACTGCCAAAGGAAAGCCCCTCAGGAACCTTGTAATATTCAACCCCAGTGATGCTACTCCTATGAGCAATTATTAGGCAAGCTGTTTCTCTCCTTTCCTTACAGGAGGGCACACTGCAGAGCTGGATGTTAGTATAGGATACAAAAAAAAAAAAAAAAAAAAAAAATCCAAACCCAAAACTACAACTAAAATGCCCTGGTTTAAGGCCAAAGATTTTTGCCATTAAAGTCATGGTGAATTGTTTTTTTTGGTTTTGTGGTGTGTTTTTTTTTGGTTTTTTTTTTGTTGCTTTTTTTCTTGTTGATGCTTTTTGTTTTTTCCAGGAGTGGCTGGCTGGGAATAAAGCAGCTATTTGCAATGGCATTTGCAGTACTGGACTGAGTGAATTATCCTACTGTCCACTGATAAAACAACAGAGGCCAGAAAACACCTGATTTCTCACTCACAGAGGCTTTCTAGGCTTCAGGGAGGGCATCTTCCCTTCCAGAAAGGGAAATGCTGAGCTGAAATCATGTTTCTGACCCTATTCTGAGCCTGCCATTGCTTAGTGCAGCCCAAGATACATTGTCCCCCATGAGGTCAGGGGTGCACAGGTCAGGTGTGACCACTAAGGATAAAACCTCAGTTTTTCACCCCACTCTTGTCCTGTCCTATTTCACCATAAAAAAATCTTACCTTTCACATATGGTATGCGTATACCAGGAGCCCTAAGCCCACAAAGGCTGCAAAGATCACTTTTGGCCAGGGTCTTGAGGACTTAACAGCTCCCAGAGGCAGGGTGTGAGCCTGGAACCCAGCAGCTGTGATCCCCTCTCAGCTCAGCCTCCCTGGGAAGGATGGGGAGATCAGCCTGAAGATTAGTCAGCCTCCACATTCTTGGAGTGTTTGGCATAGAAACACTCCTGGACACTGACAGGGGGAAGGTGGAGAGCTACCCAGGCCCCAGAAGGTGGTAAATGTGGCCCCAGTCCAAACCTAACAGGGCTGGTAAGGCTGTTGCTTTATAAGGATGCAGAGACACAGGGAGGGATGAATTGCTGCTTTATATTGGAACCTAGGACATTCCTCTGGCAGCCCTGGATGGCTCAAGACCCTGGCAGGGGGCTCAGAGACCTTGGCACCGAGTCAAAACCACCTGTGCCTTCCATTTTAGCTCATGGAAACAATTACCAACTTTGTGTGAAGGTTTACAAGCCACAAGAGTTTGAGTGGAATGATGGTTAATTTATCACAGGGTGAAAAAGTAGAATTTTGGGGGTTTAGAGTGGGGGTTCAGGAGGCAAGATGGAGGAATCTTGATGTGTCATGTCCTTCTTCTTCTTGTCCTCCACTTTTGCTGTGATGGTGACACCTCTGGATTGGTTTAGAGTAGAGACAGACTGTCTAACATAGGTGATAGGTACTGTCAAAATTGTTGTAAATAAAGTACACATAGTTTTTAGTACAAAAAGCCAACACCATCCCAAGGGTGGTCAGTGTGCCGCAACCCAACCTGCTGGACAGACCTCAGCAGGTCAGAGAAAGAATGTCATAGATAAGAGAAAATAAACAACCTTGAAAAGCAGAACCGACAAATCTCGACTTCTTCTTCGGTCATGGGGCTGGGAAAAAAGACTCTTTAATACCTCAGGAGCCATTTCAGCAACACAAACCCGAGAGCTTTACCCCTCTCAAGTTAGTTCAGTATTGCAACCTGTATTGAGAGAAGTGGACAAAGCACACTCCTTCATGGTCACACTGGACTCCCCTCCTTAGTTCCCTCTGAAAGGAATTCAGTTCAAGTGCTCAGAACTGGTGGGAAGTGGGGGATTTTCAGTAAAATTACATTGTCAACTCCATGTAGGCAAGCAGGACATGTCATCCTCAGCAATCTGTCCTGAAGTAAACTCCAAATGAAGTTAAAAGAACTTTCCCAGAGTAAAGAATGAGATGAAACATGATCCTGCAGCAATCTTTTTATCTGATGATGTTTGCAATTATCAATCTGAGCTTCTTTAATCCTCTCCATTCTTGGTGTAGGCAGTTGATGCTTGCAAGTATCACAGTCCTGGTCTCAGAGCTGTGTCCAAATCCCTGAAGCCTGAAACTTAAGGTCCTTACCCAGCTCTAATTTGAGAGCTTTGACTCTCACACCAGCTGACTGTGAGGATTAAATGCATGTAAATACCTTCATAGTGACTGGCAAAACATACTCATGATGCTATCCTAAATTGGGATGCTCTCCCTTCAGGGTGTCAGCTTGATGTTATCACCTACTCAGCAAATAAATCCCTTTCTTGAAAGAGGGAGAATTCCTGCTCTCCATCAGGCCCACAAACAGCTTCTTTACCCTCTGTTTTCTCCCCTGCCTGGGGATCACCAAAGCTGGTTTTCCTAGCATTGTGAAGATACTTTTATTAATGCTTTGATATCATCTCTACTTCATCTCAGCTTGCAGTGACTCACTCCCATGTTTGCACCTCACTGGTCTATGAAAGATCCGGGATGAGAGTTTTCCACTCCAAACACTCATCTCCCTCCCAAGCTAATGGGGCCAGACAGGTCTGTCTGCAAGGCTCAGATTTCCTTAAGGGCATCATGTCATTGACAAAAGCAAAGAGAAGGTGGTGGCTTCAATGTGAATAAAATATTCCCTGGCTTCAGCTCTGTCTATAATCCTGGGCACAAGCCACACCTCACATCCAGCAAGAGACATGCTGCATTCCCTCCCACCTCCAAATGCTTGAGATGCTCTATGCTGGTTCCAAACACTAGTTTTCTGCTAATTTTCCTCTTTCAAAGGATATAACTTAACTTCCAACTATTGAGTTTGGGGTTTTTTTACTCTCTTTTTAGTTTTTAGGTGAGCCAAATAAAAGCCTGCCCTCTGTTAACTCAGTCATCAGTAGTTTTGGGGCAGTGAGGCAGTCAGGCTGGTTAATCTGCATGGATCACATCTTGGGCTGTGTTTCCAGCTCATATAGGTTACATTCCTGCTGGATACCAAAATCAGTCACAGGCTGATTATTGTATTTGGTTTGCCCCCAGATGCAGGAAGGAAGGAATGATGAATCTGACTCCATCTTCTCAGAAGGCTAGTTTATTATTTTATGAAACTATATTATATTAAAGAATACTATACTAAACTATACTAAAGAATACAGAAAGGATACAGACAGAAGCCTAAAAAGATAATAATGAAAACTTCTGACTCTTTCCAGAGTCCTGACACAGCTTGGCCCTGATTGGCCAAAGAGTGAAAACAACTCACAGCAGAATCCAATGAAACAATCACCTGTGGGCAAACCATCTCCAAACACATTCCAAAGGGGTAAAACACAGGAAAAGTAAATCAGATAATTATTGTTTTCCTTTTTCTCTGAGGCTTCTCAGCTTCCCAGGAGAAAAATCCTGGGCAAAGGGATTTTTAAGAGATTGTGAATGCCACAGTTGATTTTCTTGCCCAGAGGCTTAATGGGATGGCAGGACTAAATTCTGGTCCTTCTGAGTGGGTCTCACCTTCCAACCTGCTCAGCTGAAGCAGTCCTTAGTCAGTCTGAACCCTGAAAATCATGTTTGGGAGACTGATCTAAATCAGAGCTGTGCCAGGGCTCTTTCCCTGTTCACCTGTCAGTGCATGCTGCCAGACCAGTGCCTCCCAAAACCTCCAAACCTTCCTGGAGGGGAAAAGTCTGCTGGAAACAGCAATGTTGGTAGAACAGGCAGCTGGAGATGGGAGACAATCAGAAATTGGGAAAGGTATGAGGGTGCAGAGGGATGAAATATGGGTGGCATGGGATGACCTGGGAACAGCACCAAGCTGTTAACATGACCTGGAAGCACAGAGAGAAAGTGCTGCAGCGCTCAGAACAGCTTTGGTGTGGCAGCACTGAATTCTGTGTCTGGTCTTGCTCAGTGGCATAGGAATAATCATTTTGACAAAGGGCTCTTCCAGCCAGGGAGAAGCCTGGGAAGTTCCCTAGGACAGGCTGCTCCTCCATCTGTTCAGTCCCAGTGAGAAACCTGGCTGGCCTGTCACGCCTCTAAAAAGTGTGATAGATGCTGGTTTGAGAGCTCTCCTTGGTAGGCTCCTAGAAACTGGGGGTTTGGGGAAAGGATGTCTGCTGATTTTTAATTTTTTTCCCTTTAAGTCTAACCAATCTCATAATGTTTTAAAAAATAAAACCAGAAAAGCAGAGCTCTGCATTCATGTGTGTATACATGGAAAATAGACAGAATACATGAAATACATGGTTTCAGGAGGAATTTCTGAAAGCAAGTCACCTGGAGAGGACTCCTCATCTCCATCCTGGGCTTTTGAGGACATTTTGCTGGGCCAAAGCCTGTTCTGCATTTTCTGAGGATGTAAAAGGTAGGCTATTTCATACTCTAAAAATGAGCTCAACATTAATGAAGCCAAAGCCACAGAAGGGCTCAATTACACTTGCAATACAAAGCAACCACAAAATCTAATGGTGGTGGGGTTCAAATATCTGCTGGCTTGCAAGAAGGTGACCACAGGGAATGCAAAGCATGAGCTGGGTAGTGCTGTCACCACTCCTGGGGAGAAAACCTGCTGGGCCAGAATGTCATCCCAAGCAGACAATGACATAAGGTGTGAGTGTAGTTTGGTGTTGCTGTTAATTCCTCCTTGTTAAATCTCTTTACTTTATGTTTATCAGTGATATTCCTTGTGCTGGAGACAGCTCACTTTGCTGTGTGACAGCAACATCACCCCAGGACCCAAGGCCAGAGTGGGACAAATGCACCTGACTCAGCAGTAAATCCACTTTCCTCCTCTCCCTGTGTGCAGCATGAATGCTGCTGAGCCACAAAGGGTGCTCTGGGCAGCTCTCCCAACAGCAGCTGTCCCTCTGTGCCCAGCAAAAAGGCATCTAAGAAATCTTGGTCTGTCTCCTGCCACGCTCAGCAGGAAGGCTCAAACTGCACTGCAGGCTAAAAGTGATCTTGCAGCAGAGCCAAGAGGTTCAACACCCAGCCGTCCTTGTCATGGCACATTAAAAGCTGGTGATCACTCAGCTGTGAGCAAGCAGAGGCTTTTATGCAGAGCAAATGTAGTTTCTGCCACAGAGAAGCAGTGGGCAAGTTCCAGGAGTGAGCTTTCTGCTGACACTTGGAATCTTTATAAGGATTTCATGCTCAGAACTCTGAGAGGGGAAAACAAGGATTCCCCTTTTGCTCTCAAGGTGCTTTCTGAAGAGCAGAGGCAGTGGATGTCCTCCAGCCTTGGGGAGAATCAGTCTGTCCTGCTGCCCATGGCTGTGTTTGAAGCTCAGAGGCCATGGGATGCCTCATGGGAACATGAGCCATGCCAAGGAACTCTCCAGAAACACCAGAGCTCCTCACCCCTTTCCCCATCTCAGGCATGGAGGTCTGCAGCTGATGAGTCTCTGGTTTTAAGATGACACCAAGGTGTTGGAAAGTCTCTTTTTCCCAGCCCTGAGACCAAAGAAGAAGACAGAATTCTTTGGCTCGCGTTCTCAAGGTTGTTTATTTTCTGTTATCTATAACATTCTTTCTCTGACCTGCTGAGATCTGTCCAGCAGGTTGGGTTGTGGCACACTAATTGCCCTTGGGGCAGTGTTATCCTTTTATACCAAAAACTACGTGTACATTATTTACAATAATTTTCCAATACCTATCACCTATGTCAGACAGTTTGTCTTTACTCTAAACCAATCCAAAAGTGTCACCATCACAATAGAAGATGGAGGGCAAGATGGAGGAGGACAGGACACATCCAGATTCCTCCATCTTGCCTCCTGAACCCCCATTCTAAACCCCCAAAATTCTACTTTTTCACCCTGTGAGAAATTCACTATCATTCTATTTAAACCCTTGGGGCTTGTAAATCTTCACACAAAGTTGGTAATTGTTTCCATGGGTTAAAATCAAAGGCACAGGTGTTTTTGACTCCATGCCAAGGTCTTTGAGCCCCCTGCCAGGGTCTCGAGTCCTTCTGGGCAGTCAGAGGAATGTCCTGGGTTCCAAATGCAGCTCCTCACTCGTTAATTCTTGGCCAGGATTTTTCCTAACTTCCAGTGAGAGTAGTGTAGCCAACAGATGGTTTAATATCAATATTTGAACAAAGTCCCAAATTCAGATCGTTTGGGCAACTTTATGTTAAACATTTTGACTGAACCAAAATTATGTTTATGTTCATTAAGGGCAGTTTTGCCTGAAGACACTACATTGAAATATTGTGCTCAAGCATTTGGGGTCCTCAGTTTTCTCTCTGAATGTGCTGCTCCTTGCTCTGCCTTTTGTTCCATTAAGATTCAGGCTACAACTTAAAGCTTTGGTCAAGCTTGGGCATCCAGCTCACACCAGATGTCTCTGGCACTGCTGGCAGAATTGAATTCCTCTCTAGAAGCTGTACCACGTCCTGGAGGAGGGAGTCCCTATTTCCCACTGGTGTTTTTGCAGCACCTGGAAGAGCCTCTTCATGGTTGAAGAATGAGCAGAGCTGGGAGCTGCTGCAGCACAGCACTGTGATTGCAGAAACAGGAAAGCTGCCCCAGATCCAGCCTGCTTCCCTGAAAATCCATGTCAAGTCCAGCCCTAGCCTTGAGCAAAACCAGCCTTTGTCCCAGGTGGCTGATGCTGCAAAGAACCAAGGTCACCTAATATCTCTTCAAGGTATACATCCTTAATATGCTATTGACAACTGAATGGTGTCCAGCCTCATGCATATTTGAAAAAGGGGTTGAGAAGTATCCTGTTGTGCATCAGCAACTAAAAGCTGTTACCTGAAGCCTGCTTGAAGTGCTGTAACTTTTTTTGGCTCCTCTGCCATGTTGGCTTTCCCTGGAGCAACCCAAGGAAATGACCACTGTCCTAGAGGATTTTGGTGGCAATGGTGATGTTATTAATCTCTAAAATCACTTGCACAGCTTCCTTCCAGCCACACAATGAAATATGGCCTCTCTGGGTACTGCTGGGTCTGTGGGACTCAGCTGTGGAGTCATGATGACTTGCAATCCCACCTCTTGTTGCTTTCCCACAGGAGCTGGGCTGAAGACACATGGCATGGACTGCCCAGTGCCAGCAATGGCACCATGCGGCTGCCACTTCTCTGCTACAATCAGGCTCATTAAAAGGTCACTGTTCTTCCTCCTGTGGTGGTTCAGCACCTCTAACATCCTTGATTGGCTGACTACTTGTCAGAACCCAGGACATCCCTCTGGCTGTCCTGGATGGTTCCAGCCTCTGCCAGGGGGCTCAGAGACCTTGGCACAAGACCCCTGTGCCTTTGATTTTGACCCATGGAAAAAATTACCAGCCTTATATGAGGATTTACAAGCCATGAAAGTTTAAGTAGAATGATAGTTTGTCATAGATTGAAAAGTAGAATTTTGGGGTTTTTAGAACAGGGGTTTGGGGTCCCAAGATGGAGGGATTTAGGCGTGCCTTGTCCTTCTTTCTCCTTCTTCCTAGTCTCCATCTTCTGGATGATAGTGGCACTTTTGGATTGGTTTAGGGTAGAAGCAAACTGTCTGACATAGGTGATAGGTATTGGGAAATTATTGTAAATAATGTACATGTAGTTTTTAGTGTAAAAGATAACACCACCTCTGGGGCGGGAAGTGTGCCACTGTCTGACCTGCTGAATGAACCTCAGCAGGCCAGGAAAAGAATAAGTAACAGCAAATAAACAACCTTGAGAACCAGAACAGAAGAATTCTGGCTCCTTCTTTGGTTGCCAGGCTGGGAAAAGAAACTCTCTGACACATCTTGGAGTCATCCTTACCACAGAGACCCCTGAGAACTTCTGAACCATTTGTGGTGGGATTCAGCTAGCAGCTGCTCTGAAACAGCAAATCCACGATCACCTGCTCTTGCACTCTGTATGAAGGAACAAACCTTGTGTGACCACCCAGCTCCACACTTGCCTCTCTCACTTTAAGGACACAAACCCCTAAGGACAGCCTGCCCACGTGTCTCTGGTGGGTTAGAAAATATTTACATTGCAACAGCCATTGCTGAAGTGTGGTCACTTCTGGGAAGCAAAGCAGCTGCTGTTTACCAGGAGAAGGGAGGCTTTGTGGTTTGGACAGTGGCTGGAGCCCAAGATTTTATTCTGGTGACGCCCCTGCTGGGAGCTGCAGCGCTGTGCAGACATGCCTTGGGAAATGGGTATTGCACAGCTCAGGTACTGATGGCAGGGTCACCACAGGCATGAGGCAGAGCTCTCTGAGCACTGATTCATCTGCTGGCTTGGGGACATGTTTCAGCCCATGCTGACCCCCATGCTGTTCTAACAGGTTTAAAATGAGCTCAGGTTATACCCAGCCCTAAATGCAACCAAAGGGCGACAATGCAGAATAGACCCTTGGGGAATCTGTCAGCATCCTCTGCCCTTTGTGATGTGGGTGAATGGATGGAGTGTGTACACAGATGAGGTGGAAGGGCAAAAAAGGAAATAATTAAAGTGTAAATTAGAAAATAACATATTTTTTTTCAGCAAGGTCCAATCCTCCCTTGGTTGAGGCTCCATCTGACCTGTCACTGTTCAGGACTGTGAGAGGAGAGGTTGTTACTCAGATGGGACTGGAAAGTAGGAAGAATCTCCTGGGTAGACGTTCCCAAGGGACATTATAAGGCAATTTTTTCCCAGAGAAATGGTGAATACCCTACACCTGGAAATGTTCAAGCTGGGTTAGGTGGGGCTTTGATCAGCCTGGTAGAGTGGAGGGTTCCCTGCCCATGGCAGGGGAATAGGAGCAAGATCATCTTTAAGGTCCCTTCCAACCTGAAGGACTCTGTGTATCTATGATTCTATGAAGTCTGAGGCACTTGAACGTCTTTCAGATCTCCTTTCAGTTCCTTTCTCAGAAATGCCCCTTCTCAGTGTGGATATAGGAAATGAATGACATAAATTGGGAATTCTCACACATCTCCACACAGAGAGATGGGATGTCCTATGGTGTAAGCCAAGAGAATGCAGCACTCCCTCTCATCTCCCTGCCTGTCCCAAGGGCAGGTAGAAATAGCAAAAAGGCTGGTTTTGCCAGATATCAGAAAAAAACAGAAGGTGTGAAGCTGGAAATGAGTAGGAGGTGCCCCAAAAGGGTATGAGTCAGAGGTGGCATGATGATTATTTTACTTAATGAGGAAAGGGATCCAGTTGGATCCTATTCCTGGTATGGCTGAGCCCTTTCTGTAAAGGTAACATAAGGTCACCACTGGTGGCACATAAACCAGTAGTGACCAGACAAAAACCAGACAACACCAGTGTTACTAGAAATGTTTGTTCATTTAGTCTTACACCTGGATGAGCTTTAATTAGCAACCAAACTGGATAGGTTTTTTTAATGGGATCCAGATGTGAAGCAACCTTTAAGCACTAACAAGGAGAGGTTTGAATCCGCTGGGTACAGCTCTTCCTCATCCATCACTTTAACACGATGTAGCAGCCCAGGATTTTGGAGGGATGTGCAGGGAGTCAGCAGACAGCAATGGCTGTGTCTGTCAAACTGCAGGACACTGGGAGGCTGTGTTTGCAGCCCCCTGGGGATGGCAGAGACTGGCATTGATCACTCAGACATAGAAAGGTGTGACCGTGTTCCAAGGGGTCCGAGGATGAGGGAAGAGATGAGGATCTGACTCCATATTTCAGAAGGCTTGATTTATAACTTTTTTATATATATTATATTAAAACTATACTAAAAGAATAGAAGAAAGGATTTCATCAGAAGGCTAGATAAGAATAGAAAAGGAATGATAACAAAGGCTTGTGGCTGGGACAGAGAGTCTGAGCCAGCTGACTGTGATTGGCCATTAATTAGAAACAACCAACATGGGCCAATCACAGATCCACCTGTTACATTCCACAGCAGCAGATAATCAATGTTTGCATTCTGTTCTTGAGACGTCTCAGCTTCTCAGGAGGAAAAATCCTAAGGAAAGGATTTTTCATAAAAGATATCTGTGACAGAAAAGCTCTCGAGGGTGGGGATGGGGAGCTGCACTGTTGTGGGCAGCAGCTGGAGATTCTCCTTCTGCTTCCCTCCCGTCTACCTGCCTGGAAAAACTCACCCAGAGATGGCTCATGAGATTTCCTGGATGGGAATCAGAACAGATTGGGGTCGCTTAGGTAGGATTTTGATAATGAGAAGTGTGAGAGCCTCTCTCAGTGCTGTCCCCAGCATGCTGATAAAGGCCTGCTGTCCCATCCCTGCGGTGGCATCCTGCTGCTCATGCCACAGCACCGAGTCACAGCCCTGGAAAAGGTGATGGGACACTCCATAGGCCAAACATGTTGGGAAGGATGAAATTTTGACAAGTCTCACAGATACGTGTGCTTAGCAGAAAGATTTTTTGAATGTACAACCTGAAGAAGGAATAGAGATGGAAGCAAGTTTTGATATAGAAGAAAAAAATTGCTGAGCCAGTCTTACTGGATAACCAAGGAGGCAAAAGGTGTGTTAGTTAGAAGGGGTTTTTATGACTTAGAGCAAAGGATAAACCCACCTGAAACAAGATGTTTTTACCAAGCAGAAAGATAGCACAGGCAAATAAGACAGCAAATGCTGCAAGTAGAAAAAAGGTCTCAGAATTTTCCACTGCAAGAAAGCTGAAAAACATCTTTTAGCTTAAACTGTAACATACTAACTTTTAACGATTGGAGAATAGTAACATGTATATAGTAATCATAGCAGTTGTGATAGGCTATAGGTAAAAGTTAAGGTATAGATTGGTTTTACTGTATTAAGAGGCTCAGCAAAGAAAAGTATATAATGCATTGTAATCAAAACCAAAGGGTGTCCAGGCCTGCCTGCAGCTGGAGCTGACAGCTTTAGACACAGCTCTGTCACTGACAACCCTGGACTGCTGTAACATCTTGGATGTAATAAACTGCATTTGGAAGAACTGCCTAAAGTCCCACATCTCTCATTCAGGCTCTTACGGTGAATCAAAGTGGAGCATGAAGAAATGCTCTATCAGACACTCAGCCACAGGAACACCTGGATAAGATGTTCTACTCAACCATCCTGGGTGCAGTAGAACATCTCCCTTAAACAAGACACCCATATCTGACAGCCCTCAGTCACAGCCCACAGTGCTCCTCCAGCCACACGTGGGTTTAGCAAGATTTGCTGAATTTGCTGGGGTGTTTTTTTGTTGTTGATGCTGTTTTTAAGGCTGTTTGCTACTGCTACAGCCTCCAGTCCCTGTGTCCATCCCAGCTGCTTGGGATTGCCGGGAAGGGACACCCAGAGCTGCCTCCCTGCACTCCCTGCCCGGCAGAGGCGGCTGCATTTGTCAGAAAGCTCCCATTAGTGCTGCATGCCAGCTGTAATCTCCCAGCCTGAACACAGCAGCATCTGCTCCAGAGCCAGGATTATATAACCACAATTGGCCTGTACAGAGCATGTTAAAGCCACAGGCAAGAGAGAGCCACTGGCTCCACCGCAGAGCTCATCTTTGGTAAGAGCATTTCTGTGACTCTGCAAACTCACACTGGTGGTTTTTTATCCTGGTGGAATCTGGGGGCTGTGTCTCTTGCAAGTGTTATAAATCTTAAATTCCCAGTCCTGGGCTACAAGAAATTAAGAAGAGTTTTTAAAAAAATACTTAGAAACAGTGACAGTAAGGACGCACACGAGGGAAACTCCACTGTGTCAGATTTGTTGAGAGGCTAAAAATGTGTCCCTTTTTTAGAGAGAGGGGAAAGTGACTGGCAAATAGAATTAATCTGAGACACTGAGGCAGATAGAGGGATTATACAGCAGCTCATTTAGGACTACAGCATACATTTTCAGGCACTCCTTTGTAAAATTCTCAGTGAGTCCTGTGCGCCCAAAAGGTCTCTGAAAGCAGTGTGAAGAGCCCAGGGAGGGACTCCAGCCCCATTATGCACAAATCTCTGAGTAGAACATCCTTAACTGTACCCAAGTGACAGCCAAGATTAACTTGGCTGAAAGCAAACATAGCACAGAAACATGCAAGACTGAATTCTAGGGTGCCTCAGAAACTGTGGGGATAATCCACCACAACAACAGCTTTAGGCACGAGAAACCAAAAGGTGCAGATGGAATTTTCTGCTGTGCTGTGGAACTGATGCACAGGTTTTAAGTGGTTCTCTGTGTGCCTGCACAGATATGCACACAATCTCTCCTTTCTTCTGTGGAGTGGTGGAAAACCCTCTCAATGTGCAACCATAATCAACCCCTCAGCCTTACCCACCTCCTGCTCCTGCACCCAGCGCTTTGTGAAGGAGAGTGAACAAAACCTCAGGATTCCACACTCCATCTCTCTCCAGGATGCTTCAAGCCTGAGACTGCAAAGAAAGGTGGTTTTACCCAGCCTACCATCACAGGAAGGAGGAGTGCACAGGAGAAAAGGCCAATCTGCCTGAAAACACGCAGATCACTGCTCAGGAAAAAGGAGCCAGGGGAGAAGAGCACCTCTGGCTTCCAGCTGCCACGTTGGCTCTTGGAGGGCACTAGCAGCACCCTCTGGTGACCTGAACTGTTCCAGACAGCAGCAGCTACTGAGGAGAAGAGGTTGGACCCTGCAGGGCTTTTGCCATTACTGAAATAAAGCATTTGAAACTCTGACAGTCTGCTGGGGGAGTTTGAGGTCGTGGAAAAGTGATAGGCTAGAAGACGAAAGAGCTGCATGCTGAAGCTTGTAAGAGATGGGCGAAGGTTACCTTTGTGCAGTCATCCTGTACCAAGGCTGCCCCAGAATGCAGAGGTAGCTGCTGAAGCAGGTCACTGTGATGTGGGCAGGAGAACTGTTAGTAGCTGCTGCCTGCCCCAATTTCTGCCTGCAAGGAGCTGGTGAGAGGTTTTCAATGCTGCAGCCTCTCGGAGGGACAAATCTGTGGGTGCCTTAGAGGTTCCTCAGGCATGAGGCAGTGTCCTACCATGAGTAACACCTTCTAAAGCCATAGGCATCACCCAGAAATTCAGTCTTTCTATTCTCTCCTGCCTAAATATCCTTTTCTACTGACCAGAGAAGCTGTTAATGCTTCTTGCTACCTTTCAGGTAGCACAGTGCAAAATGCCTGGCATAGGAAACACCAGATAGCATTGAGCTGAGGGTGTCCCTGGTGCTATCAGCTCCTGCTCAGGCATTGGGACTCCTGTGCTGTGACGGTGTTCACAGGGGTTCTTGGATGAGGGAAGAGACGAGGATCTGACTCCATGTTTCAGAAGGCTGATTTATTATTTTATTATATATATTGCATTAAAACTATACTGAAAGAATAGAAGAAAAGGTTTCATCAGAAGGCTAACTAAGCTAAGAATAGAAAGGCAAGAATGATAACAAAAGCTCTGTCTCGTACTCTCTGCTCGAGCCAGCTGACTGTGATTGGCCATTAATAAGAAACATCCCACATGAGACCAATCACAGATGCACCTGTTGCATTCCACAGCAGCAGATAACCATGGTTTACATTTTTTTCCTGAGGCTTCTCAGCTTCTCAGGAGGAAAAGTCCTAAGGAAAGGATTTTTCATGAAAAGATGTCTGCGACACTGTGCTTCCTGTGCTGCCCAGGGACTGTCAGATCAAATTCATAGTCCTTGGTCCCTACCTTGCAAAGCATATAAATTATGGACCAAAATTATCTGGAAAATTGCCTGTGGCAAAAGTAAAGTTTTTGGTTTATAACTTTGATTGCTGCTGGGTAAGTCAGTAATGTGCCATGAAATGGTCCATGAAACCATTCAGGACCTCCCAAGGAGGTCCAACGCCCTACTCAAGCAGGGTTCACTCCAAGCATTTGGTGTTAAATCAGGTGGGTCAGAGTCCTGTCTCCTCAGTTTCAAATTTCAGCAAGGACAGGGCTGGCCCAGGCTCCCTGGGACCCTGCTCCAGGCTGCATCACTCTTCTGGGGATTTTTTTCTCTTTTTATATGCAATTTTTCCACAAATTGTGCCATTGCTTATTAATGTTCTGCTGTGATCCTTGGCAAAAAACATGTCCCTATATTGTCATTAATCCCACATCAGGCAGGTGAAAACAGCAGTGTGGTGTTATCAGGTGCTCAGTCAAGACTTGGTTTTGACTGACAGACCTGGGGTGGGTTTAGCTGTCACCATGGGCAATGGCACAGTACAGTTTGCTGAGAAGATCTTAGCAAGATTAAGCTTAAGAAGATGGTGATGTTGGTTCTATACTCTGAAAAATTCCCTTTCTTTAGTCTTGCTCATCTTGTTTACTTTGGAAAAGGGAGGAACAGGAGTGAATTTCACTCATCCCTGCTTACATTCAAAGCAGGATGTCTACCCTTTGGGTTTTTATATCACTGGCTCTTACATATTTTGAATGTAATGAATATTAGGCATAAAAGCATTGTCTGTAATCTTCTCTAATTGATTCATTTTATTGTGCCGTAATTTTTTTGCTTAGTCTCTCCTTAAAAGGATGACAAAACTCCATTAGTTTCACATCATCTTGCAGGCCTGGGGTAAGCAGAAAATACTGAAAATAGCTTGTACATATATGTTTGCATACACAGGTAGGAAATAACTCATCTTCCATGCTCATCTCCAAAAGCAGACCCAGAGTGTGATGCAGGAAGGTTTGAATGGCTCAGCTGGGTTGGCCAACATTTGGTAGAACTCATTCTTTTCCCAATGTCCATAAGAACTCCTCTACCCAAGGCATGTGAAGTCAGTCTGAGGACCAGGCCTCTCTAGAAAATGCCCCAGCTGGTCACCCTGAGATGGGAAAAGTGACTTTGCAGTTCAAATAATGCTCCATCATTACCCAACCATAGAATCATTTATGTTGGATCTCTAACAAAACAAATTCCAATCATTACCCAACACTGCCAAGCCCATCACTGATCCACATCCCTCAGAACCACATCTCCAGAGCTCTGAAATTCCTCCAGAGATGGTGACTCTACCACTCCACTGGGAAGCCTGTTCCAGTGCTTGACAACCTTTTCAATGAAGAACTTTTCCCTATATCCAATCCAAACCTCCCCTGGTACAAAATTTTACTTTTTCTTCTTGCCCTATCTCATTTTACCTGGAAAAAGACATCAACCCTCACCTGGCTACCACCACCTTTCAGGGATTTGTAGGGAGTAAGAAAGTCTCCCATAATCACATCAGCAGCTCTTGACACACTTGTGAGGCTGAGCTCTGGGTATGCTCTTCCTTGTCGCACACATCTTTTCATTAAAAATCTTTTCTTAGGATTTTTCCTTCTGAGAAGCTGAGAACAAGGAACAAAATATAAACATTGATTATCTGCTTCTGTGGAATGCAACAGGTGCATCTGTGATTGGTCTCATGTGGTTGTTTCTAATTAATGGCCAATCACAGTCAGCTGGCTCGGACAGAGAGCCGAGCCACAAGCCTTTGTTGTCATTCTTTCTTTTCTGTTCTTAGCCAGCCTTCTGAGATGAAACCTTTCTCTTCTATTCTTTTTAGTATAGTTTTAATGTAATATATATATCATAAAATAATAAATCAAGCCTTCTGAACATGGAGTCAACATTTTTGTCTCTTCCCTCACCTGAAAACCCCTGTGAATACCGTCACAGTTCCTAAGGGAGATTTACAGGAGGGATCATCCAGTGGTTGTGGCCAGGGTGGTGAGAATTTCAGGGAGAATGGGACTGACACAATGTGGGTGCTTTTCTCTCCAGGTTTGGTTGTCTGTGGAAGAGAGGCTTTCACTCAGCTGAAGAAAGGTCTTTTGTTCCAATTATGAAGGAGCTGAAAAACTCAAATCATCCTTTCAAGTGTGAATTACCTTGCATCTGCAGAGGGGTGTATTCTGCTGCCAGGTCACCTCCCTCTGGTGGGTGAAACTGTGGGGGAGGTCTGCATGAGTCACTGCTGGACCAGCATCCCACTAATTGAAGTCCTTCAGCAGAAAGGCTTCCCAGGAAAATGCAAGCTCTCTGGATGGGTATTCTGCTCTCTCCATGTGGGGAATCTTTTAAAAAGTGGTTTGAAAAGAGAAATTTTTAAAACAAAATGGGGAAATTTTGGGAAAAGACCAAGATTGTGGTGTGGATATTGCTTTCACGTTGTTCTCCTCATTCACAAAGGGTGAAGTTAAAACCTATTATAAAGTTCTAATATTGGAAATATGACTAATTGGAAATGAAAAGTTTATTTAATTTTAACCCTAACCCTTTAATTCAGAGGCTGAAAACTCCTGTTGGAAGTCCCTAAAATAGCAAATCTTCTCTTCCAAATTCTCCATTTGGGGTTTCATGTGAGTTAAGACGACTTTTGTTTCCATGCAGGTGGAATACTCCAAGTATAGATGAGAGTCACAGAGCTACACAATCTCTGCCCCAGGATAAATGTAGAAACCTGAACTCACAGTGCTTAGGTCAGCAGCCTACTTCTGCAGCTGGGGATGCAGGATATTATTATTTTGAGTGTGCCATTATTATTTTTAGCTCACATTGCCTTACCACCTTCCTCACCTGCTTAATCTGATTTCCAACTGCTTTTGCAGATGGAGTGATGCACACAGTCCCAGAGGTGAGCAAGAGCCAGCTTTACTCTGCTCTATTTACCAGCCTCTCCTGGCTGCTGAGCTGCTTCTTTGGGTGTCTGCTCTGCTTGGCCTGCAAGATGGAGCTCCCCACATCTCTGCTGGTACAAAGCTGCTCCCTCCTCCATGGAATATCTCATTCCAGACCTGTCAGGGAGCACAAGGCTCTCAGAAGGAGCCAGAACTCCTGGTCAGCTCCATCAGGATGCTGCAGAGCCTGCCAGGTGTTCTCTGCAGGTAGTGCAAGGCAGGGTGATATTAGCACTTTGTGACCCAATGAAAGCAGTTTTCTTCTGGGTATGAAGCAAGAAGAAAAGAAAGGAAAATATTTCCCAGCAGGTTTGAAGGAAGAGGGCAAAATTAAACCCTGCTAGAGTGCAGGGCCTGAGGTTGGCTTCCTGTCCAGAGTCGAGTGATTTCCTATTTAAAAGCTGATTAATCCAAATGCTTTTCAATTTAGAAGGCAGAGATCAATCAATAATTATCCCATTTAATCCCAACATAAATCCTTTAATTTTTTTTTAATTAAAAGCAGCCAAGCACCACTGGCTGGGATACACCAAATTGCATTAAAACCCTGCAGTGCCAGGGGAGAGGCACAGGCAGCAAATTGTGCATGTGATTTTCTTCTTTCACTGCTGGGTTTAATGGCTGTTCTCTCTGCCTCCTGGTAGAAGATGATGAGCCTGGGATGTGTCTGGCAATGAGGAGGCAAATTAGACATTTCTTCCAAGCATTCAATGACTCACAAATCAGAGAAGTGTCCCCTTTCTGGAAGGAAAACCAGCAAGGGGAGAAATTTATCAACACCTCCTTTCCTGCAACAGTCTCCTTCAACAGAGATTAAGGACTTCAGCCATTAAGGATCCATGAGATTCAAATTTCCCAGATGCATTTGAGCAAAATTCAGGGATCTCCTAAACCTGCCTCTTGGTCTGAGAATTGCCAGGGAACCTAATACTAAAGCACATCCTATTTATTTATTACCTGCCTGCCTACAGCAGAGGCCTCTTTTCTTAGCAATTATCACAGTGTAATTGTAGGTCTAATCAATTGTTCCACCTAAACAAGGGCTGTACCTCAGCTGCCATGAAAATTCACAGGCACCATGCCAGTAAAGGCTGCAGCAAATGCCTTTGTTTGCAGCCTTCATTTGGTGCCAATTCTCAGGCACAACCAAGTTCTACCTCTGCTGACCTAAGTAATTAGGCTGGAGTCACACCTTTCTTCTTTGATGCCAAGGAAATCTTCATTATATTTTTATCTAAGCATGCTCCTGCTACAGCTTCAATGATAAAATTTAATTTAAAGCCTCTCTAATTAAATCAAGCTGGGCTGTGTGGCTGTTGTACATGCATTCCCTGCTCCTCACCTGCTGCAATGAGTCATGTGGGGGACACAACTCTTGAAAGAGTCAGAGGTTGGGGGATCCTTTCTACAAAAAGAAAATCCTGTGTGTAATCCTCCTCCTGTTCCTCCAGCTTGATGTGAACACAAGCAGGGTTTTAAAATATGTAGGAATAGGCTGAAAATGGTGATTCTGCCTTTTACACAGCAGGATGGGCAAGGTATCCCCAAGGCACTGTGCTGGAGGGGAAGATCTTCCCATTTGTTTCTTTGCAGAAGAAGCCTGGAAGGAACAGCAAACCCTCTGTGACTGAGTGCAAGGCAGAAATGAAGAGTGAGGATCATAAAAGCAAACAGACTCAGACCCATGAAACATTCCCCCTGGCTTCTAGAGCAACTTTCAATGTAATCTGGCAACAATTTTTCTCCAACCCTAATCTGATGGCCTTTTAAAGACTTCTTTGGATTTTAAAAGGCTGTTTATATTGAGTTAAAAAAGGGCTTTGCAGCACTGTCCAGTAAAGCAAATACAGAACAAAGGACCCTTATTTAAATACTTCCTTTGTGCTCTGCTTTTGAAGTGTGGGTAATTTAGATTACTCTGTAAAAGCAACCCTTCCTTCTTTTCTTGGAGTTTGAGGGTTTATTTTCTGCCAGCTGTTCTTTGAAAGCCTTTCAATAGAGCAAAGTTTAATTATCCATAGAAAAGGAGAAATAAAAAGCCTGGTTATTTTGAAATGATTGAGGCTTTTCAGAAAATAAATTGTCAAATAGATGTCACACCTGGGGAAAATGAAAGCTGTGGTAGAGCCACATCATGCAGGCATCCCCTAAAGTGTTAGGCTTTACCTAAGGAGTGCCCTGGGCATATTTTGGATTGCAGCAAAGGCTGCAGCATCACAGAGCTTTGCACCATGGGCTATTGGGGGTGTCTTGAAGATCAAATCCATTAATTTGGATATTATGTGCTGGCCTGACCCTCATCTGTCTCAGCTCTGGAACATGACATTACCCTACATGGCACCTGCTGGAATGGTCAGGATGAGGCTGTTTCAGCAATGCTTCAGTTGGAATGACCTGTGGGAACACATCTCCACATGTGTCAGCTCCCTGAAAGGAAAGAGTTGAAGAGGAATTCAAAACTTGGTGGTGGTGTCTAGTGCAATCACCAACACGTAGAAACAGAGCTGTGGGTGCTGGAGGAGGGATTGGGCATTTTGATGTTGGCATTTCAGCTGCTTTTGGAACTGCAGGCAGTGGCTGGGAGCAGCAGAAGGTACCAAGACCTGTGGTCAAGATGCCAAACATGACCAAGATCCAAACCTTCCCTAACCTTTGGGTCTGGACATTCCCTGGACATCCTGATGCTTGTGAAGGCTGACCTAGACCAGAGACTAGATGGAGCTAAAGAATAAAGTAGGGATTTATTAAGAGGCCTCAATGGATCCACCTTGGGCAGCACAACCAAAATGGCCACAGAAAATGGACAACCAGTCATGGGATCTCACACTTTTATAAGTTCTGGTCCATTTGCATCTTGGAGTTAATTGTCCAATTACAGCTTCAGCCCATGAAGTCCCATCCTTGTTTTCTCTCTTTGGTCCACAGTTGTTTGTGCTCTTGGGCCTGAGATTTGGATCATCTGTCCTTGGTGCCCAGCTGGAGCAGGAATTGTTTTGTCTCCCTGCTCTGTGCAGAGAGCTCACCATTCCCTGATAGGAAGCCCAGACCCACACACTAAAGCAGCACAGAATCTGAAAAATATCAAAGCTAAAGCCTGAGGCATCAATCCCACCTCCCTGGAGCAGTCCTTTGCTTCATGAAACCTTCTCTTAGATCTGCCTGAGAGCAAGTACAGTGTTTGTAGTCACTCTACCCAAATTTGCTGCATGTAGAGCCTCCATGGCTCCTGTTTTTGAGTTTTATGTTGAGGGTGGGAATGAGAGACTCCCCCCAGAATTCTGTCCAAGCATCAACCTGTGTCTCCTCCAGTTTCCTTCTCAGATCACTCATGGCTCAGGATTAACAATTCTGCCAACTCTGGTGGCTGGGGAATGTCCCCTGGGATGGGCTGCATGTGCTGCTGTCACACTGAGGGTGCTCTGCAAACCCCTGATCCCTTATCCGCACAGCAGCACCACAACACCAGCACTGGGTTTTCTCAGCTGTGTTTTGAGGACACCAAATGTGGGTTTGTGTGGTGGTGTTTGCAGGGGTCCCAGGACAAGGGAAGAGATGAGAATCTTTACTCCATGTTTCAGAAGGCTCATTTATTTTTTATTATATATATTATATTAAAAGAAAATTATATATTAAAACTATACTAAAAGAATAGAAAAAAGGATTTCATCAGAAGGCTTGAAAGGAATAGAAAGGAATGGAATGATAATAAAATCTTGTGACTGACCAGAGAGTCTGAGACAGCTGGACTGTGATTTGCCTTTAATTAGAAACAACCACATGAGACCAATCACAGATCCACCTGTTGCATTCCACAGCAGCAGATAATTATTGTTTACTTTTCATTTCTGAGGCCTCTCAGCTTCTCAGGAGAAAAGATCCTAACAAAAGGATTTTTCATACAATATGTCAGTGACAGGTTTGGGCACCTGCTGCTGTGGGTGAGTAAGGAGAAGGGAGCATGCCCTGCTCTGAGCAGAGGGCATTGAGATTTGAGGTTTGATCAGCTCCTGGGTTATATCCCTGCTGAACTTGGGCTTGGCCTCTGCTGCAGCTTTTCCTTGTGCTCTTGTGAGCATCACCCTTATCACAGACAGCTCTGCAATGCCTCCAGAGCACAGCTGTCAACATCCAGCCTGTGGCATTCACGTTTTCTGAAAAATCCCTTTGCCCAGGAGTTTGCTCCTGGGAAGCTGAAAAGCCTCAGAGAAAAGGAAAATAATTTTTATCTCATTTGCTTCTCCTGTGTTTTGCTGCTTTGGAATGTGTTTGGAGATTGTTTACCCACAGGTGATTGTTCCATTGGATTCTGCTGTGAGTTGTTTTGACTCTTTGGCCAATCATGGTCAGGTTGTGTTGGGAGTCTGGAAAGAGTCAGGAGTTTTCATTATTATCTTTTTAGAATTCTGTAAGTATCTTTTCTGTATTCTTTAGTATAGTTTAGTCTAGTTTAATATTCTTTAATTTAATAAAATATAATATTATAAAGTAATAAATTAGCCTTCTGAAAACATGGAGTCAGATTCATCATTCCTTCCTGCCACAGGTGACCCCAAAAATACAATATCAGCCCTTGGACTTCTGAGGGGAGGAGGGACCCGCTGGTATCCTGGAGATAAGGACTGAGAGCTTGGTGTGACTTGGTGCTCCCTAGGGATGCTGGGCAAGAGGGATTTTCCCCTGGGCAAGAGCAATGTGCTATAACCTACTACCTGCTAAATTTTCCAGATGAAATTCACCAAAAAGACAAATTTGAGTGCTTTTGTGCAATGTCTCTGAGCTGCAGCAGGAACAGGGTTTGGCATACAAGGAGTTCATGCGGTAAATCCACACTTCCAGGGAAACTCATCTGTGCTCTGGGTGGATCGACACCTTCAAACAAGGGCCATGTGAGTGGATGCTGGGGGAGAGGAGAACTTCACTGCACTCTGTGACACACCTGGGATTTTGTCCTCTGGAGTGAGGTGGCCCCAGGGTGTTGCAAGAGAGGTTGACAGCACCTGTGTACAGTGGATGTGGTGCAAACTCCAGGCCCACAAAGGCTGTGGGAAGGCTCTCTGGGGTCTGTCAGAGGAACTCCCTGAGTGAATGTCCATTATCCACCCTGGCTGGCAGCCAGGGATCTGGGTTATGCTGCTGCACACCACCACTGACAGCCTCTCCCCACCCTTCCAGCCCAGCACGTTAGGAATGGCTGGGAAGAGCTGCCACACAGAACAGGCCATAATTAAATATCAGCCCTGTCAGAGAAGCCACAAAGAAGGAGATGCCCAAACCCATTATTTATCCTTTAGCCTGAAGCCCATGGTTTGGTTAGATATGAGGAAGAATATTTTCCTTTTTTTAACTTTGAGGGAAGTGAGACACTGACACGGGTCCCCAGAGCAGCCGTAGCTGCCCCTGGATCCCTGGAAGTGTCCAAGGTCTGGCTGGATGTGGTGCTGAGCATCCTGACCTAGGGAAAGGTGTCCCAGCCCATGGTAGAGGAGCTGGAACAAGATCATCTTTGAAGTCCCTTCCCAAACCATTTGATGATTCTGCGTTTCTATGTCTTCTAAATTAATCCTTTCTCCATATATGTTATTATTAATGATTTTTCCTGCCACTGTAAGACATACACAAGGTCTTACAAGGACAGAAAGGAACCCCCTGTTTCACAATCATGAGTATCCCTGGGGTGTATCACAGCATGAGGCAGCCTCAACTTACCTTTGCCCTGGCAGTTTAAGCATCTTTTCACTTTTTAGCACGTTTCATTAATCAAAGAAATCCTTCTACTGTGTGTGTGACCTACTCTGCAAGGATATCAGATAAGCTGTTAATGAAAAATGATGTTAATGAGTTACAGTTCCACTGCTTCTGGCTTTGGATCCCTTTATTGCACCCCCTCAATATTTAACTTGTGTTGAGCTAAAGGAATATCCCTGGATCTGAATAGCAAATTCACATTTTAATTTGCCTCTTGCCAGAGAAAAATATAATATAATATAATATAATATAATATAATATAATATAATATAATATAATATAATATAATATAATATCTTGTTAATAATATTGTACTATCAATAATAATAAAAATTATAGTATATAATTTATTAATTTTTATTAATGCAATATTAATAATATTATTTAATAATTATTAATAATATTAATATTATTAAATTATTTTATATTATGTTAATTATTTAAAAATAATTTTTCTTGCTGTTATGATCACACCTGCTTTTAGATTATATTCAGTGATTGACCATGGCTGCATAGAAAATGAGGACAGGAGCTGATGTGTTCTGGAAAACTGCCTTATTCCTTTGCAAACCTTATATTTTTATATTATTCAGGAAAAATGTGAGGGAGTGAAGTTCAGAGCAAAAGAGTATTTCTAAATCTGTGTGGCAGCACAAGGGCTGTGTTCGTCTGGCATATCCTTGGTACCAAGCTAGTGAAATCCCTGTCATGTGTCATCCATCAGCAAAATTTGTCCAAGTCCTTCAGGTTGCCTCTTCCACAGCACTGCCAGTATTTTATGTAAAGGACTCAGATTCGTGGGCAGAAACTCAGGAGAATGTCCTATTTTGGATTTCTGCACATGCAGCTGAGGGCAAAGCTTGTTCTCCCTATTGGTCCTGGGGTCATCTCCGTTCCAGTCAAACCCAGCTGCAGTAGGAGGGCTGCAGGACACAGCCCTGTCCCCACATGCCCCTCTAGGCTTGTTAGAGACAATCCCTCTGTGGGATGGGGATGTGGAGCTGCTCCTTGGTCTGATCTATGGCCAGGCCTAAAATAAATGGCCAAAAATGGGCTCAGCCCCCCAGAGGAGACTTTTGGATGCTACTGGTGCATGCACCTCGTCCAAGAGCCATTAGCAGCAGGGCTGTGGAAAGATTTTGACAGTGAGAAATTGCTCAGCTGACAGGACAGGGTCCCAGATCTCCTGACCCTTCTTCATACTCATTTCAGGTTTTGCTTTCTGCAGCAGATTTGGGCAGGAACAGACTTGTGGAGTTTGTGAGGTCCCCAGGATGAAGGAGGAATTGAGAATTTGACTCCATGTTCTCAGAAGGCTGATATTATAGATTATGTTATATCATATCATATCATATCATATCATATCATATCATCATATCATATCATATCATATATCATGTCATATCATAATTATGCTATACTAAAACTATACTAAAGAAAGAGAAGGATACAGACAGAAGGCTTAAAAAGAATGAATAATAAAAACTTGTGACTCCTCAGAGCCTCAACACAGATGATGGTGATTGGTCATTAAGTAAAAATAATTCAACTAAACTAATCAAAAAATGACCAGTTGGTAAACAATGTTCAAACCACATTCCAAAGCAGCAAAACACAGGAGAAGCAATCAGATAATTATTGTTTTCATTTTTCTCTGAGGTTTTTCAACTTCCCAGGAGAAGAATTCCTGGCGAAGGGATTTTTCAGAAAATATGACACTGACACAGATTTTCTTTTTTCTTTCCAGTCTTTTCCCTAGGACAGGCTTGACAGGATGAGGCTGGAAGACTCAGCCTTGATGTTGCTCTTCAGGCTGACCCAAACACAGAGAAGGAAATTCTGAATTCCCCATCCCTGAAGTGTTAAAGGATAGTTTGGATGAGGCTTGGAGCAACCTGGTCTAGTGGAAGGTGGGGGTTGGAAATAGATGATTTTTAAGGTTCCTTCCAAACCCAAACCATGCTGTGATGATTCTATGAAATATTAATAAACTGGGTAAATTTCTTTCCACAAAAACTGTTGATCAATGTGCAGCCAAAGCTGCAGAGCACTGCAGGCAGGTGCGAAGGAAGGCTCAGGAACCTGAGCCTGGCAAGGACTGGTTATGGGGCCTGATGGAGACCCTACAGCTCAGCCCCCCTGGAAGCACTGGCAGTCTAAAGCAGGAGCATGAATTTTCCTATAGATTTATTCAAAGGACAAAGATCAGCTTGCACCCAAGCCTAGTGTCCACCCCAAGGCTGGTTTGCCTTGGGATGGAGCTCACACAGCTGAAACACTCCTGACCACGTAACCCTCATGTCAGTGCCCCTGTACAGAAGGGAGAGTTTGGGGAAAAGGAAACACTTTCTTTTTAAGCACTGTCTGTCCATCAAAATCCCCTTTCACTGGGAAATTGACTCTGCACTGAAGCCATCTGTTCTGAGAAGTGTTTGCTTGTGATTAACAAGTTTCAGTCTTGTGAAGAAACCAAACCATTTTATTAAAACAAAACCAAGCAGAACAAAACAAACCGAACACCAGAAATCAAACCAACTTTTGAAAAGGAAAAAAAAAAAAAGTAAATATAGTTTTTTAGGGAATATCAAAATTATTCTTAATTTGTGTGTAATCCATATGTTTAGGAATATCCTCCTGCCCAGCCATGAGTGACTCCAGCCCAGGGGAGCATCCATCTCCATGGGATCCCATTCCCCTTGGCTGCTGGAATTTCAAATACAAATGCTCCTAAATCATGACTGGCTCCCACTTTTTTCTCCTTTCCTGCCCCCAACAGCAGGGTCGAAGAAGGAAACAGTATTAAAAGGAAAAAAAAAAAAAGTTCAAATTCTCTGTTTCTTTTTTTTCTATTGTTTCTGACATTTCAGCATCTGCAGGTCACATTTTCAGGCTACATCATGAATGGCATTTTCTCCCCGGTAAGACAAAATATTTTCTTTTTCAAAATCCTTCCAGAGGAAATTGTTTTAAACATTTCATCACTACATTCTCAAAGCCAGGACTTTAAGGAAAACACAGGCTACAGCAAAATAAGTAAATTTAGGAGCAAGCCCTAATAGGGTGTACTGCTTCATCTGTGGCTCTCACACAGACCTAAAGGTTTTCATCACCTCTCCCCAAACTAGGACAGATCTCTTTTTGCTCAGTGAAATGGTTTTATCCCTTTATTTGGTGTCTGAAATGATTACTTTGAGCATGCAGTGCCAGTGCAGCATGACCACACCCGCAGGCACTCTCTGCCCTTGGGCTGCCAGCATTTTCACAGGATGCAGAGGGAATTTTTCCCATTTTAACACTCGATACCCTCCTCCTGGTTTTGCAAACATGTGCCAGGGCCGACACAAATATGATTTGCATCCAGTAACCTTTGTGCCTGAGCCTCCTGAGAATACATTTCTCATGTCTGTACCACCCTGTAAAATACTTACAGTGAATGGGCAGTAATACACAGATATTACTCCATGGAGCAACCATCTGATATGTAAAGTCAGGAGTTCAAAGAGGATTAAGGATTGCTGGCAATGAGCAAGCTGCATTGCTTGTGGATGTGGAAGCAGCCACAGCTGCTCTCACTTTTCAAGCACTGGAATTATTTCAGCGTCAGGAGAGGATTGCTCTGGAGTTTTTCCCTCTCCAAAAGCCATTGACCCATATTTGTTGTGTTTGGCAGGATGAAAGGTCGTGGGTGAGGGAAGGTGTCCTGCTCAGCAGACATGAGGAAGCTGATGGCCACTCAGTGGGACAAACCTCAGTGCAGGGCTGCAAGGTGCAAGGCTTTCTCCATCTGGAAACCTTCCTTGTACTCCAATCAAAAAGGTGAAGGATTTCCCATCCCCATCATGTCATTCATGTAGCACAAGAAAAAGGTACTTCAGAGTAATATTACTTGGACAGTTATGTGTACTCAAAAGAGCTTCTATTTGGGACTATTATAACAATACGTGTATTGCTATATATATATTTTTCTATTTTTTTTTTTTATATTTTCAATCAAAAGAGGTGAAAGATTCCCCATCCCATTTATGTCATCCCTCTCGTGACCACTGGCTGCTTGTTCTAGTATTTGGGCTGTCACACAGACAGGGTATTCTAGCTCATTTCAAATGCATGTCTTTTTTTACAGCTAAGAATAATTAAGAGAATAGAAGTGATAGCACAAGAAAAAGGTACTACAGAGTAATATTACTTGGACAGTTATGTGTTCTCAAAGGAGCTGCCATTTGAGACTATTATAACAATATATCTATATTGTTATATATATTGCTATACATATATAACAATATATGTTGTTATATTTATTGCTATACACATATAAATATATATATTTACATATACATATTGTTATATGTACATATATTTACAGTACATATTGTTATATATATATTGCTATATATATCTTTTCTATGTTGTTAATAGAAAAGTAGACACAGGTAAAAATCTCTTGGGTGCCCTCTCCATATCCTGTCTTCAGAGCACCATTTAAATTCTTGGGGATGAAATAGGGTGTCTGGAATTCGGCAACCTCACAAGACATGAGAATTGCCTCTTGCAGAGCCCATAATTATGGGACCAGTGATATAGATCTTAATTAGCATGAGCAAGTATCACAAACACCCACTGGCTGCTGAGGAGATGGGGCCATGGCATCTCAGAGTGCCATTTGTTCTGGAGGAGCCTGGCCAGGTGACAGCTGCCGAGGCAGGGCTCATTCCTGCGTGGGTTGCCAGCATATCCCATCCTCCCTCCCCCATCCCCAGGGATGTGCCCCAGCTTCCAGGGACACTGCCCCTCTCACCCCTGAGCCTTTCCAGAGATGATCCTGGTGTCAGGACAAGCTGCTCTCCGCAGGGAGTGGTGGCACAGGCTGGCCCAGCAGCTCATCTGTGACATCCCTCTTGCAGATGCAGCCAGGCAAAAGCTGGTGCTCCACGCAACAGCTGCACACAGCTGTCCATTCTCCAGCTGGGGTTTCCTGAGGGAAGGATCAAGTATGCGAGTGAAGCCACAGTGAGTGAGGCCAGCTCTTGCTTTGATTGTGTTTGTGATGTACAGGGCTACTGAACAGGTAGTGTTGGGGAAGATGAAACAGGAAAGCCTTATAAATATGATTGTCTGGCAAAAGATTTTGAGAATATGGAAACTATAAGTGAGATTGAAATGAAAGCAAGCTTTGAGACACCTCAGTTACTGAACAACTGGAAAACAATGGTGTGACCAGACTGAAGGTGATCCCCTTTTGATGAAACAAATACCCTCTGCTTGCAGAAAGCTCCAAGGGTCAGAGCAGACCCTACTAGCTTGGCAGAAGGGGCCCAAAGAGGAGTTTTTAGGGTTTAAAATGTAACACAGTATGGTAATGTAATAATTCTTACAGACTGTATGTAAATGCTATAGGATTTGTATCTTGTACTAGATTGGTTAGTCAGAATTAGAATATTCAACACAGAAGAAGATTTATTGTATTGTAACAGGAACTTCGCTCTCTTAGCTCTCGCCTCTTACCCTGTTTATTCTCTACCCCTTTTACTCTCTTACTCTCTTACTCTCTCACCCACTCATCCTCTCTACCCCTCTCTTCTCTCAGGCCTGCTCTGACCTGTGGCTGGCAGCTCCCAGGAGGGCACTGCACCCAGGCCCTTTGCAATAAACCCCAAGTTCCAAGACCAGAAGATTTATTGTATTGTAATAGGAACCTCCCTCTCTTATCCTCTTTTACTCCCTCTCTTATCCTCTTTTACTCACTCATCCTCTTTACCACACTCTTGCCTTCTCTCTCTTTACCACTCTCTTTACTTCTTTGGGGCCTGCTCTGAGCTGTGGCTGGCAGCTCCCAGCAGGCCCCTGCACCCAGGCCCTTGGCAATAAACCCCAAGTTCCAGACCTGGCTGCAGAGATCTCTCGCCTCCATCCGTCCCCACCGTGCTACCCCCTGACATTCCAACAGTACAGGGTGAAATAAGTTCTGCAAATGTAATAATGCTGGTTCCTGGATGCAAAACAGGGAGTGCAGCTGTGCTCATGAACTATGGGACATTTTTTTAATTTAATCCTACTGTTAAACTTTGTGCCAGTATTTGTAATCTGGAATTTTTTTACCCTCTTGTTACAAGGCCTGCTGGAAAACCCTTAACTGCCTTCATGGAATTAAGTTGTGGAAAATCTTAAAGGAATTAGAGAATTCACACATGGATCTTGTTTCTCTTTACTGGACTTTTTAAGGCTGAATGGCTGAGTGTTTGCCTTCAGGGACGCTCATGGCTCATGGGTTATGTCACTGCAATGTGGCCTCTTCTCCTTTGGTGGTTTATTTGTGATTGGGATTCATGTGAATGTAAACCCAGAATGTTTGATATGGGACAGTCTTGCCTCTAACTCTGCCAGTTTGCTTGGCAACAAGGAGTAAAGGTTGGAGGAAACCCTCTAGAAGGCAGGTAAACCTTTCATAGATCTGCTCAGTGTCTCCTCTGTGGAACATAATTTGGTTTAGCCATAGAGTTGCTTTGTAGAATACTCAATTTTTACCAGCTACTTTGAGGCATGGGGTGATGTGCCCTGGGTTTTGCAAAGCCATGAAAAGGTTGTTCCAGGGGGTGGTTGTCACTGGCAGAATCCAGGTCAGATCCTCTCTCTGACTTTCCCACTTAAAATGAGGTTTCACTCAGAGACAGAATGCCTCAGCTCCACTGGAAGTCAATAGAAACAGGCAATTTCAGAGAGCAATTCCCCATGGACAGCCACATCAGCAGAAGATGGATCACTCTCCTGAGACACCTATTTCTCTCCATTAACTTAAAGACAGCCTGGAGCAACAGTTCAGATGAGGTTCTTTGGCAGCAGAGCCTCACCCTGGCTCTGTCCACCCTGCTGTGCTCTTAGAGAGGCCACAGCCACAGACTCAACATCTGCTCCTTGCCCTTGAAGTGACAATTCACCATGGCCACCACAAGGACAGCCTGTCCATGTGGTCATGTCCAAACACAGGAGGGTTTAGACCTGTGTGCTTCAGAGTTTGTTATCTGCCCATAAATTGCTCCATTAGGCCTTCAAAATTCCAGATTTGTTCTTCCAGGTCTCAGCTCCCAGCAGGTAAAGTAGGAATGATTTAATCTCTGCTCCCTTCAGGGTTTTTGCAAGGACAAGCAGAGTCAGGCCTTGAGAAAAGCAGCTCCTATAGGATCTGTGGGGAGAGATGGCAGAAAAACACCTATCTGGCATTTTCAAGAGGGCCTGTGACAGAAGCCACTGGCATTCTGTTATTTGGGAAAAGGTCGCCTCATACCCCAGGAAGAAATTTTTTAAGCAACTTCATTGGATGTTGAATTAAGTTTGTCATTCTGCTTTTTCGGATTATGTAAAGTTTAAACAAATTTTGAACAGAAGGAAAAGTTTTAAATCCCCTGTGTTCTTCCCTTGCTGTCTGTGAACATAATCTGAGCCCAGATAAGCCTCAGACAGATGTTTATCTTAAGTGCATTCTCATGCAAGATAATACCAGAGGCTTGGAATGAAGATGTCAAGTGACCTTATAGAAAAGCTTCAATGTGGGTGTTCAGCTCTGTGATCCTGGTGCAAGATCTTTGGTAAGATTAAAATCAAAAATAAGTAATACAAAATGATGTGAAAAACCCACTGCAAGAGCATATCCATCTCTCTGGTGAGGAAAGGAAATTGTGATTTCTTAGAGCCATAGAATATTAGAACTGTTAATGTTGGAAATTACCTTTAAGGCCACCAAGTCCAACCATCAAGCTCACCATTAAACCATGTCCTCAAGCGTGGTATCTACACATTTTTTAACACTTCCAGGGATGGTGACTCCAGCACTCCCTTGGGGAATCTGTGCCAATGCTTTGCAATTCTTTCTGTGAAATAAAAAGTCCTAATCTCTAATCTAAACCTCCCCTGATGCAACTTGAGGTCATTTCCTCTCATCCTCTCACTCATTAACTGGGTGAGGGAAGAAACACACAAACATCTCACTATAACTCCTTTCAGGGAGGTTTAGGGCATGATTAGGTCTCCCCTGAAGCCACTTTTTCTCCAGACCAAGTAACCTCATCTCCCTCAGCTTGTTTAAACAAATTTTTAACAGAAGGAAAAGTTTTAAATCCCTGTATTTTTCTCTTGCTGTCTGTGAACATATTCTAAGCTCAGATAAGCCTCAGACCGGCCTTCCATTCCCATTCAGAAAAGGTTGTGGACCATAAGAGCCCCAGAAGTGTCCTTGGCCATGGCAAAAGAGAGCTCTTGTGACTTTGGAGATTCCCTGGCACATATGAATTTCTGCAAACATTCATTCCTCAACAGGCAGGAGAGAGGGTCGATGATGGACAGGGAAGTGTGAAAAAGTAGGAGACAGAAGGGCTAAAAATACACCAGGATTAAATTGATTTATATAAAGAGAGGTTATACAGGTGTGCTGTGAAGAGGCAAGTGCAAGGAAAAGTGAGTTATGTTATGTTATGTTATGTTATGTTATGTTATGTTATGTTATGTTATGTTCTTTTGTACCCATATCTAACCTCATGTTGGGTACTGAGGAACAGGTTTTGGTAGAATCTGATTCTTAGCTTGTAGTGGCTGATAGGAATGGAGATTGCTTCAGTTAGGATAAAAGGACCTGGAATTTTTTAAATATCATAATATAAGTGATGAAGGAAAAAGAGAAAATCATATCCAAACTAAACTGATGGCAAAATTAATGGTGTTTTATGCGTGGTTTTCTGGTTCCAGAGACACATCCCCAGCAACATCTTTGATACCCAGGAACATCACAGCACTGCTGGAGGGACTGTGCCATCATGCCCAACTCCAAATCAAGCAGAATAACACCAAAATCAGCCCCAATATTTTAGCTCTGATGACTCTTCCGACCACTCATTTTTCTGCTTTCATTCAGCCACTGGGTCCTTCACCATATCACACAGGTGCCCCAAGAGGAGCTTGGTTGCAAGCAGCAGCAATGCAGGCTCAGAGAAAGTGTTTGCAGCACCAAAATTACAAACATTCACCAAAAATTACATCTGCCTTTAGGGGAAACAATGCTGGGAAGAAGGTTTGAGAAGCAAAGGGAAGATTGACCCCTTACCCCTCACAATCTTTTCCCTTCTTCTTGCAAACAACCATTCTTAGTCTCTATTTTCAAGGTTGGTTGCTGTCAAAGGCCTGTAATGTTTCTTGCTCATTCTGATCTTGACCACAACTTTGCCTTGAACCAGCAGAGGAGGTGGGGGCATAATTGAACAGACCTGACATGTCCAAGCTGCAGAAGAGAGTGTAGAACACAGGAATGAGATGTCAGATCTTGGGTTCTGAGTTGTTGGAATGGCTCCCGAGGTATTAAAGAGTCTTTTCCCAGCCCCATGACCAAAGAAGAAGTCGAGGTTCCTCAGCTCTGGTTCTCAAGGCTGTTTATTTTCTCTTATCTATGACATTCTGTCTCTGACCCACTGAGGTCTGTCCAGCAGGTTGGGTTGTGGCACACCGATCACCCTTGGGGTGGTGTTAGCTTTTTATACTTAAACCTACGTGCACTTTATTTACAATAATTTTCCAATACCTATCCCCTGTGTTAGACAGTCTGTCTCTACCCTAAACCAATCCAGAAGTGTCACCATTGTTATGAGCAGAAAAGTTGCCCATTTTTTAAAAAAGGTTGCAGAGTTCACAGGTTGGGCCAGTTGCTGCCAGGGTGGAGTTCTAACTGTTGTTATTGTAATCACTGTTTTCGTTAACTACCTGTTAATAGTTTAGAATCCCCCTTTTGTGAGTGACACCCTGCTGCTCCCTGGAGGATGGCACCCAGATGGTGAAGGGGAGGGGACATCGAGTTGACAAGCAAATGACCTCAGGACCAGCATGCAACGGGAGTGACCCCTCACCAAACCTAGCCAAAAACCCCTAAAACAATGAGCCAAAACAAAATTGATTAATCAAAGTGATGTCTAGATGTGAGGAACAGAACCTAGTATCCACTAAGACCCTTTTTACTCCTCACCTGAACAGCAAAGATGTTGGCTATACAGAGGACCTCAAATGTTGACCTGAGAAGCAGGGAATTTCCTGATGCTCTTGTGATGATGGAACCCCCAGCTCTGCCCACACACCAGTGGACAAAGTTGCATCTTCGTCCTCCTCCAAGTCCCTCCTGGGAGCAGCAGCGGTGTGAGTGCAGACCCATTGGTTCTCCCCCCCCAAGCTGATCACTTTTAATAAAGGCATTAAAAAGGAGAAAGGTCTCTTGCCCGTGTTTATTTCAGCATCACAACAGAAGATGGAGAGCAAGAAGAAGGAGGACAGGCCATGCCCAGATTCCTCCATCTTGCCCCTTGAACCCCCATTCTAAATCGCCAAAATTCTACTTTTTCACCCTGTGAGAAATTCACTATCATTCTACTCAAACTCTTGTGGCTTGTAACTCCCCACACAAAGTTGGTAACTGTTTCCATGGGTTAAAATCAAAGGCACAGGTGTCTTTGACTCGGTGCCAAGGTCTCTGAGTCCCCTGGCAGGGTCTCCAGTCCTCCAGGGCAGCCAGAGGAATGTCCTGGGCTCTGGCAGTCAGGCAGAATCTCCCACCATATGTGGGAGTTCACCTGGAGTTCACATCTGACTTCACTGTGGAGCTGGAGCTGATGCGTGGGCTCACATCCATCACATCCCCTGGCTGGGGGGATTTCAGTGGGGGAGCTTGTTTTGGTGGAGGAAGATCACAGGGATCTGCCAGCAGGAACTGAGCAGCAGCAAAGACTCCAGGCAGAGACAGGAAGGAGGAGGAGGAGGAGTTTAAGGTAACACCATACACGTAGGTGTGAAACATATTGATTCTCCCAAGCCCAAATTGCAATGCCTGTGTTTCAGTTTGAGCTCCCTGACTGTACTCAAACAAAAGCTATAAGAGACTTGTTGAAATATAAGAGCTTATTTCTGTCTCTGGTGTTTTTGAGCTCTCCAAGTCACAGCAGTGGGATGATTTTTTACAAACTACACAAGCACTCATGAATGTACAGACTGAGGCTAAGTTTATAATATTCAGTGCAGGCAGGTTTGAGCTAGCTTTGACAAAGCTGGGTCATAAGAGAAGCCCCAAGCCCACGCTTGCACTGCCAGCCTGGTTTAGCCTCTTGTGGGCAATGCAAAGTGATTGGGGGCTGCACAACAGACTCAAACTTCCCCAAATGCCATGCCAGGCCCCCTTTAAGCTGTGTGCAGGAAGCACAGGACTCAAAACTGTCTCACATTCCCCCCCTCACTCACAATTTGAGCGGATGACCTGAGTTGCTTTTCTCTGCCACCACCCCCGTGAGACAACTGGCTGAGCTTTTTTGCTGTAAAAGCACTCAGCCATACGAGGCTTGGCATCAATCTCTGCAAAGCTTTATTCAGCACTCTTCTGACAGCCCTGCAGAGCATTCCCTGTTAGAGCAGGATGGCAAGACAAAGAAAGAAGCAGCAAGAGAATCCTGCAGCCTCCAACGTGCTCCTCACGGCTGTTTGCGAGCTCTGCCTGTCTGGCCTGAAACGTGTGTACAGGCCGTGTCCTAAGTGCCCTGATAAGATTGGGGCTCCAGAATGTGTTGTCCTGAGAACATTTGCTGCTGTTTATCTGTGAGCTGAAAAACTTTCCAAAGTCCCCCAGCCATCAGCCCCGACACCCTGGCTCAGAGCAGATGACAGGCGGAGGCGATACCCAACAGCTTTCGTGCCACGGGGTGATACACAAGTGGCTGAGAACCCAAAAGCTCAGCCTGAGCTGTTGAGTGGGGTCTGCTGACACCCTGGTGGCTGCTGATACCCAGCACTGCTGCTCTTGTGGCATCCTGTGGGAAAGTGTGGGATCTGTCCCCTCCTCATGCTCCCGGAGCTGGGAGTCAGGAGGTGACAGCCCCATCCTCCCTTCTGCTGCCATCCAGGCTGTCAGACCCAAGCTAGGGGTGAATTTATGCATCAGCATCAGCTTATGAGCACATATAAATATAGAAATATATATATAAATATAGAAATATATATATTTCTCCAGCACAGATGTGTTTAATATGATGGATGTGGGAAAGGTGCCACAGGCCCTGTGTGTGGGCACCTGTGTTTTTCTCCTTTGCAGTGCCAGTGGGCAGGGGCTGTTTTCAACTTGAAGGGATTGACATCAAGCTGTGCCTACTTTCCTTCCATGTGCAGGGTAGGGAAAATGTGGGGAAAACTCCCAGTGTGGTGCTCACTGATGTGGTCCCAAGACTACCCGCCCACAACCTGCCTGTCCCTGATTTGCTGATGTTATCCCAATATACTAGATGTTTATGTCATTTCTATAGAAAAATAGTTTCTGAATTTATTTTTCCATTTTTCAGCCAAAACCCCTCCCAAACTACTAGAAGTAAAACTTAATCTTCTTACTGTACACATCCCTATAAATCCTTCCAGACTTGGTGGGGTGTTGTATGGTTTAATAGCTTAATTAGGGAATGTTTATGAAGCACTTCTGATATCATTGCATGAAAGATGCTGTAAAAGCACAAACTTACAATATTTTCATCACCCAATTAAGTTCAGGCAACATATAGGGAAGAGATTTATTCACATAACTTAAGAATTTTATAATTCTTACAGAGCTTGCTAAAAGCTCAGAGAAGACTACAGCTACCAACTGCTGACAGTCCTGGAGGTTTCTGGTAACCTGTGTCCTGTGGGGAGGGAAAGCATTTTCTCTGAGAAGTTGGGTTTTATCCAATCCTGCACAATCTACAGGTTGGTGAAACTTGTTTGGCACTGGGGCCTCCCTCTACAATTTGAATTCCAGGCAGTAATTGCACTAGAGAAACCCTGTGAAAACTTGGAGTTAGGCATTATTTCTGGGAGTCCTCCTCATCAAACAAGCTAAAAATAACAATAAAAGCCCCAAGTTTTTTTGGCAGGGGGGTAGCAACCAGGGCCCATCATGCCCAGGTCCCACCTACCCAGCTCTAGAGTAAAGGTCTACATGGAGTTATTTGCTTTCTTCTCATCCACACCCCTGATGTCTGCCAGCAGAGTGGTTTTAATCAGTGATTTATGTGCTTTTTGTATCCAGAGCAAACACAGAGATATTGATTTCCCCCCACATGTACTTCTTTCTTTGTGTGACTTCAATTTTTGAAGTCTCTAATCTTCTCCCCAACTGAGCTGAGAATCTGGCGTGTGCCACCGCCACACAACCAATTCCAGGCAGAGGTGGGCAAAACCCCTCTATTTTGGAGAAATAGCTACATTGTAGGAAAGAAATCTGGGAGGTGAAACAGGTATTCTAAGAAAATCTCAGCTGAATGGGTGGTCTTGAGCAGCAACACAACTTTTAGTGAAAGATACCAGCATGCTGCTTCATTAATGTGGGGTGAGTCTTTAGCAGGTTTCCATCTCCTCCTTGTCCAAAAAATGCTGCTGATGGTGCAGAGGAGGGTGACAGGCAGAATCAAAGGTATGGAACAGCTCTTGTGTGGAGATGGATTTAATAGAGGGCAGATAAAGTGAAGGAGGATGTGATAGAGGGGTATAAAATCACGACTGACCTGCAAAAACATGGATAGAGAAGGAGACTCTGGCTCCTTTGATCCAAGGACTCAGGAGGTGTTAAATAAACCAGCAAATGGCATGTGGGATAGAAAGAAAATGAGATATTCTGCACTGCCTGTGCACTACAGCTTTGGAGCTTGGACCAGGGGATGCTCTGGATATTCTGGGGTTTTTTGGTGGTTTCAAAGTGTGACAGTGCAAAGCAATGAATGAAAGATCCTCCAGGGATTGCCAAGCACAGGGAGTTTGCTGGGATGTCACAGGGTGCCTGTGTGCCCACCCTGCCCCTGCTCACAGTGACAGTGGGACACTGGGCAAGACTGAGCCCTGGCTTGGCACAGCACAGGTATTTTTGTGTTTCTGTTATGTGACATTAATTTGTCAAAAATGAGCAGTTTCCTGTTAGCATCTGCAGACAACAGCTCTGTTTTAACACACCAGGGCTGAGCCCAAGACATTCAGGGTGAGATCTGCCTGTTCTGGAAAACCTTCTCTGTGATGGCTCTCACCCAGACATGTCAGGGGCCTCCAGCACATGACCAGCCAATGTAATTTCCTTATTTTCTCCTCAAGAGTTTGTGAAAAAAGGTTTAGCTACAAAACCTGAGCAAATGCAGGAGCTCAACACTGATTTTTTTTTTCCTTCCTATTTCCTCCTAAACACAAAATCTTCTTGCTCCTTTTGATTCTGAGATTAAATCAAAATTTATCCTTCATCATTATGGGGGCATTATAAAATCCTTACTGATCAGGTGGTTCCTGACTCTGCACCTTCTAAAATAACCCCCCAAAACCAGAGTGTGGGATTTGCAGGCAACCCCAACAAGGGAAGAGATGAGAATCTTGACTCCATGTTTCAGAAGGCTGATTTATTATTTTATGTTATGTATTATATTAAAAGAAAATTATATACTAAAACTCTACTAAAAGAACAGAGAGAAAGGAGACATCAGAAGGCTAGAAAAGAATGATAAAAAACTCATGACTGAGCACAGTCCCAACACAGCTGGACCTGTGATTGGTCACCAAGTAAAAACCATCCACATGAGACCAATCAAAGATGCACCTGTTGGTAAGCAGCTCCAGACCACATTCCAAGCAATCAGATAACCATTGTTTACATTTTGCTTCTGAGGCCTCTCAGCTTCTCAGGAGAAAAATCCTAGCGAAAGGATTTTTCAGAAAATGTGTCTGTGACCCCAGAGGACACCATTCCCCTTCGTGGTGATCAGACAGCACTACCTTCTTTCCTTGTTCAGCTACAGTTCCCATTTTGATGGACTTCTAAAATGCAGAATCATGGAACACCTCAAGGTGCAAGGGACCCACAAGGATCACTAATCCCAACTCTCTGCTCCTTGCAGGACCACCTAAAATTAACCCCGTGACTAAGAGCACCATTCTGTGAATTCTGGCAGGTTTGGTGCTGTGGCCGCTGCCCTGACCATGCTCTCAGTGAGGAACCTTGTCCTGATGTCCAAGCTGAACTCATCCTGGCACAGCTTCATTCCATTCCCTCACATCCTATCACCAGCCATGTCACGAGCCTGCTCTGATCCTCCTCCCACCTAAGCCCATGTAAATTTGAAACATTCCCTCTGCCTTTGATCCAGGTTGCCAGCGTGAAGAATCTGACTCTGAGGTCTGGACAGAGGATGTGGCCAGAAGAGCTGATAGAATTCCAACTCCAAAGTTATCCACAGCACTGTCTTTGTCTTCTGGCTCGCTGGAGACGTGGTCATGTGCAGCTCCACGTGTTTCTTCAGTGTTAGTGAAATTTGGAGAGATACAATGCTTTTAGCCTAGGCAAAATGCAACAACTCAAAAATTATTTCAGTTTCATTTACAATATTTTATTATCGTATACCGTCAATCCTCTCCTTCACTGGTTGTATTTTCACTTCTCCATAGAACAGGCCTTTCAAACATTGCAGTATCATCGCTTCTAATTCAGGATTGTTTCAGTCCCTTACATCCCTGTGTACACTGGGAGAGCACAGGGCTCAGATAGCAAAATAAATCTTAAAGCTATTTTTTTAGTTTATCATTTTATTTGGAGATAACTTAGAGTTTCCCCTCAGCTGTGGAATTACAGCCTGTACATTACATTAGTAGTTATTTTGTCCCTCAAAACACCTTGTCACTGAATTATTTCATGCAGGAACCTTCTCATAACTTATCTCCTCCTCTGACTTTTTCACACTTAAAGGTCACAGTCCTCTGCCTCTGATATCACCAGCTCTCACTGCAGAAAGGGTAAGAGTCCCAACATGTGGCAGGAATTTGAGGAGGAGACAAAGCACTGCAGGAAAAAAAGCCTTTTTTTTCTTTTTCTTTTTTTTTTTAGCAGATAATTTATGAGCTGTTAGAGAGGAGAGAAAAAGAGGTAAAAGGAAGGGGGAAAAAAGGAAGAGAGCCAAGCAAGACAGACATTGCCAACCAGAATTCATGGCTGCACACAGATGCGGTCCCCACCTCTCCCTTGCTCCCTGTATGGATTTTGTTGCCTGTCTCACCACTTCTGAGTGATATTATTTTAAAAAAACATCACCTGAGTGGCAACCACTCTCCTGCCTACCCAACAGCAGGGTGTCCTTGTAACAGGCCTTATAAATAAATACAGCCTGCAAAATGCTCAGTGGAGGATCTGCACCTACAACAGGAGCCCAGGGCAGGGGTGAAGTCAGCATGAAGTCACCTTGAACTGAATTCCCCCCAAAACAGCCCTGATGGGGTCCCAAACATCTGATTTGAATTTTATTGGGGTACAAACCAGAACAGAAGGATCTCCCAGCAAAAAGGAGCAGGGACTTGCTGGGTGAGACAATGGAAGTAAATCAGGCTGTGATTAACTCTTTTGCTCCTGGAGGCCTTTCCACTGCTCAGACCCAGGTGTGCTCAGGGACACCCATGTGTCCTGTTTCAAGGTCAGCACCAACTACAAAACTCCCTGTGTCCAGATTTAGACTGGAATCCAAAACACATGAGGGACAAGTTAATTTTGCCTCTGATAAAAGGGGGGGGGGCTGGCCCGCAGATTTTGCTGTGTTTCAATAGCAAGCAGGAAGGAAAGAGGAACCCTACTCAGGCGGCACAATTCAGGTTTCCATTTGGCAGGAAATATGTTAAAGATAAATGGATTTCCTTTGGAAAAGCAGAAGCTTAACTGAGACAACACACTGTTTTAACACACTTTTAAAGTAATAAAAACTGTTGTAGAGGCTCTGCAAAAAGCCAGAGCAGCAGGTTCTCCCAAACCAAACCATATTCCAACACATGTTCTGCAAGGACCAGAAAAGCAGGTAATGACAGAACAATGGATAAAGAGATGGAAGGGCATTTATAGATAAATAAAGATTTGTAAATATTAAATTGAGTCTTAATGGACTTGCATTCTCTGCCAACATATTTACAAGGAAAAAGGATTAACAAGGAGTTTGGCACAAAGACCTCCATCTACAGAGCAGTTTTTCAGGAGGATCTGCTCTTTGAGAGAAATATTTATGTGAGTAGTCTAAAACTACTGGAAAAATCCATCTCTCACACAGAGGCTGACCTGTAAAATGTTTGTTTTTTTGCTTTCCATGATGAGAAAAGTCTGAGATCTGCACTGCTGCTCTAAGATAAATTCTGCCTCTGGAAGAACTGTTTAAATGCCTTATTATTACATGATAGAGATGTGCTTGACTTTACTATTTATTTCCAACAATGGTTTTGCTTTGTGTTGACAAAGGAGAAAACTTAGAGGGGGAAGCAGAATATTAAATAGAAACTATTTCTCATGCTTCTTCTAACTCAAAGCCATGATGTGCTTTTAGTTCTATTATCTCATCAGTGTTAGTCCACTGCAAATTCACTGGAAAAGTGAACAGCTCTGTTAATAATTGTACATTTCTTGGGAAGGAGTCACTTGGATGCTCTACATCTGTAACCAAACAGTGGGTGAAGGATGAATTGTGTGGGGCTGAGCTGAGACACTGGGAGCTGCCATTTCTCCCACAGCACTCCTGGTTCTCCACACCTCTGAAATAACTTGCCCATTACAATCCACCTGAGCACAGTCTCCATCTCAGGTTGCTGTGGCAACTTCATTAATTTCAAGCTGAATTGAGCTGATTAGGTCCCAGGATAGCATCCACCTTAGCCTGCATTCCCACTGCCTGGCACAGCCATGACCTTTAAGCAAATTGTTGCTCCTCTCAGTGTGAGCAGCAGCAGCCACCCACGAGCCTCACAAGATGAGAGTTCCCTATCTTCATCACAATATATTACAGAAAAGTTCAGTCTTGATTCCTTCCCTGCACCATCTGAACCATCAGCATTACTGCAGTATTCAGGAGTGTGAAATGCTCGTGCACCACAGTGGATTTGGTTTTTCTGATCCATTTTCATTCATTCCTGTCCCTCGTCTCTACCTGACGCACTCTGTCCATCCCAGGTCTGACTCTGCATCACAAACACCTCCCCTGCAGGAGCAATGTTGGGTATTTTCTTTATTTTTTCCTCCCCTAAAGTCTATCTTTATTCTGATCTCAAATTAAAATTAACAATCTCAAATCAAATTTTAATAAGTGAAAGCCATATACTTTGCAGCAAGAATTGCTGGTTTAAGTGTAGAAACCAGGGGAACAAGGAGTGAATTCACAGCCATGTCCCAAACTCTGGGAGCTGGAGAAGGGGCCTGTGAGATGAGGAGATAGGACAGCATTTCCCTTGGGACCAACTTCCTTTTGCTGATCCATAGAGTCCACCCAGCACAGAACTGCACAAGCACAGGAATGGGACTGAGGAGTGGGAAAGACAAGTAGAGGGGCATTAAGGCCATCAAAGACCCTCAAAACCCTCTGACCCATTTCCAGAAGGACCCAGGGGAATGGACTGCATTTGCATTTTCATTTTCATTCGTATGAGAAGTGAGAAACCTCATCCCAGAGCAGGGAAACCTTACCTGTGGAAAGGTACCCCCATGAAACCTGGGCAGTGCTCATAGGACCCTGGGCACCCTGTTGGCTGGATCAGTGCTGGAACCAGGACTTGTGATCTCCTTTCCTCTCCTACCTGATCTCCCTTTCACCTTTCCTTCTCTCTTTTTTTTTTTTTTTATACTTTTATTCCTCTTATTATTAGAGGGTAGGGGCAAAATTTACCCCTTTCCATGCTAAGTTTGCAATTTGCTAATAAAACTCTGTGGGCTTTGTTTTGGGACCATTTTGGCTTTTGCCATTCTTTTTCAACCACAAACATCTGCCATTCTTGGGCTTTCCCTTCCACACAGGACTGGGACACAACAGTAAGGGGAAACTTCAGATCTGCCAAATTTAAACATTTACATCATTTGGGTAGTTCATGAAGCCCAAGATGAACTCACCTGGATTGTGTGCAGTGAACAGATCAATACTTTACCCACGCCCATTTACCAATGCAAGGTTCATAAAATAATTTTCTCATTTTTAAGGATATTTGCTTTTTAAGAAACCACTCAAACAGGAGTTTCAAAAAACACCAAGTATGAGTTTGTTCCATTATATTAGGACATCATCATCATTACTCCGGTGCTGTGTTTGGCTGCTGCTGTTATTAAGTCCTCTGATGTTTGTGCAAGGAGAGAAATCACTGCACTTCAGATTATTTAACACCTAAATGAAAGGGAGCTGGTTCATCCCACGGAGTTGCTAGGCAGCCATGGCAGAGCAGCAAGCAAGGACAAATAAACAGCTCCAGGAACACGAGCTGCAGCAGGGTAGACCCTACCCCTGCAAGATTGTGCAAACCACACATTTTGTGAGCAGAAAATTATGCAATTAGGAGAGGAGTAAGGCAAACTGCTTGTGAAGTTGTTCTGAAACTTTTCAGCATTTTTTTCCTTTTCAGTAATTTCAGGCAGGAACTAGTAAGTACCCAGGTTCCCGCCTACTCTCCCCTGTGGAGCAGAGACACAAGGGATTGGCTCCTTTTCTATTATAGGATACTCTCCAGGAGAAAAAATCAGCCTGGGAATTTCAGAAACTTTAGAGTAGTTCAGGTTTTTCATTTTACAAAGAGCACCATACTTGTAATTATCAATTAAACGGGGAAGATAAATGAAAATATTTCACACTGGCATAATCTTTCCAGAGGCTCAAGAGGACACTGTCAGAAAAAACTTTGGTCTATCAATAGCCCAGCCTGATATTCTGACACCAGCTTTTTTGCAAATGTGACCATATAAATCCTGATTCCACTCCAAAAATTACCAGTGGCTAAGATATCTTTCTACAGCCCCCTCTGACATATTTCATGTTGGTGCATGAGCAACAAGGTAGAGGTTATAGTCATGAAGGAACAGGTATCATGGAGAAATCCCAGATGCATTCCTCTCCTGGGAAAAGGAGAATTTCCCCACTGGAAAATTGACACTGGGCCCTCTGAGTCTGGCTTATCAACAACATCCTTTGGTGGAGCACCTTGGGCTTTATGAAGCTGGATAAATCCAGAGCTGTTCTTCAGCTGCACAGTGACTACAATAAAGTTCAAAAGGAGATGTATGTCAAAAAATGTAGCAACCAGTCACTTTGTATTTTTTTCTTTTTTTTCTTTCAAATGCAAAATAGCTGTTTTGAGTTGAGTCTGACAAGGCTGGAGTTTTGTCACAAATTTACAAGTTCTTGACTTGGAAAGAATAGTTCATATTTATTAAAAAAATCTTTCAAGAAGCTTAGTTTTCTGGATGCAAACAACAATCATGAACTGCCTTAACAACATGTCATTTTGTTCTGGAGTACTTACATGAAGTGCTTTTCATCTATCTGAAGATGAAAGAATGCATTTATTAAAACAAACAAAAAAATAAGGCCGAGTAATTATTTTTGAGGTGGGGATGGGAAAAAGGTGGAAAAATCTAAAGATGTGCCAGGTTTCACATGCAACTGATGGGTTTGTTTGTCTAAGTGAGAATGTCTGGTGTTGTCTGTGTCTGGTGGGGGCACCGATTGGTACAGGCAGGGAGGAGTAAAACACTTTATGATCTCCATGGTGTGGCTCCAACTAGGGCAAAAAACAGGGCTAGAAGTGCTCCTGTCTCTATAGTGGCCTCTGTTTGCAGCATTTCTGCAGGTGTCTGCACAGCAGACACCTTAACTGAAATGAGATTTTTCCCCTCCCAATGTGGTTACTGCAGGCAGAGAGGCTGCACTGCTCTGGGATCAGCTTTTAAAGGGAGTGGATGGAAGATGAGCTCTGTCTCTGCCCTGGGGCTTTCTGCCTGCTCTCTGAGCTCTTACAGAGCTGCCTTATGCACCAGATATTTGGGAGATCTGAGCCCATCCAGCTCTGCCATATAAGGGATTTCCCAGAGCGTGTCTCCATCATGCCTGTTGGGTATTATCTGTACAACCCCTTCGGGCTGGATTATCTCCTTTACTGAAATCTGCTCCATATAAGGGGCTGGGAAAGGGCTGTGCTCCTCCATCTGCTCGTGCCTTGGAGTGGTGAAAGGACTGTGTGCCTGCAAGGGCTTGGCTGCAGCCCCAGACCCCCCCATGCTGACAGGGCTGGAGCAGTTGGCATGGGATGGGAGCCTGCTCTCCCTGTGGTTTGCCACCCTCCAGACCTTCCCTGTGAAACCTCTTCAGAAATTGGGTGGTTTGGTTACATAATGGCCAGGTAGGTGCCAGGTAGGTGATGCCCAAATGCTGGTGCAGGGTATGACATCAGCTCTGGAACATGGCATCCCTGGGAGAAGTCAACATCCAGGAAAGTGTGGTCAGTTCTGTTGTCATGAAACTGCTAAGATTAATTTTATTTGTGGCAAAATCACTGTTTAATCTCCTTTGTAAGTACCAAGATGCAGTGGCTTTAGGTAAGATTGATATAGAACAGCAAATGAGAAGCAGAAAGGTTTTCCACCCATTCCTGGGATGCACAATAGTAAGTTAATAGTGGCACAAAACAACCCATGGTCAAAGCAACTTTTGCATCCCCCCATGAGTATGTGGTGTGTTTTGTATATGAGTGATTCTTTATAGAATTTTACTCCCATAAAAGCTTTTCTTTCCTCATTTTGTACGTGTGCCAAGTGGCAAGGAATGCCAGAGGCAATTAAAACAAATATGGCTTGAATTACAGGCCTGTTCCCACAGGACCATATGATAAGTAAACGGGTTAAGATGTTCAACAAGGAAAAGTAGATGTTGCAGAGAATCCACTTTCCCAGAACTGACATTGGCTTGGTTTTCTTGTGCTCATCCCTCTCCCTCTGAGCCAGGGTCTCTCCAGCACCCCTCCATGCAAAGGGGATGAAAAAGGACTGCACCTCCATCCAGTGCCTGGTTTCCACCATCCTGCAGTGTGGAGCCACATCTGCTAAAAGGCCAAATTTTACTTTCCCAGCCCAAGTTCCAGCACCTACTTCCAATGTGGTTTTTAATGTGGGTGAAAGCAAGTAAAGAGCTTCATGTTCCCATAGAAAAAGAGTAAGAATATCAAAATACTGAAAGATGGGGGGAAAATGTAAAAGGTTGTCCATCTTAGATGTCTGCTGTCATATTAGATCAGGGAAGGCAGAAAAGGTCAGATTATTTATTATTTCAACAGTGCATTTCCTTTGGTGAACTCTTGGTAGTGCCACCCTCTCCACTGTGATAGTGATAAGATAAAGGATTGGGGTTTGGGGGAATGCTGAGTCCTGAACTAGAACTGAGGAAGGCCAAGTGCAAGCTCAGCCACGTTCAAAGGGACACCTTCAAGGGGTACCAAATATTTTGACACAGATTTGGGAAGGAAATTGAAGAAATGCTTTATGCAGAATGACCCCAATGCAAGTGTTGATCAGGAAAGAATCAATATGTGTGGTCTGGTCTCTAGAGAAGGGCATGAGGCTCCCTCAGAAGATCAAGGAGGAGAAATCATCTGGACATCACTGTGGTGCCCCTTTCTTAAGACAAATTTCTGTTCCACACAACCTCAATCATTTACACTGCTGTGATTAATACATTAAACTTTGTACTCAGCCCTTTTCCGTTAAATTTTGGGCTTAACTCTCCTTTTGCATTACATTTCTGGTAACTGGGGTGGACATGGGCAGGTCTTGGCATCACTAAGGGTTTGAGTCACAGAAACACCATTAATCACCAAGGAAAATGGTGCCCCAGTAGAAAGCCATAAACAAAGTCACATTTCAATACCTTCAGACTGTTTAATGTCCTCAAAAGCCAGGGCTTGGTCCACATCTCTTATGCTATTGGTCTGGCACAGAATTATTTGAATGGATTACTGGTAATTCCCCTTTGGCTTTTGGCCAAAACTCTCCATAAGAAATTTTTATTCAGCTAACTTTTTTCTTCCTCTTTTTTCTTTCTTTCTTTTTTCTTTTTTTTTTCTTTTTTTTCTTTTTTTTTTCTTTTTTCTGTTGACAACATAATTTTGAAAACAAGGAAAAAATGGTGCCTTTGGAATGGTGCCTGTGCTTCCCTGAGCTGGAGGAGATTAGGAAAAAGAGAAATCTTTCTTGTTTTGCTATCAAGGAAAATTAACCAGACAGCTTAATTTGAAAATTCCATCTAAAATGATGCTATTTTAACAACTTTTGCCATTTTTTCCTTAAGATGTTTATTAGAATTTTTCCTTCATTGTCTATCACTCATAAGGGAAGGAGTTTCTGGCCAGAACATGTTGAGAAACTTGTTGCAAGGTAGAGGGGAGAGGTAGCAGGAGGAACAAGGTGACTTTTTTTTTTTTTTCCTCCATATTTTACACTGCAGAAAAGAGCATTGCAGACTTTAATTGGGTCAAAGTGAAAAGGAGACCTTATAAACACTGCAGCTTGAGATTGCAAAGCCTCAGTTCTGGGCTTTTTACCTTTTATGCTTCCATTGCATTCCCACTTATCATCCTTCCTTCTGCAGGTGAACCTTCCATGAACACTTTTGACCCAGCACTTGCTGATGTCAAACACCTACCAATATTATCCAAAGCTGGTGTAGGTGACACACTGCAAAGATCCAGATGAATTCTTCAGTCTTGTGACCAGTGACAGGACTCGAGGAAATGGCAAAAAGCAGAGTTGGGGAGGTTTAGGTTAATTATCAAGAAAATGTTTTTCTTGGTAATGATTGGGAGCTGGAACCCAGGGCAGTGCTCACAGTACCAAGCCTGGCAGAGCTCAAGAAACATTTGGGGAAGGTTCTCAGGGACAAGGTGGGATTTTTGGGGTGTCCTGTGCAGGGCCAGGAGTTGGACTCCATGATGCTGATGGATCCCTTCCAACACAGAATATTCTGTGAACAAAGAAGGAAGGAGGGAATGTGTGAGTATCTGAGTCAGAGCTTAAGTCTTAACACAGACCACAAATTTGGACAGCTAGGAAGAGGTGAATAGGGTCAAAAACCAGTTTAGTTTACAGTTTAAATAGATAAATAAATATAACATATATATAAACCTGTAGTTTAAATAGATAAATAAATATAACAACACTGCTCACCTGTTTTCCTTGCCAGATCTCATTGCTCATTGAAAACAGTCACTAATGTTGGGTACTTACAATACATGCATCAATTTATGAGCCCTCATTCACCCAGGATGCTGTGCCAGAGATGTTTTTAAATCTTTTGCTTACAGGGGAAATCTCCCCTAAAAGGGAATTTGTGAGCTGCTCAACAGATGCTCTAAGTCTGACCCCCTATAAATTTATGGCAGTATTATTGAGGGTGTAAACAGCAATAATGCAATTTCTCTTAACCCAGTGCAAATAATTGTGCAATATTTTGCTGGCCTAAGAGGTCAGACTGTCCTCACCTGGCTCCCTGCTTTGGCAAAATGGTTTGGCTTAGCCCTGTACCAAACCTGGGTGATGGCTCAGGTTGTTACAGTCTGCTCTTTAGGGACCCACATCATCTCAACACCGTCCCCACACGCTCTTCTTCCAGTCCAGCAAGAGGGAAGGAAAAATCCCCCAGGAGCACAGGTCTGTAGCAGTAGCACAGGTCTGTCCCGTGTGAACTTCTTGTCAATACATCCCTGTATGATCTGGGGGAAAAAAACCCCAAACTTTTTCACATGTCAAATCATCTTCTGGTGATGAATACTCTTATTTTACCATATTTGTATCTTATGATCATGTTATACTGAGCCCCACAATGCTGCTTTAATCAAGTGTGGGTCAGGTGTGGGTGAACACAAATTATCCTGAGCCTCAGCCATGCCTCTTGCAACAGAGGTAAAACTGGGGAGGACGAACACCAACTAGAATTATCATTATCATGACTGAATGAGCAGGCACAGCCCTCCTAAGAGGGTGGATTGATTTTTACCTGATTTATTGCTATTTATGCACATGCTTATCCTGTCTCCCGGAAATGGATACAAAGGCTTCCACTGATCTACTCATGTGAGTTAAGTAATTCAGAGTTTGCAGGCTTTGGGCCTAAATCCATGACAGCAAAGCATCTTGCTGCATGCCTTGAATTATCTAGACCAGAAACCTTTATTTCAGCTTGAAACTCCCCAGACCCTCTGCCTGTGCTTTCATAAGAGGATGACCTTAAGCCCCTGACATATTCTGTTGAAATGTGATTTAAAGTTCTGGCAGAAAGGCAAAACTACTTATTTTTTTTTTTTCCCTGAAAAACCACAATAAACAAACATAAGCTGCTGCCTTTCTCTGGCTCTTTACTTATTCTTGTAGATGGATTCCTCGGTCAGACAGGTAAGACACAATTGAATTTGTGAGCCTAATGCATATCAGTTCATGCACCCTAGACTGGCTCCCAAAACTGCACATCACACCATCTGTCGTGAATAGGTGGAGGGCAAATGGCAAAAGAAAATCTGCCTTGCAACACAGAAGAAAATCATTAGCACTGGAAAGGGGAAAGGGCGATGTTACCTGAAAAAAAGGCAACACATGCCTCAGGGAATGAGAGCTCATTAGAGTGCTTGTCTCTGTTTCCTTTATTGTTAACCTTCGTGGGTAAACACAAGCCCAAATGTTCATTTAAAGGATTTTAATGCTCAGCCACACGTAATTTTCAAGCACTTCCTAGATGTCTGTTCTTTGCCACGAGCTGTTTTTTTCTCTCCTCACAGCATTTGGGCTTTCCCTCCATACTGCTCCACATCTCAGCCTGTGGAACACTGTAACAGCCTGGGTGAAAATATTTCATTTTCTCAGCCCACCCCCTCACTAAACAGCACCAGAATCCATCAGCTTCCTCCCAGGGCTTCTCTCTATCATGGTGCAGCGCGAGGAACAGGCTGAAACAAGATGGTTTTGAGAGAAATAGCAAATTTTGTCTTTACAAACAAGCTGTGCTAGATAAAACCAGCATTGGGAAATAAAAGAAACAATGGGAAAAATCCCACTGAATGATGAATGGAAAAAGATATTTGCTTTTACAAATAAAATTTAGGTTTGCTGATAAATGAAATTAGACATTGAGAGATGAAAGAAACAATGGGGAAGAAAAACCCCTAAATCCCATAAGAATTAAAAATTAAAAGGGAGGGTTATAACTTAGAGGGAAATTTTTGGTATCAGGTATTTTGGGAAGTCTGTACCTCTCAAATACCTCAGCCAATGGGGAAAGAGAAGGGAAATGTGGCTGGGAAATTGGGATAAAAAGGGAGTCTGGGTCCTCCAAAAATTTGAGAGATCCCAGGGGAATGCCCCATGGCGTCTCCCTTTATTCCAATACAGTAAAAGGACTTTGTCTCCTTTTTGGACATAAACCTCTGGTGTTTGTGGATTAATTTTCCTAACAGTTTCAAGACAGTCTGTAGAATCAAGGGTCCAAATTAATTACATCACTTAAACATCATCACCACCATTCCCCAGTATTTCCCCTAATTCCAGGTTAACCCAAACAGTTTTGTGAATGTGTTGTGCCTTCAGGGAGGTTTGGGCTATGGTCCACCCACATGATACAGGGGTGCTGCCATGCCAAAATCCCCCTTTTATTTTCACTCATCAGCCTAGAGGATAACAGCATCCCCTTTTCATTTAAATGATTCAATTATGAACTTCCCCAGTGCTCGTTCTGTAATGAATTCCTTGATCAGAAACACTCGAGACGTTGCTAGTCCTGGGTATAATTGAATCTTTGTTCTGTGACTTGAACCTGCTATCAATACTTATTGAAGAACTGAACACACACTTGTCCACTGAGTGCTTAAAAGTGACTCAGGTTATTATGTTGTGGTTGATTTACAACAAAACCATCTGAATTATGAACTGCGTGAGGAAGAGCTAATTGAATTTGAAATGTTAAGGCTGATGGTGCTTCAGACTGTGATTAATACCAAGTCAAAAGCCTTCCCCAGGGAAGGGGGCATCAAGAGATGTTCAACAGCTCCACAGACATGTTTTATAGTGGGACAAGCCTTTCATTGGCAAAATGAGATTTATCTTTTTAGAGGTGGTTAATGCACAAGTTAAACCAGTATGAACTGCAAAAGGTTACAATGGGAAAGTTGTTGAATTGTGAGAGAATTTAGAAAAACAATAAAATCCTGCATCAGGCTGATTTTCTTTCTTTACATTTTAGCTTGAAATTTATGGAGGTAGTTTTAACCAGGTACCTATGTGTAACTTAACTTGAAGATTTAAATGGCAGGAGCAAGTTTGCTGCTATTGCTACTGCTCAGCAAATGCCAAACTCTACATTATTAATTGAACATAATAAATAGTTGGTGAAGAGGGATAAATTCCTCCAGAGTCTGATTCATCCCACTTACCTGAGATTTAAAAGGGGCATTATTGTCCTTTGTGAGGCACCTGTGTCTCATCAGAGACTTCAAATGGACCTTTTTGTACCAAACCTTGGGATAAATTATATTATAGGAAATTGAACTTGGAATGAAAGAGGGAACAACCTCTTGTTTAGCTTGTGTGACCAGCCCTTGCTCCTGTTTTCCCTGCTGCACATGTGTGTATTTTCCTCCCAGTGACAAGACCTGGGTGCATATTGTCTGGTCCATCAATGCAGATAACAGAAAAACTCCAGAGGCACACAACATGCAAGATTAATTCCCTTCAACTTCAGGCCCTTGTCATCCAGGCTCCTGCATGTCATCAGGCAGTGGACATGATTCACCTGACCAGATTTAGAGGACAAGGTGGATTGTGCTTTCAAATCCACTCACTCTTCTAGCTCTCTATCTCAATATTCCATAAGAAAAGCAAATAAATAATTCATAAATGGGTGTTTCCAGCGGTGTCAGATGTTTAATCACATGTGACCCACTTCCATTACCACTGGTGGCTGGGATGGATCCAAATCACAGACCAGAGCAGGAAAGGTTTGGGTGGCTGCTCCTTGAGCAAGAGAGCTGTTGAAATGTCCAGGATAAGTGTTTGAATTAGATTAATGCACTTGATGTCATGTATTTATTTTTAAGGTCCACCACATCCCTTCTGAAAGCATCTTCATGGGGTTGCTTCCTCAGTACCCGTTAGTTCTTCCTCAAACAGGTGATGGATGAGATATTTTCTTTCACTCATTTATTCTGTTTCTCTAAAAACAAGTCAGCTTTTAGGAAACGAAGGCTTTTGCTCTGATTCTGGCTCCCAGAAGTCTTATGCTCAAGAAAGATAAATTTTCAAGGTTTCTTTCAGCTCTGGGGTTTTTTTGTTTGTTTGGTTTTGGGGTTTTTTTTATGAATAGCCGACTTCTACTTTCTATGAAAAGGCACATTTGTCATAGACTTATCACACACAGTTGTCAAGATTACAAGGTGTGTTCCTACTGCTTTTGGTGTTGGCAAAAATAATTCCTAACTCCAGAAGAGTCAGTTATTTGTGGGCAGCTTTAAAGGATGCGTTTGTATTTCTTGCTGAATTAATAGCTGCAGTTGTGGAAGCACAGAAAAATTTGAGTCCTTAACCAATCCTACTTCTGCAAATACATAAACCAGATGTTCTTGTGATTTCTAAGCTGACATATATTCACTTCAGTGGAGTTAAAGGGATTTCCTGGCTGGATAAGGATTTAAGCCATTAACCCTGGTCATTCCCTCCTCCCAGCTTCCCAAAGTATCAGTTGTCCTCAGTGCCTGTCCCTTGAACCCCTCTGTGTTGTTTTCCCCCTCTTCACCTCTGATCAGTTTTTCCAGCTACACATTTTGATGGCTCTTACTGCAATACTTGTGCAAATGGGAAAATACAGAATAAACATTTTATTCTCCAAGAACCCCATCATAAGAGCATTATCATGTGCCTGGGGAGGGCTTTGTCATGCTGTGTTTCTGCCTTGCCTGGCTGTTAAAAAAAAAATGCTGATCTTGCTGAGCATGGGATGACAGATGCCTTTTCTTCTGAAATACCAATATTACATTCCTGACTCAGGCTCCCCCTGGACTGTGAACTGATGCAGAGGAATGTGCCCATGTCTGCAGCCCCCATCAAAAATAGGATTCCCCTCTTAATAATCAAATTGTGACATTGGCATTAAGCTTTGGTGATGGCACAGCATTAACCATTTCACGTGTGGCCCCAACAGTGAATAGAAAAAGGTTCAGACTGAGAAGCAAGCTCAGGGCAGAAATTTTGTGTCTGCTGCAAGAAAGCAAATTTAGAAGAAAGAGCAGATCCAGGTGAGAAGGAAAGTGAGAATAAAGAGAAAGGACAATAAAGAAGGCAAGAAAATGCATTATCCTCAAAATGGATTTACACTAAAATGTAGAGCTCATGCCTCACCACATATTTCCTGGTGAAGAACACATTCTCCCACTGCTACAAACCACTGGCCAACAGTGGTGATCACTCTGTCTGCATTATGAAATGGAGAAACCTTCCTTTAGCCTTGGCCTACAAGATGTTATATAAAATACTAAATACAAAATCTGATCTTTTCCCACAGGCAAACGCAATGCGCCTTGACCAGACAATGACAGAAATACTTTTCATTAATTTCCTAGACTAAACCACATCTATACTCTTTGGAAATTCCTGCAAATTCAACTTCCCCCCTCTCCCTCCAGGCTTCAAGTTCCTGTCTAAATCAACTGCACAAATGGAGTTTTCTCTCTGCCCGTGAGCAGCTGAGACAGGCTTTGCAATAAGGCTGAGAGGAGAGTAGACCTCTATTAAGAGAGGTGGCAGCAAAGAACAACAGAGTGATTAAATGCAAAATTGAAATCATAATGGAAATTGGGGCACTGAAAAGAAATTTTAATTAAGTAAGCAACTGCAAATCAAACAAATGTATTCATTATTTAATCAACTAGTGAGTGCAGAAATCTCAACTAATCAGGAAAGTCTCAGGGAACAGATAAAGAAACAAATCAAGAAACCAATTTAAAAGCCATAAGAAAATAGCACACATCCTCACTACAAAAGACTGTTTGTCTGAGAAACAGAAGGGAACCTTCTTTTTTTCCCCCAAACATCATATTTCTTATCTTTTTAAGGCTCTATTTTTTGTTTTTTGCTGGGATTTGGGATACTGTTTTCTTGCATAGTTGCTTTTAATCTGTTCCATCACAGAAAGATTGACTGTAAAGTGATGTATTTCTTTGCCTACTTCCCCCCATTTTTCACCTGCTGCACAGGCCCCTTGAGGTGTGATGATAAATGAATTTTTACTACAGTTGATAAAACACTGGGTGCCCCGAGCTACTGCCCAGCTCCATGTCTGAAGTGAGACATTGGCAGTGCAGAGCACAAAGGGGTGACTGTGCTGTCTCACAGATGTGAGCAGGGCCAGCAGAGGAATGTGATTTATTATTAACCAGAGCTTTGCCAGAAATCTGCCACCTTGTTCCTGGTTAAACAAAGGTGATGCTGAGAACCTCATCTGTGTGTCCAGAGGAGGGAAGTGAGGGAGATCAGAGGACTGGGGCTGTCTCCTATGAGGAAAGGCTGGAGAGAGAAAGAATTGGTCATCCTGGAGAAGAAAAAGATCCAGGGAGACCTTAAAGTTCCTTCCAGTGCCTAAAGGGGCTCCAAGAAAGCTGGAGAGGGACTTTGGATAAGAGTGTGGAGTGATGGGACAAGGGAAATGGCTTTAAATGGAAAGAGGGAACATTTAGATGAAAAATTAGGAAGAAATTCTTTGCAGAGAGGGTGGTGAGGCCCTGGCACAGGTTATCAGGGAAGCTGTGGCTGCCCCATCCCTGGAAGTGTCCAAAGCCAGGTTGGAAGGAGCTTGAAGGCACCTGGGACAGTGGAAGGTGTCCCTGCCCATGGCATGGAATGAAATAATCTTTAAAGCCCCTTCCAACCCAACCTAACTCATTCTGTGATTCTGTGATTCAGACCTGCATAAGACTGTGCCCCTGGACACGTTTCCACCCTGATTTTTTTCTGACTGACCTGTGTGAGTGCCAGAGCAGGAATTCCCTTCAATGCACTCCTTGCAGAGTCAGCAAACAGCCCAGCACGAGCACAGGGAGCCCTTTCAAGCCTCAGAGCTGCTTCAGGGTAACCAAATGAGTCACAAGCAGCCACGTAATTACTTTTCCAGGCTTCCTTACTTAAGGATGTGGATCTGTGTACAAAAGCATGAATCCAGAGAGAATTTGCCATCATACCTTGTGAGTGTAGACATGTTTGCACTCAAAGCAGTTGGGTAGGGGCAGGAGATAAGTTAGAGAATAGTACAAACAAATCATTTACCTCACCATCTTGTAAGTATAGCCTGTCTACAGCCTAATAAAAATCACATCTTTAATTAGTGGCTTCATTCAGCATTGTGTGAACAGTGATTCACTGCTGTGCCAAGCCAGAGGAAATGCGTAAAAAATAGACCTTGCATGAGATAACTGAGAAAAGAAAAAAAAAGAAAAAAAAAGCTATAAAAAAAGACTAAAAATCAGCTGTGTAACAAATATACATGAGAAAACATGGTGGGGCTTTTAAAACACAAGTGTAGCAAACTCCTATGTAGAACAAGTGAAAATTGAGTCCAACTTTGCATCAAAGGGTGCAATGATTTATATATCCATGATTATCCATGATGATTTTATATCCAGACTCAGGGACTGGGACAGCAGATATTTGGTTTATTTTTCTTTCTCTGTGGCTGGAGCACAGCACAAACACTTTTTGTATTTCTGTTTGTCTGCATTATTTGGTTGCTCCTACTGTCAAAAGAGCCGAGCCCTTGACACTCCCAGAATTTTTCACCTGATCACATCCCTTTTGCAGATAAAAGGTGCACTGCATCTGAATCTCCATGGCCTCCACAGCTGCTTGGGGCTGCAAGGTGAAAACCTCTTCTTCTGCAGGAGGCTCTCAAGCTCAGAGCTGCTAATGTCCTTTTAAATTAGCATTTCCAGCCACTGCAGGGTCTGACATTTCCCAATGCATCCATCTTGGGAGAACCAAATACCTCAGCACTGAGAGAAACAACTGCTCACTTTGAGAATTTAAAAAGGTTTATTAAACCTTGCTCATTCCTCGAGCTGATCATGCAGCAGAATTAGGAGCTGCCAGGTGCAGTTTGGGCTGCAGATGTGTTTCAAAGATGCTTGCAAGATTGTGCTTTGCCTTCTCCAAAATTCAACAGTTCCTCATGCTCCTCCTGAAGGTCCACAGCTGAGGAAGCTGATTATTTTATGGAAGACTAAATCATGGTTCTGCCTACAACAATAGGAGTGGAACCTCCCGTGGTGAAAGGGGTCAGAAGTCAATGATCTTTAAGGTCCCTTCTAACCCAAACCATTACATAAGAACCAATTTTCTGGGCTCCATGGCCACAGAATTGTAGGATTCTGAGGATGCTGGGGGGCTGATGTGTGCTTCATTCCCTGGTGTGGATGCAGTGTTGGTCCTTGAAATAATTCCATTATAATTAGGCTGGGCTGGCAGGAAAAAAGTGTGATCCTATAGCTTCATGATTAAGGTGCTCCCCTAGGAAGAAGGGTAGCAGACTTCCAGTCCACTTAATATTTAGGGCTTAATAAAGAAAAAGTTTGGTTTTGTCCAGGTTTGCTGTGAGTTAGGTGTCCCATGGGAGAGATGAAGCTTTACAAGATCAATGGATGCGAAGGCTCTGTGGGAGCATCTGCCAATTAGGAGCTCAGGGACAGTCCTAGGGAAGCCCAGCTCAAGCTTCACACAGGTTTATTTTTTGCTGAATCAGAGTTGATTTGTCTTAAACAGCAGAAATCACAAGAGAAAAGTGATTTTACACGGGTGTCACGCTGCTGCCTAACACTGCTCAGAGCAATCTCATCACAGGACATGCTTCAGTGTCCCAGCTCCATTTTTTTGGTGAGGATCCCTGATTTTATAGTCAGCATCCCTGTGCCCTGCAAGCTGCAGCTGCCCCCAGAGCCCAGGGCTTGCACACGTGCTCTGGTGCTGCTTCACCACCTCCAGGCAGCATCCCAGAGCATCTCCTGCTCCCTCCTAACCACATTAGCAGGAGGTAATGACGTTGTTGGGATGGAGAGGAAGCAGCAAATTGGATTGTGACCCCCTGGCAGGATGGGTGTGATGGGTGTGCTGTCAGCCAGCACACGAACACAGAGTGACCTGTCCTCACACACACTCCAGGGCTGGGCTCTGCAAACACACTCCCTGCTCATTAGGCAGAGATCAGAAACGAGCCTCTTAGCCTGCTATGGGAGGGTAATGCCATTCAGGGGCTAAAAATAAATCTATCAGCTGGAAACTGGATGAATAGGACTGGTTTTAAGGAGGGTGAGGTAATTTTTTGGGTTACATCATGCAGCTGTGTTGCATCCCATTTGATATACTATGAGAGCATATAGCAATTTCAGCTCTGCTCTGAGACCATATTTGAGTGAGCAATCTCAGGAAAGAGGACAGAAATCTTTCTATGCCCAAAAAGCTGCTTTATGAACTTCTCCAATCTACAGCAAAGAAAGTATTATTATCCCCAGAAAATCCACCTCCCCAAAATCCCTGCTTATATGAGAAGCCGGAGGTCAGAATTGTGCTTGCTGGAGGGAAATCCCAGTCAGCACACATCTAATTATGCTGCTGTCTTCCAGATCCCACATAGCAGCTCCTGATAAAAGAATAGACAGGAAAAGTTGAATCAGTTGCAGACTGGTTTATGATTTTGCATTATTAAGCCGTTGGGACTGCCAGACAAGCTGAGAGCTTAGTGAACTGAACTCTCTAAGACCTGCTAAGTACTCAGGAGGCTCTATGCAAACCCACAAAACAGGAGCATTAATCATCAGGCAGACTTGTCAGGATACTCAATACATGAGTGACAGATGAGAACAGAGTGGAAAAGAGGGAAGGGCAAAAAAAATAAGAATTAGGAGCTTTCCACAAACCCCTCCTCAAAATGTCAAAAAGTCACAGTTCTTCAGAATTTTCCTCTTCTTTTTTTTTTTTTTTCTTTTGAGCAAGCCTTTGTTTTTCATGTCATAAGGGCATATCCATGCTTTAGCACTGATTTCACTGGAATTACTCCAGATTTACTGCGGTCTAGCTGCACGGCATTGGCTCTTTATAATAATGCGCCTCATTAGTAGCTACTTAGAGTGTAACTGAATTATAGCACATCTAGTTCTGGGCAGTTGCTGCAAAATGGGGCACTGACGTGACACCTAATAAAGTACTTGTTAGAGCCTTCTGGGAGTTACAGTGTTGTATTATTTACGAAATGCCATTGTGCTTTAAAAAGAGAAGAGCAGATGTTAAAATTTGTTTTATTTACACACTGTCACCAAGGATTAAATCCATTGTCTTGGCTGAGAATATCCCAATCTATGCAATGCATATGTTGGCGTGGAGCATCCCTGGAGGCCCAGGGGTCAGGCATGCCAGGGTACTCCAACACCATCTTTGGAGACAGAGCAATTCAAAGGGGATGTGGCCTGGTTTGAGCACTGAGACAGATGTTGAGAACTTGGACAAGAGTTGGGGATTGTGCTTTTCCCAGATCTGACTTGCCACAAAGCTTTTTTGTGATAACTCCTGCTCCACTCCTGCTAGCTGAAGAGTGCTCTTAGACAGGGGGACACCTCCTGAACAAACAAGGGTTCCCCTTTGGGGCTTTTGGGAACAAACAGATCCTTACCAGTTGCTTTTTGGTTTTTTGTTTGTTTGGTTTTTGTTTTCCTAAGAAACAAACCTCTGTATACAAGCTCTGAGTGTGCACTAAAACAGGCTTTTTCTGTGAGGAGATAAATGCAGTGTAAACTTCAATCTCCACAGCAGCAACATGCCATAACCACACTTTGTGCTCCTGTTGCTCGGTGCCCGAGGGCAGCACGCTGCCTGGAGTCCCAGGGCATGTAGGCAGAGGTGTCTCCTGCCACATAGGAAGTTCAGCCTGGTCCTGCCCCCAGGCTCTGCCACCAAGCTGTCACATCCCAGGGCTGCAGAGCCCTCCTGCCCAGTGTCCCATGAAGGAGAGCTAGCATTGGAGTGCTGGCAGCAGAGCAGGAGCCTCTCTTGGGGGGAAAATAAAAATAAATATTAAAAAAAGTGGATTTGGGAGCTGTGAGGATGTTCTCCTCCTTGAACTAAAGGGGATCCAGCTTTTCTGAAACCCACACATTGGTGAAGAGTGGTGTTTGTGAGGTCCCCAGGATGAGGTGAGAGATGAGAATCTGACTCCATGTTCTCAGAAGGCTGATATATTATATTATATTATATTATATTATATTATATTATATTATATTATATTATATTATATTATATTATATTATATTATATTATATTATATTATATTATATTATATTATATTATATTATATTATATTATATCATGCTATACTAAAACTATACTAAAGAAAGAGAAAGGATACATCTGAAGTCTTAACAAGAATGAATAATAAAAACTTGTGACTAACTCAGCAAGTCTGGCACAGCTGGCTGTGACTGACCATTAAGAAAAAACAATTCACATGGAACCAATCAAACATTCACCTGTTGGTAAACAGTGTCCAGACCACATTCCAAAGCAGCAAACACAGGAGCATCAATCAGATAATTATTGTTTTCATTCCTCTCTGAGGCTTCTCAGCTTCCCAGGAGAAAATCCTGGGCAAAGAGGATTTTTTCAGAAAATATCAGGAAGCATCTCTCTGGCCAGGCTGGTGCCCAAAGTGCTGCTGAGGCATTGCTGGGTAGGCAGCTCTTGTGAGCTCCCACACATCCTCAGCCACGGGGCCCACCACTCTCCTGGGCTTATCTCCAGCTCTGAATATCAGATTGGGTAAAGTCACTCCAGGGGAGATATTTTCCTTTTTTTTTTTTCACCAACACATAGAAGCAAGAAACATCTTACCCTCGAAAATGTTGTGTTTTTCAAGGTGCTATCCTGAGGTGATTTGGGCATTCCTGGAGCCCTCCCAACAGGTGTGACCAGCAGTGTCCAGCAGTGTGAGCTGCTGTGAGAAGCCATGGCAGCCCCAGCACTGCAGAGGCTGTGCTACAAATGTCAGAGTTCCCCTGCCTGAAGCTTTGCTGAATTTTTGAAGAACACCTGAAGTGGATCTTGATGGACCACAAATGTTGACCTAATTAAAGTAAGCACTTCACTAGGAAGTGGGTTTGTCCCTGGGCTTGTCAGATGCTGTGGAAGATGAAACAGGAAAGCCTTATAAATATGATTGTCTGGCAAAAGATTTTGAGAATATGGAAACCATAAGCGAGATTGACATGAAAGCAAGCTTTGACATCCCTTAGTTACTCAACAATGGGAAAACAATGGCATGGCCAGCTGAATGTAATCCCCTTTTGATGAAACAACACCCTCTGCTTGCAGACAGGCCCAAGGGTCAGAGCAGACCCTGCTAGCTTGGCAGAAGGGGCCCAAAGAGGAGTTTTTAGGGTTTAAAATATAACCCAGGATGGTAATGTAATGATTCTTATTGGCTGCATGTAAATGCTATAGGATTTGTATCTTGTACTAGATTAGTTAGTGAGAATCAGAATATTCAACGCAGAAGATGATTTATTGTATTGGAATGGGAACTTCACGGTCTTAGCTCTTACCTCTTGCCTCTTAGCTCTTGCATTTTACGCTCTTACCCCTTTTACTCTCTTATGCTTTTACTCTCTCACCCTCTCATTCTCTCTCCCCTGTCTTCTCTCGGGCCTGCTCTGAGCTGTGGCTGGCAGCTCCCAGCAGGGCCCTGCTCCCAGGCCCTTTGCAATAAACCCCAAGTTCCAGACCTGCTGCAGAGATCTCTCATCTCCGTCTGTCCTGACCATGCTAGGAGTGACTTCATCACTTCTACAGTCAGAGGAGTCTGGGGCTTGTTCTTTGCTTGGTTCCTGCCTGTACAGTTGTCCACCATCCTCACTTCCCTCTGGCCTCCATATTCCCACCGTCGCAGCGTTTTCCCCATGGAAGGGAAAACAATTTGCCCCATGAAAGTACCACTGACCCCCTCCCCACCCTGCAGCCAAGCCCCACAAGTCTCTCCCAGTCTTCATCATCACTCTCTGAAACTCATTCTTACCACTCTAGGGATTTTGAGAGATAGAAATTTTGCTAAAATAACTCCCTAGGCAAAAGGGTTTAGTTCATTTTCTAGAGGGAATGAGTTTAAATTGTGAAATGCTTAAAACCCGAGACTGCTTTTACTTCCACAACACTGAAGGAAGGCAAACTAGAAATCCTGAGATGGATTCACTGAAAAGATCATTTCTGTACAGGAGGTTACTGGGCTCAGATCTGCCTGTGAAATTCTCCCAATAAAAAACCCAAAAAGGCTTGAAAGGGGCAAGGGTTTGGACAGGATTGCACAGTGGAAACCTCCACAGCTATGAAGGTAATTAGGATGGCAAAGGCTGGGGTGGGTGTGAGGGTGATGGGGAAGATGTGTGCTGATGTCTTTACAAACAATTCCATGGGTGAGAGTATGGGTATTGACTCTGAAATGGATCTTAAACTTTGGTCTCTACCAACTTCAAGCCACAGGGTTGTTACAGAACCCCGACAGTTTGACAGAAGGTCTGTACAAGCCCCAGTTACTGAACTTTGGGGGAAAAGAACAGGTTTAAATGGGGGAATATGTGGTAGGTTGTACCTTCCTGGTGCCTCAGCAATGGGGAAAGGAAGAGGGAAATGTGTGGCTGGGAGTTTGGGGTAAAAGGATGCTGCACCCTCTGAAAGCTGAGAAAGAAAACCCCCACAGACAATGTCTCCCTTTATCCAAAGAAAGTAGCAGGACTCCTCTGTCTCTTTTGAGAACACTGACTTTTCAAAGTGAGATTTTCCATACAAGGGCAAGGTTCCTCTTGAACAAGAAGGCTGGCGCTCCAGGAATCCATCATCCAGCACTAGGGCAGCAGTGGGCTTGTGCAGGGACATGGAGTGGCTGATGAGCTTTGGATAGGACCAAAATCAGCCTGTGTTGCAAAATGTCCCAAGAGAAACGCTCTATAAAAATAATTGCTTTCAATCTCTAACAAAACACATCCCGTGTGGGGTGAACCTAAGAGTGCATTGTTCTCCCCCTGTGGGGACACCTGAGTGTTTAAGAGGTTTGGCACCTGGTCCCAGCTGTGCTCCGTGAAGGTGGGATGATCATTCTTTATTCAGAGAGATGGAGGTGGAAAATAAGCTTTTTACAATGAAAAGAGCTGAGTTGCAAGACTGATCAGAGGAATGTGTGAGGGTGATGAGAATGATACCATACAAGAAGAATTTGGCTTTAGGACTGGATCCAGAGCAGAAACCCTTGCACTGGTGCTGGAAGAGTGCTGTGTGTTTAGGAAAAATCGGGGGGGAAGAAAGAATTATTATTAAATTTATTATTTATTGTATAGTATATATAATTAAACATTAATTATAATCTACCATAATTATAATATATGGTTAATTAGACTTGTGTATTGATATATAATATGCAAGTATGTGTTGTAATATTTTATTTATTTGTTTGTTTGTTTGTTTATTGTTAAAAAAGTTTAGAACTAATTAGGAAAAATCACAGGGAAAGGTTGAGGCACTGACTGGAGGAGAGAACCTGGAACAGGAGACACATCATCTTATTTGGTTCCTGAAGCCCTGAGGCACCAAATGAGCAAGATGACAGAGAGTTCCCATCCCTCCTGGAAGCAGCCTCTGAACCCCTCAGCATTCAGTAACTTCTTGGCTCAAACTGGGGAACAGCAATTCCCACCCTTCAATGAGGCAGTGCCATGACTCTGATGGGCAGAAAGGCTGTCTCAGAGATAATTTTGCATTTCTCAGGCCTGTGGCTGTGTCACAGATCCCTTTACACACCACCTGCTGCAGGGTTCTCCTCCCAGATCCTGCTCAGCTCAGAGCTGGGGTGTTCAATCAGCTGTTTGAGCACAGCACAAGCAGGGAGTGGATTTCTCCTCTGCTTAAAGCTCAGGAGGACCTCCTAAACTTTGTGGGATAAATTAAACCTTGACTCAGCTCCAGTGGCACAGTGAAGCTAAAGCAAGATGGATTTAATCACAGGATGGTCAGTGTGGAGTGGCAGAAGGGTCTCCCTTTGCTGTCTTTGCCATAATGTGAAATGTGCTGGAAAGGGGAAGCTGCCTCTGGCAGGTAACATCAAAAATATGCTTGGGGAAGATTTCTGTACTCCCTGTTCAGATGGGCACAAACTGCAGTGCCTCTGTAAGGCACACACCAACTCCTTTTGTAGGAACAGCACGTCAGAGCTGTGATATTTTCCCCCTGAGACTACCAGCAGGAAAGTGTGACGTTCACTGGTTTCCTAAAGCAGCCCTGTTTGTAAACACAGAGTTTTACCTTGGGACCAGCTCGCCTTGCATTTGGCAGCACGTTTAGCCTTGGAGGGCGTTTTGTCACAGGGAGCATCCGGATGAGGCGGATCTGACCCTGGCAAAGCTCGGCTCAGGAGGGCACCAGCAGGAGCAGGGGGCACAGGAAGCACAGGGTATTGATTTCAGACCTGCAGGCTCCTGCCAAAGGGAGCTGTGAGTGCCCTGCCCTGCCATGAGCCGCTGTCATTTCCCAGAAGCGAGACCGTGCCGTGGGCTCCCCTCGCTAATCCGCGAGGCACATTGCCACGCTGTAGGTTTGTTTTGAGTTGGCGGGCAGGGGGGAGGCAGGGAGGAGATCAAATTATCCTCCTAGGCATGCACACAGGCACACTGCCCCCCTCCCGCCTCTCCAGGAGCAGCTGCCTGCACTGGGCTCACATTAAGAGTGCCTCACTAAATGCGACCAGCGGGAGAAGGCAGTAGGCGCCTTTCCCCTCTCCAGATCCAGGAGTGCCCCAGGGACAGCACCAAAGAGCTGAACCTGTGAGCAGCTGCCTCCTGTGAAGCCTGAAACACTTGTGACAGCTTTTGACTGCTCAGTGCAGGGCAATTCCCCCCGATGGGGAAAAAACCTCCTGGGTCTCCCTGATGCAGGTGTCCCATGGGAGGAGCTGTGACCATCAGTCCCAAGGGGCTCCATGGGGACTTGTGGCAGTTTTTCAGACCAGGTGAGCACTACAATCACCCCCACAACATTCCCCAGACACATCCAAGATTTATCTCACTGAATTCACAGCGGGACCATCACCCTCACCCCAAAGAGAACTCCACCACCCTGACCCTAAAGAGAACCCCACCACCCTAACCCCAAAGAGAACCCCACCACCATCAGCCCAAAGAGAACCTCTCCACCCTAACCCCAAAGAGAATCCCACTGCCATCACCCCAAAGAGAACCCCAAAACCCTCACCCCAAAGAGAATCCCACCACCCTGGCCCTAAAGAGAACCTCATCACCATCACCCCAAAGAGAACCTCTCCACCCTAACCCCAAAGAGCATCCCACTGCCATCACTCAAAGAGAAACTCACCACCCTCACCCCAAAGAGAACCCCATCACCCTCACCCTAAAGAAAACCCCATCACCATCACCCCAAAGAGAACCCCACCATCCTGGCCCTAAAGAGAACCCCCTCACAATCATCCCAAAGAGAGCTCCACCACCGTTACCCCAAAGAGAACCCCACCACTCTCACCCTAAAGAGAACCCCACCACCTGAACCCCAAAGAGAATCCCACTGCCATCACCCTAAAGAGAACCCCAAAACCCTCACCCCAAAGAGAACGTCACCACCATCACCCTAAAGAGAATCCTGGGGAGAACACCAGGGATGTGAACTTGACCTGCTGGTGCTGCTAATGACTATGTGTGTGCAAACACTGCCCTCTGCCTCCTGCAGAAAGGCTTTATTGTTGGGCTGGGGAATCTGATGGGTTTTTAATTTTTATCTCCAATGATTACAGAGATTCCTCCAGCCTGGCTACATGCCAGCACACAAAATGTTGAGAGCAAAATGCTGGCGTGCCCAGCTTGGCACTGGGAGTGCCAGCCCAAATACTCAGAGCCATGTGGTGAGTGGGCTGTACAATTCTTCAGCCCTACAATAAGGAAAACCTGGAGGTTTTCTTATATGTCTTGTGAAAGGGAGAAATTTGGGCTTGTCTCACCCTTTAGGTTCATATTTTCCAGCATTTTTCTCCTAGGGGAAAGGTTAGGAATGTTTTTGTTGGTTTTAACTAAGTTGAATCTCTAAGAGAAGGGGGAAAAAAAATGCCATCAGGCCTAAATACCCAACCAGAGACACCAGGCTCTGATTCCCAGAGCACTCCTGGAGGACCAGCAGTGTAGATAAGCACAGCAAAGCCAAAGTTGAGCAGGGGAATGTGGGAGCAGAACAATGAAATGATGTCTCCCAAAGTGACAGCTGGCCCTGGGCATGTCCAGGAGTCAAATCTGTGCTTCTGTCTGGAGCACAGATGAATCCCCAAGCCTGTTTGGCTTACAGGCTGTTCTCTCTGGCCCCAGGAGGGTACATGAGCTGTGTCCCATTATTGATGCCCCTGGACCTCTGGTGGGGTGCCACCAAACCACCCAAAAGTGATTTGTGTGCCCACAAATCGCCCACAAATCACCCAAAAGTCATCTCTTCCCTTCACCCCAGGAAGGGCAGCACACACAGAACCTCCCAGGGATTTCCAGCAGAAGGGAAGTTGCACATTTTGGGAAACTCCCTTGGTCTTTTATCTGCACCATGTATGGCCCCTGATAGTGTCAGGCTGGAAGAGGAGGCACAGGGGGCAGGGAGCAGCAAACCAGATTCTGAAGAGATGAAAATGCATGGAGGGTGCACACAAACAGCTCCCAAACCAGCCCATAACAGGAGCTGGATGTCCCAGGCATGGAGGGGGCAGCTCTGCTTCCATTTAATTCTGTTTTGCCATGGAGGATATTACAGGGAACTCTCCTCTAAATAATGCATCCTTTTTTTTTTTTTTTCTTTTTTCCCCCCCTTTCTGGTCAATAAAACTGCATTTTGACTTTAGGGTGAAGATTTGGATCAATTCTCATTTTCTACAAAATGATTCTCTCTTATACACCAAGGAATAGAATTGAAAATGTAATCTATCTTGTTGAGAGGTAGAGTCAGGGTCATGAAAATTAACCCCGAAGTGCCATTTAGTGTGTCTTTTCACATGCCAGCAAATAGCAAAGAACATCTTTGGATTGCTAAACAGTAATTTAGTAAAAAATACAATCAGTTTCGCCCAGGCCCCTGAAGGAATCCTGCCACCAAGTCACTTTTTCTCCTCAGTGTAATAATAACTTAAAACAACCACTTTCAGCCATGATTTGCTAGCAAATACTCTTGCCAGGTGGAAACTGGGATTTGGGTGACTTCATCTCACAGCATTATATTCTAATATTTGGCCATATAAATTGAAGTAGAACTGGACTCCTTTAATTAAACAATTTTACTTTCAGAATCCATAGGAATAAAAAAAATTATGGAATAAAATGTTATGAGTGTTCTCATTTAAGGCCAGGAAAATGTGACATTTTAAAATGACTCACACTGATGAAGAGAAAATGAGGTGTAGCCTGGCCAACAGAGAAAGTTTTGAGGAGACACTACCCTGATATCGCCTTCAGATTTATAATTTGGACTTCATACTGCCAGCAAGGGGTACTGGAGGCAGACATTTAATTCACCATGTCACTTGGAAAATTGTTTCTGGTGATCACCAGAGATAAAGCTCATAAAGGGCTGGATAAATGGGCAATGTGATCCACCAGGGTGTGCAAGAAATGTTGGGGTTTGTGCATGAGGAAGGAGGATGTTGAAGTCTTTCTTCACTGAAAGGGTGGCCAGGCATTGGAACTGGCTGTCAGGAAATGGTGGAACCATCATCCCTGGAAATGTTCAGAAAATGTGCAGGTATGATGGTTGGACATGGTTAATGGTGGACCTGGCTGCGCTGGTTTGATGGTTGGACTTGATGATCTCAGAGGTCTTTTCCAACTTTATTATTCTATGAAATAGAGCAAGACTTAGGAATGGCTCCTCCTGGTGCAAGGATTTTGTGTCAGCACCAAGACATATCCATGGATGACCTCTGCAAAAAGCAGATGGAATCTCATCTGGAATCTCATTTGCCCCCATCAGCCTGACACTCATCTGGGTGTCAGGCTGATGGGGGGAAATTCATTCTGTGAAATTCATTCAGCAATCGTCTGTCAGGGGTTTGACCCAGGAGTTTATTCTCTTTAAATCAAGGAGGGTCTGCTTTCCATTGCTTTGTGCTTTCCATTTGGACTGATTACTTAAGGCAAGGGAAAAAGTGTTACTCAGGAGGTTTCTGGTGATGGATGGCAGCAGTTCACACTTTGTGAATCAGGTTGGTCATGTCTCAAAATGCTGTTTTCAGGATCTGCATGGTGACACAGGGACTGAGATGCACCACAGCGGTGATGTGGGGGACAGGCAGGAAAAAGATTTTTGTTAAAACCTCAAGGCTTCAATTTCCTGGGGAAAAAAAAAGGAAACAAAAAATGAACAAACAAAGAAAACTCAACAAAAGCAATAAAGCAAAAACAACAACAAAGGAAAGAAGCAAAGAAACAAATAAAAACCACCAAAAAACCCACCAGAAGGAAGGAATTTTCTGCAAACAAACTAGCCAAGCTGACAAAGAAAAGAGCCTTTGGATTCCATTCAAATGAAGCATAAAGGAGAAAATTTTGAAAGCAGCTCAACCAATTTTTATCCTCAGCTCTGAACTACTTAGGAGGGGTCAGCTCTAAATGACTATTCTTTTATTTGGCACTTAAGTTCCAATAGCACTTGAGAAAGTCTGGGATATCTTTGTTCCAGAGTCTAAAAATGTCAAATAAAAACCCTCACAAGAGTTTCCAGGTTGAAGGAAAGAAAACATTTAATAACAGGTGCAATGGATTACTGGAAAATGATGAAGTCGTATCTGTCAGCATCATGGCCATGATACTCGTCCATCAAAGACTTAATTACTACCCAGGGCTCTCTTGCAGCAAGGCAAGTTCAAAGGAGGGCAATGAGGGCACTTTACAGATATTTCCTGGTGCCTGTAGGAAAACACAAAATTGCTTGTTCAAAAATTGCATGAGTGACAAAGAGAAGGTGTGGAGCAGGTTAGAGCTGGGAATTAGAGGCAGAAAGAGACAGGAGAGGTCTTAGAAACACAATCAGACTGCTCTGCCTGATGCAAAAGGAAGACAAAAGCAGAGAGGTGTGCTAGCCAATGCAAACGGATGGTGAAATGCAGAGTAGGACTCTACTTGCCAAAGGCCAGGGAAAATACTGCTGGAAATTTGGATAATGTAAATTTGGAGCAAACTTTAGCCTTTTGGGTCTGTGGGAGCGTAGGAGAGGTTGTGTCTGCTGGATGGAAGGAAGAACAAACCAGAAAGAACAAGAAACAACCTGTGTAGGGAGAGTCTGGAGGGTAGAATAAGTTTCTTATTAAGGGCATTGATAGGAACCCAGTTCATGCTGTCCACAGAGATTTGCCAGGGATGGAGTCAGCAGCTGAGTTTGGATGCCCAAATGCCAGTGAGATTTCTCAGCCCTGAGACTCAGAGAAACACATTTGAGCACCTCCCTGCCTGTTTCTGCCATCTCCACACTCAGCAAGTTCATCTCTGTGGAACCAAACCCAGCAGAGCCGCGAACGTGCCCAGGGCAGAGGCACCTGTGGGTGGGAGATGTTTGCCCAAAACCACACACTGTGACACACATGGGTGACAAGGAGAGGTGTCCCCAGCACAAAGACATCCCCCTTCCCAGGTCCCTGGGGGATGTGGTGTTTTTAGGGACTCTTGCAGGCAGTTTGCTCAGCGCTGGTGTCAGCTCCTCCGCTCCCGCAGCAGCCGCTCGAGTGCTGCTCCAGCACTTCAAAAGGGGCTCTTGGAGAGGCACTGCTGCAGCCACCGAGCAAGCCCTGCTATCTCCCTTCAGGGATAAGATAAGACATCAAAGTGATTGATTCCCAGCTCTCCACGTCAAAGCAGATTGTGGGGGCCGATGACAGCCCACGCATCCCCCCATCCCGCAGGAGTGTGGCTGCATGTGGGGAAGGCTGTCACATTCCCAATGGCTTTCCTTTTTTTTGTTGGTTTTGTGTTTTTTTTTTTCCCCAACTTTATCTGTTTCCTGTTGGCAACCAAGCTTAATTTGTGCTTTTGAAAGTATTTTTTTACTTTTAAATAACAATAAGAAACGCCCACGGAAAAATGTCTTGGTGCCCTGACAAGCAGATTTTCAATGGGAAATTGTGACCACCCAGCAGCAAAAAATGATCATTACAGGCACATAATCCATTCTATCAGTCCACCAATCACCACAGCATGAAATGGCCCCATTAACACCCCCCAAGACCTAATCATTCACCTTCCTCTAATACCCTGTCAAATAAACAGCTCATGGAAATGCCTGTTATTTTTGCTGGATGCAAAAGCCTGCCTGCTAGCCAGTGGAAAAATGAAGGAAAGTTGTAGAAAAGAACCATTCCCTGATTTATTTTAAATTTCCTAGCAGATAGATGTTGATGGTCTACTTGAGAAGGAGCTGTCAGGCTGTTTTGCCCTCCCTCTCCACTCTCCTTGTTGCCTAATACCCATGGTATCATCCCTCCTCAGCAGCACTGGGACGAATACGTTTGTCACACTGCAAACCCGAAGAGAATGAGGACATCTCTTATCAGAGCTGAGCCACCCTGAGAAGGTGCTGGCTGATGGGAGATAGGAAGAGGCTTGTTTGAGGGACCTCTGAAAGCTCCTTATAGCCTGCTGTGAGGTATGCAGATACAGGCTGCCACAGGGTGACTGAGACTGTGTTTAATATGCGAGTTTTTAACAGCAGAAAGGAAAATGCATTGTCCCTTTTTCCCCCCAAAGTGACTTCTGGGATGCCATGAGGACACAGGTTTGTGGTTCTCCTGGCTGATGGGTATTCTCACCAGGGAGAACTCAGCTTGCTGGGTTGATATGGAGTTTTTAGGGAATCTTGCAGGCTGGTTTGTTCAGCCTGGAGAATGGGAGACTGAGGGGAGATCTCATAATGGTCTGCAGATTACTCATGAGGAGAAGCAGAGGGGCAGGCACAGATCTCTGCTCTCTATTATCAGTGAAGGGACGCAAGGGAACAGCACAAAGTTGTGTCTGGGGGAGTTTAGGTTGGATATTAGGAAAAGATTCTTCACCCACAGGGTGGTTGGGCCCTGAACAGGCTTCCCAGGACAGCGATCACAGCACAAAACAGAGATCAAGAAGCATTTGAAAAATGCTCTCAAGGCACAGGGTGTGCATCTTGGGGTGCCCTGTCAGGGCCAGGAGTTGGACTTGATGATCCTTGTGGGTCTCTTCCAGTTCAGCTTATTCTGTATTTCTGTGCTTGAGCGAAGGTCCCCAGCCAATGATTCTTCCACTTCTTTCACTTGTGATGTCCCCATTCTTGGGCCCCACACACAGACACATATGAAGACACAAAATTAGGAAACTACTTGGGAAAATGCAAGTCTTTGTGCAAAACAGAGTATGGAGGTGAATAGAGTGGTCCTGGAAAGCCAGAGTTGAATAAACCCCACTTGTTTTTCATTGAAGAAAAACACTGCTGGGACAACATCAACACATGATGTGGAGAAATAAGGATGTGCTGCCTACTGTCCTAAAATCACCTCCTGCTGCACAGCAATGACCAAATAAAAGCGAGAAATCCAGTCCTGAGGCTGCTGGACTGGCAGAAAAGGGAAGAAAAAAAAAATAAAGAAAGAAGGGTTACAATCAGTGAAGCAGCAGAATTCCTCTCCAAGGAGGCAGTCAGTAAGGCAAATAGCCTGGAGGAGCACGCTGGTGGCTTTAGCACTTTTCCATTGGAGCGCCGGCTCAGCTGGACATGCGGGGTCACTTTCCACTGGGGTTCCTGTGAGAGTCTGTCCAAAATATCCTTCATTTTGCCTCACGATTGTCATGGAGAGAGACCACCAAAAAATTAAAAACCCCTGTTTGCTGAACCAGTAGGGGGGAAAATCCTGACTGCTAGCTCACTGTTTCCACAGGTGTTGTTTGCTATACGCCGCACTGAGCTCAAAGGGGCACCCTGCCCTTTTTTGCACAATAGTCCTGGAATCCTCCCCACCTCCCAACCTGGCTGGTTTGAGTTTTGGCGTGGTCTCTCCTGCAAGAGAAGACCCCTCTCGCCCATCCTTAACCATCGTGACAGAGTAGAGATGGTTAAGTAGAGATGTAGGCCTCTTCAACGTGACAGACAAGTAGAGATGTAAGAAGCCTCTTCATCAAGGGACTGAGACATGAAATCCCTGTGTGAGAAGACCCCCTCTCACCTTCTTCCAGAGACTGGGACTGAAACCCCCAACTCGGGGGAGGTGTGCAGTGGGGAGGAAGGAAAGCTGCCCAAAGCAAGCTCAGGTACAGCCAGTGGGCCATGAAAACAATGGCTCTCGCTTGTTGCCTAGCCCAAACTTTGTGTACCCCTAACCAAACACCATTCTTCCCCCCTGAAGACCTTTGTTTCGGTTGTGAAATTCATTCCCCCTTCCCCCAATGAAAAGAGTATAACTGGGGTCCAGATGAACTGTGCCTTTGAGATCTCCCCGGATGTGACCTGGCAGACTCATCGGCTGGACCCCGAAGGATAACGCAGCACCACGTTTGGTAGCTATAACTCACTCCTCTTCTTCCTCCCTCTTTCCCTTATTTTCTCCTTTTTTCCCTGGTTCCTTCCCCAACGCATTTCTGTTGTGGTTATTTCAATAAAATTGCACTTGTTGATTGTTACTGCAAATCCCCTGTGCCGTGTCAGTTTTTTGCGCCCTGAGATCACCCCTACGAACCATCACGACATCCGTTCACTGGGACGGATCGTGACAGTTCCTCCCAATCAACAGCTCAACCAACAGGTGCAGCCTAGTGTTTAAATCTGCTCAGGGCCCGTGGAGAGCTGCCAGGGCAGCGAGGAGAGGAGCGGCATCGGGTGGCAGCCGAGATGAAAGCAGGGCCAGCGTCACATGGGCCCCAGGGAGGGACAGCGAGGAGCAGAGAGCTCCAGCCCAGCCCCAGCACCACGGGGCTGGATATCCCCTGTAACATGAGTGGGGCATCTGGACACAGCCACAAGAGGTCAAGCATCTGCATCAGAAAGCTGTGGAAACCACAGGAAGTGATTATTAATAGGCATAGCAGAGAGCTGAGGACTTGGCAGGTGGTTTTTCACAAGAGGGATGTACCTGCTTTGCCCCTTGGTGCTGTCAATCAGGCCTTTCCCTCTGGCAGGAAAGGTCTCTGCTGCAGGAAAAACACAATGGCAGTGCTTGGATGTGTGTCCTGCTCTGCCCCAGCCTTTATGTGAAAACATGGGCAAAGCCTTTCCATGCCACCCCATTTCCCATCCCACATAAGCAAAGGATTGTTGCCACATTTCTCTTCACAGAGAAAAGCAAGGCACAATTCTTCCCAAGAATATTTCTGGGTTCCACATTCTCTGAACCTCAGAAAAAGGGAAAACAATTCTTATCTTATTTGCTCTGCCTGCCTTTGTGCCAAAGTAGAATGCAATATGGAGATAGTTTACCCACAATGACGGTGTTTTGTTCCTTGGCCTGTCAGGGTCAGGTGTGTGTGTGTGTGTGTGTCAGGACTGAGGGTGACAGTCACAAGATTCTGTGCAGTTGTGCAGAGTTGAGTGCTTGGCAGGTTCAGTTTAGATGCAATGTAACAATATATGATATGATATGATATGATTGATATGATATGATATTATATAACATAATATAATATTTAATTTGCCTTCTGATAACATGGAGTTCTCCTCATCATTTTCTCCCCTTGTAGAGGGTTGCCTGCAAATTCCATAAATGATTATTGATTGTTTTCTCTCTTTCTCTTGTGGCCAAGCATTGGACTGATGAGGCACATGGGAATCCTGAGTGAGATGGTTTTCAAAGAAGCCCAGGAGCCTTGGGTCAGGCTTAATGCCCTGCCTCATGACTTCCCAGCTGTATGGGCAAAATCTGATTTTCTTATACCTAAAAATGCAGGTATGGAACATGCCTTGTGATAGAGAGGATCTTCCCTGAAGAACAGAACTTCCCCTTCTTCCAGCAGACATGAGATCCAGCAGCAACTTCTGCTTTGGGCCAGGTGTCATACATCACAGGAGACACCAGGTTACAAGCCAGCATTTTGGTCACCTGTGGAGGTATTTGCAAGCATCTTAGGATGAGAGAAAAGATGAGGATCTGACTCCATGTTTCAGAAGGCTTGATTTATTATTTTTGATATATATTATATTAAAACTATACTAAAAGAATAGAACAAAATATTTAATCAGAAGGCTTGAAAGGAATAGGAGAGGAATGATAACAAAGGCTTGTGACTGAGACAGTCAGGACAGCTGGACTGTGATTGGCCATTAATTAGAAACAACCAGAAGAGACCAATCACAGATGCACCTGTTGCATTCCACAGCAGCAGATAATCATTGTTTACATTTTGTTCCTGAGGCCTCCCAGCTTTTCAGGAGGAGAAATCCTAAGGAAATGATTTTTCATACAATGTGTCTGTGACAGTCACCACTATCAGGAGTTTCAGAGATTTCATCCAAACCAGGGTAGGAGCCAGGCCATTTTCTCTCTCTGGATGAGTGACTTCCCATGCAACAGCCTTGTTTCTGCCAATCCTGTCCTTGGTTTGCCTCCCTAATTTGGGCTTCTGTATTTATTCTAGAATTCAGTTACCTGAAATACCCAATTTTACAGTAATTTCCTATCCTGGGAGACACCAGAATGTAACAGATTGGTGCAGAATTCTCCTCAGGAAAAAACAAATTGTTTTCAAAATGGTTTAGCTTCCAGGGAAAGGAGGACATGGGACCAAACTCCATCCAGGAGCAGCCCTGAGGATGATGCCAGATTTTGGGAAATCCATGAGGGTGATTCCAGATTTGGGCCAAGTCAGTTCTCTGGTCAGAAAAATTCTTTCTCTCTGGGTGTAAGGATGAGAAAGGGATGGTGTGTGTTCCTTCAAGGGGGTTGGGCGGCAGATGCATCCCTGATGCTTTCTTTGAAACAACTCTTTCTCCTCCACTCCGGTGGGAAAAGAGCTCACAAAACCTGAATTTCCAAGGCACCTTATGTCTCCTGTAGTCTGAAGCCCAGAACTGTTATCCTGATGCACAAAATAATTTGTAGATGTAAAATTATCAGAAAATCCCCCATTTGCTAAGCAATAAATATGATCAGTGCTGCTTTGTTCACTCAAAGAGTCTGCAAGAAAAAGGCCTAAAACTTTGAAAATGTAGATTACCAGCAAACCTTAAAGGTCATCCTGACACATAGAGTATTTAATGAATTCTGGATTGATCTTTTTCTTAGTTCTTCTGGAATCAGATTATAATGATTGTATTTGCACAGTCTTTTTTTTTTTTTTTTTTTTTTTTTTTTGGAAACAAAGCACTTGGTTTCATTAAATAAACTGGGGGCTCTGCTTTGGAAAGTTTAATTGCAACTAAAATATGGATGTAAATGCTGAAATGCTGCAATAATCCAGCTCCATTATTGTTTCAGTAATTCAAGTAGTCTGACATACAAGAAAAGAAAGTAAATTCAGCTTTGAATTGAAGGCTATGTAAATTTGGCATTTTTGACTTCAGGGGATATTTATCAGCAGATTATTTTGGGGGAAGTTTATGCAGGTATGACTAGGATTGCATTTTCAAAGAGCTTGTGTACAGACACCAAAATAAATGGTCAGTGCTTGTGATAGTCCAGCCTGAAGATCCTCTAATAGTGTAGGTCCAAGCACTTGAAAAAACTCAGATCCAGGGTTTCCTTATGCAGAGGACATGGCATTTTAATAAATGCCTAAATCTACACGGGAATTATCACTAATTCCAACTTCCAAGAGCTACATTGAAAATGTGCTTATTTAAAATTGCTATTCAGCAGTTCCTTAATTACAGTTTACAAAGCCTGAGTGTGCAGGAACTCCCACTGGAAGACCTGTAATTTTTTGGCAAAGGGCAGAACTGAAGACGTTGGCACTTTTTTTCATGTTCCTGTAAGACAGCCTAGGGAGCTTTCTGCCATTCAGCCTTCCTGGTCCTACACTAAGGCACCAAACCTCTTCAGATTTTGTGTGCAGATCCCTCATGCACAGCTTAAGGCTGCAGATGTCAGGGAAATAAAAATTCAGGATGAATATTGTAGCGTTTAACCCAGGTTTCCAGGAGGATTTATGTCCTAGCCCAAACTTCAGCTGTTAGTCCTGTAACAAGAGTGAAGCTTCTGAGGCCTTATCTTCTGTTTATCAGTTGAATAATACAGGCCTCTGCTTAGCCAGACTAAATAGGATTATAATTGAATGTTTCCTTTAACAAAGGAAACATTGAATTGAATGTTTCCTTTAAAAAATCAATGGCATGGAAATGACAGGGTCAGTGCTCCATGCTCCCAAATGATGGCATGCACCCCCCAAACACATCCATGTGAGCAGTGCAGCTCTGGTGTAATTTTAATTATCATAATATCCTTCTGAAATCTGCATTCATCTCTTTTTTGGGCTATGGGAAGGCACACACTTGGGGAGCAGGCAGGGAATTATAAATTGTTAAATGTTACAGCTGGTGCCCATCTCCTCACCCAAAAAGCCTGGGAATGCTGCAGGAATCACTGGGCGCATCCTCATGACCTTCCCTCACCATGCAGAAAGGCAAATCAGATGATCACTGTGATGTCTTCTTGTTTGTGTCCTTGCTAAAATAAAAGTCACCCTGTTCCTCACCCCGTGGTTGGTTCCCAAAGGCAAGGGCTGGCTCCAAAAACCCATGTACTGCACTTTGGATGGGCTTTTGCCTGCCCTGATTTGATTGCAGGAGACAGCTGGCTGTGGATCTGCTTGGGATGGGGCTGTCTTTAAGGGCTGGCCTGGTCTTTGGTCTAAACAGAGAAAAAAATATCCCTCAAAATGAGTTTGAAGGGCTGGGACTGGATGTGAGCCCCTGGCCTTCTCAGAGCAAGCTTCACCCATCCACAAACAGAGCTGTGCCTCAGACTTGGCTCCAGGCACCCTTGGTCTCCCAGTCTCAGCCCTCCCTAGCAGGAGGGGTGGCCTGAGCAGTGGGTTCCTGGTGGTGGGGTCCCAGCACAACCTGGATGACCCACCAGAAATGCTTCTGCTCCATCTCCCCTCCATGGATGGGATGGGTATTCCCTGTGCAGCTTCTGCAGGTGGTTCACCGTGGCATCTGCAGCTACAGGGCTCTGTTCCTGAATTTGTCTGCCCTTTCCCATGCCCACAACCCACGTCCCTTCATCTGCCCCTTCTCAGTAATTCCCTGTGCACTGCCCTGGGCCACAGGGCTGATTCTGAGCGTGTTCTGTGTGCTGTAATTCCTGCTGGTTTTCTTTCCTGTGCCCCAAAAGGGACACATCATGTTGTTCACCCAACCAAAAATGAATTTGCTTTGCCATGCATGCTCTGAGCCCTTTTCTGGGTTTCCTGGCCCCTCTGATGCACCTCTGCAAATCTGTCCCCTTTTCCTACACATCCCCTGATCTTTCCCCACATCATTCCCTTCACTTTGTCCAGACTTAACAAATGTTGAAGCTCTGCCTCAAACAGGGACATTTTTAAGCTATATGAGCAGTCTGGAGTTAAATCCCTCTCCAGACTTCCCTTTCATTTTTTTTTCTTGACCCAAAATAAGAATGTCTTTTTCTGGTTAACTCACAATGTCTGCATCCCTCTTTGCTCCCAGCTACAGCCCAGCCACAGTAAGAGAGAGAGGAGAATTCTGCGCAGTGTGAGCAGGAGAGACAAGGGCTGCTGTGCAGCAGCATCTGCTTCTGGGGCCACTGCACACCTCCCCTGCCCCTTCTCACCTGAGCAGAGCTTGCATGGATGATTCCGAGATAAAAAAGTCCTGTGCCCAGTTCTGTCTGCACAGCAGAAATCTAACCCTGTGTGAAAAATACATGTATTTTATGATTGGCTTTTCACAAATATTAAAATGAATATAACACGTGTTGTGTTAGAAAGTAATGCTGTATTAATTCACTTAATTAGTAGTGTGTTAAATATAGTTTTAAGTTACAAAAAATGTTAAAATAGAAACTATGCTATGTAGGATACTTTTTTTAAAGAAAGGACTCACAGCGAGATAGCAGCCACAGGACACCTAAATCTTTCAGAGAAAAAGAATTTATTGTCCCATTATCAGAAGAAATGAACTTCTTCCTGCCTTGAAGACGCTGTTAGGATTCAGAGGAAGAAGTTGACACTGACCAGGCAGAATCCTGTGTTTGAATGGAATTTATGCATCATGTATGAGATGTATGAATATGCAACAGGTTATTCTTTTTAATTGTTAATCCTCTGTTAACGTGGGTCCTTTTTCGGGCTCGTGGTGCCCAGAAAAGTTACCTGGATGTCTGTAACTCTTTGTCTCTATTATTTCATATTGTCCTAATTCAAATTTTCCAAATTGTTATTACTCTAATTGTGTTATTATTTTTTAACCATTTTATTACTATTAAACTTTTAAAAAATTTAAAAACAAGTGATTGGCATTTTTCACACCCTGTGCTTGTGGAGCTGGAAGTAAAGAATTCATACCAAGGACAAAATGCAGTTATCCCTTTCAGATTTACTGCCAATTTGGTGATGATTGATATCAGTCATCCTCCAGGTCATCACAGCCTTCTCCAACCAATGCTTTCCAAGCTTTGTTTTCCCAACCTGAGGTCTCACATATTTTCAAAATATTCCAGTAAGGCAGTTGCAGTTTCTGCAACATCGTCATGCCAGTTTAACCACTATAATGAAGAAAACATTTAAAAATTATTTTCTTTTTTAAAATTTTATTTTCCAGCTGAAAACTCTGCTTTTGCCTTTTAAAGAGCAGCAAGTATTAAAATCAGATGTTCTGTAGCCCTCATAGCTCTAGGATGGGCTATTATTGCCCTACCCATGTTACAGCACATCAACCTCAGCCGCATCAAGGCAATTTTTTTCCCTTTCACCTCCAGGCTTATGCTACCCATGAGCTGATGAAAGGGAAATGCAAGAGCTGGGATTTGATTTTGGGGTGAGCTTTTTGGGGGACCATGTGCCTGTTGCTTTGCCACTGAGCAAGGCAAAGCTGTCTCTCCCCATCCCCTCTGGAGCTTGGCTGCCTTGGTACCCCCGATAACCCCAGCAGCTGCCCAGGCTCCTCCAGACAGAGCCTTGGCTCAGCATCCCTCCCCTGGGCTCTCCAGGAAAAGGCTTTTAGAGAGAACATGCTTCCCTTCAACTTCCCCTGGCTCACTCAGGCTTGGAAATTCTCCATTCACAGCTGGCTGTAGCAAAGGTCAGGGTTTTCTGTCGGCTTTCTTTCCTTCCCTCTCTCCAGCCTGGGGAAAAGCAGCAGAACCACAGGTGATGCAATTTGATTAGAAGCTCCTGAGGCTTAAATTAAACAGAATTATTTATCAAATGTCCCAGCCATTAGCCCTGGCTCTAGTAACAGCCATGCCAGCACCTCTCCCTCTCTCCTCCAACATACATTTCCCTTCCCTTCCAAAGGCTCAGGCAGATCTAAGAAAATAAAATGAAATGAAATGAAATGAAATGAAATAAAATAAAATAAAATAAAATAAAATAAAATAAAATAAAATAAAATAAAATAAAATAAAATAAAATAAAATATAAAATAAATAAAAATTAAAAATAAAATTAAAAATAAAATTATTTTTTAAATAAAAAATTAAAAAATTAAAAATTAAAGGTAAAAGATAAAATAAAATAAAAATTAAAACAATAAAAAATAAAAATTAAAATAAAATAAAATAAAATAAAAATTTAAAGAATTTAAAAAGTAAAATAAAAAATGAAATAATAGAAATTTAAAAAATAAAATAAAATAAATACCTGCCCTCCTTTTCAAAAAGAGGGAAATGGCAATGACAAACAAGTGAGGGCAGAGCTGGATGCTTTGCATAGCTCTGACTGTGCTGCATCCCTGGGGAGCTGTGATGCCCCTAAAGCCCCTCCATGGACCACAGGAGTCTTGTGAGGGTGGCAGTGCTGCCCACTGCCATTGACCTTTCCTTCATCCTCATCCTCAGCCTGCACAAGCCAGCCAAGCCTTCATCTGTATGAACAAATCAGAGACCCAGGGGTGTGTAAGCTCACTGCCAGGTAAATTTGGGGTGATGCAGAATGCTCTTAGCACTCATACATTCCCTCAATCCCCTTCCAAGGGCTGATGCTCCCTATGCCACCACCAATATCCACCCCATCCTCACTGAGGAGCACCCTGAAGAACCAAGATCTAATGGCTGAGACTGTGTGCACTTCATTTTTTTCCATTTTGGAATTTCTCTTTAGTTTTTTTGTTAATTTTTTTGTTTGGTTGGGGTTTGGGTTGTTTTGGTTTTGGGTTTTTTTTTGGTTTGTTTGTTTATTTTTTGTTTTGGGGGGCTTTTTTGGTTTTTTTTTTTTGTTCTTTTGTTCTTTGGTTGATGAGAATTTAGGTTTCAGGAGAGCTGGACTTGTGCCACCTCTGCCACAGCAGCTGGGTTTTATATGGGAGGAGACCTTGCAATGAAAGTCAGACTCAGCTCTGCCTTGCTGCTGACGCTCAGAGCCCCAAGTCAATCATCAAGTTATTTTGCAATGTAAGGTAAATCTGTAGCAGCTGGTAATGTGGCAAATGATCTCTGTGTTGCTGAAAGGAAATCAATAAACTGGCTGAGCCTGGAAATTTTTACTTCTCTGGCTTTCACATTTTTATCCCATAGGTTCTGTTTGTCTGATCTAGTTTTTTCCTCTGGGACAAAATCAGTGTGACAGACATGAAATTTCTGTTTACACTGAGAAACTTTGTTCTTTCCTGTTTTCCTGCCTAAGCAAACTAAACACTTTAAATTTTAGTCATCTCCAGCATGCCTGCCCTGCAGGAATGTTACTTGTGCTATTTGCAGAGAAATGATGCTGAATAAAAGAGCACAACTCATCCCTTGGTATTTTACACTTCCCCTACCCTTGGCTGATTATCAGAGATTTCAGTTCTATTTAGTGCTTCTCCCCAGCTTTGTCCAAATTATTTGTCTTGAGCAATTTTTGTCTTGAAAGCTCGTTGAGTTCAGTCTCCCTGTGGGAATCCCAAGACTTCCACTCCAGCCAGGAAATGCTGTGAATGCTGCCTGTTCCAAAGCAAATAAATCAGCCTGCACAAGGAAAAGTGGCAGGAAAAGTCTTCCCTCTAAAATATCATTCACCTCTTGGGCCAAAGTTTAGAACTGCTTCTGTTTGACTTCCAGCAATTTATCAGTTCCCAAATGAAATAAACACACAGTCAGATACAGTTCAAAGCTGTCAGAAAGTGTGGAAAACATGGGGATAAGAAACCCACAGAGCTTTTATGAAGCCTCTACACTTTTTTATTTATTCATATGTATAAAGACAAATTTTACAAATATAAAGAAGGTATGGGTTTACCATCTTTAAAGAAGAGAGGTCTGTGTTTCATTTAATATTTAATTACAAATATCACCCATAAAAGTCCTTTCAAGCTCTTGTTTACTAACTGGAGGCCTGTCATGATGCTTTGAAATGATATTCAAAGGGAACCTGTGTTGAAATAAATGAATTAATATACATGATTAAGACAAACATAGCAATTGTCTGATTAGATATACAAGTAATACAATAAATCTCATTTGAAAGTATATTCTCCCTGCCTCCTGAGCTGGAAGGCAATTAAAAATTAAAAAGCAATGAAAAATGCAACTCAAAATGTATCAGAATTGTTCTTTAGAAAAAGGACAAATAAATGTCTCAAGGCTCAGTGGTCACTCCTAAAGAAAGGAGAAGTTCAGGCTTTCTGAGTGGACTCCACTTTTGATAAACCAAGTCATCCTATGTCTGCATTAAATCATAACCTGAAAATAAAGGGCATTTCAAATGTCACAGTGATGTAGCTCTCTGACATGGCTGTATTTTGCTAAGAAACCTATCTTTAGCTAGATTTCTCTTTAAAGTTTGTACAGGGCTCAGCATCCTTTTGATGTTCTGCTGCAGCACCACAGAGATAACCTCAATTCTGGCCTTTTTCCACTTGTCTGAGCTGGGCTGCCCAGCCTTAAGCCCATTGTCTGTATGTGGCAATATTCACTTCAAGAAAGGCATTGAGGGGCTGGAGCATGTCCAGAGAAGGGCAGCAGAGCTGGAGAAAGGTCTGGGGAGTGAATTCTGTGAGCAGCAGCTGAGGGAGTTTATCGGGATCTTTAGCTGCTCAGAGTGACCCCGAGAAAAGTTGGAAAGTCTCTTTTTCCAGCTTGGCACTTGAAGGAGTCAGAGCTCTTCATTTCTCAGTCTCAAGGTTGTTTATTTTTTCTTATCTATAAAAAATTTTCTCCTGCCCTGCCGAGGTCCATCCAGCAAGACAGTCAGAGGCACTCTGCCTGCCCCAGGGTGGTGTAATGTCTTTATACTAAAAACTACGTTTCCAATACCTATCACCTATGTTAGACAGTGAGCTCTTACTCTAAACCTATCTAAAAGTGCCACCATCACAGCAGAAGATGGAGGCCAAGAAGAAGAAGGAGAAAGGCTGGGCATGCCCAGATTCCTCCATCTTGCCTCCTGAACCCCCATTCTAAAAACCCCAAAAATCTATTTTTCACCCCATGATAACTTCACTATTATTCTACCTAAACTGCTGTGGCTTGCTGGTTTTCATATAAGGTTGGTAATTTTCTCCATGGGTCATAATCAAACCCACAGACATCTTGGGCTCTGTGGCAGGGTCTCTGAGCCCCCTGGCAGGGGTCTTGGCAATCCAGGACAGCCAGAGGGATGTTCTGGGTTCCCACAGGAGCTCAGGGGGTCTCAGCCTGGAGAAAAGGAGGCTCAGTGAGACCTTCTCATTCCCTACAGCTCCTGCCAGGAGGGTCAAGGTCTGCTCCTGGGATACAGTGACAGGATGAGATGACACAGCCTCAAAATGAGCCAGGGCAGGTTCAAGCTGGACACCACAAAAAAATTTCTTCACAGAAGGGATGGCCAGGCACTGAACGGGAGGGAGGTGATGGAGTCCCCATCCCTTGAGGTGTCCAGGGAATGACTGGACTCAGCACTCTGGGCTTTGGTCCTGTTGACACAGTTGTGGTCAGTCAGAGGTTGGGCTTGATGATCTTTTCCAGCCTAAATTATTCTGTAGTTCTGTGAAATACAGATTCTATTTCTTCTTTTCCTTATTTTTGCTCTGGTCATTCAGACCCATGCAAAGGTCAGTGCAAAATGTCACAACTGTGCTCAAACACGATCAGTCAATGCCAGCAATGCTGCCTCAAAGTTAATTACCCCCTACTTTTGGGAAGGGGGAGCAAAATTATGAATATAATCCTGAATTTAACAAACACAAAAGAGCATCTAATTATTTTGGTTGCATTGTTATCCCCAGACACTTTCTAGTTCTGGACAGGATCTGCTCCTCTAGGGCACGAGGTAATTGCTTATTTCCTTGTACACTTCAGTGATGGCTCTGGAGTAGTTAATGATTTATTAGGAGAGCTGGGAATGTTCAGCTGCTCCTCAAGTCAGCCAGCATCACTGTGCCCAGCACCTCTGATGCAGATAACAGAAAATCCAGCAGCCCAGAATCAGGGTCACTAATCAGGAGCGCTGCCAGGCGGTGACACAGTGATGACACAGGCTCTCTGCAGAGATTCCCCTCCTGCCATGAGTCAGGCTTTGGGAAGAAAAGATAATTCTGGTGTTCTCAGGGCTCTCCCACCCCTTGTTTACCTGCTGCAAAAACCTCCTCCAAGCCAGGGGAAGCCCAGCTGCACTGGCACAAAGCCTGTGGTCAGGCTGGAACTCTCCCCAGACTTACAGGTTGTCAAATGAACATTTGCATCAATTTAATTTTCAGTGACTCATGATTGAGTGATTCAGCCCTTCTCTGGACAGCCTTCAAATGGATCTGACCTTTCTTTCAAAGCTTGACCTCAGGTGGGGGATTTAGAGGAGGAACAGGAGAGTGATTCAAGCACACAGACCAGGGTCAGGAGATTTTACCCTGACAAGGTGCAGCTCACAGAGGTAGGGCTGTCACTGCACAGATACCCCCAATTTCTGCTTTTCTGCTGCCTTGGATCCACTAGCATGGACAGGGATAAGCCACTGCAAGGCAGAACAAGAGCATGGAGAATGAAATGTGGTTGTGAGGCGAGACATACCCCTTCTATGAGACTTACCCTGCTGAACCTCCTTGTCCTGAGTTCTCTCTTTTGCCTGTTGCTAAACATCAGTATAAGGGAGTCTGGAGAAGTATTTGTGGGGGACACATCAAATTCTCTGAAAGCACAAAGGTCCATCCCTTTTCAAACCCTCCCAGTTACCTGTGTTGCCTCCAGACACCTCTCTAGTGCACAGAAATAGTGATTTAACACCCAGAAATAGTGATTTAACACCCAAGCAGTCAGGCAGGGGAGTCTGAAGGCCAATCCCTGTGCAGGGGACTGTGGACCCATCACTTCTGGGGAAGCAGAAGGAGCTGCAGGATATGGTTTGAAGGATGCAGAAATCCAGTGTGAGGGTGATTTTTGTGCTTTGAGAGGTGGGGAAGGCAAAGTTCTGAGGTGAGACAAGCACCAGCGCAGGAACACATTGACATCTGGGTAAGATTTGCCAACCCATCCCTCTGCAGGCATCTCCTGCTCTCACAAAACCAGCAAGGGAGCAAACATCTAAAGTAGGTGGTCAGCCAGACTGAACTCTCTCTGTTGTCAATACTTGTCCAAAATTGCCAAAATGTGGTTGCACAAGGTTGGGGTCAGCCTGGCATCCCCTCCTGAGTGCAGCATGTCACTCTTAACATCACCAGCTAATGGGCCACCAAAGCAGATTTTTGAGGATGCCCTGAGCAAAGACCTGTGCAGGACCAGGTCTACATTTAACCCACAGTGAACATCCTCCACACCTCCCTTCCCTGCCTGTGTCACATATTTTGTGTCTACAAAGCTGCAGTATTAAATAGTTTCTATTCTATTCTATTCTATTCTATTCTATTCTATTCTATTCTATTCTATTCTATTCTATTCTATTCTATTCTACCTACATCTTTACACCATCCCAAATGATTCAGAGGGAAACTCAGGTTGGACAGGACCTGCTTCAGTCTTCCTGTACTCTCCCTCTCTGTTTCTTAGAGGAAAATTAAAGGCTTTTAAGGGATAAGGAGGAACTGTTTGGTTTAGGAATTTCCCAGAAAAAGGACTGCCTTGAGCCCACCTCACCAAAGTCAGGTCTCCTGTGCTCTAAAGTGACCCCATTCCCAACACTTCCTTCCCCTTCTTCTTGTGTGTTCTCATTCTTCAGCATCCTCCACATCAGAAAACCTCCTTTCTTCACTCAAAACTCTTTTGTGTCAGTTGTGTGACTTATACCAGTTTTGGGAGCCACCAGCAGCCTCTGTACCCTGCTGCAGTCAAGAGGGGCACGAGCCTGGTGTGGAACATTCTGTCCTCTTCTGAAGGCCTGTTTTTTGGGAACTCTCTGTTTTCAGAGGTTACTGGCTTGCTCTTATCATGAAAGCTGCCCCTGGCAACACTCGTCCTTCCTTTGTGAGGAAAACATCCCAGGCCTGAAGTTACATAAGTGTCACATGGGTGACATGGCATTTAAGGCATGGGTTTAAGGCATTTTTTCCCCCTCTCACTCATAAGTGTCAGCCAGAGTTTCTTATCCACAGACTGGGAGTCCAGGAGCAGTTTGTGTCTCTTTGGCTCCCCTATCTCATCACAGGGCACTTCTCACTTCAGAAATCTCTCTTCCCTTCTCAGGCTGCTCCTCAAGGCAGGAGAAGGACAATCAACTGATGTCTGAAGGGGGGGTCAGCCCAGAAAGTGGCTTGTCAGGGGATATTTGTGAGCTGGAAAGATGCAAAGTTCTGACCCCTTCACCTCACATTTCACTGGGAGGGGCTTGAACTGGTAGTTTTCCCAAGCATCATCCAAGGGGACACCAAAGAAAGTCCCTAAAAACTGCTGTAAAAACTACACAGCAAGAGCCCCTTTGCTTGGCAAGTGACTGTGCTCACAAACATGTAGATAAGCATGAAAAACTCTGGAAAACACAGACAAAAATGAAGAGAAAGAAAAGTAGTCCCAGGCTGCCCCCATATGTGATATTTTTGTGGTCCCCCGTGGCAGGAACGAAATGATGAATCTGACTCCAAGTTCTTAGAAGGCTGATAATATCATTTTATTATGTTATGTTATGTTATGTTATGTTATGTTATGTTATGTTATGTTATGTTATGTTATGTTATGTTGTTATGTTATATTAATTGTGCAATACTAAAACCATACTAAAAAATAGACAAAGGATACTTAATGAAGGTTTAACAAGATGCTGATGAAAAACCGGTGACTCTCTCCAGAGTCCCAACACAGCTGGCTGTGATTGGTCATTAAGCCAAAACAATTCACATGTTGGATAAACAATCTCCAACCACATTCCAAAGCAGCAAAACACAGGAGAAGCAAATGAGAGATAAATATTGTTTTCCTTTTTCTCTGAGGCTTCTCAGCTTCCCAGGAGAAGAAATCCTGGCAAAGGGATTTTTCCAGAAAATATGACAGTGACACCCATACTGGAGCATTGAGCCAGGCCCTAGCTGGAAAAGCCCAGGACATCTTTGTCCTTTGCTCTGTTGTGGGAATGTTCCTGCAGAAGCATTGCCAAAATCTCCCAGAAACCACACCCTCTCAGGGTGGGAAGCTGTGGCTGGTTCCACACAAGAAGCACAAGACAATCACAAACAGGAGTTGGGCTCAAATGTCTCACAAATTGGACAAGATTGATAAGATGGGAAGAGGTCATCCCATTATTTTCCTGACCAGGAATAATTCAATTTATAATGGTTGTGAGCAAGACACTTTTAGAGGGTAGCAAAGGATTTGGGTGAATGCTTCTTGTACCTCTGAAATTCGCCTTGCTGATCTGAAAATTGTTCCCATGACTCAGCCACAAATTCCAGCCATGTTTTAATACAGGCCTCTTTTTCCTCCTGCCACATGTGCCTGATTCTCCTCTTTTCACAGAATCACAGAATCATTAAGGTTGGAAAAGACCTCCAAGATCAAGCCCAATAAAATAAAATTCAGCTAAATACATGCAATGTCACAGAAACACTCTTGCTGCCAAGCTAGGAAATACTTTTCAGAGCTGAGATTTTTGTTCTTGTTCTCCCTTTCTCCTACATGCTTACACATTATGGTTGGCAGAAAAGTTCAATATCTAAAATCAGAGTACCACTGTGGACACAGTGATGTTAATGATTCAGCCAATGCCCTTAATCCTTTAGAAGGGTGTAATGCATTACCTGGTTTTAATTTAAATAAATTTTGCCCTTTTTTTTCTGATCCTTTGATACTTTTAAATATCTTCACAGCCTGCCACTGGGCTCTTTTGATGGGAACTGATCAGGACTGATGATACAGTCAAAGTATGACATGATGGGTTTCTTCACACCTCAGTCATCCTTATGCTGATAAGAGAAGTTCCAAATCAATTGTGTTACTGTGCATAAAACCCTGTGAAATAAAATATTTTGATACATGGGTTGTTTTGAGGTTTTATTTGGTTGGGTATTTTTTTGTTGGTTGGTTGGGTTTCTCTACAGGGTACAGGAATATATCTTGTTTAATATAAACTCAAAATGAGGGAATAAATGTAGACCAAAAGCAACTTAGACCCTTGGGGCACCTACAAATAAGGGAGCAGCTGAGTTGCGGCTTTTAGAGCTTGGCTTATGCCAAAATGACTTTCTTTAATGTTTTTCTTTTGGTTTTTCAGTTGAAGTTTCAAGAGATTGAAATTCTCAATTAATTTTACTTCTCCTGAATGTTGTTATGGGTCATTAATACGTGCAGTTTATTAAGCAGGCGATAATAGCATTACAACAGGAAAAGAAGGGAAAAAATCAGTGCAGTAACTCAATCAAGAGGCTCAGCCTGCAAAACGGGCAAGGGCTTCTGGGTTTCACTGACTCCAGGTTTGACCTTGAGACAGCCCTGTCCATCTGTTCATTCCTCTTCAAAATGAGAAGAATCGCGGATTTGTCTTTACAAACAAGTTGTGGGTCTGCTGGTAGGTAGAACTAGCACTGGGAGATAAAAGAAACAATGGGAAGGATTCCACTGATTGATGAACGGAAAAAGATATTTGCTTTTACAAATAAAATTTAGGTTTGCTGATAAATGAAATTAGACATTGAGACATGAAAGAAACAATGGGGAAGAAAAACCCCTAAATTCCGTAAGAATTAAAAATTAAAAGGAAGGGTTATACATATATATACTATATGTATATATACTATATGTATATACTTTATATATTATTAGAGGGCTATATAAATATTAGAGGGAAATCTTTGGGAAATCTTTGGTATCAGGCATATCGGGGAATCTGTAACTCTCAAGTACCTCATCCAATGGGGAAAGAGAGAAGGGAAATGCAGCCAAGAAATTGGGATAAAAAGGAGGCTGCATCCTCCAGAAATTTGAGAGATCCCAGGGGAATGCCCCATGGCCTCTCCCTTTATTTGAATAAAGCCGGAATGGACTCCTCTGTCTCCTTTTTGGACATAAACCTCTGGTGTTTGTGGATTAATTTTTCTAACAAAAATGATAACCTGCACTAGGGACGTGCTGCAAGCTTCCAGTCCTGCCTAGGAAGACCCCAAGGAGGGTTATACATATATATTAGAAGGCTGTATAAATATTAGAGGGAAATCTTTGGGAAATCTTTGGTATCAAGTGTACCAAGAAGTCTGTACCTCTCAAGTAAATCAGCCAATGGGGAAAGAGAGAAGGGAAATGCAGCCAAGAAATTGGGATAAAAAGGAGGCTGCATCCTCCAAAAGTGCAAAAGATCCCAGGGGAATGCCCCATGGCCTGTCCCTTTATTCGAATAAAGCCAGATGTCTGTCTCCTTTTTGGACATGAACCTCTAAAGTTTGTGGATTAATTTTCCTAACTAAAACGATAACCTGCATTACAGATGTGCTGCAAGCTTCCAGTCCTGCCTAGGGAGACCTCAACGAGAAGGTGACGAGTGACACCTCAGTGCCCTTCACAAACCGAGTTTGCAGCACAGCTGGCAGGGAAATCCTGTCACCAGAGACAGGGCAGCAGTGCCTGTGAAACCACATAAGCACCCGCTGTTCCCTCATTTCCATTTCTTTTAGTAAACTTTTCTCATCACCATTGATTGTTCTGCTGGTACGGGGGCAGCAGCCGACCGGCCCCCGATCAATTACCTGAGCAGGCATCACGCCCCATCAGCTGCCTAATTGCATCCCTGAAAGAAATGGTGCTCAGCCCTGTAATGCTCTACTCAAAGGTAATACGCTTGTTATGGGAAGATGCTAATGGTGCTGCACCGTGTTCGGAAACAACACAGCTGTTAAAAACTCATTTGGGAGGAAGACAGTGACGGTAGGTATTGAGAGGAGAAGTGATGGAAAGCCTGTGTGTTTGCTGTTCTAATTGTTTAATGCAGGAAAATGGGCCGAGGTTGTCATCTCTGCCTTTGTTTTAAAGACAGAGCCCATAATGAGAGGGCGCACACAGGGAGGAAGGGACACACGGGCACTGGCAGGGGCTGGCACTGCCCCATCAGGGTCACCTCACAGCTTTCCCATCAGCAGCAAATCTGGCTCCACAATTACACCTCTCCGAGGAGATAATTGCATGTTTCATGGCAGGCAGAGCAGTCCTTGATGCTGACTCCTGAATAAAAGTGCATCTCAGAAGGGTTTGACACCAGAGGCTGCCAGCACCATTTGGGTGATCTGCTGAGGGGATTGATGGGTGCACAGGGACAGCAGAAACACTGTGTGCATACTACTTTGGGGTGATCCTTACTGCCTAAGTCATGTCTTCCTACATTGGGATGATCCAATCCCTAAATCATGTCTTGCTGCACTGGGATGATCCAATCCCTAAATCACGCCTTGCTGCTTTGGAATGATCCAGACTGCCTAAATCACGTCTTGCTACATTGGGATGATCCAGACTGTTGGAGAAGATGAAACAGGAAAGCCTTATAAATATAATTGTCTGGCAAATGATTTTGAGAATGTAGAAACTCTAAGCGAGATTGAAATGAAAGCAAGCTTTGATATCCCTTAGTTACTCAACAATGGGAAAACAACGGTGTGGCCAGCTGAATGTAATCCCCTTTTGATGAAACAACACCCTCTTCTTGCAGACAGGTCCAAGGGTCAGAGCAGACCCTACTAGCTTGGCAGAAGGGGCCCAAAGAGGAGTTTTTAGGGTTTAAAATGTAACACAGTATGGTAATGTAGTGATTCTTATAGGCTGTATGTAAATGCTATAGGATTTGTATATTGTACTAGATTGGTTGGTGAGAATTAGAATATTCAACATAGAAGGAGATTTATTGTATTGAAAAGGGATCTTCACGCTCTTACCCCTTCTACTCTTACCCTCTCACCCTCTCTCCCCTTCTCTTCTCTCAGGCCTGCTCCGAGCTGTGGCTGGCAGCTCCCAGGAGGGCCCTGCACCCAGGCCCTTTGCAATAAACCAAAAGTTCTAAGACCAGAAGATTTATTGTATTGTAACAGGAACCTTGCTCTCTCATCCTCTTTACCACTCTCTTTACCTCTCTCCCTCTTTGGGGCCTGCTCTGAGCTGTAGCTGGCAGCTCCCAGCAGGGCCCTGCACCCAGGCCCTTTGCAATAAACCCCAAGTTCCACAACCTGGCTTCAGGGATCTCTCATCTCCATCTGTCCCAACTGTCCTACCCCCATTGCTCCTATGTCAGACTGCCTAAATTCCTTGTGCCTTCAGCAGGAGGAGATCTCTGAGGGTTGAAGCCAGGAAGATGAAGCTGAACCAGCAGAGTAGGAGGCACCAAGCAGAGACAGGTACCTGAATTCCTGCCTTTCCTGAAGCTTGGGTCTCCCATCAGATATCTTCAGCTACTCTGAATTCCCTTGTGAAATCAAACAGGAGCTCCTGCTCTCCAAAACACACCAGTGAAGTGCCAGCCCCCAGTCTGGGCAGGATGTGCTGGCTCTGTGCATCCTGAGAGGTTGTCAGATGGGAGACTGAGTTTCTAAACAGCAAGGACAGGGTCAAACCTGCAGCTCCTCAATTCCCTCCTCCCACAGGCTGTGACTGTGCCAAGACTCAGGCTTTATCCATATCCAGCTCTTGAGTTGGAATGGCCAAGATGGATCACTGCCAGGCCAGAGAGGTGGAAAATTAAACCATCACCCCATGGAGCAGGCCACACACAGGAGGACAGAGCTGCTCCTTGGCCTCTCTTCTCATTGAAAAACTCATTGACTGAGTTTTTCAATCAGTCTGTCACCTCCAAAGGGAATAAGCCAAGTTTAAAGCAGTGATCAGCACCCTCAGAAAAGACTCAGCAGCACCCAAGGATCACTTGTCACCAGGGTCACACATCACTTCATAGTTAGGATGGCTTTCCCTGAAGCCTAACTTTGATTTTCTTTGATGACAAAATATGGCAATTTATTCCTGCTCTTCCTACATAGACATTCCCCACCATCCCAAATTAGAAATTCCTGGCACACTGTGTCTGCTCATTTCCACTTTGTGCTCGCCATTTTCTTTAGTCACACCTCTGTAATATTTAATAAGTCCTCACTGGATGTGACAGCAATCATATGCCAGAAGCACAGATATGATATTAGTCATATTTCCTCTGGGCTGGAGTAATGCAATCATGGCTAGGTAATTAAAACTTCCCCATACTAAGGTTTGGCTTCATGCTTTTCCCTTTGCACATTCAAAATCTGGTCATTTTTCCCTGCAGGGGAAAAGTTTGGTAGTTTTTCCCTTCAGCCCTGTCTGAAGTGGACAGCACCTTGTGAAGGCAGTGCCAGAACACCAAGGAACTAGGCAAGAACAAGAGAAATAAAAACAAAACAAAACAAACAAACAAAAAACAAAAAAAAAACAAAAAAAACCCACACCAAAACCCCAAAAATAAGCACATAAAAAAAAGTACTTGAAAACAGTAAGATAGATTGAAAAATGAGTGAGGGACAATCTACAAGCCACAAACATCTTGGGCCATTTTCCAGTATATGTTCAAAGTCACCCCAAGAGTGAAATGGCAACATAGCTCTACCTCCAAAGAGAAAAATTCCCTTTTTATGAAGAGCGCCCTTGGAAGTAATTGAGAATACTTGTGTGAATAAGGGTTTGTAGGCTCACACCTGAAAACCTTTAAGCCATTTGAGTAGGAACCTCATTTTATGCATACACAGGTGCAGGAAATAAGCACATAATTCCTGTTGAATTATAGGTCAGAGCCAAGACCATGTTGGATCTGTTCTGTGCTTCAGTATAAAGAGTGGATTTACTCAACAGTTACAGGAACTGAAAATCTCACCCTGTTTTTGCAGATACAATGTCAGCATCAGAGGGACCCCATGTTTAGGATGAACTCCTCAAGTAGGCCTGTCCTTTAAGGCTTTACGGCACGGTCAGGTATGCATGTACTAGTAAATTAAATAGTGTGATTACAGAATGGCTTGCATTAATTACTGTCTCTTCCTTCTGGCTGCTCTTATCCAGATTTCCCAGGAAGAAAAGCCCCCAGCCCTTGTCACCACCCCACCTATGCCCAGGCGTCCTACACAAGAGTGGCAGATGGCATGGGCCAAGCTTGATAGAAACTGTGCTGCCACTTTGCATGGTCCCTGGTGCCTTGGAGTTCCCAAAATCAGGATTTCCAGCTCAGGCAGCCCCACTGTCTGGGCACAACCCCCTTGAGGGATGCTGAGCGCCCTTGGGCAGGGGCTGTCACCATGGGAGGATTTCATGTGCACCAGGTGAACTCTGGCATTTTTTGTCCTGTCTCCACCAAAATGTGGTGGACTTTTGCTGCCAACTGCCCACAGGTGGCCTCAGAAGGGACTGGGCAGCTGCTCCTGCTGTGTCCCAGCAGACTCGTGTTGGCAAGCCCTGCCAGGGTGAAAGCAGATCCTTTTGGACTCTGAGCACTCTGAAACCACATCTCTCCTGTGCCTCAGCTTAGAAACAATACCACACTTCCTTTTGTAAGCCCATTCCTTCTTTCCGGTTCCCAGGGATCTCTGAAAGGTCATGAAAGCTGCAATAACAGTCTTTAGCATTAGGTCTCTTTTCTACTTGTGCTACGTGTTGGACACTGCTCAATAAAACATTTACCTGAGGGGCACAAACACCCCCTCAGATGCACACACATATATCCTGTGGGTACAAGATGCTTCTAATTGCAGCAGGAAATGTGACATTTCAGACTGGATGGATGAAGGCACAAACCATCCCTGGTGAGGAATGATCCTGAGGGGATCAGGAGAGGGAGTGGGCAACGGAGCTGCTCCTTTCCAGCTCAGTGCCAACACGCTGTGGAGCATATTTTCTTGATTTAATTAACAGGCCTTCCCTCCCTTACACTACCCACTGCTCAGGAAGCAAATCCAGAGTGGGGAGAGCCTGTGCTGCAGCAAAGGTGGGAAGCCCTCAGGTTGCTGTTGGCAATTGCTGCCCCGAGATGTGCAGGGTGTCTCTGCTTCGGTCCGTGCAACTGAAGAACGAGTCTGGACTCTTCACTTTTCGGTCTTGAGGTTGTTTATTAATTCTTATCTATAAAATTTTCTTTCTGCCCAGCAGAGTTTTGCTCAGCAGGGCAGCCACAAGCACTCTGACCCCCCCTGAGGTGGTGTTGACTTTTTATACTACAAACTACGTATAACATATTTACACTTAATTCCCAATACCCATCACCTATGTTAGACAGTGAGCTTCTACTCTAGACCAATCCCAAAGTGCCAGCATCACTGCAGAAAATGGAGAACAAGAAGAAGAAGAAGAAAGGCTGGACAAGCCCAAGTTCCTCCATCTTGTCCCCATAACCCTCATAACCCCAAAAATCCTAAAATCTATATTTTCACCCTGTGATCATTTTGTTATTATGCCATTCAAACCTGTGTGACTTTCAGGTCCTCATACAAAGTTGGCAACTCGCTGCAAGGGTCAAAATCAAATCCCCAGGTGTTCTGGGCAGCATGCCAGGGTCTCTGAGCCCCCCAGCAGGGTCCTTGGCAACTCTGGACACCCAGAGGGATGTACTGAGTTCCAACAGGAAGCTGGTTCTGGTTGTGAGAAAGTTCCTCCACTTGTTTGTGCCTTGTGCAATTATCTCCTGATTCCAGGCTGTTAAAGAGGCAGGTGGTTCATTGCCTCTGACAGACTTGGAGTTCTCATTTAATTCTTTTTTATCTCAAAAGGGAGGAAATCTGTTTCACATTTATTAGAATACAAACATACATCTTCAATACACCACACATAAAGCTGCTTTACTGCCTGTTGCTGTTCACTCCCCCAGGCTGTCACAGCTCTTGCAGGAAAGCCAAAAAATTATGGTGGATTCAGACCTTCACCTCAGTGTCAACCCACATAAAGGCAGTGGAATACCACTAGTTGAAAGGCACTTCAAATGACACATAGACACACTGACACATGAGCACACAGATAATAAATTATCCATCTCTAATTAAAAAAAAATCTCATCTCCCCTTTCCTCACAACCAATACTCCCTCTCAGGCACACATTTGCTGCATGGGTTATTTTTTTCTGTTTTTCTTCCTTTTCCTGCCTCCTTTCACAGGCCCAGCCTCTGCCATGGGGTGGGAGGTGCTGGGAGCAAGGCTCAGGGCAGGGTGCCCATTGCTGGAGACCCAGCACAGGCTCAGCACTGGTGAGGAGGGCACCAGGAAGGGCTGATTGCTGCATGCTTAACTCAGACTCCTCAAGGCTTGAACATGCCAAAACTGGGACAGTGTTGCCATCACCAATGACACCTTCCTGCAGACAAGATGCTTTTCAGAAAGTCTTTCAGGCTGGTGGACCTCCTGACCCTCCTTTGGGCAGTGCAAGAAAGGTGAGATTCATCTTGGAGTCATAAATTTCATCCTTCCCTGCCAAGGCTTTGGCTCAGTGCATAAACGAGAGGAGGACTCCCCATGGGGAGGCTCTCTCCATGCAGGAGAAGCATCAGTAGTGTTTGCAATGAGCAAGCTCTGCAGGATCAGGCATCAGGGACAGATGGACCTCCAGGCATCATTGGGGTGCTCACACGGAAAACAGGAGACACCATTCCATGCATTGGGGAAAAACTGATCATTTCCTCAGTGAAGTGGGTGGTTTAACACCTGGAGCTGGGAAATGTTTCATGGCTGGCACTGGTGGGCACCTTGTCCTGGGGCTCTCCTTGCCCCAGTGATAGCCATGGCCATCAGGGTGGAGGGGACAGTGTCAGGAGGGACAGGCACTGTGCTCCTCCCATGACCTCCCATATGGTGACACTTTGGTGACACCTGGCAGTTTGGTGACAAGATAGGGGGCATCCCATGCAGGGACACAGAGCTGAGTACTGGGATATGGTGCCTTCTTGGGGGTCACATTCACATTTTCTGAAAAATCCCTTCGCCCAGGATTTTCCTGCTGAGAAGCCTCAGAGAAAAAGGGAAACAATTCTTATCTCATTTGCTTCTTCTGTGTTGTGCTCACATGTAGAATGTGTTTAGAGATTGTTTACCCACAGGTGATTGTTCCATTGGATTCTGCTGTGAGTTGTTTTCACTCATTGGCCAATCAGGGCCAAGCTGTGTCAGGACTCTGGAAAGAGTCAGGAGTTTTCATTATTATCTTTTTAGCATTCTGTAAGTATCCTTTCTGTATTCTTTAGTATAGTATAGTATTCTTTAATATAATATAGTATCATAAAATAATAAATTACCCTGCTGAGAACATGGAGTCAGATTCATCATTCCATCCTTCCTGCCACGGGGGTCCCAGCAAATACAATACTTGGGCTAGCTAAAAACAGAGGCCAGACAAAATTAAGAGAATAAAAAGTAGTTATATTTATTGAAGGGCCTTCAGGTACATTTTGAAGCCCCCCACCAGGGGCTATACCCAAAATGGATGACGAGTCATGGGTTTTCATATTTTTATAAGTTTGGTCCATTTGCATATTGGAGGTTGATCTTCCAATTACAGCTTCAGGTAATGAAGTCATTTACCCAAATTTTGCTCCCCTCCAATTCACTTTTTTTACATCTCTTGGGGCCTGAGGCAGTGAGGTGTCCTTGATTCCCAGGCCTCGAGAGGAACTGTATCTGACCAAAATGGGAAAGCAGCAGCTCACACTGGATATGGAGATAGAATTATACATTAGAAAAATTACTTTAAAGGACTTAAAAAGGACTACAAATAAATGAAAACATAAAAGCTAAATCCCTTAGGCATCAGATATTTTCCCCAGGACACTGACCATGGCACAGACAAACCTGACTCAGTGGGAAGAAGGATCTGGGTGTGAGTGGCAGCATCATCCTGGAGCAGGTACCAGGCTTTGGGCTCAAGGGATGTCCCTTGGCAGGCTGCCACCCCTGCCAGGTGCTTCCCAGCCCCTCCCCATCTTTGCCTCACTGGCATCTTGCTTTTCTTTATACTTGTCATTTCAGTATTACAGTACAGCTGTACTTGAGGTAAAAATTTGTTGTCTTGGCGGAAAGGAAAAAAAAAAAGTAATTTACTGTGAAGCACTGGCTGAAAATCATTTTCTGAACCACTGCACAATTTTAATCAGACGACCATACTGTATCCAATCAAGGGAGGATTTGTGAGGGGGGCAGAGGGCTGTTTCACTGTGGCCTTCCCCAGAGGACAGTAAATCCAAGCTCTGCTCAGGAAGACGAGACATCTCAGGCTTCACAGCCTGCCCAAACCTAATTTGCACTAGAATTACATGGCCATTACTAATGTATACAGTGACTCAAATTGATTACCTTGCTATTAGTAAGAGCAACACTGCTGGCTTTGGTGATGGCAGCTTCTGACAGAGGGGGAGGACAAAGGGGTGAGAGAAAAGTGAAATTGTGCTTTGTACCTGGGGATGGGGGGATGAGGGAGTGAGGAGGACCATGGGGGTGAGGAAGGTCATGCTCCAGCAGAGTTCAGCATGAAAAAGAGCATGAAAATGCCTGGAGTTCACATCTTCTGATGAAAAAAATATATTCACCTGGCTTAATCTTCAAGTCCCTGAAACCTCAGCACATGTAACAGGAGTGTCCCTAACTCAGGACTCCTAAGGCTATGGGAAATTCCAAATCTCCCAGGCTTCTCTTGTCCATGTGTGCAGCACTGGGGTTCTGCTGCGAGGGAGACCCCAAAAATGCCCCTGCACCCACCTCCTCCCATCACTTACAGCCTCCGTGGGGCACAGACTCCCCCCTTGCAGCACCCACAATACTGCATCCTCCCTTGTTGGCCCAGTGGTATCCAAGCATTATGAGCAGTTTAGGGACAGTAGATGCACTTTAGCAGGAGAGTTCCCATCCCTCTTCTTCTTACATCCCCACTAAGGATGTGACCTTCTGAAACTGGGAATGTGGAGCTCAAATCCCCAGTGCAAATCAGGCACAAGGGTGGTTGAATATTGGCCTCCAGCCTGCCCTGGACACCAAACACCTGGCAAGGGCTCAGGACAAGCCCAGAAAAAGTGAAAATGTTGCTCTGCTTCCAGTGGGAATTACCCTGATGGCAGCAACAGCAATTTCTTTCCTGAAGTCTCCCACACGCCACAGCACAGATCTCACATAACAAAAACACAACCCTGGAGCCAAAACTCCTCTCCCACACAGCCACACACCAATCCCAGCTCCACATAAACACACATTTTACATTCCCACCCACAGGAATTTCCCCACACTTTAAAACACCTGAAGATTAGAGCAGAGACAAGAGAGGATGGGGAAATTTCCATGCAGGTTTTTGCTGCTCCTGTGCATCTTTTTCCCTTTAAACTTGCTTGACATTCCTGGGTACCTGTAACACAGGACAAGGAGTAAGGTGTTATCTCCTGGGATAACACACACCAGACAATCTCTGCATTTGCTCTTTAACCCTGGCAGAATTTGCAGGGCTCCAAAGACCCTTGCAGACTGTGGGGAAAGGCAGCCCTGTCACCAGCATGCCCCCCACCAGTGAGGTCCTGAACTCTCAGTGAGCACTGCTGGGTCTTGTGATTAGATTTCCCTCAGCTGGAAAGTCAGTCTGATGTATTAATAATACAAAAATATGAGGGCAGTGTTGTATTTGTGGGGTCTCTTGTGGCAGGAAGGAATGATGGATCCGACTCCACGTTTTCAGAAGGTGAATTTATTCTTTTAAGATACTATATTATATTAAAGAATATTATACCAAATTATACTAAAAGGATACAGAAAGAATATTTACAGAAGGCTAAAAAGATAATAATGAAAACTCCTGACTGTTTCCAGAGTTCTGACACAGCTTGGCACTGATTGGCCATTGAGTCAAAACAACTCACACCATGTAGGGAGATAGAATATAAGTAAATAAAGGTAGTATAGAAAGTAATCTTACCCCCTAAAGATTGCAACTGGGTTAATTATTTAAGATTAGGGGCAGACCTGACTTTAACAGGCCACAACTCTAACCAATGAGAAGAGTGTTACAAAAGAGTGGATTGGTTGGTTGAGGGAAACTCGAGTCAGTTGGCTGCTGTGAGAAGAAGGAAGAGTCAGTGCTTAGAGGAGCTGCCCATAAGAAACATCAAGGAGGCATGAAACTCTCGCACGAAGGAGAAAACAATATGAAACTTTTGCAATATAATGACAACAATACCAGACACCCTGTGGGTAAACAATCTCCAACCACATTCCAAAGGAGCAAAACACAGGAGAAGCAAATCAGATAATTATTGCTTTCCTTTTCTCTGAGGCTTTTCAGCTTCCCAGGAGAAAAATGCTAGGCAAAGGGATTTTTCCAGAAAATGTGAATGCCACAGGGTAGCAGTACAGATGTCTTCAAGGTGCAGATAAACATTTCTCTGGAGCTCCAGCACATCAGAGCTGGAGATGAGCTGATGCCTGGTGTCAGTGATGCTCTGCAGTCCTGCAGTTCCCACTGAAGCTCCTCCGGTTCAGTCCAAGGGACCTGCTGAGGGACACAGTTTGGCATCCTCCCCTCTAGCAATGCCATCAGTTAGGTCAGATCTCTCACCACTTTCAAACCTCCCAGTTTTGGCTTTCCTTGCACCTTACAATACCCTGTAACCAAATCCAAGCTTAAGCCAGGTTTTACAGACAGGTTTAACAGCCACGCTGCCTAATCCTGTGTCACACTGTGGCTCCCCAGGAGGTGACCGTAGACACCAGAACAAAGAGTCATGTGGACAGGCATACTATTTTTCCTAATATAGGGAAGAAAAGGAAGCTGGCAGGGATATGGAATGGCCTTTCTCCATGTGGATGCATCCAAGATGGGACAGACTGAGGGCTGTGAACAGCAGCAGCTCAGCATATGATTCCCTCCCCTGCCCCATCAGAGAGCTTCTAGGGAAAACTTGCATGGCTTTTATTTGTTGTCTTAGGAAATATTTATTCTTGACACAAGCCAAACTTACTTCTGTGATCTGCTAAATATCTCTGGTCTGTTTCTTAAGCAGAATTGGAAGCATTTCCTTCCAGACCTGTTTCTTGCCTCTCTGCCCACCCACTGATGGAGACACTGGGATGGCAGCCATGGTACTCCTCAAACCAACATTATCAGCCCTGTGTTCATCTCTTGGGAGTGAGTATTTTGGGAATACCACGTTGCCACAACTGTTCATTTTTCACACAGCAGGTGGGGAACATGCCCTGTTTGAATGGCGCAAGGGGAAGGACCAGTTGCTACATTGTGATTTACAACATGGCAAAGTTGGGGGTGTTCAGCACCAAAAATCCATCCCAGAGCATCCACACACACACTCTTCAGTTATTTTAAGCAAACACTCAAAGCTCTGGTTCAATCTTTTCCTCCAAAAGCCATTAATTGCACAGGCAGATGGTTATTAGGAAGTGTGTGAGATCTGGCTGTGCCATTGCTGTGTGGGTGGAGCTGATTAGATGGACCTGTATCAAAAAATAACCAAAAAAAAAAAAAAAGAAAAAAGAAACATTGAAACATTTCCTACATTTCCTTTGCTGCATGGTGAGGAAATCTTTTCCCATGTGACTGCAGAAGACAATTCAAAAACAACAGCAAAATTGTTCCTCACCTCTCCACTGAGCTGAGTTATATACAATTGCTTCCCAGCCTCGCTGCTGGGAAATAAATACATGGGCACCAGGATGGGCACAGGAGGTTTCCTTCACCAGGCTGGCAAAGGTTAAACACATAAAGAGACCCAGGTGATGCCAGAGGTGCCACTATTCTGCAAGCTGCCCCAAAAAAGCCCCTCCACCTGTTCCTCTGCTGTCCTCTGCTTTACCAACCTGGCTGGCCCAACCTGGGGAAGCATCTTTAGAGCAGCTTCACCATGGAGACCTCCCACCAAAACCAGACAAAGCAAGGTTGCTGTACTTCCACAAGCCCACTGCACCCACCAGCACAGGTGACAAAGGCAGGAGATTTCCAAATCCTCTGGGGCTGACAGGGCTGTGTCTCCAGTGAGAGCCCCAGGGACAGTGTCACTACAGGACACAAAAAAACATGACTGCACACACTACTGTTATCAAAGTGAAAAAAGGGAAGTTTATTTTCTGACTCTAACATTTATAGTTTTTTTTTAAAGTGACAGTGGATTGGAGGGTGAAAGTGCCACCTCTCCAATGACACTGGACAAACCAACAGTCCATCAAATTTTTCTTCTTCTATAAAAGAATGCAAAACAATAAGTTATTTACAGAAAGTGTGTGAGAAAGTTCATTACAAAAATGTAAACATCAGAAAGCTTAGAAAATCTTAAAAAATCAAAGCAACAGGACAGCATGGCTCTAGCTGCCCAGTTTGGCAGGAATTGCACAAACTGGGAGTTTCCACCAGAAATGTCAGGGGATTCCAGTCCATGAACCAAATAAAACAAGGCTGTAAAAGCACGTCTGCTTGGACATCTCAATAAACCAGGGAGTGTACTGGAAGAAGCATGGAATCATGGAATTGCTGAGGAAAGAAATCCTCAAATTTCTGGTTATCTTGTATCTTCTGCCCTTCCATTTTTGCCTGGTGTATGTAATATACATCACCTTATCAAGCAAGAAACTATTTCTCCATAGTTTAGAGCAGCACTCGAACCAAATGAGCAAAGATCCATCTTTAAAACTACAGGACAAGTTGAAAATTGCTCTGAAATAAACTAACCTCACAAAAATTAAAAGGAGAACTTTTAATTCTACCCCTCCTCTCCCCATCCAATTGTTTTTATAGACGTAAATCAACAGCACTGCAAGACATCACTGCAGGGTTAAATCCTCAGTTAAATCCTTACCTAGAATGAAATTCATGAAGAAGTGAAGACAAAATTGTCTTTGTAGCAGACAGACAACTTGGGTGGTCAAAGTGAATGCACTTCCAGGCATTACTGTCAAAACCCTTATTTAGGAAAAATCATTAGCTTCATACTGCACTTGATATAATGCTTCAATATAATGCCTGAAACAGCTCATTTTAAACGGGTATTTCAGTATCACAAAGAGAAATACAGTTATTATGGGCCAGAGACCCTGGAGCCGTGTCCCCCATCATTTTTGTCTGTCGGGGCTGACACTGTGGAAGGAGTCTGCCCTCAAAAGGCCAAACACTAAAGTGCACAGAGCACAGCCCCAAGTCCATGAGCTCAGCAGAAGCTCATTCCCTTCCCATCTGCCTCTGGTCTCTCACCACTTTCCCCCTGATTCCAGCCCAGCAGAAACAATCAAGAGCCAGGAGAATACCAGAAAATCACTGTATCGGTCTGTGGACAGCCTAGCTGTCAACTTTCCCCTGTGATTTGGTTATTTATCTTCTAAAACAAACACAGAACAGTGGAAGTAAAAAAACCCAAATTTCTCCATTTCCAGGACTCCTGCTGTTCAGCTGCAGCACAGAGGTTTGTTCCCACTGTCACTGCAGATGCAGGTGATTAATTGTGCCACAGGAATGACAGATGGACACAGACACCAGCACAGTTCTCACAGACCTTGAATCAATTACTCAAACAAGTGTGTAAAGCTCGCCCCTTTGCTATTACTCATCTTGTATTTCCTACTGTAAAGAAAGCACATTTTTTCTGCTCCATGCCAGACTCCACATTTAATTGAGATGAGGGAAGCAGCAGGAGGGGAGCAGGTGAATGTTCTCTTTGGCACAGAGCAGCTCTGGAAGAGGTTTCACGGTTCACCACCTGCTGCTGCCCTCTGAGGGGAGCTGAGGAACACCAACCATGCTCAAACAGGGCTGAAAATGATCCCATGCCATGCTGTAAGCCACAAGGCATGGAAATTATGGTAATTGGGGCTCCCAGGAATTCAAGGGGGCATGTAAGGCCTGAAGAGGTTCTCTTAGGGAGCAGCTGTCTGCATAGCAGGGCTCCACAGGAATGCACTCAGTGCTTCTGCTGCTGTCACAGTGGTGAGCTGTCCGCAGCAAGGGATGGTACCTGCAGCTCCTCACATACACCTAGAGTACCTCACACACACCTGGAGCTCCTCATGCTCACCTGGAGTTTGTCACTCACCTGCACCTCCTCAGATACACCTGAGCTCCTCAAGCCCACCTGGAGCTCTTCAGACACACCTGGAGCAGCTCACACACACCTGGAGTTCCTCAAGCCCACCTGGAGATCCTCACACACACCTGGCACTTTGTGCACACCTGGATCTTCTCATGCACACCTGGATCTCCTCTCACACATCTGGAGCCCCTCACACACACTTGGAGCTCCTCACGCACACCTGGAGCTCCTCACACACACCTGGAGCTCCTCATGCACACCTGAGGTCCCCACACACACCTGGAGCTCCTGACACACACCTGGAGCTCCTCATGCACACCTGGCACTGTCCCAGGACAGGTTTTGCTATGGATGGACCCAAATCTGTAGCACTGAGATCTTCTTCAGCCGTCCATGGGCATGTGAGCACCACAGGGGAGATCTGTAACCTCTCAGCTGAAGGGTGAGGAGGAAGGTGGAAAGTTGAATTAAAAAAACATAAATAATTCAAATAATGTGGAAAAAGAGAATGCAAAGGGCAGTGATCAGGAACTGTTTCAAAGGGTGACACCCTGGCAGTGCCCAAAGGCAGCCTGGACTCCAGTGAAGCACTCACTGGACCACCAAGAGGCACATGAACAATTTGGCATTTTGTTATTCCAGGCAACCCCCCCTTCCCAACACCTCCCACATCTGCAAAGGGAAATGTGTCTTCTTGTTTTGCAATTTACTACTTTTGTTACATCTGATAGGATTTACAACCACAATTCTGGGCTAAAATTGAAATGAGCAAACATTTTGTAAGGATTTCACACAACTTCTCTCTAATTCATGTGAGCAGCAGGCTTTTATGATGTCCTTAGCTAGTGACATTTCTCTGGATTTAAATGTCTGGATTTTGAGTACAGGCTCTTCGCAAACACAAAAGTGTCATGGGAACCATGGCTCGCTTTATGAAGTGATCTGCTTTGGGATATTGCAACTGAGCAGACAAGGAAACTACAGAGTTCTGAGAACCTGCAGCTGATGATTCACAGCATCCAAATAATGCTCCTGACTCATCCTTTATGGAAACAGCCCCATTCAGCCAGGCACTACATGACCCTTCTTTCATGTGAAAACTACTGAAGGTGTCTTTATGTCTTTACTCCAAATGTCTATCAATTCTCACTATAAAAAAAAAAATTCTAAATATTTCCAGATTTTACTCTTTCTTTCCAGATGTAAGATGTCAGAATCACAGTAATTTGCACAAATAAAGTACAAAACTAATGAAAAAGAAAATCATTTAATCTTCCAAGTGGATGCAAATCTGATAAACATCAGTTCCCATTGAAAAAGAACTGGAAATGCATTTTCAGTCAATACACAAGTTTTGTTGTACAGTTTATAGTCCAAAGGCAGATATTAAGAAAAAAGCCAGTGACTACAACAACCAAAAAGAAAGTAATGCTCACCTCTGAGATCAAACAATATGCAAGAAAACATGTTTATCCAAACTTAGTGGTGAAAATTAAATATTAAACTTACATTCATTTGTGAAAACCCAAACTACACTGGTAGGCACTTGATTAAACTTTAGTTCTATTGGAGTTCTCTTGCAAAAAATTGCAGAATTATACATGATGAACTAAGTTTGATGTAAATGATAACAATTGTGAGCTCCTGACATCCTGAAGTATCCAAAGCACACAAGATCAGGAGAGGTTTTGGTTAATACAACTAAGGGAAGACCAGATTATGTCTTACATGTCTCTAATAAGAGAGTGTTAAATATTTTTTGATTAATTTTCAAAATATTCCAGAAAGTACAATTGCTTCTACAGCACTGCAGTAGAGAGATTTGTGGGTGGAATTCCATTTAAACACGTTCCAGCTGTACTCCCAAGGTGTCTCCTGTCTATTTCTGTGATATTCCTAGAAGAGATTCCACACAAATCCTAAGCCTGACATGCCAGGTGGAAAATAGCACAAAGCCTTTCCTGGAGGTCCAGTGATCTACTCAGGCCAGAAAAGGCTCATTTACACTTCCCATGTCTAAGCAGTGCAGCAAACCATGTGTTTGCACTGTGTTACACAAGAATGAGCATTATTCCAAGCTCATCAGCTTTCAAATATTTCTTTATTGCTCTCACAACTCAAAAAAGGATGATTCAAGGAGTCCTTGTCTTTGTGTCTGCCTTCAGCTCCCCCTTCCAAAAACCCAAACAACTTCCTGAATACTCAGCCAGCTCTCCCCTCTCTAGCTGCTACTGGTTTTTCCTGCAGTAACTCTTCCTCCTTCTTCTTGTAAAGCTTGAGGAGATACTCATCAGGCTCAATTCCTGCCTCCTGCAGCTCTGCCATGGCTTTCTCCAGCCGGCGCAGCGTGCGGGCGCTCTGCACTTTGCGGGCAGTGATGTACAGAGTGAACTCCTTGAAGCCCATCAGTTTGCAGGTATCCACCTCACAGATGTTTTTCACATCTTTGGTCTTGTCCACCTGAGGGAAGAAAACTAAACCTGACATTTTTTCCAAGTCTTCAATGCTGACTTGGAAGTCAGTGAGCTGGTGGCTGAAGCCGATGGGATTGTTTGGCACCACGAAAGCGCCCAGCACCAGGGGCTCTGAGGATGTTCTGCTCCTCCTGGCCAGGATCACCTTGTACAGGTGGGATGGGACAGCCACATCATCCTTTCCAATCACCTGCCAAAAGGAAAGGACTGTTACAGATAAAAAATCACAGCATTGTTTTGCTTGGAAAAGATCTTTAATATTATCAAGTGCAAACATGAATCCAGCATTGCCAACCCCACCACTAAACCCTGTCCCTAAGCACCACATCTTCATGTTCCCTCTCTCTGGAGCTCCTCTCCTTTGTGTAACAACAATAACTTATAATATAACACACAATAAAAGCTCCTGACCTGACAGATGCAAACCATGGAGGTTTTAATATGTATTTCAAAAAACTCACTTATTTTTTATTCCATTACCCACACCCAGATAGCATTTAAAAGCTACTTTACCTAAGTATGCATTTTCTTGAGGGGATCCAGATACAAAGTACATTCACTGACTCTATCCTCTTGGAAGAGAAGCCTATCCAAAGAAAATGCACCTATTTCTTCCATAAATTACCACAATCCAGCTTCAGTGCTTGTACATGCTGGGTATCCTCCTGCGTCACTCAGACCAGGATCCAGGGATTTAAGGGGAGCCCCAAGAGTGGAGGATCAGGACTGTTAAAAAGTCTCACATTTTAAAGTGTATAAAGTCTCACAGTCTCACCCCACCCTGTGCCAGGGATAACTCTAAGAGAATACACCTACTGATGGCAAATGTAATCTGTCCAGGACTCAAAAAGTTATGCTCATGCACGCACTGAATTAAGATTTTTTGTTTCTTTCCTATTGCTGAACTGAATCTGTCATCTTAAGAGAGTGTAACAGGCTCACACATGGAAAATCTGAGTTTTGCATAACTCTTCTGTAAGTATCCTTCTCAAATCCATGCCTTTATTCTAATTGCAAAGGAAGAAAAAGATGCAGATCCCTTACAAAAACTACAAAGGCATTTTATTCTGTATATAAAATCCAGCAATTTGGTGTTGTTTCTATGATTTGCAATACCTGCAAAGGCAAACACTGATTATTTTGGTTTTTTTAATAGTTTTTATTAGATACATTTAAAATACCATTTCAGTGAAATCAGGTATTTATCACATTAATTGAAAGTGTCAACAGTTCAGACATGCCTTGTCCACTCATGTATTGAGTATAACTCAATCACATAATGAACACTTCCTATGCACACTTTTTTTCTGATTATTCAGCCCTTCTGCAAATGGAAATACATTTTTAAAATTAAATTTTGCCTGTGGCTATTGAACCAAGATTCATGTTGGTCTATTCCAATATTAATTAAATTTGAGTTACAAATTCTTTCAGTGATTTGTGTCCTCTACCTCTGTTGAGAGTTTTTTAAATTACTGGTCCTAAAGTGTTACTGGTTAGACCAAAACTAGAGAAAGTACCTTCAGGAGAAAGGGAAAACTGATGATTTTTTTTTTTCATGTTTTGTGCAATAATGTAGTAGAAACATTACTCCTGTTTCTGGAAAACACATGCTCTGAGATTTCTTTGTGTGTTCTAAAATACCTCCCTCCCTTGCCCTAAATTAGGCTATTGAATAGTTTTGCTGTAGTTGAAACTTTTTTGATTATTTGGGTTTTTTCAGGGTGTGAGGTTTTGTGTGGGTTTGTTCTTGTTGTGGGGTGTTTTGGTTTGGCTGGATTGGGTTTTGGCTTTTTGAGGGGGGTTTGGATTTTTTGGTTTTTGTTTTCTTACAAAAATTTTCATGGTTATGCCACCAACCTTCTCCCAGGTAATACTCTGCCTAGACATCAAACAGTCACTGAAACTGGTTAAGGAATAAATGCCTTATGCCAAATCTCCTCTCCCTTTCAATGATGTGTTGATAGGCAAATGAGAGCTCCTGACTGTCAAAGCACTTTGCATTTAGCATTCTGTGCATGTGAAACCAGAGCTACACCTCCCCAGGACCAGCACCATAAATAATCAAAACTGACTTGATGCACAGGTAATACTCAAATGTACTTAAACCAGTGCAGCAACACACAGTGAGTTAACACTGAATTACAAAACAAATGGTGCTGGGAGCTTTAACCTACTTGACATCAGTGGCACTCGAGTTGGGGAGTACCTGCAAAATACTGGGGGTGAGAGGGAGGGAGCCAAGAAAATCCCTGAAGGGGAGAGTAAGGAGTTCATATTTCCATATTCACCCAGGGCACCCAGTGATGACACTGCCAAAGGCTGGGGCTCCTTCTCTGCCCTGCAGCAGGGAGCTTGCACAGCCTGCACTGCAATCCCCCCTCCTGCACATTCCCAGGGCAGGGAGGAAGGTGAGGAAGAGGAGGAAGGGGCAGTAGCCTCATTAGACACAGCAGCAGTGAGGCTAAACCCCCGTCCTCAGCATCTCCCTGGGCCAAAAATCTCCTGACCTGCAGCATCCCTGCCTTTTCCAGGCCTCTCTGCAGACTTTTCCCACTACAAATCCAAGGATATGTAGCAGGTCCTCCTTAGCTCAGCTCCCTCCTTCTCCACACCTCCCACACACATCCACATCCCAGCATCCTCACTCTGTTGCATAAAAGACCAGAGGAAGGGCGAGCACACAGATGGAGCTGCACAACGATCTCCAATTAGTGGGGGTACACGGAATATGTAAAACAAACAGGTGAACGCATGTGGAGCGAGCTCAGGGAACTGGGGATTGAGGCTGAGGGCTGAGTGGGTGGATAAAGAGGCTGGGGAATGAATAGAGCTGCACACAAAACACTTAGGTATGAGATGGAAATGCTGAATGCCTCAAGTGGGTGTTAAGGGAAAACAGACCCGGTGCTTATGTAATATTATGCAAATATATATAGTCTATGCAAAATAATGCACATTTATGCACAGTACGGGCACCTAGGATGAGAGAGGAGAAGAAACAGAGAGGACTAGTTCAAAATGAAGGAAGGGCTGGCCTTTTGAGAAATGTAGATCTAAATTCAACTCCATACCCATAATGGTCAGGTATGTAATTTATGTGTCATTTCAGTTCCATGTAAACTCTCTTTTGAGAATTTTAATAAAATTTAAGCAGTGCACAGGATTCATACCAACTTCTCTGAACAGCAGCAAACTACTACTGCAATAACTTCACTGAATGTTCATAATGTTAAAGGAGATAAAACCATTTTCAGCTGCCCAAACTGGCAGAGTCCAGAGGTGTCCCTTCCTCACTCAGGCACAAAAGTTCTATCCCCAGCTAATTCTGCTGGAGAACACAATCAAAGGGCAGTGCCTGATTTCTCTGACAGACTAAATATGCATGAATAAGAATAAATGTCTTTTTCTGCAGTTTAACACTTATGTGCACCATGCACAGGATGCATGACCAGTAATTTCTGCAGTGTGACCCAGTGATTTCTGATAAAAAAGGAGATAAATGCAGTTCTGGAGCATGGCACAGTATCTCCATCATGACTCCCTGTAATATCCCACACTTTTCTGTTTTATGGAAGTAAATAGAGAAGCTGCAGAGAAAAGTTTCCATAGAGTTGCCCCCTCACCAGCTCAACTCCCAGAGAAAGAAGTGTGACACTGCAAAAGTGAAATTTGAAATAGAAGAAAGAAGTAGGAAAAACAAACTCCACAATCCCATTTCCTATTGCCACCTAGAGGATTTTCCTCCTAAACTTCAACAGCCTCAATTCCTACCCAGATCTGCACCATGCCATTTATCTCAGTGCTCTGCCTGGCAGAGGCAGAGAGCATTTGCTCCTATTGTAACAGGATGGAAAATGGTTCCATATTATCCATGCACAGATGTTGAGTTTGATTTGTGCCTGTCTATCCACAGGCAGCAGATGATCTTTCAGAAATCAAGGCCTGAACCAGTTCTCTGTCCCAGCTGGAGAAGAACTGCAGTTTTTTAAAAGTATCTGTGATTCTAAAAGGAATTCTGTGCTCCAATACAAGCAAAAAAATACAGCAATTGCCTGTTGAAATCACTGCTGTCCCAAATGCTTTCACATCATGCTGGTAACAGCCAACAAGGCAAATTTTTGTGCAATCCTTTGAAAATCCCCATTTTGCTATTGCTATAAAATTTTGCTTAATCTTCCAAATTTTCAACAGGCTCATGAAATATAGAAAAAAAAAGGCACTCAAGCTAAAAGCCTTCTTTTTATAGCATTAAATATATTTCTTTCCCATCATCATTTGGGAAACCAATGTAACATTTCAGATGCTTTGCTGTCTGTATCAGTTCAATGTAAAAATGTGCACTGCCCTAAATTTTTGCAGTTACTTACTCCTTTCATTTTTGTTTTGTTTCTTTAACTGAACTCATATCTCTTAATAATGTAACATTATCATACTGTCATTTTCAGAGCAGTGTTTATTATTTTTCTGTCATTACTGACATTGTTACTGACATTCCACAAGTGTGTGTGGATTTGTTATTGTTCTCAAAGCCCAATTAAATGTGGACAGCTGTCATGAGGGCAGGCCATTAAAATGTGTGCAATTCCTGACATTCAGAGATGTTTACATATCACTAAAACTACAAATGTGTTTGGTAAGCAGTTGTAAAAGAAACCTAAAGAGTTCACAGGGACAGATAAGGACAGAACATTTCTTAAACCTGAGCGAATTCAGAGCTTTGATAAATTCAGTCACACAGCCAAGTCACTGGATGAGGATTTGTCTTAAGCTTGGCTCTCCTCCCAGTTGTGGCCAAATCCTGTTCTTGACTGCAGATTTTAAAAACAGAGGAAGTAAATTTGATAATACCTGTGGAGTCCTTAAATATCAAAATAATTAATGAAGACATTTGCTAATGGCATCTAGAGTAAGTTTAAACACCTGGCATTAACTAATGCCACCTTCAGGGTGGTAATCAAATAAATTACAAGGCAGTCCCTAAAAATGTCACTTTGGAGTTTATGAGATAGAAAACTCCAAGAACAAGTGAAAAAGAATATAGAAGTACACTGGCAGAACAGTTGAGATTATATGAGAAAAAAACAGAGTGTTACTACTAATGGAAATTCTGAACACAAACCAATGTTATAAAATTTTAATTTTACACTGGACTTGCTACAACTTCCCAGAGTGCAAAAACATTAACTTCCTCTGCAAGGGTATAGATCATTTTAAAAAGAAAGGGCTCATGAATCCAGAAGTGGTATTTTGCCACCTAGTGACTAAAAAGTGAAAATCCACTGTGCAGAGAATCAGCAGAAGGGACTAAGGAGCCCTTCACCAGCGAGAGCCAGCTCTGGATTGTCAACGACCCGTGACTCCCTCAGAACCTGGCCAGCAGAAATCACTCTCAATCGTATCTTAACCACCAGCACATGCTGCAGAGTCCTTCCATCAGATGGCACCACCATCAAACACTTAAAAATGTCACCTCCAGAAATTCCCCTGACACTCCAGTAGCTGTTTCTTCACTCTCTGTGAAATTCTAACCTGAGTTTAAAGTAAGCCAGAACTGCAAACAGAACTGTCTGAAAAGAAGCACACCCAGCTCCTGTGACAGAGTCCTTCCCTCTCCACCTAGCAGCAGCAAAATAAACACCACATTAATTTAATCACATTTCATGGAGGACAGAATTCAAGGAATCATTCCTGTCCCCAAGCATGGCACTGACCAGGTCCATCAGATCTTTCAGTGTAGATATAACATCATTCCTGCTGATGTGACCCCACCTTTGACAGCCCAGAGCTTTGTTATAATTTGATATTGAATTCTGTACAGACTTTCTGGCAGTACAAAAGATTCCATTTACTATCAGTGTAACTTTATTTACTCCATCATTGTGACAGCATTAGCTGCCTTCACTCAAGTTCCTTCTGGGTTTGTTAGGCAGCACTGACTCTGCCAAGAGTGTTTTCCCCCAATATTTGAGAGCTCTGTCAGATGGCACTGAGAAGAACTGAGGGGTGTGAAGGCAGACCTAGCAACACACAGACCAGAAAACACTACAGATAAAAATCATAGTAACAATCTGCACAGCCAAGCACTCCAAAATGCAAATCTAAGTACTTCAGGAAAATTTAATTTGTTATGGCTGGTCTGATTGTTATTGCCAAATCATTTGGCAATCCTAAAAAGGGAAGGAAAAAAGAAAAGAGATGGCAAAAAAAACCCTGTTCCTGAATACAGAGTTATGACATTAGAAGACAGATGCCCCAATCCCTTTTTATTTTTCTATAATGAAGAGGTATGTATATATATCATGTATGTAATAAACTGTATTTACATGATGACAGACTACTGCTTCCACAGAACTCACTTAGATTAACTTAAAAAAGAATCCACCACAGTCCTCAACACCCCTTTTTCCTATAACAGCACAACCTTCAGGATGGGTACAGTGCTAAATAAAAGCAATCCCAATTAATCTCTCCTGCACCTTCAGTGTCTCTTCTCCTCCCACCTTAACCCAGCGTCCATTCCATTACTTTGTACCTCACATCTAAATTTAGGGCTGACAGAGCTTTGGTGGTTTCCACCAGCTGATTTGAGACTGAACCCTTTGCATAAAGTTTATGGGACATCTATAATGGACCTACCTCCAGTAAGGAACCTCTGTAGCCTTGGGACCACTTGGAGCAGCCAACAAACAAGGAACAGTTCCCAGGTTTATCTCCTCCTTTAACAAGCATTCCTCCCCCTACAGTGCTTTAGTAGGAGACAACATCTACTAGTTCTGAAAGTTAATTGGGTAAAACCATAAGGTACCACCTCATATTTGAGAGTGCAATTTGTTTCCCAGTCATCTGTCACAAACAGAGATGACAACTGTACCTTCTGAAATGGTTATTGTGCCTCTCTGGCCCAGCCTGGTAATCAAATTCAGAAAATTAAATAACAAACACGATTCCAGTATGAACCTCATGTACCAGTAACAAGTACATTAAAATGTCTTTTTCAAACAACAAACAAAACATTACCTAAACTGTACTTTCATTTGCCAGCCACAGCTAATTCTTCTTAAATTAGCATTCACTAGGATGGCTTTGGGAATGGGGAGGGTGGAGCACTGAGCATGATGTAGTTAATTATTGCAAAATTTGTATTTGAAACTCCACATCTGCTGACAGAGGAAAATCACTAAAGTGACAGTCACTGGATAGCAGTAATGTATAAAACAAGACAATGTCATTTTGATTTGATCTGGACAAAGATGAAAAATTTTTCCTGTTGGCATTCTATTCTACATATATTCTCAAAATATGTTTTTCAGATACCAAGCACGATCATCAATCTCCTCTTTGCAATAAAAATCTCCACTGGAGACAGATGAAATGACAGAAAATATCTGAGGATATCACAAGTTAAGCCAATAGACAGAACAATGCTGGCATCTAAGGAATTCAAGGTTAATTCCCTTTCAGGAATTAAAGAGCAAATGGTACCAGAGTCCAAGCAGGAACTGGGAACATGACCAATGCCCTGTTTCTCCTCTACAGTGATCTAAAAATAACCTTTTTGGATGCCTGATGAGAAAAACACCAGCATGAAAATCACAGATACATATTTCACCACTCCTTTAGCCAAAAACAAGGAAAGTAAGATGAAGAGAAGATCTGAAATAAATCAATGCAGACACATTCATTGTAGCACTTCAGTGTTTCCTTTTTTTCCTTTTCACAGCTCTGTCTGAGAGAGCAAAAACATTAGAGAGGAGCTGAGCCTTAAGAGTGGCACTGGCAGATTACAGGTTGTGAGTTTCAGCACTCTGGTGTTACTGCAGCACTTCTTGAACAGCAGGGACTAAGGAAAGGACATCTTCTCACATCAGCTCCTCTGCCCAAACAATGAGGGCTACAACCCCTTTCAGTCTGAAGCCATTTATGTGAACTCTGCTGAGTTCACTCTGAAAGACAGCTAAGAGATACCTTCCCTTCACAAGCATTCCTGTTCTTCCTTCAGGGGCAGAATCCCAGACTACCAAAATCAATGGCAATGACTGCAATTATATCCAAGGTGTCTGTTTGAAAAGAACTTCTCTTCAGTGCTCTGACACCTTGTGTTTCCTCCTCTAAGTGAATGTGTTGATAAAAGAAAAAACAAACAAACAAATAAACTCAACACACTCCTCCATTCTGAAGTCTCTCTCCTCAAAGTACAACTGCAACGCAAAGCACAAAAATTTAAGCCATGAACAAATTTCAAAATAAAAGAACCCCAACATTCTCTGCCTGTATTTATTTAGAGGACTCAAATAATTTAATATTTTAAATGAACAAACAAAACCCCACAAAATCATTATTTTACTTTTCCCACCTGGAGACAGCATTATCTGTACTTAAATGAAAATAAATTTACAAAATGAATCTCACTGTAGGAAGCTGAGTAAAAGGATTTATGAATGTGAACAAGGGGTGACACACTGACAGGAACACCATTACTTCACCATTTTCAATCCCACACTGAACTTCAGTTCAAAGTAAGACCAAAACTGGTAAAACAATCCTACAATATCCTAAAATTGTGTTATCATCAAACCCAAAGATGATGAAGACAAAAGACAAGAACTGAATGAGATCACAAGTATTACAGTGTGGGCATTTTGTGCCATTATTATTTCATCACTGTATCCAGGTATCAAGTTATTTTGAATAAAGTCAGTAAGATGAAGTGTCTGCTCTGATTTTTACCTGTGGAATACTAAAATTTACATTTCAAAACCAAGACTGAGAATGACAATCATTTTTCAGAAAATGCAATCTTCCTCTTCTAAGTAAACACTTTCTCTAGAGAAGAATGAGAGAGAGATGAGCAAGATTAAAGTGAAGCCATTGATAGATGCAGTTGATAGATGATTTAACATCTTCCTGGAAATGATTTCCACTTACAAAATGTTCAAGTCAGCTCAGGATTTTTAATTCTTTGCTATGTAAGATGAATATATTTTTTAAGGATGAAAAATAAATGCAATATCCTGACAGCTACAAGGAAGCAAATCCCAGCAAGCTGTGTGTAAGCCTAGAGAACTCTGTACCATTCTGAGTGACAGGAAGCCAAATGCTCAGCTGAAATTGGTGAGAGGGAACATCTCCCTCCTGCTCCCAGCTGTGTGCTGCCTCAATCTTTCTAAAGCAGTACAAAACTAGCCCAGCAAACCCAGAATGGATGGTTTGTATTGCACTGGGTTATCAAGCATTTTGTGACAGGATCTGAGTCATCAGAGCTGGCAGATAAAAGAAAGGCAGAGGAAGGCCTGGAAAGGAGAAAGGGCAATGGTGAAGTGAGCACCCTTGGTGGCACAGGATGATTGCCAATCTAAAGCTGGCTTTGCCACTAACTGATCATCTGGCATTGGTCATACCTATCAACCATGGCTTATTTATCCACCTGAAAAATGAGCACAGTCTGCACATCCCTCACAAAGATGTGGTGAGAGCTGAAATTTTTAACTGCCACTAAGCATGAAGAAGGTAACTTATTACTACTGCACTCTCATATGCATAACTGCCCCCAAAAATAGCAAACCCAAATCCAAAGCTGTGATTTTGTGACAGTCAAGGTTTCACATGTGTGGCGGAGGACATAAGGGACAGTTTCTCAAGAAGTAAAAAGGTCAAAGCAAATGGGAAAAATCATATTTTATCACAACCAAGTTCCAAGTTCAATCAAAAAAATCAGCTGTGTATTTATAAGGGAGAAACAGTGCCTAACTCTTACTGCTAAACAAGCCAGTGTTGGGAGCTGAATATCTCTCCCTTCTGTGCCTCTCATATCCCTGTGAAATAGGGGTTGTTTCAGCAAGCTCATCCATTGCTCTTCAGAGAACTGGTTGGAAGCTGAATTGCTCACAGGCTAAAGCTGCAGTTGATCCAACTTGTTTTCAAGGAAAAGTGTTTCTTTCAAGAGGAGCAAAATGCAGCATTTATTATTTGCATTATGCCAGCTTTCACCTGCAACTGCACATAGCAATACCTCACTGCAGTGGGAGCAGAAGTAACATTCCCTTGAGTAACTTACCATGCTCAAACCTTAGAGATGTTTAAACACAATCCTACTAAGAGTAAATCTGGGTAAGCAACAATACATTCACCTTTCAACTTCATAGCCTGTCCCATCTGCCTGTCAGTGATGGTTTCTACAGACTGTGCATGATGAATCTTCAGAGCATTTTAAGCAGGTAATAAAAAAAGGGGGCTAAAGGAAGGGGAGCATTGGTACCATTGACACTGCACTGAGTGAAGTCTTCCAAGTGACTCTGGCATGCTCAGAATCTCGGCTGCAAGGCTCATCCAAGTGATGCCTATGGTGCAGCAGCAAACAACTGTTTGTGAAATTAACAGAACACTGACACTCCAATATCCTGTAGAGTTCTGAGAGAGCCATCCTACCTTTGCATTCCACTCTTTCTAAAGCACATGAAGAAACTGATTAAAAAGATGCCTGTGCATTAGCAAACCCCACTGACTCTGACTGAATAAAGAGTTCTAGTCCTGACTTTGGCATGAAATAGATCTCTGTAAATAAACAAATTATTTTAAAATTCTGCTTTTTCATGTACAGGTAAGATGAACATTTCTGCTAATCCTGTCCCAACAAGTATTGCACATTTTATACATTTTGCCTGTACTAAGATGCCCAACTTTTGTTGAATCAAGTTATGGTATCTAATTTAAATAAATAATTACTCCTGCACTATTATTCCAGCAATATGTATACACACCTGGTAAGTAACACTCTTCTTTCCATCACCATCTGTTTGAGGTAAGGTTAGAGGTCCAGAAACAACCCAAACATCTTCAAATCTCTCAGTCAATTCCCGACAGTACATTTCCATTCTGGAACACATTTGTCAGACAGGGAAAAGTCAGCTGGGAAGATTTAATATTGAAGGGAAGGGTGAACTACTGACAGGGAGCATTTTTCCAGATTCATCTGAGTGATTCACAAGCCAAAGTAGGTAAAATGTAGGCCCAAGTCCTGCTTCCCATTTGTCCTCTGTAAATAAAGTTCATTTATTCACAGACAGACATGTGTTACTGCACACATCTGAAAATGGTTTCTGCAGCCTTAGCTCATGTCTGAATAGCTGAGTTCTCTACTTACTCCCACACCTGACACTAGAAATACACTGTTGGTGGTCACTTGGGATTAGAGAAATAGAATTGTTCCAAGCAGCAAGCTGAAGCATTTTTACTATTGGATTTGTGTGTTTATCCCCAAGGAATCAAAGTCCTGCAACACAGTTCTTTCTGAAGTTTCTGTTTGCCATTTCCACTAACTCTACTAGTTTTCTTTATAGATATAACTGTTCCAAAATAAAGCAGTAACTCCAGAAACACGACCATATTTTTGCTTTTTAAACTGATTCAGTTTACAGCATATAATATTTCTCAAATAAGGAGGACAGGTTGGATGAGGCTTTGAGAATCTGATCTAGGGGAAGGTGTCTCTGTCCATGGCAGGGGGGTTGGAACTAGGTGGTATTTAAAGTTCCTTCCAATCCAAATAATTCTATAATTCTATGAATACAGCACATTTTTTATTTAACAGCTCAACTGTTACAGAAATAATATACAGTGAGCAAGCATTGGTCTTCTACAAAGGTAAGAGTTGCATTTCACACAAATGGACAGACAGAGTATAAAACAGATTATCCCAGTTAATCTGGCTGCCTCTGACAGGGGGAGGTTTCAGCCCTTTTTCTAATTCCTGTTCCTCACACCTCTCCCTTATGCCACTTGAACATTCCAAATTTGCAAACTCCGAACAAAAACAGATTTTTTTATTGTTGTTTTTGTTTTGTTTTTTGGTGCTGGGTTAGTGAATTAAATCAGCAAGAATGAGCCACACAAATGAGAATGAGCAAGAATGAGCCTTTTCTTCATGTGCTACACTGAAGCACTGACTACAACTGAATTCTTTTCCTACTGTCACCAGGTTTGCTTCCAAGCAGCCCAGCTCCTCAGGCTGACTCATGGCAGGGAAATACAAACTCCACCTGGAAAGAATGGGAATAAATGCAGCTAGGGAGCAAACTGCTTTTGGTGGCAGGAGGGACAGAGGTCAGATTACAGTGACCATGAAATCAAAACCATGACACTCAAAACAAGACAGAAACAGTTAAATATCTGTTTAATACTAAGGTAGAGATGAAGCACACCATAGAGCCAGTCCAAATGGATGATTATAGTCCTGGATGATGATGATAGTACTGCTCTCCCCTTTCCTACTGCTCCCCTTGTCTGTCCCAGCTGACCACTCCTAATCCACCTTCCATGTTTGTTCTAGAACTCATCTCATGAGCTGATCCAATTTTGCAATATGACAGAAACATAACCAAGCAAAACAAAATGAGAATCAGTTTTTAACTGGGCTGGCAAATGAAACTGACTCACCACAGTCAGGCTACTACCAAAGCTGGAACTGGGAAACCAGCAAAACCACAAGGCAGGAGGGCAAACACCACTTTAGAAAACAACAGACACTTCTGACTAAGCTGCATTGTCTGCCTGCACCTCAGAAGAAAAGTCAAGAAGCAAGCAACTAAAACAAGAGAAAGGAAGAGAATATTGGAGCTAGGAAACAATGTAACACATGTGAAATATGGTATCCTTAAAAATATTTATTATTAAAGAAATTACTTACAAAAAAAAAAGTGGCATTGTTTCCTTTTTCATCAATTTAAACTATGGGAACAGGGTGCTGGGGATGGGGAAAAGTGGCAATAATTGCTTAAATTGCAGGGTTGATAGTGCCAGAGGAAATTTTCGAACACTCCCCACGATTTCCTGATTAGGCAGAGATGCTGCTTAAAGGAAACAAAGAGGGTTTCCCTACCTTGAATTGATACAAATGCCTAGCTTTGGTACAAGGAAAACTTATGCTCAAATATTTGAGTTATTAAAAAAAGAAAAAAACCCTCTTAAAATGTTATGGCCTTTTATTTGTCTATAAAACAGTATAACCTTACTGAATGGCTCATCTGATTTTATACACATTCTTGTAAAACAGGAAAGCAGTGTGCAGATGAATGATGATGCAGTCTTGATGGACTTTTATTATAACACTGTGTATAATTTTGCTGACCTTCCCTTGAGTGAACCTTGAGAAATTTATCATTTTCCCCTCCTCCTATTTTTGAGCCTTCACATTCTCTAAGTCCTGTGCAAGAAGCACTGGATGAAGGCTACTTTTACTATCTTTGCTCAAAGGGAGGGAAGAATAAAACTCTTACATGAAGCAAGTTTAAATTTATCAACCACTGCACCTCAAAGTCAATCCAGTCAGGACTCACAAGTGACAGAGCTCCTGCCTGAGTGCTCCCTGGGAGCCAGGACCTGCAGGGACACCTCAGGCCTGAGCAGTGATGGCTCAGTGGGGAGCGCTCAGTTCTGCAACTCAAAGGGAAGCAACAGCCACACACAGACATGGGAATACTCTCACACTGCTTCTTTGAGGAAGATCTAAACCCTCTCCTTGCTTCTGCTGGAACTTTCTTAAGGACAGTTAAACCTGGGACTTTTTATCAGCCAAAAGAAATAATTTTGTTTATTTTAAATATATGTCCTCAACAGTTTGACTGAATAAAGAACTAATATAGTTGTTACATTGTTCTTCCACTGAGAGGACTAAGCTGCCTTTCATTTCAGAGAAAGCTCCTATGACCTCTACAGATACACTGCTCTAAAATACCTGAATGTGAAGAACCTTTAAAAATAAACCATTTTTGATTTATGCTGCTGCCTGGTATTTTTCATTTAGTTTACTTACAAGTAATTTCTCACCTGTTCCAAAAGCCAGCATTATTTTCATAATTCTGAGGCACAATGTTAGACAGATAAAACGTTTCAGCCATAGCTCTCTGCATAGAGAAAGAAAATACTGTAATTTCACTGAAACAATCATGAGCTGAAGACACATTTTAGCAGTTTAGTTTTAACATCTCTTAACACAGAAAATCATAAAAACTGAAGTCAGAACACCTACAAAATTACTTAGGATTAAAAGGTGCACAATTGAGGTGAAACCTTGCAAAGTTATCTATTTTTTTTCCTGATAGAAACAGCATAAGAATGCCCAACTCTAGAGGCACAGGAATTACTATCACCCAGTGTCAGTTTGGTAATGTCTTTGGAAGCAACTAGCCATTTTTCATTTAGAAAGGGAAGGACACTCAAGCATGCTTTTCATTTATTTGACTGCTTAATGGCTAACTTTTTCTTTCTTTTACAAGAAAAAGTTTTATTAGATATACTCATCAATATTTTACACATATATAATGTACAGGCAATGAAATGATTTATGAGACCATAATAGTCAAACATCCATATATCTGCTTAATTTCATCTTGTAGAAGTGTCATAAACATCTCTAAACAGAAGCTCGCATACCTCCAGAGGTGAAGGACCTGGTGATAAATCACAAGACATACACAGGGAAATAGAGAGAGAAAAAATTCCAAGATCTTAATCCAGAATTTTCACAGGTCCTGTATTTTTCAATATTTTTCACACACTACTCTTGCAAGTGATGGGACTGACAGAACTCTTCAGGATAATGAGCAAATTAACTCCACTAATTAGACTGTGAAATTAAATTTTTGCAATCCTTTATTTGCAAGACTGCATCATCTCACTGCATTTCAAACCAGGTCCAGGATCTCTGTGCACCAGCAAAAATACCCCAGAAATCACAAATAAATAACAACAAAGACATTTCCAATAGAAATAAAACTACTGATTCTTTCATTTACCACATGCCACTGTGCTGTCACTCCACCCCACTGAATACTATCTGTCTGGAGAAATACAAATTCAAACTGCTTCTTAATTAACAAATTGCTGCATTAGGCACATTTCACAAGAGGATCCAATAAATTCAAAGCTGCTTTGTGAGTCAGCCAAGGCATTAAGGCATGCCTCTCTTACAGCCTGAATAAATGGCAGGTGAAGACATTTTATAGACTGAAAGAACTATGGCAAAAGGGTCTAATTTACCTCATACACATTGCAAGGAAGGAAAAAGCCCTTTAAATCACCCAGGCAATCCCCTTGCCAATACAGAACAGTGCTTAACAGCATCTTTGCTTTGCTCAATCTAGCCTTAAATATCTCAGCAGCTGCTGGCCACAATGACATCATTGTCCCTGTCTCCCTTTAACTGAGCTTTGAAACCTTGCAGGGTTTTCTTTGTGAAGGTTACCATCTTCATTTTACAGGTAGACAATGTGACAGCAAGAGGCTGAGAAAATTTGCTTAACACCACACTGTTCAAGACATCACCTCTGCCAAACAAGCTGATGTAGGTGTGATTTAATGAAGAGAGCTATGGCACCAGAGCATGCACCTGATTTAGATGCCTGAAGCAGAGTGTGAGAACATCCCACACTCTCAGTCAGGAACAGACCTTGGAACTCCAAATCCAGCTCTGTGCATCAACAATGACATCATGCTCCACCTCAAAACAAACTGCAAAAGGAACATTGCACATTACTTCTAAAGGGTCTTTTGACCCTTTCCAGCTGAGAAACACAAATTAAAAAGATGGGAGACAAAGTCCTACTGTTGAAAATTTGTTATCTCCTGCTGGTGCCATGTGTCCCCGTGACCATCCACTGCCAAGGTAGTCCTCATTGACAGCACTGAACATCAGAGGGATGTTTGGGTCTGGTCTGAATTTACAGTGCCTTCGATCTGCATCACCTGAATAACAACACATTAAATGGTCAGATTACCATGAAACCATCATAATCACAAGACAAAAAGATCTAATCCTGTCATATCTTGCCAGATGACCCATGTTTAAAGATCCAGTACACTAATCTGAATTCTGTATATCTCATTTACAGGTAATGTTAATTTCTTTCTGCCATGTGTTTTAAATATCTAAGTCCTTATTTACCAATAAAATAGATGGGGTTCTGCATCATGACTTTTCAGTCTTCCCACAAACAGCTCAAACAAAACAGCTCTGCCTCAAATCTCAATTTGAGTAGCTACAGACATAAATCAGAACTGAATGCCTCAAGATGCTCAATTTCAACTTGAAGTTAGTTTTATCTGATTATTTGGAAAACATTTCAACAATTCAGCTGTTAAGGCCCACTTGAAAGTAAGCCTGAAATTACTGTTTTCTTCTCAGAAAGAAGTGGGATCAATGATGCTACTTAAGGGTTGGTCATAATGTTTTCAAGATCTTGCTTTTAATTTTCAAAGTAATTTGAAGACAGTGATTTAGATACATTTAGAGGGCTATTGCTTTCATAAAGCATTTTACAATTACATGGTTACCTCCATTAGTAATAATCTGCCTTATAAAAACTGAACTAATGCTATAAACTTAATTTACAATGAGTGTATACCACTCATATTTCATTCACCACTGACAGCAGAAAATCACTGAGCCTGTCTTGCATAAAGAACAGGGAGAGAGCATGAGAACTGTATCAGAGTAAATAATGGCTGCAGTGAGGAGCTAATGCCCAATCTAGCTCTGAACAACTGATGCCCTTTGCTCAGTTTTTAGCTCACAAATGAACATTCTCCTGCCATTCTGAGCAAATCTCTAAGATCAGTACATGAAAAGCTCTGCCTACACTGAAATGAACTGGACCTCAGAACTAACTGCACTGCTAAGGAAGCAGGAGCCATTTTTATGCACTCAAGCAACTTTGCAGATCCAAATCAAGTAAAGAAAGGGAAATTTTCATTGTTTCATCTTCTCTCCATTCTCTTCCCTCCCTGAGATCACTATAGGACTTTTCTCCCTGACTGCTCCAGGGTTCACCTTCTATGAGCAGCAAAGCTCATTCAGAGCATCACAAATTTAAGGAGCTAAATGTTGTATATAGGTCGAGATATTATTAAAGAAAGCCCTTATAAAATATTGTTTAGGTCCTGCTACTCTAGCTAAGCTAGCAGTTAGCTTGTAACTTCTCATGTGAAAAAATCATAAGAATGAAAGTCAGTTAGCACAACAATCTATTCTGGTAACAGAACCCTTCACACCTGCAAAAACATAAAGTCTGTCCCATGGGAATCAGTAAACAAAATATGTAAACTGTACAGGAAGAGTGAAATTTGATGGACATGTAAAATGCCATTTACTAACCAATGAACTGAGTGGCAAGAAAATTATGAACCAATTAAGAGTTATACACCAGGTTTTGAAAATTGTATAAAAATGAGCAGTAACATTAAAGATTGGCTCTTCTGCATGAAGAAACGGAGTCCTGTCTGCTTATTACTGCAACAAATAAACACCTACATACCCAGCATCTTTTGTTTGGAAATGTGTTCAATCACCCATCTAGGCACCCGTTTTGCCTGGTCATAAGACAGTGCATGATTTGTGTAACATCTGGTCTCTGTTCCAGCCTCAGGAAATCCATATCTTTCCAGCAGAGCCTCTTCTACTGGTTCTAAGGAAAAAATAAACAGAAAACCATCCAAAGATGAAATGTGATCATAAAGAAGACAGTAAAAAACCCACATCTCAGTGGGTATAAACCTACTGTATAGGGAATTACTTGAGGCTACAGCCATAATTAAGTCCTAAAATATATTAAGAGAGCTATCCAGTGAAACTCTCATCTGCCAAAACAGTTGTGGTTCTCACCATGTTTTAACACAAGAATCTCAGCTTTAGGAGTAAGTCATCTATCTACTCTAATGCCTACAGAAGGCAGTAGAAAAGCTATGAGATATTTTCTTTCTACAGAAGGAAAGCTCTCAGATGTGCAGGGACAAATCAGGCAACAGGGAGTTACAGACACAGGAGATCAACACGTACATTTCACCCTTTGGAGCTGAAAATCAAATTCCTCACAAACTGAGATTTACAAGCTGGGCACAAGCAAGTCCTGCCCTCTCTGGGAACGCTTGTACTCTGCTGAATGAATGAAAGCTTCACTGAATTTTCATTATTTTTTCAAGCAACAATTTTTTCTCAAGGAGGAATATTTACATCTATCTTACTGTCTTGTTCATTCTCCAGCCATCTGTCCAACAGCAACTCATGTTTTTAGAGCCATTCTTCCTCTGCTTTCCCATAATCCGGTACTTTTAAAGCCTTGAAGCTGTAGAGAAAACCATTCACTCCCTCAGGTGCCCCAAACATCCCTCCCCACACCTGAACCCCACCAGACCCCCATAAATGAGTCTCGGCTCAGGGCAGCAACAGCTGAAATTTAGGGATGGTCTGACCCGAAATGTGTGTTTAAAACTAAATATGCATTCTTCTCCTGCCACCAGCACTGCTGTGAGCAGGTGTAAAGGGAAGCGCTGTTAATTACAAGCTGCAGCCCAGCATCCCCAGATAACCTCCTCCCACTCAGCCCGGCGCAGGCACCAGGGGAACCCCACGATCTCCCGGCACTATCTGGGCATTCCGGGAATGGGGGAAGGAGGGAAAAGGCGCTTCTGAGGGGAAGGAGAGAGTGTGGGGACAGTAGCGGCGGTGGGGAGCGGGACTGCGGGACCCAGGACAGCGCTGAACCGGCCGCTCCCGCCTCGCCCGGCCGCGGCGTCCCCACTGCCCGCGGCTCTTACCCTGCGCTGGCGCCCGCCCGGGGCCCGGCTCCGGCTGGCTCTGGCTGCGGAGGAGCCGCCATGTAGCCCAGCAGGACGCAGCAGCCCCGGCCGCGGCCCCGCAGACGAATCCGCCGAGGAAGCGGCGGTGGCGGGGCAAGGCCGCCATGGCGGCGGCGGGAAGGGAAGGGAGGGAAGGGGAGGGAAGGGGCGGGCGCGGCCCCGCAGCGCCCCCTCACGGCACCGCCCTGAGGGCGCCATGGCGGCGTTCCCTCGGTAAGGGGGCGTCGCGTGAAGGGATGAGGCTGGCGGGGCTTCCCCGATGGCTGTGGAAAAATAAAGTGAGTTCCCTCATGGGGACTACAGGGACTGTAGTGGCCACACTGTACCCATCCAGCTTGGCTGGGGGTGACCAGCCCGAGCTTCAAGCGCAGAGGTTCATTGAATCATAGAGTGGTTTGGGTCAGAAAGAAGCTTTAAAGTCTTTAGCTGGAGAGGAAAAGATCACCTCCCTTATGAGGAGAGACTGCGGGAGCTGGCGTTCTATTAATGAGAAGATCTCACTAATACATTTAAGTATCCCAAAGGTGGATGCCAAGAGGACAGTGCTGGACACTTTTCAGTGATGCCCAGTCACTGGATGAGGAACAATCGCCACAAAATAAAAGTTTCACCTCAGCACGTGGAAGAACTTCTTTACACCTAGGATGGTAGAACACTGGAACAGGGTGGTCACAGTTTTCCCTCTCTGGAGACATTCCAAATGCACCTGGACAAATTCCTGTGTCACCTGCTCCAGGTGATGCTGCCTTGGCAGGAGGGTTGGACTGGGTGATCTCCAGAGAATTCTTCCATCCCAAACAATTCAGTGATTCTGTGATAGTCCAACCCCTCAGCAATGACCAGGGACATTTTCAACCAGACCAGGTTGCTCAGAGCCCCATCCAAGCTGACCTTGGATGTTTCCAGGGATGGGGCATCCACCACCTCTCTGGGCAACCTGTGCCAGTGCCTCACCACCCTCATTGTGAAATATTTCTTCCTTATATCTAATGTGCATCAACCTTCTTTTGGTTTTAAACAATTCCTCCTTGTCCTATCTCAACAGGCCTTGTTAAAAAGCTTGTCCTCATCTTTCTTACAAGTCCCCTTTAGGGACTGGAATGTCACCAGAAGATCTCCCCAGAACAGCATCTTCTCCAGGCTGAAGACTGTGGTATGGGGCTTTAGTCAATATAGGGTGATGTTACATTGAGCTTTTTTTCAGGAAAACCACCAGCCTGATTATTTCTATTTTTCCCTTTCAAGTGCCTGATAATGTTCATATTTGCCTCATATCCACCCAAACTAAGCATTTTCAACCCAGCGCCAAGCCAGAGGCAATTTTCTGGAAAACAGGATTGGTTTAGCAATGGAAAACACCAGAATATAAGGATTTCATGGCCACACCATCACTTTACTGCAGGCAGCTTTCCTGGAGAGGTCTCAGCGTGTAGCTGAGGGCATCTTCATACCTCATGTGAGGATTACAGACCTCAGTGTGGTGCTATGAGTACAGGGAACTCAGGCGCTTTTTTAAATTTTAATCTTTTTTCTGGTCAAGTTCCCCTGCCTTTGGCTTCTGGCAGTTGCAGCTACATTGCTGGACTGCCTTGATACAGCTTCACATGCACATGTTGTCCTATGTGAACAGTTCTTTGCTAGGAGTGATAAGCAGCGTTACCACAGTGCTGCAAGAGGCAACACACTAAAAAGGGAAATTTAATAATAACAATAATAATGATAATAATAATAATAGTAGGACAGAGATGTTGTGGATGTCTCATCTCTGGAGGTGTTCAAGACCAGGTTGGATGGGGCTTGAAGCAACCCGGTCTAGTGGAAGGTGTCCCTTAGCAGGGAAGTTGGAACTGGATGATCTTTAAAGTCTCTTCCAACCCAAACCATTCTATGGTTCTGTGAATTTGAGATAACTCCCAATTCTCTTTGGAACTGTTTGCAAGTGCTGGGTAGTAGGGGCAGGCCTCAGCTATGCATCTGCAGGGACTTTTTATGGATTTTGGATAGCAGAAATGCCACTGAAATACTAAAAACACTCATCTATGAAGAAGGAAAACCTCCAGCTAGATGCCAAAGACAAATAACAATGATTTTTAATGTCACACCAACGAGGGAAACAGTTATTTGTAATTTACTGTTTATTTTCATATACAAAAAGATAAACTTGAAATAGTTCTTTCTAGGTTTTTTTCCTCCTATCTGTTGGGGTGTAGCTGCTTCACACAGGGCAAATACTACATTCATACTGGTTTATTCAGACACCCAGTGCAAAGCTGAAGCAGCAAAACTCCAACTTGGCAGATCTAATTTCAAACTTGAGACTCTTTCTAAAATACCACAGTAAAAAGGAACAAAGATCCACTGCAAATTCATGAACTATGATACAATGTTCTTTCCAAAATGTCTTCATTTCATAACTGCAATACAATGGATGTCTGCATTAGGCCATTTTATACATACATTTTATATATGTATACTTCTGCAGAATATATATATATATAAAATGTACATATATGAAAATCAGCACACTTCAATCCAAAAGGGGTTACAGCAACGAGCTTAACTCTCTATACTTTTTTCTTTAACAGGATACTTTAGTATAACTTTTTGTTAACTCAGTAGTACAAGCTATCTCTGTTCTACATTTTTATAGCTACAAGAGTGAAATATAACCTACAACATTTACATTTCACATATCTTGGTATACAAACAGTACTTAGTGAATTTGAGCCAAGGACCAAAAGATTCTTTAAAAATTATTTCACCATCTGATAGAGCTTCCTGTAATTTACACTCAGTCTATTCTGCAATCTTCTAAATCATTTAATCTCATAGTTTGAGTTTAAATCCATTCCAACTTGAAATCCTGGAGAAACAGGTTACTGCAAACTCTTATGTATACTCTATATATACAAGTTAAGTAACACAGCGTAATAAGACTTAGCTATTTATCCTAAAACTGATATACACATATTCCACTACGCTAGACAAGTCTTAGGATTTTATTTTATTTCTTTAAATAAAGCACAAATTTAGAAGTAGCTGGTAAAACTTACAATAGGATGGTTATAAAATGACAAATGGTTAGGGTGAGATTTCTTCCTGCTGGTGCCAAAACATTTTCTTGTGAGTTTTTGTACTATGCTGTGTTGTTTAACTGTATGCATCTAATGTTACGTGCAGAAAGCTCTTTCCACAAGAATTGACATCAAACTGTACTTAAGTCAACTTTACAGTACAAAATTTGCCAAACTTAAGGACGAATGTGAAAATATTAACAGGTGAAAGATCAGGCTTTCAACTCTACCATGAGGATCATGCAGAATTCATAAGCAGATAGTTTGAACAGATTGACAATGGCATTGTGCAGGCTTATGGCATAGAATTGAGGCCAAAAATGTTACTTAGTTTGCAGTAACCACCTCCTTCAATCCTCACCCACTACGAGATTGATTTTTGCATCATAGTTATTCCATTGGAAGGCCAGCAGCATTGCAAAATTTCTCCTCCTCCTGGGAGATTTTAGTACTTTGATTTACCAGAGATAATAATCATCAACCATCAATAGCCATAGAAACATTAGGCAGTCAAGAAAAAAAAATAGGGAAATATCATGTTCATTTCCTTTAGTAACAGTAAATTAATTGCTGTCCATTCATTACCAGTAATTAAATGAATTACTAGTAATGGTAAATTTATTAGTATTTGGAAAGCTACAGGAAAGCTACTATGCTGTCCAAGTAAAATACAGGCTAATGTTGTATCATCAACTACATGGGTACATTAAAAAAAACCCAGACATTTGGGAGGGGAACACATAAAATAAAATGGCCATTTAAAAAATGGTCCCACTTTTATTTTTCCTCCAAAAATATAGCCTGAACATAATTCTCTTCAGCAAATTACCATTAAGAAGTTGCTGTAGTTGAAGGTCTGATTTTATGAGTCGGTTCTTGGGAGTAGGTATTTGGTAAAGGAAAAGGCCAGACAGGTTCTAGGTCTTGCCAACATATTTTTTGTTATTCACAAAGTTGCCAAGTCCACTTTCCAAAGCTATGGGATTCTCTAATCTCTTCCTCCTCTATCATGGCTGGATTTTTGGTTTCAATTGTTTTTATTTTGGAGTTTATTTTGGTGTTCTAACAGACGTGGCAATGCAGAGATGCCATTGACTACTGAATTAGGATTTTAATTGACTAGGATGGTTACTGGTTAAACTTCAATTCCTCAAAATACTGGAAAATTGAATGAAGTATGGCCTTTCTTGTCACAAAAACAGAAGCTATGGAATTTTCCTAGAACATGTTTGAGTTTTGCAATACCAACCTTATTGGAATGTTATAAACTGAGTTTTTGTTTATTTTAACAACTGGAAAGACTAAGAGGCTTCTGCTTCAACATGGGCCAAAAATGCAGAAGTGGGGTTTTATTCACATCATATGCCCCATTAAAATACTGAAATAAAAGGCTAATAAAGGAAGCACTTTTTTCTGAAAACACTTTTTCTTTGTAGATATCCAGCACAATGCCATTATAGAGCTTCAGAAAAGCCCTTTTGGTTTCAATGTTGGAATACAAAATAAGTTTTGCTTTTTTCCTTCAGTCCTTGGGGATCACTTTCCATTTACATATATATATCATATATGTTATGATACATATATATAAACACCCATATAGAGCAAGGTTCCTGTTTGTGTATGTTACAATATTGTAGTATCAAGGAGAATCCAGATAGCAACACTGTTTAACATGAGGTTTGAGGTAATTGGTTCTTGAAATACCTGGATCACAGACTGCATCCAGAAATGACAGCTGGGCAATGAATGAAAAGTGTTTTTTTCAGACAGAGATAAAAAAAATTAAACTAGTAAAAGAAAAAGAAAGCTTACAGCAGTTGCTTTTACATGGAAAAATAAAGGCACAACAGAATAGCATTACATTTCAGAACAGCTGGATGGACGTAACACAAGTATGATCTCTTTCTGTGGAAGTGTCCTGACAAAAAGCATTGCTGCTTATTCCATAGGCTACTACTTCAGTCAGGGAACTGAGCATCACCCTAAAAAGAGTCATGGAAAAGGAAGCCCCATGTAAATAAGGGACCAGGTGTGCTTAGAAAGTGTTCCAGGAACACACACACACACTCGTGGTCACACAGGGTTGGATGGAAACTCTCCTCCTGGTTTCCACAGGGCTGGGACTTCCCCAGAACACAGCTGAGGGACTCAGTAATTGCAGGAGTCTGCTTGAATTAGCGAGCACTAATTGCAAGAGGCACACTGTCAGTGCAGCTCCAAGGCAGTGCCATGTGTTTGGTTTAAAGCTTTTTTCAGTACCTCTCACCCACTGACACTGTGCTATCATGGCTGGGAGGACTAAAAAGACTGGAGTGAATTTTAAGTCCAATGGAAAATTAGGTTACATCCCCCTGGCTCCCCCCTTTTTTAGAATACCTTGGATTGCTTACACGGATTTGGGAAGCTCTTTCTCTTAGAACTTTAGACATGACAGTGCTCCCTTTTCTTTAGTGCCTCCAACACAGACTATTAAATCTGATTTTGGGAGCGCAGAGCACATAGCTGTGTGTTCTGGTGAAGCCTGATTAGTTGTGTCACTTCAGAGAGAAGGAATTTCTAGGGACTGGTTTTATCAGGATTCCACTGGCAACAGCTCCTTACAGATCATACTGTCAGTGCAGCAGACACAGCTGCTGTGAGCGGATATGGCAGCGAGCGGGATCAGCCCGGCTGTTTGGCCTCGGTAAATTCTCAACACCCTGACTTCACAACTCACTGCAGCACCACAGCATATGCCAAAAGACACTCTGCCCACACATGGCTACTTGCATGAACACGTGAAAAAACTCCTCCTGGGTTAACTGAAGATGGCCATAGAAAAGCAATAAGCATCTTTAGCAGAAGGGATGTGACATGCAAGATAACCTAAACATATACTCAGTGCTGTCCTCAAAAGCACTTCCAAGTACATCCAAACTTGCTCCTCAAACTGTTTTCAGGCTACACTTGTTCTATCCTCTAGACTTTGATGTAGTGCACACTTAATTTAAACATTATATATATAATTTCTTTATTTATTTGCTGTGCATACACAGACCTTTCTCCCTTTTCCCTGCAGAAACATATTAGACATTACAAAAATAATTTGTGGTATAAAAGAATTCTCACACAATGTAGAATTTTTGTTTGTATATGTAACTAAAATATATATATATATTTCCAAAAGTAAAAAAGTCAAAATGTCCTTATTTTCCTATATTATATAGTCTATTTTATTTACAATGTTACCAAACAATATCCTGTATGTAAAAGTGACAAAAGTTTGTGGGACACTTCCTGCTTAGCAACTTCCCAAGTGGAGTGTGGCTTGAAGAGGACTGCAACAACAGCACTGTCACACCTTATCCCCCAGCACCTTCCTCTGCAGTACAAGTTCCTTCCATGCTAAGTGAAACCAGAATTTTTCCCCTGCAAACCAGGGCAAGCTCTGACACTTTGCCTAGAAAGTCGTACAAGAGGAATAAAACATTTCAGTGCTGCAATGTTGAGGGGGATCAGGATTCCTAACAGCCAGGCCTGACCCAGCCAGCCTGGAAATGTCTGCTTCCACTGAAACCACTGACTTCAAGTGGGAACAGCAGGGAGTCAGGAGACCCAAGGAAAACACAGGGGAGTTACTGGGGGGCACTCACAGACCTTCTCTTCAAAACAAAGACCTCTGCACTTCCATAGGTGTAACTGTCTAGCACATAAAGATATCCTGTAGAAGAATTTCAGCAGAATAAAAAGTGAGTTACTTTTGTTTTAAATAGAGATTTCTTAATGATCAGGACCAGCTAAAATCCCTAATTATAATGAATAGGCCTGGTACTACTTAACTGATGGTTAGGCTGGTTTATAGCCATCTCTTATAAAATGCATGTATATTTCAATATAAGCCATATACAATTTCCAGCCTTGCTGTATTTATGAAATTTCATCAGTAAGTCACAGCTCTACTATCTCAAAAAAATACTCCAGTTTTAGTTCCTGTGGTATTTCCAGTTTAAAATGCAAAGTCAAATTTTCTGCACCTAGGAAACCATCCCAGCCAGTGCAATAAATTCATAAAAGGGAGTTCCACCAGAGAGATGGGGAATCCTGGCTCCTAAAGTCAAGGAGAATTTTTACTTAGGATATTCAGTGGTAATATTTACCTAAGAACTTCCATATGAGGGAGGAAGGTGACCAATAAAATTTTGCAGCCAAATTTTTGAAGAGCTACTTCCTCTAAGTCTGAATGGAAAGTGAAATTTCGCACCTGGAAAGTAAAGTAAGAGGTGTTGTCACTGTCTTATTCAAGGGAGTGCTAAAAGGAAAAGAGCTGCAGTTGCTTATGACAGCTACACCTATGGATGTGCTCAATTCCTGACTTGGAAAAAGCCTCTGCAGTACCAAACAGAACCAAAATCATGTTGTCAATGAGAGTTCAAATGGATTAGAGGTGAGGAAGCTACTTGCTTGACAGCTCAACTGCTGAAAGATCAACAAGTTAATCAGAGCTTGTCTTTGTTAATAAAATAAATAAATACCAGTTTAAGAAACAGCTTTATCCAAATTGGTACACATTAAAAGTTCAGGATTTCCTTCTATGCTACAATAGCAAGACACACGTACCTACACACATGTAAAACTTGTTATCCAGCACACACCCAATTTGGAAATTCTTTTTCCAATCAGTTTCTGAATCCTGCTGACAAGATGATCTATAAGGAACCATTGCACCAGGAAGATGTAACACTTTACAATCAACATTCGGTCAAGGTTTGTACAGGGTCGTGCAGTTCCCCGCAGTAAGATAAGCTACATGTGAGAATTTGTGTTCATGCTTTCTCAAAAGAGAAGATTTCAGACACTATTTAATAGGCTATTAAAATAATATGGCACTTTCAATAAATACTTTAAAGCTTTTTAAAGAAATCAGGATAAAAAAGCAACTGCTGTAATGAGCCTGTTTTAGCTATAATACGTAACGCTGAAGGAAAAAATCCAGAAGAGCAAACAGATATTAACAGTTTAAAGACAGTACAGCTTTTTTTCTTTCTGCAGCAATAGGAACTGGCCCCCATTCCCTGGGGAAAGGGAGCAAGCCCACCTCAAAACAAGTATTCACTCATTAACTGCTCTACGCTCCACCCCAACCCTTACATCACTTCACTTCTAAGACATAATCACATTTTCATATAAATCTCAGTGCAGAAATGTATTAAACATGAAAAATACCGATCCTGCAAACATTTACAACCACACTTAACATTAAGTGAGTGCCTAATGTCATGACACCAGAAGAGCTACCTACACCCTCAATGCTAAGCATAGGTTTGTTGCAGCATCAGGCCCAAAGGTGCCAATGGCCACCAGGGACATTGGCTGGGTCTAAATGGGATCGTTCTGTCTGGTTTTGTCAAGGTTTTCTCAACAGAAGCACATCAAGAAACAGAAACTTTCAAACCTACACACGGAAACACAGTTACATGTGTGTACATACTAATATGCAATATACATTCAGTAACTTGAAAGAATAGGTTAAGACTTTATTCAGATAGACAAATTAAGGCAATTCTCTTAATGTCTCTTCAAGATAAAGGACCATGTCCTCATTTGTGACCTTTAGGTTTTAAAGCTATACTTTTCAAGAAATATATTTCAATTTTTTTTTTAATATTTTCTCCAATTAGCAGTTTCTTTTGCTTAATAAATTATATCTGTGCAAGGGTGCACACTGATAATTTGGCAGTGGAGAGAAGTCCAATTCATTTATATATAATACAGACTTTTTACATTTCCATTGCAGGGTGATTAGTTTAGGACTGCATTTTGGCTTAACACAAAGAAAAATTTAGATCTGGCCATCCAATGGACATAACTTTGTCAGTCTAGCAAGACACAAAATTCATGTTATATTCAAAGTAAAAAAAAAGAAAAAAAATTAAAAAAGAAAAGAAAAAGAAAAGAAAAAGGAAAAAAAAAAAAAAGATGTACTGTCCTTTCACTAAAACAGACCAAAAAAGAAAACAACATAGAATGGAAACAGCCTTCACAAATAAGAGTGAATAATGCCCAGGTACCTTATATAGGCAGTTATTCCACAACTGTATACAGTTATTTACAATGGTGCTTTATTAAACAAAACAACAAAAAAATGGTAGCACTTCCTAAAAGATTTTGGAACTTTTTTTCTTTTTTTAATTTTTTTAAAACTCCCTTGTCATAAAAGCCAACTTACATTAAAATATACTTACTACAAGACAACACAACTAACAAAATATATAATAAAACTCATACAAGTAGAAAATTCTGAGGTATTTCTGGTTTGAGGTGGTCTGTGGTCATGAAGTTTTTAATTTTTTTTCAGTTTAAACCTCGGAAGCCACGTAACGTGTGTGTGTATGTTTTGTGTTTGGTTTTTTTTTTGTTTTTTCTTTTTTTAAACATTGCATGTTTTGCAAATTAAAAAAATATTTCAATGTTGAATCAGCAGCATTAGGAACATTCACTGACTAGAGCGAGCTTATGGCATAATAAGAGTAACGGTATTTTTGAATATGCACCACTTTAAGACAAAAGAGTTTTATCACAGAGTAAGGAGAAAGCAGCGTCAAAGAAACCAGTGGGAGAGGTGCTGTGGGAATCACTGCTGCTGAGCTGCCTCAGCTCCCTGCAGCCAGGCAGCTCTCCAGGCTTCTCAGATGCTACAGAAGCCAGCTGCCACCATTCACTCCCCCAGTCCCAAATTAATAAAGAAAAAAAAATTATATAACCAGCTTTCACCCTTTTCCTCTTTCCACCATCTGCGCCATTAGCTTGGGCTGAAAGATAATCAACCCAAGGCCAAATTGTCTCAGCTGACTCACACTTAAAATGAGATGCAAAAATTTTCTCATCTTCCAGTATTTTACCAAAGTGCTTCTGAAATCACACTTCCCCACCTGTCCTGATGACATTGAAAGCATCCTTCCTACTACTACCTGCAACTGAAAAATAAAAGTTATAGTCCTGTTTTGTTCTTTTACCACCCAACCCCAGACTCTGGAGGAAGAAACAAGTGCCTGTCTTCCAACCACTGCCTCTTTAACTCCGCTTTCTCCATACGCTGCAGCCGTAAATACTCTGCCCAGAAATGTCCTTCCCCTCCTCTAATGGTTACCTGAGAAGTAGCTCCATAGCAAATGATGTTTCCCCAAATGCTGCCAAGTCCAACGTCACTCTCCCCACCCCTATTCTACGCTCCCCCCTTCAATTATACCATCAAGAATTAACATTCTCTGCCCAGTTACTTTTTTTTTCCCATGTTACAATGACACCCGTTAGATCCGTAAAAGACACATCTGCTGTTTTTTTCTGAAGCTCACTTCCAAAAAAAAAAATTTTAAAAAAATAAAAAAGGAACTGAACCCAAAACCAACATGGGGAAAAAATGCTTTTGAGGAAGGTGTATTCTTTACATAACAGTCTTAAGTTTCCTCCACAGTTTGCAGCATTGCGTTTTCGAAGGTGGTAGGTGGTTTTCCTTTACGTCACAGATGCTCCGCTCAGAAGACAAACTGATAAAGAGAAACCCAGAAAACTGAACAAAATAAAAACAACTGAAGTGAGTTTGTTGAGGTTCTGAGGTACCTGCACCTTTTCTGCATTCATTAGTCGGCACCTGAATGCTTGCTGAAATGTCCATTTTTTTTAATACAGTAGAGCAATGTGCTGGTAAAATTGATCCAATCCAAAAAAATAATAATAATAATAATAACAATAATAATAAAAAGTCAAGATAAAATAGCAGCTGCATTCATGGGTTTGTTGAATTTTTGTGATTTTGTTTTTTTTGTACTTTTTTTTTTTTTCTTTAAACTCTTTTCCTTGTCGTTTTTTTGTTTGTTTGTTTTTAAATCCGCTGAGTCTGGAAAGACAAAAGTGAACCAGGACCCAGCACTCAGATACTAGACTCTTTGGGTGGCAAGTCCACGTTGGTGACAGACGTCACGATGGAGACGAGGCAGTCCGAGGTAGTGCCATTGACGGATTTGCGGATCTGCGCGATGCGCTCCTCGACGCAGCCGGCCGAGAGCCGCGCCTCCGCGTCGTGGTCCCAGCACTCTTCGATGGTCACGCAGAGCTGCGCCAGGCCCTGCGGACACAACGTCCAGAAAACACCTTCAGTCACCTGCATATCGTGAGCATCAGGCAGAATTCATGAGCAAGGTCATCTGCCCTATCGTGAGCATCAGGCAGAATTCATGAGCAATGTCACCTGCCCTATATCATGAGGGTCATAAGCAATGTCACCTGCCCTATCATGAGGATCCTGTGGAATTCATGAGCAATGTCACCTGCCCTATCATGAGGGTCATAAGCAATGTCACCTGTCCTATCATGAGGATCCTGTGGAATTCATGAGCAATGTCACCTGCCCTACCGTGACGATCATGCAGAATTCATAACTAATGTCACCTGCCCTATCATGAGGATCATAAGCAATGTCACCTGCCCTATCATGAGGATCCTGTGGAATTCATGAGCAATGTCACCTGCCCTACCGTGACGATCATGCAGAATTCATAACTAATGTCACCTGCCCTATCATGAGGATCATAAGCAATGTCACCTGCCCTATCATGAGGATCCTGCAGAATTCATGAGCAATGTCATCTGCCCTATTGTGACAATCATGCAGAATTCATAAGCAATGTCACCTGCCCTATCATGAGCATCACACAGAATACATGAGCAATGTCACCTGCCCTATCGTGACGATCACACAGAATTCATGAGCAATGTCACCTACCCTATCATGACGATCATGCAGAATTCATGAGCAATGTCACCTGCCCTACCATGAGCATCATGCAGAATTCATAAGCAGATAATTGGAACAGATTGACAGTGGCAATGTTACATGCAGAAAGCTCTTTCCGCAAGAATTGACATCAAACTGTACTTAAGTCAACTTTACAGTACAGAATTTGTCAAAGTTAAGGACGAATGTGAAAATACTAACAGGTGAAAGATCAGGCTTTCAACTCTACCATGAGGATCAGGCAGGATTCATAAGCAGATAGTTTGAACAGATTGACAATGGCATTGTGCAGGCTTATGGCATAGAATTGAGGCCAAAAATGTTACTTATATATAATTATATAGCTCCTAGCTAGCTCCAGCATTTTCCTACCCTGATAGGCAGAAAGACAAAACACATTCCCAAGGCTCCTGTCCTACCTTGTGTTTTCTTGAGAACCAAGGACAAGCTACCCTCCCAGGACACTTTTTCATAAACAGCTGTTACCAATGGGGGGGTCCAGAAAAGGTTGAACCAAGAGGAGGAATTACCTCATCACCTGTGTTTCTAATTGGAGATTCTTGTTAATTATGCTAATCAGCTAAACTTATAAAGATATATTTGCCCTGTGTGGGGGTGGACATTTTTCCACATCTGCCCCTGGAGGCCTCCAATGAAAGATCAGTTTTTATATTATCTCCTGTGCTAATATTGTCTCAAAAGTGTGTTGTTTTATTTCTATATCTTTAAGGCATCATGGGCACCACCTTGTCAGTGGCTGGAGAAATCCACTTAACACAGTCAATGCTCTAAAAAACCCCTACAAGTATTTTTTCCACAGTATGACAATTACCATGAGATAAGCTTCAAAAATTACTTTAAATATGTGTTTTCATGGTTCTTTTTAAACATCTGCTTTCTAGGGCTTGGTCGCATTCTGGCCCAAAAGTGCTTTTTTTAATATCAAAATAAATCCCAAGATTCAGCAGTTGAAGCTTTAAAAGACAACAAATATTAAGATTCCCATGATGAAACTGTGGGAGCTGGCAGTACTGTATCAGTTACTGTGAAACCATTTGCTTTGTTTGCAATCACTTCTCTCAATATCCCCAAAAATCTGAATTCAACAGTGCTTGAAGAACACAGCTTTTATTTGAACCCTCATTTGAAGTGGAACACTTTATTTTAACAATCCACAGCTCTCCTTAACTTCTGGGAAATGAGTTAGTACACCTGACTCTAGCAAAATCTGTAGCAGTTTAAGCAAAATAGAGGCATTTGACTTCTTACCGAAGCCCAGTGAGATGTCATCATCTCTTATCTTCCCGATCTAAGGAAAATCAGCTCTTTTATTAAAAACGTGAGCCTGAAATGAACTACCTCTGGGAAACCCACACTGCATTTTGCTTCATTGTCTGCTTGCTTTCACATCTAATTAATTTTTCCTCCATAAACTGCTCCAAGTCTTGCATTGGTATCTACCTTGTGAGGAGTCTGTCTCCAATGGTATGGATGGTTTTCTTTTTCCTAATGAAAGGACTTTATTTTCCATTCTTTCACCATACTAAAGGAGCCCTACTAAAGCACCACACGCTCCACATTCAGCACTAGCTGATTATGCAGCTTGTTTAGTCTCTAAAAACAAGAGATAAAAAGAAAAGGCAGCACAAAGATGTTGAGCAACCCCCTCATTCCCCAGAGCTGACTCTGGCTAACACTGGGAATGCATAACCAATCCCTCATTCCCATCACACAGGAAAATATTTTCCACTGTTAAACCAGGAGGGACGTACGGGATGTTTTAGCCAGTGATCCTTGAACACAGGGCGCATCTTCTTGTGAACCACCACTTCTTGCAGGTCCTCCAGGGACGGGTGCTGACCTATTTCTTCTTCAAAAGGCAGCATGTATTCATCCACTGGACCTGCAGTGCACACAGAGAATCAGGTTAGGGCAGGAATGGCCTCTGCAGAGCCACAGTGTCCCCATGCATGAGTGAGCTGCAGCTCTGGACCAACCTCAACCTACAGCAACAAAGGCTGACGTTCACATGTCACTGCAGACAAATGTGATTTACATTCCTCCTGCACAACGGTTTCTGCTGTCCCTGCTGCTTGTCTGGCCGTGCATTTTCCACCTCGCTGAGTTACAAATCCAAACCCTCAGCCAGGCCTCCAGATCTCACCCTTTCCTTGAGGAAGTTTGCCAGGTAATCCATGATTTATTTAATATAAAGAGCAGATCAGCTCATCCTCCCCACACTTTAACACAACAATTCAACACACAATAACCTAGAGAAGGATTTCAGCATGAGCATAATTTCATTTTAGCACTGACTAACAAGGTCAAGTATATACAACATATAATTTCTTGCTTTGTGATCTGGTTTGATCGTAGGTTTGAGTCAGCTCTGACACAATGGACGCAGTTGTCCCAAGTACTGGCTCCTAAGTGTAAAATGATTTCTGAGTGCTTTACTTATACCAGTTATGGCTGTGAACTGCCCAGGGCCATGGGAATGAGACAACTGTTATGAGTATCAGTGCAGATGCTGGATGATAGCAGCAACTTGTGCTTATTGAAACAGCATTTGGCTTTTGGCAATGTGTAGATGCTCTCTCACAAAGAGCAGCCCAGCTTAACTGATGGGCTTCTCAGGGTGCTCCATGGCGCCACTTATGGTTTCTCAGTAGCAAAAAATGACCTCTTTTCAGAGCAGAGATACCTCAAAAGGCTCTTTCCAGATTAAAATAAAAGAGCTGACCACTTCATCTGCTCATGAATTCTGACACCAACAGCACAATGTTTACTCTAAAGAATGAAATCACTAAAGTGGCTTATCATGATTCTTGTTCACTCAGTGGCTGTCACTAAACCAAACTGAAAGACTTGATCCAATCAGGGTCACTTATGACTTTCCTTTTCCTCCAAGAGGAACCCAGGCTGTGGAGAGCTGCACTGGTGATCTGCAAGTTAAATGTGCTGTTTACACAGCATCACTTCTGAGCTGCAGTGCAGATGAGGCTCAGTGTAACTCCCCATCACCCCAAAGGAAGCCTTCCCTCTGACTCAGTGGTGCTGTGTGTGGCACCTGGGGTATCTCAGCTGCCTGGACTGGCAGGAGATCACAAACATGACAGGAAAAATGGAAGTGGATATTTGGGGCACCTCAACAGAGAAGGGCAATTCCTATATGAATGATTTGTGTACCATTGTTTTACCTACTGTGCTCCCAGCTCCCTGCATTTTACCTCTTAAGACTGTACATTTCTGAAGATGAGACCTTCTGTTACCACACACTTATGGGAGACATTTTAATTATAATCACACTCCTCAGTCCCACTGTAATGCTAACAAAAACATTTCAAGTCTAGGCAAGATGCTGTTGTTTTATGAACTTGATTTTCAGTTCAGAGCACCCATATTTATACAAGAAGAAAAAAAGCTGGAGGAAGCAGCCTTGGAGCTACTACAATGATGTGACTGCTTCCCTGTCCTGGACATGGCAAGGGTCACTAAAGGACAGATGTGCTGGTTGGACAGAAAAGATGCCCCACTTCACAGCATCATTTTAATATTTAAAAAAAAGGAGAAAAAAACCACCATGAAGTTCAAACTTTTAGATCCTTCAGGAGAAAGTGAGATCATCCAAAGCTGTGAATGAAACAACAAACCTAGCCCACTGCTGAGAGAGGGCTTATCAGCAAAAGATCAATAACTAATGACTTATAATAGCAGGGAAATGGGCTTGCTGACCCAGAAAGATCCTTCCAGCCCTGTGTTTCTGCTATTTCACTAAGGTGCTTTCCATTCAGGCTACCCCATTGCCCTGCATAAGCCAGGTGACAGCCAAGCTAGCTGTGTGGCTCTTCTCAGGGGCCCAAGGCATGCCCTGGTCACAGGCAGAAATGTAGAGTGCCACTGAGAGCAGCACAGGGCAGGCTCAGGAGTAAAGGACACCCACCCTAGGGATCTGAATTCTCAGCAATTTGCAAGGTAACCAACCTAGTAAAAAGTACTTTGAGGTTGGAGCACTTACAAAGGTTATAATATACAGAGAGTAACACCTTATGTTAAAAACAAAGGAAAAACAGGTTAGCTGCTTTTAATAAAAATATGCAATTGATTTTTTTTTTTTTTTAAACAGAGATAGGTCCATTCTCTGGCCAACTAAACCACATTGAAACAGAACCCTCCCTAGGGAATAAGTCTTTATTCTTACCATCAACTGCTCTACATCTGGAGACTAGCTCCCACAACACCAGTCCCATTGCATACATGTCTATCCTCAGGAAGGCGTCTCGTTGGAAGTTGATTGCTCCCTCCAACACTTCGGGAGCCATGTACCTCCTTGTTCCCACCTACAGAGAAAAAACACAGCTCAAGCCACATTGCATTTGGGCCCCTCAGCCTCTGCTGGGTGGAGGTGAGTGACAGCTGGTTTCATTAGCCTGGAGGCCACTGCTGCTAAAGGAGCACCTTGCTCGAAAAACAAGCAAAGGGGAGCTGTTTCTTCTGACACTGATTCTCATTAAGATCACTCCAGTCCAGATAAGCAACATAAAGGAGGGAGCCAAAGTGCAAGGCTACATGTGTGATACTCATTCAGTGCACACTGCAGGTCTGCATCCTGCTGCATGTTGCTCTGGCAGAACACCCTGCATGAAATTATGTCTTTGGAGACACACAGAACACCCTGAGGTCAAGTCTGGCTTGAAAAGTTCAGTCCTCTTTCATCCAAAATAAAAACTCTCAACAAAAAACTCCAAATCCAAACAAACAACCCCTCAAATAAACAAAAACAGAATCAAAAAAAAACAGAAAAGGGAAAAAATTATATATCCTGAAATGGTAGGAAAAGGTGTTGTTTTGACAGCCCTAGATAAAATAATTCTTCTGCATCCACAGAATAGGAAAACATGAACCCTGGCTTGCAATGGTTTGGAAAAGATCTGTTCTTGTTTTGAGGGAATAGTCTTATAGTGCCTCCATTGTTATGGTTAGTATAGTTTATAATGTAGGACAGTAGACAGGATAACAAAAAAAAGCAGCTTTCTTGAGAACTGAAACACTTTTAATAATTTTCTTTAAGGAAATTCTTATCTCTTCTTGCTGAGCCAGTGGGAACTGCGTGGAGCCATGGAATGATGTGCAAAATACTGGAAAAATCAAAAAAAGGTGACAAAAATGAGGAAAACTGAGTAGGGCTAACCCAGAAGAATGTTCATTCCTTCTGAGATAAAGGTTAAAAAAAAAAGGAGACTACACTGGAGATGGGAATTCAGAAAGCACTGGAGGCACAAAGAGGGGATGATGGACTTGCTGTCCTGGCATTAGAGCAGAATGAGGGGCTGCTTGCTGCAACAAAAAGGCAGAAAATTATGAACACATAAAATTGTAGTATATTGTTTACACAGTTCACAGCCAGCTGTGCCAAAGGTCACCCAAGCAGCCAGGCTGGCTGAATTCTTAAAATTAAATCAATAATTTTAGGATTATTAATACTAGATTTGTGGTATCAGTATTAGTATTTAGGAGCTTTAATATTTGTGTTATGGCCTAGAGAAGTGGGATGTGCAGCTGACTCCAAAACTAAACACTTCTAACATTCAGCTGGGCTGTCTTGCCTTGCTTTGGTCAAGAAAGGTTGGAGCAGATAATCCTTGAGTCCCTCCCAACATGGTATTCTGTGATTCTGTGGATATTTATACCAAAACAATAAAGAGACAATGAGCCTCTTCTGTCTGAAGGAGGAAGCCACCTGACCCCAGAGCTGGAGGGACCTCACCTGCACAGCAATCAGAAAGTTTGAGCACCCTCCCCACTCACCCAGGTTACAGCAGCTCCCAGAATTTGTGTCATGGAAAAAATACATATCTCAAAGAGAATTAAATGCATCTACACAAACTAGCCCCCACTCCAGAGAAGCAATGGCAAGGCCAACTTTTTTAATAGTTAAAGGTAATGATTACCTGTCCATGAGTGTCCCCTGGAGGCTTTCCAGGTTCAAACCGTACAGCCAGTCCAAAATCAGCTAGCACAGCTGTCAGGTCATTCTTCAGCAAGACATTTTTACTCTTGAAGTCCCTATGGACAAGGCAAGAAGCAAGGGAAGGTTTATCATGGCATGTGTGTAAATCACACTGCAGCACACACATTGTCTATAGGCTCAGCAGCTCACAGTAAATCAGCTCCTTTCTTCCTTTCTCCCTCAGAGTCCCAGCATGGCCAGTGCTGCAAACTTGGCTGCTTCTCACTGCCCTTGTCCCCAAAACACAACCAAGCAGCCCTGAGCTGACCAGCACAGTCAGCCAAACTGTACCATGAATTAATCTCAAAATAAAATCTGGTCTGAAGGGGCTCTTTTAATTAGAGCAAGCTGTATATAAGGCATCATTTATTGCTCCAAGCACCAGCTCTGGACGCTCCTCATTCCCAAGAACAAAACCGAGACAGATTAAGGGAGTCCATTACTCTTTATCCTGGTAAGGATGTTTGCTCCTATCTACAAAATCACATCTTTCTGGAAATCAGCAGATGCTGGTGAGACTTTCCCCACCCTCACTACATGCTTCAACAGACTTTTGCCACAGTCATCCATCAGCCTTCTGCTGTAATTGCTGGATTGATCTTCCCTGGAGAATTCAGAGGGTTGGGAAGCAAGCAGGGAAGGGGGTGAGGCCACACAGACACGCTGTCAGGGTCAGAGCAGGCAGCTGACAGGCAGGTGTAAGAATTTGCAGTAGAGATGGTGGCTCTGTGCTTGAAGGGGACATTTGTGTCAGTGCTGTGCTGCAGCAGGATCATTTCAGGGCAGCTCAGGTAAATCTGCAGGGGCTGGGAAGGATTGGGGGTGAAGGAAGATCACACTGAGATGCCAAACCAGTCGAGCCCTGTTCCCTGGGCTTCCTGCATTTTCATCTGAAAAGGAATGTTTGGCAATCTAATTAAATTACAGACCTTAGACAGCAGATGGCAATTGTCCTGTATGCTCAGCATTATAACTTCCCTATCATCAATTCACTCGGTGACCCTGCTGATTGCAGGACATTGCAGGCCTGCACAAAATAATTAATGAGGGCAGATACAATTGTTCTGCACTAGAGAGACCTGTCAAAATTCTTTGTGAAGAGAGAAACTGCTGGACCATAGAGAAGGGGCTGCTCCCTGCAGCCGCACATGCCAGAGCATCAGCTCAAAGCTCTGCAAGCAAAAATCACCCAGCCCCTGATTCTGAGCTTAAAATATCAGAAGAGAGGATTTATCCTCTCTAAGCTGAACACAGTGTGATGGGCATTTCTGGCTTGAGGATTAAGATGGGGGAAGTGGGTGTGGAGTTGGAGGGCACTGTGCAGCCAGTGAACCCCAGCAGAAACCAGCTTCCATCAGCTCTAGGGACTGAGTACAGCTTTGCAGAGCCTCCCCAACATTGGAACCCCTCCATTACACAGAAAAACTGCATTTCACTCTATCTGGCATCCCAGGGACTGCCTGCTTCCATGCCATGGCAGTTTCCCCACAGGCTTAGGAAACAGCCATCATCTAATGACATGGATAAACGCCTTTGCTCGTTCAGCTTTAGGGGATTATGCCCTCAGGATGGTACAGATTGTGCACGAGATTTTTGCAAAGCAGTGGCTCAATGAGGACCACACAGAAATCATCAGACAATCTGCCTGAACCATGTGGTTCCAAGGTGAAACAAGATGTAAACCAGCATTACTGTATGAGCATGTGGTGCTGCTCCTCAACTGCAGTGCCCTTCAGGCATGCAACAGTTAACTCCTACATCTTGATACACCATGCAGGGATTTCCCTTTGCAATTCCATTTTTTCCCCCCATTTCCATACATTTCCCCATTTTTCCACGCTTTCCTTCCTTCCTTTCACAAACCACCTTGAACTGGCAAGTCTGAGCTGCAATGCAAATGTACCCAGGCCAGGGAGAGGGACTTAATCCAAGCCATGCCAAGTAGATTTCCCATATGCATTAGACCATCCTAAAATGGTCACTGCCAAAGAAAAGTGGCGTGAAAAGAAGATTCTTTTTTATTATTTTTTCATATAGCACTTCAAACTAGGGAATACAGAACAAGCAGACTATGAGTAATGGGTGAGTTAATTCGATTGAGACACAGGAGATTTTATTTGCAGCTTCCACGTGGGGGCACTTTTGCACCAACAAGTGATTCCATAACCTTAATCCTCCTTGTGGTGCCGGGGGCCAGAGAGGAGTTGGCTGAACCCCTGCCCAGCAGTGACTGGGGAGTCCCACCTGGCAACCCCAGCATCTCCATCCATGTGCACTGTGGGAAGCCATTCAAAAACAGCCCCCACGCCCCCCTCCCCAGATTTGAAATGCATTTAGTGTTTTCTTTCAAAAATAAAATTAAAAGGATAATCCGAGGGAAATCCCTTGTGTCCTGAAACCCCTCCTCCACTAGGTATGTGCTAAATTCACACAAATGCTGCATTCTACAGCTTTTATCACCAGCTAAATGGACAGGGACACTAATGAGCACGATCTGTTGCTTTAAAGCCTTTCTATAGCCTTCCTCTGTTCCCCACCCTCAGGAATTTTCATCTATAAACCTCTGCCTTTATTCTACAGGGACAAATGTCAGGGACACAGGGGTCAGCTCCAGGAGCAGCACAAAGGCAGCTGCAGGTTCTTTCAAAAGCCCCCAGCTCTCCAAAACTTTCAGGTTTGGGGAGGTGGGGTGTTTTGGGGGCAGGGATACCCTTGCAAAAACAGGGATTATCTTGCCATAAATGAAGCCGGGCCTGCTAGATCAGGTACAAATTGCTGCAGCTGGATGTGGGGTTTAAGTCCCTCCTAGATGAAATGCAGGAGTATGGCCACGGATTACAGCCTGTAAATCCCTTCTGGAAATCTCCCCCATCCTGCCCTGCCACAGCAAAGCACTCAGAAGAGATGCTTTAATCTAGGGCAAGCAGCATGGGACTTTGGAGAAGGGCTGAAGCATGAGGATGGTTTAACCCAGCTGCTTTCTTGCTGTCCCCTCTGCACTGCCACCCAGGGGGGTTGAAGAGAGTGCCAGGAGGTCTCAGGGCAGGGTGGCACCTGCTGTGGTGTCTCTTATAAGCATCTTGGTACAATTTGGGCCTTATAAAACTACAGGGAAAAGTAACTAGGAGCCATTTTCTGCATTTCCACTGTTTCTCCATTTTTTACCTAATGATCAAAGGCTCTGTGGAAAGACACAGTGGAGTTATCAGTCCAAATAAGGGAAAAATAGGGTCCAGCTCCTGGTACAGCCATTGTGACGGTGTTCACAGGGGTCCCAGGTTGAGGGAAGAGATGAGGATCTGACTCCATGTTTCAGAAGGCTTGATTTATTATTTTATTATATATATTACATTAAAACTATACTAAAAGAATAGAAGAAAGGATTTCCTCAGCAGGCTAGCTAAGAATAGAATAATAAGGAATGATAACAAAGGCTTGTGTCTTGGGCTCTCTGTCCACACCAGCTGACTGTGATTTGCCATTAATTAGAAACAACCAACATGGGGCAATCACAGATGCACCTGTTGCATTCCACAGCAGCAGATAATCAATGTTTACATTTTGTTCCTGAGGCCTCTCAGCTTCTCAGGAGGAAAATCCTAAGAAAAGGACTTTTCATAAAAGATGTCTGCGACACAGCCATAGAAATACACAGACCATAATGTGATGATATTATCAAGCCAAGTCCTTTCAAAGAGTGGTTCTGCAGCAGCAGAATTCCCTTTCCACCAGAAGGGATGAGTTGATGGAAGAGGGAAGCCCCTACTCTTTGGACATTCATATCAACCATTACCAACTGTGCTATTCCACAGGCAAGACACTTATTTGCCCCTCAGCATTTTACATGTGGTTGAAAAAAATTCTTGTCTTAGCACAGGATTTGCTGGGTTAAAAAGCCTTTACTTCCTAAAAGCACAACCTCCTCCTCCATTCAACAGCATCATTTCAAAGACAGTGTCAACAAAAGAGACTTTACCTGTGTGCTATGGCAGGTTTGTGTCCTTCACCTTTGCACCAGGGGACATCTTCATGAAGGTAGGACAAGCCACGGGCCATTGTTTCTGCAACATGGCAGAGCTCATTCCAGCTGATGATGTTGCCCTTCAGGTAATCTGTCAGAGAACCCTGCAGAACAGGACACTGTCAGTTCTTAATCACAGACCCCTCTATGTGACAGATGTGCCAACTCATCAGTTTAGAGAATGCTTGAAAAATCTGAGCCTTGATTTAATAGTGGGAGGGGAATCTCTAATGAAAGCAAAAATAAAAAATAAAGATCAGAAATGTCCATGAGTTTTCAGCCCTTGACAGCACAGACCTCCTGATGTCTACTTATCTGCCAGAGAAAGGGAGGGAGGTAAGGAAGGGAAAAAATCCTTTTTAACCAGAACAATTCATCCAACCTCAGCAAGGGGAAAGCCTTCCATGCAAGATGAAGCATTGTATCAGCTGGCTGTGGCAATGATTGACTCAAGAAGACCTTGGATTTACCAGGGGGATAACACTGCTGGCTCAGCCCCAGATTTGCACGTTTGTTTTAAGTGTTAGTCATGGTTTATAACTAAAGCAATCCATGAAGGGGGAGATGTGCCCCAAGCCTCAAAAGCAAACATGGAGCCCATCTGCAGGAGCCAAGCTGGATCTGTGAAATCTCCCATGATGCTCATCTATGCACATCAAGAGATGGTGACCACTACAGATGTGAGCTGTGGCCTTTTGTGCCTCTGTCCCTTCCTAAATCCCACTTTTATTAATCCTTTATTTGCGTAGGAAAGCTTTGAGAACTAAAGGAAGGGCATTTGAATCAGGGGAGCAGGAGCACTTTGCTACCACAGAATCATGGCCCACCAGGAACACACTGGGGGAATTACAGAGATTATAATCATGCTATACCTCCCTCTCTGCCTTCCCAAAATGTACATGCAATGATACATTACCTTGTCATGGAAAGCTGTGATCAGCCAGAGCTCTGTCTCCAGGTTTGTCCCCCTTTTCTCTGCTGCGATAAATTGCAAAAGGTTTTCATGCTTCATGCCAGGAGTGTTGAAAATCTCCCTCTCACTCTGCCAAGATTGCTTATCCTGAAGCAGGGAGAAAGGCACCATCAAAGATCACGCTTCCCTTTAAAGCAAACAGCTCCTTCAGTGCAGTCAGAGCTGCTCACACTACTCTAAAAATCACGCTCCTGTGTTAGGATGTGATGCATCCCAGCAAAAAAAAGGCTGTTTTCCCTAAAGAAGAAAGACAAGTTGCTGTCCTCAGTCTCCCCTCTCCAAAATTATCCTCAGCTGTTCCTAGAGGACATGTGTGGGGAGTGGAGAGGAAGCCAAACCCAACCTTACTGAGAAATAATATTTTTCAAGATTTCCTAAGGATACTTGCAAGAAGAAAGCCTGAGCAAACAGCACCCAGGATCAGCCTTGCAGTGTAATTGCTGCAATTGCAAAATCTAATCTAGGCTCTACTGAATATTTACTAGTAGGTCACAGCTGGCTTGGACAGAAGATGTGCAGATCTCTTTTGACAACAAATATGAGGTGAAAAAGTAATGAAGGAGACAGCAGAGGAGCACAAAGATGTTTTCTGTAATTTTTGTTTCACTTGACTTTTGATTGCTTTACTCTTTTCATCTGCAGTTCCTAGAGAACCAAGTCAGGAATGTTCAAAGATTTCCTAGAGCAGAAGACAGGAGCTGACAGAAACACTGCAGCACAATTATCTCTTACAGCACCAGGGCTCTGCCTTTGGAGGCTGTAAACTGCTCTCTAGGTTTGGATACAGATTTACAACCCACCCAGGCAGGACACAAAGCCAGGGCTCTGGCCCTTTGTGTGCACTCTGGGCACTGAAGCTGCACCCTGCCTTGCTGGATTTAAACCACACTTTATTTGCATTTGCAGGGAAGTTAACATAGCCTGTAGATTTCAGAATGTGCTTGTTTTTGCCCTTCTTGCAACAAGCACTACTACAGGAAGCATTTGGTAATGAGATAACACAGGGAGAAGTGCAGGAAGGAAGGGTCCTTGAACCTTTTCCCCCAGCAGAAGAGCCCAAATGCATCTTTGTTATGGTCTCAAAAACCATAATCTCTACAGGCACTTAGAGCATCTCAGCACTGGTGGGGAAGCCCCTGGCAAGTAAGAACCTAATGCAGTGTCCTTGTTACCTGAATGGGGAAGATTTTCACTGCTACATAGTCGTTCATCAGCTGAGCCTTCCACACACAGCCAAAGCGTCCCCTTGCCTTGATCTCCAAGAGCTGCAGGGGCTTTAGGCCAACCAGGGGAGAAGGGGGTGGTGGGCCAGGATCCTGCACAAGAGAAAAACACCACTGTCAGCAGCTGAAGCTGGGCTGTAAAATAAAGGGAGGGGAGAAATCAAGAGACTGCATATGAAAGAAGTGTGAAGAGATAACATTTATTTAATGAAAATTATTTAGGTGCACTGTTTGCAGCAAGAACAGCCTGAAATTCCTTGTCTTGCTTGCTCTGTAGGGTTTTGGTATAGAAGACATAAAACAATCTACACCTCCAAGTGTCATTTTGTGACACTACAGCCTGCCGTGCTCTGGGCAAAACCTGAATTCTCCTGTGTTTTAAAAGCAAAAGTTATTTTGGCTGTAAAGCACCAATGTCCTCAAGGCTACCTCCTGCTGGAAGTGGGAACCTTAAGATCTTTGTGACCAGAGAGCCAACTGCATCTAAAACCTCCTACTGCTCTTTATTAGCATGTTCCATGCCACCCCAGCCATGGGCAGTGAACAGGTCTGTCAGCATCACACAGATCACATCTGTTTAAACTCTGTCCAGGAGAGCAATGTGACTCTGTAGGACCTGTGGGGTTGGAGCTCTGCCCTACCTGCTTTCAGATGGGAAAGGTCCACAGTATCACAGAATGGTTTGGGTTGGAAGGGAGCCTTAAATATCACCCAGTTCCAACACCCCTACTCTGGGGGCAGGGACACCTTCCACTAGGCCAGGTTGCTCAGAGCCCCATCCAATCCAGCCTTGAACACTGCCAGGGATGGGGCAGCCACAGCTTCTCTGGGCACCCTGTGCCTGGGCCTCACCACCTTCACAGGGAAGAATTTTTTCCTAATATCTAATCTAAATCTGTCCTCTTTCAATCTGAACCCATCCCCACTTGTCCTGTCACCACATGCTCTTGTGAAAAGTCCCCCTTCCCTCCTTCTTGTGGGCTCCCTTCAGGTACTGGAAGGCTGCAATTAGGTCACCCCAAAGCCTCCTGCACCCATTCTCTGCGGGTTCATAAAACCTGAGCTTCATCAGGGAAAGCACCTTCCCTCTTCTCATAGAGCTGGCAGGAACTTTATCATCTCTTAGATCTCCGAGGCTCTACAAAGTTGTCTGAAATCAGGCAATGGGTCTGAGAGTTTGGGAGGAAGGGCAGCCACCAAGCAGGGCTGTCTAATTCCCTCCCTCAGCTATCTCAGATATGGTGGCAAACCCACCTAAACCCATCAGTCTGACACTTCCATGGAGGCCAACTGTGCTACCAGCTCCAAAAAGCAGCAAAGTATTGGAACCCAGGAAATTCCTCCAGCTCCCTGGAGGACTCAAGACCCTGTCAGGGGGCTAAGGGACCTTGGCACGGAGCCCAAGATCCCTGTGCCTTTGATTTAGCCCTTAGAAAAAACAATTACCAACCTTACATGAAAAATTACAAGTCAAAAAAGTTTAAGTAGAATGATAGTGAATCTACCACAGGGTGAAAAATAGATTTTTGAGGTTTTTAGAATGGGTCTCAGAATCTCAAGATGGAGGAATTTGAGTGTGCCTTGTCCTTTTTCCTTCTTCTTCTTCTTCTTCTTCCTAGCCTCCATCTTCTGGGTGATGTTGGCATTTTTAGATTGGTTTAGAGTAGTGCTGTCATTACATTGCAAGGGTTCCATATTGCCAGAGTTTTGTACCTCCTTGATGTTTCTTGCAGGCAGCTCCACCAGGCACTGACTCTTCCTTGTCCTTGCAGCAGCCAACTGACTCCAGTTCCTCTCAACCAACCAATCCACTCTTTTATAACACTCTTCTTTTTGGCTACAGCTGTGGTCTGTTAAAATCAGGCCTGCCCCTAATCTTTAATAATAAACCCAGCTGCAACTCTTTAGGGGGTAAGATTACTTTCTATACTACCTTTATTTACTTATGTTCTATCCCCCTACAGAGTAGAAACTCACTGTGTAACACAGGTGATAGGTATTGGGAAGTTATTGTAAATAATGTACACATAGTTTTTAGTATAAAAAGACAACACCAGTGTGCCTCAACCTGACCTGCCAGACAGACAGACCTCGGCTGGTCGGAGAAAGAATTTTATAGACAAGAAACAATAAACAAGAACTGAAGAGTTGAACTTGAGAACAAGAACTGAAGAGTTCTGACTCCTTCAATCACTGGGCTGGGAAAAGACTTTCTAATGCATCTCAGGGTCACTCTGACCAGCAAAGACTCCAAGAAGAAGAAAAGTTAGGCCACCTGAGAAGAGTTTTGCAAGACCCAAAGCAAGGAGAGGGAGTCTCTGACCTCAATGATGTCCACGTGGCCGTAGGGAGGCTTGCGGTGCCGGTACATCCAGAAGGCCAGCAGGATGGCCATGGACAGCACGGCGATGGGCAGCAGCGAGTACACCAGGATGTTCAGCAGCGACGGTGTCGGAGGCGGCGGCTCGTAGATGACTGTGGGAAAAAAACAGGGTAAGAGAGGGAAAAAGAGCTTCAGGAATGCAGCAGCACTGCCAGCTGCACATCCAGAGGCGACCAAACCCCATGTGTCCCTCCAATCCACGGCTGATATCATCCACTCCTATGATGATAGCCATAAGGTTCAAAATCATCTTTACAGTTTGACTCATATTGATGGACAAACCTTTTTCCTCTGTGTGTTTATGGTCTTTAGTCATATTTACACTGGGGCTCAGCAAAGTAAGGCTTCCAATGCTACATGGACCACCTTTGGTGTTGAATGGGATGGTTGGCCAAGCTCTAGCTCCACAGATGAAAAATATCCCCCCATGGTAATTGTAAAAGGGTATGACTAGGTGCTGAAAACAAAACTAAGGTAAAAATACACCAAGAATCCACATCTTTATACACAAGGTGATAGGGAGTGACATCTGGAGTTTTGTCTTTGTTTTGTTCAAGCCCAAAAATGCTGAATTTGATGCAAAAATCCATTTGTATAGAACCAAGAATTTCCAGTTCTTGGGGTTCAAAGGATGCTTCAGGAAGGAATTTGGTCCAAAAACCCCATCCATCAGAGGGATTTATAATGAATGGTGAAAGATGTGGAGGAATGGTTTTCAGTATTGGCCAAGTGTCTACTGGCAGACTGACCAAAGAAGTTGAAAATGTTCAGGACTTGAATGAGTTAAACAAATGGTATCTAAGCCTAATGCATTGGCTAAGGTTACCCAAATGTTGGGCTTTGGCTGATCAATGGGCAAAACTGCATTTTGAGGGCAAACATGCCATAAACATGCCATCATTCAACTCTGTGTTCACAGTTCTTGTATGCAAAGCAACAACATTCACAAGGCTCCATGGTTTTCTCCATAGAAGTAATGTTACTAATGGAGTTACAATGGCCCAAACCACACTTTGCAAGCTGAGCCTCCATCTGACCTTTATTTAAGCTAGGTATTTCTTATTGGGATACATAAAAGCAGAACACTTCCTCCTCTTAACCCTTCCAAATGTATTAAGACAGCATGAAATCCCTTGCAGCATTGCTTTACCTTTCACAGTGATTGACAAGTTGTCAGTTTTTAGTAAAATGCTGCAGGAGCCACAATCAAATGCACTATTCCCACAGTAGTTCTTGTTCCAAATTACATCAGTGCAGTTGAGACACAAACAATGGGAATACTAAATGGAGCCATGTTGCTATGTTGGAGACAGGGAAGGAAAAAATAGCAAGACTTGCCAAATTAAACAAAAAACTGTGAGAGAAAGAATATTTGCTACTAGGTTGCTACGGGTACGTTAATAACAGGAGATAATATAACCCATGTAAACAATTAAAAACCTATCAGGACAGCCCAGGAAAATCTGATAAAAGTCTATTGGAACATCTCAGTAAATGTAGATAGCTCAAACCAACCTAAGGAAAAGATTCACCTGTTTTAATAGTTTTTATTGAATGATACTTTAAATATTATACATCTAAAAGAATCGTTGTTTTCCTATTAGCCTCTGAAGAAGGTCCTGCTATTACTTTTCTTCCTTGATGCATATCCACAGACTCTGAAAGCTGACACACACCCTTTCCCTTTCAATCCCCAGACCAACAAAACAGAATCAAATGCAAAAATCCCAGATGCTCAAGGTATCTGGAAACTCATGACCTGTGAATTTAATGTTAAACACCACCTAAGAGTCTGAGGCTCAATCCATGCTTTGTAAATCACTCTGCTCTCTTCCCCTTGTGTTTGTTGATTTTGTTTTGTAACATCCTGCAGTGAACTGTCCACCATGAAGAAAACCTAACCTTACTGATGGTATTCAAAGTGTTGGTACAGCCTTAGCTGTAGAGTGGAACAAGCAATTCTTAAAGAACTGTAGCAAAAGGATTTCTGACTTCATAACCAAAACACCCAACAACTCAATGTTGATTATGAAGATGAATCAGGGGAGGTTTAGGACAAATATTAGGAGAAAGTTCTTCACCCACAGGGTGCTTGGGCACTGGAACAGGGTCCCCATGGAAGTGGTGACAGCACCAAGCTCAGAGCTCAAGCAGCATTTAAACAACACTCTCAGGCACAAGGTGTGGATCTTGGGGGTTTCCTGTGCAGGGCCAGGAGTTGGACTCAATGATCCTTGTGATTCCCTCCCAACTCAGGACATTCTATGTTTCTATTCAAGTCCTTGGGAAATGTGTCAAGAGAAACAGCCCCCAACTCCCCATGCTCCCAGTCACTCACCTTCTGGGCCGGTGACTTCAGGCAAGTGGGTAAATTTCTCATTGCAATAGTTGCCCTCGCAGCAGCAGAAAAACACCTGAGGGTTTTCTTCTGTGGCCACACACTCCTGCCTGCACCAGGGAGGGACAGACATGGAATGAAGGGGAGAGAAAAACATTGTCAGCCAACTCCTGCCTTTGGGAGCCAACCTGCCCCAAATTGTCCTCTCCACACACCTTTTCCTGCAGCTGCACTGCACAGATCAGCAGTCTCCACTTATGGAGAACAACTTGGCACTCAAACACCCCAGTGGATAGAAAAGACCCTTGAAAAGACTGCAAAGGAAACAAATGCTTCCATATGTACTGAGGGCATTAGATGGTGAGTAATAAATAACAGCCGCTGCTGCTAACAGAATGAGAAGGAGAAAAACGACAGAGAGACGCCTCAGTCCCTGAGCAGTGACTTTCCCACAGCCCATATGAACGCTGCCAGGGCAGAGAAGTATTTGATGATGCAATTAAAGATTGTGCCATAAAGCACACACGACAAGGGCTGAGCAAAGGCTGCTCCCACAGCCTTGAGCATCACCAGCCCTGCACACTCGAAGGGCACCAGAAGCAGCAGCCACAGCCCTGCTGCAGCAGGACAGAGCTGCAGGTCTGAGGGCATGCAGTGACAGCTCAAGGTAATGGCTTTAAACTAGAGGAGGATCTCTCTTTCAGTTCAAAGCCATTAGGGCTGGATATTGTACCTAATATCCAACCTTAAATCCTCAGGTTTAGGTTGGATATTAGGTATAAATTCTTTACTGTGAGAGTAGTGAGGCACTGGAACAGGTCGTCCAGAGAAGCTGTGGATGCCTCATCCCTGGAAGTGTTACAAGGTTAGGTTGGATGGGACTTGGATCATCCTCAGTTCTGTGGAATGCATCCCTTCCCATGGCAGGGGGCTGGAACTACATGATCTTTGGAAGTCCCTTCCAACCCCAACCATTTGAGGCTCCTATGATTCTCATTTCATCTCTATAGTTTTTAAGTTTAATTTTCAAGTGCTGTCTCCTTCATAAAAAGCTTATTTCTGCACAAAAACCTTTAAGAAAATCAGGTTGCAGCTCTCATTTTCTGCCTTTGCCTCTTATCCAGGTACTACTACAGCCTTCCCAGCACTGAGATTTCCTCCCACATTGTACAAGGCCTTAGGGAACTTCCATGGATCAAACCAACTCCACTTCCCCACATCCTCCCTCTCCCCACAGATCAATGCCAAAAGAGATGTGCAGTGATTTTTGCAGTACTTTACCTGTCATTTCTTTCTGTTTCCTCAATGCTGCTTCCCTTCCCTGCCACCTTTTGCTGTGCTATGCTCTGGTTTTAGTTATTATGCTTGCAGAGCTGCTCTCCACAGAGAACTGTATCAAACTATTTCCTGAAGCCCAGCTAAATTATATGCATAACTTCCTTCCCTCGACCACTTGGAGGAAGTAGCAAAACAATCATAAGCGTTTGACATTATTACTCATTTCTGAACCCATGCCAAGCCTCCCTTTCTGTGTTATCACTGACATACTGCCACGAGAAGAATGGAAAGGGCTCCCTTCAATCCTAGCCCTGGATAGTTTTCAGTGCTTTTCTTCCTTTGTGGGGGAAAAAATGGCTATAGCCAAACTGTCTCCTCCAAGGTCTCAGCTGGGAAGCACTTGGTTTGTTTTTCAGGCTCTGATTTTTTTCAACTTCAAAGCAAAAAAGCAGCCATTTGACTTATTCAAATGAACAAAGATGTTTCAACAAGTTAAACAGCGTTTCCAGATGCTTTTTTGTGAAATCAGATAACAAGCCCTTTGGATTTACCAGCATCAGTGTTGGAGCCTTCAATAGAAAACACATCCTTTGCTAAATCTGTTGGTTAAAAAAATCAAGCTAATGAGTGAAAACAGCCCGCTCCACATCTGCAGTTCATTATCCCTGTCTCTGAGTGAAGCCATCCAGGTATGTATGACATGTTACACTTAGCAAATATTACAGCTGAGGCAGAGGGAGAGAATGACACATTTTTCTGTGGCAGGGAGGGCACTTTTCAGAGGTTCACGTGCTCTGCAGGGGAATGTGAGCATGACCTCTCCAGCAGGGCTGTGTAAATAAAGGAGAGCGCACAAGTCGATTTTTAAACACTACCTTTTTCCTATAACCTTAAATGTACATGTGCCACGTTCTTGTTTCCTCAAGATAAAGAACAGAGTATGGAGCTGTCACCCTCAATGTCCCAACCCTTCCACTCCAAAATTTTTCCACATTCTGGTGACAAAGGAGGCAGCACTTGGCACATCCCAGCACGTGCTGCTCCAAAAGCAGCTGCAGCAGCCAGAACAGGACCATGCCCTGCATCCAGGGACACAAAATACAGGTGCATCTGCCAAGGATGCTTCCAGAAACTCGGCATTCAAAGGTGCCAGAGACACAAAGGGCATCAGCACAGCACAACTGATCAAAAAATCATCTTCTTAGCCATTTTTGCCACCTTGGGATGCAAAACTGCCTGCATGGAAGTCTGCCAAGGGCACTCAAGGGAAGAGAAAAAATGAAAAGGACTGCATTTAAAGAGGGTTTGTTCCTTTATGTAATTAAAGCTAACCTTTATTCCAAATGTTGCTTTTGATATTTGTACTGTTTTTTAATTCTCAGAAGGGCTTTTAGCTTTGCCCTGGAGCTTGTGGCTTTGAAAAGTCAGGCAATGGAATACTGGATGCTCAATTCCAGGGCTGCAAAAGGCTGGTGAGGAGCCCTGGAAACTTTTTACCATTGTAACAGAGCAACACATTATGACAGAGTTTAAGAAACACTACATCCCTGCAGAGACACTCAGTGACAATACAAGTGTCACTGGATATGAGAGCAGGCACTGAAAGGAGAAATCTGTTTACAGTAAACACTTCTGCTTGCAAGTAGGAAACTCCAGTGACCTTCTATTCTCAGAAGAATTGGCATTAAGATGACTAATGGGCCAAGGAGGATTGATTTATTGGGAAAGAATAAAAATTTAACTATATATAGAGCCTGGCTACTCAATTGGCAAGGGAATAGGTGTGGTAGGAAAGTAACTCTGGAGCTAATAATAGAACAAAGATGAGGAACAACTTACAGTTGAGATAAGCCAAGACAGCAGGCACAAAAGCAGGGGAAGTGTACAGCACCAGAGGGAGAAAACACTGCAGCCATGGCACAAATCTAGCTCCAGCTTAACCCCAGCTTAGCAGCTGATCTTCCTAAAACTTTCAGAATGAGACACTACAAAGATGCACAACAGAGAATTGCACAAAGGTGAGATCGACCCACATCAGTGTTATATCAAGGGAAATCCTTGAATTTTACGTAGCTAATCCTTATTGAAAGGGCTGGGCTTGGCTTGGTTGGTTGGTCATTGGTTTGGGTTTTTTTTAACAAAAACCCTGAGCTCAGAGCTACTCAACATTGTCCTTTTCAACTACAAAACTTCATAGGGCCGTTTTCTTTAGCTGTAATTCTTTTCCCCTTTGTAGAAGTGCACCAAGGGAAGTGAGAAAAGACTAGTTAATTTTCCCAGCTATTTAATGAGGCTGGAGTCTTCACTCTACAAAACCTCACTCCTTTTCAGCTTGCTACAAGCAGTGACTCACATTGCTTTTGCTCTCCACTCTTTCTCCTGGCCCTCCTTTTCACCCAGCCAAAGACCAGTGGAACTTTTTGCAACATCACAAACGTCAGAATATCTCAACCCCTAACCACCCCCAGATATCTGTGCTTTTCTAGACAGCTCCAAATGATTCCAAGTTTTCATTTCTATCACCAAATGCTCCTGGAAGAACATATTGCTCTTCATTTGATGGTACAGGACAGGTTTTTCAAAGAATGCCAGAATTATCAAAGCTTTGCTAGGGGAAAAAACAAACAAAACAAAACACAACACAAAACCCCTGAAAAAAGTGATTTTTGCAGCTTCTATTTAGAAAGTCAAAGCAGATAGGTGACAATTCCGAGAGCTGCTTTTGCCAATTAACTTGGACTTGCCTTCTTTCCCTCTATGCAAAAAATCACAAGCTTTTACACTTAGAGGGTCGATTAAACCTGCATTTGGATAAACCATCTGGGCTCTTACCTGTCATAGCAGTTGAAGTCATCCAACCAGCAGCCTTTCTTCACCAGCTCGATGGAGCCTGAGTTGTTTCTCCAGGAGGCGTAGCAGTGCAGCCGCTTGTCCTTCTCCCCCTCGCAGCGCTCCACGCCGCTCTGGTTGGTCTTCTCCAGCTCCCAGTTGGCATTGTAGTAGATGCACTCCCTTGTCTCTGCCTCCCCGTGGCCTGGCCCTGAAAAATCAAGCCCCAAGAACATTCAGGTAAAGTCAGAAATAGGGAATTGTATGGCTTTGTTTTAGGTGATGCATGCATTTGATTCCCTAGGAGCTTCAGCACAGTGTGAAGATTACTCTTCTCCTCTAGGGTGAGGTTGGAGATGGAGAGGTCAGGTTTGCCTCAGGTCATGGCAAAGTCAAGAGCCAAGCTGAGACCTTCCCAGATCTCCCCTGGACAATGCTTCAACCCTAGGACTCTAAAACAGGGGATGCATGAGGCAATGCATGCCCATGAATGTCTAACCACAGAAACATTGTTTAGCAAAGACAACCTGCCAGGGTGCTACTTGATGCTTGCTGGGATGTCATGCAGTGGAGTTACTCTCTCTCTGCACCACTACTTTGGGAAACACCACCTAAAAATGAACAGTTTCTTCCATGGATGTAACTGAGAACAGGGAATATTCATCCTGCAGAGGTGGGCCAGACCAGTGGCCATTCCTCACTTAGATCCTGGTTCAGGCTTATTTGAGTAAGACTCCATATGATAAGTGCCATGTTTTTGGCTGCATTTGACATGGCTCATGGTGCCTCTCCACCCAAGCAAGACCTTCAGCAACAGAAAATTCTGTTCCCCAAACAACACTGGCCATCCCAAATGCATCCTTGGCCACCACAAACAAAGGAGTCTCCATAGCCTGTGGGTCTTCCCTCCTTTGGAGCCTTGTACCAAAGGACTGTGGAGCTCCTACTGCCCCCAAGGAAACAATTCCCCCATAGCCACTGTGTGGAAGAACTGAAATACAACTGCAGACACATCCACTAAAACCAGAGTCAAATAAGGGAACACTGATATTTGCAGGTGACCTGTTCTGTCCTAAACCTTAGAAATACTCTCTTCATCTGGAAATATTCTGCTTTGTGGCATTTTGAGGATTAGTTTAAAAGAGAACGAAGAATGAAACAAACACACGTCTTGTAAGCAGACAAACACAAAAGACATCCTGAGCCCTGTACCATGATGATTCTGTAAATCCTGAAATGCCCTGCAGCCATCTCTCCTTGGGATTACCCAACCTAAGGTAAGGTCAGGCCTGGCCATTATTTTGATGGATTGCAATCATGGAAAATGTAGGTGTCTCAATAAAATGTGTTGACAGCCGGGTAGAAAACACAAATAGGTCCCGCAGGATGGTGAAACAAAAGTGCTGTGCTCCCAAAATAGCCAGACCTCTGTGAAACCTAGAACTAAATTTCTAGCTAGAAAACCACAGTTCTGAATAAACTAGGGGTGGTGGGTCTAACCTGCTCCCAATGCCAACAGTTGGACTCAGCAATGGGTAATTTTCATGGCACAGAGCAAACTCATCACACTAGCAAAATCTCTTTGCAAGCTGCTGAGGTAGTCAATCCTTCAATAACACTTTTTAGGAAGACTGGTTGATCTGCGTCGTGGGAGAGACTGCAAGGGAATAAGGGTATGAGAATGTCATAAAGCTGACTCCTGAAACTGGAAATTATATTCAAAGCACACACGAACAAGAGCTCAATTTCAATAGCACCTGCAGGTTTTATCAGCTCTTGCAAAGCTCCATCAGAGTTTTCCTCTGACAAGTTGCTTACAATAATGAAAACAACCTACCAATATCCCTCAACACAGAACAATGTCAATATTGACACTCCTTGTTAAAGCCTTGATATTTGTTCTCTTGATACTTACACCGTGCTTCTTTAGGGCAGATTAAGCATTTTTGCTAAATACTGGTTAAATCAGCAGGAAAGCAAAAGAGCTTTCTCTTGTGTGTGGGGGCGGAGGGCAATATTTTTTTACTTATAAAGGAAATAATAAATATCTTAACTGCATAGAATCATAGGATGGTTTGGGTTGGAAAGGATTTTTCAAGGTCATTTAGTCCAATATCCCTGCAATGAGCAGGGACATCTTCAACTAGACCAGGTTGCTCAAAGCCCCATTCAAACTTGAATACTTCTAGAGCCACCACCTCTGTGGACAACCTGGGCTAGAGTTTTACCATCCTCATTGTAATAAATCATATGGCTTCCAGCTGGTACCTGACACCTAATCCTCACTTATCATCTTCTTCTCCACTCCTGGAAATTCACTTTGTAATATCATTTTTATCATCCCAAACTGAATATCGCTTTTGATCAAGACAGAAATTTCCTCTCCCTCCCCAACTCCGTCTCCCAGCAAGCTGGAAGGTTTAATGAACAATTTCACTGGAAAGCAGCCCCAAAATCTAATCCTAGCTCAGCCACCATCATCTGCAACCTCAGGCAATATTGTGTAGCCTCTGTCTTCCCCACCATAAACAACAGCCAATGCGATGCACAGAGCCGCGGTGCGATTTGATATTTCCACTGTGCTTTGGAAAGGGAATGTGGAAAAGATGTGAAGCAGGAGCTGTATCAGCTCTGGGACCAGCAAACCAAGGCTGCTAAATCCTGTGTTGAGCCCAGGCTCCCTTCCCCCAAGACAGTTGTCTTTTCTGGAACAAGTTTCAGCTGAAGAGTAAGAGCTGCTTGCAAACACGCAAACCCAACTCTGCAAACAGCGACCGCGCCAGGAAAAAGGCCTTTCCCAGTTTTCCCCCCGCTGTTAAAGTTTAGATGATTTGAATAAAAGCATGCATAAAGTTTGAGATGACTAAATAGATGTATGCTTTCTTTATAACAGCTCCTAAGGATGCTTGCATTAAGGAGACACTTTAAAAACCTGTGTGTTTGTTACCTGCTCTCAGATCTCTTTAAAAGCCATTTGGTAGGATCCTCGCCCCGCTGGGTGCTCACGACTGCAAGAAACCCTTCTGTTTGTACCCAAGATGGTCTCAGCAGGAAGGGGCACGGCTCCAGGTCTGGGTATTAATTTACCTGCTGCTTTAGCTCATCAAGAAACACTCACACCTTGCTCTGTAATGGATCACGCAGAGACCAAAGTTTGCAGCTAACTGCCTGCTCTGCACTCGCTGCGGTAAAATCCTCGCTCAACAGAGGGAGGGGGAGTCAAAACAGGGGCTTGTCCCTTTGAGAGAGAAAGGTGGCAACTAAGAGAAGGAAATCTGAGCTTTGCTCATCCATCCCCAGAGAGCTGTGTAGATTTTTGTGCCTCCTCTTCCCCCAGTGAGCAATGGATACCCCACCGTAGGTCTGTAAGAAACACTGAGCTGGACATTAGGTAATGGTTTTAAATGAAAAAAATATTTAGATTTGATATAAGGATGAAATGTTTTTCTCAATGAGGGTGATAAAACACTGGAACAGGCTGCCCAGGGAGGTGGTAGATGCCTCATCTCTGGAAACACTCATGGTCAGGTTGGACAGAGCTCTGAGCAACTTGATGTCATTGAAGATGTCTCAGCTGCAGGGGAGTTGGACTAGATGGATGGACTAGATGCCCTTTAAAGGTTCCTGCCAGCCCAAATCATATGCTATGATTCTGCCAAGTGACAAAGGCATGGATAACCACGTCCTGCTTCTCATTTCAAGTTGCAAGAAGAATCAGAGGGTGTTCCCCCAAGATATGTGCAGGAAGCACTTTTCTCCCTCCACTGGACACAGCTGATGCATCAGCACAACAAGGATTTGACTCGGATCCCCTCTGCCCCCAGCAGTACAACCTGGCTCAAGAGAAGTCTTGTACCAAACATGAGCATCTGACAAGAGTGACACCATTCATTCTGGCCAAAAGGGTCTTTCCTGAAACAAAAGTCTTTCAGTGCAGTCACAAACCACAGCTTGAGACAGGTTAAAGGGGTCCTCTCCCTCATAGCAGTATTGGTACATAGAAAAGCTCCTGAGTGTCTTCATTTGGTGGCACTGCCTGGTAACATCCTGCTCATGCGGGATGACAAATAAACATCCCAGAGAACTGCTCAACTTTTGGCAAAAAAATCAATGGGACTTGGGTGCAACGAGATACAAAACCTTTGCTAAGCAAGTGTTTGAAGATCGCTGTTGGAACCTGGTCTCATTCATTGGGCCTCCATTGTTCTCCTCCCTAAGCATCTTCCTCCAGCCACAATGCAAAATTTGGGGGAAAAAAGTTGCAAAGCAGAAGCATATGTGTAGGGCACAAGCATGGATATAGGGCAGGAGCATGGACATGGGACAGGAGCATGGATATAGGGCAGGAGCACAGCATCCCCAGCACTGCATCCCACTCTCAGCCCCAGCTCTCTCCATGGAAAAGAGCCTCGTGCCAGCAGCCAAGCAAAAACAATAAACTTTTTAATATCACCATCCACAAATAGTCATTTAAGCAATAAAGCCTGAAGTCCTGTTTGAAATCAAAGTCTAAGGAAGAATCAGACTTTGCAGGAGCAGATGGGTTTCTGGCATCCCACTGCATCCACCCAGCTCTTCGGGGATGACGCAGCGTGGCTTGTCCCTGAACAAAAGCTGCACAGAAATACCTTTACACAAAATACCAAGCCTAAATAACTCCCATACATCACACAGGCAGAGGGAGGCTACCCACCATCACCCACTTTTGGGGTGGAAATCAACTTTTTGACCTCAGTCCTGAGGAGCTGTCATTATGCTGATTCCCCTGGGTCAATTTGCTGCTCCAAATGACTGCAGCATCACTGGGTTTCTGCCAAGCAAGACCCCCAGCACCCATCTGAGGCACATAATGATGGGAAGAGCAGTCGAGGCACCAGGCGACATGGGAAGACCTCTCGCCTCTACTTGGGAGTTACAAGGCACAGAGGGAGCTCATTAAAAAAAGATCCTCGTGAACTGAAGGACTTCAGCCTGCTGAGACATGGGACCTTGCTGCTGATCTGAGACTAAACCCTGCTCTCCTAATTTGGAGTCGCTGACAGATCACTGAGGCTGTATCATTATCCAACAGCTTCTAAATTATAGCCAAGATCCAGTGTAGCAACTTCCAGGTCTAGGTGTTAGCAGTTGCCAGGCTCCTAACTCATAATTAGATACATAGGGAATATCTTCCCCAAGGCTGAAGGCTGCTATAAATCTCAGCTCTTTATCTCTGCCTGTCCCCTTTTGAAAACCTAAAATGAAAGTATATAGGAAAAGATGGGATGTGTCAAAATAGTCTGCATAAACACTGAGTGATTTACCAGACAGTCTGTTTGCCTGACTGTCAAAACCACAGGGCTTTCTATATGAAGCAGTGTATGCAAGTGAAGTTATTTGCAAACACTTCGTTATGTCCCTATATAGCTATTTGTGCATGTAATTTTATAATATAAAACGGCAGAGATTGTGCACTGAATTGGGGTAATTGCCCTCTAATTTGGAGGGTAATTGCATGCAGCAATTAAGCAACTGCGGATGCATTCTTGCATGTGCCATTATGGAAGTCGGGCCCTTTGTTTGAGGTTTGGGTTTGCTTTCAAGAGCTCTCCCTCAAACCATGGCAGGGATGAGCAGAGCTGGGGAATCAGGAGCTGCTGGGAGCTCACCTTGCAGGGCAGCATCTGCTGGGATGAGCCACTCACCCTCTTCCCTTTAGGGGATGCTGAACCAGCTGCCTCCAAACCCACAGCTGCATTTTGGCACAGCCCTAGGTGGGGGACCACAATCTCAGCATGTGTGGAGCACTTTCAGAGGCACTGGTGGGGAGGGAAAGGCAGGGAAAGAGGGCTGCTGCCTCCCTCTGCCAGACACCTGCCCAGAAATCACGTGCAGGACTGCAAATGAAAGAATTTCAAATAGTTGTTGCTAGAAATTCAAAATCAAGCCAGATTGAAGAAGGCTTGCAACTGGGAATGTTTGGAGAGAGACCACCCAGTTGCATCTCTCCAAAACGAATGTGAGATTTCTGAGCCTTGCTCCAGCACTTATTCCCCAAGCAGGGTGATTTCATTCCTGCTGTACTTACATAATAGGGGCTAAATACATTTTTAGGCAAAGCATCAAACTCGTGATGACATCTGTGGTTAAGCACGTAACTGCACATGAGGATTTGGAGACTTGTTGCTTTTATCCTCCTGTTCTTTCACAAAAGTCTTTAAACAGCAGAGCAGAAACAAGTCCCTGTGACTCTGCAGAGCATTTTTCTCAAGCCAAAACTTCACTCCACCTTTGGGGACCTCAATGGCCACGTTTTGTCCAGGCAGAGATGCCCCATCCAACCAGCTGGATGCAAGGATGGTTAATTAGAAGGATTTATTCCTGCAAAATGTTTTGGTTCCTAAGACAGATTGGGTAAATCTGGCCACAGGCAGCACAGAGGAAGCAAAGGTGCAATGCCAAGGGAAGATATTACTTGGAATTTTGTTTCCTGTCAATAGATTTGGCTTATCCCACAGTAAAAGAGCTCCAAGTTTTCGAGTCAATCAATGGCTGTTAATCTATTATCTCAGCATATATTGCCATGGAAACCTGCAATGATGCCATTGACAACTACTCTCGAAAGGACAGGAGGCTTTAAGACATTTTCTTTTAAAATTAAAAAAGGAACTTTAATATTAAGAAATACATCCTCCCTGCTCACCAGGGATGACAACTCAGGGCTTCTATATTCACACCATGACTCACACTTCACAGCTTCCACGGACATCTGTGTAGCAACCCCTCCCCAAATATATCTCTTTTTTAACTTGGGTTTTAAGTCAGTAAACGATAACAAGAAAATTATTCCAAATAATTAGATCTTCATTAGAATTTCTCCCCCCAAACAGACTGCAAAACCTGTTTTATAAAATGTAAGGAGTGTGTTTTAGGAGTTATTACTACCAGCTCAGGGAAAGCATGGTTTCATAGGTTTCATTTCAATGGTTTCATTTTTCTGAATAATTTCCCTGGTATTTTAAGTCAAACAGAATGGGTAGGACAAGGACCTGGAGAAGGATATGGAGCATCCCAGCTCCTCACAAAGCCACAAAATCAGGCTGACCCTACAGAGGGAGGATGGAGCAGAGTGAAATGACAGCAATACTCAGCTGAGTGAAATATTGAGTGTCCACACACACATGCATGCACACAGAGCTGATGAGAGTAATCTCCTGGCCCAGAGGGGAGGATCACTCAGGAAAAGGTTCAGTAAATCATTCCTCTGGCCAGGCAGAGTGATCCAAGGAGGTTTGGCCAGGTTGCTGGCTGGCCTGGTGTGCAGCAGGACAGAAATGTTGCCAGCAGTTAATCAATTTTTGGAAGCAGAGCATTTTTGACTTGAACTCAGAGGGTCACTTCTATATTTTATTTAAAGAAGAGATCATTTTAGTTATCCATTAGAAAAATCCTATTTTGTATCATTTCAGTTAAGGACAAAGCCAAAAATGTAATTACATTTCTCCCTTCACATCACTAACTGTATCTGTCTCCCCCAAAAAGGTTTTAGTTCTTTAATAAAACCATCAGGGAGATCAATCAAAAGCATTTAATGCCGTGGTGCTTTTGCAGTTCATGTTTAAATGCACTTTGGGTCACAAACGAGGCAATTTGGACAGCAGAGCTCAAACCAGATTAGTAATAACACACAAAAAAAGGCCTAATTCCTAATTTATTTTTCTTTTTTCTTTTTTTTTTTTTGCACAGATACATACTCCTCCTCAGCTACACCCAAGAGAATGAAATCAAAATCAAGGCAGCCCTGACAAGCACGAAGTGACAGATCCAAAAAGGGCAGTGCTGCAGCCTGTGCATGGCATGGGGTGCAGGAGAAGCTGCAGATCCCATCCAAACCCCCAGAGCTGCTCCCTGTCCATGTGTGACCAGCCCTGAGGATGCCACCCCAGGCAGCATCTCTGGAATGATGCTCCTCCATCCCCCCTGTTCACCTCCAGGCTTCCTTTGCACCACAGAGGAATTCCATAAAGGAGAGGTTGTGTTTCCTCCCCCAGACCACGAGTTTCGAAACAGGCATAAAGTTATTAAAATTTTTATGTTTTTTTTTTCCTTGAGTTTGAGGTGTGCATTTATAAAAGCATTAAGCAGGCCATTTATTTGGCTTGTGACAGCAGTGACTACTCTTTGGCATGAAAAATGGCCCCTTGTGGGCTGAGCACTCTGCACACACAAGCTACCAGCAAAGTGTCTCAGCAGCCAAACTTTGCAGCCTCTGAAACAGAAAATATTAGAGCTTAATTGCAAGATTAAGGTATTTCTAACTGCACTCCTGAAAATCAAACAGAGGGCAAGTCTTGACCAGATTCCACAAATCACTAAGTAAAATATGCAGTAAGTTCTGAAATGACATTTAGAACACAATCATTTGTTCTCTCCATTCTCCTTGGGAGCCAGCATGGGGTCTGCAAAGAGCATGGGAGGAGAAGTGAAATCACAAACGTTCATAAATATTTTCCCCACACACAGTGAAGTTTTGAAAAGCTTTCAAAGCAAGCCTGGAAAATGAATTTCCTTCCAGGCAGAGGAATGAGGGTAAGGGAGCATCTCCTGGTGGAGTGCAGAGGTTTAAGGAACAGCAATAACCATGTGGTGATGCCTTTCCCAGCTTTGTCACGTGCATCTGCTCCATCCCACTGTCCTCACCAGCCTGTGACACTGCCACCAGCAGAAATGCTTTGCAGAGCTGATTTTTAAGGTCTTCTCCAGGGAGAGAGTGAGATGTGTCCAACAGAGCACAGCACACCTGGCAAGCCACAGAGAGCTTTGGTACCACAACAGCAGCACCTCAATTCATAATCTACACAGGGTCCTCTGAGATTTATCAGCAGGGACATTTCAAATATGCTTTAAAATCTGCTGAGTCTACTAAGATTGGGCCCCAAGTGCTTTTCTATTGATTCTGCTTGACATTTCCAAATACCACAATTCCAAATTTAATTCACTGGTAATTGGAAAAACTGTAATGCATGTAAATGGACAAGAAGATGTGGGAAGTCCAAAAGGTCAAGCATCAGGAAAACGTGTCCCCAAGAACTAAATGATGCTTGTTTGTGTTCCTGTCACCCTCTTCTACTTGAATAATCAAAGCTTGGAGCTGAGCAGTTTTCTCAGCAGGATGGAGGAAGAAAGGCAATAAAAACCACAACCACTCTAAACCATGGAACCGGTTCAAAAATCCCTGTTTAAAACTCCATCACTGACCAGAATCCAAACACACCATAGAGATGAGTCACTTCATCAGCAGATTACATGAGCAAGTGGGAAACTCAAGGAAGAATTAATTTGAAAATGCTCTCAGTAGATAGAATAAGATTATCTCTACCTAGAAATCAGGTTTCTAAGATTTCTGCTACATCACAGCTTCTCCTTGCCAGCCAGTTGAAGGGGAGGCAGTGACAGAGAGAAAATCTTGTAGATGTCCAAGTTCAAACCTCAGATCCAGCATGATGATGGATGGTTGTTGGCAGGTGCCAACTGGGGTCTCTTTTTTTCTGACCTGAGAACACCAAACTTCTCCTTCAGAGGAACCAAGGGCTTCAGTGACAAGAAATGGTGCAGGAGCATGCAGGGGATGCTTGCCCAGCCCTTTGCAAAGAGTCCTGAGCTGCAGCAAAGCTTGAGGGTTCACTGTGTTGATGGGGAATCTTTGCCCCTTTTGGGCAAAGACCATTCATATGCTATACAAAATACACTATGACAAAATCCTCATATTTCTTCATGTTCTAGAGAATAAACATGCACATTTTAGCTACCATTCTCACCTGCATTTCCCCCCAGCATCTGAGCAATCACTGATCGTCTGACACCCTGGTGTGTTTCAGCTCAAAGATAAGAGCACAAAAAATGGAGGAAAAAAAACGTAATTTATGGCCAGTCTTACACTGATGAAGGACCAGCATCCATTCCCACATCCCAAACAGAGATTCCTCCATCCAGCCCACAGCAGCACATGTGAAAACACTTGATAACTCCTTGGTGCAAGCAACATCTTTTGCATCACGCTCTAGATCTTCAGACCATCCAAGGTTTGCAGAAGAAACCACTGATTTTAAAAATGCTCTTTCCCCAGCTTACACTGGTATATGAAGAGTTAACAAGCCAGCAGAAGCCAGCCCTAAAGGAGAAGGGAGGCAGGAAAAAAGCAAGTTTCTGGCCCTTGCAATCACAAACTAGCCTTAAGCCCTCCAAAAGGAAGTGAAGACATTCCTAAAATTCCTCGAGGATGAGAAGCAAGTTGCCAGCCAAATCAGAAGTCCATTTCTCCAGTCTTTATCCTTTTAATGGCAAATCCCACATGAGCAATTTTAAGAGCCTCTTTTACAATGGAACTTTCTCCCAGGTGGCTACAGCACATCTAGGATTTGTCTCATGTTTACAGAAATGCACCTTTCTCCTCTGGGTCTACTGAAAAAAGCTGCTGTCAAACGACCTGAGGAAGGAATGCAGCACAACCCAATAGCATCCTGCAATTTCCAGTGATTGTTTCTCTTACAATAATGAAAGGCATGCTAGAAATGTCTGGATAACTGCAGTGATTCTCCAAAGACAAGTTATAAAAGAGATGCTGAAGAGATTTTATGTAAAGGGGCATGGGGGGAAATAAAGTCACCTATTAGCTTTTATTTTGATTACATTCATTAAGCAGCATCCAGATCCCACTTTGAAATAAAAATGGTTTTGAGCAGATTGTCCCAGGAAGTTGAAATCCTGCCTGTTTCACAGGTGGGAAGCAATAAAATAACTGTGCGCTGTGGGACAGGTCTTTTCCTTCCTGGTTTTCTCACACCAGAGAAAGATTAAAACACTAAAACACTTAATAACAGCATGCACAGGGAGTGAAAGAATGACTTATCCTCTATGCACATCCAAGCTTTCTGCATGACCTGAGCTCTACAGCTCCAGCCCCAAAACTGGGTACATTCCCTTCCAGTCCAACTTTCTATTTGGATGCCATTTAGCTCTCATGGTGTCCAGGCTCCAGTATTACATTAAAGAGCATAAAGTAATATTCTAAGTTTCAGCACAGAACTCTCAATTTCCTGACCCTGGGCAGGTGGGGATCTCCACTAGCACCATCTCTGATGCTGCTCCCACGTATTTAGATGCTGATGTCTGTGAATGAGGAGATGAGGGTGCCCTTGTCTGGGCACTTTCAGAAACACCATGAATATTTAGAGGGATTTATCACTGGAAATACAATAAGAATCCAAGACAAGAGAAGACTCCAGGGAGATCTTACTGCAGCCTTTCAGTGTACAAAGGAGGTTTACAAGAAATGTGGGAGAAGACTTCTTATCGAGGCCTGTAGTCATAGGACAAGGAGAAATAGTTTTAAAATTAAAGATGTTGAGTATAAATTAGGAAGAAATTCTTTCCTGAGTGGGTGGTAAGGCACTGCAGAGAAAATGTGGATGCCCCATCCCTGGAAGTGTTCAAGACCACTTTGGATGGGATATGGAACAACTTGGTCAATGGAAGGTGTCCCTACTCATGATGGGGGGTTGGAACAAAAGGATCTTTAAAGGTCCCTTCCAACCCAAATCTTTCAAATTCTCCTCCATAAACCTGTTACAAAATCATTTTAGGCTGCAGTCAAACCCTTTCCTTTTGCCTCAAGAGCTTCATCAGCAAGATGCAATAATCACTTGTTTTGCTCCATGTGCTTCGGTTGAGAGATGGGAGAGGAATGTGCACACAGAGGACTGGCAGCTGTAGAGACATGAGCAAACTACAGCCCTGAACACATCTTTTCACTGCCTCCCCTTGCTCAGATTTACCTGGAGACACAGGCATGCAAAGTCCCCAATAAAAAGATACCTTCTGTGACATTACTGTACACTCCTGCTAATCAGCAGGAACAGCAATGGAAGACATGCCACCAGTAAATTCCATTTTTCACTAAAGAAAATAAAAAATTCCAAGGCAATGTGAGAAGCTTCACAGTGACAGCAGCCAGTTGAGCAATAAAACCACTAATCTCCCCACTAGGTTGGGGCACATGGATCCCAGGGCTCTTCAGCCAATTTCCCTGAACTTTGGTAAGGTGTTGCAGCCATCTGGAAAGAGCAAACAGAACTTTTGATAACTTTTTGGAAGGTGCAGCACCATCTGTTTCCACACCAACAAGCAGGTGAACACACCTGCCCCAGGCAAGGCAGCAGCACAGATAAAGGAACCCCTCCACCTTTATATCTCTCTTTGGGAACAAAGAAAAGACCAGAGGAAAGTGTCAGCCCAAGCTGCTTGTATGTATTTTCCATGGGCATCATGTCACAGTTCAAGCTCTTCAATATAAATACTTTAGTACAGGATTCACTTTCTTTAATACAATAAGCCCAGGAAAACATAACCTGCTGTTCTGGCTATAGCCTGGGAGCTCTGGTGAGCCCTAAGAGATGTACTTTTCTTTGTGCTGAATGAAAACCAGAGAATAAAACTGCTGATCAACCTCCTCCATCTCTATAAGGCTTTGCAAGAGTGAGGCAACTGCTGAAGAGTGAAACAAGTAATGAAGGATGGAACAAGTGGGAAACAACAAGTGATGAAGGGTGAACCACTCACAGCTGGTGGATCAGGCTCAAAGCACATCTGGAGAAGGCAGTTCCAAACCCAAAGGGCAGTTGATGTGGGGAACCCCTTCTCAGAAGATTTCCCATATTGTTTTAAGAAGAACTACAGGCATTCGCTTGCTCTGCTGTTCCTCCCCTGTCACGTTTCAGCAAAAGGAGGAGTCAGACCACCAGGCTGGGTGGGCTTTTGTTCTGGCCTAGTCTGGCCACTGTCCAGTTCCTACACTAAATATCATCAACCTAAAAACATCATTTAAAAATAATTCAAATGCTGAAAGACCCAAGCAGCTACTGACCAACCAAATGCACTATGCCACTGACTGCAACTTTGCTCCTGATTTCCATCCCCACCCATCCAGCCAGCCTGCATTTCTTTTCATGTTGGGATTTGAGAAACCCAATCCCCCTGAACAACTGCCCTGAGCCCAGAAGTGCCATTTGGAGCTGACAGCTGCTGAGAGAAGAACACAAAGCCCTCTTCCTGCCAGAGTCCTTCCCTGATACCCTTGCAACCATTTCCCAATAGACAGAGATTTTGCACAGGCGTTTTATCTCTTTGCTGGTATTTTCCATCTTAACAAGTTTTTAATGTTTCATGTAGCAAGGATGCCCCTGCCATTTAAAGAGGGAAGCATGCAGTAGTAATTATTCATTAAAAACACATCATAAGTGACCTTTACACTGAAGCAGAGGAAGCCACGTGCCTGCCTGGCTGTATTCTGGCAGGGCCAGGAGTTTCAAAGGGAGCAAATATTTTCATGCAGGATAGCCAGCCTAAGCTATCTTGAAAAGATGCCTCATTCTTGAGAAAACAAAAACTGTTTAAAACATCTCAGATTAAGTATCCTCGAGTCAATATACAGTTTGAAAAATCTAAGTGGAAAGGAGAAGTCACCATAGTGCTTGGTCCAAGCTGGCATCTCAGCATAGTGAAAAATTAACATTTTGTCTTCCTTGCTATAGAAAATACAATTTCTAAACAGGACAACTAATGGGGACTAGCTGTCTCACCATTAACTATGAAGAATATTGGTGTTTCTACTGCAAAGTAATTCTACAGATTGAATCAAAATCCAAGGCTCACCTACAAGCCTTGCAGCAAGAGCTGGAGCCCTTTGTTTGCAGCAGCTGTTTTAGTGGGATATGCAGGTTAGTTTTGCTCATACAAGCCACACATCCCTAATGCAGCAAAAATATAAACCCAGGTTTTGCAGAAGGAGGTGATGTAGCTCTTTTATTCCTGGAAGGGGATGAGTCCCATCTCTGGGTTGTATTTCAGGCATGCATGTAGGAAGCAGAGCATCATACAAGCAAGTGAGAAGCAGAGCCAACACACACACAGAATCCAGGCACCAGAATCATTTGCAAAGCAAAACTCACGTACATCACTTTATGCATGATTACATTTTCAAAAGCAAGAAGTGTTAGGAAATATTTTTGAAGACAGTCAGTAATGTTTGGCAGGAATCGCTGACTCAAGCCCTTGATCCGCCCGTTTAGCTGATGACTGGAAAACAGCCCTGGCTGTGTTTATTCTTTAGACAAAGTCCAGCTAAAAATGCATCCAGGCTTTAATAATCTGTGTAACAATGACCTCAAAACCCCAAATACAACACTGCATTGCATGCAGGTTTCCCAAGCATTGTCAGGGCTCACACCCAGCTCTCTGCTTTGGATGCACAGTCTCCCAACACGGCGTTTTCATCTTCAGACCACTCTTGGAAGTAATGCACTATTTCATTTCCATTTGCATTTCAATATGGCCCCAAGGGCTTTACATACATCTGGTCCTCACTGTGTTAAGATTCTTCCCAAACACCATATTGCCTAAAGATGGTGAGACAAAGGATGTGCTGCATTTTGAGCAACATCACGCGCGGGCTCTCGGCCAGAACAGTGAACAGAGCATCCTGCATCCTACCCTGTTTCACTCTGCAGGTCTCCATGCCAGCTCTGCTTTACAAACAGCAGCAAATGTCACCATCCCAGTTATCTCAGGTGGGGAGAGCCAGAGGAGGAGGCACAGCTCCAAGCTCAAGGTTATACATCGAGTCGGGAACGAGCCACCAGGAATATTTGACTCATCCATGTCAGAAGATCCCAAACTTTCCATGTTACCTAAACAACAAGAGCCTGAGGGAAGGCACTATAACAGGTCTGCTGTGCACAGCTTGGGAACTACAGATCTCACACACAGGCTGGGAGCTTTTTATCCATCACCTTGCTGTAAATGCTTCCCTCTTTTCCCCGACACAGCCCAACCCAGCAGCAGTTTTGCTCCCATCACGCATGTCACCTTCACTGGGAGAGGACTTCATATATTTTTAAGACATTCATCCTTTTGTACAGCATTATTATTCAGGATCTGTGAGCTCTTCCAGAGGGTGAAATCCTGCTTTTTTTCCTAGACTGAGGAGTATTTTTATCCATGCTTTCAGTGTCTCCCGCCCCAGCGCTGGCCCTAATTCCCCTGGCACACCCACCATCCTGGGGCTGAGCACAGGCAGGGATGATAAATGAGACCAAGTGCCTCAGACCAGCCACGAGGCTGATTAACCCTCTCCTCTCCTCAGAGAGCTCAGGTTGAACACACCAATTTTGCTTGTGCCATGCAGTGGGGAGATTGTCCCTCCTGCCCGGAACAGGGTCAGCATCTGGCTGCTGGTAAGCAGAGAATGCAGACACAGGAGGATCCTCAGACCCATTTTAAAACCATCTCAAAATAGGGTGCTGCCTCTCAGTCGAGCCAGCAGCACCAGCCTTGCCAAGATGCTGAAGCTCTCACTCCTCACATGGGTGTTCACTCCTCCCCAAGCACCCAGCCCTTGCCAGGCTCCAGCTGCTGAGCATCCTTTTGGCACAGGTGTCTCCAGCAAGGAGCAGAACACTCTTACCTCTCCCTCTGTAAAATAAATATATAATTTGTTTTTGAAGCAAGGACACATATCAAAGTGCACAGGATGCAGCACAGTGACTCATGCAAGCAGCAAAGTAGAAACTTGGCTGCATCCCTGCCCGCACAGGGCATTCTGCATCTCTTCCTATAATTAGTCCTTCAAATGCTAGAGGGGAAAGGAACAAATTCAAAGAGGTTTTACTTCCCAATTATTCACATATTTCCAAATCAAATGGTTGTCTGTCAGAGAGCAACATGCCATTGCCCTAGGATATCAAAATGCAAACTGAAAAGTCTCTCCAGGAACAGGATTTGCTTTCATTACATTTATATCACCTAATTCATTTTAAGATTATATATAATTAGTCTCTCCCTCCCTTCCCCACCCCAATCCAATATACTCTCCCAAGCAATTTCAGAACATGCCACACATGCCAATGGCACTTCTAAGGCAGCAGTCTCTTGCCTTTCAAACAATGGAATTTTAATTTATTTTTTTAGCATTTTCTTTCTTTGAATTGCCAAATCTTTCAGGTGTGCATCAGTATTTTTATTTTAATTTTTTTCTTTTGGAAGGAAACACCTCTAAGGAACTTTTTATCTTTCCTCATTTGCCTTCTGACAGAGATTTCAGTCTGCCATCCCTAATGTTTCACAGCCATTTTCCATCACCATCAGACTTGTGTGCTACCTTCATTTGAATATCTCCATTTTCATTTTAAATCCTCCTGATTCCAGCAGGTAAACTTGCAGTAAGGTTTAATTGAGAGAAAGCCAAAGTGCCTGGATCACTTCCCCACCAACACATTATTACAGCATTGCTCCCAGCAAGGATGCAATTTCCCTGAATCATGGAATGGTTTGGGCTGGAAGGGCCCTTAAAAATGTTCTCATTCCAATCCCCTGAAATGGGCAGAGACATCTTTCACTAGAGAAGACTGTTAGAGCCCAGTTCAGCCTGGCCTTGAGTGCTTCCAAGGGTGTGAAATAGTAAAAAGAGAGAGTGAGCCCCCTGATCCTGTAAAAACTGCCAGCAAACACATGAGGAAAGTCTGGAGACAGGCAAGGGTATCCTGACCAGCTGTGAATAGAAAATAATTATTTCATTATTGTTAATCTCCTAATAGGGAAGGAGGAGGATCTTTTCCCATGAGGAAGAGAGAGAGATGGTGTTTGCTGTTGCTCCCTGCTCTGCTGAGATTTCCCTGAATTTAGGGGGGAAATCACATCAACCATCAACCACTGTAGCACAGATGACGTTGGGGATGGATGAAAAGCATCCCATTTCTACCAGAGGTGAAACAGCACATTATCAAATACAAGGAGTGTCACAGCTGTCATCCCCAAGCACTTGTTGGGTTTAAATGAGATGAAATCCAGCGTTCCCCTATGGCAAGAAGATGCCACAGGGGTGTGATGAGTCCAGAATCCCACAGCATTTTACTGCTTTGCACTTTCAGTCACAGCCCTGTACCTCTTCTCTCTTTTGGAACAATGGATTTTTGATTTCTTAAGCAACAAAGCGGGGAAATCAGTTTTGAGAGCTTCTTCCATTTGCAAAAGCCAATTTAGACAAAACCCCAAAAAGTCAAGGGGTATTTCACCCAGTTTCCACAAGTCCTTGACCCTGGGAGGCTGGAACTTGGATCAGCTGTTTGGCACCAGGGCTTTGAGCACCTCTAAATGACCAAGAGAAAAACACCAGAGTTGTTAACTCGGTTAACTCAGAGCCCTAAAAGTAACACCAGAGTGAAGATGAGCTCATTTTATCACAATAAAGGTGAAGACAACCTCAAAGGAAGGAGCTGCTCTGTGCTGAAATGGGGACCAGCACCAGCAGGCAGGGTTGGTTGTCTGGATGTATAAACACTCAAAGCAAAAAAAGCATCACAATCCCCCAAGAAAAGAGAAGGCAAAAAAGACAATAAAAGGAAAAAAAAATAAAATAAAAACATCATTATTTAACTCTATCAAGGAGAAAATGTGGCATCCTGCACTGCTTCCAAACAGAGGACCCAGGAGTCTAAAATAACAACAGCTCTGAGTGTGAGGACATTGGGGACAATGAGCCTGCCTGGCTGCAAAGGCAGCGAGAGGATGAGGAGGCAGCCTGGTGGGGAAACTTCTGCTGTGTAAAGGCCCCCTGAATGCACCTCAATCCCTGTGAGCTGGGAACTCCTCTCCCTGCCCCAGAGTCTGCCCAAGGGGTCAGGGATGGGCATCTCTGGTTTGGCATTGTCCACATGGGCAGACAAGAACCAAGAGAGGAGGTTGATGGAGGGGTGAGGCAGCCCAGCTTAGGCACATAAAAGGGGAAAGTATAGTGATAACTTACACCCACCATAGATTTAGGTGGGGTTTTTAGCCTAATGAGTTCCCAGAACCACTTTGAAAAATTCCTCATCTCCTCACATGACCCTCAGTGCCAACGAGTCCTGCAGAGCCACCTGTGACAGAGCTGCCTAAGTCAGAGCAGGCTCATGCCACCACCCCATAATATGCTGCTTTGCAAGGAATTTTCATTAATCTTGCTGCTTTTTAAACACTGATCAAGATCAGGAGCACCAGCTCCCATTTCTGTTTTTTCAACTGGTTTTACTTCTTATTCTCCAACACTAAAACCACTTGTTCCCCTCACTTCAATCCCCCACTAAGTCCCAGCATCTTATTTCCAGATTTACTCAAGTTTTTTAACAAGCTGCACACCTTTAACTGGGAAGCAAAAATGCTGTTTGTTATCCCTCCCTCCTGGCTGATCCTCAGGTATGACTGACATATCATCTGCAAGGGATTTTCCACATCATGGGCTCCCTCTTACAGTTGCAGCTGCCTGCAATGGGTTTGTGGCTTGTGCACACATGGAGCTGTTCCAGCAGAGCAGCTCAGGCTCCTGTTCCTTCTCAATACCCACAGGAGAGTATGTTTATCCTGGAATAACACTGTTTTGTTTCAATTTAGCCTCGTGGATATATTGCAGTGACATAAACCAGATTAAAAATTAATCTCCACTCCAGATTAGGAATATCTAGATAGATGCAGCCATTTGGGAGCAGCTATTTCACATTAAATCCATATCGTGTTTTAATTTCAACAGCTCATCTGACCACATCTGCAGCAGCCACTTCCTCAAAGCTGCAGTGCTGAAAAGCAGGGGAGCTGCTGCAGACAGCTCCTCCATTCAGGAATTAGTAACACTTTAAACCAGGTAGGCAAACAGGGGCTGTGCTGAGCCAGAGCTTTTCAACAGTGGTACAAAGAGCTCTGCCCAGTGCAGCATCCAAGGAGCTGCTGGCAGCAGCACCAGGCAGGTTTGTGTCACTGGGGGAAAGCCTCACGTGGATGGGATTTCACTGGTGATTTCCCATTGTTGAGGTCTCTTGCTGCTCAGAGTGACCCCTAGAAAAGTTCAAAAGTCTCTTTTCCCAGCCCAGTGCTTGAAGGAGGAGACAGAGCTCTTCATTTCTTGGTCCCAAGGTTCTTTATTGCATCTTATCTATAAAATTCTTTCTCCTGTCCAGCTGAGGTCCATCCAGCAGCACAGTTCCAGGCACTATGCCTGCCCCCAGGGCAGTGTTATGTCTTTATACTAAAAACTACATGTACAATATTTACAATTACTGTCCAATACCTATCACCTATGTTAGACAGTGAGCTTCTACTCTAAATCAATCTAAAAGTGCCAACATCACAGCAGAAGATGGAGGCCAGGAAGAAGAAGGAGAAAGGCTGGACACACCCAGTTCCCTCCATCTTGCCTCCTGAACCCCCATACCAAAAACCCCAAAATCTACTTTTTCACCCTGTGATAAATTCACTAATATTCTACTTATACTTTTGTGGCTTGCTGATCTTCATCTAAGGTTGGTAATTTGTTCCATGGGTCATAATCCAACCCACAGGTGTTCTGGGCTCTGTGCCAGGGTCTCTGAGCCCCCTGGCAGGGGTATGGGCTGCTTAGAACACCCAGAGGGATGTCCTAGGTCCTGACATGCCACCTTCCCAGAGACTCAAAGCCACTCAAGAACTCAAAGAGCACAGCACTCAGCACAAGGACACCTCCACTGCTTTTTTTGTTTTAGCACCACAATTTGCTGGTTTGCATCCAAATTCCCATATTCCTGACCCGTCCCCTTCTGCAGAGCATTGCATTGCTCATCATCAAGGAGAGTTTGCAAACCAGAAAGCCACTGCTCTGATTTTATCTGTTCTGAAAATCCCTCATGCAGCTCTGGGAATGCCCTCTGTGTCTCCCCGTGCTGGTTCTGGGTCTTCACTTCTAACAAAGATCACCACGAAGGCAAAACGTGCTGAGACCTGCTGCAGAGCAGGAATTAAAAGTCCTCAGGAATGCTGACTATCTGCTCCCCACAAAATCTTTGTTGCAAAAAAGCTTCAGACAAGAAAGATCAAAGCACATGTGGAAGTCCCCAGTGACCTGAGCAACTCCAGGAGGAGCTCCCAAGTGCCTCAGCAGATATTTCCCTTGGATTCTGGAAGCAGGGCTGAGTCAATATCATGTGCTTTTGGGAAATCCCTCCTCGCAAAGCATCTGCCTAAGGGGTAGCAAGGACAGAGCTCATTGCAGCAGTGCTGGAAATCCAGCAACTTTCTCATCCTCAGTAAGAGATTAAGGAATGACCTTTTTTTTTTTCCTTTTTTCAGAGGAATCATGTCCATTAGCCAAATGTGCATTCCAAGTATTTTCTTTGGTGCTCATCTCACTATCATAGGATGGAAGATTTCTTCATTATCACATCATGAAAGATTTCTATCCCCTGATTCTTATTTCCATCTTCCACTTAAAGATGAAGGACATAACTTCTTCCCACACTATTTTCTCATGCTGGACTGGCAGGGGAGCTCAGGCAGATGGTTTTCAACTCAAACTCCATGATGCTTTAGGTTTCTTGGTCCTGTTCCTTCAGCAGAGCTTTCTACCACATCATGGGCATCCCTTCAGGACTTGGAATTGATTTACCCAGTATCATTTTGCTCCTCATCCAACTGTGCTGTTTCCAGCTCTACTGACTGCTAAGCAATCTTAAAGGCCTAAGTAGCCCCTTATCTTGGACTGGATTTTAAGCATCCAGCACAAAAAATACAGATTGTGGTTATCACTTGATCAAGTTCCTCTGTCCATGCTATGTAGAAGGCTAAATTCGTGCAGCACAAACCTTAACACCTCAAGCCCATCACACTAAACTTCTGCTGGATAATTGCTTTTGTCATCCCAACTCTTCCCTGAATGGTCTGCCAATGGCTGAGTATCCCACAGCAAATTCCAAGCACACAGATACATCATAAATCCTGCTGAAGACAGCATCCCTCCAGCCCTGTTTGACCAGGGCAATGGAGTAGGTTTGACTGGTTGCAGTTCAGTCCTGTTTTTAGAATGTGCTTGTTGAAAAGAAAGTGAAATACACATCCCACCCTCCAAAAATGAGATCTTTTGGAAAGTAAAGCTCAGGGCTCATTAGAAACAAGCTGCACTTAATCACAAAGCATTCCTCCCAGCTGGCCCTGTAAAATGTCATGGTTAATCCAGCCTCATTGCAAGTGGGTATTTTGTGATAATGCATCAGGTGCAAAGCAGTAATTTCCCTGTGATGAGGCTGAGTTAGGAGGGGCTGCAGCACAGGCAGCTCCAGCAGAGCAGACCAGGATTTCTTTCCAGTCCATCCCCCTCTGGGGAAGAGGGACACAAGCCAATGATTTCCCACATGGGCATTTCACAGGGCAAAGATCATTCCTTGACTTTGGACAGGAATGAGCAGACCATGATGAGCCACTGTTCCTGCAGGAGGGATTTCCCAGAGCTGCCTGTGTGGCACAGACCTGAGCCCTCCTCTGCCCTCTCCCCCGGGTAAACCACACCCCACACTCCTGTGTGAACAAGGTAAGATAATGGCACAGAAAGGGAGATGAATAGCTGAGCAATTACATGTATTTTATGTATTATGTGCATTTTTCCTCAACCAAAACAAACCACCTCCATTGTTGCTGGCAGGGTGAGTGTGTGCTTTACATTCCCCACTGAACAATTGCTCTGTTTCAAGAGGATGGGAGATTCAGAAGGTGAAAGAGATGTGGTCCTCATGAAAGAGATACTGTCCTTGAAGCAGTGATTGCAATGATGTGTGCCCATGAGAAAACACCTCCCTTAAAAGCAGTATTCCAGCTATAATATACAGTGGCAGAAGAGTATTTCCATTATAGGGTCAGTATTTCCATTATAGGGTTACCATCTGAGGGTGACACCTCTGTAACTAAAGGTAAGATTTTCATATCAGTTTATGTAGGCAGAATCAAGCTTCTGTTTGAAGGATTTTCCTCCAAAAGCAAAAGATCTGCCAGGTTTCTGGATGCCTTTAATTACTGCAGCATCTCTGTTCCAAAGCCAAACTGCTCACCCTTTTACCCTAACACACAACAGAGATTTTCCTTTGTTAACATTAAAACATTCATGCCTGTAAGTGTGTGTTCTCCATTTCATTTATAGCACGGTTAAATTGAGAGTCACTGGCCAAACAAAATTAGCAGTCCAGTGTTCACAGTATGGCCAATCTTCCTGTGTAGTGTGAAATACAGGCAGATCACAAGCAGGTTTTTAAATGCAATCTTCTTCAACTTCCACTTTTTTTTTTCCTTTTTTTTCTTTTCCTCCCCATGGATTTAAATCTCTGTGGCAGGTACTGTTAGAAACAAGTCACATTCAGCAATCAAGGGCTGGGTGATGCATGCTCACCTTCAATCCCTAACACAGCTGGCCAGGTTTGCCCATCCCAGCTGTGGCAGCTCTGCCAGTGGTGTGCAGGGTGTCTGTCCCACAGCATAAATCACAGAACAAAGAGACTCTCCACTGATTTTTCCTTCCACTGATATTTTTCACCTTTTTTATTGTTTTTTATAGGATGGTGTCAATATAAAGCACCAAGTCTTTATCAGAAGACATTCTGTATTTACAAAGGAACACAGACTAAGCCACAGCAGCCATGGGAGGAATTAAGGCAATGGCAGCTCACATCTATCCATACTAGGGCCAAAATAAGCCCAAATAGAAGCAGCACATCTGCTCCCACTATCCTCAGTGTATTCTTCAAACAATGGGAAGAAAAGCCTGGAGAAGCACTGACCCTCATTTCATTCAAAGAGTGCCCCTGCTCAATTCATGAAAGTTTGCCTTTCCTTTTCAAGTGAAAAGGCCAGAAGAATACTTGGGAAACCAAAAGATTGCTTGGGAAAAAAAAAATCATTTTAATTGAGGGAGGCTTCAAACCATCAAACCCCATAAACTTGTATTAAAAGATTTACAGCAAACTAATGTGCTGGAGATTTGATTTTTTTTTCCTGGGTTTTTAACAGAGGAAAGCAAATCCAGTTTTTTAACCAATTTTCCACAAAGAGATTTACAACACTAATGTGCTGAAGCATAAACTGATACAGTGACAAACCCCCTTTCTCCTTGAATGTGCTAATAAGGTTGATCCTTTCTCCAAAGCTTTGTTCTTGGGAGGTTTCTGCAATGAGTTCACTTCTTTCACCAGCAGAACCCTGCTCATGTGGAAATCATCGGGCTGAATGCATTCATTGCTTCATCTGGCCCTCAGCATCAGGTCTCAATTGGGATTTGGGGTGGTGGGCAAAGGACTGGACAGCAATGCAAAAAGAAAAAAAAAAAAAAAGAGATAAAGAAAAAGAAAAAAAGAGGGAGGGTTGCTTTTACAATGCAAAGTGGAGCATCATTTAAAATGAGCTGTCTGGGAGTGGGAGCAGCTATCACAGGGCATGGCAGTCCTGGAGTGCAGCTTCCCAGCACCTCTGTGTCAATGAGCAGCATCATCCACCTGCAGAGTCACCCCAGCTGGCCAGGAGCCCCATCCCATGGCACCCACCTATCAAGGGAGCAGTGACCCCACACTATGAGAGTTTAACAACAGAAACACTAAACTGAGGTTACCTGCAGGGGTAAAAGGCCCTAAAGCAGAAGGTTCAGCCAAATTTAAGAAATCCCACCCCACTGAGACACGCAGGGGAATGGTTTGACTTTTCAAGAGCAGTGAACTGATCAAAGGAAGACAGTGAATTCTCAGGGTCAATATCCATTTTGCCCATTAACAGCAAACCAGGCACCTTGCTCAAAGAGGGAGTTTTGGTGTCACAGAGTGATTCCTGTAAAAAGCCAGGCTGAGACCCTTCTCCTCAGCCTCCACCTCTGTGCAGCAACAGATTGTCACACTGAGGAGCAGCCTCGAAGGTGCTCCACCCTGCAGCTCCACCAAACTCATCTCAGCAACCTCCAGGTTTTTGCTTTTCCAGGTATCCTCAAGCAAAGCCAGCAGCCTCCTCCAACTCCTGTTGCAAACAGGTGCCCAGAAGTCCTGCTCCATGGCCACCAGTGGATGCAAACAAAGGTCAACAGGGACTTTGGCTCTTCTAACACCCCAGGACAGCATCACTTTGAAGACAGATGAAGTTTAAAAACAAACAAAATCCCTGCGACTCACAGCTGCTCTCCTCTATCTGGCCCTGGCCAAGGAAGGATTCCTCCTGCAATATTTTTAGCTGAACACGTGCTGCATTTATTTCTTGAAGACAAGAAATCTCCTCAAGGCTGTGGCAATGAACACATGTGACAAGACATTTAACTCTTTCCCACTAAAGAGACAAATGTGAGGGTAAGTGCACTATCAACATGGGACAACAGGGATTTTCTTTAATATCCCACAAGTTTCGAAACCTTTTTTTCTACCCCAAACCACGAGTACCCTAAACCATCTCCAAACCCCTTTTACTCATCTGAGTGCCCAAGAAGGAAAATGTATATTACACAGTACTTTCCAAGGACTTCACAAGTAGGATCACTGCCATATGAGCAGGACAAACACCTGCTAAAAGATTATCATATGCACGGAGCTGTGATTGCTCTGAGCCCAAGGCACCTGAAAATATTTCCAGTGTTGAAAATTAAGCTGCTCAGGGATGGAGGACAGAGGCTTTGCACCACCCACCCCATTGTTAACTCTGGAAGCTGCTGTAAGGTGCAGGATGTGGTCCATGGGAAGGGACTAAATTCCATTTAGACCCCCACTCCCCAGCCAGACTCCTCTATCCAAACTGGATACTATGCCCTAGATATGGTCCTTGGGAAGGGACTAAACCCCATTTAAACCCCCCTCCCCAGCCAGACACCTCTGGCTGGTACCCAAACTAGATACAGTCATTGGGAAGGGACTAAATCCTATTTAAACCCCCCTTCCCAACCATATTCCTCCATCCAAGCTGGCCACTGTGGCACCCTGCTCTTGCTGCTGACTGCTGGTTAGAGCAGTATTTATGGCCCAGGTCTCCCTCCATAAAATAAACATAAACGACTTAGCAGCACAAACACAGGCTGGACACGCAAGGCAGAGTATAAATAACCTGCTTACCCTTAAAACCTTTTTCCAGCTCACCTATGCCAAGTGTTTGTGCAGAATCCCTGTCTCAATTTAGAAACCAAATGTATTTTGGAGAGGAGCTGACACCGAGCGTCCCCCGCCTGCAGGCCACGCCGGCGCCGCTGCAAGCAGGGAGCCAGATCCCCCCAGATCATGGTTTCACCTTCCCAGCAGGAAAGTGCGGCAGGGCAAGGGATGAAATGGAGATGGATGAGTTTTCTGTTTAGAGATTCTCTTCTTCCTTTTAAACAGGGCCTCAGAGCAGGCTGGAAAGGCAAAGCCCAGCCGGAGGTGCTGGGATGTGCAGAAGGGGCAGTGCCAAGCTGCTGGCAGCACCCAGGTGAGCTGGCCAAGAGGGATTTCAGGCTTGGCCCTGAAGCCCATGGTGTGCGTGCCAGCTGCCTCTCAAGCCCATCATGGGTTCAGATGTAAGCAAGGCTCTTAAGGACAGGAGTTCTGCTAATCTGAGCTCATCTCGCCCAGTGCCACCCTGCTGAACTCCAGGCATTGGCTCCTTGGCACCACAGGGCAAGCCTCACCCTCACCTCTTAGCAGGGGCCTTTCAATCTGTTATTTTGTCAGAAACCAAAAAAATTCCTCTGACTGCCCTAAACAACTCAAGACCCCGACAAAAAGCTCAAAGACCTTAGCACAGAGTCAAAACCACCTGTGCCTTTGAGTTTAGCCCATAAAAACAATTACCAACTTTGTGCAAAGAGTTACAAGCCACAAAAGTTTGAATAAAACGACAGTGAATTTATCACTGAGTGAAAAAGCAAAATTTTAAAGTTTCTAGAATGAGAGTTCAAGAAGCAAAATAGAAGAATCGAAACATGTCCAGTCTTTCTCCTTCTTCTTGTCTTCCATCTGCTGCTGTAATAGTAACACTTCTAAATTAGTTTAGAGTAGAAACAAACTGTCTAACATAAGTAATACATATTAAAAAATTATTGTAAATAATGTGCATGTAGTTTTAATATAAAAAAATAACACTGTCTTAAAAGCAGTCAGTGTGCCTCAACTCAACCATCTAAACAGACCTCAGCAAGTCAAAGAAAAAATGTTATAAATAAGAAAAAAAATAAACAACTTTAAGAACAAAAGCCAGAAAATCCTGTCTTCTTCTTCAGCCTCAAAGCTAAGAAAAAGAGACTTTCTAACACCTCAAAGTTATCTCAACACCAAAAACTTCATCACCTTTCTGCTGTTAGAAGCTGAAAGCAGCAGTCTGTGGCCAGATGTCACAGAAAGAACAGTTCATGGAGTGCAGCTGCAGCACCCACCTTCTCCCCATGTGGCTTTTTGGCTGTGAAACGTGGTTCCTGCTCATCTGAGTCAGGAACAGCTCACCCATGAGCTGGCACTGGGCTCCATCACAGAGCCAGCCCAGCTCATCCCCTCCCTGCACCACCCCAGGGACACGGGCAGGGCTGATGGAGGGGCAGCACATCCTGGCCTGCCTGGATTTTCATCTCTGGTAGCAAAGGTGGAAGGCCAAACTCAAAGTTTACAAGCTGGAGCTGTGTTTACTCATGCAATAAGAGATGCAGGGGGTGAGATTATCGCAAGATAATCACTCCCTTGATTTGTTATAAAGCAAAGCCAGCTGCTTCTAATTCCTGCATGGCACCAGCTGCTTTCCAGGAACCCACCAGCACAGGAAAAGTTTCAATTGCTTTCCTGCTCAACTGTTTAATTCCAAACTTTAGAAAATTATCACACTGCAAACAGTCCTGTATCCATACCCCAAAAGCACTCAGTGCTTAAACATGAAAAAAACCCACCCAGTCATACAAAAACTAGCCATTCAAGATTCATCTGTGCTCAATTAAAGAACACAGGAGCAGCTGATGAAAACATTTACAAGCTATTATTAAATTTTACCAGGTGGGGAAGCCAAGAGGAATCCAGATATTCAATTTTTTTGCCAGGATTGATTTTTACTTCAGACAAACAAATAAAAAAAGCGGTTGTAGAAGGTTGTTTTGCCTCAACAGAATTGGTATGTGCAGCTATCAATAACCATTGCAAGAAATAAAATACTTGCAAGGAATAAAATACCTGCATAATCAGAAATTCAATGGAAGTCATCTGTCCTGGTATGAGGTGTGCTAAGCACAGGGTACATGGCCTGGCAGTAATTATTCAAATGGCAAAGCACTTTGGGATTCGAAATGCAGGGGGACAAATGGGAACAACAATGGTAAAAATGATGAAAATGGGGACATCCCAGATGGGCCCAGCATCATCCCCACCTCCCTCAATATGGGCATAAGTTGGGAAATCACTGTACCTGCTGCATTCCTTCTCAGTGAGGGAGAATTGGCAGTTCCCCAGAAGGAGCAAATCCCCATTTGCCTCAGAGAAGCCCTCAGGCACCAGCTGTGATGCCCATGGGTGGCATGTCCCCAGAGCACTCATGGGGCTGATTGTGAGTTCCCCAACTCCCCAACTCTCTGGGGGACTCCTGCTGGGCACAACTGCTGCCCTTTGAGCCTTGGGACAATTCCAGCAGCTTTTTGTGGCTATGGATTCACCCAGGAGGCCACATGAGATTGTGTGAAAGGGAACCTGCACTGCAGAGCTGCTGTGACAGGAAGCAGGTGAGAGCCATGCCAGCATCCCTGCTCGTGTTTCCCTAGCAACTCCAGCTCCTGCTTCCCTGTACACATCCCCTTCCTCTCTCCAAAGTGGGACAAGATTGCCTCCATCATTCAGCCACACAAACCAGAGATGAGGGGAGCTCAGTGAGCCCTGTGTCCATTCAGTACAAATATTGATGGAGGATGCATTGGCATTAAATCTTCTCTCTGCACATGCATTAAAACTCCCCTAGAAACACAGGAGGAAGAAAAAAAGTATCTCAGCATCCCACCCAAAGCCTCTGAGCAATTGGTAAAAAAAGGATGAAGATGGGAGACCAAACTCCAGCACTGGCAAACCTGGGTGTGCCTGGGCAGGTATCACCTAAACCCAACAATCACACAAGGGGTCCAACACCCTTTAAAAAAACAGATCTAAGGCTCTGACCTGGCCAGATATCAAGGTACTTAAGTATAATAAATATATAATAATAAATAAAAAATAATATTTTTTTTTTTTATGGCTGAGGCCTACCACATCTTTGCCAAGCTGGAGAACAGAGCACAGCCAAGGTAGGCACCCCAGACTCCCACCCACCCACCATGCCCTTCCTCTCATTTAACACCAACTCTTCATCAGTCAAACCAGCTCCTGACACTGTTTTTTTGCCTCTCCCTATCATGAAAATCACACTTGGAGTTCAGGCATGAATGCCCAAACTCAGTTGTGGGCATTAACCAGGCTCCATCCATTCAGACCTATCCCACAAAAGAGGAATTTGCTTGAAAAGCAGATATTTAATCACATTCTGCTTCCCCCAGCATTGTGGCTGAAGCAACCCTGGCTGAAGTAGCAATAAAAGCTCAAGTGCAGGCACAGTGATATCAGTGGAAAAAAAGCCAGATGGGTGGATGGTCTCACCCAAAGTACCCCTGTCTGACCAACAAGGGTTTTTGATATAGTTTTGGAATGTATTTTTTCCTGTACAAAAGCACTGACCTGTTTATTTACTCATGCCACAGGTGTAGCTGAAAAAAGCTGGAGGTTTGTGATAATTCTTTTAGACAAATTCTCAGGGAAACCGGCAGCTCAGGACTTAATCCTAACCTAGCCAAGTGAGCACATAAACATTTGTTTAAACTGAAACTAAAATATGCTCAGGCTGGTCTAGGGGGAAGTGTCTCTGTCCATGTCAGGGGTGTTGGAAGTAGATTATTTTTTAGATCCCTTCCAACCCAAACCATTCTGTGATTCTATGAAGGCACACACTTAAAAAACCAACCAAACAACAACAAAACCAGAGCAAGAAATGCTACAGGGGAGAGGAGGCTCCCAGTTTTCTCATAGGAAGATATATCAGATTGCAGCTAAATCTAAACCCACACCACAGGAACACACCTTCATCCCCAATGAAGCCAAAACTAATCTTTGACCCCTTGGATTAAAAGAAAAAATATGCACCCCAAAAGCCCATCTCTCAATAAATTACTTGACCTCTGGTTATTGCTCCTGCTTTTAAAGAAGGAAAAGATCAAGTTAAATCATTTTGATTAGTTGCCATTAGAAGAAATGTGATTCCCACTGTGATGCTGGGCCATTCAGTGCTCTGTGCTTTGCTGACCATAAAGCCTTGAGATGTGCTTGACAGACAGTCCACACCCAAAACTCAGATGATTTAGGCTAAAAACCACAAGTGGTTGAATCCTGTGGCAGGAGAATCTGACAATGAAAGCTCCACTCCCTTTGAGTGGAGCTTCTCAGTCTATATCCTCAACTGCACAAAATCCATTACAACCAGGGATGAAGTCAAAATGCTGTGAATAAACAAAGGTGGGGAAGGCAGCAGCTGTACAAGTTTGCAGGATTGTAGCAGCTCTGGGTGCCCCAGCAGGCAGAGGTTTGCTGGAAGGTTTCTGGAGGGCTGGACCCTGAGGCATTGGGCTTTGCACCCCAAAACCCCAGATAGGAGAAAACACCTGGCCAAGATGATGGCAGAGCAAAGCTCTTACAAGCCAGCAGCAGGAACACACAACCTTCAAAACGTCAATCTGTTGAGATGGCACCAGTGTCAAAAGGCTGAGCAGGAAAACAGAGGAGGCAGATGTCACAGACACATTTCAAGAAAAATCCTTTCCTTAGGATTTTTTCTCCTAAGAATCTGAGAGGCCTCAAGAACAACATGTAAACATTGATTATCTGCTGCTGTGGAATGCAACAGGTGGATCTGTGATTGGTCTCATGTGGTTGTTTCTAATTAATGGCCAATCACAGTCAGCTGGCTCAGAATCTCTGTCCGAGGCACAAGCTTTTGTTATCATTATTTCTTTTTCTATTCTTAGCTAGCCTTCTGATGAAACCATTTCTTCTATTATTTTAGTATAGTTTTCATAGAATACATATCATAAAATAATAAATCAGCCTTCTGAAACATGGAGTCAGATCCTCGTCTCTTCCCTCATCCTCAGACCCCTGTGAACACTGTCACAGACAGAGATGCAATGCCATCACCAAACATCTCCTTTAGGAAACACCTGGGATAAGAAGAGCTCTTGGAAAGAAAGCTCAAGATACAGCAAAGGACTGAGACCTTTTTTTGAAAAATAGCTAAAACCTGGAACATTTGTTTTCATCAGGATATAAAAATGTGGATGACAAAGAGCATGTCACTGCTCCATTCCATTTACACACATCCCTCCCAAAGACTGCCTAACATCTGGCTAATGTCATTAAAAACAACCAATCCAGAGCACTCAGACCACATGCTTTAGCCCACCTTTTCTATAAGCAAAGCCTTGTTAGAAATTAATACATGCCGCAACAAGAATAACAAGATGTGCTCCATTGAACAGGGGCCAAAACTGGGACATAGGATGGCTTCAGCCAAAATTTCATGTTCTTGCAGTGAACTGAGCAGCTTCAGCAGCAGAATAAATGAAAAGAGAGGGAAGCTTTACTTTAGAAGAATCAACATGCTCAACTCTACCCTGCACTCAGCTGTCCCATGGTGAGGGACTCCACTGTAGACACTGCAACTCCAGCTGCAAGGGATGGCAGGGAAAACAAATTTAAATTAAATTAAAACACTAATGTCCCATAACTAGCACTGGCAGTGAATATATGTTTATTTTATATTCATGTATTCTATTTATGGGTGCATGTGTGTATACGTGATATTTTAAAAATTCAATAGTAAACCTTTCACTGGCCACAAATCTTTTTTTTTTTCCGTCCACAAAAATGAAGCATTGCCTGGATTAGCTGGCCACAAATCTCTGCAAAGTTTTTATATTTTTCCTTCCTTAAGAACAAAGTGTGGTGCAGGTTTGGAGATGAGCACCGTGGATCCAGCACGGCTCCATCACAGTGAATCCAGGGAACACTCTGCATCAGCCTGGTCAGGTTATATGGGAATATAATTAATCAGGTGATACATCCCACATAAATAACTTATGAGGAGCTTTATGAGGAGAGATGGTAGCCAAAAGGTATCTTAATTCACTCTAATAACGGATTGGGGAGAAAATACAAACACCTGGATGAAGCATCCACCTTTGCACCTCAGCTAAGAGCAATTTGTGCATCTGCCTGGCAAATATTCTTTTGTTTTTCTCTTACCCCCTCAGTCCTTTTGGAAGGTGGCATTTGCAGCATGTTGTAGTTTTGAGGTAGTATCAAAATGAGTGAAGGCAGAATTTCTGGGCAAGATGGGCATTCTGCAATGAGTTGTTGGGATCTCACACCCTTGTCCACCAAGGGCGACTCTACACCACAGCCAAAATCAGGTGAGATGTCATCTACCAGGCAGGCAAAGGAGAAGAGTTTATGAGAAATTTCCAGGAGCAGCAGGTCAGCTATTGAAAGGCAGACTAATCTATAAATCACTCCTACAAAATTAAGTGAATTAATGGAATTGCTTTTGAGCACAGTCATATGACAGTTCCCTCAAAACAGAATATTACACCTTCAAATATTCTCAGCAGTGCACATTAAAGAAATTTGAAGTAATTTAATTTATACTCATCAGGGACAGGGCATCAGGGACATTCGCTAAGAATCACAGAATTATTAAGATTGGGAAAGACCTCAAAAATCAGTCCAACCATGAACCCAGCACTGCCAGGTCCACCCATGAGCTGCATCCCCAAGCACCACACCTTCACCTTCCCTTCCAATGGAGCCTCTCCCTTTTCCCATCTATGTTATGTGCGCAGAACTCCTTCATATCTCCTTCCTCTCCCCCTGCAAACTTCTGCTTTGGAGCTGCCACCACGAAGCCACTGAAGCTTCCACCCACCAATAAGGTCACCAATAAGCCTTGAGATGTGCAAACATCCCAACCTTGAGATGTGCACACACACATCTTGATACATACACCATACCCTGGGTGTTTGCACCTCTCTTCTGCCCGCACTTTAAATAAAGCCAACTTCTTGTGTTGTTGTTCTTCTTCTGTGGAGAGGATGAAGAGAAACCACCTTGAGGTGGCACATCACTCCTACAACCCCTCATGAAGGGGCACAAGTATTTCAGGAGATTCACTAAATCTTCAGCTATTCCATGCAGCAGCTCCAGATTATTTGGTGTTTTATAGTGACAGAGCACGGGATGCCCTGGCATTGCTCCCACTCTTGGAGCATAACTAACCTCCAAGACTGCTCACACTGTCAGGAGGCTGATTACATGAAATAAAACACTGCTTTTGACTATTAATTAATATTGACTTCACTGCTTGACCTCCGAACATGCTGAAATTTATAGGATCGCTCTCCAGGTTTATTAGGGCACTATTAATAATCTGAGGAGTATTTGGAGTCAGGCACCTTAAGGAACTCAAAAGAGCTCTTTGGTATGATGCATAGACATCATCTCAGGCTACTTTTGGCTTGGAAAAAGCATTTGGCTAATTTTCAATTTGTCAAGTGAGCCCCTGACAAGTTGGAAACGTATCACAGAGCGGATCTTTGGGAATATCCAGAGAGCTTTTTCCCAGCCCTGGCTGGCCACAGCAGCGTGGCACAGGGATATCACAGCAAGCAGGATAATAACTAGATGGAGCAGAGCTCTCATCTAGGCTATTTTGGTAGATCCACTACAGATGAACACCATACAAAAGCCAATTAACTCCAACATATCTGACATGTAAAATAGTCACACACTGGAAATTCTATGTGTTTATTCTTTTTTTTCTCCTTCCACATTTTTTGCTCCAATACTGGGCCTTCTTAATATACAACAGTCTGAATGAAACACAAAATTAGTCTTTAAAAAATTCAAAGCAAGCATTCAGGGGTGGAACATTTTTAAGTCTACAGAAAAGTGGAAAGGGTTAACAACTTCTCTTAAAAACTTGGATTTCTACAAAAAAACCAAAAAAAAAAACCCAACCTAAACCACAAATCAAAACCACAACCCACCTTGCTATTTTCAAGCTTTTGCTTGAAAACTAGAAAGCATCTTAGTTTCTTGCATGTGTCATGTATGAAATTGTTAAGGACTATATTTTTGGGTAGTTTATTCAGTGACAAGCTAGAGACTTATGACAGTCTCCAGAAATCTTACTTCTAAGCCATCTCGTTCTTTACAAAAGCCAACATGTTTCTTAGAAGGACCAAATATGTGACTATGAATCTCCAAACATTACAAAGGGTAAATTTAGTCAGCATGCTTTCTTCAAAAAAATAAATAAGCAAAGGATGTGCTGAGGGAACTAGTAGCATCCAGCATTTTATCTACTAAATCTATTTGTGACTCAGGGATGCTTAAAAGCAGTGGTCCAAGACCTGTGAGCTGTTAAAAGCACTTTAAATCCTTTAGGCTGCTTTGAAAAATCTCCACGTCTTTGCCACATGTGGATATTTTGCACTGTAGTGCCAGGAATCAATGCAAGCATTTAAACTTCCTTTTGTCAGGAACGACTTAAATGGGGGAGCAGGGAGGCTTGTAAACAAAAACTGCTGACACCTCCTGCCTTATTGCAGGAGAACTATGATACAGCATTAATTGAAGGAGCACCTTCAATCTGTCAAGTCAAACAACACCCACAGGGGCTGTTCCTGGTTGATGCTGCAGCCGTGCCATTAAATCGGGAATTTTTCATGATACCTCAACCACTGTGACAGCACTCAGGTGTCGCAGACAACTTTTATGAAAAATCCTTTCCTTAGGATTTTCTTCTCCTGAGAAGCTAAGCCTCAGGAACAAAATGTAAACATTGATTATCTGTTGCTGTGGAATGCAACAGGTGCATCTGTGATTGGTCTCATGTGGTTGTTTCTAGTTAATGGCCAATCACAGTCAGCTGGCTTGGACACAGAGCCCGAGCCACAAACATTTGTTATCATTCTTTCTGATTCTATTCTTAGCTAGCCTTATGATGAGAACCTTTTCTTCTAGTCTTTTAGTATAGTTTTCATGTAATATATATCATAAAATAATAAATCAAGCCTTCTGAAACATGGAGTCAGATCCTCGTCTCTTCCCCAGTCCAAGAACCCCTGTGAACACCATCACACTTGGGTCATCTTGGAAAGATGAAAGGAGCAGCACAGCTGCTGAGCCTGGGCTTGACCATCAGTGACTGAGTGGCTCCTGGGAGTCTCAGTCCACTTGAAGGTTTCTTGCAGATTGGTGATTGTCACCTCACTAGCAGATTGTCACTCTGATGAGCCTGCACTGACCCTCCAGCCCACGGAAATGGGTTTTTCCCCACTGAAATAGGTTTTCTCCCACTGAAACAGGTCCTCTGTTCCATAAGAGTGGATGTTCTCCTCCATATCCTCACACCCACATTTGTGTTGGTTCCCCCATGGTGTTATAGATGGGTAATGAGATGATTGGCTCTTGCAATTAAAAGATAACTATTGTGTGAATATTAAGAGAAGCTTTAGTGATGGAGAGTTATGTTATTGGAGTTTAGATGTCCTCTGTTCTCCCCACGGTTCCCTTTCCCCCCTGTATTGTTGCCATCAGACAGGCTGGGCTGTCCAGGACAGGCACAAAGCTGCACAGGTGTCCCTTGCATAGGGCAGTTGAGAATGGAAAAGCTTGGGGGTGCTTAGGGGATGGGCATGGCAACACCTGAGCTCCAATCCAGTTAGAGAAAGCAGTTTCCCCTGATAAATGGCAAAGAAGAGCTGCCTGACAGACTTTGGGAGGGGCCAGGGCTGGCTGATGCAACCCCCAGGGGTATAAAAGACTGAGCATCCATCTTGAAGATGAACTGGCCATGGGGCAGTTCCCAGTGCTGCAGATTTTTCCTTGTGTAGCCCTTGTATTTTTGTCAAGGTTTAATAAACCTTGTTAAATTTTCAAAGTGAGCAGTTGTCCCTCACAACGGAAAGGAGCAGTTGCAGTGGGACAGCTCAGTTTGCTCACCAGGCGCAGAGAGGAGCAGGAACCCAACACCTCATCCCAACACAAAAACCAAACCACTCCTTTCCAGCTCTGCAGAGCCATCACAGCCAAAGTGATCAGTTCTGCACAGAGTGTACTGAGATGACACCACATAGCTACATAAAAACTGATGAAGGTCTGGGCCACCATATCAGCATGACTGCCCCTGCAGAGCTCAGACCTGGAGGCTGCACTGGTCACCAGTAAACTTCATTGGTGTGAATGAACCATGATGCCAAAACACAAGCCAAATATTAAATCTGGTTTAAATGGCTGAACTGCTTAAAATCATTTATACCACAAGCAATCAAGCCTTCCATTTGCCTCCATGTTGAAACAGGAGAGAAACAGGAAAGAGTAAGCAGCTGTTCGCCACCTCTCCTCAGAGGAGATCTCCATGACACTGGATTTAAATGCAGAGTTAGAGAAGGGCATCTCCTCCTTCAGTGGAGAAAACAGAAAAACATGCCACAAAATAAAGACTCGCTAATTTAGAACCAAGTTTACAACTAGCAGAGCTCCACACTGCTAGAAAGAGGCAGGCAGAAGAAAGGCAAGATCCAGCACAAAACCTGTTATCTCAAGAATGTTCTCTGATGGGGAAAAACAGAAAGGGGTGGGGTCTAAGCTCATCAGATGCAGCTAAAGCAACCATCAAGCATCTCATCATCATTAACACCTCACTAATGAAAAGAGTGTTTTTACCTTTCCTTTCAACCCCCCATTCTTCTCCATTTCTTTAGGCCATGGCATTTTGCAGCAGGAGCTCCTGCTTGGCATTAGAATTCATTCTCCCTGCTGGCTCATTTTTGGTAAAACCCTGTTAGCATGAACACTTGAATTTGACTGACATTTGCACTCTTCACTCTCGCAACTCAAGGCACAAGACCTCTCGGAACCCTCTCTCCAAGTAAAATTACTGTTTTTTCTTAATTACACCGGTGGCTGATGCAACCCCTGACAGAGAAAAGGTTGAACATTTAATTTGGCAAGGTTTAATGCCAATCTGCATTAGGGCACAGTGGTTTAACCTCTACTTCGGTGTCAGTGTGCCTATATCACTCTCCCAATATCACATAATATCCCTGCCCTACCTGTTTCACTGGGATCCCTCTGCCAGATTTCCCTGGGACCAGCAGCTCTCAGGGAGTCCCAGGGACTCTGTGCAACCCTGTCACAGCAACAGGTATTCTTCCTACCACCAATATACTATTCTGCATGTCAAAATAAAGACTTTCATTATTAGAAGGCTAATTACACCTCTAATTAGATTGTGCACACCAATATGCTCCTTTGTACAGAGTTGTGGTTTTGAGGTGCAATCTCACACTCCAAAGTTCAAACAGAGGAAGTATCCAGTGATGCTTTTGCTGCTGAAATGACCCCACAAACCCCTCTCCATAATTTCCATGCACAGACACATAAGAAAACATAAGAAGTACATAACAATAAATAAAGTAGCAACAGAGAAGAGATCTTTTCGTTGGGGATGAAGCATCTTGCTCTTTGCATACTGAACTCACTTGAAATCCTTCAATCCAACCTGAACTCATGCAACCTCATCTCCTAAGACACTTTATACTCATCTAGGATTATCACAGTGGCAATTTATCCTGCACATAACCAGGAGACAATTTCATAACGCACATGCTGGGTGAGTACATAACTGCTGCTTAAACTATTAAGTTTATTTGTGTGTTTATTTTTCTTATAATTATTCATTCATGCCTGTTATTTATTATTAATAAACCATTAATAATGCATTAGTTTTTAATTATTATTTCTAATTTTTGAGTACCCTGCAAACACTGATACATCACTTCCAGCCTCCCAGTGCAGCTGGAAAGTGTTTTCTGTGCTTACAGGCATGGGGTGGGGGCACTGGAAGACAAAGTGATTTAGGGAGAACCCAAGGGAAAATGAGCAAGAGGGGATCAACCCAAGCATTTCCACATGTCCAGCATGTCTGATGACTGCTTCAGGATGAAGCAAAAGTGGCCACCAACTATGGCTATAACATCTATAAAACCAATGTGAGCATGGGATCTTCTAAGAGGAACAAGTTTATTTTTTCATGGCCCTTTTTTCCAGGCTTAGCAGAGGAGCTGAAACATGAATTTTTTCAGTCTCATATTTAGTTCTGCCTGTCATTCAAAGGAGCAGTGTGGTTTCAGCCTCTCACCATTGATGCACCCCCTTCCAAGCTGCACCAGGAGATGTGAACCCCTTCTGGGGTGGTGAAACTTGGGTGCATTGCCCCACCTTAAGCAGAAGGTTTTCAGCTCCTAACTATGAGCATTAAGTGCTCAGAGAAAAAATAAAAACTCTTATGATGCCAGGTTTTAACTTAAAATACCTCAGTACTGTTTAAAAAAATAAATCAATGTAAAATATAAAATACAGAGGCATAGTGTCATAATTAGCAAAAGAAGGCTTTGGCCCCAGAAAGAACAGCAACTCCCTAACACCCTGATGTGGTGAATCCATGAACTGTGCAAGCCAGGAACGAACCAAAGTCCACACAGGAAGGCAATCATTGCCAGCAGCCCCCAAAGTGCTCAGGCTGTTTGTTTCTCATGTGGCACCTCCTGCTCTCAACATCTCCTTAGTCACTATCTCTCGTTTATTAGAGGACAACACTTCCCTATCAGCTCTGGTTCCACAAACAAGCCAAGGCCACCCCGAGCAGAGGGAGCTCCCAGGGACCAGGCAGCAAAAAGCCTTGCTTGGCTCAGGCTGCTTAAAGCTGGATGATTTAACTCTGACAGAACTGTGACTATAATAAGGCTATTTGTCAAAAAAACCCCACCAAAACAACAATAACAAAAAAAAATCACCAAAACAAAACAAAAACCACAAACAAACAAAAACAACAATAACCCCCTCCCCACACATAAACAGCATTTTATCACAGAGATAACAGTGTCCCTTTGGATAGCAAGTTCTTGTTGCCAGCAAAGGCGAGGAGCCCTCGGTGATGCCAGGAGACCCTGGAGGGGTGGTTGGTCCCTCTGCACCCCCTCCTGTCCTCCAGACCTTCACATCAGGAAAGGGGAGGAAAGGACAGAACCACAAGCTGATGATATCAACCTGCTTCAAACCATCTCTAAGGCAAAGAGGTGAAAAAAAGGAACTTTCAGCATTTTAGATGGGTTATACCAAAGCAGAGCTGCTCAGCACGGGCAAAGCAGAGTGGGATTTCATGCTTCACTCCTGTGCTAAGAGAGGGGGTGAGAGTATAAGCCAGGTGAGTAAGGGTTGGGTTTGAGGAATCACCCACCCCTCAGCACTGCCAGGGACATGCAGCCCAGCCCCCTGTGCCATTCCTGGGGCTGAGCCACCCCACTGTCCTGGCACAGACACATTTGGCCAGGCAGTCACCAATTTCCAGCTACCAACGCACTGCCCTCACCCAAAACACTGTGTTTGCACAAATAAACACACCAGCACCCCTGAAATAGCTTCCCCAGCCCCACTAGGGAGAAAACAGCCCAGGAAAGGGGTCAGACCTGGTCGGGAAGGCGGTGTCCCCATGCCCACTTCTTCACAGACTCTCCACAGTGTCCCTTGCAAGCTCCCAGCTCGGGCTGGCGTTTGATCTCTGACCGGGCTGAGCAAACACCGCCGAGCAGAACAAACTGTTCCTTTCTCCAGAGGGGAAATCCAGCCCTGCACGTCTGGGTTCCATTGGGAGCCCCACCAGGATCCTGCCCCACCAAGACCTGGGGGTCACAACCTTCTCTTGGGTCCAAGAAAAGGCTCTGGTGACCTGCTCTGCTCAAATTCCCCAATGGCATTTCCAGCCAGCAGCTCCCACTCTATTCCATTCCCTCCAAAGGGTCTCACTCTCACTCAGATAAAAAGGCAGAAGAAACTCGAGTGATGCCAGAAGCAGGTGTAAAATCACACCCAAAACCCACCTGACTCCCAACCCAGCACCACTTCACTGGGGATCCTCCTGAGCATCCTTTTTTACTCAGGGAGTAAAAAAACTTTTCTTAACCTATATCCATGATATTTGTTAATTGTGAAGGTCAATCATCACATTACTCATCTATCACACGTGCAACACCACAGTTCAAACACAGCATTTCCAGACAGAGAAAAAGGATGTTGCCCCACCAGGACTTGGGGGTCACAACCTTCACTTGGGTTCAAGAAAGGGCTCTGGTGACCTTCTCTGCTCAAATTCCCCTAATGGCATTTCCAGCCAGCAGCTCCCATCCTATTCCATTCCCTCCAGAGGGTCTCTCTCTGATCCAGCCACCTGAAGAATTTAAGGAGGGGGGAAAAGCATCCCTGGGTCTCTCAAGCCACCCTGCATTTTGCGGGATCTTACATTCCACCATGGAAGATCAAAGCAGCCCTGACACCAAAACAGCACAAAAGAAACTTCATGTTTCACTTCATGTTTCATCCTCCTGCTTGGACCTCTCTGTGTCCTGCTGCAAAAGCAGAAATTACAAAATCCCAAACTAAACCTCTATAAAAGAAATATCAGCAATTCAAATGAGACTGAATTTTTTTTTTGTCCTTTTACTTTAGCCACATAAATCAGATAGTGAAAAATAAGACCATGCCACAAAAGACCAATCATAAAAATAGCCCTATTAATTTTCCTCTAAACAGTTCAAATAAATAGAGTGTCATTCCTGCATTTTGAGACTATTCAATTACAGAAGGAAAAGAAAAAATGACCCAGCAATACAATGAAGTTATAGCATTTGAGCAGCTATGAAACCAGAAAGAGGGAGATTGATTTATTTTTTTTTTAAATTAACACTGCATTACCTGCATTGAATGGTCAACACAATTAACAGGAAGCTCCAAATAAAAAAGGAGAGGGGTGGAAAGGAAGTCCCCAAAATATTTAGGAGAGCAAACCCCACAGTGTATGGCTTTTCTGAGGTTCATTGGGGAAGATCTGAGTTTATTCTGGTGACAAAAACTGCTAAATCATATCAGGACACAGCACAGGGCACCATAAACATCTGATTCTATTGTCCTGCCACACAAGCAATCATTGACTCATCACCATCACTATTGAATCCACTGCTGCCATCATCAGCAGATCAGTTGATCCCTAATATCCTGCTCATTTTTTTGCAGTGCTAATTCATCAGGTTGAAAGTTTTAAGGAAATCTTATCCACTTGAGTAAATCATTAACTGTACCTCTTAAATATTGTATTGCTTTAGCATAAATGTTTCTCACTGAGTTTGCAAACAAACTATCATAAGGAGAGGGAAAAGTGAAAAATTTCCTTAATTTCTACTTTTCTCACCTGGTTTTAGTATTCATAACTCAGTGAAACAGACTAAAATTTACTTTAGACTAAAATTTAGCAAATTCAAGAAAGGAAATTTTGTGGTTGTTTTGTTGGTTTTAAATACACCCCAAAGTCTGCTCATCCTCTTTCCTTCCCCCAAACCTGGCAGGCTCTCCAGGCTGAGCAGTGGTTCTCCCTAGAAAGCTTTTCAGTGGAGCTGAAAGAACTGGACAGAGGAAACTCAGGTTTTCCCCGTTCCAATTCAGTCTTTATTGAAAAAGCATCTCTAAGTGTTCTGATAAAAACTCATTTAATTCAATAGTAACTGCCATTTAATCCATGCTTCTATACAGCACTTAAAGGTGCTTTTTACTTGCCTCTTTAATATATACATAAAGAGAAAAAGAGATAAAAGTCTTCTTTTAAAAAGTCTGATTAAAAATCAGTTATCTAGGCACTGAGGGTAAAAATGTATTTCTGAAGCATTGATTTTGAGTGTTTTCTTCTTGTTTGCACAGCCTCAGTTGCTACAGTAATCCAAGAAATCATCACCATCCCCTGGATAGGAAGATCCTCAAGAGCAGGTTTGGGGTTGTGGGTGTTCTTCGGGGTACCCAGCCAGCAGCTCAGCCCAAGAGATGATGGGGGACAAGGGAGCAATGACAGTCCCATCCCTTCTGCTGCAGAGGGATCATTCCCAATTTGGAGCTTGGGGGTGCAAACCCACCAGGATCTGGAGCTGTTCTGAGAAGCCCTGGAGCTGGGACACCCATCCATGTGTGTGTGAGGAACAGCCACTCACTTTTCACAGATTTAAAAAGGTTTATTAAACCTTAGCAAAAATACAACAGAAGACTGAATAGAGAAAATGTTACGGCTCACGGAGCAAAGGATTTTCCCCACCATGTACTCACCCACACAATGGAGGTTTTGCCTTTTAACCCTTTAGCCCCTCCCAAAATTCTGTCCGTCCACTCCTTTTTCACTGTGCAGGGGTGGAGATCTCTGCCCAAAATCCTGATTGGAAGTCAGATGTCACCATGGTGACAAAGCCAAACCTCCCAAATATCCCAAACCTGGCTGTGCCTTGATAACAACTCAGGGGGTAAAAAACTTTTCTTAACCTATATCCATGATATTTCTCTTTTAATTGTGAGACACAACCATCACATTACTCATCTATCACACTTGCAACACCACAGTTCAAACACAGCATTCCCAGACCAGAGAAAAACGATGTTGCCCCATCAGGAGACTTGGGGGTCGCAACCTTCACTTGGGTTCAAGAAAGGGCTTTGGTGACTTTCTCTGCTCAAATTCCCCAAATGGCCTTTCCAGCCAGCAGCTCCCACCCTATTCCATTCCCTCCAGAGGATCTCACTCAGAGAAAAAAGCAGAAGAAACTCAAGTAATGCCAGAAAAAGGTGTAAAATCACACCAAAAACCCACCTGACTCCCAACCCAGCACCACTTCACCAGGGATCCTCCAGAGCATCCTTTTTAACTCAGGGAGTAAAAAAACTTTTCTTAACCTATATCCTTGATATCTGTTTATTAATTGTGAGGGTCAATCATCATGTTACTCATCTATCTCACGTGCAACACCACAGTTCAAATGCAGCATTTCCACACCAGAGAAAAAGGATGTTGCCCCACCAGGACTTGGGGCTTACAACCTTCACTGGAGTTCAAGAAAGGGCTCTGGTGACCTTCTCTGCTCAAATTCCCCAAATGGCATTTCCAGCCAGCAGCTCCCACCCTATTCCATTCCCTCCAGAGGGTCTCACTCTCACTCAGATAAAAAGGCAGAAGAAACTCGAGTGATGCCAGAAGCAGGTGTAAAATCACTCCCAAAACCAACCTGACTTGCAACCCAGCACCACTTCACTGGGGATCCTCCAGAGCACTCTTTTTTACTCAGGGAGTAAAAAAACATTTTTTTACCTATATCCATGATATTTTTTAATTGTGACGGTCAATCATCGTATTACTCGTCTATCATATGTGCAACACCCCAGTTCAAACACAGCATTTCCTGAGCAGAGAAAAAGCAGAAGAAACTCGAGTGATGCCAGAAGCAGGTGTAAAATCACACCCAAAACCCCAGCACCACTTCACCAGGGATCCTCAGAGCATCCTTTTTTACTCAGGGAGTAAAAAATCTTTTCTTAACTTATATCCATTATATTTGTCTCTTAATTGTGAGAGACAATCATCACATTTCTCATCTATCACATATGCAGCACCCCACTTCAAATGCAGCATTTCCTGAACAGAGAAAAAGCAGAAAAAACTCAAGTAATGACAGAAACAGGTGTAAAATCACACCCAAATCCCACCTGATTCCCAACCCAGCACCACTGCACCGGGGATCCTCCAGAGCATTCTCACGTGCTTCCCAAGGCTCGAGGGACCACAGCTGCCCTCAGCATCCCCAGCCACCCTCTCTGCAGGCAGCCATTCATAAAATCAGAGCTCAACAAAAGACACACACACACACACACACACACAGAGACATCCACACACACCTCTAACCAGAGAAAGACCATCTTACTCACTGCTCTCTCCTTCCCACGCTACCTCCAAGCACTCATCTGCTGAAGCAATGCGCTGCTTGGCCGGCAGCCAGCTGGAAGCCAAAAGGGGCTTTTCCTTTCCTGCCGCTCAACCTCATTCAGGCACTTCTTGCTTGTACACAAGGCTATTTATAGCTGCTGGCGAGCACCCAGGAGCAACCCAACCACAGAGCTCCAGCGGTTCCAGCAACAAAAAAAATAAATAAATAGGGAGAGAGAAAAAAGAAGAGCCCGAAAATAAATGCAAAAAAAAAATAATAATAACAACAAGAAAATAAATTGATGTGGAGCTGGCTCGCTGTGCTGCTCCTGTGGGTACTGAAGAGGGTGAGAGTAGTGTAAGGGAGAGGGAGAAGCTTGGATGGGCTGGTCTGAGTTAAAAATAAACCCAGCCAAAAAAGCCACGGCAGGGAAGCGTGACCTTTACTACTACTACAGGAGGGAAGCACGCTGCACCCTGCCTGCCTGCCCAGGGAGGGCTGCTGCACAACTTCCAAGGAAAAATGGTGGGGGGAGAAAGGGAGATGGAGAGGAAAAAATATATGCAGCAAAAAACCCCAGATACTGAATTTAAAAAAAAAAAAAAAAGCTGATTTTTTCCTTCAAAAATTATTTGTTTTTCTCACCTCCAAAAAGAAAAATTCTCATTCCGTTGCACACCTCTTTGGAGGGAGTGACTGAAACATGGTTTTGTCAGAGGAGAGAGTGACTCTGAAATATGGTGTTGTGACAGGACAGAGGAAGAGCCAGCTTTGTTTCTTGCAGATTTTGATGATAATGACAATTATAGTATTAACAAAAATAATAATTACAAACACCATATAAAATATACAATATAGATGCAATATATACTATACATTGTAACATATATTATATATTACTATAGATATCCTTTATATAGTATATAAATATATATATAGTATATATATCCTACATATAACAAAATATCCTTTATTATTGTTATTGTTGTGGTTGATGTTGTTATTGTTGTTGTTATTATTATTACCACTATTACTATTATAACCATTATTATTGCTTTGGAAGGGAAAGGCAGTACAGAGGCTGCAGTTTCACTCTGAGGCAGAGCAGCTTCTCCTGGGGTTTTGGTCTTTTCCTCTCTGTTGTGACATCCCTGCAGACAGAACATGCATTGTATACAGAACACTCAAAATTTCTTTGATTTTGGGGAAGAGTGGCAGGAACTGGCAATTGTGTGTGCTGAGCAAGTGTGTGCACATGAGAACAATTAAACACATTATAAACTGGCCATTTAAAAAACACATCACACCTCAATAAGGGTGGAAAATGGGGGAACAACCCTGCAGGTCAGCAAACATCAGACCCCCTTCTCTTCCCTCCCACTCCCCCATTTTTTCCTTCCCCCAGATGAAAACACTTTGATTTTGCCAAGACAGGTGTTTCAGATACAGCTTGAAAACTAATTAAATCATATCTGCAGCTTGAAAACTAATTAATCCTTTATTCCCTATTATAATAGATAATTACAATGCATGATAGGAAAAAACTTGTCAGGTTTTCTGTTCTAAATCCTCGCATTTCATGGAAAATAAAATTGGGGGAAATGGTTAGGGGACCTAGCCATTCTTCTGCAGGCTACCAAGGGAGGCTGCTAAAAGGGTGGATTCTTTTGGATATGGCATAAACAAAAATTAGTTATTGAAAACAGCTTGGAGAATGAAAGATTTTTGGGGTGATTCTTGTTCATATGAGTGTATGGTCAAGAGGCTACCGTGAGAGTTGAACCCTCATGCAAACAAACAGCAAATTAAAACATCTGTAATTAGAATAACAAGCAGGGTAGGGTTCAACATTTGAGATGGACAATAGAGATGCTCCTCTCCAACACCTTTTCCTATTCCAGAGTCACACAAAGCCAACAATCCAATGCCACCAGGAAGGTAAGAAAACACCCACATCCATCAGCAAAGGCCCCCAGAACCCACCTGCACCCCCCTCAATTTCTCTTAAATGCTCTGGCATCTTTACTCCCACAACAAGGTAAAAAATCGTGATTGTGCTCAAAGTTTCCATAACCCCTTTGTAAAAAAATTAAGTTTTGCTCTGCCCTTATAAAAAGAGAATTGAATGGATCAAAATCTATTTGATCCAAATTCTCAAAACCATGATTCAGGAGATGAGGATTTTGAAGGTATTGTTGCACAGACTGTCTATGAAGGGTCTAGGGAAGCAGCAAATAAAAACAAGTCTATTGATGTATTGCCAATATTATTAAAAGGTGCTCCCCAAGATCTTTGAATCCTTAGTAAAAATATGGATGGGCCCAAAAAACCACATTGGATGATACCAATGAGGCACTGAAAAGCTAAGTCAATCCAAGAGATGAATAAAATGTTGTGATGCGATTCATACACAACGGAAAGCAGCACACAACAAAACCACCATGGATGGCCATTTTCCACCAAAAACTGAACTAATTCCAGTCTTTTGGCTTCACTTTTGCCTTCTGTCCCACCTGGTAGCTATTCTGCAAAACTTCATGTCCTTGATGCAGCTCCATGTTGTCAAAGACCCCCATTTTGGGGAAGCTACAAAGAACCAAGGGCAAGCAATCCTGCTCATCACTCCTTTTGATTTACATATTGGGTTTGCTTTTTATATTTATTTCAGAACAGATTTTTCCAAGGAACCCAAAAGAGACAAGCTCTTCCAAACTCCCCAGCTCCCCACTAAGTCCCCATGGGCCTCCTCTCCAAATTTCTGCCTCTTCCTCCAAGGTCCCTGAGGAGCACTGAAAACCAACTGCTGCCACTTAAAACAACCAGAAGTACAGTCAAGGTTGTTTTCTTTCCAAAGAAACCCTCTGCTGCTCAGGAAAACCTCCAGAACCTTGCATAGCTGGCAGCAGGGAGAGGGATGACACAAGCAATTAGCATCACAGACAAAGATCTTCAGCACGTTCTGGTGCCAAATGCTCTTATCAGAGAGTCCCCAAGCAAGACATCCTCGCCCAGAGATTGATTGAGGCCCTGTGCACCCCTTTTAATGAGGTTAATTAAAAGCTGTGTTACCAGCAGGAGGACTGAAGGGTGTGAAAATAACTCAAAAGGGCCATCTTCCCTCTTCCCTTCCCTTATCCAGCCTGGTTTGCCTCTATCCACATGGGGATGACCAAAGGTCCCACATCCAACAGTGCTTTTAGACCACACCTCATGCCAGCAAAACATCCCCCCCCACCAAGGCATCCAAACTCCTCCTAAAGCAGCCCTAACCATCCAAACCACGGCCTCCCAACCCAAAAAAGGTCAATACATCACCCAAGTTCACAAGTGATGATTTGTCACCAACAGGATGAATATGTAAATATTCATTTACATGAATATTTGAGGAGGGAGAAGCAGAAAGAAAAGAGGGGAAATGGGTTTTAAATCAACACAATTAATGGGTTTGGTATTTGTTCATATATTAGATTAGTAGACTCCAAGGCAATTAAGCATCCTTGATATGAGGATGCCCCATGGCAAAGCTTACCCAGCTATTCCTGCCATTTAAGAGCTTGGGATGGAAGGAAAAGAGGAAAATCCTCCATTTTTTTATTAGTTTTTTTATTATTTTGTGGTAGAAAAAGATATTTCCAAAGTTTGCACAACTCGCTAAGATACTAATTTCAAACTAATTCCTTGCATTTATCACTTTCCCTTAGAAAATGGAATTTTAAGTAACTAAGAAGAAACTAATAGCTGTGTATGAAAGAAGAATGTTAGAGAGAAATTGAACTCTGCCTTATTTTGCTTACACTGATTTATTTCCTGTTTTTCACCCCAACCCAAACCAGTACTCTTCTAACAATATTTAGTGAAACCTATAATGGAAAGAAGTGTTTCTTCAAGCATTAAATCACTTGAGGACACTTGAACTGACCTTTCATATATATCAGAGCCTGTAAGAAAAAATCTCATCCCTCCACATACTACTGGCTTCGTTTTCAGCACTATTGTCAGTATCTCATGGACTTTTCTACCCATGTGACAAAAACCCCTTCCAAAGCCACTGGAGCATGGCTTTGGGGATGGATTTGAAATATAGCTGAGGTTATCTCCCAGCTTTGATCACTTGAGCACAGCTTTCTCTCCAATTTGGTATTGCTTAATCCCCACCAAAATCCTAAAGCTGTTTTTCACCCAAACACTCATTTCCTACTCTTTCTGTAATTAAGGTTGTAATGGAACAGCCTGGCAGCACTTAATGCTGCTTTTATTAATGCTGTAATGACTCAAGTTACAAGATAGTGAGATATTTTCATATTTTTGCAAAGGAGGGTGTGGGCTCCCCCCACTGCTGCAGGGTTTCTTGTTCCCCATATTCCCGTTCAATGCATCATTTAGATTCCAGGGCAACAAAGGCATTCCTAAGGAAGGCACAGCCCTACAGACTTGCCAATTGAACTACATAGTCTGGGCACAGAGAAAGAATTTTTCAAAACTAATTATATCACAGCCTTCATTTTTTCTGATGTCCAGTTGGGTCCTGACTCTTTAACAGAGCCCCAGCTCTTTATCCACTGAATATAAACCCCTTTAAATTGATACCTCTGTTTTTCAGGCACTGACAACACTTGCAAGACACTGACCCAACATCCTGTTGTTATGCTAGAAGCTACTCAGTGGCATTTCTTTTGGTCAGTAGTAACAATATTTTCTTTAAGGAAACTTTGAAGTGGTTTCAGGCAAGTTACAAGACATATTAAAAATGACACGCCATCTGCTTCCCAATGTGATGTTTTGCATTGTGTAACTAAACCAATTTAAGAACTGAAGTCTATTTGACATCTAATTAGTGTGTTTGGTAGCCTGATCACTTGTAGATGTTCTGGAGGGAAAGAAGCTCTCTAACAATCTTGATCTTTTTTTTTTTTTTTTAAAGACAACAATTAAAAATAATTAGTCACAGAACTGCTTTTCCTTCCTAAATATTTCCTTTTTTTCCCATTTAGGAATCAAGACATATGTTTCTGCCATGCTACCCTCTATTTTTGGTAGAATGTAAATCTAACCATCCTTTTTTGGGCACCACAATCACAGAGCTTTATCAGTCCTGGAAAAGGAAGAGGAACATTCCCTGGGTTGCAGAATGAAAGGATCAATCAGCACCCAGCACCACATGGTGCCATGCCAGGTCATCCCTTTGCTTGCTCAAGTTAATGGCATTCCCCAGGAAATGCGTGGCCACCTCAGGAGTGATTTATCCTGGCAGGGGAGGACCAGAGGATAGAAGTCGTAGGCACAATCCAAACAGAAACAAAACAGCTCATACCAGAGCATTTAAAATTCAAAGTCTACACTCCAGCTTCCAGGCTGCTGCAGCTTCCTCACAGGCCACTACAGCATGAGGGAGAAGACTGCAATAGTAAAGTATCAAAGCAGGCCAAACTCAAAATCAGAATGTGCTGAGATGTGCCCACCACAGATGGGTATGTTCAGATTCATTTATCCATTGGGAAGGCATAGGGAGAAATATTTAAAGAGCATTTTGCAAGGGACAGCCTGTATGGTGGTCACACCAAGGAGAAATGATGATTTTTCATGCACGAGTGAATGATGAAGCACACACAGCATCTCCAGAAGTGTCAAACATGCCTTGCAGAAATCAAAGAAGACAGCTTCCAGTGCTGCAGACTCACTGCATGCTCCAAATGCAGACACATGCCTGAAGACCAGAGAGAAAATTGGATTCCAGCATCAGCCATAAGCAGCAGCACTGCAGAAGCACAGGGCATTGCTTCTCACACCATCCCTCCAAAAAAACCCCAGAGGCTTTAACCCATGGCAGTTGTGTCAGGTACACTCATACCCTGATGGATCAACTGGGGAAGTCAATGTCAATATCTCAAGCCTTTCCCAGGAGCAGCCACGTCCATCCCACCTCTCCTTGGAGACAACCCCATCTGCAGCAATCTTTGCCCATAACCCACATCTTCTGCAAGACCCAAACCTTGCTTGGAGCTATTTTGAACAGGGGGAGAAGATAAATAAGTGAGAATTACAATCAGGCATGGGTAACAGTTGGAGGGAGGTTCAGATCAGGTCACTCCCAGAGGATGTTGTTCCTGGAACAACAGCTTTGTAACCTTCATCACCTCCTACAGTGAAATACGACCACTCTTCTGGCCCGTCTTGTTTTCCAAGTTTTATTTTCTATTGTTCTGTACTAAGCAACAGCCTGCCCTTATCAGCACTGCCCCGGTGCCACTTGTTTTCCTGTTACCTTCCCTTGTATCACTCCAGCTTTTCAGCCCTGCCTGGACATGCATTTGGAAGCTGTGATGAGTTTGGTAGCCTGATCTAATTACCGCCTTCCCAAAACGAGTCAGAAAGAAGAAAGAAGGGGAGGAAAAAAAGACCATTTCAGCTAGTTAAACATGCTGCTAACCAAAAAAAAAAAAAGACTTGGAAGGAGACAGGGGAATTTGCTAACTTTCACTCAGTGGCAGAGCAGGGCTGCTTTCAATGTGCCATATTGACTTACCGCTGCTGGAGGCACAATAAAGGCAGCCCTTGGAGTCAATGCGGGCTCCCGCGGCTCTGTGTAAACTCCGCTTAAAATGTATTTCAAGGAACTTGATCTATTGACATGGCAACTGTGAAAACTTGAGGCCATTTGAAATTTAAATAGCATTTCTACCCCTCTGTAAATGCCAGCCGTGCGGGGTGGGCCCCATGGCCCTTGTGTGGAAAATGCTTTCACTGGAAGACATCTCCCCCAACAGAATGCCTCCAGACACAACTGCTCTCCTCAAAAGCAGCCAGCACAACTGATGGGGACCCTTTTTTGATGCAAATTCATATTATTCTGTTGGGGAACAGCAGGTGTTCAGCCATGCTTTCCTTTAGAAAAATTAGGACCTTGCTTGCCCCCCCTCCTTCTTGCACTTGGCTCTGGTTAGCTCTCACCTCAGCACACACTTGTGTGCCTCCTGCACTGGGAAGTGCAAATCAGCACTACTGAGGAATGGGACTGTGTGTGCTCTCAATCAGTGAACATCACTTTCATCAAACATGGCAAAACCCTGCAGGAGAGCACTCCAAGCCTTCCCACTGTGGTGAGCACACGTCCTCTTCCCAATGGCGTGGCCATCGAGGCCCAGTGTGACACAATGTGAGGTGAAAATACAAGGGAAGCACTCCACAATCAATATTTGGTTTGACTTATGGAGCTGGGCTACTAGGAGCCTTACCAGCAATTTTGCTCCATGAGTAACTTAACTCCAGCTTTAGTAAGGAAGGATGTCCTTGCTGAGTATCACAAAGTCATTGTGGTCCTTATAAAATTGCCTGTCCATGCAGAGAGCACAAAGTAGCTCCAGGAAGGTGCCAGGGGATGCTTATGTTGTGGAATTAAAGTGGTATCCAAAGGTCTGGAACGGGACAAAGCTCTGAGAGTCCTTGGGACCATCAAAAAATGTGTTGATGCTGTGCTTCAAGACATGGTGGGCCTGGCAGTACTGGGTTAATGGTTGGACTCGATCATCCTGAAGGTATTTTCCAGCCTTTCCTCCTGATTCCATGAAGGGTTCCTGCCCTTGCCCCCACTCTGCTCTGCCACCTTGTCATTTGCAATTTAATTTGAGAAGAAACAATGGAGAGCAGTAGAGATAAGAACAGAAATCCACCAGACACTCAGATAATGTGATCTTACACAGGCACCACCTAAAATTCATCGGGGTTGGAAAGATCCCTTATCATCCTGTGGAATTTTACATCCAGGACTCTCTGAATTATCTGAGTAAATAGTAAAAAGGGCCTTTTTCCTATTGTGTGTGAATAGCAACCCTCTGTAGGGTCCTTGGGGTCCTAAAGAACAATTAGAAGAAAGAAAAGCATCTTCATGGACCCATTTAAGGAGCACAGGAAAGAGCTCCCAGATAAATGGATGATTAAGGCCAGAATCATCCAAGTGACAGGAAAATATACCACATTCACCTAAGTGACCTGGGATGGAGCTTGAAAGATGAGGAAAAGGAATTTAAAAACAGAATGTGTGATATCAGGGATGGAGGACATGTTGAAGGGGAAAAGAAAATGCTGGGAGATGTTCAAAGAAGTGAGGGGTGGCTGAAGTGTTTGTGGGTGGAGAAGAAAGGCCAAAGGAACCTTGCCAAATGCCAAGAGCCTTGACATCAGAGAGTACATACCATTTGTCCATCACTACAACTTACTTCAAAAACTAAAAATTAAGAAAAAACAACAAAAAAGGTAGAAATTTATGCCTGACATCTTCTACTCAAACTTCAACTCAAACCTGTTATTTGCAGTTGAAGGCACCTACTAAAAAAGTTACACAACCAATATTTCATCTGACCACTTAGAAAATACTGCCACTTCTGTCTGCTCCAATAATAATGGAGAAGAGTGATAAACCAAAGTGAACTTATTTCAGCTCTTCAAAGTCAAAACAAATCAGGAAACCTGTGGGAATATTAGGCTAACCTAAAATTCCTAATTTGAGACCTGTTTAGTTAAGCACAGTACTAAGATAGACATCTGAAGTTATAAAATCACAAGACACCTCCAGCAAATTTCCCACTTTTTATTGGCAATAATGATCACTGTCTCTATTACAGGCTCCAGTTAGGACTCTATTATGCTGGGCTCTTTATAAAATACAATCCACACCATTAAAAATCTACCTGGCTCTCTTACAGCAGTTGGATGATACAAAGAAGAATAGCTAATAAAGATTTGAAAGAAGGTTTGAAAGTCTTCTCTATATTTCTTTCTGTAGAATATTTTAATCAAACAGACCATTACTCAGTGGTTACAGCTGCAATGCTTTTTTTGTATTTTTATATAAGTATATATATAGACATACACATGCACATATAGATATATATATAAAATTTTTCCTTCATTTATAAAAAGCTCAGGCAGGTTCTCTTTGGAGCAGAGGATGTAAATAGACAAGCAGAGCCCACAGAAGCAGTCCCAGCAGTTTAGCAGAAATGCAGAACACAGTGTGAGGAATTCATCCACCAAGAGCTGCTCACAGCACTGACACTGAAGTGACAATCAAACATTCAGTAGTGAAAGCAGAGATGTTCTTCCTTTCTTCTCAGCCACAGAGTCATGATGTAAACTAACTAGTTTTAAACTACACCAAACTTTTAGCTCTTATTTTCCACCAAGCAACCAATTTCCACTCATCCACAGCTCCACTTGAAACTATTCTTATTGCAGCAAGATCAACCCTGTAATGGCACAGCACTTCTCAAATGAGAAAAAACAAAAAAGCAAAAAAACTAAGTAAAAAAAATTTTTTGAGGACATACAAAGGGTTATGCTGCTAATAAATACTCTTTGAGATGAATGGATAAACAGCATTTCCAGTAATACCCTGGTCTGCCAGGAGGATGGCTTCTCCTATGACCAGCATACATGCAAAGGATGCAGGAGGAAATCCAGATTGCCAAAGAGAAACCTGGGAAATAAATGCAATACTGAAAGAAGGGGCTTTACAATAAATGCAAGAAAACGTGGGAAAAATACTGGTGTTCCCATCATTTCATATGCCTGGCTAAATATCCTTTAACAAATTAAAAGGGACATGCTGAATCAAAGTCAATGTCAAAGCACAATGCCTGACATTTGTTTTTCAAAAATTAGTTATTGGCAGCATCCAAAATGCACTGTCACACCAAAATTACAGCCATATAATTCACTTTTTAGCTGCTAAGAAAGAAGGATAACAAAATGTATTGGCCAGTCACACCATGGTTCGTATTAACAACATTCCCGACATCTGAAGTTGCTTCATTCTGCCTTTGGCAGAAGTTTGGGGTTTCATTCTTGAAGTTGTATAATAGATACTTTTGATTTGTGACTGAATGGAAGATTATAATCAACCTTGGGACATTCACTCACTCATGGAATAAAGCCACTCATTCCACTATAAATATTTATAATTTTCTCCACATTTGTTAGTATAATTAAAGAGAACGAAATTCAATGCAACAGTTGGGGGAGGGAGGGAAGTAAAACCTGTTATTTACAGTGTCCTCTAAAATTAAATGTATAGACATTAATTGCTTATTACACACACTGTTATTCAACCAGCACCACACAGAGAAAACCGAGCCAAAGAGAGGAGTCTGCTGCTTAGAAACACCCTGCAATAATTTGTCCCAACCGGTCATTCAGACAGGAACAGGCACAGGGCATCTTGTTCACTTCCATCTGTGCCAATCCAAGAGGCCAGGGCAGCAGCACGGTGTCATTTCACACCCCCGTGAGTGGCTCTGCAGTGTCAGGTGCCACCAGCCTGATTTAGGAGTGTTTTATACCTCTGCATCCCAAGATAAATGCAATTGGCCCTGTTATTGCTGCATATAAACCACCTACGAGCACCTGGCAGAAACACAAGGGCACAGAGGTAGGGAAGTGAGCGTTGTTCCAGCTCCATCCTTGCTGCTGCTCCTCTTGGTGGGAAATAAAATAAAGAAACCAAAAAAATGCACCCATCACCTGGGTACTGGATTTGGGAAGGTAAACAAACACCTCACCACAAGCCCAGAAATTCAAAATTTACACTGCAGTCCCCAAGGAGAAGCTCTGGTTTTCTAAAGGGTCAAATATTTTCACTTAGAGGTTTTTAAAGCTCCTCTTCAGTGAGAAGAAGGGAGATTTTATTCTGGCTCCATCGCCTATTCATTCCCTTCTTTAATAATACATGGTTCTGTTAAAAAGGGCAGAGCACTATTTTTAGACTATCCCATAACATATAAGAAAGCATCAGCTAGGGAATATTTCTCTTTTTTTTAAGCCTGGTACTGCAAAGGTTTGGGAGTTTGGAAAAAATGGGGCACAGGTAGGAGTTGGTCTCAGGTTGCAGGGGAAGATTGGCAGGTTAGGTGAGAAAACACAGAAAATGTGTCTAAGCTTTCTTCAACTCTTCTCAAACCTGAGATGTGCCGACAGAAAAGTAGGGAGAGAAAGAAAGAAAACAAAACCACTGAAGTGCTATTGCTTGGAAACCACCTTAATGAAAGCCACTGCAGAGTGTAAGATACTGAACATACCCTGACAGGGAAAACAGGCAAAGAGAATCCACACAGCCACTTCCACCTGCCCTCTGCTAGAGAAATAGCTGGATAATAACAATTTCACAGCTCGAGATGTCTGCAGGATCCAACACCTCTCTGAGTCTAAAGACAGAAGGAAAACCCTTCTGGAAGCATCAGCTTTGAGGCAGGAAGATCCTTCTTTACTGCTACTGCAAAGGACAAAGAGCTTATTGGAATTAAGGGATGTCTTAGTCCCTTCTCAATGAAATACTGGCTCTTTTTATTTGCCTTGTTATAAATAGGCTTAGATTTCTTTTCTTTCTCTCCTCTCTTTTCAACACGGGAACACAGTGCAGAGATAGTTTCTAAAGGATGGAGCCTATGAAGAAAAGAAAAAAAGAGGAGGAAGGGGAAGGGGAAAAAAGAAGAGATGGAGGGGAAAAAAGGAGGGGAAAAGGGAAAAAAATAAAAGGGAAAAAAAAAGAAAAAGTATTTTTGCCTTTTAGCAGTGAAACTGAACTCCTGCCTCGGGATTTGATAAGCAGGGCTGAGTTCAACTGATAAAGCCCTGACTCTGGGCACAAATGTAGGACATTCAGACACCAGGCTCTACAGCAGGATCACATCCTAAACAATACACGTGGAAAAGGTCACTGATCCAACCTTTACTCATTAAATCCTTCCCAGAGCCCAGCAGAGTTTGTTTTCTGGATATAATGGCATCCCTCAAAAATGTGTGACACCTGAGCCTTAAAGCAGATCACTCAACCCAAAAAACAAATGCCAAGCCAGAGGCAGCTACATTTGTCAAGGAACATTTTGCTGGTATAAACCCAAACGCATTTTAAACCTGCTCTGTGGATAACTGTGTCCATCCAGCACTTCAGGCCTACCTGGATGTATTCTTGTACCATCACACGGAATGTCACTTGTTTCTTGATCACAAAAAGAGTGAGAAGCTAAAAAACAGTCACAGACTGCTTTAAACTGGAGATTATCTCATCTTTAGAAAGCCCAGTGGCAAATGGGTAAATCAAACAAGGGAAATAAAAACACACAAAAACCAACCCAAGCCTAAAACTTGAATTACTCTTCTCTAGCCCCAATATCTAAAAAAACCACCAACCTACTGTGCACTGTTCACACAGCCAAGCTATCATGAGATTTGTATCCTAATCCCACCTTTATTCTTCTCAGGCCATCTTATATTTTTTAAAGAAATCTCATTCAGTGGGCCCAGGCTTTATAAAGCATGAGGAGAAGGTTATCACTCACTTCCAGTAAAGCCATGAAGTGACTCAACCTGTTTGGACCACCAAAGCTCTGTGACTGGGCATCCTGCCCTGTCAGCTGGAGCATTTGAAGGTGTCAGTGCAGTGTCTCTTCCAAGAGCTTGCACAGGTATCTGCTGAGCCTCCAGCCCAGAAAAGCTCTTTTTAATGAGCTTTTATGAGCAACACCAGTATGTATGAATGAAAAAAAGAGGCTGCTGTGGTCAGCCTAAGCTGGGAGCCCAGCTAACCACCAAATCCATGCACAAGGGTGACAGTCAGGGACAGGAGCTCAGCTTCCTGAATTTTTCTGTATCCTCTGCCCCCTCCTCCAGCGCCAGCTGCTGCAGCACAGGGGACAGGAATAGCCCCCCATTAATCACCGCTCGTTTCACAGAGAACAAATTCTTCTGCCATGAGAGGCTCCTCTGCAGCCAAGAGAGCCCCAGTGTGCCAGTGCTCACCTGCTGAAGAGCAGGAGGAGGGAGCTGTACCCTCTCCCTCTCTCCCAGAGCAGCAAGGGTTCCGTACCCTCGATCCGCTTAAGGGCCACCGGGGCTCCTCACCCCCGGGCAGGCTTAGAGAGCCTCAGCAGGAATACGTGCAAAATCCTCATCAGCTGATCAAAAGCTTTGCTTGCTACCAGCCCTTACGTAACCGGCAGCATCCTAATTATCCAGCTACACGTAATGAATTTGCCTTGGCTTCACACACTTTCACTGGATACAAAATAAGGAGCGGAGCGACTGACCCCATGGCAATCCACTGGAGGGGTTGGGGAGGGGGAAATGCTGGGTGAAACCATCCAAATTCTGCAACTGAAACGTTAACCTAGATCAGGATCAGCAAAAGCTGAGTATTCCCAGAGGAAAGCCCCATTTACTGCTTGGGGTGGGGTTTTCCAGTGCTTTTTGCTCAGCCAGAGATGGAGAAGCAACAGAACAGCTGCAGCAGAAGAGTAGATGGGGCTTTTTTTTTTTTTTTGGTGCAGTTCCCTATTGCACTGTAAGTAATCTCTGCTTTCATCAGCAAGAATGCTTGCAATGACTGCAGAATGCACCCAAATTTTCTCTGCTGGGTCCCTCTACTCTGACTTAACATCTACATTAAACCTATTTTCTACCCTCAGTTTTCAGCTTTGGTTGTTGTGTTAGGCTTGTTGGTTTTTTTTTAACTGAAGCTCACTGTACTCCATCTGAGCCTTGCACGTAATGAAGTAAACAGCACCACAATGCATTCCTCAGCACAAGCTGAAGCACTAAATAGCTGCCTGGAGTCTGAGGCCAAAGCAGCTGGGTGTTGGATTACAAACGCCAAACAAATGCCAAGGCATGGCCGTAATATGTGCGATACATCGATGACCTACTGTGCTTAAATAACTCCTTGGAAAGCACACTGGCCACTCAAAATGGCTTTTTACACCTGACAGAGAGAGGGGAGATAAAGCAATTTGTGCTGATCATGCAGATTTGAAAAGCACAAGGGAAAATTTTAGCCGGTGTGAAAGTTCCCCTGGTGAGAGAGGGGGCAGGGGGAAAATGCAGCCCAGGGAGGGACAGCATTTCATGGTCCTGAAACGTTTCCAAAGGGTGAAATCCCTCCCCAGCGACGCCAAGAGCCAGGCTTTCACTCAGCACAGCCAGGCAGAGGATTTCCGAGGTCGATCACAGCAATTTGAGCCCCCTCAGGTCCTTGTTTTCCTGCCTGGAGCAGAGCAGGGCTTTCCAAAGCACGTGGAGTCCCCAGCAAAAATCCCCAGCCACAGTGCACATGGCATTTTGAAGCAGTGCAGCAGCATAGCACAGTCCCAGCATAGCACACTTTACCCAAATCAAGCTCTCCTGGGAGTTTCCTGAGTGCCTTTGGGTTCCAGACAAGGAATGCAGGGTCTCTGACTCCATACACAGCGCTATGAAATGAGGTGTTTTCATTCAAACAGCAAAATAAACAAAGATAAAGCAGCTAAAGAGTAAAATTTCCAAAAAAAATTATTTTTACCGCAGGGTAACAATTGCATGATAGCTCTACCCCAGAGAGGCAAAGCAGGAGGGTTCTCACCCACAGGGATGTCACCTCACCATGTCACCACGAACACTGTGTGTGCCTTATCTCCAGCAAATTTCACAGCACAGGAAGGAAGATGAAATTTCTTGCTATCCCAGCATAACACGCCTACTTGGATGATGTCACAGTTCCCCATCACCTGGCCCTCCCCAAAATCAGAGTATGGCCTAGTTTAAAGATGTTGTTGAAAGCCACGTTTGTGTTAGACCACGAGCAGCACTTCAAAACCTGAGTTGGATGCTGCAGAGGCAGCTGTGGGAGTCTGCCCCTCACAGCTGCCACTCTGCCACAAGAAATGAGCTGCCAAATCCCCCAGTATCCCACTCCTGCTGAAGTGCATCAAAATGGAAGCAAGCCTTTGGCCAAGCCTTCAAGGATCTGTAGCACTTCCAAGGTTTTCTGTGGAGGGACAGAGGGGCTGGCATCCACCTCTTCTTTTGGTTTTAGATGCTATGTTCAGTGCAGACAGGAACCTCTCAATCTGCAAAGAGTATTTCAAAGTGGTTCTAAGGACTCAGAACTTCTCAGAACATCCCATCAGCAGCAGATGGGTGCAGCCAGCAGCACTTGCCCAGCTCTGTCACCCTCTTGGTCAGCTGGCTGGAGGAAGTTCCAGACTCTTCAACACAACACTTTAAAGCATTTGGAGATTTTCCCTTTAGGATAACCTGGGGAAAAGGTCCCCTTTATGTTCAAATATCATAGAAATCCTAGAATGGTTTGGGTTGGAAGGGACCTTAAAGATTATTTATTTCCAATCCCCCCTGCCATGGGTAGGGATACCCAGATCCCCATCCAAATTGGCCTTCTCTGGGCAACCTGTACCAGTGCCTTGTCACCCACACAGTGAAGAATTTCTTCCCAATATCCAATCTAAACCTACTCTCTCTCATTTTGAAACTATCCCCCCTTCTCCCATCATTACATGTCCAAAGACCTTCTCCAGATTTCTTGCAGGCCACCTTCAGACACTGAAGGTCATCCAGAGCCTTCCCCAGGCTGAACAATCCCAAATCTCTCAGAATTCCCTCAGAGAGATGGTGTTCCATCCCTTCAATCATCTTTGTGTCCCTAAATAGCTGAGCACCCCTGAGAGCATGATTAAATCTGGATTCATTCAGCAGATCACCCCAGCAGTGGTGGCAAGGCTGTGTCTGGGCTTTGCTGATCCTGGGCAGAGCAGCTGCCTCCAGCTGAACCTGACAGCAGAAAACAAAGCAAGTGCAGCAAGAAAACAAGAACAAAATTCCTCACTGTGTGTGCCTGATTGAAAACCTGATGGATTAAGAGGAGACTCAAACTGGGAAGGAGAAATATTTAAGGAGTCAAAAAGGACATATGCTTCACAAACAAGAATTTTACTCTCTCCATTTTCTTGATGATAATATTCTTCCCAGTGAAAGATGTGAGAATGTAATATAGCTGAATGTAATATAGCTAAAAACTAACAAACATCCTAGTCCAAAGAAGAAATACCATCTCATACATTTAATCCCTAGCAAAAAGAAGATAAAACTCCACAGCAGATGCTGCTGGGGGAATTTTTGACAATACATCCAAGAGAAGAGAAACTCAGAAACCTGTGTGGCTGTCCTGTGCTCACCCTCATTCAGCCCCCCAGCCCTGCCCCAGATGCTGGGCAGAGGAGGAGGATGGAGAGCCCTCAGTGCTCAACCCTGCCCTAATTAAGGGTTCAGATAAACTCTTGGGAAGGCACAAAATCTCCAAGACACTGGGCTGGGCCTGAGAGCATTAGACTGAGGCAGATGTGCAGAGACCATAAGGGGAAACAGAGATGCTCACAAGTGCCAGGATGGATTAGGATCAGCACGGGTGTGCCTGTCCCCAGTGGACCCCTCTGCTCCCCTCTGGGTGTTCTCCTGAGCTATCTCAATCACTGCAAACGTTTCCTCTATTCTCTCTGCTGCTGGGCCACCAGTTGAGCGCAGCAGAGGAAGAATCACCTCACCAGGGGGGTGGAAAAACAAGGAAAACTCTGCCATCAGAGGAGAAACAGCTCTCTGTGACGGTGGTCACAACGGTTTTCAGGTGAAGAGAGGCAAGAATGTTGACTTCATGTTCAGAAGGCTTGATTTATTATTTTATGATATATATATACTACATTATAACTATACTAAAAAGGAATAGAAAGAGAAGTTCTCAGAAGGCTAGCTAAGCTAAGAATAGAAAAGAATGAATAACAAAGGAGCTCTCTCCAACTCTGTCCCAGAGAGAGCTCGGTCCTTGATTGGCCATTAATTATACACATCCAACATGGGCCAATCACAGGTGCACCTGTTGCATTCCACAGCAGCAGATAAACATTGTTTACATACTTTTTCTGGAGCCTCAGCTTCCCAGAAGGGAAAATCTTAAAGAAAAAAAATTTATGAAAAGATGTCTGCGACAGTTCTCCCCACTCAGTCCCTCACACATGCCATTGTCTCAGGTCACCAAACGCCTGATGGAGGCACAAGAACCAGCCATGGAGAAGGAAATCACTGCCCTTTCATGCTGCAGACATACAGCCCTCTCCTGGTACTGATACAGCTCAAATTTTAATTTAAAAATGCAGGATTGTGCTTGTAGCAGAATAAATAGAGGGGGAGAAATCACTATGGCAAAATGCTGTTTCTTTTTTTGGGACCCACTATGTGCATGAAACCCTGGCTGGTTTTGCCAACAGCTGGTCCACAACCTGCACAGTATTTCCAGAAGTGTTTCCAGTCCAATCTACTCAATTTAGCTGGAATAACTCAGTCATTTCATAACGGCAGCTGGAGAGGTTTGAGCACTGCTGCTTTTAAAGAGGAGAAAATGTCTGGATGATTTTTAGGAATGCAAACAAAACCAAAAAAAAAAGGAAAGAAAAAAAAGAAAGATGCAAATCTTGATTCAGCTGTGATTTCACATTAGATGTCACTCTCAAATGTGGTTCTACCAGGACAGCAGCAGCTTTTCCTCAAAGTACAAAATTTCTTAGAAGGAAAATCCTGACTGCCTCTCCTAAATACACGTAAGGGTATTTAGATACACGTAAATACACGTAAATACGTAAATACACGTAAAGGTATGAGAGAACCACCATGTGCACCCTCCTGATGCAGGCAAGCCTTCTTCCTGCCCTGGGATGACTCCCCTGCAGATCCCCAATGTTCTTCACCTTCCTGCTGCTTGATTTGTGGAAGCAGACAAACTTCACAACAGCTGTGTTTGCAAGCTACAGACTTGATTCAAAGATGTGCATTTCACCTAAACCAAAATGGATTTCTACTCTGGAAAGTGTCCACTCTGTCTCATGCTCCCCACAGCCCATCCTGATGTCCATTTGTGTCGGGGTCTCTAGCTTGTCAGAGTGACCCCAAGATGTGTTAGAAAGTCTCTTTTGCCAGCCCAGCAGTCGAAGAAGGAGTCAGGGCTCTTCAGTTCTCAGTCTCAAGGTTGTTTATTGTATCTTAGCTATAAAATTCTTTCTCCTGACCTGCTGAGGTCTGTCCAGCAGGACAGTTCCAGGCACTCTGCCAGCCCCACGGAGGTGTTATTTTTTTATACTAAAAACTATGTGTACAATATTTACAATCACTTTCCAATACCTACAACCTATGTCAGACAGTGAGCTTCTACTCTAAACCAATCTGTAGGTGCCACCATCACAGCAGAAGATGGAGGCCAAGAAGGAGAAAGGCTGGACATGCCCAGATTCCTCCATCTTGCCCCCTGAACCTCCATACCAAAAACCCCAAAAATCTATTTTTCACCCCATGATAACTTCACTATTATTCTACCTAAACTGTTGTGGCTTGCTGATCTTCATGTAAGGTTGGTAATTTGCTCCATGGGTCATAATCAAACCCACAGGGGCATCTTGGGCTCTGTGCCAGGGTCTCTGAGCCCCCTGGCAGGGGTCTTGGCCGTCCTGGACAGCCAGAGGGATGTGCTGGGTTCCCACACATCTGGTGGGGATGCCTGTGTGGATGTCCCTAAGGCCACAGCAGTGCCATGGAGAGCAGCTTCTGCCCCACAGCCTGGCTGGTGTGGGCCCACAGACCACACAGAGCCAATGTCTGGGTTGCAGTGTGGTTTAAAGGGCACCCAGGATGATCAGGAAGGTTGGATGAGATGCAGCTGTAGAAGGGGTGTGGGCAGAAAGTGTAACAGCAGAGCACCCCTCCCTGAGTCCTCATGGGATGGGGACCATCAGATCTTTCTTCTGGCTGCACCCAGCAGAGAGCACAATGAGAAATGCAACCCCAGCACACCCAGGGGGGTGTGGATGGGACAGGGGAGCAGCCAGCTCACCCAGCTGCTGGGTTCTGGGAAATGCAATGAACTGAGAAGTCGCTGCCTTTCCTCCTGGAGACACCACACGTGCCAATGAAAACTGAGAAAAACACGATCTTTCAGCAGCTCCTGCTCCCAATGGCAGGCATTCCATTGCCTCAAACATCTCTGCACCTGCTCTGCCAGCCCAAGCACCAGGAGCTGGAACAAGGGCAGGGCACCCAACAGCTCCCACACCAAGGTGGGGCAGCTGGGATCTGCTGCCTGCTGATGGCACAATCCAAACGTATAGCATGGAAAGCTGGATGGCAGGCTCAGAAACCCTCACCCTGGCACAAACTCCACAAAAAGTATCACCATGCCTCAAAGCCAACGTTGTTATGCAAAGACCAAAAAAAAACCAGGCAGAGCAGCAGTTGTAAAGTCCTACCCAGGCTTAAAAATACTAGACCCCATTAAAAAATAAAAATATTACAGTATGGAGAGGTGGTTTATTTTCTGTAACCTCTGGCTGAATGCTTCCTAGGGGAGGGGCTGCTGGAGCACAGGCAGGATGCACTGGTATCTCCTTCCTCCTGGAAGCACACTGCAAACTTGCAGCTCCTCCATGACAGAGGGCTAAAAAGGGAGCAAGAATCTATTGGTCCCACTTACAAGGGAACATGCAGCACATCATCCATAAAACGTAAGCAGATGGATCATTAGGGAGGTTTCTGTTTGACAGAATGGATGCACAAGTTTAAGTACACAACAGCATCCCAACAGGCTCCAAGTGAGGCACCAAACCTGTCAAGGACCCAAACAAACTTAGGAGACCCATGGAAGAATAATTCACAGAGTGAAAAACCCCTCATTTTACATGACTGTAATTCAACCTGAAGATTAATATGCTGTAAGGGTCTAAAGCAGCTCCAAACCAGCCCCGCCACTTCCATTTCAAAACTCCTCTTTTCAAATAAGCAAAATGTCAGATGGCATCAGGTCAGCCTCAAATGGGATTTCTCTTCCCCTGCTCTGACTGCCAGCCACTTACCCAGCTCACCTGGAAGGACATGTGCTACAGATCAGCTGAGGTGAAGCCTGGGAGGACACAGGTTATGTTCTTTGCAGATGGAAGGTTTGCACACACACACAGGCACCTCCATGTTTTGCAGAAAATATTATTTTTTTGCTTGAAAAATATTTATGTCAGCCACTGCAACCACTTGAGGAGGAGAAGTTGCAATGTGCTCTGGAGAAGCAAGAACCAAGAAACCACTGCTGGGTTTTGGAGCAATATCTTTGTTACAGAAACTCTCCACAATTGGGTTTTGTCTTTTCTTGGCCAACAAAGGGGCAAGATTTCCAAAGTTTGGAAAAACAAACATGGGGACAAATATGGGGAATTAGTTCATCAGTCACTTCCAGAAAGTCTGTCTCTTGCACCAAAATCTGATCTGTGCCAGCCCCAGCATCCAGGCCTGGCTAAATGCCACCACAGCTCACAAGAGGGCTGAGCCTCATGCCTTTACAGAGAAGGAAAATTTAGGTAGCTACAGCTCATAAAAAGATATCAGCCTGAGACACTTACATAACTTTCAAACTGCTTTCCCCCCCTGTATTTCCAGGGATTTCCAGCTCTGCTCTGGTACCCAGAAATGCCCCACTGCCCCTGCATGTTCTCAGCTACACATCTGACAAGAAACATCAACATCTCCAGGGGAAATTCAAAGGGGCATCGGTGCTGAGAATGCTCAGGAACACCTCCCTGTTACTTTATAATCACTGATTCACATCCCAGGGAACCTGCAGTGACCCCCTGGCATGTCCACACCCCAGTCTGTGCCACCACCCACATGCCTGAGTGTCCCTTGTCCAGCCCCAAGGGGTGAAAACCAACATTTCAACAGGAAGGATTTGGCAGAGGGATAAACAGATGTGTATGAGATGTAGACACCATAAAATAATAGAATAGAATTGTTTGAATAATAAAAGAATGGAATGGAATGGAATGGAATGGAATGGAATGGAATGGAATGGAATGGAATGGAATGGAATGGAATGGAATGGAGTGGAATAGAATAGAATACAATACAATACAATACAAGACAATACAATACAATAGTTTGGATCGGAAAGGACCTTAAAAATCATGTAGTTCCAGCCTCTCCCTTCCACTGAGCCAGCTTGCTCTAAATCACATCCAGCCTGGCCTTGGACATTTCCAGGGGTGGGATCCATGGAGAACCACAGCTTCTCTAGGAAACCTGTGCCAGGGCCTCACCACCCTCACAGTGAAGAATTTGTTCCTAATGTCTAACCTAAATTCCCCCTCTTTTAATTTAAAGCCAATGTCCAATCCCTCCATGCCCTCCCCAGAAGTCCCTCTCCAGCTCCCCTGCAGCCACTTGAGGTACCATAAGATCACACCAAAGTCTTCTCTTTTCCAGGCTGAGCAATCCCAGCTTTCTCAGCCTTTCCCCACAGGAGAAGTTCTCCATCCTTAAATGTTAAGCGTTCCATTTGTCAATGTTAAGTCATGTGATATCAAGATCTGGAGGCAGAAGAGGACAAACAAAAAATAATGGAAGCACTGAGAGGCTGCCTTGTCTCTCTTCCTGCAAATCTTCCCGTTGCTCCACTCCTTCCTCTCTAAATCGTGTCAATGCTCCATGTTCCCCTTCCTTCTCTTCCCTGGGAACTGGACCCTCTGAAGCTCCAAAACTGTGATAACACAAACAAAACCAACCAAACAAAAACACAAACAAAAACCAACACTTCCTCCCCCGCCAAAAAAACCCCAACAAACAACAAAGGAAAGACAAACATCCTTCACACAACTATTCCTTTTATACCTTATCTTTTTTAAACAAACTTTGTACGCCACTAAACCCAAGTATTATTTTAAACACTTATTTTCTGGTGTTACATCAGCTCTGACAAGAGAAAGGAACTGCTGCTTTTCCTTTTCAGATTCATCTGTGGTAAATAAATAGCAGAAAGCCAGAAACAAGCTATGAGGGTTTTCTTGCTTTGTTTTGGTTTTGGGGCTTTTTTTTAAGTGCCATTGAAGAAGAAACACCTAAACAAAACCATTACATTCATGGTGCTGACCACAACACTTTAAGCCCATGAAACCTCAATAAATATTTTTACAATGAAGCCTGCAAGAAGAGATAATATATCAAACATTTATAGGACTTTTATTTCTCTATAAATGTATCATGAAAGTTGAAAACACTGAATTATTATTTCCATTCTAAGTTTGAAAAAATTAGAGAAGAAAGGAAAAAAAGATGCCAGAATATTTTACTAAGAGGAGGCTTTTGTGGAAGACCTCTCCCAGGAGCTCCCATCAACTCATTCTTGCTGCTTCTTTGAAGCCACATCAACAACGATAATTTAATTTACAGTCCAGATAAAAGACATTTCCAAAGACACGAGGGGAGGGAGAAGGGGGTTAGTAGGGCATTCTCAGTTTAATTCAGTCCAGCTACCTGCTGCCTGTTTGGGATCTATCTCCTGACAGCTCATCCTCCACCAAGCAAGAGCTGCAGGAGATAACAGTGTCCCAGATACCCAGGGGATGGGGGAGGCAGGAGTGTCACACCAGAGGACCCTGCAATGTCTATAAATTGCAGCCAAAATGGATCTAATCACAGCAGGAACTTCAAAAAAAAAAATGTGGCAAGTGTGATCCTGGTGGGAAGAGGAGATGAGCCCAGGACAGGGGATGCTCCAGCCAGAGAGATTGATTCAGCTCCCCTCCAGGGCTCTTGGAATTGTCGACAAGGAAGAGGAAAAGAAATAAGCAAAAAGCATTGTAAGCATGTAAGCATCCACACACGAACATTTACTGAGGAGACAGATAAATAAAAAGCTTTTATCAGACAAGATTTTAAGAAGAATAGACCAATTGCAAATTGTCACCAGAATTATCTCCCAATGAGAGAGCCAGAAGATCCCCAAATGGTTTGGGTTGAAAGAAACCTTATGGATCATCTCGTCCCCAAATGGTTTGGGTTGAAAGGAACCTTATAGATCATCCCATTCCAATCCCCTGCCATGGCAGGGACACCTCCCTGGTTGCTCCAAGCCCCATCCAGCCTGGCCTTGGACACTTCCAGGGATCCAGGGGCAGCCACAGCTGCTCTGGGCAATGGAGAGGATTTCAGCCTCAGTGGGGAAAAGAGCAGGGACAGGTTTCTCCAGTTCCAGGTAGGTTCCTCCAGCTGTGAGGAGCAACAGGCACTTGGGGAGGGGAAGGGAAGAGTTCATTGCAAACACAGAAGGATTGACAGGATCATCACAGCAGGATGATCTCTGCAGTGATGGAGATGCTGCAAGAGGGTCCCTGCCCACAGGCCCCATCCCTCCTCTCCTCTCCTGAACTGTGAAGAATCACTTCAGGACACCTTTTCCTACAGATAAAAATCTGTAAAGATATCTAATCTGTGCCAGAGTCTGGCTTTCCTGCCCAGCACTGCTGATGAGCTCAGCAGCAGTGTCCATAAAAACACCCTGGCAAAATCCCTGCACACACACAAGCAAAAAAATCCACCAGGCTCAGCTGCTTTTGTTCTGGTAAGCGAGGAAACAATTACTGAAGCTGGAACAGACAACTTCTTGTAAAGAGAAAGAGAGGTGGAGAGGACACAAACTAAAAGCAAAACAACCCAAATAATGAGAGAAGGAGGCAAGTTGCACGAGAAGTGATAAAAGAAAAAGGTCAATAAAGGCTCACAAACCAAGCTCATGTGTCATTTGCTACTGGCCATGTTTCCCATTAGGAGAAACTGGCTGTAAACAGTGTTTCCCCCTGTAAACCCTGCATCTGAGCCCTGGGCAAACCAGGATGGACACAGGTGTGAAAAGGAGGTGACCAACATGAGGCAGGGACAATTCCAACACCTTAAAGGAGGTGCCTGATCCTGCAGCACCAAGAGAGCAGGGTGGTACCATAAAACAACAAAAACACCCATTGTTTGAAGAAAGCAAGCAATGACAGGCAAACACTGCCTCTCTCCAGCTGACAAGAGCCAACCTGTCCCTGCAGATATGGTGGCATCAGCTCCTGCCCTGCTCTTCCTTCCCAGGATTTCTCACTACCCCATGAGGAGCTGGATTTTTGCTGCTACATCCCTCAGGGTCATTTAAAAGATGTAAAACATTGCTTCTCATTTAAAGAAAAATATTTTCTACCCTCAAGGAAGGGGAAAAGAAATACAGAAAAGCACAAAAACATGATTAACGTGCATTCTTGCACCTGAAACCCCGGAAAACAAAAACAACCTCATTATATTTGTTGCTGTCTGCTTTCAAGTCCCAATATCTAAAGCCAAGTCTGCAGTTTTACTGGAGGGAGGGAGGGGACAGAACAATGAACTCATCACTTCTACCACACTGGAAACAATCTGCTCCTCGGACCTGTCTGTCCAGCGTGGTGATGGAAGGGGGTGAGCAGCAGTATTTCACACTCCCAGACCCATGGTCTACATCCATAATCAGCTCTCCAGCAGCTCCACACGCTCCAGGAGAAGATCCAAGCAGATTTATGGGAGGCTGATTCTGGATTACTTGTCCCCAAGGAAATTTTCCTCCCAACACCCACAAGTCAGAGGTTAATTTATACCCAACCTATAATAGAATGTATTCCTCAGAGACAACTCCTTGTCTTCAACCCCTCTGCCATTGCTGAAATGGGAGATTTGGCTTGGTTTAACAGTTGTGGAGTTTATAAATACCAAGAGCAGCATTCAATTTAGGCTGGAGACAGTTAAACTACCTTAGACCAACAGGATGCCACGCAGCAAGGGACAGCAATGAGATGATGGCACATTCATAACTTGAAGTTTTCATTAAAAACTCACAGCCCAAGGAGGCTAACCCCTCCAGAGCAGTACCGTTCAGTTCTCCTCATTACCCAAAGAGCAAATCTTTGCACCAACCAGGGAGTGCAGGGGAGAACTCCTGAAGAGCACAGGGATCCATTAGGCAGCAACTGGGGAAGTGCCAGCCAGGGGGTTGTAAATGAGGTGGTGCACAGCCCATTCCTGATTCCACCTCAGCATGCATCACACAGCAAGCAGGGAGCCCCTGCAAGCAGATTCAGGGGAAAACAGGGCTCCTGAATAGAAGCTGCTAGATACCAAAGTCCCTGGATAGAGCATTCTCCATCTGCCAGCACAACACAGTCTCTTTTCCAGTTTTTGCTTGTTTTTAAAGGTGCAATGTGTTATCTGAGCAGTGCCATGGACTGACTGCAAAACTACTCAGTGTTTGTCACATCATCCTTCCAAACAGAGGTGATGGAAGCCACCAAATTCTAGACTCAAAACCTTGAGAAGGAAGCTCTGCTGAAGCATAGATCTAACTATAATAGCTGTGCAAAGTCAGATCTAACTGAAAGTAACAGGACTCCTGAATAGAAGTTGCTAGATACCAAAATCCTTGGATAGAGCTAACAGCACAACAGTCTGTTTTCCAGTTTTTGCTTGTTTTTAAAGGTGTAATTTTTTATCTGAGCACATACACGGACTGACTGCAAAACTACCCAGTGTTTGTCACATCATCCATCCAAACAGAGGTGATGGAAGCCACCAAATTCTAGACTCAAAACCTTGAGAAGGAAGTTCTACTGAAGCACAGGTCTCACTATAATAGCTGGCCAAAATCAGATCTGACTGCCAGTAACTGGGAAAAATCTATTTATCTATCCAACTAGAAAAATATCTGCTGGTTAAAGAAACAGCAGTCGAACAAAGAAATGGCAAGCGTTGGCTATGTTTTACAATGCACAAGTCAGAGCCACAAAAATACGTTCCTGGGAGTGCCAACATCCCAATGAAAACAAATCCCAGAACACAAAAAAAAGGGATAAAAGCACAATACAAACCTCTTTCTTTCCCCCACAATTCTGCCCCGTGATCGTGTGCCACAGAAACAAATCTGGCTTGGGTAGGAGCCTTTTTTCCCACCAAAAAAACAATTAAACCCCTTTTGTTTGTGTTTAAAGCAAAAGCAATGCCAACCACTAATAAATTTTGGTTTTGTGGAGTTTTATGGGTCTTTTTCTTATTGTTTAAGAGCACAAACCAAACGGAGTGGTTGCTGTTTCCAGAATGTCTCCTCACACGTCTCAATGCAAGATGAGGAGGTTGAACATCCTGCTCTCATAACCCTTGTCACAATCAGAAGCTTTCAGGGAAAGAAACACCCCAAAAAAGAGGAAAACCAGCAACTTTTAATTTTTCAGACCCTTTTCCTTCATGGGGTTCATGGAGCAGGAAAAGAAAGGGAAGCCATAACAGGAATGCAGAAAGAGAAGTACATTTAAGAAAAGAAAGCACCAAGATTGATTAGAGTGTTCCTCTGCTTTAATAAAGAGCCTAATGATGTCCAAATTATAGCAAAGCTCAATTGTGTAACCAAGGAGCCAAGATTTCATCCTTGATAAGGACATGGATTTCTGTCTCGCAGGAGAAGCCTGCAGTTCTCTAACAAAGATGACCTTTTATATTGTACCCTTCAAGGCCACAATTAGCTGGAGAAATACTGGACTAACTTGGCAACATGAGTTTTTATACACTGTGCTAATTTTTAGCAGAAACTTGCCAAGACCATTACCATCATCTAACAAGACAAAAAAAAAAAAAAATACGAATATGAACCCCATTGCTCTCCAGATCCAAATTACTTTCCACAATTCAATGCAGTTTTAATTAAGGTGATTAAATTACAGCAAAAAATGATTAAGATGATATCCCACAGCAAACCTCTAAAGGTATAACACCTTAATCCAGAAAAACCTGGCATGCACATATTCGTGATAAAGTATTCATGAAAAGCTGGAATTTTACACATGAACCAATTCTACATCACTCAAACAATACCTTGGGAGATATTTGTCACAAGTAAAAAAAACCAGTGACATCCATCAACAGAGCACAGGTTTTTCTGAGACTACACAGAAAGAAATCTACGCAGAAAAAAAATTGAAAAGGCTACAATTACTTTGACAATGTTTCTACAGCTCAGAGGAATTTGGGGGTTGAAATAAGTGGTTTCCTTCTCCTTCACAGGGCTCCCAAAATCAATTTTATATATAATTCTTTTTTTTTTTTAATCAGAAGTCAGATAAGATAAGAAGTGCATGTGAAATCAGGTCACTGCAATAATCATGCACATGGTACATTTCCACTATTGCCTATTAACTATAAGGTTTAAATGAATGAGCAAAGTCTCAGATCCATATTTCACCAGTAGAAATTATTAATATAAACATAGCTCTGGCTTTAACCTTACCATCCAACTGGGCCCACTCTCCTTTGGAGAGGGGTAAATGGTATTAAATTAACAGACAGGGTTCAAAAGGCAGCTACATGGAGGCATGGATCCCATTAAAACCTGGGAAAGGATCCTGTGATGGGAGCCCTGGACATCAGGGAGCTGCCTGTGGTGCTTCAGCACTGGGTAAATTCTAGCCTGGATCTTCAAGGAATGGTAGCTTCAGCATGCCTTTTAAAAAATCTGTGATGAAAAGAAGTGAAAACCAGCAATTTCCAGGGGCAATCTTCTGGAAACCCTGCACGGGGGCAGCGACAGAATATGGTGGAAGAGTTCTGCTAAGAGGAGGCTGCAACCCCAAATTGTGTTAAATTTGTGGCTGAATACACAAGAAGGTACCAGGTAAGGAAACTTTGCCTCACTCTGCCACAAGGACTGACCCACACCAAGGGGTTCTGCAGGGTTAACTGCATAAGAATAAAGCCCCACAAAGCAGATCCATTCCCAAAGCGCAGATCCATTCCCAAAGCACAGATCCATTCCCAAAGTGCAGATCCATTCCCAAAGCGCAGATCCATTCCCAAAGCACAGATCCATTCCCAAAATGCAGATCCATTCCCAAAGCACAGATCCATTCCCAAAGCACAGATCCATTCCCAAAGTGCAGATCCATTCCCAAAGCACAGATCCATTCCCAAAGTGCAGATCCATTCCCAAAATGCAGATCCATTCCCAAAGTGTGGATCCATTCCCAAAGCACAGATCCATTCCCAAAGCACAGATCCATTTTTAAAGTGCAGATCCATTCCCAAAATGCAGATCCATTCCCAAAGTGCTTCTACACTTTGCATCTGAGACTTCTTTGTGTCCCTTCTCTGAGTAAAGAGACCTCCTAGCTCTCAAGATGGGCAGGGGAGTGGAAATCAGTAAAAAGTAAAAGGAAAGAGGAAAAGAAATCTGCATGTTGCACTGAGTGGCCATACTAGGGAGCTACTAACACCTGAATCACACATTCAGGACACAAAGCTCACAAAGAACAAGTGGAATAGAGAAGCTTAATGATTTTATTTCTTTTCTTTTTGGTTTGTTTAATTAATACAGCTCTGAATGGCCCAGTCACCAGACAGCTGTAACAGATCTGATGAGGGCTGAGCCCCAGCCCAGGTGAGAGGTTTAACTTTATATTTCTCTGAATTAGATGAAGAAAAGTATAAATCTGAAAAAGATAAAATCCCAACATAAATCCTCCACCAAGGCTGCTATGAAATAACTCTTTTGTTTAATTATTATGAGTCGGATAGGCAAACACTGGATCCCGATGGACAGAGAGCAGCTGTTCCTATAACAGAAAGACATTCATCTCCCCTCCTCGGGACCCTGAAATCCTATCAACAATGCCTGGAAAACGACTCTCAGCTCCCCCCTCTCCCACTTTTTCTGCCTTTCATATCCAGGCCTATTTTTAGCCATCTTTATTTTGTTGTGCCACACTTCAAAGCTGTGCATGTTAGCTCATTCCAACATGATTTCCATGTACAAAAAGCTTTGGGGATGTCATCAGAGCAGCTCTGGGTGCAGGAGAAGGGCACGTCCCTCGCCCAGGGTCTCTTCTTTCACCAGGGATTCATTGAGAAGCAGCCCACAGACACAGTTACCCAGACAGATACACTTGCATCTCATTTACCTCTGAGGCTCACAGTTACCTTGGAGGGTTTCTTTTTAGCTGCTACATAATAAGCAGTCGATCCCTACACGATTGCACGGGAAAGGAAATTCTATTACCAATTAAGAGAAGCAAAAAAAATTTTCTCGTGTTTGCTTTTAGCAACACTAACTCTGTCCCATTAGATGACAACAGAAGCTATGTATCTAGAGGAAACCTTCTACAGCAATAAAAATTAGCTCTTAAAGACTTCCACTGTTATCTAAGGCACAATATAAATGTTAAAATATATAAAATACCCTCCAGAAACGGGCACATGCAGCCAATCTGCAGCAAATGTGAACAGGCAGAGTGTCAAGGCATTGGAGACAGCAGCCCTGGGGACAGCACATTCAGTGGCTGGGTGTTTTTCCCTTTCCATTTTTTTCTTTTTAACATCCAGTAAAATCCAGGCTGAACGAGCTTTGTGCCACCAAGCTGCACCCAGGAGAGGGAACACCCAGGGACAGCAAGTGTGCTCATCAGAAGGCTCCATCAGGCATTGCTGGTCCTTATCACAGAGCCAAAGAAGCCTGGAAATTGGGACTGGAGGGACACTGTGTTGTTTCAAACACTGTAAAAAGTGATTAAAACCTACACAGGAATTTCTTGCTATTACTGAGCCCTTCCACAGGGCCCAGCTTCATGGTTTCACTTTACAAAGATGCTCCAGGAGCTTGAGGAAGAGCCTATGGCAGTAAAATAACAGCAATGAGATCAAAACGTTCATTTCCATGAGTTTTGGGTTGTTGGAGGGATTCTTTGCCTTTTTCTGAGGTTTGCTTTTTTGACGGAGAGGAAGTTACGATTTGTGTTTTGGTTTGGGGTTTTTTAAGACATTTGTCTCTGAAATATTTCAAAGGAAGCCCAGGAGCAGGGATGAGACAGCTCAGTGTCAGGGCACACCCCATGGCAGCATTTCCACCTGAGCTTCCATTCAGCGATGGTACTGCCATGGCTCCAGAACCCTCCCCAGACCTGAATTCCACATCTCTGGCAGCTACCAGAGCCAGCATCCCAGGAAGGCAGCACCAAGCATCAAAAAGCACCATCCCATCCTGCTCCAGGCTGTGCTAAGCTTCATCTGCATCCCAGCTCCTTATATAAAAAGGAATTTCATAGCAGAGCACTGCTCCAGGTGTGTCAGCACCAGTGCCTATTGCCCACCACAAAAACTCACTTTTCTGTTGAGTGTTTTCCAGCACAACTGTAACAGGTATTTGGAAAAATGCCTTGCCCCAGGTGTAAGAATGTGCTTTAACAGAAGCTTTCCTATAAAACTAAAAGTGCCTGATAAGCTGTGGGTGCATGTGAAAGCAAAGGATTATGAGTTCAAACTTTTGTTCACCCAAGAGCTGCCCAATGGCTGCTGCTGGGCTGTAACTGGATACTCTCACCACAGAAACCCAAGGACAACTGAATTTCTCAGCCTGCAAATATACAGGGGAATTTGCATTCTTAACCCATTAATTACCCTCAGGAACTAAAGTGGCCAGACAAATCCCACTGTTCCCCATACTGAGGGGAAATAAAACCCCAAAACATAAAGATTTGGAGAAAGAAGAGAGCTGGAAGCCTGGAGGTCACATTGCCACGGCTCTGTTGTCCCAAGAATGGAGGACAAGGCTACTGTCACAGGCATCTTTTCATGAAAAATCCTTTCCTTAGGATTTTTCCTCCTGAGAAGCTGAGAGGCCTCAGGAACAAAATGTAAACAATGGTTATCTGCTGCTGTGGAATGCAACAGGTGGATCTGTGATTGGTCTCATGTGGTTGTTTCTAATTAATGGCCAATCACAGTCAGCTGGCTCGGACAGAGAGCTGAGCCACAAACCTTTGTTATCATTCTTTGCTATTCTATTCTTAGCCGGCCTTCTGATGAAACCTTCTCTTCTATTCTTTTAGTACAGTTTTAATGTAATATATATCATAGAATAATAAATCAAGCCTTCTGAAACGTGGAGTCAGATCCTCATCTCTTCCCCAATCTGAAAACCCCTGTGAGCACCATTACAGGCCACCACCAGGATCACCACAAATCTGGACTTTGCTGGGCAGCTGCATCCCAAGCCAACTGCAGTTTCTCTCTGCTGAGTAAAGAACTCCTGGAAATCCATGTGGCAATGCCCAGGTCTGAAGCAAAGCCAGTGCCTTCGCACATTTGAATGCCTACAAAGCTCACTGGCTCTTGCAGAAGCAGTGCCACGGCCTCCTCAGAACTTTCTTATTGCAAAGCTCAGCTTGCTGCCTCAGAGAAAGGCCTGGACATCAACTGTGCAAAGCTCAAATTCCTTCTTTTCCCAGAAGAAGAAAGTATCAGTAGCAAACTGGAGGGGGGAGTTTGCAGACAGCTCAGCCAAACTGCAGCAACAGCCACCAGCCCTCAGAAGCAATCCAGAGACTGCAAAACATAAGAACAGCACTAAAAGGGCTTAAAAACCCTGCAATATTCTCATTTTCCAAAGTACTTCTTAAAAGTCACAAAAAAGAGACGAGTTTTGATTGAACATTTCTTCACTTCAGACCCATGGCTGCATTCCTCCCTCCCCAGGAATTCGAAGCAGTCAGCAGAGGTAAATTATGTATAAGCAAAATATTCCTAAAAGCCAAATTTTAGAGGTTGCACCAATTACACGAGGCATTTTTAAATAGCCAAATGTCGAAGAAAAGAACAGTTAGCGACCTAGATTGACCATTTGATAGATCAGGCACAAATGGAGCTAACTTTATCCCTCTCATCCACTCAAAGGCTTAGCATCTCACACCTTAGAGAAATAAATTAGGAAGAAGCATTGCATTAGCACTACTGGCACCACACAGAAAATTTCAAGTTCTGCTACCACTAAGAAAACAAGTTCTATAATGGGAAAAAGCTTTAAATAACAAAAATAAATAATTAAAAAAAAAACCTGCAGAAGCAGTCACAGCACCTAAGACCCTACAGTGTCAGCTACTATGGAATTTTTAAAATGACAGCCTTTGCTGCTGTGGTTTGGGATTCGTTCAGCACAGGCTGGGACTTGAGGTTGGTCCAGAAAGTGCCAGACACACACTCATTTCCCCCAGGTTTTGTTTATTTCTCTATAAAACTGACAGCAATACATTCAATTTCCAGCTTTACTGGAGGAGGATTAACTCACCCCCTCTGCTCCCAGAAGCACCTTTTTCCTCTCCCTTTGTCACACAAAAGTACTTATTAGACAGGAGAAGTCCAGTTCAAAAATCCACATCTAAATTTGCCTGAGAATCCACTTGAGTGAAAATTAATGGAGCTGAGATTGTAAAGCACTGCATCTTTTCATGTGCTTTATTCTCTTTATTTAAAGAGGAGGCATTCATACACTATACATTACTATGAGACTCAGACAGGAGAAAAAACACCCAAAATGATACTTCTGGTTTAACAAAATTACCAGAACATTCTATTTTTCCCAGCAAATTTAATTCCAGGTGGACAAGAAAGGACTTGAGGTGGTCAGAGCACCAGCCATGGACCCCAGAGGATGGAAGCAATGTCCTTGCCCTTGACTTCAAGATCTCAGAGAAGTCACTCCCACCAAGGAATAACTGGTAAATTTTTTATGTTCCCAGATTAAACACCCAGAGATACAAGTTTCACTTCCAGAAAACACTTTCAAAGCTTTATTTCAGCTCCTTAATACCCATCATGAAGGCAAAACTGGTGCTCTAGGCCCAGGCTGGCTCCTGCTCTGCAGCCAGGGCTGTGCCATCCCCTGAGCAGAGCTCCCCCAAAGCCCGAAACTGAATCTGAGCTGAAACACACACCAAGGTGGAAATCGTGGAATTATTGATGAGAAACTCATCATTCACACGGGGCATTCACATCCTCCTCCAGCCAGGCACATCAGGCTGTTCCTCCCTCTGTGCTTCTCTTTGCACACCTGTATGAGCCAGTCCCTGCTTGCAGGCAGCTCAGCCTGAGAGAAAAGGATCTCTCCAAGAGTAAAAATGCACCAACCACCTCCAGCACAGCCATCAGAAGAAAAGAAATTTAAAAAATCACATAAAATGGACAGAGCATACTCAGGTTTAAGCCAAATTTTACCCCAGACAGAAACATTTCTTCATGCAGATTATTCTTTCAGTACAGGTACAAAATATTGGGTGTGACCTTGGCTGAGCCACTTGGTGATGCAGCAGGGAGAGGTTGCAGGCAGAATTTTCTCTCTCTTGGCCCCTCTGCTCAGGGATTTTGGGGCAGGGACCTTCTCTCTACACTTTGCAAAAAGAGGAGCAGTATTTTTCTGAGGCACCTAGACACCAGCAACAGATTTTTTTCCTTAAGTAGCATGATGGACCAATGCCACATGCAATAACCTAACCAGAGTAAAAGATTCAAATATTGGCAAAACAAGAGGCACTTGTGTGCTGGAGGGAAGCATATTATTATTTTACAGCGTACACTGACAATTGCTGCTCTTTAAGTTTGAATTGAAGCTATACCATGGTAAAGGAGGAAGATGACAGAGAGAAAAGAACATGAAACTGGTGAAGAAGACCAACAGTTATATTCAAATATAAGCATAAAATGTGCTGGGTCTGCAGAATACACAGGCAGAACGTTTCAGAATGTTTCATTTTTAATTTACTTCTTTGCCCCTCTGACTTCAGTGGCTCCAAGAAACCTTACAAAGAAGGCTGGGGGGGGAGTGATGTATATTTTTTCTAATATACCTTAAAGGAACAAATGACTAATGACATACAAAATCATTTCAGAATGAAGTAATAATGAAGAGAAGAGATTAGACATTAGCTGATCCTCAATGGTTAATGGAGGGGAAAGGGAAGGGGAAGAGTAGAGCTTATACTGGTGAATGCTTCGGCCACAAACACCTCTCTTAAACACATCCAATTTCACTGATGTGAAAATCTCCACATGAAGGAACAGGCGAAAAAGAGCTTAAGTGGGAACAGGGTGCAGAATGCCAAGTGCTACACTGAATAATTCAGATCCAGGCAGCGCTATTGGCCAGGCAGGAAAATCACACTCCCCTGCTAGCTTTAAAATCAAAGGCCAAGGAGGGATAAAAGAGAAAGACAACACCTCTTTAAAGCAGAGATTACACTCCGTGGTTCCCATTTCCCGAGTTCCCACAAGGTTTGGTTGCAGGGAGAGCGCTGGAGCGCGGGTGCTGTGGGGGTGCCAAGGCACAGCACCCCAGTGCCCACCTCAGTGGCCATCCCACTGCCCACCTCCCTGCCCACCTCAGGACCTGGGAAACTCACCCACCTGCCCCAGTGACACTGCTCCTCCTGCCCATTTAGCAAGAAAATGCCAATTCTGCAGCAGGCACTGACCAACCCTGACTGCCCGAGCTGCCTCCATGAGACTTTCCCAGTGCACAAGCACTTCTCCAGTTGCCCGGGGGCACAACCCCATCAGGGCTTTCATTTGGGTCTAGATCACTGCTCAGCTCCAGAAGGTTCCTACACCCTTCCCAATTTTCAGCCACACTTCTCCAGTGCCAGCAGACAGGGCTGGACACACGGATTTCCAAGGAGACATCAGAGCATCAGTGTCCTTCCTTGCCATGCCCTGCAGAGCCAGAAGCAAAGGGTGACAAAGACACTGTCACAATTTTTAGACCACTGTCCTGGGTGTGTTTGATAGAAAGGTCATTTCTGTTAACATTTCATGGGGCTTGAAAGGTGCTGTGCTCCTGAAATCCCATTTAATTCTGACTATTCAAGTGCAGCACCACAAACAACTACTTTAAATTTTAGAAATGTTCCTAAAAGCAGGTCCTGGAACACGACAGACAAAACACCTTCTGCTACAAGGCCCCAAAAATGGAGTAACTTTGCCTTCTAGTTATTTTATTTTAAAGGTGGCATGGCTTTCTAGGAACAGGCAACTTTGCCTTTGGGCAGAGCACATAAGCACAGCCCTGACAGGTGTTCAGCCTCAAAAAATCTCTGTCATCCATCTCCTTCTCCCTTGATCAAAAAAGATTAGCATTCCTTGGTTCCTTTTACACCTGCAGGAGGACCCACACCATGGAGAGCACAGCAGCAGGATTCCTGGGCTGGTCCCATCATCCCATCACCAACATTTCAAAAGATTCTCTCTTCCATCTCTCCCTATGCAGTGGAGACAGGGAGCTGATCTGCAAAGCAAGGAGTGTGTGCATGGGGAAGGGGGAGAATGGTGGGAGGGAGAGAGGAGGACAAAAACAACAACAAAACAGAAAAGAAAAAAGAAAGGGGGGGAAGAAAAACCAGTGAGGTTGGCCTGCTTCTTTCTTCCCTACCATCTATTCAGTGCCAGCAGGGGAGGTCCACAACTGTTGCGTCACAGGGAGCACAAAAAAGCCTGACAAGCATGTTTTAGCTGATGGAGAGCAGAGTGGACAGGAGGCTGCTGACAGCTCCAGCTCCACCGGCACTGTGAGCCCTTGGCTTTAATCGGCTGCTTCTTTCCATAGCACGGGCTGCTCAAAGGCACCAGCAAAGGCAGAAATTCCAGCCTGTAAATACTTTAATCAACTCCCCAGCTCGGGTTAAACCCTCACTCTGGTGCAGGGATCCAGGGTTTTTAATGCAGGAGCCAAAGGGAGGATGCAGGAGATGCTTCCAAACGGAGAGGGGGGAGTTAACCACAGGTTGTGCAGGACATGAAGAGGTGTTTATAAATAATGTCACTAAAACTAATGCACTGATCGCTGGCATCTCTAACACAGCATTTTCTTCTCCACAGAACTCTGACAGTGGCTATGTCGGTGGTGTAATTATCTAGATTTGATAGTGGATTAAAAAAATATATATCCAAAACACCTGTTCAAGAGTTTTGTGTTTTTAAAGGCCATTGCCATTAACCTTGGGCCACGCACTTCATTGTGTTTAATTAGCAAGCTAATGAAGCCAGTTTTATTCCCTTTCTCAAGCACAAGAGAATAAATACAAGACAGTGAAAGAGGAGACCAGATCCATTCGCAACACAGTTCATTGCTGCATGGCATTACTTAAACTTGCACCAAAATAAAAGTAATGTAATGGCTTGGAAAACATGTTAGCAATGCATTCTGCAAGACAAATCCTTTTACACCTTCTGTATTTTCTCAAGCTCGTCGATTAAAACATGATTTCTGAACATTTGGGCTGCAGAGAATTTGCAAACAAAGGGCTAAAAATAAACATAATGTTTTCCTCAACGAATCCTCAATATTCCAAAAAACTGAGCGTGACAGATTTTTTTTTTTTTTATAGAACAGCAGCCCGTGCTTGCTTTGTTACATCCAGCCAAGGTAGAGATGAGAAGCATCAACAATGGAGGTTAAGTGATTTTCGAAAAGCCCACCACTTTCACAGAGCCCTAACATGTACACACACAAAAGGCAGACTTTGAGCAAAGCCCAGTGCTCTGAATCCCAGCAACACATTCCAACTTTGGGTATCTCAGCTTGTTTTCCTTCTTTTTTTTTTTTTTTTACTGAACAGCTTTAGGAAAAACTGGGCAATAAAGATCACGTTGATAAATACTCATAAATATCACAAGAAAGGCTTTAGAAGAGGGAGGGATTTATAGAATGGTTCTAATGCACTGATTTAGTGATTCAAAAGGACCTTTCCATATAAACAGAATTATATTCATTTTCTGGGGTTTCTTTATTGTATTTTCAGGGGGGATGAGGAAAAATTCAGCATAGGTATGCCCTGTCAGATTATCTTTTTCATATCATGATACATTTAAGAAGCTTTCAGGGTGTTGTTTTTTATTAGAGCAATTGCTTTTCTCCCCTCCAACTTAGATTTCAGCCACTCTGTGCACACAGCCATAGGATCAGGTTAAATACCAAAACCAAACCAAACAAAACCCCAACGCCATACCCAAAAACAAAACCAAAAACAAAAAAAGAAATCCGGAAGCCATCTCTTTTATTGAATCACCCGAGATAAAAGGATTCCAAGATATATGGAAAGAAAATACATTGACCATAAATCTCCTTTATGCACATAATAGAATTTTCCAGCCAGGAGAGCTGTTGTGATGATAGCAACGCCGAGCACCAGGAATGCTGCTGGCACACACAGCCCCCCCGCTCCCTCCTTCCAAAATACCTGCTCTGCTCAGCGCTGCTATGTAAATACAAACGCGCACATCCCCCTTCCCAACACATGCAAACAAAGCTGCGTACAAGTGTCCCGGCCATCAGATAAAAAAATCCCGAGCTGGCTTTGCTCGCTAAGAAATTAATTTTTTTTTAATTTTTTATTGTCCGCTCCTTTTTTTTTTTTTTTTATTGCCGCTCGCACTCACTTTTGGTGTGACTTTAAAAAAAATAAGGAAGCTGTGGCACGGCGGGTAATGGCAGAGGCAGGCGGTGGCAGCGCATATTTAATGGGCACTCGGAACAAAGGAAGCCCGGCTGCAGGAGCGCCCCGGGGCCGGCTCCGCGCCCGCTCCCCCCGCGGCCCCGCCGGGCAGCGCCTACTCCGGGCCGGGGGATCCGCACCGGGATCCGCGGGGAAACCCCCCGGGCCCCCACCCGTACCACGGCGATGCCAAAGCGCCGGGAACTCCGCGGCTGCCCATCGCGGGGCTGCAGCATCGCTGACTCCCGCGCCCTGAGCCCCCCGGCCGCACACAGCCCCCCAGCCCCGGCCCTGACCCCTCCGCGTCCCCCCAGCCCCGGCCGGGGATGGAAGGGATTTAAGGATGTAACGAGGCACAGCCCAGAGCCGGGCGGGGGGCTCAGCCCCGGGGGGATCCTGGTGACCAGGCAAGAAGGGGGGAGGCAAAATTGCTGCCGCACTGCCTTCTCCTAAGGAAAACGCGGCGGCAATAAAAAAGAATAGGGGAAATACAACAATAACATAAGGAATAATTAGAACAAGGAGGGAAAGTGGGGAGCGCGGGGATTTCCAGCGTGCCCGCGTGTTCAGGTGCTCGAGGGCAGCACAGAGGGGCTGAGCGCTCCCGCCGCCCCATGGACCGCTCCCGCCGCCCTACGGAGAGCCCGACCCGCGTCCCCCAGCGCTGCCCGCCGTCCCCTCCAACTCCCCCGGCCGCGCTCGGGCTCTGGGCGAACTTCCACCCGCGTCCTCCGGCACAGCGCGCACCCCGCAGGATGGAGATGATGAAGTTTGTAGCCCATGTCCGTAAAATAAACGGGATGATTATTACAAAATAAACACCCTCCTCCGCCCGCAGAGCCTCCTCCGGAGGGATGCTCCCCAGGCACCCCCCGCCGCACACACCCCCTTTTCCCCAACTTTCTCCCCGCTCCCCACGGAGCAGCCAGCCCCCACAGGCTCGTTCTATGCTAACCCTATGGGATCGCAGCGTCCCGGGGGGAAAAAGGGGAACCGGGGGGGGGTCCCTTTGGGATGGAGGGGGGGGTCCCCCACACCCTCCCCGAGTTACACAAGCGCAGCCCGGCAGGAGCGGAGCGCACACATGGCCACTACCTGAGAGAGCCCGCAGCATTCCGGAGCGAGCCCGGGTCTCCTCCCGCTGCTCCCAACTTGTGCCCCCCTCCCGCAACATCCTCGGCTTGTCCCCCACGCCCCCGCCCCAGGAGTGGATGCCCATTTTTGCAAAGTTTCCTCGAGATCGCGCCGTGTTTACATTGCCATGAATTCCCACAGGCTGCCTGGAGGGAACAAAAAGCAGCACGGGAAGGCTCGTCCTGCGAGCAGGGAGAAAACGGAGAGGGAGGGAGTGAAAAGGAAAATAAAAATAATAATAATAATAATAGCAACAATAAAGGAAATGAAGGCGATGCAGCGGTGGGGGGATTCCCCAGCTCGGGTGCTGTGCTTCGGAGGGTGCTGGAGGGTGGCTGCAAAGAACCGCACGGCCCATTCAATTCTGCATTTGGAGACGCGACCGAGAGCCCGAGCGGGAGGTAAACACGCCGAGAGGCTCTTACCTGCACAGAAAGTTCCCCAGAGCACGGCGAAAGTCAGCCACGAAGCAAACATAGTCCTTTACTTTTTTTTTTTTTTCCTCCTCGCGTGCACCTCTACCCCAAGGGAAACAAAAATAAAAATAAAAAAGATCGAGCGCGTGAAAAGAGAGGGGGGAGAGAAGCGCGGCTCTGCCTTCTCTCTCGCTCTCAAAAAGAAAAAAAGAAGAAAAAAAAATCTTGGGGGTAGGGGGTGGGAAAAAAAAAAGAAAAATAAAAAAAAAACAACAACAAGAAGAAAATCGGATTTAATTCCTCCGCAGTTGCAAAATTTATCCAGTGGAGACGAACAGACCCGGACGGTTCGACCTGCTCCTGCCCGGCCCCACCGTTCGCTCCCAGCTTTCCAAGAGTTTCTTTCCCTGGGCTTTTGTGCTGGGAGCGCGGCGTGCACCACACACCGACTCCCCCTCCTCCTCCTCCTCCTCTTCCCCTTCCCCCTCCTCCTCCTCCTCCCAACCCAGCCCCTCCGGCTCCCCCAGCAGCGCGGGGCGAGCGCGCACACGCCCCCCCCCCCCCCCCGCGCAGTTCCCGCGCGGTTCCCGCGCAGCCGCGCGCGGGTTGCGCGCTCCCCCGCGCATCCCCCCCCCCCCCTTCCTCCTCCTCCTCCTCCTCCCCGCGCAACCCACGCCGGCAGCGAGCGGGGCGGCGGCGGCGGCAGCGGGACCGTGCGCCGTTCGTACGGACCCCGCATCGCGGGAGGCTGCGGAGCGGCAGGCAAGGGCCGGCGGAGGGGGCGCGGGGTCCGGAGGAGGAGGAGGAGGAGGAGGAAGAGGCGGCGGGGGGCCGCGGCATCGCGGGGCTGCGCGGGGCGGCGGGCGCGGGGGCGCGGCGGGAGGTGCCATGTGCGGGATGGGGAGGAGGGAGAGGGAAATTAATAAAAAAACAAAACCACAATGTGGAGGAGGAAGGGAAAGGGAGGTTTGATGGGGGTTTGGGGTTTTGTTGTTGTTGTTGTTGTTTTGGGGTTTTGTTTTAATAATTAAAAAAAAAAAAAAAACTGAACCGCGTCCAAAATGGCTTCTAAAAAAAGGGAGAAGCCAGCGCGGAGCCAGCGGGGAAACCCGGATGTTGGATACAAAGGGGCTGGAGGGGGCGGTGCGGCGCGGGGGCTCCGCGGGCTGAGCGGGGAGCGGCGCTGTCCGGCACGGCCGCACCCGCGGGGAGCCCCGGCTACAGCGGGGCTGGGCACCGGGGATGGGCAGGGGCAGGGGGCTGCAGGGGGTGTGTATGGGTATAGGGCAGGGAAGGGGGCAGAGGAGATCAGTGTGGACATGGGCAGGTTTAGGGGCAGGGGGGAGGGTGTGTGTGGATATGGGCAGGGGGTTGCAGACGGTGTCCGTGGATATGGACAGGTTTAGGGGCAGGGGGCTTGCGGTGGGTGTGTGTGGATATGGGGCAGGTTTAGGAGCAGGGGGCTGCCAAAGGTGTGTGTTTATATGGGCAGGTTTAGGGCAGGGGGCTGCAGAGGGTGTGTGTGTATTGTGCAGGTTTAGGGGATAAGGGGGCAGAGGAGATGAGTGTGGATATGGGCAGGTTTAGGGGCATGGGAAGGGTGTCAGATATGGGCAGGTTTACGGGCAGGGGACTGGAGAGGAGAGGTTTAGGAGAGTAAGGGGGCAGAGGAAGTCAGTGTGGATATGGGCAGGTTTAGGGGCATGAGGCAGAGGAGATGAGTATGGATATGGGCAAGTTTAGGGGCAGGGTGCTGCGGAGGGTGTCTATGGATATGGGCAGGTTTAGGGGCAGGGGAATGCCGAGGGTGCGTGTGGACATGGGCAGATTTAGGGCTGCAGGGGGTGTGTATGGGTATGGGCAGGTTTAGGGGCATAAGGGGGCAGAGGACATCAGTGCGGACATGGGCAGGTTTAGGGGCAGGGGGCTGTGTTTGGTATGTGTGGGAATGGGGAAGGTTTTGCGGTAGGGGGCTGGAGAGGATGTATGTGGATATGGGGCAGGTTTAGGGGCAGGGACAAGGTGTGTGTGGATATGGGGCAGGGGGCTGCCGAGGGTGTCCGTGGCTATGAGCAGGTTTAGGGACATGAGGCAGAGGAAATGACTGTGGACATGGGCAGCTTTAGGGGCAGGGGGCTGCAGAAGAGAGGTTTAGGGGAATAAGGGGGCAGAGGAGATCAGTGTGGATATGGGCAGGTTTAGGGGCAGGGAGAGTGTGTGTGTGGAGATGGGCAGGTTGACGCGCAGGGGGCTGGAAAGGAGAGGTTTAGGGACATAAAGGGGCAGAGGAGATCAGTGTGGATATGGGCAGGTTTAGGAGCATGAGGCAGAGAAGATGAGTGTGGATATGGGAAGGTTTAGGGGCAGGGTGCTGCGGAGGGTGTCTATGGATATGGGCAGGTTAAGGGGCAGAGGAATGCCGAGGGTGTGTGTGGACATGGACAGGTTTAGGGGCGGAGGGTGTGTATGGGTATGGGCAGGTTTAGGGGCATAAGGGGGCAGAGGAGATCAGTGTGGACATGGGCAGATTTAGGGCAGGGGGCTGCAGTTGGTATGTGTAGGAATGGGGCAGGTTTAGGGTCAGGGGGCTGGAGAGTATGTGTGTGCATATGGGGCAGGTTTAGGGGCAGGAACAGGGTGTGTGTGGATATGGGCAGGGAGCTGCAGTTTGTGTGTGTGGACATGGGCAGGTTTAGGGGCAGGGGGCTGCGTTTGGTATGTGTAGGAATGGGGCAGAGGGCTGGAGAGTATGTGTGTGCATATGGGACAAGTTTAGGGGCAGGGACAGGGTGTGAGTGGATACGGGCAGGGGGCTGCAGTTTGTGTATGTGGATATGGGCAGGTTTAGGGACAGGGGGCTGCAGGAAGTGTCTGTGGATATGGGCAGGTTTAAGGCCAGAGGGTGTGTGTGGACATGGGCAGGTTTAGGGGCAGGGGGCTGCGGAGGAGAGATTTAGGGGCAGAGGGTAGGAGTGCAGATTTAGGAGTGTAAAGAAGCAAAGAGGTGTGTGTGGAGAGGGGCAGAAGGTGGGAGTGCAGATTTAGGATCATGGGGGGCAGAAGGGTGTGTGTGGATAGGGGCAGGGCACTGCAAGGAGAGGGTGTAGGGATTTGGGAGAGGGTGTAGGGGCAGGAGCTGGAGGGAGAGGTTTAGGGGAAATGTGTGCAGAGGGTGTGTATGGATAAGGGCAGGTTTAGGAACAGAGGGTTGTGGGGGGATGGAGGTTTAGGGGCAGAGGGTGGCTGAGGGGATGTGTGCATCACAGCAGTTTTAGGGGCAGGAGCTGGAAGTGGAGATTTAGGGATGGAGATTTAGGGCCAGAAGGTGGCAGAGAGTGTGTGTGGATAGGGGCAGGTTTAGGTACATGGGGGTGGCAGGAAGAGACTATGGGGCAGGGAGTGGGGGAAATGCAAATAGTGCAGGGAATGGTGGAGTGGGCTGGTGGGAGAAATTTGGGGGCAGAAGATTTAGGGGCAGGACAAGGTGGAGGATATGTGTGGATAGGGGCAGGTTTGAAGACAGGGTGCTGTGGGGGAAGGTTTAGGGGAAAGGAGAGATATAGGGACAGAACTTGGCAGTGTGGATAGAAGCAGGTTTTGGGGCAAGGGACTGCAGGGGGGAGGTTTAGGAGAAGGGGGAAGATTTAGGGACAGAGGAGAGGAAGTGAGGTTTAGGGGTAGGGGGGCAGTTGTAGGGAGTGTCTGGGGAGGAAGGGTTAGGGGAAGAGGGTGGTGGAAGGTGTGTGTCGATGGAGCAGGTTATGGGGCAGGGGTTGCAGTGCAAATAGGGCAGGGGGTGGCAGAGGGGGCTGGGGGGGAGGTTTTAAGGGCAGGGGTGGCTGGGGGGGATTGGGGTCAGGGAATGGTGGAGGGCAGGGCTGTGGATGGGGTGGAGGGTGGGGTAGCACGGGGCAAAACCATCTCATTGTCTTGGAGAAATTCTCTGTCTCCTTGCCTTCCCAGTGGAGAGGGCAGCACAGCCTCCACCAGGCCAGGAATAAACAGTGTTCTTGCAGAATAAACAATCCCCCACTTCCAGGCAGTGGGAATGTGTGCTCCCTGCTCGTGTCCTGGAACCCCCTGCACCCCAAGATCCAGCAGGAGCAATGGCTCAGTGTCCAGGGTCCCCAGGGCAGAAGGGACACCTCAGCAGAATCCTTTTTTAGGCCATTTCAGGGTTAATAAGGTTTTCTCCACTGCCAGGATTACAGGAATTGAACGGTCTCCACATTTTTATTTTAATTCTAACTCAATAATATGGCTATAGGGAGCAGCAAAGGAATCTTAAGGGGAAGGAGGAGGAAGGGGGAGATGCTGAAGTCGGGTCATTCTCAAGACTTTGGGTCTGTGAGGTCCACTGACTCATCAGAGAGAGGAATGTGGCAGGGATGGATGCTGTGCATAGCAGTGAGTCCCAGGTCAGCTCCCTCAAATTCACCCGATGGGGACTAAGGCTGAAAATATTCCTAAACTCATTTTCTTTTTCCTCTGGAGGGAGATAAGAGTAAACATGAATCATTCTTCTAAAAGTTTGAAAAGCATTTTGTTCCAAGAAGAAATCTGTAATTTTTTTCCTTCTTCTTCTTCTTACAGTAACAAGTTCACAGAAAACTTCAGGAGGCTTTTACAAAGGCTTGTAAGCACTTTGAAGCTGGAGACTGTTTTTATATACGTACAGCACTTGCGTAACAAGGTCTCAACAGTGAATGGGATGCCAGGGTGCAGTTGCAATAAAGTGATTAATAGTATCATTCATGGTATCATACCTCATTCATAGGTTTCCTGTAAGTTAAGAGGAATACATTGGCAGGAGCACGGTGGTTGTGACTTTAAACACGATACTCTTGGGGGGAAAAGTTACAGCTAGCACATGCACTGAAGGGCAGTGCAATTGGTAAAGCGATGTGAAAGGCTCAAGAAATTAATTTTTAGAGCAAAAGCCCACAAAGATCAAGTTCTATGGCACAGAAATAGCAAGGTGGATATTGCCATGCAGCTGGTGAAACCAAGAACAGAAAATAAGATTGTCAAAGGGATGGGTCAGGGCTGATCACTGTTTATTCAGAAACACATAAGTAGAGTTTGGGTTTCTTGCTTCTTAATATGCACACAGTGAGAACTGGTTTTGCCACCAAAATGTTTGTCACCTGCTTGTGGCAAAAATCACTGAGAAGGCCGGGCAAGATGAAAAAGGGAATGGAAATCAGTTGTCAAATGAGAAGTAAATGTCCTGGCTGTGGGCTGCAGCAGCTCAGGATGCATTTGGAGCCTCAAGAGAAGTGACAAATAATGTGTCAATATTTCCTATAAAACTGCTTATTTCATTTGAAAGCAAATAATGAGTCAATATTTCTGTTTATTTCATTTGGGGAATAAGTTGTTAAACAGCTACCACGTGTCTGAAGTATGGAGAAATATGTAGGGTGATAAAATATGACCCAGTGTTTCACTGAACCAGCATCCCCATGGTCAGCTAAAACGAGACATTTAGCTCGGTCCAAGAAAACATCAGCCCTGGGGAGCAGGCGGGGTGAGAAACACAGGATCGCTCCCTGCCTGGGCTCAGAGCACTCCCTGGCCAGTTCTGCTCCTATTTTTAACCATGGCTGTGCTATGAAAAGCTCCATTGCACAGCACCTGAATGGCTGCTCTGCAGCAGGGGCTCGGCAGCGCGTCCATCACGCGCCTGTCGTCGCTTTTGAGGAAACGCGCCCGGGGCGTTTCGGATGTTGTCCTGAAGCCACCCGGTGGGACAGGCACAGCCTGGCCCTCCTGCACCAGGGCAGCTCCTGCTGCATGGCACAGGCACACTGAGCCACCCACCAGAGCTGAAAATTGGGGGATTTTTTGCCCAGGAGTTTAGGACACCCTGAAGTTTCATTTATTAAACTCCCTCTTGTCGCACACATCTTTTATGAAAAATCCTTTCCTTAAGATTTTTCCTCCTGAGAAGCTGAGAGGCCTCAAGAGCAAAATGTAAACATTGATTATCTGCTGCTGTAGAATGCAACAAGTAGATCTGTGATTAGTCTCATAAAGTTGTTTCTAATTAATAACCAATCACAGTCAACTAGCTCGGACTCTGTCCACGACACAAGCCTTTATTATTCATTCTTTCTTTTTCTGTTCTTAGCTAGCCTTCTAATGAAATCCTTTCTTCTATTCTTTTAGTATAATTTTAATATAATATATATCATAAAATACTAAATCAAACCTTCTAAAACAGAATCAAACCCTTGTCTCTTCCCTCATCCTCAAACCTCTGTAAACACAGTCACACCCTCCTATCTCATTTGCCATGCTGTTTGTGAGGGTCCCCAGGATGAGGTGAGAGATGAGAATTTCAGAAGGTTGATTTATTATTTTGTGATATTATACTAAAATAAATTATATACTAAAACTAAACCAAACTATAGAGAAAGGGTACATCAGCAGGCTAGAAAAGAATGATAATGAAAGCTCATGACTCACTCTTCAGAGTCCGACACAACTGGTGGTGATTGGTCATTAGTTAAAACAATTCACATGTTTGGATAAAAAATCTCCAGACCACATTCCAGAGCAGCAAAAAAAGGAGAAGCTGAGGCTTCTCAGCTTCCCAGGAGAAGAAATCCTGGTGAAGGGATTTCTCAGAAAATATCATGGTGACAGTTTGCAGCGTTTCACAGGGAGGTGTTTACCCCCCAAAAAGCTAAAATTTTTTCTCATCTTGCAACACCAAAGCCCAGGAGTGAGTATTGTCACTGGAGATAATGTTACAGCCTTGGCAAGATGACACTTTAAAACTTCATCAGCCTTCCAAGAATTTCAGAAATAGTGGTGAATAAAGGCAGCAAGTGCTCAGAGCAGGCAGTGCTTGCAAGAAGTGCCCTTACCAGCAGCGCTTTCAAGAGCTGTTTTTTTGTTTTCACTTTTCATTAGAGCTGCACAGCTCAGACTGCTTTTAAATAATTACACTTAACAGTTAAAAAACTCTGCCATGCTAAAATAAATTTTAGCTGAGGTGGTTTATGCTTTGTAGCCCCATATGACACTCAATCTTTCTCGTGTGACTCCTGTAACAAGTCAAATTCATGTATTTTGATACTGCGCACGTGATTAAGATACTTGGATCACTTAAGCTTGCAGAAAACTGCAGTGCTCTCATGCCATTTATCTTAAAATCCTATTGTAGCACTCATGAAGTGTAATTTCTTCAGTGAATGGAAATTTATACTGACAGAGGTGTTATAAAACATGGAAAATACTGGGAGGAGAGGACCCAGCATTTTCTTTATCTCTTCAAGTGTTCACTAACGGGGATTTATTTTTCAGCTCAGCGTTGGTTCATTGCAGGTTACAGAGCCCTGGTGCAATTAAAGGGACCCATTTCCAGACTTCTTAAGCAATATTCACATTGCTTGCAACAGGTGGGAACTGTGTGCTGTGGCCTCAAGGCAGCAAACTGGTTCACAGGCTTCACTTTTCACATTGGCCCCTAAAGCTACTTGCAGAAAATCACCCCCAGCCTAAAGAAACTCCTGGGATCCCAGCCTGTACCTCCCCATTTTAAAATGCAAGGGTAAGAAAAACCAATTTATATTCATAACCTTGAGTAAATAAATTGTCACTTTAACTACACATTTTATTGTAATTAACTGCTTCCCCGTAATAACCAACCCACACCACAGAGCCGTCTCTTAATATAACAGTAAGCCAAGTTCTCAGCTGTGAGCAGAATTAGGGAGCTTTTAAAAGCCCAGACCAGTTGATACAGCAGGGTGATGTTGCACAGTTCTCAACATGCAGAGAAAAGGTGGGTTTGCTAAAGAGCCTTGTCCTTATTTTCAACAAATGCTGTTCCTGTGTGGTCAACAAAATCAAATCTCACTGGCCAAATTTTCCATTAGGGTTTTTACCCAGTATCAGCCTGGGTAATATCCTCTGCTCCCAGAGGATTTGCCTAACTCCAAAGGGAACACGACTGAGGCAGATTTAGACCTTCCCCAGCTTTCTAAGGACTCACTGCTGTCACCTCTCCATAATGCAGCTACAATTAACTTTGCTGGAATTTCTATATTTGAAGCAGCTTGAAATGAGAGCCTGAACTTCCAGACGTGGATGCAGATAGTCTTTGCTGCTGTCTGTGTGAGCCCTTGGGCTTCACTCTAAAAAAGCCCACCCTTGTTGACAAATTTGCCCTTTGCAGTCTGGCTTCAGTGCAGCTAGCAAAAATAGCAAGTGATGCAGCAGACAGAATGGGCCCTAAACTATATTTTTCGATAGCTTTTCTTAGCTCCAGACTAAAGAGCAAGGCATCAGATGTTGACAAATTAGCAGGGAATATACGGAGCAAAGGGATTTGTTACTGAAATGCCCACAATCCAGCAGTTTTGCTGTCCCCCAGAATTTGAACTTTTTCCTTGGTTTTCAGCTCTGTTTTGATTAGAGTGTAAATACCAGCCCCTGGCACATGTCAGCTGGCATCAGAGCCACGTGCCAAAGCTTTGTTCAGGTCGGAGCTTTAGTGTCATTTTGCTCACCGATGGATTTTGTTAGGACTTCTGGGGCAGAGCTCATTATTTTTACCACTGTGACCAGCAGTTGTTTTATAATTATTCCTCTTTAAATCCAGGAGAGATTGTCTGGCCTTTTGGGTGGGGAACTTAATTGCATGAAGGCTCTGGAGGATGGTTGATGCTGGATAGTGACTGTGCTATTGGCACGTTACCTGTCCTCAAAAAGGAGAATCCAGGCTCTAATCCATACCCCCAAGTCATGCCAGCTTGCTGGGTACCAAAGCACACCCACACTCAACTTGGAGTCTCCTGTGTGCAGACAAGGAGGATAAGGGACAGCACATGACTAATTTTGCAATGACAGTGCACGTTTAATTGGTAAAGAATTGCATTTTCTATCCTTTTTTTACCCCAGGTCACAGTGCCAAAGGACTGCCTGATGTTTGAGGTTCCTTTCAGGTATTTTTTTCATTGAGAAGCAGTGTTCTTAAGGCTACTGTAGTTGCCAGCTTTGTCTTATGCCCTCAAGCACTACTCTGCCTTTTAGTGTCGGGAAACCAATATTCAAATTCCCCTGGAACACCAGGCTGTGCTGCTTTCACAGCTCACAGAGGGCCTTCCCTTAACATCAGGTACAAAAGCTCTGGCTGCTCCAAAGCCAGTGACCAGGAGTCAGGAAAAGCATGGTTTAGATATATATATATAGAGAGAGAGAGATAAGCAAACTACAATCCTAAACTTTAGACGTCTCAGGCTTTTAAGCTCTCTGCCTCAGATTCCCTGTAAAATACAAATAACAGCATTGATGAGGTGTAGCTCATAAAAAAATAAATATTTCTAAGTTCCTAGAGCATGTTTTGCAGGCAGTTGAAGTCAGTGCAGGTTAAATTCTGTGGAAGGAAGGTATTTCTGCCAGCTGATGGTATGTGACCATTCAAACAGTTTACCAAGTGCCACGGCAGCAAAATTCCTTCTGTTTAAGACTGCCTGGTTGCCTGGCAGGAAAATGTGTTCTCAAATTGGTGTAGTAACACTGGAATCACTTCTTGGTGACAGCCCTATTGACTGACAGCCTCCAGTAATGGCAATCTATTAATCTCTTGCTCTGTGGCCATAAAGCATTCTGTCCTCCTTCCATTAAAAGCGAGAGGTAAATAAATGCAGGTCCATCATTTTGCTGGCATTCTTGCTGTCTACAAAGCCTCTGCGTGAGAGGGACAAGCAGAAAGGCTGAAGAAAATGTCCCCATCGTTGGCAGGAGGCCAGCTAAGGTGTGACACTGCAGGTGTGGGGCTGCTGAGGTGCTCTGGTCGTTCCACTTTGCTGCTGACATTGCCTGGGGCAGGGCGAGGTGTGAAACCTGCTCTGGGCTTGGAGAGTGTTTGAGCCAGGTCAGGGCAGCCTGAAGAGCTTTGTGCCTTTGGGTGTTTGCCAGCAGAACCTCTGGGGTTTTGCAGCACCTGAAAAAGAGCCTGGGAACACAACAGCCCTTGAACCTGCAGGGTGAGGAGAGCCCTCGGGCTGCCCCTCAACCTTTTCTGCTTAAGTCACCATCCCCTGTGAAAGAGGGTGGGAGTTATTCACCCACATAGCATTCAGGTGTTGGTGTTTTACCTGGAAATGCAATGCAGGTCTTTTAAAGCACATATGGTGGCTACAGCAGCCTAGAGCCAAAGCCTGTCATCTCTCCCTCCCTCGCCTTCCTCTCTCCCCAGGTGCTCAGTTGGCAGAAGAATATCTTTCAAATTCCTCTGTTTTATTTAAAAAGCTCGACTCAGGCTTTTTAAGCTGGTTGTAATTAAGATTTAACAACAGGAAAGTTCTTGCAGAGGTGCCATGTCCCTTTGAAATGGCTTTGCTGAAGAAAATCATCCATATCCCTGCTGCTGCCAGCTGGACTGCGCTGCAGGGTTAACTTTCACTGTTACCTGTGGCCTTGTGCCTCCTGACACACTCAAGGCATGTGTGGAAGGACCAATAAAATATGTCCTGGAGTGTTTGGTGTATTTTTAGAGTTTGTCCCAGATTATTGGCCTTTGTCCCAGATTTCAGTGGTTAGGGTATAAGAATGCCTGGTGGGGATGAGTGCTTCCTGCCTTGCTCTCAGGAAGGCTTTAATCAGGAAAAATACCCTCTCAGAGAAGGCAAATAATTAAGTTTTTGTGGCAAATCCTCTATTGCCATTAGCAAGAGATGATAAACACTCAAGACCACAGTATAAATAGAGCAAGGCAGATGCACCAAGATTGAAAGTGCAACATTATTGTGTTACATGGTATTGAGTAATGAATTGGACATTATAACAAGGTAGTTTTCCTTTTTTTCCTTTATTGAGAGCAGAGTTGGCTTTTACACTGTGTAAAGTGCCTGTCTTGTGTGGAAATGCTGGTGTAACCCTTCTGGACAAGGCTCATCCCACATCCTGGCAGCGTGCAAGCAGGGAGATAATGTAGGAAGGGATCTTCACATATCATCCCATCCATTTTATCATCCCATCCTCCTCCCTTTGGCAGTGGTTAATTGGCCTATGGCATTTCTGGTAAATGCTCACCCAGCCTCGTCCTGCAGTGCTCCAGCCTCCCAGGGCATTAGGAGTTTCACCTGCAGAACTTCTTTCCTCCTGTGTAACCTCAGCCTTTCCTGATGTAATTTGGTCCTTACTGAGCGCTTGGGAAACAATTCCTCCTTTTCTCTCTTCTTCAGCTTTTTCACAAGGAAAGATTGTCTCTCTTCGTCCTGCCAAACCCAAACAATCCAATTCTTTTGTCCCTTCCTTGTATTTCTGGTTGTGCAGCATGGCCCTCACTCCATCCCTTGGCTGCTTACCCAAATCTCAGGGTCTACATTTCCTTGCTGAAGTCCTAGACTCCCCATGCCAACATCTCTGTCATCCTCTCCTCAGCTCTGGGGGGTTCCTCTGGATCCATCCATCCCTCCCAGTTGCACTGCAGGTGCCTGGGAGGCTGAAGAGCTCTCTGATGGACTCATCCAAGCCATTTCTGGCTTTCATGTTCTTCCACCTTGGTCTTGCCTCTTTACCTGCCTACCAACTCTTGTGTCAGTGCACTTTCTGCATAGGACATTCCATGTATCATAACAAATATGAAGTGTAAAAACCATTCTGTTAAGATCCCAGTAACTGGTCCATCAGTTTTGTAGGGAGGTGAGAGTGACACACTGCCAGTACAGATGCAGAAAAAGTCCTGCTGCACCCAGACATGCCTATGAGAACTTTCTTTCCTTCCCAGGATTCAGCTCTTGGACATTTTGGCACGTTATCAGTGATAAATGTATTCACAAGTGAGAGCAGACAGCCCTGCAGGTTGTGATGCCAGGGTATTATTATGGGTTCTTGGCATCAGCACTGCCTCTCTGTGGATTTCAGACGAATGAAACAGAAATATTTTTATAGCCAGCCTCAAGTTTTTATCTATTTGTAGGTGTCTTGGTGCTCCCCAAATAGGGATTAGGCCCTTTGGAAGGAAGAATGCATTTTATGTCTTGACTTTTCAGGGCTTTTATGCATCCAGTCCTCTCTTGCTCCCAAAGGCCATTGATATTGTCCTTTATTTTTGCCACTCATTTGTGTTGAGAAACAGGCACTGGCAGCTGGGAAATTATCAGTAATGCAGAATGCAAACAATCTGTTTTCTATTCTTGTGGCCTATCCATGCTGTGGGATGGTGCACAGACCCTTAATTATTCACCTGCATTTGTTCAGATGCTTGCAAGTGGCTGCTAATACCAGGTGAGAAAAGAATTTAATAAAAATGGAGGGAGAAAGAAGATTTTTTTTAAAAAAACAAGGATAGTTTGAGGCAAGGATGAGGAGGGTGAAGGACATATGGCAGTGGTACTGGTTGGGGTATTCTGCTATCCTGGTTCCAGCTCAAGATTCTGCAGAATTTCTGATAGGCTTTGCTTTACTTATCTCTTAAGTCCAGATCAGAATGGGAACAACAGACTTTATCCACAGAAGTAATTAAAATGTTGCACTTCCTGGCAGGGGGAGTTAAAATCAATTTCTCAAATGCAAGATGAAGAGCAATTGGCCAGGCTTCTGCCATGGGGGAAAAGGATGCAGGACTGTGATGCTTGGGAGCACAGCACAAACCCAGTGCTGCAGAAATCCAGGAGCTCTCCTGGGATGCCTGCTCTGAGGGGCACATTGCAGAAGACATGGAATAACCTCTCCATTTCACTTGGCAATGGTCCTGGCTCAAGGACAATTTCCACACTTCTAAGCTTATGGCTTAGCTGGGAAAAACCCAAAGAGGTGCATGAAGAGTGGCTGGAGGTGTAGAACATTTGCCATTGAGGTAAAGCTGAGAGAGAGAAATGTGTGGCCTGAAGAGGGGACTGAGCTGACACAAAACAAGTTGCCAAATACTTGCCAGGCTGAAGCAAAGAGGAATGGCAAAATGTGCCCTTGTACCTTCTGCAAATAGGGGAATGATGGGCTTCAGCTGCAGCAGGAGCAGCTCGGGTAAAAGGTCAGGAAAAATTCCCAGTGTTTTGGATAGTTCAGCTCAGGGATATTCCCACAGGCTCTCCTGGAACTGGCACTGCAGGAAGTTCTTAGACAAAGCTCTTGCAGGGATGGTTGAGATGTTGTTGATTGTACTGTGATCCCCTTAAAGGGATTTATCCATCTGGGTTTTTTTCCTATTTCTTCCAGTTGCCACTGACATCATTGGAATTCAGTTCTTCAGCGTTTGGGAAGTCCTGCCACAATAGCAATCCCCTGTTTGTAATCAAGAGGATTGCAAGAGCAATCAAATGCATATTGAGCTGATGTGCAGCTCCCAGGATTGTGGGGGCACAGAATCAAGCTGAGAAGTGCCTGTGCTATAACTGGAGAAGCTGGTTATTCTAAAGGATTGAAAATCCATCTTTTCTTTCACAGGGAGATGCTCACGTGAGGAATATCACAGGTTATATTTAGTGTTACAGAGGCACAAGGGAAATCTCATTAGAGCCCAACAACAATGATCAGTTATAAAAGGAGCAGGAGCAATTTGTAAGCCCTCAAAAAAATACTGTGTCTGTGTTCTGCCCTGTCCTCACTGTCAGCTTTCCTGAGAGAAGGGTCTGTGCCTGCCTGCTCAGTTAGCCCTGATACATCACATTTTATTTGCTGGGAGACTTCAACAATGAGCAGCAAACACTCCTGTTCCTATTTTAAACACATGGAAACTGCAGAACGGAGAAATAAAATGACTTGCACAGAGTCACAGAGCAATTTCATGGCAGGGCACAGACCAGAGTCCAGCTCCCTTGCTCCCAAACCCATGTGCAAGCCTTTCTTTTCACTGACCCTTATTTTAATCACCTTCCAATAAATTCTCTTGGCCCCTTCCAGTTGACTTCCATGGGAGTAATGCCAGGTATCAAATGAAGTCACCCAGAATATCAATGCAAAAGAAGGCAGTATTAGATGCAAAGAAAGAACTGAAGGAAAGGGAAAAGCAAATTTTACAAAAAAGAATAAGAAGGAATAAGTTCTAGTGCCAGTCCATAATATCATTCCCCTTTTAATTTGTGCCTGATCAAAATTAAAAAAAAAATAGATTGCTAATATTAATAAGTGAAATGAATCTTGAATTTTATAATAGCGGAGGAAATGAAAGGACCAAAGTAATATTGTGTTGTTAACTGAGATTTTAATAATGATTCTGTCCTCAGTTGGTGCATTTATTCCACAGAAAGTAAATCATTAATGAAGAGGAGGGGAAAACAGTTTTGTGGTGATGGATTTTTGAAAGAAAAGTTTAATTTTGCTTAACTTGTAGAAACTCTGAAGTATGCTTGGAGCACTAAACCTAAACTACCACCACCTCAAAAACAGTTTGTAGAGGGGGAATTTAACCAAGGGGCTGTTGATGCCTGGGGTAGGATGGAGAGATGTCCAAGGGTCCATCCCAGGAGAGCTGGGGTGAGGGAAGAGGTGGCTTAGAGATGTTGGGGCTCATCTCACATTTTCTGTGGAGTTTTGCAAGATCTGCTTCCACCATGGACTCAAATCTCTCTCAGTTCTCTCTCAGTGAGGGTATTTGACTTCCCAGGTGAAGAACAAAGCCCTCCAAGGCTGATGTGGCCCCTGCCCACCACTATCTTCAACCACAGCCAAGCAGTCCCCAAAAAAGGTTCCCTGGAGCAGCAGCCTGTCATATTTTCTGATAAATCCCTTTGCCAGGATTTCTTCTCCTTGGAAGCTGAGATGCCTCAGAAAAGAATGAAGACAATAATTATCTGATTGCTTCTCCTGTGTTTGCTGCTTTGGAATGTGGTTTGGAAATCGTTTACCTACAGGTGAATGTTTGATTGGTTTCATGTGAATTGTTTTTACTTAGTGACCAATCACAGCCAGCTGTGTCGGACTATGAGGAGTCAGTCAGGAGTTTTTTACTATTCATTCTTGCTAAGCCTTCTGTCTGTATCCTTCTTCTCTAGTATAGTTTTAGTATGGCATTAATATAATATAATATAATATAATATAATATAATATAATATAATATAATATAATATAATATAATATAATATAATATAATATAATATAATATAATAATCAGCCTTCTGAGAACATGGAGTCAGATTCTTCATCTCTCACCTCATCCTGGGGACCCTCACAAACTCAACAGCAGCCCATTTCACACTGAGCCCCCTGGTTTGGAATGTCAGACACAGGGAAGTTCATGGTCACACAACGGTGGAGAAGAAAAGCGTCTCCATAGCTGAGCTTTGCTGCCTAAGTAAAAGACAAATACAGAACATCCATCCCTGTGTGTGTGTGAAGGAGATCGGGGAAAATGCACAATTCCCCAGATTCCTTAATGAGCACAGCACCCCAACGATGAATGTAGAAATTTGCAAATTAAGCCACATTTCTGTATCTAAATTACCAAATCAATAAAGAGATGTAAACATTAAACAACATTATATGAGAGCCTGGAGTGTCACCACAAAAAATTAAGACTATGTAATTAAAAGTACAATGCAATTTATTTTTATATTGTTCTTCATTCAAATCAACAAATCTTATTACTTATCCAAAAATGTAAAGCAGGCTGCAAACTAATTCAAAAGATGAAGACAAAGTGGTTATTGCAAAACCTATGTTTCTTGTTCCCTTGCATCTGGCAACAGTCATGATTTAATATTTTAACTACTGTAATAGGTTATACTGCCGAAGAAAAGTGCATTAATTACTATGGGAAACCTAAAGAAATCTAATTAAGAGCAATAAAATCACTCTTATTGACTGGGAAAAATAAAACTACGCAAAGGGAAATGAGGGATGAAAAAACTGACAACGCACAAATACTAATAAATGTCTGCACAGGGTAGGAAACACACTTGTGCTGCTACTGGGGGTGTGGATTTGAATTCTGGCTGGAGATCACAGTTTGGCTGCAGCTCTCCTCTCACCCACTGGAAGCACCTTCTAATTAGCTGCAGCTCAGGGAGTTGGGTTTGCTCTGAATGCAGCCCAACATGTCCGAGCAGAGTCAGCCCCACTGGCTGTGCCTGAAAAAACACACCAGTGTAGGAGATGGAGCTGCATTTCTGGGTGTAGTGTGGAGAAATGGAATCATTATCTCAATGGGTGCCATCCTTCCTGCAAACTCAGAGAGGACACGTGTGAGGAAACAGCCCTGAGTCCCAAATTCTCAACGTGTTCTGCCTGGGGACACCACAGGAAGAAATCACCACAGGCAAATCAGGATCCATCTTTCAACCAGCCACAGCCCTTTGAAGTCATGTAAAAGGAGACTTTCTGCGTGAAATATCCACCACCTTGTGTGCTCAGCCCCAATAAAGCCATCTGCTGGCTTCACCATCAGGAAGGTACAGCCCCATCCATGCATCCACAGGCTCCCCAGGGATGCAGGGCTGCTTTGGGAGCAGGTGCATCTTGCATCTTGCCAAACGTGTTAGGAGGTGTTTGTCTGCGTTTTCCAGATGTGAAACTGGATGGGACTGTCTGCTTTTGTCATTGTGAGGATTGGATTCTAGGATTGTGATTTTGAGATTTCATTTCTCATGGTCTCGAGCATTCTTGTGATGGCAAAACTTATTTTCTGCCCACCTTGTCTGCTCTCATTCCTGAATCCCACCAATGTCAGAATGTCTCTGGATGTTAATAAAGGAGAGCATGCCATAGGGTCAACACCTACACTAAACACTTAAACAAAAACATGTGTTTTAATTACTCCAGCTGATATTAGTAGTATTAATGCCTTTTCAAACCAGAAGTAACCCTTTGATCTTATATATTTATTTCACACATAAAATAGACTGCAGCAGTTCTCTGGTTCTGGATTCAGTAGCTTGTACATCAATAATATCTGCAATTATGATAAAGTAGTAGAATTAACTTTGCACAGTCCTTCCAGGATTGCAAATCTTCATCAGAGGCAAGAGGAATTGTCTGAGGAATAAGGATTTCTCCATTCAATGGGTGCACACCCTGTCAGAGAGGAAGAAACAGAGTGAAATCTTTGCGAGAGATGATGCTATTATGGATGTGTACTCGCACAGAAAGCCAGAAAAAGGGCACTGCAGCACCTCAGCTATATTTTGGAGGTATCACTGACACCCAAAGTTGCACGGTTTTGTGCTCAAAGGTAAGCACGTTCTCCTTTCCCACCTTCGCCCACAGGAAACAAGGTTGCAAAGCAAAAAGCATAGACAGGGGTTGTTAGAGGGAATTTTGATTGACTGGGGGTTATTTTGCAACACAGAAACATCTGAGCAGCAATGCCTTTTGATTAGCAACGAGTTTTTATGTTGAACTTTGCAAAACACACAAGGATTACTCAGGAAGAGTGTCACACAGACCATGTGCAATTATCTACACAAGGGTTGCAGAAACAGCCTTTAGATGTAAAACAGGAATAAGCAAAGCTTAAATTCACTCTTTGAGAGGAAGATAGAAGAGGTTTTGATGTGGTAGCATCTGCAGGCCATTGTATTAGGACTTGCCATGCTGTACATGCTCTACTAATCCAGGATCCTTAGTCATCAGGACTTTGTGTAGTCTGTGGAGCTCTGCACTGCCAGACACCCAGGGCAGTGCAATCTCAGCTCACACAGTGCTGTGCCTCTGGCCCATGCATGGAACTGCTGGGTTTGGGGTCTTAGGGGCACACAGGGGCTGTGAGCTGCTGCTCAGGAATGGAATGTTTCAGCTACCTGAGTTTTGGGACTGCCTCTCTGCTGTGGCATCCTTCAGTCCAGTTGTAAATCTCTATGCACTGTGGGGTACAGGGAGAGCTGCACCACCAAATGCCTGAGGTGCACCACTAGCACCAGGACAGGGGAAGGTCTTAAGGGTGGTGCTGGGATGAGGCTCAACTCATTTTAGGTATTTACAGAGTAGACTTCTAAGTGGGAGCTGCCACTCTGGCCTTTCCAGGCAGAAATAGGAAGGTTTATTAAGGAAAAATAGGTGGGTTTATTATGCCATTCATCTGCCCTGTTTTAAGCATCTCCTTTAAGAAGAGATGAATCACTGTGGATTCCATCAACAGTATTGACTGGCTCTCCACTGACTCACAAGGGAGCCACAGGTGAGCTGTCCAAGAGCAGATTTCTGCTTTATTGGGGTGAACCTGCCGAGAGCTTCGTGCCCGTGGTGTAGGACTTGGCAGCTCTGAGCAGCTCAAACTGTGGCATTTCAGTCAATAACTGCTTCAGCAAGCTCAGTATTTTTGGAGAAACGACACCCCTCAGGAGGAGTTTGCAATGTTAAGTAGATAAAAGGAACAGCAGGTGGGAAACAGAGGTGGCCTGTTTTCAGTAGGAAATGAAGTCTGTGCTTCCTGCTCCTGCACCACATGCCTCAAAACCTGTGTCTCTTTTATAGCAGGTTTTCATATCTTCAAGGAGACATTAGTTCAGGTGTGAACTCATCATAGTGATGATTAGTTCATGATGACTGCTGTCATCTCCCTCCCAGCTGAAGGGGTCCTGTTGTAGCCATATCTCATTCCCCGTGGCTATTGCTGCTCCTTATCCTCGGAGCATCAGCTGCCTCTGAGGAAGTCTTGAGCCATCAGGAAATAAACTGTCTGGGTCATCAAGCAAGACTGTGCCTAAAAGAGAGGGAAAAAAACCCATCAGACTGTAGGAGCAAGAAGCAGAAAGGCAGCCCACACGTGTAAGAGTGGCAGCCTCTACAGTGTGGTGTGTGTCCACACGTCGCTGCAGAAGCCATCTCCCTTCGGCTGTGATCGCTCTCGACTGTTTGCAGTCTGTGTGCCGTGACGTGCATGGAATATTACAACAGAAATGTGCATTCTTGTTAATAGGTATGGTTTAGGATGATTGTTAGCAGAGCATAAGGCCTTATTGATTGAAAGTGGCATATGGCAAGGATGTATAATGATTCACTTTGGCTGCTAGTTCGAAATCCTATTCACGGGTGGAAAAAAAAAACCCTGCTCTCCTTTGCAGTCAGGCTTCATTCTTTCTGCAGCGTGTTTTTCAAACTGGGCTATTTTACAAGTGATCCCTAGGAGAGATTTCCTGCTCTCCTGGGTGTGTGCTCAAAGCTCTTTTCAGTCTTGCAAGGGCAGGTCACAAGAACAAAAGCTGAAGTTATCATATGCCTCCCTTTGAGCAAAAGGTTGTTGCAGTTCTCTCTCTAAAACTTTTTCTGGGTATTTTGTGTTTAGGAAAGGTGGTGGACTTGAAAGTCTGATCACAACAAATACCAGGAATAGGTACAAAGCTGGTTTCTGGCAGCATTGCTTGGTGCCTGGTGGGAAAGGGTGTAAATCCTCACCTGCAGCAACAGTCTTGTGGGAATGGTTTTGGTATTTTTTCCAGCTGCATTTTTGAAAGACAAAGATGCCAGTGCCCCAGCAGGCTGCAGGAAAAGTGAGCTCTTCTCTGGATCCAGCTACTCTTCACCAGGGGAAAAAAATGCATGTTCCTACATGGCATTAGCAAACACAGAGTAATTAACCCGAGGTAAAATCCCAGTGAAGGCAAAGCAGACAAAGTATTAATAAATGTGAACTGACAGAGATAAGCCCTGAGGACCTCATCTATCTTCCCCATGTGCTAGCAGGTCCAAGTGAAGCTGAAGTTGTCTCACCTGGTTTCCTTGTGCAGACTGACAAGGTAAGCACAGACCTTGCACTGGGTAGAGGTGGCACCTTGTGAGTGCTGAGTGCCCCCATCTCCCATCTCTGGTGTTTCTGAGGGATCTGTTGAGCCTCAAGAGAGTTGTCCTGAAGGATGACAGCTCAGAGTGGCACTGTCCTGGTGCTCTAGAGCAAACATGGCTGGAAGTGATCCCAATGCTGACCCCAGCACCCCCTCACCCACCCCTGCTAGGGCAGTGCAGGTCAGGGTTTGGCCAGGTTGGCTGGGCATTGGAGGAGAAGGTGGTCCCAGCAACTCAGAGCTGTCTGGCACCTTCACTGAACAGGGAAAAGCTGCAGGCACTGATCCTAACCCAAATGGATCAGCTCATACAGGAAGATGACTTACTGACAGAGGGAAAGTGTGTGATCTGTGCCATTCCTACAGGCCTGCAAACCTCCTGACCTTTATCTGGCTGATGTGCAGTGATATCTGGACACTTTTATTGGCAACAGCACTGAGAGCAGTTCAAATGACATTCACTTCACTACTGGAGGCACAGCTTTTGCATTTCCCCACCAACAAATAAAGAGCAGAGCCTTCCTATATGTCTTTTCTGGGAACTGATGCTTTCTAGGAATTGCTTACAAAGAATTAAGTAATCTATTTGATTGTCATCCAGAAGTCTTGGGCTTGCTAAATGATCTTGCACAATTCTTTTTATCCAGGAAGATACTCCTTCAAGATGGTCTCAAGGATTTTCCTGTGGTAGGCAAAACAGGGCTCCCTTGAATAAACTAGCTCTGAACAGGCAAATAAATGGAATGCCTTTCACTGTACCTGTCACCAGTTTATTTACTCCATGTCCGCTTTCTGCCATAAAAGTCTTGAGTGATTTCAGCACAGTGAAACATCTGCACTCATTTTCAGAAAATAACAACAACTGCCAATGTATGAAATCACTATTTTCTCAGAACTCCCATTGTTCAGTGTCCGGCCCTTATTGTTCCTCATCTCCTGTGAGTGGTTTACAATCAAATCCGCTTTATTTACAGTGGAAAGCAAAATATGTCAGAGCAAGACAATTGACTATAAGCCCTCAGTCAATAACAGCTCATTTTTGTGCATGCTAAAGTGTAGTCATTTCTTGTGCTCATTGAAACCAGTGGCAAAATTCCCACTTGGAGGTGTCAGTCCAGTCCTGTGCCAGGTGCTGGGCTCCTGCTAAGCCTAAGCTGGTACACCTCACCATGCACCTTCTAAACCTGGATCCAGCAGACACAGACCACATTTCCATAGGCTTCTTGAGCCACCCTGCAGTGAGCACTCACAATTAAAGACTTGTATCAAACAATACTTTAGCATTGTTCAACTGGTTTGGTGCTTAGGGGCTTTTGTAAGATACTGTGCTGTCAGCAGACAAATCATCTCTATCCCACAGTGTCTCAGTCTTTACTTTTGGTTTGTGGCCAACATCAACTCCCACTGAAGGCCTTTCTTATACAGTTTTCCAGTGAATGCCTTCCATGGGGTCATCACATCTCAGAGATAAACACTGAAAAGCTGAAGCATGCTATTAAGCTTCTTAAAACATTAGAAAGACAATCATTTTGACAGAAGAGATGTTAATCACACTTCTGTGAAAGCTTTTCATCTTCAAAGCATTTAACCAACATTAATTACATGTAATTGGCTTTTCCAATGTACATCATGCAAAAACACACCTTTCATGTCACTTGCTGCTATCTCGCCCAGGATTTCTGAGACAAAGCTGTTCCTCTTCAGTGCAGCACAGCTTCCTGAAGCCACCTGAGGCCTCATCTTGCAACTCCCAAAGGGCAGCATTTAAAACAGCAGTTGCACAGAATATAAACACCTCAGCTGAAAGGAGAGATGTGGGGGAAAAATGAAGTCATCCCACTCAGGTGCCTGGAAAGCTGTGTCTCTATTTCCATCTGAGGAGGCTCCCTGAAGTTTTGCTGTCCCTGTGCCTGGGGATGTCCCTGCCTTCACCAGGCCCATCCAGGCCCCACAGCCACTCTGGTGTCTGCCTCAAACATCCAGGATGCCCCAGGCAGAGCAAGGTGCTCTCTGGACTCCAGCAGCACTGCATTTGGCAGGCTAGAGTGAAAAGAGAAGGGATCTCATTTCCCATGGATATCTTGTCTTCAATCACCTACCCAAGAAGTTGAGAATTTGGGTCCATTCCTTTCATCTGTCAGGAGACGTCTGAAACCCCCATCTCCACCACCCTGCCTTGCTTTATTTCCATGACCTTTTCATTGAAACAACTGCTACAGTCAGCCACAAACAACTTGAAAAACTTTAGATTTTGATTCCAATTTACAGTGTGTGTGAGACCAAAAAATCCCCAACTTTCTTGCCCAGTGAACTGTCAGGATTCAACGAGGAAATCCAAGTTCCATGTGTCCTTGAAAGAGCTGGGTAGTATTCAAGCTCCCTGTAGCTCAGGGCTGAAAGAAAAGGATTTTGGAAGCATAAGTAAAAAACATAGATTTCACCAAAAAGGATTAAAGAAGAAAATATCCAAGGAAAGAAAAAATCCTGTTTACAGGGATTGGATCACAGAGAATTTATTCTGGCTATGAGCACTGGTTGGAGGATAAGGTTCACAACAGGTGAGAAACCAAACCCAAGCACTATCTGGGATCAACAGCACCATTCAGGTCAGGAGATAGGTGAAGGTCCTGATAAGTGTATTCCCTCTCTTTGGCTGCCTTTCAGAAGGCAATATTGAAGGTGATGTTATGCTTGTTTTCATATTGAGTGTGGAGCCATTTACAAGCTGATTAGCTCCATCACTGTTTATATATGTAGCTAATAGAGGTAAAAAATGTGCTGTTAGTTCAATGGCTCATGAAGGTATGAAAACTCCACCTGGCAGCCTGGCATTCATGCATTCCCTTGAACCAAATAAATGTGCTTTCCCAAAAGTTCAGGACTTTCCTCATTTTTATTCTTAGCCTTCAACTTTTATTCTTAACCCTAGAATAGAGCCCAGAGAATAAAACCCTAGAATAAAACCCTACACAGTCCAGAGAATGAGTTTCCCATGGAGTTGTTTGGGTCTGGGATAATAAGTTCCACGTCTTTTGAACTGTCTTGGACATTGAAAGGCTCTTCATCTCTCATGAGCATCTGCTAGAGAAAGGGAATCCTGCCTGGTATGGTCAGGCAGAAAATCAGCTGTGCTGAGGATTCAAAATGCCCAGGGACTTGACCTCAGATCCCAGAGAGGGAGATTTTTAAAAAAAAACATTGAAGTGGCAGGTTCCAGTGCAAGTCCTAGTTGTGCTCCTGAATCAACAAGATCCTGTAAAAATCCCACAGTGCATCACCTGTGGCTGTTTATTTTGCAGACTTCTTCAGCACCTCATTCTCAAGATTATAACTCAGTTATTGGCCACACAGCTCTGTCAGACTGCTCCCACCCTGGGAGTTAAGTAAATGGTTGAGTGTGTTATTGGTTCAGAGCTAGGACACTCTCCACCTTGCTGGATTGAGCCCTGTAATCTGTTCATATTTCCTTTTCAACTCCTGCGAGTAACCCCAAGCAGGCTGGGAACACTAAGTGCAAAGTTGCAGGAGATGGCTGTGGCAATTTCTGAATGACAAGAGCATTTAAAAGAAATGTCAAGAGTCTGTGGGCTGCGAGCTTTTATGTTTCAAGGAGAAACAAGAACAAAGGAGGGACAATAAATCAAACAGCAACAGCTTAGCATGCTCCATCTCTGAGAGTTAACCTCTTGAAAGCCACGGCCCCGACACAGCCAGGGCCACAATCCTTTGATGGGGTCCATTATTTTGTACAAAGTGATGGGAGCAGCAGGGTGGGCTCCTCCATGCATGCCCAGGGGCCATGCACACTGTGCTTTGCTTGACATGTGCTATGCATTTATGGGTTAACATCAAACATGAGCTGATTTATAATTTTTAATCAAAAAAGGATTATAACCTAATAAATCCTAATAACGTATTCTGTCTGGAGGTTATGTGGTGTAGTCATATAATACACTGGTAGCTTTGCTCTCCTGAGCCTGGAAAATGGTGTAAAGTTTTTGATTTGTCAGTAAACTGTTCCTTGGAAATGCTTAAATGGATCAAGACTCTCCAAGCACCACGGTGCAAATGATGATCCCCTTTCCTGCTCTCACAGGGTTTGGAGCACTTGAATGAGACACCCTTGGAAGCTTGCAGCATCTCTGTGTGGTGAGTATCTCCTCTCACTTTCAGAGGCCAAGTATTTATGGCTAAATGCTAATTATTGGCAGTTAGCTGGTTGAATCTAAGCATTAAACATATCAAACACATCACTGATGTTAGCCAGAGCCCTGAGGAGTCCTCCAGCCTCCAGAGGGTGAGGGCTGGTTCGTAAGGGCACAGAATGTTTTGAAGTTTAAAAATTATGACCACACTAAGAAAGACTTAACCCTCCCTACTGGATTTCCTGGGTTTTGGTTCTCCCACCCAGATAGACAGGTATTATCCTGGGGAATCTGTGAGTAAGCCAGACCTGTCAATTATCAGAGGGGATTTCTGAGCCTTCTGTTCCCAAAGAATGATCATCTTCCCTCCCATCCATACTCTGCCTCCCAGCAAAAGGCTGTCCTGGAAGAACATTTACTTCCCATGAGACCTAATTAACATTACAAGACTAATGGAGACTAAGCATAAAGAATTTTTAAAAAGTCCTTTGACTGCAGAGCCAATTTTAAAGCTGCTCCTCCCTTCTCTTTGTTTTCACACAATAGCAAAACCACCACAGTGAGGATAGGGCAGGGGTCAAGAGGTCCAAGGTATTTTCAAGTTAGTTTTTACCATCTTGCTGTTACCTCACGCTCTTCTGCTATGTTTGCACCCATCTGCTGCTTTTTCCAGCCTCCTCCTAAAGCTGCCTTCAGCCAGCGATGTTCTCTTTGTGTGAGAGCAAGTGCATGTCCTGATAAACCTCCATGGGTGGTCAGGAGAGAGACCTCAACAGAAACCTTCAGTCTTGCCACATCTTCACCCCTGCTGGAGGATAAAGTCACCTGGAGCCTGATCCCAGCCCTAGGAAACTCCAAAGGGCTTTGGAGCTATTCCTTTAACACTGGTTTGCTAATTAAGGAAGGATTTCCAAGCCAATCAGATAAAGAAATCCATCAGGATCAACTAAGTCTATGTCAGTAGAATTGCTCTCACTCAGGTGCCACAGAATCAGGTTGGGAAAAGACCTCTGAGACCATTGACTACAACTTTTGCCTGACCACCACTGTGTCAACACCACCACCCTGTCCAGCCATTCCCCAAACAGCCCCAGGGATGTCACTCCACCACTTCCCTGGGCAGCCCATTCCAATGTTTAACAACCCTCACCAAGAAGTAATTTCTCCTCAAATCCAACCTGAATCTCCCCTGGTGCAGCTTCTTGCTCTGTCCTCTCACCCTGTCAAACATGAGAATGTGGAGCAAGTGTCCTGTGCCAAGGGGAGAGGATATTTCTCAGAGGTGATCCACTCACAACCCTTTGGTTTGGAATCTTTTTCCAATACAGCTGCAGTCTTGCAGATATATATCTGGAAAAGGCAACTTTATGAGATTTTTTTTCCACTAGGCTCTAGTTGAAGCTTCTACTTTCTCCAGGGTTCAGCTAAAACCATCCTGGGCTGACAGTCTTCAATTGGAATCTTTTGTGATACCCAGCTAACAGTGCTTCCCAACAGGCCTTGGACATGGAATTCATACACCTTCATCCTAATTTTACCAAAGCATCCTAAAATACTGCTCCTGCCACACTCTCTGTGTAAAGAGGACACACAAAGAGCTCTTCTCTCTCCCTGGCTCAGAGGAAATGGTTGCCTTCAGTTTTTATTGTACCAGCATTGCCTGGATTCCTCTAATAAAGGCATCTGTCTGGTATTTTCAAAGTCTTCTTCTGGGAAATAACAGCTGTGCTTTCAGTGTTTCACTGAAATTCAGGATGGAAAGGGGTGTCTGTCTCCACACCTAGGCCATTTCTTCCCTTGCACTGTTTGAAAACATCTCCTGCCCTTCACTTCATGGTTCTGGTACCAAAGCAGTAAGCACAGCTCACAGTGCTGCTCCTGCCAGCCCAGGAGCCAGCCAGGCTGTGCACAGATGAGGATGTTAGATCTGAACCCATTTCCTGGGAAAGGGGGATGCCTGTGTAAACAAACAAATGTTCAGCCAAGTTCTCAAATCAGAAATTTTTCTGAAATCTCTGAGTGAGGTTTATCCAAAACTGCATGAAACTCCAGATTTCCAAGAACGGGTCTTTCTGGAGCTGGCAGAATACACCCCAAATTCCTCCAATTTAAAGACTGCTGCAGTTAGAAATTAATTTTTTCAAAAATCTTAGTTTAAAGCAAAGTCCAACTGCAAACAAAGAAATGAGAAGCAGAGAAATTTGCCTAATTTAGACAAAGTGCTCCAGAGAGCAGCCTCGTTCATTGCAGCCATTCCCCTTCACCAGCATCTTTCTAGAATATAAAAACTGGAGTTTGGAGAGCAGGTAATCCACAGATCCAACTCAGCTTTTAATTCTGCTTTGCTCTCAGCACATCTTGACCCCAACCCTGGTCCAAAAGGATGGATGGATGTTACTAATGGCTGCATTCAACAGGCAGAGCTCCAATCTGCTCTCCCCTCCAGCCAGTCTGGGCTGTATCTGCAGCATCTGACTGTGCCCTTAATAGGCAGCTGGATGAGCCCATCTATTACCACCACAACCCTGAAACCCACAGGCTTTCCAGCCTAAAATGGGGAGCAGCCACAGTTTGGATTAAAGAGAGCAAGGGCTGTTTTGGTGGAGCTGCAATAGATCTTTTCTCTGAGGGTGAGATAGCAATGGAGCCATGCCACACACACCTATGGCTGCTGTCACCCAGAATGCACAGGCAGCATTTTGGGGAGCTGGAGATGCACTCCTGGGGTGCAAAACAATTCCTGCATTCCTGCTGGGAGAGACACAGAGAGCTGGGAATTCTCAGGGTGGTTCTTTACCTTGGCAAAAGCATCTGCAAGAACTCGTGCTGCAGTTTTGGGTTTACAAAGCCTGAGAGTCTATTGCAGGTCTTAAGGAGTTGTTACCATTTTTTTATGAAGGCAAAACACTCATTAAGGACTTCTTTAATTGCACATAAGCCCTGATCTTTGTAGCTCCAATTTTATAAAATTGTGTTCATCTCTCATTGCCTTAACCCATCGGAGGTTACAGAATTGTCCCCAGTTTTTTAAGACCTGAATTTTCAGTCATGTTTTAGAGTGTCCTGGGACTGTGATGAAAAATGAGCCTTTAGCCTTGCTCATAAAGAAGTGATAATAATTAGAAAATCTCCTGGCCTGTGCAGATTTTATAACTCCATAGATACCACAGTATTAACATTCTGTTTGTCCACCTGTTAGAAGAAACAGATCTGAAGAGTCATAACTCTAAAACAGTGGGTGACAATTTAATGAAAAATTGAGCTCTGCATTTAATTTCCTTTTAAGTTCAGTTGAGCATTCTGTGAGATCAAAGGGGCTTTGTGGCTTGCAAATGATCTATGATATCAGAGAAACAGATTATAACCCAGGCACAGTTTGGTATTTAAGTAAGTATCTGCTTTTAATACCCATGTTTAAAGTAGGCTAATGGAACTAAAGCATAAGGATAATTTCCTATGATACAACTCTATAATCCAGTTTAATATAGCAGTTGAACACTAAAAGCATATTTTGAATTTATTTCAGTGCTTTCCCCCCCCCTCTGGAAAGCATTCTGAGACACCATAAAACATTTTTAACACAACAAAAGGTCTTGCCTTGGTCTGTAAGATTTTGGAGCAGGGACTGCATTTATGCACTTGTAGAATGTGTGGAGAAGTGAATCTCAGTGGGTTCAGTATATGAAGAATAGATAAACAACAGCAAAACTGCATGTCAGTGAGGAATTACTTTTAGTGCCGGTTCTGGAGTTCTGCTTAGAAGGATTCTATCTTCCCCCTTCACATCCATGCTACATAATTGTGGGCAGTGGGCTTGAAAAAAGATAATAAAAAGAAACAAAGCTATTTAATGGTTAAAAGTGCTTCTGTTTTATTTGGGTTCTTTGTTTTTGTTTTTTGCCTTTTTTAAACAAATCCCTGCAGCAGCAGATATGCCATATTTTCCTTTTCAGAAATGCACCAAATTACACCTAGCCAGGGGTTTCCCTCCATGACCTAGAGAAGATGCTGCTGCAGCCTCTCTTCTGCTGCTTGAACTCTTCTTCCTCTTTACTACCTTAAATTTATGGACAATTCATTCTTGTTTGCTCTCCTGATAGTGTTGTCCTTCAGGCTATCAGGTCTATTCCCCCTCAATGTTTACCTTCCTGATGGGCCTGTGTGCCATCATTATGTACATCTGTCTTTCCCAGGCAGGAGGAGTCACACCTTGCAGAGCAGTTTGATGTTCTCCTGGTCAGTGGTCCTTCTATCTCCACCTGAATCCATCAGATTTGAACACCAGGGATGAGAATTGTGCACACTGTTCCACAGGAGGCTGCACCAGCCACATGTACAGAGGCATTAATGCAGCTGCAGCTTGGCTAGAAACGTCTCCTGATGTATGACAAGCTTGTGTGAGCCTGACATGATGTGGTGGGATGTTGGTAGCTCAGACGTCTCATGATGAACCCATGCATCTGGGTCTGCAATCTCAGCAAACCCACAGGATCTTTGATTGTGTCAGGAATTAAAGCAAAGTGCATCCAGGGTTTACAGTTTCACCCCCTTTCTGCTATTTTAATCTGTGAGGTCATCCAGACATTGCTGTAGGATATCTGGAGCCCCTTCAGGACTGATAATGCCTCTCAGCTTGGTGTCACCAGCACATTTCTGTCCCTCCCTTCCACCTTTGGTGCCAAGATCTATCTCTATCTTTTGTCCCCTAAAGTCTCTGTTCCACTCAACTGATTCATATCTTCCCAAGCCAATTCCTTGCCCTTCTCATAGTCTACTGCTTATTTCGGGGTTTACCAACTAAAATAATCATTTTTTATGTGCTCCTGCATAAAAAATGAGAGGTTTTGGTGGATGGAGAATGATGATGAAAACTCCAGTCAAACTGGCACCAAATTTGAAGTTAGATCCATTTTACTAATGCCCACAAGGACTAGTCTGCTGCACATCTTTGGTCTGGAATATCTGTTGTCCTTTCTGTAAAAACAGCAACAAACCCCTCATGTTTCCCTGATTAGAGGCAGGTTGGAGATTTTGATTTCCTTGTCACTGATTTGTAGAGGTGATCATTTTGCTTCTCTTGTGATTAAAGCAGCTCTTTAAGGTGGCTCAGGCAAGGCTATCATGGCCAGTTTGGGATGCTGTTGATGCTGTGTAGTTCTGCTACTTGCAAGGAACAAGGCTGGTATTTTCAAACCAATTCAGAGAATATGCTGAAAAATCAACAGGACCTGAAACCTGATTCCTCTGCTTTGAAAGTCTAAGTTTACATCCATGATGCTTTTACATCCCAAATTCTGTTTCTCATATCCCCAAATGAAGGACAAAGCATCTAATTAATCACAAAAATGCCTGATTTGTTTGTTAAAATAGGTATGTGGTAAATAGATGTAGGGATATTCAGGACACTTGGGGCAAGTCAGTACCATATAAAATCTACTTGTGCTCCTCTGTAGCAGCAGCTGGGAGAAGTTTGACCATTTCTGATGGCACTGGACAGATATCTCCTGGGAACGGAAGATGCTTCTTGTGTCTACCTGAAAGAATTTGCCTTGAGGAGCATTATTGGACAAATAGATACAAACCTACTGCAAAACAAAGAATGAAGTTTTGGAAGAAGCTGAAGAATAATGATTTGAAGTCTGCAGAACAATGGGAAGAGATGGGTCCTGGGATTAGGGCAAGAAGGGGAACAAAAGACCCCACACTGTGTCCCAAAGACTTCTTTAACATCATTGACCCTATTGACCCATTTTCAACTGAGTTCCCTGTTCTGAAGGTGGACAGACTGAGGTCAGCAGCTTTGCTTGGACAGGAGGAGCAGGAGAAGCATAAGGAAGTGTCTTAGGATAAATGAAAATATGGAAGTATCAAAGCTTGGCCATCAGTTGTAGAAGAATAGGATAGGTGCTTCAGTTTTCACCTCATTAACCCAGTTGTTCCACTGGATAAACAACTCTGCCTTGAAGTTAATCTTCAAATAAATATGCTCTTAAAATCCAGTGGGTATTTATCTAATATAGGATAACTGTCTTACTGAAGCTAAATTAAATGCTTCTGGATAAACTTAATTTGGCCTCCTGTTGAAATGGTTTTCTGAATGAGATGGAGAGGAAATGCTTAACTCTTGTTTGGAGTAAGGCTGGTGGCACTCACTGGTGGCCAAATACTCAAATAGTCTGTTCATGTTCACTGTGGGTTTTAACCCTTCACAGGGATGGTCAATCCCTCCTTAAATCTCTTGAGACCTTGACCACTACAACACCTGGTAGAACTGAACTTCACAAACTCGCCACATTTTCCATGGTGACATTTAATCTTGAATTTCCTGCCTTCTACTCTTTTTTTTTTTTTTTTTCACTATGCAAAATAAACCCTGAACATGAGCTCCCTTCCCTTTGGAACCCTCACAATCCTCCAGCCCAGCAGGATTTCTGGCTCCTTCCTGATCCTCCCAGCTCTCCCATCACTGCCTGACGCCTTCCCAGTGGGCTCAGCAGCCCCTCTGCCTGCAGCCTCAGCCACTTTCACACCTCCTGGCTTCCTCTCACCACTCCCCCTCTTTCCCTTGCCACAGGCCTGACAGCAGGAGCTTTTATCACAGCCCTTCTATTTAGCTCCCTTCCACAGTAAACACCACTTATCTTTTCAATCTCTCTCCATATAAGATTTTTTTCCCCCCCAAGTCTCAAATTATTCTTGTCATCCTTATCTGAACATCCTTTAATTCCCTTGGCAGTGACTTATAGCATTCCAGATGAGAGAGAAGCCTTGGTTTTATACCACACTGAAATTTACTCCATCCCATTTCTTACACATCCTAACCTTTTGTTTGCCTGTTTGACAGAAGCTGCACCCGAGCTGAAAACTCAAGTGAGAAGGGTACAATAATGAGTCAGAGATATTTCCTGTTGGTCAGTGCTGTTACTAAGATAATTCATTGTTTCTAAAGCTTTTTGCAAGGGCATTCCCCCTCTGAGCTCATACTTCCAATGCAATACTCCAGCTAGGAAGCTGCAAACCTCCTCCCATTGCTGCCAGCAGTTCAGGCCCTCCAGGGTGGAGGAGGCACCTGAAATTAGTGGCTGCAGAGGTAAACATTCACTAGCCCCCACAGAGGACAGGTATAAGTTAACAAAACTCAGGATTTTTTTTCCCCTAATTAAAATCTTTGTGCTTGGTAGAAGTTTTTGTAAACCTTTTGAAGTCCCTTTAAATTACCCTGCCATCTATCACTGCAGCAGTCTCATGATAGTGCTGCATCTGCAACTGATAAGCATTCTCATATTCCTTGCTACCCCTTGTATATGGATTATTTTCCATCCCACAGCAGTAGTTTAACTGAAGGATAGCAGGGCAAGGTCTCTCACCTTGATGTGGGTTTATGTGGTGCCTAACAAAGTAAGACCTTGATCCACAGCTAAGCCCACAAAATAGGGCTGCTAATACTGACTTGTCATGTGCTTTCACACTGTCCACTTGCCTATTTCAGTTATGACCTTCAGAAATTCTTTATTGCCTATTGTGGACACAGGAGTGATGTTAGCCATAAATTTTACCACCTTGCTTTTCCATCCTTTTCCTGTATCACTCTTTCTTCTCTTTTAGTTTGTGTCTTCTTGCCTGTCAGTCCTACATTTCGAGTTATTTTGGATGCAATTGTTCCCTTGTTGAATATATGGCCTAACATGCTATGCACTCTTCCAAAAATAAATATAAATTAATAGTGCCTTTATCACACAAACCAGCCCACTGAAGTTAAGAGAACTCCTGATGGAAAAGGGCCCAAGGTAAATAACAGTAGTAGAATGTGTCCCTAAGAGTTTGTCTTAATTAAAAGTATAACTACACACATTAAAAATTTACAACTGAAAAGGTTATGAATGTGCAATGTTTAATAACAGTAATGCAAAAAGGTGATATTTAGTTTCCAGCACTCGCATGAATGCTCATCCTCTGAATTTAGAAATAACTGTGGCTGTGTGGTTTGATCTGTAATTAAGATTTAATTAATCCCTAAAGCTCAGTTCAACTTAGATTAGACCTATATTGATTTGAAATTCTTTACAGTTGCACTCCTGGTACAGCAAACTCACCTGCTCCTCACGGTGCTGCTCACAGCATCAGCAATGCAGTGCAGGGGTCTGTCTGACCTTCAACAAGGGTGCCACCAAAAATCCTAGAGAGAAAGTGTCCACATCAAGGGAAAATCATCCAGCTCCCTTTGTTCTCTATGCCATAATGAGTGATTACTGATGGGACATCACTTCTTCCAGAACTTGCTTCTTAACTCTTGGGGCTGCATGGTAGGAAACACAAAGCAATGTTCATCAAAGTTGGTGAGAACTCTTTCCCCCTGATCACAAACACACAGCTGTGGGTCTGACCACGAGGTTATCTTCTCACAGAGGAGGCAAAATCCCCACAAAGGCACGAGGCTTTCATTGCCAGTGGCTACCATAACTGGAGGAGATAGCAGCGCACCTGTATGAAGGTAAATTCAACTCTTTCCTGTGAGGGTGGTGAGGACCTGGCAGAGGTTTTCCAGAGAAGCTGTGATTGTGTCATTCCTAGAAATGTCCAAGGCCAGGCTGGACAGGGCTCTGAGTAACCTGGGATAGTGGAAGGTGTCCCTGCCCACGCCAGGGGGCTGGAACCTTATCATCTCCAAGATCATTTCCAACCTAAGCCTTTTATGACCCTATGACTTCCCAAGGCAGGAATAGTCCAAAAATCTCCATGCAACCTCTGTTGAAAATCTCACTGATGGAGGGTGAAATCCTCATGGGGACCCCTCACTTGATCATTACAAGATCAAGAAATCTTGAGCCTGGTTTGTGCAAATCCAACTTTTCTGGCTTGAGCAGAGTTGCAGATGACTGTAATGGCTTTACCCAATGGGAGTAAGTCATTCAGAACAAACACACAAACAAGCTGCAGACCTTGGCTATGCTAAAAAGCAATAAGGAACAATAAAATACCTCTCCTGACTTTACAGGAGTCATTCCACAATAAGAACAGGGAATCACAGCAAGGGATTTCTTACCCTGGCTGAGGACTTGGAGAGCAGCTCCCTCCCCAGGGTCTGCAAGAGCTTCTCCTCTACCTGCTGGTGGCAGAATTTTGGCCTGAGTCCCTTCTCCCATGCCTAACCTTGCTGCCTCAGACAGAGATGTGCTGAGCTGAAAGGCCACCTGAACCCTCAAAAAATCCTCACACAGATGCTTGCCCTGTGCCTAACAAGCAGCTCTTCTTATCCAGCTTCTGAATGAAACCATCTGTTAAACAACTCCCCTGATCCACATCAGCTCTACAGGGGCTCTGGAATTACGACTGCAGTGAACCAAGGCAGCCAGCCTTAAAATGCTTTATTAGGAGAATTCATGGGGACTCCATCATATCCAGAGAAATTCTGCTTTCTAGAATTATTTGGTTGAATATTTGTTTTCAGGACCTGCTGGCTACCTATTAGCAGTGTATTACCCTGAAGTGGCACTTCTAAAATAGCAAATTAACCTCCACAGGGCAGACAACATCCTGCCCACAAGAGGATACCTGGAAAATGAGCATCATTTGTTTTCCATGTAAGACTGCCTGGTAATGAATGGCAGCTTGTTACAGCCATTACAGACAGAGTAAAAGGGTGTTGGACTCCTGGCTGTTGCAGTGTGGTTTTTTCCCCTGGGTGTCTCCATATTTTAAAGGAGGTGTCAGAACAAGGTGGAAAAAGTCACTCACTGTTCAGTGATGACAGCTGGTGGGTAGGGATGGCCCAAAGGCAAAATCCTGAGCTCCATCCCTCAGTGTGTAAGGAGGGGAATTTCAAAGGCACCCACCTGAGGGTGTCCTGGCTTTGAAGATGTAGTAACATTCATCTGTCATTGCAATTGTAAATACCAAACATGGAGGAAGAGTCATGATCCCTCCTGTTTAAATGTGCTGGCACCCCTGCAGGTGGAGGTGATGGCTTTCTTTCAGCTCCTAGAAATGGGAAACACTGTGTAAACAAGACTGGAAGCTGCATTGTGCAGGTTCCTGAGGTCTGAGCTCTTTCTTTCTGTTCCTAAGGAAGGGGCACATCTGCAGAAGTGAAGAACATGAAGACTACAGCAGCTTCCTTAATCTTGCTGGTGATTCACACAGTGGCTCTGCCTGAGGGAGAACAGGAGAGATGGTTCTAGGGAAATCATATAGACAATATGTACTGCCTGAGTTATAAAAGGAAAATCCTATGTACTGTAGGCAAATCAAAGCAGTGTAGCTTTATATCAAATGCAGTGTGCCATGCAGTCTGCTGCTGGAGGTACAAAGGGGAAGGTTGCTTGTAGGACAGGGCTGATTTCACCTTCCACCCCAGCACCTTAGCCTGGGCAGGCAGAGAACTACATCCCCAATAACAGGGCAAAATTATTTTTAGATTTATTTTTTTCCCTTACATGATAAACAGAATACATGGTTATGGAGGTATCAGCACACACTGCCTTTCAAACTCTCAATCTCAAAAGCCTGTTCAGTTTGGGAGGGTGATTCAATTGTTCACAGATCAGGTTATCTGAAGTCCTGTAAGGATCAAAGCATTCAAATCTGAAGAGTTTCAGTTTGGGTTTCCTCTATTCCCATGCAGTGTGAAAAGGATGCTTTTACAGCATTTTCATTTTATGGCTTTAGAGGTCTGTCTGAAACAAGCTGCCCTATACACAGATATTGCATCCATGGTGGCCTTCCCTTGATGAAGTGACCTGAAGTTTGACAATTGCTGCCACTACTCAGGATGGGAGCAACTGGGGTCTGAAAGGGATTATTAGCCTGCAGAGGAGAGCAGGCAGTCTAGGCCTCCAGAAATCTCCAAATTTCTCTTGAAGACAATTGACAGGGCTTCCTTAAAAGCTGTCATCAAGATTAAACCCAGACTTTGGTCCATCAGTTTTGATGCCTTTGAGATTGAGATCCTATTAGCCACTGGCTCTGAAGGCCTTTAATGTCAGTACTCCTTCCTGCACCACATGATTCCTGAAGATCAGCTGACAAAGACTTTAAATCCAACAGGAGCTTTCCCCCTCACCAAAACCATTCCATACCATCAGCAGAACTCCTGGTTACCTTGACAGTATGAAAGCAGCTAAAGATCCCAATGTCACATTCTAACAGCACTCCTAAACCCTGTGCACACTTGACACAGACACTCCATCTTATTCACAGACCTTCAGGAACACACACCTGAAAATCTGGGTGACATCCTTCCAGAAAGATCCCAAAACTTCCACACCTTCCCCTTGATCCTTTGTTGTGCATTCAGTAATCCCATTCACAGGAAAGGGTTTTGCTTATATAGTAGTTCTCTTGATTATCACAATGCCCTTTGTCAGATACTCACCTGGGCTATTTTGAGGCCACTTTCCACCACAGAAGAAATCCAGCCTGGAAGAACAGCCTGGGGAGTAGCTGTATCTCCATCCACAGAGGTTTTCCTCTGAACAGATTGCCCTGAATGGACATGGATATTCACTTTCTGTCCTGTTCCAGGTGTTTTCTCTAATATTTCATATCAAGTCCCCTGCACTTGCCAGAGCAGTTCAGATCAAGAGAGAGGAATTTGTGCAGAAGAGAAGGTACAGTGTCATTTGGCAACTAAAACAGCATTCACAAAAAGAGTCAGCTCCCAAGCACTTTCATGTGCCACTATCACAAGTACCTGTGCTGACCAAAATAGGCTCAGAGGGAACAGAAAAATAAAAGGACATCATGGAAGTTCCATTCCCACTTCTGTCTCTGTGCCATTTAAGTCATCAAAACTTTCACAAAGTGTAATGAAGCTGGGAAAGCAACGAGACAAAAAGCCATTTCTAGGAAAGGAAGACCAAAAAGCTTCCAAAATGACAAATTCCTCATTTTCTTAATTCATTTTCTCCCTGAGAATTTGGAGCTGCAGAACATGAACCCATCGGTGATCAGAGCAAAGGTAATAAACATTTCCATGTAACCTTGGCTGTTCCCTGCAAAATGCAGTTACCCAGAAGCCCAACCACCTAACATAAAAGGAAACTATCCACTTTAATTAGCAGAGCAATCAAAAGACTCTTACACAGGAAAGCATTTATCACCAAATAGAAAATGAATGATACTTTAAAATTAGAATATGCAGAATTCATAGCCAAAGGCACTCAGGGGAAAAAGAGCTTTGCACCAAACCAGACGGGGATTTTTTTTTTGGCTTCAGTCTAATGAACTTTAACAATGGATATCAAATTCTGTCTGGCAGCACATTTTAGCAATGGATCTGATTTTTCAGAACTACTAAGCAAACCTCACCAGTTACAGGAAGAGGAGACCAGCATTTAGAAAACCCTTATCAACCTGTATTCAGATCTCAAACCCAGATCCTTGTAAATCCAGTTTGTAAAAAAGATCTTTGCCTATACCCTCAAAATACAGTACAAATAAACAGCAGGGAGAATTAACTTTATTTTTTCATGTTGATGAAGATTTCTTTGTGTCCCACTTCAATGCTGTGCAGGAAGAAACCAGGCAACAGCACATTTTGTTATCAGGAGTTTGGGCAAAGCTTGAATTGGAAAATGACAGCAACCTTCTTTTGGTCTTCCTGTACTTAAAAAAACCATTGAAATGCCCCAAAATCAGGGAAGAGCTAGATAAAAATACCTTCCTATTAGCTTGGAAACTTATAGGGATATTGAAGTATAGAGGACTGGAGATGTTTTGAAAACAGTAGAAGATGCTGCCACTAAGAGGTCAGTCTTCCTGGAAATCATTAAAAAGCAAAATGCAGAGTTTTCCACTGATTCTATAAATCTTGTCTTGCAAGGGAGCTGAAAGCTGTGGGGACTGAGCTTTAGCTCAGCCAAAATGTAGTTCCATACCAAGGCATTTCCATAATTACTGCAAAAAGACGAGTAAGTCAGCCTGCTGCAGGCTTCCAAGTACAGATGGGATTATTTGATTGCAACATTTCAAAATGCACAAGCTTTGGTTCATATCAACACAATTCACCCAAGTTGCCTTAAGTCTGCAAAGTTAGAATCCCACAAATTGCATCCAACAGGAAAGTTGGGTGAGGTCTTAATGACAGATTTACTCACAGTAGCTGTTTAGCCATTAAAGAGCATAAAGAGAACAAGACAGGGTGTGGGTCCTGTTAAACAGAAGGGAGACAAATCAGGAAGTCAACCCATATTCAGCCTATTTGTTTTTGCTGTCTTCAAAGGCCCTTTAAGAATATCTGTGATTTTTACAGACCCACTGGAGTTTTCATGATCTGCTGACTGTAACTTTTAGAACTATGATATAAAAAAGTCACTTTGTTCAGGGAACGTAAATTTGGGTCCCCAATGTGTTGCTGCAGCTGCATATTCCTCAGTTCTGGCAGTGAGCAAGGGATATCTGTGCTTTTGGTTACTGCTGAACTCCCAATTCTTTTTTACCAACCTTTATAAGCAGGCACACACGTGGCTTAGCTGCAGCAGATTTGCTGGATCAGAAAGTGCTAATGCAGAACTGTGTAAACAAGAAATTCACGATCCAACAAGAAGGTCCTTGTCTGAACCTAGCCTCACTTCACATCTCCACACAACCAAGCCACCCTAATTCCATCTATTTCCAGTTGGTACTTGCCTTTTGCTTTTGGTATCCAGGATGTTCTGCGCTTCAAAGACACAATAACCACCAAGATAATTCCTGAAGCTCTGTGCACTAAAGACATAAATTTGTCTGCAGAGATTTTAGAAGCACTTAAAAACCCCTGTATATTACCATGCTGTTTGTGCAAAAGGCCCTCTTAATGCTTAAGTGCCCTTGGATGCCAAACTAGCATGGCCAGCACAGATATGAACAGGATAACCTAAATCATCTCTTGTTACATCCTGGTGGAACAATGACTTCCTCGTGGCCCAGCAGAAGATTTGGAGAGCTTTGTTCAGCTTGCTTGAGAAAAGTGTTTCACCCAGTACCTGGTAACAATCATAAGCTATGGAATAGGGAGGGTGGTGTCTGGGTAGAGCCTTGCAGAGCAGGTCTAGTGCCATCTGCCAGGAATGGCCTCAGAATTACTCAGGATGGCAAATCCATCACCATTTTTCTGTTCATGGTTTCAGTGGAAGTGGAGATGGAGGTGGCCTTTTGGGCGGTCATAGCCTATGGCTGATTTTTATTGCTTCCAGATCTAGATTTAAATGTCCCAAGCAATCGAGCTGCCACTGGAAATCATTCCATGGTGTAAGAGATTCCCTTGTGAAGAAATTATCTAATGGCATTCTAGGATGGCATTCCTTTGGCCCAGACTTCACCCTCTTTAGACTCTTATGAACACAATAAAATGGACACGTGGGTAATGGGAGGTGCCAGACCTACTTCTGAATGGTCTGGATTGACTGTGCAGCACCACATTTGTGCTCTGGCTTGAATCATGCCTTCAGTACTCACAGGAACATAGAGATCTGCCCAAGCTCATTAGGCCTCCATCTCATCGCAGTCACTGCTCCAGATTTGGTAGAGGCACTCTTTCCAAACTTCTACTCTGCCTTAACAATGTCTCCAAGGTTATCTGCGTAGGACAGCACAAAGGATATGCCTTTGCAGCAAAACCAGATGCAACTGTAGCTAGAATGATTCCTACCTCATTGAAAAGTGCTGCAATATCTCCATTGTGAGTTTGCAAGGGTTTGATAATGGCTTGAAATGAAGACAAGAGTGATCCAAGAAAGAAATGTTGAAAATGTTGTACAGGACACGGAAGCTGCAGTCTGACTATTTACAGCATTAAAGGAAACACTGAGCTTGTGGTGATGGTTTGCAAACATGGGAAGGAAAAGAGAAAGACCCTTTTCAGAGAGGCCTGGAGGCAGCTCTGCTGCAGGCAAGGCTTGGGCTGTCCCTATACAAAGCCAGCACAGCTCCTGCAGTTCTGTGGAACTGTGGTCCAAGGAAGTGGGCACCTTTTGGCAGCACCTACCCCTCAAGCTGCACCTGTGCAGAAAATGGATCACCAGTTCCAAATAACTTGTATTTACCCTGAGCCCAAATGTTTCTTGCCAGCCTTGGTTGAAAGAACTCATCTCTGGAAAAACGGATTTGTACCACAAGGAAATAAATGGGATTTATGAAGTCACTCCCTCTGCAGGGAGATGCAGTTGGTTGAGAGCAGTGTGGAACATATTGTTCTTTGGCTTTGGCATCCCTGGGACCATTCTGCCCATTTGGTCTCACCTCCCTCATAATACACACTGCAGATTCTCCCTATGGGAATCACGAATCAGACTCTTGACTTTTAGCTAATTTAGTGTATTTTCTAGGAACTCATCCAGACTTGATTTAAAGCTGTCAGATGATGGGGAATTTAGGTAAGTTGTTCCAGGAGCTAAAAATGCCTATGGTTATGTGTGTATGCTCATTTTTAGTTTGAATTTTGAGATATTCAACTTTCAGCTACCATATTTCATCATGAATTTGATCTCTTCTGTTGGGGGGAAAACAACCCTATCCCAAATATAAGTTGTAAATATATAGCACATGGTACTAATGCTGTTTGTAGTAATTCTACTCATGAGGAAAATTTACTCCACTTTGAAAGTGAAATGGGCCTCCTTGTGCTTACTGAGCCAGGAGAGATGTTGCACCCTTTACCTCACTGAGCAACAGCTTTCCCTGGTAGCCTTTAATCTGTGAGATGAAAGAGCCTTCTAATACTGTATCAGGAAATTTACCTGCACAGTGTGATTAAGTCTCAAGTAAATTTCTGTTTGCTAAGTTAAATAGAATAAACTTCTTTTCCCCTCCCTCCCCTTTTATGGCTGGTGCAGAAGCTATGGGATGTTCCAAATTCCAGAAAACCCTGATTATCTTCTGTCCAAAAGGCATTTAGTTCTTTCTTTCTCAAGTCAGAAATTGCTAAAGACGTACATTTTGAGATATGCTGCCGACAGGAATTATTATTTTTTTCTACACTACATAAAATAAGGAGACATGAACAGAATGTCTATTAGGAACACATATAATATGAAAGCATAAAAATCTTGTTGTTAAAGACTTTTATAAGATGCTGTAGGATCACAGGCTATTTACTCTGACATCTCTGCAAAAGTTGCTGAAGCTGCCAACATTAAAAAAAAAAACCTTAGCAAAAACAGTGTCTTTAGGGATTTCTCCAGTGATAGTTCTTTATTTATGACTACATTTAAAAAATTTAACTCAATGCATTTGTTTACTTATGATGGGATTGGCTTCCCCCCCATCCCACATGCCTTTGTAGGGGAACAAAGGAGTGCCAAGAGCTAGCCCTATGGCAAGCAGCCTCTTGGGATGAGTTAGTGCTCTCTCTCCAGCATTTTTCACATTATGCCGAGGGCAGGGAGAGAGTCACAGCCTGGCATGTAGGAAGGTAAGAGGAAATTAATCCCTCGGGCTCACTTGGGGGGTTCATACCCAGCCCTTGTGACAAGTGAGCTGGATGGGCACAAGGTCAACTTCCAGCACTGGAGGTGGTGGGGGGAGTCCAGAGAAAATTTCAACAAGGGAAAAACAGTCACAACCTGAATCCACCATAGCCAGCAAACCCTGGCCTTTACAGCTGTCTCATCACCCTCAGAATTAACACCCCCTTTTTACCCCACAATGGATGCAAATCCCCAAAACCACAGCCATAAAGAGAGGGATGTACCTGCTCCTTGCCCCCACTCTGAAAAACCCCAGGTAATTTGGAGGGAAACAGAGCCAAAATGTAGATGAGAAAGCAAAAACAAGCCAATATGGGGACAGGGAATGGCAGAGATGTGCTCAGTCAGGTCACCAAAACCTGCACCCACTTGGATTTCTGCAATAGCGATGCCATCATCATTCTGTGCTTCAAACATCCAGAAATGCCCAAACAGAGGCACCCCAAAGCCTGCTGTTAAAGCTTCCTGTACCTTAAATACCCTTGCAGTTTCCAGTAGTAAACGAGTGCACATTTTTTACATTAAAGATGGAATGAAAAGGTTTTGAACGCGCTGGATTTCTGCCTGGCTGCGGGACTGGATTGTGTTAGAGAAACTTCACAGGGCTTTAAAAGGGATTGTGTAAGGGCAGCCATGCCCCTCTGAAAAATAAATGTCTCTCTGGCCTGAGTTTTGTTTCCCCATTGTCTCCCTTCAGCAGCCCAGTAATCCCAGTGCTTTGCTGTTTTGCTTTGTGCTATTCAGAAGGAAACCCCTTACACAATGGGACCCCTTTGGCACAGGCAGGACATCAGGGGTGTTGAGCTGTGAAGAACTCTGTCAGTTGTAAGCCCGGTCAGAACCAGCACGGGGTGTGTTTTTGTCCCCAGAATTTGATTGAAACTGGGAGGGAAAAAAGGAAGGAGAAGGAGGAAGAAAAAGAATGCAGGGGACAGAAGAGAATGTGCAGAACTCTGAAGTCTCAATAGTTGTAGGAATGTCCCATTTCCAAGCACCACTGGATGAGCAAAGGAAGTTTGAAATCCCAGTCCTCACTTCCACAGATGCTTCCCAGGCTTGCAAAACCCCTGTCCCCAGGGAGCAGAGGATGCTGAGCCCTTCCTGAACCTCCCACAGCCCTGGACATGCCATCAGGGACAGCATCAGCACACAATGCTCATTTTCCATCCGTCCTCTCTGAGGATGTGTTTTTGCCACGCAAGGGCTGAATGTGGAGCTCGAATGTCTCCTCGGAGCAGTGATGATTTACCATGTTGGAATAAGTCTGTAAAGTGGCTTTTACAGAGCAGCAGGCCTCCAGCCAAGGGCCGTGTTTTTTTTTTTTTTGTACATACTTCTGAATGGCAGAAATTGGCATTCATCTCTCCAGGCAGGTTTCTGAAATGTATACTGTCCTTTAAATGATTCCTTAATATTTAATATCATGGTAGGATGAAGTCTGATTTTATGGTTAAAAATGTCAATTTTCACAGCTGATTGAACTTGTTTAAATGGCAAGCAGTTTACTTGTATTGAAAACCATATAAACAAATCAACTTATTTACTGATATTAAAAGAAGAGGGTACTTTATACTCCGAAACCTTTCAGTTTTTGAAACTGAAAATGAGCTCAGATGACTAAGTTCATTTTGCAGTTTCCCCCCCAATGGCAGATTGATTGTAGTTTATAAAGCAAGCCCATGTATCTGGCAGCAAAAGGAATTGCTTAAGATGCTAAGCCACCCTTTCAAAAGTCCTCCGTAATTAATTATCAGCTGCTTGCAAGTCCATTCTGTTTTTCTTTTTGTTTGTATTACTTTAATGGTGACTATAACATACATATAATGAGAAAAGCTGTGTCTTATAAACATACAAATAAATCTTAAGACTTTAAGCAGGATTAGGCAAGCTAAAAAAAAAAAACCAACAAAACCCACCCTGAAATCCAGATGCGTAGAATCACAGAATCAGCTTTGTTAATGCATTCTTAACTCTGAAGCCAATTAAAGCATTCATGGACATGAAGGAACCAGAGTTCATACTGGCACAGATTTCCTCTGCCTCTTCATAAAAATAGCTGGAAGATTCAGTCCGATATCTGTGGTACTAAAAAAAAAGAAAAAAGAGAAAACAAAAAAATAAAGGTATTTTATTTTGATTCATGGGATCAGGGAATATAAAGTTATCTGGATGTGGCTAGCTAGCCTCATTAATTGGTCTAAGGATTTTCCCAAAAGTTCTTGTGGATGGAGGAGTTTGAAATCCATCCATTAGAGGGCAATGCACTATCCATAGTGATGTCCTGGAGACAGAGCAGCAGCAGGAGCTTCAGGAGGGGACAAAGAGAAGGACAGAAGTGATAATAAGGAAGAAGGGCAAAGAGAAAATCCAAGAATGGGGGCTTGGGTGGTGCCTGAAAGATGTGCTGGATGATGGGAGCCAAAAGCAAATAAACAGAGGGTAACATGGAGCACCAGACCCCTGACAACATCTGGCTGATGAGACCTACAGGTGTGTCCCAAAGGAGAATAGTCCAAGAGGAGGATTCTTCTCAGGACAGTTGTCATCACCAGCTGGGTGACCCTCATGCAGTATCCACAGGAATGATCAGTGTGAACTTGGGGTTCCACTGGTAACTGAGATCAGTCTTTAATATCTGAAAGGCCTTAAAATTTTGAGCAAGCAAGTGGAACAACCATCTGCCTCTGAAAGCTAAAAAAAGTGAAAAATGTTGATCTCTCCCAAAGTATTCCCAGGGACATGATGTTTTTGAGGAGCTTGTTTAACTTCCAGCTCTTGCCCCCAGGGCAACTAGTGAATTTGCTGTCTGAGGCAACCGCTAAGGCTTCCCTTGAGAGTATCAATTCCCCATCACCTTCCCACAGTGCTGATGGATCTGCTTCTTTGGAGACTTTCCTGGAAGCAGCCCCAACATGAGGAAACCAATCCAACCTGCAATGCCTGGAGATGCCCCCATCACCCATCCCAGGCTAGACACAGGTCCACAGCCTGGCTCAAACCCCTTCCAGGGGCCATCAGAGCTGTCCCCCCTCCCTGGCTGGAGCCTGCAGGGCTGCTCTCAGCAGGCAGCTGGGATGTGCCCTCCTTTTCTTTTCAGAAGAGGGCTGGCCCATGTGGATGACAGCACTTGGCAGGTAGATGGGAGGATGGATGGCAGGCTGCAGTGGTCCCTGGTCCAGGCACAGCCTCAGGAAGCACTGTCTGGGAGCAAAGGAGCAGCACTGTGAGCCTTGCTCACCAACCACCTTTTTATATTGCACAGAGCTCTGAATGATGGGGCAGAAATTGTTCAGTGAAGAGAGAGCGAAGAAGGCACTTGGATATCACTGAGACAGCTGCTTTCAAGAGAAGAGTAATTTGTCTAATACACAATCTGTCACCCTCCATTCGTGCTGGAAAAGTGAGGAGCTGCTGGAAACTAACCACACATATGGTGACATTGCTCCATCATTAGCTTGGGTAGGAGACAAATCTCCCTGCATGGCTTTGGCATGCTGCACTGCAAACACTTATCTCTTGGGCTCGTGTTAAAGACTGGCCAAGATGGACCCTTCCTTCCACCTGCTTTCCCTCACAGGCTGTGTTGTCACCACACAGCCTCCACCAGGAAATAAATGTTTCTCCTGACTCCAAGCAACTTGTTCCTGGAAAAAGTTAACTGGTTACACTGGGGAGCTGTATGCCATGTATTTGATGAAGCAAAGCCCAGTATATATACATACATATAAATCAGCAATTTTGGCTCCAAGTGTAATTCCTCCCCAAATCAAAAAACACCTCTGGAAGAGGCATCTTCTGTGGGATTTTAGAGTGTGCAGAAATGGATATTTCCTCTGCAGTGTTTTCCTAATAACTGTCTCCAAATGGAGCTCTTCCCACTCACTGGGATTTCCTCAGGCTTCATTTTGAAGGACCAAGGAGGGTGAGGAGTATTTATTACACTAATAATAATAATTAAATAACTACTAATTCCATTACCATGTCTAATAATGATGATAACTGCCTGCAAATTGTTCTTTCAGGGCTCTCCCTACAGCAACAGAAATTTTATGGTGGCTCTCCCAAAGATGCCTGAGGACCACTGCATAAATATTAATGGGAAAGGGGGGTCTGGGTCCTCCTGACAGCACTGAAATACTCAACCCCACTGGACAGAGGCTCATGCACAGCAGTTTTGAGGTAGTATTAGCAGAGTTATTTCAGATTTACACCATGGCAAGCAGGAGCAGAGTCAGGCTCTGACCATTTAGCAGAGCCTATAAAACAGCGGCGCACACACCTGGCTTCCCACGAGCCTCGACACCTCCACGTCAATATTTATTTCCAGCCCTTCTGACTTTCCTCTGGCATTCAGATGTACAGCCAGCCTCTGCTAAATATTTTATTTGTGTTGTGTGTGGCTGGAACAGGTTTGTGCCGGGTGAGGGGTGGGCTGTGTTTGAACACACACCGTCCACAAGGCCCTTCTGTGCGCTGGCTGTGCTCCCCGCGGCAGCTGCAGTTGGTCCCAGGTGTGCACAAACATCCTCACCTCGTGTTCATCTGCCAAAGACAGCAGCAAAGCTTCAAAAGGGCTGTGGGATGCAGATCCCAAAAGAGAAACCTCCCCCAAAGAAGGGCTAGCCGGCTCCTATCTCCTTTTGCAACCAGCAGAATCTGTTTATGAAGTTGCAAGGGCACGAAACCACTTTGGAAGCAAAATAAACTCCAGCACTAAATGAATTATGTTTTCTTGGAAAAAAGGACTGGGCACAATGAAGTAAAGCAACATAATCTTTCCATGCCACCCGTCTTCCCCAGCCTTGCCCCTTTCTCAAACCACAGGACTTGCTGTTTGCCTAGGAAAACCAGCTCCCAGGTCATTATTCTGATGCACAAACACGCTGCCAGCTCTACAGAGCTGGCTCAGCTGCCTGGATCGTGGATGAAATTTTATTCCAATAACACTGAGGCGGGTTTCTCTTTATGCTAATCCCCTGTGCTTCAGGGTGTCACAGTGCAGGGGAAGCAGAAAATCATGCTTTATGAGTGTGATCAGTCTGCAGACTCAGTATCACTTCCCTCCCAATCTCACCTGCCACAGTCAGCCAGAGATCATAAATACACCCCTAATGCCACGATTAGCATATGCTCTTGAAAGAAAATTGTGCTTGTAGCAAGAGTCCCCAAGGGCCAGTATCAACAGAGAGACATTACAGACAGAAACTGGAGATCAGGGCTGAGCTTTCAAGTCTGTGCTCCCTCGCTAGGCAATGGTCTCTGCAGAGATTATTCCTGCTTTTATCAGAAACAGACATTGCAAAAGGGCTGCATGTGGTAACTCTGCTTCGACTTATGGTGAGACCATCTTTTTGGTGGGGCAATAAACAATGCCAGGCTTCCAACTGAATAATTATGAAAAAAAAACCAAACCAACCACCCTATTATTTAGCTTAATATTCTTGCTCTTTTCCATTAGTTTTATAAACTGCTCCTGGCAAAGGGAACCAACTCTCCTGCCAGCTCTGACAAGAGAGATTGACAGGGCTCCTGCACAAAGCAAGAAGGACAGATGAAGGAGAGGAGAAAGCAAAGGTGAGGAACAAACCTGGTCTTTGATTTGGGTGTTTGCCATGTCAAAGCAAGGTCCCATTTTGCACACCATTTTTTCTAGGAGTATCCTGGGCACCTGCTTAGGGGTTTGCAGCTGGGGTACAATGCACTGTAAACCCTCCCTAGCAGCTTTGGAGGAGTGTGGGTTTGTCTATTGCCTGCTTTAACAAGCCTTTGATCTTCCTGAAACTCCAAATGGGATCCAATTGCAGCCATAATCATAAATAAGTGAAAAATATAAAATAGGTAACAAAAGCCACATAAATGTGTTGCCACTTGAAGGTTTCAAATTCCTCCCTTACTCAGCGTGGTGCACCTAAATAAATGGAAACAGCAGACCTGCTGAGGAGGAATAGTGACATTTTGTGGTGCCTGATTTGTGATGCAAAGGGGATGCTGGGGGGCAGTGGGGACAAATTTTCACTTTATATTCTGCTCAAATGAGACAAAGATTACAGTTAGGAGTCAAGTACTATCAAATTATTTATTGAATTCTGTTGGGGTGGAGAAGGTATTTGCTCTTTTTTCCAGAAAAAAATATTGATTTTAAGGATGGCTTTGATATCAATTAGGCTCAACATGAGAGACAGGCAGTCACTTTGTATAGGGAATTTAATTAAAAGCTCTGTACTTAGTCAGAAGAGTGTTCTAAGGATAAAATTGTTTTCCCCCTTTGGGTCAATTTTCTGTTATGTTTGTATAATGCAATTAAAGAAGGACCCATGCCAAGCAATACTCATGCCTGGTATAAAGCTCTCCATGCATAATGAGTGACTTCTTGGACTTCCAGTCCACAATAGATTAAAGAGTGTTAGCTGCATTTAGATGTTATTTTATTTTATTGCTACAAAGAACAAATTCTCACAGGTGCACCCCTTTTATAAGGCCCTACAAGGACTGCTTAGTCACAAGTAAGGAAATTATGAGAAGGGTGGAATTCTACAAAACTCTTTTCTTTTGAAAAATTAGAAGTAAAAACTGACTTGATCTGAAACAGTTGAAGTTCACAGTTAGTTACTAATGAGGGGCCCATCTCAGAGCTTGTAACTAAGATTAGTATTTAATATAAAATAAGGGCACATAAATGGGCAGATTTTTTGACAAAGAGCTATAAGGAGCACAAACCTAATGTCTGTTTGTTGGCCTGCAGCTGAATCAGTTACACTGGCTACATGAAGGTCTTGCACAGAGCTGGTTTTCAGACCAAGACCCCCCATCACTCCAGTGAGTTTTGGAGCATCTGTTGTCTGGTTTTCCCTGCAAAAAGCTCAGGAAGGATCACAACAATCAACTGGCAAAACTCTGAACCAGAGCTGGCCTCAGAGGATCCTGCAGACTGCAAATGCTGCAGTCCTGTGACCTCTCTGCAGACTCCTCTTGCCACTCTGAGTATGAACAAGGGGATTGTGCCCTTGACTTACACACATGGAAGTCTGGAGCTATGGGGATAGAATCATTGAACCCCAGAATTGTTTGGGTTGGAAGGGACCTTAAAGATCACCCATTTCCAACCCCTGACATGGGCAGGGACACCTTCCACTGTCCCAGGCTGCTCCAAGCCCTTCCAACCTGGCCTTGAACACTTCCAGGGAGGGGATATCCACATCTTCTCTGGAAAACCTGTTCCAATGCCTCACCACCCTCACAGGGAAGAATTTCTTCCTAATAAACTAAACCTACCCTCTTTGAGTTTAAAGCCACTCCTCCTGTTCCCATTGCTGAATGCACTTGTACAAAGTTCCTCTCCAGCTCTCTTGGAGCCCCTTTAGGCACTGGAAGGGATTCTAAGGTCTCCCCAGAGCCTTCTCTTCTCCAGGATGAACAATCCCAATTTTTTCAGCCTAACTCTATAGGAGAGGTGAATATCCAGCTCTCTGATAATCTTTGTGGACTCTTCTGGATTAGTTCCAACAGGTCCATGTCTCTCTTGTGTTGAGGGCCCCAGAGCTGAACACATCAGGTAAGATCTCATGAGCAAAGGAGGAGAATCATCTCCCTTGACCTGCTGGCCACCCTTCTTTTGAGGAGAGACTTGGATTTCTAGGCTGCAAGAACACATTGCCTTGATTCTGAATTTGTATGATTTTATATATGTGTGTGTGTATATATATATATATATGTATTTAAAAATATACAGGACTCTGATTCTACATCTATATATATGGTTCTGAATGCATTTTGAATACAGCTCGTTTCCTTTTTGCATATGGTATCCTTTTCTTAAAAACTATTTCCATCTCCTCTATTTTAACTCCTTATTAGAGATGCAACAACTAACATTTCATCCTGGACGGGGGGAAAGGGCATCCAAATCCCTTCTGATTTTCTAGGAAAATCACAACTACCTTTCGTTTGCTGGGGGATACACAGCAACTCCAGGCTGTTTCTGTTGCAGGATAAGGCAGGATAGCCAGGAAAACTCAGCCCTGCTCTGAGTGAAGCTGGTGGGAGACCCTTCATCTCAGCAGAGTCAGAGCTACCCTGCAGAAGAACTGAAAATCCCAGCCCCAACTTCAGAGGAAAAGTGCAAAGCCAGACACGCACAGGAAAGGAGCCAAAAGAAACTGGCATTGTGGAGGATGATTCCTGCCTTGTGTACTGCAGTGTTGGGTACCAGGGAAAATAAACACATCAGACAGACATGTAAACAGAGAAGAGAAGCACAGACAGACACAGGAACACACGGGGCTGCTGCCAAACCTGCTCAAGTCAATGAGAACCCAAGGATGGATGTACCAGTGAGTTCAGAACAGGTTCAGGTAACAGAAGGGGTAAGGGAAAAGACTCTGCTCATTAGAGTGTCTGCTCAGACAGCTCAAGCAGACACTGAGCCTCTCAGAACAATGCACAAACATCTCCTTACCCCCCTGTGCTCTGCTGCAGTCCTCACAGGTCCTCCTGGAGAGGCAGAAAGCCCAAAGAATCTCCTGCAGCACTGGAACCCTCCCCACATGGCCTGCAGCATCCTCTGCAGATCTTCTGTGCTGGAGAGGGTTTCTCTCAGATGGAGTTTATTACACATTGCAAAGCTGGTGGATATTTGCTCTGATGCAATTATGATTTTACAGCAGGAGGCTGCAAATCACTCAGGAGCTTGGCTCACCAGTGGGGCCTGGGATTTTTGGGAGCAGATAGGCAACAAAACACCTTGGGGGATGTTCACCTCTCTTGCCTTCCCCTCTGTGTCTGTCAGGAGTTTCAGCCTGTGCTGCACCAGCCCCATCCCCTCACTGCTACAGCAGCAGCAAGGCTGCTATTCAAGTAAAAAAAAAGCATTTACTTGGCAATCACATGAACAGTAGGAAGGACTGGGCTGCATTGGTGTGTCTTCTCCAGTCACTACACTACTTGGCCTCTGCATTCTGCATTGTTTCATCTCAGTTTGAACATAATTTCTTGCAACTATTTACAAGGTAAAAGAGATGAGAGGCTGCCTTGGTTTTTGAAGCTGGATGCGTTTTTCTTGTCTTCACTGCTAAGCCCAGCCTTTAGGAATCCCAGAACCCTATATCAAAGCATGGAGCAGGGAGGATTCCCCTGAGTAGAGGAGGATCAGGTTAGGGAACATCTGAAATATATCTGAAAATGTCTCTTGCCTTCCCCTCTGTGTCTGTCAGGAGTTTTCAGCCTGTGCTGCACCCGCCCCATTCCCTCTCTGCTGCAGCAGCAACAAGTTCCAGGACCCTTTGCCCCCGTCACAGAACGTATGGAGGCTGTGACCCCTCAGGAGGCCCCATGTTCCAAGTGATTTCTCACTTCAGTGCCATATGGATATGTCAGCACATGCAGCCTTTTTTTTTCCTTCTTCCCCTCCAATTTCCATCTGCTGAGAGAGAGCTGGACTGCAGGGCTTTGCAAGCAGTAGATGAAAATGTTAAAAAACTGGAAAAAAAGCCCACAGTGTTGTTCAGGGGACGTAAAAATAATGTTGTTTGTTGGATCTGGTTTTTCTGCTGTAGACAAGGAAAATGTCTTTTCTTCTCTCCTTGTGCCCTGTTCAGTAAATCCTTCACTCTAGCAGAAGCTTTGCCTCAGGGACATGCCCAGACACACAGAATTCCTTCAGTTTTAGTGGGGCCCTTCCAAACTTGGCCCTTTTGGGAGCTGAAATGTGGCTGGTTCACTGGCTTCCACTGATTTCCCCAGAACCAAAAGCCAGCCAGTTGCTCCAGCTACCCAGAACAACACCAAGCTCTCAGTGATTAGTATTCTGATATTTCTTTTGGGTCCTATAATCACTTATTTCACAAAAAATGTGGACATCTTGACATCAGACTTGATATGCTTTCCCATCATAACATGGATCCTGAAGCAAACTCAAGCCATGGGTTGATGACACCACTTCTGGCTTTGGGGTCAAAGTTTTGGATCTAAAAGACCACATTTCAGAGAGAATTGGTTTGGTAGGGGCTTATTATCTGTTCAGAACTATTCAGAGATTCACCCCATATGAGGAATTTTTCTGTTAGTCTTCCCACAATTATCTCAAATCATTCCTGCAAGTTCATGGGAGGTATGGGGTTGCTCAGACTCAGGTCTGTAGATGTGTCTGATCTGGCCTGACACTAGAGACCATGGAAATGTGATTTTAAATTTGCAGCAGCAGGGTTCCCTTTCACAAGATGCCCTTCCAACATGTTAAGTTTCAAATATTTTGTAAAAGGAGAGGTGTGGGAGCAGGGGCAGCACCTGAAGTCATCTGCAGCCAAGTGCTCTTAACCAGCCTCAGAAATGAAGGAAAGATGAGCAGATTTCTGATGACAGGCAATATGCTGGGTGATGAAAGTGTGAGATGAGCCACTGCCACCCAGGCTACAGTAAAGAAAGATGCCCATTACTCCCCAGAAGGAAGAGACTCATTTATCCAATCATCATATGCAGGTAAAACAGCAAGGGAGGTTGCACAAGACAAAACAGACCAGCACAGAAGCCCTCCCTTGTGGAATAAAGTTCAACAACACAAATGGAGCATTGTGTACCTGCTTTCAATGCATTTTAGCTACACCCTTTAATCAGAGATCTGGCTAAAAGGGAAAACCTCTCACTACCAGCAGTCTTGGGAGCTAGAAATTCCCCAGGATGGTCGTTGAGTGTCATAGGTTAGGACTTACTGGTGGGAAGGAACACTGTTGCAGATATCTTTTATGAAAAATCCTTTCCTTAGGACTTTTCCTCCTGAGAAGCTGAGAGGCCTCAACAACAAAATATAAACATTGATTATCTGCTGCTGTGGAATGCAACAGGTGCATCTGTGATTGGTCTCATGTGGTTGTTTGTAATTAATGGCCAATCACAGCCCAGCTGGCTCAGACAGAGAGCCGAGCCACAAGCCTTTGTTATCATTCTTTGCTATTCTACTCTAGCTAGCCTTCTGATGAAACCTTCTCTTCTATTCTTTTAGCATAGTTTTAATGTAATATATATCATAAAATAATAAATCAGCTTTCTGAAACATGGAGTCAGATCTTCATCTCTTCCCTCATCCTAAGACCCTGTGAACACCATCACAGAGCATCAACAGTGGGACCTGCCCTGCACTTCTCACTCCCCACTGCTCAGCTCAGCTGGAGCCCTGCTGCATGGAAATGCTCCCCAACACATCCAGTCCCCATCCATGGATGGGAGAACACATCCTTTTTCCTATTTAATTCCTCCATGCACTCAACTCCACACAACTCACCCTGTCAGTGTGGGGTGTCCCACATTGGGGGATGGAGCTGCTGACACACAGGTACTTGCAGTGCCCAGGCTGCACCTCCACATCCATTCCCCCAACACTCAGACCATTCCTGCTCCCTGAGCCTGTAGCAGCAAGAACAGAGTTACCCTCCTTGGAATAACTGTGAAACCAACACTGAGCAGAAATCCCCGCCATGCTGTTTAAAAAGCACATTTCTATCAGGCTCACATGCCAGCCTTGTATTATGTTCCCTCTCTCTGCCACCCAGTAAGGAATCCTGCAGAGACAATGCTGGTCCCTGTGTCTCCGAGTGGCACAGCTCCTGCTGGCAGCAGGGCTGCATCCAGCACCCAGCAGAGCATCCTTGCTGCTCCCTGTACCCACCACCCATGGAGCCTCAGCCCCCCAGCCCTGCTGCCACCCCCCTGGGGTCACAGCAGCTCCTCAGCCCTACACAGAGCTCTGTGCTCCTCATATGGCACCCCCATTTCTCTGCCCTCCAAGCCTGCAAGGATCATGTTGGGAAAAAACAGCAGGTCCCTACCCCAGCCCACGCAAGGCAATGGGAGTTCTCCCACTAAATTAGGTCCCCAAGGCATTTGCCTCAATGGCCAATAACCTTTTAAATGAATTATTTTCCTGTGCTGGTTTCAGGAGGCTCAGCTTGTACAGTTATTTCAAAAGACACTGCTACAGGCATGATCTTAACATTTAATTACATAACATTTTAATAAGTGCTCGAGAGCATTTGGAGATGTCTCCCACCCTTTCTGATTCTGCCAGGTTTGTTTCTCCTAAAATAAATTTGAGCAAACAGTGCAAATCAGGGTCTAGTTCTTTCCAGCTACTAAGATCTCCTTAAATTTCCCCAATGAGTACAGACTCTCTGCAATAGACAGATCCTCATTCATTTTGGGAAGAAACTGGGACGGAGAGAGTGGGGGAGAAGAAAAGACAGAGAGGAAAAAAAAGGAGGCTTATGTTTCAAAGATCACTACAGGCCAAATATTCTCAGGCACCCCGGCTTTTACAGAGAAATCCTTAACTGTATAAAAATGGAAACACTTCAAAGATAAAATAAATAATTTAATAATAGTCTGCTTCTCCAAAGGGTTTTGAACAAGTTTTAGATTTGCCAGTGAATGTTTCCCTTAGGCTGTAGGCCAGTGGAAGAAAAAAAGACACAGTGTGCCTCTTCTTTCGTAAAATGTACTTTGTGTTATTTTATTTCTTGATAAGACTCAGAAACAATTCTTTCCCCTCTCACCCTGCCTTCACAGAAAAAAAAGAAGTTTGTTTTATTCTTTTTAAGAAAAGCCAAGGATTGTACAGATGCAAGCAATCTCTTACATACAACACACACTAAAATAATTGCTTAGATGGATCCAAATCTATCCAGATTGCATATTTTCCTTTCTAGTTGTCTCATTTACAATCACCCACTGAGAAGAACATCAGATTCTTCAGCCAGGTGTGTTTAAAGGGAAGCCATTTGAAGACCCAAGAGCCTTTTGTGTAATTAAGAGAGTATTTATAAGCAATGCTTTGCAGTAGTTATAGGCTTGTAAGGAAAATTCACAGGAGTAAACTGTGGCATTAGTGGATGTAACATACTTAAAAGGTAAAATAGGCTGCTATTCAAGTAAAAAAACGCATTTATTTGGCAATCACATGAACAGTAGGAAGGACAGGTCTGCATTAGTGTCCTCTTCAGTCACTACACTACTTGGCCTCTGCATTCTACATTGTTTCACTTCAGTTTAAACACCATTTCATGCAATTATCTACAAGGTAAGCGAGATGAGAGGCTGCCTTGATTTTTGTGTCTGTTGTGTTTTTCTTGTCTTCACTGCTAAGACTAGCCTTTAGGAATCCCAGAACCCTGAATCAAAGTATGGAACAGAGAGGGTTGCTCTCAGTAGAGTAGGATCAGATTAGGGAACATCTGAAATATCTGAAAATACAGAAATCCCTGGAACTTTATGGTGTGCACCCAGTAGCACTGAAGGACCTGGCCAAATGTCACTGTATATTATTTTTGGAAGATCATGGCAACTGGGACTGGTTCCTGAGCAGTGGAAGAAAGCAAATGTCACCAAGGTCTTCAACACAGTCCAGTCTACCCTGCCTTGATCCTTGGGATGATGATGGAGCAAATCTCCATGGGAGCCTTTTCCAAACACTTAAAGAACAACAAGGGGGTGGATAAATATCTAATGTGGGGTGTACAGAAGATGGAACCAGATTCTTCTCAGTGGATCCTATACCGGGACAGGATAAGAGGCAATGGGCATATATTGAAATATGTACAACTCCATTTAAATTAAATAAATACTTTTTTACAGTGAGGGTGGGTGGTCTGTTGTAATAAGACACAAATTGAATTATACTCACATGCTGAGATGTCCAAGGCAAAATCATGTTTATTTTTGGACTTTGATATTTACAGAGTTCCAAAAGTGACCATGGATTGGAGGATGAAATTGCTACCTCTCCAACCATAGTGGTCAAACCAACACTTCATCAATTCTTTCATCCTCCAGAAAGGAATCCAAAACAATTATTATTTACATGAAAAGTGTGTGAGAAACTGCATTACAAATATGTAAATATCAGAAGGCTTGGAAGAACTTTAGAAGAACAGGGTGGCAGTGGTCAAGCACTGAAACAGGCTGCTAGAGACTGTGTGCCAGAGATGCCAAACCTCAGCTGGAACAGGTCCTGGCCAACCTGTGGCCCTGTTCTGGGTGGGTACCCTGTCCCCAGCCTTTGCAGAGCCATCCCCACCTCACTGAGGGCAGGGAGATCTCTCTCACCAGGAGTGGACCAGCTGTTTCTGTGGTTTTGGGCGTTACAGGCTGTGGTGCAGGCTCCAACAATGATGACAATAAAACCAGTCCTTTCCAATGATTTCACCACCTCTTTATTTTATTCTGTGGTTTTCCCATGTTATCTGAGCACAGATGCCTGTGATTTCTTTTCCTGATCCATTACCCTCCCGGTTTTAACCTCTTCCTACCCAGTAGTTTTCCTTTACCAAGGTGTGTTTAGACATTTCTATGGAGTATAAATCTTAAGCCAAATTAATATACATATACCCAAATTCAAGGGTGGTAGTGAGGTCCATACTTAGTCCAGCAGAGAGGAAATCAGAGGAAGTGATGGATGATGAACGAAAGGTAAAATATCTCCCTTAAATATCTCCCTTGCACCATAACCCTTTCTTCACTTTTCCATGGCTGCAGCCTTGCATTCACCATTATGCAGATTGCCTTTGAACAAGGTTTTTGCAAATGGGATGCTGACACAGGGCAGGAGGATCTTGCTGCAGATATCCAGTCCCTCAGTGCTGGAGGTGTCAGAGCAGGAGACTCATGGGCTTTGTAATGGCAGATTTGGGAAGGAAAAGGTTGTATTATGGCAAAAGCAAATGAGAATGCTGGCCTAAGAATTTGGGTAATGGCTTGACCCTCTTGAACTAGCACAAATCAAGGATTATTCTGTTGCCATCCAGTGAGTTATGTGGCTGTAAAACTGGTACAAGTGGAGAAACAAGCTCTACATCTTCCTGACGCTGTGTCAGTAAGAAACATTTTGACTTATTTTGTCTGTGCCACCCTGATGTTTACCACCATAACTGCTTCCTTTGACTTTTTTTTTTTTTATTATTGGTTCACTTTAAGCTGTTCTATATAGATACACAATATTACCTTTAATGTGCAAGATCATCATTCGGTCAACACATCATTCACCAGCAAGGTGACATTTGGGCAAAATGGGGAATTTTCACTTCTCCCTTTCCTGTCTCCTGCTCCCTACCAAACACGGGATATACATGGAGATAACATACTGGACCTGATCCTTATCCTTGTTGCAGCCTTGGCATTGATCTGGATTTACACAGATGTAGCAGAACAGAACTGAGCTTGCTGTCTGTCTCTTTTTCATGCACACACATCACGATTTAGGATTTTGTTCTGACTTCAAAGCAAATGCAGGATGTAGATTAATATGCTCTACCTCAAAGGAAGTTGTCACCAGGCACACAAAGTGCTTCTTCTTTTGTGATAACTCATAATTTATCAAAGAAAATCAAATCAATTTGTTGGTAAAAGAAACATGTTTTTCATGAATTTAGACCACGAAGGAGGTTTCGATGACAAAGCAGGAGAAGGCTGAATTAATCAGACTTGGCATCTAACACTTAGTGGGGAAGAGCACAAAGCTCAGCTGGAACATTTACTCTCCTGGGAGCTCAGTCCCCAGATGGCAGCCTTATCCCCTAGTGTCACTCGCCCTCTCCTCCCATCTCCCTGCTGCTCTTTGCCCTCTGTAGATCAATAACTGCAGGGGGAGGATGTAAAACCCCAGCACACCCTGGTGCAAATATCTGCTGGGGGTACAGGTCACTGGAGATGGAGCCAGCAGCTGATCCATGCAGAACAGCCCATGTCCCTGTGCTTCCAGGGCACTGTCCCCTGCCACAGGCACAAAAAATGAAGGCCAATTTCATAACATACCTAGAAGCTGTCCCTCAAAGCTGGGCAGAGTTTTTCTCTCACCTCCCAGCGTTTCAGACTCAGGGTTTCCATTAGTGACCTCTCCATTTAGTTCAGAATCAAGGAACTTTCTGCAAACACAAAACAAACAAAAAAGCTGGGAGAAGAATAGGACAGATGATGGCATCAAATGAAAGGAAGAGCAGAGCAGCATCCTACAGCTTAAAGAGAAAGGTGATAGCTAAAATAGTCACGTCTAGCACACATCCAATCCCGGGGCTGGATCCCAAGGGACATTGTGTGCAGACAGACAATACAAAGATTGTTATGAACAAGGATTACTTCACCACCTCCTGCAGCCACTTCAGAAGACAGTTAAAGGTAAGGCTTGAAAAGTGCCTCAAAAAACTGCAGCATGTCTGAGGGCAAAAAGTGTTATATTTATAAACCAACAGAACTGAAAGCGCTGGTGCTGGAAGGAAGATACTCTCAGTCTCAGGGCAGGTTCAGGTAGAGCTTAACTATTCCTGATGTTTTCTAACCTGTTTTCTTTTAACCTCTAGACTCTCCAACAAGGAAGATGCTACACCTTCCCCAGGGGATATCCAAGCAAGGATTTGTGACAGTGTTCACAGGGGTCTTAGGATGAGGAAAGAGACGAGGATCTGACTCCATGTTTCAGAAGGCTTGATTTATTATTTTATGATGTATATTACATTAAAACTATACTAAAAGAATAGAAGAAAGGATTTCCTCAGAAGGCTAGCTAGAGTAGAATAGCAAAGAATGATAACAAAGGCTTGTGGCTCGGCTCTCTGTCTGAGCCAGCTGGGTTGTGATTGGCCATTAATTACAAACATCCAACATGGGCCAATCACAGATGCACCTGTTGCATTCCACAGCAGCAGATAATCAGTGTTTCCATTTTGCTGTTGAGGCCTCTCAGCTTCTCAGGAGGAAAAATCTTAAGGAAAGGATTTTCCATAAAAGATGTCTGCGACAGGGATTGCCAGGAGGCAGCAGGGAGCAGACCCCCCCTGTTTAGATGCAGAAGAAGAGTTTAGCTGTGCACAAGAAAGCTGTGCTGGGCTACCTGTCCTCAGGTTCCCAGACCATTTCATTCACTAGCACAGGTACAGCCCTCTTCTAATAAAGCCTTTTTATATTTGCAAGCAATCTCCTCACCTTTTTAGCAACATTTTCTTGTAGTTCTAATGGATTTTCTCTGGCTTGGAGGACCAGAGCTGCACACTGCACAAAAGATGTGGGCACACCTTTAGTTCAGTGTGAAATTTTTGGAAATGTTTCATTTTTCTGTTGAGACCACCCGATAAGTAGTTGGCAACATTGGGCAGTACTGCTGGAGTCTTGATAATCTTAAATTTAATAAATGCACACATTCTTGGGATCTCAATAATTGAAAGAGTCTGGTTACAGCAATTCAAGAAAAGAAAGGATGATTTTCCCTGCTGGCATGGTTTTATGTAATTGTATTATTACTTGTTCCTTTTTGAAACCAAGTCAAATGAAATGTGCCCTCTCATGATGCATTTTTAACAGGCTGATATAATTCCTGAAGTACAATATTCATGGCACCAAAATGCTCTTCAGTATTAATTACTATGACAGTGACACAGAGTTTTTTTGTCAAATGCCTTTGGAGCTTAGCTGGTCAAGGCTTCTTTTCATCATTTATACATTTCTCTCCACAGTAACTCCTGCTAAGCTTGTGATGCAGCCTGAACCCAGCAGATGGGCCAGGTTACATCATGGGAGAGCAGAAATACAAAACTCTGAATCTCCAAAGTCTGCTCTGGAGACAGACACGATGTAAGATCCTTGTCAGGGTGAGCACAAACCACATCCTCTCAAATTTGTTCTTATTAATGAGAAATAACAAGACCAGCTGTAATTTATATATGCTGGTTGGTCATGATTTTCTTTGTACAAGCAGCCAACATATGCTTTCAGTCTAGCATCACCTAGTTCAAAGCAAACAATAAAAAAGGACAAATGTCAAAGGGCTGTGAACATCAGCTCAGCAAGTGTGCCTTGTCTGCAGCACACAGTGGCTGTGCCAAGGTTCAGTGACAGCCTCTTGCCACATAGGCAGAGATTGGAGCTGCACAGGAGTGGCTTGTGGAAGACAAGATGCTGTAATTTCAGCCAGAGCCTGGAGCAGTTTCTCTCCCCTTTCCATGATGATAATCACTACTGTGCAGTTCTTAAACTTCAGGCAGCAATAATAAGGCCAAGATCATTTTTGTGCCAAGATCAGTTTTCTTTGTTTTTAAATGGGAGTTCAAGTCTCCTCACGGTTTTCCTTCTGCAAGATCAAGCCTGCTGATTATCTTTCACTTGTCTGGGCTTGGGACTCCACCATTCACTTTTTTGTTCCCCAGTGCAAGTTTCTAGTCTGTGATTATTTGTGGCAAGTCTTTCTTCAAAAACATCCACATTTACACATAGTAATAATGTTTGTATTCTTCCACCTCCTCTCTGGGCTTCATTTCAATGCTCAAGTGTTGCTTAAAGCAACAAACAACATGCAGATATGTTAAAAAAGTCTTGGGTGTTTTGTTCTACTCCTTTCCTTGTGCTGGTGTTGATTTGCCTTGTGCAAATATTCGCCTCCTGATTTTGTCTTTCAACATGTTTAACAGTGTCTTCCAAATTGCCCTGTGTGAAGGTGAAAAGCATAATCTCTGTGTTATTAAAGCTCAGCTCTCTCAGAGGGGTCTCTTTCCCTCAGCTGTACTAGTTGATGCTTTCAGAGGCAGGCAGCACCCTGGGGCATAGCAGCAATGAGAGAGTGAAATTTCAGCATTGATGTATCTAAGAAGTAAGTAAACAAAGCAGTGCCCAAATAACATGTCAGAACTCCATTTTCTTAGGCTTATCTTTGGCTGGACCTCTGCAAAGCACTACTAATTCTGCAGTATAAATTCCAGGCAGTTCAGGAATAGTTCCCAAGCATTTCCAATGATGCCAGGGCAATCAATGTGAACAGCTTTAGGAAGAAATCTGGGTGTTACACATGTCCACCATGCCAGGTTCAGAAGTTCCACTGAATTAATCCTTCTGAATGTAGTCAGTCATGCCAAAATGCTTTCCAGACAGAGATGAAAAAACAGGCGAAAAAATTCAAATAAAAGCTATAGCATGCTAATCTTCTGCTCCCCAATCTACACCCAGTGTTACACTCATCCACCTTTAAATTTTTGTTCCTAAAATGCTTCTAAGTTACAAGAAGCTCCTGTTAACTGCACAATCTGATTCTATATAATAAATACTAAAAGAAAAAAAGCAAACCAGATTTAAAATATCAACTTTGCTGACTTACACCCTGTGTTCCTTATACCCCTTTGTGCCATCCACCTTCTCCTCAAGAGGACAGACTAAGGAAGTACATCTGTGATTCAGAGTGTAAAAGTCAAAACCACCAAACAGCTTTTAAGCAGTGCACTCCTTTTTCCAATCTCAAATGCAAGAAGGTCATTTGCAGTCCTCAGGGTTCTGAGATTATTTATGAAGCAACAGCCACTACACTCATTGTACCTCCTGCTCTCAATGGGACTCATCGTTCAGAGCTGTTGAGCAGTTGGGAACAATTACAGAGGATAAACTGAATGAAATATGTGATGCTGTGAATGTGTCAAGATTTCAACCAGTGGAATTTACATACATGAATAAATATCGAATACTGTTTAGTAATGACACTCCTGCATAGCCTCTCTACTGAGCATCCTGCAATGTAAAAATAATTGCTACCTTTATTATCAGTTACCAGCCCGAACAGCAAGCAAGAAGCAGCTTCAAATCTGTGAGACAAAGGGGGAATTAGGAGATGTATCTCCATTAGCTTGTGCAAATAGTAAAAGCTCCCTCTCAGCCTCTTTTTTCAGCAGGGAAAGTAAGTGGACTGTAGTTTTCTCTTTGCCTAAATTTAGACTATGACGAACAGAAACATAAGCATGTTGTGGATTAAGAAAAATTTCCCCAAGATGTTGTTGTAGATGTATTAGGACCAAACAGAGGGATTCTAAAAGTCAACTGAGCAAAGCTGTTATTCTCAGAAGAGGAGAGATCTCCAGACACACAGTGATTTCACAATCTTAGCTGGGGCCTCAATGTTCAGGGAGGTTAATTTCCACCATGACTCAAGCCCCAAATAACTCTTGTGCTCAGCCAAGCACTTCCTTGGCTTGCTGAACCTGGCTAAGAGTCCATTGGGTACGAACGCAACATCTGAACGGGAATCATCCAGACACGTGCCAGGAAAGGCACCCAAACTTTCCTTTCCCCAAAAATCACATGGTTTGCAGGACAGAAAACCTTGTGGAGTCTCAAAAGCTCATAGCTTTTCAAAGGGCAGAGTTTTGCTTACAACTTCTCATCCAAACTGAAGTGACAATGAGCTGCTTTTCATTTTGAACTTGATCACAAATTTCCCTGACTCCTTGCATCACAAAGAGGGAAGGAGATGTATAACACAATATGAATGTGTTCAGTGTCTCAGGCCAGACTGCTTCCCAGCAGTGTCAGCTCAGCAATAAGGGAAATAAGGGTAACAAGTAGAAGAAAAGGACAAAAATGAATCAGATTTTATGATAAAGATCACATGGTCCCAGTTCAGGGCAGTGCTGCTGTCCAGGGTAAGCTGGAGAACATTCCTGATATAAAAGCAGCCAGTCACTAGTGGCCAAGAAAGGACTTAAGTAAAATGCCCAGTGGGCTGAAAATGGCTTGAAATCAGTTTCTAAAAGCCCCTTGAAAAGGCAGAGAAATGCATTTGCTGTTTCTGCGTTCTTGGATAGCCCTTGATCATTTTGGAGGGATCTTTAGCCCAAGTGTAAAGTTAAACACTCATATTTGAGCTGTCCTAAATGCAGAGCTGTGGGTTTGGTCCAAGGCTTTGCTGTGTGTTTCCTGCAAAAGGAACTCCAAGTCCATGCATCCAACTGGGGATTCAGGGTGTTCTGGCAAAAATTATTCTGCCTTTCTCCCATCCCATCCATCCCTGCTCTTTCACCTTCACAGGATCTTCTGTACCACGTTTGTTTCCTATGGTGAGCCTTAGCTCTTCCAGGAACTCTTTCCCCAGGAGTCTTTCCTTTTTTCTGGGAACAGGAAGGCAAAATGGGTGGAGGGAAACATTTGTTCATTCCTGGTTTTCCTTCCCTTTCACATCCCAGTGTCAGTCCTAAGGCTCTGAAAGCCACATCATGTTCTCTTAATCATCTCTTGCTGGCTCATTAATTCATCAATTGCTATTGTTTGGTGCTGCTATTAAATGCAATTAATTGCAGGAGCTGATGGAGCAGCACAGTTGGGCTCCCCTCCCTTGGTGTGTGCAGGTCTCTCAGGAGCACACCAGCACCAACCTGGGCTGCACCAACCTCTGCTGAGGGGTTTCTGCCCTGGCAGCAGCTCCTGTGGCGGAAATAAATGGAATTTATTGCCTCCACAAAAGATTTTTCAGCCACAGGTTGGCGTTTATTGCAAAACTCACCCAAATCTGACATGACATCTACTGGCTTTGAACTGCAAAGTGAAAATCAACCATGGTGCTTCTTTGTCCATCAGATGTGTCACCTGCAGGCTTAAACATGGAAACATTGGTTTATCTTAGCTCACCTTCTATTTCAAGAGGACATCCTCATCAAACCTCTAAACAACAATTTTTCTTTGAGCCACACTCCTTCTTTGGTTAAAAAAAGTAATTTTTGTTCTTTTTCTTCCCCCAGTGAGCATGGAGGTTAAGGAAATTTATCTTCTGTTTCCACTGGTAACTATATTGTAAAGACACAAATATTTTACAGATTCATACATGTACTTTGCTGTGCAACCTTCAGCTTCAGCAGGATGGGCTTGACCTGATTTTTGTGCCAGAGTTACAAGATGGATCAGTGAAAAGTAATGAGGGTCTGGACAGTTTTAAATTCTCCAATTGTGACAAAATCAGGATCATGAGGAAAAGCACCTATTCAACTCCTGGGCTAGGAATGCTTACAGGTCCCAGGTAATTATTCAAGTTTACAAAGGACTTCTTAGCAACCTCTGGGTCTGGGGATTTCTTTCCATTTTAATGGGTGCTTGGTTGGGTAGAATCCAAAGGCAGTTTACAGAGTGAAACTCCCTACTTGCCACAAGCTATTGGCATTTTCATGTCCTGTTTATATGTCAGCTGGGTACTCAGAAGTATTGTTTAGGCTTTGGGGGAGGGGTGTGCTGTTTTAGAAGCACAGTTTTCACAGAGGAGTGTTCTGTGATTTCTGAAAATCACCTCTCTAAATTTTTTTAATGTGCACACACACAAATAATGGCATGAACCCCACTGAAATCACTGCATTTGTAAATCTTGGCCAAGTTGTGCTTAGTAAATATTTTAATGCTATTTTATTTTCTTTTTTCTTTTCTTTTTTTCCCCCTTCTGTATTCTGACACATGCAACCACCATCTATGCTAGACTACAGAGACAGACAAAGGATTTTATGGGCCACACACAGGATCTTTCACCCCTAACATTTTCTTTCATCCCAATCTGGTCCAAAAAAGGCTTGGAACACATTTGCATGATGGTGTCTCACCCTGCTTGGAGTCTATTCTGTCACTATTCTGGCAACAAGCAGAGTTGTCAATCTGGCACTTTATACCAGCTCGGGGTACACTTTAAAAATGTGTAAACAACAGCAAGATAGAGAAACTTCCTTCAGCATCTATTTATCAGATAGAGAGGATGGGAGATGCCCTGCTCATTTCAGTGAGCAATATGCATTTTATGACCTTCTCATGATGCTTTTATGCCTATTATGATCAGTTTGGCTTTTTTTATCAAATAAAGAAGAGCTAATGTAAAGAGCTAACATTCAAATAACATTTAAAACTGAGATAAAGTGACAAAGCTCTGATGGGCTGACGTTATGACTGGCATTTTATCCTTTGTTGGGAGTGGCAAAAGGATAGAAATGCAAGGGAAAAAAAAAAGAAAAGAATTTTCAACCTTCCATTTAATTATGGGAGACTCTGTCAATTAGTGTCACAATTCATAATTTTACTGTGCTGCTGTTGACAACCTCCACGTGCTACGTGGTGTCTGCATGGAAGATTTGAGCCCAGAGGCTCCCTGGGTGGAGGAAATGTTTTTTAATCATTGCACTGTCATACCCTGCAGTTCTGTAGAGTGGAAGAAGTTAACCTCAGTTGGAAAGTTCATTTTTATCCCTGGTTTCCTGGACAAGTGGATATTCCTGCCTTTAAAATGGGGGCGAGGATCCCTGGCTAAGAAAGGGTAAAACAATGATGACTCTAGAGATATTGATACCTCTGGAAAAAGTGATATTGATCCATGCATTTTCCCCTCCTCCCCTGCTTTCCTAATTGAACAGTTATGAAATAAAGTGTTCTTTCCCTCTTTCTGTACTTGGAACAAGGTGATTTATCAACATAGACAGTCTGAGGCCCAGCAGATAAAACGCAAAGCGTGAACTGAAGTAAATAACTGAAGTTCACAGCATGAGCTAAATCACATTTTATTACCTTTAATATTTCAATTGTTTCTTAGCATGAGAAGCAGAGACCAGGATGCATCCAGGAGCTCTAAACCTCCCTCTCCTTTGCATGGCTTTAGCCATTCTCCTCCTTCTCCTGGGGAGCCATCCATCTCTGCATGGAAAAGCAGGGATCTGAATCCACCCTCCTCAGGAACCAGCTCTGGGATGTGGCAATTTCAGGATTCCTCACAGAGCAGACCATTAGGGAATCTAAGTTGGAAATTTATTCTCCTCTGGCTGCTTCTGTAAAGGGAGTCAGGCATTCTGATCTCACACACCCCAATTTTTTCCCCAGCAGATGCATTTTTAGCTCTGACATTTATGAAGAGCATCTAAGGCCCTTCAGCCATCCTACCAACAAACTGACGTGCTTGGCAAGATCAAAAATCATCTTTTCTCCTGCCATTCTCCCAGTGGTTCATTAACCAATATCAGCTGTGATTTCCATTTTGAATCTGGCTGACCCTGAGGATTCTCTCAGTGTTTCAGTGCATTCTTTCCTCTCCAGCAGACCATCTCTAATGTGTTCAATCCTCTTCAATAAATCAGTGTCTCCTGCATGGGTCAATTCAGACTGAAGCCTGCAGCTGCATGCAGGCTGGATGGCAGCAGAACTTCTCACCTGGCTCTTCCATGGGCCCTCCAGAGGAGTGAAAGACATGGGAATTAAAAGCACACTGGATAAAAAACTGAGGGCTGTAGCTCATTAGCAGAGACCATGACTAATTTACTTGCTGCAGGAATTTAGGCACTGAGCAGTTTGCTCACTTTCTACTAATTCTCACTCCTGAATCCTTCATTTTCTTGTTCTACCACCATCAAGTCAATTATTCCATCCACAGATCCACAGATAAATAACCACAGGAAATGTTTATTAAACTGATTTTCACATTTCAGCAACAGAGAGAATCACTACATTAAACTTTGATATATGATTGCTGAACATTTAAAGCACTTCTACTTCAAAAGTTTCCATTTTTCATGTTTAGGAATTGGTTTAATTCTTATTCCTAGAAAAAAACTGGTTTGGGAAAACCAATTACTTAAAATGACTGACTTTTGCACCAACAGGAAATAAAAGGAGAAAGGAGTTATAGCACAAAATATTTGGGAAAATGCTCTGTCTTACAAACCAATAACTTCAAACTTTATTTCAACTGCTTTCTCAAAAGGCTTTGCAATTTCACACACGAGTTTATTGGCAGCGTCTACTGAATGAATATGAGGATGATTCTTTTAAAAGAGTTTCCTGGAAAATGCCACCTTTGGTTGATATTTTTCTTTTCCAGGAATTCTGAGAGTTTACACAAAAGATTCAATGGAGCTGTACACACAGAGAAGTGAACGTGTTATTTTCAAACCACTCTGCTGCTACTTTCTCACCATTTTATGCTTTTTACTCAGCCATTCCGATCATCTTTTCATTATCAGACAAATCCTTAAGAATTTCCTCTGGCAACTTATCCACTGCAACAACAGAATGTTTTCCTAGAGCAAGGATGAATCAACATTAGGTAAAAGCTTCAGGATTTTACAGAGGCTTTAAAAGGCTGGAGAGCACCAAGCTAAAGCACATGTGCCTTTTGAGCCTCATGCTCCTTTCACCCACCACACTTAATGCAGTCACCCTTGTTTTACATCCAGTCTTCCAAGAAGAAAAGCTTGTGGGGGTGCCAAGTGTTTGTAATTCCAGCTGAAGTCATCAGGCTGAAGGATTTCAGCAATTCTGAAACTCAGGTTGTGTCTTCTTTCCTTTTGCTTCCCAGATTGCTGTAAAGGAGATCACACTTGCAGCAGCCTTATGCACCTCTCCCAGCACATAGACTGGCACCTGGGCACTGCTGCCATCCCAAACCTGGGGTCCCTAAAGCCATGTGGGTTTCTCTCCCCTTCCATGATGATAATCACTACTGTGATTATCACATCTCCCATCCCAAACCAGGTGTCCCCAAAGCCAGTGCAATTATTTGGGGTGTGCCCTCACCTATCAACCCTTTGTTTTCACGGGCTTGGGCAGCTCATCAACAAAAGCCACGTCAAAGTTCTCCATGCCATCTGCCAAAATGTAGGCAAAGCTCTCCATGCCATCTGCCAAAAGCTGGTCTCCATGCAGGCTGGTCCTGTGCCTCGTGCCTGTGTCTCAGGGAGGAGTAAAGGAGCAGCCCTGGAGCTGCAGGAATTGCAGCAAGGAATGGGGAGACATGGGTGTCTCCATCCTCTCTTGCCCACTGAATTGCCAGCAACAGATGAATTCTTCCCTCTGAAGGTTTCTTTCCACTCACACCAGTGGCACCTTTTCCCCTTCACAAAATCACTCATTATCCCAATCCTAAAGTGACTTTTCTTCCCCAGCTCACCTTCTTCCAAGGAGAAAATTATTGCAGTGATGAGCAGATTTCCCAAGCAGGGGTATAGATGAAAAGCAGCATAGAGGCTGAAAAATTGCATTATGCATTAGGCATTATGATATTTTAACAGGGCTCAGTATCACTTTGCTTCCAATCACCAAGAGATCCAGCTATTCTTCTGCACTGGGAGCACCAGTAAATATTTGATCTGTTCAATCTGCACTCAACCAACCAAACAAGGACTGACTGTTCCACCAGTCTCCTCATTTCCTTATCCCGTGCTCTTTGGAGGGATTCTTAAATCAACAGACTGTCTCTCCCTCACTCCTTCCCTCCTTCTCTCTCAGATAATGGATCTCAGCCCTGATTTCACTGTTAAACTCCATGGCAGAATGGAAAATGCCAGCCACAGATGCAGCCTACATTTCATTATATTGTATGCGCATGACAAATTCCTCACCAAAAATGTCCAGGGTTGCATTATAACTTATCCCATAACGTAGGAGAAGAGTTAAAGCTTGGGGATGGGAGCTAAGGAATTCTCAAACACACCAATATCCCCGTGCACAAACCCTCTGAGCTGTTCCTTAGCATGGAGAAGTTTATACCCTAAAGTTGCGGTAGGAGTGGTAATAATTTCCCACAATACAAATTCCCCACACTACAAATTCAGCAATTCATTCTCCTTTGAGTGGCCAAAAGAAGCTCAGCAACCATCAGATTTTATAATTAAAGAGCTGGAATAAGGCTTGAGAGAGAGGTAGGCTGATTTCTCTTCTTCAAACTTGCATATTCTCGAGAAACACTTGACTTCCCCAGACAATGCTGGCTGATGTGACTCGTGATTTTGAATGTTTCTCTTGACATACACAGCTTTTCAGAGAGCTTGAAAGCACCTGGAAAGTTAAATCTCTGCCTGGCATCTGCAGGAATCCACTAGGGTAAAAATGAAGAAATTCAAAGCATCTGGCCACTGGAAATGCCACAGCAGCAGCACCACAGCAGCTCTGCCCAGCAAAGGATTAATTGTGCCATTGAATTAGGACCAGCAAAGCATCCAGGCTCCATGTGTACCCATAAATGTCCTGGGCTTGCCTGCAGTAACCCACATGGCTGCCCTGTTCCTGAGGTGTTTTTGGCTCATGATCTTTGTTCCTGTCCCTGTCAGGGGTTCGTGCACCTGGCCATGGGCAGGAAGCAGTTTGGACACAGCCACTCTGAGGCTGGAAGGAGAAAAAAGGGAAAGAGGGGTTAACAATACACACATAAAATGTGTCATTGCTGCTGGCTTCAGGTGATGGAGCAGTCCCTTCTTGTTACCAGCTTCCACATCTACCATCCATGGGTTTGGGAGCACAGGGAGTCCCACTGGGCATCCAGAGGTGCTGGATCAGGATGTTCTCCTTGGAATGCTCAAGCATGGCCAGGCAAGAGGTGGTGTGGTCAGAATGGCCAAGAAAGAGGTATTGAGAAAATACATCTGGGCTCAGATTAAGGATTTTAGGTCTTTGCCTTCCTCAAAAAAACCCCCATTAAAATTCATACTTCTGCTGTCTTTCTGTTCTCTCTCTAGGAAGGAACAACCTCCAAATAAATAAATAAATAAATAAAGCTTCTGTTAGGTATACTTTCCATCAGGAGATAAAAAGTTAAAAAGCTGGGAGATGTTACACATACAGCTGGTACATTCTTTTGCTGTCAGTTCTCTCCAGCAATCAATATTATGAAATGTTATGATTATTATCAAATATAATTATGTTAATTTTGAAGCTGTTATGAGCCCCATCTACTGCCGTCATTACACTTCGAATAAATGATCTGAGTTTTAAAAAATAACAAAAAAAAAGAAAGTGTTTAAGACAAAACTCCCTGCCTAGCTGTTAACTAGCAAGGAAGATTTAGGTAGGCAGACGGATCCGCTCCTTGTGGTGTTCAGCTTGATAAATCATGGCTTTCCTCCAAAGAGAGGCAGAGTTCAGTATTTCACACCATGACAGGTTCTCTCTGTACTTTGTGGGTAAGGTTGCTTGGATGAGAACCAAACTTGCAGCTATTCAGGGAAGGTGGTAGTGTTTCTGAAGAGGCATGGCTCTATGGTGGGATGGGGCTGCTTGCTGCAGGCAAGCTGAGCCCCCAGCCCCACAGTGCCAGGCATGGCATAAACACAGGGGAGACACAAGGCAGATACAGAGAAAAGCTGTGTGGAGAAGCTGGAGGAAGGGTGTAGCTGAGGTCTTGCTGGCCAGTCCTGTGCCCCCTGCCCAGCAGACCAGATGTTTCCCCACAAAGCTTCCCAGACCTCTAGCAGGCAAACATCACACTTGTTACAAGAGTGGTGAGAACATGCCAGGTTTTCTTCATGGATGCAGTTTTTGAGATCACGAATATCTGACCATGAGAAATTGCAGAGGGGAATTTTAGGACATCATCAAGAGAAAAGGCTGCTGTCCCAAAGCTGCACTTCTTCACCCCATGGAATCTGAAGCTTAGAGGTGCTGTTTCTGCTGCTATCCAGCTCACCTGGATTTCGTTTCACACTTGAAGCTCAGCTGTGTTTTGTCAGGATGGTGGTGGAACCCAGGGGCTGCTGATGCTGATTTATGGCTCAGAGGTGCAGAAGCCAGGTGCAGACTTGCCAGGGGGTTCAGGTCTTCTTTTCCTCTGCTTTCCCCCTGTCCAGGGCTCCCTGCAGCCGGCTCTGCCCTGGGCATGTGAGGCAGGAATGCTTGCACAGCCTCCTGGGGAGCTGTGCTGCATCCACCTCTCATAAGCTGGATGAATCTCACAGTTTCCTGGTATTTGCATGCCAACGCAGAAAAAACACAGAGGGCAAGGCTGAGATTTGCTGCTGAGAGTTTGGGATTTGCAAGAATGCCAGATTCAGAGACACTCCAAAGGGCAGACAGGGGGTGAAGGCACAAAGGTTAAACAAGCAAAAAAAACCCCAAATTTTAGCACCAAACCCAGTGAGCAAAAACCACCCAGCTAACTTCAGCTCTGAGGTGCAAGCATGAGGCTTGCTTCCCAAGATTAATAAATATACACTCTGCTATTTCAGACCGAGAACTAAATAAAGCCACTCCTGCTCCTCTCATCTCCCATGCTAACAAAATTAATGGCAGCAGTTTTTTTGAGCCAATCACTCATTAGCCCCTTTTCCCTGCTCCCTAAACCTCCATAAACACAAGCAGAGAGACATCTCAGCTGCAGTCAGGTTTTGCTTCTCTCCGGGCCGGTGTGAGATTATAATGCTCCTCAAGGTGTTCCCTTCCTCATAATGAAGCTCCATCTGTTCTACAGATGGTAAAGATCACAAGAACCAGCACTAAATATCCCTCCCCCACTGAAGAGTTTTTACCTTATGGTAATGTTGCTCTTTGTTTTCCCTGCCTTTCCCCGGAGCACGGGGACACCTCGATAACCCCAGCCAGGCTCTATGCTGGGGCTCCCTCTGCACAGAGAGGGTTTCATAGATTTTGTCCAGGGGAAAAGAAAACCTTTTCCACTGAATTTTCAGGAAACTGCACAGTGGCTACCTTTAAAGACTTTTCATCTCATTCCCTCTCCACTGCTGCTCACACCAGCCCCAGCTTGGCCCCCAGCAGACACCTCCTTTTCAAGGGCAAACTGGAATATGTCACGGTAAGGACCTGACAGGTGAGACACAAAAGGAATTCAGGAGGTCAGATCCTCAAGGATGGGAAAGAAATTTATAGGTGTTAACTGCTAGTCTCTGCCCTACACATTTCTGCGTGCCTTTGGCTCAGGAAAAGAATTTATTTTTCTTTTTTGGGTACCTGCATGAGCTTTTGAGCCTGTAGAGAGGCCAGCAGGGAGAGATCCTGGGTGTGCTACAAGTTTTGTCCTCTGGTGTAATCTTGCTGAGCATCCAGACATTGAAGTAGAGAAAATGGAGTCATCCTTGATGATCTTGCCCCCCATACATAATCCAAATAATTAAATTCACTTAGCTAGATAAACAAGTTTTAGTTCTGAAACAGGATAACCACAGTGGATCCTTAGACAATCCTCTAAGGCAGCTGGCAATGGACTAACTTCATTTATGTGGTTTAACATTTGCCTAGCAGAAAATACTACTAATTTTCTCTTCTTGACAGGTAGATAATCCTAAGAGGTTTGACTACCACATTAACATCCAAACCACAAATGATGGGTAATCTGAAAAGCTGGATTTTCTGACACACATACACCCTTTACATCTGCTTTCTACATCAGAGCCTGAATTAGTTCTAATGTTGTGTTTGTATTAAATATGTGGATTAATGGAGCTCAGCAAGAGTGCTGAATTAGCTCTTCCTGTCTCCAGTGGATTTGGACTGCAGCTCTCCATGCACAGACAGATGTGCTGCTCGTTACATTTTGTGTTTTGCACTTGGAAAAACTGTGGCTCACTACAAAATCAACAGTTGCCTGCTCAAAAGAAGCAATTCCAGACATCTCTTAGAGCTAAGTAAATTTGGAAGTGGCAGGGACAAAGTCCTACTGGGGAACATTTTGAGACTGTTGGCTCAGAGTGTGGCCCACCAACAGTGCCACTGCTCAGGGAGAACTGACCCCTTTCACACATAGCAAAAGACCAAAGTCCTGATCTGAGAAGATTTAATGGCACTGGGAAACCCAAACAATGAAGATATTTTGCTTCAATGTCCTGGCTCTGTCCCAGCTCAGGTAATTATTCCCACTTATCTAAATTTCTTCCTCCATTTTCCCTGCCATTTAGCAATTTTCTTCCTTTCCTGTCCAAAACAGCAGTTGAACAGCCCAGCTGTCTGCTGGATACTCACTGTCCTTTGAATCAAGTCTCCTCTGTGCAGTTTGAAAGGCACCTTGGGATCTTAGGAATTGGGCAAAGGAGAAAAGCAATGTGCAAGTTTGTGTTTTGTTTCCTTTGTTATTGGTCTTGCAACTCTGGCACAAGACCTTGGAAGCTGAGAACAGGTAAAGCAGCATTCCCCAAGTTCAGAACTCCCTGAAAAGAAAGGAAAAATCACAAAATCACAATGTAGTTTGCCATAACCAATTTCCCATGACAAATAACTTGCTGAAATAATGGTGTTAGCAAGCCTGTGACCCAAAGAGAACCCTCGTGTTCATGACTGAGGTGATGGTGACACCTCTGGCTACCTGGCCATGGTGTGGAAGTCCCACTTAGGCAGGAGCCAGAGGGACATCAAGCTCTGAACACACAGATTGGGGCACCACAGGTCTGGAATTGCACTGGGCTGCAGATGCTGATGCTTGAATCAGGGCCATGGTCAAGGCGACAGCAATGTCACCCTGTTGCGTTGTGATTTCAGGGTTTACCTCAGAACCTCGGGTCCCTCCTCTGATAATTCCCAGCCAGGTGTGTCAGTCACCTCTCCTTTCCCCTCTCTGACCCCTGCTGAGCACTGTCTGTCAATCCTGGAATTCCAGAAGGGCATTGAGTGATTGGAGATTCAAAGGATGCCTTTCAACTCTGGGGGACATTGGGCCATCCAGGTGTCTTTTGTCCCTTAAGACCTACTTCCATGAACCTGGTTGGTGGCTTCCTACCCCTTCATCCCCCTCTCCCCGGGGTTAAAGGAAGAGCAACCACACAGTTCAAGATGTTCTGTTGGAGCCGTTGCTGGATTCAGAGGCCTGTGGGCCAGAATAAAGCTCTGGATCCAAACCCTTCATCAGAACCGACTCCTTTCCTTCACCATTGCCTTAAAGCTTCTCTGCCAGAGGTAAACCTGAGCAGTGGACCCTCTTAAGGGAGGATGCTCCATCCCACCACCACCAGAGCTCCAGCATCCCTGGACTTGCCTCCAAGCACTCAGCTGCAGCACCCAGCCAGCCAAAAGTGTCTGTGGGGTAAAACACCACACATCCAGCCGGCCAAAAGTGTCTCTGGAGTGAAACACCACACATCCAGCCAGCCAAAAGTGTCTCTGGGGTGAAACACCACACATCCAGCCAGCCAAAAGTGTCTCTGGAGTGAAACACCACACATCCAGCCAGCCAAAAGTGTCTCTGGGGTGAAAACACCACACATCCAGCCAACCAAAAGTGTCTCTGGGGTGAAACACCACAGTTGCCGCTATTGGGTTCAGCACCAAGACCATACAAGCTTAAGCATGTCCCACCTGGCTATATTGGTAAATTCCAATGCCATCCCCTGCACTGAAGGCCTGGAGCTGTCTGTAGGCACAGGCACTGAGCTGAAGAGCATCTGCAGATGGGGAATGGGGAAAGGGAAAACCTTTCTTCTAAGCCTCCTGCAAAACTAAGCCTGCAGCTCCCCGTTCTATAGGTTACAACGAGTCTGAGGTGACAGCCTCTCCTTTTCCTTCTTTTAAATATAGACCAGCACACAGGATTCACAGGATCAAGCAAGAGGGGCTTTGGCTTTGCAGCCCAGCAGTTGGGAGGGACAGATCTGCATTGGTGTGACTCATTCCCTAAAAATATCTGCGTCTCTCCATTGACTGTGCAGGGAGCCCAGGGTGACCAGCTTGGTGGAGATGTGTGCTGTGGAGATGTCTGAAATTAGACGAAGTAAATCCCGTCCCCAAAGCCAGCCTGGTAGGAGGCAGTGTGGGATGGTGTAATGCAAGAGTCTACATGTGAGCTGGAAGTCTGCACTCCCACTGCCAGCTCCGGGGATCTGCTGAACGTGGTCGGCGCAGCCGAGGAAGCGATTTGTCTCACTGCAAAGCAGACTCCTACGTCTGGTCAGTGAATCACTCTCTGCACACCCACATTTCTGCAAGATGGAGCCTATCCCTGAAGTTAAAGGAGATGAATCTCACCCCTATGTCTTGTTCCTCTTTTTTGTGTCTGCTGCTGAGTTTCCGACGTGCTGCAGCACTAAAAGGGTTGCTCGAGTTGGGTTTTGCTTCGCTTTTCCTCCATCTCCAACTGAGCCACCATAAAAACATTTTGATGTTTATTTTTCAAATTCCATTTCCAAGCTGAAGTCAAGCTCCAAATCTTCCAACCCTTCCTCAGTTTGAGCGAAGCTCTTCAGTGTATACACACCCCAGCAGTGCACCAGGACCTTCTTCCCCCTCCAATTTCTATGTTAAGCTTTTAAAACTCTCCATTTTTACAGAGAGCTCAACCTGGCTGGCCCTTTTGGACTGCAATTGAAATAACACACATCTTTTCAGAATTTCTTCTTTCCCATCTGGATACTACAGAACACTGCAAGGGGAAAGTTTCTGTTAGACAATTGCATGTCAGGTGCACAAATTACAGAACTAATACAGGCTGTGATTACATTTTGTGTATGAGTTTTCAAGACTCATGTTTGATAATGAATATTGATAGAAACTATTTCTCCAGTAAATTATTATTTTCTGAATAGTTGGTGTAAATAAACTCACTTGGATAGGAAACAGATTTTTTGATGTCTATATCAAACAAACACAGTGATGTATTTCCACAAGAAAAGGCACACCTGCCAGTATACAACAGTAGAAATGTAAATATTTGCAACTTTTGTGATAATTAAATCCAATCCTCCAGGCCCAACTCGCAGCATCTGAAGACAGAATTTGGGTTAGTTAGCTAAGGAAGAGGCGCAAAAGCAGAGAGACTGAAATGAAACTTGAGGAATCAGCCTGCAAAGGCAGAGTCTGCTTTAACCACCTTCAGGTGCTTGCAAGCAGATGTCACAGGTGAGTTGGTCACTCAGAAAATCGCTGCCTCACAGTCAATGGAGACAAAAAAGTACCTAAGGCAGGGTTCTCTCACCCAATTTAAATGCCTAATTATGATGAAATGAATCATTGGCTCCCTGGGCTAGACCTCCACTGACCAGAGAGAGAGCTGAGAGTGACCAGCCAAGATCCAGGCAATTAGTCTGATGTACATAAGGTATAAGAGCTCATCTTTTTATCATGCCTTTTAGATTAAATGCAAATTTTGCCCATTTTAAAACAAGGGAAGAGTCCCCAAACTTTGCTTATTTATCTGTTTGAGGGACTGTGTCCCAGTCAACTTCACCTTCCACCCCCTTTTATCGCAGTATCTGGAGCTGCAGCCCCCTCTGCATCGCTTCACTTAGCAAGTAACTCTTGTGTAAGGATGATGTTATAGAATTGGAGAATTGTAGAGTGGTTTGGGCTGGAAGGGACCTTAAAGACCTCCTGGTTTCATCCCTTTGCCATGGGTAGGGACACCTTCCACTAGCCCAGGTTGCTCAGAGCCCCATACAACCTGACCTCAACAGGTAATGGGTTACATCAACTTTAGGAGGATATCAAGAGAAAAATTCATAAAGGGAAGAGAAGGCAAGGCAGAGCAAGGGAGGAAAAGGAAAGAGAAAGGAAATTTGTGTGTAAATGCCAGTGCTTTTCTGCCAAAGTGGAAGTCTTCTTCAGGAAGCAGATGTTTTCCCTAAAGAGCTGTGTTTACTGAAACATTAAAAATAAAAAGGAGTTTTGACAGATTGTTTCTGGCCTCCTACTGTTTATTTGCAGTCAAATCTGTCAGTAAGTAGTGGACAGGGGACTTGAGGGAATAGCTGCAGACATCCATTCTGAGGAGATCAAAGGGAGCTTCACTGATGAATTTGCTGTCCTACTGACTCATTTTTTCAGGATTTCTAGATACATAGAAGGGTGTTAAAAAGATGAAGGGGTAAAAAAAAAAGAACAATGTGCTGCTCTTCAAAAAATTACAAAGCTTAGTCTATTACATCCTCCAAACCTGGCTTCAATATCTTTTAAAGGGAACAAATATTGCAAGAAGTGAAAAAGCTGTAACAGACCTAATAGCTCTTAAACTATCTGTGCTTGTGGGTTATGGCCTTTTTAAAGCATCTAATCACCCAACTAAGCCACTGTGTGCTCTTCTTATGCTTTCTGTGTTGATTCTTTCCCTTTCCTTCTTTCTCTGCTGCATCTTTGCTGCATTATCTTCTATTAGATCACAATCTCTTCATGGCAGGAATCTTCTCTTAGAGTTTGTATAAGCAGGAGAGACATCTGGCATGACTGGAGCCCTGAGGTGCTGTCATGAGACACAAGAAGAAGCAGGAGCAAAAGTGGGGTTTAAGAAGAGAAAATAAAAACCAGACAAACCAGGTTCATGAAGGTTTTTGTTTGACTACAGTGTTAAAGTGTCTGACGTGCTGCTCTTGGATTCTGCATGGTCACTAATTCTCCGTGCCTGATTCCTTACCCAATTGAAAGAAACATAGGAAATAAAAGCAAAGTACTCCAGAGCAGGCTGGTGTTTTCCAAATGGATTCAAGAAGCTCAGGTGAACTTTGCATTAAACCAATTTGTCTTCATGAACAGAGAAGTGGAGCACCAAGGTGCCGGTTTAGCACAATGCTCAGATTCGTGGTTCAATTTTAGAATGTGAGCAAGATCCTGAATTTAATGGGATTAATCAGAGGTTGTGTACACTGGGTGATGGAAGGCATGTCTTGCTTCATATCACTGTAAAGTGTCACTAAGATGAGCCCTTCTGAGGGAAAACATTTTCATTCTCCATCATGTTCCTTTTCCTCTAAGTGAAGAGGAGGAACAATTGCTCTTGACTTTATCAGAGCCTGAAGTGCTTTTCATTAGTCATTATCTCCCTTTTAAGAAGTGCAAATGAGGCAAATAAAATCAAAAATCAGACCCAAAAAAGACATTTTAATATCAGATGCCTGTCCCAACCCCTCTCATGCCAGCAAGACTGTTCTGTGCTGGGTGTGTGCTGGCCCTGGTTCATAGGCCTGAGTACTCCTAATTCACTTCAACAAGATCCAGATTCTCCAAAATAAGGCAGTTTATGACTCTTTTCTCTCAGTGACAGCAGTGGGGTTAAGATCTTTAAGAGGAGCCTTCCCTTCATGAGGTGCTGAAATAACAAGTTCATCTGGTTCAGGTAAAATTGGGTTAAAAATTGGCCACTTTTCAGGAATATAAGTTCAATGAAACCAAAAAATTTCTTGTTCTGCAGCCTGATTTGGACACTCGGGAAGGGCTAAGGTGTTTTGGGGCCCTATTTGCTTTCAGTCCTGATTACAAAATTGATAATTACTGGTATTTTTTAAAACAAATGACTCCCTGAATACAAACTCAAGCTTCACTGGCATGATTCTATTTTTCTTGCTGAATTGTGCAAAAAGGAGGAAAAGGAGAGGAGCAATATAAGTCAAAAGGAAAATTCAGACCCATTTCTCTTCTATTGTAGATTATTTAAGGAATATATTGCTTTTTTTGTTAGGAGAGGAATTCAGTGACAGATTAGCCTGGTGTCAGTGAGACAAACACATGGCTCAGTTCTTAATTGCCAATACAAAAGATATTAACTCTACTAAGGCATGTACCCAAAGCTCTGATCTTCAGGAAACTGGTAGGCAAAGCTGTGGGAGGATGAAAAAAAAAAAATAAATCCCATCTTGTTTGCTAAATCAGTTGGTGGATGTGGTAACACAGGGACTGAACTCTCCAAAAGCCATGCTGGAAACCCTACAGTCACTTTTCCTACAGTCACTTTTCCCCAGGCTGAGCTCAAGACTGTGTGGTCTGTCCTGTGAAAAGTAGATGAGAAATCCAAAAATAAACCAGCTGACAGTAAGTTGTGATCAGCAAATCATACATATGTAAATTGTCTGTGACCCTGAGAAGAGCTGCCTCCGCAATATGATAAGGTCTGAAACCTGATTGAAATTTTTCATAAAGGGCATTATTTTGGAGGTGATCCTTAAACAAGCAAAGCAGGCAGATCATCAGTCTCTTTCTTCAATAGGCAGATAAATAGGTTACTGGTGAGAAGGACTTTGGCCAAATGAATTTATTTTGAATTCAGACACTGAATTATTTTGTATCTTGGAGCCCTCTTTAGTGGCAGTGCAGTTCTGCAGCCCAATTATATAATTATTATTGTACTAAAATGCACAGGAATTTCCTTGTGCTATTGCCACTGCCTTGCAATCCCGGTGATAAAGGCCTCTCACAATGCAATATTAATAATATCAGAGTATGCTGGATGCTGTATAGTGTCACTGTCCTTCATTGTGTTCTTTTAGCCTCAGTGAGGTGATGGAGCAGAATGACACAACCCATCCCCATGGCTAATGCATTTTGGCCATTAGTATTTTTACTTTTTAATAAAGAAAATTGAAATAACAGAAAGACTCAGTTTGTTCCCACATTTCTCAGCTACCAGAGCCTTTTTTTTTTTTTTCAAGAAGTTTGAGGGTTTTATACTCACTGAAAGCCAAAATTATTTCTGTTTTGCTGTGAACAAAACCAGGAGCTGGAAGGGCTTCCCCTCTCCTCCACGAATGAACCATGCTGCTGTAGTTTGGAGGAGGAAATCTGGGTCTTCAAAGCTCCTCTGCTTGTGCTGGTGCCTCCTCACTCACCAATATTCAGATCAGACCCATCTTCCTAAGATGTCTTTCTCCTGACTTCTATTGCTTCAAATCTCAGAGTCAACCACTTCCTTGCTGTTTTCCCAACTGCTGACCATCTGAGAGGCTACAGATGTTTCAGCAGCAGCATGCTCCCTTGGAAGAAGGATCACTACAAGCACCAAGGCTGCCCTTGCTGTGGCTGTGCCAAGATCCTCTCAGCAGATGTGGATTTCACCTATTTCCTTTCAAATGTATATACAGTGGGATGGGCCAGTTTGGATGGGAAAGACTGAGTCACAAAGGTCAGTCTGTCACCTCTAATCAATAAGTCTTAATGCATGCACCTTCAGGGTCATCTGGGAAGACAGGGAAAGCCCATTCCTCCCATCCTTCTGTGTGCCCACCACTTTGCCTGTCTCCTTGTCCAGCAGCTGGACCTCATCTGCCTTGCTGCCATCCCTAGAACTAAATTCTATTTCACCTCTCATCAGTGGTGCCCCAAACTGCCTTAAGATTCCTCCCAAAGAGCCTCACATTCCATCTCCATGGCCTGGGGCAGATGCAGAAATTTCATCCCTTTCCACCATCAGCCTCAAACCTTCTCAGAGTTGACTTTGACTTATTGCTCTGAAAAGAGGGAATATCTTTTACCTGCCTGAATCATTCTAACTGTTACATCATTTTTATTTTTTTCTTCCTGACCCAACTTAACTCTAACCCTCAAAAACCCCATTGGGGGAGAAGGTGGAGGATGACTGCAAGGGAACTGCTCTGCGTGCAGAGGAAGAAGGACATCTCCATGTCCTCACTCACAGCCCTGCTCTGCAAATGCTCTTTTGTGTGAGCTCTCTCTCCCACCCCAGCACGGTGGGTGTTTCTGCACACTGTCCCTCAGAGTGTTTGCATGTTCTGCTAAGTAAGCCATCCTTCCTAAATTAGCCCTGTAGCTTTTCCCCACCCTGTCTCCAGGTACATCTTCTTCCTTCCCATTTCTTTCTCCCACCTACAAAAAGAGAGAACATTCCTGATTTAGTGCTTTCCATGCTTCTGCCTGTGGGGGTGTGTGTAGGGCTCGCAAATGGAAAGGACAACTCCAAGACACAAGTATTCCTCTGTTTTTGGGCCAAGGCTGACAGAGGAGGAGGAAGGAGGGTTGCTTTCAGGTTCAGCTGAGGCCAAGCAGCTCTCAATTAATCTCCTGTTCACGACAAGGGCTGCAGCATCTGTTGGATACACAGAGCTTTCCTTGGCTTTCCAGAGAAATGGGCTGTCCTGAGTCCCTTCTGAGCTCTGCCTTAGCTCCAAGCAGCCTTGCTTGCCCTCACACAGCCCGGGGCCTTATAAACCCCAACCGCCCTTGAAATGGTGGGATGCTCCAAAAAGAATCTCTTCAGCTGTGCCCAGCAAGCAAAGAGAGAGCTGGGGGTGCCATAGGTGCTGCATCCCGCCAGCTGAGGGACCACCCCAGACACACCTGCACAGAATTGAGCACCTCTGTTCTCCACCCCAGATACACCTGCACATAACTGTGCATCTGTTCTCCACCCCACATACACCTGCGCATAACTGTGCACCTCTGTTCTCCACCCCAGATACACCTGCACAGAACGGTGCCCCTCTGTTCTCCACCCCAGACACACCTGCACAGAACGGTGCCCCTCTGTTCTCCACCCCACATACACCTGCACAGAACTGAGCACCTCTGTTCTCCACCCCAATATTCACAAATTAACTCACACATGCAGGTCAGCCCCTCACCAGTGTCCATGACCACACAGTCCACTAAATGTTACCCAGATCTGCTCAATGTTCTGGCTACCATTAAACTCCATTTTTTATAAACTCTACAAAAATGTACATGAGAAGTCAGAACTGTGCACAGGTTATAGTGTAGAACTTCCTCTGGCAACCCCAGTCCAAGATTTAGCTGATGCTCTGCAGAATCAGTTCCAGGCACCTTAGAGTAAGACCTGCCTTCAGACAGGAATTAGATTCACAGTCTATGAATTTATACAGGCAATGAAAAGGAAAAACTCTAAAATAACCTGCCCACTGTAAAAAGACTTGGAGAAATTTCCAATGAAAGCATTTCCAGGTGGAACATAGCTTGGAATCTGTTTTTATAACAACTAGCACTGGGGTAGTAGACATTTAACACCCACAGGAATTTTAAGGAGTTGTTTTATCTGCTGGAAGAAAACTGTGCTATTCCACTAGTGTGATCAAACAGACTGAAATTTATAGGATGAGGGGAGAAAGCTATTTGAATTGGATCAAAATCACCTAAAAGTTCAAAAAGGTTGGATGCACAAGACATATAGGAACAGGACATGCAAAGGTCTGAGTTTTGATGCTTTGTGTCATTGACGTGAAACTGGAATCTTGACATAAGTCCTTTTTCAATCTAACATTTTGTTCACAATTGCATCTGTAGCTGGTGCCTATAATCCAGTAATGTATTCAAGTAATGTTAGTGCAAGAAGATTTTTTAAAAAACACTCAACCACTAAAGCTCCATTGTCACTAGACAAATCTCCAAAATCCTTATCAAATTCAGTGCCTATTATACAGCATATGTGAGAATATTACAGCTTCTTTCACCCTGGCTTCAGGTAACTACCCAGACTTTAAATCTGAGACTCATTTATTTATTACCTCTAGGTAGACATATTAAGCTCATTGCTATTCTCATTAACAAACAGTGGTTTTCCTGTACATTACTTCAACGGCCAACTATTTTTATAATTAGCTGCAAATTTTAGCTCAAAGTCCTGTCTTAAGCTGTTTTAACAAATTCAGGCCCTTGGTTTTGATCCAAGTGAAAATCCAGTGAAATTGGTGGAATGGTTTGCATGGACTTCAAGGGGTTTTGGAGGCAGCTCCTACGAACATGCCATAATTTGTTCTTAGAAATGTGGTTATTACTAATCTCATCCGTGGATAAGCAATACTGTTTTAACAGAAGCTAATACTGCCTATTACTAATCTAAACCAATGCTTCTCATTAAAATGTTCTGCTTTCCATTTCCTAGAACTCCACAAATTTTTGGCTGTATAAGAGAAGGTTTTCCACATTGAGTGTTTGCCTCAGGTGGATTTTTTTCAATCTAATCAAAAGCAGTCCAGGGTTTTCTAAGAACACTCTTGGGGAGAATGAGTGGGTGAAAGTCCAGCTTACAATTATTAAATATCACTATCTTTTTTGGTTTTTTCCCCCAAAACTTCCCATCACCATCACCTTTTGCATTAGAATGAGAGACAATATTTGGGAGGAAGGGTGTCATTTTTCATAGAATCTTTTACACCCCATAATTCACTGTGATTTTTCAATGTAGTATTGTTTCTTGATATGTTGTTCCAATCTCTGTCTAGAGGAGAGTAGATTTTGGGAGAGAGAGAATATTTTTTTACTTCGCACTATGTTCATTCAGCTGCCACTTTGTATTTTGGTCTAGGTGGATCACAGAGCTGGCAAACACTCTGATCCTCATGCCCTGGAGGGACAGCAGAGGCAAGAAAACCCATCTTCCTGAAGAGCCTGTGAGTCCTCTGATCCCATTCCCTTCCCAGAATGGGCTGTATGTTTTAAGAAACATTCACTTTCTTTCTATTTTGCCAAGTGTTTTTTCTACCAAAAACTGAGGCTGTCATTCCTCTGACTACGCTCATCTGCCAGAAAGCAAAATCTCTAGAGAGATGGATTTGACATCACTAAATAACACATCTAAAATCATATTTTGGTAGCAATTTATTGTCCTCTGGACATCAATGGATGGATATGGATACCTCTTTCCATAGAATTTCAGGGAAGCTGGCTAGGGTTCCTTTCCTGTATCAGATTTTCACATCAGTAGGCTTGGCCTTGAATATATGTTGTCCTTTATGATATGGTGGCTGAATAGAGAGAAAATTTTGGAAGGCAAGCACACTCAAACAAAAGGAGACACCTCCATGTTCACCTGGCATGAGCAGGAGGCACAGGGAAAACAAGGAGTGGCCAAAAGATGACATTTCACTTCTTCTCCTGAGTAAAGCAGTGAAAAACCAGGACCCTGCACAGACACTGTGCCACAGGGCTAAGATGGAGATTCAGGTGTTTATGGGTCTGTGGGAACCCTGGTATCACTCCAGCTAAAGTGAATCCAGTGTCTGAACAACCTTGCTAGGAATCCAGTTGTGTGTTCATTGAGCCACAGCCTCAGGAGCAGCGTTCAAATGCGAAGGATCACTAAAGTCCAGTGGGATTTTTGCAATTCATATTTTTATCCTGTTGGCAAATGATCACTGCAAATCTTGAAGGAGAAGAAATTCTCTGCTGCCCCAACCATCACTCCACCTCCATGGGCTCCACATCCACCAGTGAGCCCTCGTTGAGCTGGCAGCCCAAGTGGCACATTGCATGGCTGCTATTACACAAATCCATTACTCTGCAAGACACACAGTGAGTGTACAGCTCTAAAGAAAGCCAAACTATTCCCTGCTGTGTGGTGCTGGATATGTCAAAAGCAAGGGAAAAAAATAAAAGAAAAAGAAAGAAGGAAAAAAAGAGAAAAAAAAAGAAAGGTAAGAGTATTCCAGTATTACAAGCACAAAAATGTTTACTGTTGTTGCTGTTGCACAGCTCTGCACCCAATGTGAGACAATTCCTCTCTCATTAAGTCATGATGAATGATAGACATGGCCAGAGGCTAAAACTGGTTCTTAGATCAAGTGTTGTGAGAAATGCCTCTCTACCACCAGGCAGGTGAGATCATTTCTTTTTCCCATTATACCAGTTTCTTCTCTCTGTTTCTGAGAAACACAGCATGATTTGATAGTTTCTGCCTCTAAACTATTGACGTATATTTGCTTTGAGAGGGGCCTCCTAAAGCGTGAAGAATGGGCCAGAGAGCTCCTAACTACTCACAAAGAGTGTGGCTGTTAGGCTGGAGCCTTTGTAGTACTTAACTCTTTGCCAGGTGTTATAGAATTAGGGGACTCCAACTGGTCTTGTAGGATTTTCTCCAGTAGAAGGGAGAAAACAGCTTTTCCTGCATTCTCATTCCATCAGCTGCAGCGTCTCTTGAGCTCTAGATGTTCTTTATCTGCCTCTACCTCTTCAGACCTTGTGCTTGCTCATTCCCAGGTGAAAAACCACCTGCAGCAGTGCTGCAAAGGGTCCTTCAGAGAGGACAGCAACAGCTTCTTCATTGAAGGAGCCACTCAGGAGGGTTTGGTGGACTGATGCTGAGGAGAACAGGATTTTGTTTCTGGTGCTATTTCCAGGTGGTTTTGACCATAAGCAAACTGTTCTTTCCCTGCACTTCTCTCTCTCAATGCCTTGTTCACTGGGGCCCTGGCTCTGCAGATTTCCTCGTATATCAAGTTTCTGTGTGCAATATTAAGCAGAGCGGTGTATTTTTGGAGGATGGAGGCCTGAAGACTGCAAAGGAATGTCCTTGCAATTAATCAGAAGAGGGGTAAGGAGGAAGCCACATTGCTGATTCCCTAATCACCAGTGCTTGTCCCCTTCCTTCAATCCAATCAGACCTTAAAAGTTACAAGTACTAAGAATTTTAAATTTTTCATTCTTAGCTGAAAACTTATAGAGGATTAAAAGCTCTGTTTGTTAATAAAGTGCACATGAGATTTGACCTTTTTTTGAGACAAGGAGAGTTATGCAAAACTGTGTTTGTAAACCTTGGGTGCTTGACCTGGACATGTTAGAATGGATTGCACACCAGAGACAAAACAGAGCTGGAGGTGAAAGGGAAATTCTAAACCTTGTGTTATTTGAAGAAAACAACAGTTCAATTAAAAAATACCTTGCAATCCCTTGGAGAGGAATGTGAGTTGCAGAATTTGGGTCTGGATCTCAGATTCTCCAAGAGTTCCAGGATATTTATTCCTGTCGAGAGCTTTGGCTTAGATTGTTGGCGGGAAGAGTCAGCCATGAATTTTGGATCTAACTGCAGACTATACTATCATAAGTTCCAAAGAACTGGATGTTCTCATCTAGGAATTCATATTTTTTTTTCTCTAAAAAGTGATTCACTCAGCATGACTAAGGGCATGTCTGCATGGATGGACGAACAGCAACTTCCCACTCATCCCACCAGCCAGCTCCTCTCCAGGGGTCATACATGGCCACCTTGGCATGGGGCTGCATGTGGGTTAGTAGAAGTACTACCAAACACACAGATGCCTCAAGTAAATGCTGTGAAATAAAGACCATTTGCCTCCTTTTAGATCTGACCTTAATATTCAGAAAATAGAGAATTTTCTTTTAGGTATTTAACAAGGAAAAGAAATTAATCTGAGATATCTGTGTGTATGCATACATATTCTCAGATACATACAAAAAATCCCTTTGATATACCCTTTGCTTCCCCTCCTATAAAATTCCTGTCCATTTGAATGGAATCCTACATGTAAGTGCTTTGCTGTGTCAGGGTCACTGCCAGGAGAGCGGAAAGTATTTCCTATATTATTCTAATTACACAGCAAAAGGGATTGCAATTAATATCTGCATTGCATTCCAGTATATTTGACCTGCAATACAAACAAAGCTGGGGAGAAAGTGCCTATATGTTTTTTTTTGGGTTTTTTGTCCCAGAGTGCTTTACCTATTAGAAGTTTACGAAGTCTCTTGTTATCACCAGAAAGGTCAGAAATAAAGATAGAAGCAATGTATGTGCAGAAGACAGCACTGCTCATAACTGGAGCTTCACAGTTTCAAATAGAAACTTTTCAGTTTAAGGGTAGAGGACCTAAGAAAAAATTGATTTTGCAAAGAAACACATAAAGGTCTTCATCTCTAATTCCAGTGTGCACAAGGTATACCAGATGTGGTGAATGAGTGCCCTAAAGTAAACAGCAAAATCTCTGTGACTTGACGTAAAGCCATTGCATTCTCCTAGCCAGACATTTCAAAAGTATTTCATTTCCCAAAGCAATACTTGTGAATCCCATAGACCATCTATTAAGGCACAAACATATAAACAATCTTTAGTTATTTACAAAAGGATCTAGGTAGCTCAAATCCTGCTTCAAATGAGACCTAAACACTTGGAATTCATCAGAAGTCCCAAACAGGTTGTATGTACATCAAGATCGTGTTTTCCTGGATCTGTCTATGGGCACTGAGCCTCAAAGCTTGCTGGCTGCATGGGTGTGGTCCCCAGGCATCACCAGACATTCCTGGTTTAATACATGATGGCTGTCTCTTATTTTGCTGGAGGTACAGAGATGTGATCAGGGCTGCAGCAGAGATGGTGACACGGGGTGGTGGATTCACTCTGTCAGTGTTTGTGGTGCTAAATTTTCTAGCAATTACATTCTCATCCTCAGTGGGATGCCTTGGATGCTTCCCAAAGACTGAGGAGAGGAGTGACTGGTGGTCAAGGGAAAAGTCCTGGGCTTGTGGTGCCTGCTGCAGACCTTTCCACTGTTCCTCCCTTGATGAGCTGAGGAATATGACATGGGATTGCCAGGAAGCCAGGCCTGGAGCCCAGTTCTGATTTCCCCAAGCCCAGAGCCCTCACAGTCAGAATAAAGTTAGATTTTTCCTTCCCCTCTGTCCAGCCCTGTGAGTTTGCCAGTCCTGGCTGTTCTGCAGCCCCAGGAGAGCAGTGAAGGCAGAGGTTGTCCCAGCATTGTTAGGTGTGACCGTGTTCACAGGGGTCTGAGGATGAGGGAAGAGACGAGGATCTGACTCCCTGTTTCAGAGGCTTGATTTATTATTTCATTATATGTATTATATTAAAACTATGCTAAAAGAACAGAAGAAAGGATTTCATCAGAAGGCTAGCTAAGAATAGAAAAAGAAAAAATTATAACAAAGGTTTGTGACTGACAGAGACAGTCTGGACAGCTGACTGTGATTGGCCATTAATTAGAAATAACCACATGATACCAATCACAGATGCACCTGTTGCATTCCACAGCAGCAGATAACCATTGTTTACATGTTGTTCCTGAGGCTTCTCGGCTTCTCAGGAGGAAAAATCCCAAGGAAAGGATTTTTCATTAAACATGTCTGTGACAGGCACTGACTGGGGTGGACAGAAGGGATCCCTGCCTCTCCTGCTGGGCAGACCAGGATGTTCCTCCTGCCTGGAAGTGTTAAAGCTGGCTGGTGGCACCCAGGGCTGAGATGTTTTAGGAGAACTGAGCAATATCACCTCCATTCTTCCCCATGATGAGGCAGCTACAATTCCAATGAAATAGCATCATAAACATAAAGCAGTGAAGCTTGGCCGGTGGCTTTCCAGTCTCCTATCAAGAGTGGACAGCAGAAGCCCATCTGGCTCCTGTGTGCTCTCCACGCAGGAACAGCTCAGGGAATGGATGCAGTGTCAGGGAAGAACTGCATACATCAGGGAAGCTGCCATGCCCAGATTAGACTTACCTCTTTTACCACTCAAAATCAGGGAGCAGAGTCCCTGAATCCCAGATTCTCAGTGCCCTTGAACTCCAGGGGAATTTGGTTTTCCCCTTTAATTCCCAATCAGGACAATAATGTCTGCCAGCTTGCATGAAAGGACCGAAGTTCTCAGAACTCAGCCTAAAACTGGTCAACCTCAATGGTAATTATGCATCATCAAGCATCGTCAAGGTGAGAGAACACCAGGTCCTAATAGGCCTTTTAGCAAAGAAATTTTGTCTGCTAGATTCTGCGGCAACAAGATTCCACTTGTGGAGGTTCAATTTATTTTTAACAGAAAAATGCCCATGTTCATTTTCTAAAAGTGTCAAGAAATGCAAAAATTAGCAGAATAGCAAAAAAAAAAAAAAAAAAAAAAAAGGAAGATTCTCCATTGATGGTTTTATCCCAGACAAAATGAGGTTTATTCTTTTTCAGGAAGAGAATACTTAGCTGGATGTACCACTAGGATATACCACTAGTAGAGTAGCCCTGGGATTTTTAGTTTTGTTTTCATGAGCTGTTTTAAAGGTTTTCTGGCCTTAAAAATGAATAAAATTTGTTCTCAGGTTCTATAGCCATTCAAGGTTCAATGATCTTGTGAAAATCAGACAAATTTAATTTGATTATGTTTAGATTTTAGGTGTCTGCCAGTGAAAACAAACATTTGGAAACATTGGTCTTGCATAGAAGCAAACCTCAGTGCATTCCTAGATTGGAAGGGCATGATTTGGTGCTGGGTGGGCAAGTATTACCTTCTAATATTAATTTCCATGTGCAAATATTTCCACATTTCCTAAAGACCACTATTTGAAAGCTATTTTTGAGTATTTCATTTAAGAAAATACATTCTCAATTGTTTCACGACAAAATTGCTATTTATAGTTTTATTCGGTTCCTTTCACATTATTTCTTGACAACTGATTAGTTGCTGTGGTTTATTCCTGTCATATAATGGGGTCACAGCAGCATTATCAAAGTGTGTATTTTTGTTCTTAGAGCCTGAGAAGCAGTTGTGATTTAATATTGATTGAGGCATCCTATTTAGCAGCCCATCCTCTCAGAGTTGTAATGAAATAGCTTTGTGCTTCGAATAAGGAGAAAAGATGAGATTTCTGTGTACTCTCAGAAATGTGACTGTTTTCAGTTTCTTGGAAGAGATTTCTGAGTATCACAATAAGTGGTACAGAAAAGGCATGTTTTTCTTAACCAATTGAAGTGCATAAATTGTGCTTCTCTCTTCTGAGTGTTCCAGTGGAGTTGTTCTGTTTTCCCTATGGAATTTGACCAGGACAGTCCAAGCACGGGAGATGGCTCACCCCAGTGCAAAGAAAGACAAAAAATTACTCAGAATATGCCCCTGTGGGTTCCATGCTGTAGAAATGGCTGGATTTTGGAATGGCTCTGCCCAACAATCTCACCACTGCAATTCAGCCAGCTCTCTTTTGACCACTCTGTAGAGAAATCCAGAAAAACACCTGGGGGGGAATTTCTGAAGATTTCTGGACATTCAGATCATTTAGATGATGCCCACCTTCCAATTACCAGGCCAAATGACATCCTCATCCCCTTAAATCCTTCCTTTAATTCAAGCTTCTTTCCTGTTTCACATTTTAACTATGACTTTTTCTTTTCAGGAGGGGCAGAATTCCACCATTGAACTGAAATCCATCAAAGTCACTTCTCTGGGGTAATTAGTATGGTTCCTGAAACTGGATCTGATTTGCAACCTGGACAATCATTTACTTGAGTGGGAGAGATGAGATGCAGAATTTGGGCTTGGCCAACATCAGGGTGATTATTTTGGAGCTGATTAGGTCTGTTTAAGCTGAGTCCAGCTCTGATCCTCCCAAAGGCCTGGAGTCCATTATTCTGCTTTGATTCTGCCTTAATTCACATCCATCTTAAGGAGCATTAACTCAAATAATACCATCACAGTTCCCATGCTGGCCATGAGCAGAAAGAGAGTGAATTTGTGGACCCTTAACCTTACCCAGCAGGTAAGGTTATATAATAACCTTATATATTATAACTGGTTTCCATATTATGTTGTAAGCAGCATGCAAAACAACATACACTGAGAACACTAAAAGTATACTGCTATTGAGAAAGCATTTTTCAGGATTCACCCTTCCTCCTTCCCCATAAAAATAAAAAAAACCAAAAAGAAACTAAAAGGAAAAGGACAAGAATTGGCAACAGAATGAAAATAAAGATTAAGTGTTTATCTTCAGAATGCATATGTTTTAGGTAGCTCCAATGTGACCTTTTACTCAGATCTGACCTATGAAGAACACAGCTAAATTATGTATAATGGTTTTGTGATGAAATGCAATGCCAATTATAGGCGTGAGATGAGGCCATAAACATACTGCACATAAAAATCAGAGAAGGAACTTAAATCCCAGTCCCAGAACCAAAAGATTAGTGCTCTAACCACTGACTGTAGTCAAAGCTTCCTTCTGGAAATGAAGGTTACATTTCTTCTTGTATTCCTGCTGTGTGGCCATGAGAGTAATTCAAATGCTTTCAATAATACGGAGGTTAGAGTCTTCATCCTTTTTCTTTAGGAAGTCTTCTACTTTTAGTGCAATATTTTTCAATCAAAATTCAGGCAATTTACTTGTAAGGCTAAAAATGGATAATGACTTTTCGGTCAATTGCTTTTGACTGTCAATATGAAGCCTGCATTACCATTCCACAATATCATTAAACAATCAATAGCAATTAGTGTCTAGTCAAGCCTGGTGTTTTAATCATTTAAATCAAAATGCCCATAATTGTTATTGTATGTAAATATTTGAAGATGTTTATAGTGGAGATGAATTTTACCCATCTTGCCAAGAGAATTAGATTTAGAGAGAGCAAAGGGAGGCTTTAAGTCTCATTTCTCCTCTTGCTGAGACTGGGACAAAAAGGTTTGGGACCTTTCCATGTCTTGGGCCTATCAAGGGCCATGTAAGTTTGCTGGTGGGTGACCACTGAGTTCTGGGGCTGTCAGAGATTTGCTTTGCCTAATTTCACAGAGGCTCAGGAAACCCAGAGACTGCACAGTGCATTTGAGCCATGGGCTGAATTTTTTCTCCATGTCACAGATTAGCACAGGCTTTTTGTACACAGGAGAGCTCCTGGCTCACAGAAGCCATTATGGATTATTTTGGGCTAAAATATCTCCAGGGCACCACACAAGGGCCTGGAACTCAGGGCACTGGATCTGGAGTGCTTGGTGTCTCAGCTTACACAGGGGCATTTTCTGTAATCATTCTGCAGAACATGTGACAGGATTTCACATTTAGGGACATTTTGCTGATAGTGCTTTGTGCTTGTAGCAGTGATCCTTAAGCAAATGACAGAGCAGCTCTCCCTACTGCTGGCTTTAGCCAGAGTTGTCTCAGCTGAGCACAGGGAGTTACATCCAGGGCTGCTGTAAAACTCACCAAAATCAGACAGAGAATGAATTTGTCCTATTGAACAGACCAAGAATCATTCCAAGTAGCAGCATGTGAATTGCTTTGTAATGGGGTGGTCTAAAGCCTCACAAACCACAGTTGCAGGGGTCAGCTGTCTGCCCCCCAACCTGCCACATCTATGTTTATAAATCCACATTTATTTGAGCACTTCCAGGAATGGTGACTCTACCACTTCCCTGAGCAGTCTGTTCTAATGCTTTGCGACAGCAAAGAATTTTTTTTCTAATATCCAATTTAAACCTCCCCTGCACAACTTGAGGCTCTTCTCTCTCATCTCATTGCTTGTTCCTTGGGAGAAGGGACTGATCCCCACCTGGATACAGCCTCCTTCCAGGTAGTGGCCGTGATAAGGTCCCCCCTGAGCCTTCTCCAAGCAAAACAACGAAACAACTCCAGCTCCCTCAGCTGCTTCTCATCAGACCTGTGCTCCAGACCCTTCACCAGCTCCATCGCCCTGCTCTGGACTCACTGCAGTGCCTCAACGTCTTTGTTGTCATGAGTGGCCCAAAAATATGAGGAACAAGTTCATTCAGCCTGATCCATCACCCATTCTCCCAGACAGAACAGTTCCCTGGGATGTAGGGGTGATTTTCCATAGTCAGACACCATTCAAGCTAATGGCTCCCATTTTGGAATCTGTATGGGAAACAGCAGGAGAAGGTGTTTGGAGTTGTGTTATTAATAGTTTCAGATGATTAAAAAGTCATTAAAAGGGTATTAACAGGATAAATAGAAGTTTGGAAGAAAGATACAAGAGTCATAATGTTCATGATTTGGGTGCAGCAGGACACATTAACAACTGCAGCATTTGATTAACAGGGTGATTTATATTGAAAGGATTTTAGGAAACACAGAATGGTCTATGAAATCTGCTGCAAATATGAGCACTGCAATCATTAGAAGGCCCAAGAGATAGGCAAGAAAATCAGGAAACAGAAGAGGAAGCAACACAGGGAAAGCATGGATCGTCCCAGCCTATTGCTGAGAAGCCAGGGCTGTTCCATGAAGGTGAACCAGACTGCTACCACAGGCAGTGCCTTCATTTTCCAGTTTGTACAAGCAATAGAGATTAACAAAATGCTGCAGGAACATTAAAAACAACCCCATGTCATGCACATCTGTTCAGAATATGGAAATACAGAATTTGTTTTCTTTAGATTCAGGTCCCAGAAGCCTAAATATTTTAACCCTGCTTCTTGGCATTGTAAGCCACCAGTAGCAGTTTATTGTCCTGGTTACTAATCCAGGCTCCAGCCTGGGAAAGGCTTGCATGTATGTTTAACAATAGGCTCAGGTATTCCCAATTAAGTCCATGTGTTCAGGGGGCAAAGTCCTTGCAGGATCAGGGCCTTAAACCTTCTGGACTTTTTGTCTGTGTCAGAGCTCTACCTCAAATAAAGACCAGGAGTTTCTTTGTTCTTACCTGGGTAAATGATAAGGCAAAGCCCAGAAAACAATTTGCACACATAACAAGAAAATGTTCAGCTCCATAGTGGACATTTTGTGTTTGACATTTCAGTTCAGCGGAGTCTCCATGGCTCAGATGTCCCTGATGTCACATGGATGCCTTCTAGGAGGACTCTCTGCTGCAATCTGAGCATCCCTCTGTTAGACACAGCATTTCTGGGAGTAATTTAGTCCTGGCTGCCTGAGAAACCCCGTTTTGTTCTTCTGGGATGTCTGAAAAAATTATTCCCTGTATGGTATGAATAACCAGTGACTACTTGGAAGCATAAAATTGCTGACCAGAAGGGAATCTCTGCACAATTGGGATTCCCAGTTCTCCCATTACACACAATTCCTCCTGGCTTTGGTAGCTCATGAACAATCAGGTTTTAAATGTTATTTTCCTCAGATTATTTTCTTGTGTAAACCATCAAACTGCAGCCTGAAATAGGTTCAGCAGAACCGATGCAAAATATCAAAGCCAGCCTCCTACACCCTCAAAGTGTTAAGAGCAGAGCCTGCCTTTGGAATCTGAGCCCAATTTCCAAAATACCACACCAAAGGAAGATGCAGCACCAGGATACAATGCCCCCAAACAGAGAGGTTCAGAAAAAAAACCAGAAAAAGTCATTTTACATTTCAATAACAACAGGTTTTGTGTTCAAAACACCTCTCAGAAACTTAACATGGCTACAATTACGACCTTTATTCATTGAATATCATGATTATATTGTGCTTAGTGACTAAACTAACAATAGCATTCATGAGACTCTTGGACCAAAGAGAAATAAAGACCTGGTTAAAACGTTTCACCTCCCAGTGCTGCTAACACTTTTGCCACTTCGTTTTTGCTCTCTCTTTCCCCATTCCTCTCCTTCTATTTCTCTGCAGCATGTGCAGTATCTCTTTACCATTTTGGCATCTGGGGGTATCAGAAATGAGCCTGAAAGTCTGGTGAATATCTCCCAGAATTAGTTTCCTAATAGACATTTGAGCTAAAATTTTTCATCTGGTTCCAGTCAGCATCCAGGTTTTTTAAAAGACAAGCCAGCAGTACTGGACAATCAGTTCTCAAAGCTAAAGGCTCTCCAATAACATAGCAACAGAGGAAGAATTTTAATAGAACCCACAGGAATTTAGAGACTACATTTTTTTGCTTATATCCTTTTTATCCTTTTTTGCCTCTCTCTCTCTTTTGTTTGTGTGTGTGTGTGTAAAGACAGACAGGTTTTCCCTTTTGGTGAACTCAAGCAACAGGCAATTTCCATTCATCTCTTGAGTTCAGCTATTCAGACTAATGGCCCAGATGCACATACATTGTTTGATTTTTCAGTGAAGTCACTGCCCAGTTTCAAGGCTGTCCATGGGGTTCCAGCAGTGCTATCACACTAAATTTTGGGACTCCCTACGTTAAAAACCAGCAGTGCAGCAGGACTGACGTGTGCAGCCACAACCAATTTCCCAGGTCACTCCACTAAAGGGTTTTGTCATTCCTACAAGCGAGCTGCTCCCATGTGAGTGATGTCAGGACCCCTAAAGGAGCTGCTTCCACAGAACCACAAGGGGAGGAGGAGACACGAAGATCCCTTAAATCAGAGGGGGGATAAAAAGATGCAATGAAAGATTTTCAACAATTTTTTAATATAAAACAGCTCCGCAAAATGAGAAAAGTGGCTGTGGGAAGCAGTCAGAAATCTGCTCTTTATCCCATCTCAGCACTGCTAAATGGTGAGAAACTTGGCAGAGGGCCCACACTTTTACTTATCTTCTAAGTCTAAAATCATGCTGCTTTATTCTCCCTTCTTATTTCTGTGCTAGGCGTTGTGCATAGAAGGGAAAACACTGCCTTAGGTTTGAATTCAGCAGCAGAGACTGTGGCATTTGGGTATTTTATTCCACCAAAATGAGCTTTTCTTCCAAGGTGAAGTGTACAATGTAACATTACTTAATTGCCCACACTGCTTGGTGGATGCTGACACGTATTGTAGAAATGTTAACTGTTTTACATTTCAATGCGTTCCCTCTCCCAGCCCTGCTTTGCTGGGATGGATCTGGCCAGCTGCCAGATAGGAAGCTTATTTTTCACTGGTGATCATAACTCTGGCTGGTTGTAGCAAATAGCGTAACTGGCGGCGTTGGGAGGTTTATACGGGGAGCCCCGCTGCGCTGCCTTAATTGGGATCACTCTGCGAGCGATGGAGTAAAAAGGCATTAAGTTAAGATAAATGAACTGCTTATTGGAAACTACGAGCGTCAAGTTCACAGATAGGGAGAGGGAAGGCTCCTCTCCCTGCTCTCCTGAGCCCCTCCTTCCATCAGATCAGCTCCTGGCCTGCATTCCTCTTCTCCAGCCTAGCAATGCCCCGGTTGAGATTAGATGCATTTGTCTGCCCTAAAGGCCGGATGGCATCCTGGGGCTGGCTCAATTTTCCCTTGTTCTCCGTGCCCTGCAGCCCTGATGGACTCAAAGTGCAGGGGCTTTTCTCTGGGCTGGAGCTTCGCACACATTTGAGGGTGTTTGGCTGTCTCATGGAAAAGAATGGAGTTTGTCCTCCAAAAACATTGGTGAGTCTTCAGCTGCTTCCCAAATCTCAGTCCAAGGAAAATCACTGAGATCTCTCCTGCATTCAGCTGGGTGAAGATTCAGGCTGAGGAGCTCTTCTGCCCAGGTCTAGCTCTGCAGAGAGTGTTTGATTGTCCCATGGAAGTGAAAGAAGAGTGGTCTCTTGTAGGAAAGCCTTCTGGTGCTGCACCTCTCTTTGGAGCTGAGGGGAGCAAATTGCTATGAGAAACAGAGTGGAGGATTTGCACCCATATTGCTGGAGATGTAACTTAGCTGCCCTAGTGTGACGGTGTTCACAGGGGTCCCAGGAGGAGGGAAGAGATGAGGATCTGACTCCATGTTTCAGAAGGTTTGATTTGTTATTTTATGATATATATTATATTAAAACTATACTAAAAGAATAGAAGAAAGGATTTCATCAGAAGGTTAGCTAAGAATAGAAAAAGAAGGAATGATAACAAAGGCTTGTGATTCGGCTCTCTGTTCAAGCCAGCTGACTGTGATGGGTCATTAATTAGAAACAACTCTATGAAACCAATCACAGGTGCACCTGTTGCCTTCCACAGCAGCAGATAATCATTGTTTACATTTTGCTCCTGAGACATCTCAGTTTCTCAGGAGGAAAAATCACAGGGAAAGGATTTTTCATTAAACATGTCTGTGACACCGTAGTTTATGCACCTATGAGACAGTTTTAGTTGCAAGCTCAGAGAGAGTTTGAGTTTGAAGCAGTTCAGGGCATCCTTTCTAGCCAAGTGAAGAGGGAAAGAGAATTCAGCTGCTCCAGGAAGTTCCTGCTGAGTCCTTGTATTGTTTGAATTTGTTTTACCATCAAAAAGAGAAAGCTCTGTCCCAAATGCTTAATTTACAGAAAGAAGCCTCCTTTACAGCCCTGCTCTCCAGGGGCCTCCCCGTTGCATGGCAGGGGACTCAAAGCACAAAGCTCAAGGCACAGGCCCACGGGAAGAAGGTAATAAACATTTACATTTTGTGGCTCTGAGAGACAGTGTCAAGCTCGAGGTTCCTGCAGCCAAGACTAAATCTTGTCCCTCTGTTGAGGATGCTGACTCCAGAGAAATGCAACACACATCCCACAAATCCTTCCTGCTGCCATCCCATTGTCTTCTTAGGTCCAGGCAAATTGAATCCAGGGATCTGTCCAATTTTCAGGGGGAACTTAGGAAAGACACATTTACACAATCCTACAGAGACCAAAATTTCACATCAATGCATTGGTCCAGCAACCAGTGCCCACAAGAGGTGCTGAGAGGTCTGAGAGGGACCAGCTGAGCTGCACTGTGCAAAGAGATAGGCTCTACTTGCAGTAATGCAGTGAGGCAGTGTTTCCAAATGGTCAGAATTAGGTTAAAAAAATAAAAATTGAAGAATCTTCTAGGTGCTGATTTACCCCAGGGTCATTCAATTCAATTCATGTCCCTCTCACCCTTCTATCAAGCTGATCTGAACCTGCACTTGACAGAGTCCACACCAACACAGGAGGTGACATCAGACACCTTGACTCATCACCCATGCAGATCATTGTCTCCCCCTGGAGCTGGGAAACAAGGAGATTAGGAAATCCTGCTGACATTATTCCTGCAGCAGCATCCTGCTTTGTCCTCAGATATGAACCATTGGGACAAAAGGATGGAAGACCTGATTGAGATGATTTGGTCTGATCACTCTTTCCTTAAGGCTTCTTTCTGTAAATTAAACATTTGGGACAGAGCTTTCTCTTTTTGATGGTGAAACAAGTTCAAACAATGCAAGGACTCCATGGGCACTTCCTGGAGGAGCTGAATTCTCTTTCCCTCTTCACTTGGCTAGAAAGGATGCCCTGAACTGCTTCAAACTCAAACTCTCTCCGAGCTTGCAACTAAAAGTGTCTTGTAGGTGCATAAACTAGGGCAGCTAAATCACATCTCAAGCAATATGGGTGCAAATCCTCCACCCTGTTCCTCATAGGAATTTGCTCCCCTCTGCAGGAGCATCAGCTCCAAAGAAAGGTGCAGCACCAGAAGGCTTCCCTACAAGTGACCACTCTTCTTCCACTTCCATGGGACAATCAAACACCCTCTGTAGAGCTAGACCTGGGCAGAAGAGTTCCTCAGCCTGAATCTTCATCCAGTTAAATGCAGGAGAGATCCCAGTGATTTTCCTTGGACCAAGAATTGGGAAGCAGCTAAAGACTCACCATTGTTTTTGGAGGACAAACTGAGTGCAGCAGAGTGTACAAATGCTGCACCAATAGCTCAGTGCTTTCTAGGCTGGCTCTGCTAGTCACACTTCAAAAGGAAATTAACCCATTCTTCATGCAAGTCAAAGGTTATCCTTCAGTTTTAAAAATACTTAGGGGACAGGTAAGAGAGTGGTTTAAATCATGGTAAGTATTCTATTTCACCTTTTAAGTGTAATATTTTGGTGTGTTCCCTATGTTTGAGGAGGATAACTGAGACCTGGGTGATCCAGCCCTCATCCAACCTCCTCTGCCTCATTTCTTGGAGGCCAGGGTAGAGATCACTCCATTCAAAGCCCTCACAGCCATAAACTGGTGTTTCACTCATGCTATTGTCCTTTGAGACTTGATGGCAATCCAGCAATTGCTTGTTAACAACCAGACCCACCAGCAATCTGAGTGATTTGATGAGTGCTGCTCCTCCTCCTCATATAAATACCTACAGCTCAGTGCTGCTCCACCTTCCAGAGCTCATCACCAATGTCCTCCTTTCTCACAGGATTTGGATGTAACATCAAGTTTGATCCCATTGTTGTAGCCATGATATTTTCTGAAAAATCCTTTCCTTAGGATTTTTCCTCCTGAGAAGCTGAGAGGCCTCAGGAACAAAACGTAAACAATGATTATCTGCTGCTGTGGAATGCAACAGGTGGATCTGAGATTGGTTTCATAGAGTTTTTTCTAATTAATGACCCATCACAGTCAGCTGGCTCAGACTCTCTGTCCAAGATACAAACCTTTGTTATTCATTCTTTCTTTTTCTATTCTTAGCTAGCCTTCTGATGAAATCCTTTCCTCTATTCTTTTAGTATAGCTTTAATGTAATATATACAATAAAATAATAAATCAAGCCTTCTGAAACACAGAGTCACATCCTTGTCTCTTCCCTCATTCTAAGACCCCTGTGAACACCATCACACATCATAGCCAAGAAGTCTCCCAGGCTTTGGTCAAATGATGCTGATTCACAAACATTTTGTGGAGCTGCCCATGGGCTCAGCCCACCTCAGCCTGTGTCTGAAGACTCCTAAAGGAGGAATTCCCTGGATTTCGCCATGCTGAGCCAGGATTTATGCTGATGAAATGAAGGTCTTAAGAGGAGACAAAGAGACCAGCTGCTTGCACTTTAGAGTTTTTTTAAGTAGATGGGGATGCCTCTTCATTGCCTCCACTGCAATTAGCGGAGCAGGGTTTTACTGACATTCTTTGGTGAATAGATGAAATCATATTAATTTGGTACTTGGCCCACCTTGCTGCTTCCTCATCCTGAAAAAAACAATCTTACAAAGCCCAAACACTGACCTGCCGTGAGGACAGCAGTTGTATTTCCTTCTTGTAGGTTTTCCTTCTTTTATCTGGTTTTTGCACTTGGACATGATGGCAGAGAATGAGACAGAATGAAGATTTATTTTTTTCTCCTCTTTTTTCACTGAAGAAATCAGCTCCCATATCCACAGTGGACGGGTATGGATGGATAGAGGGTGCTCCCTCTAGCACCCACAGCAGGGACCAGACACCCTCCAGTGCCACTGTCCTGGGATTCCCACTACTGTTGGGAATTAGAGTGACATGATAGGAAAAACTGAACTCCATCCTCCAGCCCAGGGGAGAGAGACCTGGAGCCCTGGGAGATGCTCCCAGTCACATCCACCTTCTGCAAGGGGTGATGAAGACTGGAAGTTGTGCTGGTGCTGCCATGAGCAGCAGAGCAGGGAGGAGGAGGCAGGGAAGAAGAACCTGCATGTCAGTACTGCCTTCTTCAGCTTGGATGGCAGGTGACAAACTGCACAGCGACATCCCCTGCACTCTCTTGACAACCCATCAGCAAGCTGCAAACAGCAAAGTGTGGCATTGTAAGGGGCCTGGCATAAAGGCTTAGGCAAAATGCAGGTAGGCTGGAAGAAAGCCAGTTCTCATGTAAACATGACAAGGGTGTTATGTCCAAAAGGCTCAGAAATCTTCATTTTGGTCAAATAAGAGATGCCAATTGTATTTTTTTCCTTTTCAAAGACAGTAATGTCACAGCAATATTTATCCAGGATACACCAGCACCCTCAGTGCAGTGTCAGAATGAGCTCTGACCCATCCACACAATCCCTCAGCACTTCCCTATTTGTTCCCCACCTCCCTCAGCCCTGTGCATGCACAGTGCCCTCCTGTGTGTGATCCCATAGATTCCACCATGGTCTGCATCCCTCACATCCCCCCATATACCCAACAGTGTAACATCACCTCCCTCCTCCTCCCTGAGCCACAAACTGCTCCACAAACCTCACCCACCAGGCCTGCACTGGGATTCACCAGGAGAGAGGGATGCTCAGCTGCTCCCCATGGGTATCTCCAAGCTGCCTCTGCTTGGTCTCATCCTACCACAGCCTCTAATCCCTGCCATGCAGCTGGGACCAAGCTGACTGGCCTAACCATCCCACCTATGGGGTTTCTTGAAGGCATCACATTGTAGATTCATGCCATGAGTTTAGGAACCTACTTCCATCAGCAGGAGGATATTATGGTGCTTCAGGAAGGACACACTTTGAGTTTATGAGGATGTAGAGACTCTGAAATCTCCCCAGCAGAGAGAAGTAGTAGACAGTGAGGAAGACTTAGGAAAGAGATTTGTTGCACCAAATCCCATGCGCTTCAGGCATGGGAATGGAGTACTTGTGGCCCCTCCACAAGCCTCAATTCCATCTCATACAGCTCAGGAACACAATGTTTCTTGGCATTGATAGGGATTGACGTTCATTTCTGGTCCATCAAACGAGTCCGAAAGGCTGATCCAGCCCTTGGAAAAGTTTTCTAATTCCTTCTTCAAAACACTGAATAAAAAGCACCTGCCCTGCCCAAAACACTTCACCCCATGCTGCCAGTAAATCCTTCCAGTGCAGACATCAGCTCCAAGCTCCATCTCTGGGTGATTTTCTCCTCCCTGCACAGAACTGCTCCAGAGATGCTTCTGTGGAGTAGTTTTCCTCGTGCCTCTCCATCTAGGTTTGGTCTGTTTTTTTATTGAGCTTTGTACAATGTTGGTTATTTAAGGAATTCACAAGATAGAGGTGAACACTTCCAGCCTGGCTGTGCTTTGAGTTACCAGGACAATCATTTAACATGTCCCAGGCTCCATGGGGCTATTTGCCAATTTAAAGGGTTCCAGCAGGTTCCTGTTAACCTCCTTCTATACTAAAGTGAAGTAATTTTTATCCTTAGTTCCTAAATTTCCACAGAAGTTCTTCAGTCACACCCAGAGCCAGGCAACCTGCTGGCTGGGAGCAGCCTCAGAAAGTCAGCTTCTTTTCCTGTTTGTGCCTTTGCCACTAATAAATGCTGATCTTTCCCAAATCTGCACCTACTCGCATTTAATATGCAAACCTGTGCTGACATCAGGATTGCTCACACATTGATCATCACAGCTATGAATAAGAAGATCCTGGCTCCTCATCTGCTCTTCCTGCTGCTGGGACCATGAATCTCATCCCATTCGTTAACTGCATAAACTGAGAGCCACAGAATTGTACAATGGTTTGGGTTGAAAGAGAACTTAAAGACCTCTCAGTTTCAACCCCCTTGCCATGGTCAGGGACACCTCCCAATAGATCAAATTTCTCAGAGCAATCCAAACCCATTGCTGTCACATACTGACAGAATGGTTCCCAAGTCTTCCATATGGTTATTTTCTGAGAGGCCCCTGTATCCCCGCTGAATTAAATCTTAAATTTATATGGTGAAGACATCCCATGGATTGCCACCCAAACTAGCCTAATTTTTGCTGCTGTTCCTTTTCCTTTGGGGTACCCAGGGTTGTGGGATTTCACACAGACCACATGCCTCAGTCCCATAGAGGAGATTTCTTGCCCATACCCTTATATGGCTTTTATGATCCAGCAAGGATGGGGAGACACCTAAATTTAGCCCACACAAGAGCTCATGTCTCCTCACATGATGAAGGAAAAAGATCAGGAACGGAGCACAGTAATTGTCAGATCCATTTGGGGCCAACCTCAAGAGTGGGACTTCAGTGGTCCATTCACTTTCCTTCTACTTTTCCAAGTGAGCCAATTTTCCTACATATTTCTATAACTTCACTTCTCAACCCATTCACAGCAAGGCCCATGACAGCAGTGAAGACAGGCTGAGGAAGCATCCAGCACAGCTGTCACCAAGGTGGCAGTGTCCTCCAGGCAGTGACAGGCAGGTGTCCTGTACATGACGAGAGCCAAACACAAGTGTGTGCACAGGGACATGGGGAGCCCTGGGTGCATTTTGGTCACCCTTAGGTGGTTCTCCAGAAATTTGGGGATCTCACATGGTAGACTTCCAGAGTCAGCCACATAGCCCACAGCTTTCCCAAAGAATAAGAATGTATGGGAGAAGGGAAAGGGAAATGAGCTGGCCAAGCTCGCCCATGGGCCACGGCAGGAGAGGCACCATGGAAAAAACACAAGTCCTAGAGCATCAGTGTTTTGTGTGAGTGGTTCTAAGCAACATCCATGACAGCAGTGAAGACAGGCTGAGGAAGTATCCAGCACAGCTGTCACCAAGGTGGCAGTGTCCTCCAGGCAGTGACAGGCAGGTGTCCTGTACACGACGAGAGCTGAACTCAGGCGTGTGCACAGGGACAAGGGGAGCCCTGGGTGCATTTTGGTCACCCTTAGGTGGCTCTCCAGCACTTTTGGGATCTCCCATGGTAGAACTTCCAGAGTCATCCACACAGCCCACAGCTTTCCCAAGGAATAAGAATGTATGGGAGAAGGGAAAGGGAAATGAGCTGACCAAGTTCACCACAGCAGGAGCAACACCGTGGAAAAAACACAAGTTCAAGAGCATCAATGTTTTGTGTGAGTGATGGGATGGCAGTCTCATGGATACTTCCAGCCCTGCCTTCCTGCACATCCAGCTGCAATCAGTATGTCACAAGAATCCGGAGACAGTAGAAAAAATTACAAAAACATGGTGTGTTTTTTTTTCTTTTTCCTTTCTACGAGCCACCTGCTCCCAGTCAATGTGGAGCACAACCCTTTGTGTAGAAAATCCAATAAACAAAACTGTAAAGCATCTGTCCTGCAACTGGATCCCAGCCCATGGCAAGGAGTGAATCTGAGCCGTGGCAAACAGCTGGGAATAGCATTTCATTCTTGTACTGTGCCTCACAGCCTGTACACAGCTTCCAATCAAAATCAAAAAATATGGGGGGAAAGAAAGAGAAAGATAAAGAAATTCTGCACCATGGGAGGCTCAGGAAGTAAAAGAGGGAAATGGAGTTTGCCACAGTTTTATCACGACCACATACTACAGGTGAGCAGCCCAGCTCTCTGCTCTTATTAATTTAAAATGTAAAATTTCTGAGGGGTTTTATGAAATTAGGAGAAAAAACCTATAGGTCAACTTCACCTACATGTTAAAGCATCATCCTAAGCAGACAGAAAGCCTTGACTTAGTCTTTCAAGAAGAGTTCTGAGTCCTGGTAGGCCAGGAGCTCAGCTTACAGCATTCAGGGCTAGATTTAGGGAGTTGCCATGTCAACACACCTCCACCGTTAGCAAAAACACCTCAGAGACTGGGATGTGAACTAGAAGCCCTATTTTTAAGTCTCCATATTCAAATTCAGCGCAACACAAACCTCGGACTGAATTTCCCCTGTAACTGGAGAAATGCTTTCTGCTTCACCCAAGGAGAAATTTGTTCCACAGCCCCATGACCACCTTGGGCCAATAAAGTAAAAAAAAAAAAGTCCTTTCTGCTGAGCAGTGGCTGGAACATCCTTCTTCCTTAGAAGAATATCAGTCTATGGAAAAGTAAATTCACTTGGATATAACATTTCCAAGGTGGTGATTCTTCTCCCTCGCTCTCAAAATGGGGAAAAGCTCTTTGCCAGTATGTAATTTCTTTCCTAATCACATTGCAGTGTCACATACCAGTGAGCTAAGGGCTCCCACAGCAGCGTTATTCTCCAGCATATGTGACTTTGTATAACATGTGCTTCACTCGGCAGTCATCAGCAGCAGAGAGCAGGGACATACTTCTTCCTCTATGACATTATTAGGCATTAAGAGCACTACATGGCAGTGCATTTCAGCTTCTTTATTTTCTCCCAGTAAAAGCAGCTTGGCCACCTGGTGTGCTGCACACACAGTTAAATTCCAAATGTAATGTATTTTGTAGCGAAAGAGATTAGAAAGCTGCTGTAATGAATCTCATTACCAGCGTCTTTATATCCTCATCTAGTTGGAGGCAGAGATCATCCAGACCTAGGTGCTGTACATATTTAAGAGAATATCATCTACCCCTCAGCCCTGTCATTACAAGACAAATTGTTTCCTTTGGCCTGATGTTCCAGCCATGTTTTTCTCAGTTTTAAAATATGTTAGCAGCCAGATTTTCTCAACAACTGAAGGCCATATTTCTAAGTGCTCAGCACCCACAACTGGGCTAGATTGTTTTACAAGTGTTTGATTCCCATTTAGACACCTAAAATAAGAGCCAGATTTTTGGATACGCTCAAAAGCCTCTAAGATCTTCCAAAAATCTGGACCTAGAGTTACTTCAGTAACTTGCCAAATTAGTGGAAATTAAAGTAGACAGCATCTCATCATGTTACTCTCTGCAATGATAAACAAGTGAATTTACTCTTGTATCCATTTCAAAGCCCCATCCCCCATTTTAACGGCAGCTATTTGCTGGTCTTATTCAAAGCAGGACAACATTTACAACTGTGATTTCTGTGTTAAAAAAAAAATCCATATTTTCATCTGACTCTTCATATGTTCTCAGAAGAACAGAAATATATAATTTAAGCTATATTTGATCAACATTTCCAAGGCAGTTCATTACATACAGAGGGATATGGCCAGGAAAATTCAACTCAGAAAATGAATATTGGGAACATAACTTCAGCTGGTGGGTTTGAGGGCAGAGTCCTTTGCACGTTTCAAAGCTGAATGCACACAATCCTCCCCTGGACCCCACCTGGGTTATGGCAGACAGGTTTCTCTCTTCCTGACTTTCAAGTATATGACTGCTCAAATGTGTGTAATTACATCACTTTTTCATGCTGGAAGTGCTTCATAAGACTGCAACTGAAACATAAAGACCACCCCTCCCTTTCCATCCCACCCCCTGCTCTTCCCTGACCTTGCATTTCAAGAATAGCTGTGGGCCAAAACTGATTATCCTCTCCTCAAAATGTTTCCAAAATTCCAAGAATTTTCATATGAGCCTGACAGAAAGCCTCCAGACTGAAAATTATGGAGAGATTCAATCACCAAGGAGCAGTTTTGCAGAGAATTCTTTAACCAGCTCCAGCCAGGGTGAGGATTGCTCTAAGCTAAGCCTCAAATTCTGCTGGAGCTGCTCCTCTTCTGCGCAAGTAACTTAATGTTTATTAGGCAAGCAAATAAGATTTACAGGCTATCATCTGGGTGGTTGTAATAAACAGAACATTTCACTTTCAGTGAGACACATTCCCTTCTACTCCTTCCTTGGATGAACCTTCACATTTGCTGATTTATAAGCACTGAGATTTTTAGATCAGCCAACTTCTGACTCGTGCTTCTATTTATCTATTTATTTAGATAGGCTCGTCTGATATGGCTGTTCTTGCATGTGCTGTACCACATCTCAATACAGATTAACTCCTTCATCTATTCCAAACACTTCAGCGTAAACACACAAATTGCAGAAGAACATTTGAACTTATCCACAGTGGATCTTCTGACTGGATGGGAACACATTGCAAATATCCTTTGTAGGCAAGTTTTGCCCGTTCTAGAGGTAAGTAATATATTTTAGTGTGAAAATATAGCAGATTTGGATGATAAAACTTGTCCTATAATCAAAACTCTGAAAAAAGACCTGGTTTTAGATCCCTGATCTGATGATACAGATTTTCTGTATGACCTTGGGCCAATTGTTTAATGTTAGTTCCTCTGATGAAGATAAAGTCACCTCTTTCCTCCCACTCCGTCTGATGGTATGGTGTGGTCTCTTCCTATTTGTTACCATGCCAAAAAATTAAATTTAGGACTTCGTCTCCACAGTGTTTAATAACAAAAGTATTTTAAGGAGAGCAAAGGGCCCAGTCAAATGTGCATGCACCATTAAGAAAATCTCAGTCATTTCAGGTGACAGATTCAGTGCCAAACAGTAACAATACTCACATACATATTCTAAAGAGAGCTTTCAGGTTTCCTCAATAGCCTGTTCTACCAAGGCTGGTTCTGGAGCACCACCCTGTAAACCCTGAGGGCAAAGATATGCTTTGCAGATAATTTAGAGACTAGCAAACAGGGAGGAGATCTGCTGGAAGATGCAAGGAGAAAGCCAGGCGAGTGCAAATGCCATCATTTACAGATAAACACAGAGCACATTTTATTTTTGAATCCATGAGGTTTGTTAGGCACAACAAGTTCCAGTCCCTGCTGCTATCCTTCATCTCTTTCTCCAGTCTATCAGCATTGTAAGTCAGAGTATCTGGATCTGAAGCACTCCCCATCTAAATGGGCCATTCATCTCCAGACACCACAGAGAGCATGTGAAATGTCCAGAGATTACACACTGCCAGAGTGAGAGATTCCTTGATGCAATTAAAGCCTGGAGAACATATAAATCCCAGATTTAAATTATTCCATCCAGAGAGCCACCACACACAGCCCCTTCCACCAACAGGGTGGGCTCAGCACCCCTGAAACCAACCCTGAATCCAGTGGAGGAAATGGTGTTGGACCATGGAGATGGAGGTTTCCTGAGTGCAGCCTTTCCTAATGGTCTGTGCTTGAGGAGACAGTGATGGGTTGTTCTGACAGGTGAGGCAGACCTGGTGAAGCAGCCCAGGGAAGCAGAGTGAGGAGCAGGGGTGAGATGAAACAGCAGCATCTGAATAAAACCCGTGTCAGGGAGGCGGTCATGCTGATATAATATCAGCAATGAGAGGGAGAATGTAAGAAAAAGTACATGGTAAATTAAGCACCAAGGCTGTTAAAGGTCCAGTTATTTTCCAGCCAGTTGCCCTCTGATTGTTCGTTAAAGTACAATATCCAGCCCTGAAAAACAGCCAGTGAAAGTTCACTCATTTTTCCTGTTGGCAAGTGGGCACAGGATCTGGAGACAACCTGCCTCCCCAGATCTTGACTCACTGCAGCACTGTGGTTGGCCATTAATATTCATATAGAAGCTAATGGTGCAGAGTTGGGTGTTTGCATTTGTCCTTCCTGCTGTTTCCTACACTTGAATGTGGGCAGCCCTCCCATTTTTAATGGGACAGGCACATAACTTGGTACTGTGCTCAAGCCCTCCCAGAGACAAGATGGGAACTCCTATTTTCCATTAAAAAAAAAAAAAAAAACAAATAAAATCATGCATTCCTCAGAGCTGAGAACTGAAGCATGTCGTCCACATCAAAAACACTAGAGGACAAGGGAGAAGAATTGATTTCTGTTTGGTAGAAATCTTATGATTTTTAAACCATGCTCCTGATCGTGGCAGTGCTGAGCGTGATGTTTTTAGCAATTTCTGAGTCATCAATCCTGGTTCTCCCGGCAGGAGAGGAGAGGAGATGCACAAACAGCAGTGTCCTTAAACACAGTGTTTACAGAAAAATGAAAGGGAAAAGAGGGTCTGGGGTGGCTTAGGGGGATGGTCATAAAAGCAGACATCTCTTCCTCAGTGCTTAACCCTTCAATGCCTTGGGAGCCCCAGGATTAGCAGGGTATTGACTCCCCATGGAAGCAGGGTATTGACCCTGCAGGAAGGGAGATGTCCACTCCAGCAGGCACATCAGGGCACTGATGAGCTTCTTGTGCTGCCCACATCTGGCACAGGGACTGGCTAAAACCCTGGCACTCAAAACCTTGCCAGGCTGAATGCAACCTGGGACCCTATGGGGACGGTTCAAATCCCTGACTCCACTCCCATCCATAAACTTGTGACCATAGCAAAGCTGACTCTCCTGAGTGTGCCAAACTCCTGCAACTCCCACCTTGCGCGGTGGGAGCTTCCTGATGTGCAGAAGGTGCAGATGCTTCACAGCTGGATGCTCAGAGAGGTACTGAGAGTGCAAGATGCTCCCCATGCAGGAGGGGAGTGCAGGATGCTCCCCATCCTTCTGGACCCACAGTGTGACAGTATTCACAGGGGTCCCAGGATGAGGGAAGAGATGAGAATCTGACTCCATGTTTCAGAAGGCTGATTTATTATTTTATTATATATATTATATTAAAATAAAATGATATACTAAAACTGTACTAAAAGAATAGAGAGAAAAGGATTTCATCAGAAGGCTAGCAAGGAAAAGGAAAGGAATGAATAATAAAATCTCACAGCCTCGACACAGGTGGCTGTCACTGGCCATCAAGTAAAAACAATTTCACACGCTGGGTAAACAATTCTCCAAACCACATTCCAAAGCAGCAAAACATGGAGAAGCTGAGAAAAGCGGAGAAAAGACCCTAATGAAAGGATTTTTTCAGAAAACATGTCTGTGACATCCACAGCCGGGCTCCCTCCCGGAAGGGACCGGCCGTGGCTGCAGCCATCACCCTGTCCTTTTTTCAGTGGCACCACTGAAGGGCTGTGACATCCTCCCTGCCACAGGGATGGAGGGGAAGAGCATCACTGAAGGGCTGTGGCATCCTTCCTGCCTCAGGGATGGAGGGAAAGACCCCCACTGAAGGGCTGTGACATCCTCCCTGCCGCAGGGATGGAGATATGGAAGCGCCGCTCCCGCATCCCTCCGCGTGGGCACGGCCAGACGGGCTCTTCCCTCATTCTGCAGATCCCGCTCCATCTCCGAGGACGCTGAGGGGGAGAAACAAGCAGCTAGAGATGCCGGCTGGCTGGAGGCAGGCTGCCGGTGCCCCGTGCTGGCCTTGCAAAGCGGGGCAGCGCGTTCCCCGTTCGTGCCTGGCAGCGCATCCCCAGCCCCTGCCCGCCGCTCTCGCACGGGGAGCTCCCGGGGCACGGAGCCGCTCCCGGGTTGGCGTTGATTCATCTGCCGAGCAGCGCTGCGGGGCTGCGGGAGCTGGCAGGAAGCTCCCACACTGATTTTTGTCAAGAGAGCCGGGCAATAATGGAAACGACACCTCGCCGTGTTTGCAAACAAACACTGCCTCCTTTCCTGTTTAACACCATCTGCCACCCAACCCAATTCCCCTGCCCCCATCCCTTCCCCAAAAAAATGACAGCCAGAGAGAACTCCAAAAAGCAGCTGCTAAGCCGAAGCGTGCTCTTTTGTCTCAGTTTTGAGAGGTGCTGGCAAGGAGGCTGCGGTCCCACGCACAGCGCACACCTCGCCGCACGCTCACGGCTGAGGAGACGGCTGAGGAGACGGCTGAGGATTGCTATGAGAGCTCATTTATCTCTTTTTGCCGACACAAACTAGTTCAGTGTGGGTTTGCTTTTGGGCTCTTCCACTTTTGGGCCTTCGTGACCTCTCTGCCCTGTGGTAGGAGCCTTGCTGCACGCTCATGGCTGAGCACCTGATTGCCATGACAGCTTATTTATTTCTTTTCTGCAGACACAAACTAGTCCAATGTGGGTTTGATTTTGGGCTCTCCCACTGTCGGAACTCAGCACATCCCTCTGAGTGTCCAGAGTTGCCAGGGCCCCTGCCAGGGGGCTCAGAGACCCTGACACACAGCCCAGAACTCCTGGGGATTTGATTATGACCCATGGAGTAAATTACCAACTTGTATGAGGACTTGAAAGTCACAGAAGTTTAAATTATGTAATAATAAAATTATCACCGATTTTAGGACTTTTGGAATAGGGGTTTTGGGGACAAGATAGAGGGACTTGGGCGTGTCCAGGTCTTCTTCTTCTTCTTCCTCTTCTTATCTACCTCTGTCTTCTGCAGTGATGCTGACACTTTGGGATTGGTTTAGAATAGAAGTTCACTGTCTAACATAGGTAATAGGTATTGTAAGGTGATTGTAAATATGTAATATGTAGTTTGTAGTATAAAAAGACAACACTACCCCAAGGGCGGTCAGAGTGCTCGTGGCTGCCCTGCTGAGCAGATCTTGGCTGGGCAGAAAGAAAATTTTATAGATAAGATTTAATAAACAACTTCAAGAGAGAAAACTGAAGAGCTCTGACTTGTTGTTCGGATGCGTGGGCCAAAACAGAGACTTTTCACATATCTCGGGGCAGTAATTAACAACTAAGCTCAGGAGATCCCACTTTTGGCCCTTCCTGACCTCTCCGCTCTGTGGTAGGAGCTGGTGTGGATATGGAGATGGAAGGAAGAGGCTACACTTCACTCCCCATCTCCATAAACAGATGTTTTTCCCTTCACAGGTCCTTGTATCTTTCCCTAAGAGCATTTGTAGGCTCCAGACCTGGGCTGATCGGGTTGGGACAAGTATCTGGCACCCACGCAATCGCAAACACTTCCCCAGGGCTGCTGCACTGACAGATGTGCCTCCAGGGAGCAGATAAAAGTCTTCCAGACTAGCCCAGCTTTTCTGATATGCTCTCCTTGAAACAAAGAAAAGGGAGTAAAAGGAAATAACTTCATATTATTGGGTATTTGGGTAAACACGTTTACCCAAAAAGGATCAAGCTCCTCAGGGCTTCAGCCGAAGTGGGGGGAAAAAATGATTCCTTGAGCAAAGAGACTGTTTGGTTGAAACAAACCAAACACTGCTCACAGCACTGCAGGTGGGAGCCTGCTGCCTTATTCAGCACAGAGCTGCAGAAAAGAGGCAATGAGGGTGCTGCATTCCATAGTGACTGGTTAAGATATTAACACTTCTGTGACATCTATCATCTACTGCATTAACAACCAAGATGCCTAGCTAGAGTTAATACACTGCATTAAAAGTCAGAATCACTTTCATGTCACTTATTTCATACCTGTTCCCCATGGCACCCATGTCCTCTCCTTCACATGGCAGAGACAGGCAGGGGAGGCCACTGAGGTCACCATGAACATCCTTGTTCTGCAGGTGTATGTGTCCCACAATACAAATTTTTAAATCATAAGAGATCATTCCTACATCTCTTAAGCAGACTGGTGATGCTGGGGAGGGGCAGAAGGAGAGGGTTCCTTGCAAGAAATCACCCTGATGGATTTCTCATCACCTTTGCAAATATTTTAGACAAAAAATACTCAATGCATTTGATATAATTCTTGGTCTCTGAGTGTAAAACAGTGTGCACTGTGCACAGAACAAATGTTGTGTCCAAGCTACCCATTCCTGTTCTGAGGAAGGAGATTCCTTCTCTTTTTTGGTTGACTCCCTCTCTGCAATACCAGTGCTTGGTGGAGGGAGGATGTCTACATTATCCTTCACCTTACAGACAATTTCCTTTTTTGGGTGCACTGGCCAGGCTGCCTTTTTTTCCAAGGAAGAATCCTTTCATTAGGCTATGATCTGCCAGAAAATCAAAGTACTTCCCATCTGGACAGTGATGAAGATGTTTTATTCACAGCACAACAACTTAGCTTTCTTTTATCAGTAAATTCAGTCTTTTCTGCCCTAGTCACTGACCTGAGAATGAAGCCATCTGTCCACCCTCCAGTAGCCTTCACTTTATGTACCAAAATGTCACAGGATGTGCCGCTGATGATCTTTAAGATGTTCCAAATGGAAAGCACTTGCCATGACCTCATGGCTTTTTAGATTTCTCATGATCCTCTCTGGATTTTTCCCCTGATTCTAAGTCACCTCAGGTTTTCATGTGATGACTCTAAAGGAATTTAAGTATTTGTGGGCAACTATTATAATGTTTTTTTAAACTATGCATTGTAAGTTAGTTGCCTCTGAGGTGGATGGCCTGTTAAAGGCCACAAGTGAACAGCTCTAAGGTAAATCCTCTCCCTGCCCACCAGGCACTCCAGGTACTGCACTCTGGATCTTACAGCACTTCCAGTTTTACAAGAGAACAGATACTTGGTTATGAAGTCATGCTGCCCTCAGTTGCTGAAATATCTTCTCTTCCACTTGAGGCCACCACTACTCCTGCTGTAAAACACAAGCTCCCTTTCACTGAGGTTTCATTTGCTCTTTGATGCTCTCTGAGGCTTCTCATTACCTGTTTTGTTCTTCTGGTGATCAGATCCTCACTATTCATCTATCCCTGTTTGCAGACAGCTGCTGTGCACCCACTCCACTGTTTTCCAGCCCCTTGCCCTGCCCTGACAGCCATGTCCGAGGGACAGCATGCTCTTTTCCTCCAGAGACTTGATTCCATGTGGCTTTCTGCTCAATTGCTGCAGAGGAAACTTTTTTTTCCTCATTCAAACACAGGAATTCAGAGTGCAATCCAGGCAGCCAAGAACAGCTGTGAATGATGCCCTCCTCCACCATCCCTCCTCAATCGTCCCTCCAAGGGCATGGGGAGCTCACCCTACCAGGAGCTATTTCAGCATGAGCCCATCCTCTCCATAAATCCTTGTTATTCTCCTTTCCACATGTCCTAACCCTTTATTTGCAACTGCATGTGTTTTCACAGAGAAATAGTATATCTACAGGGCTTGTTTGACATTCTCCTTTTAATTCTTTCAAACAGTATCTGTTTGACTGGTTTGGGGCTTGGCCTAGGTATTTAGGATGAATCCATATTTTATCTCTGTGTTTGTGTTTTAGAGAAACAAATCATGAGTTTGTCACCAGAAAGAGTCCTCCAAAGCAAGCCCACATATCAGTGTGGCGTTCAGCAGTGTGTTCATCTCTTTTTCCTTTGGAATATAAATTCATTGATGGGTGTTGGATGTGCTTCTGTGGAAACTGACAAGCAGTTCAACTCTACATTTATGCCATAAAGAACATCACTGCCTTTTAGAAAGCAGATATTTCTTGCATCTTCCTCCTCCTCCTCAAAATAAAACCCTCCCCCTGCTCCCTTCCTTTACCTCTGGATGAAAAACTGGATTTCAGAGGCTGTTTTTGAAAGCTGCCACTGCCTTTTTTGTCTGCACATCCCATCATGAGGCATAAATGACTCTGGGCTAGCTCACATGCAAATTTTTGCTACAAAACAAGCTGCTCTTTCATTGAGTTTCTCCATTTTATGGTTGGTCAGCTCAGTTGATTTGGGTATTTATAAATACCCATCTTTTCAGCCTTTCAGTTTCCTCCACTGCTGCTGCCGACAGTGCTGCTCTGGGCCAGGTGAAGTTCTTCTCCACCAGCAATCAGAGATGGTTTATGGCACTCATAATGATGAGATTCCATCTGTCTCACAGCAGATCCCTCAGGAGGCTGCTAATCAAACAACATTCAATTAGCCCCTCCAGCTCTGCCACATATTCAACCACATCATCTCCTCATCCTATGAAACTCAAAGGAGACAACCAAATTGCTTGGCTGTGGTGCACAGCGCTCTGTTACATCTTCTGCAGCTTTCCCAACCATTTATCTCCTCTCTTCTGAGGTTGTAACAAACTCCTCAAAGGTGAGTGGGTTTAATTGCTACAGAAATCAATTTTGCTTGGTGCCTCTTGGATCTTATCTATAATCTGTTCTGAAAGAAAATAGCAGCCCTACAGTCCACTATATTGCTTGCAGCCCTCGTATTCTTCCTTAAGGGCTTCCACTTTTCCAAGAAGTTTTCAGTTCCAGTTTTTTTCTCTGTTTTTGTTTTTAAGGTCTTCTCAGGCCACAGCAAACTCTTCACTCAAACTGGGAATCTGTTGCTTTGCTTTGTTGCAGATATTTTTTCATAGAAATCCTTTCTTTCACATTTGTCCATCTTCTGGGAAGCAAAGGCCCAGAAGATGAATGTAAACAATTGTTATCAGCTGCTGTGGAATGCAATAGGATGCACCTGTGATTGGCTCATCTTCCATGTTTCCAATTGGGGGCCAATCACAGAAGCAAGCTCAGGGACAGATTCCCTGGAGATAGAACTTTGTTATTCATTCTATTCTATTCTATTCTATTCTATTCTATTCTATTCTATTCTATTCTATTCTATTCTATTCTATTCTATTCTTAGCTTAGCAGCTCTCTGCAACTTTTCTTCATATTCTTTTTAGTATAGTTATAATGTATTATATATCATATATCAATAAATCCAGCCTTCTGATCAAGAAACAAGATTCTTGTCCTTCTCTCACCATGGAGACCTCCTCAGGTCGCTGTAATATTGCTTAACCTGTTGCTTTGTTTCGTTTAACTGCTTTATGAACTTCTGCTCATAAAACTGGGGGAAATAGGGCTGGATACCAAAAGCACCAAGCAGCTCTTCTTAAACCCTTTTTATCTTCATTAACATCACCTTCACTGTTGTCTCCAGAGATCTACTACAGTGATTTTAGTAAGGAGACTCTCTGAATGTGTGGATGTAGAATTGAGTCCTTTAGCAGCATTGGGGCAGAGGGACATTGATTTTGGGGAACTGCAGATGGACAGATGACAGGTGTTATTTAGGATGCCAATTGAATGTCTTCTAGGGTCATTTGGTTTGAATTAGCAAAAAAAAGACATTTGTCTGAATTGCAGTAATTGATGAGGGCTGAAAAGCCACGATAAGATTTGGACTTAAAGGATATAACCTAGGCTCTTCCCCACAGCTGTGCTGGGTTTCAACAGGACTTTTTCAAGCCTGTTAAGTGAACACAATGGAGCCAACACAATGGAAAGATATGTCCTACCCACCCATCCAGAAAAACCCTACCAAAAATTGGCTAACAACAGACTTTGCATACAAACTTTTGAATAGAGTTTGTCCAAGCCTGGAGAAAAAGGTCAGAACATCCCCAGACACTTGGGGCTATCTTTTATTTTACAGAAACCTGTTCACCCATCACTGGTCTCAGGGAACGACCTTCCATAACCTACATGCTGGGTTTGGTTTGGAAGCAATGGCCCTTGAAAGGAGCTTCACAAGCATCTTTCCTGTCTTGCATGAAGTAGCTGCAGTGGTGTGGTTCTGGCTGGCAGCAGGGGGTGTGCAAATTGGATTGCATGTCACAAAAAACACTTGATCTTCAGCAGGGGCTTAGCTTGTGTTGCACATCATTATCAATAAGAGGAAATATCAGGAAATATTCAGAACTGTGTGCCTTGTTTAGACAGCACACAGCCCAGACTGCTCTTAAAGGTTTGGAGGGTAGAGTGTGGTGTTCCACACCAAAAGAGTTCTTTTTTGGTACAGTCTCTGTTTTTAATGGCAGGCAAGGATGGACAGATCTAATGAAGTGTACAAGTGGGATCAGGCAGAGCAGGGTCCATCCCACTGCCCTGCTGATGGTTTTTATGCTCTTGATCAGTGACATCCTTCCTCTGTGGCCCAGGCTGCCATGGAAAACACAGACATGGCATTTCCCTCCTCTAATGCTTTCCTTTCATGTTCAGCTTAAGGCACATCAGGCAATGGTCTACTTCTTACCTTGTTTTTGCTGTGCTGCCATCATTGCAGAGCCTTGTCTCACTTCTGCTGTCTAGACATGACCATAGTGCAAATATTAAGCAGCATTGACAGCTGAAACCCTGCTTCCATCTTATTTCCTTAGATGTCAGCAAATAATGTCATGTCATCGGGGATGATACACCACGCCCCGACATAACAGAAGTGGCACAACTCACTGAAACCAAGGCATGACACAAATTCCAAGCATGCACAAATCCAGTACTGAACCTCTCTGCAGCTGTCAGGGAGAGACAGGAGTAGATCCTGCAAAGCACATCACACTTTTCAGGAGTTTCACAGCTTCCAACAGATGAACCAGCCAAACCTGCAGCTTGCCCGGGCTTTGCCTTCATCATTAAACTGAGAATAGCACTACACATCAGGTTGTTGGACAGAAGGAGATATGAACCTTTATTTTTAAGTCATCATTTCCATCTGAGCCTTGTGTAGCTCACTAGGTAGGTAAGAGCCATTGTCACTTGACTTCCATTGTGACTTGAACAGCAGACTTTGCCACCTCCAAAGAGGCTTTATGTCTGCGGGGGAGTGGCAGGGCAGGGCTTACAGACCCTGGTGCATCCACACTGAGGTGGTGACAGCTAAGCTGCTCTCAGTGCTACCAAGAGCTACACAAAAACAGACTCAGAGCTCAGTAATTCCTCTTTCAAACCTGTCTTGCCCTTTGCCCAGGTCCTCTCTGGTGTGCATGCATCCACAGGGGTGATGAGCCAGGTTCTCAGCATCCTCACCTCCTCCCAGGCAAACTGTGCTGCTGCCAGCAGTGCTATCCCCCCTGCTGCTGAGGCTATTTTTCTTCTGCAGATCAATAGAGAACTTCAGCTCTGTCTCATCCCAACTGCACTAAACAAGTGGCACTTCAATACCACAATGACAGCTTCCTAAAATACTCTAAGGCAGAGAGTCAGGGAAAACCCCATGGGTTAGACTGGAGTGGGGCAGAGGAATGACACTCATCCAAAACACTAAACTTTCCTCAAGGCTGCCCTGCCCCAAAAATGAAGAGTTTTTCTCTGCCAGAGGGTTGTAGCCTTTGCCATGTGCAAGGTGCAAGCAAGCAGTCAAGGCAGGATTTGGTTTCTTGTCACCTTAATCAGCACCTCAAAAGCTGAAGATAAGTCTTTGTGCACACAGCAGGCAGAAAAGAAGCCTTTCAGACAGCCTTGCATCTGGAAACCCTCTGCCAAACACAGACTTTCTGTCACAGAGAGCTCCTCCTTGAAAAGAAATGTGACCATGACCATTTTGGAGCAATCTGACCTTTTTCATGGAGATATATGCCTCCCTGTCAATGGCTCATAAATGGATGAACAGCTCAGCTCTTTTTAATAGAGTTAGGCACAGGGTAATAATAGACTTGTGCAGCTCGCTCTCTTTGCTTAATTCATCTTTCTACAAATCATTAACATTGTTGGAAAAACTGCTATCATTAGCCTGGATTCCTCCTCGCAGCACTGCGGTGAGCAGCTCGTGGGAAATGGGGTTTCCCACTCCTGTTTGCACAACAGGCACTCGGGGCAGGGCCTTTCATTCTCCTGTCAAAGGAGGAAAGGTGCTGGATAAAGCAGGCTGAACTCCTTTCCTCCTTCACCAAAGATCAGATCACAGGGAAAAGAGGAGACGGAGTGTGGGCTTCAACTGAGGCTCTCAGCACAGAGGTTGCAGCCTGAACCCAGCACAGGTAAAAGCCATGCAAGCCTCCCCTACACCTTCTAACCCATGCAAATTATCCTGTGGTCTCCACACACAAGCAAATGATGCCTTCCTCCTCCCACAGCTCCTGTGAGGATGATGATCAACAACCAGCAATGGTAAAATTTTTTGCTTGCTCTTGTTTTTTCAGAATTTCTGAGCCAAGACTCAGGTGCCTACAGACTTCAGGGCACAGCATGGCCACGACAGTGATGTCCCTGTACAGCATCTATCAGGTTTAATGCCACGTTGATATTCCCTTTGAAGTGTTGGCAGCTGCTGGAAGCTGAGTAGAGCGTCTCTGCTGTGTGGCCTGGTGAATCCAGAGCTGGTCTGAGCTAAATTCACAGCAGGCAAAGCCTGGTGCTGGATCAAAGCAGCCTGTTCCTGGCACTGCTCTGGGCAACCTGCCTGCCTGCATGGTGGAGGGAGCTCTGCTTGTTGCTGCTGCCAGCCACAGGGACATCATGGAGAAGGAAGAAAAACCTCTGGGTTCACTTCTTGGTGTGCGCTTTGGTTGATCAGCAAAACAACCCAAAGCCCATTCCTGTGGCTCATCAACCCCCAAATTATTAAACAAATCCACAGCAGTGGATGTGTCTCAGCCCTCAAGAGCTCTGGGCCTGATCCCGCGGTCGGAATCTGCACATGTATCTGATTAGCATTGTGGGATCATCCTTTAATTAAATTTACTGTGTTTGGTTTATGAGCACAGCGGCCTGGACTTGATGACAGCAGTGCACAGGATGGGGTCCGTGGCTATTTATGTGTGTTGGGGCACAATGCACGCTCTCCTTCCATGTGCACAGTCCTAAATGACATCCCTGGGATTGCACATGTGCAACCGAGAGCAGCAGTTGGCCTGGGCTCGCCAGCGTTGTGTGACTCTTCCAGTAATCTGAAATGGTCATTTCCTAGCAGTCTGTTTGTTTCTGTGTCAAGGGAAATAATCTAATTTGAGCACTGTAAAATTTACAATTATTGTGCAACAGCTTTAACGAGGCGGAATGGAGGGGGGGAATATCAGGAGAACACTGGGATAAATTGATGTGGTGTGAAGGTGAAAGCAAGGCAAAGCTTCTCCCCAGAAACCAAAATCTACCACTCCCTTAACAGCGCTGCCATCTGCAATTAATGAAAGCTCATGAATGAGCCTAGTCCTCCCATATACATACCAAGAGCAGAGTTATGCAGAGATGAGAGACCTGTAAAGCACATGGTTTAAAGGCATCCACATCCTTACAAAGTGAGCTGAGCTGGAGTTTTCTGCTCTGACACAACTTTTTCCAGTAAATTGTCTGGGGCAAATTACGTGTGCTATCAAACCTGCTCAGACCACTGGGAGTCAAATTTCCTGGGCCAGGTTTGTGCACATTATGTTCTCTTAAAACATCTCTTTGGTGAGTCCTGTCTCTCCTGCATTCAGCCTATTCCAGTATTATAAATTTCCAGTCCAGTGGTTCCAGTTTGGTGATGGTGCAGAATTGAGGCTGTGTTTTGGGATTGATCCAGAGAGCAGAACCCACCAAGCCATTAGCACTGACTGATGCAAGGCACAGTCCTTGAACAAGGGATTGTAGGGGCTTTCCTGGTAGCAGGATAAATGAATATCCTCCAGATATTTCTTGCAGGGAGGCACCCAATAACCTAGACAAAATTTTGACTTTGTGGTCATAAAGTTCTACTCTGCTAGTTGTTTCATGTGCAAGAAGCCAGGCAGCCCTGTTGTATTTACTTAAAGAAAAGAAACTGCTGTGGAGGTGGCAGCACAGCCCAAAAGGCCTTCTGTGCTCCTTTAGGGTGGAAAGACAACCTGCAGATCCCTCTAGTATGGGGTAACACACCTCAGTGAGCAGTCCTTGTGACAAGCAGCTGGGATGAGAAGAGAATGGACTCCTCTGTCCTTGGCAAGATGGGAAAATCTCAGCATCAGTGAACTCGACTGGTTCTTCTCTCTGCTGCTGTGTCTACTGAAAGGGCTGCAGAGGGGGTGGCTTGCACCAGAGCCTCCAGAGCTTTGAGGGAGCCAATACTGTGGTACTTGGTTCTATTTTCCTCTGAGAATGAGTTTTGCTGGCTGTGTTTCCAAGAAGAGAGGAGCCCTTCATTCTTTTTCATCATTAAACCACGGTTGCACATGTACTACAAGGGCGAAGACCATGAGGACCAACCAAGAGACCCCAGGGTAAGTTCTCTGGGTTTCATTGCTGTTGGCAGGATGGTGAAGGAGAGAATGGGGTTGCTTGCATAGGACTTTGAGTGGTTCTGCTCATGTTTTCCCCAGAGCACTGTGCTCCTACTCCTGGGAAGAATCTTCTCTCTGTTCTGACATTGCTTATATCTTGCAAACGACTTAACAAAGTGCATCTTTCTCTAATCATGCAAGTCAATCCCTCTCCAATGCCTGTGCTCATGGTGGCCATTATCCAGTTCCTCCTGTTCCCCTCTGATGTCAGTAAAAGGGGAATCACATCTCAACCACAGCTGGGGTTTGTGCCTTGTTTGAGGCACTCCCCATGAGGGCATTTCATGTTTCTGTCTGGGCTACTTTATTTCCATCCCAAAAGCTGCACTCCAGCTAATGCTCAGTGAGCCCTGGAGGGAAGGTCTTCAGGAGGAGGTAAGAGCCAATAAGCAGAGTGGTTAAAGAGCTTGTCACAGGCAGCAGTGCTGGGTTACATCTACCAGCACTGGATAGAACCAAGCAAACACTTCTCTAGAACCTTCTCCAGCACCTCCCTGCCCCAGGCCCAGGAGCACTGAGAGCAGGCAGGACCAAAGGGGAAATCACCTCTCATAGGCCAGAGGCAAGGTAGATCATTGAAATGAGTGTCCCTAATGCTCAGGGGCAGAAGTAGGAGGAAAACCCCAGGACACGTTACACCTCCCTCTGCAAGATCAAGCCATTCACCTTGGTGCTCGTGTGGTCCCTTCCAAAGCTTCTGGAATGAAGAAAACAAGTCCCAAAGAACAGGAAAATGTGTCTGTAAAAGATAAAAATCAGCTTTTGGAGTAGGAGGAGGCAGAGAACCAGGAACAGCTCCTCCTTTCCTCTTTTGGGCAGTCTAGGTTAAGGTAACACTATTCCCTTAATAGTAGCAGGTCAGCGAGGACTGTACAGCATTTAACTGTTATTTCATAGCTCAAAGGATAAATGCAGAGTTCTGCAGGAGAATGGTACTTGGCAACATGTGTAACTCAGCAATGGCATGCTGCACCAATGATGGAATCCTGACCAAGGCTGAGAGCTCAGAAGGATGCAGGAAAGGCAAAAGCCATTTGGAAAGACCTCAGACCATCCAAATGTGCCACAGACTTAATTAAGGCACAGAATTTGGAATTGAGTGGCAGCAGAAGGGGAGGGCAAACCTGTCAGGGCACTTGGCAATGTCAAAATAAGGAAACTGAGTTGTGAACATGGTGGGGGAAAAGTCACATTCTGGATGCCACAGGGCTCTTCAGCTGTCCCCTCCAATACCTGGTGGTGGCCACTGGCTGCTGTCCTGGGCTGGTAGAGCCTCTTTTCACCATCATTTCCCCAGGGGAGTCAGTGCATGATACACCCAAATGATAAGATAGAAGACAGTGCCATTAACCAGAGACCAAATGTCACTTTTAAGAAGCCTGGAAAACAGGTCTGGTCTATGGGTTCATGTTTTCATAACACTGTAGTGTTACAACACTGAGACAAATCATCTGTCAGCCCCAAGAAGTGCATGATGTTGAGATGAAATAGATACGGGAACAGGAGGCTCTTGACATTTGCAATATGCATTTCCACAAAGAAAACAAACACAAAAAGAAAGGAGAATACAAAATACAAAGCAATCATCTCACCAGCTCCAAGTAGTGGGGAAAAATGAAAGGGAAAATTTCCACCCTAGCTACTTTAGAGTGTGATAAAAATGCAAAATTCACACAAGGCTCTTTTTCCTCACTTCAGAACCCACAGGGTCTCTTGACCCAGGTCAGCATTCCTCCGCTTTACGCACTCAACCTCATCATTCACCTGGTGATTACAGCACCAGCATGAACTGTGAGAGCTTCTGCTGCAGCAGTATGAGCAGATACACCATGTACCTTCATCTTCCCTCATTTGCTTCCCTTGATAAGTAAATATAACCCAGGAAATTATCACTGCACAAGAGGTGTGAGGTGATGGATCTTGACCTTTTAATGCCATTAAAGTGCAACGGGACTGAATCGAGGGCCCCATCAGCACCACGCTAATTTCAACACATTATTCTTTTTGGGCCTTCAATCTACTTCCCCACAGAAATGATAAGTTGTGGAAGCATGTAAGAGATGGACTTGAGGCAAGGAACAAGGACGGGACAAATCACACTAATTTAATTTACTTGCTTAATTACATTTCATATCTCATTTATTTGAGATATACAGATGAGCAAAATTCATATGGACACAGATATTGAAAAGCCGAAAATAAAGCCACGAGTAGTTTCATCTTTGAGCTGTGCAGAAAATGAAAGTGAGAAAAGGAGAGAGAGATTGTGTGAGCTAGCAGATGCTGCAAGGGGACAGGGAATATACAGTTTGTTCTTTCTGTGATGTCTCCGACCTCATCTTTCCCTTTTCCACACTATTCCATAAGTATTTCTGTCTTCTTGGTTCTATTGCTACATTTTCCCATTCTTGTTTTTGGTTTTCTCAGGAATCCAACCTTCTTTGAGAGGATGTTTCCTGGGCCACATTTTTCTGGTATTCTTTGAAATACTTCTAGTAGATGACCTAAAGGAGTTATAATGACTTTGAGTTACTCCATCTACAACTCAAGTCCACCAGAAGCAGAGTTTCTCTGACTTATAAATATAATCCTAAGAAACAGTTCCAACAAGCAGGATTTCCTAATTTTAATTCCTGAAGTGAATGGTATAAAAATCCCCAGGGATCTGCCAGTTCTGTGCCACCCAGAGCTTCAAATCCTAATTTTATTGCTGTGTTGTATTTCGAGAGCAGCTGGGAACAGTTGAAAATCTGGGTCTCTATCTTCTCACATCCAAATCTATCTTTAAATCTCATTTCTTCAAACAATCTCTCCTTACTTTTTTCAGCACTGACAAGTTCCAGGTGCCCCCATACTCTTCTCCAATGTCTGCATATCATCTTAAACACTGCTCTTACTTTGGAAATGGACGAATCCACATTTACAGCCACACAGTGAAATAAACATGGCCATAAAATTATGTTTTTCAAACAATCAGCCAGTGGCCAGATGTGAAGCATCACAGATGCAGATTGGCACATTATCTCAGCTCCATGAAGTCCTGCACTCTTGCAGAACCACAAAATTGTCACCTGGAGGAGTCGCCAGTGCTTGTGACTGTTGAGAAGAGCCTGAATGAAGTAGTGCCAGGTTCACCCAGGGTCATAAACCTGCACAAGCAGAGAACATCATGCCTAAAACCTCAGAACCTTCTGTCCCTGCTCTGCCAGCAGTGATGCAAAGCCTCCCCTGTTTGACAAGAGAGGTACAACTTTCCTGCCTTCCATTGCCCCCTCCTGACTTTCACACATCAAATCTCCATGTTCTCTTCATTCCCACATCAGCATCCATATCTGATCTACCAAAAAAAAAAAAAAAAGACCTTTAGATCATTTAGTCTCATCTGGTGCACATTTTAGTCTAATTATGAATGTAAGAGAGTTCAGATGCATGGACATGAACTGTGAGATGTCAGTGGCTCCAGCACAGAGCACAGGCCTTGGCCTATTTTATTTGTAAGCAAAGATGTAAGCATTATGTCTTTAGTCATTGTGGGTTTTGCTTCTCTGCATCTCAACCCATCCCACCCAAAATTCCTCATCCACACAGTGTCCCAGCTCTCAGCAATGCCTCACACTGAGATAAGTCACACTTGATGTTGCCTCAAAATTCAGGAAGCAAAAGTAGTGCATTATTACCAAATTACTGAAGAACAGATGTCAACAAATGAAAGAATTAGCTCACAGGAATCATCTCAGATCAGTTCTCAAGGAAGTGAGCAACAAACTCATCTAAAACCATCATCTTTTCCTGGGCTAACACTGTTTGCTCCATGACCACTTTACAGCCACCTGAGAGGTCTGTGTCCAGGCCTGGTGGGAGCAGCCTGGCTGTGCGCAGAGCAGCAGACACTTGTGTTCTGCACTTCAGCTCATCCTAAACCACCCAGCCTCAGGCTCAGATAATCATACCCATTTCCCCTACACTGCCTGTAAAAGAAGCCATTTGTGGCACCCTCAGTGCCCACCTCTGTCTCTGCTCTGACCATCATGCCAACACTCAGACCAGGCAAATTCCCTGAAATATGGGATTGGTGCCCTCAAGTACACTCTGTAACAAATACCCTAGTATTTATCTTCAGGTAGGACTGTGTTGGGAAATTATTTGGCATTTCCCCAGCAGGCTCTTGAACACACAGAATTCACAGATGTATCAAATTTACCTTTTTCCTGTCCAGGTCTAGCACCATTAAACACACTGAGGAGACTTTCAGTACCATCCAAAAGGAAACCATATCCTTAAAAATGGTCCTCACACAGTTTAATCTGAATCAGACACATGCTGGACTGTATAAATATCATCTTTATGCCTCATTCCTATAAAAACAATAAGGATTGAGAGCTTTGTTGTTTGCCTAGGAGGCAAAGCTGGTGCCAGGCAGCACCAGGCAGGCTGCCAGGCAGGAGGTGGACATGGTTACAGAAACAGTCTTTTCTAGATATGGCCTCTGAAAATGGTGAAAAAGGCTTCTGTGAGTGAAGGAGGTTTTCACATAGGTTGCATATGAAAAGCAGGCAAATGCAAAGGAAGGCTGAATGCTGCACTGATCTCACAGCTTGGGTAAGCTACAGGGGTAAGCTCAATGACTCTTTGGTTAAAATGAGGGGAGTCACATTAATTTCCAACTCTAATTATGCCTCCTCCCTACCCTCACTTACAGAAGAGTTTTGATTTTTCAACAGAAATTTCAGTATTCTGCAAGTTCTTCAGAAACTTGTCATTTTTCATCCAGAAGTGCTGCAGTGTTTCCTGAAGCTGTTGTTGATTTATTCCATGCTTCTGTTGCTATCATCATTACCTACAGACTAGCTGGATTACATCCTGTGTGACAAATGTGAGGTATCTTTTGGGAACCCTTGTTTGCAGCACAAAAGGACAGCACAGCAGGGACTTGGGGCTTAGGGGGCAGTGGATGAAGTGGTCTGTAATTTCCACAGCTCTCTCTGGTTTTTACTCTTCTGACATTGTATTTTTTGTGTTTGGCTATTTGAAAGCAAGAGACATTTTTCATGTTAAATAATAAAAGTTTTGGGAGACCTCTAAAATTGTTTTTCTTCCCACTTCATCCCTTGCACCCATGTGGGACCCCTGACCTGCTGCATCTCTGAACATCAGAGATGTTCTCTGCGTCTTTACATGCAGCACTTGGTGAAAAGGTGGTCAGAGCTGCTGCTGCTCCCTGAGTAAAGCTCATAGTCAGGCACAGGAATGCTTCACCCCATTTTAGAGATATTTAGAAACAGGTATTTTATTTTACAGAAATTTTGGCCACAAATGGTCAGGTCATACTTGCCAGTAAGCACTTAGGAATGATATTCTTGTGCTCTGGCAGAACATAAAGCCAACCGAGCTACACTTACAGCATTTCCTTCCTATCATACATATTTCAGCCATGGTTAAAAAAAAAAAAAAGGTCATCAAAACACAGCCAAGCTGTAAAATCTGACCATCTGCAGGGTGGTTGGTGAAAAACCATTTTTACTTTGCCATGAGAGGCATTTTTCCAAAGCTGTCTTACATCTACCACCAAAGACCACTAGATTATTTACTAGTCCAACATCTGACAAGAAATAATTAGGTTGTTAAAGGGAGATTGTTAGTTACTGGCATTAGGTGTCCATTAACATTAATTGAACTCCTCAGAATTATTTAGGAGCAAAGTCTGGCCCCATTGAAGTTAATGGGAGACTTTCAATTAACTCTTGACTGACTTGATGGATGGCAGATAGAAAAGTGATGGGTTTCTTTTCAAGCCATAGATCCATGAATGGCAACATCTGCTGCAGGGACATTGTCTCAGGGAGGCTGAGTACTGAGGGAGGGTTTGAAACCACCCATCCACTTTGGGTTACTCAGTAAAATCTCATCCACCCCGGACAAAGTACTTACCTGTCATATTTCTTCTCTGCTTGAACTGGAAATACACTGGGGCATGGAGGTGCTTGTTTCTAAGTCAGCCCTACACATTCCCCACATTCATATCAGCACAGGTTCTAAAGATTTAGTTTTTAAATCCATCAGCCTGAATCCAGAGCAGTCCTTGGGGAATAGGTATCAGAGCATCTGGAGGATGGTTCAAAGTGTAAGTCAGAGCAGTCTGCAAGGTGCCTTAGCCCTCCCTGGCCTTCCACCAGGATGTTCTCCAGTTTGAGCTGATGTGATTCTGGCCTGACAAAATTTTCTTGTCTGCTAACAGAAGTTTCTGTGGTGATTTTGGGATACCAGGATCAACTCTGATGCAACAGTGGGGCAGATTGAAAGGCACTCTCACACAGCTGAATTTCAGCCCAGTACCCACAGTCCTAAAGCTGAGAACAAGGATGCCTTCACACCACATGTGCCTGAAAGGGAGAAATGAAATCACTGGTGGGTAATTAGCATTGCTGATATTTGTACCATTAAGGATCCAGGGAGAAGTGAAACAAGGGTGTGCCATGTATTCACTGATTGGAGATGATTATGTTTCTGCTGATATTTCAGTGTAATAATTTGCCCTCACCATGTAGTCCACAGGGACAGGTTTGATTTGATCCTCTGGTTGAGAAGTGAGGGTCTAACCTGATGCCACCTGCAGCATGGAACTATAGACTTTCCAAATGGAAGACATTTTTTCTGCACTAATACATGAATACAGATTTCTGGACTTCACTGCTAGGGTAGGAGTTAAACTTTTAGTTATCAGATCCCTTGTGTGATATAAACTATCATTATGAGATACATTTTCTTTCCATTATGCTGTAATAAAACCCTCCTGCTTATAATATAAATATATACATTTCCTCTGAGGCATCCTATTTGCTAAAGAACATCATGGAAATCTAATCTCCTTTTAATCAATAAAACACCAAATGATGTTTCTATTTAATGCAAACTTTGCTTCTTACCATGTAATGAACCTGTTTCTATTAAGAACACAGCCATTAATGGAATAAGTAATGCATTACTACTATTCCACTGCTACAGTCAGGTTTCTCTTAGTATTTCCATTATAAACTCAACTATTTAAGAGTCTGCAATTTTCTGAGCTGGTTTGCCTATAAAATCATTTTATACTGCTTGAGGGCTTGGGGCTTGGGGGCTTGGCTGGTTATTGTCATGTGCAGGGTCTCTCTCTCTAGCTCAGCCACAGACTCCCTACGTGACCCTGGCCAAGTCATTTAACCTTTAGAACTTTACTCAGTCCAAATGGAAAAGGGTCTAAAAAAGAGAGAGAGATGCCTCAGAGGCAAGAGAGATCCAAGTTTAACTACATTTGAAAGAATGGCCCTAGGGAATGATAATGGACTGGAGAGACTTTTGCTTTTGGGACATGAGTGCAATTTATTGTAAGCCAGTAATGAAAAGAAAATGGAAGCACGGCATTTTCCAAGAATAAAAACTATGGGTGACTGCTCAAACCATTTCTGATGGATGCCTATCAGAAGAGATAAACAGCTGTAATCTGGGAGAGAAAATACTTATGACCCAATCTATGCTTTTGCAAAGGTGCTCTTTATTCCTGCTTTTTTCAAGTTATTGCTGAAGGAAGTTCAAGACCTTTTTCTTCATAAGATGCTCACCCAGAATATTTTATATCCTTATTGGGTTGTGCTAGATCTCAGTCATATTGTTTCTATTATCTGATAAATGGCAGGGCTTTCAAGAAAAAAGACAAGAAACATGTATTAGGAAGCTCCAAAACATGTATTCACTGGAGCAGAAGTTGAAAGGAATTTGAAGATTAACAAACACTTTGATGAGCAGAGAGCAGAATAAAAAGAGGGGACAGACATTTCACAGCTGAATTTCATGCTCACCCCCTCATGAATTCTGTTTCCTCCCATGCAAGCAGATTAGTGGATCCTCCGCTAGGGCAGGGAGAACGTGGCTCCAGTGTGAAAGGTCTGTCCCTTGCATGCAGTGCTGACCTGACATTGCAGTTTAAGGCAGCAGTGGTAGGACAGTTTGAATTTCAAGCTGGTTTAGCAGCTCCAGCTCAAAATAAAAGGGAGGATGAAGCTCTACATGCTAACTAGAGCTAATGTTCAAATTACCTTCCCTTTGTTCTTGCTCCAGCCTGAGTGAAGAGGAAAAACTTCTTCGCTTTGCTGGTGACTGTGAACTGGAGCAGATTGCCCAGAGTGGTTGTGGAATCTCTCACTGAGAGATTCCTATTCTAGAACTATCTGGATACAATCCTGTGCAATGTGCTCTGGGAAGAGCCTGACTGAGCAGGGATGTTGGACTACATGACCCCCTCTGGCCTCTTCCAACCTCACCCATTTTGTGATTCTGTGAAGGACTTGTAGGGTCCCTTGTAGGGACTTGTATATGTGTGTAAAACAGCCTTAATGTGTGAGGAATTCTGGCTGCAGGAGAACTGGAAAGGCCATCCTTGACTCCTCTTTCTTCCTCCCTTGTCTTGGACCACTGAGACTGAATAAAGGCAAATACTGGCTTGGGAACATCACAAGAGGGGTCACCACAGCTTTGAACCCCCTAGACAGCTTGGGCACCAGCCTGGAGATTAATCAGAGTATATTTGCTGGCACTTACTGCCATCTTCAGTTTCCTGCCAAAGCTAAGGCATGGATGGCCTGGCTCTGTGGCCTAGCAGTCAGGGAGTGGGACAATGATTCCCTGTCATATTCTTCCAAACTATTGTGTCAGTTGCCTCTACAGGTGGATAGAGATTATTTTTCTCCATCATACTCAGTTCAGGTCTCTGAGTTTTACTTCACAGGTGTGAGTGTAAGAATCAGCTTCCTAGACTTGGGAGTGAATCCCTACTCTGACTGCCTGACTCAGGAACCACAGACAAGACCTGTCTCTAAACATGCAGGAGAAATAGCAATAGTTATTGTGTCCTCTTGACAACTGAGGGAACACAAAGCATGAAAAACATTTAAGATCATTGGAGGTCCCCACAGCAGGGTCAGAAACCAGTTTTAGTTCTCCTAATCCCAACAGAGAGCCTTAATCATGAGATGGGTCAGCTATTATACATGATGTGCAACAGGTTTTGATATAAAGAGATGGCTGAGGTGATTCCTGCACCTGAAGCTCCAGGAGGATGGTCTGAGGGAAGGACCAGCCCATCCACAGTGTCCAGTTACCAGCTGTGACTGCACTGGTGGAGGGGCAAGGAGGAAAGAGCAAAGGAGGAAGTTGACAGAGAGAGCCATCACATCCAGAGGCTTTAGCCTAGCACAGGTAGCACTTTCTTTATTTCACATTTATTTTCTTGCCGTGCTAAGGGAGGGGAAAATAGACACGCTTATTTCTCCTGCTCATTTTCCTGGACCATCTGGTGCTGAAGCAGAGATGACATATCGCTGCGAAGAAGGGGAAGATGTCACAGCTTTCACTAATAGCTGTGGGAGGAAAATAATTATTTTAAAAGTATGTGGGCTGTACAAACCGTACTTGTTAAGTCAAACTACCAGGAAACTTATTTCAGACACAAAACATTTGATATTAAGTAATCAGTAATGTTAGAGATCAGCAATCCCAGCCATGAATGTCAGGCTCAGTTCTGCTGCAGGCACTGCCCTAACTCAGGCCCCACCTCACTGAAGCCCATGTAAAACCTTTTGGGTCTTCTGTTTTGAGTAAGAATGAGAAATTATAGACAAGCCTATGCCACAGATTACTCTCAGTAAGTATATCAGGCATTGCAATCAGGCAGGGAGACAGGTCAGGAGAGGTGGTGAAGCCAATAATGTGGCATGTATCACCTCCTATGACAAGAACATATTGATTTGCTTCCCCTTAGCTCTAGTTCCTCCTGTATTTTTTCTCTAAAGCCCTTAGGGTGTCTATGTGCACTTGCAGTTCTAGATAATTTTATAATTTGTAATTATTAAACCTTGAAGCACTAGAGATGTGAAGAGAAATGAAGTACTTGTCCTGCATAGGGATACTCAGAAACATCAGTCTCACTGGACAGAAACAAGGTACATTTGCAATTGTCATTCAGCAGCTTTTTTAGGAGTATTTTGGAAATAATCTTGAAGACTTTCTGATTCAGATGAGAAACTTGCAAGATATGTGGAATGATAATTTAAAATAGGGATTTTTTAAAATCAAATGGAACAATTTGACTCATGAGTAGTCTTCTTTTTTTGGAATGAAGTGAACATTTCCTCTTCCTCCCCCCAAACAAATCTGTTTCACTGAAATGTTGGCGTTTGAAAAATGTTGATAAACTGTAGTTACAATAAGAGCTAGTCAGAGAATGGAAACAGATTTGGTAAATGAGTGTAAACAAAACAGCTTGAATTTGATTCCTGGTATTTTGTGCAATTGCTTTGCTTGTTCTTTGTAAACAAGTAGAGCTAGGACTTTAGGCATTCAAAAAAAAGAAAAGAAAAAAAAAACCCAAATACAATGCCCAGAATGTTTCCAAATTTGTGCCAGGCTGAACTAATAATATTGAGCATTCAATAAAACACAATACAGCATCCTATTATTTTCCTGTTTGGAATATTCTTTTAGTCAGATAGGAGCCAGTCACCCAGTGGAAGCAGTGGATGTGCAGAAGGAACAGTTTAAAAACCAAACACCTGATCATTGCTGTCTGAAAAAAATATTGAGTGCTGAGTAGCAAATGTTCATGAAGACATGTGGTTCATGTCTAGACAAAAGCAAGATGATATAGATATTTATGGAAATAGAGAAATATGCCCCACTCTACAGTACATCATCTCCTTACTCTATAAAAAAAGATCATCTTGGAAGATTCTGGACAGTCCTATGAGTCTAACTACATTGCAAATGTAAGTTTTCAAGTGTTGTCAAGCCAGAAATATTTATCAATATTAGTTCAAAGGTATGTTTTCTAACAAAGTGAGTACCTAATCCAACAGGACTTTGCTAAAAGTTCTGGAGAGAAGGTCACAGATAAGACCTCCAGAGGCTTTTGTTGGAAACACTGCACTTGGTTCTTTTTCAAAGGGAGATGCCATATCCAATTGGAAATAAAAGATGTCTATTGGAAACTTAATGCAATTTTATTGGAGCTAAATTCAATCTCTCCCTTTTTGATGCAGTAATGGGTCAGCACACAGAACTCAAGGGTGCAGCCTCAGACAAGTAATGCTGCTGTGGTCAGAGGTGCCACTGGCAGAAGAGTGCTTCATAAACAAGAAATCCCTAAAAAATTGTTTAGAATACTTAAAAGAATAGTGCTCTTCTCAGTCACTACAGACCTGCAAACACTCACCAGCAAGGTTTTCCCAGCCATCACCACTAGCCCAAGGTTCAAAGAGAAAATCCATGCCCTAGATAAGCAGATCACTTCTCTAATGTTATTTTTCCCTCCTTCCTCAAATGGGTTACACAGCAAGCTCTCTGCTTCAGCTGATTAAAGCAGACCATGCATGAGGGAGTGGGAGACACACACAGAGTCAGACCCTCCATTTATACAATCTCCATTGACTCCAGTGGGGTGCCCCAAATTTACAGCAAGAAAGGCTCTGCCTACAGACTCCCAAGGGATTGACTGGGAGCCTACAACAAGCCATTTCCAGGGAGTAAGGTATTTTTGTGAGAACGATTCTTCCTATGCCTTGACTATGAAACAGAAACTAACAGAGGCAGAGGTTACACTGTGATATTTATGATACCCAAAAGGGAACACAGTGTTTTTGAAATGCTTGATAACCCAATTTACATGTTTATTCTGCAAAACAGCCATTTATTTACAGGCAAAAAAACACCTATACTTTAAAAGCATTTTTTAAAAGAGAATTATTTTGAAATTGCAAAATGAGAAGATATTTTTCAGCTGTTTTTCTCTCTTCTTTCTCTTGTCTTGGTCTCTGGCAAGAAATACAGCAAGGTAACACTTGAAATGGTAGAGATCATTCATAACATCTCCATCCACTTTCCACGCCTGCTTTGGCAGCCTGACTTGTGTCACAACTATCACAAGTTTATTTATAGTTCAGGGGCATTGTGGGAGGTCAAGCAAGGAGGAAGAAATTCTGATTAAACCACTAGGGAGTCCAGAGAGGAATCTTGTTGTGCTAGGGGTGTTCTTGGAGTTGTTTGGGTTTTGTGGTTTTGGGTTACCTCTTATTTTAATGCTCATTTACAAAACAACATGCTTTGAAAGTTATTCCTTCTTTTGATTTCTCCATGTTCCTCCTCTGTGGAGGAACATGGAGAAATCAAAAGAAGGAATAACTTCTGCTGTTTTGGCAGAGGAGGAACATGGAGAAATCAAAAGAAGGAATAATATCACTGCTGTTTTGGCAGTGATGGTCTAGAAAAGAGTGAGTGCTGAAGACTTTTCTCAGGGATAACACAACAGGTCACAAGAGGTTTCTGTGCTGATGGCTCTTGGTGAGTTGGCAGAGATGGTCCTCTGTGGAACATCAAGAAGATGGTACCCTGCTGTCTAGAGTGGTCTCTGGTGGCCAAAAGCTGCAAAAAATTGCAATTACAGAAGCAATGAGCTGCCCTGAGCTGGGAGAATTCATGGGCAGGCTTTTCCTCACTGCTGTTCTTGCAGATGAAAGAAGGACTGGTTCTAAAATTGCAGCTCCCTGCTCTCTACACACCAGCACCAAGGAAGGAGCCAGGTCTAAATTCTCTGCAGGACTGAGCTGTTTGCTTCTTCTCTTTCTCCTTCAGGGCATTTCCTTCCCTCCAGAGGGTGCTTGAGTGGTAGGGGATGGAGAAATCAGAGGTCATAGCATGGTATAGAAGAAAATTTAAGATAGAGGGTTGCAGTGCACCTCAAAGGACCGTGGGGTATTAGTGGGCACATCCTGGGGAAACCAGGCTCTCCTGCAACCCATTGTGCAGCAGAGCTCTCTCTGCAAGCTGGAATGGGGCATATCAAGGACTCCCTTGAGCAAATACAGGACAATAATTCCAAAGTTTTGCATGAAAGGGGTACTCAGGGTGCTACATCTTCAGCAAGGCAGTAACACAGTGGTGGCAGGTCAGAGACAGTTAATGCAGCAGCTTTTAGCTGGGATTCACTTGGTATATGCAGATAGAGATGAGACTCAGTTTTCCATCTCATGCTGCCTCTAACACATGACAGGGTCAACAGACTGCTATAGAGATCAAGAGGAGAGATCAGCCTTCCAAAAATTCAATATTAATTATTGAATATTTATGTTTACCAGGGGGAATGAGTGAGCAGAGTTTCTCTCTAAGGCTGTGTATGAATCTTTGTATTTCGAGAACAATATAAATCAGGCCTTTTTATTTGTCATTTGTGTGAGATGAAAATTAACATCACAAGCATTATTAATAAGGCATGAATGACAGAAAGGAGAGGAAGCAGAGCAGCTCACTCCCTATAAGTTTCTCTTTCTGTATATTAAGTAGATTTATCATGTGCTAATTCCCTGCTCTACTCATTTCTTCTCCTTTCTTTCTGGCAAATTAGTGTTTCAATAACATTCACATGCCCCTGATTAATAGACCTGCCCCTCAGCCATCAAATTATATCCTTTACCAAATATCAACAAATTCATCCTCATTACAAACAAAGGCACCAGGTACCAGATCTGCTCTCTGGGGTGGCAGATGGAGGTCTCAGGGGTGGGTTAAGGCACAGAATAACAACACAACAGCACTAAAACAGAGTCTAAAGGATTGGTACAAAGGATGTGCAGAGGAAGAGTGAGTGGACAAGACCTATCCATCACAGGGGTCCTTCTAGCCTTCAGAATCCACTTAATAGAAGTTAATTCTCCTTGTCTTCAGGCCCTTTGGCCATACATCTCCACCTGTTTCATAAAGGGAATTATTGTCCTCAGTCTAACAGGTGAGGAAAGTGAGAAGCTGAGAAATTAGGGCCCCAGGCTCAGGAATACTCAGGTGTTAGACTTTAACAGAATTTCACTTAATACTGCAAGTCTGTCAGGTGTGTTGGGTCAAGAGCTCAACACTCAGATTTACAGCCCATTTGCTCAGTCTGAGCACAGAGGCAATGTGGAGAGCAGCTTTTGTCCACCTTGGTCCTTCTGGGTGAGCAGAGAGTGGGCACACAGATCCCAGTGCTCACAGAAAATACCCAGAACTGAGGACAGGCATTATCTGCCTACCCAGACAGAGACCTGAACATCTGGAACAGGCACTAAGAGGTGCAGATGAAACTCCTCCAGCTACCACCAAAGCTGCTGTAACAGGGGAGGAAAAATTCCAAGTGGCTGTGGGCTGCAGTCACCCCTCTCAGGGCTCAGCACCAAAACCTGCCCTTGGACAAAACACATCTTGGCTAAAACATCACTGCTGGTGAGATTTTAGTTTCCTTAAAATGGACTGAAGAAATTATGCTCATTCAATTGTAATTTTCAAATGTTTTGCTTTAAAATGCCACTTTGTTCTGTCTTCTCCCCATGAAAAATCCAGTGTCTTTTTCCCTGCAAAAAATCCACACAGTCAGTCTGCCACCAAAATAGATTTCTGGCTATTCTCCTCCCACTGCTTGCACCCTTCAAAATTCCAGACCAGGTTTGTGTCCAAGGGGTAGATGTGTCTCCAGCTATAAAGACAAAATGCCCCTGACTGCTGAGAAATCCTCTCTCATGCTCTTGAAGCTATTTACTGTGCAATATTTATATATTACGATATTACACCTAATCATAATTAACAATGATACTTAGCAGCATCTATATGGCTCTTCACACCTTTAAAGTGCTGTGCAAACACTCATTAATTAATCTTTGCTTCAGGGATCCTGTGCAGCAGTCTCTTCCACAGGGCACCACCAGCCAGTCCCCAGGAATGGAGCTGCCAGATCCTGCCTGGAGCTGGGGGATGGAAATTCCTCCTGCAGGGAAGGTTCAGCTCTCCATTTCTAGGAGGCAAGGAGAGCTGCCTTGCTGCCCAGAGGAGATGTGAAATGGCACAAACCGGAAGAGAAGAGAAGAGAAGAGAAGAGAAGAGAAGAGAAGAGAAGAGAAGAGAAGAGAAGAGAAGAGAAGAGAAGAGAAGAGAAGAGAAGAGAAGGACAAATGGTGGTGGCCTCTCGGGTAGCTGTTGGTAATTGCTGCCCCGAGATGTGCAGGATGTCTCTGCTTCGGCCCGTGCAACTGAAGAACGAGTCTGGACTCTTAACTTTTCAGTCTTGAGGTTGTTTATTAATTCTTATCTACAAAATTTTCTTTCTGCCCAGCAGAGTTTTGCTCAGCAGGGCAGCCACAGGCACTCTGACCGCCCCCAAGGTGGTGTTGTCCTTTTATACTACAAACTACGTATAACATATTTACACTTAATTCCCAATACCTATCACCTGTGTTAGACAGTGCACTTCTACTCTAGACCAATCCCAAAGTGCCAGCATCACTGCAGAAAATGGAGAACAAGAAGAAGAAAGAAGGACTAGACACGCCTAGATTCCTCCATCTTGTCCCCATAACCCCCGTACCAAAAATCCTAAAATCTATATTTTCACCCTGTGAATATTTTATTATTACACCATTCAAACCTGTGTGACTTTCAGGTTCTCATACAAAGTTGGCAACTTGCTCCAGGGGTCATAATCAAATCCCCAGGTGTTCTGGGCAGCAAGCCAGGGTCTCTGAGCCCCCCAGTGGGGTCCTGGCAACTCTGGACATCCAGAGGGATGCACTGAGTTCTGACAGCGGCCCACTGCTTTTACACCCCAGGGCTGGTGCTGGTCCTGAGTGAGGACCCGGAGCCATTTAGTAAAGGGCACTGCCTTTTTTGGGGCACCCCCAATCCTGTGTGCTGGTGAAGCCAAGTGCCCCCACAGCTGGCCCAATTTGGGGGGTTCAGGAGAAGGAAGGAGGTGATGGCAGGACAGGCAGGGTGTGTTGAAGGCCACCAGAGCAGGACCTGCTGCAGGAGCACCTCTGCCCCTTCCAGGTCTCCTTCACACACCACTCCCCCCTGCCCCTGTCTAGGTCCTTGGAGAGGAATTCTCTCCAGTTTGCATTAACAGCAGATGCTTTTTTTTTTTTTTGCATCTTGTGCAGTCCTTTCAATGCTGGTATCTCTGCCTGGATGAAATGTGCCTTTTCTCAGCTTTTCACTGCCTTGCTCTGAAATCTCTGCTCCCATCCCTCCACAGAGCTCAGTAACAGCTTGCTTCATCTTCCTACTGTCAGCACTCTGCTTTGACCCTTTAATCAGGGACTTGGCTTTTATCTGGAAGACATATGCCTTAGGTGTCTTGTATAAGGTGCCACACAAAGCAAATTCAGCCAGGCCTGCCAATAACACATCATCTAACCAGATGGGGATAAACAGACTTGAATTCATTTGCTCCTTTTTCTCTACTCAGTAGCACCAGAGAAAAGGCTGTTACTAGCTTTATGTAATGTCTCTGGGTACAGGGTTTTTGTGCTTTGCATTTGAGGAGAGCTTAGGTCAGCCTCACAGCTTCTTTCCATTAGGGATGCTTGGCATTAATAAAATGAGAACCCTTTTGCCACTTGTGCCTCTGACATTGGAGGTACCAAATATGAATGATGTCATGGAGGGCTTTTGCTTTTTTATTTTTTTGTTTCTTTAAGCTCAGGGAAATCTCAGTGGTGCTTTTTGTGCAATTTGGATAATATAAGGAGGAAGTGTGAGGCGCCCTAGGCAGAGATATATGGTTTGTGTTGAATTGTCAATGGAGAAGTGACCAAGCTCATTTTTTTTTCCTTTGGTGACCTCAGCAAGATTGGTATCTAGATCTCATCAGCTGAAGTGAAAGAGTTATTATTACAGAGCCTGGAGCAGAGCTGACATACTTGCAATGAATGAAGCTGTTTTTAGCTTAGGGAATTCAAGTGGCCAGGCCAGGGACATGATCTGTACAGTAAGAGCAGAGACACCAGCATTCAGACTCACAAAATGGGCTTCAGCCAGTCTAAAGAACAAAGAAACACTTCTAAAAACAGTTTTCTTCTGAAAGTACTAATTGGGATATTCAAAAGCAGTATCATTATCTGCTTCCTGCCCCTGAATACTTTTTAAAGAGATAATCTTTCCTTTGGCCTTTTCCATTAAAATCGTCCCTTTTTCTCCTTGGGAAATTTCAAAAATGGCAGAACATCCTTAAAACATCTTTCCAAAGCTACTAGATTTCAGGGGACATATTCCCCCTGTCGCAAGGCCAGCCTATTCCCTGGATTGCACTCCTTGCCATTGTCGCAGCTGAATTACAGCTGTGAGTCAGAGGCAGTGACACACTGTGACAGTCCTTGGCCATGGGACAGCACCCCTCTGGGAGGGTGGCAAGGCTTGGTACTTATTACTGGACGTGGCTGATCCAGGAGGAGACACCAGCCCCCACATCCCCACCCTGGAACCTGCACAAACAGCGTTGGTGCTCATGAGGAGCTCGCATTTTAAATAAAGCAAAGTGCTCATTTACTGATTGGGATTACAGACACACAGAGATTAGGGCCCTGAGCAGGCACCCCCTGAAGGCAACAGGAGGGGAGAAAAATTGCCATCAGCTTAAGTGAGCATATGGACAGTGACTCCGAGAGTCAAGGTCATGTGGGAAACACACAGCAGGGCTGATATTTCACACCCCAGGTGAATGCATTAACCCTGCTTGGAAACAGCATCTCTGTGCACAACCCTCAGCCTGAATCCAAGCAGAAGCAAGGCTGTGATCACACTGCCTGCCAGCTCCTACCAAAATTGACGGAGTGGAAGGGGTCTCAAAGAGCATGAAGCTTTTGGAGCTTAATTAAAAGCAGCATCTGGGCAAATTAAGGGAGAGAGACTGAAATCAGTGCCTCTGCAGACAAAGAGGCAGGCAGCACCTTGCTGCTGCACATCTGCCTCTGCCCAGCCAGGGCTCTGCAAGGACCTGGAGACATGACAGGGACAGCTCCATCCACCCCCTCTGTCACCACTCAGGAAATCACTTGGTTTTAGCTGAGATTTCACATGTATCTGAAGGTATGGGATCCCATTCAATGGATATTTTATTATGTATTTATTGTGGGAAAACTGTGCATAAATAAAAAATGGAAGGTTCTCTGTGTAAGTAGCATTTCTACCTGTTTCAAATATCCTGGGCACTCAGAAGCAAAAATAAAAAAGCCTAAGCAGGCCATTCTTCTTTGCAGAAGTTTTTGGGTTTATCCACTCAGATCTTGGTTCCACAACAGTCTTTTTAGATATGCCACAGCACAGCTCAACCTTGGGCCTCCTTAATCTGATACAGCAGAGTGGTGAAAATAGGCAAGGCCAGATGTTCAAATACCTCACTTTGGCAGCAAGAGAAGTGAATGGAGCGAGAGGTCAAGGGCCAGGAGAAGAGAAATGGGAGAAAGGCCACAACTTCCAGTAAAAAAAAGTACCCAAGCTCAGAAAGGGCATGGAAGCAAAATAATGAAGTCAAGGACCTCACATGCCTCTGCTGCAGCTGGAAAGAGCTTAAGCCTGAAAGTCGGATTTGGATCTGTCACAATAACCCTGTGGATTTCAGATTGATTGAATTATAACTCACAGGTGCTCCTTGTTCCATGCATTTCTTCCTTGTTGCCCCCACAACAGGCTTGAAACTCCAGCACACAAGGCAGATTAAAAAGGTTGTTTCTTGCATTCTCCTTAACAGCACCACCAGGTCTCTGTCATATTTACAAACATGTATTTTAGCACAAAGGGCCCGATAGAGGAAACCCACCAGCTGTCAGAGGGCTGTTTTGATGGACCCAGTAAACAAGATATTTTGGTGACAGGTAATCTTCATAGTGAACTGATTAATTCCAGAACACAGGAACAATGGCCTTTTTCATCTGCTGAATAATGCATGGATGGCACTGCCACTGGTAAGCAGCAGGGTTCCTGGTTAGCAATAGAAATTCACACACCCATGCTATTTTAATAAGCTATCACTGTTAAAGAAGTCTATTTACGTTACTCATCTTCAACATTTGCACAAACATGTCAACTGGGGAAGTGTGTGGGGGGAGGTAGGAGGGAAAAATGAGGTCATATTCATATACACTTTCTTAGCTCTTTAATTTATATAAGCTTGAAAATTAAGCAAAAAACACCTTAATTCCAAGGGAGTGAGAGCACCGTGACCACTACCTGAAATCTGGATAGAATAAACAAAGTGCAAATAGAACACAGCAGAAGAGAAAAGCCAGGTCAAGGATTGCATGGAGAGCTGGGCATGGCTTGCTCCAGAGTTTGTGAAGTGGAACCATCCTGGATTTTGGCCAGCACCACTGTACCACTGGTCTCTTTGGAGCCACCTGGGCCACAGTTTTGTCACTGTCTCCCCATGAACCAACTAAGAGCTCCCAGAGGAGCCAGACCTAGCAGGTGTCCTGGCCACTCTGCTGTAATACACTGGGGTGTATTACAGTCAGGAGCTCAGGGCTGTTCCACTTGTGTTATGAATTTCAGGCAGCAAAAGGAATCATCTCTTAATTATGGGATCAAGGGTCAGATTGGCTCTTAAATTTAAGTGTATTGTAAGCTAGATGCTTAATGTCTTTTGTAGCCAATGGAGATCTAGTCAATGCTCATCATCTGTAGAAGTCCATTGTTCTTGATTCTACATAATATTGGTCAGCAGATAAAATATTTTGCCTAAAAGAGGCATCTGGTACCATTAGACATTCTGGGATGTCCTGGCTTGCTCCCAGCTACTGCTCCATAGGGGTGCAGTTTTCCATAGATTTTGGGTAATGCTTCCTAGCCCCAGGGAGATATCTTGGATAAAAGAGGGCATTTAAAATGACATCAGATGCCTATGTTTAGACAAATGCATGACATCCCTGACCTTCACCGAATATAATGGGAATTTGGACAGCTGGACATCTAAATCTGTGGGCTGAATCCCACCCAAAAATGTCAAAGTCTCCTCATTTTCAGCAGAGCAGGCTATTAGAGGTCAGATTTTCAAGAAAGCAGCTCCTATTCTGGCATCCGTTCAGCCGCGAAATTCACGAGCCTGATCAAAGCAAGGCTGAGTCCCTCTGAACGAGACAGGGCTGAGCAGGGAAGTCCATCTGCTCCCCCTCTCCTCATGCCCCAACTACTCAGTTCAAACCTAGCCTGAAGACAGGTCTGCAGAGCTGGAAGGCCCAGACCCAGGAATACAATGTGGATCTACATGTGCACAAAATGGAACATACAGCCACACGTGGTGCCACACAACACTGAAATCAGCAGAGCACTCTCCAGCCAACAGCACTGATGGAAATACAATTGTTCCTTTTCCCCATGTCATTGCATCCCTTATCTATTTCCCTCAGAAATAAAGTGCATTTAAACTGGTCTACCCCAAGCATTTCATCTAATATGTGGCTTTCATTTTATTTCATCATTTTGGGTCTTGGTGCTGGTCCAGCTTCATCCCCAGTGACCTCACACCTAAGGCTTCATTTGCATGGGAAGTATTGCTATCATAACATTCATTCCTTGAAATCGTACTCCAAAATTTTGCTGCTTCTTAGCTGTCTGGAAGATTATTTCTCTCCCCTTTTGGGGCATGCATCTCTGGAAAGTTACAGGAAGAGATTTCCTACGATTTGGAGAGTGAGGCTTGTTCCCAAAAGAGCATAAGAATGGTGTAAGTGTGTTTTTCAGGGCATGACTATTTTACTACATAAGAGCTCACTGATTTATATAATTCTATTAGAAGCTTTGAGCCTTTATTTATTTTATTTCTTTTGGCTTTGCAAATAGAAAAATAGGGGGGAAAATTACCCAAATCTTTGCTGTGGGAGACTTTGGAATGCATTCATGTACATCAGGGTTGAGGAGTGCCCAGCTATGAGAGGAAGGAGTGGGGGCCCACAGGCGGCCCCAGCATCACATTGTGAAATGTGTTTTTTCAGTCTCTCTGGGGACCAGTAATTGCACACCTCAGAAAAGCTTTAAGGTAACCAATGTAGAGGGTAATGGCTGCATGAGGAGATCAACTGGCAGAACACATTGAACTAATTTTCTTCCAACCTCCCCCAAATTTTTCTTTAAAATCCTTCCCATTCTGTTTGTGGAGAAGCATGAGAAACTTCCCTGAGGTTTTCTGAGAAACCAGGGGAGGAGGAGGAGAAGATATGGTGGTCAGTTAGAGAACTTTTTCTTCCTTTGTGGCTTTCTCATCTCCCCCAGCCCAACCATAATTAAACTTTCTGTTGCATCCACTGTGCTGGTCACTAATGGGAAAATTCAAACAGGCATCTCCCCTCTGCAACAATTCTATTCCAAAATTACGAGATCAGGGAGAATTGTTAGCACAGCCAGGGTAAGAAATGGGGACTTTTAAAAAGTTATTCACCAACACTTCCAGGCAGCTTTTTAACACCTGCAGACAGTAGGGTGTTTGCTCTTCTCCAACAAAATTTTTAAGGAACTGATTTTGTCGGCGCCGATGTCGGTCGTTTGCTGCGAAACACCACAGAAGCGTGGCCTGGTTTTCAGCAATTTGTCTTCTAATACTCCAACCTCACTTAACCTGGCTCACTTTTTTTGAATATCTTTTGAGCTCCCACACAGTCTATAATGGGATTTTCCTCATAGCTCCCTGCAGAACGCTACTCTGCAGTGCTTTGGAGGAGTGAAGGAAGCGCGAGCTGAAGGGGAGCGGAAAAGGAAGCTATTTTGAGCACAAAGCCCCTAGGCAGATGTAGCTTGTGGAACTATCACATGCAGCCTGAGTTATTGGAGCAAATCAATACTAATTATTTTAAGGCTGAGGCCTTATGTTGGGGCTTCTCAGAGTGCTCGTGGTGATCTTTGATTGCTTCTTTTGTAAATCTGTGGTGTGAGCTGTTATCGTGGTGTGCAGAGCAAAGGAACTCTGAGGAAAGGGAAAGGGAAAGTCCCACTGTTTAATCTCACCATACTCCCCAGCACCCTTCTACAACCTCAGTCTGCAGCAGGGTATGCAAACCCCAGTGAGGGATGGATTTCACGCTTTCAGCCCTCTGCAGGATGGGACGTTTCCAAAATCTCCCTTCCTTCAAGGATAGGACCGTGATCAGACCTTTGCTTTAGGAGAAAATATTCCTTCAAGGCACCTTCAAGCAGCCCCACCACAAATGAGAAGAGAAAGGAGTTTGAGATCCACAAACTGAATACTGGTGCCACCTCAAAGCAGGAAGATTGAATGTTCCTGAGTCAGTGCAGCTTCTCCACATTCTTCCACCAAGGAAGGTGCTTCATCCCCTTCACAAAGGCAGCATTCCCTTGGCTATTGCCATACTAATTTATAGGACACAGCTCAGGCAGTTTGCAACCATCACTCAAGACCGTGGTCCTATTAATGGTCCAAACTCTCTCTCCAATCAACACAGCGGTTTATTGGGTCTCCACTGATACTGAAGATGAATTTTCAAGGGAAAATTGCTCTTATCTGGCAACCAGATACCTAAAACTCTCAATCCAGTGGCTGCTCAGCCCAAATGCAAGAGCTATCCTGTGGTGAAGACTGTTGTTTCATGTTTCACTGCTGCCCAGGACATCCCAAACAGGATCATACCACAGAATTGATCTGCAGCAGCCATCCCACAGTATTTTTCATTACCTCCAGAAGCTCCTGTGTTCCTTCTGCTGCCGGCTGATCTTGAAGAAAGAGGAGCTAAGAGGCAGAAGGGCTGTGCAGAGCCATTCCTGAAAGGCTCCTGGTTTTAACAGGATGAAGGAATGCAGCTGCATCTCAGCACCATGCTCAAGTAATCATGAGTACAGCAAAGCTGCTTTGATGCATGACATGGGGCTGGGAAGGGCAAGGGTAGCCAGAAGGTCGACCATAAAAATCAGTGCAGTGGTATCCACCACCATTTAGTTTCTCCATTTTACAGAGGGGGTTAAAATGTTTTTCTTTTTTAAAGGCTCTTCCCTGCATTGATTTCATTTTCTGTGATTCAGTGGCTGAACCAGGAAACATAAAATGAATTATCTGTTTCCTTCCTTTCTTTTTTCATGTTTATTATTTTTAGAAGAAAAAAAAGTAAATTATATTTCCAATGAAAATACTGATTTGATATGTGAAGTTTTGGTTTAGCAAACAGCAAGGTACAAGACTGCAATATATTCAAAAATATTTTTCTTACATTTTTGGGGATGAAAAACCTTGAAAATGTGGTGTGATTTTGCCAGGTTTCAGTTTAACCAAAAATTACTTGTTTATAGTGAGTGAACTACTGGCTGAGAACTTGCTTCACGTAGCTCCATTCTCCACTAACCTCTTTTTGTCTTTTTAGATTTGAAATTCTTCGGGGAAGAGACTGACTTTCCTTTCACACAGGGAAGAGCACTTTGAAGATAAAAATTGTTAGAGCAGTGCTAAGTATTGTGTAGCCTTGGAAAAATGTGTTATCAGCTTACAAAGCCCCTTTGAAAAGTAGCATACACTCAAAGACACTGACATCTGTCTGTAAAAAGGAAAAAAAAAAGAAAAAAAAAAGTGTAGGTGGGGTTTACTGTCTGCTATATAACTTTCTCCTAGACCTTGACTGCATGGAACATACTGCAAATGAGGCAGAGTTTTTCACAGTAACAACTACTCCTGATGAGACTGTTTTTAAGGATTCTGTAGGAGCGCAGGGATGCCAAAGATTTCTGCATTCAGATCCACAAAAACCTCCCTGGGTCACAGCAGACCGGCCCAGACTGCACAAAGACGTCACTCAGCAGATCAAGGTTTATTAACCAACAGCAGATTTTCAGGTGAGCCCACCTCTTCTGAGGAATTGTATTCTAGAAAGGTTTTCCTCATTGTCTCAGTGAGTATCACTGCAGCAAACACAGGCATCAGCACAAACAGAGCTTTGGAGATGCTGTGTAAGACCCATCCGTTTTGTGTTGTCTTTATAAGGGAAAATAACTTGTGGCTTCTCCCTCCCTGCTAGGCTGTCTTTGTGAAAGGCTGCAGGGAACTCCAGGAATGGTGTTTCTTCAGTCATTGTATCATTCTGCTGCATTCTGGCTATGGGAAACATTCACTGATGGAAGAACTGAAATTATTTACCCATCTTTAGAAGGAGTTACCCTTCCTGCCTCCACTCTGCCACTGCTTTGTCTATACCACAGCCAGTTCTACAGACCCATGCACCCAGGTTGCTCCACTTCTAGTCCAGTCAGTGCTGGTTTCCAAAGGAAAAATCCTGCCTGCACACTCAAAGCAGGGAAAAAACATCCTCTGAAAAGAGTGACACAAGCAATCAGCGCTGACAAGCTGTGTCCATGGGCACACACTCAAGTGTTGCTGCTCATCCAGCAGCCTCCATAGCCCAGCACCAAGGCTCCTGTTTGGAGATACCCTTAGTCAGCTGGGGCAGAGAGGCTGAGCAGCTGGGGGCTCTCCTGGAGTGCTAGACAACTGTTTAATGTCCTACAGATGCTTTAGCACCTGAGGGATTGAAGGATAGATGGTGTTTGAGTTGATGAGATCAGAGACCTGCTGTCCATGGATACAGTTGGTGATTTCAGATCCAGTTGGTGCCTTGTGGTGCAAGAGGGGCTATCTGGGGCACCCAGCTCTGCTCCCATCTCTGGGGCAGCCCTTGGAGCTGGTGACATGCTCCACTGTGATAGTGTTCACAAGGGATCTTGGATTGGGGAAAAGATGAGGATCTGACTCCCTGTTTCAGAAGGCTTGATTTATTATTTTATGATATGTATTACATTAAAGCTACACTAAAATAATAGAAGAAAAGGTTTCTTCAGAAGGCTAGCTAGAATAGAAAAGGAATGAATGATAACAAATCTTGTGTCTTGGACAGAGAGTCCGAGCCAGCTGACTGTGATTTGCCATTAGAGACCAATCACAGATGCACCTGTTGCATTCCACAGCAGCAGATAATCAATGTTTCCATTTTGTTCCTGGGGCCTCTCAGCTTCTCAGGAGGAAAAATCCTAAGGAAAGGATTTTCCATAAAAGATGTCTGCGACGCTCCACCACGTAGCAGAATCTCACTTGGCTGAACCAGGGGGTGAGTCTGAAGGACAAAAGCCTCACAAAGCAAACAGAATCCCTCCTTTCCTTTAACATCCATGGCTGACTCTGCCAATTCATCTTCCAGAGCTGCTTGGGAACACGGGGCAGTATGACCTTGCAGATCAGCCACAGAACTGGGAACCATGGGAGAGCTTGGAAAGGCACTACAGACAACTGGGAATTTTCTTCAGAGACCCCTGAACTTCCCCATGCCTCTGGATCACTGTCCTGCATCTCACATGGGTGCGTGAAGTCCAGCTGCTTCTCCTGCTCTCGAGACACTTGTGCATCTGCTGAGGGGCCATTCAGCCTAATTAAACTGGAGATGCCTTCTACAGCTGTCACAGAACTGCATCCTCTTCTAATTGTTGCAAGAAGGCTCTGCCATGAATCAGAGCACAGCCTGTGCCTCCTGTTGACCCCAGCTGCCTCCCCACCTCTGAAAAGCTCAAACAGAATGGTATGAACTCATTCACATGCAGGAATGTAGGAAAATTACCCATGAAATAAGGGCAAACACCTCAAGCCACAAGCTCTCATCTAGAGCATAAACAGTTAATAAGTAGGGGTTTTTTTGTTTGTTTGTTTGTTTAGTGTCAAGACTTCCATTAAAAGCAAACCCGTGTCTTGGGGCAAGATACGAGCCAAACTTGGTCTGTGAAAAAGTTCATTAAGGCAATTTGTGTCCTGAGGACAACATCATTTATAAATTTTGATCTCAAAAAAAAGATTGAGCACTATCCCTACTGGGCATGTCTACCCTCCAGAATCTGGTACCCTTTTCTAAACCTGGAGCAGTTAATTTGCCTAATCACAGCTCAGATTTAACTGGTGATGTGCCACAGACAAGAGAAGCCTTTGCAGACTCTCAGAGTCACTCCCATCTTGCTTTTTTGTGGTAGGAGCTTTCAGAGCCACCACAGGGCCCATTTATTGACATTAGGTTCTCAGAGTATCCCTCAGAGATGAGGGACTCATCTAAGCAACCAACAGCTCTTTTAGTCACCTTCTGAACTTAGGGCTTTAAATTCTTCTTCCCAACAATATATAATTTTTGTGGGCTGCTTCCCAACAGAAGACCCCAAAGCACTTCACACAAGGTCAGCAGCAGCATCTCATCTCACCAAACAAAAATTGCAGCACAGAGAAGGTGGAAACCCCAGACCGCATCATCAGAGTCCCAGATAAATGTAGGAAAGTGTTGTACATAAATCTACCTTGATGGTTTGAGTTATCCATGCTGGTGCCCCACTATGAGAACACAGGCTCAAGGTTACTGGAAGATATCCCCATGCCTCAGAAGACATTTCCAGGAGGTCTTAAATGTTCTTTGGGATATATAGGCACAGATTAGGGTTTTTCCCTCTTTGTTCAGATCCTATTGCTGCACCACACTGACTCCATGTGGTGTTGGTTGAGGGAACACTATCCAGGAGAATGTGGGATTGCTGGGATGTGTTCAGAGGGAAAAAACAGGTGGGCAGTGATGTTCACATCACGCTAATTATCTTTACATGTTCATGGCACTTACTGAGCCTTTCCAATTACATGGATTCTGATATTCATTTAAATGAGGGGAAAAACATCACATTTTTGTAAAATTCACTCTTAACTCCTGTAGAGGGGCAAGGTGGGAGTTGTGACACTGAAAATGAAGGGTTACTTCTACTTTATTTATGAAATCCTAACCTCTTGTTTATGTATCTTCAACCCAAATAACTTTTGAACCAAATAGACACTTCACACCAATAAGAAAGAGATAAAACATTCCCAAAGCTTAGAGGTTCCTTCAAGTTTCATAAAAATAGGCAGCCGGGTAGATGAGAGAGCTCCAAGCAGAAGGAAGAATGGAGACCCCAAGGAGTGTTAGTTGTGAGAGGAGATAAATACACACAAATACAAGGACATACAGCTCTTTGTGCCCAAGCTGATGGATAATCCTGACTTTGTCTCTGTGCCAGAGAACCCAAACATCAGACAAGCCCTGGAAATGAGGCTGATTTGATCCTGAATCGCTGATTGCCTGTGGAATTTGCCGGCAGCGACCTCCCAAAATTCTGCCCATGTCCTCCCACACCCCTCGGTGGCTCACCTTGTCATTTGCTTGCCATGTTCTCTCTGCAAACACTGCTGTCTTTAAGCTGTAACTGTGGATTAAAACAGAAATCATGGTGGGGAGTCCTGGAAGGGCGGAGCTTTCCCACAGTGACACCTCCAGACCATCTAACAGCATCCCTTGCAGATGCTAATGAAACAAATCCTGTTAAGGGGCAATCCCAAGGGCTCCAGAGTTCTTAGGGTCCTGATGTCCATTGCTTCATCCAAGGGGAAAACCAGCTTTTCTCCCAGAAGCTCACAGAGGAGTGTGTAATACCAACCAGGAGGAGTTCCTCAAGGGTCAAAGCCCCCAGCATGAACCCCTGGGCTTGCCCCTGATGCATCCTCAGAACATCAGGAGGTGGAGATGAACCAACATGGCCCCAGCCACAGAAATCCTTCTAAACTTGCCTCAGATTTACTTAGATGAGAGTGCTAAGGAGCCTTAAACCCTCCTTTCCCCCTTTTTGGCACCACTGCCTGCTCCCATGGACCTGAGCTGTTCCCATCTCACATTGGAGCTGTGTCCATCCCCAAACCCAGACTGAGCTGCAGGAATGCAGGGGAGCCAAAGACCTGTAGTGCTTTTTTGTAACCCCTTCCAATCTCTATGCTGAGAGCTCAAAATATGGCCAATATGCCTCCTCATGCTTCCTTTGTCTGTAAAGCACTGAGCATACTCACAGAAAGGTATTTTGTGATAGCCCTGGAAAGCCAACCAGGTACTGGCCTGTTGGACTCTGTGTTGTGGAAACCCCCAGTGACAGCTTCTGCTGCAGGGAGCTGTGACAGCCTTGAATGTGATTCCAAACCCACCTCTCTGCATTTATCCAGCAGGTGGGCAGTGCTGCCCCCAGATTACAATTCTTAATTTAGAGAGTCTCTTCTGACATTTTGGCTACTACGGCCTGATGCTCACAAGCTGTGCTCAGAGAGGGTGAAATTCAGCTCCTCCAATCACACCCAGTTTCTCTCTCACACTTTCTTTTCTTCCCTTCCTGATTCATTTAAAATAATCTATGAAAAATGTCACTGGTTTCCAGGAAAAGCAAGGGTCTGACCAAGGCAAAAGTCAACTCCTTAATTTAAAACAGTTGAGGGGGGGATAACCCATTGAAGCTGCTCAGCTAATGCACAAACAGTTTGTAATTACAGGAGCAGGCTGGGAAAACAGGACCTACCTAGGGAATATTCTTATTAAATAAAGCAGAATTCTGTCACCTTCTTAATCATGAAATATTGATGAAACTGTAAGCAGCCCCTCTGAGGTTTTAGCCTTTGCCCTCTCCTTGTGTGTGTATATGTGTCCACACAAAGACAAAGGGGAAAAAAACACTCTCAAAGCCTGCCCCTGGAGCTGCAGAATTCTAACCAAGCTGCTCTGTGCCAGTGGATTTTGCTGAGCTTGCACAGGCATATGGATCAGAGAAATAAAAATTCTTCACTTGGCACAACCAGAAACTCCTTTTAGACTGAATGAGTAATGAAGGGGAGATTAAACAGAGCTGAGAAAGAAAGGACACATTAAAGGGAGGGCTGTCCCATGAATCAGCAGAGGAAGGGACAATCTTCCTTACTTTGATCCACTCTTCATGTTTTGGAAACAGTACAGAGCTGTTGAACTCCAGGTACGCTGGAGTACCAAACCTTCCCCTGCCTTATGAAGATATGCTTGTACCTCTAGGGCTTGTTCCTGGCAAAACAAGCAACAGGATCTGTCCTCACAAGCCAAAGGCCAACCAGAGCAGCATTTGGGCTGCTGGAGCTCTGAGCACTCATGACCTTCTGTTGAAGATTGCAATGTTTTCTTCTTCAGATGTTTTCAATTACCATCTGTATGGCATATTATCTTTGTCAAGTGGGCAGTTTGCCTTATCTCTCTCTTTGAGTGACCACAATCACACCTCCCTTGGGAGGGGACATCTGCTGATAACAGACTATTGAATGCCAGTGCATGACTGATAAGAGCTGTAACATTCCATTGTGAGATGGTCCGCCCAGAGGGAGGAGCTAAACATTGCTACCCAGATATAATCCAGTGGTTTTGAGACACCAGCACAGTTTCTCCACTGGATTCCCCAGAGGAACAGCAGCTGCCTCTCCTTCCACTGGATCTTCAGAGGAAGAATACATCCTTCTCTACGGGACCCTTGCTCCAACAGAACCACCCCTGACACTGCAGGAGGGCTGCAGCCACAATTCCAATGGGACTGCCGCCAACACCCTGACCCACAGGGTGTCAGGTTGGGTTCTGACTCTTTCAGTGTTGTTCTAGTGTACTGCATTGTTTATTTTATTCTTTATTTTTCCTTTCCCTATTAAAGAACTGTTATTTCCTGCTCCCATATTTTTGCCTGAGAGCCCCTTAATTTAAAATTTATAGCAATTTAGAGGGATAGGGAGAGTTTACATTCTCCATTTCAGGGGAGGCTCCTGCCTTTCTTAGCAGACTCCTGTCTTTCCAAACCAAGACACCTTCCTTGGAAAGTCAGGGAGTCCCAGAGAAAGCAGCACCCAGTACACCACAGGCTGGGAACTCCAGCTGAATGGACTCAACATCCACCAAGAGCCACATCTGGGGACATCTGGAGCTGGGACAAGCCCCCACTGGCCCTTGGTCTTAGAAGGTACCTGAGATGCTACAGCTTGAAGGTTCGCACCATCCATCTCTAGGGTACCTGAAGCTCATCAGCCACTCAGCAGAGAGCGAGTCAGCTCTAGGCAGCACCACACCTCTCACGCCATTTATCTCATGCCTTGGCACTGCCAGCTGCAGCCATCAATGTTCTGGGGGGGCCTCAGCAACAGGAGCCCAGAAAAGCCCTGAGGGGGAAGAGCCAGGGACTATGAATAATGTGGGTGAAAACAAGAAGTGTAGGGAAGAAAAATCACAGGCAAATTTTCATCCCTTCACACTCCTCTGTGCAGTGGGAAGGGACAGAAACTCTTCTTAAACCAAAATAACTATGCTCCATTCCACTTCTGTGACTCAACTGCATGGTCCTAACTGAGACAAATAAATAAAGAAAAATGGGAGCATCCCATTAAGAACAGACATTAAGAACCACAGGCAAGAACTGGGAGGCCAGAGCAACACCAGGTAAGGGATCCCAAAATGCAGACACTTGTCTGAGCCTGAGTTTTATTATCTCTTCTGCAAGGGTGGATGAACAGGGCTGAGGAAAGAAAAATAGATGGGAAAGAAGGACTGGCCCCAAGGATAGGGCAGGGACAGCAAAATGAGGGTATTGGGACTTCCCTGACAAGGAAATATCACAGTTGGGAGTAACTGGAAAAGGGAACTGGGGCCAGGCTGGCTGGAAAGTAGGGGCAGGAAGGATCAAAGCACCAGAGGAGAAAGGAGGACAAAGAGGGGGAGGCTGCAATGGCTCAGAGAGGGAGAGATGCATCAAGCAGCAGGGGAGCCCTCTCCCTGCCCACTGCGGTAATGGGGTCTTTGTTCTGCTCCTTTCATGTCTGCGCACATCCCGGCCCATGGACGGCCGACAGGAGCTGAATCAATCATTCCGCTCCCAGAGGAGGGCAGGGCATGATTGATTTGCTCTCCCTGATGGTTGGCTCTGAAAGGACACGCTCTCATTACAGTTTGTTTCTGGGTACCGTTCTTTACTCCGTCTGAATGCTGCAAAATCTCCCACCTCCACCACAGGATGATTTGGCACCAGTTCCCTCCCAAATCCCTGAAAAAGCTATTAGAAAACCCCCAAAAAACTACATTAATAAAACTCCAAAAACAACAAGACACGTCCCCCAAATTTAAAAGTGCTTCAGCACTTGCTGCTGAAACATAAAGCTGAGGCTGTGGCCATGGGTGATTTTAGCAATCATCTGCTCCAAATTCCAGTCATGCTTGTCACACTCCCACAGCCTCTCTCTAATTGTCAGGCACAGCCCTTTGTATTCCTAATCACCCCTGAAAAGGCCTGGCTCGGGGCTCTGGTGGGCACCCCGGGGTGGCCGCATGGGGTGAGGCAGCCCGGCTCTGCTCTGGCATGCTGCAGGCTGCCAGCTGCTCCGGGAGGATGCTCAGGGGACAGAGATGGCCCTGGTGACCAGAGTGAGGTGGAGACACTCTGGTCTCTCTCCCAAGGTCTCTTTCCCAAGGGCAAAAGCTGGGACATGGAGGCAGGTGGCTCTTGGATGCCCATTGAGGAGCAGAGAGGGGTTGGTGGCACCCAGCTCAGGTCCATCTATGTCACCAAAGGTGCAGCCAGTCCTTCTGGCTGAGCTGATGTTGTACTTTCTGCAGTGGGCAGTGCTGCTGATGAGTCAAACATACACCTGTGGGAAAGGACTGTCGCAGACATATTTTCATGAAAAATCCTTTCCTTAGGATTTTTTCCTCCTGAGAAGCTGAGAGGCCTCAGGAACAAAATGTAAACAGTGATTATCTGCTGCTGTGGAATGCAACAGGGGGATCTGTGATTGGCTCATGTTGGATGTTTGTAATTAATGGCCAATCATAGCCCAGCTGGCTTGGACTCTCTGTCCGAGACAGAAGTTTGTTATCATTCTTTCCTATTCTATTCTTAGCTAAGCCAACCTTCTGATGAAACCTTTTCTTCTATTCTTTTAGTATAGTTTTAATGTAATATGTATCATAAAATAATAAATCAAGCCTCCTGAAACATGGAGTCAGATCCTCGTCTCTTCCCTCATCCAAGAACCCCTGTGAACACTGTAACAAAGGACAATCAATTTCAAGGAGTTTTTCTCCCCTCTTCAGTGCAGCTTAAGCATCTCACCAATTTCAGACATGGGTGGAGGCAATACTATTAGCTACCAGGGCCAATGCAATGTTAAGCAGATAGTTTATCTGCAGGATTTAATTATTAACCATTTTAAATCCTCCCTATCTACATGTTCCCATACCCTTCAGCCACTTTTATTTTAAATCAAATCATCCACCACTATGCTATGTTCTCATTGAAGTGTTCCTCATAGAAACATGGAAAAAAATTCACCTGCAGAAGAGCCCTTAAGATCATGGAGCAGTGAATGATGCTGCTCTCCAATCCATCACCTTGCTCACTGAAATGCATCCAATGAGGTGCAACTCAGCTATGTAAAAGGGACTGAGTGTTGTGGAGAATCTGGCAATTCACAGCCAAACAAATTGCTTCAAAAAAAGTCCTGCATAAACCCAAATCTTCTGTCTGGATTGTTTGGAGGAGAGAAGGAGTCTCAGAGAGAGGAGGCTTTTAGGATCTGCTCATCTGAGAAGTGTCTGAGAAAACCAAAGCATCTGAATTATAGGAACAGCAAAACAAGGCAATCATAGTGAGATGGAAGCATGTTAGAACCACCAGACACTAGACACAGATTCTGGTAGTGATGTCCTTTTGAGCAGGTCCTTAAAATTACCCTGCTCTCTTTCTGGACTGAGGAGTCATGAGTATGACCTGGTTTGTCATACCAGGTCTGTGCTGTTGCAATCTAGTTCAAGTATCCAGCACAAAGCATTCCCTGGTTTCAGCACCCAATGGGTTAAAAGAGTGTTAGCACAGCCCAGGCTTCCACATGCAGTTTGCAGCTTAGCTGTTAATTTGGGAATGTCTCAACTTCACCTCCAAGTTTTGAAACTTTGCCATGCCTTTTCATTAGCTGTGTTTTCCTTCTGGAAACTACCACATATCTGTATCACTAGATCTTTACAACAAAGCCCAAAGGGTTTTATACTCTTCTGTGAGTGTTCCTAACTGTTCCCAGCTCACTTTACTAGAAAAAGCTGCTTCTGCTGGCTGCATTTGCTGCTCTTATAGGCAATACATTTTCCAGATTCTTTCCACCTTCCTCCTTTTTACTGGAGATGGGCTCCAACATGAGAACAGACTAAGCTGAAGCAGGGGAAATGTTGCAGCCATGTTGGCCCAGTGGTTTTACAGCTGAAATTTCTTTGAAAATCAGCACAGAGCTCTGCACAGACAACAGTGACTATTTGTGTGACAGTTTGTTTAACTCCAGCCTTGCTTCCAACTGCAGCATCCCGTGGATGTCATGAATCTCAAGAAGTAAAATTCCTACTTTCACAAAGAAAAAAAAAGAAATAAAAAGGAAAAAAAATGAAGAAGAAGAACAGAGATGATATAATAGTATAACACTAATGAAGACATTATTCTGATTTCATCTTGTACCCTACGACAAGGTGCAGCAAGGGCCAGGTGCTCCCTGAAGGGCATCCCTAAGACCAAAGGAGACACAGCAAGACACCAGCTACAACACAGCTTTGAAGCACCATCCTAAACACAACTCTGAAGTCACTGCTTCCAGACAAAGATTTTCAGTCATCTTTAGCAGAGCTTTGCTCCCTCTTTCTCTGTCTGCTTTGTCCTGGCTCCAGCAGAGCTGCCCACGTTTGTACCAGTTCAGATCTAGGCTATCCAGTCCTACATCTTCTGGGATTTATGCTGGTCTGGAAATCACAAATAACACCAGGGAATCATTCCTGATGCACCAGGTTCTACACAAACATGAAGTAAGAGATATTATCTGATGAGGCTCACTAAAAAAAAAGGCCCCTCACTACACACTGGGGGTCTGAAGTGTGTCCAGAGCAGGGAATGGAGCTGGGGAAGGTTCTGGAGCACTGATCTGATGAGGAGCATCTGAGGGAGTTGAGGGGAGCTCACCCTGGAGAAAAGGAGGCTCAGGGAGGGACCTTCTCACTCTCTTATAATCCCCTGACAGGAGGGTGCGGCCAGGTAGGAATTGTTCTCTTCTCCCAAGTGAGAAACAATAGGGCAACAGGAAATGTCCATGAGTTGCACCAGGGGAGATTTAGATTGGATCGTAGGAAGAATTGGTTCCCTGAAAGGGTTGTCAGGCATTGGAACAGGTTGCCCAGTGAAGTGGTAGAATCACCATCCCTGGGGATATTTAAAAGCCGTGTAGATGTGGCACTTAGGCACATTGTTTAGTGGTAAATTTGGCGGTACTGTGTCAACAATTGGTGGCACAGTAAAACCTCCCTTGGGCTGCACTAAAGGAATCAGGAATCAGGAAAAAAGAGTCTCATGCATTACATGATGACCTTGGAGTCCTTTTCCAACCTTAAGGATTCTAATATTCCCGGATTCTAAATGAAGCAGGGAATGACACCCCAGTGACAGGGAGATGTCTGATGGAATGTGGCAGTGTTGCAGGTTGGGTGCCTGAACTCCACACTCTGGTTCTGCTTTTACAGCACTGCTTAGGGCTGTGCCTCCACCCTAATGCACTAAACCCTTCTGTGGTTAAGCTCACCCAATTCAAGAACAGAAGTAACCTCAAAAGCCCCATTTGGAAGCCTCTGTACCTTGGGGAGCCAGTGACAGTTCAATGATGTTGCTCTAAATTCTCCTCTGGGCAAACCAATCACTGCCATGAAATTGTTACCTTCTTTCCTGTCTTTCCTACCTGTTCCCCATTTGACACTTTTCACAGTGACAGCCATCAGCCTGTGTATAATATAATCAAAAAGCTGATTCTGGCTTCAAGCCATTCCAGAAAAAAAAATTTCCACAGCACCCCACATTAAAATGCAGCCCCCGTTCTGCACCTTCCTGCTCCTTCCCCCCACTCCATGTTTTTGGGTTTAGGGGTTTTGGGTTTATTTTTGATTTTTTTTTTGGTACTATCACATTATCCCATGTTTGCAATTGTAAAACCACATTATAAAAGCAGCAGATATTGAACTAATTTTATCACAGGGCTAGTAATAAAGTTTAACACCAACTATAATATTGTTGTACACCAGAAATATTGCAACAGAACTGTAATATCCTGTTAAATTCATTTTCCATCCAACACCACAAGATCTGTTGAAAGATGTTAGGGGTGAAAGGTTTGTAGACTTTTAATTTTCCTCTTTTTTTTTTTTTGGCTTTATTTTTGCAAGGCACTATAAACGTTTAAATTTCATAAAAACATACATCACAAGTTCAGCAGTAATAGTTGTAGTGACACATCTAAAGCCTTCATTGTCTGAAAAGTAATGTATGGCTAGCAGCTACCCTTCAAAGCAAAATACATCATTAGAACCAGCTTATAGAAAGGAAGAGGTACTTTTAACATGGTCCCCATTACTGCAGCATCTTTTCCCCTCCTAATGCTTTATATATTTATTCTTAGGCACCCCAGGGAATTAGATGCAATTATCCTTTTCTTCTTGGGCAGAGAAATGGGTAAAATGTTAAGCAGCTTGCCCCAGGTGACACAAAAATTTTATGATACTTCTTGGGTCTGAATCAGCATCCCTGGCACAGCAGCTGGGCTCCCATGGGAGGAGAACACGGGTGACTAAAAATCCTTCTTCCTGCCATCAGCCCTGTCTGAGAATGCTGGACACTTTCTGCTGCCTCCAAGGAAGGCCTCAGCCACCTATAGGAACACACAGGATTAATTAAAAGCATTCTTTTAAACCAATTAACTCACACTGGTAGAAACCCTTGTGTAGATACTCTCAGTGGATTTAAACCTATTTTTTTAAAATTCAGTTTAACTTGAGGCTCTGCATTTGCCAGCTGTTTCCTCAGCATCTTCTGCATCTCTTCAACTGCTTCTGTTTTTAAACTAATTTTAATTAAGTGCACGCACTCTGTGTGGTCAAATCCCCAAGGAGCCTGTAGGAAGGCAGGCAGAGATATCAGGAAAAAGGAGTACAAGTTGGTTCAAGGCAATCCCTGGTTGTGCAGCCCAGCTCTTGGCAGGTACCAGCTGTTTTAAGGTCAGTATATTTGGGCAGTGAGACCCCAGTTCTGTCCTGATGAATTTATGATCTCCGTTATGATGGTGCTCACAGGGTCTCAGGACGAGGAAAGAGACGAGGATCTGACTCCATGTTTCAGAAGGCTTGATTTATTATTTTATGATATATATTACATTAAAACTATACTAAAAGAATAGAAGAAAAGATTTCATCAGAAGGCTAGCTAAGAAAAGAATAGGAAAGAATGATAACAAAACCTTCTGTCTCAGACAGAGTCCAAGCCAGTTGACTGTGATTGGCTATTAATTAGAAACAACCACATGAGACCAATCACAGATGCACCTGTTGCATTCCACAGCAGCAGATAATCAATGTTTACATTTTGTTCCTGAGGCCTCCCAGCTTCTCCGGAGGAAAAATCCTAAGGAAAGGATTTTCCATAAAAGATGTCTGCGACATTTAACTCCATAGGAATTAATCCACTCCTTAAAGACTGCATTTGTCCAAAATAAAAGGAAGACAGAAAATACAAACTGTGGTGAGCAGTTTGCTGCAGAACATCAGCAAAAGGCAGGAGACCTGATGTGTCCCAGTGCTCAGGGTGCTGCTCTGAGCTTCCCCCAGAGCAGGGCCAGAGGTGACCTGGGGACAACACTCAAGGCTGGGCTTTTCAGGGAGATCCAGCATGGAAACCAAAATGTGTAAGTATGCCTGGCATGCAGTCAGCCCCAGAGGCACAGTATTTATGGGAGCTGTCCATGTCTCTAAACAAGCTGAAAACCACAGAGGGATGGAGAACTGTAGGTTTCATTGACCATTCTCTGATCTAAACACACGCTCTACACATTGAGCAAGATACCTAAGGAAATATCTTTAAACATGTTCTGACCTCATTAAGAAAAAATTGGAGGACAAAATATCACTTACCCATCAACCTTTCCTCTTTTCAAAAGACCATTCACTGTTGGGTTTTTTTTATTAATTTGTTAATGTACGTGCCAAGGAGACAGTGAACTGAAGTGTATGAGGCTCCAGTCCTTCCTGAGCTCTAATACACTCTTTTCCATCTCACTCTAACTAGCTGAAATCTCCCAGAGATTTTTTTTTTGTGTGGATTTTAAGCCCCCCAAATCTACAATTCAGCAGAGATTCAGGTATGGCCATCCTGGTTAGCACAAAACAGCAATGATAACACGACCCTTTTCAGATATGATCCTCCTACAGCTACCAAGCATCTTCTTAAGACTTCATCCTCAAAATGTCTTTAAAAATAACTTCTCCTGCAGTACTGGGCCATTTGTGCTGTGATTGTGATTAACTTCAATAGCCACAGGGAATAGTCTCCAGGACAGCATTGTGTGCATGTGTATATAAGCATCAAAGCCACAATCAGTGGCCAATATGGCCTGCTGCCTAAAATAATTTTGCATTTCTAGCAGGAATTGTAGCCTTCACAGGAGCTTCTTTTTAGGTCATTGAGGCTGTAAAGGGGAAAAAAAAATAAGTCACTTGACATCCCCTATGAGAGGCTTTGCATTGTTAATTTATTGCCCCAGAAATGAAGAAATTTGTCACAGAGCAATATAAAAGGGGTAGGGGAAGTATTTAACTGGAAGAAAAAGGAGAATCAGGAAAAAAAAGTAACATGCATTACAAGAAAGCCAGATACCAAGGAGGTTTTCAGAGACCAGGTGGCAATGTATTAGTGGCAGAATTTCTCATGGCTGTTTTCCAGCAGCAGCTTGGGAATATGAGAGAGTCTGTTAGATGGGAAAACATCAACCACACAGAAGCCTCATTGGGAGTGGAGAGCAGGAAGGCAGCAAGGGTGAGTGCTGTAGGCAGCTGCTGAGTGTTTGTAGGAGGCCTCTGGGAAGGAGGTGGAGGACCAGCAGTCTCCACAAAATGTGACAAGAGTCAGGATGTCAGGGAAAGCCCTCCCAGTGAAGGGATTTCCTGCCTTCCTACATCCTAAAGCACTTTGTAATGCAGTGACAACTGGATGAGAAAGGGACCTTCCTGAACTGCCACAGGTTTGTGTGTGTTTTGCAGAGGTGAAAATATCATAAAAGGGACATGGCCAGAAATAAGTCCTTTTTAAGCATCATCATACTGTTGTGTTTTGGTAATAAAACCCATTATTTTCTTTCCTTTTTCTCTGTGTTTACTCTTCTACTAGTATCATTCTTTACTTAACCTGTCTTAAACTACCCTTGATTTGCACATATTTAAATGAGAAAGACCTTTTACATTACTCCCTACAGAGGAGTAGTAATGATTTACTCCTGCTAAAATTTTTGATCATACCCATAAAGGAAAAGTCAATCCAGCTTGAGGATGGCTGTGTGTTATCCTTTAGTGCAGCCCAAGGGAGGTTTAAAAAAAAGGAATATGAGCATGTGAAGCCAAGGCACAGAATTTAAGGCCAGAAGAGACTGATAAAATCAGTTTATCTACTAAATAGCGTAGATTTCTAGAAATGTTCCAAAGTAAAATCTCTTAAGACTACAAAAGACATCTGTAATGGAGCTGGAAAGTGAACCCAAACACACAAGTCCTGCTGCAGCAGGTGACCTGCAAGGACACAGGTCAATTCTCCTGGGTGGAAGCAAGTCAGGCATTTTCTTTATATCTCATTGAGGGACCATTTGCTTTTCCTGTGTCTCACATGACTGACCTGGGACCATGGCCTCAAGCAGGCAGCAGAACAAATCACAGAGCACAAATAGCTTGAAACACTTGTGCAGGTGGCTAATGAAAAGCTCAGCTGAAAACTCTTCTCTGTAAGAAGATACTGAGGGCGACTTCTGCTGAAAGCAGAATCATCACTTCTGATGGCATATCCTGTTTCTTCCTCAATGCAGAAAACAATGCAAACCTATTATCTGTGTGGTTAAATTCATGCTGTTCTCTTCTGGATTCTTTATTTATAAGGTTTCACATTGTACTGCCACCAGACAAGTAAACGTTGGGGTTTTTCAAAATAATATTTACTTCCCTATTCTTTAGTTAGCAGAAGACAGTTTCTAAGTTGCCTTCACAGTACGTTCTCTTCTTCTTCCTTCAGCTGCAAACCCATGTTCTGCCCCTTTGCTTCTTCCAACCCATCATTTCCATCTGATTTATTGCTTTTCATCCATTTGTGTGGATGGTGCCTTAACCTGAGGGGCTCCTCAGTTCTGCTTTAAATGGCTTCTGAGTGGCTTTTGAAAGTCAAATCATCTGGCCACGCACATGAGCAGGAGAGCCTTAGCAATAAGGCAAGAGTGAACTGTGACAAATAAGGAAGAAAAACCCTTTATCCATGTAAGGTCCTGCCATTCCAGGTCCTACACATCCAGTGCACAGGCTCCAGACCCAGCCATGGAGCTGAGTCACCTGGGCCCCACTCAGACTCTGTGCTGAGTTTTCTACACTGAGATCCCACTGGGAGAATGCAGAACTTAATTTATCTTCCATGTTTACCAAGCTGTCTTTTGGGGACATCCGTAATGATTCTGTTTTTATCTTGTACCAGAGGTGGACAAAGGTGCAGTGACGTGAAGGAAGATACATTAGCTGTCAGAAGACAGGTAACACATCTTGCTAACATACTCTGTTCCATTTTCCCCCCAATAGCCTGAAGCAGTGTTTTCCTTTTAAAAATATCCTATCAGCTCTGACAGATGGATTAAGGCTTAAAAGCATCAATATTTTGGGAAAGTAGTACCTGCTAGCAGGCTAGATATGGGTTTGTCATTCAAGAGGTTTTATATTTCCTATTAGGTCCCTTTCCTGAAAAGCAGCAACCATTTATTTTAAACTTTACTTACTGGTAGGGGTTGGGAGGGGGTTAATTTTTTTTTTTTTTTTGAGGTGAGGGAGTAGGACTTGTTTTGATTTCTTCAGTGGACACATCATCTGTCAGCAGTGGGGAAGAGTGGGAGTGCTTTTCCTTGCTTGTTCTGAAAGGTGACCACTAAAAAACTGCCATTGCTCTTGCTCAAAGTAGATTACCAGAAAGTTGTTGCAAGAGGATTGACACAAAAAAAAAAAAAAAAAAAAAAAAAAAGAAAAAAGAAAATATCATTTCAGAAACAGATTTAAAGACTTCTCATAACTTTTATTCCTCTCACAGCAAAGGCTGAATCAGTGCTGTTGTTCATATTCCCCACCTTACTTCTGACAGGCTGTTTTGCTTATCTGGCATTCTGGCTCGGATGGATCCCACCTGATAGCAGTCAAAGACACTGAAGTTAGGACTGTCGTTATCTGGGCACCAGCTACAGTCACAGAGAAGAGAGAGACACCTCAGGAGAGGGATTCACATCTGAGCAGGGTGAATCATTCTCTCAAGATGCCAGTATTTCTTCGTTCCTCAAGATGCTGCTGGCACAAACAGCAGTAAGTCAGTACAATGAGGCTTCTAATTTTGGAGCCTTGGTGGAGCGCCTGAAGTTTGATGAGTGAGTCGAGACTGTGGTGAATCTCCCTCTCATCATATCTGCAGCTTGATGGAAAGGAAGATATCAAAGATATTCACCCCTTTGTCACACAGGACTCTTGTGAAGGGAGATGAGAGCAGAGAATTCACAAAGGAGAAGAGGAATAAAGACTAGAGAGATGTGGAGGTTTCCGAGGGGAAGTGAGGAAATGCATCCCATTTTTGCCTTCTGGCTTTGTGAGCTGAGTTACATGGCTTCTTGTCTATGCCACCTCCACAGCCAGAAGGCTGCTCAAATTCAGGATTTGATTCTGGCCCAAAGCTCAGGCAGGAGCATAGCTGGGGATTTGCACATGGTTTCCATCTGCTCCCCAACTACTCCTCTCCAATAATTTGTGCAGCTGAATGGCTGCTGTTCTGGGAAGGACAGGGTTGGGGTGGCCAGTGACTTCAGCCCAAAGAATCAGAGTGGCTGATTATATTCACTAGAAGAATAGAGAAACACCAGCAACCTCAGTGCAATTCCAGTGAAAAAATTAATTTCAGGAAATTCTTTGATGTGCAATATTTCCTTATGCCTAAGTACTATGTGCGAGGAGTTAAAAGAAATTGAATGCTTTTTGGCTCAAAACAGCAGTAGGAGGTGGAAAAGTAGAGTCAAGTTAGGAGCCCAGCAGTGAAGACATCAGCAGGGTGATCTCATCTGAAGACCCTGGCTCCAGGATGCCCTGGCAGCACTCTTGCATTAGTGTTCTTCCAGTGTTCTTCCAGTCTTGAGAAACCAACAGGGCAACGAAATCCCTCAGACACTTCCACCCTGTGACCCCAAATACAAACCCATCTACAGTAGGGCACAGTAGACCCAGGAAATCCATTCCCAATAGAAGGACTGAATAAAGGGTCCTCCCCAGGGATCAGCTGTCAAGTTGCTGCTCTCTGCAGCTCTGCAGCTTTGTCTGGAGCAGTTTCAGCTCTACCCCTTCCTCAGAGATGCTCCTCAGCACTGTCTCAAAATTCTTCCTACTGTGCTGAGCCCCAAGGAAATATCAGGGGGTTGCCATCAACAAGGCACTTGACAGAAATCTCTCCTGGAGGTGTTCAATTTTCCCAACTCAGTCACTCTGGGATGTGGCTATGCAGGCATTGCTGGTGCAGCTCTACTCTCTGTCCACAGCCTAAGGGGCACATTGCCTTCCCAAAGTCCTGTTTTCCCACTATTCTGAATGCAGAAGTTCATTTTATCAGGTCCAGAACGCCCAGATCTGGCGCCCATTTGAAATGCAGGTGAGTAAAGAACAACTCACACTTTCCTTCTTTCTCACTGATTTTGGCAGAGGAGTCCTTGTGGGCATCGAGTTGACCCATTCAGGGTCTGGAAGAGTCACGAAGCATCTGAGTGTGGCCTGAAGACAGTCACATCAGCTGCCTCCAGGCAGAGACAATCCCTGAGAACATTCAGCCCACTGAAAATAAAAATCACCTGTCATTCTCCATAAAGAAACCTCAGAGCAGCTTCACTGTTGTGGGACAGGATGCAAGGAGCATGCAGGTGCCATGGTGGCACACTCCATGTTTTGGGTCACACAACAGGGCATGTTACTGAGGGTTAAACCTTCATTTCTCACCTCCCTTTATCCAGCTCTTGTAAATCAGAGCTCCAGAGCCACATCCTGCAAAAGAAAATCCAGCGTCCAGACTGAAGGTGGGAGGCAGGAAAGCATCCTGAAGCCCATATTCAGAATAGGACGACTTGGAAATCCTGGAGTAGAGTTGGTCCAGGGAGTGCTCCCAAGACTCTTGTTTTGCATGTCTCCAACCCTGCAGGTGACAATAATTATCAGTGTTCCTTGGTGAGAAACTCAGGGAAACCAGCACCTACAGCAAGTCTGAGCACCTCCCACTGGAGAGCATTCCCATGGGTAACCAGTGAGCAGTCTGGGTCTCCTGGAGAATGAAGTTCACAGCCTGGCCCTGAGAATCATTTTAAGCCTCTAAAATGTCCTCTGCAAATCATCCTCAATCATTCCTCTGCTCACAGGCACCACGCTGCAAGTTCTGCCCTGCACCTAATGGCTTCCCTGTTGATGTTCCTGAATTAAAAATAATGTGTGTGATGCACTGTGTCATGTCCATGTCCACGTGTGCAATAACAGAGCAATACAGACACCATAATAGACAGTTTGCTCAACACACTGTAATAAGATCAGATAGTTTCAGTGCCTTTTTGGGGGCTGTTTTTCACCCAAGTGACATGCTTATCCATTTTGGTATATAAACTTCTACAAGGTCATCTAGGATGTTGTGTTTTACTTTGATTGATAGCACAGTGCAAGGAGCTGTGACTGATCCATGCAATTGTGTCTCAACCCATTTTTCTCCAGATCTCTAAGGGCTGAAATCCCTCATTTAAAAAAAAACAAAGAACCACAAACCAAAACCCACCAAACATCAAAACAAACAAAATAAAGAGGCTACCCTGATCCAAAAGTCTAGAGCAGTCTAAGCTGAAGTACCTGTCCTGTCTGTTAATAACTTTCAGAAGTTTTTACTGCAAGATTTGGAATGTGACAGTAAAATTCTGCAACATGCACTCGGTGTGGGAGGAATAGAAATCACATTCAGAGTTTGAGTCTGGAAATTTGTGCCTGAACGGGGAAAAGCAAGGGATGTGTTTAATCAGCAGGCTCAAGAATCCCTTTCTTGTAAGACAGAAAAAGACAGCACTTAAACTTGATAACTCCTTGGAAATAGCAAGCGAGGAACATGGATGGGACGTCAGCAACGCTCACTGGGGAGAAGAAACACAAGATGGAGTTAGAATTAACACATCCTTTGCACTGTGCATTGCAGAGCAGTTTGTTTGGTGGTTTCCCTGCCTGCCCTGTGGCTGGGTTACCAATGTCCCATCCCAGTGCCCTGCAGTGCAGCCTTTTATATTCCCTGTGTCTGATTCCCCAGGGAGGCTGGGGCATTCAGCTGAACATGGGGTTCCCCAGTGGGAGCAGTTAGCGGCTCCTCAAGCTCTTGGAAATACAGCAGCATTGTATGGGAAGGAGAAAGGAAACTGAAACACTGAAAAGGGGAAATCTTTGTTAAATATCTTTCAGCAAAGCCAGGAGCTGCAGCTAGTTGTCTGCCCAGTGGCAGAGGTCATTCAAGCAAGGTTGGGTTTGTGTCCTGCCAGGTTACTGCAATAAAAACTGCAGAAAAGGAGAAATGCACATCTGGGTTTTCTCTTAAATCCAAACAAAAAGGGACTAGAACTAGGAAATTCACTCCCTCCAAGTGGATATCAGGATATCATTGAACTCTTCCCAAAGAGTAAATCCCCCTCACCAACCACCAGCCCTTCTCCTTCCCTTCAGTGCTGGGATTCTCCCAAGCCTTGGGGACCAGGACCCAGATGTTTTGCCTGATTCCCAGGCATCACTGTGGTTTTATAGAAAAAGTTTAGACACCCGTCCTGTTAGATCTCCCTGGCAGTGGCAAACACTTTCCCAAGCTCATACCAGTGCAGTCACCAGTGGGTATGGAAGAATGGATGCATCTCTTGGATTCTGGGCCGTGCTTTCAGCCCATCTTCATAACAGGGTTTTGCCAGGTGGACATCAGCTCTGGATCAGTCAGAAAACTGAGGCTGACACTCCTGTAAGTGTTAATCTTCATCTGCAGACCTCTTCAGTGAGATTCAGAAAATATTCATGCCTCATCCACATCAGGCAAAGCTCTGTGTCTCCTCCCCAGTTGCCCACCTTAGGTTAGCAAAGGTTGGAGGATTTGTGCAGCTCCAAGCAGCTGTAACAGGCACAGCAACAAAAATGCAAACCTTCAAACCTTAGATAGCAGATCTTTTCTTCTGCCACTAGAAATGCAGTCATTGCAACAATGTTTTCCATAGCACAAATGTTCTGGAAAGTTCCCAGCACAGCAGAGCTGGGAGTAGACTTGGAGTTTAAAGGCCACAGGAATCAATCTGAACATCTCACACAGCCTTACTGTGACAGACCCAGAAACATGCCCCAGGCTTCCTGCATCAAACACTCACACCTTGTGATTGAGCCAGAGCTCTTTTTTCTCAAAAGGCACCCAAACCTTCATTAATATCATTAATTAACTTCATTTCAAAAGGGACTGCTACTCTCTTTGACTGATCTTATGCTAACTGTTAATTTTAGGCTACAAATGGTTACTCAGCTTCCTCCTCATACAAACAGGGGCTCCCCAGGAAGGATGTCTTTCAACTGGGATTCAGCATGCTATCAAAGCAAAGGAGAAATTCCTCTCTGTTTCTCTCTCACACAGGGAGAAATGAAGTTCTGACTACAGCAGTGTCACTCGCTGAGATGACAGGTTAGGATAACTGTGTATGACTGCAGACTGCAAGATGGTAAAGTATATGCAAGCCACCTTCCAAATCCCAGGATGTATTTTACTGTTTTCCCCTGAGGAAAAAAAAATCTTTTTTTCCCCATGTAAAACCCAGAAATACTGACTTTGGGTACCATGTTCTGATCTCACTCTTCTGAAATTACTTCAGTGTGGCTTTTATAGTTTTGGGCCGGCACCAGCAGAGCCCCACAGCCAGCCCTTAGTTTTTAAAACCATTTTATTTTATTTTACTGGTTTGAATCTTTTTTGAAGGAGTCATGTGAGCACCTTGCATCTTCAAATCACCGTGGCTGTGCCCACCCTCACAATCCTGTGCAAAGATGGAAAGTTAATTAAACATGTGTTTAATTTATAAATGTTATCCCTTCTGGGGAGCAGAGTACAACTCCAGCTAAAAGGCAATGCTGTGTTTATTTTACTTCTTCATTGGCTGCTCCCAACCTGCAGTGGTTTATGGATATAAATAATGTTTTAGAGTAGGGAACGGTTGTGGTGGAAACTAAGCCCAACTTTTGAATAAGCCATGAAGAAAGAGTGACTTGAATCATGCAATGATTTCTAGGAAGCTGAAACAATTAATTCTTTCATGGATAGAATATAAGCCAAAAAATAAAGCTTCCGTGTCCCATGGTGACAGCAAAATTTAAAAGTATGGTATTAAAGAAGGCAGAATTCCCCACTAGTATATGAAAACAATGTTCTCATTTAGGCCAGCAGAAATCTGGACTAGTTCCATTTGGATCATTGAGTTTGCTCTGGATTTACCTCAGGGTACATGAGAACAGAAGACAACCGTCCCAGGTTTTCTACCAGGGCCAGATTCCAAGAATCTGATATCCATACAGCTCCAAAGTAGGACCTCTTCATCACCCCTGGTGTCTGTGTGGATCCAAATATTTGTGCTCCCTACTGTCCTCCACTTTTGAGAGGGCTCCTTTCTAAAAAAAATTCAATTCTAACTCAGGTCCTGTAATGTTCCCAGCTGCTTGGGAAAGCTCAGATCTAATCCTGAATAATTGCAAGTATTTGTCATAGGGAAAAAAATAACATCTGAAGACGTGCACCTAGGTTGTTGTGGGAGACTGCGCTCCAGACAGCAAAACATCCTTGGTAACATTCACACAATTTCTGAGTAAGGATGTTTATAATTTAAAACACAACTCTTTTTAAAAAGAGAGACATTAAAACAGACAAGAGTTTCCCAAAGCTGTACAAGAAATGTAACCTGTTAGTAACTCTACTACCTTCAGCTACCCATGAATCTATGAGAGCAAGTGATGTTTGCATGTCCCACACCTGATACAGGGAATGGAACCCACGTAGAAGGTTTCTGAGACATGGATCATCCTTCCACACTGCCCCAGAGGAGGATCAGGCTCTAATCCAAGTGCCAAAGGGTTGGACTAACACAGAGTTGTAGGAAAATCACACAGCAATCTACATTTTACAACAGTGTTGGTGACATCCCTTGAAAGCTTCAGGAAATAATGGCAAGATCCCAGGGACCAGGCAAAAGGCTGTGTCCTAAAGATGACTAAATTTGTTATTTGGATTAATAATAGGGAGGTCATGAAGTTGCTTTCTGTTATTTTTGAGTAAAGCTTTATTTTCTTCCTACCTAAACTGTCCTCACTCCATTTACACCCTTTTTCAGCAGAACACTTGCAAGCTTAAATTTAAATATGAGTATGAACCCAATCAACATATCTCCTCTGGCTGCTAAGAGAAGCCCCCAGGCTATTTAAAAAATCAGACTGTATTCACAGAGAATTTGTGCTGTTGACTCAGACACTGCCAGAGCACATTTCCTAAGGGCTGCAGTGTAGGCATCACATTTGGCTTCAGCTGGACTCAAGGAAGAGTTTTGTGCTGGTACCGTGGGGATCCTGAGCAGAGCTGAGGGAGGAAGCCAGGTAAGCAAACTCAGACCTGGCTGACACACTTTGCACCCACAAAGGGAGCCTTGGTTAGATTCACGCTACAAAGCCAACCCTACAAAGCTGCTGCTCAAAATTCAGCCTAATGTTTGTCCTACATTCCCACAGGTATCCCCATAGCAGTGGTTTATATTACTGCAAGAAAAGTATTTTAAACATTTTAATGGTCTGCTTTATGCCCATCCTTGCCTTCAGTGGGTGCAGATAATTGCTGGTGCAATTTAGTACCCCCAGTTATTTGCAGTTTTGGTGCATGTCACTGACGTGTCTAACTAGCTGATAAGATACGTGGGTGCAATCAGATGCTGTAATTAGAAGTTTAAATGACACGAACTGCACCCACGCATAACTGCTAGAGCAAAATTGTATCCATAACATCTTGGAAGTAACAAAGAGAGAGGAAGGACTTAAAAATTTGTCCCTGCAAATGTTAATTTGCATGGCAATGGAGCTCAAACCTATTTGGCAAATGCACTTTCATTACACAAGATTTAAGCCAATTGATTCTAAACAATCTGAGAGTGTTCAGATACTCAGCATTAGACACAGCATCTTAAAAATTACACTAGTCTGCTGAACTAGGGCAAGGAACTTTTCTCTTGAGTTAGGGAACACGTAATTCATGTCTTTGTTACTGCCTTAGCCGTGGTTGGAGTAAGCAAGAGCTTTGCTTGCAATGACAGATTTTTATAGTGATTTCTCAAGGCTGCAGCACAGAGCAAGTGTGTTTCATATTTCATGATAAGCAAATGGTGTGCAACAAATAAGAAGGTTCTTGCTTTGGAGTTTCTCTTGACACCGTAATCATTAAATATACAATTACATATTACAGCTTACTGCAAGGCAGGAATTTTAAACTGACGCCTCTTTGTAGGCATTATGCAAAGTTTTGGGAACCTCAGAGGAGTTTTCAATCGTTTTATTGAGAAGACACAAATGCATTTTGATGCTAAATTAGAATCGTTGGTGTTTCTCTTATTTTTCTGCTGTTTTAGCCCCAAGGCCCTGTTTAACTATCCCTGTGCACTACAGTGTGTGCCACACAACTGGAAATATTTCTTCAGGCTGTTTGTAATTTCTCCCTCTCTTCTGGCCAAGGGAGACTGAGAGAAAAACTGAAGCAAGTGAGATTGAAGAGGCCTAAAGGAAAGCTCAACAGATGGGAGTATAGAGGGATAAAATAGACAAAAGTGCTGAGAGACCACATCCTTTCATCTCTGCCCTGGCATTTTGGGCAGCCTTTCCCCTTGCTGGGAGAGGGAAGCACGAGGCAGAGAAACACAGCATGGGTTTCTTGCTGCGCCTTGGGGTGATCCACCTCCCCAGACTTGGAAGTTGTGTTTGGCTTGCTGAGGATGGGAGAGCAGTTTTCAGACAAGAAACATCACTTTACCTCTTGAGGAGAGCCAAAATTCAGAGGTGTCTACTCTGAACTATACCCAGCCTCTCCAGAGTCATGTTTCCCTTTAGCCAACCTGTGCCTACTTCTTCAGCTGGGATATTCCCACTCCCAAGCATCACAAAAGTCTCAAATCTTCAGAATGTGCCCATCCTGAGTTCAGGAAGATTCTTCCATCAGACCCATCAAACATCATACTCCTCAGCTTGGGAGCCCTTCCTGTGTGTTCCAAAGCAGCACAGACCATGGCAGCTCCTTGCTGTGTCCAGCTTGGCTCCCCACCTCCTGTCTGTGTTTCAAATGCTTTGCAGATGACCCTAGAGGGAACAAGCCAGAATCTCAGCTGCCCCAGGAGCAATCCCTGGAGAGCAAACAGCTTCAGCTGTTAATGTTATCTCAGGGGGTCAGAGATAATAATTTAGCAGTGAAGGTCCCATTTCAGGTCCTGTTGACAGACAGATTGATATTGATAATCTCTCCTAGCAAAATATAGTGGATATCACCTTCTTGAGGTCCCAGGTGCCTGGGAGAAGAGGCAGCAGATGATGTCTAAAGCATCATGTTGTCCTGGATAATCAGAAAGATGCTCTGGTGGTTTTAATTGTTTTTCTCCTACATTTTTTTTTTTTTCTCTGATAGACTTTTCTCCAATTATCACACACTGGCTGTCCATAGACTGGCTATTTCACACCATCTGAATCAAATGTCTGCTGTCCCTTAGGTGTACAGGGTTTCCATATGCCCTGGTTGCTTCCACTGCCGTCTCTTCTGTTGACCCTGCAGAGCTGTTGGCTCTGTTATCCAGACCATCCCTCCCAGCCCATCAAACCTCCCAGCTAACAGAGCAGAGGGATCCAAACAGAGATTACAAAATGGCAGGGTCCACGAGCAGCTTTGGTGATGAGCAGCACTCATCCACAGCCTTGGATTTCCAGGATGCAGAGTAAAGCAGAGCCCATGTTGCTGATGGATAATCCAAAAATGGGGTGAAATGTTCTCACCAAAGAAAAACTGTTAAGGTGAAACTATTAGATAACATCAGCTGTGTTTGTCAAAGAGCTGCAGAGCTCTTGGCCCAGCTTGCCATGGACATCTGGCCACACAGTGCTGCCTGGATAATGCCAATCCTCACCTCCATCCTCTGGGACAGGGGAGAGGGCAGAAGAGCCATCAGCCATATATGAGGTTTGGCTGTGGCAATAAGGAGGCCACCGCAGCCATGAATAATCTGTTTTCCACAGTTTCCACAACCCATACGGTGTGAAAAGCTGGACAAGGGTTTGTAAATGAATTGAGCCCAAGAGTAATTACACGTTCCTGCAGATTACTTGGTGCTGTAATTGCACTTAGTATTTACCATGTGACCTAAGCCAGAAATAATCATGTATTTACTTTATATTTATATTGTAACGTGCCATGTACTGTAATTATACTGCCACTCCATGGTACTTAACACATCATTGAATGTTCCACAATTATCATGTTAGTAAATAGCACTTACCGAGATTTGTGGCCTGTAATTTCAAGCATTACCTGCTAAAGATTTATTGTGGGAATGTCAAAAAAATGTTTCTTGACAATGTCATTTAATGTAAAAAATGTCAGGTACTAGAACCAATAGGAATCAGTTTTTAAAATTTCAAAATTTGAAAATACAAAAGGAAATCTAGATTTGAAATTACAGGCTTTTACATCAAAGTAATGATCACTTCCATGAAGAATTATCCAAATTCTTCTGATTGAGGTTCCAGAATATTGTAAGTGCAAACTGTCAAATTTATGTGATTAAATGAAAGAATTAAATCCACCTTGAGACTCTTAAAGAAAAACGTTTTGGAAGAAGTTAATGTCTACTCGACCTCTCCTTTAACTCTGATTAAATCTCTAAGTGGCTAAAAGTAAACCTTGGATTTTCTGAATGGATTTATGCTTTCATATACATTTGGTCATAGAAGTATTCACTGCTATTTCAGTAGAGTTACTCATGTGAATAAAGTCAAGCATGTGCTTTGCTGTTCTAGAATCTACGTATAAAAGCCTTAAGATGTTGGTCAAAGTAGGATCATTTAAACAGAAATTATTTAGAAGAGAATCAAATTTTCATGATTCCTCCTTCGGTGGGACTTCTCCATACTGTAACACATATGGATGCATGGATATCACTTAACTCTAGCAAAAAAAAGATTAAAAATTAAAAATCCATAAAGACCCAAGATTTCCAGCTTATGTCAATCCCCATATTAAAAACATGACAAAATCTTTAAAGAAACCACCCCAAGCTTCCTTCCTTCCTTCCTTCCTTCCTTCCTTCCTTCCTTCCTTCCTTCCTTCCTTCCTTCCTTCCACCACTTCCTTCCTTCCTTCCTTCCTTCCTTCCTTCCTTCCTTCCTTCCTTCCTTCCTTCCGCCACTTCCGCCACTTCCGCCACTTCCGCCACTTCCGCCACTTCCGCCACTTCCTTCCGCCATTTCCTTCCTTCCTTCCTTCCTTCCTTCCTTCCTTCCTTCCTTCCTTCCTTCCTTCCTTCCTTCCTTCCTTCCTTCCTTCCGCCACTTCCGCCACTTCCGCCACTTCCGCCACTTCCGCCACTTCCGCCACTTCCGCCACTTCCTTCCTTCCGCCACTTCCTTCCTTCCTTCCGCCACTTCCTTCCGCCACTTCCTTCCGCCACTTCCTTCCGCCACTTCCTTCCGCCACTTCCTTCCTTCCTTCCGCCACTTCCTTCCGCCACTTCCTTCCTTCCTTCCGCCACTTCCTTCCTTCCGCCACTTCCTTCCTTCCTTCCGCCACTTCCTTCCGCCACTTCCTTCCGCCACTTCCTTCCTTCCTTCCGCCACTTCCTTCCTTCCGCCACTTCCTTCCTTCCGCCACTTCCTTCCGCCACTTCCTTCCGCCACTTCTTCTGTGTTGATGACAAGCCCCATAAAATGGTATCTAATGTAGAGATCCAAATCTGGAATGAGGAATACCATCCCTTGCTCCTCTGGTTCAAGAACACAGCCATGCCATTGTGTATAAACTGAAGGAATGAAATCCTGGCTGCACACATGGTTAGCAGTTCTGCTGAACCCTCTGAAGACTAGGTTATTCCCCCAAAACCTCATCTCTTACTTCAGCCTTGATCTGCCCAATATATACAAATGAGCTTAACTTTAAACACTGATAGTACCATTTACCTCATTAACTAGAGCCAGATGAATAATTCGTAGTGCATATTTTATCCAATGAATCTCACTTCTTTTTTGTGTTTGTGAATTGTCTGCAAATAGATTCTTGATTGGACTCTTCATCTAAAATTATTTGCAGATTTTTTCGGTGAATCATAATCAGTCTGCAGATCATTTGTGAGCTGTACACAGCGAGCAGTCACAGTTTGCAGCTCACGCTGTGTGGGTTCACTGTGGGAACGTCAAGGTAACACTCCTGTTCCCTCCCTGGAAAGCCTTATGCAACCAACCAACAGCAGGTTGAATTTCAAATAGCACATACCAATGTAAACCTTGGGAATTCACACCCTTGCTGAGTGTTGTTGTCAAATTCAGAATCTCCCCTCTGCCAAGGGTCAGACGTTGCTGCAGAAAGGTAAATATCAAAGCTGCCCGTGCACCTGTAGCAAATCTGAGGGCTTGGAAACACAAGCAAAGTTCCTGGAGGGTGACAAGTTTCAGCCTAACAGCTAGTCCATGATAGTTGCCCCTGTGAATGATCTCAGGCTGAGAAAACCTGGATTAATTGAGCCTCTCCTCAAAGGAAGTTAAACTATCAAATCACTTTGCTCTCACTGTGGGCTAAGAGATCTCCTGTGGATGCAAATTAGTGGTCACAGGGTGAATTCCTCCTGTGGCTGAGGCGGGAAGGGTTTTTTTCCACCTCGCTACTCTATTTGCTCTGGAGAAGATCTCAAGCCTGGCAAAGTGTCTTCTGCAGGGGTAATGAAATTACTTGAGAAGGGCTCAGGTCCACTGTGTGCAGTAAAGCTGCTGGGGCAGTTTTGTCAAGATTTCACCACCAATGCTGCACTGGCCTCTACAAGTGGAGAAATAAAGCCAGTCTGCTTTGCACCACCATAATTCCCACCACTGCCTTCATTGTACCTAAGTGGTCTGACTGTGTTGCAAGAAGCAGCAGAGATTTCCTTTCCCACTTTCCCCACCCAGTTCAGCAGAGTTCCCCGAGAAAATCCTTCAAACCTTCTCAATCCTATGGCAATCTAAGTTTATGCTTTGCCATAAACCACAATCTTACATTCTTTGCAGAGTGGATTTGGTTTGCCAAATTAGGATTTGATTCTAGGTTGGGAGATTTTGTCTGATTAAACCAATCTTTACTGAAAACTACCATAATATCTCTGCAAAAACCAGAAGCATGCCAGCCCGAAACTGACATGCTGTAGCCCAGGGCCTCGTTCAATATGTAAAGATTAATACAATTTGAAAAAAACCCTCTCTGCTATCGTAAATCAGTCCCCAAAGTGGTCAGATGTGGACTAGACTTTCAAATGCATCATTTTGCAGTGAAAGAAGCAGCAATGAATATGCAGAAGAGGACGGGAGCTGTCAGGAGCGTGCAGATGAAACCACGTGGTCGGTCGCCCCTTTGACCCATGTATCAGATTTTGAAGGGAAAAGTCTCATTTTAAGTACTGTCTCAGAATACAAAGCAACTATGTCTACCACCACTCCACGTTCTGCTGAACAAAGACAGGGGTTTTGCAGGAGGAAGATCACAAACTCTGAGAGGATCTCCCAGGCTCAACATTTGTTCAAACACGAGGAAAAAGATAAGTTGAAAAAAATTTTAACGAGTATCAGGCTGCATGCAGCTCCAAAGAGGCTATGGGGGACCAGAATTTTATGCTTTTAAGAGGAGTAGATGCTGTGATTATCATCAGCCAAGACAATGTGTACAGCTTCCCAGCTTTGCCATGCCTGTCAATTTTGGCACAATAGTTTGACATGAAAAGTGCAAATGGAAAACAATGGCCGTGAACAACTTTAGGGCAAGGGAGGTCCAGTGGTGAAGTGATGTATTTTCTTGATGCCTGAGGAAATGTTTGGTCCTGACAGGTGGATCATTAGCTGCATTGCACAAGGCTGTAGGAAAAGAGAATTATGGGGTAGCATGGGAACTTATTCCTGGCCTTGATCTGCCATCAGATTTTAAGAAAATTCTCCTGGAGTTAAACACAGTACCTGCAGTGAGCTTCACAAAATCACTTTCTCTGTGCCCTGGTCCAGGGTAGCATACACACATTTAAAAGATGAGGAAATTGTAGGTACTGCATTGATGATTCCTCTGTTGGTAAACTGCCTTGGATATCTGCTCCAACTTGTGAAAACACAGCTAAAAAGTTAGTCTGTGATCCAGAATATGGTCACCAATTAGACCCACATGGTGTGTGGGATCAACAGGCTGCATTTCACCCCTGAGACAAGGAACTCTCAGTTTGCAGGGGGTTTCAGTGAATGAAGAACCAGATGAACCCATTTCCTACAAATCCACTGACATATTTAGCATAATCTCATTCAAACCTCAAGTCATATGAGCTAACTTCATGAGTCCTTTCTGGTTTCCAAGCCTGCCTGAAAACAACACCATGTAAATAGTCCTGAATCCAGGATCTGCAGTGCCATAGGAATGACCGGGCACTCACAGCCCTTCCTCCAGGCAGGAAACTGCAGGAATGAACCAGCCACTGGAGGGGACAAGGGATACACGTGTCCCACCAACAATTTTGGGTAACACTGAGCCACTTGCTCTCACTCATAAATTCTTTCCTGCGGCACACAGTCTGATGTAATGAACACTTTACATGAGCCACGAGCTTAGAGCTCTCGCTCTGTGCATGTGCCATTGATTAGAGTGGTTGCAGATGGTTTTATTTTAGGTAATCAAGCTTGCTGAGCTTTGCCAGCGTCAGAACAAAGGCATAGTTTCCCCACTCACTAACCAAATTTGTGGCCAAGACACTTGAATTGATACGAACTCTGATGGATGGTGAGAAAGCAGGGAGGGGGAAGAGAGCAGCTTGCCCAGGTGGCTCAGACCTCTGCACACCACATTTTACATCCACCTTAGAGGAATCACATTCCCTTTTACTCCTAAGGACTGGGAAGGGGAGAAGCACCTTATTTTTTAACAACCCCTGTGCTGCCCTGTTATATGAACACAATACCCTGAGCTGCAGAAAACAAAGGAGAAAACAGCCAGAAAAACCCACACAAACACTAAAGTCTCTGGAGACAGAGTTCCTCCTTTGAGATGTCCCCTCTGAAGTCTCCAACCCCTACTGCAGCGTTCTGCTTCTCATTCCATTTGACCAGCGCTCCCCTGCCATCCCCACTCAGCTGGAAAATCTCTGCAGGCTCCTTCCCTGGGGAAGCAGGCAAGGGAAAAGTTATATGATGCTACAGAGTCACTCAAATGAAATTGCTGTTGCATGAAAGCTTCTAAAGCTCCCTGTTGTTTAACCATTCATGCTGGTCCCCAAAGAGCCCAGTTTTATGGGCTACTTACTAAATCTCAGTCTCAGTGAAGCCAGTGGAAGGGTATGAAGTAGCATGAAATGTCCGGTTGGTTGAGTTTTGGGGGTCTCTAGGATGTGCAGAGTGGTGCTGGGACTTGTGCAGTGGAAATGCCCCCCTCTTTGCCCCTTCCCATATGCAAGGGAATGGATAGAAACAATGGAAGCATATATAGAAAAAATAAATGCATCTGGTTCCCAAGTTGTTGCTGGCTGAGACAACAGAAAGGGCTGTGATCTCCCAAATAGTCACTCTGTGGCCTTTGTTTAAAGCTGTGCATTGTACCTATGGGACAAGGGAGCTAAATGTAAAGAGAGATGGGGGAAAAGAAAAAAAGAAAGAAAAATGAGGGGGAAATATTGTAAGAGAGAAATCAATAAAAAGCATTTAGCAGCTGGGGTGACATAGACAAAGTGCATTTAGAACCACAGACGTGCATCTTTAGGGATGTGGAGGGGAGAGGCTTGTTTTATTCTGAGCTTTGCTTCTTCATATTTTTCAGATTAACAATTTGCAGTTCTCTGCTGAGCTGTAAGGTCTCAGAGGCACTGCCTGCTGGAAGGTTTTGATCAGTGTAAGCCAGGGCCTTTCCAGCAGACAGGTTTATTAACTGATTTACTGACCACATGCATTTTGCACAGCTAAAACTATTCAGCTGGGGTCTTTCTTTTCCCTTTCTCCACACCTCCCCATTACTAATCATAGAATAGTACAATAAGAGAACCATAGAATTATTCAGGTTGGAATCTAAGCTCGTTGAGTGCAACTCCATACTGACAAATCCATTACTAAACCATGCCCCTAAATGCCACACCTACATACATATCTCTTAAATACTTCCAGTGATGGCCTTGGGCAGCCTGTTCCAGTGCTTGACAACCCTCTGAGTGAGGGTTTTTTCTTATTATTCAATCTAAACTTCCCTTGGTGCAATTTGTGATGGTTTCCACTTGTATTACTGTACTTTGGAGAAGAGAACCTCCTCCTCCTCCTGGCTACACCCTCCTTTCAGGAAGGTCCTCCCTGAGCCTCTTTTTCTCCAGGCTGAGAGCTGACCCCCAGCTGCTCCCCATCTGACCTGTGCTTTGGAGCTTTGCCCAGCTCCCTTGACCTTCTCTGAACACATCCCAGCCTCTCAAGACCCTTCTTGTCATGAGAGACAAAATTAATCACAGGATTTGAGGTGGGGCCTCACCAGTGCTGAGTACAGGGAGACACTTCCCTGGTCCCACTTCCCTGGTCCCAGTGGCCACACTATCTTTGATAACAGCCAGTTTCAATTGGCTTTCTGCCCACCTGGGCACAGCTGGATCCTCTTCAACTGCTTCCCAACAGGAAGGTCCTTTCTTCCCCCAGGTCCTTTCCCACTGGGGACTTTCCCACTCTTACACTGGATCAGATGATACAGAGCCACCAAAAGTCCTTCTGTGGCCCCTGTTAGGGCTGCAGTTTGAGCTTTCTCTGGGGAGTGTCTTTTACAGTCAAGAAAGGATCCACCCTCTATTTCAACAGCCGTGTATGTGAGGTACCACCTTAGCTATTTGAGCACCACTTATTTTTTTAATAATATGCAGCACACAGAGTGAAAACAGCATGCCATGTAAAGATTACCCTACCAAAACCCCTACCTACAATACAGACTTAATATATCTCAAGACAAAAAGGGTTTCTATAAAGCACACTTGCCAGGTTTAATGATGAATTTACTCATTTGAAGGAGTTGCTTTATGTTCTTTGCACTAGAACACTTAAAAAAAAGATGAAGAAGAAATGAAAGCTTTCAAAGAAACACTTTGGAAAAAAACCCGTTGAACATTTGAGCAAAAATACTTCAAAATTTTGCATCTGTTCTCCAGATAGTCAAGCTATGGGTATTTTTCTCCCCATTATTTTGGGTTTTTCAGGAATTAGCACTTTTAAGTTCATAACATTTCTTTATCTGTTCTTTTTTTTTTTTTATTGTGTGTTGAAGCACAAAATTTCCTTGGTACAAAACATCACAGACTTTAGGGAATCTTATCTAAACTGATGAACACATATACCCTCAAGAGGTCATAGGAGATATTGTGGCCACTAACCCTCACATGAAAATCATAGACAAGGAAAACAAAGCCACTCCCAACCTCAAGGTACCACAGTGAGGATTTATTGGCTGAGCATCATCCATGCTGCTTTAGCTCCTGAGCCATCCCTTCCTAGGGACAGAGGGACATGCAGAGCAGGTCCTACAGTGACACCTTGCCATATAGTTCACCAAATAATTTCAAAAAATTAGTGAAACCAGTTTGCCCACAAATTTCTCATCTCTGGAGGAATTGGCATCCCCATGGTCTAACAGGAGAAAACTATTGGCCTTCCTAGAAGAAGAAAAAAATGAGATTTACAATATTGGCTGTCTAAGTTTGCAAACAGACACAACATCTATACACCAAACTGTGAGGCAACCACTAATTTTCATGGTGCAGCCTTTTACCTTTTTGTGGAATTGTTTTGCCCAAATCAGTTTATAAATGTTTTATCTGTCAGCACAGACCTTAAAAATAAAAATAAAAAAAATTAAAAAAGTGGACCTTACTAAATCATGACACAAAGACTCCTTTCAGAGGCTTGTTAAAGAATGAGACCTGTGTGTAAAGTGATATCCTCATTGTGAGTATGTAATGGGATCTCCTCTGCAGTCAAATCGCTTTCCTCTTAAAGGGACTCACTCAGAGGTAGGAAAAGTCTTTCACCAATTATTGAACCATTCAGAACCAACTCAGAAGAGCAGCACTTGTCAGTACCTGACAGCTGTCCAGTTACCTTCTTTGCAAATCCACCCAGAGAGGTTTTCAGGCATGCTCCTGCTGAACAGAAAATCCTATTAACAAAACGTCCTGCTCCAGATTAGTCAGGCCTCTCCATCCCAACAACAGCACAGCCTAACAGGACCATGAGGATCAGCTTATTCCCTCTTCCTTCCAGGTTGTTAAGCCCAGGACAGACCTGAGACACATCAGCAGCCAGGGTGCCTCTGTACATGTTGTACCTGTTCTGTAGATAAAAAAGGAACTTCAATTTCTAGTGCTGTCAATGCAGTGACTTTTAATCAGTAAATTCCCTTTCTAAGACAGGCAAGAAAAAAAAAAACTAACTACTCATCTGAAAAAAATATCAAATGCATTTTCAGCCAGAAGACATAAATATAACCAGAAAGCCATTTGGAAATGCTTTCATCTGACAACTGACATGCTTAGATCATCTGCAGCCCACCCTGTGCTTTTCTCACTAGAGAAATTAAACACTAGAACTGCTGCTGCTTTGAATACTCCTCTTAAATATTTTCTGGCACAGACTTTCCCAAAGGCAGCAGTGGAAGTCTCTCTGTTTAGGACAGGCAAATTTTTCTCTCTTTTACATGAGACACAACACAGTAGATAGCCTGGGACATGGGTAGAAACAGTTTAAGATTTAAGACTTATGGAAAACTCTCTACTTGAGAGGGTCTGACAGTCTTCTCCTGTATGGGGATGTTTGGCCCCATCTCCCTTATCACCTGCCCTGATTCATCTCTGATCAGATTCTATTTTTTAATCCCCAATTATGCCCCAAATCCCATTTTTGGGGTATTTGGCAAGATTTTTCTTCCAGTGACATCTCTGTCCCCATGTCCATGCCACTCTGGACTCTGCATCTGAGTTCTGTAAATGTTGGGTCCTGCCCAGAAATGTCACAAGGCTCTTCCTGCATCCAGCACCTTGGGCTGTGCACATCTCCCCTTGCTCAGCAAACTCCATTTGGGATGGTGGAACATGATCCTAAACAAACCCACCCTTGAAGCCTGTGCAGAAACCCCTCCGTCCTGCAGGGGTTACAGGCACCAGGGAATAACATTCCCTCTTGAGGCTGTTTTGGCTTCTTGCTCAAGGTGTGATTTGACATATCCAAACTGAAATGTTTGATGAGGGGGTTCACTCTGTCACTTGTCAATTCAAGCCCCCATACAAGGCATGAGAAGTTCTCAGCAACTTCCAGGAAAACCATGAGCAGCGAGCAGGCGGCTTCGGCTGGCGGGGGCTAAATCCCAAAATTCTCTTGTTTTTCTTGGTTCACCAGAGGACAACTCAACAGCCAGGGCATGGTGCAATGTTGAGTCATATCTACACATAGCAGCTGACTGAGGCATATATGCAGCTTTACTCCAAATCTCTGCAAATCCATGCAAAGTCCAAATCCATGCAAAGGTCCTGCTGCTAAGAGTTTTCTGGAGCCTGAGTGATCTTAGGCAGCCAGGAGTGCTTATCAGAGCCACAAATCTTACAGGACAGAGACAGGACAGGTATACTGGGGGCTTCCATGGCCCACTGCAGAGAGCAGAAAAACTTCTCCACAACAGAAGCTATAGAAATTAGACTTGCTATAGAAATTAGCCCTACAAATAGGGCTGAAAATAAGCAATCCTTCATGAATACTTCTTTCAGGATTGAAACATTTGCTGAAAGATGGACCGCAGCCAGAAACAAGCATTTGGTGAGTGCCTAAATTAAGTTCACATTTGCAGCCATGATAGACTTGGTCTAAAACACCAGGATACAATCAGTCAATTGAAATACAGCATCTTAAAGTGGCAAGGTAAAAACCAATTGCTCCTTGTTGTGAGTTAAGCTCAGTAGTGGATGTCTCAGTGACAAGGGGTAAAGCTAAACTGCAGGTCTTATAAGAGAAATAGGGAAAGAAAATAGACAGGGATAGCTGCAGAATCTTGGCTGAGAGGTAGGAACTCTACAAGCCCACTGCTACTTTTCATGTTCCTGTGGGCTATATCTTTATAAATGTTATGCAAATCCATGTGGTCCTTTCATTTAGCAGTAGTTCCATTTCACTTCCAAGAGCCTCAGTGCTGGTGGAGCTGCTCAGTTATAAAGATGTCGTGTCCGTGATGCTGGTGTAGATGGGTCATGGCTGTACCACTCAATAAACCAAGTTTAGGGTGATCAGTCCTCCAGCAAAAGCCATGTGGGCAGAGAACACAAATGTAACTAAAACATCCCCCAAAAAACCAACAACCTAACCCATATCCAAATGTATTCAAGGAAATTACCTAATTCAGGAAGACTTCATGCCAGGTCAGGAGATGGGCAGCATGAACATCAGATTGCACACCCTGGCTGTGGAAATGCAATTGTGAGCATGAGGCACTTGCAGCCACTTTGTGTCAGTGTAATGGACAGAACTGCAGGGCTGCAGAAGCCCCACCAGTTTCCCTATGCAATGGAAATGCTGTGGCCATATCATCTGTAATTTAGGTGCCTAAGTAATTGTGACCATCTGGGCTGTCTTAGCTGCTTGTGTCTGGACCTAGCTGCCACTGCAGAATGGGTCTATCTCTGCCTAATCCATGAGGACATCTCAGCTGCCCAGTGGCACTCCAAGTGGCATGAAAAGTTGCCTGAATACTGTATTTAGGATACTGAACCATGTGCAGGGTGATCACTGGTGGAGCCCTAAAAGCTACAGCCAAACAAGCACATCAGCAGCTGAAATAGAGGAATAGTTTCATTACTATTAGCTCTATTCTCCTCAGTCTGTCAGCATGATAGTATTTTTGGTGGGTTTTTTTTCTATAAATACTTTATTTCACAAATCTGACAAAAAATCGTACCAAGAGCTGACTGGGTGTTACCACATCAGTCACAACCCCCTGGGGACTGAGGAAAGAATCTCATGGAGCCAAAGGTGAGCAGTTTTGGAAGGCATCTGTAGAAGAGACATCTCCAACTGCAGTCCAAGCTCGCCCCAGCCAGACTTGTTCAAGCAGACATCAGGCCACTTCAAAGTCAGACAGGATTATCTTATTTCAGTTTGCTTTCCCATGGTTATGAATGAACAAGAACAGTTTTTCAGTAGTCACACTCCTTTTTTCTTTTAATGAAAGTTGAGAGGAAGATTTAACCATGTGACTCCAGGATCTGGAAATTTCAAAAGCATTAAGAAAGTGGCTGTGTTGAACTTGATGTCTCAGACTTGGACTAGCTCTTCATATCAAAAACTTTGTATTCAGGTGTTACATGAGAACTGAATCAAACAGTGCCTCTAGGAGAGTTCAGGCCCATGGGTTACCGAAAACGTCCTTGCCTCATGCCTGAAGATGCTCGGAGTCCATCAGTTAAATGCACAGTTTATCTGGTCTTGCATGCCAAGACTGCATGACAATTTGATCTTAGCAGACAATGGTCAGTAGAAAATCTCACAGGAAATCTTGCTGTTTTTCACCAGATCTCCCTTGGCACACCCTTCTGCTTTCTTTCAGGGAGTTCTCCCCTATTTCTGGACTATTTCTTCAAGCGAACATATGACCAACAAGCTACAAAGAGGGGAGGAACCAAGCACTGGAGACAAGAGCTGTGAGAGGGGTGTTTGGGTTTTGGCCATGAACTTCATCACAAGTATCAGAGTAAGGCAGCTCCAAATGCCAAGATTCATGGCTCTCTGGGGTGACTGTGACCCTCCCTATCAGCACTCTGGGGACAACTCAGGGCTGCTGGGAGCCACAGCAGGTGATGGAGTTACCCAGATATGGTTCATGTTGTGTGTTTTACATTAACACAAGGATTGGGAAAGCCACAAAGAGCCAGGAGAGCTGGGCAGTGAAGGCTGAGGTTCACACGACAGGCTTTCACAGCTCACCGTGCCAGTTCCGCTGCAAAACCTCCTGGTGCTTAAATGGTGAAGTTCACACTCCCTCTCTGGAGGGGACAGAAGGTAATGGTACTCAGCTGTGACTAGGACTATGCCAAATACCATTTGCTTATCCGAGATGAGCACAGATGGTCATATTTCCCTCTGTTTATTTTTGCTGAATGGCCTTTTCAGCCTGCCTAGTCTGTGACCTTCTCCTAAAAATGGGAAGATACGTTTTTTCTGGGATGCTGGGTTTCCTCTTTCTTCTACAGGCAAACTAAAGGCTCTGCTGGTATCAGCTGTGAGGACATTAATGGACCAAAAAAGTCTTTATACTTTCAGATAGTTCCTTGTAAAATGCAATTTTAGGAGTAAAAAAATTCATCCAGGTACACATGTGAAGAGTGTGCAACCAGGTGCTTCTCAAGTCCAGGTTGTGCAGCCTGTGAATAACAGGATTCATGAGTTGATGCACTGTACTTTAGTACCCGGCCCTCTCATACTTAAAGTAAAAGTGCAGCCTAATATAAAAAGACATTTGAATTAGTGTATTTAATTCAAAGTGGAGTAAATCACTAAACAATATTTTAATGTGACAAAGGTAATGAAAAAAGAATTAATAATAATCAAACAGCACCTGCCATTTTGGCCATTGATTAAAGGCAATCCTGTGGGTGTGTGGGGCCTCCAAGAAGTGTTCAGACTATAGGGAAGAGAGCTGGTGGAGTCTAAGCATTATGAAATCTCAGCACTCCAACCCCAGCAATACCACAATGCACTGCACACTGTCTGGAGTTAAGTTCCCCTTTATTTTTTAGCTTATATAAGAAGTCACTGGCTTTGGCATGGCAAAACCAATATTAAAAATCATGTCCACTGTATCAGTTATTGAATATTTTGAGGCCTTTTGTGCTGGGTCACTCATATACACATAACAAGAGGCACAGCAGATCAAGGTTCATGTATCGTACAAAGTAATAAATGTAAAGAGTGAGAAGGACCTGGCCTGGACACCTGCTCTCTCAGATTTCCTCAGGAGCTCAGGTGAGAAATTCACAGAATCATAAAATGGTTTGGGTTGGAAGAGACCTTGAAGATCAGCTTGTTGCCCGTGTGTGATCATCTTGTGTCCCCATGGGCAGGGGCATCTTCCACTGTTCCAGGTTGCTCAGAGCCCCATCCAGCCTGGCCTTGGACACATCCAGGACATCTCCCACAGCTGCTCTGGGCTACCTGTGCCAGGGCTTCAGCACCCTCACAGGAAGGGAGCAGGAATGGTAAATTGCTTCCCTTGCCTCAGAGAAGCTGAGTGCCCCAATGACCTCCCCACCGCCTGTCAGAAGATGAAGTCATGACACTGCACATCCCAAAGGACACCACCTGTGGGCTTCCATATCCTCCTCAAAATATTTTTACACAAAACCCATTCAAAGTCCTCTGTCTTCAACAATAATAGACCTAATATTTAGCAGGAAAAAAATCCCTGAAAGACTCCTTCTCTCTGACAGCTTTTTAGAAGATCTTTCATTCAGTGTAAACATGTTACATCCAGGATGGCCCTGAGTGCATACAGTGAGCCAAATATTTAATATATTTTATTAATAAGAGGTCTGGTGTTGATGCTATTTAAGCCAATACCCTGCAAGGCCAAACTCTATGCTGGTTAATTTTAGAATTACAATTTGCAGTATTCTTGGCCATCATGATGCATTTAATTTTTTTTATGTTTAAGCCAAGGTATTTCTGAGTCATGCAGCACCCACCCAACCACCCAAAACACACTTATGGAGATGTTGCCTCTACAAAGCAAATTTTGCTCTATTGGGAGCACTCTGAGCTCCATAAATAATGACACATGAAGTTCAGGCACCAGGAACTGCCATGAGGCTCAGTAACTACAGTGTCACTCTGGTAGCAAACACAGCTTACATTATTGCTTACTGATTATCAACTAATACTGATAATTAGCTGATAATTAACTAATAATTATTGCTTACAGATAATTAGCAAACATGCACTGTTAGTGCATGGCAGACATGTATCTCTTTGAAATGTGCTCCTCATTTGGTGCCCAGAACAAGCTGGTGAGGAGATACAATCAGGCTGGATTAACCATTTGATGTGCATCCCTCTTTATTGGAAAGGAGAAAGAAAAAGCATTTCTTGGTGGCAGTGAATGCCTCAGGCAGCCTTCACACAAGCAGGTGAATGATTTTATTTTGAGGGAGACATTTTGATCTTTTTGGTGAGCCACTCAAATTGTTACCAAAGGAAATAAAAGCACTGCTCTCTTTGGCCACAAGCATCCTCTGAAAGACTCAGCTGAGATGGATGACAGCACTGGACAGAAACCTATTGGCCACTTTAGCAGTGAGCCCCACAAATATTAACCCTATATAAATAAATAAGGTCTTGACTTCACAGAGACTGATCATTGGAAATAGAGACAAAATTGTTCATTCTACAAACCCCTGCTTAAAAAAAAAACACATGGGTAAGAGAAGAATTTAAAAAAGATTAATGGACATTGTCACAACCTTCTCTAATGACAAACAAGGCTGTCAGGGCAGGTCTCTGGCCCAGATCACTCACAGGCTTGGGCTAGGAAAACAAATGCTCCCCTGTCATGGCACTGCAGTGCTTTCATTCGAGTCCTTATGAGCACCACTGGTTCAGGCACCAGGAGATATTCCGAGTGGTTTTATCATCAGCAGCCAAGTGAACTGCCCTTCTCCCTCTCCTTCCAGCATGCTGCACAATCATCCCTCTTTCTGTAACTCCCTCCATGTCTCTCCCCTGCCAAGGGGATGAAATGCCTGGAAAGGTCACACCCCTCTTACCTTTCCAAACCCAAGTGCAGCAGGGACAGATCCAGTCCCTCACAGCTGGAACTGGGCTGGGACAATGCCAGAAGCCCTTTAGATTAGCAAAAATTCCCTTGAGCTCTCTGCATTGCCTCAGCAGGCAGAGGGTGAGCAGGCATCTACTTCCACGGCCTGTTTCTAGTTTGGGGGGAAATAAAATCACATGTCCCAAGATATTCCATCAAATACAAATGGCAGGAGGGCCTCTGCCATCTTGCTGAGCTCCTCAGAGGGGAGAGATTAAGCAAAGACAATGAATGGCTGAAGTGACAAGAAAAAAAACAAAGTCCATGATTTCCCAGGGGAAAAAATAAATTATGATACTCTCCCAGGTTTTCCATCTTGCTGTTGACTATGCTAGCACAGTCTTCATATAAAAATCATAGAAAAAAAGCACTGGAAGGGATTTTGATCACTTCTCCTCCAAATAGAGGGTCAGCTGCATTCTCTTTTTGTAGACAATTTGATGAGTTACATAGTCCTTAATATAAAGATCAAAATGAGTGCCATGGCATTGCAGCAATAACATCAAATTGAGGATTGACTTTATTTCCCTGGAGATATCTGCAGGTTGTCTTCAGACTTAGGCAAGCAGCACTGCACATCCATGTCTGGTAACAGCCACAGTGATAAAGACTAGACTATTTTTGTTTATTTTAGGTGTAAAATGAAATTCTAGCACTAAAATACAGACAAAGGAAGGTCCAAGTTCACATAAGCACATCTACACAGGATTAACATACATGAACTGGTTGGCACCTTTTGGATTGTAACAAAACCGGAAACCTCTCACTCAAGAGCTGCTTCCACCAGACCTGCAGATGTCTCAAGACAGTGGCCTGGGGGTCATATCCCCATTTTTTCCCTCTGCTGTGTCCAACAGAGAGGAGCAGAGATGGTGCCAGAAGTGCCTTGAATAGATATGACCTCATTCTGAGAGCACTGCAGTAGGGACACCATCAGATACACCTTATATACATCTGTAAATGTGTTTAATGGAAACTGCTAAATTCCCCTTTCTGAGAGATAAGGATCTCCCTGGACCCAGAGCAGAATTTTTACTCTTCCACTTACAAAAGATACTTTTAAAAAAATTGTTTGTTTCTACACCACTTTTGTGCCTGAATGGATTGTATTGAGGGCTTGTGCTATGTACAAGTACAAATGGCCTTGCTTAAATGGAGCAATACTCATTAAATAATAATGCATCAGTGAGAGTCTCATTTTGTGACATGTCTAGCTGGGTTAAGCATTCTCCCGCATGCATAATTGTCTTCCTTCATTCCAAAAACTTCAATTATTGAGTTTTATTTGCCTAGGAGTAAAATATACACCAGAATCTGTAACATATCCCCTTCCACTCATGCCTTGGAATTTGACTAGGGTATAAGATGTTGTCTGCAGGAACCCACAAAGATGTTTGTAATCCCAAAGAGTTTGTCTCCCCAGTGGGACTGATCTCCTTCCCAGAGATGTTCATAGTCATCTTGTGCTTTGAAACAAAACTGGAAATTTGCATTTAGTCTTTGCCACAAACAGGTCCTCTATTTCTTATTTCTCTAGCTGAAAAGAAATAATAATGCACATATATCCTTCAGAGCTCTCTCTTGTATTCAGTTTACCATTAGCAATAAGTCTTTCCAGAAAGAGACTCTTTGCAGACTGGCTAAAAAACTGGGAGATTATAAAACCCACCATGGCCTACAAGTGTGAGCTTCATATGGTTGCAAACTGCAGCATTTTACTAAGTGGTAAAAACAGAATCTTCTGGCTCCATCATTACATGAAAGATAAGGCAAGATCTACTAAAAAAATTGAAACACTTGGTAAGGAAATCTCTAGGTTCCTTCCAAGATGGTCTAGTCTAATCATAGCCAGACTTCATATGCAGATAAATTCATCAAGTACTTTTCAAACAACAACAGGAAGAAGAAAAAGAGCACAGCTCATTTTACATTTCCTGATTTTGTTTATAGTCTATGACAGAACTGATCATTTCATACACATAAACATGACTTCATTGATATTTCTTAGTCCTGGGCTATTCTTCTGTGCCTGTTATCAGTTACAGGTCTCAGTTTCAGGTCACACACCTGGAGACCACCCTGCTCATATTTTGGTGGTCTTTGAGAGCTAATGCATATTGCTGATCACCTAATCCAGTCCAGGGTGGAATTTACCTCATCCATTCAGAGAAATTGAATTTCCAATGTCTGCAAGCAGCCTGGGCTCCTCTCCTGTATGTCTGTGCACCTCCTGAGGTCAGGAACCTAAAGCCAGTGTCTAAGCTGGAGGTTTTGTTGTTGTACCTGCCTCACTTTTGACTGAAGAAGGACCTGATCCTCTCCCCTGAATGATGTCTGGCAGCTCAGACACTGACAGGAAGGCCAGATATGGATGTGAAACCTAAATGGCTTCTCCAGGGGAGGCCTCCCAGCTGCAGTACATGCAGGATGAGAGATCCATTCATCCCAGGGAATTTGCAGAGCCAAGAGCTGCCGCTGATGGAGGAAAAGAGAACCAATATTGGGAATCCAGATTACTGTGCCCACATTTTAGGAGTTCTTTGATGCAGGCAAAAGTGGTGGAAGAACAGGTTGGCCTCTTGATCAACTGAGGTTATGATTTTCCTGTCGCAATGCACCTCCTGGGGCTTGCTCAAGCTGGAAGCCAGAAGCACAGAGCTCTTCCCAAGGGTGGAAAACAGCAGAGGAAAAGCCCTGTATTGCTGTATTGTCTCCTTCAGAGATTTACTCCAAAAGATGGCTTCACTGAGCAGCTCTCACTCACCTCCAGATACAGCCAAAATAGCAGGATTCATCTTTAGAGGGCTGATTTTTGGGAGTGCTGAGCACCACCATCTCCCATAGGGAATGTGGCTGCTCAGCACCTACAGGAGAGAAGCTCTTAGATGCCAACACATAAAGCAACAGCAAAAAATTCCCCAGTCACAGCATCAAACAGTTCTCCCCTGGGCCTGCCCTGATGTTTCTTACCACTACAATTCAAGCCTTTGCTCCAGCATTTATTTGATACAAAGAGCCTGTTAACCCAAGGAAATAGTTTCCTCCCCTATTGACATTATAATTTTATTGAATTTTAGATTAGGTATTCTGAAATATTTACCAGCAGGGTTAGCTATTATTGTATTTTTTAACTAAATAATGTTGAAGGCACAGAGGGAAAGGGTCCATCTAGAGCCATGGCACCCAATTGCAATGCTGGGGCACTGGGATGTACCCATGTACCCTGCTCTGCTTCTGCCCTCCTGAATGTCCCCAGTGCATGATATTTAGCCTTTCCTGGACTGATTCATCACTTTAATAATGGAATGGAGAGGGAGGGGGAATTTTCCACTGGGTCTTGGTGTCCAGTGGTGATCTGCTTCATCTCCCCACCACCACTGCCATCACAGTGCTAAGACAGAGAAGCAGAAACAAGTGTTAGAGAAAATTCAGTTTAGCCGATAATATTTTACAGTAATACAATAACAGCCACTCATAAAACAGTCCCTGCCCCATAAAATTTACAATGTAAAGCAGACATATAAATGGAAAAAAAAGGGAATAGTATAATGATGGAAACACATGGAGTAGGGAAACTGTTGACTAAAGCTATCCAGCCATGCGTGGTCAGAGGCAAGCAGTGATCCCAGCCTGGGAATTCACCATCCTTGCCCAGCACCCTGCAGAAAATCTCTCCAACATCCATTTCCCAGGAGCACTTATCTGTCTATTGACTGAGGTGCTGCCATATCCAATACAAGCCTCATCTAGCAGACAGCCACCATCAGACAGAAAGGACCTACTTTCACCAGGAGATCCAAGGTCTATATCCATGGCAATTTCAGTCAGCTGAATTTAGACAATAGCCACACTTATCTGAAATGCTGCAACACTGGCAGCTAATGCACACTAAGTTAATCACTGGCATATTTGTAGACTGCCAAGTATATAATAGCGCGATAATGAATTTGTATGGCTGGGCCTATAAAAACTTTGCTTTTTATACTCAGGCATTTTAATTGACACAGAAATACATTTTAAAAGAGAAAGCAGGCTTGATGAGGTCAGCTTAAATTCCTTGGTATAATTACCAAGTCCATTGAACACAAATCTGAAATCATTTAGGTTAAGTTAATAACTTATGCCTTTAGTTTATAAGCACCACATTACATCTCAGACAGCTCAGATCTTGGCTCTGCTAAAGTGGCCTGGCCTTTAATAAATTCCTCCCCACGTTTTTCATGTTATAGTTCTTTTACAATCATGGTTTTCAAATGGCAGTGCAGGTACAGTGTGTTTAAATCACCATAAATTAGAATTTCTTTTTTCTGGCTATAGCACCTTTATTGCAAGTTGTCGACTTTTCTTTCAGCCATAAAGGTTATTACAGGCGCAGGTCGGAAATGAAAAACCCACCATGTGCTGTCTGCAGATGTCCCATGACAGACCCCTCCTGAAGCAGAATCACTTTCAGAGTTTTCCAAGGTGATTCTATACAAATAAGTATTTTTTTATCAGCTTGGTTGCAACAACCTTCACATTTACCACCTCCTGTATTGGGTTTGCATGGCAAGGTTTGGGTTGCAGGGTGGCTTCAGTGAGAAGCTGCCAGAATTTTCCCCTAATCCAAATGGAGTCATAAAAGGAGGGGAAGAGAATGTTTATCACTCATAGACCAAGTTAGCATTAGCACAAGTACTAGGTCAGATATTTATCAAGAGGTTGGTTACCATCACATGGTTGGTAAATACCTCTGCTGCTGCCTTCTGCTTGTGCTGCCTTTAAGTGGCACAAGGGGTCCAAAGTGACCAAACAATGATGACTGTGAAAAAGAAGGAGTTTTTGGCAAGCCTGTAGGAAGAGAAAAGGCTCTGCTTCTTCTAGACAGCCTGGAGAGAGGCTGTGGGAAGTGATTTTAGCAAAGTTTGCCTAACCAAAGCACTTATTCTACTGTGGCTTCAGGTTTGTGCATTCATCAAATGGGACAAACTGCTGGTGGACTGAGGACAGGGGAGAGGCAGGGAAAGCATTTCCACTGCCCATGCCAGGATGTGAGAACTGCTAGAATCTACTTGGGATGCTGGGAGGCAGCTGCTTCCATGCATCTCATCTCCCTGCCCCTGTGCCCTCCTTCCCAGCCTCTCTCTTCTTGTGCAAGTTCATCTTTCCCAAGGATGTCAGCAGATCCCTGTGCATGGTATTAAGATAAGAAGCAAATAATGCTGGGAGGAATTTGCTGAGCCAGCTGGTCCTTTGCACCCTGTAGGATGCACAGACCAAAGAGGCGTCTGCCACACATGTCACACAGATGAAGCCAACTTTGCATTCAACAACTGCACCAAACAAAAGATAAAAGCAGTTTCAGCATAATAGATCATTCAAAGGGGCTCCAAATCCACCCTCCCTCCCTCCCTTTGTAACCTCTCTCCAGGTTGCTTAGCAAAAGCTGATTTTTATTTCCAATTAAAAGATTTCAGAGCAGCTTTTATTTATTATTTATTGTTGTTGTTGTTGTTGTGTGACCACTTTGAACCACATTGCTTTTTTTCTAGTTCTTTAATCTAATAAAGAAACTGCAGCACACACAATTCCTTCCTGTGAAATGTTCCTGTGTTTTGTTCAGTGTTTTGCATAGCTACACTCAGGTTTCTGGCACATTTAAAAGTGGCTCCAGATTCATGCCTGAATTGCCACTAGTCCCACAAGCAGAAATGACAGGGCAGAAGAAGGAAAAAACTCCCCACTAGCCATGTTCCTGGAATCCATTTTTGTCAGGGATACAGTGGTATCACAGAGAACTGTCGTGTTTAATGTGCACAGGCTGACTTTAAGGCAGAGGCTTGAGATGTGAAGAAACACAAGTACAATAATTGCAGCATCTTGTGGCAGAGCTGAAGATGCTGCCATTCTCCTGACTGCCAGCCAAGAGGAATTTCCCTGGAGCATGTACAGCAAAACCCTCTTCTCATGGGGCCAGGCAAAGTGGCATTTCATTTCCAAGCAGTAACAAAGAAAACCTGTTTACTTCTGTGCAACGTGAGCATTCAAATTCCAGCTCAGGGTTTGTGCTGTTTACATTAGGGATGAAATGAGCTCCAAACACTGGAACACTTGTGGAGCACTGTGGAGATGCTGTTTCCAGAGAGGGGCATTTTTCAGGAGATTCTGAAGGCAGAGCAACACCCAAGTGCTACCAAGTGACTCGTGTTTTGTTCTACAATCTAATCAGAGCATTTGAAATTCCAGCAGTGCTCTGGCACAGGCTGTGTGTGCACTCAAAGATATTGCTGTGCTTGGGGAGTTCTCATTTGAGGCTCAAGAAAAGAGGCGGCAAAAATTGACTGGGGTTAGCTGGGGGGTTAACTCAGCCCCACAGCCATGCAGGTGGATGAAGTTACCCAAAAAAGCAGTGTTTTGAATGATTTGGAGACCAAAGGACTCTGTAGCTGCTGCAGGCAGTACAGAAACAGCAAAGGTAACGTGGTTCCTGCCCCCAGAGCATCCTCTCTGTGACCAACAAAAAGCAAAATTTTGCTCAGGTCCCATTCCTGCAGGGAGATGAGGAAAAGCCTTCTGCATCAAATGCCCTGGTGGGGACAGTGTCACTGCTTTTTGATGGTGTTTGGTGGGGAAGGGCATTGCTCTCTTGGGAATGTGAGGTGCAGGGCCATGGGGTACAAGTCTCAGAGGCTACACCACCTACATCCCATTTTGGAAGAGGGGCTTAGGTAGCAGGGTTCAGTTTCAATGACAATTACACGACAAATTGTAAAGATACATTTTCAGAAATATTTTATGTGCCAAATTGCATGTTGGAACTGCTAAATGGTCCCAAAACTCCACACCACTGGGATTTAGGGATCAGATAGTGGGTAAGGCAGGCACATCACAGGTGACATGTGAGCTAATGCTTGTACTTTCATCCCACAGCAAACACAAAGCAATTTGGATGGGCTGACTTCTTGGGAAAAGAGAATCTGGCACCACCACGATGTGAGCGGAAATTGGCCACAACTGCCAGGAGGGAAGTGGAACCCTCTGGAACTGACAAGTGAAATACAATATTTGTCACAGCTGGAGATATTTTTTGAGAGGGGAAAAAAAAAGTCAAGATTATCAACATTTTCTATTTCCATACTTTTCTTCCGCAATCCCTTCGTGATCAGGAGAGAGTGGGCTGAATACATTGCAGCAAATTATGCTGCTGTTATTTTGGGACCCAGCAGAAATACTGTAATTTTCCTGAAAAACCTTGTTATCAAAAAGTTGTTGCCTAATTTGGCATTCTCAAAGATTTCTGTAGGTGAGATAAGATTTCAGTAAACACACTAATTTTTGGCTGCATAACTGAGCTGTACTTCTCTAGTACAGCTAAAAAACAGTTCATGACACAAAGGAGGGTTTCCCCCTGCCTCTTGAAACTCCTGTTTCGTATTCTGAAGAGCCCTCCCAATCCCAGTCAATTTGTTTCTTTAGAAAAAGATTTCCGGATCTTCATTTACATCAAACAAGAACTGTGAGGTACAAAGGTAAATCTCATGCCAAGACTACAGGTACGTTTTTGACTTTAGAATTTGTGGGGTTTTAAGGTTATTAAAGTTCAAAGTGGGGTTTTATTACAGTTCTTATTATGAGCAAACATTGTGGAAAATCTTCCAAGAAGTCCAAAATACAGATACTAACACTTCTCTTTTAATGGCCAGGAGATCATTACAATGATCCTTTCATTTGGCTTCTTTCGTAACCCAGGCCAGATGAACACCTTTGACTCCAACACATCAAAGCAGCACCCACTTAGAAAATTGTTCTTTTGGTCTGACACATATGGAGAACCACAGTTCTCCACCAGCTGCCTGAAATCCTGCTAAGATGGTGGTAGAGAGCAGAAACAGGATGGGACAACCAGTCCCTTGGCAAACTGTCAGTGATCCAGCCACCAATTTAAACTCAGCATCATAAGGGTCCATGAAACTGCAATAGTTTAAATTCTTTAAGGAGGGTGTCCTAGGCTCAGCTTTTTATCGTTCATTTTACAATTCTGTTTATAACTTATATGACATAATCAAATGGCAAACTCAAAAGACAGGAGATAGCAGTGACTTCCATGGTGGTTTTCAAGGTGAGGCTGTCAGAAAAGGGATGTGCAAATACAACTTCTCCCCTTCTTAGCTATTTTCTGTAGATAGGCTTTGGCACTTAATATTTTTTAGTGGAGAACAATGGGTGATATTTCCCAATGAATTCTATTGTGATGGCTCAAAGTGTTGCTGCCTCAAGTTTGACCCTCCCAGTCCAAGATTGATGATGTTCCTTCAGCTGCTTTGGTTTACATCTTAGCACAAACCCACTTTTCCTAGATCAGAGAGATACTCAAGCATGATGACATCCAAAATTGCAGCTACAGGGTCTGCCAGGGACCAGCTGTCAGTGCTCCATGTTTCACAACTTCCCTTTTCTGCAGCTAAGCACTGTTGTCTCCATTTTATGAGGAGCAGGACAGATGACCACAGTGCACAGCTTGTGCAGTGACCATCCCCTGGCTCCATTCATCACCTCATGACTGCAAGTGTAGAAGGAAACCAGACCAAAACTGATGCTCTCGATATGGGTACCAAGGTGTTTAGCTCCCTTGGAAATCCATGGGAGAAGAGATTATGAGCTACATGGGGCAAGGAATCCAGTGTAGCACAGTTATTCCAAGCCAATAAATTTAAATAGATTTAAAAGAATCCCATAAAATACCTTGGTTCCATCTGCATTAAACTGAGAAAGTTTTCTCAGATCTTCCTCTATACATCTTACACCTCAATCCTTCTGTTATGTTAGTTACATCTCAGAGTGGGAAATTTTCAACAACTTAATGAGCTAGGGCTTGATCCCTGCTTTAATGAAGGCATGCAGATCTATTCCCTGATCTGTGATAAGCCATGCACCAGAAAGAGGCATATCAAATTCTCATATTACAGGAATTATCCTTTACTTGCTTCATAGTGATTGGGGCTGTGAAGCAAATTCTACAAGGAACACAATAAACCCCTGTATTCTGCATGTTTTTAACACATGAAAACAGCCATTTAGTTAAGAATGAGAAACAATGTCATGCTGCATGCAAGGAAAAAACCGGAATTATAATTTTAGGAGCTGAAAGCCTACTTTTCTTCTTTTAGGACACAATCCTTTTACAAAGCTGAGGAATTTATAAAATTCACAGATGCTTTTGGTGTGTTGCACATCAGAAGTCTCAAATCTTTTCCTGTGAGACTCCATTCGCACCCAGAACAAGAAATGGGTCATGTTTGCTCTACACAAGAGAAATTTTAGGGAAATTTGGCTGCTTTGGATATTTTGAAGTTACTAGAAACAGCTCAAAACCAAAACAGCAGGAAACATATCCAGAGGATATTTTCACAACGTTTAGAGTTTGGTGGGTTTTTTTGGGTTTTTTTTAATAGTTGGCCAGGGAAATCAGATTACAACACCATAAATCAGGATCCAACAACCCAAAGTCAGTGCAGCTTCACCAGCAGCCAGACTTTGCTCAGGACCCATGGCTACTCCATTTCTGTACCCCATTCCCAAGGACTAACAGCCTGTGAATGGTGCCAGTCAAAAATGTGGCCACAAGAAAAGAGGGTGAAGTGTGGTGACATTTTCTCAGCTAAGTCAGTGTAAGCAAACAAACAAAAATACAAAGGGAGGAAAACAGCCTTGGCACAGATGGGCTCTTTTGCATGTTGCTTTCCACACATAGAGCAATTTAATCTTGAGTCAGCACGAGTTAGCAAAGGAATGACAGGTTGTTACAATTACAAGCTGCTTTGCAAGTATTACTATCAGTGCTGCCTCTATTTATGTTTAGTATTGTTATTGATGCTATTAATACTGCTTGTACAAGCATTTAATGTTACTGTACTGATGTAAATAACATCTGGATTAACAGTTGAGAGAACAACATGATGCAAACCAGATTGATGGCTGAGGACACAGCATTTATTGGGTCACATTTCTGGGCTGTGCTCCTGAGGATGTGGTGTGTTCATACTGTGAGAATCAACGAGAGGCTTTTCTAAATAAGCGCCCCAGGAGCTGGGATGTGGAAGAAGACATGCTGATGTGACTTTTATTTCTTTCTGCCTCTTCAAGGACAGATTTGTTACCAGATCACAGTGGCAGAATTGACCACAGAAATTCTAAGCCCTTCTAAATTAGCCATGAGGAAGCATTATCCAAGAATTCCAACCAGACCTCACTTTGCATCTTGTTTGTATTGTTTGTGGTCTCTGGCTAAACACCACAAACCACCCTTTGCTCCAAACTTCTTTAATCACAGTCATAGCAAGGGCTCAGCAGAGACCTGATTCTCACAGCTCTGAGCATAGAGGAAAAGCTGGTACATGCTCCACAAACCATGTGCAGTCTGAATAGATGATAGGAAAAAGGAGACTGCAATCTAATTTCGCTATATAGCAAACCCCCAAGGGACTTGGATAAATGTTCACAGTTACAGGATTTCCACTGCAATAAACTTTTAGCAAGTCACTGCCTCAGATGTGCGAAGGACCTTCCCATCTGCATTAGATGCCATCATGGCACACAATTAGAAGCCTTCCCCAAGTCCCCACAGCTGCCTCCCAAGCCAGCCAGCTGCAGCAGCCTGATCCAGCTCCCATGGGATGTGACAGCATGAGCAGAAATGCAATCCGGTCCCCTCTGGGTGGCCTGGAGCTGTGCTGGGACACTGGCCACAGAGGATGGGCTTCAGCTGCTTCAGCACAGGCCCCTAATGCCATTTGAGGTGCTGCTGCCTGACCTCCTGCTCCTACCCTAAATCCTGCATCTTTGTTATATTTAAGCATTTGAATTCCCCTCTAAGGGAAGGACCAGCACCAAAGGTTTAAGGATTATTGCATTCTCCATCAAGGTGCCTGGAGGCACATTGACAGCAGCCTTTGATTCTGGAGCAGACGAGCACTTTGGATGTGAACCCCCTTACAGTCCTTGCTTATCACACTTTCATTGGCATCATGGCATAGGCACAAAGCACTGGAAGGGGATTCCTTCTCAACTAAAGGGCCCTGGAAGGTGCTCTTTGGGAGCACATCTAGTGAAGTACTACCATTAATGGATATTTAGGAGCCATCCTGGAGTAAAATTCAAAACCACAGTGAGGATTATTTGCCCTTTTCATCAAATGCTTTCTTTTGCAGCTCTGCTCCTCTGGAACTGCACTACAGCCACAGTTTATGCTGCCTGCAGCAGCTGCTGAAGTCACAGGTAAGGGAAAATGAAGAAAACAGACTGATCCGAGCTGTTGCCAAGTGAGTACATTGCTAGCCCAGGGTCAAAAGGCTGCCCTGCTCCCCAGTCTACTGACAGGATGCAAACATACCCCTAATACATATCCCCTGGCTCAGGCTGGATTCCCCATGAGGATAACGCTATACCAATTTATTTAGGGTTTTTTCAAGGTCAGATGTCCTCAGGACATCACATTCCTTGCTTACACTTAACATCCCACCAGGGCCACCAAAGTCCCCCTCCTCCCAAAAAAAGCCCACAGGAGCTGAACTGACTCATCAAAACCCAAAGGTTGCTGTTTTAAAGGTAAAGCTCTCCTTCCTGTCTAGGAATTGCAGACTTTAGGGAAAAGCCTTTCCACATGCTGAATCTTGCATTAATGTTTTTATATTAATATGTAGATGAGGTTCATGCCAGAGCCATCACTGTGACCAGGTGTGACAGAAGTTCACTGGTTTGGGCCATGGTGTGATTTTTGCTGTTGGGTTCCCCTGGTGTCTGTGAAGGACTAGTGGAGATAGAAATAACCTCATTTAGTCAATATTTAAATTGTAATTTTAAAATAAATTAGCAAAATGCCAAAAAACCTGCATGTTAAATACAGAATGCATTTTAAAAAATGAGATAAAATACAGCTGCTGAATCCAGGTCACTCTTCAAGCAGATTTCATCCAATAGCAGAGAGAAGAAAATGGTCTTTTGCTGCAGAGATTGTAGTAAACAAGGGCTTGTAAAAGTGCATTAAAGCTGCTTTGTTCCTTTGGTTTAAAAATGGGAAGTGCAGCCCCAGGTAACTGCTCTCAGTCACAAGAAGCCTGTGGGAAGTGAAGCCTTCCAGCTAGTGAAGCCAGCTATTTGGAGTTGAAATGCAGTACCTGAAACCCAGGGCCATCTCTCACGTCTCTTCTGATCACTTCAAGTTCCACTAAGTGTCCTCTCCTTTATTTATGGAGCATTTATCCTGGCCATATTTCCAGGGAATGGAAAACTCCCCTGGAGAGGCTTTTTTCAAGCACTCACATTAAAAGTTAAGCATCTTAACTTCGTTCAGCGGCGTTGTCCCCATGATCAGAACGAACATGCTAAACCCTTTTATACTCTGTTGTACATTGATTATACTCACTTCAGTGGAAAAAGGTAAAAAACATAATTTCCAGCTGCAGTTGCCCAACTTTTATGATATTTTATGTCTATCATTGAAATACTCAGAATGACCCATTCAATTTTACATTGCAGGCATTACAATAGCTGTAATCATCACCAGGTTGTGTGATCGCCTCCTAAGAATTAGCCATTAGAGAGGGAAACTTGCTTCTCAAAATGTGAAACCTGCAGGCAACACAGGAAGCAACCTTCCCTATTTGAAAAAGGCCAATTTTTAACTTCCCTGGTTTTTAAAGCTGTAGCATCAATAGGCAGATTTTACTGACATCAGGGAATAGCACATTCTCAGTCTGAAAGGCAATGGGAGATGAACTGTATGGTTTTGAATAGACACAAAGCAGGCATTGAAGCATCCCAGGGAAATATCCACTCTAAGGTATGATCTCCCACTGCAGCTGCTTTGGAGAAAGGAATCAGTCTGAGATATCCAATCAATGCCAGCTCAGCCTGTATGAGCAGGGCATTGCCAGCATCCCTGAATCCCTCTGCATGGGCACCTCTCCTCATGCAGAAGCAGCCTCACCAAGCTTCTGTAAGACCAGGCATCTCACTTGGATGTAAAAGTGACCTTCCTGTTCTCAGCTTTCCTGCTTTCAAAGCATTTCTTCTTATTCTTTGAGCTGCTCATTCTATGAAATGTTCAGAGACTGTTTAGGTGTGACTGCATGCCAACAAATTACACTGCAGAGCATCTGGCATTGGCATCAACTGGAGGAATGGGCTGATGCCAGCCCAGACCTATTACCTGGCACCCACAGGAGTCTCTTAACCTTTACATGAAGCAGCCACTACCCGAGGGATAAAGTTGTGTGTCAGGATGCTATGAAAAGTGGTGCCTGTGCTCCAGATCAGGGAGTGCAAAGAAAAGATATTTCATCTTGATAGTGCAGAGTTGGGAGCTTTGGAAGGAATTTGGGAAGGTCTGTTTGCTCTGACCACTGAGGTAACAGGAAGGTATTAGCCATTGAATGCATTAGAGAAGGACCCAGAGAAGAAGTAATAGTCAGTCCCAGAAGATGGTTTTCCTGTGAAACAAAGACTTTTAAAAATATCTTTTTACAATCTTTACAACAATTTTTTTACAGCAGGCTGGTTCTTGGCAGCGGTTGTGTTTTATGGCATCCAAAATGTGCCATGGGAGGTACAACTGGTTTACCCATCCTAGGAAAAACAGCATGAATTCCTCTAATATATATAACACATGTCCCATTTGTGAAACTTGCTCATAGATTAATTTTACTCATTTTTTTTTATCTATTACTCCCCGAGGAAATGAGTTTATCTTGAAATTCCTACATCTATGGCAGTAGAATACTCTGGAGATCTAAGCAGAATGGGTCAAATTTACTTTCTGGAAAATGAGTAGTTCATGTTCCAGGTGATGCACATGTGGCTATTCAAACAACTGCATCAACAGATATCAATTGTTTTCACTTCTTCATCCGTTTTATTCTTTAAAAAAAAAAAAGACCCATGGGCAAGGACAATGAAGGAAGTGAGAAGGCTATTCCAAATCCTCTATTCCACTGATGTCTAGAAACAAAGATCTTCTGACATAGCATATTTCAATGTCCTTTGTTTAACCTCCCCCCTTGAAAGATCTGAACACAGAGCCTTTGTTTTCTGGTGCTTTGTAGGCTAACCTACAGGTTATGCTTTGATAAATGTCCAATGAGCTAAGGAAACATCAAGGCTTTTCCTCAAGATGTGTAGTTTCTGTTTTGTCTGACATCTTCTATTCTTGTTAGACATTACCATAAGTATTTAGGAGGCCCTTGTGCCTCTGAAGCTCCTGTTTGCTGTTAGCATAGCATGCTAAAGTACCCAGTGCTGGTATTTTATCCATTTTAGAAACTTAGGACTTCACTGGGTCCTTTAAAATCCACACTTCTGGCCTGTCTCAGGAGGACAGGCAGCAAGTTTCATCTTTACAAAACAATCACGTCCCTGGGGCCTGACAGACACTTTAAAGCAAAACCAGAAACCCAATAGGTGTTACATTGTGGTGCTCTGGAAGCAGGAGCCTGGTAGCAAATGACTTTTCTGGCATAACATGAATTCACTCGTGGCAAAGTTCCTAGTACAGCCATGGCCAGGCATTTTATTCCTGATACCCATCAAAATGTACACATTCCTTCAGTCTCCAGCTCAGAAACACCAAGTTAATGAATTCATCAGCAGTTTCAGACCCCACACTCCACAGTCAGGACAGGGCTGGTACTGGGTGCTGCTGAGGCTGCCTCCTAGGGAGGGTGTGCTCTAGTGGAGGTGTGAATAGAAAAGCCTTTAATGCCATCAGTAGTGACATACAAAATACTGTGGAATAGAAATTGGAGGGATAAATCTCTAGGACAGCACAGGAATACCTGCTGTAAGGGCCTCTTGCTCTATGCATTGTGCTTTGCTTCAGATTTTCACTGGTCTGAGATACTGGGGGCACTACTATCCCAGATGATAAAGTACCCTAAGTGCTTTTCCTCTCAAGAGCCTTCTCCTGAGTATCCTTTCTTTTCTGAGGTTGGGCTTACTACCATGTGAGGTCTCCTGAGTTTCGATTTTTTCAATGCAGTTTCCGGTGAAACTCAGGACCATATATTCCCCCTCAATACCCAAGTTATCAGGACAAAGACTTCTCTAAACAGCTTTATCTACCTCCTTTCTCTGTGGTTAAAGGCATACAGTGCCTCATCCGCCCAGAAATCAGAAGTGTGTCAGTGTCTACACCTCTCAAGAGAGAGATGACAGAATTCAAATAGGAGTAGAGGGGCAAATTACCTGCATGCTTCCAAGATGATGCATAATCCATTTCACAGAAGAATTGGCATTCCTTACTGAATATTTGATGAGTGAAACATGTTCTCAGTTGCCCATGAGAATCTACATATTTAAACTTCCCATTCTGTCCTTTAGCTCCCATCAAAGCTGGCCATCTCAGGTACCCCAGGCTGCTTGGATAGCTGCCATTCGGACTTCCCATGCTTCCCACAGCCAATTCTGGTCAATATTTCAAAACAATAAGGCCTATCAAAGCTCCAGAGAATGTTGCAGGTGCAGGGACATGGTTTCATATTGAGCACAAGCCCATTAAGGGCTGTATTGGTACCAAAAGCAGCACCACCCATGGCTTGTCTCCTTGCCCAACCATTCTCTTCCTCAGCTCTACCCACTGCAAACACGAGGTACAGCCCTGTGTTCTCAGCCAGATCATGAACTGGGCCTTGCCTTCACCTGGCAGTGCAATTCCAGCTGTCAGGCCAAAGGAGGAGGCCAAACCACATGGCCCAGGATGAAGAAAGGGTGCAGATGCCTCTTCCAGCTGATGGAACAATCTTCAGCTTCAAACTGCTCAGGGAATGGGACCTTTAAAGGTGCTGCATTCTGACAGGGCTGTTCTCTCACATGAGATGTGAAAACAGAAGCCCTGACCTCTTGTGGTCATTAAACACCACAAAAACAGTAAATTGCAATTTTCCTAATTTCTTAATCTTCTGTTTGAGCATTTTGTAACATACATGGTCAAAACTCCAGGGACTGGTTTTACACCAGCCAAATCTTGTTGGGATGGCACAAACCACAATTATTAGCACTTGTTCCAGCCCTCTAGAAATCTTATCTGAAAGGTAGTTCTGTCCAACAGTAGAACCAAACTTCCCTCTGCAAGTATTAGAGAGCTGCCTGGGCTACAACATCATTTACAATTTCAGGATTGTTTTACAGACAGATAGCAAACCACGTAAGTAATTCATGGCACATTTGGGAAAAGTTAAAGATGAACTTGCATTTAAAAGATTCATACCTGCTTCAGATGCCTGGGGCTGGAACCAAATAAAATACAGTCTCCTGGATTATTGTACATGGGGAATGATGAATGGTTGTTTCAATGGTAAGGAACTCATTGGGACAGAAAGCAAACCAACAGTGCCAGAGTGTGAGGTTAATGCTTATCAAGAGGCTGCTGCATTCCCTGAGGTCAGAAAAATGCTTGAACTGGAAGGCTGCTCCACCTGGGCAGGTGCAGAGAGCAGGCAGAGCACAAAGGGAAGCCTACGTGCACCTGTACCACTCCAAAAATGTCCTCATGGTTAAATGCAGCAGGTTCTTGCCCCTTGCTATATGCTGATTCCCTTGGTGCAAGGAGTGTGTGGCCAAAACAGCACAGAGCATCATTAGGAGCATCTTGATGCACCTCCTCAGCCAGAGCAGCCTCCTCAGGGCAAGTCCCATCACAGGCTGTTGCTGAGATAATTATAATTGGTGACAAAGCGGGAAACCACACTGTGTCCCTTCAGAGAGGTGGAATAAGCTGTAATGGCAGAGTGAACACGCGCTGCATGCTCAGGAGCCCTCTGTGCACACACTCTGCCTCCCCTCCTCACCCCGTGGCACCAGAGGGGCTGGAATCCCAAAAATGGGAAGTAGCCAAGGGTCCTGTCAGCACTTACCCACCTGGTTTCACCCACCCTTCAGCCATTTAGGTTTGTCCTTGTGCAGAGACACAAAGGGGCCTGAGCCAGGATCAGGCCTTGTGCTCCAGAAGCAGAAGAAAAATCTTAAAACCAAAAAATCTTAAAACCAAACAAATAGTAAAAAATAAGCTATGGTAATGCTTATTTTAATTCTGCAAACACTGCAAAGAGCCCTGATGACAGTCCATTTCATTATTCAGCCATTAGATAACAAACACATTTTGGAAGCATCTAATTTTGTATGCTACTCATTAAAAGTATTTCCTTCCACATGGCTTTTCCTCCTAAAGAACACAGAGTGTATTTTTTAATAAATCTCATTTCAGCTATTTTCCCTGAGAATAACAAAAACTGCAGTCAAGTTGTGATGCTCCCCTCACCAAGCAGGGTGGAAGGACAAGGATGAAGCCCTGCGTCCTCCGAGCTGCATCCTCTGTGCACAGGTACCCTCTGCCTCTGCACCATCCAGGCTCAGGCAGGGCTGTGCAACACCCACAGAAATCCACACATCTACTGCCTCTCCCAGGCACCTGTGTTCCCCCACTGGCTGTTTTCAAGCACTCACAAAGCCCTTTTTCTTCACAAAAAAACCACCCCAAAAAACAACCCAAAAAAACCCAAAAAAACCAAACATACACCAAAAGAACCAACCAAAAAAAAAACCAAAAGAGAAAAAGACAAACAAAACCAAAAATAAACAATAACAACACAAAACCAAACCCAAAAACAAGAAAAGGAAAAGAAAAGAAAAAAGAGAAAAGAGAAAAGAGAAAAGAGAAAAGAGAAAAGAGAAAAGAGAAAAGAGAAAAGAGAAAAGAGAAAAGAGAAAAGAGAAAAGGGAAGGGAGGGGAGGGGAGGGGAGGGGAGGGGAGGGGAGGGGAGGGGAGGGGAGGGGAGGGGAGGGGAGGGGAGGGGAGGGGAGGGGAGGGGAGGGGAGGGGAGGGGAGGGGAGGGAAAAAGAAAGGAAAAAAGAAAAGAAAAAAAAGAAGAAAGAAAAGGCACAAGAGAGAAAGAGTCCCCAGATTCCCCAGAGCCAGGGCAGTGGCCTTTCCTATGTTAAGTTAACACTCAATTCCCACCGAGATTTTTTGTGTGCTGTAATTCCTGAGGAGTGCCATCATTTTAGATATGGGGACACTGAGGCACAGAGTTGGGAAAGTGTGGAGCAATGGTCATTTAGGTGGGGCTACACTGAGTTCTTCCACTCACACAGCTTCATTGTTGGAACTAAATGATCTTTAAGGTCCCTTCCAACACAACCACTCTATGATTCTATGCTGGCAAAGCTCCAGTAGAGGTGCAGGTGATTGTATTAAGGATTTTCCCATTGCAAACACGTCAGTGTTGTTACAAACCCACATGAAGGTGACCCCTGTCACTGGAGTAACAGAAAACTTCACAAGGAAATAACTGTAGATCCTCCCAAAAGTCTTCATGCAAAAAAACTCTCTTGTGTTCTTTTTTTGGGGTTTTTTTTTCCTGATTCCTCATAATGTTTGGCCAACACAAATGCCCTTTTAATATCCCAAAGACCTCTTGCACCGTGGGGTTCACTGCAGGTTTGTATTAAGCATTTTTTGATATTTTCAAAACCCAAAGAATTTTATGCATTTGTGAAGGCCATGTGGCTGCCACTGAGGAACACAACAGCTCCCTAATTAATGCCAATTATTTTTCCCATCGAGCTGCTTTGACTCTGTCCTCACTGTGGAATGAGACAGGTGATGTCATGGGGAACAACCTCATTGGCATGGACCCACCCCATGTCACCAAGCCTGGTACAAGGCTGGGTGACAGGAAGCTGTGGGCACCCCTGGGCCTCACTTTGAACCCCATTGTCACATTTCTATTTTCTGGAAAATTCCCTTCACCCAGGATTTTGCTCCTGGGAAGATGAGAAGCCTCAGAGGAAAAGGAAAGCAATTATCTGATCTGCTTCTCCTGTGTTGTGCTCATGTGCAATGTATTTGGGCATTGTTTACCAACAGGTGACTGTTTCATTGGTTTCATGTGAATTGTTTTGACTCTCTGGCCAATTGGGGTCAAGCTGTGTTGGGACTCTGGAAAGAGTCACAAGTTTTCATTACTATTGTTTTAGCCTTCTGTAAGTATCCTTTCTGTATTCTTTTGTATAATTTAGCATAGTATTTTTTAATAGAATATAGTATCATAAAATAATAAATTATCCTTCTGAGAACATGGAGTCAGATTCACCATTCCTTCCTGCCACAGGGGACACCACAAATACAATACCCCATAGTCAAGGAAGGTATCAAACAGCCAAGACACGAGTGTTGCAGCTTGAGTACATGCTCTAATACAGACTGAGTTGCTGTAGAGCTTCTCCCACTGTTGTAGGGGGAGGTAAATACACAAAGGCGCCCAAGGAAGAGCAGGGTGCATGTGTGAGTGTGTGTGTGTATACAAGCACATGCAAAAAGAGGAAGAAAGACAAAAGCAACACTGAAAATTAAAGCAAAATCCTTTTCTGTGTGCATTTCTGCCCTCCTCTGCTGTGGGGAGAGAAGTGGGACTGTGCTCCATTGTGCACAGCATGGGAGAGATGCTCCCACACACCAAACCCACCCAACCATTCCCTGCAATGTTCTCCCCTCAGCAGAAGGGCAAGACTCCAGCATTCCAGCTTCTGCTCTGTGGCACTGGGCTCTCACCAGGATCTCTCTTTCCCAAACATATGATGCACTAATGATGCCACCCAGGGATGACAAGTAGCTTAAGAGCTGGCTCTACCCTCTGGACACCTGGCACGCTAAACCATGTGGCAAGTGGCATGTGCTGGCTTGGGAAATAGCCATCCCCACTTTGGACAGCCACCCAGCCCAACTGCTAATGCACTGCCTCCATCTCCCCCACTGTTATTGAGATGAGAAGAGAAAGGAAAAAAATCCAGGAGGAACAAATAACTTCACTGCTGAAGAAGTTGTACATTACTGTTTCAAAGTGCAGATGATGAACCATGATAGGACAGAGTAAAATAACAGTGAATTAAATCAGGGAAAGCTCATGCAATATATTATCATTGTAGGATAATTATATCCATCTCCAAATCAGGTCAGATTTTATTTTCTGACACGTAAGGGTCAAAACCTGCCATAATGAGCAGGAAAATGTGCTGTTTCTCCCAGGTAACAAGTGTTAGGACAAGAGAAAAATGGCTTCAAGTTGCACCAGGAGAGGTTTATTTTGGATATTAGTAAAAGTTTCTTCACAGTGGAATAAACTACCCAGGAAAGTGGTGAAATCACTGTCTCTGAAGATATTTAAAAACCATGTAGATGTGTTTAGGCACACGGTTTAGTGGTGGACCTGGCAGTGCTGGGTCAGGAATTGGACTAGATAATCTTTTTCCAACTTTATGGTTCTGTGATTCTTTAAAAGCTCAACACACAGCACCCAAATCTGGACACTGCTGAGGAGCTGCTGCAAGGGGAAGGTGCTGGCTCTGCCAACCCAAGCACTGCCAGGGCAGAGGGACCAATGTTAGAGCCTGTCCCCAAGGAAGCTCTGCTTGTGGCTCCCACCAGGCCTGGAATTGTGTTCCTCCCTCACAAATGTCATTGCTATTGCCCTTATTTCACAGTCTTAATTTAGTGTTCAATTTGGCATTGCTACAAAAGGTTTCCAGGACAGTACAAAATCTAGACAGGGGTCAAGAACAGCTGTTAGGAAGTCCTTCCTTCAACTCAGAGGGTCACAAATTTAGATTAGCTTAGACATTGACTTTTCCTGTTCTTCTAGTGAGGGCAGCTAAATCCTTTGTTATTCCAAAGAAGGCCAACACCTGCACATTGCACCACTTCACCTTCTGAGAGAATTGGCTCCTGCAGAATTTCAGGACTGCAGAAAAGATGAAGAGGAAAAGTCACAAGATCTGAACAGGCAGAGAAGGGTGAGGGAGGACAATCCTTACACTGTTTTCTCCACGAAACAGAGACACAGGGCCCTGGAATATATATTTTTCCTAAGCATACAGCTATCCCTCCTCCTGCTCAGCACACCTTTGATGTTGGCATCCAGCATGTTTCTGCAGAGCCACCCAGAGACACCATACACTGAAGTGATAAAGAGCAAAGGCTGCATATTCATCAGAGATGTCCTTTGGACTGGAGTATAATAGCAAAAACCATCAGCTTTTATATTTAGGTCCTACCTGTGCACAGAGAGCACAGGTAACTGCTCCATGCATCTCCTCGGGTCAGGCACAAAGCAAATCCTATTATGCGACCAAAGTCATCCATGATGGTGCAGATGCTCTGTCTTGTTCTGTCCATGAGCTATCAGGAGTCTAAAATAAAGTTCAACCACATACCATGTAAAAATAAGTAAAACAAAGCCCTTTTCTGATTAAAGAAATGATGAAAGGGAAAGCTAAGAAGCAGTGCAGCTGGGAACCCTTTGAAATAATTAGATCTACCTACTTGGCTCCAAAGTTTTTTTACTATCAGGAACAACAAGAAAGGTGTCAGCAAAAAGACCTTCTCATTTCTTAGGTGAACAACACTAAGGGATTTAAAACCTATTGAGAGAAGCCTGGGATTCTTTAAGTTCACTGAAGCCAAAGTAATTCACCCTGAATGCAGGCCTTGAAGGTGACTGTGGAGCTTAGAATAAGGATGTCAACATGGTGCTTTCATCGTTTGCTAGTGGAGCTGGTGCTGCACATGGAGCTTGCCTTGACCATTTAATTAATAAAGGGACCCACGCAGCTGGAACTAACAGGAACTTTCAAAGCATCAAAAAGTCCAGCGAAGGATCAAGCTGATATTTTCATTTATATATATTAGCTTATTCTGGGCCATTATTGTGCTCCTCATTCATATGATACAGCAGCCTCTTACTCACACACACACCCTTACATACTTCCTTTCATTTTACCTCCACAGTGCTTCTGTGTGATGGGGGCTATCACCAATTAACACTGACAATGGGAGCTGGAAGGGAATTTTAGCAAGCACAGCAGGGTTTTTTTTCCCCAAAATCTTTGAGGAAAGGGATTATTTCCCCCCTGCTCTCCTCACACCTAAAATGGTGAGCTCCACGCCAATGTTTTTCTCTGATCCTTTTTTCTATTCTTGATTTTACTCTGTCTCTTTTCCTTTTTCTTTCATTTAGCACCAAACTATAGCAAGGACAATCCTTCAAAAACATTTTCATTGTAGTGTATTGAACAGAACTGGCTTCAACCCTGCCAGGTCAACATGGTCATTCCACTCCTCAGCACTCCACAGGGTCCTATAAATTAGCCCGTGAGAATCCAGAATTTATGCTTCCCCCAGTCAATGTAAATACTGCCTTTCCTCTTCTTCTTATGCCAAGGGGCAAAGGTTTCAATCAATATTATCACAAAATAATATTTGATAGAATGCTGTTCTGTTTGCAGACTCATTAGTTCCTTTTTCACTCCAGTAATTCTCAGGCAAGGTGGGATTTCTGGTTAAATCAATCCACAAACAGGGGTGATGGGGATTTTGAATCAACACAGATGGTCTAATCAAGTATAAGACCTTGGGCTTGGTGGAGGCCTCACCAGATTACTTTTTCTACTTTGTATGTGCATGAGAAAAAAACATAATAATCTAATTGTCACTTCTAGCCTTGTATCCTACTGATGTCTGGTATCATGAGTCCATCAGCTATGCTGGCTCCATGGTTAAGGGCTGCAGATAATCACCATTGAAGCCCCAGTGGATCACTATCCCAGATGCTGAGGAAGAATGCACTTTAATCTGCCACAAATCTTCTATTTAGGTGGCAAAGCAAGAAGAAATGGCTTCAAATAAGCCCCTTGTTCTAAGGAATGTTACCTCTAAAATTGATATCATGTCCAATATTCAATTAAACACCACTAAGGCCATTGCAAATATTCCCTGCCATGGCCTCAGTGGGCATTGGATACAATTTTACAGAGCAAGAAACTGGCTCCCAAGCAATGCCCTGTCCTTTGGATGGGACATAAAGCTGAGACTGTGAGCAACAGCGAGCACAGTAGAACAGCCTCTCAAGAGCAAGACAGCTCTCTTTAGCCTCCTCACCAACCTGCTGGCACTGAGCTCCTCTCAGATTTTGAGGTGGCTGTCACCTGTGCTGCTCTATCAGCTAAAGCCCCACCTCAAGGCCAGACACATCACTGCCTGTGTGCTCACCAGAGCTGCTGCGCTCCAGCACTGAGTCCTGGATTCATGGTTAGTCAACAGCCTTTTGTGCAGTAGCCCCATTTTGGGAATCATCCTAAACATGAGGATAGTGGGGGACTTACAGAAGAATCCATTTACTGGCAAGCAGTTGACACCAAGAGCTCTGGGGCAGTTAGGAAAGATGTGATGTCTGTGTGGTACCTCCCAGTGACTCTGAGAAACTCAAGGAAATTTCTGCATTAAACCCTACTCAGTGCTGAATGCCTCTTCAGGATCTTTTAGCAGAAACCCAATGTCTCTCAGAAAGCCCCAGTTAAATATTTTGGTAGCTCCTCTGGCTGCTCCTCTGTACAGCCTGACAAACATTTCACACTGCTTGCACAGTTTTTGGTTGGAAGGAATCCCTGCTTTGTTGACAGTGACTTCAGTCAGCTTCAGAGGGCCTCTTAACTCTGCTTTGGGACTTGTCAACACACAGCGGACTGAGACACAATGCCAGCAGGCAGCTCCTCCTAGAAAACATTATTTGAATCCAAATTGTCTTCCAGGCACTTTTTTAAAAAACTTCATATTGTGTGAGTTACATGCTCATCAGAAGAAAAATCTGTGTTCATCCCTCATTGTTTAAGTTTACAGAAGGCCATCTTCCCATTGCTGCACCAGCAACCCCAAAAATATCACAGCCTGAAAAGTCAAATGTCTTCCACATGGCAATGTACAACCAAACACAACTTGGTGCTGCCAAATAATAACCATAGCTGAGGAGAGACAATCACAAAAGCACTTGGAGATTACTTATACTTAGGAAAAAACTTTATGAGAGGTAATTTTTAACTTCTTTTACACATATGATCAAGCACCATTATGTGAAAAGCTTCCACTATCCGTTCTGCCTGTGATCTCCTACAGCAAAACAACACCTCTGCTCTGCCATGGGTATTGGTATGTTTAGTTCAATTCAATCAATGCACTCCTGGGGTTCATAGAATCACAGAATCATTGAGTGGTTGGGGTTGGAAGGGGCTTTTAAGATCATCCAGTTCCAGCCCCCACTGGGGCAGGGACACAACACTATCCCAGGTTGTTCCAAGTCCAATCCAACCTGGCCTTGGACATTTCCAGGGATGGGGCAGCCACAGCTTCTCTGAGCAACCTGTGCCAGGGGCTCACCACCCTCATGGTGAAGAATTTATTTGCAACACTCACTGTCTTTCAGTTCACCCTTTGTCCTATCATAACAGCCCATGCTAGAAACTCTCTCCATCTTTTTTGACCTTCTCATCAACACCCCTAAGTCCCTCCCTGCAAGGCTGCCCTCAACCCATTCCGCACCCAGCCTTTCCTTGTGCTTGGGACTGCCCCAGTCTGGGTGCAGGACTTTGCATTTGGCCTTACTGGATTTGGTGAGGTCCCCACAGCCTCTCAAGCTTGCCCAGGTCACACTGGATGATGGCATCCCTTCCTTTCACTGTGTGACTGCACTACACACTTTGATTCTTCAAGTCAGATGTCTTTGAAAACACTCTACCACCTGCAAAACAATAAACCAGCACAGGAAACAGCCCTTATACATTTCCCACTTTATTCAAAGGAGAAAGCAGAGAAATAGCATCAAAGAGAGAAATTTTCTCGTGACTCAGTAAGATCAAAGAGTACTTTTATTACAAGCCCTGTTTTACTAGAAGATATTTATGAAGACTTAACTGAAGATGCTGTAGTTTATAGAAATTAGAATTATTTACTTGTCTTGAAGAAGAACCTAGAAACCTTTAGAAGGTTAAAACTCTCTTGCACTAGTCTTGGTACTAACAGTTGAAGAAATCTAGAATTTTTAAGAAGTTCTGCTCCAAACAGTCCAGGTGAGAAAACTTTCTTTTCACCTGCAACATAGGAGAAAAGAAAGTAACCAGAGAAAGTAATCAGAGAAGAAACAATTTAATCCAAGAGTTTAGAGAAGTCAAAAATAAAATCACTCTTTCTGCCACAGCACTTGGTGCAGTCACAGGGTGAATAATTGTGAAGGAAGTCTTTGTCTTTGATCAGCAGTTTAAATTTTAAATTTACCTACTGATTCAGCTAATTGAACAGCAATTTTTAATTAACAAATTCTAAGTCCAGCTGGGCAGAGGAACGGTATGTTGGTACAAAAGACCCACCAAGCTCCAACATGGAAAAGGTCCATCCTTATCAGTGAAAATAAAGGCAGGAGGAGGAGAAAGGTTGTACAAAACAGATGCAGCCTGGCTCATCCCTCCACCTTCTGTCAGCTGGCAGCTCAGGTCGTCCTGAGCTGGAAATTGGGTGTGAACCATCATGTCTAATAGTCATCAGTAATGACATTTTTCATTACTGTGCAGTCTATTTTAAGAATGCTTAAACATTTGGTCTCTATAGCACCCAGAGGCAACAAGTTTCACAGGTTTCCTTAGATGAAAAATATTGGCTTTTGTTTGTTTCAGGTGCACCACCAGATTATTTAATTAGATCAAGGTGGGTCTTGCATTTTGAGAAAAAGTGAATAATTGCTTGTTTATTGCTTCCTCCTTTCCAGTCCTGATTTTGATGCCTTCCAATATTTTCCCTCATCTGCTTCCCAAGCTGAAAAGCCTTGCTTATCCCACCCACTCTTCCTTGTGAGAGAGAACAGGGCACACACAGTTGTCATCTCCTCCCATCATCCAGATCTGTTTCACCAGCAACTTCAAGCACTGGCTTTAGTTCTGAGCACACCCAGGGAGGATGGAGGTCATGAAGGTAAATGTCAACCAGGCTGGGGGAGCAGGATAAGAAGAATTAGAAAGAATGCAGAGCTCTGAATATTGTCTGCTTCAGATGAAAAAGCCCTTCAAGTTATTAAATGAAGAAAAAAGAAAAAAGATTTTAAAAAGTAAGTATCCCTTGCTTTTATCATAAAAAACCAAAGCTTTGAGGCTTTGGTCCATCATGAATGAACAGAAAATGGGATTGCAGTTTGCAAAGTGTTTTGAAATCTTCTAATTATTTTTCATTAAACAAGGTCTGGAATAAACTGCTGTGGTTTCTCCCCACACTTCAATTTCCCTTATGTCAGCTTCATTTTTGTCTCCCTTTTTCCCAGCCATTTCAAAAATACCTGGAGATCAAGCAGCTGAAATTGAAAATGAAAAGGATAGGATGAAAGAGAGAAGCAAAAGGAGAAAGGAAGGGAGAGGGGGAAAGCTTGAAAAGACTTTCTCCAGAATGCAGATCATGGGTATTTTCAGTGCTCTTTGGAAAGGTCCCATCAGGTTGTCATCTCAGCCCCCATGGCTGTGCTCTGGAAGCTCTTTCCTTTTTCCCTTTGTTTGCAGCCTGTCAGACTCAAAGCACCATATGGAAATGACTCAGGTTGCACTGACCACATATTTGGGCCACGACCACACTTCCCTGAGCCTCTTCAGAGACCTGCAGAAAGCTTCTTCCTGTGAGTGCCAGCAGGCCCCTACCTACAAAGCAAACAGCAGATGCTGCAACTGTGGGCAAATGTCCAAGTACGTAAGACAACACTGATTAAAAGACGTTTTCTCACGAAAAGCTGGAGGTTATTAAAAAAGAGAAATGCTTGGCTGGGAAAAAACCCTCCATGCTGCTGTGCTGAGTGTACTGTACTGCACCATTAAGACATGCAGAAGTTCTTTTAAGTTGCCTAATGGCAAGTTACAGCATAATTTGTGATTAAGTTGCTTCATGTTGTCAGAGGCTATCAGTCACTCCAGAAGAAATCTGATTTCTGCCTCTTGCCCTGTGTCTGGCAAAGTGTCATGTCAGGAGGCTGTTCTTTTCCCAAACATCTTTCAAATCTCCAGGTCCTCCCAAAATTTTAGGATCCTGGATCCAGTATGTCCAAAGACAATATCTACCCAGTTTCTCCAACTTTTCTGTTAGAAAAAATGTAGTTTAAAATGAGCAATTTGTTTTTTTCTCATTGAAAACAGCTCCCCCAGCTCTCAGAGGTCTCTGCTGAAATGGATTTTTTGCTCCAATGGACTCCATTATCTTTTTTCCATGATTTTGCTCACCTCTGCTAATGGACATGGTTTTTCACTGTAATTATTCAGTATGCAGGATGTGCTGATGACTGCTTTCTGTCTCAGGACATTTCCTTCCTAATTTGGAGTCAATCAGGGCCTGAAGATATCAATAAAAGTCTGGGGACAGAAACCAGGGTATTTGAAAATTTAGTGCAAGAAAAACTTCTGGGCTACTGAGTATGATGATGCAATATTGCAAAAATCTCCATCAGCACCTTCCAGTGTTCACATGGGAGCAGTGAGTGACCTAAATGTGCCCAGTTTAAACACCAGGACTGCACAGACACTAGAAACATTTTTAAAAAGCAAGTATTTTTCACAGTATAAAAAAAAAAGCCCTGAAAATACAAAACACCTTTTACAAGCTTCATACTGGTATTGTACAGACATAGATGATTCAATAATTTACCTTTTAGAACAATTCATTGACCAGAGGAGAGGACTGGGAGTCAAGACTTCCCCATTTCTTCTTCCTTTTACCTTTAAACAAATACCTGGTGGGATTTCTGCTGTACACAGACATCAAACACCCACAGCTCCTCCACACTTCAATTCAAGTTGTGCACTTGTTCAGCATCTCCACAGTGTGGACTTCTGTCTCTCTGGACATTAAATTAGTCACTGTCAAGATAGGGTTAATGCTACTGACCTTTGGTGGATTTTGCACTTTTGTTTGCAGAGCAATTTGAGATCTTAAAATTGGCTGTTCCAGAGGTACAAATATATTGCAGTGACCCTCCTAAACAAACCCTGTGATTGTAATCATGCAGGGAGTGCTGCCAGCCCGAGAGCTGGGAGAGCAAAGGCGTCCACAGCCATGGAAGGTGAGCTGGTAACAAAAGCAGAAAATCTTTTTAGCACTGTTTTACCCCAAAATAAATTTTAATATTACAGTTGGAGAGGCTCAGGCTATTGCTCTGCCTCTGTGCACTCACAGCTCTCTGTGCCAGTGGAGGCAGAGCCTGTAATTCCCACAAGCAGCTGACAGAAGAACACAGATTTGATTTGAGCCACAAAATGTCAAACCTAGAGGGTTCTGGAACCAGCAGCAAAAGGGTTCTGCAGTTTCCTGTGGGGCAGGAAAATTGGGAAAAAGTATCAGCATGTCAAATGCAGCAATGGTGCACAGGCAGGGCTGGGAGTTCTCCAGAGAAAATGAATGTGAATGAAGAGGGTAGAGGGACAAACAACAAGTTTTAGACTATTGCTTTTCATTGGCCTAACTAGCAATTAAAAAAAAAAAAAAAAAGGGCCTGCTCCCAAGAACTGGTCTTGGACAATCAATCAGAGATAACAAAATTAAGCAGAGGCACCAAGCAAGTGACAGGATGTTAATTCAAGCTAGATTTTTAACAGCCCTGGGTGAATAACTCTCAAGAAAGCATTTTCTAGCTGAAGTTTATGTACTTTTCTATTTTTCTAGACCTTTTCTTGTCAGGTGGCCAAATGTAGAATACAGTCATCTCCAAAATTATCCCATACTAGGGATACTGCATTTCTTTTGTCTCATATTCAGGACAGGTAACATTTCAGCAAGGACATCTGCTGTCAGGTCTGGTGCTCACCTCCTGCAGTGAGGTTCACAGTGTGGCTGAAGGAGGTTGGAAGTTCTGCAGAAAGAGCAGTGCAAGCAGAACAGCTCCTCATAAATATTACTAAATTCAAATATCCAATGTGTTTATTCCTGCTGCAAAACTATTCCAGCAGATCCTGGTGGGAATAGTGTGATAATAAACTCCTTTCTCTGTGCAGTCCATGTCATGAAGGCAGTGGATTCACCATACTGGCCAAAAACCCTCTCACATACGGATTTTTCCCAAGCCTTACTCTGTGTGTATTCACTCAACAGCATCCTGCTCCTGGCATGCTTCTAGCAGTGCTCCTGTAAAACCACAGCACACAAACACTGCTGCACTCACACTAATATTTCTTCTCCACAGTTGGAGAAAGTCTGATCTTAAAACTAGTTATCTGCTGGGAATAAAAATTCAGTGGCTCTGAATATTCAGTGTTTGTTTATATCTCGCTGCTTCCACTAACATTCCTGCCGTTTAATTTGTTTGGAAGACTATTCAGAGGAAACTAATAAGTGGTGTGAAGACAGGAAGAACTATAAACCACTGAAATCTGAGAACGCATTCAGTGACGTTATCCACATTATTTGCCTGGCTCTGTTATTTAAAGTTCAAGTCAAAGGGGAAGTTTTGTTTTAAAAAACAAAGACTTGCACACGTATGGACCGAAACTCTTTTCCTTGGAAGCTCTGCCTGGATCAGGCAGGATCAGCAATCTGCATAAAAATAAAGAGCAGCAATATTGCACTTGCAATTAGGCAGATTTAGCCCTGATCCAAGGACAGACAGCACAATTCCTTGGCTTCAGTGAGAGTTGTTCCAGATTTGAAGATGCTTGTAACTTTGCTAGCCTGTGTTATCAATTTATTTTCTTTTTTAATAGCTGCCTATGGAAACACTGACTTGCATTTGAAGTTTCCAGACTCTGAGATTTTAGGCAGGCAGCATTTTCAAATATAAAATCACCATGTTAATCAGACACAGAACAAGCTCCAGTTCTGACTTAAGTCAAATGTAAAAATGACAGTAGAAATACTAGAAAAGAGAATCTATGTACCAGTGGTCATACATAATACAGAATCACAGGAAAAGATGAATTGTAAGGGAGACAAACACTTCTTGAGCTCTATCAGGTTTGGTGCTGTGACCACTGCCTGGGGGAGCCTGTTCAGTGCCCAGCCACTCTGCGGGTGAAGAACCTTTTTCTAATATCCAACCTAAACCTCCACTGACACAACTTCAGGCCATTCCCTCAGGTTCTGTCACTGTCACACAGAGCAGATATCAGTGCCTGCCCCTCCTCTCCCCCTCACAAGGAAATTGTAGCTGCAGTGAGGCCTCCCCTCAGTCTCCTCCAGGCCGAACAGACCAAGTGCCCTCAGCCACTCCTCACAGGGCTTCTCCTCAAGGCCCTTCACCATCCTCATGGCCCTCCTTTGGACATTCTTTAATAGCTTATCATCTTTTTTATATTGTGGCACCCAAAATTGCCCCCAAGACTCGAGGTGAGGCTGCCCCAGCCCAGAGCAGAGCAGGGCAATCCCTCCCTGTCCCTCCCTGCCCAGCTGGCAATGCTGGGCCTGATGCCCCCATGATCTGTTGGCCCTCCTGGCTCCAGGGCACTGCTGATCATATTGAACTCTCTGTCAACCATCTGTTGATGGTCTAATAGGTTCTTTGATAAATAGTTTTACTCCATGTGCTAGAGGTTGTAGGAGCCCGAATGGGCCAACGATGTTTGGGCCCTTTCGGCCTTGTATGTAGCTTAGGATTTTGCACTCTACTAGCGTGAGGAAGGCTACTGCAATTAAGATTGGAAGGGCATAGGAGAGGGCTATGATGAGGTTGATTAACAGAGGGTAGTTAGTCATGCGAGATGATTTGAGTTAAGCTAGGGAGAGGATTTGAACTTCTGAGTTAAAGGACTTAAGCCTTTTGCATTTTCCGAGCTCTGTCCCTTTCCAAAGCCCTCCAACCTCTCATTTCCCAGTCCCTAGCCCTTTCCCCAGTCTGTCCCTACATCCCGGGTTGCCCTATCCCAGATGCAGAATCTGGCACTTTCCCTTTTCAGATACTTCCTTAGTATCTCCACCTGTCCTGCACCCAAGTTATTTATGAGGAAGTTGAAGAGCACTGTCACAGATATATTTTACGAAAATCCTTTCACTAGGATTTTTCTCCTGAGAAGCCTCAGAAAAGTAAACAATAACTATCTGATGGCTGTGGAATGTGGTCTGGAGATGGTTTACCAATAGGTGCATCTTTGATTGGTTGAATGTGAATTGTTTTTAATTGATGACCAATCACAGGTCCAGCTGTGTCAGGACTCTGATCAGTCACAAGATTTTATTATCATTCCTTCCTTTTCTAGCCTTCTGCTGAAATCCTTTCTTCTATTCTTTTAGTATAGTTTTAGTATAACATTTTCTTTTAATACAATATATATAATAAAATAATAAATCAGCCTTCTGAAAACATGGAGTCAAGATTCTCATCTCTTCCCTTGTTGGGGTTGCCTGCAAATCCCACAGAGCACAGGGCTGAGGATGGACCCTATGGAATCTCACTAGTGACAGGTCTCCAGCCTGATGTCACCCCAGACACTTTGTGCCCAACCTGTTACCCATCCCATGAGAGGTTTATCCAGTGTTACCTGGACATTGTGTCCAGGAGGATCCTGTGAGAGACAGAACTGAACACTTTACTGAAATCCAGAAAGATTACACCAACTGGCTTCCCTAGGTAACTAGGTTTGTCACTTTGATATAACAGGCAATCAGGTTTCATAGGCAGGAGTTTTCTCTCACGAAGCTGTGCTGGCTGTGAACAATAACTGTGTTGTCCCCCAGGTGTTTTTCAATACCCCCAGGAAAATCTTCTCCATAACTTTACCAGGCACAGAAGTGAGACTGACAGGCCTGTAGAGTGGCCAGCACCCTCCTTCTTGCTCTTCTTGAAAATCAGGACAACATTCACCAGCTTCCAGTCAACTGGGATCTCTCCAGATTCCCAAGACCACTCAAAAATTGTCCAGAGAGGTTTTGGATGACATCAGCCAGCTGCCTTAAATTTACTACTCTGAGTGGGATATGGTGGCTCCTGTGGATTATTTGCAACATTAAAAGACACAACATTAATATTGCATAACCTTTCTTTGGAGAGAATAAACAAACAGAGCATACAAGTTTCAAGTGTCTGTTGTTCCTGATTGGCTTGTAATAAAAATTCCCTTTTAAAACTGAAATAGACAAATCAAAGCAATTTTGCTATGAAGAATGTGTGTTAACAAAAAAAAAAAAAGATTCCCTACATAGTGTATACATAAATACAAGAGATTTTGGCTTAACCTTCTGGTCTCAACTTTTGTATCTCTCTAGTGGCTGCTCAGAATGGGCATTCTATTGTGTGTATTAACTGGAGTGGCTAAGGCAGGCCCAGGGCTGATAATTATAGTTTGGATGATTGAGAAGCCTTACAGAGGACTGCACAGTGCAACTTTAACAGCCCTTCCTGATGCCTAACTAGAAAATCTGTTTCAAAGGGGCTCCGTGAATTGTAGGGTACAGTCAATTAACTTGAATATTAATTATCTATAATGAATGTACCCTTCTTCGGGGCTTGAAAAGAAGCAAATTACTTGGAGAGGGACTAATTAAGATGATGTAATCTTGACCATGAAGAATAATTCCTTCCTGGTGACAGAAATGATCTAATTGAAGTATCTCATTAATTAATGTCTCATGAAATTGACTGATAAAATGCCTCTATGAATGCCTCCTGAACTTGGGGCTGGCAGAGCATTGTCGTGCATCCACTCCCGCTCCAGACCCTATCACTGACAATATAATTAGACCTTAGAAGCATGCTGTGCTCAGAAGGATTTATAACTCTGCAGTGAGGATAATCTACAAATGCAAAGTTAAGACAATGCAGCTTGCCACCGTGAGATTTCTGAAGTCAATGAGTGAAGCCACAAATCAGGTATAATCCAGTGGGTGACAAGAGAATCCCCCTCCTGCCAGCTCTGCCAGCCTGCACTAAGACCAGCCCCACAACCTGCTGATAACCCTCTACCAGCCCCAGGTAAATAAAATCAGATTAAAAGCATTTTATTTTCCCTTTTCCACTAGATTCACACACACCTGTGGATTTCAGCTAACAGTGCTCCAAGTCCCTGAGAGTAAGGGCAGTAGAAATACTCTTCCCCTGATACATTCCTCTTGCTGAGGAGACAACTGTGTGTGATCAGCAAAGCTTTATCAAGAAGAAAGGCTTTGAGGTGCTGGAGTATGTCCAGAGAAGAGCAGTTAAACTGGTGAAGGGTCTGGAGTCTTGTGAGAGGTGGCTGAGGCTGGAGGTGTTTGCTCTGGGGAAAAGGAGACTCAAGCAGAGCCTTCTCATCCTCTATAACCCCTGAATATAGGTTTTATCCAGGTGGAGATTGTTCTCTTTTCTCTAGTAACAAGCAATAGGACAAGAGGAAATGACCTCAAGTTGCACCAGGGGAGGTTTAGATTGGGCATTAGGAAAACTTATTTCATCAAAAGGGTTCTCAAGCATTGGAACAGCTGCCTAGAGAAGTGGTGGACTCCCCATTCCTGGAAGTGTTCAAAAAACATAGATGTGGCACTTGGGTCATGGTTTAGTGGTAAACATTGTGTTAATTGTTGGGCTCAATGATTTTAGAGGGTTTTTTCCAATCTAAACAATTCTATGATTCTAAAATTTGAGGGTATTTATTCTGGCCAGAAAACATAATTTGGCTTAATCCAGATAGTATGTGATTTATTTTGATTGCCAAACTGCATCCTTTTAGAGCTTTGGTAATAGCATTTTTCCAATTTTTTCTGTCCCACACTTCTTAAAATCTTAAACAGGGTCCTCCAAAACTGGCAGAGGTTTCCCAGGTTCCAGTGAAATATGATAAGCAGTCATAAATGGACTGTGGCTGGTATAAAGGGAAATTTGAATCCAGAACTAACAATGATCAATTTACTACAAGCCTGTGGGAGCTAAAAATCATATAAGGAAGCTGTAGAAACACAGCAGCCAGGCAGTCAAACAAGATGAAACTAGGCCAGTCGAAGGATGCAATATTGTTATTTGTTTACAGCTTTTCTGTTAAAGTGAATTAAATGCCCACAGCTGATAAAAGGTTCATCTACCAGCACAGAAGCTCCTGAGTATCTCACACTATTCCAGCACTAATTACATTTCATAAAGCTACCAAATATACCATAACTAACATTTATTGGCCAATGAAATGTTGCTCTAAAATAATAATTACAGATATATGTAGACAATAAAAAGTGAAGCATCAGCCTGGACACAGGAGGGGAGATTAAATGCTTCTGCTTTTATTGAGTGCTGCTGAGAGGCCAAATTTAAGATCAGAGGCGACAGTACCCAGGAAAGCCTGCAGGAATAGAGGAAAAACACCTTAACTGGAGAATTATGCAGGAGAAGAACATTTATTGCACTCATCTCAAATTTTCCCACCATTCTGATACTAGGAATCCCCTTTTACCTCTGAAAAAAAAAGCTCAGATGGAGATACTGAGAAACTCCCACAGCTCCAATGACAGCTGCAAGCACACAATCCCAAACTCTTTCCAGAACACTCAGGTCTGTACAGAGTTTGTGCACAGCACAAACTTCTCTCTCCTGCATTCCCAATGCTTCCCAGCCACCTCTCATGGTTGCATGGAGATGGGTGGTCCCCTGTCTCAGGGCAGGTTGGGAATGGAAACGAGCCTGGCCAAACAGAGCTGCCATTCCTCCAGAAGAAAATGCCAGACCTGCTGCAAATTTTGCCAGGAGCCAAACCAGTCTTCAGGAGTTCCCCAACAGAAACCAGGAAGTCACCTCCTCTCTGGTGTTCCACCAGGGCATGGATGAATCTCCTTCTCAAAGCTCAAGAAAAAGCCCAGGACTCAGAGTCTGATTGTTCTATTAGTTTTCTTTACCCAGATGAACTGGGGGAAAGTCTGATTAAACCAAAAGGGAAGCAGAGGGAAGAATCAGCCGCATTCTAAGCCTTTTTGTCACTTGGCTGCCAGGTCACATCTTCACTCCTGTAGATTCCCACGTAGCCAATAACCAGATCCTGGGGGTTTTCACCCCACAGTGCTTCAAGCTTTATCTGAGCTGGCCTGATTGGGCACAGATTCTCCCTCTAAGGCTCTTACTTTCTTATGTAATGGGATTAAAGCAGACTTAAGAGAGCAGTAAGGAGATGGGGAAGGTCAAAGATGCCACTTACTATAAATAAATGTCAGTTTAAAGGCACAGCATCATCATGGTTTGGGCAAACCTTCACCTGGCTAAAGGTATAATGCTGAGCTGCTGTCACTCCATGAAGACGTCACTGTGGATGGGAGGGAAGGCTGGGAGCAGAGGGAGAGATCTATAGGGTGTAAATAGTATAAACAGGATGATGTTTTCCTGCTCTAGAAGCTTTCTGCAAGACAAGATCTCTGAGTAGAAGACCAGGCTTGATTATTATTCCTGTAGTCTTCATAGTTTTGAATAGAGAAGATAAATATTCTTACTACCTGCTATCACTAGAGAACTAACAAATTCCAGCCCAAGGCAATTTGGATGGTGTTTGCCAGCATACATGGTGTAACATACCATGTCAATACAAACATAAAATTCATGGACATACTCAGGCTTAAAGAGACACACCCATGAACCTAGTGACCCAAGTGAGTTTTCTAGGGACAAAAATGAACTCAGGAGAACACAAAAAAAAAAAAAGATTCAAAAATGTTTGGGGAACAGCACTTAAGAATGACAAGAAATCACCCTATTTTCACCAACATTGTCCACTGTTAGGATAGCAGATTGCTCAGGTCTCTGTCTAGAGTTGTAGTGATGATGTTGAAAGGGTACAAAGTGGGTTCTGTCTATAAAAATTGAACCATTGCACAGCTATAACTGAACACTTTCATATGCCTAATAGCAGAAATACTGGGTACATGCACACCACCAGCCTGACTGAGGCTGGGCCAAGGCTTGCTCTGCCCCCTGCTTTGTGGGGGACATTCTTTATAGGACAATTGCAAGTCTTCATGGTGGATGTGTTTCTCCCAGGTAATAGCAGGATGGTCCAGACTCCAGACAAAATAAAAATCATGTGTCAACACTCTGGGGCACAAATAAATTCCAGCTGCAGAGCCATGCAATTATGGTTGCAGGAGCAATGTGAGAGCAGATCCACCAAGTCCTCCTCCTACACTGTCTCAGGGCCCACAGACAACAATCTCCTGCCCAGTGGCACCTCATTTTTTCCCATTGTGGCCATTAGGATTGTTTTGCTTCTGTCCAATTGCCTGTCCAGAGCCAATGAAGCTACCTCAGCACTCCTGGAGGAAAGGAAGACATTGCTCACTGATTTGTATTTTTCTTGCTCATAACGTGGACATATTCATACCTTCTTGGTGGGGCAGTTCCATTATCCACAACCCACGACTCCTTCAGCAAGGAGGAGGGCACACAGAGATGACAGAGGGTTGATTCATCATGAGGAAGCTCCCATCCTTTTCAGATCCTACCCTACTACTGCTGAGGCAAGTAAAGTCCCTTCAGAGGCTTCCAGCTCTGTGCACACTTGAATCTCCAAAGTGGCAAGATTAGAGACTCTTCCATGGGCTGAGAAATGCAACAGTATAAAGGAGGACCTGTGGTATTTTCTGGGGTCCCCCGTGACCTGAAGGAATGAATCTGACTCCATGTTCTCAGAAGGCTAATCTATCATTTTATGTTACTATATTATATTAAAGAATGCTATACTAAAACTATACTAAAGAATAGAGAAAGGATACAGACAGAAGGCTAAAAGATAATAATTAAAAACTCGTGACTCTCTCCAGAGTCCTGACACAGCCTGACCGTGATTGGTCATTAACTCAAAGCAATTTGCATGTTGGATAAACAATCTCCAACCACATTCCAAAGCAGCAAAACACAGGAGAAGCAAATGAGATAATATTGTTTTCCTTTTTCTCTGAGGCTTCTCAGCTTCCCAGGAGAAGAAATCCTGGCAAAGGGATTTTTCCAGAAAATATGACGGTGACAGAGGACCTAATATCCAAACCAAACTCCCTCCTCCACACTGATTGTTGCCAGGCTTGCAAGGGTTCCTCAGGAGTGAAGAGATAGATGAGAATCTTGACTCCATGATCAGAAGGCTGGATTTACTATTTTATGATATACAATACATTATGACTATACTAAAAGGAATAGAGAGAGAAGTTCAGAAGCTTGCTATGCTAAGAATAGAATAGGAATAAATCAACAAAGGAGCTCTCTCTGATTCTCCCAGAGAGAGCTCAGTCTCTGATTGGCCCTTAATTGTAACCATGCAACATGGGCCAATCACAGGTGCACCTGTTGCATTCCACAGCAGCAGATAACCATTGTTTACATTCTTTCTCTGGGATCTCAACTTCCCAGTATTTTAGGTGAAAATCCTAAAGAAAGGATTTTTCACAAAAGATGTGTGTGACAACTGATTTTATCACATTAGTCCCAGTTAAACCTTTTTGCAGCAATTATTCTTCTTCCCTGGCATGTGTGACTGCTGATTGTTTCCATAGGGCCAAGTCCCTTTCATATAAGGTTGGCATAAATCTATTTTGTACAGGTGTCAAAGAGTTTGAGAGGTTAAGTTTTGTCTTGTTTCGATTCCATGGGGAAAACATTTCAAAATTATCCAGAAGTTGCCCTACTATCAGTGAGAGAACAGAGATGTCCTGGACCAGGCAATGTTGTGGTGTAAGGGAGAGGGGATCTCCTGTGCATGTAACCGTGGCACCACTCCAATGTCCTGGAATTTGCTGCAATCACTACATCCCCTACAATTTGCGGGTCATTTCAGTATCGTAAATGATAAAACAAGATGTCAGGCATCAGGGAATAGCCTCCTGTGGATGTTAGCACATAACTCCCATTAATGTGAGCAGGAGCTATGCACAGGCAATGTGCTGAGAATGTACTCTCTGCTCTGCAGAGCACACTTGTCTCACAAGTCTGAGTCACCTGTGGTTGATCTCAGTTTTCTCCCCAGAGCTCCCAGTGAAGGGGGAGGCATGAGAAAGCTGGTGCACAAGGCACTAGCTTCAAGGCACAAGTGAAAGAACACTCAATGGGATTATCAGAGCTTACCCAGGGTGGAATACTTTACATTCAGGAGCCATGAACCCAGCCCTTCTTTTCAGTGTAAATGAGGAGTGGTGGTTAAGGCAAAGGGGAACAAAGTTGAGAGCAGAGAAAGAGCTTTTTTACTTCCCTTTTTATGGCCAGGACAGGCTGTTCCTTGTTCCTCAAGGCTGTTCCTTGTTCATTGAACCATTGGTTGAGGTTTACCTACGTGCTCTGAGCACTCACACCCTTTTCTGTTGAAAAACCACTCCCCTGTTCCCTTGCTGCCCATCCAGCTCACCATCAGTGCTCCAAGAGGATCTGGTCATGGAGAAACAAGAGACCCATGTAGCAAATAGAGAGAGAACCACTGGAGATGAATCCTCACCTGCGTGGGATGAGCTGTCACAGCAGAGGATGATTGAAGCATTGAACTGACACTGGGACATCCAGGGAAATTAATTCATTTTCTGTTCACACTTTAGGTTAATTTGGATTATTTAATCCACATTAGGCTCCTTTATGCACACTCTCATTCAGAATTAGAGTGCCACTAATTCAGTTTACAAAGTAAATTAAGCTCAGCCAAATTATGCTATGTTAAACTTGAATGAGGGTCGATGAAGAGATTTAATGTGGTTTAATTATCCACTTTACATATCAAAAATGCATAAAATAACACATTAAATGACAAAACCAGTCCCTAGAGCAGAAGGGAGTGAAAGCTGGGGCTCCTTCTCCCAGAAAAGACCACTGGATAACAGTCAAATGCCTTCTCCTTGGCTTGGGATAGCTCCTCATTAAACAGGAAGAATGGAAGCCTTTGAGCAGCTGGAAGAGAGAAGGTCAACTTCTTCTCTCTGCTCTTTGTCATGACTGTGAGACAACTCTCTGGAGATGTGATGGATCAGTTTCCTGGATGCTGAGAAGGAATTCTCTGTTTAGAATACAGACTGTGAATTTCTGCCCTATGCTTCTCCTGAGGATTGACACAGAAAAGCACCCAGCAGCTCAGTGCTGAAGGACTGAGAAGAGACAAAGAAACCACAGCATTCCAGAAGTGGGCTAGAAGATCTCCAAACCTTTGGCAGTGCCTATCCAGTGTTCCTGTAGAATGGGAGTGATTACAGGGAACTGAAAAAACAGCAAATGTAGAAAGAAGCACAAGAGAGAGAGTGGAAAGACAAATTTAACTTCAATTTCCAAAAATATATAAGCATAAGAGTTGAAGATGTTTCTATATATCTATGGAACACCCAGGAACACTGAGCAACATTCACATTTGGATTATTTTGCTGTTTAGATCAAATAATTTCTAAACCAATCTGATTCACTTTGGCAGAGCGAATGGAAGAAGAGCAGTAGAGATCATACCTCAGCTTCACCTACTTATAAGGTTTTGTATCAAGGTACAGAAATATGCTCTAGATAAAGCTGCTATTAGAGCATGCAAAACTATCTGGGAAAAATTATAAATTAGTATAATAGTAATCAGCAGCTCATTTGCAAGAAGGAGGTGTATATCAATAAAAAGTCTTCAAGGTTCTGACTGGGATGTCACACTATGCAATATTTTCCTTAACAACATAATCTTAATATTTGCATATTCACACACAACACCACAGAGGGAGGGGCCACCAGTACACCAGAACACACAGGGCTAGAGTTCAAAATCATCCTGACAAATTATAGAAGGGGTCTGAAAAACCAGGATGCAAATGAGCTTTTGTCCTCAATAAATATCAGTATCAGAGAGGAACAACAACTGCATGACAGCAACAACAGACTGGGGGGAAGATCTGCAGAGAAGGGCTGGAGGGCTGGAGTGGATCAGTAGCTAGATGTGAATCAACAGGGTTGTGCTGAAAACAGCAAACACCATGCTGAGGCAGGCAAAGAGCACCATCATGTTTGAGATGTGTGAAGAAAGCCTTCTGCTCTGTTTGCTGCTGGTAAAGGCTTCACTGGAGAACTTTTTCTTGTTTCGGCCGCTGTATGTCAGGAGAATTTGGATTAATGAGAGAGAGAGGAGATACAAATTTTAAATGTAAAAAAAAAGAATTGAAAAGAAAAGAAAATAAAATTCAATCCATTACAAGAAAGATAGATATGATTTGTGTAGACCAAGAACAGGGAAGACCAGAGAACAGAACATGGAAAAGTAGCACCTTGTAGTATTTGAAATTATTATAACAGGAGTGTTTAAAAAATTATATACAAAAGGTTTTGTTTGAATTGAAGAAACATACAGATTGAGGAACTGATTTGATCATTGTTTGGTCCCTCACAGTCTTTTTACACCAAGGGTTTTTAGGTTTGCTCCCATTTTGGTGGGACAATGTGACTTTGGTCAGATCACTACATTCCTCTACTTATCAATGTTTCTATATATTCTGTAAATATACAGAAACAAACTTTTCATCCAGTTCCAGGAAAATAAAACAAGTAACACACCTAGAAAATTTGTCTGCTCATGGATGTGCCAGGATGGAGCTGACTTCCAAAAACAGGAGCTGATCCACCCTACTATGGATAATAATAGTACAAATCAGGGTCCTCCAACTCATTTTGTACATCTGCAGTAATGAGAGAAGGAAGGTTTTGCAGTCTAAAGAGTTGTCTGGATTTCACCTTAAAGCCTCAATTCCTCAGAGAAAATTGTTGAACAAATAAAGTTCCTATAACAATCCCACACATTTGCAGCAAAGCAAGAACAGGTTCAAGACTACAGGAGTGCAGAGTAGCCACCAAGGTTAGGCACCACTGTAGCATTGAACCTGCACCCGACTGTTTCTTGCACAAAGGACAGGAAAAAATGAGTAAACACAATGAAAGGAGTATTGTTTATGTGCCAGCCCCATAGTAGCAACCATGAACTCTGGCTGATTTTGCTTATCATCCATTAAGGGAAACAGCTATAGGTCATCTCTGTGATTACCTAACACTCAGGAGAAGCAATAAAGCTCAGCTGGAGGTGTCACACTGCAGCAAAAAGTAAAGGCAGCCCAACTCTCATTTTTGTTTTTCACTACATTACTTCAGTTAACATAGTGCACTGTTAACATTAACTCCTGGCCATATATTGCTTTATAGATAGACAATCAATACTGCAACTGAAATATGATTTTGTTAAAACATCTAGGGGGCTGTATGCATTTAGCTTTCACACTATTTTCAGAAAATGAACATCAATATAAAAATAATGAGCCTCATAAAATAAAGCCTCGTTCATGTGGCTGAGCTGGCTTTTAAGAAAGAGGGCAGAGATTTATACTAAAGGCACCACAAAAGAAACAGCTTAGAACAACATTTAGCATCTCTATCAACCCCTCGAAGGACATTCAAGGCCAGCACTGAAACACAGTTTGCCTTTGCTCGCTAGGGCATCCAGTGGGATGGCAACAATTGGCAGGAGCAGTTGGAAACACCAGCAAGAGAAAATGGCAGCAGAGCCTTGGACAGGAATATAAAATTACCTCTTTTTCCCAGATCATCATAGCACGTCATGTGTCTCATTTTTGTAGTCAAGCTGCTTTTGCTTACAAAAGAACTCAATAAGTTCAGGAGAGCCCAGCCTGGACACTGCAGGGCCAGCAAAGAGGAGAGGGAAATCTGTGGGGCTGTAAGGGAGTTGGTAGCAGGGATGGCAAAAGAGTCCTCCTCCCCCTAAGTGAGCCAGATTCTTGGACAGTGGAAAACACTCTTGTCTTATCATCTGCAACTTTTGTTTGATTTTCCCTAGGACAAAACTAGCAAGGCAGGGTTGGCTTTGAAATGTGACAAAAAGGAGTATTTCATCTCTTTGACAGACAAGTGATATAACATGAAATTTCACATGCTGCACCTCAAAAATTAAAGAATGTGGTCATGAAAATGTGAGTGCCACATGCACAAGACAGTCTATGCTAAACTCCTTAAGACACGAGCTATACATCAAAGCCAAGAGGAATTAGGATATGTACATTGAAAATGACACCCTCTTCTTCCCATGCTTATAATTGTCAGGATTTCATACTACTACTTTTTTTTTTAAACCTTTCTGAAACATTTGCAGTGAATGAAGAGGTGACAGAATTCCAGGAAGTAATGTTGAAAGGGAAACCTGTAAAACAGCTGAATGACAGTAACCTGAATCAAATCAGATCGGGGACAGGTCCCTTTAGGATCAGATCCCTTTTAATTTATCTGAAGCAAGTCTCCCTCCATTCCATCAAGGTTTTTTCACAGGATGTCTTCATTCAGAAATGAAGGTTCCAGAACACTTTCCTAAGACATGAACAATCATCTGTTCATGGCTTTCCCTTTCCACTCATGGGACATCACAGGTTGGGATGTCCCTGTGGAAAAGATGATGAAATGTTCAGTTCAATTCAAGTTCAGTTGTGCCATTTCCAAGTTTCACCTCCTCTGCAGCTAACTCTGACCAGTAGGAAGCAGCACAAGAAGCTCTGCTCAAGATCAGATCTGAAGGGATATCAACTCATCACTGTTTCCCTGAGCAGCAAATCTGAGATTAAACATGGGCCCATGCCAAGGATGAGCAGAAGGTACTTCAGATCAGAAGAGCTTGAAGAAAACTGATTGCATCTTGCATATTGTAGATGTTCACCTGAGCTTGGTTTCTCTTTTTCTTTCTTTTTATGTGGATGGCTGATACAAATTCATGGAAAGTTTAGTTTGTTTCAAATGCAATAAGACATGCTGTGGTATTTTAAAAAAACAATTAATCATCTTGAGTTTTCAATTAAGGATGTGCATAGACTGAACAACTTGCCACCCCAGCAAGGCGGGAGGAGATGATTAAAAACCTCCCATTCTTTTCAGGTGTTGTACACTACCAGCTGCTTTCTTCTTGCCTCAGGGAAAGTCCTTTCATCTATCACATGTTGTGTTATGGGTGGATTATGTCATATCAAAGCCAATTACCTCATGTTATGGCAGCTCCTGACATAATGTAACATTCTTTGAGCATGCAGCTCGATGCAGGAAGATGCAGATCCGTAAGACCTAACAGGCACAGCACTGCCTGCACCGTGGGCTGGGTTTGGGTGCCAAAACACCTCCTAGCAACTCTCTGCCTCGTGTCCTTTGCAGCACACTCACTGCCCGGCCTCTGCACGGGCTCCAAAGCTGCTCTGAATAATCAAACATCATCTCCAAATCCATTTGGAGGGGAACTCTTAACAGCAAAAATCCCACTCCAAAATTTTCAATTTGCTGTTCAGGCACAAGGAGAAGCAGCGATGGTACAGAGATAAGGATGGAGGGAGGGAAAATGGGAGTTAGCCCAGGAACACAGGCACAAACACCTCCTTCAGAAGGCAAGCCAAGCAACAGCCTGAAGCCTGATGAAATCTGGGAGGCTGCTCTGTCTGTTTAATATTTGTTTACATGTTTCCTTTCCTTGTTTCATTTGCCCCAGAAAGGCAAGCTCCCAGGGAAGGAATTTAATCACTGTCTTACTTAAGAGCATGTAAGAAAAAAAACCTCCTGAGAGGATGACAAGGTTTCTATCCTTTCCTGCTGTGAGCACAAGGAGTGGATTCTCTCTAATCCTCATTTCTGCACTGTGCTCTCCACCAGGTGCACAGGGAACTGTGAACGTGAATCTCAGCCTCTCTCCCCTTCCATAGGTCTGACAGCTCAAAAATTACTTTTTCTTCCAGTCTGAAATCAGGCTCTCTTCATGTTTCTTCCCCACACAAAAAGATGTTAACTAAGCAGGACTAAGGACTAAGCAGGACTGCACAGATCTCAACCTGGTTCTAGTAGGACCCAACTCAACACATATCTCCCATTTTTCCTCTTCAACTCCCAGAGCTGGGAGTCCAGGGTGCAAGTCACTGCCTCCTTCCTAGCTCTGAGGAGCCACTAGATCCTGGCTAGCCAATCTGCTTGTAGATTTGGGCATCACCAGAGTTTGTAGGACATCAGTGATCTTCATCCAAACACCCAAGGGATCAGCTCTTGGCTCAGGTGAGTTTGCAATGGTAGGAGAGTAATACTCAAGGCAGGAGTAGGTTAGAAAAAGCATGCACCATTTTGGAGAAATCATGGGTACTTTATTCCTCACCCCTTTGACATTTTCTTTCAATGGTCTTTAACTCATCTTATCTGAAAGGATCCTTCTGTTTTGGTCTGGAACCAGAGATGACATATTGCCTCCTTCTCATTGCCCACACCAATTCCCATAAAGTAACTCTTATTCCCTTAAAAATTGCTCAAAAATTCTTTTGGTTGTTCTGCCCTTGTAGGGAGCAGAGGAAAGAACCCAGAGACTGGAAAATGTCATAGTTTGCCATGCAGATTTTCCCTCCCAAGCCAGCAACCTTTTCCATGCCTCACACACCCTACATATTTTATGAATTCCCCTGGGGCTGGAGATGTGGTTCCACTTATTTCTGCAGTATATAGCCCAACATGGTCCAATTGTTCCTGATTTATTCTGAAACATAAATATTAAGTAGTGATGTTATGACCTTTTGTTGATAACAACACCAGGGTGATGAGGATTTTGGCACAAGATGAGCAATGTGTCCTGGGAGATTTTCATTATACCCTTCATATTTAAATCACTCTACAAAAGGCCAGCTGAAGAAATCTGATCATTTTGAAGGCCTGGACCCTTATCAAAGAAACTGAGTCTCCTTCCTCTATCACACATACTTTATACACTCATGTCCTGCTCTGGCTGTTTTACAGGCACCACTGGCACAGCTCCAGGGAGGGAACTTCAGCCCCACAGCAAGGACTCAACTGGGCTGTCAAAGCCAACATAAGTCAGTGCTGCTGGGTAAAATCTCACCAGGCAGAGGCTGGGTGAGAACGGTAGGGACAGAGAATGATAGTCCATCTTGGTTAGTGGGTGATGTTACTGTGCAAAGATTAAGAACAAAGCTCCTCCCTTCAAGTTGTACAAAGACGCACAAAGGTTCTGAAGTGCCTTGAAGTGTATCTTAGGTCCTACATAAGATGCAAGGCAGATTTATGCACATGTTCAAGATCAATCCCTGGAAGAAGAACAGTATAGTGAGGTTAGCATGAGACTATGTCTAATTCATTAGCTGAGACAGGTAATCTCTTTCTTCAACACACCTGACTCCCATTGTTGTCTATACAGGGACATGAGGAAACAGTCTGAGTGCAGAGATTCACAGGATTTAAAATCCCATAAATCACATCCTCTATGGCATCCATTGGTTCATTGAAGTTTTGGTATTTTTGGCCAGCAGGATGCCGAAATTGGTGACTTTAGGGGAAAAGCTGAACTGAAGGTGGAGCACACCAGAAGCCCATACAGGTTTTGGCAGGTCTAGGGATAATGGTGAGAATGGAGTAAGCTCAGAAGATTTACAGATTTGGCCTGATATCCCAAACTCATCTGACCTTGCTAATCTTCTGCATTTCCACTATCACTTATGATAAAGGGGACCATGAATTAGATGGAATAGTTTTACACACCTTTCAGGAGCAAAAGGTTCTGTAATTTACGGAGTCTTTTCCTTCTAGTGGAACAGTAAGTGGCAAAACTATGGGGCCTTGACAGGTTCCATATAATATTAAAGCAAACAGTGAGATAATAGAAATCACATTTAACTGCCAATGCAGAAGAGAAAAGCCCAGCAGTTCTTATCTCAGCTTTATTGGTGCCTGTGTAATGCTGTTAGCTTTTACTGTTGTTGATACACCCAATGTCCATTCTCATAATTTGTGCTGTATCACCCAAATGAGAACATGAGAGGAATTTAGGTGCACCTGAGGCACAGGAATTAAGGCAGATGGAGAGAGAGCATCACTGTGTGCAAGCTCTTGCTGTGCATTAGAACTGGAGAAAAATCTAGTGGTATGCTTACCTGGAAGGTAGAGTCCCTTGATTTAGATTTTTTTTTCTCAGAGCCAGAAGCCAAAGCTGTACCATCAGGAGTGTGTGAAATAATGCTGATGAGAAATGGGATTTGTTAGATTGGGCACAGCACCACACCAAAATGCCCTTGGATGCCAGTCAGACCCCAAAGGTGCTCCAATTATTGAATCGACCTGCACATATCAGACCATGCTGTTCTGCTCAAAGGAAAAACTAAACCAGGTAAACGGGACAGGCAGAAAGAAAGGAGCAAATATATCTGCAATGGCAGCATGGTAAAGCCCTCTGTTCCTGAAGGGACACAAGTATCACAGGGGTGACTGAAATAACAAAACCAATTAAACCCACCACATCAGCAGGATGAACAGGATATTTAGGATAAAGACAATCCTGCCCATCTGACACAGGGCTAACACATCTCCACAAGGCCCTTTTTGACCTCTGCAGCAATTGGCATTGTTCAAACAGTAATCTTGCAATGGTCTCCTGAGGAGTCCCAGCTGATGGACTCATTTCCATTTAGATGCCAAAACAGAAGAGCATCTATGAACTTCATAATCTTGATCAGCTTCAGCCCAGGGAGCCAGAGACAACTGTTTCCATTCAAGCAAGAAAAACACTTGAAACATCAACATGGGGAAAACACTTAACGCCTTAAACTCCCAGACAATGCCCAGTGGCAGCTGTCATGTTTTTCACTCTCTATTTTTAGATTTGATAGGTTGAAAAGTACTTTTTACTGTAGGAACAACTGGAAGTGCTGAAGTACAGAAACAAGAAACCTTTATTGTCATGCATACAGGATGTGGAAGAAAACCAGACTGTAACAGTTGGTCATTTGATAGTCAATTCAAAAAGCTCAAATAACCTCCCATGATATGGAAATCTTTCTTCCATGTCCCCACCTCTCCTCAGATCATGTGCCCAACTGTGTTATGAGATGGGAACAGCTTTAGTACTTGCAGAAAATTCATGTGAAACCACACCATGTTTTGTATTCCATGCCGTGGATTACTTATAGCATGGCACATCAGCCATGGTTACAAAGTGACTGAAGTTTCTTGGAAATTCAATTAACTCTATACTTGGGACCCAGAGGGATTCTGGCTTTCCAGGAACCCCTCCAACCACCAACCTTCATCTAAACATGCCCACTCTTCTACATACAAATAAGAACTAAGGCAACCCTGTGGCCATCCCGGAGACTGAAGCCTGAGTCCAGGATTGAAATCCCAGCCGTGCTCCCTCACCACAGGATTCTTCTCTATGCCTGGCTCTCCTTTATTCACAGATGCTACAACCCAACTAGTTCTGCGGGACTGTGAGACTCAAAGTCCCACAACAGCATTTGGCTGAAGGATTCAGTTTTGTGGATTAGCAAAGAGCTGAGTGTGGGTGATCACACTCAGAAACCAGGATACAGACCTGGAGTGTCAGACTTGGGTATTTTTTCAAGACACAGTTGTCAGACAAACTATTAAAAGACTAAAGACTCAGTGTGGACAGCACCTATGTGCACATTTTTGGTACTAAGAAAAAGGGAGCTGTGCTCTCAGCACTCATCAGTGTTTAACTCTTTGAAAAATCAAGTTGGAGAGATGCTTGAATGGCTGATTTCTGCCTCCAAGTTTACACTCCAGGGTGCTTAGTTTTAGAAGCAGGTGTAGAGCAGGATTCACAAACATATGGCACTTTTGTAATATCCCAGCACCTCTTTGCCCTGCCCCTAACCTGTGGCACCGTGCAACTCGTCATCTTAAGCTTTGCCAAGGCATTTGGAACAGCTCCCTCCAGGTTAGCAGGAACACACCAGCTCTGTATTGATCATTTGTCAAATATCATGCACATGTATCTGCAGCTGGTTAAGAAGCATTTCCTCTAGAAGTCAATATTTATTCATTAACAACCTTTTAGCTGGTTAATTGAAAGTGACAGGATGCATTTTGCCTAACAGATTGCATTTTACTGAGTAATTTCTAATTTACAGTAAATATGATTGAAAATAAAACTTCATTTCTGGTATCAGCTTAAAAATGGTTTGTGCTTCCAACAATTGTACCACAGGGAATGGTTTAGATTTATTTGTATGTGCATGTATCTGAATTTTTTGAATTGCAGCAACTTAGTTGAGTTTGTCTCTTAATTTTGGGTATGAGAACATAGGGACCTTGTGGTGAAGGTGACAGCAAACTGTGTTAAAGAGTGATTAATCTTCTATTTCACCTTCTGGTCCTTTTTTAAGCAGGATTAGATATTTTCTTTTTCCTTCTTCCTCCCTGTGGCATCTTTTATCCATTTAAAAACCTAAGCACCTAGGGGTTAATATGCTCCAGATAATAATACAACAGAGATTTAAAAAACAAAAGTCAAATGCAGTGAACTCCGAACACTGCTTGTATTGTGGAAACACTTATAAATAGGCACAGAAAGGAATAGCTGGTGCAAAGAGTTTTTATTCTCTCAGCAACAAAGGCATGTGCCTCATTACTGTGCTGAGCTCCTGCCTTCCCCTCAGCTCCTCTCACTCTGGCAGGTGAAGAGCACGATCCCTTCTGCTTGAAGTGTGTACTACAGAGCAGGAGAGAGACTGAAGCCTCCCAGGCTGTGCTCCCAGCTCAGCCAGGCTCTTGTAGGGTGTGAGAGAGAGTCGGTTTTTCTTCCATGTCCCTCTGCAGATTGTTGGGGTACCCCCATGAACTCCATGCTATTGTCCTCCAACAAGGTTATACCAAACGTGTTCCATTTCTAAATAAATGGAAAAGGAAGGGTCTCCCCTCCACCCTGTTACCTACTTTGCAAATTCATCCTCAGGTCTGGATTTTCTATGGCTCATGTACTGACAAACTAGGCCAGGTTGGATGGGGGGCTCTGAGCAGCCTTGTCTGGTGGGAGGTGACCCTGATCATGGCAAAGGGGTTGGAACAAGATTATCTTTAAGGTCCGTTCCAACCGACACCATTCTGTGATTTTAGGATTCTATGAACAAGAAATTGTCCAGAGCTTGAACTCAGGAAACAAATCAGCTGAGGAGGCTGGCACTGGCCAAGAGGCTGCTTGCCCTTCACATGGGGGCAGGGGAGTCCCATGGCCCAAGTGACCTGAAGGAACACGGCAGGGAGCAGTCCATCCACCCTAATTTAAGTATCCAAATGTCTGAGACATACTCACCCTTGACCTCATTTACAGCCAACAGTGAGATGGGAAGTGATCTCATCCTAAAATAAATATCTAAGAGAGGTCAGAAGAACCATCCTTTAGAAAGGGTCATTTTTCTCCACCTAGAAAATGTAAAAGGATCCTGGAGTGATTTTTCCTGTGAATATAAAAAACACCTACAATTGCCAACTTTAAACTTCAGCACCACTAAACTCTTCCATTGAAGGTGTACCTAGAGCAGATAAAATTGCTCCAGCTTTTAATGGATTGATTATCCCAGGGAAGTCCTTTGAATCTGAACCTAAATCCACCAGGCAGCTCCCATGCAATGCTGAGCTGCAGAGGCAGCAGCTGCCCCCAGCTGAGGGAGGGGCAGGTGAAACTCTGATGACAGGTAGTCAGCAGAGCAGCACAATAAAAAGATTACATTTTTTAATGGAGATATTCCTCAGAGTCAAAGCCATGCTTTTTGATCTCTGTAGGAATGGATAATGAACTATGAAGATAATGCATGCACAACATTTAAGTACCAGGCAGAATTTGTATGCAATTTAATTAATCACTTTGTAGGGTGGGAGGGAAGATGTAATATAATTGCAACAGCCTTACATTTCAGCAGAGATTGATTAAAAATCGCTTTTTTACACTCTTACTCATGTTCAGACAGCAAGCAGCGATGCACCAGGGAAATCAAGGGAGGTTGTCTATTACAGGACATCTTGTCACCTGTTTTCTGGACAGGTTTCTAGGAGTCCCCCTTCTTGCAAATTAAGAAGGCTTTGCTAACAAATCCTGGGAGCATTTTACCCTTTCACATCCCATTACATGACCACTAATATCAGGAGTGGACCATAACAAATACCCATGTGTCAGTCCTACAAAAGGGTAAAATTCCTCAAGCCATGTTTCTTCTTTCTTTATTGAGGTCTTACTAATTTTCACCACAAGCCGCACATTTTTATGGTGAGTTTGTCAATAAGTAGATGACAAAAGCCAAGATCAAGATTCCTTCCTTCCTTCCTTCCTTCCTTCCGCCACTTCCTTCCTTCCTTCCTTCCTTCCTTCCTTCCTTCCTTCCTTCCTTCCTTCCTTCCTTCCTTCCTTCCTTCCTTCCGCCACTTCCTTCCTTCCGCCACTTCCTTCCTTCCTTCCTTCCTTCCTTCCTTCCTTCCTTCCTTCCTTCCTTCCTTCCTTCCGCCACTTCCTTCCGCCATTTCCTTCCGCCACTTCCTTCCGCCACTTCCTTCCGCCACTTCCTTCCGCCACTTCCTTCCGCCACTTCCTTCCTTCCTTCCTTCCTTCCTTCCTTCCTTCCTTCCTTCCTTCCTTCCTTCCTTCCTTCCTTCCTTCCGCCACTTCCTTCCTTCCTTCCGCCACTTCCTTCCTTCCTTCCTTCCTTCCTTCCGCCACTTCCTTCCGCCACTTCCTTCCGCCACTTCCTTCCTTCCTTCCTTCCTTCCTTCCTTCCTTCCTTCCTTCCTTCCTTCCTTCCTTCCTTCCTTCCTTCCTTCCTTCCGCCACTTCCTTCCTTCCGCCACTTCCTTCCTTCCTTCCGCCACTTCCTTCCTTCCTTCCGCCACTTCCGCCACTTCCGCCACTTCCTTCCGCCACTTCCTTCCGCCACTTCCTTCCTTCCTTCCTTCCTTCCTTCCTTCCTTCCTTCCTTCCTTCCTTCCTTCCTTCCTTCCTTCCTTCCTTCCTTCCTTCCGCCACTTCCTTCCGCCACTTCCTTCCGCCACTTCCTTCCGCCCCTTCCTTCCGCCACTTCCTTCCTTCCTTCCTTCCTTCCTTCCTTCCGCCACTTCCTTCCGCCACTTCCGCCACTTCCGCCACTTCCGCCACTTCCGCCACTTCCGCCACTTCCTTCCGCCACTTCCTTCCTTCCGCCACTTCCTTCCGCCACTTCCTTCCGCCACTTCCTTCCGCCACTTCCTTCCTTCCGCCACTTCCTTCCTTCCGCCACTTCCTTCCTTCCTTCCGCCACTTCCTTCCGCCACTTCCTTCCGCCACTTCCTTCCGCCACTTCCTTCCTTCCGCCACTTCCTTCCTTCCTTCCTTCCTTCCGCCACTTCCGCCACTTCCGCCACTTCCGCCACTTCCGCCACTTCCTTCCGCCACTTCCTTCCGCCACTTCCTTCCTTCTGCCACTTCCTTCCACCACTTCCTTCCGCCACTTCCTTCCTTCCTTCCTTCCTTCCTTCCTTCCTTCCTTCCTTCCTTCCTTCCTTCCTTCCTTCCTTCCTTCCTTCCTTCCTTCCTTCCTTCCTTCCTTCCTTCCTTCCTTCCTTCCTTCCTTCCTTCCTTCCTTCCGCCACTTCCTTCCTTCCTTCCTTCCTTCCTTCCTTCCTTCCGCCACTTCCTTCCTTCCTTCCTTCCTTCCTTCCTTCCTTCCTTCCTTCCTTCCTTCCTTCCTTCCTTCCTTCCTTCCTTCCTTCCTTCCTTCCTTCCTTCCGCCACTTCCTTCCTTCCGCCACTTCCTTCCTTCCGCCACTTCCTTCCGCCACTTCCTTCCGCCACTTCCTTCCTTCCTTCCGCCACTTCCTTCCTTCCTTCCGCCACTTCCGCCACTTCCGCCACTTCCTTCTGCCACTTCCTTCCTTCCTTCCTTCCGCCACTTCCTTCCGCCACTTCCTTCCTTCCTTCCTTCCTTCCTTCCTTCTGCCACTTCCTTCCTTCCGCCACTTCCTTCCTTCCTTCCGCCACTTCCTTCCTTCCTTCCTTCCTTCCTTGCTTCCTTCCGCCACTTCCTTCCGCCACTTCCTTCCGCCACTTCCTTCCTTCCGCCACTTCCTTCCTTCCTTCCGCCACTTCCTTCCTTCCTTCCTTCCTTCCTTCCGCCACTTCCTTCCTTCCTTCCTTCCTTCCTTCCTTCCTTCCTTCCTTCCTTCCTTCCTTCCTTCCTTCCTTCCTTCCTTCCGCCACTTCCTTCCTTCCTTCCGCCACTTCCGCCACTTCCTTCCGCCACTTCCGCCACTTCCTTCCGCCACTTCCGCCACTTCCGCCACTTCCTTCCGCCACTTCCTTCCGCCACTTCCTTCCGCCACTTCCTTCCTTCCACCACTTCCTTCCTTCCTTCCTTCCTTCCTTCCTTCCTTCCTTCCTTCCTTCCTTCCTTCCTTCCTTCCTTCCTTCCTTCCTTCCTTCCTTCCGCCACTTCCTTCCTTCCTTCCTTCCTTCCTTCCTTCCTTCCTTCCTTCCTTCCTTCCTTCCTTCCTTCCTTCCTTCCTTCCTTCCTTCCTTCCGCCACTTCCTTCCGCCACTTCCTTCCGCCACTTCCTTCCTTCCTTCCTTCCTTCCTTCCTTCCTTCCTTCCTTCCTTCCTTCCTTCCTTCCTTCCTTCCTTCCGCCACTTCCGCCACTTCCGCCACTTCCGCCACTTCCGCCACTTCCGCCACTTCCGCCACTTCCGCCACTTCCTTCCTTCCTTCCTTCCTTCCTTCCTTCCTTCCTTCCTTCCGCCACTTCCTTCCGCCACTTCCTTCCGCCACTTCCTTCCGCCACTTCCTTCCGCCACTTCCTTCCGCCACTTCAGCCACTTCCGCCACTTCCTTCCGCCACTTCCTTCCTTCCGCCACTTCCTTCCGCCACTTCCTTCCACCACTTCCTTCCGCCACTTCCTTCCTTCCGCCACTTCCTTCCTTCCGCCACTTCCTTCCTTCCTTCCGCCACTTCCTTCCTTCCTTCCGCCACTTCCTTCCGCCACTTCCTTCCTTCCGCCACTTCCTTCCTTCCTTCCGCCACTTCCTTCCGCCACTTCCTTCCGCCACTTCCTTCCGCCCGCCACTTCCTTCCGCCCGCCACTTCCTTCCTTCCTTTTTCACTTCCCTCTCTCTTTCTCGCTTTCTTTCTCTTTTTGCTCTTCCACAGACAACTGTAATTTCACCAGCTCTACCCATCCTAAGGTCAATACCCAGAGCTGTCCTGCCAGGCATCAAGGGATATATGTCAACTTTTGGGGTTGAAAATGGGTGTCATGGAAATGCTTCCACTGTGTGAATCCTTGAGGTGGGCAAGGAAATCTTTCCCCATCTGGAAGGATTTCTGCAAGGAAATCCTTCCTCATCCTGGCCATTCAACCCTCTCAATCCATCTCAACTTATGATCATAACTAATATACTACTGAGAAATCAACAGGGATAAATATGCCAGCCCTTTAATCAATTCATCAGCAGCTTTCCATGGCTTTTCCTTTAAAAATGAGAGGCTCCATTTCAACAATTTGCTTCCTGAATATCTCCCCTGAAATCCTGGTCGTGCTAACATCACAAGGCCCTGTGTGGACCAACAACCTCATGCAAGGGCACTGGTAGCTTGAATAGCTCGTCCAGGATGCTTTAGGGATTGAGACACCAGAGATGCCATTGGTCCATTGTGACATTACAGAGAGGGGTGCAGTGTGCTAAAACAGCACTCTGGGCTCTGTGGAGAGCAGTATTTCTGCCAAGTAGCACAGCCCAGCCTGGAGACAGACTGCTTTTGTTTTAAATCTCTCTGGCTGCACTTCCGTCAGGATGATGCAATCCTCGAGGCAAATTAGTGTACACAGGAATCTCCACTGCACTGGAATATGTCATCAGAAATAACAGGTTTAAATGATGTTTTATCAGGCCTATGACAGAGTCAGAGAGTCATCTGAATACAAAATGCTGCTCCTCTGCAGTAGCTCAGGCTGTGCCAGAAATCCAGACCCTGTGACTAGTCTTTGAGTCTTTGTTGTTCTTTAAATGTCCTCAGTATGGAAGGGGGAAAAGATAGGGGGCAAGCTGGGAAAGGCTGTTCTGATTGCAGACCAACTTGGGCTGAAGGTTAATATTATTCTTGTCCTGCTTATATTGGTCCCATTGCAGAAAAAGAAATATACAGCTTTCCAGCCTTTAAAGAGGTTTCAAGAATAGAGAGGGGTTGTTTTTTTTTTTTTTCTTGGAAATCTCTACATCTTCTCTCTCCAAGTCCTCCAGAAAAGACTAATGATAGACCACTGTTTAGGGCACAGGCTTGGAACAGGGGAGAGCAGACTTCAGTTGTCACTGTCACAGATATCCTGGGTGATCTTTGGCAAGTTGTTTAGGCTGGTTTTTTAAAGCTGATTTCAACAGGAGGACATGCCTGGAGACCTGAGCTTCAGATCTTGTCTCAGTTAGTCATCTCCAAATGCCTTCTAATTCATCTGGCTGTAAAAAAGCTACAATACAGTGCAAAAACAAGTCATATGGTGGTCCTTCACAAGAAACTCAGCAGCCAAGTGAGAAGTAAAGCCAGTGGGGATGCTCATGGTTCACACAGCCTTTGAAAGAATCAGTGTAAGAAAAAACTGTAGACATGTAAGTTGTCAGCTCATGAGAGGTGGTAATTCACTCTGGTTTGTGTCTCACAGACCCTCTCCAGAGTTTCCTTAAACAAGACAAACTGCTTCCCCTGCCAGCAGCCAAAAAGGCTGGTTTTCCTCCTGACATTGATTAGTCTCTCTAGAGCTAGGAGAGGCATCAACATATCCAGAGGAAATTAGAGGGAGGTGGCAATATGTTGCCAACAGAGCTGTAAGAAATTAGGAAAAACTGCCTGGGGAAACAAGCTGACTTATGTTTCTTCTTTGAAAGGTCATCAAGATTAGGAGTCTTGGGAAAGCTTCACTGAAGTCAGTAGAAAAAAATTACAAGTAGGGAAATTAATTTGGGCAGCAAGAAATTAAACACACAAAGAAAGAAACCTTGAAGTCAGTCAAAAAGGCTCCAAGAGGAAGATGCTGCTACCATTAATCCAGCTGCAGGGGTGTGAGAACTCAGGGGCAGGAAAGGTCTCCGTTTTGTGGAATAATGATGTGGAATAACACCTCCATTGTGTGGCATGGCTACACAAGATTGCTTGGAAGCAGAGCTGCAGCAAGATGGTCAAAGTACAAGTTTCACCAAGTGAAACTCACTGATGAGCAGACACAGTGAAAGCCCCATGCTCAGGCTGGTGAATATATAAACATTTAACTTGGGAAACAACTGTCTGCCCTGAATGATGAGGCAGGAGGTTGTTTAAAAGTCAGACAGACCAAAGAAATGCTGACTGACTTGCTCTGCTTCATCAAACTATTGAAAAAGCCAGAGGTGAGGATACCGGGCTTGTGACACCTCACAGCTCAGTACAGGGTCTGGAATGTAACCCTTGCACTCCCAAGCCAAGTGTTTCACATGTATGATTTCTTAGTTGGCAGGAGTCAGTATCCACACATCCTTTTCTTATTTTCTATCATCATTACTTTAAGAAACTCACCTTTCAAAAGTCTCACTGAAGTATATTTGTTTCAGGGAAGAAATTTCTTTTGAATGATGGGTGTTTCCTGAGTGGTAATTTCTTTGGAAGATTCCCATGAAGACCAAATTGTAACAGAAGTGGAGAAGAAACTGCATTTTCAAAGCACAGACCCACTGTGTGCTTTCAAAGAGAACGCTGGAAGACAGAATTTTCTCCAGAGTTTTCACTGGAGAAAGTGATCCAGGACAGAAACTTGGACCAATGTATATTCCAAGGGTCATTCCAGCTGGACTTCAGCTTTGCTTCCTAAGCCTACAGCAGCTCCATTACCCTATGTGGAGCTTAAAGCAGCAAAAACCATAAGAATAGAAAATGACCTTAGGCTGTTCTGATCATTTTCTCGAGAGATTATCAGTTATAAATAGACCATCCCTAATAGGAAATACCAAAGAGGCCCCTTCTCCCCAAGAAGGGCAGAAGAAGACTTTTTGCTCATCCCAGGGCAGTTCCCGGTTGGTGCAGGGTGACTGGCAGCACTGGAGCTGGATTATACCAGCTTGTGAGCCACAACCATGTGATGCTCTAAGAAAAGGCACAGGTCAGACGTCTCCCCTCTTTTCATCTTTCTGATTTCTAGCACTGCCTAAAAAAGAATTTGACACCAATGAGGTGTGAGACAGTATGTCAGAAGAGAGGTTGATTTAGGACAATTTGGGGTGGATTTCTGCATATTCAGAAAAAAAGAAAGGAAAAAATTTAAAATAAAAAAGTTGAACCTGGTCTGTTAAAGTTTGTAGGTAGCTTTGTTCTGGCAGGGACTGTAAATCAGCCAGCACCCAAGAGCAGGGTGTGGAAAGCTCTGGCATCTCAACACACTCTCCACCACTCAGCAGGATGAAAGAGCCATGTGCTCTGTCACCTTCCACTTCCAGATCCACATACCCAGCAATGAATGGGGCAAGCCTGGCAGAATAAATGAGAGGCCTCAACGTGTACAACAGACTTGATGCCTTCTTGAGAAGAGATGCCAACTCTCTTCTTGGGCAACTCAAATTACCTTCTCAAATGCTTTTTGCACATCATTGTCACCCATATGCATGAAAAATGATGCCTCTGAGCACGCACAATTGGGAGCAGGGAGCTTTCCCTCCAGAGCTCAGGTATTGCAACATTTCTTTGGCCTGACTCCTACCTGCCCTGCACTCTCTGGCCAGCTCTTGCCTCTGGGCACTTGCAGGAAAGTTCTCAGGCAGCTCCTCTCTCTGCATAGCACCTTCAGCTCTGATCCAGGGGATGCACAAGGGACAGGAAGCTCCATTTTCTGTTGCTCGGGGCATTAAGAAACCCCTGCATGCAGAGTTGGGTGGCATGATTACTAGCCAGTTTCTCTTCACAAGGCTGCTGTGTGCTATAGAGTGATTAGGGAGACAGAAGTACAGGTACCTTTGTTTAAAAAAAGGGAACAAACAAGAAAAACTGTTTGCAAAAGCTACTTTTGTCATCAAAGAGGAACATAATTAACATCCCTTTTATGTCTCACCAAATATGGAGAGTAAATGAGCACCTTCTGATCTCCAGACTTCTGTGTTTATTTCTCTATTTTGCTATTGCTGGGGGACAAAAGTTGCTTTTCCCAACAAGCGGGGACTCTCACAATAGCAGGCAATTAGTCAAGGGGCCCGAAGGGATCGAATCTTGTCAAGGGAAACTCATTTATACAGTCAGGTGATTAAGGCACATGATTGTGGCTGAACACTGCAGTGGCCTATTGAGACACAATTGCATGCTTGTCACATGCAATCGGTGGCATTGGGAAATCACTATTTTAACACAGGCATCCCCTTTTTCCTCCAGGAAACCAGAAAGTGCAGCAAATCAGTTTGTGGGGGTTGTGTGTTGTATTTGGGGTGGGATGGGGAGACTGTCCCTCTCCTGCTGCAGGGGAATGATGTTACATGGTCTGACTGGGAAGGGGAAAGGATTTGGCAGTGATGCTCCCTGTGATGTCTCTCAGAGTAATCACCATAATGTGTCTCACTTTAAGAGAGCTTTTCCTGGGAAGACTGAGGGTCTGTTTATAAATATTACCTATAAATAAGCCATGTTACCCCATGTGAGCTGCCCAGGAGCTATAATTAGGGCCGTGATGAATCCACATTGTTATGGACGCTCCTGACACCAAATATCAGGCCTTAAATTTCCATGAGTGCCAAATGCAAACATGGCAGAGCAGACACTCTATCCCATTTGTTGAAAATAAATGTCTTATTTACGCTGCCCTGGTTGTAATCTCTATCCCCAAGCTGCTATTATTAACTACCACGAGTTTTCTGGCTGAGCTGCATCGGACAGCCAAGCAGGAGACAAAGATCTTGAGGGAGGCAGGAATGTCATGGGAGAGGCAGGATTAGGAGCAAGCTTTACTTAGAGAATTATTTTCAAAGCCTGTGGATGTTTAGGCCTTTATTATCTCCCTAAGAGCAGCACGGTTTCTCTCTGCCTCCAGACACTGAGGTGTGACCAGCTGCTTTTGCAGCTTTAATTCCCCGTACACAGAAAGCCCAGGCAGTTTTTATGTGATCAAACAGAAATAACATTCTGCATGTTATATCATGACTGATATAACTCTGTTCATCCCATGCTGTCCATCTCCATTACCTCTGAGCCCACCCTCCATCCAGGTTGTGCCAGCATCAGTCTGGTTTCAATGCAGTCCTGCACCTAAACTTTGCTCCAGATGTTCTGGCAGGGGAAGAGAGCGGATCCAAAACCCTATTCATGCAGCCTGGAGGAAACTCAAGTTCAGCTCACCCTAAAAACCATGGAAGTGTTCAACTTAAGCCACCTACCCCTGGTGAAACAGCCTGAAGTTGGAGGAGACATGAGTGCTGTCACAGCTTGTACAGCTCATGGCTCTGAGCATCATCGCACAATGCAGACACCAGGCCTGAGCTTTGCCCTGGGGCACAAGTGAAGGTAATTTTGAGCATCTCGTAAAAGCCACCCTGAGCTTTTACCTGCTGACATTGGGAGCTGAAGCTGCAGCATCAAATGAGAAAGGAGAAATAATGCTGAAGGCACCTTCCCACTGTGTGCCAAACAGACTTTCCTCCAGGGTAATTTAAAACTCAAGGCTTATTATTCTTTGCTTAGGGAACCACCCCAATTAAAACAGTCTATCAATGCAAGCTATGAGCTTAAATATTTTCCATCAGGGGACATGGCATGAGTTCTTCCTTGAAAACATTGATCCCAGGGAAGCATTTCTGGCAAGGAGAGAGTACTGCTAAGTAAAGTCATAAAGATGGAGAAATCCAGAGTTTGAACTCACCTTCGCCCCTGTGTCTGCAAAACCTCTAACTGCATGCATAAGCACCTTGTTTGTGCAGGCAAATATGGGCTTAACATGCACAGCCAGGCACAATGAAGTAATTTTACAGTCACTAAGTACGTTCCAACCTCTGAAAATCTGTCCTCAAACATCCTTTACATTCCAGAGTACATCTGTCCAGAAGTCAAAGCAACTTCTGTATTTGCTCTTGTCATGAAATGCCTCCTCAGCAGAAATGATGCAGAACCATTTTTTGTCTTTCCCTTTTAATTTAGCTGGATTTGGAGAAGCTTAGAGCTGCAAATGGTGGCCACCCAGCATCTCTGAGCAGCCTTCCAGCATCGGGATGAAATGCTGCTCTAACACCACGCACACAGATGACAGATGAGTAGCTTTGAGAAGCTGACTTAAAACCTGCCTCCACAGCCTGGGGCTCTGTCTGCTGCTGAAGGCATGCAGGTATTCCAGTGGGACGTGCAGAAATGTGGGGTATCACCAGCCTGGGGTTGGCAGGTCAGGCTGAGGGCATGGGGAAAGCTTTCTCCACAGCTCATTTTTAAAACCCCTTGTCATGCACAACTCCCCTTTAGCTGTCATAGTAAGTCCCCAGAGGCCATGAGAAACCAGGGCAGCAGGTGGGTGTTTAGGTTAAACCTATGTGGCATGTTTTCATAAAGGCTGTACTTCTACCTGTTTTCCCCTTTCCTTCCCATGAGCTTCCTCCTGCTCCCATCTTCCTCCATCCTACTGCACTCACTGGAGAATTTAACAGACTATAGTAAGTATTTCCTCATCTTGCCTTCTACCTTCCCAATTTCCTCAAAGAGTCACAGACAAAGAGCCCCAAATGCAGCTCAAGCTGCCCTTGAAGTAAAGCTGCTGAGCCAAAGGCAGCAGCCTCATGGTGGAGGCTGTCAGACAACAAAAGCCCAGCCAGCCCTGGCAAACACTGGTTCAGGTCATGGTTGGTGTAGTGCATCCCCAATGACTTCTGTGCAAGTCTTCAGCTTCATGGTCTTCAAAACCGAAGTCACACAATATTTGTATATTCTCCCATGCTCAGAAAGAAGAGAAGGAAGAGACAGCAGATCTCGTATTGATGACCAGTTATTGACCCTGAGACACTGACATCATCAGAGCATGTTATTCAGGATATTTGAGCTCCAGATAAGTACCAAAAGGGATGGTAATAGTCCATTCTGAATTGATACAGTCTGTCCAGTCAATGCTAACTTAGAGCCAAATTCAATAAAGCTGTTTTCTTCAGAATGACTAAAGCTGACATCAGGCAAGGTACTAAACGCTGAGGAGTAAAATACCCAGGACACAAAGGGTAGATAAATTTGACTGGCCCGAGTTTTACTTTGAGACACTGGGCATGCTGCTCTGGATCTGGCATGGCTTCAGATCCCAGCTGAAGATCACAGTCAGACAAGGGGACAGAGACAGGCAGCACAGGAAAGTCCTCACCCCACTGCAGTCATTGGCACATGTACTATTAACACTGGTGGAGGCAGAATTTCACCCTTCTTCTATGGGTTGCACAAATTATTTACAACCAGCACTGGAAACCTGTTCATATAGATTTATTTTCTCAACTGCTGGAGTCAGAGCAATCCAGCCTGAAGCATCTAGAGATATTTTGATCGCCAGAAAGTGCAAAACACCTCTCCTGGGACAGGGCCTTTAGCAGACCATCCTGAAATTAATACTGGCCTGAAACCACTAGCCACTATGGGCTGCATTCTCCATAACTCTCCTCAGATCAACAACCTGACTCACAGCAAACAGTCCAGCTCCAGAGGAAACCAGCACATTTTTCTCCTTCTCCTGAGGATCATGCAGTCCATGTTCAGACAGCGGCTGGTGGGAGTTTTGGTGTTTAAAAATACCCATCCCCATCCTCTCTCGCACAGGCACGGCTTGTGTGCGATGATCATTTATTAAAGCTCCTGCCTCGGAGGCGAGCAAGTGGCTGCTCCAGGCGGGCTGGTGACGGAGGAGGTGAGCGTGTACCCACGCCTGCTGCGGTGTGATGGCACGGTTTGCCTCAGATACCCAGGGTTTCTCCCTAAAGATTCCTTCTCCAGGTGTGTCAATCATCCCTCCTTTCTACACTCTGACCCTTGCTGAGCACTGTCTGTCAATCCTGGCATTCCAGAAGGGCTTTGAGTGATTGGCAGAATTCAAAGGATGCCTTCTACCTCTGGGGGGACATTGGGCCATCCAGCTGTCATTTGTCCCTTGAGACCTCCCCACTACGCACCTGGTTGGTGGTCCCTGTGTTCCCTCTCCCTCTCCCCTGGGTAAAAGGGTGAGCAAACCACGCGGTCGAGAGTTCTGTTGGAGCTGTTGCTGGATTCAGAGGCCTTTGGACCAGAATAAAGATCTAGATCGAAACCCTCCTTTTGATCAAGAGTTTCTTTTCTGTTTCACAGGATCCTGTTTTATTTCCTTTCAGGAACGGAAACAGGATCTTGTGAAACAGAAAAGAAAGACTCTGGAAAGAAGATATGATCAAATGAAATGCAATTGGAAAAAAAACAAAAACAACCCAGAAAATCCAGAGATTTAGTGACTACAAGAAAGTGGTCTGGGAGGAAATGAGGTGCAGTGCAAAGGACCAAAAGAGGCCAAAACTAACTTCACAGATGTTGAAAAGCAGGCAAAAAAATCAAGGAGGAAGACACAATTTGGAGAGGAAGATATGAGGGACATGGCATGGATACTTAAAAAAAAAAAAGAAAAATCTTTGATGAAGGGAAAGCCATGAAAAAGCATGGCATACCATCAAGTGCAGGGACATGCACCAAAGCTTGCCCAAATTGATCCCCGTTGAAGGCCAAAACAGAAAAGAAGGACCATCATCAGAACCAACTCCTTTCCTTCACCATCGCCTTAAAGCTTCTCTGGCAGAGGGAAACCCAAGGAGCAGACAGACCCTTTTACAGGGGAAGCTCCATTCTGCAGCCACTGGAACTCCTGCATGCCTGGACTTGTCTCCAAGCACCCAGCTGAAGCTCCCTGCTAGCCAAAAGTGTCTCTGGGGTGAAACACCACACATCCAGCTAGCCAAAAGTGTCTCTGGGGTGAAAACATCACAGTTGCCACTATTTGGTCAAGCAGCAAGGGCCAGACAAGCTCAGGCACGTCCTGTCTGGCTATATTGGTAAATATTCCAATACACACCACCATTGGAGGTGTCTGCAGAGCTGTGCCTGGCGGGTGCTTCCTCTCCCTCCTGGGTTCCCATCCCTTGGAGCAGCAGCAAGAGGAACCTTGCTGGTGTTCTGTGGCTGTCCTCATGTTCTCCCTCCCAGCTGTCATCTTGTTTGCCCGTGTTATTCTGCCTCTGAGTTAATGGTGAGTCCTGACGTGGTTAAACGCTGACCCAGACAGGGGTACTGACTGCAGTAATATATTTTTATTATTTCTTTTGTACAGCGCTTCATTTACAGTGGTTCATATTATACCAGGAATCAGTTTTAAACACACTCCAGGGTCTCTTCTTCCTATTCAGTGCATCCTATTAATGCATCCTGAAAGGGATTCTCACATGCACACACTTGATGTGGTTGCTATTTTTTTCCCTTTCTTCCCTTTACCAATCTGCATCTCTCCATCCTGCCGGGGGATTAGGGCCATTGTTGCTATTTAAAACAGCTTTGCTTTGGTCTGTGCTCTGAAGGCTGGATGCTGGCCTGTCACTTTCCCACCTGCTTGGATAGTCTCTGCTTGGGCCTGAAATCCCTCATTATGTCCTTCACTTCAATGACATAGATCTGCAGTGGAATCAGGGCCATAAATAATAGGCATCCCGTGTGGTCCTGCCTCTGTAAGTACTAAATCAGTGCAGCTTTTGAACTGATCCAGTTGGCCCAGTGAAATTGAGAAATTAAGACTTTATCTCCACCAATGTACAGAGGGTGGGCTTTGTTTCCTCTCTAACTTAGAGCATCAGTCCTGAGCCACACGTGTACCAATAGATGCAACTCCATTGTTTGAGCTGCATCTCCGCTTCCAGCTGTTCTCATCCTGCTGCAAGATCTGGGATGGGAACTCAGGGGTTGAGAGTTAAGGAAACAGCAATCAAGGGAAAAGTTTAGGGCTTCTTCTATATCTATATATCATACAGATATAAGATATGGGGGGAAAACAGCTTCTGTGCAAGTTCAGCAAATCTGTACCTCTCCAGCTGTGACTCCTCTCGCATTCAGCTCCCTCCAGCCTGCACATAGAGGAGATGCAAATAGGGGCCGCCTCATCTTTATGCCACCTGAACATTAAGATGACAAGGCAATCTCTGATTGCAAGACTAAAGCATCTCTCTATCCTTTTAGTGTTGTTGGAGCAGTTTAGGAGACAGATCTGGGTGCTTGGGTCCAGCCCATTATGTTCAATGAAGCTGCATCCATTTGTAGCCGTGCTACATTTGACTCTTGTAAAACACATAGACATGGGGAATAAATGAGTTTATATAGGTCTTGGAGTTGTACACAAATGCACAGTGATCTCAGATCCATCTGCTCCCCAAGGCCTGAAAGTGAAATCTGCTTCCAATCTTATGTTTTATGCTTATTGCTGTCATGCTGTTTATACCCCTGAATGCTGCACATTCTCGTTTTGTTTAACATAAACAACAACTATGCACCGTCTGCTGAAACTTTGTCAACTGCCTCTTCCTTCTGTCTGGATAATGAAAAGACACAATCTAACAAATGCATCTTATTCTAACTGTTTGCTTCCAGACATAATACATCAAGCCTGAAGGTAAGAAGCAAGGAGAGAAAATTAGGTGGATTTGGTTTCAGTAGATGTAATTCAGCTTAGTTTCATGGAAGGCAGTAGAATAACACCAAGCAAGCATGAACCAACAACCAAAACCAGGGCTGTACCCTTTTTAGTCCTGTTCCTGACCATGCCAGTATGCCAAGCAGAGAGGTGCACTCCCAAGTTTGTAACTTATGTACAGACACTGGATTCACAGGGAAAATGTTCATTTTTGAGAAGATAAAGCACGACCTACATGAGAGGCAACCTTTCCACATCTGCAGTGTTAGACTTTACCCTGATATATATTGCTGTCCAATGCAGAAATACAGGATATGGTGGACCTTTAGCTATGGGATGTTGGAAGATTAGAATGCATGTGGCTTTTCTGCCCTGTGATATATAAAGTCAACACATCTGCAGTGGCCAGCGTGTCTGGGGAAACTGAAGTTATTTTTCAGAGTCTCTGTTACACCCAAATGTGCCATGAGCCACCCTAGAAATTTTGCTCTGCCTAATTAGACTTACCTATGGAAATTCCTCTCTTAATTTTCTTCTAAAAAATACTCTTACAACCACAGAGAGGATTTGAGAAACAATGTGGAGGGAAAAAACCTTCTCTGATTGTCATTTTCTCTTGGTCATCCGAACTGCAGGAATGTCAGTCCCATCCAAACAAAATGTCATTGCTGTTCCCTCAACAAAATGGCATCCAGTTCCTCAGCTGAGGCTGCAGAACTTTTTCATGAAGAGTAACAGCAAATACAGAGAAAAAGAAAAGAGAGAAAGGAGAAGAGACATTGACAAACTGATTTTAAACTCACAATGTGAGCTACAGTTATAAAACATATGTATCATCTTAGCTTCTGTCATGCTAACTGTGCCAAATTCAGGGAGAAAAAAAATCTACTAAAAAGCTCAGCAAAGTCCCATCCAAAAATATAGAGCCTGAAAACTTTTGATTTGGCATTTTTTTTCCTTTTCATAACACACTCAGCTTTGCAGCTGCAACAAACCTAGTTGCCTAAAATTATTTCCACCATGCATTTCCCCAGCTTGTAATGGCTGAAATTAGGAAAAAGGACATGGATTTGTGCAGGTCCCTTCCCTTATTTACCCACACCTTCTTTCATGCAGGACTTTTTCTGAAGTTTTTTCTGTTGTCAACAACCATCCCTCAGTTTCCCCCTGCTAGAGCCTGCCAATCAAGCTCCGCTGCATTCCTGAATCTTGGCATCCTTAGCCCAAAAATCAGAGCATCTCTGTGACCAGACATTCACCTAAAGGACTTTCAGGTCCTCCCTGGAAGCTAATCATCAGTCAAATGCACACTTCTACAGAAGCAGGGTAAGAGAAATTATTATTACTGTGTAATAATAACACACCCAGTGCCACCTCTGTGCAGGGAATTCCTGCTCTGCCAGTGCACTGCACAAACCACTGTCTTTGGCTTACCACAGCCCCTAGGCAGATTGCAGCAGAGTTTAAAACACCCTCAATGGGTGGAAAACAAACAGGAATGAGCTATCAAAATGTTTCACGTTTTAGAAACCTTGAACTTAGAAAAAGTCAGGAATGATGGGGAAAGAAACAGCAGAAAGAGTCACAGTAACAATAATTACTGCTATTGATATCTATTAAATAATCAGTAAAACATAAAGCATTTACACACAGCTCTTGTCTCAGCTGTTTGATCTTTTCATTTCCATTTTTGAATATAGAAAAACTTGTTTTGCTACTTCATCTCCTGAACCAATCCAAAACATATGCAGGGATGCCACACACACAAAATAAAACTAGCACACACATCCTCCACCAGAGACAACCCGACATTTTCAAACCTAAAAAAAAAACCAAAATAAAATGTGAGTTTATCCTGAATGTGGGTGAGTTCTCATTTCACTGAGACAACTTTCTGGTGAAAATGGTTAAATAATCAGCTGGGAAACCAAGAAATAAAGTCACTAAAAATCAGCTCACTGAAGGATATCTGCCCCAAATTTGACATAATGCATAATTTTCCTGTGCATTTCACTGCACTAGCACATCTCTACAAGCCATACATTCAGGGCAGGTATGGACATTCCAATAATAAGAATGATCTAGGTGAAGATGTCCCTGCTCATTGCAGGGGGGTTGGACCAGATGACCTTTAAAAGTCCCTTATAGCCCAAACTCTTCTATGATCTATGTGCCACAGGAGTAATAAAAGCAAGGAGTCAAAAAAGCCCTAGCAGGTCATCAGAGATATAAAACTCCTTGCTTGGAGGGATGGGGGAATGAGAAAAAAAAAGCAAAACAAGGATTTTGTAGAAAAGTTTCTCTGTGATTAAGTTGTTCTGTAACAGCAGGGTTTTTTTGCATCTGCCCTGGATAAGAAGAACTGGTCAGGATGTGGGATGGGAATTAAGCTGGACTGGAGGACAGTCCAGCCTGATGCCTTCCACAAGAAGCCTATTCATCTCAAAAGAGAAAAGAAATGCAGCTTGAAGCCAGGAGCCTGACCCTCAGTCCTTCCATTTCTATTTTCAGGTATGTGTAAGAGTGACCCTTATATTGGCTAAAACCTGTGATTGCTGAGACCACCTGGGAAGCTCATGGTCCCTGACACAGAACTTTGGTTTGGGAGTGCAGGGACAGGCTGAGGAAAAGTTTCACACAGGATGAGCTCACCAGGCTACCAAGGTTTAGCAACAGTCAGTGCTGTGCACGTTTGTGCCCCGTGCCCCAAATTTTGAGCTCAGAATCAGAAAAGGATGAGGTCAGTTCCTGAGACAGCACCCCAGGGCTGGACAAGTGGCAAGAGCTGAGGTGATACTGTCATAAAAGCTCCTGCTGGGGGCTGTGTTTGCTGGCAGCAGCACAGTTGCATTGCTCATGTCTGGGAGTGTTGAGAATGAGAAATTTTCTGTAACAAAGACCCAGCCTGAGCCAAGGTGCAGAAGGAAAAGAGAGGCTATAGGTACAGTCTGGCAGCTGACCCACCTGGTGAAGACCTCAACTCAAAGCCAGAGGCCACAGAAGGGAGTGTGGAAGGTGATAATCAGGCCCACAGGAGACAAAAACATAAGCATTTTTGGGGATGGATGCACTAAGACAAGGCAGCCATGAAATAAAAGATCCCAGCTCTGTCTTTCCCTGGTTATTCAAGGAACAAGAGGCTGCGCAAGGTGAGCAGTGAGGGTGGAGGGAGGAAGGAAATGCATCGTGGGAGCCCCATGGAGTGAACCAGAGTAGTTCATTACCTGGGGTGAAGCAATTGCTGGAAAGTCTCCTGTGTTTGTAGTATTTTGTCACAATGAATATTTAATTAGGCCAAGTCATGGCTGGCAGTTTGCAGACACATTCTTGCTGCTGCAGAGCCTCTATGGAGATTGGGGGATGCACAAAGGAGTCCGCAACCTCAGGGCACTGCTTCCACCCAGGGCACTCCCCCAGGCAGCTAAACCCTTGACCACTCCCTTAAAAACCTGACTTACAGATAATAAATACAAGTGAGCACCCAATAAGAGAGTTTCCTTAAGCCTAAGCCTTGCCAAGACTCAGAAATACCTTTTTTATTTTGGCTGAAACAAGGTGCGCATTATAGCTGTGAATGTATGGCTGTAAGAAGTTGGGTAAACTGCTTGCTCTTGAAGAAAACTCTCAAGAAGCTTCATTACACTGAAAACCTCATTAGTCCTTTTGATTTCACAGTGGGAAATGTGACAACCCTGTGCAGAGCCAAGGTTAATGCTGTCCTGCACAACTAGATGTGGCTGTGGGGACCAAACATCAATACTCTCAATAATCAGAACTCAAATCTGGCCATGGAGGCTGGTTTTGCCTCCAACACATTAATTCCAACTTTTCACATTCACCAGCCTTTTCAAATCAGGATCTTCAGAAACATGAGTGTCTCATTGTCCCCCTGGCATCCTGAAACACAACCAGCCCTGAACCACCCAACACTGGCAATCAGCACAGGTCTGCAGCAAAATGGCATCTGACAGCACCAAGGAGGCCGAAACCTCTGCCAAGGGCAGCCCAGGGATGGTGGACTTCAAGACTCTGATGGGACATGAGCATTGTCCAGGCTTCCTGAGAAATTTACTCATGGCAAACACAGAAGTGCAGGATAAATAACTTTACTCTTAAGGGATCAATGTCTTCAGAGCAGCTCTCACAGAGGGGTAAATTTCAGGCTGCTCTTTTGTTTTCTCTTATCACGTTTTTGCTGTTAGAGGTGAAGGGAAGTATCTTCTTCAAGGAAAAAAAAATATTAAAAATAGTCCTGATGTCATTCTCTTGGGCTCACATCTTTCCTGTGAGCACATATACCTCAGTCATTCTGTCATTTTCACTGATACCAATGAAAGGACAAATTAAAAACTGATCATTAAGTCACAGGCTCACTTGATCCCTTTCCCACACGGAAACACTTGCTTATTTATTTAAATATTCCCTTTTTTTGCTCCATCCTCCAACATGCCATTACACCCAAGAAGTTTTAAAAAAACCCTCCAAAATCTGGGGATTTTTTTCTTTTTAATTACTTGGAATTACCTGGACTACTCCAGCTCCTGCTGGGGGCCTCTCCTCAAACTACACCATGATCACCATCACAGTGAGTTTCTACTTTTCCAAACACTCAGCTCTTCATGCCACTTTGTCTCAGTTTTGAATTCACAGCAGGTCTTTGAAGGACGAAATTAACTTTAAGATCCTTTAACACAGGTTTGCTGTTACAGCCCATTGGGATTTAACTTATTTTTCAGTGGATGAGCCATTGGCTTGCAACCATCTTGTGCAAAACAGCTTCCCTGCAGCATTAGACCTGGCAGAGAGATGTCTTAAAAACTGCCTTTGCCCCAAATAATCAGCAGGGCAAGAGACCTCAGCCTAGCTGGGGCTTCAACAGATGCATGGATGTGTTACCATATTGAAACAATTCCCATAAATGTTTGCAGCAAGTGTGGATCCTGACACTGACAACAGCTCATGCTTCAAAATGTCTACCTGTAGGCTCACTGCTTCCCAAGTCTTCCCTTGGCCAGGAAGGGGGAAAAAGGCTGAAGTGGGAAAAATTCCCCATTTGTTTGGCCTTGGAGGCTGCATCTGCTTGTGCACAGCCTCTCACATGCTCCAACACTCTGTCAAAATGCTGTCTGAGCTCTTCCACCAATACTTCACCTGTCATCAGCTGGACTAACAAAGAGCATCTTCCCTCCCACCTCAGACCCAAATCTCTGCTTTTCCTTCTGTTTTTCCATGGGTTTTCCCGGCAGAAAACATGGGGTATGTTAAAGACCCCAGAAGATGGCCAAATCAATGAGACAAAGTCACAGAAGAAGTCAGAAGAAGAGCAGCACAGAGAGGCCATGGTCCATCTGAAGCCTCCCAGCCCTGTGCATTAACCACAGTAAGCCTTCCACTTACATCTTGTTTTATCCTTTAAATGCTGGAGGCTGTTTAGTGTCTTTTTTATTTTTTTTACTTTTCTTTTTTCTTTTTTTATTTTCTGTTCAAATATTTTACTGGCTACACTGAAAAGAGAGCTACAAACAGTAGGGGAGAATCTCTCGTGGCCAGAATACAATGAAGCGCATAAGTGAGGGGGATTGCTCCTTACAATGCTTGAATCAAAGATAAACATGAAAAGAGCTACCTCCTTAGAGCAAAAAACAGAACAAGACACCATTCCCAAGGGGAGCAGTGATGTCTTTAAAAAATAAATCAGCCACCTCAGAGGTCAGAGTAACGTGGGGAAGAATATTTTTTTCATCCAGCATCTCACCTGAATTTCAAATCCAGGTAATTTGCTGGCAAACACAATTTGAGAAAAACATTGGGGTATAGGACTCACTGCAGAAACAAATCTCTCTTCCCAGGACCCCAAAACACTGCACAGCCCTTAGGTAAGGAAACTTCATAATACCCCTCACTACTGGCTGCAAAGCTCTTGCTCTTAAAATGATGCCATGCTTATTTTGGGCTGACAGACAAACAAGACAACCACTGGCACAGTGTGATCCTCAGCCCTCTGGAACTCTTTGGGGCCACTGTGGCATCCAGCACTGGCTGTATCCCAGAGAAGAGAGCAGACCCTTTCCCAAAAGCAAGGTGCATCTGCCTTGGGTGCCTCCTGGCAGACCTCTAGAGGGCACAGACACACCCTAAATCCATAAAACATCCAATCTTAGGAAATTAAGAGCCACAGAGACAAGGAAAGGCACTCTTAAATCACTAAGGGCAAAGGTAAAGCTCCCTTGGTGCCCTCCAAGGGACCCCATTGTCACATGTGGAAGTTGCCAAAGCCTCCACAGCATCAGACTGAGTCTCAGTCCATTTCTACAAGCCCCACGAGCTCTTCTCCTCAACTGGGATCTGCATCAGCAGACACAGGTCCCACGGTCAGCAACACAAAAGTCACCCTTCAGCCCTTGGGTTGGGTTGAATATGTTCCTGGAGAGCATGGAGGGGTTCAGGAGGAACTGAAGACCATGATTAGAGCTCAAGAGGCTGAGATCATTGCTCCACTTGGATTTTTCCAGCCAAGTTATGCAAGTGGTGAGGTGTAGGTGTGAGGAAAAAAGAAAAGTAAGCTTGAAATGTCTTCATAATGAATCCCCTCTTCTTCTGCCCACCTGCAGAGAAGGAGCAGCATGTCTCACATGACTCTGTCTGATAAACCCCAAAATTTGGGAGCTTTTATTTGGTCATAGGGTAAAAGAGAAGGCATCATAATAAGGGTTAAACCCCAGGCTGAAATGGAGTGGTACCACAGGAAAACCAGAACAGTGTGCTGAAAGCTTCAGGATACTTCTGGAGCCCACCTTGTTCACTTGCTGCCCAGAGAAGATGGAGGGTTAAATATTTACTGCCCTTTGATAAAAGCTTCCCATTGCTGACTGGTCCTGTTCACCATGTCAGGGCTTTGCCACCATCAATTGTAGATGTCAAATTTTTTGACACTTACATGCAGTGCAACTGCTCTAAGCACATGGGTTCTGCTGCTGCTTTCAAAAATTTTATTTTGATGGGGGAATCAGCATGGCAGAGAGGCAGGGACAGACTGCCCAGGACAGACACTGTGGTGTGCTCAGCTGCTACAGGCACAGCCCAGGCAACACCAGCTCTTGCTGAAGAAAAGGATGTTTTGGGGGAAAAAACCCAAAAAAAAAACTATCAGCGGGGAAGGAAGCATGAGAAATAAAATGAGCATGCATAGAAGGACTGAAACAAAGCAGAGCTCCTTCCAATGGTATTCCCCTAGAACCCAGAGGCAGCCACAATAGAGGGGAAATTGGGTGGTGGTGTTTTTCAGTGATTTTTCCTTTGAGGGAGAAAATCAAATTGATGTATTTCCCAGGGAGAGGAGAAGCCCACCATCAGCACCAGAGGAATTTGATTGTAGGAGTGATAAGAGAACACTTTTATTTTTTTACTTGATTTGAGGACATGTCTTTCCCTGAAAAAGGAAGAGAGATTATGTTGTTAAGTTACACCAAATCTCTCCTGGGGTCCAGTAAAAGCCTTCTACTGGCACCCATGATCTGAGTATGGGTCATTTGGGATGTATCACAGCCCAGCAAAGCTCCCCTGGCTGGGTACAGGCCAGACACATTTGGGTGCCCCATGGGACCCTTGTGCTTTACATTTGGAGTCTGAGGAGGCTCAGCCTGTGTGATTGCTGTGCAGGGTGTTTTCGGACAATTTGTTGTCTTTCTGTGGAAATGGAACCTTTATGTCTTGCTCCCAGAGCCAGAGCAGCCTTCACTCTTTGACACATCCCTGGTTGCCTTGGCACTTTTCTCAGAGCTCTGTCCTTGTGTGTGCTACAAATTACTGTTTATATTTCCTCTGATTTGTGTTGGACAAGGTGAGCAACACTCAGATTTCACCAAGGTGTGTAACACACAGGGGTTAGCGCAAAAAAACTGCTTTAGACAACCGCAAGAAAACATCTCTATTATATTTTCACCTGCCTCCAATTCCAGCCTTTCAAACACAAAGCAGATAGAAAAAGGCCTCTAGCAGAGGCTGGCCTGCCTCAAAAACAACTCAATTTCTACCAGCAGTGGAAAGCTGCTTCTGAACCTTGCTTTTGCAATACAGGTAAGTAACACAACAGAAAGCTGAGCCACCACTGAAATATGATAAAAGGGATAAGGGCCAACATGTGCTCAAGAAGGTGTAAAAGAGTGTTTAGGTCCCAATATCACTGGACATTGAGTCTGTGTGAACAACTGCAAAGATAATTTAGCCAAACCACCAGGACACCTCTTCTCCCATGCTTCTTTACCCCCAAGAAATATAGAAAGAAAAAACAGTTTAGGCATGTTTATGGCAAATTCATGGCTCTCGTTAGATTTTCAGTAGCTCAACAGGCCAAACATGGGCAATTCATACCCCATGGCTGAAACAGAAAGCTGCTGCAGGTCAGGCTGGCTTCTCATGGAAGAGTTTGCTGAGTTTGGTCTCAAAAAGGATTAAATTGTCTTTGTGCACGTTCCATGTGGCTACACCCTGCTGGGGTGAAGGGAGACACTGGGCCAGAAGTTTTCATATTCTGCCTTAAAATTCAATTTTGCTTAAATGGGTCCATTTTAGAGGCAACCTGGGACTGAGTGCCTGTCAGAGGCACATTTTTAGCAATGTCATCGTTTGCAAAGAGCACTGGGGAGGCTCAGCCACAAAACACACATTCACCCAATGTCAAGGATGCCCAAGACTAAAAGCAAAGCAGCTCCCAAAAGGCACCAAGCTCGTTTGCCTGAGGCCACCCATTCGGGCTGCTGCAGGCGGCCGGGTTCCCAAACAAGCACGGGGCTGAGGGAGCAGAAAGGATTTTGCACGGTTCATGTGTCAGCCACGGCTTGCAAAGGTCAATCAGTTTTTCAGTGGGACTCAAAGGAGAGCGAAAACTGCAGCTGATTAGGGGAAAGGGGGGGAAGGGGAGAAGGAATCTGCGGCCGTGCCAAAAGCTTTGTAAACAAACTTCGCTGCAATGTTGCAGATGAAAGAGCAGCGCCTGGCGAGCGGGATCCAGCTCCCAGGCATAAATCAGGAGCTGCTCCAGCAAAACCAAGGAAGTCACGCTGGCACAAGCAGGAGAAGAATCACCCCCTCCTGCTGCTGAACAATAGCCCTGGTCCCCCAAACACGATTCCCTTTCCCACACGGGAGCAGAGCTCTTGGGTGGCAGCACGGCCGCGGTGCAGTAGTCAAGGCCCCAAATGCCAGCCCGGGTTTGGGAAGCGAGGCCACGTCCATGGAGCAGCAGCCAGTTCAAGAGGAGGGGGCAGTGGATTCACCTCCAGCTTCTGGATTTCCTTTGTTCCTCCTCTCAAATAAATCCTCTGAATATGCGGGGATAGGGACAGAGATAGGGAAAGGGCGGTCGTCCCGAGAGGAGATGAGCAGCAGCACAGACTGCGGCTCGCTGACAGCACGCTGAGCCGCAAGCCACTTTTTACACCCTTTTCAATAAATATTAGCTGGAGGGGGCTCTGCTTTTTCCCACTCTCCTGCCAGCATGGCCTCTTATTGTTTATTCTCCCCCAGCAGTCCAGGCCTTCTTGTTAATGTGCTGTGATTGAGTACTTGGGAGAGGATGGGGTTTGGAGCTGGCTCCCGGCTCCCTTTGGAGAGCTGTTTACTCTTTGGTGGTGCCCATGGCCCGCTGAAGACAGCGCTCCTTCCCTCACCCCTGCTGTGTCCATCTGCTTTGTCTGCCTGTTTTCCTGCTGCCACCGGCAGGCAGCTGGCCTGCGCATTTCAGCTGGCTGTTCCTAAACCCCTGGAGGAAAAAATAAAATTAACCCCGTAAAGAAGGAGGCTGGGAAGGATGGGGAGGAAGGAGAGAGAGGAGCGGCTCTGCTGGCCAGTACTGCTCCCCTTCCACAGCTGCCTGCAAGGACTGGTGCCAGCACTGGGCTGAGCCTCAGCTGACATCAGGATGCTGTTGGCACCAGGTGAGGATTTGGCTGGGTTTTTTGTCTTGTTTTGCATTTTATACCTCCAGCAGGCAGCATGCAAGCACAAGGTTTCAGCTCTTTGTGGGTCCTGAAGCCACTGTCTCACAGCAGAGGTTTCAGACTCCATTTCTCCTGGCCTTGCTGCCATGCTGTGAGTCTCTGCTGATTCCCTGGCTGAAGAGAGCTCTCAGCCACACCTGACAGCCCAAATCACCAGCAGGCACATTCCCCATCCTTTCCCCACAGCAGCCCAAAACAAGAACATGGCAATCAGACTTGGGGCCAGGGCTGCTCCCACATATTGTCCCCTCCACTGTGCTTCTGTCAATACCCTATCAAAATCCTTCACATTGGTGCAGCCAGTAGGAGTTCACAATTGGTTTCAGGGACCCCAAAGATTTTTCAGGGCAGCTGTGACCAGAGTCAGTCAGTACAAGCCATGGGGTGGCAGTCTGTGAGAACAGAGATATCCTGATTGATGCCTTTTTAAAGCCTGTTTCTGCATCCCCCCAGGAAACCAGACCCTTGGAGTTCAAGTGAGGGCCAGGGTGTCTCTGTCGTTTGCAGCATCACTGGACACATCAGGGATTCCCAGTCCCTCAAGGGCTGTGCTCTGCCAGCAGCCTCAGAGGTTGCCCTCTGACCCATGGGGGCATTTTGTGGCAGAGCCAAAGATCATGTGGAGTTGCTGACTGCATGCTGACCCTGCAGGGAAGGTAGGAGACATCTGACAGAAAGATGGAGCAGTGCCTGGAGAGCCCAGTGAGGGTCCTGATATTTGGGTACCATGAGAGGCCAGGCTTTCAGCTTGTCTTTCATCAGAGCCTCTGCCACCAGAGTATCCAAACCCTTTGGTCTATCCCAAAACCCTCTCAAACACAGCTCATTTCTGCACAGTCTGACCTGATCTGGGAAGTATTTAACTACTAAAAGGCAGAACTGATCAGCAAGCTAAGATGATAACCTGCTGGGTTATGCAAATACATACCTGTGTCCATGCTCCCACCAGGCAAACACAGCAGCTCTGGGCATAAATACACGTGTGACACATACAGAAATCCCCACAGCACTCTCCAGCTGAGGGTTACTCACACAGAGCTTTCCCCACATCTCTCTCCTCAAGCTCTGAGTGGCAACTGGGGCCATTCCTGGCTTGCATTTGACCTCCCTCAGCTCTGCAGACATAAACAAGGTCTGCTCCTCTTTGCACACAACACTCCCAGCTAACAGGAAAAGCAAGTGGAACCAGAAGTTAGCTACAGTTGTCAAGCCAATATTATATGCTGGGAAAACCAGCAGAAGTTGCAAATCTCCAGGGAAAACTGCAAGCCCTCCTGCACACAGACTCCTATGGATAAGTAGGTATCCAGGCTCTAGCATCCCCCAGAGACCTCAGCTGCTAAGTCTGCTCCCTGGGGAGCCCTTCAAAGCTTGTTTTCTTCTCCTTCACACCCTAAACCTGTGGGAGGCAGCGGGTTTAGTCCCTGCTCAGCCACACCTCTGCTGCTCCAGCAGGCAGCCCTGGCAGGGCTGTGCTTGGCACAGGTAAAGCAGATGCCAGGTGCACATCAGTGGGGAGCTGCACCTCGGGATCTCACATGTGCTCGCTGGAGCTGCAACCAAAACCCTCTCTGCAAGATGTGCCCTCCCACTCCCCACCCATCTCTGCAGCAGCAGCTGGGAGAGCAAAGCTGCATTGCCTGTCTGGCACGTTTGCCCTTTCTCCAGGTGTGCACAGCTTTTTTTAACATTAAAGAGAGATGCTCCAGTGCCTCCAACAGAAAATAGATACCCCTCATTGTTTGAGACTATAGTCATAAAAGTCAAAGTTTCTGTAAATAACAATTTCATGGATGTTCTGCTGTTGGTCTGGGTCCATTAGAGACACTTCTTTTTCTTACCTTCATTTCCTCTCTGTTCTTCCAAATAATTGGCTTTGCTGGTGCCGATTCCATGCTGCTGCCCCTTGAAAATAGATGTAGGTGAGAGAGGATGAAGATGTTCACTCTCCAAAGCCTCTGATTGTACAGCAAGGAGTGAAAATGCCACCTGCTACCTGATAGGGACTAATTTCCTACTAGGAAAAATGGTTGCTAAACATCTGGCCTGACAGCTGACTTCCAGCAGAGCTGTAGGAGGCAGCAGAATATGCTGGACTGGAGACCCTGGCCACAGTTCAGCAGTACCAGGCTGCCCATGGTGACAGCAACAACAACAAAAAACTGATTTATTTTAAGCCTCTGGTTACCAGAATGCTCTGCAAATAACATGCAGGGAGCACAAGAGGACCTGTATGTAGGGGAACACAGCACCACAATGAGGACTTTATGCAAGCCAGGACCTCAAGCAGGGATGATGGGGTTTAGCCCCATTCCACTACCAGGTGCAGGTGCCTGGATCTTCCAATATTACCCCAAAGCTAACATAGTAATAGCCACTCATACCCTGACTGCAGTGCAGTAACTCCTGACCTGAGGAGAAGGTGCCCTGAATGTTCCTTTTTCTGCCCAGAGCTCTTTGAGTGCTAACAAGTTAGCAGTGTTACTGGTTCCCTTCCAGGATGGGATTTGGGCTTCTACTTTCACCCCAGGCTCTATTCAGGCTGTTTTTGGGAGCCCTGGCCAGTCATCTGATCCCAGATACCAAAGGGCACCCAAGCAGCCCAGGATCTGTGAGCTGTGATAGTGAAATAATCTAGAAAGAAAACACACCTTTTGCATTCTGGGGAGTCCACCACATTTCCAAAAATGAGTCCAAAACATACCTATGGGATCTTTCACACAAAGGAGCTGGAAGTGGACCTGGATGCTAGAATTCTTCCTTCCTGGAGGAAAGGAGAGAAATTTCAGTTCTGAAATGGTGTGGAAATGTCCTGGGAGCAGAAGCACCAGCAGTGAAGGGAAAGCCTCAGAGCAGAGCTGTTGTGCAGGGCAGTCTGTATTTTGCAATGCGGCTTCAATCTGAGAAATTAATTATCTTGAATTATGGATCATTTCTGGTAAGCAGTGTGTTGTGAGGAGATACTTTGGGAAAGAGGGAAGACAAGGGAGCCCTGGCATGGCCACAGAAGAATGACAGTGGGAGGACATCTTGGAGCTCAGCCTCCTGCTTTTGCTTCTTCTAAGGCACACATCAGAACAAAAGACATAAACTCCATCCCAACTGCAGAGACTGATCTGACTTTGCTCATTTCTTTGGTAGTTGGGTGAAACTGAATGAGCATTTTTAGCAGTCTGACAGCAGAGATTTGGCATTGTCATCATGAAACATGAGAAAAACCATGAGCCAGGTTTGGAAATTGGGAGATTGGCTTGAAAAGCAGAAGATCTTTTATTATTATTATTTTTGCATCTGTTTAGAAACAATGCACATTCTTTGTCTTCTGCTACAGTTCACTGAAATGTCAGGGTCTGGCTTTTAAGGAAATCTATCATTTTCAGCCAGAAGGAATAAGAACATTTTTTTTCTCATTAGTGATTGTTGTGCAGTTGTATGACACTGAACTCCAGGCTTTGGGGTGGGGGCAGAAAGCTCCCAGCACCTTTCACGGGGCTTGCTGTCAAATTAATCAGAGAATTGGCTGATCATTGACATGCAGATAAATGCAGCCCTGACTCGTGCTCCCACCGTGCATGTCCACTCCTAGAGTTCACCTCCCGTGCTGCACAACTACATGAGCCAAAAGCATCCTCTCAGCTGCCAGAACAAGAGACAGCAGATGTAAAACTTGGGGTCTGCCTTCTCATTTGTGAGAAGTTATCCCCCTGGCCACTCCAAATTTCTAAGGTTTGACTTGAGCCTTTGGACATAAGCACACAGCCAGGGTACTCAAGTGTCAAACACTGGGTGGTAAAACCTTTCTGCTTTGAGATAAGTCTCATGGTTTAGAGTCCTCATGATGAAATGCAAAGAATTAACCCCAAACATTTTTCTGCACGAGGAAAGCCTATCCCCTGATGCCTCCTCCTGCATGTCTGGTGCAAGCAAGGCTGGAATCAGGCCATTTATCAAAGAAATGGGCAGTTTTCCTCCAGTATTGCAGTGCAAAAAAGGCCATCGGTTTGCATTAAAAAGAAACCGCAAACTTGGTACAAAGCACCCAGCCATGGAAACGTGCTTCTGTGGCTCCCAGGATCCCTTTCTCTCTGTCAGAATTCACATGAAAAGCCCTCTCTCGCTGCTTTCCGTGTCAGCATTAACTCTCCCAAGATGATTGGCATCAAAGGTGGCAAACACTCCGTGCTGACAAAAGCCCCCCTCTGCCTGCCTGCAGCAGCCCCCGCCCCGCTCCCCAGCGCTGACAGGTCCCATTGTGCCGCTGTCCCACAGCAGCTGCACCGGGAACAAAGACATCAAGGCACAGGGGCCGGGGCTTGTTGCACTTGTGGGAGGAAACACAAGCAAAGGAGAAAAGTGAGGCTGAAGGGAAGGGATCAACAGTTGGTGACTTACCAGCGCGCTGGGAATGCGTGAGGAGCAGCTAAAACCGAAAGGTTTTCTGCAAATGTACCTGCACGGGCATTTGTGCCTCTGATTATCCACTGCTCTGCCTTCCAACAGCACCAGAATCACTCAGCTAATTGCACTGTAAAGGTAACAGCCTATGAAATTTTTAATGGAGCAGATGGCACTCATAATTTTTTTTTCTCCCTCTGTGGTTCAATATACTTCAATATCTTTTCTGTCTTCTTGCATTTGATTCAGGATGACAGTGGATTTATGCATTGCCATTCTCCTCATCATAAAGACTGAACTGCAAGACAGGTCCTTATTCCAGCTGGATCCAGGTAGCTGAGGGCCATAGCTAAATGATCAAATGTTCTGAGGAACATTTGAAAACACGTCCTCACCACCAAATCTCCAATAGATGCATGGAGCAATCACTTATCAGCAGTCACAGAGCTTGGGCATCCCTCTGCTGTGGCATAGCACAGGGTGAGGAAAAAAAGGCACTGATCCTTGCTCAGGAAGGCATGGCTGCTGGGCTTCTACTGCTCCTCTAGGGAAAATAGAACTGGAAAAAGGAAAGGGAGAAAATATTTGAAGAATTAATGCCAGGAATGGGAGTAAAGCAGTATTTAAAGCAGGATGAGGGTAAATTCTAGAGGCAACGTGGACTACTGTGATAGGATGCAGCAATAAGAGTACCAGTGGGGGCCAAACTCAAGGGAAGACTGCAGCACCTTTCTGCAGAGGATTTAGGTACCAAACAGCCACATCTCATATCCACTGCCCGCCCCCAAAGCTGACAAAAGTCATTGGTTGGTGGGTGGCTGCACCTCTCAAGCAGAAATGAATCCTCCTGTGCTGATGCTGGTGTCCAAGAGAGCACAAGACAATCAGATCCTACGACCCATCTTACCCACTCTTAAGTGCCACCTTCATGGGATCAAGGATATAAGCATCCATCTTCTTTCAAGGTTCACCACTCATTCAGGATCCAGGCATTCCATTCCCTGAGTTGTCTGAGGGACATACTTGGGGTTCATTGCTTGCCTAGTGACAAAAACTCCTGCACAAAGCACAACCCTCAGGATCACACGAGTACACAGACATGGCTGAAGGAAGAGAAGAAGGAAGGAGATAATGTGATGTGTTGGAGCTCTGCATATGGAGCAGGAGGAGCCAAGAAGCTCAGGGATCCCCAGATGTTTTTCATAAGACATCAAAATGAAACATCCTCTCAGCTGTTTCACATCAATATTGTGAAATTCCTATTCTCTCAGAGATAACAAAATGGTCCATTTTCCACACTGCCTCAAAAAAATTCCTGGGTGAAGAATTACAGCGCCAGTCAGTCCTAAATATTAGCAGACAGGCTGGGAATCATCTACAGACCACAGCCCCACTGGGCTAAATCCTCCTAGGAGAAATGGAATCCCCTTCATGGACTATATCACATGAGAAATAGAGGACAGAGAAAGAATAAGCAGAAGAAATGGAGGAAGAAGCCCACACCCCAAAATTAACAAACACCCCAAGGTGCCATAAATAACTTGGTTTCCTGACTGAGCCCACCCTAAAAGTGACCACCCCTGGTCTGCACTGAGCAGATCATCATCAGATGAACAACCAGTGCTGCACAGATGCCACCCCCTCTCACATCTGCAGAAAGTATCCATTTTAACAGTGTTAGTGGGAAGCTTTGCTTAGCATTGCTAACTCACACAAACACACACACGATTCAGATATATCCTAATAGACAGCTCTGGCCCATGACATTCCTGCAGGTCAAAATTAAAATAAAAGGCAGAGACTCAGTGTGCACCTCTGGTTAGACTGCTGGCTTGCTCAATGCAGAGGCTGCCTGCAGTTAATCAGCCTTCTTTCTCCACTAACTGTCACTGCAAACAAAGGAATTAGCAGAAGGTCTGTAGGGAGCATTGAGATAATTTGGCTGGCTGAAGAAAAGAGAAGGAAAAGAGAAAGAAAAGCAAAACGAAATTACTGAGAAATTTACTTGCACTGACCTCTCCATAAATATTTAGATATAATCATCATTACCTCGGAGTAAATTAAGTTATAAACAGTCTCCACAATTGCACATGATGAATGCGTATCGGCATCAGAGAGCACTTTATTGCAAGTTAATGTGGAAACAGAACACCTCAATCAATCAGGATGCAGAAGAGCTGTCTGATCGTATCAGCCCATCTCAACCTATTCATACAGGACACCACACACTCGCTCACCCACACACATCCACCCCCCCGTTCTGATTATATTAACAAATACATATGGAGCCTCAGAAGAAGGGAGGATGTATGTCTGTGGGGCTGGGATAACGAGGGATGTACAGCACGTGCCCTCATGGTGGTGGTGGTATTATTTATATCACAGTAACATCCACAGCAACTGAGGATACGGCCCCCCTGTGCTGAGCTCTGTGTACAAACACAGCCAAAAGCCATCTGGGTAGGATTCATCTGACTAGACACAGATATCCTCAACAGGGATGTTGAGCTAATCACCGTCAGCTCCTTTCACAGCCAGCCCAGGGAAATCGGCACTTCCCGAGCACAACTTTCCAGACCTATTTTAGACATTCACTTTCAGAAGAGATGAATCATGCCCTGGACTCCTTTGGCTGCCTTGGCTCCATCCCCACAGAGCCTTTGGGAGCCCCAGGTGACTGCTGCTGAAGTCAGCACAGACACTGCGGATGCCAGCTTGATGAGACGAGTCCCATCCGCCCCGACCAAGAGACTTGAGGGTTTAGGAAAAGCAGACAAACACATGGCAGACAAAACAGAATCACATCTGAGCTATGCTTTTGGATGTGAAACTCTAGGGTTTTGTGTTGCTGAAATGGCTCCCGAGGTATTAAAGAGTCTTTTCCTAGCCCCGCGACCAAAGAAGAAGTCGAGATTCCTCAGCTCTGGTTTTCAAGGTTGTTTATTTTCTCTTATCTAATACTTTCTTTCTCCAACCCACTGAGATCTGCCCAGCAGGTCAGTTTGTGGCACACTAAGCACCCTTGGGGCAATGTTAGTTTTTATACTAAGAACTACGTGTACTTTATTTACAATAATTTTCCAATACCTATCACCTATGTTAGACAGTCTGTCTCTACTCTAAACCAATCCTGAAGTGTCACCATCACAGCAGAAGATGGGGGACAAGAAGAAGGGTTAGAAGGACAGGACACACCCAGATACACAGATCCCTCCATCTTGCCTCTTGAACCTCCATCTAAATCCCCAAAATTCTACTTTTTCACCCTGTGACAATTTAACTATCATTCTACTTAAACTCTTGTGGCTTGTAAATCTTCACACAAAGTTGGTAATTGTTTCCATGGGTTAAAATCAAAGGCACAGGTGTCTTTGACTCGGTGCCAAGGTCTCTGAGCCCCCTTGCCAGAGTCTCGAGCCATCCAAGGCAGTCAGAGGAATGTCCTGGATTCCAACATGAAACCATGTAACCCCCCTGGCCTGATGACTTCCCTGGCTTTAGAGCTGGGCTGCTAAAGAGCAGAGCAGAAGGGACACCATGTTGCAGAGGCCTGTGCTGCTCACACCTCGCCTGCCCCTTCCCTTTCAGTGTGAGAGCTGAGAGATGACAGTCCTTGAGCTTTGCCTTCCCTTCAAGCCACAGGGGCTCATTCCCTGGCCCTGTCTGACCCTTCCTCTCCAGCTCCTGCCCACGCCAAGCTGGGGCAGTTGTGAGTGCAGAGAGCATTATCCAGTGAGCTCTGCCACGGCACTGCCAAACAAGGACAGGCTTTAGGAATTGGCTTCTTCACATCACCTCCCCATCACACATTCTGTTGCCACCTCCCAACACTCCAAAACCCACATGTACCACACACACACGAGTAACAAGGGGTTTTCATCCTGCAAAGAAGAAAGGGAGTTGGTCTAATGAGACAACTGATGATGAAAGTGTTTCTCAGGAGAGGAGAATGATTAGAGATTATTAAGGCTCACAATTTCAGCAGGGTCTTTCAAGAGGACAAAGACTTTAACTGGAGGGTACATGTGCCTAAACCTCTTGACAAAGTCACTTAAATAGGTCCTAACATTGTAAGGTACTGGATTTAGGTCAATTCAAGACATCAGTGCATCCTTCTGTGCCAGTGATCTTAGGAAAAACTGGCTTAATTCAGTTTTCACTTCAGAGTTTTCTCTTATGAGGAAAACTTTCATATGCATTTTCCAACATGAACTGGGATGTCCAGTTCACAGTGATGCTCAGCTTTTATCTGCCTTTACAAATCATCAACAACAATAGACAGCTCAACAGGTGAAAAGTGCCAGACAGAGAAAATAATTAAAATGCAAACCAAGTGGGCTGAGAAGGTATTTATAGCAAGAGGTGAAAGTGAGACAACATAGCACTGACTGTCTCTATGTTGTTAAAAGGTGAAATAAAAATAAATAAAAATATTTCTCTTCTTACCCTCCTTGTTTATAGCCTAAAGAGAGTAAAGTAAATGTTGGTCTGTAGCTGCCTTGTTACCTACACTTTGTGACCTTTCAAAAAGAGGTACCACAGATGCCTTTGCTGTTTTTGCACTAGCCATGCCAGATTCTTCCTGGGACAAGACCCTTCTTCTGTCAGTGCCTTCCCTCAGTGCAGCAACACTGACCCTTAATCCGATAATTACCCAGCCCAGTAAATTATTGCAATTAAGCCCAGCTCCCAGCTGCAGCCTCCCAGTGGGGATCCCAGCACAGCCCAGCAGAGGGGCCAAGCCCATTTTGCCAAACAGCATCTCATCCCTACTGAGACAGTCTGAAGGGAGAGAAGGAAATTGCTGAATCTTTCAGCGCAAGGCCAAGATTTCTATAGATACCAAAATCTATTGACGGACTCAGATCAAGGGCTTTTTAATTGGGTGAAGAATGTTAACTGGTAAATTTGCTGACTTCTAAACACAGCAAGATCTAGGGCTTCAGATTGCCATTGTGCAAGGACAAAGCAGCTTTCAAGGTCTAGAGAGCTTTTTCCCTTTTCTGCCCTACCCTCAAACACCAAAAACTATCTCAGTTAATTGTGGAGTTAGTTGTATTATTGGATGGTGCAGTGGCAGTCAGACACTGCTTCTCTTTAGCTGAGGGAAGCATTCAAAGGAGTCATCAGGGATGATTATCTCTGAAAGGTGAAGAGGTCTGAAAAAATACAAGGTGTTGCTAGAAAACAGAAAGATCAAAGTTAAAAGCATTTGGATGGATAAAGTGGTTGCAAAGATTATTACTTCTTAATATATAAATTACTCAGTCATAAATGCCTTCATGACCATATGAAAGAGGAGACCAAAGGCTTAGGTCCCAAGACGTTAAATCCTGAAAAATCCACCCGTGTTTTATGTTGTAATACATGGAGCACTTTTCCTGGAAAAACTGTCTGCAGACCAGCAGCAAAGGCTTTAAAACATGTTTGTTGTGGAATCAGAAAGAGATCAAACCGTAGCAGCTCAGCAGAGAAGGATTGCTGGAAAAGCAGAAACTAAAAATGTAATAACAGGAAGATGAAGACAAGAGGAAACAGCTCACCAAAGGGAATGGCTGTGCCAGGGAAAGGCAGCAGAGTTTATGGCCCTGCTCTTTATTAGCTGAGGAAGTCAACACACGCTTCTGGGGGAAAAATAGGAAAGGAAATAAAAAGGAGTTTAAGATTATTTTGATGGCTTGAGGCCAGATTCATAGCAGACCTGAGTTGTGTCTGGGGATCTCTCCTCTATTTCTAACATTCCCTGATGTTTTCCCATGAAATGATGGCTGGGAGGTTGGCAAGCACCATGTTTACAGTGTGCCATTCTACATCCTTTCCTGTGCACCTGCCCTCCTGCCAGCCCACAGGATCTATCCAGCAGCACTCAGCAAATGTCCAAACCATCCTTCACTTTCACAGTTCCTAACCCAGCGATGGGGGCAGCCCTTTCCCCAGCTGGTCACTGACACACCATGGCCACATTTGCCTGCCCAGAGACAACACTTTGGCCAAAATGTGTGTCTTTGTGGAGCAGAGACAGTGCACCTCAGAAGCCAGCTGCAATTTTTGACCATAAGTGCAAAACATGAGAAGGCTGGGAGTGTGCAAGGATCCCAGGGAGGGAGAATAGGGGCTTCAGACACAATGTCACACATGTACACTACCCAGACAGCTCCTTTCCTGGGAGCAACAGGGTGATATTTTGGAGAGGTTTTAGCACCCAGGGAGAGCTACAAATTACCCACCATCAATAGGCAGTTTTTGGACAAGTGCAGCACCATCCTGCTTACCCAGTTTTCCCACATCTGATCAGGAGATGCCAGAATATCTTGACATGAAACTTGTGCAGGGATGTAGATAGGTGGGGGCTATGTTTCTAACTGTGTTAGGATCTAACAGGATGGCAGCCTGAGAATCTCTAATGGCCTCAGACAGGGAGAAAAATTTGCATTTCACTTTGTAGGGCAGTGACAGAGCAGGGCACTTAGAAAGAGACTGCACACGTTTGCATATTTCTTTGCATGGCTACAACACATTCTGCCCCTGGCCCCTCCAAGGTCAGCCTTTGCAGAGCACAGTGAACAAGGTGACAGTCCCACAGTGATACCTGGCCTACATGTAGTGCTTGTAGCCATCCTTTTTGCCTTGGCAAAGTGAAGCCCAAGGTGAGTCAAGATACCTCCTAAGTTAGGGACAGTTTTCAGCCTCTTATGGCAGGGTGGCACATCACTAGGACACACAGACATTTTTAATTTAAATCCTTCTTAATCAGGTTTGTTGTGCTGTCCAGAAGGATGGACCCTGGTGCAGCAAAAGGTTCTGCTGGCCTGTTTAGCATAACCTGGAGTTTAAACAGAGAGGCAGCATTTCCTGCATCAGCTCACTGCTTCAAATCTCACCTGAATCCTGCATCATGTATGAGACATCTGCGCTGCACGCTGCTGGAACAAATCTGTCAGCAGAACAAACGTGCAGGGACAAATCTATCCCTGTTCCAACAGCAACCGTGTTAACCCAGGGGACCCTTCCTGACCTGCCAGAGTCAAATGGGACTCAGAGCAAGCAGGTCCCTATATGCTTCTTGGAAGACAAAGAATGACTGAAATAGCATTAGAGGAAGCAGGAGTGCCTGTTCAGTGTGCTGAGATACACTGGCTTGGCCATGGCAGTCACACTGCATTTGGATTCAAATTTCCACCAATCAGTTATGCCCTATACAAATCCATCCCTTAGCTAAAAAAACCCAGCAAAAACAAACCTTCTTAAAACCTATCTTGTGTTATGCCTTCAGGGCAAATTTGCTTTTATGAGCATGAATAATTCATGCATGTTCATTTATTATTAATTAATATTCCATGAACATGCATGGTTTATTCACCCAAACAAAGCACTGTGCTCCAACACTCTCCCTGTAGCCTGGCATTAGCTACACACCACAGCCCAGCTGACCAAGGCATTCAACCAGTACCATTTATCACCTCCTTCTCCCTAGAATCCACCAAGAACATTTTGATCCTTCTTGCTGGTTGCTTACTTTCCCCATATCCAGTGTTAGAGTAGGACAATTCAGCCCTCCTGAGCTTAAGTATTGGGAGAAATTGAGAATGTGAACAAAAGGGAGGCAAGAAGTTTGATTTTTTTGGTGTGCTATGCCAGACCATACCCATTTCCATTTTGGAGAAGCAATGCCATGATTGTCAGGTCATCACAGGGTCACTGGTCAGCTGGGCTGTTTGGGGGGAATTATTCCTCATTCTGTGCTGTGCCACCAACAGTCACAGCAGCATTTCCCACATGGAACTGTCTTCTGTCAGAGATCCTTCATTGCTGATATGGCAGAAATGCCATAAACCATATGCCCATGCCAACCACATTTTCCTGCTGTGCAGGCATTTTGCTAAGAGCACACAGGGAACCCCAGCAAAGCCAAGAAACTAATGAAAGTCTCTTCCATTTCAATATAGATCCTCATGTGCATTGACTCTGGCATCAGTCTGCACCATGAGGGGCAGCTGGATTTTTTCTCCTCATCATCCATCCTCTTAAGAGCCCACAGTAATTGGATTTTCTCCCAGTGCTGGATCTGCACCCCAACACATGAGCAAGGCCTGCAGAGCCAGCACAAATCATGATCCATTGCTTTCCAGAGGAACTCCAGCTGAGCCCCTTCAAGCCTGGTCAGACCTGACACACACAGCTCTCTGCAACCATCACCATCCACAGACCAGCAATCCACATTTTTATGGGACAAGCAGAGCAGGACTACTAATTGCCTCATAAAAATACCACCTGCAGATATCACCCACCACTGTCCTCATCATTGTCTCCACACCAGATCCAGGAGGACTTCAGGTGCAAGCAGACTCACTGGGGTCATCCTGGATCTTCTTTTCCCTACCAGACAATGTTCACAAGACCCCCCACCAAGGGATGTTTAGCTCTTGAATCTTCACCTGATAGAGCAGCCCTGTCACAAAGCATTCCTGGGAGCTCTGTTCATGTCCCAGGTCTCAGAACCATCCCTACACCTGCATCCTCTGTGTTACAGCCATGAGAGTGGAAAACCAAGAGCTGGATTTCCTTTATTGGGCTAAACCATTGCAATCTCTTTATATGGTCCTGTGTGAGTCCTGATTTTCAAGCACAGGAATGCCAAGAGGAAATAATAAAAAACTCCCTGTGTGTTAGACACTGGAACAGCTTCAAATCAAGAGTTAGCTGAAGCAAACAGGAGAGACACGATTTCAGCATTTATTAAAAGCAGAAAAAGAGGGAGAGGAGAAAGCTTTGCTCACAGGAGATGCTCACATGGTACACAGCACCGTGGGGTACCAACCAGAATGATTGACAGTCCTTGCTATTTCTGAAATGGCACGTGGAAGAAGAGAGGAATTAAAAACAACAATCTAATCAGTTGTAAATAGTGCTGGGTCCAAATCTCGTGTCCAAGCCAGATAAACCCATCTTTGTGAGCCTGGAGAAGGGAGTGGAGAGCAGGCATGAAGCACCCCATTTCCCTTGCTTCTCTGTAATGGTTGTAAGGAAAGAACTGGGCCCAAATTCCTCCAATTGTGGCATGTTTTAGACCTGGACATGAAGTTCTTGATTGTAGTGAATACCCCGGGCACTCTGCTATTGCCTCAGATTGTTTTACCAATATAGATAAGTTCAGAAACACTCTGACAGTTACAGACAATTTAACACACAGGGGCTGCTCAGGGAAAACTTAAAACTGTCATAATTCATCCTCCCCTTCCCCCGGTCCAGAAATGAAAGATTAAACCTAGGAAGATTTATTAAACTGACATTTTAATAGAATTTTTAGACTTTCCATGTTAATAGTTTAAATATAATTGAATTCCATGAAAGGGAGGAATAGAGGATGGAGTCAGTGTCCCCCAACAATAAGAATGTTTTAAACACTGGGGCATAGCACTAATGCATAATTTAGTCCTATTTGCATGGCCCTTAGAACTGGGAGTAACGAAAACACAAATCTAATTAACAGAGTGAAAGAAATGCCTCCACCAGCAAACTTCATCACAAGCTCCACTACCACACACCCACCCTCTGCAAGTTACAAACATGAAACAGATGGCAAGGAGGAGGAAAAAAAATAAAAGACATCACACATCAGCTCTTGGAGAGGAAAAGGGGAGAAAAAAAGAGAGAGAAAGCAGAAGGAATAGGATGGATAACCATGCTACTTGACGATGCAGCAATTAACTTGCTGAGGGTGGAATAATTCTTGCAGTGCCTCTCTGGTTGAAGCACTCTCCCAACTTAGCTAAGTAGATGTACTGAGTGCAGTGGAGAGTAAACCAGTTTCCATAAATCCCAGCAGGAGTCCGTTTCACTTTATAAGATTCATGTGAAAAATTGAAAATTCAGGTTTTTCCTAATGCATCCGTAATCAGCAGGCTGAGCCCGGTGGGTCCCCAGAGGTAACTGATCACAGCACAAAGTAGGGTTTCACAATCATGCTGAGATTCTCCACTGCATTTTCAAAGGTTAGACATTAATTCCTGATCAATACAAGGAACAGCAGGCTGCCCCCTACCCCCACTCCCAGAATTGTCTTACATTATTAACTGAGCCTTGGCTTTGTCCTGGAATTACTCAAAATCACAACTCTGAGCTGTAAGACACAGAGTCCCTCCAGATCCAGAGCAGAGGGGGGTGAGAAAGACCTTCCCCAGCATCTTTTTCCCCCATGCAGAGACAAATCCAGCCTGCCCTAGGTCTGACAGCAGAAGGTAAACAAGATTCATCGTGCTTAGCATGACACATTCAAAAATAAACACCAGAATCTGAAGCTTCTCCAGGTCTAGTTGGACTCTGTAGAAACAGGTCATTCCAAATTAATCTTCATGTTAAAGTCTCCCTCCCTTAACAATGTGCCACACTTATTTTTGCTGTGTTTCTCTGTGCCATCACCACTACAGATTTCATTGACATCAAGACATCTCCCTTTAGAGGTGAAAACAAACTCAGTGTTTCCCAAGCACCAAGTTTTCCAACAGAGTTAAAAATAAGAACAAAAAAAATAAAATCCAGGTTACTCAACAGCTTTTGGTCATTGAAATTGTTCTGGTCTTCTCCAGACATGCATGTTGGGCTGTCATTTGCTTTCCATTCAGGTGATAGGTGATGGCTGCTGGTTTTGGTGATGCAGTTTGACATGGACTAGGTCAAGGACAGGGTGCAAGCTGGTCCATCAATCAGATTTAGAACCAGTTTTTGATTACTGGCCATGCTGGTTCTCTCCCTGTTTCTCTTTCCCTCTTGGTAACACTCCTGCAGATTTGAAGGCTTCAGCTGCTAACTGTAAGAGGTTCCTGGGCTTCAGGCAGCATTTTGGGGAGGTTTTGGATACCTTCACAGTTAGGCAGGTTCATTAGCATGCGCTCATGGTCTCATATTTTTTACTGCCTCTCTGCAGGGCTCATTTATTCCACTGAAATCAAACACAAGAATTCCCCCAAGGCATCCTTGTCAGATATGAAGTGACTGGGCTGCACAACACACTCTTTCCAGGTACTGCAGCAGGTACAGGGAAGCTTACAATGGTTTGTGGTGTCGTATCCATTCATTATCAAAGGGGAAATTGATTAATATCCACTTTTGCTGAGTTAGAATCTCCTGATGGCTAATGAGCGTGAATAAAATGTTATGCAGATTAGTGGCTGAGAAGGGAATTCAGAACTGAACTTGAATATGAAATAGGTCATTAGTACCGCACATCTTTAACATCTGTTGACTGTTTCTAATGTTACATTTGTGGCAAAACTATCTAGGTTGAGATTTAGTGAGAACTGAAGATGACTCCACACTCATGCATGTACCCTCTGAACTTTGTGCCACACTTGATGTCAGGAAGCAGGAGTGATTCTGGGCAAACAAACACGTCCCCACTCCTGAAGAAAAAACACAGTTTATGGCCTAGATTGCTATCTGATCACCTGCTCCAAACACCTCTGTATTATGTGTGCCTAGGTGGCTGTGCAGAGTGTCTCATAAAATATGAATACTTCTTCCAGATAGGATGGTGCTTAATGTGCATTTACTGTATGAACACTTATAGGTTTCTATTATTATTTATAAGTCTACAGTGTGAGAAGCTTTTCTCTAATGCTCAAGAAGTGACAGTTTCCCTCTTGCCAAGGACAGGCAGAGAGGAGGACACATCAAGAGAAAGGCAAACAGCAAACACCATGTATAGACAAGGAAAACTAGATTTTCTCTAATCTATACAGGCTGTCTAGGTGTTTAAAATGAATTAAAATTGGAATAGATTTGAGCTTTGTGGGCTTGGTAGTGTAAGGTAGAGTTTGTGTCTTGTCCTTTCAGTATAATCCAGTTTGCCTGGGCTCCTGCACATGGGCTTGTTTAGGGCTTGGGGGGGTTTTCCCAGGTTAAAGAAGGAGTGATGGAAGTCCCCTAGTAAAACAGGAAAAACTGACTTTCTTTGAAGATAAGCTGCCCCAAAGGGTCTCCAACACATCACAGGAGAGGAGTGGCAAGTTAATGCTGGAGGCAATGTTTCAGTGGTCTTTAAAAATGAAAAACTAATAATGTGACCAGGAAAAAAAAAACAAAACAAACAACAAAACAGTGTCAAAATAAAGGAATGTTTCTTTGTGGGAAACAGGCACTGGGATTCACAGATGCACTTACATCCCTCACCTCCCCTGGGGAAGGATAGAGACCTCCCAGGAGGGCTCAGTCCCATAGGAAACAGTGATCATTACAGGGTGTTTTAAGTCTGGTTCTGCAAAGAAGAAACCTTCCAGTCTTGGGACATTCAAAGGGGAGATGGAAGAGGGGACAAAAAGAAGAATTTTTTTTTCCTGCCTTCCTCCTGCTCAATGGCTCTTGAGCTATCCATGAGAAGTGTGAAAGGTGCAAGAGGAGAAAAACAACACATGTGCAATAAGCAATAAACTGTGAGCAAGGCAAGAAGTGCAGGATGCAGCAGAGTTCCAAGCCATGGTATTGGTGTGAGGTTCAGTTTCTCATCTCTGGGGTGACCACCAAACTCATCCCATCTCCAGGTACTCCAGATGAGGATATTTCCCTCTGGCCAGAAATTCTGCCCTTCCAACAGGAACTTCCAGCTTCCATGACCTCTTTTGACAATCCTGTCAGAGGTTTCTACAAAAACTCTGCATAGGACAGCAACAGGAGCCCCCATTTAAATAAGGTCCATCCTCCGGAGAAGGAGTGGTAAAAAAGGTGGTTTGTTTCCCCATTGTTGTTTTAAATCCAGCACTTCATTTGCAGCCCCTGTTTATAAAAGGAAAAACAAAGCCTTGTGGAAACAGATGATCAAAGCTGACACAAGTGGACCACCCAAGCCATGGTCTGGAATTTTAGTCAGCAGTAGGAGAGCAAAATACAAAGGTTATTTCTAGATGAGATGCATAACCAAGGAGAACACAGTCAGGGAAATTGTCCAAGCACAGAAGAGATCATGCTGCTTCAGAAACAAAGGCATGGAGTAGCAGGGAGACAGGGGTACTGTCTAAAATTTCAGTGAGGAGAAATGATACAGCACAACACTTTCTGCTGAAGGGCTCTGCACACCCCAGCCATTCTCTGTGGAGTGTCTGCACTTGCTTCCTAGGTATAAAAAGTCACTCACTGCCTTATGTAGGAGCTTTGAAACAAGAGACTGGTGTCTCAGGATGTGCCAAAGCCTGCTGTGTCACAAGTCAGGCATTACAAAGCATGCCCTTTATCAGAGCAAGCCAAGTCAAAAGGGAGCAGTGCAAGTTCTCAGGGCTTAGAGCTCTCCAAGCAGAGGACTCAGGGTAGGGATCCTCACCAATATCCAGGGTGGTGATTTCAGACCTTGTTCCAGATCAGAGCCACCTCTACAAACAGGGGGCAAGGAAAGACAGGAGAAGTTTCCTGATCCACTGTGCACTGCAACCCTCTGGGCTGGAACTCAGAGCTGGCGTAAGGAGTGACAAACCTCAGTGGGATAAAGAAACCTGGAAGCCATGCAGCTTAACTCAGAGCTGTTGTAAGGAATGACAAACCTCAGTGGGGTAAAGAAACCTGGATGCCATGCAGCTTCACCTCAGCTCAAGGACTGGAGGTGCCTGAATATCAGGATATCAAGTCACCAGATTTACTGAATGAGGACCCACAGCCCTTCCCCAGACCCCATTCATTAGCTACTAATAAGTGCTAAAATTCACCCAAACATCTTCACCTCCCTTCTGCAAAGCACAGTGGTGGGCTACTACATTTATTATCCCATCACAATTAACCACTTCTGATTAGTTCAACTAATTACTGGGTGCTAGCAATTACTCACTGACAGGCCTCCTCAGATCCTTTAATAGCTGTTCCCACAAGAGCAAACAGGTGAAGGCCAGAAGAAAAAAGCAAAACAACTAAACAAGGGGGAAATGAGGGAAAGAATTAAGAAGTCCCTGGGCAGACCCAGGTCCTTTGAGATCCAGAGCAGCAAACAGCCCAGCTAATTAGCATGCCTGTTGCAATGCCAGCATGCATGGAAATTTTCCCTCCAGCCCTTTTCCTTGCAGAAGCTCATGGTTTGGGATTTGTCCACAACACAAGCACTAGATATGTTTGCACATTGTTGTTTCAACACCGCAATGTCTATCAAACACACTAAATCATATCTGGATAATTTTGTTTAGCGGGTGAATTTTGGATCCTAAGCTGCCAAATGGAGGCATTTTCATCATAGCTGACTGATGACCTCTGACAACAGGAGGATTAGGGGAGAATGGAAAATATTACAAAAGAGTAGCCTTAACTGATTTAGAACACACTTCTTTTATGGATAATAGAGGGAAGAAATCCTTAGAAGGGTGCTCTACATGTTGTAATAGCAACTGTATGTTTTCTGTTTCAGACCTTGACAACAGAACTTAACAGAAAGTTGTTAATGACACTCATAGAAGCAATCTTTATATGTATTAAATTCTACAGCATGCAAGGAAAAAAAAAAAAGCTTTTTATCTGGTGCTTAGCGAATGCTCTTGCTCTTGTTGTCATTGAATTTTATGGAGTTTCCATAAACAGGAGAGCCTCCAAACAGTGTCTGTGTTTCCAGGTGCTTCATGCTTCACCCCTGTGGTTGCAGCACCTGGAAGGTGTCTGCTTCCAGACATCCTACTCCAAACCCTTTTGAATTTAATAACACTGACCTAACAAGCTTTGAGGGAGGATTTCAACAAGTTCATAAAGCACTTGTGTTGACTTCCAGGTGGCTTTTTAACCAGAAGCCAGTCAGCCACAGACAACACGACCACAGATCCTGAAGTATCTCAGCATCCCAGAGACAGTCTCCAAGCACAGCTGAGACCTTATCAGGAGCTCTGTAATCCTGGGGAAGCTGCTGGAGAACAGACATTAAGCAGCCTGACAACAATAAGCCTGGTTCAGTGCCTTATCCCTCCCTTGCTCAAAACACGATTTTCCAAAGTGATGAATTGTTGTTTTCCAAGTAATGGTTTTGCACTGGAAACACTATTTCCCAAATTGCCCTTTCAGTCCGGAAAGGCGGCAGTAAACACAAGGGAATGTATCCAACACTTTGACCCTTGCTGTGCCACAAGTGATGGAGGGAGAATTGGGCATGCTTGTGTGAAGATTGGTGGAAAACATGATTCCCATTGTAGAAAAGTTTCCTAAGCACAACACCTTGTCCCTGGGGTGTTGGGTATCTGTGTGGGGTGGGGTGAATCTCCCTCAGAGCCCACAGATCCAGACAGGATCACCTGCACACCAGAGATGGAAGAAACACCTATCCCACAAATTATTACCAAGTGCATTCCCTGCTTGAGCAGGAAAGGAGAATGAGCATGGTCAGGAGACCTCTCCCACCCCGACAAACAGCATCATGCAGGTGCTTTCCCCTTCCGAAGAAAAACAAGGCAGGGAAGAGGGGGAGGGCACAGCTGAAGTCAAATTGTGCCATAAAACTTTTTTCTACAACAAACCGATTAACATCTGACTCTGCTATAGAACTCGAACAATGCTAAAGGCTGCAAAACGCTGTCTGAAAAGGCAATAAAAAAACAATGGTCAAACAAAGAGCCCTCCCAAGGCAGGAAGGGCCCCCAGACAGCCCCTGCCCAGCCATGGAGTGCTTTCATGTTCATGATGAAAAGGTGCAGGAAAGGTGTTTTGTTTCAAAGTGAAATATTTCTGAGTGAGGTCTGCACTGCAGAAAGGCACAGCACACGATGGAACCCCTTGTATGGGAATTACAAGAGCCCTTTGCTCAGAAACCCACCCCAGCTTCTGCTTTCTGCCCTCAAGGCGCTCTGTGCTCTCAGCCCAGCCCAGGATCCCTCCTGTTCTGCTGGTGTGGAGGTGGGAAGCACATGAGCATGGTGTGCAGCTAGCCACACATCACCTCCTGAGCTCAGCCAAGCTCCTGTACCTCCAGATCTGCTGCCTTTCTGCAGCTACACTCAAGGTATGCAACTTCCACTCTTCTGTGGCTCTGGATGAGTTTTCCAGACCTCAGAAGATTATCCTGTGAGCTGCGTGAGAAAAGACTGAGTTTTAACTCATGCTTTTGCTAATACATTCACTGCTGTAAATCAGCTGAAGTTCAAGCAGCGATGAATACCTGTAAGGTTAGATTTGCTACTTCTAGTCAGCAATAATTTGTCCTGCAGACACACAAGCACATAACACTGGTTTTTTTCCTTTAGAAGTCTTCATACATTTTCTTCACCATTTTGTTCTTTTCAGTTTGCTTTCTATGATTGGAGCAAACTGAACATCTCCCACAAATCCTTTTGGAGATTTCATGAGACATGGATCTCCTGGAGCAGCTCCAGTAGAGACACTAATTTGGTCAAGGGTCTGGACAGCCTCTCTTATGATGAAAGGCTGAGGGAGCTGTTCAGTCTCTAAAGAGGTGACTGAGAGAGCACCTCATAAATGTTTACAAATATCTAAAGGCTGGGTGCCAAGAAGACAGACCAGGCTTTTCTTGGTGGTGCCAGCAATAAGAAGAGAGCCAACAGGCAGAAACTGATACTGAGGAAGCTCACCTGAACATGAGGAAGAACTTTACTGTGCAGTGACCAAGCATTGGAACAGATTAACCAGAGAGTGTGGAGGTTTCCTCATTGGGGTATTCCAGAACCATCTGGACACAATCCTGTGCCCTGTGCTTTGGGACGATCCTGCTTGACCTGGGACATTGGACCAGATGATTCAGTGGTCCTTCCAACCTGACCTACTCTGTGATTCTGTGGTCTTGCCCACTCTCCAAAGTACAAGAAGTTTTGGTGTTCCAGGCTCAAAGACAACTGGCAATTGGACTTGATGATCCTGAGGAGCTTTTCCAACCTTAATGATTGTGATTCCATGAGCAAGGCTGGCATCCAGGAGCAGTGGAAAAGGTGGGTGCAGGAATTTCCAGAGAGGCTAGTGTCATAAAATCAACATCAGGAAGGAGCCTCTAGGAAGGGGAAATGTCAGACCAGCTTGTCAGTCAGGAGGGAACGACTGACAAAGACAAGGATCCTGCCACATCTTACAGGGGCTCTTTTTTACGTGCAAGAAGAAATTCTGGCTTTTCCACACTCACAAGAAGGCACCTACAAAGCATCTTCCACACTCCACCAGGCAGCAAAACAGTGCTCAGGTGTGACCATCCTTAGAAGAGTCACCAAAAACAACCCCCAGCCGTTGTGGGCATGTCAAGCAGTGCAGGACAGGGTCTGTATTTGGGGCTGTGAGCCTGCAGAGGTGGGGCTTTGTTCAGAAGGGAGATGTGCTCAAGGGAAACTCCACTGCCCCCTGCACCAGCCCTGAGGAACAAATGACCACAGCAGGAACATCCATGCTGGTCTGGGATGTTTAATATCAAATCAAGAGGGAATTAAGATGCTTGGCTCTGTGACTGCTTTACACTAATTCTGGATGGTATGGAAATGTAACCCACTGGTTTTGCCTTTATGAGCAATACTTGGCTTGTTCTGTTCCTGAGCTTGTTTCCTGTGCAGTGTATTTCTTGTGCTGATAAATATTTATGCTCCGTGGTTTTGATTTATACAAGGGGTTTAAATATTGTAAAGCTGGATATAACCAGCATAAAACAACATAAAACAAAGCACCAGTATCTAGAATGGGATGGACTAAAAAGGGATGGCTCCTGCAGCAACCAAATTTATCCCAGGAATGACCTCTTCCCCTCCCAGGAGCAGCACAAATTGGCAGCATCCCCCTCTCTGCTTTACAATTGAGATTCCCAACCTGTGTGTATCAAACAGGAGAGCTGTTTGCAGTATTGCCAAGGTTACTAGAGTGAAAACATTGCAAATGGCATTTGCATGATTGTACTTTCAAATCCTAACTTGTAGCAACAGTGCATTTTAAATGAAGGGGATTTATAACTCAAACCAGAACACTAATCATATTCTGGAGTAATAGGATTTATTTGTTGGTTGTTTGGTGGTTGTGGGGTTTTTTTAAGCTCAGAGAAAACAAGCTATGTTCATGAAAAGGGGGCTGGCTGGGCTTAAACCCTACTCCACAACATTTTGAAAGGATTAGGAAAGAAACATGAATGTGCTCCATTTTCAATATGTGGTTCAGAGCCTGTGTAGTCTTTAATGCTTCCCTGCTATGAGAACATCCTAAATTGCTAAACAAGTTCAGACAATCACCATTTTAAATGTGAAACTCAGATCAGCACAAAAAAAGGAGTCGTCTGAGGATCAAGAATGGATGTTTAACAGCACCCAGATGTTCGCCAGCTATGAAATTCCTTACCCAAAGCACACTGGGCACATTCTGAAGCAATGCTCAGTCCTCCACCAAGGCTGGGATTTACAGCCCAATATCAAGACCAGCTAAAGCTGGAAGCAGCTGTCATGTTCCCCACAACACTGGATTTCTGGGACAGGCTATTAAGGTTCTGGAGCACCTGACTTAAAAATCATGCAATATTTACAGGGGAAAGCTCATTTAGGCTGTAATTTAGGAGGTGCACTAAATCTCATGGCCCATATCCTTACATGGAATAAGTGGATTAAGTCAATGCACACCACCCAAAGGGCTTGATTTTAATCTCCATGCCCTGCACACACCAGACTTACGGGAACAAAGGTGCTCCAAGAGGGTTTGATGATTACCAGAAATAGCTCCACAAAATTCCCTGGATTTTTGACAAAAAGGAAATTTTCTAGACATTTTTCAAATAACTGTAAAACACATGTTACAGCCACCTTACAGGGCTTGTTTTAATATAAAAAGTTTTAGTGGTGGGCTGTTAAGCTGTCCTGTCAGACATGGAAAACCAGGAGTGCTGTGTGGTCGGTTTCTGCAGCCATCTGAAGAGATAATAAACCTCATCTGGCCACTGAGAACTTCATATAACATGTCACTTAAATTGCATGATCATATACTTGCTGGCAATTGATTTTAGACTAGTGGAAAGGTGTCAATTTAGGCAGCTAAAACCACCACCTAAAACCTCCAGTTGTGCTTGGAAATTCTGGCCTGCAGTATATTCAGGCACACACTGATTTTATACAGTGTGTGTGTATATATATGTATAATTTCACACACACACATACATCTATAAATGAAAAAATTAATCTGAAATATGTCACCCCACAATCTGTCAAATAAAGCTGATATAATAAATATGTCACTTTATTTAACAACTGATGCTGAAGAGAACTAGGCAGAATGAAAGAAATGAAGACAGGGTTTAGTAAAAACACTGAGGAAGGCAGAAATTAAAGCAATCAATCACATTCTCGTGGAATGTCTACACCACTTGAAATAATATTTTATTGTCTACTATTGATTGGATGCCACTGAACAAAATTACAAACAATGAATCTGGTGTTATAAACAAGAATCACAATAAGAATAACTTATTTCAAAGCCTTGGCCATACACTTTGTAGACTGCAGGGCCCTGGGCATCTGTTTTCTATACTACCACAGCCTAAGGGACATCCTTGCTCACTGGCAATGGGGAGGCCAGACTGCAATAAGGGAATACTCCCATTTTGCCCTCCTTTGCATTTTTAGCATGAACATTTAAAACTTGCAAAATTTGGTAGGAATTAGAGGACCCCACTAATTGAGGCATGAGAGAAGTGACACTGGTTTTTTTCAAACATTGAGGTTTCAGTTTAGGAAGGAGAAGGAGAATACCTTGAATTTTATTCTGATGCAATCATAAGAAAAAATTAAAGAAATTATGCTGAATCAGAGACTAAAGTTGTGGTACTCAGCAGCCAGTCCCAGGCATCATTTTGGGAAATGAAAGCAAGTTCCTATGGGTCCTCCATCAGCCAGCATCCCCAAGACTCTTGGCAGGTTTCTTGCCCTTGCTCCCATGGGTTGCTGCCACTCTGATCCATGCAGGGACAAGGGACATGGGTCAGGACACAAGCTGAGCCTGATGGAGAGAGCACAGGACTCATCCTCTTGCTGCTCACAAGTTACTCATCAAACACTTCACTGACAGCTCCAGGACAACCTGGGCAGAAAGATGTGTATGCTGAGCACTGGTCTGAAAGATTTACCTCCAGAGAGGATTAGCTGACACAGCAGTGAGAAGCAGGACCCACAGCTGCTTCAAAAACCCCGCTGAGCTTGGCTTGTTGAAAGGAGCAATGAATATGTGCCAGGGGGGTTTTAAGCAGCTGGGGGAAAGTTCTTTCTCACCCCTCTGAAGCTCAGAGGGGTGAGAAAGAGAGGGGTGATGTTTTATCATCAGAGGATGATAAAACAGCACCACTAAAATCTCTAGAAAAATCAAATTAGATGCTTACACAAGCTAGTCATTCCTGATACTATCCACGCTCTAAAATAAAAGTGGGCAAATATGCTGGATGAAGGAGCAAGCAGAGGATGGGATAAAAAACACATTTCCCCTTCTTGCATTGTTCTGTGATGCCACTGGGTTGTCACACATTAGCCATTTACAGACACATGCAAATGGCATGAAAACACTGGACCAAATCCATCCACAGTGAAATCCATTGAGTTCCAGCAGATCTATACTGGGTTCTAATTAGGCTTATTATGTATAACCAAACATAATTCTAATTGGCAGCTTTGATTACACCCCACATCATTTCTGCTCTAATTTACCCACATGGGACAAGAAAGAGTTAAAACACAGGTCTGGCTCCAATGGTGACAGCAACAGGAGGGAGAGAAAAAGTCATCCCTTGAGCTGTGCACAATGGCAGAGAATGGAGCTGGAGGTATTCCCCACTGCAGAAACATTTATCCTGCTGGTATGCAGGAATCAGGTTGTATCTAATTTACCTTCAAGCAGCTTTGCCTACCCAATAGTTTGCCACCCACCCTGCAATATCCAACCTCTGTTACTAAAGATTTTACAGAATGGGAGTCCTTATAGGCATTTGGGGAGTAAAAATTCTGCTTGGAATGTGAGGAAGAGTGTGCTTGTGCATGGGTGAGATTGCAGTTCAAGGGATTTGGAGTTGATAATTATTTCCTCCCATCTGCCTCATACACTTCCCTTTCTTTTATAGAATCTACAAGTCTCAAATTAGGAGACAATCTCAAGCCTACAGGGATCAGCAATTCCAACCCCACTTTTCTGGGAAGGAGAAGTACTTCCAAGGGTTTCCAATTAATGTGGATGAGATTTGTGTACACTGAACACACCCATCAACCAGTTTGGAAGGAAAAGCTGCTGTCCTCGTGAATTATAGTCACTTTGGAAAACTTGGCCTAGATCCTCACCAGGGTGAAAAAGCAGGACTGGGACTCCTTGATAGAGCAGATCCATGGGTCTTGGTCAATTCATCCTGTGCATGCTTTGGGCCCAGAAAGTTGATGGCCCCAGGCTGCACAAAAGCTATGGAGGTAAGTGGTTGAAAGACAAGATATAACGTGATTAGTGTGGCTCACTCCCAAAACTGCAGAGGTTTGCCCCAGATTTGGGTCTGGCCAGCATCTTGATTGGTGTCTTTGATGAAGGGTGAAGAACTTGCTTGTAAAATGCCTGGTGGGATCAAGTCTTAAAGGGGTGCAAATGTTCAAGAGGACAGGAGCAGAATTCAGACAGGCCTCAGCCTGAAATGCACCTGAAAGCAGCAAGAAAGAAATCCAGAGGAATGAGTTCAACCTCCTGCCCTTGGGAGGGACATCTCCAGAGCACAGGAACAACAAGAGGTGCTTGTTTATGGTCTGGGGAACAGGGAAAAGGGCCATAAGGAGCCAGCAATGAGAGCAGCATCCTGTCAGAGCTATGATGTACTGACTGGAGGGGATCCACAGGGAAGCACCTGAACCTGCCATGGCATAATAGGGGAAAATCTCCAACTCTCCTGTTGTGACTCCCTGTCCAAGACCAGGGCAGCCTCTGGGCTCCTATTGAAGACCAGGGATGCTTCCTGCTATCAGGTCAATGCACACCCCACCATCTGACCTATTTGCTCTTTGGCCACTACTGAATTTCAAGGTGCAGCTCTGGCTTTGGGACAGAGCCAGGCTGTGCACAGGAGGACACCACATGTCCATGGCACAGTTTTTGGAGTGGAAAACAGTGCTCTGTACCTGGTTAACAGCAATGCTGTGTGCACACAATGAGCATTTAGGGGGTGGAAGGAGCCTTCAAGATGCACAAAGCCAAACGTGCCCAAACGTGAGCGAGGGAAGGCAGCAGGGTGGAGGAAAGCCATCTGGCACCCTCTAGTGTGACACTCTGAGAAAAGCTCGTCCCTCCTCACCCAGCTCTGTTCCTCAGCGGCCTCTTTCCTCACCTCCACACGGACCACCCGTGCCCACAGGCTCTGTCTCATCAACCCCCTTTAATTACCATCCACTGTAGCAAGACACGAAAGTCATTAGTGCGAGCGGCATCTCCTCGTGATGAGCCTGCCGTGTCCCAAGATATCCAGCCTGTGTGAGCCCGACCAGAAGGAGATGCGCAGCCCAAAGAGGCTTTAAAAGGGGATTTTCAAGGCTTTGGGGACCTGGTGTGGCTGAGGGTAAAGAAGTGCCAATGCCAGGACATCAGGGCCACCATCACTTGCAGCTCCACTTGTGCAGGGTTAGGCATGAAAACTGATGTGTCCCAAGGCACATGCTGGGAAATTAGACATGTTGCTGTTGGACAGCATTAAGCTGGGAGAGAGCAGATTCAGCTAACTGTGTGACATCTGGGGTGGGACATTTGTATCAAGAGAGTTTAAATTAAAAAAAACAAAACCACCAAGGACAGGCCAGGGCGTCCCAGTCCAGCCCGTACCCAGCAGCATAGGCACAGCCACCCAATCACATTTCACTTTTTATGATTTGGCTTTCAGTCTCTGGAAGAAAAACAACTTTCTTCCGTTCCTAATCACCTTCACTGTCCTCCAGTGAACTTTTGGGTAATGTATGCTGTGTCATCAGAGCAGTGCTGCTCCATGAATGGCAAACAGGCACCCTTGTATTCCTCAGGATGATGATTCCCAACCAAGGAACCAACACAGAGCCCAGGCAAGAGGAGATAAAGCACCTCAACCCAGAGAGCACCATCCCTTCCCAGGCACTGGGACCTCCACAAATCCTACTGAGCAAAATGTCCTTCTCTCCCAGGGCCTTGAAAGCAAAAGGGTTTTGGGGTCAGACCACGTGGCAATGGGACAGTGGTTGGTGGCCTGACCTTCAGCAGCTGTGATGGTGTATGTGGGATCTAGGTCCCAGGAGCAGCTGCAGCCATCAGAGACAGGACAGGGCCAAGTCCAAAGAGGCCACATGAGTGGTACAGAAACTACATTATTGTGACTGTCCCTGTTGACCTTGAAGACCTGGAATCTAACCAACTTTTGTGTCAGTGAAGGTCACCCCTGCCTGACACCTCATTCTGGCATTTTGATGTGTTGGAGGTTTCTGTGATCTTCACAGAGGTTTGTGTTTGGCTGAGGGCCAGCTTGTCACCTCAAAGCAGTCCTGTACCCTCATCCCTCATAGAATCATTTAGGTTGGAAAATACCTCTAAGATCATCAAGCCTAAACCTCAACCCAGCACTGCCCATCCCACCACTAAACCATGTCCCACAGTGCCACATCTACACATCTTTTAAATTCCTCTCAGGATGGTGACTCCGCCACTGCCCTGGGAAGCCTTTTCCAATCCTTCACAGTCTTTTCAGTGAAGACATTTTTACCAATATCCAATTAAAACCTCCCCTGGCAGAAATTCAGGACATTTCCTCTGGTCCCCTCAAAGACACCAGCCCTCACCTCTCCACAAGCTCATGCTCTTCCTTGTCCTGTTAGTCCAAACCCAAAGGACTCTGCTTGGGTAGGAAAAAACCAGGGCCATGAGTCTCCTGCATCACCTCTTGCATCCTCACCACCCTCCTCTGTGTCCTGTGCTCCTCTGAACCAGGAGGATATTCCCCATGAAAACCAGCTGCCAGTAATGCAAGCCATGAATCTGGCTCAGCTCTGGGTAAAGCTGGATCCAATTTTACAAAACCCATCTCACAAGCAAGTTCATCTCCCATAAATAAACACAAAACCTGGAACATTTGCCTGGCCCCTGAAACAAAAGTAATTTTGTTACACGGCTTAAATTTTTATTGCTAGTTAGTGTAAGAGATGCAGGAACACAAAAACACAGGCTGAGCCAGGATCTGTGCAAGCTCTCATGGGCAGATCAGCCAATGTATCCCCTCAATAACCTCTAAAAAGCCTCTTGCCTGTCATGCTGAATTGCATGGCCATTTTATGATGTGGACACATGTTCACAGAACCTATCCATGGACAGACTGATCTCAGCTGATCAACATATTCACAAAAGAATGATTTTCCGCCTCTTCCCATTAGAGACATAAGATTTCTTCTTAAAATCAGCTATAATTTTCAAACCAGAGACTCACCAGAAATGAGTACACTGAATTCAGTGAGCTAAAGGTATCACAGGTGACTCGAGCCATATTAAAGGTCTCTAAGTTATGCCCAGATCACCAGCCCCCATCAGAAGCAGCAGGTTTTTTGGGAGGCAAGGCAGGAGGATAAACATTAAAACAACTCCCTTATATCTGCCCTTCCACTTGCAAACCACAGCTCCCTTGACTTGTGTGATGCTTGAATCTTTCTGGAACCCACAGAAAGATAATCTTGATGTAGAAATTTGACAGAAGCAGTGCTTCAGAGGACATCACTTTGAAAACAGGTCTTGGTGGCTCCCTATCCTGCCTGCCACAGCAAGAACCTGAAGAGTAGCAAACAGACAACTCAGTGTGTAAAATTGGATTGTATTTTCTAGTTATGCACTTAAGTCACAAAAGGAAGAGAAACTGGTGTCCAAACTTGATACTTGATCTATGTCACAGTGATCCAGACCCACAGCTGCTCAGTGCTGCTGCAGTAGGAGAACTAATACAGTGATACCCAAATCGAATGGGACATCTTTCATCTTCCCTCTGCCCTCTCCAAAAATTTGGAATAAGAGCCATTAAAGGAAAGCTGGAGGGGAGGCTGCTGCTCAAGGTCAATCAATGCATCTCCCTCATGGAAATTGCATCTGGCAAAGGCTTGGCCACAGGACCTCAGGAAGGTGACAAGGGGCTGTGTTGGTGAGAGCAGAGTGAAATCAGTGATGATGAGAGAAACGTGAGTGTAAAACTGAGAAGCTGGAACCTGTGAATGGGATGGAAAGATGGGGAGGGGAGGGGAGGGGAGGGGAGGAGAGGAGAGGAGAGGAGAGGGAGAGGGAGAGGGAGAGGGAGAGGGAGAGGGAGAGGGAGAGGGAGAGGGAGAGGGAGAGGGAGAGGGAGAGGGAGAGGGAGAGGGAGAGGGAGAGGGAGAGGGAGAGGGAGAGGGAGAGGAGAATAGACTGTTTCAGTTGGGAGGGACATACAGTGACCCCTCTCAACTCCCTGACTAGTTCAGGGCTGACCATGGTAAAACCTGTTACTAAGGTACTCTCCAAAAACCTCTTGAACACTGACAGGCTTGAGGCATGGACCAAATCTCTGGAAAGCCTGTTCCAGTGTTTGACCACCTCTCAGTAACAAAATGCTTTGAATTGTCCCGTCTAACCTCCTCCAGTGCAGTTTTCAGCCATTCCCACAGAGTCACTGGATCCCAGAGACAAGAGCTCAGTACCTCACTCCCCACTTCCCCTCCTCAGGAAGCTGTACAGAGCAATGAGGTTGCCCTCCAGCCTCCTTTTCTCTGAACAGGACAAACTCAGCAGCTTCTCACAGGACATTCCCTCCTCTGCTTTGTTGCTCTCCTCCAGACACATTCAAAGACCTTCACACCCTCCTTAAATTGCAAGGCCCAAAGTGTTCACAGTGCTCCAGATGAGGCCACACCAACACTGAGCAGAGCAGGACAATCACCAGCTGGTCCTGCTGTGTTTGAGGCACCACAGAATGGATTTTGTCTTTTTGGCTGTCCTGGCTCACTGCTGACTCACAGTCCACTACCAACCAGAGCATCTCACTGTCCCCACATCTCAGCTGGGAAAAGAGAAGAGTGCTCAAGCAATTGCACTTAACCTGCGTTTGTGCCATTAGGAAACAAGATTTAAACACAGCACATTATTTATTGGTTTCAATTACTAAAACAGAGATAGATTTTTTTTTCTCTCATTTTCCCTATTATCTTATTCTTCTTGCTTTTTCTTTAGCCATTACTTAGCTCAACTCAAACTTACTGTTAAGTGTACTCCCATCAATGCTGGTCAACAAAGCATTTAAGCATGTGCTTAACTCAAAGCAGATAATTAAGGGGCATTCAGCAAAACTCAACCTGTACACCTCACTTTTTTTCTCTGAAAGGGGCTCTCCATCATTTTAAAAGCTGTATTTCTTTTCAGCATAAAGTACCACAGCCACAAAAATCAATCCACTCTGCTCCATCAGTGTGCATCTGTCACTCAGCTCCCAGCACAGGGAAAAGCAGAGACACACACAGAGAAAACACTCACCCAGCCCTTTTCCTTTAAGAACAGCCAAGAGTAAAAAGATGCATAATTTAGCAGAACAGTTTTATTTGTGAATCAGGTTATTTTAAATGTCAGCTGAGGTTACGTTCTTGTCTTCAGCTGCTGCTGGGCGTTGCTTCAAAGTCATTCTGAGTCACTGCTCTCCATCTTCATCTGCTGATGGGCCCCCAGGTAGTGATGGAAACATAACTTCCCTTGACATGGATAACCTCCAATAAAGGAGCGCCCTCCCTGTTGACACGCTGATTAGAATGAACGAGGGGAGGTGGAAGGGAAGAGGAAGGTGACTGTAGCTCTTGAAAAGCAAAGACAACGGGCCACATCCTGCTCCCTGACTCTCTGCCATCAGATTCACTGCAAGTTATTTGCAAAACGGCAAGAAACTCATTAGATTGCTGCTAGGGCTATTGATGGAAATGCAAATCTTTACCTACAGGACCTTATTCCACAGCAAATTAACAGCAGGCTGGGGAAAACCAAAAATCTGTATTCTCAGGGCTGGGAGTCTGTCAGAACAAAGTATAATATCTGTTTCTCAGATAGCAGTCCAAAAAAAAAAATTAAAAGACAAGGTCTAACTTAATTCAGATTTTCCATTAGTTGCATCAACATTGACTTAAATTCCTCCATGTTTCCATGATGATCATAGCCTGAGAGTTCCATAAATTGGCCTGGCACCATATGAAAGGGCTGTGCTGAGAAAGACACAGCCTGGCTGGCAATTTACAAGACCAAGGGAAGTCTCCTCCAGAGTCGAGTTTTGTTTTGGCTTGACACAAGATTTTACCTGAGTCGTTAACTCTTTCCATTATCTTCCATGGACTTTGGATTAGGCTCCTTATAGTGAACTCAGCTTTGGCTGCCCAAGGTGATATCTCAAGATATCATCTAGCTGGGAAACCAGGCAGAAGGTTTTCAGAAAAATCCTTACCTGGTCTTCCAAGGGATCCTGCTGGGATGGCAACTGAGCCTTTGCATTGTTCCCAGTAAAGCTATCTGCAGCCAGATCACACAGCCAGAGGCTTCAGCTCTCTGAGAAAGAGCATCAACACCCTGCACCTCCACCCCTCCACAGGGCCTGCACCCACTGTCACAAGCTCATTTTCCACAGAGAGCCAAACATTGTCATTTACACCAATAAAAAGCTGAATTCAGCACTCTTTCCATAAAACGGATCGTGAACCCTTAACACCACTTGCCTCTCCTTGGAATAATAAATTATGAGGACAAATGGCAGAATCATTATCAGTTTCAATATCCAGTCATAAATAGTCTTGTAAGAACACTCAAATGATGGTGTTTTATTGCATTAGATATCACTTGCCATTAATTACAACATGAAACTTTTGTACTTTGATGAAAAGCATTTTAGCCAGCTCAGATATAAATTTAAAACAGTCTTAAAACAAAAGTCACCCCAAGTTGTGGTGTGGGGATTTTTTTCAATCTATGGATCTGAATACCAAATAGCATTTTTGACTTGGAATGACACAAAAGACAGGTTTTATAAAAGCAATTTTATTGCCCACTCATTCAGCTTCAGTGCTTACAGCAAACTAACAGTATCCATGACTGTGTTTTACAATAACATTGTTGGCAGCCAGATTTCACTGCTACAGATACTTCATAGTTCATTTGGTTTAGTGGGGATTTTCTTCCTAATGATCAAGAGGTGTCGTGAATCAATGTGATCTAGTTTGCATTTCTGCCCTGTTTGTTTTGTTTGGATCATTTCTCCCTCCTTCTGTTGCCATAACTCACCACGCAGGACAGAATCACAGCTGGTGTGGAGCAAGCCTGGCAGCACCAGCAGCTGCTGGGTCAGTCCCCAGAAAACCTGGGATACACACAAAATCTCACAGAGAGAGAAAAATCTCACAACTTCAGCCTGAGAGCCAAATCTTCAAGCAGTTGTGGGATCTTGTCTTTTCCAGTTCAGAGGGATTCAGGCTGAAGCAATTTACATTGCTGCTCCACAGCATTGATCACAATTTGCATTCGTTTGCAAAAGGGATTAAAGGGATTATCCCAACCCCAATCTGGGCATAGCAACCTTGCAGCCACCACAGCCAAATTCCCCAGAGACCAGGGTTCAGAGCCTCTGCTCAGGTGGACAACAGTTTATCTATTATAGCAACACCTCTGAATCCAAACAACCATACACGAATGCAGTCCCAAATCCAGGTGCACTGCAGGAGTTGTACTGGATCCCAGACATTTCTCAGTAGATGTGGAGAGCACAATTTGTTCTTTTTTCCCAACCCTTTGGGAGCAATTATGGGTTGCCCAGTATTTAAATTATTCTTATGAGACCTGGGAGACCAAGGTGTGACTCTTGTCCTACCAAAGGTTCCTGTTTTGGCCAGGAACACAGGAAAAACACCCAGTTTCTCAGAGGTATGGTGGGAATCTCCTAAGGCTTAAGAAAGGTAAGCTTAGGAGTCAAAATCCTGTGACAGTCAATGGAGATCAGGTCCCCACATTCCACAGTGACTTCTTGGCCTTCCCATGCCTAGAAATGGTTCCCAAGGAGATTTGCTCTGTGATCTTCATGGAGACAAAGGTGAAGGTGACCAGGCTGCAGTTTTCTTGGGCCCTCCTTGCCTGAGGATGATCTCAACATCAGCCTCTTCCCCAGTCCCTGGGGAGCTTCCATAATCACACCCACCTTTCAGAGATCACATTGAACCATCTTGCAATGGCATCAACCATCTTCCTCAGCAGCCTTCAACACATCCCACCTGCTCCCATGCACCCATGTGTGCCCATTTTGCTTCACCAGTCCCTAAATTGATCCTCCCCTATGACAGGTGGCACCTGCCTCTCCTAAATCCTGCTCCCAGGGGTGAAATGCTTTTGTCATTACCTTGCTGGTAATGACAAAGGCAAAGAGCACCTCAGCTTTCCCCATGTCCTTTGTCACTAGGTTGGCCAACACATTCAGCAGCAAATCAATATGTTCCTATTTTCCCTTTCCTGGTGATTTACTTATAGAAATTCTTATTCCTGCTCTTCACACCCTCACCAGTTTCATCTCACTTTTGGCTTTTTGAATTTCTTAGAGCATATCTGAGATCTGAGGACAAGTGACATTGGCCAAGACTCATCAGCTCCTGTAAAAACAGATGTCATTGTCGCAACTTGACTGTTTCTTGAAAGGGTGACCATTTGCTTTTTGACACAAAAGTGAGAAATTGAAGAAAAACAGCCTAACTGCTCATTTAAGGCAGCCTGTTCTTTCCCTTCTGCTTAGCCAGTTAAAACCTCATTTGACAATCTGAGAGTTTAGCTCCCAGTGCTCTTGCTTAAAATATAACAGATGGCCTCTAATAAGTAAATTGAAAAGTGCAAATAAGGTTAAAACAATTTTTCTTTATTGAATATCATTAACTTCAAGGCTGTCCACTTTAAAATGCTAATTAAACCTCACTTCCTTTTGCAGGGTTCTAGTGAAGAAAGATTGCCGTGAGGTAAATTCCTCTTGTTTGTAGAGGACCAGCCCAACAAACTGATAGCAAACTGGACTATTGCATATCCTAATATTAAGAAGTAGAGTTGGAAGCTTTCCATTATTTGTTCCTTCCTTACTTTTTCCTTCCCACAAACCAAACACAGTCAAGAAGGAAGAGGTCAAGTGTGAAAACCTGCTCTGTCCACACAGCAAACAACAGTTTTTCTAAAGGTCACTGTTGGTCCAAACCAGTTTTCACACAGGATTTCTAACACCTTGTTACCCCCCACAGCCTGTTGTGCTGCAGGTGTGGGGCTCTGCATTCTTGGCACCACACACAGAGTACAAGAGGTCCTTAAGCACCTCGCCCCCACCTCACTCCTAATTTCCAGTGCAAATTTATTCCCAGTCAGTGTGTGTCACTTGCTCATGTGCCAACACTGTTCTTTGGCTTGAAGAGCTTTCTCCACCCCCAACCTGAAGGATCTTAACTGAATAACCCAATAAATAAGTTTTACTGAATAACTCAAATTCTTTGTGCTTCTGGCAAAGCAAGTTAAACTTTCAGCCTGCTCTCCTAGGACAGCCTGATCAAGGTATCAGCCCCTCCAAGGTATCAGCCCTGTTCCAGTTTTAATTCTTCTTTCTTCAGCACAAGACAGTAGATCTGGCAGGGTCTTACCAAAGTTCTGCATGAGGCAATGCTCCATCTCAACTGGAAAGGCACACAGGTGAAGTCCAGGATAACGTTGGCTTCTTCTGGCCAGGTCATACTCACAGTTCTTAGGCATCATGTAAAAAAAAATTAGGATGTTTTTACCTTTCACTTCCTTTACTCCTGCTGAAGTTTGAACTCTAGTCTAAGGCAGATCCAAGAGGGACCATGACTCAGCCCCCAAACAGAGCCTTGTGTCCAGCTGATGCAAAGCAGACAATTTTTTGGACAACAGCCTCAGAACGACAGCCTATCATTGTGAGCAGGGAGCTCTGGGTGCTCCCCCTGCCTGCTGGGTTTGACCCCAGGTGCAGACCACCTTTGGCAGGCTGCAGGAACCTCAGGGAGGGAGAAGTTTCCATGTCTGCTGTAAACCTGAGCTGCTGTACATTAAAAAGTCAGGATGCATCAGGCCAGAAAAAAAAGAGAGCCTCTGAGTGCCTGGCTCTCCTCACCAAGAATTCCTGAGTCCAGATGAATTCTCCCTCCCCATCTAAATATGGTTCTCAGTCACCTGAGCAAGTCAATTTACTTTGTCAATTAAAGATTCAGAGTATAAATTACAAAATGCAGAACTTGATACAAATTGCCTGTCCAGTCTCACCTCAGTGATTTCTCATCCAGACAATCTGGCTGAACATCAGCATCCTTCACTTCAAACCACTCATACTATAGATAATCCAACACTGCCTGTCCAGCAAACCTGAGTTACAAAAAAAGTTTCTGGGCGAAGAGAGAAGGGAAAAGAGCCTTTTAACATTTACTCTGGCCCTTATGGGAAGTCCTTTGTCCTACAGAAGCTCATCTTTCTTTCTGTGGAAGCCCATGAGGAAGGAGGGTTGACAACAGGCAGGGGCAGTTGGAGCAACACTTGTTTAACCAGTCCATTTATAAATCATGCCAAAACCACACACAAAATCTGTACTCACTGGACAAACAGCAAAATGAGTCTGTGCTGAAAGGTTTTTGGGAGAGTCTACCAAACACAGAATCACAGAATGGTTTGGGTAAGAAGGGACCTTAAGATCATCTAGTTCCAATGCCTTTGTCATGGACAGGGACACCTTCCACAAATGAAAAACAACAGTTGTATTTTCTCGGCCAAGAATCACTCTGAGAAAAATAAAATACTTTCACAGCAAGGCAGAGATTGAAATGAAGTTTATTTGCTTTTTCATTCAGTTGAAATCTCTGACTAAATCACAGATTGGATTAGCTGCATTCAATGTGTTCTCTTTCCTCTGCTTGGGTAGGTGCTCCTTCTAAGGTACAAAAATTGCAGGGACCCAAATAATTTAACTGAGAAATGGAAATTGGGAAAACATATTGTTGCCTTTCAACAACATCTTTCTTGATCGAAAGCGTATTTCTGCTATATGCCACTGTCCTCAATCAGGGCAGTAACCCAGCAAAGAAATTATTCCAGGAGTGACAGGGGAATGTCCCACACTAACTTAACAAGTTATGACAGCCATGTGAAGAGATACTCCCAGGTGGCATAAGCTGTGATATCAAAGTTGTTACACAGCATGGCTTGGATGACTTTTTATGGAGAATTCCATCTTCCAAAACATCAGTTTTTATCAGACCTGGAAGAGAGTTGAGGTTTCAGAAGGGTAGTGCATACATGTCAATCAGAGAGTAAATAGTGTCCTCCAACAGCAAGTGAAGCAGAACTTTGTTTTCCTCTGTTTTCCTGTGCAAAGTTTGTCTCAGTCCTAAGGGAGCTGCCTTTCACTGAACCAGGGTTCTGAGCTTGCAGGCATAACACAAATGCCTGGGAGAGTCCAGCTTGAAGGGATAAACACAAGCAAGGGCATGCAAATAAAGGACAAAAAGCAAGAATGTGAGTAACAAAGCTCTCAAGCTGTGTCTGCTGGGTACCTCCATGCAGGTGTGTCTGAGTGGAGTTGGAGAGGCCAGTCTCATGAATTTGACAGTAAAGACAGAGCAGTCATGGAATAAGAAAGCTTTCCAGCTGTAGAGTAGTAAATGGGGACAAATCTCATCTCCAAAACTGAGACAAGCTTTCAATAAAGTCTTCAGGAGTTTTGGCACAAGAGACATCAGCTTTTTCTGTCCTCTTCTCCACACCACTGCCTTTCTACTCAGCAGGGAGAAATTGCTCACTCAAGAGACAAATCACCTGATCTGTAGTAGACATCTGCCACAAGTTAAGATGAACAACAGCAGAAACTCCTCTCCCTCGTGGTCCTCTCCTTTGATTGCTAAAGGAGCCCATATGACAGCAGACAGAGATGTCTACACTGGTCAGATGAATCCCACACCTGATTGACCAGACTCCTGTTTGGCTGATGAGATGCTAAAAGAGGAATGACAACCAGATGGATGCATTACAGAGTACTCTGCCATCATATACCAAATAAAAGCATCTTAAGAATGTGTCACAAATTCCTGTCATCCAAAGATATTAGAGCAAAAAACATCTCGCACAGTTAATGATATCCCCAAAGTCAGGCTGGTGATTGAACATCATGTCTAATGGGCTAATGGGCAGGCTGACACGTCAGTGAATGAGGTGCCTGTCCTGGATTGCCAAGCAAATTCTATTCTGTTTGCCATCTGTACGGCAGTTGTCTTCTGTTCAGTGGGCAGTTTTCCTTATCTCTTCCACACCCAATCCTCCCTCTGGGGGAACATTGCTGATAACAGCTATTGCATGTCACTGCATGACTGATAAGAACTACAGCATGCCATTGGGAGATGTGAGCCCAGAGGGAGGAGCCAAGCATTCCTACCTGGATATAATCGGCAAATTCTGGAACCAACATGGCTTCTCCACTGGATTCCCCAGAGGAACAGCAGCTGCCTCTTCTTCCACTGGATCTTCAGGGGAAGAATACATCCTTCTCTACAGGATCCCTGCTCCAGCAGAACCACCCCTGACACTCCAGGAGGGCTGCAGCCACAATTCCAATTGGACTGCTGCCAACACCCTGACCCACAGGGTGTCAGGTTGGGTTCTGACTCTTTCAGTGTTGTTCTAGTGTACTGCATTGTTTATTTTATCCTTTTATTTTCTTCCCTAGTAAAGAACTGTTATTCCTGCTCCCACATCTTTGCCTGAGAGCCCCTTAATTTAAAATTTATTCTAATTCTGAGGGAGGGGGTTTACATTTTCCATTTCAGGAGAGGCTCCTGCCTTCCTTAGCAGACACCTGTCTTTCCAAACTGAGATAGTGATTCAGTGAAAGACTGGAATCAGAGATTGTAGCAGTATCCATAGGCAGTGATAGCTGCTCCTTCACCCTTTCCTCAGAATATGTGCTTCAAGAACACTGAACCAAGTCACTGAGCTCCCACAGTGGTTGAGACATTCCCAGAAGCCTGGGATCACCACAGAAACATTGTTCTGTTTGTCATGGCCAACTTTTAGAAGTGGCAGACAAGCAGAAGAACAAGAAAAGTAAAATTACTCTTGGGGCTGGATTTCAGCAAAGTGTCACATAGAAGTTCTCGACATCCCTCAGAAGTGGAAACAGCCAACAGGGTAAATCATCTACAAGAAAAGGTAGTTATCTACAGCAAAAGAGGGAAAAAACTGGTTCTAGGAGGAAAAAGAATGTAAAAATATTACAGTCTAGCAATGTAAGCTGTGATGGCTGAAAGCTAAACAACGTGAACTGACCAACCAGAGGCTTGATCCAGACTGCAAAGCATGGAAGGTGAGCAGGGGTTACCCAAAGAATTCATTCAGACTTCTTTTGCCTTGCACATCACATAATGCTTTTGACCTGCACAAAATGAGCATAAAGTAATGAAGAGGTAAGATTCTTCGGTGCAGACATGATTTTGTACCAAATTTGCACAGGAATATAAACTTTCAAGCCACACAGAATCAGGACTACAGTCACCTTCAGAGAAGCTTGTTAGGGAAATGCTCCTCACAGAACAGTGATGCCCTGGTATCAGATTAGTGAATGCTCTGCCTATTTTCCTTTGCCATTTGTTTGGCCATTCCAATTTGCATCGAAATGCAAATTTAACATGAGGGTCAAGATCTCACCAAAACCAAAATCAGAGAGGTTACATGAAAAATCATCAGCTGAGGAGAATAATTATCCAAATTAGTCCCTTTCTCCTAAAGAGGAGGTTCTAAACTGGCCTGGCATTGATGACAACACCAACACCAGATAGTTTGGCTCCCTAAAATGTTGGTCTCTTTTCCCCTCAGCCCCTAACCTGCATGCAGCAGTCTGGGGATCAAGGTAATAGAAATGAGGATAAAACAAATTATTTGTTCAAAGTCCTGCTTTGGCTTTTTGTGGCTTTAGATGTACATCCTTCACTGCACTGCTCTGTGATCTGTGTTGGTAGCTCAACTCCAAAGGAAAAGCAAGCTGCAAAACAAAAAGGTCCCCCCGGGATCACACACAGCAGTATTCAGCTCAATTACTTATTAAAGCACCGACACAGCATAGATTTTTTTTCAGTACATTACTTATTCAATCAGGGCTCCAACTCTCTCAGACTGATCCCTTAAGAAAAAGCAAACATCTTTCCCTGTTTGTTTCCAGCTGCATCACAAAAGACTTTAAAGACTTGAGGCTGCAAAGAAAACTGTTTGTCTTTGGGTTGTCGTAGAGCAAGAGCTTGTGGGTGAATCCAGTGAAGCTCTCATTGACTGCTGAGAGCACAGGGCCATCGAGCTGGGAAAGGTGCTTGGATTTTTCCAGGTAACTCCATGACCCACCTCCAACCTAGAGCAGCTTTACCTGTGTGGGACAGGAGCTGCAGGCAAGACAGCAGGGAACAATCTCTTTGTGGCAATCAAGGGCCTGGGTTTTTTTTACAGGATGTGAGATCAATTTTCCATCAATTTATTCTAGACTGGGAATAATTCATCAGATATTTAAACACAGAGGCTGAACTTTCATCTAGGTAAGATGAGCATGCTGTGTTGCTCACCTTGAAGAACAGTAAGGTCCCCTGTGGAGGAGGGAGGGAATCAACCTCCATCAAATATTTAGAGGTAGAAGCTGTTGCCTTGCCTTTAGATTTCTCTGATCTAAGCTGTTAAGTTGTAGAATCACTGAGGTTGGAAAACAGCTCCAAGATCCTCGAGTCCAGCTGATACCACAACACCACCTCTGCTCCAGACAGCCAGAGTACCAGAGGGTAGAGAAGCTGGCAAAAAGCCCAAGTGGTTTTGGAAACCAAAGGGCACCAGATCTTTCCATCACTTTTTTAAAGGCATGTGAGAGCAAGAACCTGTGTTTCCTCGGTGAGCTGTTGTGCTTTCCTAGAAGGACAAAAATAAAAGAGTAGTAGAAGTCTTACAGCAGAATTTCTTCAAAGGACCTTTCAAGGGGAAGATTTATTGAGTCTTATTCTATCAGACACTAGTCAGTGAACATGTGCAACTTGGGTGAGCTGGGAAAAAAAAGAGCTTGTCTATAAATTCTTGTACTCCAGACACTGTTCCTCAGAGGCCAGCCCTAATAAACCCATCATCACAGCAATACTATAATTCAGTGGTGGCTCACTCTTCAGAGCCCTGCATCTTTTCTCAGGGACTTCTGCAGCAAACACTGTGCATCAGCTGCCCTGAGGACACAGTGCTTTAATGTGGGACGTGTCAGAGAGCCCCAGCCTGGCCCAACAGACAAGGAAGAGTCTCCTCTCCCTATCCAGAGAAGAGCTCAGGCCCAGAAAGTAGTTAAATCATCCAGACAATATCCTACTAGCACCATAAAATACTTTGCTAGGAGCCAAGATATTAACTAGAAATGTTCTACAATGTGCTATGAGCTGGGAAATGGGAGGTTTAATCTTCCCCAGCTGAGTAAGAAACTGATCTTGAGCCTCCCATTTCACAGGCAAATAAAGCCAGAAAGCTACAAGAGACAATAATCATCTCACCCTGACAAAACCAATGAGCTACTCAAGAAATTGTCACCAAAACTGCACAAAGCTGAAAGATGTAGAGAAGGCAGAGTTACTGAATGCCTTCCTTTCATCAGTCCTCACCAACAAGCCCAGACCTCAGGAATCTCTGACCCAGGAGACCAGGGAAAATGAATGTCAGGGGGAAGACCTCCTTTTGGTCACCAAGGGTCTGGAGAAGCTCTCTCACAAAGAAAGGATGAGGAGCTGGGGCTGTTCAGCCTTGACATAGGCCAGGCTCTCCTCAGTGGCACCCAGCAATGGGAGAAGAGGAATGGGCAGAAACTGATGCCTAGAAAGTTCCACCTGGACATGAGGAAGAACCTCTTTACTGGGCAGTGACCAAGCACTGGATCAGATCACTCAGAGAGGATGCAGAGTCTCCCTCACTGGGGATATTCCAGACCATCTGGACACAATCCTGTGCTCTGGGTTAACCCTCTTGGAGCAGGGAGGTGGGACCAGATGACCACTGCAGCCCCTTCCAACCTGACCCATTCTGTGATTGTGACCTCTCCAAACCCCTTCCCTGTGTGGCAAACTTTGACATTAAACCAACCAGTAACCTGGCAGAACTTCAGGCTAATGATGATGGCAATGCTGCCTAAACTAGCAGGCATTGTTTAACTTCCATTAATTAATCCTTCTGCATTTCTCTACAGCCTTGCTCAATGACAAAGCAACTGCTGACAGTGGAGGCCTGCAAGAAGTATTATATGTTTTAGCACTGTACCTTTGGACCCAGAATAATAAGCACATAAAAGAGATAGATGTGTATTTGTAATGCCACCTTTTAAAGCAATTGCTTAAAAGAATCCTGCTTTAGCAACTCGGAAATGTAATTCTTGACCTTCCTGAGTAATCATGCTAATATCAGGAGAAGTTGTAATTATTCAGTCATGAAGAAAAGAAGGTACTGTTTGTACTCAAAAGTGGAGCACTTAAATATAAAAGAGAGACCAAAGGAGGAATGTGAGCATTCCCTGGCCACTCCAGAGGTGAGTCATAGCAAGTGGTTCCCACTCTCAACAGGATGTGGCAGGGACAGGGAGAGTGCTCCTATGCCCCCAGATTGTGAAGAATATGAATTTGAGTCATCCAGCTCCAGCAGGGCACAATCCAGCTCTCAGTCAATAAAGAGATTCTCTACTCTCTACAATTCCTTGGCTTATTCCCAAGACACATTACAGCTTCTAGAGGAGGGGAAGAGAGGCTTCAGTCACTTTCATTAAACAATCTTCTTTATTCCCATGAGAAATTTTATCCTAAGGGAAAGATACCAGCTCCACAGAATGCAGTAAAGTGTTCCCATTTGCACAGGGGTGTTCACTCAAATTCTGCAACTTCCACACATCTTTGCAGAAAGATCTCCAGGCTCACATTTTCTAAGATTTTCTCAGCTAGAGGCTACTTAATCTGGACTAAAACATTTGAAATGAAACAGTAGCAACAGAGCAAGACAATCAAGCTGTTGTATTCAAATTCAAGATCTCCGAGAAAGAAAGGGGATATTGGGAGTGTAAAAAAAAAAATATCTTCCTGCTCTGTCAAGGGCAGAGCATGACACAGAATTTCACAGCCATGACAAGGAGGAGGAGGAAGAAAGAGTAACCCCAAGCTAGTGTGCAGATGGACTGACTCTGCTTTCTGAAGCAGAAAGGAGGTGTTTGAAACTTCCCATGTTTGGTCTTTTATTTTCTTTTTTTACAAAATTGATGTCAAGTAAAACATTGTACAGTGGTGTCTGTATCACAGAAGATGTCTGTGCTTTCCACAATCTATAAACCCCTGCCATATCATGCTTTATCACACAACAGGCTTTCCACAGTATCATGTGACAAGAATTTCCCTTCCCAGAGGATCCCAGGGAGTCTTTAAGGACTTTAATCAGCCTCCTCCACATATTAAAGAAAGACGGGATTAAGTCAGTGTGGTTATGCTTTCTGTGTGGGCAAAGATATAAACATCTCCAAGTCACAGATGAAAAGAAAGATAGCCTGAAAACATGTAAGCAAGAGAAATTGAGGTATTGAGACACTTTGCTAGACAGGTATGCAGAGGCTGGCATGCTAAACACATGGAATCAAAGCTGACAGAGATGGGTAGAGTGACTCACATACACAAGGAACTTGACTTTGTCACCCAGCTCTCCAAAACAGCAAGCACAGTCAGAAAAGTACCCAAGAAAAATTGAGGCCACAAACACACAGAGCAATATGATGCTTTTTTAATCAGGTTTTCAATCACAATGTAATTTTTTCCCCACCAACACACTCAAACACAGACATTTAAAAATTATTTGTCTACAAAGAGGAACGAAATTATTTAAACAGCTCCAGTAAATTCTGAGCAAATCTCTTCTGATCTTCTCCTTGGGAGTCTGCTCAGACAACATATAAATTTTATTTGCTTCTATTTCACAAGACAAGAAGAGGCTGGGTTGTAGATAACCTTCTGTTCAAGCTCAGCATATCTTTTCAGAAGTGGACGATAGAGCTAAAAAAGAAAAAGAAATAAACATGTCTCATTGAAAAATTAGATTTTTAAATTACACTGCAGTTGAAAAGCATTTCAGACATGAAAAATGCAGCATCTTCACAGGTACCTGAAGGTTTGGGCTGGTTTTTGCCCAATTTGCTCATGAAAGTGCTGCAGAGTTTTCCCTCTTTAAATGTCACAGTCCTTTTTACCATCGCCTTTACAGCTTAATTTTATGACATGCAGAGGTTGTTCTTATTGTGACTGGGTTCTTGCTATAAGCAGAAGCCATTACTTCCAGCAGAAGCAGCTCAGCTAAAGTCACCTCTCCCAGTGTGCCATGCCCCCTCAGTAATAGCTGTGCTAATCACCCAGGCAGAACTCCTGTCCTTGCCTCCCTGCACTGCCCCAGGATGGATCACTGCCTGTCCCCTCCTCCTCCTCTGCCTCACTAATCACCCCCCTGCACCCTCAGCACAGCCAGCTGGCTCCTCCTTGGCCAATGTGCTGACCAGGCCCTTCTAAAGTGCACCTCACACTCCCCCTCAGACTCCTGTACCTGTTTGAGCTGCTTCTCTACTCCACATTATCACCAGCCAGGGTCTGTGTACAAATCACAAACAGGATGGGACTGCTGGGAACGTGCCTTGAGCTGTTTTATTTTTCAGCATCAGCCTCATTCCATGGTTATGACAATGTTAAGATGCCATCAGCTCACATCCTAGGCAGCAGACCCAGAACTTAATGTTACAAATTACTTTATAAGTTTTTTGACCAATCACACAAAGCAGAAGCACATTGACAGTAGTTCTATCCAACCACTATAAGCACACGTACCTTCAGTTAAAACAATGCTTGCTTATTTCAAATACAATACACCTGCTTGTAAGCCTTAAAACACAATGCACAGAGCTCCATTATTAAGCTTAGAACTTCCTAATATCTTGCTAGATAAACTTTTCTGTAGCTTAGGGAGTTATTCTAGACAAGCATTAATACACAGGTCATTGTTATATTTGTCCTTACTTTTCTACATTTTACATAATTTTTCTGCTGACCAATCTCATGGCTGCTGCTTAGCTCTAATCACGGTTCTACTGCCTCTGAGGCCTGCCTTTTGCAGCTTTCCCAAAACCCTCTGATTTTGTGGATTCCCACACACATCTTTCACAGCCACATCCTCTCCCATCCACAGGCTGCTCCATGGCCACATTCCTTGCTCCCCAAGCTCACAGGGACAAATGCAGACCCAGCTTCTAGCCACAGCTACACCAAGTATCTGAGTCGCTTGTTTGTGTTTTCCAGGAGATTTTAGATACAGTATTGTTACAACCATAAAAAGAAGAATCAAGACTCAAATGTGTTCAAAGCCCCTGACTCAGGCACATCCTGGATTTCAGATATGGGTGAGATCCATCTCAAAATCCAAAAAATCAAAATCTCTACTCTGCTCCAACCAAAAACTGTACTTCATCTAGATCTTGGAGATGCACCTTTCTCCTTATCTCCTCCCTTATCTGTCCCTCTAATAAAACCAGCACTGTGACAAGCCACACCAGGACAGGTTTGCACTTTTGCTGGCTGCAGCACAAAGAAGGGAATGCCATGAGCAGGGTCTGGTGCAGGCTTGAGCAGTCCCTAGGAGGATGCCATGAGGTCAGATCCCTGCCACAGTGAATCCTAGAGGCTGCCAGTCTGCTCCACAAGCCCTCTGCACTGACTCATAATCAGGGCAGCCTCACTCCTGGCTCCAGGTTCAGAGAGGTTATAGAGCCATAATGAATCACAGCCAGCAAACTGAATTACTGCTCTCATCAGTAAGAGAGATCTAGCATTTCAATGTGGTCTATCCTTTTCAGCCAACAACAGTGTGTGCACAAGTATGAAAAATTCAGGAGGAAAATGTTTCAGGTGTAAACTATGGGGATGTAGTAAGAGAGCAGCTTCTCCCTGGGCAGGTCTCTGTATAGTCCTGCAGTAGCCTCAGTGTCTGTAACAGCCACACCTTCCCAGATCAAAAAAAAAAAAAACCAAACAAAAAACAAACAAAAAACCCAAAAAGTTTTCTCATCTAGGAAATAAAAAACAGTGGGGTTTTTGTTTTCTGTTTCAACTGATGGCAAAATACCCAGTTTTTATCTTTCCCTTCTGCTGAATGACAGTTTAAGATAGACCAGTGAAAACTGGATTTATCTCTTCATTCCCATTCCCACCTTCCACAACAGCAGGTGGAAGTGACTTAATAGATGCATTCTGCAGATGGATCTAGTTTTGACCAACTCCTTCCTTTTTACAAACCAGATGTTACAGAAAATAAAGTTTCCTTTCTACATTTCTACAACAGATGAAGTACAAGAAGAGGTAGGAGAGGAGCATCCACAGCAAGTGGAAAGAGACACTGTTTGTTAGCTAAGACATCAGAAAATGGTTTTTAAAGCCATCTCACAGTGACTGAGTCTTACAGAGCCTTCCACTGATTACAGCAGAGAATCCTGCTCACTCCTGCCTCTGAAACAGACTCATCCAGTGACCCCAGGCCAGACATTTAACATGTGTGTGCCCCAGCTCCTCTTCTCCACAGGACAGTGATACTGAGATCCTGGAGCTTTATGCAGATTTATGGGGTTAGAAAATAAAATGCACCACTATTATGAAATGTCACATTACTCAGCGTGGTATTTTTAACTAACTACATGAGGGCCTGGAGGGCTCAGAGAAGTACACATACATATTCTTTTCATGTTCCCAAAGAACATGAAAATATTGCTCCCATTTCTGGTAAATATGCACATCAGAGTAAACAAAACATTGAGTAGGCAACTGTGGCTATACTGGGAGTATCAGTATTTCAAATAAAACCAGCTTCTCTATTCACTGAAGCATCTGTAATGAAGACTGGCTATTTCTTACTTCACTATTCTGTACATTTGATAAGTGTTAAGTGCTTCTCAGCAAAGATTCAGCACAGCAAAGCTGCATTGGTAAGTGAGCTCAGGCACTGAGAAAGCAGGCTCCATGTTATTTGCCCATCAGTATTTTTACCAAATACACACATTTACCAGAAGGCTGGGAATTATTATTGTTAATACATCACTCTAAATTAAAATGTGTCAAAATAAATGAACAACAACATTTACTGACACAGTTTCTTTTCCTGTTTATTGGACTTAAGCACTTAGTTTGCTAATTGAGAAAATTCAGGCATTTGCAATAAGCTTCTCAGCCATTAGTGTAAATGAATCCTGCATTATGGACCATATGAAAAAAAAAAAAAAAGCAACTGCAAACAAATAGTCAAGAATATTTCCTGTACTCCACTCCTGCTCTTTGGGGTAAAAAGCTGTGCAGTTCAGAGGGATAAGCAAAGCCTTAAATTCCTCCTCCTCAGGGAATGTGGCTGTAATACCACCAGTACATCATAGCTGATGAGCGCAGCAGTACCACAGGCTTTTCACTGGCAGTATTCTTCATGCCAGCTGAGGTTTGGGGCAGTGCAGCTCCCATGAAACAGAGAAAACCCAAACAGCACCAGCCCAGAGCATGGCCTGAGTGTGCACCCAGGTGTGTCTGTGGAAGGGGATTCTCCACACCTGCCATGACTGAAGTGCCTCCACAGCACCTTGGGCAACTCCTCCTGTGCAGTTCTGGGAGTCTCTTTCCTGAGGCAATTATAGAGATGGGTTCTTATAAAGGTCCAAAGGGAATAAAGGACTCTCAATAATGCATAAAAACCCAAGGTCATAAATTCCCTCTCTGCCATAGCCTCAAACCTAATCTATCAAACTGTGATATTTAATAAAGGTAATTACATGTATCACAACACAAACCTTATTATTGTCCATAATTTAATTGTCCTTGCTTAATTATGGCCCTTTCTCCAGCTTATCTTTATTGCCTACTCCACAACATTCACAGTACTCTGAGACTGTTTCATTTACAAACCCTAAACTTCTCTCCTGGGACAATTTGGACACATTCTGACAGTCGCACAACTAAAGAAAATGCTAATGATTAATAATATATTATAACAGGGAATAATTTAACTTGCCCTCTCTGAAAAATGCATTTGTACAATGCTACCTTGTTCTCTAGAAAAAATCAAATGTTTCATCCTGTTACTGCATCTCACCACATTTTCAGCCTATGTACTCAACTGGGCTTTTACTGTTTAGATTGTCCCTGCCACCTTCTAAGAGCAAAAGCAGCTACAAATTATTACTACAAGTGACAATCCACATGGATCCTCCTGTCTTCTGCAATGCTCTGTTAGCCAATCACTGGAGCAATTCAAAATTTACAAATCACAAAGATGATGCTGATGATTATCTAATTTTAATCTACCCAAGTACATTTAATCTACCCTGAATAGATTAAAATTAATCAGTCTCTCACAAACACTTGCTACTTTTGATATGTTCCTTTTTTTTTAAACCAAAGTCAAATTAGTCATAGAGATTTGCTTAAGAAATCAAGGGTTCTTTTATTTTTCCAATCATAGCAGTTGTTCACTATTCTTAACAGAGAAAGAATACTCATAAAGCAGAAACAATAAAACAGTGTTCTGAAATACTCTGAAGACTTCTCCAAGGAACCACACCTGAAACAATTACATTCTTTACTTCAGATATCCATTCTGCAAGCCCATCTTAATCAGCTTAGAAAATTATTGGCTATACAAATCACCTTAATCAAACTTCTATCAATACCTATTATATTTTTGTGGTTGTATTATTATTACATACTTTGCACTAAATAACCAATCCAAACCAATTCTAGAAAACAACCTCCCCCCTCCAAAACCTAACTCAACAAAATACAATTATTTTAAATCAATAAATAGGTCATTATAACCTTCCTGGGTAATAGGGTCATTTCTATGAATTCACCCACTTACAAGGCAATTCACCAAAGTCAAGAAAACCTGTTAGGTTTACATTTTCCCTTCCTGAATTTTTGCAAGATTAATACATCTCAGCAGAGTCAATAATGCAATCAAAAACCACACATCCAGAGGTAGTGAGCTGTTCCACGCCTTCTCCCTGCAAAACCCCACAGGACAATATCACAACCAATCTGGCACTCTGTCACACAGCTTGTATAAACACAAGTGACCAACTCCCAGACAATCATGTTCCCTCTCATGTTTTATTTTTGCTTAATTAACCAACTAGCCAACCATCCCTGTTTTAATAGATTACTAAAATAGATCTGAATTCTAATGCTAAAATAACAGATTATTTCTGTCTGTTAACATCTATTTATTGCTCTAGAATCTCCTGGTTATTTTTGTCATGCTCCGTGGTTCTGATTAATATTTTCCTCGGGGAAGAGAGGAGGCCCCAAAGAGGTGAAATTACTCTAATTTTTGCTATGCTGAAAAAAAAGGAAGAAGGATTAATCATATTAACACAAAAATTACTGACTTGAGCTGGTGTGGTTGAGTGAGTGACCAAGGACTATCACCACAGTGGTTCCCACCAGAGCACCTCATGACCCATTTGGGTATTGACAGAATTAGAAACAAGCTCAGATTAATACCCCTATCCTACAAAAATACTGGGAAATCAGGTTCAGCTAAGAGACTTGGGGTCATACCCACAGAGAGGGATTCATCCTCTTTGAATTGGTCTCTTCAAGGCACCATGGTCTGCTGCAGGACAAAGTCACATTGTTGCCAGGCAAGTTGGAACTTTTGAGACTTCAGTTTCCACTAACTACTGATTCATGGCCCACCACAAGCCCTGTGTTCCCCATCTTGTGACTTTATTCTATTTTACCTGCCCATCAGTTTAATTGAACCAGAAGAGCTGCTTTGTGTGCCCTGCCCTTGCTTTTTAAAATCACATTCATTATCACAAATGATCCCTCAGAAATCAAAGAGAAGCTTTTTGCATTTTTGGTTCCTGGAAACCCCTGCTGTGGGCATAGGCCTTGGCAAGGCAGGAGAAGCTACATCAAACTGTCCCATCTGACCTCTGTCTACAGGAGGTTTTCCTCTCTCCAATGATCTAACACGCTGTCTCCAACCGATACCAGGAAGAAAGGATGAAACCAGAGCAGATTGCTGTGTTATGACCTGTTTTTTCTCCACCCTGCCAAGATCTAGCTGTAGCTGTCCAAAAAATGTAAAGAAGTGGTTGGGGGAATTTCACATTGGTGAGCCAGACTCTTTCAGAAGAGCTCCTCAGCAAGACAGGACTTAACCTCAGGATGACTTTGAAGTTTATAAAAAGAACTATCATTTAAGTGAAAGGCTCTAACCCCAACAGAACGAAATTGGATGGACAGGGAGATGCAGCTCTGTATGAAACAGAATCAAACTGACTCATTGCATTATGAATTTCTGCTGCACTGTTCATGCTAGCACACTGTATTACTGACAGGCCCTCTGGCTCTCTGCAGTTTCACAGCCATGAAACTAGCCAGGGAATCCACCATCAACTGCAAAATTATGAGGCAGGAAGAAAAAAAAAGAAATGGTGTGGAATATGTAATTGCAAGAAGCTGATTTTAATGGAATGAAGCTGGAAAGCTAAGCTAAAGAGCAGGAATGGTTATTCCTTCCCATGCTGTTTGACCACTGCCTCCCTGTCATTCATTCCTATCTACTGGGGCAACAATTCACTACTGTACATCATTTAAAACCAATAAAAAAAGATGTGCAAGGAGAGCCAGGTCTAACCATGTGGAAAAGGGAAGTATTGAGAAGGAGATAATTAACTCTTTTAGCTTCCAGGCCGTTTTATGCAGAGAGCAAAGCAGAAAGAGGGAGCTGAATTCTCCAGTGATCTCTGCAGTCAGGTTTGCTCGGCCCCTGCAGGGGTGCAAGGTGCTTGCAGGGCCCCTGTGAGTGACAGCTGTATCCTCTGCCCTTGAGTTTTATAGCTGAAGCAGCACCAGGGGGTCAGGAGCAGGTCTCTGAGCACTCCCCAGCTTTTCAGCACGCAGCATTTTGGGGAGGAACGGGGCAGCCACGTGAGGTTGGGTCAGGCACCGGGGAGCTGCTCCTGTGCTGTGCTCCCTGCAGGCAGCTTCAGCTGCAGCACACGTGGCACAGGCCACTGCTGTTAATTATTTTATCTTTTAAAATGAGGGGGGAAGGTTGAGTAAATGAGATCAGATCAATCAAGTTTAAATTATTCAATGTCTTAATATTTCTGAAGGGGACTTCTATTCGATTACCGAGCTCCTCCATCTCAGTTAATAATTAAATAATATGCTGGCAGGCACAATGCAGCATGATCATTTCTATTATTACTCATGATGATATCTGGTGCTCCTCTACACATGTAGCTGGGAGTTAGTAGTTTTGGCAGATCATTAATTTCCCAGTTTAAATAAAAGCTTTAAAACCTTGTTGCCTGTAGTTAGGCCACTTCCAAATCTCATAAATGGTGGAGAGTGTAAGGCTGTGCTGATGTAAAAGAAGCTTTTACACAGCTGAAGACCTTGGTGAGATTCACCTTTGTTATTTAAACATGTGTTCTCCAGGAATCTTGCTATATGGTATTGTTTATTTATTACTGTGCATTATATTTGAAAAGCTGTTGTAAACTAAAGCCTTGGGCTGGGGCTGAGACGTGCAGGGCTGCACTGGAGAGCCTGAGACAATGATTCCTTCCTTGGTTTTACAAGGGCTGGAGTCACATAGTTACCAGCAATGACTCTCTCCTCTGCTTTGTCTACGTGGGCCATAAAGCACAAACTCACCTTCAGACGTGCCAGAACTCACAGCATGGGCACAGGACCAAAGAGCTGTGCCTACTGAGTTCTCCCAGCTGCCATGGTTTCAGAGGAGATACCAGTGATTATATACAATTGCTGAGCACTATTTACAGACAGGAAGGGTTTTTGGAGATGTTTTCCAATAAGCCAGAAAGCACAATCACCTCCCTTTTATCCATGCTGCTTGCTGCAAACAAGTCCAGATTATTTTTTCAAGATTATCAGTAACAACCTGACTGACCCGTGTCCAAATTCAATCTATTTTGTAACTTCTTCTGTCCCTTAAGGAAGATATTCTGCTCTCTGATCACACCTTGTTAGGAAAATTCATTCTCACAGACCTGGATGGTGGGATCGGATTATTGCATCATTACAACACCAAATACTTTTCAAAATCAAATCTGTCTTCACAACAAGGAATAGGAACTGTGTTACCAAGAGTTTCCTAAATTAATCTATTTTACCAGAAGAATTAGCAAATCACTACATTTTTGAAGCAGACAGGAAATAAAAAGAAAAATGGCATTCCCAAACTTGCTCACCTCCTCAGCCCCTGGGGTGGGTGTAACAGCCAATCTGGGCTCTGGTGCTAATTTCACAACATCAGCCAAGGGCACATTCCTCTCAGCTACAAGTCCTGCAACGAGAATCACAATCCTGATCAATGCAAAAAAACACCATGAGGGATGTGCTTTGACTCCCTGGCAAATTAATACATTATATTGATCTTCCCTGGTCAGGTCAGCATTCAGGATTGAAGGATAAATGGCAGAGGATCTTACATTCCTATGAGCTAGCCTGGGAAGGGGGGACTCTGTGATTGAGTTTTTGCCAATCACTCAATTTGTACCCTAGGGAACAGGTGAGCAGCAGAAATGCTACTCAACAATATCAGTAATTATTTATGGTTACAACAGTACAGTAAACAGCAGTTAAAATAGGTGGAAGCAAGGGATTCAAGGACAAAATGTGACTAAACATAAAAATGAAGAGAAATGAAAACACTTTTAAGAAAATATGCTACAAATTATTAATTATATTTATATGTAAGGAAGCAGAATAATAGGGGACTTCTGCTACGACAGCATTTTGCTTTGCGAGCAAATCACAAAGCATTTCAGGAGCTCCCTGCACACCTGCTAAGAACCCCAGGCTAACTGTGAAACACCCCAGATGCACATTGCAATATTATTAAAGAGCCCTTGCCATCAGTATTTCATTTATATTAGCAAGTCCCCACTTTTCCTCAATCCCTTTGCCTGGCCAAGAGTGAGGCAGCTGAAAGCATCAATCAAAAATGCCATTTAGGAACACACACACATAGCAAACCCCCTGGGGCCTGGCTGGCAGAGGATGAGAGCCCAGGAGTCCCTCCATCAGCACAGCAGCCCAAACCCTCGCTCAAACGCTCTGTCAGCCAAGCCTCCACAGCTCAAATGCCAACTGGCAGAGGGAATACACATCACACACACACAAAATATCTGCACAAACTTTAATGGTGCCTCCACATTTCACACACATTCAAGGGTAAGGAATCTGCCTGCAGCATTAAGTTCTGAATTAAGTTGCCTTCTGAAGCAGAAGGTAAAGTTTAAGTATAAGGAAAACTGTTTGGAAAAGCGACCCACAAGGTGCAAAAATGGTCCCATTGCGGCTTCAAATATAAAGATAATCCGAGTGTTTCCATTGTCCTGCAAAAGCCTGCTTGGCCTGACAGAATCCTTGTGCCTTTTCTGGAGATAAGGAAGAGAGCATGCTGTGTGCATCAAACACACCAATTCAGGTTTCGGTTGTGCAATTCTCTGTGCTGTTTTCAAATGCAAGAGATCATGTAGTCTTTAGATGCTATAATGTGACAGCAGAATTTGCTTCTAAAATTAAAACTTGGCTGATTTCTTCTGATGGCTGGTGCTATCTTTTCCATGCTTGTTGCAGTCCCATGGTCTTACATGAACTTGTAGAAAAGTTACCCATGTCTTAAGGCCCAAATCCTAAAGAATCAAATTTAAAAAACTGAGGCAAACTGAAGTTGACCTAAACAAGGACTTCCACACTCCTTGAACTGTTTATTGTAAGATATTAGAAACCATTTTAAAATACATGGATAAAAATTCAAGTCTTAAATAGCTGATGGCTCACCCTTAACACACACCCACATGCATTAATAGATATAAGTTAATTAACATGTAAATCGTGGGGCTTGGACTGTTGTATGACAGTGAGCGATGTTGTACAGCAAGCAAGATGACTGGTCAACCTAAGAGTATCCCAAGATTCATACTTTTACAAGAGAAAGTGCACGGAGCCCAGGATATCTTGCATATCATTCATCTCAATGTTTAAAAGCTGGAAGATAAATATAGTTTTAGGTCTTGTTGTCCCTGCTCTCAAAGATCTTCTTTGCTGGGATCAACCTTTTGTTTGGTTTGGCCATTTCAGCAACCCAGTCTACAGTCCAGTCCCCAAACTGGGGCAGCAGGCTGCACCAGCGCCTTCAGTTGGCTGTATTCTTCCATGGATGTAACTCAACATGTGAAGGTCCTAGACCTTTCCTAGACAGTACCAACACTTCCCATCCCCATCCCTTGGCTGAGAAGCAGCCACCAGGCTTGGAATTACAATGTAAATTATATTCTCTGCCCTAATCCAAGTGTACTAAGCAAAAAAATCCCTCTTTGACCTGTGTGACCTTCCAGTCAGATGCGCACAGCTTTACTCCCCCCTCACCCCCAGTAACATTAATCCTAAGTATTATCCAAGTGAAATTAAATTCCCTGACTGCTCACAGGAGTCTCCTGGCAGCCTTACCATGGATTGCTCTGTAAGCACTTCCCAGACAAGCAGAGTTGGCCGTGTCGATGGTGAACACGGGCGCGTTGAACACGTCGGACAGGACCTGAGGGGCATCAAAGCATCCATGAAACACAAAAGGAAAGGAAAAATCCTTCATCACTGCTCAGGAAAACAAGCAGCTGTCCCAAGCCCCAGCCAAGCACTCAGGAACCCGTGGAAAGAAGAACTGCAGGCAACAGTGAGGCCTGAACTTGTCACACCACAGGGTATTGGTAATTCCGAGCTACAGATGTAACTCTAGCCAGGAAATGAAGTCCCATTTCTCTCCAGATGTCTTGGTTACAGTTCAGAGGAGCCCTGGTTCAAGCATCATTCCTCAAAACTCACACAATCAGCACACGCTAAAGGCTTATGTCAGGGCAAGGAGACCTGCTCAGGAGCCCACAAATGGAGCCTGTTTGCTTCCATCATATTGAAGCTGATTTTAGTGGAAAGGAAAGAGAGAAGAACCAGTCATCTGTTCCAGAAGAAAACAAGAACCAGTCACAGCTCCTCAGTTCCAAACTTGGATAAAAACAAACCTTCAGCATCATGAAGGCCTGCTAAGGCTTTCTTCATCTCCACCATTCCCATACCATTAGGGTCAGCAGGGAGAACAACACAGGAGCTGATTACACAGTCTCTAAATTTACCAGTTTTCCTGGTTTTAAGGGAACTTTAGCTATTAAGATATATTGAGACATTTGGCTTGGGTAATACAAATAAAATTTTACAGGCAAAGAAATTATTATGGTATTCAACAGATACTAAAGTTATTTGACCACTCATCATTCTGCATTGAAATCAACACCATCAGCACCTCACATCTGCTCTTCCCCACAGTTTAGGTTTAGAAAAACAATACAGAATGGGAAAAATTAAGACATATTTGGATAAGGGCATAGGAGGTTTAATAATTCCTTTCCAAAAACATTGTCAACAAATGCTTTCCATTTTGGTTTCATCACTTCTAGGACTGCAAGTGCCCCTCAGGCTGAGCAATACAAGAAGCAGGAAACAATTCAGATGTAACCTGTGCTGGTTTTATTACTTTTGCCAAAGGGAAAAGTGTCTCACCTGACTTAAATCCATACAATTGAGTCTAAAATAAAGCCAGAATGTCCAGAATTCCAAACCATTTGGGATTAGTGCAAGGCAACCCTGATCCTGGAATTTATAACCCTGCTGGGGATGGACCCAAGGGTCCATAAAAGATGAGTAAGAAATGCAATCCATGTCACCTATAGAAATATATATACGTGGAATTTCTAAAGGATTTTTCTTTCTCTGAAATTTTGTGCAGAATCTTCAAATCAAAACCTTTGAAAATCACTGATTTTTGCAATTTAAATGAAAGTGGCTGTTTGCTAACTAGAACCCAGTGGAAGCCTGAGCTGATACACTTAAAACTGTCTTAAGCAGCACATGAATTTCAATGCTAGAGAATAAATGAAAAATAAATCATTGTCATCTATTAAAAAGTACTCTGGAAATTGTAAGGTCACAGAGCTCTAGTCCCACTGCCCATCCTACCAGCCAAAGACACTTTGTTTCAACACATTCCCCACCTATGTCTTCACCTCATCTCTAGCAGGCATTTCTGAAGTTTAATTGTACAATCTTTTGAACAACAATTTTTTTTTTGTATCTCTGAGGAGCCTCATACAATGCAGCTCTACTCTATACTGATTGCTAAGTGCTGTAATACCAAAAATAGCATTTTAACAATTTAACAAATAACATTTTTTACCACAATTATAAAATTAAAATTATTCAAAGTCCATATATTTGGTAAGTTGTTTGAAACTGTGGTATCTCTCACAAATAATTTTAAAATAAACTGTTAGAGGTTCTACTGCTTAGGATAATTCACTGTGTTCCATGTGGTCATTAATCAAGCACCACATATGCTATAAAAAGCTTCCTGGAACTGTGGAGAAAGCTGCCCTACTAAATTTTTTTTAAACAGATTTTCCTAAGTTGTCTCCTTTGTGGTGTAAAATATAGGAGTTCCTGAACGTTGATTAATTAAATGATAGTCCTTTGTAGCCCTGGAACAAATTATCCAAAATTGACCATGATAAGGGTGGAAGCTGTTATTCTTTATGCAACTGATATGGTTTCTGAGGTTTTGATTAAATTAAAAAGAAAGATCCAATTAACCAGTGATTGAATTAAGTGAATGACACTGTATTGATCATATTATTTTAAGGCACTTCTAATGAGTTTTAAAGCCAGCTGAATTGTTATACATGAAGAGAAAGCACCCCAGCCACCACTCTCCCAATCCCATGATTTTTCAGCTGTGTCTGTTACCAAATTATGTATTTTAAGAACATTTGTTTCTCTGCCTTCATTGCACAGTGAGGAGATCCTCCTGGCACACAAACTGAAATACAGCCTTAAAAACAAACTCATCTGTGAACCCAATTCATCCTTAGCAGAATTACTCCTGTAAGGACCAATGTTTTAAGCAATTAACCAATCATTTAATTTTCCAATGTCACAATCTTAGGCAAAGTAACCAAAGAAGATGAAGAGAAGTGACATCTGCAGGCAAAACATGCCAAATTTGCTGCTCCCCAGTCAGCTCTACAGGCAGCAGTTACACACACACGTGGTTTAGATGCCTTAGGAGAAAACAGCTTTTTGCCTTTTTGCTCTTTAACTCCCATTTAATCCAGCTCAGGCTTTGTGGAGCAGAGAATTGAGTGCAATTGTCAAAGAGAATGGTGTGCAGCTGAGGCTGGCCCTGACAGGGAGGGATTGGAATCTCCAGAAAACATTTCACCCTGTGTTCACTATGTGATAGATGAGCAATGCAATGGTTGACTCTCACAATTAAATGCCAAATATTATATATAAAGTTTTATAGATTTATTGTAGGAATGTGCCCCTTGTTGATGGAGTGACAAAATTATTCTTTGTCCTTTTAAAAAGGAAATAAGCCCAGAAGTTTCTCTCCTTGATTAGGTGAAAAAGGCATTTCATCAGACCCAGAGGAATTCACCTCAAACTTTAAAAAAAGCTAATTACACAAGTGCCAAAAAGCCCTGACTGAGCAATTTACTAAAAAAAGAAGAAAACAAAGAAACCAATCACTTTTGTGAGATGTTTTACCAAGGGCAGGAAAGCCTCTTGCACCTAGACCAATTTTTTTCTGTAAAGTTTGTTATTTTGCCTTTTATTAAAATTTATAGTTATGTTTTACCCCCTCCTTGCATTGTTATCATGGGATGGCCTGGGTAGTAGCCAACATTTAAGAGGGTTGGCTCATTACTAGGGCAACACCTGGGCTCTAATCCAGATGGAAGAAAGTGATCTCCATCACTGGACAGCAAAGAAAAAGTCAATGGACAAGACTTTGGGAAGGGCTAAAGGGTTAAAAATTCTACCATGGTGGGAAAAAAATTCTTTACTCCTGGCACTGTATTGTTTTCTCTATTCAGCCTTCTGTTGTATTTTTTGATAAGGTTTCAATAAACCTTTTAAATTTTTGGAAGTGAGTGTCGTTTCTCAGAGCTATCACCAGTGATAAGATGGGCCCAAGATTAGAACTTCTGGTGTTTATGCTTACCTCCAGGTCAGTGTTGGAGCCTGTGGTTAAAGGGGAGCTTGTCAAGGCAGTCTCTGGAACCCAGAAAGCTCCTGGGATCCCCAGGAAGGAGACTTTACATTTATTAAGTTAAAACACCAACCCAATTGGGTTTTTGTTGCTTTCCTCTATGCTGCAACAGGCGGGATATCCCTCAAGTGCCGCAGGGCTGACAGATCATACCCAGACATCCCACCACAGCTGAGTGGATTGGGGCAGGATGAATCCCAGCCCAGATGTCTCTCTCTGTGCTGTCACAGCCAGCTGAGAGGCCTCTCACCGTTTGTGAGTGAGGCTTTGCCAGGGCTCAGTGGGCAGGAGCAGAGAGCAGAGAGCACTCTGCTCTCCACACGGTGGATGGAGCATCTCACCCAGGCTGGATGTGCAGCAGCAGCAAAATAGGAGGTTGGGACAAACAACAATCCAACCAAAGTGTAGCCTCCTCCCAGCAAATTACATGATGGTAATAAGTAACAGAGACAAGGGGTTGAGGTTTGTATGAGGGTATTTGTTTGTTTTTGTTGTTGGGTTTTTTTACTGTTTACCACCAGCATAATTGCCCTTGAGCTGAAAGAAACCAATGGTTCAACTTGGACCTGAATGACAAAAAAAAACCCTCAGGTATTACATAAGAAGTTTCTTTGTGATTTCTTTGCTGATTGATTTAAGTGATGAGACATGGAAATCATCAGTGCCTTCAAATACACATTCACAAAGCCAATCAAGTGTGAAAAAAACTCTAAGTTGAATGTAAAATTAGCACTGGGCTATAGGTTTTCATACTAAACCTGATGAAAAACCCTGAAGACCTGCAGCAGATTCACAATTCCATATCCACACCTTCATGTGCAGCTGCAGTGATTTGGATTCAGTACAGCAAAATAAAAATGGAGATGTAACTGCAAGCTCAGTTCACGATTTAATTTTCTACTTACCTGTAAGATCTTTTTATTGTGGGATGCGCCACCAGTAGCCAAAATCCTTGTTTTAGGCACTGCAATGCAATAAAAAGTACAAATCAGACTGACAGTGCATGTGGTCACGATTTGTGCTACTGAGCCAAGTACAGTGAGAACAAGGAGGTCGAAGACAGGGTTCTCTCTCTGTACCTCTAATTTACCTTCTGTAAAAAAGGAGATAACACTAATTACCCACTTTTCCTGGGCACATTAGAACTCTTCCTTAGAAGAGGCAACATAAATATTGCAGATCTATTATTATTGTAGTGCTATCAACGTCAGGCAGATTTGCAAAGGAGATACTGAGTAAGAAAGGCAGTGTTATTATATTACAGCTCTGCTTTGAGGTCAGATTGGCTTGGCTCATAGCTGTATATACACAAACTGACAGATAACCTTTAAAATCAGCAGTATTTTCCAAACTTATCTCCTCATGACGTTCACAGTCAGAGTTCACTGAAACCTGGGCAATCCCCATGCACTTGAGTGACAAGGAAGTGTGTCAGAAGGCAATTACAGATGGTCTAAATCACTAAAATAAAATTTAAAAAAATTCTGAATCTTCATCCAGTGCAAATCTACAGCTATGGGGGAGTTAAAAAATATACATCCTGTGTTCTTTAGGTTTAAAGAAATCCATTCTTTCTTCTACATGTCTGAAAGTCTGTCACAGACATCTTTTATGAAAAATCCTTTCTTTAGGGTTTTTCCTCTTGAGAAGCTGAGAGGCCTCAGGAACAAAATGTAAACAATGATTATCTGTTGCTGTAGAATGCAACAGGTAGATCTGTGATTAGTCTTATGCAGTTGTTTTTAATTAATGGCTAATCACAGTGAGTTGGTTGGGACATAGTCTGAGCTACAAGCTTTTGTTATCTTTTTTTTTTTCCTATTCTTAGCTAGCTTTCTGATGAAATCTTTTCTTCTACTCTTTCAGTATAGTTTTAATATAATATATATCATAAAATAATAAATTAAGCTTTCTCAAACATAGAGTCAGATCCTCATCTCTTCCCTCATCCTCAGACCCCTGTGAACACTGTCACAAATATCTGCCTCATCATTTATTTGTGTGCATGCTCCTCTGGAGCACAGCATGCAACAATCCACAATCACAATTCAGCAAGAGATTTCAAATATAAATAGTCCGAATGTTCTCACTGAAATTCTTCAAAGGCTTAAAACAAAATAAATGCATAAACACTTTGATATGGTACATTTAAAAAATCTAAACACTTAATTACTCTGATTTATGACAATAATAAGTGATACCATCATGTATACCCTCCCAAAAGGGAAATTTCACTGTGGTTATTGTTTTGTTATCTTAACTTCCTTCTTAATAAAAGCTAAAGATAATTTATTTCTCACAAGGCAAAGTTGGGCAGCTTACACTGATGCCCTAAATAACTTATTGTCATTTATCCTTTCAAGTATCTTAATGACAAAAGCCCCGAAGACAGAATTAGAAATAATCAGAAAAATGCAGCTCACCACGCCATTTCCAGACCCCCATCTGGGTGCTCAGGTGGAGCCCAAGACCCAGACAAAGCATTGCATGGGGGACCCTCTTTAACTGATAAATTTAATTTTATTTTCCTCGTTGGAGGATATTCAGTGATGCACAAATTGGGTTTTAAAAGCCATTAGGATCTCTGTCAATGTCAGTAAACAAATAAAACAAACAGCAGAGTGATTCCTCAGGGAAAACAAGTTTCAATTATACCAACACAGAGTGACAGATTCCTGCCAAGATTATCACAACAACATAATAGCACAGAAACCAGTGAAAAATAACTAGCAAGCCTCTGTTCCTAGAAACCAAACCAAACTCTAAATTATTTGCCTGGTAGTCACAATTCTGCCTTGTTGAGGATATAAATTCTTGCGGAACCACCACACCCAACGTGCAAACACCACATTTCAGAGAGAGACAGCAGGACAGGATGAGGAGCAGACACACAGGCTGCACTTCCCAGCAGCTCCAACCAAGGAACAAGCCAGGTTTGCTCTCCAGTGCCTCTCAAAGGGGCCCCTGCTGGGTTCCCACCATCAGGAAAGAACAGTGGGCAACATCCAAGTGCCAAACAGCATCCACTCTGTGAGAGCAGCCAACACAGCCCAGCTCAGCTGCTCCCTGCACTGCCATCTGCACACCAGCTCTGGCTCAGGGCTGCTGCTCCACAGCCTTCCAAATGTCTGCATTTGGATCCAGGGATGGACAGGAGACTCACTCCTTGCTAGGCCAGCACCTTCAGGGTTTGGCTGCGTTATAAATTCATGCCATCACTGCAATTCAAGAGACTTCTGTATCAATAAGTTATCAGAAACACAGGGCAATCAACAAGTTATCAGAAACATAGGGGCAAATTTACAGTGCATTTTCTATTTAATACAGACTCCACACAAGCAAGCATTCACCCCACTATCAGTTGAGTTAGGTGTTTTCCAAGAAGCCAAACCAGATCTCAAATCTAAAATTGTTTAGCATGCTGCTATCTGCACACCCACTTTAATCCAGACTAATTCTTTTGCAGCAAAATGCTAAGAATTGTTTCAGAATATACCTAACCTACTTGATAAAAGAAACTAACTTAATTTACACTGTGAAGTTCCTTACATTGGTTAGACAGCTCATGCTCTAAATTGGATCCACTTATGAGTACAAACACCCACAGACACACAGTAAAAGCACCCAAAAACCTGTGCTGAAGACACATGAAGGACAAAACCATTCATTCTCCTCCTCTTGGAGTAGATAAGATGGCTCACTCCACTGAAATACATCACAGCCAAGTGAACTTTAGCCATCACAGTGGGATTACAGACTCTGAGCTGCTCTACAAGTGGGACTGATCCATCCAGGCCACATGGGAGCAAAATCTCAGGTGAATGTGGAGGTCTGCAATTGGCCGGAGCAGAGACAACATCATTCCTCTTTGAGTTTCACTTTTCTTAGGTCTCTAAAGAACTTCTGGAATTTGCTGAATTTTAGGTTTACTTCTTGTTTCAGTCTCTCTCCAAAGAGAAAGGAAAATACATTGATCACTGATTTCAGGGATTGTCTTTTTAATGCCAATAGCGTGTGCTTTAGTGAACAGTGGACATTTGCTCTGAGATGTGTAATTGGATACATCTTATAAATAAATAAAGCAAGCCCATCATTTATGTATAAAAGGCATTAACAGAGACATTGTTCATCCATCACCAGCAGTGTTCTCAGCCAGCTGTGTTTGAATCTGTCAGGAGCTACCATCCATCCCCTACAGCACTGCACAAAGAGAACTTCAGAGTGTTACTAAAAAATCCCCAACAACAACAACAACAGTAGCAAACATAATTCAAGAATTCAAGTCTTTAACAGTTGAGAGAATCAGATTTAAGCATCTTTTAATTAAAAGCTCCTTGCATACTACCTAACCAACCAGTTTATTTCCTTCTTATTGAAAAACTAATTATTTTTTAGAGAGCTGATGCTGAATTTTAACCCTATCTAGAAGAGTTACAGCTGCACATGGCACAGTGTTGTTCTGCCATATGCACATCTTCTGGAGATCTATTGTCTTCTGTTGAACATGATGGTTGACCTAACAAAATAGAGTTAAAATAATGGTTCCCACTGGACAGGAGGGAGGGACAAAGCCCCAAGTAAAGAAGTTTATGTGGGAAGTCTGAGCAAAAGGCACTTTCCCACAAGGCTGAGAAGGCAGCACACTCTGTGCACATCACCATGCCCACAAAAATATTCATTGTTCCTTCCACAGAGATCCAGCAAGAACTGAGTGATGTTAAAATTCATCTCCTGTCTCTTGCTTTCAGCCAAAATGTTGCTTTTATTGAAAGGTACATAGGGAAAAGAAAAAAATCTGTCACTGAGAACAGAAGGAAATTACAATGATATATGTTCAGCATTGTCAGTAGTCCCAAAAAAAACTGCAGTCCTGCATCACTGTGTATTTACAAACAGAGAGGAGGGGCAGGCACTGATCTCTGCTCTGTGTGACAGTGACAGAACCTGAGGGAATGGCCTGAAGTTGTGTCGGGGGGGTTTAGGTTGGATATTAGAAAAAGGTTCTTCACCCACAGAGTGACTGGGCACTGAACAGGCTCCTCAGGGCAGTGGTCACAGCACCAAACCTGAGAGAGCTCAAGAAGTGTTTGGACAAAGCTCTTGTTCACAGATGTGACTCTTGGGGATGGTCCTGTACAGAACCAGGAGTTGGATTTGCTGGTCCTTGTGGGTCCCTTCCAACTGAGGGCATTCTGTGATTCTATGATGATAAATAGAACAATTAAGAAAAATAATTACATTGGGAAACTCACCAGTCAAAAGGGTAAGGCTGATAATTGCCACCAAAATCTTCTGCCACATCATTCATGGACAGAGACTGGAGGTTGAAATTCAGCCTCCTGTCCCACCAGGAGTGGGTCAGATCAGACCGGGGACAGATCCAGATGCTGGAATTGATGGGATGACTCCTGACCTCAGGGCTTTTGGATCTTGCTGCATTTCAGCAGGACAGAAATGGTGTGTCTGTGTCACTGCAGAATTTTGCTGGTTCATGCACCTCAAAGTCCAAAATCAGAATTTGACCTTCTATTTTGAGACTGAAAACCCCTCAACTTTTTCATCTAAATTTTCAGTGCTACCCACAGTCCTGGTTTGTACCCCAAACTCCAGGAACATGCTGACTTTCAAAGCTCTTAAAAGACAATTCCAAGAATTCATCCAAACAGCTTCATAACATCTTTCTCATCACAACTGAATCCATAAATAAAACAGAACAATAGAACATGTATTCAAAAAGCAGCTGATTATGCACATGAACCCACGCCAGTTATAAGCATGATTGCAAATAACTGCAATTTACAATTTGCAAGCAACAAGAAAAGCCCCTCCTTTATTTTTCTGATTAACTTCAAAGACTATAATTTTTTTAAACAGTATTTGCTAGCTTTTCATTCAAGAAAAAAAACACCACCAAAAATACATGGGTTTTTGTCCCATTTATCAAACAAATATTCCAAAATCATCCTCCTTGCTTATTAACTCTTCCAAAATTCATGTTAATCTTCATTATTCATATAAAGACACTGAAATTTAACTCCTGCTATGGTAAAATATTTCTCTTATCTAAACCCTTTGTAAATATGGCCTTTTATGTCCCCGAGACTTCTAGGACTGCGTCCTAAATAATATCTACATGAATGAGGCAAAAGCAATGGAAACTGCAATGTATCCTTTTTCTCCTTTTCCTTTTTAATTTAGACAAATACAACGGCTCAAGTAAAAGCCATTCAAAAAACATTTTTTTTTTTTTATTCTTCAGAAGTGTTTCTGACTTTCACTTTGAAGCATCAGCTAATTTATTACTGACAAACACAAGCCAGGTTTGCCATAGAGGGTGGTTGCTTTTTAACTGGCAAGAGAAGAAGTTTTCATATATTTGGTAACGTGCTTTAATTTCACTGAGTCTTGCTCAAATGTTTGTCAGGAATTTTCCTGACACAAAATTCAGTCTTATTTGTTAAATGCAGTGCCGGGGGAAGAAAAACAACTTTTACAGATAGAATTGATCATCAGCCTCTAAGGCCACTGTAGTAGAGCTACCATTAAATCAGCTGTAATTCAACAGAGGGGGAAAAAAGCCTGGATTTTCTCAGCATCAATGATAAATTTGCCTAATATTCTCAACATTTATGCTACTAACATAGATAAAGTCTCTACAATGATGTGGGAGAGACCAGGCATGATTCTTCTTGCTCACACTGCTGCAAGGCAAGAATAACAGCACTAAAATGAGCAGAGGAGCAACAATCAGGTTGAAACAGAGTAGGAACAGTTTAGTAACCAAGGTTTATAAGCCACTGATAGTCACAGGCCACCCTATGTTCTCAAGAAATTGTTCTTCATGAAAATGTCAAATTTGGCTTTCCTAAGACCTTATTTCAATCAAGGCAAAACTTTAGGATTTCAGAACCTGAAGCTTGAAGACACCAAATCATTTATTGAAAGCCCTCCTAGTCCAGCTCAACTCAGAGATTAATTTTAAATTTAATGTTGACCCAAAGCCTTCTCCTTCTTGATGGATTTCAAGAAGAAATAAACAAAGAAAAACACGCACATGAATTACCTCTTAAAAGCAGTTTAAATTACTGCAGATCACCCCAGAAAACCCCCACACAGCCCAAGAGGTGCTCCCGAGGAAACAAAATCTACTCAAGATACAATTCAACTTCATTGACTGCAGCAGAATTATACTGCAGGGAAAACTTAGGTACATGAGTGGTAAAGACTTCTTTGGGAACAAGCAGATCAATAGTCATAACATTGTTATAACATATACATTGAAGCTGGCAACAAGGCTTCTGAAATATTTGCAATTCTTGTAGAAATGCTGCAGAGCTGCAATTGCTTATCAATTCACAGTGATTTTTAATTTATTTTTTTAGACACAGATCTCTATTTGGCAGAATGTTATGATGAAGCCTGGGACAAATTCCAAAGGTAAGATATTAAAAAAAATCCACAGCTCAGCACTAGAGCTTACTGCAAGGGGGGAAAAAAAGGCAGCAGATTCAGACAAATAAATTTTGTAGATAAAGGTTGAATACTTTGGAAATATATTTCTCTGAAGCTTTTAAGGAAAGAGATGGAAGAAATGGCAGAGGGGTAGGAACCAGATGATCTTTAAGGTCACTTCCAACCCAAGATTTTCTGTGATTCTATGAACACAAAATCTGTTTGGTCAACACTGAAATTGTCTTGGGGGGAAATCTTCTCCTGAAGACATTATTACTGGAAGCAATTTAATGAACTTTGCTATCTCTTATTTAGTTTCTAGGATCTTAATCAATTAATTAAAGAAAAAAAAAATAAAAAATAATAACATTTTTCATTAATAAGGTAAAAAAGATTCAAGTACCAATGTAACTGCTTACATCAAGTTTATTTTTTTATTTTTTGGCCACTCAGTTTTCCTCTTTTGTTACCCAAAGTTTGGATATTATAAGAACTGTGTGTTGGAGAAGAACTGTGTGTTGGAGAAAATACTGATAACCACAAAAACTATTCAGCAGTTGTTCAAACATCTGTATAGTAGCCAAGGCTCCAATTAAAGGCTTAACCTAACAAAGAACAACCTGCTTTGATTTATCCTATGTTGCCACAATTATTCATGAGACTCTTGGCAACACCTCTGCCTTCACTTTCCACTGCAGAATTCCTGTTATTCAGCAAATAAACAAGAACTCTGGAACCAATGTGACAAATTAACAGATTCCCAAAAAATGTTCTGAAGCACGTGGTGCCAGTCTGAAAACAAAGCCTAGAGGAGATGCAAACCAGGCCAGTTAAATCTGGCCATCACATCCAGCTTTTTAATAACATACCTGCAGACAGCTCCTAAACAGTAAAATATCAGAGTGGACCCTTTCCCTAAATGAGATCACCCAAATTCCACACAGTGACCCCAGAGTGCAGATCTGTCATCACTGAGCTACGGGGACCTTAGAAAGACACAGAACCTCAGCCAAAGTGACTGAGAATTTGCTGTGACTGTTTTCATGTTTAATACCTTTAAACAGCTGCATTCTTCCCATAATCTATATTTTTATTCTTTAAACTTCTAGTCACTTAATCTTTGTGGCTTTAGCCTTCCAGTCAAAATTTTATTATTAAAATTAGGTTTCCCCTTCACATGTTCACACTTTACAGACCACAATTAAATTACATCTCGTATTTCTTTTAAGCTAAGGATATTATATTCTGCCACTCATTAAAAGGCATAATTTCAAGACCACAAACCACTGATGCTTAGTGCTGCTGGTGTAATACCATTGCCTTGGTCTTCACCTCTGAAACCACTATCAAAGAAAAGAGCAGAGTTGGTAAGAGCACTAAAAATGCCTGGCATAGAAGTGCCTGACTGCATGATGGTCTATACAGATATTTACCAGCTTATAAAAACTCCTGATAAATCACAGAGGGCCTTGCACTGGGAAACCTCCTGGGAGAGCTTTTTGGAGGGAATGTTCTGGTTCTGTGTGTAGCTCCAGCAGGCACATTCCCTGCAGGGCCATGTGAGATGAGTGTCCTGCGGTCCCCATCACAGTGAGCCAGGATTCTGGAGAGTTCTGTCACATCCCAGTGCCTCTGGCAACCCTGGCAATTCTTGCTCTCAGCTGCCAGGCTAAGGTGGGACACTCACCCAGACAGGCACATGCAAGATGTGCTCACAAATTAGTTTTAATAAAAAGGTTGCTGCTACTTTAGGCATCCTTCTGACTCCACTGACTAAAACCAAATTTTCAATGTGCTCTGTAGGCAGCATTGCAGCACAGCTCAGTATCTCCTCAAAGTATTCTGACACACGTTTTGCGGAGAAAAGAAGAAACCCCACAACTTTGTCAAAGTTGTAAAGCTTGGTATGTTTATTACAGCACTGGACGCATGCATAGATTGCTCTCCTCAAAAGGCATGTGTACCTCTGAGAACTTCAGGTCTCTTTTTAGCTCTCTCTCAAATACATATGCATACAGTTTCACAATAGGTTCATACATATTCATTTTCATGGGTTTCGTGTGACTTTTACCACTAGTTCTTTTTTATCAGAAAGAATTCTGAGGTCAGGCTGACTTGCTCTTACAGCAATCCCTCTCTCTCTCTATCATCTTCTGTCTTTCTTCTTTTATCTCTGTCCTTCGCTGAAGTAACTTCACTGAGCTTAGGCCTTGCAGTCTGGCTAAATGACTATGGTTTCTAACTACAGACTCAACTCAAAAATGTACATTTCACTTAAATTAAAATGGATTTCTATCTTGGAAAATTTTCACTTTGTTTCATGGTCCCCATCACAGTGAGCCCAAGGTTCTGGAGAGTTCTGCCCTGAGCTACATCCCAGTGCCCCATGACAATTCCTGCTCAGCTGCCAGGCTAAGGTGGGACACTCACCCAGACAGGCACATGCAAGATGTGCTCACAAACTAGTTTTAATAAAAAGGTTGTTGCTACTTTAGGCATTCTCCACTGACTAAAACCAAATTTTCAATGTGCTCTGAAGGCAGCATTGCAGCACAGCTCAGTATCTCCTCAAAGTATTCTGACACAGGAGAAACTTGTGCCTGAAACTCAGCAGAATACACATCCTCCCACACATATCACAATTCTGATGTGCGTAAGTACCATGTGTGGCTCTACAGATCACCCTTCAGTAAATAATGCTTGTTACTGACTTATTCAGGAAGACAAAGAACACCGTTTGTAATAAAGATTTGTCCTCGTACACCAATTTCCAGCCTTGAAAGTCTTCTAAGGGAAATGGAAAATTACATTGGCAAATCAACATGTGACACCATCCATCAAAGGTTAAAATGAGAAAAAGCAAGCAAGGAGATAAATGAGCCCCCCAAGGTCACACAAAATCAGAAGAACGAGCAGGAATAGAACAAAGGCCTCTTCATTACTTAGATCACAAATGCATTCAATTCTGCATTAGTTAATCTGCAGAGCATGAGCATCAGTAGCAAGACATGTCCACAGGAGAAAATATAATAATAATGAGCTGCAAGTTCAGCAGGACCCAAAGCCACAGGATATAATTAAAAGGCACAGGGTGCAATGACCTGACCTTGAATGCCACTCAAGTGATGAGAAAAAAGAATGTGCTATCAAGTATTTTTATTCTAGAGAAACCCAAAGCTCAACAAACCTGGGGGGAAAATCAGTTTGGGATCTAGATTTGCAAAGCAGATATCTACCAGGTCTCAGGTCTGCTCTGCTTCCCTCCACACCAGCCTTTGTGCCATTTCAACAACAGCAATAAAAGCCTCTGGAAATGCAACAGAAAAGAGCCAAGCTCAAGCAATATTTTATTTTTGCATAAATAAAATATTCTGATAAAAAACAGAAAACTCCCAAAACAAGACAATTTGGGCGTTTTCTTTAAACATGTTTTCAAAAGAATTATTACAACTGTTTTGGCATCCACAAATATTGCCTGTAGCTTTTCATCTCCTAGTCCAGGAAGGCTGGTTTGTGTTCATTCAGTGCCTTGTGAAGAATTTTTCTTCTTGATTTTTGTCTTTCATATCTCCTCCTCCTCTCAATAGAAAAAGCCTACAGCTTGAAAAGTACTTCACAAGAATAAAATTAATTGATAGGAGGGTGTAACTGCTCACCAAACAAGGGCTGAGGTAGCAGAAAATCTGTTTATTTTGTTTGTTCAGTTAAGTTCCATATATCAAACAGAAAAGAAAATAAATTGAGGCAGTAACATTTTTCTCCCTAAAAACTACACCAGACCTACTCACAAAAATAAAAAAAATCCTGCTGACCTGCTCTGTGTGACTGTGCTGAGTTACTTCACTCCTCTGAACTCATTCTTCCTGTACCTAAAGAACACAGCACTAGGGACCACTTGTACCAGTTGGGTCTCTGAGCAGCACTAAAGCCTTCTGTTATTAATAAATCTCCTCCTTTCCAAGTGGATTATTTATAAATGAATTCTGTGACCTCTGGCAGGCCAGAGCTAAGCAGAGAATACAGTTTGTTCCCATTTAACTGAAAAACAAAGGCTGTGGAAGGATGAATAGAGAGAAGCAATTAATATTTCCTAATAATTGTCACAGTGAATGGGAGAGCTGCTGCGTTTCTCAGGGTTTCTGCTCAGAAAGGTTCCAGGTAACCATTCATTCACAGGGCTGGGCTCATGTAAATCAGATGTTGTTGCCAAGCAACTATAGGTGCTAAGGAATGAAATACAGTCTGCAGAAACCTAATAGCCTGGAGAGAAAAAGGGCTACAATCAGAGATTTATGGCATATATAAAAGGGAAAGAGTCATTCTCCCACACACAAAGAACACAGATACTTTATAATAAATGTCCTTAGCATGTTTTTCTAAGGCATAATTAAGCAATAAAATTCCCACTACACCCCAAATCAAACAGGTAAATTCCTTTTTTTTTTAATCTTTTGCTCATTAAACTTTCTAGAAATAGATCTTGAGAAATTAGCTACCAAGACAAAAGGTAAAATTTAAGCCAAAGATCTTCCTTTTGTCCAAGAAAGGTGTTAGGTATACAGACAGCACTGCAACTGCCAATCAGCTTTTCACTTTACCTTCTTATGTTTTTATACCATGCTCATTAACATTGCATCTGATCATCAGAAATTCTCTTTAAGCTTATTAAGATTTTAAAATATTTTTAGCAAGTTAATTAGAATACATTAACAGAGCTCATCTGTGTTCACCCATCATGCATATTTTATTTCATTCAGGCAAATTGCTTTTAAATGAAATATTAGATCTAGGAGGGGTGCACTGTTGGGTACTGAACAATGCAACCCCTCAGCACAAACACACTCTCTCACACACACCCTAATAGCTCCATGCCACTGAAAAGTAGGGACTTTCTGATGACAAAGGACTTTTAAAATTCTTATTATTACAATTCCCTGCAGCTGTGCTGTGCACACATGGAGCTGGTGCATCATCCTTGTACCTGAACCATCCCCTGTTGCCCTCACATTCCCTGTACAATCAATAAAACTTTAAGACTAAAATTGCAATGGGATCCATAGGTCCAGCTTAGAAGAAGGAAAAAACATTTCCAGCCCCTCACACTGTAATTTTTACAGTTCCATGTTTGATGGGTTTGTTTTTCTCCTGCTGATGGTGTCTGGGGATCTCAGTGGATGTAAAGGCAGGAGCCCAGTGAGGCTCTGGCACAGGATTTTAACAGGCAGGGCTGCACATGGGCCTGGCAGAACGACCAGAACAGCTCACAAGGATGAACCTGAAATACCCGAAACCTTTGCTTTAGCCATCACTGGAAAGGCCTCCCTCTAATGTGCACTAAGTGTCACCAGGTATAACTAAATAATAATTTCTGAGGAAAAAGGAGATGACAAAAATTACCTTAGCATATTTTTGGCATGCCTTTTGCAGAATTTTACTCAAGTCAGATGAAGTCCATCACTGGCCACTGAAACTTAACTACAACTCTACTAATAATATGTTCCTCAAGCTCCTGATACCTTCACTCAATCTAGCCAAATTATATATCTTTGAAATCATTTCTTTATGGCCCAAACACTTCCCATCTGAGGAAGGATGGAAAAATCACACTAATTTCACCAACAGTTCTTAAGTTAAGCAGTTACTTTTAGAGATCTGCAAAAAATAAAAGGATAAACAAAGTTTGCCAACCTCATGCTTGATTCAGATTTTGCACTCTCACTGCATTTCAATTAACCTGCCACAGATTGCAGAGCTGACATATTTGATTCAGATAGTAAAGAAAACACTCTTTAAAAAAAACAGGTCTGAATCCTTTGATGAGTGATCATACAATCCATATCAAAACACACATTTATGTCTCAGTCACCACACATTTCATGATCTGCATCATTAAGACTGTCTGGATTGAGGGATTTTGATAATCTCTTTGACAATCTATAGCAGTTCTTTATCTCCAAGGCACTGATGCCTTTTAGCCAATGATCATTATTTAGGTATGCTTTGTGCCTGTAGCCTTCCCTGAGATGTTAATCTCCATAATTCAAGAGGCTGCTCTTTTATAAACTGCTGCCATACTCCCCATGTTTTTTTCCACTGATGAACCCCAAAATCAGGAGTGTTTCATTTGGCTGAACACATCAGCCTTGCTGACATGGGGATATTTTAAGCACAGCTGAGCAATTCTATGGAAAGTTCTTCCAAAGGCCAAGAGAAGAGAGCTGTCTCAATGGATGGAGGCCCTTTTCTCTGGATAAATCACTATTGATTGCACTGAACCCAAACCCATCCTGCCATAACCTCTTCCTCCTATTTCTGCCTTTATTAATCAACTCACACACCAAAAGCACAAGACACAGTCTGCACTTTTTTCTCAAGCTTGACCAAGCAGTTTTATATTTTAAAGGAATTCTCAGCCTTTGTCAGCTGGAGCAGAGATTTTACCTCCCTGCCACAGAGCTGCCTTGGCCACAGGGATCAGCTGGGATCTCTCCCCAGATCCCTCTGCATGCTGAGTAATGAGCCACACAATGCCAAAAACCTATTTGCTGGCATTAAAAAGCAAAAACTGCCTTGGTTTACCTTGCAGTATTTAAGCAGAGATTTGTCCTATCCTAAGAAAAGAGAAAAAAACCCACATAGAAATCAATATAAATTTCTAGTAGCACCCTAATAGCAAAGAGTAGAGCTTGAATGAGCAATGAAGGCAAACCAACATTTAAATGTCATTTAGAGTGACCAAAGACACTGAAATATGTACACAATTAAAAGCATTCTCTAGAAAAAGGAGTGGGTGAAGTAAAGCATGACTACCAGACAATAGTAAAATAAAATGCAATTTAGCAAAGCACATTTTGTCATTGGCCTACCCTGGCACACATTCCTTGTTCTTACAATAGAAACAGTGACTCATTTATCTAAACCAGCACAATTTTAACAAACCCCTATAAAAATCACTGCTAGAGCTGCATCTGGAGCACAGCTATGCTGCAGCTCACCTGGCTCTGGATTTTAATGACATCCTGGAGCTCTCCACGGCTTTCAGAAAGTTCCCTGTTAGCCCAGCCTTCCCTAGACCAGCTCAGGGTGCGTTATCCACCCCATTCCCCACCTGCCTCTGTCATCCCTCCAGAGAAGTCTCAGCTATCTTCATTAAAAAGCTGAAAAACTGCCCCTGTCCATTCCCTCTCTCTTCCCCTTCTTCCAAAAACACAGCACAGAGGACTCAGGGCCAATTCTTTTCTTTGAATTTTCTTCTGCAAAGGCCAAAGTTTCCCACTACCTAAAACCCAGCCCCAGCTAAGTATGAGGCATCACTGAGTAGCCACACTGAAACTATAATTTTTAATTATTATTATTATTATTGTTGTTAGGTAAGAGGGTGCTCACATTTTTTTTCAAATGCAAAAGGATAAGATTTTCCACTCTGGGTACCTGAGATGTAGTTTATCAAAATGCAGCATTCTCTGTGAGTCCCTTTCACTCCAGCACATCCAATCCCCACATAAAACAGCAGTCAACAAAAATGTACAACATCTTTTCCCAATTCCTCACAGTTAACACATTAAGTGGCAATAAAGGGTGCAATGACTTTCCAAGGGCATGTACCTGTTTAATTATTCAAAAGAAAATTGACTCAGGCACCACGGTATGAAACACTGAAATATGCAAACGAAGTAAATTATGGGGGAAAGCAACAAAAGAGGGAAAAAGAGAGAGGAACATATGGGGGCAAATTCTGATAATCTTGTGTCTGAGTTTCTCCATACACATGTGTGTAAGAAGGAAAGCTTGTGAAGTGACAGAGAAATTATTATTTACTCATCTCAGTACTCTGACCAGGGTCTTGAAACAATCTAACCATGCCTAGAATTTCCTAAGAGAGTGTTATTTTCACCTATATACATGAAGCAATTTCAGAAAAAGGAATGTTTACACCTTTCTCAACAATCAAATCTTGCTGCTGGGAAAACACTTGTTTCAACGCAGGCTGTATAGAACAGAAGAAAAGATGCAGGACCTGATCCATGAGTAGATCTCATTTATTCTAAATTAAGGGTCTGAAATAACTCACTAAAATAATAAGACCAGGTTAACAGAAAGGTATCATAACACAAAATTTGTGTTATGCTATTTGTCCATAAAACATGACTACCCCATTAAAACAAAGAGCATTTGATTTTACCTTGGACCAGAGCAAATGTCTTTCCAATCAAGACATCCAGTGAATTGAATGTCTCTTGTAAGCAGGTGCTACTGTGTTATATTTTCATCCAAACTGCTGAGAATAAGCCAGAAGAAAATGACAAAGTAAATTGAACAAGAAAGTGTCTGATCTTGATGAATAATTCAATGATGCAATGCAACAAACAGTGACTTTTTTTTTCCTGGTAAAGGCAGTTTACAACTGTCCTTTGCTTAGAAAAATGACCTTCTAATGGTAATTATACTTTTGTCTTTAGGCACTGGGTGACAGTCTTAGTAATGCTCATGATTCCAGTTCACAGCTCTGCTGCTGATCTCAAAGCAGTCCATTCCTGCTGGATCATCTAATCCTTTTTTAATAGCATAATCCAACTGCTGAAGAACTTCAACTATCATTTCAGGCACACTGGCCACAGATTGTTCTTTAACTATTCTGGCCACTTTTCTGAAGTCTTAAAAGGCACCAGAGAGCCACAGTGCCACAACCACCATTCACAGAATTCACAGAATGACCAGAATTCCCAGAATGATCAGGTTGGAAGAGATGTTCAAGATCGAGTCCAACCCAGCCCCAGCCCCTCAACTAAACCCTGGCACCCAGTGCCACATCCAGGCTTTGTTAAACACACCCAGGGATGGAGACTCCACCACCTCCCCAGGCAGCCATTCCAGAACTTTATCACCCTTTCCATGAAAAACTTTTTCCTAATATCCAACCTCTATTTTTCCCTTGGTGCAGTTTGAGGCTGTGTGCTCTGGCTGTGTCAGTGCTGCTGCAGAAAGAGCCCAGCCCCAGCTGAGCACAGGCACCTTTCAGGAGCTGCAGAGAGTGATGGGGGCAGCCCTGAGTCTCCTTTTCTCCAGGCTGAGCACCCCCAGCTCCCTCAGGGGTTCCTCACAGGGTTTGTGTTCCCAGCCCCTCTGCAGCCTCGCTGTCCCCTCTGGATGCGGTCGAGTGTACCAAGGTCCTTCCCAAACTGAGGGGTCAGAACTGGGCACTGGACATTCCCATTCCCTGAGGAGCTGCTTGACTGCATGGATAACAGGCAGAGAAAGCCATCACTGCCGCCCCACAGCCAGCACAGACAGGAGGGAGCCTGGCAGGATTAGGCTGTGACACCCCAAAGCTGGACTTGCTGCAAGAAAAGACTCTGATAGGACAGCAAGAATAACAGGAATGGGTTAACCACCATTCCCATTCCCTGAGGAACTCCTTGACTGGGTGGATGACAATGGTGCAGACACAGAAAACCTTCACTCTGCCACTCTGACAGAAAAGTCACTCTGCAGCCAGGATTGCCAGAGCCATAGGTCCAGAACAACCATGGCCATACAGCCTAATGAAAACAGAACTCTCCAGGAAAGGGCTGAGCTGGAACAGCCTCTGTTCCCAGAAGTATGGTTTTTATTACCAACAATTAAAAAAGGCAAATAAGAATTCCCCTGTAGCATCCAGTGATGCCTTGTGAAGACTGACCTAGAACAGAGGCTAGATAGAGTTAAATAAAGAATAAAGAAGGGTTTTATTAGGAGGCCTCAATGGATGCACCTTGGGCAGCACAACAGCCCAGCCAGGGCTACACCCAAAATGAACCCAAAATGGTTACAAAATGGACAACCAGTCACAGGATATCTCACTTCTATAAATTCTGCTCCATTTGCATCTTGGAATTAATGGTCTAATTACAGTTTTAACCTATGAAATCCCATCCTTCTTGTTTTTCTCTCTTCAGCCCACAGTGCTTGCTCTCTTGGGCTGAGATTTGGATCATTTGTCCTTGGTGCCCAGCTGGAGCAGGAATTGTTTTGCCTCCCTACTCTGTGCAGAGAGCTCACAATCCCCTAATATGCAGCTCAGAACTACACACTAAAGCAGCACAGAACCTGAAAAATGTAAATGCTAAAACCTGAGCCATCGCCAAAATAAAGACTATGTTGGAAGAGCCCCATTGTTGGGGAGGTGAGTTCAGCCTGGTGATAACCAGAGAAATCTTCCCCAGGGCTGTGGCACAGCACAATGTATTCAGGACTTTCTGTAAGCCATTCTTTACATATCAATACTAAAAAAAAGGGACTTTTTCACTAGAACATCATGACTGAGAAAGGCTCATTTTGCCTTTTCTCATTTATTCCTCACTCATTGGGCTCTACATCTCTTCCTTGGTGCACAATCTTATTACGACAAAAACATACAGTAAATAATACAGTCTGCAGTAGATTATCAATACAGTCAGGAAAACAGCAAAGTTAAGAAAAAATTCCCCAATAAAATTTGTCACACTTGACATAACCAGGACTGTCTTAAATACAAGAAAGGACTCAGGCACTCAGGTGCCTCTTTTCTGTCCCCTGCAATATTTCAGCATTTCTTGCTCATGAATACTCAGGTTACATTTGGCAAGTTGGCAGCACTTCTTAGCACCTAACGATCTAATAAAAGTTTTTTTTTCCTCTGTGCCAGACAAATCTGCCCACCTTCAACCTCTGCTACCCATAAAACAATTTATTCAAGTACCTTTACTCTGAGCACAGTTAACCTTTGCAATGTACAAAAGCTTCTGTGCCTCATAAATGAACAAAGAGCTCCTAATGAACAAAAAATACTTTCCTGACTGAAAGTTTAATATTAATTCTGGGAATACAAAGTATAATATTAGTACCCATATATTGTACATAATACAGTATAGAGCTCATGCATCTTCTTTTAAAAGGTTTCTGTTTTCAAATTACTGTTGTATAAGATTTCTATACAACACAAGGATACTTTAGGTTACTGCGATTTACACAGGGAATCAGCAAAAGAATGAGCATTATAAAGAAAACTCACACTCACACTAGTTTAAAAGCCCAGGGATGAATGTAAGGGGAAAAACAAGATTAATTTTGTTTTCTTCATTTCAAGGTTAAACCTAAAAGAGCCTTAACATCTCCCACATGGGTGCAAGTTTTCAGTGCATGGACCATGAACTCCTGGCAGCCCATAATGCAAGAGAAACACACTGGTTGCCAAGGAGACTTGAACTTACCATGCAAGAAGTCCAGTCCCACACTGAAAAATTTAGGACCCTAGAAATTTTAAGTTTGAAAATCAATGATCAAGAGGAAAGAAAGTGGCATGTGAGCAGTTTTCATATCCTCCTTTCCCCAGTTTCTCACAGGGATGAGGGATCAGCAGTGGACTGGAAGGTTTGAATTCACCAGTGTCACACTCCTCTGTGGAGACATTTTACATTAAAGCAAGTGCTGGCTTTAGTTCTGTATTTTTAGCTGTATGTTAAATGAAAAACTGCACTGAATTCTGCAGTAACACAACTGTTGATCACACTCTATTTTGTAACAGAAGTCCTGTCAGATATTTAGCCTTAGTTACTAAAAACTATCTTCAGGGAGTACAAACATTTCCCCTCTGGCATCCTGTCAGTCACAGCAAATCTGTAAATAAACTGTCAAACTCCATTCCAATCATTCCTGAATCTGCAAGGGAAAAAAAATAGTAAAATTGGTGCAGCTGGTTGTAGTCCCTGTAGAGCAGGGCTGATTTCACAGCTTTAATATGGTTCACTACTTCACAGCCAGTCTAATCTGATATACAGCATGCAGAAATGAGTGACACCTTTGCTAATCATTTTCTTAAACTTATCACATGTGGAGGTAATAACAGATGCAATGACTTTTCAAGGACATGGACTGGTTAATTTTTCAGCAGCAAATCGACTCCAAGTTCTGCAAAATTAAAAATCCACTAAGACACACTGTCAAGCTATCTAAATTATGGAAAATCACACAAAAAGGGAAAAACAAAAGGTCTGGTCATGAGGAAGACAGTGTTAGACCCTCTCTTTACATGGTCTCATGCAAAGTAGGGATATAGCAGCAGCAAATAAGCCAAAAATCGGAAGTGCTGACTTCAGCAAGGACTGACAAAATAAAATGGGAAACCCTATGTACTATTACCTGGAACATATCAGCGCCTTTGTTCTGTAACTCATAACTTATCAAGTAATCCTGAAGGAGTTGGTCAAGAATTTTTCTGTCAGATACGTTTTGTTGGACCAGAACTGCCAGCTGAGGAGTTTTTCAAGGCCACATTGGAAAAGGTGCTGCTGAAGAAAGATCTGAAATGCAGTAAGTGAACACTATCAGCTTGTTGCCTATGGACTCAGGACATAAATCCCCTGATTTAGAGCAGGGACAGAACCTGAACTGGGATCTGCTTTATCCTGCAGATTTTCCTTCACCACCAACTTAAACAAAGTCACACTGTCTCTCTGGATTGGTGAATATTTCATAAGAGGCAGAATAGCCCCAAGCAGAAGACTGACTCAAAACCCAATAGAAAAGACACTGGCTTGATTTATGTTAAATTTAGGTTCAAGAATCATTTCTGTTATCACTCAAAAAAGGGGTCTCAATCTCCTAAACGAGATGCATCCTTGATGTTCCCTCACAAAAGGCACCTAAAACGTGACTTTAACTATGAGACAGTTTGAACAGAAATTTTGAAAGTACATGATTTCCTATGAAACCAAACCACAAGTGTTTGATTGCAAATGCTCCTTCAGTCTCCCTGCTCAGGAAAGCAAACTTTTCATGCTGAAATGCACCATCGGAAGGCAAAGAGCACTGAGGTCACCATGACTGCTTTAAGTTTGAAGGTAGAAAAAAACTAACATCACCCCCTTAATTAGGGTTGCCATATGGTCAGATTTCTGCTTTCATGTTTCCTTTCTTAAGCTCAGAGTTTGACTGGCTGGCAAGGGAGGAATTCAAAATGCATCAAGGTTTGCCATATGGGTCCTGGTCTCCTGTGTACTACATGTGTCAGAGATCTGACATATCAGAGACATCAGGCTCACCATGTGCAAAGGCTTCATGGCCTATCAGCTACTATTTCCTTCCACAGATTCCCAGAAGAAACCATGGGAGCCCTACCAAGCATCTTCCATTTTCCTACCACACAGAAATGCAAACCATATGCTTCAAAGTTTGCAGAAGCAACAACTGCTGCTCTCCAGAGCTGAGTGTCAATGTGGTTTATTCTCCTCTGCTTGTGCACAAACATCTCATCCAAGCTGCAAATAACCCTCTGTGAACCTGAAAACTTCAGTGATCCAGGTCTGGACCCTTGCACACATTGGTGTTCAGGGTCCTTAGCAGATCTTTCATCTGAGAATTAAGCACCAAAAAAAGAAATCTCTGGTTTCTGAATCTCATTTCCCATTTAACAACTGAGGGAGTTGATAATCCCAGTCTAAAAATAGTCATTTTGTGCTCAGAACACCCTTGACAGATAGGAATTATCAGCATCCTGATTCCAAATGTGAGAAAAATAGAAGATACTCATCTAGATGAACTAGGACTGCAGGCCAAGTGTCCTGAGGGTCAAAGCAGCACTGAAATCACCCCACGTTTTCACTGTGAGCTGCAGCCATGGCTCTGCTTGACAATCAATGAGACATAAAAATCCAGCCTCAACACGTCTTTCCATCCAAAAAAAGCAACATTATTTCAATTTCCAATAAGAAAGAAAATGGTTTATTGGATTGTCCTTCCAGTATTAAAAAAAAAAAAAATTACTTTGCATACAGAAGTTTCAGCCTCAGAAAAGTCCACTGTGAAACACATCCCTCTCTGGCAGGCAGCACAGCACAACACAGCAACTCCTGACATGAAATGAACCCTAAGATAACACCTGACAAAAAGGGGACTTTAAGAAGAATGCAATTATTCCAATGGGAGTTGCTCCATGGCACCTGTGTTAACCCCCCTGCCAAAAGTATTTTGAACTCCTTAATGGCTGCAGATGATAAGAAAAGTTATGATGAGAGAAAGTCTGTGAGGCAGCACCTGCAAAGTGAAATATTTTTAAGAAAAATGCTTCAGATACAGGGACGGAAGTAATTAAAACCCCAAAGAAAAAGTGTACTGCTGTCTTTGTTTTCACCCAAGCTGAACTTCCCCTGGAATTGAATTGCTGGCTCACTGGGGCAGCTGGCTGACATCCTGAGCCATGAACAGGAAAAGCTTGTCTGGGAAGTCGGCACAAAACTCAGGCTTGTTTGTTTGGAAAGGAGCCCACAAGTAAACACACACACACAGACACAGCCAGGGAATAGGACTGGGTGAGGAAGGACCAAAACCCTCTGTGCTGACTTTGCCTCAGTCTGATTTGTTTTCAGGAATGGCAGATCCATGAGGCCAGGAGGGAAATCCAGAGCAGAGAAAACTCTCAATGGAAGAGACCAGGTTCGGGGAATATTTATATAAATTGAATGCACAGACATCCATGGGATCTCATGGGATGTATCCCTGATTACTGAGACAGTTAGCTGACACAATTGTGACACCACTCTTTTATTTTTGAAAGGTCATGGCAATTCAGGAAGGCTGCTCAGGACTGGAGAAAAGCAAATGTGTCTTCAATAATGGCAAAGAGGAGGCCACGAGGAAATACAGGTCAGTCAATCTCACCTTGATCCTTGGCAAGATGGAGCAAAATCTTCTGGATACCATTTCCAAGCACACAAATGATAGAAACGTGACTGGCATTGGTCAGCACAGCCTTCTAAGGTGAGATGAATGGTTTGATGGATGAGGAGAAAGCAGGGGATGTTGTTTATCTCTATTTTAGCAGGCCTTTTGACCCTGTCTCCCACAAGATCTCCACTGACAAGCTGATAAAGTGCAGACTAGATACATGGGCAGTGAGGTGGACTGAAAATTGGCTGAACTGCTGGACTTAAAGGTTGTGAACAGTGGCACAGAGTCCAGCTGGGGGCAACTCACTAGTGCTGAGCACTGGTCTGATGCTCTTCAATATTAACAACCTTGATGATGGGACAAAGTGAGTGCTCAGCAAGTTTGCAGGTGACACAAAGCTGAGGGGAGTGCTGACACACAAGAGGGGTGTCCTGCCAGCAGCAGGACCTCAGCAGGCTGGAGAACAGACCAGGAACCTCATCCAGTTTAATAAATGGAGGTGAAAAGTTCTGCAACCAGAGAGGAAACACCAACTGGCTGAAGATCAGCTGGGAAGCAGCTTAGCAGAAAAAGAGCTGAGGATTCTGGAGTACAGCAAGGCAAACAAATCCAGCCCTGTGCCCTTGCAGCGTCCTGGGTGGCACTAGAAAGAGCAGGATGAGGAGCTGCCCAGCACAGCAGGGCTGGGTCCAGGCTGGGCAAGAGAGTGCAAGGACATGGACACGCTGGAGTGAGCCCATGGAGGAATGTGCAGATGATTCAGGGACTTGAACATCTGACATCCAAGGAAAGGCTGAGAGAGCTGGGGCTGCTCAGCCTGGAGGAGAGAAGACTCACAGGGAGTCTCATCAATGAGCATAAATATTTGATAAGAGAGATTAAGACAGAGATTCCTCTCTGTACTGTCCAGTGATAGAACAAGTGGCAAAGGGCACAAGCTGAAAGAGAAAAAAATCCTTTCAAATATAGATTTAAAAAAAAAAAAATTCTACTGCAAGTTTCCCAGAGAGGGTCTGGAACCTCTACCCTTTGAGACAAGGGTAGGTTTAGATTAGGCATGAAGAAAAAGTGCTTTACAGTGAAGGCATTAAGACACCCTCTGGTTGCCCAGAAGACTTGTGAGTGCCCCATCCCTGGAAGTGTCCAAGGCCAGGTTGGAAGGGCTTTGGAGCAACCTGGGATAGTGGAAGGTGTCCCTGCCCATGGCAGGGGAGTGGAATGAAAAGATCTTTAAGATCCCTTCCAACCCAAACCATTCTGTGATTTAACTCCAAACTGGACACAGTCCTGGGCCATCTCCCCCAACTGGCCCTGCTCTGGCTATGAGCTCCTGAGATCATTTCCATCCTCTTCCACACTGTGATTTGAATTACCCTCAGTATCACACTACATGTAACTGCAAACAGTGCAAAATATCCTGAAAGACTACTTTGCAAGATCAGTCTGGGTGAGGTATTAATGTATAAAGATCCATTTTTCATCGTCATATGCTTCAATCTGTACAGACAAAAATACTAAGCTGCAAGTAAGGATCTACTTTCAAATACATACCAACTAAATATCTGGGGAGCAAGGAGTTAGAGCAAAACAGAAATGTGGTCATATGCCTCTAATTTAAAGTGCAAAATCAGGACAGAACAAGCTCAAGATAACAAAATTACTCAAGAAAGCACCATTATGAAGGTAATTTTTGTGACTAGTAAGTAATGACACTCTTGAGGACATCACAGCTATTTTGGAGAGCAGAAGTTTGTAAAAGTAGCCATCTCTGCTTTGTAGGAGCCTCTGAGTCCAACCAAGTCAACTGATTTCAGTGGGAATCGTGTGGGACCACAGCAGCACAGTGCAGCTTTGCAAGCTGGGATGATTTAGTCCTAAAGACTTCAACAAGAACCAAACACATTTAGAGCTGAATACCCTGAAGACAGCTAATTTACATTTGGAGATCATACAATTGAGACAATTTTATATCCCCCATTGTAAGGAGAGAACTCTTCATTTTCAAGGTCTTCATACATTTAATCAGAAAAACAAGTGGTACATCCCTGCATGCACAACACTATGGTTTTTAAATGAGCAAAAAGGACAGAATATGTATAAAGGACATGACTAAATTAATTTTCAGAGCCTCCTGACTTCCAAGTGCCTGGTATTTAACACTGTGATAACTCCAGGAGGAAGAGTGGTCTGTAACTCTGGAAGGAGGAAACAAAGGGAAGAGCTCGGATGCGGCAGGGAAACAGACAGACGGACACATTCACTTGACACACTCCCCAGAAGCCCTGCAGGCTCCATCAGCTGCACTTGTAAGGCCTTTGAAGTGTGGCTGCTGCACAGCTTGTAAGTCCCTTCCTCTGGAGCTCAGGAGCTTGTGGTGTTATAAGCTACTTAAGCTCCTTAGTCCAGATCTAAGCAAACAGCTTGACGCACTTACAAGCTTCACTCCCTCTTATTCTGAAGATGTTAAGCTGCTTAGCTTACTGTCTTCAACTTTCAAATTCCTACAACCAAATCCTACCCATACACCATGAATCTGCCTTTTTTAGCCTGATTCTCCCCCCTCTGCTGAGGACTCTGAATGTCTTTTGCCAAGTCACCAGAAGAACAAAATGTTCTTTTATGGCTTAGTTCTTCCAAAGTCACAGCCAACACCTGAACGCCCATTGCTTTGGTAACTCCCACTCCGCCTTTCCCGCATCCACAGATTACTGTATATCAACAATATTCACCTGTTCTAACAAATCTCTTTCCATTAATAAATTCTGTCAAATATTTCAGTTTTTTTTTAAAAAAACCCCTCCATTCTGGTGTAACTCTCTCCTCGTCTTTACTATAAACATTTGTTTCAGTAGGAGCTGCAAAACTTTTGGAAGAAATTCTGTTTATATATAAAATATGGTTTTCATCCAAACCAAACTACGAGCAATTACAATTAATAATCTTACAAGTGAATCCCTAAACTTAGAAGTACAGTAAGGCTGGCATAAATGGAAATTACACGTTTTCTAGGGCTGAAATCATTAAAACTTTGTATCTATAAATAAAAGATAGGGCAGGCATTAATAAATCTTAACAAGTAACCACAAAGAGGACACAGTTCCATTTTAATCATAGCATGAAAATAAGCTACTGAGCTAAGTGTGGAAGTGCTGTTATATTGACACTAGAAATGTAAAAAAATAAGAAAGGCTTAAAATGCCTAGTTTTCACTGAGGATATTGATAGAATCAACACACTGATGAAAGGCAGGCAATCATTACATGCTGTAAAATAAAAGAACAAATTATATTGCAAAGATATAGGAAAACCACGGCAGTGAGTGTTGCCATACACTAATGAATACCTGAAGCCAGAGCAGACAAAGCAGTTATTTGTACCAACTTGTAACATAATCCATATGGTCTGAATATGTCATCAATACCAGGACCATAAAACAGCCCCCTTGCCCAGGATGGAGGCAGCGATCAAAACACACACAAATCTCTCACAGACTGCCTGAACAGGAAATACTGGAACCACAACACACTACAGTTATCTCTATATTAGGATAAATTAAGAAACTAATAAATATTAGGCTAAACATCATGCTCACATCTGCTTACTGCTACAACATCTCAAGAAACTTAAGAAAAAAACTCAAAGCAACTTTTGACTTAAGCACAAAATCTATGGGTTCAGGAGGTCAACAAAGGATGTTTAGAACAAGTCATGTTACCCAAGCAAAAGTTGTGTACAAATGGAGTGCCCAATTATTACGTTACCTGTGGAAAATATAAATGCTTTACACAAGCATAGATTTCCAACAGGTATTTAGATGAGGTCGTTCACCAAAGCTTCTCGTAGAAAGAAGGCTGCCACAGGACAAAATGGTCTCACAAATTATTGATCGCTTTTTAAAATTACATGACACAAAGGGTAGAAGTAAGTGATAAATTTCTGCAGCTGCTATTGAAAGGTAAATTGGGGAAAAGCAGAGAATTGGACAACAAGCCCAACACTGAAGAGACCCAAATTTGCACACCCAACAGGCTCTGAAGTTTTATCTTTGAGCAAAGCACGGTAAAATTTAAAAATTTCATACAAATACCAGATCAATACTCAAAAACTAGAAAAAGCAAGTACATTAGAAGCTTTTATAAAAGGAATAAAGCCAGAATCAGCAGTTTGCCACCAGCTAAATAAAAGCTGAGTCTCTGTTTGAATACTCAGTGCAGCACCACTCTTACATCTCAAAAAGAATGTAGGAGAAATGAAAACAATATAGAGAGACAACAAGGCTGATCAAAGGTGGGACAGCTTCCAACCAGACTTGAGTAATCCTGATGACAATTATTCAGCCAAGAAAGAAATGGCTGAGGGGATACCAGGAGGAGCTCAGCAGGGCACAGGAAGTCAAAGATAAAACCAGAATAACTATTCTCTGTTACTCATAGTACAAATCCTACCAAGGTGCAAATGAAGTTATGACATGCTTACCACAAACAAAAAACAGGGACAATCTCACACAATGCACAGCTCAGGTGAAGCTCTCGGTGCTGCAGGATACCAAAAACCTACATGTCTTTAAAGATATCATGGGGAAAAGCCCACCAAAAAATGTTACATAAAAAACCTGAGGTTTGGGAAGTTGCTAAGCTGCAGAGCAGGAGGATGGTCAAGCCTTGCATGTGTGAGAGACTGGCCACTGTCAGAGGAAGACTTTGGCCCAGCTCTGCCTTCAGCCTGACTCAGGATAACCATTTTTGCCTTCACAAACAGCAGCAAAACAACTTCATCTCTGAGCACTCTTGAAAGAGCCTCTCCTTAATTCTCTTTTGAACAAAAGCCTGCAAATCAGGTCAAGCCAGAGGTGATCCAAAAGACTTTTCAGCTGGGAAGACACAGCTCGTTCAATTTTCCTTGCCCTGTCACAAAATACATGAAAGTATTTTACAATGGGTCTTTAAAAAATTCACTATCAAGCCAAAAAATAAGGCACCTTCAAATCTTGCAAAGATATATTTGATTCTACCAGCCCCAAATGTCCAAGTGAAGCCATTCCCCCCCTCAATAATTTTGTTTCAAAAATTATAAGAAGACAAAAGTCATACAACCTTAATTATATTTTTCATAATCCTGGAGATTGTTGCAATCTTGACCTTTTTACCCACGTGCTAATGCAACTTCACATTAATCTTCTCTGTTTAGCAGGAGTTATCAAATGCCATATAGCATGTAAACTACATCTTGATTGCTGAGAAAACATCTCTTTGCCAAGCATTATTTAGGAAGGTACTGAAGTTTCATTGACTTGAGAGGTACCTAAGCACCTTCTTGCATCAGAAATATCTGATCCTGACAGCACTGAGCCAACTGGAGCCAAAATTTGGACTTCAACCCCAAAACCTCAGTCCAAAATATCCCACACAAAGGGATGGCCGATCAAGATGCTGCTTTGCCTTCTTCGACTGTCATGAAGGGTAGAACACAAGGCAGATTGAAGACAGAGCATTTCTGTTTGTCAGAAATAATTAAACTTATCACTGACTTTCTGCAAAACTCAAAAGCCATCTGGGAAAAGAGCAGTATGTCTCCACATCTTGTGAGTGACAAGGTCAGACCACCCCTCACTTCCTTGGTTGCATCTCCATCACTGACTCTGTTCATCATGCTGTAAATTAATCCATGAAAAATTTGGATGGAGTACCTACTGTAATTAGCTCTATCTCTCCAAAGAAGGCAAAATGAGATGGGATGGCAGCTGAGGGATCCATTTGGCTCATGGCTGCAGAGTGACAGAACTAGGTCAATATACCAACTTTATTCAGGAGGAGGACAACATAAAATTAGCCTTGTCGTGTTACATTTCCCAGACAAGGTTTTAAGACCTTCAGTTAACAAGAGCTCACTAATAAAATGTTTTATATTTATACTCCTCCCTGGGATCTCTTATTTTTATGTGTCCAATTAGAAACTGTCCTCTATCAGTTTATGGACATTGTCTCACCTTTTTTGGCTGTGTACTTCAGATAAGAGCACCACAACAAGCCCCCCTAAAGCCTCCTGTTCTTCAGGCTTAGCAAGCCCAGCTCCTCCAGCCACAAGGCATTTTGGTGGATCTAGGTCCAGTTCGTCAATCAATTTCTTACATTAAGGGGCCCCAAATGATGCACAGCACTCCAAATGTCATCTGCTGAGATGCTGAATAAAGGACAATAATTCTTCTCCCTCAGCTGCCTGGCTGTGCTTCTGTTGGTACAGCCTGCATGTTCTCAGCCTTCCTAGCTGCAAGAAGACACTGCTGGTTCATTTTTAGCTAGAGCTCCCACATCCTTTTCAGCTGAGCTTTCCCCCAGATTGATATCAAGGCAGGAAGAGTCTATGTGCCCCAGGTGCAAGACTTGACATTTTTCCTTGCTGAATTTGATGAGGCTCCCAACGGACCATTCCTCTGTTTAACATGCAACTTCCATGATTTATTCAGGCCACAAGCATGAGCTTCTCATCATCACAGCAGAAGATAAGCCTGGAGATAGAGCTGAATGTGCAAGACAGGATTAGGTGTACACTGGGTGGAGAAGTGTGTTGCACAGTTCACCTCTTTGGCCTTTTCTCATTAGATCACAAGAGCTCTCTCAGTGTTTGTACTCACAGTGACTGACACACTGGGGGTCTCACTGCTGAAGCTTCTCTGTTCTGACAGACTCACATCCCTGTTCGAGAGATTTCTGCCAGGAATTGCTAAGCACACACTGGCTCACCAATGAAACGACTCAGTTTTCTTGGTGGCTTTCAGGAGGAGGTGAAAAATTCAAGTCAGGAGCTTAGGAAACTGCTTCAAAACATGCCTAAACACAAGTAGCACCATTAGTATCAACAAGTCAATGAGAGGATAATGTCTATATTTAAATCTAGGTTCACAATAAAAACAAAAAAAAGGTCAGACTGTAGCCATGATATTTTCTGAAAAATCCTTTCCTTAGGATTTGTTCTCCTGAGAAGCTGAGACACCTCAGGAACAAAACATAAACAATGATTATCTGCTGCTGTGGAATGCAACAGGTGCATCTGTGATTGGTCTCATGTGGTTGTTGCTATTTAATGGCCAATCACAGTCAGCTAGCTCAGACTGTCTGACACACAAGCCTTTGTTATTCATTCCTTCCTTTTCTATTCTTATCTAGCCTTCTGATGAAATCCTTTCTTCTATTCTTTTAGCATAGTTTTAATATAATGTATAACATAAAATAATAAATCAAGCCTTCTGAAACATGGAGTCAGATCCTCATCTCTTCCCTCATCCTCAGACCCCTGTGAGCACCATCACAGTCCGACTAAAGGTAAAATCCTTTTTTATAAAGATATGTATATTTTCTTCTAAAGGTGGTTCTTTAATTCACAGCTGCAATTGAAGCATAGGGAAGCTTTCACTGCTATTGGCTCCACAGAACCTATTCTACAAGTAAAGAAGCAGCTAAATTTCCACCAACAATCCTGCAGAAATTGTGTTCCCTTTTGGTTTTTTTTGCCTTCTAAATTTTCTGTGAACTTTGGAAACATCTCAGGAGTGGCCATGTGAACTTGTAATGGCAAATGAAAGAACACAGGACACTCACACAATTAAGTGTGAGGGAGAAGCTGCCACTACACTGACAAGACAAGAAGTGCATGTACTTGTATTTATGCAAACCCATGGATACTTACGGATATCAACCAAATGTGCCTCAAGGTAAAGTAAAATAATTTCTGCTGCTAAGATCAGAATAGCAGGGACACCTGTGTGTCATGGTTTGAGCCTGGCACAGAGCCAGTGCCCCCCATGAAAATGCCTCACCCTGGTGTCTGCTGTGAGATGTGACCAGGAATAAGCAAAACAGGCTCCAACTTAAACATAAAAAACACTTTATTACCTAAACTACAGGAAAATAGGGAAAGACTATAAGGAAAGGAAAAAAAATTGAAAACCTTACAAAAACCACTTTCCCCCCTCCTCACTACCTGACTTTCCCAATCCGATACATTCTCCCAAATCATCAACTGCCCAGCCTTGGCCCCACATTTTAGTATACTCAAACTGCAGTTCATGAAGAGGAAAGGAGTCCTTCTTGTTCCATAGGCTTCCCCTGGAAACACACTGAAACCTCGTGTGCTTCCCTGTCACTTCGGCACCGCCCGGAAAAAGTCCTTTTGCCGCTTGTGACATCTTCCTTCCATGCCCAGTGCTCTCACCACTGACGCATGGCCAGAGCTGCTTTTAGGGTTGTCTTTCAAGGATGCCTTGTCTCACTCCAAAAAGGCACAGTCTCTGCTTTGGGACATCTGTCCCCCCCATATTTTTCCAACCCCCTGGGGCCGGGGGGTCCTCACGAAGAACCCTCCTGGGTTTGAGCCACTGCTTCCCCCTAAATGCAGTCTGTGTCACAGGAACAACTGAGTCCATGGCCACAAGAAAAGTCCAGCCAAAAGGCCACTCCAAATCATCTCTCCCCATCCAATCATCTCCACGTTCTTCGGGCCAGGTCCTTGTCTCATCTCATCTCTTATCTCCCTTCTTATTCAGCTTCGAGGAGGATTAGCATTTTTGCAAGGCCCCAATCATGAAAGAAAGGGTTAAAAGTTTTCAGTCTCTGTCTATCTCAGAATGCTGGTACTCCCACAGGTGCTGCTGCTCCGCCGGCCAGGCTGCACTCTTCCCCCCCCTTTCTCCTCCCGGGCTGGCTGCTATCACATTCAGACGCCGGCTCTCCTCTCTCTCTCTCCGGGGGGGGGGGGGGAATGGCTGCCCGATGTCTCTTGGGGCTCCTCCACCCTTCCATCCTTGAAGGCCTTCTCACCCCCATCTCTGTCCAGGCCCCGGGCCTACCGCATGGCTGCCCCTCCCCCGCCCAGCAGCAAGGCTGGACAGGGGAGGGTGATCTGACCTCTTCGAAGCGACGTCCCAAGAGAGAGTGCCAAGGGCAGTGCCCTGCTTTTTAACCCCTGTGTGTTCTCGGAGGTGTGTCCAAACCCCACTGGCTACACCAGGTGTCAGTATGAAACTCAGAACATCCATTGGTTTGACCACAGCATCCCAGAATTCCCACTCCTTCCTGGTCAAACCACCACACTGTGTAATTTTAAAAACAGTTTCAGAATATTTAAAGACTGCCTTTCCACCAAAATACACATGCCTAAAAATAACTTGCAGGGACTGTTTACTAAAATTATTGGTAACATTCATACACCTGGGCATTTCCTTTGCATCATTGTCAAGACTAACACATCAGATAACTGCTGTGCTTGCAGCCCAGAAGCACTTGGGCATTTCATGCATGAGCAGCACTAGGTCAGGAAGAGGTTAATGTGTGGAAACACAAAATGGATTTGGCAAGAAGGAAAAGAAGGAAACAGTGCACTTCAGCAGAAGAATATGACATTTCAGCACATGAGGATATTAAAACATCAGCTATTTTCTTTCTAGGCAACAAGGGATGTGCACCGCTATATGCTCCATATCTTGGCAAACTGAGTGTTACAATTTTCAGAGAACATGGAAGGGAATAACAGAATAATTTCTCAATAGAGTGTGGGCTTTGGATGAGCTGGTATCCACTGAGGATCTGGACATGTCCTTTTCATCTCTCAGTCACAAAACAATTCAAAACACTGTGGGGAAGAAACACTTATTCCCTCCCTGTTCTGTAGCTAAACCTAAATCAAGACCTGAAGTGTCAATTTACCCTCTAGAATCTTTGTTGCAGTTTAATTTACTTTTCCTCCAATGTAATCCTGGTGTCACCTTACTGTTTAATATTGAAAGCTATTGACAAAGGAAATGCTGATTCATGAAAGTGAGATTTTGCTCTAATGTATTCATGTGAAAACAAATGAGCCTCTACTGCTACATCGTTCTTCCTCTTGCTCACATTTCATTTCAGCCCTGATAGAATTTCAGATGGGGTGAGTGAATCCTTCACAAATGCTGCAGCATTTCTCAGCTGTGGGCCAACAAGCAGAGCAGAGCACTGGAACAGCTGCCCAGGGAGGTCATGGAGTTTCTCTCCCCAAAGACATTCCAGACCCACCTGGGCACATTCCTGTGTCACCTGCTCCAGGTGACCCTGCCCTGGCAGGGCAGTCAGACTAGATGATCTCCAGAGGTCCCTTCCAACCCAAACAGTTCTGCAATTTTGTGAATAAATTTCATTTCAAAGAAAAGCCTCACATCAGTGCAAGAAAAATGCTCCTTGGAGTGTAAAAGGACACAACCACTCGCAGACTGAAGCAGGGCTGTCTCTGAACTTACAGAATCTATTTATCTGGCTTCTTCCCTATTCATACAGCACATTCTGCTTCATAGATATATATTTGCTGAGGCTTAATCCTGATTAAGATTTATATTCTAATCCAGCACTACTTATCCTCACAGCAGCTGCACTATTCATAACCCAGTGCTTCCACTGACACTGATTTGCAGGAGGAAGCAGCACAAGCTCCTGTTGTGCAGCATGGCCAAACCTTAAAGGTCAACACCAACCACGCTTCCTCTCTGCCAGCGCTTCCAGGGCTTCTCCACAACTGATTCCCATTTCACAGTAAGCATTGAAAATAACATCTGCTTGCTCTGCCTGGGTGCTGAGATCCTCATTCTTTGCAGGTTGCTGGTGCCACAACATTCAAGTCAGTTCAAGTATGTCACAGACATCTTTTATGATAAATCCTTTCCTTAGGATTTTTCCTCCTGAGAAGCTGAGAGACCTCAGGAACAAAATGTAAACAATGGTTATCTGCTGCTGTGGAAGGCAACAGGTTGATCTCTGGTTGCCCCATGTTGGCTGTTTCTAATTAATGGCCAATCACAGCCCAGCTGGCCCGTACAGAGAGTCCAAGCCACAAACTTTTGTTATCATTCCTTCTTATTCTACTCTTAGCTAGCCTTCTGAGGAAATTCTTTCTTCTATTCTTTTAGTACAGTTTTAAAGTAACATATATGATAAAATAATAAATCAAGCCTTCTGAAACATGGAGTCAAATCCTCGTATCTTCCCTCAACCTGAGACCCCTGTGAACACTGTCACACAAGGACAAGATGATACCATTGCAACATGATCCTAGAAGGCCAGAGGATCATTCTGGTAGTCTAGTTATCCTCTGACAGCAGTGTGACAAAAAGGCCTGGGAGAAGGACATAAAAACATCTCTGTAAGAGCATATTCAAAAATCCTCAAGAGGAATAGGCCCATAATACCAGCCTCAAAAACACAGGACATCTCCTGGAAGGTAAAGCTCTGTCTCCAACCCAGAAACTCCTCTCTACACACCATCACTGTGAGGAGACACTCTCCAGCTGCCACCACCCTCAGCAGCAATGCCAGCGTGACATCCAGGAGGTTTTCCAGCCAGAATGGTCTCATTTCCATTCCCAGCACAGATCAGGGATGACCATGGGAATAGAGTGGGATGAATAGGCTACACTGACAGATAAAAGCATTTCAGAGACTCATTCTGCAGCCACACTCCATGGATTTGTGCAATGAGGAGCATTGGAGGAAACCAAGAAAGGGAAGCATTTTGCTAATTGTATGGCAGCAGTTATAGAGCCTTCAAATGCACAAAACAAAGCAACATGGCAAATATCCTTAGGGTCCTCATCATGATGCAGAAAACAGGGGATTTTAATTCTTTCCAGTAATAAAACATTCTGGTGTCTTTTAGTGCCTTCACAGAACCCTTTGAATAGCTGTGGATGCAGGATGATTCAGAATTCTGAGAAACTGAAACAAGAGGAGGAGGACAGAGACAGTATGGGAAAAGGATTGGGTTTCAATATTTGGAGTACAATGGGCAAAATATTCTCTGGTAACTGGAAAGAAGGCTCACAAAAAAGCTCAGTGCCTTGTCCTACTCTGCCACATACTCCTGGTGTAGACATGAACATAAAAAACAACTAAATCCCAGCATTGGAACTATGTTGTTATAGGACACAAAAGAACACCAGAGCACACCGCTTTTCTGAAGGTGAAGAAAAAAGGGAAGTTTATTTTTTGACTCAACATTTATAGTTTTTTAAGAGTGACAGTGGATCAGAGGGTGACAGTGCCACCTCTCCAATGACACTAGACAGACCAACAGTTTATCAACTTTCTCCTCTTCCATAAAAGAATGCAAAACAATGAGTTATTTACAGAAAGTGTGTGAAAAAGTTTGCTACAAGAATGTCAATATCAGAAGGCTTAGAAAATCTTAAAAAACCAAAGCAACAAAACCCCATCTCCCAAAGCCAACTAGCACTTGAATACACTAACTATGCCCACCACATTAGGCTAAAACAGAGCAGCAACCACCTCACAAGCCTCTATCACATCAATTCCTGCAGTTATTCTGCCAGGAAAAGGTTAACCACAGGCTGAAGCTGAATCAGATGTACTCACATGGTTATGGAGCTACTTGCACTGCTTACACCTCAAACACTGGGAGAAAGAGGATACCTATGTAGAGAGAAACCAGAGCCACTGCTGCAAACATCAGCTGTCACCACTGCTCTGCCAGCACCCTGCCTGCATGCATTCCCAAATGCAACAGCGCTTTCCAGAAGGTTGAAAAACAGAGATAAAGTCTCATGGGTTTTGTCTCTACATCCTGCTGCCAATGCAGGGCAGCCAGAGCAGAGGCAGCTCCTCCACTTGGGTTGGACAAGTGCCGTGACACCATCAGAACACACTGAAATGAGGAGCACACTGTATATAAATAATTTATCACCAATGCTGACAAAGGCAAGAACATTTCTGCATGGGGGCTCAACAGGCCAGGCAAATTCTTCCTCAGTGTACAATAATGGGTATAATAATAATTCTTCTCTCAGCTCAAACAGGAGCTCTGGAGAGCACCTGAGAAGCCCCATCAGCCGATGCAGAGCAGAGCCAAGCAGCACCAGGGTGGATGCAGAGGCACAGCACAAGCCTGGCACAGCTCAGCAATGTGGGTCCCACCACGTGTGCCCAGCTTGCCCAGTCGTGCAGCCAGACCTACCCCTGGTTATGGTGTCCTCTCTCCACATGGGACTGCCACAGGGAGGTTTGGCAGCTGAGGTGCTCCATTTCACCCTCCTGAAGAGCTTCTGAGGAAAATAGCATCTTAAAAATGAAAAATGAGCTTGGACACAGGCGAGTACCTTGGCTGTGCACAAAGCAGGCAAGCCCAACATGGCACACACATTTTCCTCTTTCCTCCCTGGATTCCTACTCATTCCAGTCAGTGTTTTATAAATACAAAAATTATAAAAATATAAACCAAAGGATAAAGGACAACTTGGATCAATCCAGTTCTGATATGTAGAGGCATGCTTCATTTATTTTGGATGTTTTAATCATAGAGAGAGATGCATCATGTGAAAGGAGCATTTTCCTCGCTAGCTAGCAGTATTTGAAGTTAGCAAAACAGAAGCCACTGAACATTTATTCAGGTGAACTCATGTATGTAATGGAGTTTCCTTCAGCAGCTCTCCCTCACTCCTGGGTCTCCTATGACTCTGCTACCTACATTTATCTTCCTGTGATGATCACAGCTGGGCAGGATTTTCCAACTTTAAACCAGAAAGCCTTGAAGCCTGCATGTGCTAACAGCCCAAACAAAGAGGCAAGAGCAGCAAGAGGTTTATTGTAATAGTGGTATTTTCCAAGCTCTCATCGAACAAAGCATTTAATCTAATGTATTGCACTTAATGAAGAGTCAGGAACTTGTACTGCAAATAACAGATCAGATATAATTGGAATTTGCTCCGCACCACTAGCCTACATATATCAATAAAAACAATAACCACATTGGATTTTGGGCTCACTTCATTTGCATTTCTTAATTTAGTGTTTAACTAATTTAACAATAGTAATGATTTAATTCAAATTACAATCTAAGGAAAATAATTTTACAAAGCCATTAAAGATTTCATTAAGTTCCATCTAAATTAATATTAGCTTTCTTAATATTTTCAGTAAATGATTTTTTTTCCTCTCACCACTGAAACAAACATGAAGTTTCCTTTGTGCAGTGAAGCTTTAGACAAACCTTGTTAGATTTATTGGTATTATTTCAAGCAATTAATTAATATACATTAGAGTTATTTAGAGGAAAAGTACAAAAAAAGGCAGGAAAATGGATGAAGCTGTTTTTAAAACAGTGCATTCAACTTAGGTAATTGTTCTTTGAGCCTTTTATGTGAAGCTCTTAGGGTACACACCATCCCTTAGATCACTTTTTTTCATGATTTTGTGGCATTGCTCCAAAGCATCAGATGCACATGATTACTAAAGGAGTTATTTCATGCAGTTTACTTACAAGCAGAGTTTCACATTTCCCAATAGATATGCCAGCAATTTCTTATTCTACTGTGTCATACTTTAAAACAATGGTTTCAGATGTTCACCTCCATTTCAGTGGGTACAAAGCCTTTGTGTTCACAAAATTAAGTGCCCCACATGAGCTTTGTATCACTTGCTCTGCAGTAAAACTGTTCATTTGCAGGTAACCTTAAGTCATTTAACTAGAAGTGCTCTTAATTTGAAGAGATTAGTCAAGCAGCTCTTCACTTGTACATTTGTATTGCCATTATAATTAGAACTACTTCAAAATAACAAAAAGTTCATTTTTGACCAGAATAAACACAGGGGAAAAAAAAAAATCAAGAGCATCTCAAGTGAAGAGAATGGATGCTTTTGAAAATATCCTTCAAAATCCCTCAGGCTCTGTGACCAGTGACCACCTTCATTCCAACACCCCTCACAGGGCTGCTGCCACACAGGATAGAATATACAACATTTCTGTATGTTTTAAGCTTCCCACCAAGAAAATGGCTGTGTGCAGATAAATTCTGACATCTACCCTGCTCAGTAACAGATGTTGGCAATGGAGAGGGAAGGAGCTGAGTGACCACTCCTGGAAACACAAAGGAGGGATGCCCTGAAATGGAGTCGCCAGGACATGGATACCTCCAGGGTACAAAACCCTCTACCAACAAACCCCACTGTTAAAATACAACAAAAGTGATACTAAGCTGTTGAAAATAAGATATAAGAACACCCTGAGGAAGCTGCTAAATGATGGAGTGCCTTGTCAAGATAGACAAGCACGCTGAAACTTGTGCTACCAACTTTAGAAACTGAACGTGCTTACAAGTCAGTTCATTTGTTAGTGTTACTGCAAAAGTGGAAATGGAAATGATTTATATTTGACAAAGATGCAGCTGATATTTACAACGAGGAGCTAATTGAACTTTCATCCACCAGAACTTCTGAAAACATCTAATAAATATGCATTTCAGAAGAATCCATGGAAATAGGCACAATAAGAGGTGAAGCATGAGGTGCTAAGCCACAGTTTAGGAACATTTCAGATAAATATTGACAAGTGAAATTATCTGCAGTAGAGGTATTCTCTAAAGAACTAATTCACTTTGAGATACTATGAAAAATAAAACCATTACAAACCTACCCTTTGCTTGTATGTATATTCATACTTGTATTTTAATTTCAAATTTCCAGCTTTCAGAGATTTCTTGACATTTCTTATTAATCTTCAGATATCGTCAAATGGAACGGAAATACTTTAAAACCAACACAAGTGGTAGAGAAGTGGCCATTTTTAAACTCACTTTCTACTTGTGTAGTAATTGATGTACTATGCTCAGCAGGTACTCCTGGGTTTAGTTTTACTTTGTCTGATGCTGTACAATCACTCTAACTGCAGTCAGAAAAAGACAATTTCAGATTCAAGCAAACTTTCTTTGTGCTTTTTTATCCATTCTTTGGATTTTCCAGCTAGGAAAGTTATAGCACTGACAAGCTGGAGGTCACTGCAAGGCACTGTCAAGTCCAGCCTTTTGATCATCAAAGTGAAAAGTTATATCACTGTCCAGAAGCTGGGATCTGGAAGCTGGGATTTTCATTCTGTGGATGCTCTAATCTCACTCTTCCACGCACACCATTTTCTCCCTTGGGTTGGTCCTGTCACTGAGCCCAAATTCCAGCCTCCAAGTGCAAAGGTAACACATTTCTGTTCTTACCTCAGACAACTGGACAAGTACACACTGCACTTGAAGGTGGTTTTTCATTAACTTTCCACCTTTTGCCACCTTTTACACTTGAAAACTGAGGTTGGGAAACCTTGGGGCTCATACCTGTCATTTTACATTCCCTACATATATCTGTGCTAATGCATAAGTTAGACACCACATACAAGTTAAATAAGATTATAGTTTTAAGAATATCCTTCATGTGTGTTCTTGAAAACCACAGGCCAGAAAGAGGAAAAATTTTAAAAGTTGCCCAGATTAATTCCTCATGTCTGAAGAGAATTGAAGTTATGCAAGTCAAAAGAAAAATAACTCTTGTCCACAATTGTGTGAACTTTACTTGGGTTTTACTTAAATAAGAAGCATGGGAGGTGTTTGGCCATCTTTTTCCTTGAGATAATCTGGGTAAGCACTGAATAGCTGTCCTCTGGAAATCAAAATTTGGATGGAAACAAAGCTTTAGATATCCAAAATTGTTTTTGAAATTTAGGCAGTAATCTGTTTTTAAGTAAGGGAAAATTGCCTTGCCTAATTTCATGCAGCAATCACAGCTAAAAACTACTGTATGTGCTGGAAGCAGGGAAAGAATGGCTTGGGACCCCTGTTAACACTGAAAACCTCAAGTGTGGGTTGATGCAGCTGAAAGCATTGAGACACTCATGCTCAGGAGAGATGCATAACCTGAGATGTGTAAAAGAAGCTGAATAACCTTAAGCCAGAAAAAAAAAAGGAAATACAGCTGGAAGGACTAGGAAAGTCTTGGGAGAGCTGATTAGAGCTCACTAACAGGACTGTCACATTTGAGCAACAATGAAAATACAGGAACACACCAGGAGAAAGATTTAAAGTAAGAAATATGTGGCATTTCACTAAGTGCCAACTAGAGGTAAATGTAGTATTTTACAAGCAGAATGATTATGAAAACAGGCCTTCATTTACAGTGATACCAGAATCTGCTATGGGTATAAATGATTACTAAACAGCAATGTTATATAGCTGTGAATCAGATTAACTTATTTTTCCTACAGATTCCCATGTGTCTGAGGTGGAATGGACAACTCTTGCTTTTTAAACTCACTCTTCTGTAACATAAATGATCTCTTTAGACCAGTACACCTAGTTTTAGGGTGGGGAAAAAAAAATCTTGCTCTTAAAACTGCCAGTGCTAAAGAATTCGCTACACCACTGTCAATTGCTGCAGTTTGATTTCAGTTTCTGTTAAAAATCTGCACCTTCCTTGCCATTTGAGGTTTGCCTGCTTTCAGCTTCCAGTTATTGAACCATAATGTTTCTGTCTGTAAGGCCCAAGAGTCCCATACTATCAAGTTTCCTTTCCCCAAGAAGGCAGTTATAGACTGCAGTCATGTCATTCCCTTGCTAATCTAATTGGATTTAAAACTGTAGATCAGTCTCAAAAAACAAGCAATAAAAGGAGATTTAGTAGATAACCCAGCTGATCTCCAGGTCCCCAGCTTCCAGAGACCCACAAAGCTCTAACAAACCCAGCAAACTGACAGCTTGACTATTTTTCTGAGTACTGCCTGCACAGCACAGCCACTGACAGAGCCATAAACAATCTCTCCCAACATCAGGGCACAGGAATTGAACCATTTACATACTTGGTCTTTTGCTGACCAAACATTAAAAGCAATTGTTCAAAGAATGACAGCATTTTATCATGGTGTCAGAAGAGAAAGACAGATAGTACCCTTTCTAATCTTTTTTATTAACTCTTCAGATTTTCTGTCTTCATTGTGTTTCCTGTATATGTATGACAACAATAAAGCAAAATAAAAGCAAGACAATAGCCACTGCATGAAGAATTCTGGAGCACGTAAGCAGCTTCCTTATAGCACATGAGGTCATTTCCTTCAGAGACATTTTATCTAACCCTTTAAAAATTAGTTAAACTAATACTTTACTCTCTTGAGCCAAGTAATAATAAAAAGCCAATATTTTGTGAAATACTTGGTCAGGGAATTGGTAATGAGCTAACCAACCTTTCCAGATCACTGGCTTAAAACCAAGCCTTGCTTGATCATGCCTTGAAGGCTCAGCTACGTGATAAAAGTCTGATGCTCTGTGAAAAATAAAAGTGGATAGAGTCAAGTTCTTGGCAAGCTATTGCCCATCCTCACACTGGCACTCTTATCAGGCAGAAGTTTCATCAGAAAATACAAATATCCTCTGCAGCAGAATGACTGGCTTATCTGGGAGGAAGATCCTGCCTCTGATGAATTTCAAAGTACTTTTTGAGCCAACACTCCTCCCTCCAAAATATAGGTTTAAGATGTAATGGCAAGGCATTTCTGTTTGTACTGCATGCCAAGCAGCACACTCTGCCCCATCTCTGTTCCACATATGAATCTGGCTGTTACGGCTATTCACTATTGTTCCACAAAGAAAACTTCAACCTGTCACTGTCCTCTAATAATTTTTAAACTGTTTTCACAAGCTTGCTGAAGCAAAAGCTCCCTAACAAAGCCAGCACCCTCATGCTGCTGAAACACCATCAGCACTCTCAGCAGCAAACAGCAAGAGACAAGCACGAAGCCAACACAACATTTTAGTATTGATTTCTCTAAGAAATTTAAATCCCACAGGGCATAAACATCAATTTAATCTGTATGCAACTACAAAATGGCCTCACTCCCAGTGTTCCTTATTTCAGCCAAAACACTGCTACAACTGGAGTAAACACACACTCAGCAGTGCAGGCAAAGGCTGACAGAACAAGAATCCCCACTCCCATTAATTCACAGGAGTTTTGGAGAGCACAGTCACAAATGCCAGACAGTCAAGGACAACCAGCAGCAGAAAAATCTGTCTCACAGCCAGACAAAGGCATCCCTGAAGCATCCCAAGGACCAGTGACATCCTGCCTTGCTAAGAAGGAGAGCCATTTCATCCTCCAAGCCAATATTTTGTTGTGGAGTAACAGCCTCAGGTCTCACCTTTGGGTTTCTGTGCCTCCACATGATAACAGGAACAATAAAACACAACTGCTCCATGCTGTACTAAGTGATAGTTAGGAACAAGGGAAGTGGTGGAGTCACTGTCCCTGGAAGCATTCAAAAAACGTGTAGGCATGGCATTTCATGAGATGTCTTAGTGGGCATGCTGGTGTTAGGTTAAATGTTGGATGTGATGATCTTGGAGTTCTTTTCCAATCTTAATGATTCCTTGATTCTGTTTCCTGAGCATCCCTGACTCCATTAGACTGCCTTCCCTGCAGGAAAAAAGCCCCACATTACTGCTACCTCCAGCCTGCTGAGAAGGGCATCAGAAGAAAATACCACCTGAAGAAAAAGAAAATTCATCACCTTGGGGTTCACCCTCATGTAATCTTAAACTGAGTTCTTCAGAAATGTAAGTTCCTTCTCTAATCCCTGAGAAATCAGGCCCAGCATGCTCTGACGTTGCTCTTTTTCTTCTTAGCACTTCAGGACTGCTTTTTTTTTTTCAAGAATGCACCCCATTGAAAAAAATCAGCTCATTCTTACAGCAGTGCAAAGCCCCAGGCATGTCAGTGTCATCCCAGCCAGCACTTAAGCACCAATACAGTCTCTAGAATTCAAGGCACCAAAATCATTTGTGAGTGATGGATTTATGTTAGAAACTATAAATTACACAATAATCACAGACAGGGTTTTATGGACAAAGCCTGCACTTATAAAATGTGGCACCTTCTACCCACCTGCCCCTGCTGAGCACAGCTGGGTGGCAGAATCAGATTCCTGAGGGTGCAAAGGTGACAGAACGGCACCTTGGGCAATTGGAGTATTATGGATCACTGACAGGCACAAAAACAAGACAGAAAGCCCTTTCCAAAGTTAACAGCATCAACACAGACCCCACCCCAGATAATCAGCCTTCCTACATGGCAGGATTTATTAATTGCTGCTGCAAAATAAAATCCCACAAAAGCTGACTTAAACTCTAGCACACACCTGATCCAACATGTGTTGACTCAGGGCTCATGTTACCATTGTCATGAAGGTTCCTATATTCTACAGCAGAATATAATTTAAATATCTATTGACTACATGTGTGATCAGCACAGAGCCTTTACCTATGTGCTATTTTCCTTCAGCATATGTAAGATACATCATGGCATATTTACTTCACCTATCAGTAAAGTGGGAGATGGATTTTGTCCCCAAAATTAACTTGTTTTTTGGGGTCTTCACCAGGACAGTCTCACTAAATCCAAGCAAGAACCATGGCAACATTCTCCAGCCAGTGTCAATTTTAGGATGAACTTCAGGATTGCCTGGTCAGGAACAGAAGCAACTGTGAAGTGATCATCAAGATTATTGAAGTATATACTGGCAGATCAGTCTGTACCACTGACAGCTTTATAGCTGCTGTAACCACCAGTGTCACTGAGCTGCAGACACTGTCATTTCTACACAAAGTTACCATGGTTTTGACTTCAGAGAGTCCCTTAACCATGCAGCAAGCATGGCTTTAAGTCCAGCCTCTGAACTGCACTTGTGAGCTTGGCTTTCCAAGGGGAATGGCTGCAAGCAATAAAAGGAAGTGAAAAAATAGAAGGTGTTTATGATACTATCAAAATTCAGGAAAATAAAGGCAGAACAGCAAACCCTCACCTTATCTTCATGAATCTCTGAATGGGAGGATGTAAACAACAGGGACAGACCAAACTTCACTTGTTTGTTTCTAGATTCAACACTCAGTCCACCCCTTAAGCACATAAGCAAAACAGGATACAGGGTGTTACTGAATGATTTCCTCTGAAGCCTGATTGAGAAAGATTAGAGCAATTAGAACAGAGTGACACACACTTTGAAAGCCCTTAAATCACAATTAATATAAGGTTTAACCTTTCTCCTAAGGATCATCTGGTGACTGTGTGCCATTTTCAGAACAAGGCTGACACGTCCCAGCCTCAGAGACAAAATTCATGAGACAGAATCCCCTGCCCTCTACTGGCACCAAAGCCACACTGAAATCTGAGCTCGTGTCACAGGCAGCACAAACAGTACCCGAGGAGTTGCTTTAAGGGGTATTTTAAACTATTATTTGTCATTTATATCAGATTTATAACGTGCTGGACACATCCAGCTGGGAATAAAAGCTCACATATAAAAAGCTCTTTCAGCATCATTGCACTCCTTCCTACAGCACCAGCTAGACGGAGGATTCAAAACACTGCTCCTTGCAAGATAATATATTCATTAACTGGAAGCTAATTCTAAGGGATTATCTAATGTTTATCATGTTCACAGTGCATAACCAAGAACTCTATATGGCAGTTTTTATTTGTTTGTTTTTACAGAATTCTCTCACGTATGCTGCTGCTTTTCTGATTACAGCCATCCAAACTGCATTTGGCCCAAGAACAGAGAGGCAGGATCAGAGCTGCCAAAATCATTTTCCAGCACCTTGGTGCCAGAGCTAGGGAAATTCTTAGCCAGGTTTCTGACTCATTTGCACCACTGTGACAGCACCACACAAACCTCAGGGCAACCCAGCAAGGCATTTGCTGTCACTGACCATGCCACATCCATTTCTGTCACACATTGATTTAATGGGTGTCATCACAGAACCTTCCAGAGCTTGTGAGCACTTCTTACTGTATTCTCACATCAGTGCAAACAACAGCAACAACAACCAAAAAAAGCTAAGATTTACCCTGCTGTGATTATATTTCTGAATGTAAATCAGCTTGATTCCTGGAAATATCAAAGTAAATCCCCCATGTAGGCAAGGCCTAAAAGGAATTGAATAAACACGAGGGTCCCGACTGCATATTTAATCCAAAAAATAAATAAGCTTTTAAATCACATTAAAAGGAAAGGGAAAAAAAAAGGCAGCCTGAAAAACAGCAGCTATTAAACAAGAGAAAGTCTGGCAACGCTGGAGTAATTCCCACAATGCTCATCCTTACCCTGAAACACATTGAGAACACACCCTGTTTCCAGAGCTGTCACACAACAAATGCAGATGTGAGCCTGCCATCACTACACAAACAACAGAGTATGACATTTAAATAATACCACTAAGGAGAAGTGGGAGATGCACACAGCCTACACTATGTACAGCAGCTCTTTTTTTAAAGCAACTCATCTGTTAAGTTACCAAATAGCTAAAAGGCCCTAGGGATGCAACAAAAATGTATCTAATATTCCAAAGAATCCATAGGAATATAATCCAATCCCACCTGTTTCCTTTTCATTGTAGGCATCTACAGCATTTTAAAAAATACTAATGAAGAATTCTCAAAGCTTATTAAGTCACATCCTACAACTATTTGGATTTTCGGCTGTCCTACTCAGCCTAAATGTATTTACAGATAATTTATCCCCATTTGTTCCTGTGTCAGGGTTGTCTGATATCTCAAATAGTTCTTCTCACACTCTGGTGCTTGTCTAACCCCTGACATTTACAGACTGCAAAAGTATCCTCAGCCATGAGCTTTCTGGGCTATATAAACCAAGATTTTGGTGCAGCAGAATCTAAGAAGGAAGGATAAACAGGTATTTTAAACACAGCCTATTTGAAACTCCGCCTGTCTCCATAAATAATCCCCAAAAATAAATACAGTTTCAACTATATAAGAAAATATATAACACAAAAACCTTTACAGCATAAATTTATGAGGTGGTGCTGTCAAGCCTTGTGATTTGTTCCAGTATCTTTGCATTTTTTCAACTTTCAGCTCCTAGAGTTCTCTCTTAAAAATAAACAATAAAATTTTTCTGTCCTTCATGATTATTGATAAAAGCCTGGGGGTAGGAATGACTTGTGAAGGAGATCAGGATGTAAATAAAAATACTATGATTTTTAAAAATAAAATATTTATTAACAATCCTCCAGATGAGTTAATTCAGCATGTTAAAGATACCACTGGCTGATACACTGTGAGAAAACATCAATACAAATCTTCAGGCTTGTCCGTATTATTTTTGTATAATTGTACACCAAGCAATGATCTGAACCCACTTCTACAGGTAAAATACTGGCTGACTTTGCTGTTCCAATGTGCTAAAAACTATTCATACCAAAAATTCTAGGAAGCTGGAGCTCTGGCTTTCTAAATCACAAGACAGGGAAAGGGCTTCTGCCTTATTAATAGAAAACTGAGGTAAAGAGTTGTGTGACCAGCTTATGGCAGATCCAAGAACTGAGCATAGATTTCAGATCTTCTGAGTTACAGTCTTGTGCTTCAGGCAGAAGGCTGGTCTTTTCACTTAAACATCTATCAAAGGCCAAACTCTTATTTAAAAATGGAAAATGCCGCTCAGAAACAATGAGACAGCAAGAATACTTGAAAAAGAAGTCTTCTTAAAGCTAAACCTCTTTGGTCCTTCTAATGCTACCATCTGCAAAAACTTGCACCCAACACACCATCAATAATTTTTCTGAGAGACCAAACTCAGAATCCAGACCAGTTTCTGTATCCATGAGGCAGGACAGGGATGACAGCACTGACATTGCTGCCTTTGGCCCCCAGTGCCATTAGTTCTCATCATACTCACAGACTTTATATCCCAGCTTCTCAGCATGAATCCTCTTGGCCATGAACTGCCCTTCAATCAGTGCTCGTATTTCTACTTCCTTTGGAAACCTTGGAACCTGTACCAAAGAGGGGATGAATTACCAACTCCTTACCCAGCACTCACTGCCAAGCTGCAGAGTGGTTAAAAACAGGTTTATAGTTGATTCTCTTTGCCTTCACCCTGAAGTCTGCTCTCATCTAGGCCCAGCTCTGCATTCATACACAAGATGGACCTAAAGCCTCATGACAGAGAGCACAACTCATAACCTCAATGCTGTTGGCAAATACATCAAACTTGAAGTTGATGCACAATGGGAAGAAGTTCAGGGCAAGTTGTAAACTTTTCCTTAAGCATTTCCCATCACCAAGAGCTGCTTAGGAATCAATATCTCAAAAATACAAATTGAAAGCAATTATAGAATATAAAGTTACATAAAATTCAGATCAATTAAGCAATGCCACAGAAGTCTAAATCTATTTCTGTCTTCACAAAAGTGAAACCATGTAATATTTTCATTAATTTGTTTCCATCTATAACATTTTTCTGTCCTTTCATCAATGAGGAAACAGAAGCAGGAGAATATTGAACTGCAAACAAATAGAGGGAATCCTTCACATGAAGTTGAGTTTCTCCATGCACTGCACTAAGTGCCTACATTTGTGTAACAGCCAGAAGTGATTAAGCATTCATTTAACAGCCAACACTTCAGAGAGTGGAGCTGCACTGCAAACACCAGATAGCATCAATCTCTGTTCACCTACGTGAGGTCTGATCGACTGGGAGTCATGTTTGATCAAAGACACCTCCTGAGTCTCAGCACCACCCAGAAAGCCAGGCATCTAAATAACAGCCATTCCTCAAAAAAAACCCAAAAAAACAATATACAAAGAACTTCCCATAACTTAACTTCTATTTTATTCCACTTGGACTTGAGCCTGTGCTTACTTAAATGTCACTATGTGGCTTCTAGGTTACTCCAAGTCATGCAGGGCAGCAAAATGAGGACTACGTTCACACATATATATGGACAAAATATTACAGCCCAAAGTTTCAACACACCCTTATCTACGAGTTTAAAATTTAAAAAACAAGGCCTCAGTCATGTACATGTACTAAGTTCTCCGTAAGCTTAAAGTTAATCCTGTCTCAAAGACAGTGTTGGTTTCCGTAAATCCACATTTTCCAGTAAAGAAAGTATATCATGAAAAAAATACCATATAAGTTCTAGTTTAGACACTGCTCTGTAGATGCTCTCAAGCTACAGACCAAATACTTCCTTATGAAAATCGTTCCAGGGACTTGCACCAATAAATGAAACTGGACAGCAAATATTTCAGACAGAAAGAAAAAAACATATAATGGCAAAAACTTGAAACCTTGACAGCATTCCTTCAAAGTTTGAGACATTAACCAGATTATTACTACCTTTTGGTTGTCTCTGTTGAATCTGTGAACCCCAACTGCTTCAGGAGTAATTTCCATCACATCAAAGTAGAAACCTGCATCAAGAAACATTAAAGTTGTCATGTTTGCTCCCAGGTCCAAAGCTAGAATCTTATTTCTGCACACAGCTAAAATGATAATAGATGTTTATCATGTACTTGGAAATATGAGTCACCACACAGCCTGCTTCTTTACTAATTTCAGTCCACACATCAACTTCTTAATGTTCTGAGCCATGTGGTGGGATTCTTGGGGCTCTCCTGTGCAGAGCCAGGAGCTGGACTTTAATGATCCCTGCCAACTCAGGATAATCTATAATTCTGTGTTTCTCTCAGTTTCCAAGTATGGATATAAACATGCCAAAAAATGCAATACACACCAAGCCTATAAGAAAGGATACATCTACCACAACGCACACATTTGCAAGTAACACAGCTAATACACAACTCACACTAGAAATATTCTGAGTAGGTCATGTGCAAGGGTGAAAGGAGGAAAAAACCACACACAGAAAAAAAAATGAGAAGTTGGTAAGAAGAGTACAGGAATATTGGAACATCTCATACCCTGGATTAGATTTCATGAGCTTATTAGAGAACATCAGATATTTTAAGTCACAAAGCAGAGCTGGTCTCTGAATAGTTTTGATGAGATCTGAGGAAATGCTGTAATGCTTTGTAGACAGCTAGACAAAGATTTCTTTGGGTTGGTCAGAAAAGATATTCAAGAAAGGAGACCAGAAAAAAAAAATGAGGACAAAAAACTGAACAGAATAGCTAAGAAACTAAGGAGAGTTTCTGAGGTTCTAACCTTGGAACAAAACTGTGCTGCCCTAGCAGACCTGGCAAAATAAAACCCAAAATAATTCTGCGCTTTAGCACACATAACCTTTCTGGTTAAACATTCTGCAAAGCTGCCAGCCAGCAACTCTGTGTGCCACAGATCTGCAGGGGCAGCACATCCCAACATTCCAGTCCTGACCTCCAAACCCCTCCCCACACCACAGGGAGCACAGGGAACAAGAAATTAAAGGAGAGGGGTATTTAAACAGCTATGCCTTTGCTTTGCTCCCCCCAGGCACTTAAATTATGGAGATTATTGCATTTGTTACAGATATACCCAGAGGTTATTCTAGTATACAGATTCTTGAGGATGACTTTCATGAAACACCCATTTTATAGAGGAGTGAGACATTGAAGTGAATATACTATAACACAAACTTTAAAACTTTAAGGCACTGTCCTGATTCAGTAACAATATTTTCATCAACTTCCAATTTTTTTAATACTGTCTAAACTGGCTGACTTTGGGGTTTTAGAATAATTTCTTCCCATTTTCTAAAACACTAGAATTGATTTTTCTTCCAGTGAAAAGAGATTCCTGGTCATTTTAATACCCCACAGAGACTGGATTTGACAGACAACATAACAGAGCTTCTAAAAATGAAAAATCTAATCTCAAAGTGTCAAGAGGCTCTATCTTAAATTCACTTTGCTAAGGAGTGAACCCTTCTATAGCTTAAATATCTACATTTAAAAACTTTGCTGCCTGTAACTTTTACATTCATTTTACCTATATCAATTCACACCTGAGATGATGGTGATGATTTCATACCCTGCTCTGCAATGGGTCCATTTTAATCTTGATTAGACATGTGCTCACTTTTCAACAGCTTATTTCAGAGCTATATATTAGACTTGTAAAATGTTAAACTGTGGGAGAGAAAATAATGAAAAACTTCAAATCCATGAGTTTAGTAGTATTTTTAAAATATTTCCATCATCAGAATTTTGTTACATTTCACTTACTAAGCATAACACAGGGGAAAAAACAGGGATGAAATGATTCTGTGACATACACTAGGGAAAATGCAGGAAATCCAGGCATCCCTTGACATCGTTGCTCTGTACACATGCATGAACAAGATTCTAGAGTAATGACTGAGAAATAAATAATATGGAGGTACTTAATTCACTTGGTTTGAGTCTTCAGAAAAAGAAATAAACTTTAATGAAAATCTCCTTCAAAAATTACTAGTTTTAAACATTCTACAGCTAAGATGTTACTAACACCCTTCCAACAACCACAGGAGATCCATAAATATAATTTTCTTAGTCAGTGAACATTGAAGGAAAACACTGTGATGACACTTAGGTTGTCAACAGAGCATTTCCAAGCACACATTAGGAATTTCTCTTGCTCTAGTTAACTTCATTCCTGACCTTTATGATGACCCAAGTAAAAAGGAGGTACAGCACCTACTGCAGTTTGAGTCCCAGCAAACCCTCAAAGTCCCAGCCCTGCCAAGGCTCATACCCAAGTTTCCACTGTTTCCAGCATCAGTTGATGATAATGCTTTGGAGAATTCATCCCAGGAGCCTGAAGCACACTCATCCCTGATCCTCTCTCTCATCAGAGAGCCATTCTTAAAACTGAAACACACAAACACATCATATGCATTTTCCAAAATGTTTACCTCTAGATTGAAAGCATTTTGTTCCTTTACTTGACAACGTTGTTTAGTTTATCAGCTGAATTAAAGCTGGGCAAGTTAAAAGACGTAAACACTTCATTATGGAAAGAGATACAGAAGGAAGAGCAAGATAAGAGAAAGCTTTTACAGGAGGTGCTGGGGAGCTCAGAGCAGAGATGGGGGCTGCATTTCTCCAGTGAGTCAGGTTAGATCCAAGGCAGGCCATGCCAAACCCAGGCCAGATCTGCACAGCTGAGACATCTCCTCAGAGAGGTGTCCTGCCACCCCTCACACTGAGATGGCTCTGCCAGGAGCAGCAGGACTGTCCCCACGTTGCATTTATGGTTTCAGGAACGTGGTACCTGTGTGGAACCAGCTTGGGTCCAGCAAGAACTATGATGACGTCTAGCTCTGTGCCAGGATCTGGCAAAGGAAAGCACCACAGCCAGTTAGCAAACTACGCAGTAAGATGTGCATCTCTTCATTTTTTATGGTCTTTGCACAGTTCATGCTGTCACCTTCTTTATGAATGTCACACTCCTGCAAAATACTGGACTTGAACCCAGGGGGAAGCAGTTTGAACCCTCTCCAGCACAGAGTTATCAGAGCAGCTCAGCAGAAGAGGCACAGAAATATCACAAATGAGAGCAAGGAAATCCTTGAACTTGCTCAGTAGCACCAGCTGAAGCTATTTGAGTTTTTTATACAAATATCCTGTGTGGTAGCTCAGGCATTCATCCTCTACTGAGAGTCCCCTATTAACTCTAATATTCTAGAAATCAAGAGGCCTTGGTGCCAAAGGGGCAGGGTCAGCTCACAAATGACTACACAGAAGGAGCTTGAAGGATTAACTCAGCACTGCCAAGGCCACCACCAAACTGCATGTTAAGCTGCAGTGAAAGAACAGCAGTGCAACATTTATTCAAAAAAATACCTCAGTATCCGATTTCCTATTATGAACAGGTTGTTTATACAGTTTTTTTTACACAGCAAAAGAAAACATTGGGTAGAAGAAAAATTCAAATGTAAATTAAAAACAAAGCAAACAAAAAAATCCCACATAAAACAAAACATAACAAATAAAACCTGCTGGGAAATTACAAAACAAAAATCAGTAACTTGCAATTGACATCTTGGTTTTGAACTCAGCCTCATGAACACTCATCTACTACTGTGCAGGTGGGATTCAACACTACAGCTCCAGGGCAGACTTGAGCTTTGCTGAAGTTCTGAGTTTAAAGCATCTACAATCCAGGGCATTCAGGCACAAAATGTATCTGTATATTACTTGCAAATGCTTGACCTAGGTTGCCAAATTTTAATCTAGAACACTGATTCAGTGAGGGCGAACACAGCTCCAGTCCAACCTCCTTGGCTGACAAAGGGCCAAACAACACCCAAATCACAGCAGCCAAAAGCTACCATGAGGATCATTTTCTCAGCTGGGTTTCTTGAGATCTCAATATTTTCCTGAAGCACAGCCCAAATGCATCCCATCACTGATTAAGCTTCTCTCTGGAAAGGGAATCTTCACCTACTCCATTATGACCCGTCTGGACCACTAGAGGAGCACAGAAGTTCCACAGCCTGGTCAGGCTCCACACATTTCACATCCCATCTCAGCAGATTTGTTATTCCTGCACATTAAATGCATCACCTGAGGTACACAGAGACCTGCCTCTATCCATACACCGAAATAATTTCAGCTTTTTATTGCCATGAGAATTTATCCTCCACAACTCTACCGTTTCAATTCCTCAGATTAAACAATAGGAATGCTATAAGGTTGATGGAAATGTTTCAGCAGTAGATTGCCATATACCACAGAGAATGCTGAATATTCTATTCATTATCATCTCACAAAAGAAATAAAAAGCACTAACACAGAGAAAGAAATATATGTTATCGATCCCAGATGTAAAAAAAATAAATTATATTACCATAAAAGGGCCATATATGTTTGAGAATCAACAGGATTGCAGAGAATATGACCTTCTAAGGCAGGAGTTGGCTCTTGGATCCACAGGAACAATGTGTCACTTGTGCCAAGGCTAATCTGCAGGGGAAAAAAAATAATTGAAGCCTTATCACAATGTGCATGGAAAGCAGTACAGAAATTAAATTAAAACCATTTGTTATTGCCACTAATTGTTTTTAAATTACACATTAAGTCAATTGGATTCGTGCTGAAGCTAGCTCTGACTTAGGCTGTCATGGCAGTGAAATACATACTAGATGGAGACTTGGGTTTTAATGTCTGCAGCGTTAGTTAAAAATAGTCACAAGAGTTTACTTAAAATCTTTCAGGCAGCTTACAGATTGATAGAAATAGAATAAGCATGAATCCAATAAGCAGCAAATCAACACTAGCAGGTATATTTAACCGGCAACCTGCAGCTATTTACATTTCAGGTATTTCAAGCATCCAAGGACAGTTTTCAGGACAGTGTTTTGACTTACTGCAATGTCTCCTTCTTGAAGTCTCATCCCTGCCAGTGATGCTGAAAGCAAAAATAATCCCAGGTATAAAGGTAGTTCTTTGACTTAATTACAGCCTGTTACCTGAGGCATCATAGCACATTACAAACACCATCTCCGAGTACAATATAAATGGCAAATATGCTCCCAGTGGCCTTGGGCTATCCACCATAAAATACGGGCAAAACTTTTGGGTGAGGGTGTGATTTTTATTTTAATTAAATCAAAATGCTCAAGACAAGACTACAGAACAGCTTGATTTTTCTGATGGTTTATGCATTCAGGTTTTATATGCAGTGGACCCTTGATTAACAACACACTTTAAAGGAGGAACATTCCCACTTTCATCAGATTAATCACATATTTATTGGACTACATTGAATTTGGGGGGTCTAGAAGAAAAAATTGGACTTTTGGGAAATGCAGAGTTTACCCAACTCCCAGAATAAGAATGTAAAATATATCATAATGAACTTCTATCATGATTCAAACCTGCATAAGCTACTGTAACATGGGAAGTATTTTATTTCCACAGTCTGGAGAAAGAGAAACATTTGCTTTACACAGTCTCCAGGATTCAAAAAACTGACCCTGAATTAACCCCTTCCCTTGTGCTGAGATCTATCAGTCTGACAAAAGGACAGCTCTAATTCTCAGAGAAAGGCAACAAGGTCCATCTGCACCTTTTTGCTTGAAAAGATACAAGACACATTTTCAAATTCGTATTCTCCAAGCTAAAATGTTAACAGTTGATAGTAGGGATGGTTTCTCATAACAAAAACTGAAGTTATCAAAAGGCAAATGAATTCACTTCTGATTACTTGGCAAAAGAGAATTAATTTGTCATACACAGCCTATCTGAGCTATCTCTATCTCAAAAGAATCAGTGATAGAAGGGTGTTAGAAAAAGGAATTAATACCGATAAAAACAATATTCTTTCATTTTATAGGAGAACCAGTAAGATAGATTTAGAATTTCAGCACATACATAATCATATCCACTGGATCTTGCACAGTTAATCATCTCACCTGGATTGTCTCCTGTAAATGCTACTATTTTACAGTCTGGGCTAAACCCATAACGTTGACTATAATATGGAGAAATGGGCCCCTAAGGAAAGAAAGAAAGAGAAGAAAAAAAGCTCAAAAAAATGGAATGCAATCTTACAATATATGACAACGTATTGTAACACAGAACTGAAAAACCCTAGAGCAGCTACAAGAATAATTTCTGAACGTTTAAGGTATAAATGAATATTTTAAAAAATTTTAATGCACTTTTTTCATTGTAGTTGTTGAGAACCTCACAGGAATGCCCTCAGATTTCATTTAAAAGTAGGCTAGTAAATACCAGCATTTTACTTTGTGTCTTTCTTCCGTTATTCACATCAAGTACCATAAACACATCTATCTGTTTTGCACATATACATGAATATTAATAGCTAGAAATTAGAAATTCAATGCAAACATAAGAGGAAACACAACATTAATATACATCACAGCATCAAATGCTGGAATATGACCCCTATTATTTTAGAGGTCAAGAACTGTATTCTTTTAAGCCACATTTGATAGCCATTGAGAAAAAAACAGAAGAAAACTATCCATAAAAAAACACAAGGAGATCTGTAAGGATTTTTTTAATATGTTCCTCTCCATTACAGATCAGCAGTGAGTTCAGAGGGCTCAGGTGATGGGTATCTCCACTGCCTCACATGTGCACAGCTAAAGAATAGCTGCTTTTGTGCTGGGTAGTAAGACTAAACTCATTTACTCAGGAGATGTGAGGCTTGATTTGATTTCACCATTACGCTACGTGAACTCAGGAGCTTTAAATATCCCAAATTATTCACAAAGATTACCTCATTAACTCTACAAACAGCTTAAAACAAGATCTCTGTTGAGAAATGCAAATGTTGGGCTCTGTTTCTGCAGCAATAAACTCCCATGCACAGCTCTGTAGTGACCAGAGACTCTGGTGTGTGGGAGAGGACCCCAAAAATTCTCATCACTGGAGTATCTACCAAAAAGTCTCTCATACAGTTCAGGGCATGCAAGAATCCAAGGAGACCAAAGCTATGATGGGTGCCAGTTTCCAAAGATTTGATTTACACCTTCACAACACAGCTGGAAATATTAAAGCAGCAGCATTGCACACACAAATGCACGCCAAGTGCCATTAGCAGAACTCCCAGCAAAACTTCTCTTGCTGCTTACAGCTCTTCTGGCCAGGGACATACCAGGACTGAGTGGGATGGGACAGGGCATCCCAGTCTCTCCTCTAATCCAGGGGCACAAGCATCAAGGCAGGGCTTTGACCATGCCTTTTCCCAAATCTGCAGCAAGTTCATACCAGAACCTACAAGACAGATCAAAAGAGGAGTGCACAGGATTAAGCAAAAAACCAGAAAACTCCAACAACAGAAAATTTACAGACGTATGTCGCAGACATCTTTTATGAAAAATTCTTTCCTTGGGATTTTTCCTCCTGAGAAGCTGAGAGGCCTCAGGAACAAAATGTAAACATTGATTATCTGCTGCTGTGGAATGCCACAGGTGCATCTGTGATTGGTTTCATAGAGTTGTTTCTAATTAATGGCCAATCACAGTCAGCTGGCTTGGAGTCTCTGTCCAAGACAGAAGGTTTTGTTATCATTCTTAGCCAGCCTTCTGATGAAACCTTTTCTTCTATTCTTTTATTATAGTTTTAATGTAATATATATCATAAAATAATAAATCAAGCCTTCTGAAACATGGAGTCAGATGCTCATCTCTTCCCCAATCCAAGAGCCCCTGTGAACACCATCACAGATGTACGTTTTCCATTTAAAGAGAATGGTTTCAGCCCTTCTAAGAATAAAGGATACTGATAATTTAACCTTTGCAGAGCTTTCACCTGCAAAAGTAGCAGAAAATGCTTCTCTGATATACAAGGCACTAGGCAAATCAGTCATTCACAAATTATGAGTAAAGACAGGAATATCAATGCTTCCCCAAATCTTCCACCTTAGACAAGGACTTCATACAAGCAAAAGTGATGGAGCAATATCCCTTGGAGATGTGTTGTGCTCAGCAGAGACCTAAAAGTGAACAAATTCCCCCCTCAGTGGGATGGCTTTACATTACTCCTGCCTTTGAGCAGAGTATCCTACAAGCATCTAAATCCACACTGACTAATCCTCCTCCATACAAACATTTCCCTTTCCAATTTCTCAAATAAAGCCTCTAATTTTGAGGATAATTTGGTGCCCAGCTTTGAATACCAAAGCCATGATTTTCAGGCATGCTGAGCAGCCCAACGGAAACCTGCAACATCTACAAGTGTGCAAAGCTCTTAAAGGCCAGATTCTGTAAAATTATTTACAGGATGCAAAAAATATCTAAATAACTGATTTGGTCACCTGTTTTCTCACCAGAACTATCATTAGATCTGGGAAAGGCCTTTACAGTTTTGGTTTGGTTTCTCATTGCTCTTTTCTCACTGTTTTATTGCTGGTTTAAAAGTTAATTGCAGTTGGTTAGTGGCCAAATCCATATAACATACTGAGCACTCCACACCCCTGGCTTATGATCGTAAGATGCCTTTAATTGAACATTTCATTAGACATGAAAATCTGTATTTCTGGTTAGTGCTGCTCAGGGATAGTGTAGTCTTATTCTAGATTAATACTAATCCAATCAATCTTATTCTAGATTAATACTAATTAATGCTAATCATTCCAAGGACTGCTTAGCCCTCAATTTATTTATCTCAGAAATGCAGCCACATCCTCAGTTGAGCACAGTGGAAAACCTGCTATTTCCTTCTGTTCAATACATTTTTAAGCTTTTCAAATCATAAAGATGGTGAAGCTGATGCCACATGCAGTGCCTGTGGAACAAGACTTTGCTTGCAGTGCTGGGATGCAGAGGGAGAGAAGGATTCAAGCCCCATCTCAGGCAGCACATCACAAGGCTCCAGCAGTGCTTCTGCTCTGGGAAAGAGCCTTCAACACACTCCACACACACTCTGCTGCTGGTAACATAAGCACAAGTGAGCCCACCCTATCAACTCCCAGCACACTTTTTCATACAGGCTTAAAAATGGGTTTAACAACATTTAAAAACAAACTTTATAGTTATCAATACAATCCTAAGCATCCCCGGTGTTGTCTGGACCTAGTGCTCCACACGGTGTTGTAAACAGAAAGTGCTGCTCACTTGGAGACACTGGAATAACCCAAGCCAAACAGCAGGATATTTGGGTTATACTTAATGACATAAAAATAGAATTAATTTTACCCAAATCAATCAATTCAATTTATTATTTAAAATATTTGGCCTATGATGAAACAGCAGGAATTTGACAGAGCACAAAGTGCAACAACCATCCCAAAGGGCAAAGGATCCCTTTTCTGCCATCAAAATCACACACTTCGAAAAGATGGAAAGATATAATGCAGCATATCTGATGTCTCTATGAGAGACCACTCTTAAATCCAGCCACCCCCTCCTTCCCAGGGTAAATTGTGTCCTGACAAGGCAAACTCAGCCCAGAGTCACCACCTGCACTTTTCAGAGGTAGAGGGTGTGAGCAGCCACATGTTCCATGCTCTCAGGCATAACAGGACTTACCACGAGGAAATATACAAATTTATAAGTTTTCCTGGAAGAGTCCATGATTTAAAAGGCCAAAAACCTCTTCACTAAACTAAAGCAGTGAGGAACAGCATCATTAAATAAAATGGATTTCTCTACAGAAAGATTAGCTGTTGTTTACCACAGGTTTTTGTTTGGGTTTATTTTTAATCCTACTTGGCCCACACCCCACAAGCCGAGAAATATTTCACCAGAATCCTCCAATGCATTTTACATTAGGGCAACCTTCAATTTTCCCTGCATAAACTGGAAAAGCCTCTAATCTTTATAACTGAATGTTTACATTTTACAGAAACAACAATTCAGTTTATTGACAGGTAGATATAGTGGCACAAAGAGTTTCATATGCCCTGAGAAAAGAGAGGTGAGAGAATTTGCCCCAAACTCAAATTTATTTTTAAAATGTGAAACAACTGTTTTAGAAGAACTATTCATCTGTTGGGCTGGATTCATCCTATCCAGCTGTGGGCATGGGAGTCTCTGTGGAAAATAAAAAGAGCTGCATGCTCCTCTGATTATACAAGGAGTGATTCACACTGAGTTCCTACCTCTAGCACCTCTGCTCATGTTAAACATCACAAAGTTTAACATACAAAATTAGTAATAATTTGAGAAGTAAAGGGGAGAAAACAAGCAAAAACCAAAGGCAGCCCTGACCCATCGCCCCATCAGCAGTGAAGGCCAACAGCCAAGGCATGGTACCGTAAGAACTGAAGAAAGAGTCAAAACATGGAATAATAAATTTCCATATTTCACTGCAAACATCACTCACTTTTAGCACAGAACAACCAGGAGCACAAGCAGGACTTGTTAATATTTACTACAAATACAGAAGTGCTTGAAGTCTTGGGGAGAAAGGGGAGAACACAAACACTTCCATTACAATGACCCAGCCATGCAGACTAACCAGTTTTATTAATCCACAAAGTAAAGATCAATATTTGCATGCATTTATAAGCAGTTAAGTGCATCTGTTTCTGCATTACAGCCCTCTGGATTGCCTTTTCAGTCAGCTAAAGCCATGACAAGTGTAACTGCTGACACCACACAAGCTACAGGAGGAGGAAATTCAGCCCAACACACCCCTTTGGAAAAAGCTTCAGTCCAACACATCCATTCTTTTTTTGTAGAACAACAAAAAACAAATATGCTAAGCTACAATTTGCCTAAAGCTGTTAGAAAAGCATTTCAAAAGATAAAGTTTCCCTAGGTCAAGAGCTGAATTGCTGTTCCTAAAGGTGTCTTCTAAAAGAAACAATGCTCCAAGTGTCCAACTTTTAGGTCCCAGATGTATCTTACTTTTAACATCTGCACAATAGAAATAAAAAATCATTCATTCCACTAGAAGGTAATTTCATTTTTTTTAAATCAATCACTCAGGTTGCTTAGCCATTGTCAAGTGATTTGAACCTTAAAAGATTGGACCTTTAAGAAGAAAAAGAAAAAATTCTGAAACTGAATAGCACATTTCCCACAATAACCTGCCAATTTGGAGATAAGTTATTGTGTAGAGCTAAACAATTTGACAGGGTCTTTTAAAGATGATATGACCTGAAGTTAAACCTACAGAAATGAAGAATAGGTCTATTATCTGAATATTATTTTGAGAGATGCATTTTAAACTACAATACACTGGTGCTAAGTAAACGATCAAGTGAATTGCAAGAAATTGTAAGTGACAAGAAAACAACTTTTTCAGCTGCATCCAAATAACTACTGCATCCATTATACTTATATTTTATTACTGGAATTAGAATTCTCTCTCATTATATTAACAGAAGAAAGGAATGAATGAGGAAAAATATAGATTACAATGCCAAAAAATCTTTTGTTTTGTAAAAAGAACTGTAACATTCTGCTTAGTTCTCTTATCTTTTTTTCACACAAAGATTTAATAATCTTACATGCTCTGAACAGCACATAACATTTCTTCAGGTTCTGTAAATACCCACAGGTGTGACAGAACACTCTCCTGCAGATGTTTGAAAAATGTGACTCATTTTCTAAGGAAATTTTCCAATAAAGGAAATTTAAATTTTCTTTACTTTAAAATATCTTGTTTTGCAACAATTTTTCATGTTCTAAAATTGGAGAAGCATGGCTTTCCTCCACTTGCTTCCAAGCAGAAAAGGTAAAGCAACATTACCAAAAAATCAAAAAAACCAAACCCAAACAGGAGATATTCTTAATGCTTATAGTTTTAAGCATTCAAATCAAAATTAACACTTAACTCTCATTGAAAAACATAAAACCAGTATGTTTCTTTATCAGAAAAAGCAGCTAAAGCTATCACTATCTCTCTTGGAAATACAGTAGGTGGCTGAGCAGCCCAAGTGCTCAGTATTTGGACCTGCTGAGGAGCAAAGTGAAAATCTCCAAGGAGTTATTGTTGCCAATAATACACAAAAAATAAAATTCAGCTTTGGAATACTTGGCTAAAAGGACAGGACCAGAAAACAAATAATAATCTCACAAGTTGTGTGAAATAAGTCTGGATTGCCTTGCCATTTCTGAGGTCTCAAGTGTAACAGGAAGCTCTGATAGCAAGTAAGATGTCCATTAGCTAAAATTGAGGTGTCGTGTCTTTTCCTGCAAGATTTGATGGAATAACAAAGGAGGAAAAATTAATTGGTCTTAACACAGGGGTGTCAACCATGTCTCAGTAATGCAAAAAATCCATGGAGATCCTTGTTACTTAACCTTTCAGCTCTGAAATCTATCTTCTCTTAGTTTCAGAGCAGAAATCAGAAATGTTTTTTAGAAATAACAACAAACCTCCCATGAAAATGCTTTCCTTCATAATTGCCATTTAAAAGCTGGATAACAGAGATAACACAAAAGAGAAAAGAGAGACAGTTCTCTTGTCACTTTTTTGTCTTTGCTATGATGAATGGAGAGATAGGAAAGATTTATTTTTTTAACTGGGTTTAGTGCATTTTGCTTCATTTATGCTTTTTTTTTTCCTGGTTCATTTTGAAAATATACTTCTGTTGTAGATCCAAACTCCAGTTAGGTGGGGAAAAAAATCATCACAATATACATCATATTCATCCTGTGCATCTCTGAGCTAAACCAGCAAAACTAAAGAACAAATATCAGAACTCTGAAGTTTCGTTTAAGATTCCACAACTTTCTGATGCCTCTAGAAAATCTTTTATCACTCCTTTATACTTCACAAAATAATGAAAAAATCTATAATTTCATTTAAGAATCTTTTCTGTGGATCCATTAGATAGAAGTGGGAATCGTATGATGGGGAGAGATGAGCATAGCAACATCAAACTGAAAGGACTAACTTCAACTAAAGTCTAATATACTTGTCATTAAAACTTAAAGATTGAAAACAAGCACCAGACAACTTGTCTCCCATCTATGTAATGTGGAGATAGGAAGGAAAATTTCCTTATTAAACTTTTACTATGAAAAAAGCCCGCACTTACCATCACTGTAATCAATGGGTGCATAAGTTCCTAGGAAAAGGGAAGCTGCAAAGCTACTGACCAAAGAGATTCTCTGCAAAAAACCAAAAACAGTGAGAAGTAGTGAGTCGCATCAGTAATAATTTCAAAGAAAGCAGAAAGCAAATAAAATAATTGGAAGTAGTAAATGTTAATAGATGCTTAAGGTTAGGCCCAGAAAGCACACAAAAATACACCTAGAAGGATTATCCAGTTCTGACCATCACAGGAATACAGCACATCTCAATCTACAAGTAACCCCATGATAAAAGCTGTTAATTGCTCTGCCTTCCGAAACATGCAAAACACACCTGGTATGTTATCATACTGTGTTAGCATGAATCCACCACTTCAGTCTATCACAGAAAGATTAAAAAAAAAAACTCTCATACTCAAAGAAAGAGACTCTCTTAGAAAAAAAAACTAAAAGCAACCCAACACCACAAAACATGTGTGTTGATGACAGGGGAAATGCTCACAACCCTGCTCTGTCCCACCCACAGTACAGGTCTGGAATCTTTTAGAAGCTCTTGGAGCGCCTTCAGCATCTTTGTGACCCTTTGCCTTCCTTCCAGCTGAGCCCCTGGACCTCCCTGGAGTTCCTCTATAATAAACAGCTTTGAACTGAGCCCCTGCCTGCAGCTCTGCCTCAGGGCATGCTGCAGCTGCATGGCATCCAGCTGTAGGGCTGGCCAAAAAATGCCCCCTAGGACACAGGATCCACCATGAACCTTCCTCCTCTTCACATCTGCAGTGTGAGCTGCCAGGTTAACCAGCCACCACCAGGCTTTCTGCGTGATCAGGCACTGCCTGATGCCAAGGAGCTGGCACAAAAGCAGACAAATCCCTCATTCTGTGCTGTGACTCACTCAGAAGAAATATGCTTGTCACCCAATAACTAAACAGAATCAAACCTCTACAGGTGGAGCAAGCCAGAAGTGACAGGATTTTATTAATGATCACAAAATCACTGGCTATAGGCTGCCCTTGAATGCTGTGAAGCAGAGATCTAAGAGGTGGTGGTAATGGCCAGGAAATTTAATGATGCACTTGCTCTCGGTGCATCTCTCCCCAAGAATACATCACATTGTGCTCAGGTAACAAAGGCCTACCTTCTGTGGTGCCCCAGTGGGCACTAGCTGCCTGAAATGGAAGGAAAAAAGGATGAAGTTAAACTGTGAATCAGCCAGCCAGTTTAGCAAGCTGACCTACAGAAGCAAAAGCATCCACCTTCCACATGTCATTGAGACTGCCAAGCTGTTAAGTGCTCCTTGAGGGGCCCCAGGAGCAGCTCTGGCAGAGATGTTTTGTGCTTGAATGCATTTTGCATAGGCTTTATTGCTAGAAGTTGCCATCAGTTCAAACAGCCCTCAAAGTCTGAAATTGGTTTAACCAGTTCTCAGGCCCACTTCCCCCCAGTAACATATCTTTCTCTAAATTTAGTCTTAAGCTTATGTATCAGGGTTGTTTCATCTCATACCTTTCTAGTTACAATGAGAAAGTAAAAGAAAAAAGGGGGAAAAAAATTAAAAATTTAGCATTTTGCAACAAAATACAGAGTCAACTTGCAATTCACTTATGAAATGAACTGCTTCATACAGGGGTGAGATTTAAAAAAAATAAACACACACATAAAAAAAATGCTATCAGGAACTGAAGTAATGGAAAGCCAGGTCTTCTTTACTCCCCTTTATAAAAACAGGGTCTACGTTTCTCCTTTTCCAGTCAGTGGGAACTTCACCAGACTGTCACAACTTCTCAAATGCAATGGATAGTGGCTTAGCCACTTCAACCACCAGTTCCCTCAGGACCTATGGAAGTATTTCACCAGGTCCTTGTGCAGCTTCAGGTTCCTTAGGTGGTCTCGACCTCAATCCTCTCCTACACTGGGTGGTTTTCATCTTCTCAGTCCCTGCCTTTGCCTGCTGTGGCTCAGGTGATGTGGCTGGAACTCTTGCCAGTCCAGAAAAGTCCTTGAGTACCTGGCCTTCTCCACAGCCTGGCTAACCAGGTCTCCCATTTCCTTTGGAGAGGGCCTATATTTCTCAAAAATGCTTTTAACACCAACATACCTATAAATGCTTCTCTCATTGCCCTTGATATCCCTGACCAGACTTAATTTTGTCAGGGTTTTAGCTTCCCTGACCTAATCCCAAACTGCTCAGAGGGCCTCTCTGCATTTCTGCCTTTATTACTATATTACTGCCTTTATTGCCACCTTCTGTAGGCTTCTTTTTTGTGTCTGAGTTTGTCCAGCAGCAATACGTTCATCCCCACAGCCCTCCTGATGTTTTTGCCTGACTTAACCTTAGTTGGGATGCATCACTTCAGAGCTTGGAGGAGATGATCCTTGACTATGAACCAGCTTATGAGAGCCTGTAGCCTTCCATTCCAACACTCCAGGAGGCATTCCTATGATGCCAAAAGGATCAGAACCTCTTAACTCCTGTTTATTCTCCATGCCATGTGTGTTTGCTAAGACATTTAATCTGTTCCACCCACGAAGGTGCCTTTGATGTCTGCTGGTGTCCTCCAGGTGATCTCCTGCTGACCTGCCATCCCCCCCCCCAGGCTCTGGGATCTCCTTCTGGCACCAAACTGTTAGGAGTGAGATAGTCTGAGGTTCTCCTCTCCCAACAACTTCAGTTTAAAGCTCAATTCACCAGCTTGAGAAGTATAACAATCAAAGTAGAACCAATGACAGATTTTTGTCTGCCTAGCCACTAATAATTTAACGGAATTTTTTAAATTCTATGTTCATCTTGAATTCAAACACAAGAATCAGAATAATCTTCAGCAAAAAGTTCTGTAAAAACATCTGCACAAAATAAATTTTAAAATACTTTCAACCATGTTTTCCAATAAGGGAATTGAAGTTAAGCCAACCTCAGTTTGCTTGTAGACCTCAGGATTCTGGCTGTAAATCTTTGCTATCTGGTTTCCTGTAAAACGCTGAGAAAGAAATGCAAATGCTTAGAAACACAAACCCTAAATGGAGTCAATAATCATTAACTCTGTGTAATGAGTTCAGAACATTGCACTTTGGATATTTAATTTGCCTGATGCATGATGAAAGTCAGTGCACAGCAGGCAATCTGCACTAAACAGGGTATAACACATAGTCTCATTATGAGAATTTTGTTCACCTTTTGAAAAAAAGGCATGTGGAAAAGCATTACTATCCATAATTTACATTTCAGAAATGACAGTTCAATGGAATGAATCACACTTATTCTGTGCAGAGGAACCAGCACAATTCAAATGCTCCCTTCAAATCCCTGAAAAGGTTTAAGCTACACAATCTATGTACCTGCCTGTGAGGCAGGTGAATTGAAATTAAAGCAGGAAGTTTCATACTCAAAGCATATACTCCAGCCCAGGCTAAAAACAGCTTAAAGAATATTTATTTTTCATCCATGTATTGTGTCAGATAATCAAAAAACCTTTTAACACTGACACCTTAACATTTAACAAGTGGAAAAAAAATGTTAGTGCTATGCAAAGTCTGATTTCAACATTAGCCATAATGATGATTCAGAAACAGAAACATCAATTTGGGAGGTTGAGGCCTTATTCTGATTAATCAGGGGCTGAGGTGCCTGCAGGGCAGCCCTGCTCCCACTCCAGAACTCATTGTCACAGTTACAAGGAGGGAAGGCTCAGGGAGAGGAGACAAGTGACAGCATATCTCTGACAGTGTCCCAAGCCTCTGAAACACTTCTCTTAGGTCAACAGCTGCTTGTCAGCCTCCAGGCAATATTAAAAGGCCAATCTTTTAATTGCAGGAGTAACCTAGAACATGATTCACAAATAGGTGGATGGACAAACATGTAACACAAGCTGGGCTTCCATTCCAGTAGAAATGTGGCCACACAAGATGCTCCCAGGGGACAAGCAGGCCCTGAGACTTTAAGCATGGCCACCCAACACCGCATTTGGGAGCCACTGGCCAAATGCTCCAACTGCCTCTTGCAGCAGAATTTCCAGTGTTTTGTTCCTTTCACTGTGAAATTTCTGTATCTCCCTTTGTGAGACTAATGCAAAGCACAGTATGGTTGGAGTTCCTTCAGAAGCTGTCTTTCCTAGGTAATGGCTGATGGTTACCTGCTGCAGCTCCCAGCTGCAATGACAGAATTGTCTCCAGCACAGGATTCTGCTGGGAATTTCCTCCCCATCCATTTCTTACCTCGTAGGCCCTGGAGCCAGTGACCCTGGCCAGGTGCTGGGCTCCCCCCAGGGCTTTCTCCAGGGCTCTGCACTGGGAGGCTGTGCTGGAATCCATCCAGATGGGGCTGTCCCTGACTGAAAAACAGCCCTGTAATCAACAACACCCTCCATTAGCAAGTCTGATCTCTGAATTCCCTGCTAGAGTAACGAAATACAGCAGCCATGGGTATCAGCTCACAGCTCAGCTCTCTGACATGCCTCCTGTCCTTCTCTCAGTGATTACAGAAAGCTGATATTGGGTACCATGTCAGCCAGGGATGGAAAGTTCAACCCAAACTTTGCATCAGAGGGAAGCAACATTCCTTTTCAGCTGTCACTTCACAGACTCTGCAGCACATCCTCTGGTACCCAAAACCCCAGCCCCTTTTAGAACCCCTCCACAAACCATCAGATTATCTCCCCACAGCTCTAACAACACATTTCTCCTTAATGCATGGCACAATCACCTGGAAGTACAACTGAGGCTTAATACACAATTTATTCCAGCATTCTTATGCCATTTCCATGAGTTTTGCACAGATGAGACAGCTACAAAACTAATAACTTAGCACATTTAACACAAAAGTCTCCCTTTCAACATATTTCTGCCCTTTCTGACACTGAAGTAAGGGAAGAAGGGTCTTCCAGAGAAAAGCTGAGTCCTCCCAATTTTTCTTTTTAAATAAAAATTGTCAAGTCTGTGTTCAAAGCTCACCAATCACACACATAAAACATTGAGGTCAACAAGGTACTTGGTTAGGTTTTTAAGTCCACACTACATTACACTTCTATCCTTTCAGAGGCAAGTGTAAAATGGTCTTTTTTAAATAGATCTATTTTCTTATGAAATCATTTGCACATCCTGCAAGGAAACTCAGGTACAGTAGTCCTTTTCACCACAATTTTTTGTAAATATAAATATATTAAAAATGTAAGATATTTACAGATTGTTTACAAAAATACTACATATTCTAGAAGAACAAAGAGGCTGTTACTGTGACACAGAAAGATTCTGGGACACCCACTGGCTCCTGGAAGCTTTTAAAGCAGAGCATACTGTCATTCAGGAGAAAATGAAATGTCAAAAGTCCTGCAACTGAAGGAATACTACTACATTTCATTTATGCTGCAGGGGCTTGCAGCCAAAAAAGAGGAAGAAAAGCAATGTGTAAGGAGCAGAAAAAGGACAGTGTAGCCCTCCCTCCAGAGCTTTTGTGCACCTTACCTTTAGTGATTGGTGCAAAGGCAGTTCAGGTGATGCATTCTTTAAAATCTGGAGGCTTCCTTTTTTCCAGTACACACTCCCATGTTGCTGTAGGAAACACAGAAACAGGAGCTGGAAATGCCCTCCCAAGCATCAAAGTCCTGATCTTACATTCTAAGGAACAAAAGAGCTCTCTCCAAACCAGGACCAAAAAATGGCCTACTTCAAATCAAGGGTCTCACAAGAAAATCTCTTATTTAAGACTGATCAAAGCAGACACTAAATCAGAATATTATTTTGAATCACAGAATTTTCTACTGGGGACAATTATTGTATTGCTAATGGCATTAGATGCTTATCTGGGGGCTCCTTGAGCTGTAGTCAGGGTTCCACAGTCAAGATTTAGTTCTGTGCTATTTCAGCAGAGCCCCCTGATCCATCAAGCCTGTGCCCCTTGCTGGAGGGGGCAAAATAAAGGGAATATGGGCAGCCTGGAAATCACCTCCTTTTTCACTTCAGTAAGGTGGGGTTACTTGGCAGTCCCCAACTTGTGCTCCACTGAAGAATTCATAACAGAGCCTTGATACCAGCTCTGATTTTCAGACACTTTGCTCAGACTTTCAATTGCAATCAATGAAAGCGAGGATTTGATTAATTAGTCCCAGATACATCAAGATGAATAACCTAAACCTCACATGTCAGAATTAGCTGTTGCTTTGGTGCTGTCCTCACCCTGAATATCATCTGTGAAAGTTATAAAAGCCTCTGTTGATTCATTGGAGTGCTTGGAGGAGACTGGCTAACTGACTAAATGTCAGGGTGGGTTCTATAAACTTAAAAAAAAGAAGGCATTGTGCTCTACAGGCTAAATCATGGAACCATTTTTGTCATTTCTGCATCATTTGGGTTTTGTTGTTCCTGTGCAGATCCCTGTCCAAGCCAACAAAAAATTGCTCAGTGGGATATTGCTGTGCTTTTAGCAAACTGTGCTCCTTGCTGGTTTTCCTACCCCATTTTCCACAAGCACCTGGATCTGCTGAAATCCAAAATTAACAAAGAATTAAAATATCATGAAGCCAAGCAGCTCTGCACTAAGCTGATCTAAACAATTGCACTGCAAATCTCATTCTCCACTCCCATCATCTGGTGATTGCTCTGTGTGCTTCAGGTGTCCAGCTCCCCTCAGGAATGTCTCTGGATGGTTATGTAGAAGTTTAGATATTGTTTTTTACAAGTTTAGATATTATTTTATGCCATTACAGTCTTCTGCCATACAACTGTTTAAATTTATCACTCAACTTCATACTCAATAAAAGAAATGCAGTAAAACTGAACTTTTTTGTATAAACTAACCTGGCCAGCACCAGACATTGCTCTGACTTGAGAGAAGTCAAAGCCTGAAGACTTCATCTTTTCCAAGATCACATCCAGAGCCTACAGCAACAAACAGAATCAAGAATGACAGAAACAAGCTATCAAATTATGCATACTCACAATCTGGAATTAAACAGTAAATTCATGTCATCACTGATAAGAGTTCATTGGCAGATAATGAAAAATTAGTTAATGACTATGGACTTTTCAAAAATCTACATAAATTAATTTATTAAGTGAGAGTCCATAAAAGAAAAGTTGAATCACACAGGGGAAAAAATAAGATCTTGAAAGAAACTAAATCACAAAGAACCACTCTTTGAATCCTAAATAAGAGGCAAAAATTAAAGAACTCCAGTTCATTAAAAAGCACTTTAAGAGTGCTAGACACAAAGCAGGATTATCTTTTCTGTTCTTATTTTTGAAAACCGATGAAGTCTTAATAGGGTACTCCCTGCACCCCATCCTATAAGATATTAGGTAACCTCAATATCAGTAATCCCAGTGCCAACAAACTCACAGTGTCTTTAACAGAAAGATAATTCAAGTGATTTTAGCACTTCAAGCACTTAGGTAAATTTTGCTCTTGACACATTTTCCTGAAGTTTAAAGCAAAAAATAAATTAATCTTTAAATCATTTAATTTAGATCAGCATTTCCCAGACTCTCTTGAGAAATGGACCACTGCAAGACTTCCAAACATCATATATACCTATACCATTCTATTATTAATTTAATAATCACAATGGTACCTCTTCATTATGGATCAAAAGACCAACTACAAGCAAATTTACCAAACCTTGTCAGCTACTGTGGATCACCAGCTGGCAGTTCAGTGACCTTTCTAATATTTTAACTATTCAAATCTCTCTAGTAAGGCAAATTTACAGAGTACCATGTAAGTGTCACAGTTGAGATGGCCAGGACACACACAGCATCACCACACAATTCCAGAAGGCTTTAAACTTCATACCCAACAACACCTTACCACATCAGAAGGCTTCAGATGGCTGCCCATACAGAGCAACAACCTCCCACCTCAGAAGTCTGCAGGCATCTGCCCTTCTTGTTCTTCAGCCCAACCTTTTATACCCCTGATGTTGATGCACTGCACCTGTGTGCCCTCTGCTCCCTTTGGTGGTTAACACACCTGGGCACTCCATGGCTCATTGCTGTCAGTGCTGCTCATCTGCTTTCCACAGCTGTACCCATTGGGGATGAAGCTCAGCCACACTCCCAATTACCCCAAACTGTGTGCCTACATGTAAATATTGCAAAATCTGCACAGAAGTAAGAAAGGCTTTATTTTAAGATTTTTTTAAAATGCTGTACTTCAAAATAAACATCAGTCGAAGTTACTGGGAACCAGTGGATAAATTGCTCTTTCACCACTTACCAGCTGCAACATCAATTGACAAGCAGAGCTTATTCTCAATTAAATAGTTTAAGTAATATGGGTGCTACAAAAACACAGATTCAAGGAAGGCAAAGTGACAGCTGTCCCTGTTGTGTATGAGGGGGGAAAAAGTAGGTTTTTTTTCAAGTGAAGGAAAGTCAGGAAGGAATTTCTCACACGTAGAATGCTATAATAGTAGAAAGTGAAGAAACAAACAAAAAACCCATCAAAATGTTAGCAATTTCTACTGTGTTTGTTGATAGCATTACTATTTGCATACCAAAGACACAGAACAACACTTCAAAGAAAGAGAATGTAAGCAAAAGAACTATTTTGATTTGAGTGATAGGTTCCACTATTGCTCACAATTAACTTTCACAGCAAGGAAAAAGTTGATCCATATAAAGTTTTTTCATACCTTGACCCACATAAGCACGGGTGAAGTGACTGTCAGTCTGTCATTGTGAATGTAGACTCCACCTTGAGTCCTACAGAAAAACAGGATTTTCTCTTGGTAAATTCAGCAAATTTTTTTTCCCTGCCAAGTAGAGTTCTTCAAGTTTATAATGACCAAAGAGAATTTGCAATGCTTTTATGTTAAGAGCAAGGATCAGTGTTTGAAACATGGAAAAGTAAAAGCCAGCTCCTAGGAGGTGACATTTGACATAATTGCAAAATAAGTGATTTTCAAGGAAAGGCCCTGATCCTAAAGATCTGTGATAGAATCCATTACTGATATTGCTTATTGACTACATGTGATTCATAATTATTTCTGTCACAATTAGTGACTTGAACCTCAAAGATAAAGTTCAATTCATCAAGTGAATAAATGTGTTTTATTGAAACTTGCGACTGGAGGATGACATTTGTCAATTCTAGTCTATCACTTAAGTAAGCAAATACTGTCATCCCACATCTTAACAACTGAATTTATCTCCAAATGCCTTTTAAATGTTCCCCTCATGCAATTTACATGCTGTTCTGAGAGCATCCCACCCAGTCATATCTACAACTCTGAAGTTCCAAAAGAAAAACAATGGTTTATTTATATGTAATATTTTTGAGTATATTTTCTAATTTATCTCCTGTTGGGAGCTCTTGTTACATTTACATTTATTCAAGGAAGGCAAGAGCATATTCTATCCTTGCAGAGTGAGAAACATGAACATGGCATGATTTTTTTCTATGCCTCCATAAATATCACTGAGACCAAAAAGGGCAACAGTCCCTCACCCCAATCTTCAAAGCTTTAAATTATCCAAGTAAAATATAAAATGCCTTACTTAAATTCCGGAAGATCCTTATCAAAATGAACATTATCCTCATAAATGACCCTCAGCTGTTCATCAATAGCAATGACTTTCAACTAGAAGATATAAAACAGGAAGTTAACAAAATCTAGCAATAATTGAATAGCACTGATGACTCATTTATAATAATTTAATTCCCACAGACAAAATGAACAAAAAAAATATCACCCCAATCCATACAACTCACTGAAAGTAGGGCATAATGTTATATTAAACAAGTTATGTGAATTTCCAGAATGTTACCTATTCAGCAACATGTGGGTTTGTTTGTATTTTCTTTCACCTATGCACAAGATCGGGCTACAGGCATGTGTTAAAGAATGACAAACATGTTACCAGGCTCATAGCTTGCATCACAGTAGCCAGCTTTTCCAATTCCTCCAAAGAATACAGTATCTTAGATTAAAGATGTCATACACCTTTTTTTGCCACCTCCTTTTTTTTGCCTCATCTTGCCAAGGAACCTCACAGACCCTTTAGGCCACCTTGAACACCTTTCCTGCTCCCCAGATGGTGAGGAAATTAAATTCTGCCCATTTGGAAAAGCTCAGAGGGCATTATACAAGTGTATTTTGAGCTAATGCCACAGAAAGCAACATCTCCAACTCCACAGAGCTGAGCCCTCTTGTAAGCAGGAATTAGAAGGGTACCACAACCTTTCCTCATCTATCTTCGCTTAAGTTCACCTAGTTCTGCAGAAAGACAGTAAGAGCTGAGAAGAAAAGCAAGAAGCAGCTCACATTCTGTGCCTATTCCAACCAGGGGGAGAGTGCAAGCTGCTGCTAAAGGAACTGATTAAAAAAAGAACCTACAATTCTGTCATCTCAAGGAGCTGCATTCAAATAACAAGGCCAACCCCATTTTTACCACAGCACTGTAGAGCCATTATCTATGCCCTGGCACAACTCATTACCAACCTGCACTAGCTTAAAAATGGCCCTGACCCACTGCAGCTTAATTGGCTCTCTGCTTGCAGCATGTCCCCATAAAAACACTTGATCAACCTAACCTGGATGTGTCTTTTCAAGCTCCCAAACTTCAGCACAACCATAATGGTGATTTATGCTTGAACACCTATTTTTAACATGTTCCAGTCTCTGCACAACTTGGGCAGAGTTTCTATTCGCAGGGCAGCAATACCTGGCTGTGCTGACAAATCAGGATTTCAAGCAGAAACCTGAGCATCCAGGTTCAGAGTCTTGATTCACACAAAGACACTGGGACGCTGGGTTAGGGTGCAAATCCCAGCTCCTACAGCAGCAAGCAGAGGGGTCTATATGCAGCCTGCATATAAAGAAGGACCACACTACTCCAGGATTTAACCCATCCCTAGCAGGATGGGGAAGCAGGACACATTTAGATATATAACCTACTGCTTCAGATGGGGCAAATGGAAAGGGATGAAGGTGAAGGGGATATGAGAACAACCAGGTACATGCACTGTGTGCAGGCCATAAACACCTTAAAACACAGAAATCACTCAGAATTATTGCAGCCATAAGATAAAGCACAGGAATTTCTGCTTAAAAAATGAGGAAGAACTTTGTTACATTGACTCTGGCAGAGCACTGGAACAGGATGCTCAGGGAGGACATGGAGTCTCCCTCTCTGGAGACATTCCAAACCCACCTGGACATATCCCTGTGCTCCTTGGCAGGAGGTTTGAACTGGATGATCTCCAGAGGTCCCTTCCACAGACTCACAGAATGCGTCAGGTTGGAAGGACCACAGTGGATCATCCGGTCCAATCTCCCTGCTTTGGGTGGATTCTGAGTAGACTGGCTCCAGTGACGGAGACTCCACAACCTCTCTGGACAATCCAGCGCTAAGGATTGTGTAATTCCGTGAATAATTTGGCACCGGCCGTGTGGGGCTGCAGCGGCTGCGAGCCCGGGGCAGGGAGCACCGGGCAGGGAGCGCCGGGCAGGAGCCCCGGGCAGGGAGAACAGGGCAGGGAGAACCGGGCAGGGAGCCCCATGCAGGGAGCACCGCCCCGCTCCGCTCCCCGCAGCCCCGGCCGGGCCCGGGAACCGCGAGCAGCCCCGCCCGGCGAACCCAACCCGCCTTGGGAAGGAGGAGAGCGGGGACGGAAGGCGCGGGGAGGGAACGGAAGCAGAGAGAGAGGGAAGGCCTGGCCCCGATCTGGCTCGGCAGCGGCGGCGGCGCCGCCATCCCCTGCTCATCCCTCCGGGGCAGCCCAGGCCCGCGTTCGGAGCCGAACCGGGCAGCGCAGCCCCGCAGCGGGAAGGGAAGGGAAGGGAAGGGAAGGGAAGGGAAGGGAAGGGAAGGGAAGGGAAGGGAAGGGAAGGGAAGGGAAGGGAAGGGAAGGGAAGGGAAGGGAAGGGCAGCCCCAGCCCCGGCCTCGCCGCCGGCCGAGGGAGGGGAGAGGCGGGGGAGGTGGTGCGGTACCTGCTGCGTGCTGAAATCCCAGCCCAGGTAGCAGGGAGCGGCCATGGCACGGCACGGCCCTGGCCCTCAGCCGGGGCAGGGAGCGGGAAGGAGGCGGCTCTGCTGGCCCGGCCTCCCTCCCGGGGCAGGAGCCGCCGGCCCGGCCCCGCCGAGCGGCGGCACCGCGGTTAATGAGTGCTCAGGGGGCAGGGAGAGGGACGAGAGCTGCATCCCTCGCTTGGAGGGGCCGGGCAGAGCTCGGGGGGCGATGTGGTGATGGATTGATGCCATGGTGATGTGATGTTGCGGCGGGATTGTCCCGATCACGGCCCGTTAGAGCTCGGGGGGTGATGCGATGGTGGATCAAGGCCATGGTGGGGTGATGCTGCAGTGGGATTGTCCCGAACACGGCCCGTTAGGGCTCGGGGGGTGATGTGATGAAGGATCGAGGCCATGGTGATGTGATGCTGCCATGGCATTGTCCCGAACACGGCCCGTTCCCCGCTGCGCAGCCCCAGTTCGCACACCGGGCCGAGGTGATGCTGTCCCTTCACTCCAGATTGAGCAAAGCAGGGAGCGGAGTGGTAACCCACAAAAGGCTGGAGCGCGGGTCTTCAAACCATTACACTGTTTATACATTATAACAAAGGCGTCAGCTTTTACTGGTTACAAATTATATTATTTTTCCCGGCATTTGAGTCCCTTTTGATGGGTGGTCCATGAGTTGAGGGTCGAGATTACCTGCTGCTGCTATCACTTTTCCCCCTGTTTCTGCTCAGTTCTGCTGCATTCACACTTGGTGGCTCCTGTCCAGCCCATTCATCTTGGGACTGTCTTCCCTGTTCCTTAAAACAACAGATTAGCCAAGCATACGGAATTCACAATGCAGCTGCTTAATCCTAACTGTCCAGCTACAGCTATTGGTTAGCAACTAAAAAAAAAAAACACACCTGCAAAGTTTGCCACAGACCCTTGTTCTAATCTTGAGGGGCTTGGCATCAGGATGATGGGATGGTGGGATGATGTGATGGTGGTGGGTGACACTGTGCCAGGGAGGTGCATGGGGCAGCTGAGCACGGATAACCAGCACCCTCACACAGGGAAACCCAGGGGCAGCACCCAGGCCAGTGAGAGAACACCAGAGCTGCCATGCAGGAGCCACCCAGGGTCCAGAACCAAATCAAAATGAGCAAGCTCAAGCCACAGTCCCAAGGAATTAATTAAATTTTATTATTGTGTTATTGCACTTACTACCCCACTTCCCTATTGTGGTATCACACTCTAATCAGCAGAAACACACACAGCACTCCATTAAAAACCCCACTGTTGTTACTTTGGCTGAATTGCTGTTTTCTAGTTTGCCTTTTTTCACTTGGGAGGGTTGGGAAGGTTTTAGGGTTTTGCATTATCTGCCTGTGACAAGCAAAGTGGTATTCCTTAATCAAAAGAAGACTCATCTAAAATACAATTCCATTCTGCAATCAAGGCAGTATCTCAGCAGAGCCTTAATGAAGTCAAATAGGTTTTGCATGCCCAGGATCTTAAAATATTTTTACAGTACAAACACTTAATTTGAGATAGCTCTGTTGGTCAGAACATGGTGCTAATAATGCCAAGGTTGTGGCTTTGATCCCTCTATGGGCCATTCCCTTAAGAGTTGGACTTGATGATCCATGTGGGTCTCTTCCAACTCAGAACATTCTGTGATTCTAACTATAAAATGTTACCAAATTTTGTCATAGACTGAGCATTTAAAAATATATCCAGTGATTTCTCAAAGCTTTAACATCCATACATTTATACTTACAATATTTCTAGTTATTGTTATAAAGAACAACCTTTTGAACAATGGCCACAAGGTAGTGGTGGAATTTGCCTGCCCCTGAAGAGCTCATGCTGGATGAACCTGTCCTGAACAAAGGTCTCACTTAACCAGAGGCTGTGAAGGAAATAATATTTTTGAAATGTTACCAAGAACTGTTTCCTCGGTGTAATTTATACCAGAAAACAAAGGATCAAGTAGCACACAGAGGCTGGGTTTGTTATTAATGCAGAATGTGGCTGGTGAGCCAGAGAGGAGAGGTTTGCTCAGCCCTTTCATTGGCTGCACAGTCCCTGTAAACAGTGACAGATTCAAAGGCTGAGGCTGGAAGCACTGCAATTTTCAAAAGATTTGAAAAAACAACAAGAAACTGAAGTCTGTAAGTCTAAAAGTAAGAATGATGAATGACTTCTGAAAAGGAGAAATTAGTGGATTTTAATTTTTTTAAAGGAGGTATTGGCTAGTAGAAAGGGAACCAGAGTTTATAAGTAAAAAAGCAGTCTTGTGAGGATGTAAGAATCAGTTCTATTCTTCAGCAATCAGGTCAGAATAGTATCAAAAAACAAGAAATAACTTGACTTAAACAGCACAGTAAAGCTGGGACTGGAATAACCTCCCTTGTATTAACAATCTTAATTAGGAATAAGGGGCCAAGACAATTCAGGAGGAGAATCCACTGAAGGACAAAGTGGGGATGTTATTGTTGCTACTTTCACTGTCCATGTTTCTCAAAAGAAAGTAAGGAAATTTGTAGAATCAATGCCTCACCCAGTCACTCTGTTGCCCATCTTTTCATCAAGGCAATATTGTCTCAAATTTATTGTTTGAGTATGGAAAATGTGCATTGCTGCTGTTCTTTCTGGACTCAAATTCATGCCATAGCCTCCAAAAATGTCTCCTGAAAGCAAAGAAGTTTTAGCTGTGCATTTATCAGTGAAGTTGCATTCATGTACTGGTGAGGTTTTAGCACTGACAAATCCAGAATTTCCAGAGGGGATGGACAAAATGCCGTTTATAATTGAAATGTCACCACTGCAGATTAACAGCTCGAGGCAAAGCACAGATTAATCACTCAAGACACGTGCAGCAGAGTAAAGGGAAAAGCAAGTTTATTCCCCTTTTCCTATTAACTAGTTTCTGACCTGATGGAGAAGCAATACTTCCATGCTTTCCTCGGCCCCTGGCTGTTTAGATAAGTTACAACTAGGGTGCCAATTAAAGCTATTTTTTCTTACCCCACTGTCAGTTAACTGCAACTGCACATTTATAGCAATTCATTGCAAAACACAAATTAACTGTATGCCACATCCCTATACACTGAGATTTTTCACTTTTTATTCTCAATTCCAGTATCAAAACCTGCCTCTGATCTCAGCTGCCCCCTGATATGAACTTAGATTTAAACACCCTCTTCAGCTTTGCACAGGGGAACTCCTTGGAAAACAGTGACAGCCTAAATTCCAGGCTTCATTATCACCACATCATCTGAGACATGCCAAGCTAGAGAGCAGATAGACCAGACCCTTGCTCTGAATTACAGTGACTGTATTGACATCAGTCCAGCTAACCTGATTTATACCAACTACATAATTTAATGGGATATGGAAGGACTCACACCTCCACAGGAAACACATGGGCAACTACAAAGCTAACAATCCTCCTGCTCCCAGAAGTAGACTTTGGACACCTAACTAGTTATTTTAAGTAGCAGGCAGCCAAATGTTTCTAAGCCTCAAACAGGTATTCCACATTGCATAGGTGAGCCCAGGAGAAGCAATGGGACAGGTACGGGTACTGCAAATAGAGACTTAAGTTACAAACATGCAATAAACCACAGCAGCCCGTGTCAGTACAAGCATTGTTAACTCTGCCAGCACAATTATTCTTTACCCAATAAGAAATCTTGTGGCCCTTTAATTACCCTCAGAAACACAAAGCATAGTAAGCTGGGTCAGATGCAAGCCAACCTTTTTTGCCAAGAAACCTGAGTCACATGCACTGCTGCTAATGAGGAAGGAGATGTTTACAATGTTAAGCTCCAAGTAACACAACAGTAACACATTAACACATCACGTTTAAAAAAGAAATAGTCTTAGCCTGATCACTGGACCTACCTTCTAGAACAATATCTGAACAATGGCAATGCCCTAAAGGTCATTCCCTTTCTACTTGGCATTACAAGCACTCTTATCACAAAATCTCCAGCAATGTTTAACCAAGTACTGAAAATATAAAATACCGCAGTACCATAAAATAAAAGATGAAGTTTCTGTTCTTTTTGTTGAGATGGCATTATAATACCAATAATGTTTTTGTTTCCCTAAATATGTGCTTATCTGTTGAAGTTATTTTTGCACATGATCTTGTGGTAACCATTATGTTTGTCCATACCTCCAAAAGCAGTGGAAAGTCTTCACTCTGTAAGAATAAGAACTCAATGTTTAAATGGATTGAAGTGGCTGTTTTTTTACTGGCTGTGCCGTGAACAGGGGAGTGTGAGCAAGAACTTTGTTGCTGTGCTGGCTGCCCAGAGTGGCTGTGGAGTTTTGGAATGTCCCTCACTGGAGACATTCCAGGACCATCTGAACACAATTCCATGCAATGTGCCCTAGGACAACCCTTGAGCAGGGATGTTGGCCAGGATAACCCACTGTGCTCCCTTCCAACCTGACCCGCTCTGTGGTTCCATAAAAGCACAATCAAAGATCCAGTGAAATCCCTGTAAATGAATTCCACAAGAGGAAGCCCAAAGCACAGTTGTTGTATAGAGACTAAAAATGTTGATTATTTAAGTATAGTAATTACTCCACAAACTTACAAGCTGAGTTAATTTTTTGACATGTGCATATTCAATATGCCAGGTGTGGTACTGCATTAACCAGTTAAGGCCCTTTACAGACAGCTCATGAGGAATTGGCGCAGGATCCCATATAAAAACACACACAAGCACACAAATAATGGGTACAAGAAAAGAGTTTAAATGATGGCTCAATACACAATCTCTACTATACCATCAGGTTCATGGGTATTGGTCAGTTTGTAGATTTTATTTGATCATGAGCATACAATCTTTCAATTTCACTTCTATTGAATTGATCAGAAGATGTTTTGACTTCAGTGGGTACTGAATCAGGCACTGTGGAATTGTATCTGGTTTTACATACTCTACTTTATATACTGTAGTTTATATACTCTAGTTTTACAGTTGTAATTTCCTTGACTCAATTAGGCTATCAGTGATTATGAAGTGCAGCACAAAGCCCTCATGAGATTTTTGCATGGAAGTGAAGGATGCTTCTGAATAACAAATTATTTTTAGGACACTTTCCTCCTCTGCACAGGCTTCAAGTCCCCATTCATTCTCACAATAGTAACACTACTTAACCATCCTCTTTGGAGGACTATCCTAACTACAGCCATTTGCAAGGCTTATTAAAGTTAACTTATGCACCCAGCAGAGTTTCTTGAAGATGAATACCAAAGTGGTTTGTGTTCTAGTCAAAAGCAAATACATCAGAAGCAAGATGGTGTCATCCAGATAAAACTTTTCATTAAAAAGACTAACCAGTTCTTTCATGCTGTGTTTGATTCTTATCAAACTTCACTTACAGATAAGTACATCTTATTGATTAAAAGCAATCAAAGATAAACTCATTCCTACTCAAACAATGCCTGAATTGGACACTAATAACCACCTTGCTCTTTTCAGCACCATCCAGGAAGGACCAAAAATCTTGCAATCACAATTCTTTAGTTTTTAGGTGGAAAAATCAAGGTGGACTTTTAGGTGGAAAGTTACATAGCTTATACAATTTGTTTTAGACCCTGCTTGAAATCCCCACAGAATTCCTGTACGCCTGTTATGTCTTCTGGCAGAACAAATAACCACAGGCTGTTGTCACCTCCCAGAACTGTAGCCTTCATAACTCCATGGATAGAAAACAGAAAAAACAGTCAGAAAAGTAGTTAGTACAGAGGAGAAAGAGGCCAGGGGAACTGTGAGGGAAGATATCAAAAGTTCATTTGTTTAAAATCTTTAACTGGTAAATATGCTCAGTTTCTTCTTAGACTTTGCACATTGTCACTTCTAAAAGAAAATTTCAGAAGTTCTTGGTGGGATAGCAGAGCTGCAAAATGAACAATTCCTGACCCTCAGTTTTGGAGGCTGTTTGGTTTGCCCAGGAGAGATTCCAGTCCTATCAATCAAACAACCAACAGAGGGAGCAGCTTTATAACAAAGCACATTTCAGCATTTCAGTTTACTTTTTGTAGCAACTAACACTCCAAAGGAATATGATTTAATCCTCAGCAAGTCAAGACAGAAGAACAGAGGTTTTTAAATGCTGCTTATGTCAGGCACAAAAAACACATACAGAACATCTGCTTCATTTAACTCCTCAAGAGCAGCACTGAATTTAACATGCAGGAACACAGTAATTTCTGTTTGACCACATTTACCATCCACAAAAAGAAAAAAAAAAAACCAAAGAATGTGGTTCTGCAAAGGAGACTGGATAGCACCAAGCTCCTGACCTGCAAAGCCAGATGAGTGAGTGAATCAAAGAACCACAGGATACAAGGTTGGAAGGGACCTCAAGGATCAGCTGGTCTAACCTTTCTTGGTAAAAGCATGTAAAGCACAAGTTATTTAGTATGAAACCCTCAGTGCTAACTTGGTGTGCTTGATTAAACTTTAGAGACACCCAGAGAGAGTGCAGGATCAGAGATATTTGGGATATGCCTACCTACACACACTACCTAATTATATTTACCTAAAGGCACAAGGAATAAAATGGGTATTTAGAATCCTGTCAAGGAAATGTGAAGAGGGACTACATGCAGCCCAAGCTCACCAAACCTTCAGAGGGACCTGAAGGGCAGGTTTAAAATACCTGAATCCTTTAAAATACTTGAATCCTTTAGGTCTGAAAGCACAGGAAAGATCAGTCAGAGGAAACACCTCAAGATCATTTTGAAAACTTCCATCATAGGAGCCTTCACCCCATTAGCAAGGACATGCAAAGAGCACCAGAAATAATCTTGTCCCATCAGAAAGTCCTGTGCTCTACTCACAACACTCTGTAGCTGGGGCATGCTTTAAGGTTGTGCTTTCAAACAATAGGAATGTGTGTGCTCTTATCAAAAATCTCACTAAAAAGTAAACAATTACTATTGATTCTACTAATACTGCCTGGAATCCAAATAAAAGTAGCCACCTTGTTTCTATCTTTGTGCTATTACATTTTCTACAATAAAATAGTCACTTTCTTACACTTAGCTAGAGAAAGGGGATTAGCACAGTAACTTTGATTTTCCTTCTCAGTGCCAGTTAAAATGTACAGACATTTGTATTCTGTCCTTTTAATCTCCATGAACAGTGCTGAACATGTCTATAATTCAGCACACGAATATCATGAATAATATACATCTAGTCTCAGGTGTGCAGTAAAACCCAGCGTTACAGGAAGTGCATTCAGTCAGTTAACCATTATGAGCATTTTTAATTATCTTTAAATCAACAATTATTCCTAAAAGGTCCTCCAAACAATTTTTAATAAAAAACTAATTTACTACACACAAATTAATTAGTCTGAGATAAAATTAGTGGCATCTTTTTAAATGAGATTTTGCAACCAAGGTCAAGGGCAGTAAACATCTACTTCAGGTTCTAAAGACACAGCTTTTGGACTATGAAGTATTTCAAATTTTGTTTTGCCTCAAGGAAATGAAGAATTGGTTCCATTGTGATGGAAGAAAAGCCTTAAGGGAAATAGGGCACTTCAGACCTCAGTGGATAATCAAGTGAAAACCACTCAGATGATGTTTTGATCAGGAATTTGTTCAATTAAAAAAGAACAAGTTTTGACACAAACCTAATCACGGCAATATATTTTCAGAACCTGTAATGCTGCTCAGAGATACATGTGCCAGTGCTAGAAAATGGCTTGGCTGCTTATACTCCTCTGCAACCTAGAGCAACCCAAATGGAGATCTCTAAGGTGTCAGTCTCAGGCAAACACAGCCATGCCACTCCAATAGTGCCACCTGCTGCATACTGGGAAAGTGTACAGGGCTCTGGAGCTCCAGGTAACTCGATTTAAAGATTGATTGACTGATTTTAAAAGAAATCAAATGGTGTGCATGCATAAAAATATTTTTTATTTATTAGTAATACATAAAAGGAAAGTTGTTCCACTATGCTTTAAGAACAGAACCTGTGGGTAATCTGTTTTCAAGTTTATCCCACTGGCATAACAAGGATTAGCTGCACCAGCTCACTACATATCAAAGTTACAATTAACCTCATGAATTTTCTGAAGTCATGGAGATTAGAGCTGTAATTTATTTTATTAATCATATCCTGGTTGCAAACTGTTCACAAAAAACACACACACATGAATATATATGTGTGTGTGTATATACAGACACAAGAGACATGACTTGATAGCAAAGTGTACCTGCACAAACACACATACACACAAAGTATACACACTTCCAGAGTCTGATTCAATCACATGTCAGATCTTGAGTGCAGTTTTGGACCTGTCACAACAAGAAAGACTTTGCTGGAGCGTGTCCAGAGAAGAGCAACTGAGCTGGGAATGGGCCTGAAGCACAAGTCTGATGAGGAGCAGCTGATGGAGCTGTGGGGGCTCAATCTGGAGAAAAAGAGGCTCAAAGGGGACCTTCTTACACTCTACAGCTCCTATCAGGAGGTCATAGTGAGGTGGGGGTCTCTTCTCCTGGGTAACAAGTGGCAGGATGAGAGGAAATGGCCTCACATTGCACCAGGAGAGGTTCAGACTGGATTTTAGGAAATTTTCTTCATGGAAAGGGTTATAAAGCCCTTGGGTAATGGCACCTGAGAACATGGTTTAATGGTGAACGTGGTGGTGCTGGGTCGACTTGTTGATTTTAAAGGTTTCTTCCAGCCTTAACAATTCTGTGCAGACTCTGTTCACAAGTTTTCCCTGAGAAGCAAACAAACTGCAGTGTATATAGGATTGGCTGAGCTAATCCTGTTTGCATTTCCTCCTCTCTGCTGTACCACCTGGGCCCATTCCCTTTGTCTCACTGGCCATCTGGCTCCTTTACTTGCTCTTGCTCCTTCTCTTGCCATGGGTTCTGTTGCTTACCCATGGCACTGCTTGGGAGGGGACTGACTTGTGTAAACCACTCACGTGAATACATGTGATGGCTTTTCCTGATGCTGAGGGAATGGCAGCACAAATAATTAATAATAATTTCTGATCAGACATAAACCCATTACATGTTAAATGCTCCTCTAATGAGAAGTGAAGCTCACATCTCTGAAGGCAGAGCCTGTGTTTCTCGTTTAAGGATGCTATCCCAGTAATTCCTCCTGCCACACACACAGGCAGGCTGCACAAGTCACTTTCACAGGAGGTCAGAGAGTCAAACAGTGTGACTGGAATTTTAAAAAGGTTGGGTATTTATGACCATTAATAATGTTTGTATTGAATGCCAGCTCCAACTGTAATGAGGTTAATTAAATCTCCTGTCCCAATGTATAAGCCAACTGCCTGAAGGTCCAGAGGCAGACTCCATGTGACAACAACTCAGAACACGGACAAACAAGGCCATTGAGGCACTGCTTGCTAGAGAGCACCAGGTGTTTGTTACTGCTGAAGGCAGAGTATCAAAGCAGATCTAACAAAGCCATGATACATCAGAACAATTCTAACATGACACATGCTTTTTCTGAGTTAGACAGAAGCCAAATTCATGAGTATCCACAGTCTCTGACAGAGTATTGTATTTACTGTTCTCTCCCTGGCTAAGGCAGGAAAGGACTGCAGCTGAGGTAGGTAACCCAGCTGTAAGGCACAAGCATATTGGGAAGGCAGGAGTAATTATTAACAAGTCAGCTACAGCAGATTTACACATGTGAGCCTGCTGAGCCTTCCCAGAACTCTGTACTGCATATCCAGAGTCTTGTCACCTGCAGGCACAGAACCTCCAAGGGGATTCCCCAGATCTGCAGGATTTCAGCCTGATTCAGTCAATCATTTATGTGCAACCCAAGGAACATGAAGGAACAGGTGAACTGGCTGAGCTCAGGCAGCTGGGAAGCTCAAGTGTGTTGAACAGTCTCAGCAGAGAGAACGGCTGCAACATTTCAAGCTCCTGCCAAAAGCCTCCTCTGAAATCACCCACTGCAGCACTTTGGGCACATCAGCACATTTCTGCTACAAAATGCATGCCAGCCTGCAACAAACTGACCTTTTACCCTTTCCCCAACAGGAAAGGGCCCAGAATTTCTGAAGCTGCAAGGAGACTTGATTTATATGTCTTATGATATTCAGTAATACCTAAAACTAAGTCAAAAACTTGAAATAGCAAAGTAGACCTCCTACTTACATGGGTCAACCTGCTGAGGGTTTACTACTTTTACTAGCTACAGAAGATTCTGACTACATAACCTTAATATCTTTATAACTTTTAAAATCAATTAATACAACCTTTGTTCATTTCTGTTGTTGTTTAATGGGTCTCAGTAAATGGCATCTCTTCCTTATATATAAATTTTATAATAGCATATTGTTGCTTCCCAACCAGTCCCAGTATTTTGTAAGGAAACAAAACTTGGAATTTATTACTCAGTTCCTTGATACCATGTAACAACACACCTTCCTTACCAGAGTGTGACACATCTTCCTGCTCTTCCCATGTGTGCACAAAGGGAATGTAACAATTTCAACTACACAGATGTAACTGTTGTTGCACAACTGACTTTTACAGAGAGGATTTAACATCCTGCCTGGTGAAGAGAAAGTTGTGTGAAGACCTCATTGCAACCTTCCAGTATGTGAAAGGAGCCTACAGGGAAGATGGAGAGGGACCCTTCATCAGGATTTGTTGTGACAGGACAAGGAGTAATGGGTACAGATTGATAGAGGGGAAGTTTAGGCTGGATATTAGAAAGAAATAGAGTGGTGAGATATTGGAACAGGTTGCCCAGGGAGGCTGTGGATTCCCCAACCCTGGCAGTGTTAAAGGCCAGGCTGGACAATTCCTTGAGCAACCTGACCTAGTGGGAAGTGTCCCAGCCCATGGCAGGGGGAGTTGGGATAAGATGGTCCTTAAGGTTCCTTTGAACCCTTAACATTCCTTGAATGAAACATCCCCTCACAAAGTATCTTGAAGAGACCAATGGATAAATAAAAGCCTATCATCAAAGTGACAGTAATGTTATCCATTTCTAAGAGAAACTACCATTTTCTCTCACTCAAGGCAACTTCAAACCATTAATCTTCCCTACAATTCCACTGACTTTAACTCAGTGGGTTAGAGTATGGTGCTAATAACACCAAGACTGTGGGTTTGATCCCTCTATGGACCATTCACTTCAGACTAGATGATCCCTGGGTCCCTCACAACTCAGAATATTCTCTGATTCAGTGACTTCTGTTGTGCTTTATCATATGCATTCCCAAACATATGGGAATGATGGGTATCTGACTCCATTGACTCAGAAGGCTGAACAAATTGCATTATTAAAACTATACTATATTATATTAATACTATATTATAACTATACTAAAGAGATACTGAAGAATACTAAAAAGATACTAAAGAAAAACTCATGGCTGTCTCCAGACAGTCAGGACACAGCTTGGACCTCATAGGCCAATTAATATGAACAACCATCACCAGAACTCAATTAAGAACTCACTCTCAGTAAACAATCTCCATAACACACGTGCAAAAACAACAGGAGCAGAGAATAAAGATAAGAATTGTTTTCCCTACTTGGTTTATGCCACACAAAAGGTAAATTGTCAGTAAAGGATGACATTTTGGTTACAAAACTTCAGTCTTGCATTCAAAGCAGCTCTTAGGAAATACCCGACTGTTTACTCAAAATAGTTTTTAGATAGTCCTTTTAAACTCTTACCAAAAATGTGCCACTGTATGAGAATGACCAGATGCACAACTATATTAAAACTACAGTTGAACTGCACTGCATAATTTTTTTGTGTACTACTTGGGCCCTTGATGGACCTATTTCAGGGATAAAAACTTGCAGTACACAGCCCAAGCAAAGATTTATACGTTACCTGATATGATCAAAAGCCATGTTTTTCAAATTTTTGCCTTATTGTGAGATAATAATGTTAACATTAAGTTTTAAAATTTAGCTTACCATGGATTTTAAAAGTTTTCTCAGCTCTCATTAACAAAATTCTTATTTCTGTAGTTTATTTCATTTTAAAGAACAGCAGAAGTCCTGAATGAGTCAGAGTAAGGCATTCCTGTCTCCAGTCTCCCAATTCTTAGTGTTTCTGGCCCATATTTTTCTGACTCTGCACCCAGGCCTGAATATTTTTAACATATTATTTGAAAGGCAACAATAAGCACAAAAGTATGAAAGCTTAATAAACCCTCCCCTCCCACCCCACTGCCCCAAGAAGCGTCAGCAAGAATGTAACTGAAAGTTAAGGAAGGGAGAGTGGGGTGGAAAGACACAAAATACACAGGAAAAAAGAAAAATATTTCCCAGGTGGAACTCCTGGCCTGAGGATGCCTCCACAACAGCATGCATTTAAGAATTAACTTTGCTACATAAACCAGTATTACCCAGCCTTTTCTGTGTGTGGCTGTGTTCAGCGAGGGTTTGTACTTCACTGTTTTTTTTGGCAAAGGTTCATATGCTCACAACCTTAAGTAAACATTGAATCCAGCTATGCAGTCCTGATCCTGAACCCTTGGCTGCAGGAGCTCCGGGCACTCGGCATGAAAACAACCTGAGTGACATCCACAGCTCCAGTGCAGACCAGGCAGCTCCTGACACAAGGCACCGTGCTTGGAAGAAAGTCACTCCTTCATTTAGAAGATTTCAGATGCTTCACACTTGATTTGCTTTTTTTTTTTTTTTTTGCCAGCACAATGAAGGAAATGTCCTGCTTCTGCTTGGCTTTTTCTTCCTTGTTGGAACAGATGGTGAAGGCTTACAAATACGTGACTGGTATTTTTTTAGTGACTCATAGCTCAGAGCCACAGGTTTCAGATGCTGTTAAGAAGCTCACCAGGATGGATGTAAGCATGCTTGAGGAGCAGTATGACCATATAAAACAGAAGCAAAAACTGCAACCACACATTATTGTATATAAAACAGGTACGCTTCTATTTGTAGAAAAAAAATGTCTATGTAATGTAAAGATTATTTCCTTAAATCTCTAATAACACTTAGTTTGTTCTTTTTGTGTTCAGCTTCAAGAGATGTAGAAGAAAATTCCTTTTCTGTCATTTTGGGGTTTTATTTGTTTTGCTGAAAGGTGGTTTTATGTTTATATCAATAAGCTTCATGCCAGTGAAATATTATTATGTATTTGAAAGAGATGAACAAATTTGAGGTAAGGTTTTACAGGTTTTATATCAGTAAAATAAAGTTCTAAACATAAGTAGTAACCTTTACAGTACTCATGTTCTTCATGTCTATGATAAGTGTATTTGTGCAATGTATTCTGCAATATTTCTGCTCTCTTGAACACTTCCATCAGAACCAGCAATTCTGGGTCATCTTTCTCTTTTTCCCTTCTCTATCTGTGTAAAGAAAGACTACAGGAAGTAATGGCATATAGCAAGTAACAAGCACAAGCTGGGGGCTGTTAAAATATAATTTTAATTAAAAGTCATAGTGGGTAACTAAGATGCAAGTTTTGAACAAAAGCTCCTGTTTTGAAAGTATTTTTAGTGCATACTGCTTGGAAAGTGCACAAATAGAAAAACGAGTAAGAATATGTATCACTCATCTACCTGCCATGTCAAACAGTTTTTATAAAAGAAACTTGCAATTATTTTAAAGTTTTTAGTTAGACTACTGCCAACAATACTACACTGATACATTAGTTTTCCAAGTTAAAGTGATATTGAGAATAGTAAGACAACTAATGAAGTTGTCTTCTGAATTTAATTTTAATATAAACCCCATGCTTCATTCACCTCTCATATTAGTATTTACCTCAACAAGTTTAGGATTTAGAATATTTCATTCTTTACATTTTTCAGCAGTTCTAGCATTTGGCTGTGTGAGACTTCATGATCAAAAAAATCAGAAAAAAACCATGTAATCATGAACTATACAACAGATTTGCTTCTTCAATATTCTTTCATCCAAATGTTTTGAAATTCTCATGTTGAAAGAATTAAAATCTCTGTGAGGAAGAAAAACATATATATACAAGCTTATTTTATCAGGTATCAAAAATCAGCTAACTTGAAGACAAAACAGCCCATCTAATCAGTTATAGCAAAAATATGTTAGTTAAAGAAAGGGAGCAGAAGCTTTTATTCAGATTAATTCAAATGAAGTTTCAGATATAAAGAATGTAATTAGAGCAGATTTTTTGCAAGGACATTTTTAGATGAAGATTAAAATATGTAAGAAAGTAGAACTGCACAAGATTCTGGGGAGTTTAAAATGTAGTAGGGCTAAAAATCCACATACAAATATTTTTATACACATGCACATTCCCCAAAACATACACAAAACCACATAACCTGCTGCACTTAACTTCTATCTTAAAACAACCTGTGTGGAAAGTACTCATGTCACTGTTAGAAGCAGTCAGAATTTGGGAATTTTTTGTTATACTGAGTTCTCAAGGTCCTAAAAGTTTACCTTATACATTCCTGTGGGAGCTGGGAAAGCCTATTGCATGGCTCAGCACTTTGCACCTGTTACATGCATCAATTTTCAGGGAAATGTGGAGCAGAAATGAACATTGCCATATCAGGACTGCCCTACACCATCCTGAAACTCCAGGTAGTTCCAAAAGGCAGTCCATGTATGGATCAGTGATTTGCACTGACAGGAAATTGTTTTACCCTAGAGGGTAAAATTATGGCTGTGCTGGGAAAGGGGTGACAACAGCACCACCACAAACCCCACACATACACACAAACCTCAAAGGTCAAACACACAAAACCCTCATGGAAGGAGATCACCTTCAGCCCCTTGTGGTCTTAAAAGTCCCTGCCAAAGGTCTTTGTTCTTACCAGTAAAACCCTGCTTTGCTCCTGCCTGGCAGAGCTGCTGTCCTTCCATGGAACCACAGGGATTTTGAGCATTGTGGGTTTGTTGCACCACAGTTGGAATGATAATTCCAAGTTTTCTGGAGAACTTTTAGCTTTGTATGTCACTTCCTGTCTGCAGAAGTCTTGAAATTTTGGACCTTTAAACAGAACTTAAGACCCTTTAACTTCTTTATTTTTTTGGACAGAGTGGTTAGTAACCAAGAAATCACCTGAAAACAACTTTGTTCTGTTTCTTCCCCAATACACACAGCCACATTCATGCTTCTGCCCACTCCTGATTATTTGAGAACAAAGACCATGAGGCGATTTGAAAGGCACCAGTTAGGGGATAATACAGCAGTGCATTCATTATTTATTGCCTAAGAAGCTGAAAAACAGTATTTACTTTAGGAATTAAATGGGAGTATTCAGCACATGCAGTCACAACAGAACAAATACTGGGGCTCTGACTGCAGAAATCTCTTCCAAGTATTTCCCAAGCTAACTTGAGATAAGATTAACTTTTGCCACTCCAAAACCCTAAAAGAATCTATTAGTGATGACAGCATATGGCCAGATGGTAAACAACTGTGCAACAAGGCTATAATATACAATTTACATGCAGGAAAAGCAGACAGAAAACCAGAAATAAATATCTGTATAATTGCAGCTTTCTTGAGAAGTTTGGATGGTGCTGGAGGTGTGCTAATTCAACACCCAGTGGTTCAGGACTATCGTATTTCTATCCAAGGTCATTGCTCAATTTTGTGTGCTGCACCTGTAGCCAAGCAAGGAATCAAATCAACCTTGAACTCAAAACCAGTGCACAGTATTAAAATTGAACTAGATTTGTCACTCTGAACTTTCTGATCAGCTCATAAGCCAGATCATGATTATACTGGTGACCAGTTATAAGGGTCTAGATGTTCTGATCTTGCCTATCAATGTTAGCCCATCCAAGAGCATAGTTAACACCACAAAAACATGCAAAGGTGCTTCACCTCAGTCTCTCAGTTCCCTTCTCTCTTGGTTTTTCTCTCACAGACAGAGAACAAGTTTTGGTTTTCACAATTTGGTGCTACACTGTGCTGTTCTGCAGAGCACACAGGGCTCTGATTTGCACGTGGACCTTTTTGTATCCAGCCAAGCTCAGCTTTATTTCTTGGATAAGAAATAGGCATTCAGCTTTACTTCTTGGATGAGGTCCAGTCATAACTTCAATTCTCACTGTTGCATGGGAGAGAACTGTGTATTCTTATGTCTCTGAGTGGTGTCACCTTGAGAAATTCTGTCAGCACACCTCACTGTACAGAGGGATGCACAAACACACCTGTGTCTCAAAGCTCTGCACGTGCCTCAGTCTCCTTTCTCCCAGTAACGTGGCATGAGAGCCAGTGTGGTCTGACACGGTCCTCCCTCCCAGCCATGCTGCAAAACAGCCTTATCAGATCAACCCTTCCTGGCCAAGGAGCATAAAAAGTTCTGTGATACTATGCTGGTGTTGTTGGTTTGGCAGTGGGAGAGAAAGGCAGCAGTGCAAGCCCTTGCTTAGCAAAATCCCTGTTTTGCAGGTTCATTTACTGCCAGTAAATCAGCTGGGTCTAACATCTCCTAATACATATTCGTAAAGATGACACAAAAGGCAGCTGTAAAGCAGAGGTTGTGCTGTTGAGTTTTTGTGCAGGGAAAAAACTGCCTACTCCTACTCAAACTAGCTTAATTTCAAACTCAGGGTTACAATCCTTTTAAAACAGTTGTTCAAAGACACTCAAAATATAATCAGTACTCCTCTATGTCTACTTTTCTCCCCTTAATGTGTTTCAGAACTTATACTGCAACAGACACAGTCACTATAATTCAACCCTGTAAATAAGGCCAGCACTCTGTACAACCCCTACTTTAAACTGCATCTATACCATGTGAAGTATATTTAAGTAGTGTCAGTGAATTATATTTAGTGTAATAGATAATTTTCTGTTCATTTTCAAGACACAAAAAACCAGTCATGTCCAGCAATTTGATGACCGCTACATGTAATTAAAGTAGCATTAGCATTTCTGTACCTAATAGCCTAAATATTTTTAACAGTAATTTTCATAGTGCTTTAGAAATTAAGCTATAGGGGTAGAAGAATAAAAAACAGGAGACCAGAATCTCTCCAGCTGTTACAGCTATACCATTCACAGAGGAAGCAGATTCCTCTAAGTTGTCATTCAAGCAAAACTAGTGTGATAAGCTATTTACACAATTTATTCCAACTGGAATAGTAAAATTGCAGTAAAATATTAAAAAACAAGCCTATAATGTTAATGATCCCTCATTAAGAAAAAGAAGACATTCACAACTTGTTTCATCTGGAAATAATCACAATATTATTAAGCTGTGCATACAAACTTCAAACAGAACATTTTTGTCTTTCAAATTACAGCACTTGCCAACACACTGAGCAAGTCCCTACTCACCTTAAGAAGTTTTGCTTACAAGCAATTAATTACTGAAAGTCAATTCTCAATCTGTGCTGTTAATGAGTCTTAGAGTACCAGTTAAATCAATATTGTCTTGACAAATTTCCATTTTCATTTGACTAAAACTTGGATACCATTTATGCCCTCAGAACTGCCAAAGCAAGCATGAAGTAGTTCTACTCCTTAACCTGGCACCAAAAGAACTTGCACTACTCTCAGCCACTGAAAGAAAGAGCACAGTTTAAACTCATGTTGAAGCTTTTCAGATTTGTTAATGCTGCAGAAACCATACCCTTGTGTTTTGCCACCATAGTAACGTGCACAAATGCATTTCTCCTGCAGGTGGACATGAATCTGCTCTGCCAGAATCAATGATCAACCCTGTTCTAATTAACAAGAAAGTTAAAAGATCAAAGTCATGTAGAGGAGACGTCCCTGTCAGAAAGGTCCCACTGGAGACAACCAAGGGTGGCGACTCAGAAGAGGATTTGCTATGGCGCGTCCACCTGGGCAGGCACCGCCTGGGGCAGGCCCTGAGACAAGGAGGTTCCTGGGATCTCTCCCACCACAGCAGTACACCATGGAGTTTCGACAACCAGAGACTGATTTCAAAGGGAAATGGCACACTGCAGACCGAGGAATCAGCAGGAGCAAGTGAACTGGCTGAGCTCAGGCAGCTGGGAAGCTCAAGTGTGTTGAACAGTCTCAGCAGAGAGAACGGCTGCAACATTTCAAGCTCCTGCCAAAAGCCTCCTCTGAAATCACCCACTGCAGCACTTTGGGCACATCAGCACATTTCTGCTACAAAATGCATGCCAGCCTGCAACAAACTGACCTTTTACCCTTTCCCAAATAGGAAAGGGCCCAGAATTTCTGAAGCTGCAAGGAGGCTTGGGTTGTATGTCTCACAATGAGGACATTCAGTAATACCTAAATCTTAGTCAAAAAGTTGACTAAAATTTAAAATAGTAAAGCAGTCCTTCTAGTTGCACAGATCAACCTGCTGAGGGTTTACTGCTATTATTAGCCATGGAAGATTCTGACTACATAATCTTTAATATCTTTATAATTTTTAACATATAATTTCATCATTCACTTTCAAGATATTCAAGATAATTTCTGATGTATTTTTAAATCAATCAATAAAAACTCTGCTCATTTCTATTGTTGCAATAGACTTAGTAAATACAATTCCTTTATGATACATAAATTTTACCATAATATATTTTTGTTTCCCATCTATTGTCAGTGTTTCATTAGAAAACTAATGAGGTCTCCCCTTCTTCAAGATCTTTAGAGGGAGGAGACCCTTTCTTGTAGGTGCTTTTCCATGACACAAACAGGATCTTTGTATCACCCACTTCTGGCTGCAAGTGTTCAGACATGCCTCTTTTTCAAATACAGTCTTCACAAAAACTGGAGATGGAAAATGTCTCCCTATTTCATGATGGGTAGACATGGGACATCATAGTAACTGGGGTTTTTTCTTCACAGTAGTTAAAGTATTTAAAGAAGGATTAAGAAGGGGAAAAAATAAAGAATAGATATACCTAATAGATATAACAAGGAGAAATACTAGATAACAATTAGTCCACATGAAATGAGAAATTACCTGCAAGGAAATACTTCAAAAACTTCATTGTCCTTTGACTGATTTAGTTATCTTAATTAAACATGGACCTTGAAAACCTTGGTTTTAAAGTCAGTGCAGGTTTATGCATGGGCTAAGTAACTAACTCCTTTGTAAACTCTTTCATACAAACACTTTGTCCTTTCCTCAGGCTTCTCTAGGATATTACTGTGCTTCATACTGACTGGAACTAATTTAGAAAAGGCATTTTGCCTTTGGAGAATCTTTCAATTTAATTTCCAAGGACATTATTAAAGAGCATTTTCATTAAGTTTTCACTTGTTAGTGGGGTAGTTTCAGTTGTGAGAAAAGTTGCTATACTAACATTTCAAGAGATTGGAATATTACACACACACAATTGTCTAACAAGAAAATTACAGGGGTTTTTTCTTAAAGCAGCTGTAATGAAAATGAAGCAGAAAAATAAGAAAAGAGCTTAAAACTTCAAATACTAGGAAGTCCCACCTCTGAAAGGCACCTGATCTGCAAATCCTTTCCTGTTAACTTCATGTTTGGCCATCATGGACAGGAGCTGTCACCACAGATGTAGTCAAGTTTCAAGCACTTGAACTCAAGGCTGCCATAAAGCAAATTTACTCTGTCAGTAGGCAAGCCTTACTGATTTATGCACATGGGGGAACATGGAATCCTGAAATTCTAGTTCAGTGTCTTGTTCACAAGCCCACGATCCCTCTGAGGTTCCCATTCCAAAGCTGGAAACAGGACTCTCATGGTAGTTTGCCTGCCTTCCTAAGGAAAATGTTAGGACAGTCCTGTAGGTCCATCCATTCTAGAATAAATCACACTGCTGAGCAATTATTTCAGTCACACATAAATAAAATAGAGTAAAACAGAATGAAATCCCTTTGCTGCTGGGACAACATGCTGCTGGTCACACGAAAGAATTAGCCCACATGAGTTACTTGTAACTGGTGTTACCCATTAAAAGAAAAGTTTGTCTTTTACAGGCACCAAAAACATTCCAGAAATGAGCCCCAGCTCGCTGAGGACCTGAAATATAAAACACAGTATTGAGCAGCCATGTGGTACAGCCAAATCCCTGGAGCTGTGCTCCCTGCTCCCATTCCTGGACATTTTGGGGACTGGAAGTGACACTGGAGCTCTGCCTCAACCTGAGGTGGTGTTTGGCACCACGGGGTGTTTAGCACCAGGTTTTCCACACCCCTCATGTTCTTCCAGCCCAGTTTCTGAACCCAGGTTAACTTCTGACAGCCCCACAACCAGGCAAGACCCTGCCACCCCCACTGATGGGGAAATACAAACTCCCATGCTAAATCTCACCTGCAACACTGCTGCCTTCAAAAATACAGAAAAAAACCCAACCTGCACATCTCTGCCTCACACACACAGAGGTGGCTGGTGAGGGGTGGCTGCAGAACCTTCACCCCCAACCCAAACCCAGCCTCTCCTGGAGGGACAATCCCTCAGGAAGCCTTGGGGACCCCCATCATGTCCCAGGGATGAGCCGTCAGATGCTCTGGAGCCAGAAGGTCCTGCTGTTGTCACATTAAACAGTGTGCAACAAGTCAATAATTACATATCTGAGTGAGACATTATTTATTTTTGAGTTGTACAAGCCTGGGTGCTGGTGGTCTTCCACAAATCAAGCACACCCACTATCAAAACATTTTACTATTTACTTTTTTACTATTACTCTTTATTTAACTATTTACTTCTTACTATTTATACATTTTAGCAAACAAAGCCATTATTATTGATCTGCTACAAGTTGGATAGTTATTTTCTTAATTAGTATTCTATCTTCTACTGGTTAATGATTCTCTCACTTCTTATGCTAATAAGCACTTTTTCATCTTCTGAATCTGTGGGTTTCTTGGGTCAGTTGTTGCGATGTTTCTTTGCCAGAACCACCTTTTACCCAGTTGGAGCTGATTTCAGCACAGTTATTTACTGAGTTGGTTTTATTTATTTCTTCCTTATCTTGGGAGTTCTGCCAAACGTCCTTGTGGCTTGTAAATTCTGCATTCTTTGTGTCCACTCTCAGTAGTAGCTCCTTCTTCCCAAGCTCTGTTAACCTTCCCCAAGGTCTGAGATCATTGAAACATGTCGAGCCCTAAACCTTAACATGGCAATCCTACCAATAATTAATTTATTTTTTTAACAACTGGATGTCACTTAGAACTTGTAAGTTGCTGTTTCATGGGTTATATCTCACAGAATCACAGAATGGCTCAGGTTGGAAGGGGCCACAGCGGTCACCTGGTCCCACCTCCCTGCTCCAGCAGGGCCATCCTAGATGGGACAGGATTGTTTCCAGATGGTTCTGGAATATCCCCAGTGAGGGGAAACTCCTCAGCCTCTCTGGGCAAACTGTTCAGTGCTCAGTCACTGCTCAGGGGAGAAGTTTTTCCTCATTTTCTGGTGGAATTTCCTGTGCCCCGGTTTCTGCCTGTTAGTTCTTGTCCTATTCCTGGGCACTACCAAGGAGAGCCTGGCCCATGCTCTTGGCACATCTCTTACACATAGATGGGGTAAATCTCCTCGGGGACAGGATAACAGGACAGGGCCGTGCTCCTGGCACCTCTCTTACACATGGATGGGGTAAATCTCCTCAAGGACAGGATAACAGGACAGGGCCGTGCTCCTGGCACCTCTATTACACATGGACGGGGTAAATCCCCTCAGGAACAGGAGGACAGGACAGGGCCATGCTCCTGGCACCTCTCTTACACGTGGATGGGGTATCCCTGTAGGGACAGGGCAACAGGACAGGGCCTTAAGGTGTGTCAGGGAGCTTTGGTTGGATATTTGGAGGAATTTCCTCATGAAAAGGAAGATTAGACACTGGAATGACAGCCCATGGAGGTGGTGGGTCACAGTCTCTGCTGATTTTAAGGAAAGACAGGACACGGCACTCAGCACCACGGTGTGCCTGACATGGTGGCGTTCCGCCATATGTCAGACTCGATGACCTCAGAGCTCTTTCCTAGCCTAACTGACACTGTGATTCTGTAATTCCTTTCTTTTTCACGACGCTGGGAAGCACGCACACACCAACCACCGCAGCACCCCCGACCCAAGGCAACTCAGCCACACTGCGCGCCCGGCAGCAGCGGGCACGCCCCGGGGCCTCCGAGTGAGGGCAGGGCCGCCATGGCGGGCGGAGCGCGGCTTCACCCACGTCACGCCCGTCTCCCTGGGCCTTCCGGGCTGCCGTAGGAGCCGCTGCCCATCCTCTCCCGCAGGGACCGCGGCCCTCGCCTCCCTCCTGCCGGGAAGAGGCTCAGGGAGCAGCTGCGTCGGCCCCCGAGCTTCCCCCGGCGGCGGCGGCTGTGCCGAGCCCGCGGGGCACAGGTGGGTGCCCGGGGCCGCGGCCGTGCTGGCAGCCCGGGGCCAGCGGGGCTCTGGCGCTGCCCCGGCACGGGAGGCGCTGGAAGCGCTCCTGGGGAGGGATGAGGATGCCCCGGCCCGCAGGGATGGAGCTGCCGTCCCTGAGGGTTTGGTCGTGAGGCTGTTTCAGTGCTTCCCCTCCGCCAGCCGCGGGGAAGTGTGTCAGAGCTGTGCTTGCCTCATTTTTAGGGAAAATCGATGTGTCCTGCTTTATTATCCACCCGTTCTGACAGCCCCCTGTTCCTTCCGTGAGCAATTTGCCTTTTGAACCTGGTTGCTGCATCTTAGCTCGCGCGTCTTACTTCTCCACTTGTTTTATTTCACGTAAAATTGGCCTAAGAGGGTGACATTTTATTTACAACAGCTGAGTCTTGCATTAAGAGCGTTGCTGGGGAAATTCCCCCGTTGTTTACCCCAGTGACTTTTGAGAAAGTCCCTTTAAACTCATAGCGAAAGTGAAATTGCCTCAGGAGCTCTTGTGGCGTTTCATGGCTGATTGAAGAGTAAGTCACAAATGTTTTTGCTGTGGATTCTAATGCAATTTAGTGATGGAATTTATTATAAGTGTTAGAAATGTTACATATAAAATCATAGGTTTCGTGTTTGTGAAAGCAAAAGTTTTATTTTTTAAATAGAGTGCTAGTAGGAATAAGTTTAATTGAAGACTGCAGTAGTGTTTTCTGTTTTGACAGATTAATTAGAAATCACAAACTTACCAAGCTATAGTATTGATAAACAGGTGAATGACCAGTTTATAAATGTCACCTGTATTTACAGTTCTTAGTCTTAAGCATAGATTGCAATTTTAAATTTTATCTGAGTGACCCAAAACCATGAGTAACTTTTTTTTGCAAATGTTAAGCAGAATTGTGGCTATAAAATAGGTCTTCAGCATAACTTAAAAGAGGGAAAGTGATGGTTATAGGCTGTTAATGAGAATTCCCTGGTGTGTTTTGGGAACGGGGGAAAGCTGCATTAATAGCAATGTTTTGAAAATGGAGTGGTTTTGTCACTTTTAGCTTTGTAAATGCCATTGTTTGCCTTGGCTCTGAAATAATAGCAGAGGCATCCCAGCAGGAAAAAGAATGTGTGTTTGTCTCTGGTTTTGACAGACACTGTGCAAATGACAGCAATCCAGCTGGAAGGGTTGTTAAACCATCCACTTGCCCAGTTCATCCCTCTGACTCCTCTTTAGGGGAAACTTGTCAGTGCAGTTTGCAGGGAATTCTTTGTAGCTCCAAGAAACTGGGCTTGAGGTAAGGCTGACAGGTAAACTTACCATAAATTGAATATTTGCCTACTTTTTTTACCTCCTGAAGGAGTGTTTTTCTGAGCCAGGAGCTGCTTTTGAAACTGAGGGAATTTTTCCCTTTTCTCTTGAGATATGTGGGTCAATAAACAAGAATGAAAGATGGGAACCACTCTGAGAGAAAAGTGAAACTGATTAATTGAATTTCATGGCCACCTTAGTGCATGTATGCCAATATTTTAAATGCTTTTCTGTCTAATTTAAAGGACATTTCCCAAGTTGTCCAAGAGCCACAACTCTCCCATGCTTTATCACGCACCTGGAGTTTGTTTTTGGGGTTTTTTTTTCTGTTGAGATCTCTGCACTCAGCTTTCCTTGCCCTCTGTGTGCCTTCCCTGCTTTTTGGGATGTTTTGGTTTTTTCCCCAGGGTCATGCTGATTAACTCAGAGTTTCTTGCTTTGTCTGAGCTGAGACAGAATTGGTGGATCCAGAGCAGGGCAGAACAACTGAATTGTCAATTTTTATTTATTTTGATGCAATCCCAGTTCACATGGGGTAGTAGGAAGAGGTTTAATTTGTCTTGAAATGACAGGGCCCTTGTAAGTTATCCCTACTCCAATCCAAATTTCACCCTCTTTTCAATTATTCTTTCTTATAGTTTGGCCTCAGTTTCCCCTCCCCACCAAAATGCATGGAATGAATTTAATACTCCTCATTTATTGCAGAATTCCAGAATGTCACTTAGACTTCTTCAAAAGCAGAATATCTTACTACAGGAAAGCTGTATTAAAAGATTGTTTCTTTTTCTCTCTTTTCCCTTCCAACTGTGCTTTTATTTTAACAGAATGGCACAAAAGAAGTATTTGATAGCAAAACTGACAAACTGCTTAAGAGAGGACAAAATTCAGCTATGGAAACCACCATACACAAATGAAAAAAAGGAAGCTGGTGAAGAGATGAAGGTAAATATTTTCTCTGAGTTGATGTCATACATCTTCCATGTCATACTGCTGGTGCATTTTCCCAGTTTTTCTTGTCATTTTTTTCAGGAGCTTGTAGAAAAATATTCATCCAAGCTGAATATCAATAGGAATGATACAGAGAATATGCTGGAAGAAATCCGGTGCAAAGCAATTGAGCGTGGGACAGGAAATGAGAATTTTAAAGTGACTGGGATTGCAAGACTTGATATCTATCTGCCTCGTAGAAAAGTGAGTAACACTGCAGAAAAGTCTGCATAAATAGCTTCATTTTGAGGTTTGAGTAGGTTTACTTTAAGGTTTTTTTCACTACAGCTTTTTCTGGTGTTTCTTATGAGGGATCTGTGTCAGGTATAGAAAAAATGGGGAGGGGGAAATTGCATATTTTAGTTTCCCAGGTATATGGGAATAGCATGGCAAAGAAATATAATACTGAGGAGATGAGTAATTTTTCCCTTTAGGATTTAATGGCAAATAATCTTTCAGTTAAGAAAAGTAAATTAGATTTAAGTGTCTATTTCAATTTGATTCCTTCTCATGTAACTTCTTGTATTAGCAATAAAGAACAGATGCATTTTTTTTAGCTGTGGAATACCTAAAGTTGATTCAGCACATTGATGTCACTTGAACTTGGACATGAGGAGCAGGATTTTCTGTTGTGATGCACTCACCTGTTCCCTTCATGGATTGATAGAATTACAGAATCATTAAGGTTGGAAAAGATCTCCAAGATCATCGAGTCCAATCCCTACCAGCCACCACCTTGTCAGCTGAACCACGTCACTCAGTGCTTCTTCCAGAAATTTCTTAAACACTTCCAGGGATGGAGATTCCACCACCTCCCTGGGCAGCCCTTTCCAAGCTCAGCCTTCTAGAGCAGGCTCCTAAAATCTTCTCCAACAGAGAACTGAATTAACTTTTGCCTTTTTTGAGTCAGGTTTCAACTCCTATTTTCATGCATAAAATGCTCCTGTAGTGAAAAATAATTACCTGGGCTAAAGGGTAGAGAGTTTTAAGTGATTGCCATGCAGTTAAAACAACCAAATAGTTTCATAATTCTACTTTATAATGCTGCTGGGCAAATAGGGGAATGAATTAATTTAAAATTCCAGTTTATCTAATCTGGGACCAGAGACACTAATAGGAATTAATCATAACTTAGCCAGTCACAGGTGAGTGGCATAATTGCAAAGCACATTTAAGATTGGAGGTGCATAATTAAATTAATTTAAATTGTTTGGCTCTGAATTTAGAATTATTTAATTCTGAATATCCTGCTGTTATAATGCTTATTTTTAGCATTATAGCAAGTACAGAACTGGAGATTATTACTATGTATGTCCAGCCATAAATATGATTGTTATTTGGAAAAGAAATGTTATTGCAGAACAGCTAATTAAGAAAATGTCCAGAGTATATTGGTATCATGTTTTTCTTTCCCTCTTTCTTTTCCCCACCCAATACAATTACTACAGAGCAGGAAGATCCCACTGGAGACCAGTCTGTTCATCACAGGCAAAGAGCTCAGATCCCAGTAAGTGCAATCCCCCTTTGTGCTCCTCTCATGAGACACCACCCTGTCACAGAGCATTTTAAAAGAATGCAAACAAACCCACTTTTTGTTTGATTTAAGCTTTTTCTTAGCATTTCTCTGAACAGGATGTCCAGTGTCCCTGTAGGGCAGTTCTTCTATGGAGCAGCTGTGCTTTAACAGATGGAAAACAGGAAGAAGATAATTCTGTGTAAATCCCCAGCAAGCACCAGTGTTCCAAGTCTGTAACCAGACAGATCCTCTGAACACTGAACATTACTTTCTCTTTCTTTTGTGGTTTTAAGCCTAAAAAAAATCAGATTCTTTTCTGTTTTGCTTTTTCCCTTTTTGTATATATATTATGTTCTCTATATAGTACATAATCCTCTTTGATGGTGTTATTTTACTTCTAGCAGCCTTTTGTAGCAACAATTTTAAGCACTTATTTTTAGGTTTTATTGCTATTGAAACAATAATATTGTATAAGCTTAAAAATTAATGTTAATTTATGAAATTATTCATTTCACAGGATAGCACAGGAATATGCATTACAAGAAAATGCTGTCAAAATAATCATAAATAAGAAGCAGCTTGATCTGGGTATGTATCTCTAGTTAAAGACACTTTTATGATAGTTTTCTAGTTTTCTGCTTCTCAGAAGAAAAAATGCCTTGCAACTCTATTAATTTCCAAAAAACAGCTGTTATATTTGTTGGTTTCTGCTTTACAGGAAGTGTATTAAATTATAATAATCCAAATTCTTAAATAGAATTAGATCAATTAAAGGAATACTGTAATGAATGTAGAAAATCCCCTTTTCTAGTGTTGAAACACTGAAAATGCACATTTAAGAGAAACTCTAAATTTCTTCAAAAACCTTATTGTATAAGAGCATTTTCAAAGACTTTTTGTAATGCTTTGCCCATGCTCAACCTGTCAGACATGTAGGAAGTGATGACAGAGCTTTTTCTTTGCTGATGGCCCTGGAATATATCAGAATTAGAACCACAGAATTGGCAGAAGGAACTTGGATTCAGTTCCCAGTTTTTCTGTCCTGTTTTCTTGTGGTGTATGATCCTGGACATGTTCTTATTGCAGTTTTTGCCTGAAGATCAATAAACTGAAATATAAATAATGGTATTTAAAAACAAAAAACAAGTAAAGAAACATGCCAGTAACTTCAAAAGCACTTTTGAGATGCAAGACTGATTCTAGATATTGCTGACTGTGTCAGTAATTTTTAGGGGCTTTGACTGAGTTCTCAAGTCTTGCAACTTTACTTCTTACTACTTTTCAGTAGTTCCACAAGTTGAATTATATTAATCACACTCTATTTTGCAGGTAAAACCCTTGAAGATCAGGGTGTCACACACAATGCCAAAGTGATGGTGCTTCAACTGGAACAGAGTGATGAGGAAACCAAAAGGAAAGTTCAGGAGGAAGAGCTTCAGTGTAAGAAAGAAAAAGAAATAAATGACAAGATGCAGAGAACTAAGAAGGGCTTGGAAATTCTAGCACAGAGAGGTAAGTGGCCTTGTTGGACTGGGGGGAAGGTGGGTGTTCATTAATTTTTGTGCATCCAAAATTACATTCTCACAGGCCTTTCAACATGGAAGAGTGCCTATACCATGGCTGAATTTCAGGTCACACTTTTCTAGGTTTCTACCTACTTGAAAACTGGATTTTAAGTTGGCTAAAACTTTTTTTTCCACCATTTTCACACAACTAAAACACTACAAAAAACTTTGGCACTTTGAGAAGGGTATAATATGAATCAATAGTTTAATTAGCACTTGGCAGTTAAGGGACTGATGACTTGTGAGAAGCTTTAGATTTATTGTAGACAAAAGCACAGTGCATAATGTGTTTTAAGTCATGAAACACTTTATTTTTTGTAGTTTAGCTATGGCTGTGTGTAACCATGGTTTCAGTGTGCAGAGCAGCTCATTTGTCACTGTCATCTGCCACACGGCTGTGGTGTTCTCATTCCCTTGGGATGCTGATTCCTGGCAACTGTGGATTAAGTTAAAGGGATCTAGGTAATTTAACAGTAATAATTCTTCAAAATGAGGTTGTGTTTGTGAGCTGCAGTGCTTGGTGGTGAGTTTAAATCACTTCTCTGTTCCATTGTTTCACAAATCCACAAGCAAGGAGCTGTGAAGCTGAGCAGGTCAGGAATTCCTGCCAAATGCAGAAACACCCCAACAAAGCTTCAAACCTGGTGACTTCTGGTTTCTTACCACAAAATCAGATTTTGAACACATGACAGAAGTGTTTGCCTTTTTTGTACATAAGGGATGGTATAGACCCCAGATTTTGAATCCTGAGTTGGGTCTCTTTATATTTTTTTGCCATTGCCTGAGTAAAGAGCAGAGTCTGTAATGGGCTCCCAGGCTGAAGGGTCTATGAGAAGTGCACTGAGAGTTTAACAATCCTCTTGTTTCACGTGAGAGAAACCACAGGGCAGAAGCTTTTAATCTCAACAAACTCTTCCTTAACTGTCTTTTGTCTACAAAAAAATCATCTTTTCATTGTAAATCAAATGGAAGTGAAAACAAAATTGGTAGTTTGATAACAAGCATTAAACATGTGGGGAGGGAAAATACTTAGCTGTGTTTTTTCCCAGCTTTATCAACTGTGCTCAGTTGTATTTTTAAAATATTCTAGCTTTAGTTGATAAATCATTTTGAATGCTATGTTATGTAAAATGTTTTGTCTTCTGCAGAAAAATACTTCTTTGTAATTCATGGAACTTTTGATATTGTGTCTAAATTTCTGCATGCACAAAGCCTTTTCCACAGTGACCTTTCTAGAAGTTCCTCATGTTTACCTGGCCAGAGTTGGTATGTCCAGAAAAACAGACATGCAGCTTTTATATGTAATTCTGAGGTCTTTTGTTGTTTGCTGTTTTGTTTAACAACATTACTAAAATATACTTAATGGCAGTAGAGTTGCTCTGTTGAAGGTGGTGTTTAAATTTTAAACTTTTTTATATCTTTCAGAGGAGTACTTGGATCCAGACTCTGTCCCATACCTAGATATAGCTAATCAAACTGGAAGGTCAATTCAGATTCCTCCTCAAGCTAAAAAAGTAGGTGAAGGCATCTTACAATGTGACTAAGGTGACTCTTTAAACCTGTGAAACATTTAAAATATGGGATTGAAATGCAGCCAGACTTTCTGGGGGTGTCACCCTGGGCCCACTGGATGTTTGTTTAATACAAATAGTTTTGAAATACAATTGAAGTAGAACTCTGTGGTGGGGAATATTTCAGTCATCTGGAGACAACCTCTGATTCCTGATCTCATTGCAGGTCTAATCTGGCACTGACCCCTGTGTGCTCCATATCTTACTTTGGGGTTTCAGACAAGCTTTCATTTTGTTGATCTTTGTGTTGTTATAAATGTTGGGTGTCCTAGAAAGGCATGAAAGTAATTTGTTTCTTAGGCCTTATTTCCATTTGTAAACTTGATGAGTCTGCATGCTGTTCTGATGAAATGCTGAATGTAATAATTCACCTGAAGGCTTAAAGCATCCAATGATGCTTTAAGTGAACGAGATTTCATCAGTATTGATCAAGGATCAGAGGAAATATTGCAGGTTGTTTCTATCCACAATTATTATTACATTTTCATCTGTTATACTGCAGGAGTGTTTTCCTGCCACACTCAAAATTTAATTTTCAGTTCTGAGGCTTTTTAGAAGATGAGTTCTTAGGTTTTGCCAGGTAATTGTCATAGCAAAGCAAAACAAGTTTGGTGCTGTCAGAAAGTGCAGCACCCAGAAAAATGCTGAGCTTTGTATCACTCACCATTGAGAATCTCTCTGGGGTTGCATACTTTAAGTGAGCTTGGTGCAGCATTTCCTGTGCCAGTAACATCTGTTGCTTTTAACTAGACAGTATCTGATGTTATCAGATGGGAGAGAAGTGTGAAGCAGTGTGAGATAGCACTGGTGTTTTTCTAGGAAGAGCAAGGACTCTGATGGATATTTCCTGGATATTTCCTTTGACATCTTTGATTTGGGGAGCTGCAGTCAAAAGTCTCAATCTGTTTTTCTAGGCACTTGTGCTGGCTATGGGTTACCATGAGAAGGGCAGAGCATTAATGAAGAAGAAAGAATATGAAGTAGCACTGCCATATTTGTTGGATGCTGATAAACACTTCTGGTAAGAACATTTTGAGTCCTTGTGTCTGTCTTTACTGTCAGCCCATAAAGGAGTAGCACAGCCTCTACCTGTGCATATAAATCTGGGCCAGTTTTGCCTGGGGTTGCTCCACACCCCCTCTTGCAGATGGGAAGCAGCAGATAAAGCTCTGACTTGCAGTGACAGGTGGCTTCATGTAGAACAGCTGAAACAGATACTGCCTCTGGGCAAGTTAATCTTTCATAACAGCATAAACAGAAACTGTCGATATTCCTGTACCAGGTTATAAATTGCATTAGCTTGAGAGACAGTTAAGGATATTCATTTGCAGTTGCTCCTGTGAAGTAATAATTTCTTGTAAAAGGTGGAGCAGATAGCTGAGGTCAGTAACCATACCAGGCCTTCTGCTAGTAAATTCATTTCCTATCAGTTGTCAGAGCCCTAAATTGCTCTTTTGAGATCCCAAAAGTAATACTGTCCCTGTCTGTTTCTCATCTGTGTGTGTGTGCAAGGAGACTGGCACAGTTCTCAGCATGTTCATGTACACTGAGGCAGTTTCTCAGTCCTCCCAAAGATTACACAGGGTTTAATTCCATTATGCTTTTAGAGGTGCCATATTGAACAGTAGCCACAGCTCATTTTGTTACTGTGATGCTTTAAGATGTAGCCTTGGCATCAGTCCTGGGTGTCAGTGAATGGAATGGGGGATCAGCATTTGATTCCTGTTCCCCTGGCATCAGTTGCCTGCCTCAGATACAAAGAGTGTGCTTTCTCCAACATGAGTGTGCACACTTCTAGTGTTGTTTTAGAAATGTTAAAAAGTGGTGGGGGGAAGGAGAAATAAACAACCCTCTTCCATTAAAAAAAATTACCTGTTTTATTTCCCAGTGAGTGCAGCACGGAGCTGCTGAACACGGTTGATAATTACGCTGTGCTGCAGCTGGATATAGTGTGGTGCTACTTCCGTCTGGAGCAGCTGGACTGCCTGGATGATGCAGAGAAAAAGCTGTCCACAGCACAGAGATGCTTCCAGAGATGCTATGGAGAGAACCATGAGAGGCTTATTGACATCAAAGTATGCTGGGTTTGACTTAATTAGGGTGGGATTTTTTTCCTACATGAATTCAATTACTGTTCAAGTATTGCAAGACTGGCTTTTAGAAGCTTTAAGTTTTACTGTGTATCATCAGCCTGTACCTGGTTCTGTAATTGTCAGCACAGGGAAAACATTGGGCCTTGCAAAAAGGTCATGACAAACTTGTGTTTATCTGCACAGACATCAGCAGAGGTTTAGGTGTGGTGCTTTATGTCCACACTGAGTGTCACAAACCCAGACTGTGTCTTCTCTAAATGTGTAGAGTGTTCTGTTGATAATGAACTGGTGTTCTACCACATACTTCTATCTACATGGTCCCCTCTCCTTTTTTAAACAATTCCTTAGGGAAGCTATGGTCGGGAGAAGGTTTTATTTCTACGGCTTTACCTCCTTCAAGGGATTGGGCACTACCACAGTGGCAGAGAAAAGGAGGCTGCGGAGTACATTCAGAAGGTAAGACACCTTTGGGTAAAACTCTGGAGTCCTTCACTGCAGCCCCTTAGTTGGGGTTCCATCTCCAACCTGTTCTTGAAACAGGGAGGCATTTTTTGTTTGTGTTTTAACAGTGTGAGTGGTGTCATTTTGTCCTTTCCATATCCAGGCATCCTCTTTGTACGGAGAGCTGTCCATAGATCCTGACAAAGTGGATCGCCTGTCGCTCCTGGGCTTCTCGGAGCAGGAGGCTCGCCTTGCCCTGCGAGCGTGCCACGGCAATGTGGAGCATGCTGCCAATCTGATCACCAACAGGAGAGAGGTAAGGGCAGTGAAAGCATTCAATCACAGATCACCTCAGCTGGGGTGTCCATGAGATGTGGGTTGTGTGGCCAGGGCAGTGTGGTGCTGACTTAAGGACTTGGATTATCCCACTCTGGCACTGTTGGTGTAGCTGACAGTTGGATGTGTCGGCACAAGTTTGAAACCAAAACTTAATGCACTAACAGGGGAAGCTCTGTCTCAAAACAGATGGGACAAGAGTGCCAAAGACCTGTGGTTGTGCTACAGAGGCACATGGGAAGGCTTTGCACCAGTGTTTGCTACTCAGCAGTGACATGGGAATAAACCACCAGGACCAAGCTGACACTCCCAGGCTTGGCTGCCCCCTGTTGTGGGTTTGTACTTGGAAGATCCAGGAGGGAAAAGATTTTTTTGTGCTAGAATGAGTGAAGACAGTGCTGTCCAGATCTGAAGTGATGCTTGGTAAGCTGAGGAGGCACTTCTAGACTTCAGACAGTGAAGTGTGGACAGAAAAGCCAACTGGCTGAGGGAAGACTGAACAGAACTCCCTGGCTCCCTGCCTGGTTCTGACTGTCTGTCCTTGGCAAGTCTTGTCTGTGGGCCCATCTGCCAAATGGGTTTGTCACTTACCACACAGGGCCTGGAATAGCTGTGATGGCACCAGATCTGATCTGCAGAGCGGAAGTGTGGCGACAGGGCTGGCTCATGGAAATGCAGCTTTATTTAGGCACCAGTGTCTGGCAGCACAGTCTGTATTTACAAAAAAAAAAAAAAAAAAGCCTTTTCCTCAAGAGATTCAAACTTGAAGCAAAAAAAATCCAAGAAGCCCTTCATGCACAGGCTGTGTGTTAAAGCATTCCCATGCACAGTGAGCTTGCAATGCCTGTGCTCTTGCAGGAAAAGGCGCAGATCAGGAGGGAGGAGAGAGCTAAAAGGCGGCGGCGACTGGAGGACATCAATACCCTGAAGAGTATGGGCTACTCAAAGAGAGCTGCTCAGATAGCTCTTCAAAAGACACGGGGAAACCTGGACCAAGCCTTTAAGGTAAGTGATTTTTCTGTAGAAGTAGTGTTGTACAAAAGAAATTTGGTTGGGGTTTTTTTTTAATTGTTTAGCAGATTCCTATTTTCTGTAGTCTACATTTTTTAGTTCATAGCTCTCTTTTCTGAACTGTAATGACTGAACTTGCACTTCCTAACCCAGTAAATCAGATGTCACTTAAATTGGCTGAGGTTTGCTTATATCAACCATTGGGCTGCATACACAACTGTGCTGAGGACTGTTGTAGCTCTGTCACTTTATTCTGATCTCTCTCTGTTTTCTTGCAGTTTATTCTTGACAATCCTGAGTTACTCTTGGAAGATGATGATGATGATTCTGTGGCCACGGACCAGTTTCAGGTTTCCCAAGAAAGTATTGAGCAAGTAAGCTAGACCACTTGCTTTCTTGTGAGTTGGTTGCCTTGTTTCTGAGTTGTGCTTGCAAAGACTGCAGATTTTCCTGAAGTAAAGCTGTACAAGTGTTCTTGGACCATGTCACTCACGCTGTCACTCTCCAGGGCCTGGCATCCACTCACTCTTCATGCTGAAGTCACTCAGGCTAACATGTAATTTGTGTGTACTTCCTGCCCATTGCACCAACCTGCCATGCGTGGATGTGGAGGGAAGGTGTATGCTCTGTAATGCTCTATCCCAAAAAAGACAAGGGAGAAATTTTTCCGTACAAGCAAGTGAGAAATTTATTCAAGTCTCTGAACTCTGCAGTGCACAAGGGAAAGAGTTGAAATGTGTATTTCTCGTGACAGGCTGTCTGACAAGCTCGTCTGTAGTTAGAGTGGCTGTGTTATTGATGCCATGCAAGAAAACTGTATTGCCTAGGAAAAACACATGCACCCCCCCGATACACTGGAGTGCTTTGAAGTTTCCTTTTAAAAACAGAAAAAGAATTGGTCTGGTACTAGACAAGAGGCTCTTGATCCTGCTCAACATCCCCATGCCTTTAATAGGTCACTGCCCTGTTGTTAACTGTTGCAGTAAGCCAGAGTCAGTGTCCTGGAATTCCTGGCATGCAGTGCTTTTCTCTGTGTGAGAGGATGACTGTCAGCTGCAGAGTCAGATTCCTGTCAGACCCTGGTGCCAGATGAGCTTGGATTTCCCACATTTTCTGTGTTATTCCTTTTCCCCCCTGCAGCTGACGTACATGGGTTTCAGCCGTGAGTCGGCAGAGCAAGCCTTGAAGGTCTTCAAAGGGAACATCCACGTGGCTTCCCAAACCCTTGCTCATTATGGGGGAGTTCTTCCCCCTTCACTGCTGCTGTCCTCAGAAGGGTCCAGTCCATCAGAGGAATCCACTTCTTCCAAGGACCTGCTCACAGAGTCTGCAGGTGAGTGTTGCATCCAGCAGGGTGGGAAGGGAAGGCAAGGCTGTTCTGGCTTTTGTAGGACACAGTTCAGCAATTTCTGCTGAAGTCGTGGCACAGGGCTGCAGGAATGCCTCAGGCTGCTTTTATTGGGAGTACAGTTACAGGAAGGCAGCTGTTGTTCCCTGCAGTGACAAAGGGACCAGAGGTGACAGGGCAGGTGCAGCCCAGGAGAAGAGGTGACACTCAGGGTGTCCTGGGCAGGGCTGAGGAGTTTATTCCAGACCTGTGCTCTGCAGGTGGCTGGCCTGCCTCCATACTCCTCCATCATCTCCCTCACAGGACCGAACCAGAATTGATAACTTTCCACTTAAAAAGAACAACCTTGCATGTATTTTTTCTCTCGTTATTTGTAAGAGCTGTAGTAATCCCTGTTGTGTAATTAAAGGCTTTCCTACACCACATTTAAATAATAAGGAAAAATGGCCTTCCTGCCCTGTCCTTTGCAGAGTAGTTGTAAGAGGTGGTTGTGCAGGAAGGGGCTGGCAGAACAGCCACACTGGTGAAACAGGGAGAGCACCGGCTTCTTTCATTGGTGAATTCACTGCTGCTGCTTTTTATTGGAAGGTTCCTCTAGTTCCCCAACAGATGAAGACATGGAGACTGATGCAGTCAATGAAATCCTAGAGGATATTCCTGAACATGAAGAGGATTATCTGGATTTAACACTTGAGGAAGAGGAGCAGATAATTCATGAATACTTATCCTATATACAAGTACCGCAGCACTAAATCCCATTAAATCTACTTCAGTTATATGTATTTACCTTGTCAAATGGAGTTTGGATTATAAATGCACCTTCAGCTTATCTCTTACTAAGGGCCTTGAATTCCATCAGAGTATAGTTGGAATACTTAATTCCTGCTTATTTGTAACTCTGCTTAAAGCCTACATTTGTGATACATTGTAATTTATTGTCATAGAAAAATAGAAACATTTATTTTCAGAAGAAAATTTAATAGAACTAAACTATATTTTTATTGTGAAATAAGTTAACTCACTTAGTAAAGAAACATTTCTATACCATTTTAAAATACCAGCTTTAAAAGAAAAACATGAGTTTATAAACGAGAAACCTTAGCTCATGAGGCTGTAGAGGTGTATCAGCTTTCCAAGTTTTCTTCTGAAGGATTTCTAAGAGACATTAATGTATCTGTTGTGCATGGGTTTATACCGTGTTCTGGTTGTCCCTTCGTACAGGTGTTACACAGGCAATAAAGGTAACTCTGTGCTGCTTCTGCCCTCGGTGAGAGACCTCTGTGCTTTGTTAAAAAAGTGGGAACCACCTGGCAGGGCCTGTCCTGGGACTGGGGGAGTGATCTACTGCAATTTCTTTTATTACTAAATAGCCACTTTCCCTCAGCTCTGTTAAATCTCTGCAGGTGTGTGGCTTGAGGTTGATGGATTTCTGGGGGATGACAGGATATTCTGCAATCAGCTGTTGAACAGAGCTTGCTTCAGGTGCTGGCTCAGTGGTTGTGTCCAGCTCCAGCGTTCTGAAGAAGCACTTGGGGTTTCAGTGGTTTTATAACATCGCTTTTCCTGCCGTGTAGGCACTCCTCTGCCCCGGGACCAGACATTGCTCTGCCTGGACGGGGTTTATTCCTTTTGCATGGCTCCACGCTCCCGGTAGAGGGAGCCCAGGCCCCGTCTGGAGCGGTGGGAGCCGGGAAGCGGCCGCGCTCTCCACTTCCAGCCAGAACATCAGCGCTGCGTGTGTGGCAGTGTCTCCTCAGCCGGGAAACGAGGGCGTGACCTGCTCTGCACTGCAGGAGCAGGGCCCTGGCCTGCAGGGTGACTGCTCAGCTCCAGCGCGGGGAGTGAACGGGCTGCAGCACAGGCTGGGCTTTTACACTGATCCCCCCAGCCAAACACAGCAAAATCCAGGCAGTGATTACACTGTTAAGGAATTATTTGCATTTCATTCTTCTCTATCAAGGCAAGCGCTGTAAAAATTGAATGACTTTGTGTCTCTACCCTGAAAGCTGAAGGACTTCCAAAGCCAGCAGGATGAGCTTCAGCTCATTATATCCTGTTTTCTTTACAGGAACCCCTGGACAAAATGCAGAGCAAAAACAGAATAGAGAAAAGAATTTAGAATTGAAAACGTGCAAGTCATGGATGTAGTTTTAACAAGAAGGAGGAGGAAACACAAATTTGCTCCTCCCTTCTGAAACCTCCTGGCATTAGCCAGCCCTGGGCATGCACTGAAGGCAGCATTGAGCTGCACATGCAGCAATTCTCCTCTTTGAACTGGCTTGCACAGCAAACTGGCAGCGACAACTTCAGAAGGGAAGGTTTGTCCTTGGGGAATTTAAAATTAGCATCATAACATGCAGTGCTTGTCAGAGCAGCCATTCATCAGTGATGTAACTCTGCCAGAGCAGTTGTAAGTGATCAGCAGAGCAGGAGGCAGTGGCTGAAAGCTGTAAGTTAATTTTGACCGTGTATTTGGAGGCACTGTGATATGTTTAGCAACAGGCAGAAGTGGTAATGACTCATTCATTCCACTTTTTGAGATCTCTCTCTGCTGCTGTGTGCCCAGATAGGCTCTTGTGCCTCACGTCCTGTGTGTGAAGTTTTAAACACAAAATACAGCCCAGGGGGTCTGGGGAATTCCATCCAGCTCCTGAAGGCCTCCTACTTAGTGTTGTCCTCAGAAGCAAAACACAAACAGCTGCATGGCAAGCCAGCAGCAGCTCACTGACACGTGCCAGAGCCACAATGACCAGCCTGAGAGGTTTGCATTGCAATTAAGGCTGCATGATGCAGATGGCCTCCCAAATTAGTCTCTTGGTAGGCATTTCACAAATTTAAAATGCTGTTTCCTACTAGATGTGGAAACCTGCCAGGTAAGAACTACTGAAGCTGCTTAGCAGGAGAGGAGAGCAGGGTCTGTGGTGGGTCTGACCCACTGACACAGAGTTTAGGTGTCAGAACAGGAGGCGTTGGTGCCACCAGGGCAGTGCTGAGTCAGGGCTTGTAGCTCTTTGTCATCCCTGCTGTCCCTTAAGTCTGTGCTTTTGTGTCTGGTCCCCCTTGCCCTGACAGGGGAACTGAGCTTTGGCACTTTGGTGCCTGCTGGGAGGCAGGACAGCTTCACACACACCTTGAGGGAAAGGTAAGAAATGTTCCCAAAAGTGCCTATGGGGGCTTTTCCCCCTGTTCCATCCATTCTTAACTTCTGTGCTTCTGCAGCCAGGCCACCCCCCCCATATATAAGACAAAAATAAAAACTAGACAGTCAGTTGTCTGGAGATGCCACATGTTTATTAATCCACTCTAAAAAAGGATTACAGCATTTTAATCTTGCTGTAGTACAGAATAAATAAAGCCATAAAAATAAAAACATGTGGTTAGATATTTTTGTACTGGTTCTACAACGAGTTATATCTGCAAATAGAAAAATATAAGAACCCTTGTTAATTCATGGCTCAGTGGTTATCAGAGAAGGATGAACCTGGAAAAAGACTGGGAAAACTCTTGAGTTTGACTGCTTATCCAATGCTACTGGCAACCTAGCAAGACACAGCTTTGGGAGGAGGAAAGACAACACAAGGTCAGCAAACAGGTGACCTTGGCACAAAAGGGCTGAGGTTTAGCTTGCTCTGTGGCTTATGTTTTGTTAAAAAACCAATTAAATTAATTTCTGTTCTACTACACCCAGCTTTCCAAAGTAAAGTCCAGTCTGCTTTAAACTCCTGCTGCAGAGCCAAACCCTCCTGCATTGGCCTTGTCAGCCAAGGACTGACCCAAAGTCAGCTGTGGAGATGGAATTCAAGGCCACTTTTCACTGCAGGACACCTTTCACTGCCACACTGGGCTGGACAGAGGTCATGGGGCAACAGGAATGGGAAAACATCTCATGAGACACTGGGCAGCCAGAGGTGAAACACCTCTGTGCCCAGGGAACTGATGCCAGCAGTGGTAAGGAAAGTTCCTAATTGCACTCATTGCTACCTCACCTGAACCACACTGCCTCCCCTGCTGACCCCACAGCTGCTCAGCTGAGCCATCACAGCCACAGGATCTGACCTGAGTCCATCTGGCAGCCACAGAGAATCCTGGCTCCTCACACAGAGGTTCAGGCAAAGCCACTTCCCATCTCTTTCCAAGTTCTGGTTTACATGGACACAGTGGTGCAGAAAATCAAAGGTTCAGCTCTGGTCACTGACATAAAGCCTGCTCAAGACAGTCACATCAGTTCAACAGCCTCGTGTTCCCCATTCTCCTGCTGTATCATACAGCCAACTTTATTGTTGAAGAGACGAGCCAGACTCCCCTTCTGGGAGCTCCTGCCCTGCACAGACCTCTCCTTCTTCAGGCGCCGCTTGTTCCTCTTGCAAATCCCGCGGATGTCCCAGACCCGCAGGGTGCCGTCGTGGGAAGCTGTGTACAGCAGCTCGTTGTGGATCTGGAACAACAGGGTCACAGCACAATCAAACTGCCAAAAAGCACAGCAAACACAGCTTGATCCCAACACTTAAGGCCTGAGCTCCTTGCAAGAGCCAGTGTAAATTATCACAAAAGCTGCTGAAGTGGGATGAGGCATTACCAAGGCAGGACTCATTTCTCAGCCACTTCACAGAGCCATAAACAGCAAGAGTTATTAATAACCCAGATCCTCTAGAAAAGCAATGGAGAACTAAACCCAATGTCAGAGCAGGCTGTGGTTGGGAATTTCTGCTGGAAGTGTTTTCAGACTGCTGGTTTTGATGTGCAACTTAAGGAGACACCAAAATCATCAGCAGTGGGCAGCAGGGGTTCAGGAATGCTTCCTTTTCACTTCCCTTCTTGCTTTGTACTAAATTATAGGTACAATTCCTGCTTCAAACTCCACTGTTCTTCAAAACCTGCAGTAATTTAACCTGGATTCACTGCTGTGGTTTCATTTCCTTCATGGCCCATTTGCTGCTATTGATAATGTTTCCAATTGCCCTTGTCCTGCCCTGGAAGCCAGCCATCAGTCTTGGTGATCTTCCTGTATCAGTCTGTCCATCCCGTGGGTGCCCTGTGGTTGCCTGTGACAGTGAGCATCTCCCTGGCTTACATGAAGCACCACACCTCTCATCCAGCCCTCATGATATACCTAAGATCATCTTAGAGGTTGCCACTTCTCAGTCCTCTCTCTTCCTGGGCTTTTTTGGAAATTCAATTACAAAGAAGAACAAGACAAAGTCAAGCTTTGGTCTTATCAATACTTGGGGCTGCCCAGGGTGGTTCTGTCAGGTACTTCCCAAACACATCCAGATGCCACCTGCTGCACAACAACTGCCCAGCACAAGTAAGATCATCCAGCCACTTGCTAATTCAGAAGAATATACAAGAGAAAACTGTATTTACAACTTCATGTGCTTGGGATCAACTCCAAAAGGAATTTTATCTCCTCTCTTTTTCTTTGGACTGTCAGCCTGCCAGAATTACCAACAATGTCTCCCATTGTTAATGAAAATCTTCATCCTGCACACAGCTTACATTGTGCACTTACACTTACACTCCCAGTGCAGGGAGATGCAGATACTCAGGGTGGCTGCCCCATTCATGGGAGTGTTCAAGACCAGGTTGGAAGGGACATTGAGCAACCTGGTCTAGTGGAAAATGTCCCTGCTCATGGCAGGGAGGGTTGGAATGAGGTCCCTTCCAATGCAAACCCCTCTAGGATTCCATGGTCTTTGCAAGGATTACTAATTGCCCCTAATGTAACTACTAAATGCCAGTCTCCCTTGAGCCTAGACATTCTGCAAACAACATTAACTTTCAGTTTTAAGCCAGGGGCAGAAACTCCTCCATTTTCCTGGCAGGATGTGGGTCAGATATCACTCCTGAGCTGTTTGGGGATGCCATGCCCCTAGGTGGTTTGGGGGACAATGCTGTAATTATTCTGCCTGTATAAGGCAGGAACTTCTCTTCCCCTCAGAGCACTGCAAACACTTATCATTAGTGTCTTGTAATGGAAAAGGTCTCATGAGGCTGGAGTCCATTCTGTGCCCCACACAGCATCAGTTCATCTGCCTCAGTTCTCAGGGCTGCTTATCCAACCTGACCTGAAAAAACCCCAATCCCAGACATGGGGCTGTCCCTGGGGACTCGTTCCGTGGTTTCACTTATCCTTATGATTATTTACAAGCTTTTCTAAAATTACATACAGAATATTCAAGTATTATGCTAGAACAACATCCAATCCAAGACACACAGAACAGTCAGCCACACCAGTTCCCACAAAACAAATGAGGGAGCAATCAAAAGGAAGAAACCCCAGCAAGAAACCCCTTCCTGACCTGGATACAGTTGATGATGAACTTGTGGCCTCGGAAGATCTTCTGCAGGACTCCACTCCTGGAATTGAAAGCTCTTGCACAGGCATCTCCACTTCCTGTGAACACTGACACACAGCCAGATGTGAGCAGCCACACGAGGACAGTTCATACAAGTTCAAAAATGTACCTAAAACCAGCTCCCAGGGGGCATGACAAATCATTTGGATTCTCTCCTCTGACAAACCAGATCATTTTGCTGACCCCAGCATGCTTGAGTTGTATTTTTTGAAACACTGAACTGATTTAAACCTGAAGTTCCTACACACACCAGCATTTCACTCTACATGTTTCAAGTATCTATTTCTGCTCTTCTCTTCCACAGCTATTTCCCTGCCTGTAATAATTCTAAGCAGGCAATTTATCTCAAGTCTGGTTTTAAGGATTTCCACTCAACCTTTCATTTGTTTCACCAGAGTTATTTACAGCCTTCCATTCAGTACTCCACTGTTTCCAGTACTTCTGCTGCTGCAAGAGGGGCAGGGCTGGGGTAACTAAATTGAGCATGACCAGGAATTTTGGCTATTCATCAGGTTTCCTTAGAGCACCTTACATGTTCAAAGAACAATTTCTCAACACTTCAGGTTCTTCACATCAGATCCCCAGACTGCTGCATCCAGGAACTGTAAGGCAGTGTTAATATTTAGGTTTTGTACTTAGCAATATGCCCAAAAATGAGCCCATTAATGTGCCTTAAAGGCTACAAACTCTCTTGATAAACACTTTCCTTCAGTTAACCCAAACTCCTCAAGTTTTTCTAGACATAAATATTTCAGAGCTGCAAAAAGCAATATATTCTCTGCTCCCTGCATTTCATGTCTTTGTAAAAGCCACTAGCATGGGAAGATTTTTACAAAATTGGTGTGCCTGGAGCCAACAGATTCCTTATGTTTTAGGAGAAGTCAGAAACTGAATCTCTAAAGAGGGGTGAAAAAATTATCATGGTTGTAAATTCAGGACTATAATAACAAATTAGAGAACTGACTATGCACTGCCATGAGCTTTTTAAATTCAAATGAAACAGCAGGGAGCTGGGCACCTCCTGGGTGCACATCCAAGGAACATCTGGATGTGGAAAATCAATGTCACTTTATATGAGCCACCATAATTCAATTTCCAGCAGAGTCCTGAAAAAGCATCATTTCCCACTCTGCAAATGAGCAGCAACAAAGTAAAGCAGGGAACAGGTACTGATCTTTAACCAGTGAATGGAAATCACTTAATTCTGTTACAGACATGCAGAGGGTAGGAACCAATTAAGAGCTGTTTTCAAGATGCAGCTGCCAGTTTACTTCAGCTGTTGCCATCAGAATTTCCCTTTTGACAGACATCCTTTATGTCCTTTGAACTGTCACTCTGGATTTAGGAAGTCTCTCTCCACCTCTGAATTTCAAAGAAGAGCTGTTGATCTAACCCAGATTTAGCATTTAAATACTTATTTATATATACCACCTGTGAAATAAACAACAACAAAATAAAATTAATTTTCATTTTTACTTAATTTTCATAGACCCTTGGGAGAACAGTTTTGAAAGGTTCCCCTGGAGCTTTTGTAACATGAAAAAAATATAAACCACGTTAAATTTTAAATGGCTGTGCACATACTTTAAGAGAAAAATAATCAACATATCATTAAATAAATTAGATTGAGAACCAGTTGTAATATTCCCTATGCTATTAATTACACAAGCAGACTGAGGAAAGCCACTGGAAACACATTCTGATGATTTAATGCTTAGTTTTCACATCTTTTTGGACTCCCTGTATACTATAAAGTGATTTTGGAAACAGACATGTATTTTTCCTCTCTTTCTTCTACTCTGTTTTCTTATTTAGCCCACAAACCCTTTGGGGCAATGAGCCTTTGGGCTCTGATCAGAGAGAAAGCAGCAGAATTAAGATCTTCTAACAGAAAATTACCACTTCATGGCTGAGATGTTCTTTCATGTTCTTGCACTGGTGCAAATGTGACATAAACCATAACAAACATAATTTAAATAATTTTTTGCACATTTTTGAGAGGCAGCTCTGATCTGTCCCAGGTGAACAGACTGTATTTTAAGCTACACTAGTTCCAACACTGGTATCCAGTTAACATGTCGTTATAATTCTAATTCTAACAAAATTATTAGATACTGTGGAAATAAGTGATGAATGCACAACAATAATGCAAGCAATCATAGTTAATAAATTAATCCTTAGGGGGAAATTTCCTCTTTCACTAATTAAAGTGCATATAATGCATTCAAACAAGTTCCTAATATTTTCCCAGAGCTTTTTTTTCTACCCTTGAAGTGGAACAATTTGATATTCCCTGTTTGACACTTTTAGTATTTTTACATTTGATTTAAAACAAGATCTTAAATAACTCTGGAAACTTTCTGTCACACAATCAGGGTGTTCTTTGCAGGCCTGACTAAATGCAGCAATATTGTCTGCATTTTAACTCAAAAAAAGAGTGTTGTGGAAAATTAATGTATGTGTATGGCAGGGACAAGGGGGTAGAATGAGGGGGAAGAGAGAGAAAGCTGAAGAGCTGATGGAGGTGGCATCACATAATGAAACTTTTGTTTGAGCTAAAACTTCCTTTTCTTTACAGTTTGGTTGAATCTCTACAGGTGGCATGAAGAGTAGGATCAACACAGAACTGTTGTTTCCATGTGGAAACCCAGGGCACTGGGAATATCTCCCTGTCTGCTCTGGAGTGCCCTGACCCCCAAGGCAGCACTGACTCTGACCCTCACTCATGGAGAGTTTCCTAAATTCCAGAATAGACCAGAACCCACAAAAGTGTGAAATAGATTATAGAGAGTAGTGTAGATGAATCACTTAGGTGGGAAATTTAGGGTTTGGGATTTTAAGTGTGTTGTGGATGGAAGCAAGATGGAGGGCACAGGGTGTCATCCTGGGTTTCTTCTTCATGCTTCTTCTTCCTCCTTCTCCATGGGTTTGGGTGGCATTTTGTAATTGGACAGAAAAGTCCCCATTGCAGCTCTTTGGGATCAGTTATTGGGTTAAAAGGGAAATAATCCAGGTGTCAGTTCTTAATTGGATAGTTTAGCTATAAAAGACCTTGTCATGAAAGATTGTTGGCCATTTTTGCAGTGATTTTCCAGTGCACTCAGCCTGGTGAGGACAGTGTGCAAAACTCTCGATAAGATCACAATAAACAAGAACCTGAAGACCAAAAAGATCCAGTGTGTCTCTTTCCTGACACAAAACCACTCCAGAAGGGTCTTTCCCTCCCACCTGAGAGGGCCCAGGCAGAGTCCCAGAAGTCAGGGAATGAGCAACAGGAACCCAACACTGAACAACTGCAGCTCTGGAGGTCATTAATGAAAGAGACAATCCCTGTCTCCCACCCAGACATTCCTGTTCAGCACAGGATCAGGCAAACATCAGCTTAGCACAGATCACTGGCCTTTGGCTAGTCTTGACAAAATCAATGCTTTGGTTTGTGCCTTTATCATTAAAGGGGGAAAACACACACACAAAATCATCAGTACTTTGTCTACCAGTGATTATCCCAGATGACAATTTCTGGTTCATTTCCCTTGCTCTACCTGCCTGCATATTGGAGCAATAATAACTTGAAGGTGCAGTGTAGGTTCAGACCCTCTCCCATTTCAGCCTTCTAGCCAACTGTAGAAGCTAAAACCAGCAGAAATTTCAACCTGCAGGTAGGGGAGAGTGGGGTAATTCTGCCATGTAGGTGAGGAGAGCTGAAATAACCATAAATTATAAATAAATATTTTACTGGAGAAAGTCTGTGATGTGGGACTCATGCTGAAAGGAAGACCAAAACAAGGTTTCCTGGCTAAAATTCTACCCCTGGGCCTGGTTACATGCTAAGTTTCCAAACATAATTAGGAAATCAGTTCAGTTACTGGGTTATAAATACAGTCAGGAAAGCATGGTGCCAGACAACTGCTACTAAACTGTGCAGGTACAACTCTGCTAACGTGCACCATCTTGCACCTGTCAGCTATTTATCACCATCACACTGAGGAGCTGCCAAAAGAGAGATCAAGGCCCAGATAACAACCACTCATTTAGCGTGATGTGTTCACTTCAAAGCTGAAGGGAAGAAATCAAAATCAGGAAAGAGCTGTGAATGTCTAGGTTAGCTTAAGACAGCCATGGCCAACTCCTTCAGGGTGGGAGAGGAGAGAAGTTCTTGTTTGGGAAGCAAGTGAAGGTACATCAAGTCAAATACCAGAAGCAGGATAAGACCAGGATGACACAGAGAGGTTCACTGATAAAAACAGAGGTGCTGTCTGGCAACCCAAACCCAGACAAGCAGAAGGAAAGCCAGCACAGAGGGATTTAAAAAGGAGGTTTGATGGTCAGCATATACTGACTGTTATGTCAGCAATACACACTGATGGACAGAAACCACTGTAAACAGGAGGGCTGAAGGTAGGAGAGCTGAGTCCTGAGCATTAGTAAGGCCTGGCTACTAGAGGAAAGTGATTTGGGGAACAAATCCACAAATTATAACGGAGAACAGGTAAAGAACTTGTGGAAAATTAGTCTAGCAGATGGTCAGAGCCTCAACATGAAGCCTAACAGTTAGAAAGGAGCAGTGAGCATCTGAGGTGAAACAAAACAACTGCCTCCTCATTTGTGAGAAGAGGGAGGTGGAAAATGGAGGGAAGACCTAAGCTTCCCACATGGAGTGCTGTAGCAGTTTGGTATTGAATGTAAACGTGCCAGAGTTGAAAAAAACCTGAAAACTTTACAATTGTTCAAGTTATTCTCCATTAACAACCTTCAAACACAGACATGGAAAAGGAGACTGGAGAGGGCTGGAGAACACAGGAAAAGGCAACTTACAGATGCCAGCGTGGTATTTCAAAGTGCTAACGCTGTGCTTGTGAGCCTTGTAGGTCTGGATCCGCTCCCCAGTGTCCACAAACCAGCACTTCACCGTCCTGTCCGCGCTCCCCGAGTACAGGTGACGGTTCACCAGCTGAGGAGAGAGAAAAACACATCAGCAAAGGCCTCTCTCACCTTTGTGAGAGAGCTGCACTGAAGGGACCCATCCCAAGTCACATTTTCCAGCACAAGCTGCACCTTGAAACAGAGGAGTGGTGAGCAAACCAACCTTGAGTTCTTCATTGTCACATCTCCCATTGATTTCTGGGTGTTAAAAACAGCCCCCAGCTTTCAGAAGACAAAATCTTAGCCCATCTGCTTGTGCCAGCAGGCAGGATTCCAGGGAGCTTAACAATGCTAACCCTACATCCATAATCAGTTATATTACTAAAGCCTCAAAAAAACCCCAGCAGTGTTGTTTCTACAAAGTATATTTGACAAGAACTCTCACCCAATTGTTACTTTTTAATTACAAAAAAATTCAGAACAATTCTGACTAACAAAAACTTTTTTAAAAGGTAAATTATATTAAAATCCTACAGACCATAAACCAGGGTTTATGTTTAGTATGATCACTCTGCACAAAGTCAGTATTCAGGAACATTAACACTTCCTTGAAACTGTTCTGTATCTGCATTTCCAAAAGTCTTTTTAGACTGTTATTGAATGATTACATAACTATCCTGACACAGGTTTTTAAACATCTTCAAGCAGATTATCTTCTGCTACCCCTCATTGCACCAGTCATCCTGCACATTGTGAGAACTCACTAACTCACTGCTGGGCAGGATGGGGTTTGTTCCACATAGGACAGAAAATAATGGAAAGAAGGATTGCAGCTGGGGAACAGAGACAGAGAGAAAATAACTGACCTGTGCAAGACTAAAAACCAACTAGTTCACAGTAAACAAGCTACACAAAGCTTGGAAGCTCAGCAAGAAAAAATTCCATAGTGCATAGAAAAATCTGGCATTCTCTGTCTGTGTAAAGACATCAAGTTGAAGGTTTTCACAGCCATTGCTATGTAGAGCCCAACTCCTGCTGAAAGCAGCCAGTCACTCCAACACCCAGCTGTGGCTCAAGGGAAGTTTCATGGACTTGTAGCAACCTCTGTGTCAGAGGGATGGAGAGACAGGAGGGAGGACCCTGAGCCCCCACCAAGAAGTGAAATTTGAATGGTATTTGTCCACCAGACACATATCAGAAGGTTTGAATGACCAGCAGTGCACAAACCCCTGATGCTTCTCCAACATCTCCAGGAAACCAGCAAATGACAAATCAGCTTGTGGTCTTGCTTCTAGAGCACTTTTAAGGGTTGGTTTTCCTGCCACCTTAGATTTGGTCCCCACTCTGTATCTGTAAGGTTGGAATGATCATGCTCTTCCATCTCCACTCCCAGTCCAAAAACAAATGACCCCATTCCCAAAAGGCATCAGAAGTGAGCTTTGTACAAAACAGTGTGTGCTGTGTTACAACGTGAAGCAAAAGGTATTTTAAGATATGAAGCACTACAGTGATGGCACTGTGATAACCCACACAAGAAATGTGAGCAGGCCGACCAAGAGGCTCCCTGGCCACAGCTGCCACCAGCTCAGCTGGAGCAGGACATGCCACACTTCCTCCCAGCAGAACCTGGCCCATGGGAGAGATTTCACAGCTGAATGCCAGGAGCTTGTAAAGCACAAACCACTGTAAAAAGCCAGCAGTACTTTGAAATGTCACTTCCTATTACTTTTAAGCTGTTTTAGCAACGGCATTAATGCTACATCCCCATGAGGAGAGAGAATGAATGGCCAGCAGCACTAACAAAACCAAGAACCACAAGTTAGCCTGAGGAAGGACTTTTAAATTTCAGTCTCTCCCTGAACAGGCAAGAAGAGAATTGTCATGTGCACCTGCTAAATGGAAGAGGATGCTTTGAGTTGGGATCCTGCTGCGTGGTTTGTGGCCAAGTTGTTGCATTTCTTTTTTAGACATCTAGCTAGCAGCATCAACCCACCCACTGAGCAAGGAAAAACACTAAATTATAACCTCCCACAGGTAAATGGCATTCTGCATTAATGGTACATTAGGTTATACCAGTTCATTTCTACATTTAAGTGGGTGTATCAATGAACAGGAGAGCTGCAGCTTACCTAGATTTGCTAATTTGTTAGATACAAAAATGTTTGAAGTTACGTAGGTTTACCCAGGTAATTTATAGCATTGGAATTTTAAGAGCCTTAGAATCATAGAATGGTTTAGGTTGGAAGGGACCTTAAAGATCATCTTGTTCAAAACTTCTGCCATGGGCAGGGACACCTTCCACTATCCCAGGTTGCTCCAAGCCCCTTCCAACCTGGCCTTGAACACTTCCAGGGATGGAGCAGTCAAAGCTTCTCCTGGCAACCTGTGCCAGGGCCTCAGCACCCCCACAGGAAAGAATTTCTTCCTGATCTAAATCTACCCTCTTTTAGTTTAAAGTCATTTCTCCTTGTCCCATCACTCCACAGCCTTGTCTAAAGTCCCTCTTCAGCTCTCTTGGAGCCCCTTTAGGCACAAGAAAGGGGTCTAAGATCTCTCTGGATCCTTCTCTTCTCCAGGCTGAACTCAACTCTCTGTGCTTGTCTCCATAGCAGAGGTGCTCCATCCCTCTTCATCATCTTCACAGCCTCCTCTGGACATGCTCCAACAAATCCATGTCCTTCCTGTACTGAAGACTCTAGAGCTGGATGCAGCACTGCAGGTGGGGTCTCACAAGAAAAGAACAAAAAAGAATCACCTCCCTTGACCTGCTGCCTGCACTGGTTTTGGTGCAGCCCTGGATAGGGTTGGCTTTCCAATGTCTGAGATCTGGTGAGGTGGTCAGCACATGAACCATCTCAATTAAATTCAAAGCCTCTGTGCTGCCCCATGAAACACTTCCATGCACCCACCTTCCTTCCTTCCTTCCTTCCTTCCTCAATTTAAGCAGGTAGTGCAGTCTTGCATGGGAAAGGAAGTATTATTAACAGGTAAACAATCCACCAGATGCCACAGACTGAGCCTGCAGCAGAGCCAAGAGCAAAACCCGGGGCAGGCTCTGACTGTCACACAGCCCCTCACTGCCATGGCATTTTCATAAAACAGCATGAAATGGCTGCTAGTGAAGAAAGCCTTCAAGAGCTCTCAGCTCAGGCTGAAGTTGCAAATCAGATCTGTCTTTAGTAATATCATAGGCATAATCTCATCTAAATTGGTTCACAGCTCCACAGCTAAGGATAGCCCCCATACAGTCACTGTGGTCTAGGGCACAATTCCTCTCATCCTGAGGCACATCTGAAACAGAACATGCCTTAAAATTCACTATTTCCCATCCCCAACAAGGACCACCTTCTCAGCTGTGGCCAGAATAATTCAGGTGAGGTCACTCCTTACTTGACTAAAGAAAGGTCTAATTTACAACTCCAGCCCAAGCTGCAACACTTCAAATATGTGCATTTATTCTACATTTAAAATAGTAATTATCATCACTTACTGTTCCCCCATCAAAAGCACCTCACAAGCTGGCCCCACACTCTGTGGTTTCAGAATGTTTAGCAGGGACAGTTACATATTCCAGTCTGTGTCTGCCCAGAGAAGAAGTGACATTTCTAAAGCTGTATTTTCCTTGGCTGGCTTTTGAGCACTGGTTCACTTTGGCCAACTGCCCAAGACAGCTCCTGACCACAGAACACCATGGCCAGGCAAGGACACCTGCAGCAGTGTGGATAACACAGAACAGATTTGCAACTCAGATACCAATGGGCTGAGTGGACATTTCAAACCCATGTAGCTTCAAAAACATTAAAAACCTGATAAAAGTTTGATGCCCAGTTCTAAAGCCTCAGTCAGACAGCAGGAAAAAAAAACCATTGCATTGATATCTGCAATTCTGGATTGTTAATTTTTCTCATGAGAAATTTTGCTTTGAACCAGATGGAACACTGACATGTGAATGGAGAAAATTTGTCTTAATCCTTGACCCAAAGTACTGGAGATGTAACTATTCCTTGAAAAAGTTCAGTCAAACTGCTTGTGAGTTGCAGAGTAATAGCAGTAGCAGAAGACTAATTGTAAACACTTTAGTAGCTACAGGTCTCATTAATAAGAAAAACCCTTGGTTGTAGCCCACAAACACACCAGAATTTTAATAAAGAACAAATTATCACGTCCAGGGTTAGTTTTCAAGACAATCACAACCCTATTGCTTCACAAGCTTGGCTGAAGTGCATAAATGCAGCAATTTAAGCCAACTTCTACCTGTAAAAATGCCAAAAAATATCTGCAAAAGAGCTGTTTAGCAGATATTTCAACCTTATAGGGAGGGACTTTGCCCTCCTGATTAACCTTTGCTATAAGAAACAAGTTTTGGAGAGCCAAGGAGAGGCAATTGATTCTCCAAAGAGATTTGGACACATCCTTTTGGTGAGGGTCAGTGCACTCAGACAGGCCCTCATGAGCTTCAGGATGAGCTCACATGAGCAGCCACAAACCCCAGCACCAGCTTATGCTTCTCATGGGGGTCAGTGTTCCTGCAATCTGGAATTTGGGTCTTCTGTTCACAGCCACTTCTAAGTCAAAAATCACCAAGCTGGACCAATGTCAAGATACAACTATGTAAGCCTTGGGCTGAGTTAAGAGTTTCAGGATCCCATTCAAACCACATCCATTTTAACAAGCTAACAAACTCCCTGAGGGCAAGAAATTGTTGGGGTTTTTTTTTCCTGAGAATCCATCTAGAATGAGCTCTCTGGGCTGGCTGTTAAGAGAATGTTTTTCAACTTTTTTACTGCAGTACAAAGCGATGGCTCCGTGTTTTGTTCTTACAGGTGTTGAACAACTTCACATTCTGCTCATTCATCTCTTCATCCTCTGATGCAACAAATACAAACACAAACAGCAAAAAATATGTGAATTTAACTGGTGTGGCAAGGAAACATTTCTGTCCCCGTGATCACAACAGTTCAGCACATAAACAGAGTTCAGGCAGTGGCTTTGTTCAAAGCATTCTTTTCTTCTAGTCAGCTTTAAAAGGCAACTGAAGGGAATGGTCCAAACAAAGGAACTTTTGCAGGAAAACCAGAAGCAAGTCCTTGCCCACTCATGTTCATGTTCTTCAAAAGGGAGTTTTCTTGCAAGAATGTTTGCAGTAGGATCCAAGCTAAATTCCAAGCTGGATCATTTCTCTCTGCCAGCTTTTGGCAGCACAATTTTGATAAATACTCAGAGGCAGAACAATCAGCAAAGGACAAAGCAATCCTTGTGAACAGTTTGCAAAGCTACTTAGGAGAGACATTTAGAGAAACACACACAAGTAAATATTTAAATCAGGGTTATTCAGCCTATTGCAGGCAGACATTAATGAAAATGCATATTTGACTATTAATTGCAAATACTGGTCTCTAGCCAGGCCTGACATTTTAAGTGGAAGAATGAGCATGAGCTATGTGGTTACACTCAGCCCACCCTTGCTTTTTCCCATCGCTTCCTATAAAATCTCATTATTGGCTCTTATATGAAGAGGGAGCTCCCAAAACAGCTGCTGTACTTTGTCTGCCAAGCCATCAACACACTGCAGGAGGAGGAGAGTGAAGAGTTCTGGCTGCTCCACTGTGAGTTACCTTGCCTGACTGGGAAAGTCAAGGAATCAATGCTGCCAAAGCACCTAACACAGTTTCCACAGCAGATAGAAAGTTCTCCCAGCAAAACCCCTCTCAGCCCAGTGTAAATGGTGGAAGGAGGAGAAAAATGGCATTATGCCAAGCTGCAGAACCCCTTTGGCAGCAGAGCACCCCTGGCCCCCAGACAGCAGGACTGGGCTGGGGAACAGGGCAGCTCAAGCTCATCCCTCCCCTGCCCAGAGCCACCAAGGACAGGGCACAAGGGAGAGCCCCAAATCCACCAACACTTTCAGTTCTGCCATGCTAGATGAGAGTTGTTTCCAGAATCCTCTACTTACACTACCTGGCAACTACACTTTAAAGGATCTTAAAGCAACATGAGAATGTTCATAATCTGAACCTGTCTGTGGCATAACCCCTCTGCTTTCCACACACCACCACTGCAGGAAGCAGGGTGGAAAACATGGGTGTGCTTTATGGCTGTCTACCCAGAAAACTCCCTCAAGAAGCTCCAGGAATTTCCATTCACTGCTCCAGTAACACTATTGGTGTTTACTGTAAAGCAATGGGAGATGACTGGAACAGACCAGACCTCATTTGCAGCAGTTCAGAACATCCTGGGGCATTCCCATCAATAACAGCTTTTTAAAGTTGGGGAAAATATGGTCTCAATATCCAAATTTTTCCTGATCTGTGTCCAGGATGAGAAATCACACTGAGCATTTCTCAAACTTTTTGAAAGGTCATCCTCCCGTAGGGATCTTTATTTTAATAAATAAAATGAAAAGAAGTCTTTCTTTTTCCTTCCCTTTTTTTTCTCCCCACACAAGCATTGTACCACCCAGAGAACAGGTAACTGCCTTCAACCTCTGGCACCAACTCAGCTCCTCCAGGACAGCAGAGTGAAAATCTGATGTAATTAGCAGCTCACTGCTGCACTGAAGAAAATGAATTACTGTCAACAATTAAAACTTCTGGCTACTGTGGGCAACTCACAACTACCTCCCAGTGCTTCCTGACCCAGGGTTTGAAAAATACCATCCCAGCTCACTGCCACAGATTCCAACACTGTCACTAGGAAGCCTGAGGCAAAAAAGGCCCCAAAAGCTTTCTGAGAACAAAACAAAAATAATAATAAAAAACACACCTCTATTCAGGAAGTTTCCTTTCTGTTGAAACATCTTTGTACAGATTCTGGTGATTGACCCCTTTCTAAAAGAATGAAAATACCATGTGGGCTGTGCTGAGTGGCAGCCAAGTGGAACAGAAGGGAGAGTGTTGAACCCAGAAAGGCAGAGGGAGGAATTAGGAAAGATGGACAGCCTAAAGCTATTCACCAGCAGGGACTGCTTAAGCTGGGCTAAGCTGGAGAGGCCTGGACACTAAATGCTCTCTGTAGGGGCTGTTTGTACCTCAGCTGGACCCTCCCAGCCCCAAACATTAACTGGTGATGAGAGAAGAGAGGGGCTACCAGTCACTCCAGAAGATTTGGCCAGGACTGCTGCCAACACAGTCTTGGCAGCAGCAGCAGTCTTGTGTACTCTGAATCGTTCAGGTTTTCCAAATAGATGTGTTGGTTTTGCTTTTCTTGTCCCCTACAAGAAGTTCTGTTTGTTTAAAGCCATTGCTTAACTCTGTGCTCACAGGCATTGCTCATTCCTGAGCATTCAAAGGGCATAATTGAATTTCCCAGGCTTCTGGGAGAGGGTCAAGCCAGCTTTGTGTAACAATTTTAGCAAGAACCCAATTAAATTAAGGCAAGCTCTGTTGTTGCCAATCTGTGCCTTGGAGAAGGGTTACAATTAAACAACAAAACATAGCGTGACACTAAGGACAGCAGCAGATTTACTTCAGCATCCTCAGAGTGCATTACCACAATATCATAAAAACAAGATTTAACACTGAGAATTTACCCAAGCAAGACAAACATTACTCCAGGGCAATATGATATTGTGTGGGGTTTTTTTCTATTCTTTTCTAAAAGTGAAGGAAAACAGAATTCCTTCAGTATTCCCAGGTTTTTAGTCTTCTAGTGTCAGCTGTGACTACCTTATTTAGAAACAAAGGCAACTTTTAATAAACAGCTATTAAAGATAGATTTTGTAGCCTCTGTAAGGGAAAAAAAAAAAAACTTATGGACAACAAACACAAACAGGGAGATCAGGGAGAAAAGCTTCTGTCATTAACTTCAGCCAGACACATCCATGTATAAACATTTATGCTGACCTGAAACTGAGTGACAGACCAGCATGTACTCTCTTTAAATGCACTATTAGCATTTTCTGGTGGATGATGAGTTTGTGGATAACTATCATTCCCCTCTTGCTTCATTTGCCTGACCTCCTCCTCCCCCCTGCAATGTTAACAAAGTTGGCAGCATTCAATAGAAAAATACTGCAAATAGAAAAACAGAGTATAGTTTTTCAGATCTCATTACATTTTTTCTCTCTCTCCTCCATCATTTCCTGATTTCTCTCACCCATGGTCTGCCTCTCTTTTCCATTTTTCTTGCCCATTTTCTTGTCTTGGCCATCTGTTTCTTCTTTATTTTTTCTCACATCTTGTCTGTGTGGTCTTTAATGCAGGATTTGTTTTAGCTTTAGGCTTTCCTATTACCTTTTGCCCACAGTTTTGGGTTGGGTTTTTTGAAGTTACCTAGTTTACTGAGTGTTTTTCCCTTCCCCTTTTTAAATTACCTGACCCTGTGTTGCTTGCTCAGGTTATTTTCTTCAAAGTCTGGTAAGCCTGACTACACAATCCCACTCACATGAATAGTGTTCTCAGCACACCTACCCATGAGTTCCATGACCTAGTGGAATTTAAATAGATATTTAGCTAGAAGTTAGACCAGGGCAGCCACCAGAAGACAAGAGGAGATCACTAAGTATTTTAGAGGGTTTGTGTCAAGACCAGAGAGCACTATAATTTTATTATTACATAAATATTTAAGCTCATCATTTATAATCTGTCTCAGAAGAGATTCTTTATGAATGAAAAATAACTGAGACCCACATGAGTTAAGACACAGACACGCAAAGGCCGTTGAGGAAGCCTCTGCCCTTACCTCTAGGCAAATGACTGATCCTTGGTGCTCTTTGAAGACTTTCAGCTGCTCTCCAGTGACAATGTTCCAGGTCCTGATGGTGTAATCCGTGCTGCCAGAGAACAGCTCCCTGTTTGGTGCATCAAGTATAAGGCATAAGACGGCCCCAGTGTGTCCCAGCAGGGTCTGGTAGCAGCGCCCGCTGGACACCCACCAGACCTTCACAGTGCAGTCCGTGCTCCCTGTCACCAGCAGGTCCCTGCTCACTTTCTCCTCCTCCTCCTCTTCCTCCTCCTCTTCTTCCAGCACATCCCTGGAGGAATAGTGAGCTAGGGTCAGCACACAGTTCCGGTGGCCCCGGAATTCCTGGATTTGTTTCTCCTTGTCCACGCTCCAGCAGCGGGCTGTCCTGTCATAGGAGCCACTGAAGAGATAGTCCTTAGCAACCAGGATTCTGCAAAAAACAAAGGTTGTGCATGTGAACAGTGTTGTTCTTTTTTCATAACCATCTTTTGTCACAATTTCAGTACTCCTGAGTTACCTTGCCTGACTGAGAAAGTCGAGAAATCAATGCTGCCAAAGCACCCAACACAATTCCCACAGCAGCATGGACATAACATCTTTGGCATTTTTAAAAATCAAACACTTCCCTGTTTCTACTTTTAAAATTGAGATCCCTCATTCAAGTACATCGATGCAGATACTTTTACAATATGGCATTGTAACTTTGTGCATTTTGTTTTGCTAAAATTCCTTCCAGCAAGGAATATGAACTTTCAGAAGTTATATATAATACCGAGAAGTTTGTTTTGTTGTTTGGTTTGTGTTTGTTTGTTTTTTTAAATTAGCTAATTCTTGTCAGTTATTCATTAATATTTCTTTAAGAACAGACCTGTGACAATAGCTTGGAATCAAAACAACAAAACAACATTCCAGGAATCTGAACTGTAACTTACAGTGTCCAAAATAACCATCTTTCCATCATCAAATAAGGAGAGTGTGAGAAAAAAAAACATGCTTAATTTCACTTAGCTCAGGATCTCAAAAAAGATAAAGCATAAGCACCTCTTATTACATAATTGAAGAGCAAACCAAAGATTGCACCTCAGGAATACCACTTCCTGGGCCTTCAAAATAATGAGTTGCTGCACAAACATAGAAACCAAGAAAAAAATCTACAGCTCGTATTTCCAAACCAGAGATAAGAAACATCCATAACCTGCCTTCTTTGTCAGCTGAGTTTGGTCCTCTGGAACCTTTCAAACAGGCAACAAAGTCATATGAATGGGGAACACATTTCCCATTTGCTGATTCAAGCAAAAATCAGGTCTGTGCCAAAACACAGAACCAGCCATCCTAACTATTTACAGAATCTCACTACACATCATATGTGTTTTGAGTTTAGAAAGGAACTAAAAAGCCCACACACCCACCAGAAAAGAAATGTTAAAAAAATACCAATCTTTGACTGCTCTATTTGCCATTAATTAAATCCAGTCCAACTATTAATAAGCACTTTAAATGGAAAGGCCAATCAGCCACACACAGTAAGTTTATTATTAAACTTCATTTGACCAAAGAGGAATGATAATTACAGAAAAATCCCTGACTTTATCCCTCTTGCTGACACAAAAGCTCGACAGGATGTTTTTAAACCTATTTATCAGCAGCATCTGTTATCAATTGGATCATTTCTTCTGGAATTCCATTCCTAGCCCTGGATTCCATTCCCCTGCTGAGTGCCTTTCATTTCTCTCCTATCTGTGTCAGCAGCGTTGCTAGAAAAACCAATCATTGCAGCACAGAACAGGAACTCAGAGGTTTACACAGCCCCTTTTCTGAGTGTAGCAGTGGGGAAATGCAGGGAAATGATGGAGTGTGTGATGGCAGATGACAGGAGCACGAGGGGAGAGCCCACCTGTTGACAATGGAAGTGTGGCCTCGGTAAATGGCCAAGCACTGCCCGGTGACCACGTCCCACTTGCGGATGGTGTGGTCAGCGCTGCACGTGAAGGCAGCCTCGTTCTCCAAGTGGCAGAAGGTGATGTAGCTTTCATGTCCTGGGAATAACAAAGGGAATCAGTCACTGTGAGTGCAGAAAGGACAGATCAGTCCAGCTCTTCACCTTAGCCAAAAGAAAAATGCAAACAAATGTAGCAGAACTCCAGTTTTAAACGCACCGCCGTGCTTTTCACGTTTAAAGATTTGTGTAAAACACATTTCAAGTCACAGCAGGAAACTTCACTGATATCAGGATTAAGTGAAAGAGTAAAACAGAGCAGTTCCACCAAGCAGGTAAATCAAACAGTGTTACAAAAATGTAATGAGATAGACTAATATCAATGTAATAAAACTCAGATTAATGAAATTTGAAACCAGTAAACAAACCAGCTTATTTTTAATTAAAAATGTTTTTGCTTCCTTCTTATGAAAGCAGGGAGAAAAAGGCAGCATTTCAACCCAGCCCACTGATTGTCAGGACACAGTCATAAATCAAAGCATGAAACTCTGAGAAAATGACCTGAGACTTACCAACTTACCAAGTTTGGTTTCATTGTCCAGGCAGAATGAAAAGCAAACAAAAAGACATACCAAGTGAATAGCCAGCCAATACTTTCCCCCACATGACTAAACCCCACAATTTTCTAAGTATAAGTATTCCTTTAAGGAAAAGAAAGGGAGGGAGGATTAGAGCACAATTGTTTACACAATATGTAGACTACACAGGGATTCTACAGTTACAATAAAAACAGACACAACCACGGCCTTAAAAATGTCACACTGACAAACAAGGCAACACCAAAAAAGAGGAATCAATATTGCCACCTCAAGCTTTTGCTAGTGCTTAGCAAGATGTGTCATTTTTCTATTGTAATATTAAATTTTTCTATTGTAATATTAAAGGCACCACATGTAAAAATCACCTTAGGATTCAAGTCCCAGCCTCTTGTGTGAAATTGCTGTCACCTATCTAACCATTGGACTGCCATTACCTTGCACTCTTCTGCTTCAACATTTAGACTGAAAGATTTTAGGAGCAGAACTGTTTCCTCTTAAGTCACTATTACAAGAGTGACAGTCATGGCTGAAGTTGGTGGGCCCTACTGTGACTTCAATACTATTCTTTGAGGAAAAAAAGAAAATAAATAAATGAAAGAAGGACAGTTGTGATTAAAGAGAGACAGATGGACAAAGGTAATAGTAAAACAGAATGTTGTAAAATAAAGAGATGGTAAAAAAACTGAGGGAAAGCAGACTGCCCAGTAAAACACTGTTCCACTGACTGCAAAAACCAGATTTCAGTACAATTCCTGAAGTTTAAAAGCCTTGTTGTAGTTCAAAAGCAAACCAGAATCCATGTTACAAACATATGGCTTGTTTCCTCTAAAACAACTTCATCAGATGCCAAAAATTAAACAGATCACCAGGGCTATAAGCAAAACTACACTCGTTCTCCCATATTTGTGAAACTCTTTGCAAGGCAGCCTGAATGGATCAGGTTTCAATCAGTGGGATTTTTCTCACAGCATCATGTAATCCAGCTCTGAGATCAAAACAGTATCTTGGTTACTGAACCAAAGTCTGCCAGGCAGATTTTAACCATCAGGAATACTTGACCCACACACAGGGTGCCAAAACCCCATGTGGCAGACAAGGTCTGGTGCTGGTCTGGCCAAAAGCAGCCACCACACAAGTCTGCTGGTTGTGCTGTGGTGGAGCTTGAAACTGCATTAGAGATACAGGTTTATCAGTAATTATAGCTTGTAAAATTAAAATTGACATGACAACTGTGTGCATGCATAATTATAAAATACATACAATTATCTGATTTGACTGGCAGCTCACAAACCACCCAGCCCAACCTTCTTCAGAGTTTACTCCAAACACTGGCAGATTCCATAATAATGGATGCTATCCAATACATTTTCCTTTCTAGCTTAAAGGGATTTCTAAGCCTAAAGCAAATGCAGCAAGTTTTCCAGAAGCTAGAACCATGGCAGGATGTGGGGAAGAAAGACAATACTCCATAGTGAAAAACAAGCAAGCAAGAAAACAAACAACAAGGAAATCACAGCAATGTGATTTCTTCTTTGGAAGAAAAAAACATTAGAAATTCCAAATTTAACAGCTTCTTTTTTTCTGTATGAAAAGAACATCAGTAGGAATACAAACATCTTTAGCCCACATCTAGACTCTTGCATATCCACTGTCTCCAGTTTTTTTTCTTTTCAATTACTGAATTTTTTTCTTTTCAATTCAATTTCAATGCCAGTCTAAGGGTAATAATTATTTTTTTAAATGCAAAATGAATTTAAATTGAAAAAGCCCAGCAATTAACATTTCTGTGTGTCAGATGAGGAGGGAAAACAGAAGTAACCTATTTAGCAAGGTTCCGCGCCAGGCGCCAGGCTTCTGGGTCAAGAGGTTCTAAATAAAGACCACCTGGAAATGAGATGATTAAAAGGACCAAAAAAAAAAAAAAAAAAAAAAAAAAAAAAAAAAAAGAATAACAGAAAGTCAGTATTTTTCACAGGGTAAAACAGGGCTTTTAGAAAGTGACATAAGTTAAACTTCGCACACCCTGAGATAAAAGGATCCGTGCATTCAGTAGTGCTGATAACCTGTTTTGGGTTGAAACAGCTCCTGCTTAACGCTGCTGTAACAAGCACCAAAACAAAACCAGCATGACTTTGGCTGCCCGCAGGGACTGAACGAGACCAGAACACGCTGAGTGGCCTGTGCCATGCTCAGACCCAGAGCCCAGGCGAAAGCCGCTGCCGTACCTTGGAAGTGGCCGTGGCACTGGCTGTCGGCGGTGCTCCAGAGCCGCGCCGTGCCGTCCTCGCTGCCCGTGAGCAGCCGCTGCCCGTCGGGGCTCAGGCTCAGCCAGTTGATGCCGCCTTGGTGATCCGTGCAGACCTTCACGGCCGAGCCGCTGTTCCCCATCGCGCCGCAGATCACGGCACACCGTGGCGCTCCGGACCTCCGGCCGTGCCCCACAGACCGGCTTCTGCCATTACCTCAAGTGCGAAACATCAGCGCGGCAGTCCGGGCTCTGCACAGAGACACAAAGGGGGAGAGCGCGTTAAATCATTTCATCCCCCCGTGGCTGCATCCCTGCCCCGGCCAGGGTGAGCCGAAGGCACTGAGCGCCCGGTCCCCCGCAGGATCCCAAGCCCCACGGCGGTGAATGGGCGCACACGCTGCCCGCTATGCCCTCTCCATGGGCATCGGGGCACTTCCAGCCCCTTGGGGGACTGAGCCCGGCCGGCGGTACCGCTATCTGGTGCCCTCGCAGAGGCTGCTGCTTTTTATGCAATCTTAGCGCTGACTTTGGGCACGCCGAGGAGGCGACTCCTCCGAGAGGGGAGCCCGGGCTCAGACGGCCCCCAAAGCCCCGGGCTGCCGCCATCCCTCCCGCACCGTCCCGCTGCATCTCGGCACTCACCGCCCCGAGCACGGCTCCAGCGGAGCAATCCCGCACTCCTGCTCCGGGCACGGGGAACCTCCTCCCGCCGGGGCACCGGAGCCACAGCCGGGCCGAGCGCAGGGTCCCCCCGACCGCCTCCGCCCTGCGGGGAGGCGGGAAGGGCTCCCGCCGTGCCCCCTCAGCCCACCCCGGGGCGGGCCCTCACCCCCCGCCCCGGCCCTGCCTCCGTTGCCTCCCGCTCCACGTTCGAGCTGCTTCCCCCGCGGCGGCCGCTTCGCCCCGCCCGTGCAGCTCCCCCGGCGTTGCCGCTCTGCGCCTCGTCCTCTCCGGAGGCGCCCGGCAGCGCTGCCCCGCATCGGCCCCGGGCTTGTCCCGGGGGAGGCAGCGCTTCCTGCGGCACCTTCGCCCCTCAGGACGCCCGAGGACACCGGCGTTTCCTCCCTGGCTTCTCCAGTGCATTCCGGGGGGCGCAGAGGCTTGTGCTGGGAGCCGGGCTGAGGGAAGCCATCGCCTTTTGTCCCTCTTCTCTCCCCTCTCCCTGGGCGCGCTCCTGCCACGTTTCCCCTCAGGAGCCCCAAACCCGCTGTCTCGCTTTGCCCCGACCCGAAGCTTTTCGGGCTCTTTTAATTAGCGCAGCCCCTTGCCCATCCACCCCGTGGGCACGGCTTTGGCGCTGGGCCCCAGCTTTGCGCTGCTGCAGACCCACCTGGCCGAGGGCTCTGACAACACGGGCTGAAGGGTTCTGTCCCACCCTGCCGTAATTAAATGTAGGAAGGCTGAATCTCCTGGGTAAAGTAATGTGGAGAGGCTGAGAGCTCCCAGCAAGGCAGCTGCAGGGTCTCAGGTGGATTCCCCCCACAAGAAAAGGGAGCTGCTCCTAAATTGTAGCTAAAAACATGCTGACAGGACTAGGATAGATAAATTGCAAAATCAGAATAACACCTTTTTGTGTCAAATCCCCATCCCCCAGGCTCCATTTCACACTTTTGGTGCAGTGTTGGGGTTCAGCAGATGCTAACTGACATTAATGAGGCCCCAGCCCTGCTCTGGCACGAGGTGCCCCAGCGTGTGGGCAGGACAGCAATGCGTGCGTTCAATGGATAATTCCTGGGATGTGTTATTTTGCACAGCACGTTCTGGCAGAGGCCAAACGGGACTAATATGTCACACCCAATGTAAACAAGGAGGTGATCCCGATTCAGCTGCCAGTTACAGCCATGCAACCATGGAGGAACTTGCCAGAAGGTGCTGCCGGGCTGCAGATTTGGGTTTTGTGAGGGTCAGGTCAAGCCCTGTGGTTTATGGGTCCAAGCCAGCTCTTTTCTGAAGACAAACGTTTCCACACAACCCTTGTGCATTCAAGAAATGACCGAGAAGTTCTGGTGTGAGACGTGAATTCTGTATTTCTTCCCTCTGAAAATCCCATTATCCGTGAAAAGATATTTTTTTGGCCATACAGGCCTGGGAATCGGGTGCTCTCAGGGAGTGTCCCTCACCATCTGCTCGTACATCTGTCAAATCCACTCACAAACCCCTGCCCAGAGTCCTTGCTTGGGAAACTGTAGGATAGATTAGCACTCCTTTTTATTTTCCTGTGTTCCTATGGTGTGAATAAAAGGAAAAACTCAGAGGGAAAGGATATTTTGTTAGGTTTCAAGCAGGTCTGCACATTTTAAACCAGCACAGTTTAAATCTCAAGGGGAGGCTGAGCTAGAGGGGAAACCCTTGGCCACAGCTCAGCCTTGTATCAGCTGTGGGAGCAGAGGGTGTGCTGTTCCTCCCCTTGCTCTTTTAAAACTCTTTTCAAGGTTTTATATTATTATTTCAAATTAATATTTCCCTCCTGTGGTGACTAATGAAAACATCTGAGCTTTTGAATATTTTCATGAATATTTATTCATTTTCTTGAGGGTTCTTAAAATCTTTTTTTCAGTTGTTTTTATCTGCCTGAATTTTAGGTATGTTTTCTTTATTTTATTTGTGTTCTTGTGGTGGGTTTTTAATTGTAGGACAATGAAGAAAGTAAAAGAAAGTTATCTGCTGCTTGATTTTGCTCCTTAGGGCCAAAATTCTGCAATTAATCCTCCTTCATCGACACAGATGTGTACATACACAGATGCATGAGCTGCTCCTAGAACATCCAGGCAGTGAAAAAACCTTAAGAGAGCTTTTAGATGTTTATGGCTGGATTCATAAAACACGATTGGCAGGATCCAGTGGCAGTTGCTAAGTTTGGAGCCAAGTTTAGAGTCTTTAGGCAATTATCAGAAGCAAAGGAAGAATGCAGAGTTTAGATCAGCTACACTGTGTTTTGGAAGGGGAGAGGGATGCCTCTGCCCTTCACCATGGTTTATGACAAGGGTCCAACATCAGAAGGTTCCAGATTCTCTGTAATTAAGCAGAACAAATTGAGACTTTTATCTTCACTTCATTCCACCAAATGTTCAACCTGTTCTCACATCTCTGACCCAGCAACAACACAGAACGGGAAGGCACTTTATTTTCCACACACACAAGACAGTAGTGATCAGGTGCAAAATCCTCTGTGAATCCCCTTCATCCCAAATTATCTGTGCTTAGACTCACTTGCCAGACCTTCAGAAACACAGCACAGGCTCCCAGAAATTACTAAGTCAGTATTTACATCACTATCTGCCCTGATACAAGTGCTGAAGAACATTTCCCTTGAAAATATTTCAGTAATGCTGTGAATGCTTCCAATAATGTTATTGCTGTTGTTTGCGGAGGAAGGGACACAGGCAGCTCCTCCATGTCCACCTCCCCCTCCTGGGGCCTTGGGTATCTGGATGGTCTTTGATGGACAACAAAGGTTCTTTGTTCTGTCAAAGCAGCCGAGCCAATAACACCCCAAAGAAGTCAGCACAGAGAGCTTGGCCAAAAACAAACGAATAAAGTGTGCAGCAATGCAAATTATCTTTCTTAGAGAATTAACCCCTTCCATCATCCCAGCCCCTCCTCCATCTCTAAAGAAGGGCCTTTCTAGCTGCCAGGGTTTTTTCTCTTTCATCTATTGCTCTGCTTCAGGCTGTCAACCCCAATCACTTTCAAAATTGCTGATAATTAAGTATTACCTTGTCCTTCAGTTTGGAAAATTGCAAAAGCCAACTAGCTCTCTTAAAATTACTGTCAGGGGCCTGAGAGATTTATAGTGGCACATCTTGCATGGACATCCAGCCTTGGTTGTTTTTTTTGATTCAGCCACATCATTATAGTCAATGAGAACTACAAACAAAAGCATGTTACATGGTGTCTCCAGAGGCAAGCTCCTTCACTCAGCAAACTACTCTAAGAAAATTTTCCTGCTAAAGTTAAATTTGATTTAAAAATCAATCCAGCTACACTCGTATAATGTAAATAAAATTTAACCTTAAATAGATTTAAATGTAGCTTCTACTGGTTTGATTTAATCCAAAATATTATCAACATCTAAATGGCTTCACTTTGCAGTAAAAATCGACATTGGTGAAGGCAAATTAAGTTTACATGGGTTCAATTATCACCATGGAGCAGATGTTGCCTTACTCTGAAGTGGGGTGGAAGGGCAGACTGCAGACTTTGAGACTGCAGACCCAAGATGCACAGCTGAACTCAGCATTGCATCTCCTTCTGACCCCTGTGCAACTGGCCCCTTTTACAGGCAATACAGTTCTTCCTTTCCTCTTAAAATGCAGCTTTAAAATGCCCCAGAGTGCTCAGAAATCTAGTTTGGGTATAAGCATTTAGCAAATTCCCCTACAGGACAAAAGATGCTTGGAAACTGTCACTTACACAGAATTCTTCTGTAATTATGTGTAACATTCTTTTGGTTTTTAACCAGATCTGAAACTGAATTTCCAAAACATTTATTTCAGAAAATACTTGGTTTTTATGAGTTCCCTAACAAGAAGACCCATCTGCAAAACCCATGTACATCCCTGCTCCCCACTACTGCTTCACCTGGGTGCCCCTAATCAATGCCAGCAGTGTGAAAGCCTGGGATGTGGAGAATCAGCTGCTATCCAATGACCTAATGAATGGTAATGTTGCACAAATGGGCTCTTAGTAGCTGACTCCAATGTCAGGCCCTGGTAGCAATGGGAATTTAGCTGTGAACTTGGAGTAGGCAGAGAGAGGATTGCATTAACTTTCTGCTGTGATGAAGCAATGGCTTAAAAGCACTGCTGCAAAGGCATCTTATCTCCCTGGCTAAGAAAGCAGCTGCAATTTCCTAGAAATTTTTGAGCTGTGACATGCCAGGAAGTGTAAGATCTCACGGCAGCTGTTTCAAAGATCACTGTAAATGGGTTTCTCCCCACACAGTCTATAGATGACAAGGCCCCTCCATCATGTCACAGCGTAGTGGGAACTTTACTGAATAATTCAAAATCACAAATATTTACAAAATTACAAAGTAATAGTCAAAAGCTCATTTTACCCTGCTCCCTACTTCGATGGGAGCCCTGCTGTTCCTTCCAGACGGTAAGTTGGCCTCTTGCCCAGCCCATATATCTCTTATGACAGGCTCCTTAAGGACCAAATCTAAGTGGAAGCCAAAAGAAATATATCTTACTAAGTGACACGAGGGTAACTTTCTGAGTCTGATTCTGAGCCCATTTTAACTGCTTTTGCATGGATACAACTCTGCTGGTTTTAACTGCATTAATCCAGATTTGTACTGATGCAAGCAGAGAGCCCCAGTGCCTTTGACACTGGTACAAAAACAAATTTCCAAAAATGCTGAAGCTGCAGCCAGTGACCCAGGCAGTATTTTAACAATTGCATTCACATCTGGCCTCTGGAAGATTTCTCAGTTGTTTGTCTGCCTCATTATTAGCAGAGCCAAACCTTGGGTAAGGGGGGAGCAGTCACGATCTCTTACACCTCATTATTGCTGAGAAAGTTATAGGAACAGCTGATACCAAACCCACTGACCACAGAATAATCTTCTGCAGCCTTGACTGAGCTTTGCACGAGGCTTTCAGGGCCGGACTGCCCCTGCTTCTGACACAGTTGCCACGAGAAGTGCACAGCTCTTCCAGGAGTCTGAGAAAGGCAGGGAAGGTCTTAGATGGGTGTAGTTGGTGGTGGGAGTAAATCAAACCATTCCAAAGGATGACAAAGCTTATGCCCCACTCTGTGGCCCTGCCATAGCATGGTTAGAGCCAATGCTGTTCTTTATTTTCTCCACAAAATATGAAAGTGGTCCTTGGTAAAGAGAAGGGCACCAGGGTGAACATTCAGCCCACCATGAGGTTTACCAGCACCTCCAAAGCTTGAACTGCTCAGCTGGAATATCTCAAGTTGGATTCGTAGAGAAAATATCCTCATGATGCACCTATTCTTTTTTGGCACTTCTTTTTCTTTTGTGCATTTCTTATTTCACAAGACACTTGGCTTTTCCTTCTCAAATACTCTCACCCTTAGGACTGGATTTTACTTCTGCCTGATCTAACACAGGTTTGCTCAGGGAAGCTGTGCTGTTACAACCTCCACCTCTGTTTGTGTGGGTTTGGGCTCACCAGTGGGTGCAATCTGTCTCTCATGGGCTGAATAGAACTGGGACAGCTGCAGCATCATTGGGCCCACAGTGCCAGTGACTGGCAAAATCCCATGGAAATCAATGGCACAATCCAAGGGCAAAACACAGAGAGTGGCTGATGTTGTATTGAGGGGGGACATAAAGGAAGCCTGATGCCACACACTGATGCCAGCATTACAAATCAGGTGTCAGGATGTCACCTCACTCCTCAACAATAGCCCGCACATCTCCTGGTGAATAAATCTTTCTTTGTGTCTGCTCTCCTTTTTATGTCCCCCCTGAGTTCCCAGTAGTGTTCATCCCTTCACTCTTGTTTTGGAAAGGCACCCTAACTGGAGTCCTCTCTTGCTGAGAGGAGAGATTGCAATTTAGCTGGTCTGTAACCGTCTGTTTCCATTCATTCCTGAGGTTTTCCAGCTGCCCACAAAAACAATGCACTGATACAGTCTGTGCAGACTTGAACCACGTCCAGAACAAAGGGTTAGGTGGCGCTGGGAGATTCTGGGAGTGTTCTTTGTCCTGGAAAATGGAGCAATACTGGCAGGACATGGTCAGAAAGGTGATGGTGAAGGAGCAATCTGCTGATACCCCAACTCACATGTGGCCCAGCACCAGGCTTTGGGCTCAAGCATCCAGCTCCTCACTGAGCAAGTGTCAAGAGTACCAAACTCAGGCATCTAAGCACTGGGAGGAAAAACAAACTGAATTCCAAGGGGGGGCTGATGCTGCACTTTCACAGATGTAGAGTAGACAGATTTCATCAGAAAGGTTGTAATATTTCATTTTTCAGTTAAACTCTCTCCATCTCCTTTTATCTTCCCTTCATTTTCACAAAGAGGCATAAAGTGAGTAATAAAAATTGCTAACAGCAGAACTTCATGATTTATACCACCAGATCTCAGGCAGAACTCCCTGTTGAGTTTGAGGGAATGGCCTGATTAAACATTGATGCCACAATATGGTCTGTCTTAGCAACAACACTCACAAGTGAAATTAATCGAGGGTATAAACCGTGACATTTAAAATGTCTGTTGGGTTAAACTTGACCAAAAAAAATAAAAATAATGGTTGTGCGTGACTCTGGAAAATAAAGGCAATTGCCGTGCCACTTTATGGAATATTGTGTGTGAATCACTGGAGCTATTACATCTTCTGCTGCCTTTTTCCTGGCCTCAAGAGGTTAACTCCTTCCCAGAGCCATTCACTGGGGGGGAAATAAGAACCACGTGCGTGTGCCACAGAGCTGTGTCTGGTCTGGGGATGCGGGTGATCCGGATTTTGTGTTGTTTGCCTGAGAGACCCACTGGAGAGAATAATGAGGGGGTTCAAAAGAGGAATATTCTTCCTGCCAGAAGTGGTCGTTTAACTGGGCCTTCACTTATTTGTTGAGGGAGATTACTCACAGGGTCACCTGGCAAAAATGACTGGAAGTTAGGAAAGAAAGGGCCTCCTGCCAACTATTTAAGAGAAAGAGAGAGAGAAATGGAGAAGAAACAGGAGAAAGAGCAGTGAGTTGGCTGCAGGGAAAGGGACATTTTGTGACTCAGAGAAGAAGCCAAGAATTAAGGCCGTAAAGGGAGAGAGAGAGAGGGCCCTGTGCTCCTTAGAGGGCTTGGTGCTACATTCTGGTGGCATTCAAGAATAAATCGGCACAGAGAAAAGTCACAGACACTTACACATGGCTTGTGATGCCCCAGCAGCAGAGGTGGAGCTCTGGGAAAGGGTGAACAAAAAGCACCAGAGTGCCCTGGAGCTCAGCCCTGGTTCTGGAGCTGTGGGGAAGCTGGGATCCCCCATTCCACCTCCAAAGAGGGACAAGGAGAGCCTGTGCTAGGAAACCAAGGCCAGGAGGCTCAGCCAAGTCACCCACGGGTTGTTAGTTGTCCACTGCTCCCAAAGGGGTGCTTTGGGAAGCTGTGTCTGAGATACCCCCATAAATCTCAGCCTGGGCTGTTGTCACACCAGTAGGGACCTTCTGGGGGTCTGAGGCAGGGTGGGCTCACACAGAATTTGCCCTTGATCATGCCAACAAAGGAAGCTGTCTCAAGGCAGCAGCAATTCACCCACTGAGAGCCAAGGACAAAGAAATACACAGACCCAGCGCAGCTCCCTGCTGCTCACACCACTTCAGCAAAACATCTGCTCACCCAGAATAAAATCCCTCCCCTGTTCTAAGCAGATCAGTTCCCCCTGAAATAGCAGTAGGAGCTGCTGCATCTGCTCACACCATGGCCAGGCTTCAGCCCCAGGAGGATGAGGCCTTGGTTCAATCAGGCCGAGCTGCCTGCTTTATCTTACACTCTCCTGTGAGTAACTTTTCTTATTACACCTCTTTACACAAGTGCCAAACCCCAAGCAGGCAGAAAAACACATCCAAAATGCAGAAGAATTATGGCAGAGGCTCCAGCATCACGGGGTTTTGGAAAGGTTATTCATTTAGCAAAGAAATGACTGTACAAATCAGACTCTCTGCCAGCATTTGTGTGATGATAATCATGCTGATTAAGTGTTTGAGCCTGGGATACACTGGGAAAGCCACTAGGACCTAGGAAATAACCATCCTCTGCTTTTGGAAGGCAGCTGAGGGCTCTTCCTGTTCTGCTGTGTGAGTGATCCATCTCCTCTCACAGATCTGTTCATTTTGGATGCAATTGCTCAAAATATGCATTACTTATGGTGATAGAGATATATTCTAAGGGGACCAGCAGTTGTGCTATTAACCCTTGGGTTCCCTGCTAGGCTGAGCAATGCAATGAGGGAAAGATTCAGAGCCCAGTTCTACAACTGACTTCAATTAAGTCAAATCAGTTGCATTAGCTAAGGTTATTAACTTAGGGAATATACTTTTCCTCTCTCCACTCTAAATTTGCTTTGGTGTCCATTACTCTTTGTTAATGACGAAGGTGATTTCTACTCTGGTTTTTATGTTGGTGAAGAAAAAGAGAAGCTGATTAGACAAATGGCCTTGACTCACTTCCAGCCTTAAATCTGACATACTGTTTTCATCTGATCAGCACTCTACAAGGGTGTCAGCAAATATCTGATGTTTAAGGCATGGAGATGGATTCTCAGGGAGCTGCAAAGGCACAGAAGTGACAGAAGAAAAGAATTAGGGCAGAGGAAATGCTATTTACCTCGGTCGGCTGTTCTGGGACTTTCCTCCACCCCTTCTCCAAGCATGAATTTCACAACTAAACCACTGAAAAGATAAAAACAATAGCTACTTTCCAGAGGCACTACTGAAATATGCAGCCTTGGAGCACTCGAACAGGAAGGGAAATGTGAAGAGTGACTTTTAACCATCTAGGAACATGTGCACGCTGTGGGCCAGCTATTCAGCTGCACTAAATTGGTGCAGTCATGCTAAATAAATGTGATTGAACTCTCTGGCTTGCTTGATGAGCCAGTTCTGCACCAGGCTCCTAAAGCAGCCGGTGTCCCTCTGGGACAGGCTGCAGGAGCCAAGGCACAGCTCTGGGCCTGCCCTAATTCCCACTAATTGCACTGAGTGCCTTCAGTGCTGGGTAATCACCCAGTGCTGCCGGGAAATCAGAGTGCACTGCTGCACCCAGCAGAAGGCAAGAACAGCAAAGGGCTGCCAGTGACAACTCCTGACGCAGTTTTGGGTCTTTCCCATACGAGCTAAAATGCTCTGCTGTGTCTTTCAAGGGGGGATTTGAACCTTAATGGAAAAATCACCAATTAGAACGTTTTTGTTATTGTTGTTGTTACTTTTATTCATACTGTTGTTATTCTGTCTTACTTGGGAGGTTGGGGAAGGAAAAACTCCTGAAATAAATCAGCACAAGCTTTGAGAAGCTGGTAACCTCTGTCCCCCCCGGAGCTTCCATCATCTTGACGGCAAGTTTGTGCTGAGCAGTCAAATACCAAATTAAAAGAAAAAGAAAAAGGAAAAAAAATAAACAAAGAACTAGAACAAGGGAAACTCTGTCTGATACTTCTTTCCAGGCAAAGAACCCTTTAATAGCAAACCATTAGACAAATCCCAGGCCTGGGGGGTTGTTACAGAAATTTTGGATTCCTACCAGAGTTATTTTTTATGTGTTTTCAAACCTGTATTGTCTAATGCAGCTGAAAAGAAGAATAATTCAGTATAAGCAGAAGTATTTCCAGTGTTGTGGAAGCCCCTGGTTCTGATGGGGTGTGCGATGTTTAATTGTCAAAGAAGATGACTATTAAATATAATTTATTAATAAGTTCTAAGAAGGGAAGTCTGAAACCTTTGAAAGGCTGATTGTCAACTCTATAGAGTGACCTGAACACAAATGATAAATTCCAGAAGTCAAAATGGTGTTTGCCTGGGGTTTTTCCTCTCTTTTTAGAAGGGAGAGGACAAATTAATCTGGCCCCAACCCTCAGTGAAAAAAAAGAGGCTCTATTATTTTCAGAAGAATCATTTCGAAGGGCAAGTCAATAACAGCAAGACTCACACAAAATAAAACCTTTGAAATCCTATTATTATTATTATTATTATTATTACTACTATTATTATTGGTTCATATGACTCAAATGTTATTGTTTTCTTCTTGCATTACCAGCCAAGAAAACCAAAGACAACCACACAAAGTTTTGCAAATCTCAGCAGTTTTGATTCCCACTTACATTTCTGGAGCAGCTGTTGCCCTCACAGAGTTTAGCAGGTCAGCTTTGTGTGTGGAGTGGCCCACACTGTGCTTTGTCTTCCTGAAAACTTGATTTAAGAGTAGATTTCTGTACAGCCTGCCCTGCAGAACTAAAGGAGGCTCACAATGTTGGGTGTATTTCTGTGTCAGACAGGGCTCAGTTGTGTGCAGGTGCCTTATGGATCCTGTATCTCTGGGTAAGGGACTGGTTTTAGTGGTGGCCACCTTCAGCAAAGCATGCAAGGAAGAGATTTGTCCCATGAACAGTCTTTTGCTATTTCTCTCTAAGCTCTTGGTTTCCAGCAGCACAAAAAAAACCAAAAAAAGCAAGGGTAAGGTCAGCTGAAACCACAGAGTTTTGCCCATCTATGAGTCAGGATCATTCACCCACCTCCTCAACACCACAATCACAGGGCAGACACGTCAAAGCTTAAAAGCATCTCTCCCAAAACATGAACAAACCTGTGCTGACCATGAGCCTTGCCTGCTGTGGTGTCTTGCAGGGAAGGAGTTGCACTGCTCACTTACCCCATCACAGATGATGAGCAGCACTGGTGGCCACCAATAAATACTTACATGAGAAAAGAGCTTAGTTTATGTCAGGCTAAACAAACTGAGTGGCAGCATACCAGAACGGCTGCAATGAGTTAACCAAGTATTTTTTAAATTGCATTTTTTTGCAGGGAATAGCAGGGACTGATTCTTCACCATCCCAAACTCCCTAGCAGGAGCACATGAAACCATTCTGACTGAGAGGCAGCATTCAGTGCTTTTTGGACTGTGTGAGTGCAGGTGCAAATGCCTACAGGACATGTGGATTTACTGCAATCCACTAGAGATCATCATATTCAAAGCAGGAATTTACATTAACAGTTTCTGTACGATTTCATGTTTACTTCACGGACAATTTGACTGAATACACTGGTACATTCCTCCATATGTTCGCACGCTTAAACCAGGACAGCTTGACTTGATTACAAACTGTCTCATTCTGAATCATGTAAAGATGGTCAGCTGCCCATGGAAAACCTGGTACACCATTTGCTCTTTCTGCAGTGCTCTCATTGCTCCATGGAAAATTAATATTTGTTTTATTTCTGTCCTTTTCCACTCTTTTCCATGTGTGTTTGGTTTCTGCCACAGCCACCAGTAAATGTGGGAACAGCTCAAATTGTGTGGGATGTTATTGCACCTCTTCTGCTGACTGAAGGGTGACTCTTGGAAGAATAAAGGCTACATGAGCCTCAACCACTGAAGGTTGATTTAACTGTGCTTAACCTCTCCAATAAACCAGATTATTTAAAATTAAAACCCCAAACAAATCGCTGTTTGCAATGTTGATGATGCTGACCAGATTACACAGATATTATCTGGTTCAGTTCTTGTTAAGTTTATCAGATTTACTCCTGGACAAGGGTTTGAGCCCATGGATAGTAAAAATTTCAAGGCCAAATGTGTTTTCACTCAAGTTAATTTTCCCTTGACTTCAATACAACATTGAAGAAAATGTGTAAAGAAAAGAAAGTGAAAACCAAACTAGATGAAGCATGAGAGCCAGAATATCTGTCAATGGTCCCAGGTATCGCAGAATCACAGAATGGGTGAGGTTGGAAGGAGTCACTGGAGCTCATCTGCTTCAACCTTCCTGCTCAAGCAGGGTCTCCTGGTGCACATTATTCAGGACTGTGTGCAAAGAGATTTTAAATATCTCCAGGGAAGGAGGCTCCCCAGCCTCTTATGCCAACCTCTTCCAGAGCCCAGTTACTCTGTTCTCTCTACATTTTTACCCTGCCATTGCTCAGGCTTTAACAATGACCAGGGCTCTCCTCCTGGTGCCAGACTTCAGAGAGACCTTTTGAAGTTCTTCATTTCCTTTCTGCACTCAGTCAAAGATGTCACTGTTGAGCCAGACTTCCTACTTAAAGAAGTAATAAAACAGCTCTAGCAGACACCAAGGAGTGGATTCATTTCTACCAGGTCCAGAGAGATGTCTCTGGAGGAGGAGAGAAAAAAGCACAGGAAGGTGTGAGTGTGGGGCAGCCTCAATAGCAGGATAACACCTCTTTGATTCCACAGGGAAGGTGGTGGCTGTGCAGCCCTTTTGCCTCTGTAAGCAGTGAAGAGAGATTGATTTGAACACAACAACATCACACATGCCAACAGTGCATCAATAGGCAGCTTCCTCCTTACCTTCACTATATGTACATGTGCCAAGTAGTATAGCAAGGCAAAAGCACTGCAGCTCCTCAGATATCTTCCAAGGATTCATTTGAAAGAGATATTCCATCACATTTGCACATTATCCAGCTACAAAGAAAGGACGTTCGTGTGTGCAGGCATTCTGGCAGGAGCTATTTGCTTTGGGGCCAGATGTAATTCAAAGTTATTCTGAATATTACACTGCAGCAGCTTAGCCAAGCACAGTAATGCTGATTATTATTAGGGTTTTCCTGGTTTTCCAGATGGAGCTGATTTCATTTGGTTCTCTCTCTTGTAATTAATAACTTGTCCCCCTTTTGTTCACTTTGAATCTTTGTTTCATCTTCAGCATTTTGTGGAACAGTTTCCAATTTCCTCAATCCAGTGCTTGCCTGCTCTGTTCCCCAGCAGAGCTCATTCAGCCATACAGTTTAATGATGTGCAGCTCAAAACTCTGCTGCACAATCTCACATCCACTTCACATTGAGCTGGCATTTCTGTCATTTATATTTTATACTCTATAAACTCACAAATCATTTCATACTAGAGCAATGTCAATAATCACTTTTTTTTTTTTTTTAGGGGAAAAAAGCACCAACAAGCCACCAGCGAGCATATGGGATCTGTACGTTCTGTCCTTTGAACAAGTGCAGATTTAGCAAGGAGGGGGAGGGAAAAGGAAGAGAACGAGAGCCACGTCCCCCCACTGCCAACGCAATGCATGTTCCTGCAGCATCACTGTTTGGATTGGGCCCGTGGCCACCCTACTTAGGCTTCAAATAAGCAAAAAATAGATGGAATTCAACTCCCTGATGCCAGTTTTTAGTGAGATTAGGCTTGTGCACATAGAGGAATTTTTTTAAATAGCCTTCACATGGATCAGCTTTTTGCATTGGGAGTGTGCTCATAAATGGGATATCAGATGTCAATAAATGATGAATGTTTACTCTGTAGGCATATTACAGACTTGTGTAAAATGTGCTATAGGTAGCTGAACACTCGCTGGTTACAAACAGGGTTCCACACAGCAGCACAGATTAACCAGACTGTGTTTTTTGTGCTTTTAACTCCTAGCACAAGGCATGGCTCAGCCCAGGACTGGGATCCTAAGTATACTCCCACAATTTAAGCAGCAAATATTAATCTACTAGAGCATATAAACAAATAATTAGTTTGAAGTGTATAGATGAAGTGGGCTTGCACAGAGTGGCTGGATGCTGGAGTCAGCCTGTACAGCTGTGCGTACGTGCACAGTCCCACGCTCCCACTGAGGACGGGCAGGGATGTCAGGATGGGTCCCTCTAAAGCTGCTCTGCATGCAGGGGAGTTCAACCACTGACCACTGGGAGCCACAGGGCAGAGTGTCTGTGATGTCCCAGCTCTGACCCCAACACCAGTGGGACAGTCACCTCCCCTGGCTGTGTGCACTGAGTGTTGACAAACCCAGATGTGGGGGTGTCTGGGCTTATGCTCTTCCTCCCAGGGGAATGTGGGTGGATGGTTGTTCTCTGTTTTCTTTTCTTTTGTCCCCCAAATACTTGGAGCATCTGGGACTCCAGTTATTGCATATTTTAAAGCCTTTGTTTCTTTATGCTTCATGCTGCACTGTGACATTGAATGTGTTTCAGATGAATGAAAAGCCTCCTTTAAAGCTCATCACAATTCGCTGCTTGTCTTTCTCTGGGACCATTTTGGGGTTTTTTTTTAACAGATTAATGTCCAGGAGGTCACAACAGAGAGCACTGCATATGACTGAATATTAACTTTTAATAGAGTGCATTTTGCTCAGGAGCCGATTACAGCCTTCATGAGGCAAGAGCAATGCTAATCCTGGAAGGACTCCTAAAATCTTTCATAAGCTGCATCTAATTAAAAGAAAATGAAATACGCAAGAGTTGATGCACGAGTTGTACATTTGTGCATCCCACTCAATGAATGAATCATTTCCCTGCCTTCTCTGACACAGAAATACCTTGCAACCCATTAAAGATCTTAAATATTTTTACAGCTCTAATGGACCATGTCACCACAAGCCACCCAGAACATGGCCACTGAAGTCCAGAGCTGAGCTGATGTAAGTGCTGCTGTGATGATTTTCATGGAGGATACATCCAGACTGTCTACAAGAGGACACAACTGTCTGTATCACTGCTAAGGCAGACCAAACTGCCTTAACCCAAACTGCTGTTAAATTCACAAGGTGGAATTTTTTTTGCATTTCCATACCCCCTCATAACACATATCCAGCATGTGTGCAGCTGGGGCAAATCTCAATGGATGCAACTCTACCAACAGTGTCACTTCATCATGGGAAGGGCGCATATCCTCACTTAGGCCCAGTTGTTACCAATCACCCCAGTCCTGGTACTGGTGGAGAGCCACAGGGAGCCAGGATGCAGGTGGCTGAGTGTGAGTTGGTGGAATGGCAGGCAGGTTCAGTGCCAGGCTGGGATGCAGCAGGGACTCAGCAGCCCCTGGCACAGAGCACAGCCCTGCTCCTCCCCATCGCTCAGGGAAGGGCAGATTCCCAGGGCAGACCTGCAAAGCAGAGCAGCCCTGAGGGCACACACACCTCATGCTCCAGCCTGCTGGGGAGCTGTCAGCCTCACTCATGTCCCTTCAGAGGGCTGGGGCTGGGGTTAGATCAGCAGCCTTCCCACTGGATTAGCACAGAGCTTTGCAGCTCTGCCGGCACCATGCCTGTCAGGATCTATCAGACAGCCAAGGCTTAACAGCTAATAGAGTAACAGAGTGAAGAGAATGAAATTACCCCTTTCTGAAATAGCCAGAAACACCCTAGCTAATGCTGAACACAGATTATGATTTTACAGAAGGGAGGCTGCTGCACTGTTGGGGCTGCATGCCTGGGGAAGCCCAGGCTGCCCTTTAGCCATGGACAGTCCATACGTGAAGGGGCAGAGTGGTTCCCATCCCAATTGCCAACCATGGAATGGGATTTGGGGGCACTGAAACAATGGACCAGGAGCACTGAAGGGGCAGAAAGATGGGAAGAGGGTTGTGAAATAAATGACAGTGCAGTGGCTGTTATCCCCTGCTGTTGATCCCTCAAAATGTTGTTGTCATGAAGGGCTGGGAACAAAAAGAAGGTTGCTCAGGTTTTGTGTCTTCAGGCTTGGGGTTTTTTTAATATATATTTTTAATGGGTGCTGATCTAAAGTTAAACTAACTCAGGATGAATGGTGGCTTTCACCTTTTTATCAAGACCAGCATGTCATGCTCAGACAGACCTCACAAGTCACCCAGCTCCTGCTATGATCCTCACACGTGTCCTCACATGGCTCCCGGTGGCTCAGAGTCTGTGCTCCCCACCCATGTGTGCATCCACGTGGCCCCTCCAGGCACCAGGAGTCAGCTGGGGCCATCACACGGTGGCCCTGGTCAGGGCAGAGGGAACATGTGCCAGACCACAACCACAAGGGTGGGCATGCTCCTAGATCTGCGTGTCACCACCAGTTCTGGCCCATCCTCATAAACCACTGAAGAATAAGAAAGCAAACTCACAGCTTGATGTAAATCAAGCTTAGAAAGTTTACGAGCCTCTTCTTTCACGAACTTATGTTAGTTATATATTAAAAAAAACCTGCTTGGAGCCAACAGCTGGTGTTTAACAATTTATTCTGGGGGTCAGTGGGTGGGGAGGAGGGCGATGCTCAGTCTCAGCAGGCCATGGCTGGCAGGGGGGAAACCCAGCTAGAAGTAGTTGACGACTCTGCGGATGGACTGGACGCTGGCGCTGCGTGCCTGCCACTCGCTGAAGCTGCCGAACTCGCCGCGCTCCACCACGTACATGCGGCCCCGGTAGTTGGGCTCCTCATACAGCACCCACCTGGGCACAAAGGGGGGGTCACCTGGGCCCAGCACCCTGATCCTGCACAGGGGCCGCTCCAGGGGACTGCATTTGGGCACTGCTGGACTGCAAACCACAGGGCCGGACTCCCAGTCCCACCCCGCACATGGAAATGCTCCTGGTGGAGTTCACTGTGGGCACTTCCCTCCACTCCCCCCAGTGTGGCCTGGCAAACACCCAAAGCCAAACTGGACCTTGCCTTTGGAAGATGTGTTGGGTTACACCAGCAATAAAACCTGGGCCCAAGGGCTCCCTGCTTCACATTCACATGAGCGTCACCATGTGCAACAGAAACAATTTAATAGCATTTGGCAGAGCTAAAGAAGGACATGAGTCCCCTCAGCCCCTGCATAAACCCCCTTTTAAGGGGCTGTCCCTTTTTAGGGACTATAAGGAGAAACATGAAATGCTTGATGGATATTTTGCCTCTTTGAACTCATTCATTAACTATAATGGGAACCATATTTAGTAATTTCTCTCTTTGTTAATAATTCCTAATGGCGTCTTTGATGCTTTCCAACAGAGAGCAGGGCTTGGCTTGGTTATCTTTATCTCTACATCCAGAATTAATGACAATTTTCCCTTGGAATGCAGTCAGATGGATACAACATTCAATAACCTTGGTGACTTTTGCATGCCTAACTTCTTCACCTGGCTTGGCTACATCGTTCTCTATCACCCTGCTTGTGTCATGTCTTTCTCCATTTGAAGGTCAAGTCAGGAGCAATTCTGATGCTCAAGAAGGACAATTTTGCTGCTTTTCTCCACTTCACATGCTCTTTCTGTGGCCACAAATGTTACCCCTGTCCTCTATGTGAGTCTGTCATGCTTCTTAACCAAATTTTGCCATTGCTCTGACAGTTTTACTGTCAGGTTACCACCCTGACATTACTGAGCTGTTCATCTCTGCCTCTTTCCTCTTTTCCCCACATTTTTAAAGATTTTATGAGTATCTCAGCTGCTTTTCCCGTTTATGTGCTCAACAATGACAGCAAGGCAGAAATGCAATCCTCCAAATAATTTGGTTTCTGTGGTCTGTCTTTGCAGGAATTCAGCTGGGACGCTGGGGTTGGGACCTGCTGAGTGTGGGATTTCCAGGGAGAAACTTCTTCAAGGACTGGAGGGGTAAAAGACTGCTGGGCCTTAAGGGTCAGACAACAGCTGGTGAACTCAGATCTGTCTAACCCAAAGCAAAAAAGCTGGAGGCTTTGGAAAAAATGTTTATATAAATAATACCCACGGGCATTATTTAAAAAACAAAACAAGAAAAGTTTGGGGTATTTACCCAAGGCACCTTACAGGTTCTTTGACATATTTGTTTTGTGTTTCTGAGAGGACATGGGGTGGGACTGTGGTGGTCCCTTCTCCCAGATCCTGTGCAGGACCAGCATGTGGATACAGCATGGAATATTGTGCCTTGGTTTTGTGAAAGAGCATCCTGCAGTATCAGAGCCCTGTGCTGACACGTGGTTCCTGCAAACAAACAACCTCCTTCTCTGGCACTTGTTGCAGCCAGTTTATATCCAAACTGGAATTACAAAATCATCCTCAGCCTTTTGCTTTGGTACTCCCTTTGCAGCACGTGGGGAAGGCTGCCCACTGCTCACCTGTGAGTGTAGTGTGCCCCCACCACATATCCCAGTGTGCAGTGACAGAAAGTGTCCTCAGCTTAGTTAACAACAATTTATAAAATTTTCCTCTTTCTTTTTAGCTCTTCTGCTCCAGGACGTGTTTCAACAACAGGTGGGGAACAGAGCAGGGGGAAGAGCAGCCCCTCACTGTCTGGTCTTTCCCAAGATTTCTGTCCAAACACATGGTTGGTGTGTCTGCCCCATTACCTGGAGGGAATGGGACAGGCTTTGGTGCAGAGAGAAGCAGTGAGTGACCTGGTGTGGTGATAAGAACCCCCACTGACTTGTCCCTCTGCTTAAGGGAAGGCTGAAAAAACCCAAAAAGCAAAGGAATAAAAGGAATAGCAGAAAGATGGGAGTGAAGTGTGCTGGCAGTGCAAGGTGATGAGTGAAGGACTGTATGGCTTACTTAGCTCTCCCTTTATTGCCTGAAATTTACGTTCTCTGAGACCATCAGTGAGAGGGGAAATCAAGTCAGTCAGGAGCCCAGAAAAAAATAAAAAAAGAGATGATCTTGTCCTCAAGCCCAGCATGGGAGAGCTGATCCAGGCACATAGCACACAGCCCTCCAACAGCTCAGTGCTGTGTTTCATTAGCACATCATCCCAGCGGACACGGGAATAAAATGCTCATGGAACCAACTCAAACTCTATAAGCCAACACTGGCTGCTCAAACTGAAAAACGAGGAGGGGAATGCTGTAGCATCAGCCTGAACCAAGCAGGAGGCTTTCAGAGGAGCTCAAAGTCACTTATTCTCCATGCAGGACTTGAGCAGTGCCATGGGCAGGTATCACCTTTGTTGAGAAATATGTGATGTTCATTGGGCAGCAGCATTTGGGTATGTGTTCTGCTTTGTATTTCATAATCTGACTGCAGAACACTCGTGAATGGTTCAGCAGAATAAATGGTTGGTCTGATTCCTTCAAGTTATTCCACTGTAGTGTGAAAAGCTCTTTTTGGGGTCTTCTGTGGGCCACAAACAAATTCAGCTTTTTAAAATTGCCATTTCTAGGCTGTCCTCAGTGGAGTGGCTGAGGCACAAAGGAGGACAAGAACCTCACATCTTCATCTGAAATCAGATGATCCCATATGTGATACTGGAGCTCACCACAAACCTGCAGCAGCTTCTGAGGAGGCGGTGACACCTCAAAACTGCTCCAAAATAGCAATTCATTGCAGTGTGCCTTAAACAGCTTTGCCATCACCCTTCTGGCTGTGGGGACAGCAATTGCCTGCCCCAGAAAGGCAGCAGGGAAGGTGCTGGCCCCCTCAGGCTCACCATGCACCGTGCCAAAGGCTGGTGTTTGTCTCCATTGCCATGTTTCCAGATGATCCATCATCGCTTCCCGCGGGCACAGCCACCTCCACAAAGCGCAGGCAGCAACTTTTTATCAGCACATGACACCATCCATGGGTTTTGAAATGGAAACAAATATTTCTGTATCCAACAGATGTCATGTTGTGGGAATTGAGGGTGAAAATCACAGAGGGAGACTGTGGCTGAAACTGCCTTTGTCTCCACTGACCCCATCTCCTCTGCTCCCCAGACATCCAAAGATGAGTCCTGGGAGAGATTTGCCAGGTTATCCCCAGCACTATCTGCAGCTGCAGCATCTCTGGAGGCACCTGGGTTTAGAAGATCCATCCAAAGGAGAAAAGTGGTGCTATAGGGTCCCTTTCTCTCCCTGCTCTCACCTCACTGCAGTGATGCTCATCTTTCCCTCCATCCTCCTGCAGCCCAGGACAACAGGTCCCACAGTATTGTCCTGCCTTTAATTGCCTTTACAGACCTTTCCAAGCATGTCCAACACTGCTCTTCCCAGGATCTGAATGGAATGCTACAAACCTCAGCGAGTTTCCTCACCATGCTCCTCTCCATGCTTTATTTTTTTCTATTTTTCTCACTGCTCATGGACATTGAGAAGTCCTGTAATGTTAACACAAACAATCCAGACTCTCATGTGAGGGAGTGCAAGCCTTGTGCCTTTTCTGTATTTTGAGGGGGAAAATCAATCTGAAAAATTCAAGTGCTTGAAAGTTTCTGGGCAGCTTCCCAATTTCCCGAGCTCCAGGCTCTGCTGCAGGGACCCAAGCACTAAATTGGCCCTGAAGCTCTTGCCAGAGTACTCAGAGGCTCCCTTGTGGCTTTTGGTGTTGGTACTCAAATGCTCAGCACTAACAGGGTCCCTGGTGGGCTCCAGACATTTCTTCCCACCAGGAGTGGGTAGCTCTGCTCCTTAATGAGCTGCCATTGCCTAATTGGATTTTTGGAAGAGGAGAGGCCTTGGCTGGATTAGAAAGGCTCCTGCAGGACACTTGCTGCTGTCAGGATATCTTGATGGCAATAACCTTTCCCTATTCTTAGGGGAAAAAATGGACACAAAGGGTCCAGCATCTCTCACCAGATGTCTGTGAGCTGCACACATCCAGGACAGGTGAAGAACAAGGAATAAGCGCTCCCTCCTCTGCCCCAGGGCCTCCCTCCAGCCTCCCTCTGCCTGGCTCTGGGAAGGTGTTGTGGCATTCCCCAGCCCTCAGCAGGCTTGCAGTGAAAACACAATTGTCAGACAGAGAAAAGGGGAGACAGACAGAGAACAGCCGGTCTGACAAGAAGAGAAAAAACACAAAAAGGACCAACACCATGAGAAAATACAAACTGTCACCAAATATCACGGAAAAGGCAAAACTGACATCCTGCCCAGGCCTCCAGGAACATCTGCAGGGGCAGGAGGGTGGGGCTGAGCCTCAGCCTGGGCATCACCACCACGGTCAGCCCTGTCTTTCAGAGGCAGGATTTAATGCAAAGGAGAGGAGTTGCTGCCTTGGTTTTGCCATCACAGGAAAAGGTGTGGTGAGGGAACTTGCAAAGCAAAAGCCCTGACCTGCATCACCTGGAGCTGTTCATCCAACCTCCCTGAGAGCTTCAGCATGGGTGGAAAGGGGTGGAAAGGAAGGAAAGGAAGGAAAGGAAGGAAAGGAAGGAAAGGAAGATGGTTTTAGGCTTCTCATTTCATACACCTTAAAAAGGTGTCCCAGAGTTCCTGTAACTCGTGCTCAGCTGCCACCCTCCAGAAGTCACACTGCTTTGAAGCAGAGGGCAGGCACCAACATTCACCTTTAACCAAAGGCTTAACAAACATTTTAGGCTTTCTCCAAATGCCCCCAGCACTGGGAGGGTTTTCCATGAGGGAGAGATGTCTGCAGCCCCTGCAGTGCCCGGGGCAGCAGTGGCAGTGGCTGGTGTGGAGTTACTTACGCGCCGTCGCCGTACACTTTGAGGGCATTGATGCAGGTCTTGTCCCAGCCCTGTCCCTGCAGGAAGGAGCAATCCTCTGTCAGCTCCAGGCTGGGACCCCTAAAATGGCTCCCCTCAAATATTTCGATCCTGTAGTGCTCGCCGTGCTGGGGACAAAGGGATTGGAGTCAACAGCAACACCAAAACAGCACAACAAATCATTCCTCTGGCATTTATCAGACAGAGAGGGAGACAGAAGGGTGCTTTGGAAAGGGAATGTGAAGATCCATCCAAGACAACTGGTGCCAGCCTGAACAGAGCTCACACAAACTCGTGCTGCCTCCCAGCACACCAACCATGAAAGCAGCCAAAAACCCCTCAAACCTGTGCCCAGCTGCTCCTTCCTGTGCTGCTGCACCTTCCTGTGCTGCTGTGCCCATGCTAACACATCCTGGGGTGCCAGTGCTCAGGCACACAGAGCCCTTGTCCATCTGCAGATCCCCCCCACCAGCCCAAAGCCCCTACATCCCAAATGCAGCATCAGCTGCAGCCCCAACGCTCTGCACACCCAAACAGGAAAAAAGAAACATATCCCCAGTGTACAAAGATGTTGGATTATTCCCCTAAACTAACTTGTATTGCCTCCAGTTTCATGCATAGCTGCTGTTCCTCATGAGAGGAAAATAAAAACAGGGGGGAGAAAAGGAAACTTCCCCAGCATCATCGTTGCTGCGCGAGCCCTCGATGGTCATGTGTCACAAATGACTCTGGGGACATCTCTGCAGCCTGTGGCAGAGCTATGTGGGACAGAGCAACTCAAAGGATATTTTTAAGCCAAATTCAAAGAATACCTAAAGGCATTTTTCAAATAAACAGCGTCAGCACACAAGAAGCTGGGCTGCCATGCCAAACCCTCAGCAGGCAGGCAGACACCGGGCCTGAGCAAACATTCCTCAGGGAATCTGCACTGCACAAACCCCTCCAGGCCCTCTCTGGCATCTCACAGGAACATCTTGGGCCAGGAAAGGAGGAGCACATCCTTGTGCTGGCCAAGGTCCAGGGCCTGGGCCAGAGCATCCTCCACGTATGGATCATGGAGGTGCTTTGGGAATGATGTTACAGACCTGAAACAGACCTGCTGCTGTGCCAAAAGCAGTTTCAGGGCCAGTGAGAAATCCCAGCAGCTCCAGCTGGGCTCATCATTGCCGCAGAGGCCCTCAGTGGTACGAGAATCAATGTGAAGACCCAACCCATACTCATTTCTCTTTGCTACCTTTTAATCTTCCCATTTAAAACCTTCCTCTGGACAGTGCTTTTAAAAGCTTGATAAGGGAAGGGAAAATAATGGGTTTAGTTTAGGATTACCAGGGTTGGAGGGTGGTTGGCAACAGCAGAGAATTCAGCTAAAATTTGCTAGGAGCAGCCCTATGGCCTGGTTAGGAAGCCCTTGGGCTGCCCTCTCCCCCTTTGGGTGCGTGGGGAGATGGAGCAGTTGCAGCTCAAACTTGCCTTGGGCAATGAATCTCCTTCTGGATTTCCCCATGAATATCTCACAGCAGCTTACATTAAAAGGAAAAGCACATGGTACCAGCAGGACCTTGCCATCTCATCTGGAAAACCACATGAATATCTCATCCCCTTAAAGGCACTGCGTTTCACTGTGAGAGGAAGAAGATGCATCTTCCTCCTGTCTGAGGACACAGGAAACTGTCTCGGCTTTGTGTCCTGCTGTTTTGGGAAGATAAACAAAACTCTACAACTTTTGTGAAAGTTGTAAAGCTGGAGTGTTTATTACAGCACTGGATGCATGTGGGAATCGTTCTCTTAAAATGACAGGTGTACTTCTGGGAACATCAGGTCTCTTTTTATCCCCCTCTCAAATACATATGCATACAAATTCACAATAGGTTCATACATATTCATTTTTATGAATTTCATGTGATATCTGCTGCTAGTTCTTTATCAGAAAGAATTCTTAGGTCAGGCTGACCTGCTCTCACAGCAGTCTCTGTCCCTCTGTCACTCTCTGTCTCCCCTCCCCTTATCTCTGTCTTTCTCTGAAGCAGTTTCTCTGAGCCCAGGGTTTTTGCAGCCAGACTACACAGCAAGCTGCATACTTAACTCAAAGATGTACATTCTACTTAAATCAAAATGGATTTCTACTTTGGAAAATTTCTACTTTGCCTCACTGCACAGACTGCTCTGAATGGGGACAAACCCAGGAAACTCCTTCCCGCTCAATGGGACACCCTATTCCTAAAGAACACACATTTTTATGGCACTTATTCACGTGGCTGCAGTGACCAGGATAAACTAAACCCAGAGGTGCTCCAGCTGGGAGAGCCAACAGCAGCAGATGCCACTCACCATGCCGATGGGGCGGCAGGAGCCCAGGTGGTCGCTGCGCCCGTTCCAGCGGTAGAAGTCGGGATATTCTCCATGCTCCAGAATGTACTGCTGCCCTCGGAAGTCGGGGTGGTCAAAGCAGACCCAAGCCCCGCTCTGGACACAGATGGAGTTGACCCTGTTGAGGAAACCTTGGTCCTGGAAGCTGTTGCAGCTGCCACAGACGTCCAGCTTCCTGCCCGTGAAGCATCTGCCTTCGTAGAAAGTGATCTGGGGGGAGGAGGAGAAAGGGCCCAGACTGAGGAGCAGGGACACAGCCGGATTCCCATTCCAAGCAGATGGGAATCTCTTGCAGATGCATCATTTCAGGGTGGTTTGGGTTATTTTAGCTGCTTTCCAGCAAAAGCATCACTGGCATTTTTTCCTAAGCAGCGTATTTGTTTTTCTGGGAAGGCAGCGCGTCCCGCATTTATGACACTTCTCGCCGCCTCGTGCTCACTCACACATATTTCCAGCAGGAATGTTTAAACAGGAAATTCAGCTCCCGAAACGCAGCTCCTTCTGCCACACCCTCCCCATCCCTGCTACCAGATTTGCTCCCGGGATCACCACTCACACCACTGCTGGCTCTGTTATCCTCATCCTCATCCTCATCCTCCACCCGGAGGATGCTCCAGCCCCAGGCTGAAAGGGAAGGGTCGGGTCGTTACTTACTTTTCCTGAGTATTGGGACATTTTCTGCTGGCTGCTATCCCAGAGCAAGAGCGGGAGCCAGCAGAGCTGCGATGGACAGACCATTGGACAGGGCGCTATATAGGGGCGGCCGGGGGGGGGCCGGACGGGGCCGGCCCGGCGGGGGCTCTGTAACAAAGCCGCGGGAACCGGGGCTTTGCCCGTCCTGCTTCGTAGGCAGAACCGCCGGTAACGGGGCTGCTGAGTCCGGACTTTTGATTTTGGGCAGATGATCTGACAAAAGATTTGCTTGGCAGGGCTTTGGTCGATTAGCAGCGCACATTTACTGCTCCTTTTTGGAGGACTTCTTTTTTTTTTTAAACACTTTTTTCATCTTTATTTCTATTTCGTGTTTACTTCCCCCTCTGTTTTCCCCTATTTTTTCTTTTTTTTTTTCCCTGTCCTTTTTCCTCACCAGCATCTCTAAGCATGGCACATCATTTCTCTATGTCAGAGAAATGGTTTGCTTTTTCCCAGCTTCTTCCCACCTCCTGCAGTGTGGCAGCCAAGAGAGGGTGCCCTTGAAGACTCCCCACCAACAAACATTGCACTCCATCTGTCAAACCAGTGGTTTCTCATTCAACCTTTGAACCCATCTAAATGGCACCTCCAAAATCCAAGGACCTGATCCCCTCCAAAGCACAGAGGTTGGGCTCCCAAACCCACTGATGTTACTCACAAGCATCGTTCTCAGGAATGTTTTGATCTTCCAGCACTGAAGCCCTGACTCACAGCTGTAAGTCAGGATTAGAGGAACTTTTGGACCATAAATTTACCCTATTAAAGTAACTTACATTGCAGCTATATGGGACCATAAAGTCCTCATCTGTGTTATAAGGATATCCAGAGATTTTAACTGTGATATTCCCAGGACAAACAGCAAAGGAAGCTCCCAGCCCATAAATCCCATCAGTTCATACTAATGAGCCAGGCTAGGAAGAGGTAAAGGCAGATGTGTGGGGGTGGCCCGTGGAGCAGCATGCAGAGATGTACCAAGGGGCCACATTAAAAGGAGATTTGTGCTTTTATGCTTTTTAATAGCTCTGCAAGAGACTTCACACACAGCTCCAGCTCACTGAATCCTCCTCCTCACTCACTGGCCCTCCATCACCTCCCCTTGCTGCTGCCTCCCTCCCTGGACCATCAGGCACATGTTTCAAATCAAACCCTGAAACCTCCTTTCTTGGCAGGCTGCTCCCATCCTCAGGTGTGCCAGCAGCCCCACTCTGCTGCTTTGGCTCACTGCTTCATCTCGAGATTAAAGACTGCTTCAGCAGAAGGGATGTCATTATTAGGGCTCAAACGTGTGCCACCCTCTCAATTAAGATGTAAAAGTTAATGAGCACGTGCGCAGACACACGTAGGCTGAGCTGGAGGATGTCACTGACTGGGATGAAGGAGAGAGGTGGCACTTTGTGCTGGGAGAGGAAACACATCCTCCAGCTGATGCAGGCAAACCTGCAGGAACACGGCTCTCACGTGTGTGTTGTGCTGTGAGGCAGGAAACAATGAAAAATAAAAATATAAAAAAAGAAAAATAAAAAATTTTAAAAAAAACCTGCCCAAAACCTCTTTGAAACACCAGTGCTAATTTTAAGGCGTTAGATTAATCACCAGATGGTGCAGGGAAAAGTAACAGCAGAAAAGTCCCACTTGGGAGAGCTGCAGCCAAGACAGGGGGCATCAGTGGTGTTCCCAAAAACGCAAAAACCCAAAACCAGCCACTCCCTGTGGCAGTCAGTGCCCTGGGAGGGAAGGAGAAGTGTCCCTCTTCTGAGCCATGGCTGGGAGCACAAGGACAATGGGGTGGCACCATTGCTGGCTTTGGGACCCAACTCTCCACCCTTTGGGGTCACAGCTCAGGCTCTCTGCATTGGCCATGAGCTGTTGGTGCCTGGAGGGGAAAACCCATGGCATCCATGGCAAACCGCCCCAAAGCACCCAGGAAAGCAAACTCTGCCTCAGGAGATTTTTATGGAACCACAAAAGCCTGGTTTCCTCTGGCTCTGTCTCATGAGGGGATTTTCCTGTTTCTCTCAAGATGCGACATTTAATTCCATGCGCAACAGCTTGATGAATCTGAGACTTGTGCCCAGCTGTCAGATTTCTTAGAAATTGTCCAACAGGTTCAAAAGCTATTTCAGGAGAGATGGAAAGAGGTTGTGGCAATTTTATCCTCATTTCTTTGACAAACCATGTTAAAGATATGAAATAAGAAAGGACCCATCTCTAGAAAAAAGCAAAATGATGGGGAAAAAAGAATATGGAAGAATGACAAATAATAATTCCTGGACAAAGCCCCTTAACTCCTTGCCAAAGATGGAAAGGCTGCCAATGGAAGAGAGAAAAGAGCAGCCTGAGGAGCCTGTGGCCATAACAGCATTTCAGGCAAGGGATGCTGGGGCTGCCTCACCTCCTGCTCGTGCCCAGGTCCATCTGAACATGAGCCCCACAGCAAAAGGGTTTTGGGCAGATTTCCTCCACTGTGGCTGCTTAAAGGATGAAACACTGGAAATGAACTTATAAGTTTGAGTATTTGGCTTCAACAGCCAGAACCCAAAAATCTGAGATTCTTCTGTGGGTTTGGTTTAGAGGAAGGAATTGGGTTTGATGTCCACAAGGGCAGCTCCAGGCCTTTGCTGCCACAAGGCTGAGGAGTGAAGTGGTGAGAGACAATTTGCTCTCCAAATTGCCCAGGCCAGAGCCAGGGGAGCTGAGCAGGGTGTGCCTCCTGGAGGTGAATCTTTGGGAGTGACCTCACTTACGTGAATGGAACATTCCCTGTCAGAGGATGAGCATTCTGCTCACAGGTTCCTCCTACAGCTGGCACAGCCCCACACAAATCACCAGCAATGGAGCAGCAGCCAAGGAATTGCTCCACATCCTCTGAAAGGGCCACTTCAGCTTCTGGAGGAGCCTGGAATATTTACAAAGCAGTATTAAGACCTGGCATGGAAAATCCCTAGCTCAGGGCTTTCAAAACACCATCTTGCTTTGAAAAGCTCATAGATTTTTCACATACCTCAGTAGGAGATACTTTGAGCTCATTAAATGTGAAACAACCATGAGTCTTGCTCCTTCTCACTGAAAAACTTTTGCCTTGCTGGGAATAATGAATACATCCTGTGGGACTCCTCAGAACAGCAACAGACCTGAGTGAGAAACCATCTCTTGACTCAGAGTGGAGTTTCTGTGTGAAATACACACTGCCTGTCAAAGGCTGGCTCTCCTCAGCCCAGTCCCAATTTCTGCTGGTGATGAACTAGCCCCTGTACCTGAGAGCAGCACGTGCTGCCTCCCAGGGCTGCCAGGGGCCTGGGCACACTGACTGCAGAACATCTCTGCAAAACATTCACCCACACCCTCACTGGCAGAACACATCACTGCTGCTGGAAATGGGAATCAGCTCCCAGGCAATGGTTTGGGGTTCAATGTGTTGCCCTCAGCATGGAAGCACTACAACATAAAAATCTCAGGAATATCTCTTTCTACCAAGGGTGGTCATCTCACACCCTGACCCACCCCATGTCAGCAACACCTCATGTTGCCTATGTGGGGTAAGGACTCCAAATAACTTCACACTCAGCAAATCCTGCTACAAAATGATGGATCTGGCCAGATTCCTACTAGAAAAACAGCTTCTTACCTTGGAGAGGAGACCTGCTGGTCAGGTTTAGCCAGCTGCAGTCTTGTTTTCAGTAATATTCTGTCCAGGGATCATCACACTCCTCAGCATCTGACTGAGATGGGCCCTGGGTTTCACTTTGGAAAGCATCAGAAAGCCTGGGGGGTGAAATCCTTTCAGTTTTCACTGTGTTTCAAAAAAGTAAAAGTTCCAGTAGGGAAACAGGATATCCAAGGAAAAGTTGGATGCTAAGGACACCCATCACCCACACCAGTTTAGCCACATTTCGGCATACTCCCAATAGCTGAAGGGATCTGTGCAAAGGTTTTCACTCCCCCTCCCCAATTTTTGAAGGGGAGCAATGCTGACTTTTTAGATGAAGTTGTGAAGATTACCCAGTATTAGCAAAAGGCTCTGAAGATGAGCAGTCCTGATTACATAAGGGCTAATTAGAAGCTGTTGATTTCTCCTTCTGGAGAGGCTCAGCAGTGTTAATTAGCAGAGTAAGCCCAGCAAGCCTGGGCACATCACATCATCAGCACCTGCACCACGCTCACACAGCACCTGGAACATCTGCACCTCGTCCAGATACAACAGCAGAGCTTCTGCAGTTGAACAGGAACAATGGGAACACTTTTCCAGCTTTTTTCTTCTCCAGCATGGACCCACCAACCTCTACAGAAGCTGGGAAGAAGCACTACAGACCCATAGACGACTCCCCTGTCATGGAGTTAACCAGGCAGGAATAAACTTCATTAGGCATGGAAACATCAGGAAAAAGAAAGCTCCATTTAGCACCTGCAGTCCATCCTGCCCTGCTGAGCTCACCTGCCCCACTGCCCTGCTCACCCTCAGCATTTGCAGGCTGGGAGATGGGCAGCCCCAGCCCTGGCTCTCAGGATTATTCACACAGCAAAGCCAGGAGCTGGACAGGGGCACAAGCAAGGCAGGAGTCACTTCCAAACCAGGGCATTTTAAATCCACAAAAGTCAGTGCTAACTTAACATGACTTAAGAGTAGTCAATATTCACATAACCACAGAATGGCTGGGGTCAGCAGGGACCCCTGGAGGACCCCTGGCCCAAGCCTTGTTCAAACAGGGTCACCCAGAGCTGGTGGCTTGGGACCATCTCCCAGGGGCTTTTGAGTATGTCCAAGGTGGGAACTGGTGGACTGTGTTCAACCTCACATGAAAAAATTCTGCTCATTTCCTCAACAGGAAAAGGATCTTTGCACTTTCACCTTTGCAAATGATCATCCCTTAATAAAGTTATTAAGTCTACTTAATTCTTTTCCTAGCCTGGATCAGAGAACTTTAACAAGGCTGTAAAAATTCATCAACTCCAGGAAAGCAGCAGTTTGCTACAAAGCAGGATTTTGTTTCTGTACATAACAGGACTTCCCCAATTGCCCATCCCCACCTTCAGGGCTCTCAGGGTGAAGAACCCAACCTGTGCCAGCTCAGGAAGCACAAGGCTGCCCCAGCCTCTGTTAGACTCCAGCTGCTGAAGGTGCCACCTTGAGAAACCAAGTGAAATTTGTACAGCCAAGGATGGGGAGGAATTCACTGATCACACTTGACTACACATTTCAGCAGAACTGCAAGACTATTGCACATGGCTGGTCTTTAGATCTTATTAGCAGAGAAAGGCTTGGGTGAGTGGAATAATTTCCATTTTTTACTGGATGAAGCAGAAAGAGGAAGAAGGGAATAACATATGTGGATGAGTTCAATTTTTCAGCTATTATGGAAAATGCAAGAGCACTACACATCTCTCAGTTTTGAATTGTTTGGGCTGGGAGGGACCCAAAAGCCCATCCAGTTCCAACCCCCTGCCACAGGCAGGTTCACCTTCTGTTAGACCAGCTTGCTCAGAGCCCCATCCAGCCTGGCTTTGTGGAGCATCCATAAACTCTGGGCAGCCTGTTCCATTCTATCACTGCCCTGAAGAATTTCTTCCTATTAATTATTCCAAACCTACTCTCATGCAGTTTGAAGTCCTATCAATACATGGCCTTGTGAAATGTCCTTTTCAAGTCTCAGAAACTCCCACCACAAATCATCCAGAGAATCTGCACTTGTCTTTAAGCCCTTCTGGAAAGCCACATCACTGGAAGGCAGGACCTCAGTTCTCCAGTTAAATTGCACATGCCCTCATACATCTCCTTTGAAACTCTTAGCAGCTGGCACACCTCAAGAGGCAATGCAGCAACTATTATGGGGGTTAGACTGATACCAGTACACCTGCAGCCAGTTTGACAAAAAATGGAGCAGATGTGGTCACTGAGGTTTGTGTTACTCCAGAATTTCCACCCTGTGATGCAGAACACGTCATGCAATGTCACAGCCTCGGGTCATGCAAGAGCTCATCAGTCCTGGGGATGGGGCCCTGAAGGATCAGCTCACACTGACTGACACACCCTGTGCTGAGCTCCTCAGGCCATGCTCTGCATCCTCAGCCATTCCACTCCCAGCCAAGCAGCCCTCACTGCAATGCTGCAGGTTCTTGGGCAGGGAACAGCCCCAGCTCAGTCTGGGTCCAAAATAAAAGCATGGGCTTGTTTCGCTGAACAGGCTCTCAGCTGAACTCCAGCAATCCATCATGCAGAACAATCATCCAGCTACTCAACCCATGCTTGGCACAAGGTGTGTGAATTCATGGAAAATGGACTTTCAGAAACACTGGAAATATCCTAAGTGGAGAAAAAGGGCATTTTTTTAAACCAGTTGCTCTCATGACCAAAGAAAATACCAAGCTTACCAACATACACTGCTAAGAAGTTTAGACCATTTTTATATCATATGAGAGAACAACTGCACAAAGAAAATAAAGGAACAAAATGCTTCATTTGTATCTTTCAGCACAGACTGGAAGGTAAAAGCTAATTCTGGTTGCAAATACACTCCAACTTTCCCTTCCTATCTACTCCTGTCAGAAATTTAAGTTTTCAAATGAACACAAAAGTGCAGGCAAAACACTTGATTTAATTAGCTGTTCCTCAAATCAGCCTTGTTTGGTTTTACTGTTTTGGGTTTTGTTCTGCTTTTCAATACAAAGTAGGTCAACTCAATTTTTTAAAATATATAGTTGTAAGGAGTTTATTTCCAAGATTACAGCTTGCTAAGCCCCCAGTCCAAAAGGCAAGGAAAAGCCTGGAGCTGGTCAGGAAAGCTGTGCAGGAACCCTGAACTCTGCACAGCCAGGCATCAGGAGGCCGCTCACCTCTACCAGGAGCACAGGAATTCACAACAAACAGCCCACACCGATTTGTTCAGGACGTGCAATTTATTTTAAATGACATTTTTGTTCTCTTAACAAGTCTAAGCTTGTGACCTGGATAAATCCACTCCATCCTGACAGCACTGCCAGCCACAAGCCTGCGTGCACAGTCCGTAGCGCAGGAACTCGGGGCGGCTCTGCGCACCCCTCACTCAGCGGATACAGAGGAAAACACAGAGCAGGTTCTGACTGAAACCCAGCATTTCCCTTCCAAATAAAGCTGGCACTTGTCCCTCCTTCCCGTGACTGGGCACAAAGCAAAGCAGAGCTGCTTGGCCAGCCTGGAGTTCCAGTAGCAAAAACGTTTGGGATCACTCGCAAACAACTTCCCGAGCAATAGTCAAACAATCCATTGGCTCCAAGGATCTCAGGCCTTCTCTTAAGGTCAGCAGGTGAACATTTTTCACAAAAAAAACAAACAAAAAAAAAGTTGATATGGAGTAATCAACGAAAAATTATAAACAGAACATTTAAGGTTTGCAGCTATTTTATTTACAAGTATACATTTAACACAAAGAAACACTGATATCCAAGCCTAGTTAATAGTAGTGTAACAATATGCATCATTTTGATGATTATTCTAACCAACAAACTACACTGAAAAATTAATGCCAGTAAAATTCTTGGTCATAATATTAAGAAATACAATATATAAATTGAAAATATGATTGCTTAAAATTTGAAAATGGAAGTGAAGCCATTTGCACAGGAGTCAGAGTTTAACATAATCTGAAGGGAAAGGCTCCAAACCAACTGTTTATCTTTCAGGTTAACAGAAGAAAAAAAAAATTGGAAAAAAAAAAAGGAAAAAAAAAAAAAAGAAGCATAGTTTATCCTTAAAGATAATGGGCAGTTTTGCTTCTTCAGGTAGAATGTATTCCCAGTGTTTTCAGGTTCTGCAGTGGAATTACATTACTGAGCATGAAGACTTCCCTTGTGAAGCTGCCCCATCGATTTTTTCTGCCTCCAAAATTATCCTCTTAAAAACATCAACGGCAGTCTGCAGAGAGAGAGAACAAGTTTAGGAGGGAAGGTGGGGCTGCCCACTTACTGAAAGAATAACAAAAAACATTAGCAGTTTTATCAACTACATCAGCAGATAAACACACATCCAATGCTTATTCCAAAAAAGTGAGGAGGGCAAACACAGTAATTTTAAAGGGAAGTGCAAACTCCCATCCCCAGCAACCCTCAGCAGGGAGGGCAGGCACAAACTGAGGCAGATTCACAACAAAACTAATAACTGTAATCACCTTGCTTTGCATGGTGAGCCTGTCCTGAGTGACTGACAGCACAGAAGGTCTGGATGCTGTGCAGCTTTGGAGAATAAACCAATCAGTTTGCTGTCAGGAATCTTTAAGATAATGAATAATTTCAGAAGGCAGCAGATTTTTCAGTTCTTAACACTGACTTGGCACAGCTCAGTATGAGGGGTGACTTTACTACTCCTGATTTTCTCACTGTCCCTGTGAGTAAGATCTGTATTACACACAGTGCAAGGACACCAGCAGAAAGCACAAGCTGAACTGTCACAAATATTGAGCAATATCCTTTGATAAAGTCCTCCTGAGAGAAAAGGGGTTACATTTTAAATAGCCTGAACTGCATGACTAGAGCTTCAGTGTGTGAATCTTCAGCTTGGAAATGATCTCCTGACCATCTCACACTGACATCTGATCCAACCTCTGGCCATCCACTTCAGGAATTCCCAGCACAGGAAAGTATATTCATTATAGAAAAAGGATAAAAAGGGGGTTTTGTTGGTTTTAATCAGCAGGCTGAAGAGCATCCTATGATTTATGGCTACATATTCTGATTTAACAGATGTTTTTCCACCTCCACAAGATGTAATTCTTAACTGGATCACTTCCAAATTAATCTCATTGACTGAAGCCCCACAGCAATCTTAACAAGATTAGACTTAATGTTAGTTTCCTACATGTATACTGTTTGTGCACAGTACAATCTCTGGAACTATTTAAAGTACTTCACCAGCTGGAAAATAGGGTATTCTCCACATAATGGAGTTTCCTGGAATCCCAACAGAACCTGGCAGCAGAGGCTTGTTTAGTTCAGTAATGATACAACACATTTCCTGGGCAAATGAAGGCTTTAAGAGAAGCATGGCCAGGACTGCAATTGCTATCAAACTGCTTCCACTAATGAAGAGCTTCCTTTAATCTAAACCTGGTGATGCACTGATTTACAAACATACTGCACCCCTGTTTCCTTAGAGCTGAAATTTTCAATGGCTTCAATTTAATACACAAAGTCTTTTTGCCCACGTTTCACAGCACCCATTAAAAAACCTCCACAACTTACTCTGTCAACCAAAAAGCTGCACATTGCCTGTCAATGATGTGCTGTTTGAAGCACTAAGATGTAGGAGTTCACAGGGTTTGTTAATTCATTTCACAGAAAATACATATTCACTGGCAAGGTTTAATTACTGTCCTACAGCCTTGGAATTTGGCATTCAGCTCAAACGTGCTGAGGAGTTTTAGACTGAGCCTTTAAACAACACAGGGAGATGTTTTGTGACAAGGAATAAAGGATGCAGCCAGACTTTCTATGCATCTGCCTCCATATGGTGCAATTCTGGAATGTGGGTCACACCTAGCCCACGGGAAGGCATCTGGCTTTTCCCAAAGCAGAGATGCCAGCCTGGGCAGCACCTGCTGCCCACAGGACACCAGAGGCTCAGCTGCTGCTGCAGATGTGCCCTCAGTGGGAGCAGGACACAGCTCAGGAGGCAGATCCTGCACAGGCAGGGAGCTGGGGATGTGCTGCCAGGAGGCAGCAGGAAGGTGCAAGCACCCAAATCCAGCCCACAGTGCCAGAGTCACCCTTTGGCAACTCATTTATTATTTCAAAGAGGAAACCCTCAGCTGCTCACACTACTCCTGGTTTATCCTAGAACAGAACTGGGCACAGGAATTTGAATAATAGCCAGGTTAAAGAGGGTTGTTTCCCCCCATCCTTTGCCAGTTCAAACATGTCAGATCCCTGGATTCCAAACTACTGTGAAGCATTTACTAAGCAGAGCATCCTCTGAACTCCAAGATGAAGCTGCCCTTGAAAAAAGCAGCACAACCAAGCAACTGCTTTTTAAGAGAGCTCCATTTTGGTAAAAAGCTAATTTTTTTGTTACTTCCTTGCTCCTTCTGCAATTTATCTAATGCATTCTGCATAACTGGATGGACACAATTTAGTTGCTTGTTACTTCCTAAATTCTTCCAGCAGAAGTTGGCTTCCAGCTTCACTTGGGTTTAAGACCACTTTGGATTCTGGCTGTGTTTCCAAGAGTGATGTTATTGCACTGGGATTAAGATGAAGCACTCCACCACAGCCTTGGTGACACTGCATGGAATTCCACAGGAAAGGACTTGAAGTTCCTGATGTTAGCCAAAGCAGTGCACCATGGCTGGTAATAACTAAGCAGCTTGAGAAGACATGACAGTACCAGCCCAGCAGTCATCTCAGAGAGGTCTCTTCCATTGTCAGGATTGCCTTCCCAAAGCCCAGGGATTTCCCTTGATGACTGGTGTGCTGGTGATATGCAGGCTCCTCCCAAAGTCCTACCAGGTCACCCAGCTCTGCAGGAGCTGGCACATACTCAATTCTATCTGACCTTGAGAACTCCTGCCAGCCACTATCATTTACCATCACTGCAGCTTTAATCTTTGCCTCTCTCACTTTCCATCTACTCCAAGTCATGCCACTTCTGGGACATGTTATCTTTTGATAACTCTCAGCAGAATATGCATGGTTTGTTTAAGTTAATCTATAGAACTATTTTAATTGCCCAGTATAATTGAGTTATGCTCCTTGGACTATCACAGATGCTCCAAAAAGGATTTTTGGGGGGGACAAAGCAGGAAGATAGAAAAGGTGGAAAGAGTCTTTACTATCAGGGATTCCCTCTCCTCACCACTATAAAGAACATCATGTACACATCCCATCTCAGACCAGGCACTAGAAATTGTCACATTTCTGCTTCAACTCCTCCAAGTACACATGGGCTTGGTTTCAGAGAGAATTAACAGATATACCCTCAGTCAAGAAGCTTTGAACTCCCTGCTCAAGTTCCAAATCCCTCATCCAGTTTAGCTCATGCCTTAAGCATAAACCAGCTTTCTGTTAAGCAAACAGAAGCTGAAGCACTTTTGGAATTAATCTGGATAGTCAAGTTACATCTGCAGTACCAAGCCAGTACAGGTGATTATTTGGATGAACCTCAATGCACAAAGTGCCAACAGTCTTCTCTTTCCAGTAAAGTTGGCTTACATAAGGTGAACACTCAGTACCAGGAAAATGACAACACAGCTTGTTACCAAATGCAAAACAAACCCTTTTCCCCCCACCTCCAGAGCAGACACAGCTTCAGAGGAAGAGAAGATGCCCTGTCCTGACAGAAGTCCATGTATCAGCTCTTTTGGTCCTGTCACATTAGGGTTTGGAGGAGAAAACCCAAATGAGTTCAGAAGTGCTCCTGGTCCAGCTCACAGGGAGGGATGTTACAATGCCTGGTGTCTCCTCTTCCCCCAGCACCCCACAGCTCCAGACTCCACACCTGGCTCTCTAAACTCAATCTTCCACCTCTTCAGAGCTGGAGATGTGTGAGAAGACTGAGGCAGCTGTGCCAGTGTTGGGCTCCTGCACACTTTACTCCACACATGCCCACCCTCCAAAGGAAACACCCAGAGGGCAGCAGGATGGTGCAGGCTGCAAGAACCCATCTCAAAAGTGACATCTCATCTGCCAGACTTCTGAAGATGGGCAAATTTACCAAGGGTATTATAGAGCAGGCATGAAGCAGGAATTGTGTTCAGGCACCTGCCCCTAACAACCTGCTGCTAAAGGCAGAGGGATGGAATTCACAGTGACCTGTGATCACTGTTCTGAAGGGTCCTGCAGAAAGGAAGACCTTTGACAGCCAGAATGCACAGGACTTCTGAATTCTTCTGGTGGGATTTGTACAGACTGTCCAAGATTCTGAGTATCTGACATACAATTGCCATTTTGATTTCCCTGAAGGGTACCATGTTTGATATATAAACTCCAACTGGCAGCTTCATTTAATACAGGAGCACTAATACATGGCAGTACAGGGGACTTTGTCACTGCAGCAAGTTAACACACAGGGCATACCAAGCATCCTACAAAGTTTGTAGCTGCTTTACATACATAGACATCACTTTTTTTTTCTTGGTTCAAGAGCAATAAAAACTCCAGAAAATTTATCAGTAAGATATTCTTCTGCTGGATATGAATTGCTGTGGTGTTGCACATTGTGAACATATGCCAAATGAAAAAGAGCACAGGCAACAGCTTTGCCTAATCCACAAGTTATTTAAAATAAAGGGGTGGAAAAAAAGATCAGACATTTTTAACAGGTTTACTCTTTACACTGTCAGTTTATTTGGTATGCATTTGAAGCTCTCCAGCATACAGAGAAGATATTGGGAAATTTCATGCTTCCATCATGCCAGTTTTGACAAGGTTAATCCAAGTTTTAGCCAGAAACAAATACTGATAAGCTAACTCCAAGTGTTCCATATCAGGTGGCAAAATATAATCCAAGTTTTTCTTTCAGGGGAAAAAATCCAACTTTACTCAAGTAACTTGCAGAATTGTTGACCATAAACATCAGACAAAATGATTATTGCCCCATTAGAGAGATTGAGCCTGCCCAGCACCTTAAACATGAGGTTCATCCTCTGACACCAACCCACTGCTCTGGCAGCAGTGACTCCTGTTTGAGGTAACAGACCCTGTTCCACCCACCCTGTGGATATGAGTTTTAATTTGTCACTAAGTGTTCTGATATGTGCAGTGAAGCTGAACTTTCAGTTCTTCACTTCCTCCTCCCATTGACAATTGCAGGGAAAAACTTGTGTACATAAAGCTGAGTGCAGACAGCCATTCTGCTTCCATCTCCACAAAATATCTGTACAGTGCATGCAAATATTTCAGCTTCCTTTATTTAGTGGAACTGTGAGTCATCCATTACACTGCTATTTGAATAAAGTGACTCTTAAATCCATTACCTGATTTTCTTTAGCAGAAGATTCCAAGAAAGCTGCGTTCCAGGATTCTGCTAAAGCTTTCCCTTCTTCATAGCTGATCACCCTGATCAGAGAAAGAAAAATATGTTTCTTATAACTTGCAGAAGAATTGGAATCTGATACGTCAAGAAATACCTCAAGAGTACCAAAGCACTTAAGTGCATTGTAATAGGAATTCTTGTGAAGTCTGATCCAAAGCATTTGCTTTTGGCTGCTGTCAAATGCACTTCTGGGCCAGGTAAAACTGCTGTGTGACCCAGAAGAGCAGCTGTCCCAAAGTATTGCTTTGTTTTCATAATCTGTAATATCATCTGGTATTGCTGCTGTGACAAATACACTTCTGTTACTTACTTTGAAAAAACAGAGTGTTAAATGACTGTCCCTGGAACCTCACAGCAAAAATCAACATTACAACAGAAGTTCATGGTTCGTAGTTCACATTCTGGACACAACTCCTTTGCCAGTAACTTATTTTAACCTACAATTTGATTTTAGCTCTGGAAAGCCAAGAACAAACCCAGTGTGTGCAGCCACAGGAATGCAGGCTGCTGCCTTGCATTTCTCACATTCTGGAGTTCACATACCGTTCCATATGCAGGTCTTTTTTATTTCCAACCAGCATAATGGGTATTCTGTGAAAGAAAGTTCAGAACTTCAGAACAGTTACAGTATACTGAACAAAGCACTAGCAACATGCCTGCAATGAAATGAGATGAAAGTGTCACTACTTACTGGACTTTTCCCACCATATCCAATAACTTGCCATGGATAACTTTTATCACTTCAAAACTGCAAAATAAAGGGATGAAGTCACACATGCACTCTGATGTTTATCCTCAATACCCAATACACAAGCAATTAAATGCACATGTAGGTTGTGTTTAAAACTTATTCTATGTATGCACAACTACACAGATGCTGAAAGTCTTACCCGTTTGTGCAACAACAGCAAACTGGTCCCAGCAGCAAGAGACCAGCCTGAGCCTACCCTTACACCTCCCCAGTTATGGTATTTGCAGAAATAAATAACATTACCCAGGACTGATGCATCTAACACAGAATCACCCCAAGTCCCTCCCACCTCTCATCTGGTTTGTATCTGCAGTGAGATATTTAACTGCTGCAGTCCAACAATCCTGGATGAGTATGTTAAATTAAAGCAAATTGGAAGAAAAAGTAATTAGTTAGGCAAGCTCCATCATTGTTTTGCACAAACATTTAGTTCATACATTATTACTAAGTTTTATTTATGTAAAAGCCAAAAGGAGCCAAAATTCTAATTTTCTATGGAAAGTGAGTAAATTGATCTGCAAGATGGCACTGAAACAGTGATTATTCAAATACTCTTTGTCTGTTCCCCTACCCCACAGGTGAAGTTTGGATGACAGGACTGTAGGATATCAAGTCAAAAACCTCACTAACAAAATCCACTGCATTTGACATTCAGTACTTCTGAGAACAAGCTATAAACAGGGCTGAAGAGCAGATGTTGCACTCCTCTGGTTACACCATGGAAAAAATGCTGGTACATGAAGTGCACAACTTGGATTTAAGAGAGGCAGAGGCTCAGGGATGAGACACACAACTAGACAACAGAAAAAGGACCAAAAACTTCCCAGTTTCCAAGGTTGCTAGCTACAGGCAGTGTCTTGACTTGCACTGCATTTCAATTAGAATTGAAACCCTTAAAAATAGAGCAGCAATCAAACACACTTCCAGCTCAGAGCAATCAAAGACCTGGTGCCTAAAAACACCATTCAAAGCAGCAAAACCTCTCCCTCCTAGAACAATAAGCTCTACCACATTTAAGATGGATTTTCTGTCAAGCAGGCCAATTTGTCTGACTGCAGCAATAATATTTGAGGCTGTGTGGGACACAAAGCTTTTCCATGCTCAGCTAATAGTTTCAGTGTATCCTATCAAGCAAATGAGTTCTTTGTAAATAGAAGTGTGAGTTAGTCTGCCACAAATTGCTACTGGTAATTCAAGTAGGATACTACAAATTACACTGGGGAAAATGTGAAATCAATGAAAAATGTGAAATCAATGAAAGGATTTTAGGGACATAAGGAGCTTATGCTGAAAGAGTATTACTGAAATTCTAGTCTTGAGAACTCATCTTGGATGATGATAACTATTAAGAAAACAAGAGTTAAATGGAGCTTGGCTGTGACAGAGTTGAGAGGCATCAGTACACACAGAACTAACTATGTGACCCTGCAAACTGAAAGAATAAAAATGCTACCAAAAACCCATCTGCTAGAGACCACAAAAGTGTTTATCAGTCTGAAGCAATGGAAAAATCCTAGCACCCTACCCACAGGCTAACTGAATCCCTGGGACAGTACAATCACTGCTTCCTTTCCCCAGTTAGGTGTGCTGCTTCCAGCTAAGCCAGAAAAACACCACAGCTCTTGAACCTGGGCTCTCCACTGCCCCACTTTGGGTACCTATCTGCTTCTCTGATATTGTTCACAACCTTCCTTTCTTAGTGAAAATACTACAAATAAAAAGCTGATCCTTGTTAACACACCAAGATGGAAGCCACAGGAGAAGTGCTACTTAAACTGCAACACAATTCTGACAGAGAAACAAGTTGCTAAGAACTGCCAGGAATTAAATTGGCTCAACCAATTAATGTTCTAGAAAGCTTTCCAAATTAATAATGTTGAAAGGAGCAAGGACAAAAAGGAGCAAGGACTGACCAATCCAAAAATAGCACCATCACATCAAGCTGTGAAACAGAGATTTGGAGACTGTAAGAGGTCCCTTCTAGTTCTGTCAAGCAAATGGGTTACAGCAAACAACTCAATGTGTGAAATACAAAAAAAACCCCATTACTAGCTGTCAGATAAATGTGTTACACAAAATCATGGAACCTAGCAAGACACAAAATTGGAATTTAATTAAGCTGAACTAGAGCAAAAGCCTTCCAGTAACCTTGCTGCTGAGAGCCTGGCAATATGAAAAATGTAGGGCATTAGCTTTCATTTAAGTCCTATTTAAACTTCCCACTGGAGGTTAGCAGAGAAGCTGATAACTTTAAAAAGAGCATTTCTGTTAAGTCTGCTGTCAAAGCTCTCACCCAGCTGGATCAATATACACACTTTGACAGAAGTCAGGACAGATGAAGACTGTGATCCCACTGTCAGGGCAAGTCATCAAAGCTACAGAGTACTGTGGAAGATCTTCCTATCACCTAAACCCTGTCTTGATACAGAACAAAGAATTGAACAAGACAGGATCATGGATGCTTTGAAATTTTAAGAAACAACAACAACAAACTTGGAATAAACTGATCAAGAATAAATACTGATGAAAAGAATTTTGACCTACAGCCTTAACCTAGTCTGTCCTGTTTGTATTTTCACCATCACTTGGTTTAACTGATTGAATGTACCCACAGAAAACATGTTCATTTCTTCACCTGGTGAGCTCAAGACATCACGAAGCAACAACTGGAGTGGCTGAGAAAGAACAAACCCTTTAGCTGCCAAACAGGGAACAGCACAGGCTGCAGAATCCCCTGAGTGATGTACACTGGTTTCAGTCAAAGGCAATTCTGTCCTCACAGCACTCATTTATCAGTGAACTTTTCTGCATTTGCTTTAGGAGTGAAGCATTGTCTACTCAGGCAGAGAATACTGACTCCTATTTCATACAAGTTACCCAGCACCAGCACTGAACCTCTCACTGAAAAACCCAGACCCAGAGAGAGTTTGGTAGTTTAGTATCTCTAGACACACATAAAAGCCTAACGTGTGCTTGCCCTTCTCTACTTCAGAACTGAAGATGAAAAGCAAGAATGAAGAACTGTGAAATCTGTTCAACATTAAAGACCTTGCAAGCAGCAGAAGTTTGTAACCAGACTGTATCCTTCCTTTGAGAAGGAAAAAGAGCCAACGGGCAAGTGCTTTACCTGTATTTTATGATAGTCTGTCAAAGAGCTTGAAATGACCAGTTTTGTTTGATTCAGAGGAAAATATATGAAACACTTCAGCACTTGTAAAAAGCTCATCAACTGCCTTGAAAATAGAAAGGAAGCATCAACTTCTCCTACTTGATGAGACTGAAAGGTCTAAGGTCTTAATCACTTTCTTCAAATAAAAATTTCAGAAAATACTCAGCTGACCTAATAAAGATGCTGTGCAATATTAGAAAACCAACAGCTACTCAAGGATAAGCAGTATTTAAACAAAGCAAGATGTCCAGAGGAAGGGAGGAGATAACAGATGATGGCAAAGCCACACAGAGGCTGATGTGTCCTGCATGACTCCAGGTAAGATGGACTCTGCACAGGGAACAGCAAGGACAAGAGGGACACCCTGGGACAACCTCCAGGGAAGATTATTTGCTGCAGCATGCCAGGAGAGGGTTTACAGTCCAAAAGCCATCTATTACTGTTTATATGAGTATTTCCATGGTTAATTCAATACAAGAAGTCAAAGGAATCTCAGTACTATAAAAAGCCACAAGGCTGAAGGAGGGATCGAGCAACTACTTGGGTACTTCACCTAAATGTACAGTGCCTTCAGCTTTGTATTTATGTCTGCCTTTCTATCTGATGCAAGAACAATGAACTCATTTCTGAAATGATCCTTTGTACTCCTTACACCTCAAAACAATGTAGTTTAACACTGTCTCATTTCTTACATGGTACCTTGCACATGAGTCTGCAAAGTGTCTGTGACATTTGGGTCCAAGGGAACATTTCTGAAAAAACATTAATATTCACTCCTACTATACTTCTAAAGGACAAAGACTAATTGAAATAATTACACAAAATACAGCAGAGGCAGTAGCTAAACCCAGAAACTATTTAAAGAGAAGAATACAAACAGATTTTATTACCTTTTTATTGATGTGACTGAGTAAACAAGAATGTAGCCATTGATGTCTATGGAGTACGTCTGAGGAAATATGGAGTATTCATCCTGTGGAAGGAATACTGCAGTTAAAATTAAGGGTGACACAGTTCAGACCTTGATGCCATTAGATCAACATCAGTTAAGTTGGTCACATCTCTAAGACATTTTGTATAGGAAGTACATTCAGAATTTTTTATCATAATATCACAAGCAGCATCTTTTAGCCTTAGAGAAGGCTAAAAGTCTATCTGTATACCCTACAATTTAATCTATAGCTTGTATGGTTTATTCCCTCTAAGACTGTGGATGAGCTGAAGCTCTTCTCAATCCTCTTATCCTGCTTAATTATCTGCTTGTATTAGTACAAAACATCCACTCTGTCCCACCACTAATTAGTAATTATGCCTCTTATCTTGCTGGTGATACATTTCAAAATCTTAATTTCAACAGCTGACAACAGGATCTAACAGTTTGTAATTTCAAATGACACTGATCACATCTAAATTACCAAAGGAATCTGGTAGGAAGTGAATAATTGTGGCTAACTTATGCTTATCAAATGCAAAAAATACAGTTATTAGTTGCATTATGGCAATTGTAAGTTTACATTATAGGACAAGTGTTTACATAAACAGAAAACCAGACAAAACCACCAGAAACTTACTCAGTGAATTTATTATCCCTCTAGAAAAGGGGCTGACCAAATAGGCAAACAAAACAGACTGATATATTGCAGAAAATGCAACACAAATACTATTATTCCAACATTAAAAAAATGTTCCAACAAACATTCCCAGGAAACATTTCCATTTTGACAAGAGCCATACTTCCTAATGTAGGAGTTTTTAATTTGTTAAACCTATGCTTTTGAAGATGTTAATTTTAGCTGAAGATCAAATAACCTCTCTGTTATTGTCATGGCTGAACAGATGGAGCAGTGCAATCACATAGCTTAAATCCAAGACACCCAAAAGGAATCAAACTTCCCTCACTGGCAAAAGAGGAAAAACTCTTTATAAATCAACTTCACAGATCCAGCCAAAAAAAGTTTGAAAGAATAACACTTGGCAAAAGCTGCCTTTATTGCTACACACTGAGGGCAGCCCTCCCCCATCTTCTCTGAAATGCCAAGTGCCACTCCAGCTGGACACGAAATCCCAAAGTCAATACTCAGAAGGGATCTGAGCTAAGTCTGTGTAAAAGAGGTGAAAGTGCCAACTCTGCAGTGGCTTGACTTCACCTGGAAATTCCCAGGACTGCCCCAGCTGGAATTTGGTGTTAGGTAAGATTTCCTTTTACAACCCTCTTCTGTGACCCTGTATCAAGACCCATTTTGGACTGAACTGCGCAAAGTTCAGTAAATAACCAGGAAAGTAAAGAGGCACAGGACAGAGGATGAATACCAAGAAAAATAAGTGCCATAATCTCAACTGTTCCTAATTCATGACTTTATTTTTAGCTTGTTAGGAGATGGAAGGCAAGCTGCTATGCTCGCTGAAACTCATGGGTCAAATTAAGAAATCTGTCAAGTGATAAAACAACGTTGCTACAACTTTTCAGGCCACAGCCAGGTTTTCAAAAGTATTTAACAAATCTGCAATACAATTCTTGCTGTGCTGTACGCACATGAGGACTCCCTATGGGCCATTAAGCAAGACAGACTTGAGAAAGAAATCTGTCCAAGCCACACCTTCCAAAACCCAACACCATCTCCCCCCTCTAAGCCTGTGTGCCAGAAATCAAAGTTCAAATCATTCCATGAAGAATTAAATCTGAAAATAACCACAGGCTGGGAAAGAAGCTATTTAGGTTCCACAATGCTGTATAACATTAAATCAATCCTCAGCACCAGAGGTATGTTAGTGGTGAGTCACACTGCCTTCCCAGAAGGCAATTTCCTCCTCCAAGAGGAATTTGTCTCTTATCACTACACTACACAATCAGAGCTGTAATGCAAGTGCACTTACAATGGCACTGAGTGACACCTATGGAGCTGCTGCTGCTGCTCACACTGCTCAGCCTGCCCCTCTGCACAACTGCCCAGCCAGCAATCCTGGGCCAGTGCTGTGCTCAGACACCTCTGAGTGATTGATTCCACGTGCTGCTGCTGAGCACCAAGGGCTGACACCTTATCAACACAGCATGGCTATTCCTCAGTGACACAGCTCTCTTCCAAGAGAGCAACCAAACATATCTAGAAAGTTACAACCCCTCTGAACATCCCAGCTATGAGCAGGTATCCTATAAAGCCTTAAGTACTGGCAGCATATTTTACAACACTAACATTGTTTAATACTACTCATAGCTTGGAAAAACCCAAAGGCATTGTATGAGATCATGGAAGGCAAGAGCATGTAAGCAAGAAAAAAAAAAAAAAAAAAGAAATTTAGGATAACAATACAGGGGTCTAATTAGTGGTCCCTGATGAGTTTTTTCTCTCATATAGAGTCTCTCAACAGAGCACAGCACTCTGGTGCATGGGTTCAGCCAAGCAGCAGTGTGTAATGAACCCCTGGACCTGTAAATAAAGAAGAGCTGCCCTTGCCAGAGCTCCCAGCAGGCTGCAGGACACACTGCAGGACACACTGCAGGACACACTGCAGGACACGAGCTCCCTGCTCCTCAGCCCCCCCCTGTCACTACAGACACACCAGTGAACCACCACCTTAGAATGCAGCCAAACTGCAGCAGCTCACTGCTAACTCAGGGAGTACCACCTACATGGATCTGTCTGCTCCCCATGACTGCTCCATGGATACAAGTCATGGTGGTGGAGCTGGAGCAGACAAATACTAAAAAGCCATGAAAAATTTCCCCATGGTTTACTGAAGCACCCTTTTTCATCTGAAGCAAGACTGCTCATTTACTCTGTAAATATTACTCAAGCTACTGATGAACTTATGGACATCAGAGTTAAGGTAGTTTCCTCTCCCCTTTTTTAGGTACTCATTCAATAGATAGGGGGAAAAAGAACTCAACCCAGTAACAAAACACAAACCAAAGCCTTTAAATAAACACTACAGAAGAAGTTCTTTAGTGACTAAACCACAAGACAGGATCATTTTTAAGTTAACTTTCACCTCTGAATGCACAGTCACTACCAACTTAGCCCAACAGGAATATCAATATCTGCTGTCATAACTTAGAAGAAAGATTCAAAGAAAGATAACTTACCTGGCCAGCAGTGTCAACCAACTGAAGATGATATTCTTGGCCATTTACTGTGATCAGCTTTGTAAAAGCTACAATAAGAAATACATAAACAGGTCAGAATTATATACAAGGAAGAGATCAGAAATCACTCATTTGTGCTATCATCAGCCAAGGCAGGAAGTAAAGAACTCCAGTTACAGGTTTTTAAGTAGCAATATAAGGCTAATCAGATGCTGTACTTATAACTAGTCTATTGCAGGTAGCAAAACTCAGAAACTGAATTTCAGATTTCAGATGATTCTCAGTCTGGATGCAGCAGCTTATTCTTTGCTTTCTTAAGTAAAAGAGGGAATAAGAGGAATAAAAAGGGGGATTTACACGCACTTCTACAAGATCCAGACAATCATAATTTGTGGTAGCACAAGACACTTAAATTCAATTGGCATCAAAGTTAAGTTTGATCTTATTATAGGGTCTTCTCCTTGGTTTCCAAACAGTTTAGCAAGATCAATTTTCTAAATGTAAATACCATGAGTAAGTGATTTGGACTGAAAAAAGGAAAAATCTTTGGGGCTAAAACACAGAGAACTTTTGATTACATTAAACACAAATGATTAAACCCCAATTAGCTAAGTTCACCATGTTACTTTCACATTTGCAGCAGCTAGCAGCCCATGCAGTCCCCAGCACAAAGTACATTCAGTCCCTAGAAGTGATGAGAATTGCTGCTCTTCCTCAGAGTCATGAAATGCCAACACGCTGTGAGCCAAGGAATCCTACCCAGAGTTTGTGTTATGCAACTGCAAAAGCAAACAGTGCCACAGCTCCTGCAGGAGTAATGTCCCAAGCACAGCACACAAACCTGGCTATGCAAGTCTCATGTGGCCTTTGAGACACACTGCAGACAGCACTGCTGGACAGTGCTGACACACTGAGTAAAGTCTGTGTTAACCTCTAGTTGGGGTGGTTTTCCCAACTAGCAGCAGTCCTCAGAAACCTCATCTGCCCCTGCAGTGATGAGCAGGGAAACAGAGTCAGGTGAACAGGTCACTTAGGTGAGCTGAGTTGGCCAAGAGCTTCCCAAAGTTGCCCAGCTGAACGTTCCTGACCCTGCTGTGCAGTCCCTGCCCACATCTGGAGTAGATGGAATTGGCCAGCTTTCCTCCTCCCAGCCCAAGCCTGCCCCTCTGTCAAGTCCCCACAATGTGAGCATTATCTTGACTAAGTAGGCTGAAATAGCTGAAACTGGAGGTTTCAACCCACCTCATAAATCCAATCCTCGAAAAAAAGGAGCAATTCAAAGAGCAAAGCCAACCTAACAATGTCTAAATCAACAGTGTCAAGTGTCCCCATAGTTTCCATTACAAAATCAGCAAGTGACATTTGAAATGGAGCCTCAAAGAAAGCTCCTGCCTTACCCTGGTTATTCCCTAAGAAAGCTGCTTTTGCACATGTGCTGCCCCAAAATCAGTCTGCATGCTGCTGTGATTGCTGCCCACAACTAGAAGTTTTAGGTTATGAAACACAAATCCACAATGGCTCTTTGCCTTGGATGAATGCTGTGATGGGGACAAACTGAGGCAGTGTTGCTATAGACAATATCCCTGCCTGGAGTCAGAGGGAAAACAGGCTCCTCTGGAGACACACTGCATTTACAGGTGTGCAGTAAGAGCCTCTCCAGTCTCCTGACACTGCACATACACATCAAAGCATCTGCACTCAAAGTAACTTCAAGGGCATCATGAAGTTAATATTTAAAAAGGGACGGGCAGCAGTTTTTTCAGACTGTTCTAGAAGCCAGCAATGATGTCATCACCATCATTACAGAAAGCACAGTGTGACAGAGACAGGAGAAGGGGAACAGTGAAGGAGTCAGCACAGCCTGGTGAGGAGAGCTTCAGTGCAGTGCAGAGCCTTGCAGCACCAAGCACAGCCCACTGTGTGAAGATAAATCTGCCTCAATGAAGTCACAACTAATGACTTCCATTTCTTTGCTGAAGCTTTTTAAAACCATTCCTAGTTAAGAATTTAATTTTGTGAAAAACCTGGTCCCCTTGATCCAGCCAAAGTGTTCATTTCCAATTCCATCACCTATCATCCTTGGATTTCTGCTGTGCTTGTGCACAAGACAAACAACAATACAATCCACAATCCCTGCACAATTTGGCTCTTCCTGGTAGGCCAAGGACACTTTTCAGAAGACTCGACCTCACATTAAATCATAATGTGAGCATCTCCAAAACACTGCTCATTAACTGGAACATGGATTTTGGAACAGGACACTCTTTCACCTTGCAACATATAACTCCAGTGATCATCACCACCTGAAGATGAAGCACATTGCAATTAGACCAGCAGGAATGAAATTATTTTCATGTGCAGCTCCATGACAGCTGCTGTGGAAACAAGCCATTCTGCTAGGAAAAAAAACCCCAAACAAACAGTAACAGGCAAAGAAATTCAGCCTTTAGATCAATAGTGATACTGAAGAAAGGTATGAGGGTGCTGTAACATGATTGCCACAACATGGCTGGTAGCTAAATACAATCACCTCCCAAGCTTTCCTTGGTTACCACCTCCTGCATCTCCTTCTACTTGCCTGCATTCCAGAGTCAATGCCTGCCACTAATCCACCAGGACATCTTCCACAACACTGAGATGTGTGATGCAAGAGAGCTATTTTTAGTTTTCCTCAGAAGCCTCACTTGCACCCCTTAGAAGGCTGCTCACCAGCAGCTCCAGAAGTTTAGCCTTGAACATTCTCTGTCAGACTCATCCAAACCTACACTAGTAGGGGTCCTCCAGCCCTTTGCCCCTTTCTAATATGCTTCTACTCACATTTGCATTAAAAAACATGGGATGGAGGCGGGAAGCACGGGGGAAGATGTTCCTTTCCTTAGGGAGCTAGTGAAGCAATTTAGGGAAGAAAGGAAGACACAGAGCTCTGAAACAGTGCCAGAAGGCCCCCTAAAACTGCAACAAAAACAAAAAAGCAGCCAGGCAGGCTCTGGAGGACACATTTGAGACCTGGCCACTCAAGTAATTTTACTTGCAATACAAGACATCCCTGCAAAGATGATGTGGGTGGAGTTAAGTGCACATCTTCATTACCTGATCTTTCTGACCTATTTGAGTTTCAAATTCAGCTTCTAGTTTTCATTCCTGTAAAATTGTTGCACTTGAATTTGCACTGGTCTTGGTTGATGTGAGCTGATCTGCCTGCAGAGCCCCATCCAGCCCAGTGTGCACACAGACTCCCTGCACACATTCCTGCTCTCCAAGGATCTTTCTGCTCTTTCCAACACTCCTGCAAGCAGCAGCTCCACTCGTTTCTCAACCTGGCTGTCTCAGGAACAGCCACCCATTGAGATGTCACTCCTGTTGGGACATTCACACAGGGACAAGCAATTATCTCTCACCTCCACTGCTGCCACAAAAGGATACAAGTTACTCTTCCTGACACACAAGTTTGGTAGAAGGAACGGAAATAAATTAACTTTCTGGTGCTGATGTAATATAAGCAAAGGAAAATGTAGCAGAGAAGCTGTCCTAACCTTCACAAACAATAAAGAAAATCTGATGCACCTTATTTTCCTTTTATCACTTCCAAAGGCAGAGATTCTCACACTTAAAACCTGATATTTCTACAATATTAGGTCTTACTCCTATTGCTCAAGGCTTATAAATGACACAACTTGTTCCTGTAAGAGCTTGATTACAGCTTGCCTTACAGACAATTTAGCTTTGCAGGTCAACATTTTGTGCAAGTTTTATTATTCGAGGACAAAAATTATAAAGAGTGCATTACCAGCAGTACTGCAGCTTCCTATAATTTCCTCATTGCTGACAGAATACTGTAACAAATTATCAAGAACAAATTTCTGGAGACAAAACAGAAATCACACAGGCCAGACTATCCTTTGCTATGTATGCTTTTCATGTCCAAGTTTTGTTACACGTGTAGACCCAACCACCAGATGAAACTGAAAGGTTTTACACCTTACTACAACGCCCTGGAAAAACCAACATTCTCCAACACTGTCCCTAGTATAAGAACCTGGACTTTTCAACCCTTTTTGCCAACACTATCCACCAAATCTCAAATCACGAGCTAGGAAAAGTCTAAGAGTTGTTCATGTACTTTGTATCTTTTGACCCTACACAGACTCAGAAACAAAGCTGGGAGTGTCCAAAGACTTCACTGAACAAAGATTTCTACTTAGAAAAAAGTATTACATTCTTAAGTCAAAAGAATTATTTTTTACTTAACCCATCAAACCCAGTTTCACATATGTCTTAAAAAATTTTTCAGTAAGTTTTGCATTTTAGTGTTAAATTACAATGTATTCTCTTGTCTGTTCTTCACAGAAGCATTTTTGACATTATCAGACCTTCTGGGGCTTAAAGATGGGACAGTTTTCCCACTGTTTTGAGCCCCAGGGCATAACTTTTATCTTTTTAACCTTTACTTCCCAGCAACGATTTCTGATGTCAGAAGGACCCTTCAATTCTCTACCTTTCAGAAAGCAAACTCCCCCAGCCATGCCACAGATCACAAGACTTAAACCAAATGAATAATGTTTGTTTTCCAAACAAGAAAGAAACCAAGTGAAAAGTCAAGGCTTTTCAAGATGCCCCCTTCCAACAAATCTTCACAATTCAGATCAAGCACACAGTGCAGAGCAGTAAAGTCAAATAAGAGCAAAATTCATCTACAGGGTATTTTTGTATAGTTCAGAAATGCTGAAGTTGTGAGACACACAACTACAGAGTTACAAACAGCAGCTACAGACAACAGGTAAAGGATGAAACAAGACAAATCTTGTACCAATGTGTCAAAATCCTAAAACAAGACACAGATTCAGTATTTTGCAAAGACTCCAAGTCTCTCAGTCTTTTCATTCACATGCAACTGCATAAAACTAAAAGATTACTTTAAGTAATTTGCATTTATATGGCACAGACAGTGAAAAATAACCTGCCCCAAATGAATTAAGATTATAAACACAGAAACTTAAACCCCAGTATTTCGCTAGCAGCCTTAATTCAAGACATACCTGATTTATAATTCAAACAAAGTAGAAAAGGATGATGGAAAGTGTTAGTATTAATATCTGTATAAGAGCTAACATTCAGACCAAGGGCCAAATTATCCAGTCTGACTTAAAATATAAAGCAAATATAGAGTTTCTCAAAAAGTAGCATTTGAATTTTAGTTCTAAGCAATAATATAATACCAACTAAAATATCCTGATAGCTACTGATTTGTAATTATGTACCACATAGATATATTAAAAAAAACCCTTGTTCTGCTGATTGCTTCATTCAAACTCCCAGAGTATCATCACACAGGCTTAACATCCTACTGCAGAAGTTCAAAACACTAAAAATGTGTGCTTCACAAGCCATTAAAATACAAGAACCCCAGGGCTATGATCATGAAACCACTTTCATTTGCCACATGACTAAAGCAAGCCAACAAGATCAAGTTACTCAGCCCAGCACTGCAGTTGTTCAAGTACTTTATGGCCACTGCTAGCTCAGAAAGAGGTGGCTGGATTGTAATGAATGCCAGGTAACCTCTGAAATGACTTTTTCCTCTTGGCAGCATTTTAGCATTAGTGTCTTTACTCACCTGCTATGCCAGCTACTCACAAAGGTACTAAAATTATTTTTAAAAGAACCGCTAAGAGTTCTTTCCTGCTAAGAGGAAAAAAAAACACTTGAGAAGTCAAATACCCAGTATTTGCAGCAAGCTGATTGTGTAGCAGCCTTGTTAACCAGCTGCTGGAAGGAGGAATTGAAAAGATTATCATGCTATCATAGCCTACCTTCTAAGTGGTTTAATCCTGATGGGTATTGCTGGCTTTCTGTTCATCTGGGTGTACTGACCTTATGTGAGACTCTGGAATATTTGTATTTGTATTTGGTGGCACATTTTCACATGGTGTGATGTAAAGATTTAAAGTGCCACAAGTACATTAGGGGAAGCAGATGCTCAACAACACACAAAATATAAGGAGGTGCATTTTAGCCAGATTCATTAGGTGTCTCTTCATTTAATGTTAAAAGTTCAGCAGTTTGGAGAAATGTGCACACAGTGATTTCCATGCTGCAACAATGTAGCACTGGTACAAAAGAATAATAACATTTCTGTGGTAATGAATGGACTTTAATGTTAATATGTAAATACCCACACAAGTAATATGTATAACCCCAATGGTTTCTGATATAAGTTGGTCTGGTACAGAAGAGGAGCTTGGCAGTTATGTACTTACTGTTCTCTATGGTTGGATCATATGAATCAACAAACTGTCCTTCCACAAACTGGATCGTCAGTGAAGATTTTCCTGTAAAGCAAAGGAAAGAAAAATCTGGAATGAAACAAAATCATCTGCTTGTTATCACTTCACTGCTTTCCAGTAGATACACCAATTTTTTATCTATCCAATGTGAGTTCTGTATGTTCATTTAAACTATCTATACATGACAACTGACCTATTTTTTAATTTAAGTGCCTATTTCTAGTAACTGGGTCTCCTGAACATATAAAAAGCAGTGCAAAAGCTGCTCAGCATATGTTCTGCTTTTGTTTTAACAGGGCATAATTTAAATTATTCCTCCAGTTTAAAAGGAATCTAAAAGCAGCAGTGCACGATCCTCATAGAACTAAATTTAACAAACTGATATACTTGGAACGTTTTTCTGTCAAGAAGCAAGTAAAATTCAAAATAATTTTCAGTAACCACAGAGAAAATTTGGATCGAATTAGCCAAATTTGGTTTTACTAGGAGACTGGACAGATTTCCCATGACAAAAGGATGATCTCAAAATTCTTGAGACCAATATACTCTCCAATTAATCCTCCTACTGCCACACCACAACAGGCCAGTGGATGCTGTATTTTAAGCAGTGACTGAAGTGGCATAATTGGATTTTTCTTTAAAGCCATTTAACTGCTACTTTAGAAGACAACATTCCCCATTTCACTTCAAGAGTAATGCAAAGCACTGAACTTTGTAGCAGACTGAAAAAATGAGAACTCATTTAGTCCTGAAATATTTTATAAGATGGTGAATCACATACATTGACCATAAAAAGCACCTTTAAAGCTCTGCAACTGAAGACTTCTCAAAGCATTACTGAAGCCTTAACACAATTTCCATTACAGCACATCATGTACATCTGGGAATCTCCTAGATCCTATTACATTATGTTTACTGGACAAATACCCTCTTACAGAGATTGCCAAGTGCATTAGCTGCTTTTGGACACAAGCATATTCTTCATGCTCCTTTATACTCTTTTCACCATCAAGAAGCACAAACAAAATACAACCTCAAGTTAAAATTTTCACTCAAAACCACCCGACTCAGTGGAAACCTCTCAATGACCTCTTAAGTAAGCAACATTGTGGTGGAAATATACAGTATCATTGTTTAAAAGAATAAATTGCTTTGAGTAAAAAAACTGCCCACTTCCAGAACTCAGAAAATGTTCTTTCCTAAGCATTCCTTCAGGAGATATTAAAAAAACTGTCTTCCATTTCATTCTCTGCCATGTTTACCCCTTTGCTCTCTCCTATCAATCATGACAGCTTATTCAAGAAACAATGCTAAAAAGATTTCCAGACAAACCCCACAAAGACCAACCATCACCAAGATTTGATCAAGTTGCTTTTTCTAACATCAAGTTCTTAAGATACATTTCCTGGTCTTCTTATCATGAAGGTGTCATGCTCACAATGCACGAGTTGACAGAGGACATTTCACTTTAAATTTCACTTGCTGTTCCTCCAGCAAGGCTCACACACCCCACCCCCAAATCATCCCAATAAAATCAGATTAAGGACTGAAACTGTGCCTCCTAGGAACTTTCTGAAACTGTGTATTTTGGACACCATTTAGAAAGTGAGCAAACTTCCAAGCTATTTCTCCTTTAGCTATAAACTTATGAAGTTGCTACCCAGAGTTCATGCTCCCAGATTCTTTGCCAATACCAGCACATTAAGCACTCCATTTAAAAAAAAAGGTTAACTACCCCTAAATTAGGCTGTTAGATCCTCAAGGTAAGAGAACTAAATTCAGTAAAGATTATAAGTGAACTTTTTTCCTCCTAAGAAGGATTCTGAACTAACTGAAAGACTTGACTGCTGCCGTCTGTCTGTGCTAAGCCTGGAAACTGAATAGCAGAAACAAGTCAGAGCCAACAGAAAATGCTGCATTTCACACCCAGCTGTATTAATTACTGCTTTCCTCCTAACAGTGACAGAAGAGGAAACAGATAAAACCAGTGTTCCAACACTCTCCTCCTAAATTCCTCCAAGCTTTATAACAAGCTTTCCAGTAATGATGTGTTCATGATCACGAGGCACAGGGAAACTCTCCAGTCTGGGATTCAGCACCTACCCCTCGGGAAGTGCAGGCAACTGAACCAAGGCTTCCATGGACACAGAAATCCAAACCATGAGTCATTAACACCCCATGTCTCAGCCCATGAGCAAGCAGCAGGCAGAACCCTGTGACCAACAGCTTGGCTTGAACTTTGGCCCACAGGTTTTATTCCAGGTCTTTGACCTATGCTCATGGACAGAGTGGAAAATCGAGCTGACAGTTTAGCTCCTATCTGCTCTTGCCCCAGAGAGATCAGGCAAGGCTTTCAGCAAGGATTGCAACACAAACACAACTGCCCTGCCAATTGCCAACTCCATCTGGGGGCACAGCAGGGAACACAGGCTGTCAGCATGTGCAGGCACCACGGGCACATTCAGCCTCAGCAAGTCTGACACCAGCAGCAGAGGCTTGATTAGCTGATTTCTCAAGGGTGCACCCCTCGAAGAGGCTCAGCTCTAACATTCTCCTTTGGAATGCAGCCACACACTTTTGCAGTTTGCTAAGCTTCTCCTTGTAGCATCCTCCATGCTGGTAAATTCAAGATATCCACCGTATTTGAGTTTCAAGAAAATAAATATCCATTGATAGCAAAGGGAGAAGTGATATGAGCTGAGGCAAGGCTGGAAGCTGGGTGCAGAGCTTTGCTACAGGAACTCGAAGTCCCAGGTATTCCATGGCAGAGTTGTAAGCAAAATCCTCCAAGTTTACTGACTCTCCCTCTCTCTGAGGGAACAGCACAGAAGAGAAGGGCTGCAAGAAATGGGTTTCAGCAAAGTTTAGAATATGAGTCCCAGTAACTGAAAACTCAGCTTAAGTTGTCCAGAAGTACCCAAAGTGTATTTGCATACACAATTCATTATTTATGGTATTATGTGAGAGTGGTAAAGAAAAGAGTTTTCCACTGTCAAAACAGAAAAGGAGCAGATTTTCAGACAGAAAGCCAGTTCAAAAACTAAAGCTGTTGTGTTTCTGTTCATACACTAGACCACTTGCACCATAAAGAGGAACATCCCATAAACACTCTGACTAGTGCCATCACAGCACATCAGTTTCAAATGCCATTGCAATTGTCAAGGCAAAACAATTGCCAAATTGTGTTTTACTCATCTTTTTACTACTTGGACAAGAGTTGTGGTATTTATAATCTAGTCCTAAAATTCAAGCTTTACAACACTAGGCAGTTTACCAAGCAGATGAGTAAGAGAGCCTGGGTGGGCTCAGGACAGCTGGCCTCCCCGAAGAGGTCATGCCCCCTTCTGTGCACCACCACCTGCCTGCTGTCCCCCTCTCACACCCTGCCCTCCTTGCAACACACACAGGGAAAGCCCAGATTCAACTCTCATCGGCAGCCAAACTCTCCCCAAGCCCAGGAGACAGAAATGATGCAAGCAGGCAGCGAGTCAGTCAAACAACAGCTCCACAAGCAGGGCATTGTGCAAGCAGGGCTGCACAGCTGCCCACGGCCAGGGCAGCACAGAGCAGCTTATCTCAACAGGAAGGGTTTCTCAATCCCTGCAACTGCCCACACAAGCCATCAGTAAACAGTTTGTCCTGCTCCAGAACAACAGCTACTGCAGAGCTGCAGCTCTGTTGGCAGTGTAGATGCAGTTTCTTTAACCCATCTTTTGCTATTAAAATGCATGGTTATGTGGTTTGCATAATCATCCAACATTGAACAGCTGCCAGCATCTCATCTACTCCTACCACAAGCACAGCACCTTACCCAAGCTAGTCTCTAGACCAGCTTAGTAACGAGACTTACCTAGTTAGTCTCCTATCCAGTCTTGCCTACAGAACAAACTACTTTAGGCTTTGTCACAAAAAGCACTCAACAAATTTCATAATGAAATGTTGTCAGTCACATCAAATTAGGTAAATCTGGCTGCACACTCAACTTACTGCACTGCACAGAGATGAAGTTTTCATACCAAAAGATACCTGATTTAACTTGAATGTTGGGATCTTTATCTTTGATTCACAATAGCAAGATGCACAAAATGGAGACCCTGGCATTTCCATAGTGCAGATTATCCATCCTCAGAGCACAGAGTGGGACTGAACGACTTCCTGGAGCCAAGGGAGTTTGACTGGGTAGCAAAGAGGATTTACAGCATCCCTCTCTGTCAAAGATCCTCTCACAAGATTGCAGACTATCTCAGAACCCATCACTAGCTCATCATTCATCTCAGGCCACATCGTTAGCAACTTTCTATAGTTAATTAAGACACCGCCCCAGGTACTAATTAGGGCTGTGTAGTTCCTGTTTTGCTGATCGTTGCTTTGTATTTGGTGAATTAGTCTAATGACTATAAAAATGATACATCTGGGTCAATAAAGAATTCTGTTTCTAAATCTCTGGAGACAGAAATACAATGAGTAGTTTGTGTTTTACTCAGATGCAACTAAATTCTATTAGACTTTTAATTGTGAGGAATTAAATAAACATCTGTATTGAGCTGTTCTATACATTTTTGTAGTGATTCCCTCGTGATGTCAGCATTACAGTAACAGGATTAGGAAAATATTTTCTGATGCTTAGAGACAAAACTCTTCCTCAATTCCTGCACTTGCTCATGATACTGGTGCTTGATTTGCAACACAGAGTGGTAGCATTCCTCTCTCAACATGCTCTCTGAGCTTTCTGGAGGACAGTCTAAAGGCTGTAGTTCTGAAGGAATGAAAGCTGCAGGACCTCAATGACACATCTTTTTACCAAAAGTGATAAGGAGCTTCAAACACAGCAGAACCCTTTATGACAAACCAAAGAGCAGATCAGCTTTTCAGAATAACCAAAGTTCTTCTTTAACTTCTTTGGCACTCTGTCTTGTTGCTACAACTGTTCTCTGCCTTCTCCTGCTCTATTTTTTTAAATTAACATAAGGAAATTAGATTTGAAGTCTAAGGCAAGGTTTCGTAGCAAGAACTACTTCTGCTGTAAAGGAGGAGTTTCACATGATGGTCTGTAACACCCAAGAGCATGAGCCTGCTGGGAGATGCTTGTTTCCCTTCCATCTGCATTGCACAATCTTCTTGAGGTTTATCAAAGGTATTCCTCTGCAAGTCAGAGGAAATCTGAGAGCAGCCATTTAGAAACAAAGCCACATGGCTTCCTTTATTTTCTTCAGATTTCAAAGCAATCAGCCACACTCACAGGAGTACTTGCAGGCCTTTGCTAGGTCAGCAGCAATGAGCCTTCTGAACACAAGCCAAGGGTCCTAATGCTATCTAGATCATATTTCCTGTAAAGAAAGCAAGAAGAGAGCATGTGCTTTATTCCCTGATATTTAGCAGCAGGCCTGTTCCATCCTACAGCAGTGCTCATCCCTCAGTGCTCACTTAAACTGTGTTGCAATGTATCACATGTCCAAACAAGTATGTAGGGAAAAATTCCATTGCATTCCTGCAATGGCTTACACTTCCAGGCAGTCCATTTTGTCTCCAATAAAGTCAGTAACTACAGCAAAAGATTATCAAAAGAAATCTTTTAGTTATTTTAGCACAGAGTCCAGCTACCTCTGCTTGCTACCCTTGCTGGCAGGAAAGCACCAGGCTGCAGCTTTCCTCCTGTTTCCCTCTGTATAAGTTACATGAATTTTAATTCCATGTGTTTACTGTCAGTTGTCAAAGATGGGAAAAGGTGTTCCAAAGCTTCCAAAAAAAAAACCAAAACAACAAGCTCTGTGGCATATACCTCACCAGGCCATGGAATGCATGCTTCAAACAGGTCAGGGGAGCTGCATCCTGGTGTTCCTTAACTGCAAAGGAAATTCAGACATTCCTACCCCAGACAGTCAACCTGTATTTCTCAGATAAATATCATTCTCTGTATTCCCTTCAGACTTCCTGCAGAAACTGTGCATCCCTACAGCACCTTCCCACAGCACAAGGCTTAAAATATCTCAGGTGGCAGCAGAAATTCAATGGCATTGGTAGGTGGGTGGTGAGCAACTGCTTTGTGCATCACTTGTATATTTTGTTACCATTACTATCATTTACCTTTCCTTTTCTGTCCTGTTAAACTGTCTTTATCCCAATTCCATTTTATCTTTTTCCCCACCTGTGTCCCCAGTCCCACTGTGGGAGATGAATGAAGGGCTGTGTGGTGTTCAGCTGCCCCATGGGTTAAACCCTAACAACTCCTAAAGGGAAGTTTATTAAGCTTAAAGATCAGACCCTAACATTGCAGTTTATGACACACCTAAAGGTAAAGAGCCTGAAATTTGTGCTGACTTCCTCTCCAAAGGGGCAAAATTCAACTTCTAGTGCTGGGTAGAACCCAAGTCCTCTCTCCCTACACACACACTTCAAGCAGCTCATGAGGTATTTGAATAAACCTGACCCCTTCCTTGGATCATTGGGTATGCACAACATGAAATGAAATGTCTTTGAAAGATCCTTTCAAGAACTGCCATTGTTTCATCATTAAATCATTTTTAAATGCTATGTCATGAGAAATAACACATCTCTCTTGCTTTAATGCATTCCATGCATTCCCCTTTTCTATATTCAAGGTTTTGGTCTCCACACAAGGGATCAAACTCTCAAATTCCAGTCACTTCCTTTTTGCAGCTAAAGATTTCTGGGATGTACAACTTAAATTGCCATTTTTTTTTCAAGAGGATCCTTCCAGCTGCAGTCACAGCACCAGCTCTCCATCCTCTGCACAGACATGGCCTGTTCAAGTTCTGTTAGGAAACAGGATGAACCCTTCCTTCCACACATCTCACTTGCATCACTTTGTGCACTTCGTGCATTTTTAGACCAGTAAGAAAGAAAGAGAAGCCTTACTAAGATCAAAGACCTCAGTTCCACTGACATGCAGGTCTTCCCTGAAAAGGACCTTGAGGGCTGGAGCCATAGTTTCAGCCTTACTCTGCAGGAAGTTCACAGAGCTCTCCACCAACTGCAGCAAAAGCTGGAAGATAAAACTGATTTGTGCCCACAAGGGCAGGCTACTTGTACAACAGATTATAGTAATACAGCAATCCAGCTCCATTATAGCCACTAGAAGATCTTAGCAAGAACAGACAGCTCCACTCTGCAGCAGTGTGTAACTGCTTTGTGTGTAAACTAGGTGGTCAGTCAATGTTTCGGGCTCTTTGTGTCACCACTGATGGTCCAAGGTCTGACAAACCCAATGCCAGCAATAAACCCTGACACTCACCACAACAGAACAGAAAGGTCTTTGGGGATACTGGCCAAGAGTTGTGTTGACTCCTTCCTCCAGCACAGCAAGACATGGTCAGCTGTTGTCATTGCAGGGGTTCCATGCTGCTGTCTCCTTATCACAAAAGTTTGAGACCTTCTTGGTGTTTCTCGTGGTCAGCTCCTCAGCACTGACTCTTTCTTCTCCACAAAGCAGCCAGCTGACTCCAGTTTTCTTCCCAACACCACCCCACTCTTTTATAGCACTCTGCTTCTCACTGGTTACAGCTGTGGCCTGTTAAAGTCAGGCCTGTTCCTAATCTTTCATAATTGGCCCAGCTGCAGCTCCTCAGGGGTAAGATTACTTTCTACACTATCTTTATTTTCTTATATTTTATCCCCCTAGAGTCAACTCCACCACATCTCTGTCCACAACTGGTGGACACAGTTTTGATTAATGTTCATTTGTTGAGCCTTGACTATTCCTTGTGTGCTACCCCAGTGGGTCTATAAATAACCACACCAACATAAAACCCAGTGTGTGCCTGAGCTGTTCCTTCCTCTACACAGCTCTCTCCCCACCACCAGGTTCTGATGGCTTTTTGCTGTTACTGTGGTCTCTTCTCCATTTCAGCTCTAGATCTCCTGTGAATTAACTGCACAGGCACCTTCCATGTCACTTCTGCTGATCAGGGAAGCTCCTCCCCTCTATTTATCAGGGTTGAAGAAAGGCACAATCTGTTAAATGCCATCTTCACAGCCCTGCACTTCACCCAGCTGCAGTTAGTCACCAACCCCTCCCCAGCAAGGCTGGCTGCAAGCCTCCTGCAGTTACACACCATCCACCCAAGAGTGGCTGCTGAATGCACAGGACAATCTGTCAACAGCAAGGGAGGTTTAAAGCAATAATATACCAAAATCTCTGCCTGATGCACATGGGTAAAGCAGCAGGGCAAAAAGAAGACTCCAGGGTAAGAATAATACAGTGTAGAATACCAGAAGAATCATTAAAGCCCCCAACCCTGGGAAATGTGAAGGGAATTTAAGCCAAAGATCTGTCAGATATGACATGACATGGCTGATTTTGCCACAGGGCAGAGAAGATAGAATAGGTAACCCTTGTTTGCTGTATCTTACTATCAAATTCCTGCCTGCCATGACAGCCAGCTGGCTTTACCTTCCCAACCACCATGTATCCATCTGTTGGCTCAATAGGTGCTTCAAATTAAGAGATTTTGGATAAGAATCATACTTGCCTATTCTCAGTTTTCATATTATGTAGTACTAAAAGATCACAATACAGAATTCTGACCTCTGCAGGGAAGAAGAAAAACACAGAAAAAATCAAAAAACATCACCCCTGCCACCTCATTCCCATCCTCCCTCAACCCCTCTGAAAGTATCCCAGGAGGATAAGTGAGGATGACATCTGCAATTTGAATATAAATTATTTTTCCATTTTTCACAAGTCAAGTACCTCCCAGCCAGTCCAGCCCCACATGAGGAAGCCCCTGCAAACACCAGCTGGATCCTTCACTGCCCAGGGCTCCTCTGACACAACCACACAGCTTGGACAAGCAGTGAGCATTGAACTACAGCTGAAGACAGCCTAAAGTCAGGTCAGGCTTCAGGAGACACAGCAGAACATTCTATTTGTCTGTCTGCACATCAACCCAACAGCTCTGCAAGTTTCACATTAGCTCCTCCTCTGTCCTATTACCACACTTAGGGATAAAAGCAATAAAAATGAGCAGTTGTAGAAGGAGAAGCAGAAAAAAGGTTGAGGTGCCCTAAGTCTCCTATACACTCTGTATAAGGAACAAGATTTTGTAACATTCAGACAACTTATTCTTTCTGCTTTCACTGCCCAGAAAAACTTGCATTACCTTCCAGCTGAACCATTTTTATACTTAGGTTTAGCAACTTCAAAAGGTTTATGAAGAGTTTTGATTTTTTTTTTCTCACAATATGAAGATTGAAACAGCACAACCAACACCTTCCTTTTGAATTTATTCACCAGGGTCAAACCATACAAAAGAAGCAAACACCATTTCCAAGAAAGCAATGAAGGTACTTCAGCACACTAAGAAACATGGTGCTTGTTTATATGCACATTTCAAAGCAGAAACTTCCAATTCTAATTAAAAAATGCTAATTTTGAAACAGATTTCAGAAGACCAAAAATTTGTTATTGATGGAATAACAAGCCTTGAAGCAAAATACACTTTACTGCATTAATGTCAAGTGCTTGATTGTTTTGACAGTTTTTAGGGCAGATTTAATGGCGTTTTCCTACATATTATGCATCCCAGCTCTTTTGCATACAGCAAGAGTACCTTTAAAGGAGGTCATACATATTGAATGAAGTTTTGGCAATACAATCTGACAAGTTGTTGAAGCTAGACAGATGTATCCCACTAACTCTGGAGACAACGTTGTCAAGAGACACTTTCATATCCTAATTTTGTATTGCACTTGCACATGTTTACATCCACACACTGAGGACCACTTATATATTCCATCTTTTTCCAAATTAAAATTAATTTAACTCCATACCCCACAGAACACAAATAACTAGGTTTGGCACACACAATGTTCTGGTTCCTGTAATCTAAAATACCCAACAACACTGACAACCATCCCAGAAATACTGACTCCTCAATCTTTGAGATTTTAGTGTCATATTTAAAAACAGTGTTGAAAGAAAAATTCACTGTTTAAAGTATAATCCATCAGGGAATTGTGATTTCAGCAGCGGATAATCTATTTAACATAGACCACAACTTATCTGAACTAACCCTCCAAGTGTCACAGAGGATCTTTCATTCCTTAAAAGCCCTTCAGAAATCATGCACTCAGTCTTATGCCTCATAACCTTTGGCCATTACCCACAAACTCCTGATGATTCCACCCAAATCAAACTGCTGTACATTTCCTCCTTTTGTTCAAGCCCCAAGTTCTCTAATTCACATAAGAAGTCCCATAATAAATTCTAGCAGACTTCCCTTTTGCAGGAGCCCCCAAGGCTCAAGCTGGTCCTTTGCTCGTCTTAACTTCATCTTGTGGAATATTGTACTTCATAATGCAAAATCTGCATTTTCAGAACCTGTGGAAACCCAGGGCATTGGGAATATTTCTCTATCTGCTCTGGGGTGCCCTGGCCTCCAGGGCAGCACTGACTCTGACCCTCATTCATGGAGAAAGTTTCCCAGACTTTAAGACAGACCAGAATCCTCAAAAGTGTGAAACAGATTATAGAGAGCAGTGTAGGTGCATCACTTGGTGAGAAATTGAGGGTTTGGGATTTATAGTAAGTTGTGGATGGAAGCAAGATGGAGGGCACAAGGTGTTGTCCTGGGTTTCTTCTTCATGCTTCTTCTTCCTCCTTCTCCATGGGTTTGGGTGGAATTTTGTAATTGGGCAGAAAAGTCCCCATTGCAGCTCTGTGGGATCAGTTATTGGGTTAAAAGGGAAATAATCCAGGTGTCAGTTCTTAATTGGATAGTTTAGTCTTAAAAGACCTTGTACCAAGAGATTGTTGGCCATTTTGTGCCTTGCTAGTGAAGATCTGCCAAACTCATGGTTGTGAGACTGTTTTATTGATAAAAAATAATAAACACTTGAGTCTGCCATGAACTAGTGTCTCAAGTGCCTTCAATCCAGACCCAGAAAAACCAACAACTACAAGAACCTGTGTAATCTCTTTGACCAATGATTCATTCACCACTGTCTCATCCAGCACCCTTCATTTCTTAAAATGTGCATGCCCAGCAATCAACATGTATATGGTAAACTGAGGAAAACCAGAGCATTTCAACAATGCAGTAGCTGTGATTCTTCCCTAGGATCCAAATGCTGATAAACACAACCAAAGGAGGAGTCAGCCAGGTTGAGGGGTCAACCAGTAATTGCAAGAAACAGATACTTGGAAAGGTATCCTACCAAAGGCAGGAGAGCAAGCTGAAAAGCAACACAGTTTAGATTTGTTTCCACTGGCTTTCCACCCAGGAAGGTAATCAGTGACTCTGAATGCCTTTCACTTGTTGGACAGGTTGTAGCCCTTCACTTCCTTGGACAGGTTGTAGCCAAGTGGGAAGTCAGCCTCATCTCCCAAATAACAATCAATAGGACAAGAGAAAACAGTTGTGCCAGGAGGTTTAGATTAGATGACAGGAAAAATGTCTTCACAGAAAGTGTTGTCAAGCATTGGAACAGCTGACCAGGGAACCAGGTGAGCCACCAGCCCTGGAGGTATTTAAAAGGTGTGTGGATATGGTTTAGTGGTGGGCCTGGCAGTGCTGGTTAAGGGTTGGATTCCATGTCCTTAGAGGTCTTTTCCTGAAGCTTTGGCTTTGCTCCATTGCAACATCTTTACTAGCACGTGTTTCCTGAAAATTCCAGATTGTATCACCTGAGGCACCATGTGAATTTAAAGACTTCTGGAACAAGGTCTAAGGTTACCCCAGGTCAAGCAATTTTTTCCTCAATTCTGCATGAATTGATTAGATTAGACTACAGAAGGTTATTTAAACAAGAACCTTGAAGAACTCCATTTCCCCATGGCTCCCTAGCACATGTCTCAGCACCTGCACAAGGCCATCTTTTTCCATCAAGAGAACAGGTCCAGTTCAGAAGTTCCACTGCTGAAAGCTGACCAAAAGCCATCCATGCCTGTCTCAGGTGGTGGAGGAAAACACACATATGGTTCCATAGCAAGTCTGACTGAAGGGAAATCTGCACTGCCACAAAGAGCCTACACCACCCTCCCCAGATCCTGTGCTCCTGACCCCACTCTCCCTGTCAGGCTGCACTCACTGAGCTGACCAGCTGAAGGATACAAAAACTTTCCCTTCTTTTGCTTTACTTTTTAAATAAATCAATCCCCTGAGCTGGTAGACAGCCCTCCATCACACCCATGGGTGGGGGCAGCAAGGTCCAACTTCCAGCCACAGTTTGGGATTAGCTCAACTTGGGCCAAAAGGTGCTCCACCTTACAGAGTTCATTTGCATCTGCCTTCCTTATGTGGCAATTAAAAAAGAAAGTGGCTTGGATGTCTCTTGAGAAAAGCTGCACCTGAAGTCCTGTTTTGGCACTTTGTTCAAAAATTGCCTCAGTTTCCTTCCTTGTGACAAGTTCAATACAAGCAACTTTACCCCACACAAGACCCAATTCAGCATCCACCATACTTCGTATTTCTCCAAAAGGAAATGCAACCTGTAATGGTCCCCATTAATATGCTTTTAGTAAACTTAATAATCTGAAATCTTGGTAAAAGGTCTGCTAGGCAACATAAAACATGGATTTTGTCCACACTGCCCTTTCCCCCACCCCACACACCCTCACTTACAGGAGAGCTGCCCTCAATGGGCAGGAACCACAGGGTAGTGCCAATGTCCTGACCAAGATTGGAAGACACAAATTTTAAGCAACAACCACCCACCAAACACAGGAAGCAGATTTTGCTTTCTCACATTATCAAATTCACAACAAATCTGCCATTCACTTCAAATACAAACCTTGGAAAACAAGGTTTAGTCTCCAAATCCTTAAGGAGACCAATTCACGACTGGCAAGGGCCACTTCGTGTTTTTACACACCACGCTTCATGTCTGCAGCTTCTGATTTAGGAGAATTTGAGATGACACCAGCCAATTGACTCATGCAGCACTCGCAGAGCCTGAGTGCATTATGAACATCCCACAGAGAAGCTGTTTCGATTTTGGATGGAATACACAATGAAGTTGAGCAGTTTTTAAAGCACGCCCTTGGATGTCACCTTCAGGAGAGCTACAGGAAATTAATCAGAATGGCATTTATCACTTTTTAGCCTGCTCCTCTAATCCCGGCTGCGTGGTCAGGCTGTTTCCGCAGCAGCCTGTACCGCAGAGGGGGCTGCCTCAGCCAGAGCCTACACTCCAGGCACTCGAGTAGATCTAAATGAAGAGCTCCAACTTTATATAGCTTATAAATTACAGGAGCTACATTTCATTTGGCTTTTCCTGTCGATGTTAACTTCAAGTTGTGTAATCAAACACCAAAACGCCCCCGTACATACAAGCAAAACGTGCAAGCGTTACCATTGACAGATCAGAGCAGGCAATTTAAGAGTTAATCCTGGAGCAGTGTCCTCAAATAACCCCACGGTGGCTCGATAATACAGCTGAACACGCTGCCTCTAGTGCTTCCAGCTACTGCTATCAAACGCTCTGGAGCAACTTTCCCTGCTGCAGCCACTATGGCAGCACTAACACGGAAATGCAATTAAAGCTGGCATTTCCAGCCTCAGCCCGGCCCCTGGGAGCTGCAGCCTTCCCTCCTGCAGCACTGCCGCACCCTGGCACTGCCAACTGCGGCCCTGGCACCGCCAACCGCGGCCCCGGCCCCGCCAACCGCGGCCCTGGCGAGGGAAGGGCCCGGCCCCACCAACCGCGGCACCGCCAACTGAGGCCCTGGCACCGCCAACCGCGGCCCCGGCGAGGGAAGGGCCCCGAAGTCATCCTGGCACTCGACAGGGGACAGCAAAATGTAACCTTACACATCAGCTGGCTCCCGAACCGCTCAATTTCCCCGGTCAATCTCAGGCTTGCCGGTGTTGCGGCCACAGCCGGTTGTGTAAACCAAATTACAGCACACGACAGCGGTAATTTCTCCGTTCCTCCTCTGTTGACATTTACACGGGCAATTTATCGCCTGCTAAAATTACCACTTCCCATCCAATCCCAGAGGGATCCCTGCTCGGGGCGGAACGCTGCTGTGAGAGCAGATGCCATCTTTCAGGCACCACAGCAAAGCCCCAGCTCCATTTTACCCTGCTAACCTCCTAATACTCACACAACTCCTCTTTTCAAACTCCCTTTTGCCATAACAATTATTTTTACTATTTACAGGTCCATATTGAAGTTACTGTTTTTTCTGCCTTCCTGCTTTTCAAGCAAGTTGGAGGGAGCAGAGGCATTTTTTTTTTTAGCTGAATACAATCACCTGAAAGCCTTTCCACACAAATCTAATCCTGACAGATCATTTTGTTCCATCACAGATTTTTTTTTTTTGGTACCTGCATGCCGCAGTCAGACCATGACTCCTTCTGCCTGCAGCATGGTCTGCTCTACACCTACTCACACAAAAGAAGTTGATTTATTTATCCAGGGAAGAACATAGCTAAGTTCCCTATTATTAACTGGATTTTCCCCTCAGAGCCATAAACTGCCCAGGACAGCATTTTCAGATGACCAGTCCAAACATGTAAAATTCAGAAAGAGAATTCCTGTTTCTGCAAGCACATCTGTAAAACCAGCAGCACAACTTATCCAAACAGCACAAAAGAAATCAGGCTGAGATAAAGACCTACAACTGAAGCAGCTGATCCAAACAATACCTTCCTGCTTATCTTAAATCCATCCATTCAATAGAACACAGAGAATCCCAGTAATAAGGTGCTTTGCAAGATGATCTAAGAAACTTCTTCTTTCCTACAGGCATTTGTGGTCTGAATTTGCACATCTGTTCTATAAACAGAAAGAGAATGAAACTGAACACAAAGCATTTTTGGCAACTCTATCCTGCTTTTTAGAGAGGCTGTTACTCTAAAAAGATTCAGAAAATCTTAGTCCTGCTTGATTTATTTCCTAGCAAATCCATTATTTCCAATTATATTTGGGATATTAAGTTATTACCAAAACACAAATATGAAGATTCTTTTTAGTGAAGGCAGTAACTTTATAAAATTTTATGCTTCATCATGCACAAGACAGATTTCTTCCAGAATCAAATCTCAAATAGCTGATCCACTCTGCTCACTTCCCAACTAACAGTAATGGAAGTCAAGTTCCTCTGCTGTGAAACTCAGACCCTGGGATGAAATCCATCTGATTTCTACTCAGAACCTTGCTGAGACAAGCACAATTACATAATGGAATTGAACTTTCTTAGACCAATTTAAGCCTGAGCAAAACCCAACAGAGACATTCTTGCATGATTTTGTCTCATGTCATGCCACGACCTGCATGCTGTATCCACAGATAATCAGTCTTCCTCACCAAAAAACACCCTGGCAAATATTCTGTCTGCATCTCAGAAAGTATGACTGCCTGGGAATTCACGAGGCTTCCACTGTGATCTCTCCCATCAGCAAAGAATAAAAGTTTCACATATGAAAGGCTTGATGGTGGTGTTGAAAGATAGAGGGAGTGTATTCAAACAAGCAGACTCCTGAATTTTCTATTCTCAGAACTATTATACCAGAATACCACTCCCAACCTCCAGTTTACCTGACAACAGCACCGGGATAAGATTAAATTTTAATGTAATGAAATAAACAAGGCCTTAGCAGGAATCAGTACAATTTTCAGCCCGTTTCACAAATCCCTGGGGAAGGTGTGCCCACCCCTCACTGCACACATTGTAACCTGAGAGACCCACGGGGTTGTTCAATCAACAGCTGAGGGGAAAAGCTCTCTGCTTGACAAACATCATCATCAAAACCTAGTTATTTCAGCACCTAGCTGAGAGAGACATGGCGAAAAGAGCTCCCAGTTTTATGACAGCTTCATTTCAAACACTGCAGTTACAGGGGGAGCACCCAACTTCCCAGAACAGGCCCCCTAAGCATTTAGGGCTAACCTATACAACTGCAAGCATTTTACAACTCACCAAAGTTAACCTCCCTAATTCCAGAGTCAAGATTAATGTTAATGGCAAAACAATGTTGTTCCCGAATTACAAAAGGAAATGTAGAAAGCATTTCCTTCAGATTCTGGAATTATTCCCCACTTTAATGAGCATTACCTCTATACAATGCAGCATTTCCTCCAAAAGAAACGTACTTCCTTTTCTACCACCCAAACACTTGTCCTAAAATGAGATTATATCCTTTCTTAACCAGGGTCCAAGTGATATTCTTGCCATCATAATACAAAGCAAGACTTAATCAAAAGTTTCCCTGGAGCCAAACGCAGTCCCCATTCTACTTCACTTTAGGAGGCACATTTGGGGAAGCAGAGGACAATCTAAATCTCCAGGTTAACCTTCCTGCTTGTCTAACAGCTTCACAAGATGGAAGAAGAACCTCAAAGGCCCATTTCTACTGCTTGAACTTTTACCTAAGTATTTGCCAAGAAACTTAATGAAAATGAAAGCAAATTCCAGTAAACCAGATTTTTCCCTTCCTCTTAAGTCTATGTTCCTACAACTTGTAGCTCTCCTAATAAAATTGGTCTTGTCCTATCGACCCCAATTCCACACTAGTCCCAGAAAACTTTAGTTAAAGTTCAGCAGTAGGTCTTAACAGTTAGGTAACATTTTGGCCATCCTTTCCACAAGCACTATTGCTCACATCCCCAACCAAATAACAATATTATACTCCTTCTCTATTTCTCCTCAAATTTACACCCTACTAATATTTGATTTTCTGACTGCTGCTTGTTAGTGTCAACAGATGAAGGACCAAAGCTCAACAGTACACTCAGTCCCGACCACAGACTTCCTAAGAACAGAATTTCAAGCATTTCCCCTTCCCACTTACACTGCCCATTGCTTTGCTCCCACCAGTGCTCATAGAAAACATAACAACAAGACAATGAACAGACTGCAACAAGTGATGTCATACAGACCGTGCAAACTGATCAATCTACTACTCACTGTTCTGTTTAAGGACTGGACAAATTCATCAAACAAATTCAAACATCAAGCTGCATGGCTGCAGCTATGCAAAAAAAAAAAAAAAAAAAAAAAAAAAAAAAAAAAAAAAAGCTCTCCTTATTTAGCCTTTTTTATATTTAAAAATGCTTTTTCAAAGGGTTCTTTATGCTGTGTGCCATGGAAGACAAATTACTGATATAGTCACTGCTTTCAATGTAAAAACCCCATTTACACATTTATATCAGAGTAGTATCACTCTGCAGCATCTTTTTTTTTCCCCAACCACACAATATCTTTCACATTGATCTATGCTTTTAAGTTTGATCGATTAGCACCGGCTGTACTACAGCTCGTTCCCCTCTGCTCCAAGAACCCGAAACATCCGAAACCGTTCTCCAGCAAATGCAGGAGAGAGGATCACACTTTTATACGGAACAAAAGCCTCTATCAGCTGCTATGGACTCGTGCTGGACGCTTCCAGGCAGTTCGTCCCAGCGGCTGAGCCCGCTCCGGGCTGCCCCGGCGGCGCCGTACCGGGCACAGCCCGGAGCCGAGGCGGCCCCTCGGGAACAGCGGCTGCGCTGCTGCTGCCGCCGCACGAACACGTCCATGGGGGCAGGAAAGGGCCAGGCACGGGCAACACACCCGCCTGGCCTCCCCAGGGTTCAAACTGGCTCAAATCACAGAATCACCGAGGCTGCAAAAGTGCTCTGAGGTGCACCAGGGACGCAACATCACCGTGTCACCCGCGGCACTGAGTGCCACGTCCAGTCTTTGCTTACACAGCTCCAGGGACGGTGACTCCACCATCCCCCTGGGCTGCCCGTTCCAGGGTCCGATCACTCTTTCTGAGAATAAATTTTTCCCGGTGTCCAACCCAACACTCCCCCGGCACAGCTGAAGATCATGTCCTCGTGTGCTACCGCTGGTTGCCTGGGAGCAGAGCCCGACTCGCACCTGGCGGCAGCTCCTGTCAGGGACTTGTGCAGAGCGATGAGGCCTCCCCTGAGCCTCCTGTTCCCCGGGCCGAGCTCCTCACAGAACACGCGCTCCAGACCCGTCCCCAGCTCCGCTGCCTTTCTCCGGGCTCGCTCCATACGGAGCCTGCATGGAGCTGAACCCCAGCGCAGCCAAGCCGGCGGGGAGGGACCCTCTCCGCAGCTGCCCCGATCCCGTTTTTCCGGGCTGCGTTCGGGGAGTGCGGGGGGCGAAACTTCCTATTAAGGGCACGGCGGCCGCGGGCCCGCAGCTCTGCGGCGCCGCCATGGCGGGGCCTCCCTCGCTCCCTCCCTCGGGCCGCGGCTGCGCGCTCGGGGCGGCGGGAAGCGCCGCTGCCTCCGCTGCACCTGCCGCCGCCGCCGCGGGGGAGGGCGATGCGGCGGCACCCGGGGCACCCCGCCCGCACCCCCGCCGCGAAACCCGCGCCGCGCTCACCCACGCTCCGGTAGCCCAGGATCGCGATCTTGCGGGACTTGGACGGCGGCATCTTCTCCCCCGCCCGGCCCCGAACCACATCAAGGGCGTCGGCGGTGGCGGCTGCGGCGGAGGGCGGCGGCGGGCGGCTGTGGGGGCGCGGGGCGCGGCGCCAGCGACATGCGGGGAGCGCGGGGGGAGCGGCGGCGGCCGGAGCGCGCTCGGGACGCGCGGCGCTGGCAGCGGCGGGGCCGCACCACGTGACCGCCGCCGCCGCGCGCCGGCCCCGCGTACGCACCTGCGCGTCACAGGAAAAAACTCCCTGCGTCACCCCCGCCTGGCGCGCGCGTCTCCCCCACCCGCCGCATGCCCATTGGCCGGCGGGGCCGCGGCGGCGGGCGGGGATTGGCCGGGGAGCGGCAACGGCCGCGTTCGAAGGGGAGGGGGCGGGGCCGGGCGGGCAAGGGCGAGCGGGGACGAGGTGGGGGGAAGAAAGGGAGGGGGGAAAGGCGCGCGCTAAGGGCCCGCGCGCGTGCGCGCTTAGCGTGCGGCGGTTGGTGCGTCCTGCGCGCGCGGCCCCGCCCCGGCCCCGAGCTCCGTCACCTTGGTGTGCGCGATCCCGGTCCCGGTCCCTGTCCTGGTCCCCTATCCCAGACCCGATCTCCGAGCTCCGTCACCTTGGTCTGCGCGGTCCGTGTCACTGTCCTGATCCCTGTCCTGGTCCCCTATCCCAGACCCGATCTCAGAGCTCCGCCACCTTGGTCTGCGCGATCCGTGTCCCTGTCCCGGTCCCTGTCCTGGTCCCCTATCCCGGACCCGATCTCAGGGCTCCGCCACCTTGGTCTGCGCGATCCGTGTCCCTGTCCCGGTCCCTGTCCTGGTCCCCTATCCCTGTCGCTGTCCTGGTTCCTATCCCCGTCCCAGTCCCGGCCCCGGGCCCGAGCTCCGTCACCTTCGTCAGCTCTGTCCCTGTCCTGTCCCTATCACCGTCCCTATGCCCGTCCCAGTCCTGCCCGCGGCCCCTTTCCCGATCTCCGTCACTTTCGTCATCGCGATCCCCGTCCCTTACCCGTGTCCTGGTCTCTATGCCCGTCCCAGTCCCGGCCCCGGCCCTTCCCCGATCTCCATCACCTTAGTTATTCCAGTCCTTGTCCCTGTCCTGTCTCTTTTCCCTGTCCCTATCCTGATCTCTATCCCCGTCCCTATGCCCGTCCCAGTCCTGTCCCCGGCCCCAGCACAATCCCGTCCCTGTCTCCATTCCTGTCCCCGTCTCCTTCCTCATCCCTTCCCCATCTCCATCTCAGCCCCCATCCCCGTGCCCATCCCTGTTCCTATCCCCATCCATTCCTATCCCTGTTTCTATCCCTGTCCCGGTGCCTATCCCCGTCCCTATCCCCATCGCAGTCCTTATCCCTGTGCACATCCCTATTTCTATCCCCATCCCTGTCTCCATCCTTGTCCCCGTCTCCTTCCCCACCGCATTCCCCGTCCCCGTTCCTCTCCCCATCCCCGTTCCCATCCCGGGGTCCCCGGGCAGGGGGATTTATCGCTGCCCCTCCCCTGTCCCGCAGGCTCCCGGTGCCGGGAGGGGCCGTTCGGCTGGGCTGCTGAGTTTGAATAAATAAACAAACAAATAAATAAATAGAATTTATCTCAGCGCGTTCCCCGTGCGCGCTGATTGATGGAGAAACGTCGGGTCCCGGCGTCGATAAAGTGCTGGGGATTGCATGGAAGGGAAGGCGGAGTTTGGGAGCCTGGGAATGGTTAACAGCGAGATCCAAGCGCTGGAGAGTTCTCCGCTGTGGAAAGAGAGCTGCGGGTTCTGGTGGTCACTGCAGCACTGGATGGATGCAGAATTTAAGGGAGAAAGACACCAAGACAGGAAAGTCGTATTTCCCCCCCTCTACTACAGATTTTGAACACTTTGGGTTAATATCTACCCTTTACACATTTGCTTGAAAAATGAATGTTAGTTAGAATTATTTTTTTAGAATTAATTTTAGAACTAATTCTTTTAGATTTAATTTTTTGGTGCATCTTGTCTTTTTGGGGAACACTGATACCTAACATGCAATTATGCCAAGGTACAACAACCAATCTAATAATTGGATGATGTTAAGGGACATGGATTGGCTTCTCCCTGATCTCACCCATCCACTCCCACATATTTATCCAACCTGGGGAGAGAGCTGGGAACTAAAGCAAAAGAAAGCCATTTGTACACAAAAGTGATTCACTCCTGGAGGAGCAGACAGGCTTTTAGGAGATACCTGCATTTTTGGGGATAGTCTAATTATACCCTTCATCTTCTGGATTATGGAGTTTTACAGGATAAGTGCTGGTAACCTGTTAAACAGCAGGAGTAACAGCTTTCAGTGAATAGGTACATGATGGAAGGATAGTTATTTCCTGAGGAAACACGGGGGTTTTGTACTTTCTCAGTGATGGCTGTGATGATACAACTCTGCATGCTCATTCTCTGTGTCCAGACTGTATTTCCCACTCCCTACAGCAGATTCCCACCTCATCACAGCCCTCGAGGGTGGATTGGTGGGATCTGGGGAGCCTGCAAAAAAGCAGCAGCCTGGAAATCCAGTGTTTGTGAGCAGGGATCCTGCTCAAAGCTCCCCAGGAGGTGCAGCCCTGCCTGATGTGCAGCACCAGACTCCTCCTTGTCTCGTGTCTTGTGACACACACAATTGTTCATGAAGGACATGAGGATTGCAGCAGCCATGATCCTGCAGGGCCAACCCTTGGAGCTGTGCCATCATTGCATTCATTCCCTCTGGAACCATGCCATGGTCCAAAATTTGGGCTTTTTACTGAGCCAGAAGACTGAGAGGACTGAGATAAGAAATACCTTCCAATGCCATATGTGGATTTGGAAAAATAGCTGAAGTTTGTAGTAGTGATGCTTTCAGTTTCTATCTCCTTACAGTTCTTATTACTTGCCCGTCATATTTTGGCACTGGGCTTTTTACTCTGTTAAAACCTAAATTGTATTTTCAGGATATATATCCATACTACTCCACATGGTCAGAGTGGGGAGCATCAGCATTTTTTTCATTTGTGGGAGTTTGTGGTTTTGTTCCCTCCATTTTTTTTATTAGGTCTTTTCCCTTACTCTCTTTTTCTTATCCCATTCTCCTTTTGGAGCAGTGTCTATTTATTTATCTGCTTTCTGTTCCCTTGCCCCTGGCTCACTCTGTGCTTGTTTAGGAGAGTTCACTACTGCAGGGTTTCTGTTCTTCCCTCTTTATTTGCTTTATTGGCCCAAATTGCAATGGAGTTGTCTCACCTTAGGATGCTTGTAAGCAGCAACCCAGAACTCATCCATCCTGGGCGTGGTTTATTTTGAAGAAAAACCTTTAACTTCCTTTTCTTCCACTGTTCCTTTGGAGGGAGTTACCTAATAATCCTGATCCTGTAAGTGTTCCATTTTGTCTTGGCTGGGGCACTGGGAATACAGGGAATTACAGAGCTTTTAGGGAAGTTTGTTGAATTTCCATGCTCTAGGGCAGGGTGCCACTGCTGATGGCCTTTGGCAGCACTCTGGGGTGCTGCCACTCAAGAGGCAGCAGCTTAAGCAGAGGTGAGAGGATCTGGACTGTGGTAAGGTGTTACTGCATTTCTCCTGCCCAGGTGAAATCTCAACACTTCTGGAGTGCTGTGAGCAGGGGGACAGCACACCTGTGGCTGTGAATGTCCAATCCAGGCACTGTGCATTATCTGAACTCCTGCTGTTTATAAATTTAGGGCTAAACAGCCCCACACACCAAGGAGCCCTTTGCTGAAATCCTCTCTCCCTGTAGCAACCCAGGTGTGATGCTCAGGTTGTGTTTTCCCAGGGCAGCATTCCACAGCATCATTGCATGAGGAATTGGGGCTGTGCCTGAGCATTCCCTGCTCCTGCTGCAGCCTCCTCACTGCTGCAGTGTCTGCAAACTGAGCTCCCAAGGAGTTCAGAGGGCTGTGGGACAAGTGACATCCCCTGTGTGCCTCTGCCCCGGCTGTGCTCCAGGTCTGACTCCTGCCTCCCTCTGCCAGGCTCTCCCTCAAATCAAACACAGCCTTGGGACCAGCTCAGATGATAAATGACATGAATGACAAATAAGATATTTTATGAAAAATCCTTTCCTTAGGATTTTTTCTCCTGAGAAGCCTCAGGAACAAAATGTAAACATTGATTATCTGCTGCTGTGGAATGCAACAGGTGCATCTGTGATTGGTCTCATGTGGTTGTTTCTAATTAATGGCCAATCACAGTCAGCTGGCTCGGACTCTCTGAGACACAAACCTTAGCTATTCATTCCTTCTTTTTCTATTCTTAGCTAGCCTTCTGATGAAATCCTTTCTTCTATTCTTTTAGTATAGTTTTAATATAACATATATCATAAAATAATAAATCAAGCCTTCTGAAACATGGAGTCAGATCCTCATCTCTTCCCTCTTCCTTGGACCCCTGTGAACACCATCACAAACACGCTCAAAGAATGCAACACATCAGATGTGGCTCTGAAAGACAAGATACCAAGGGGGAAAAGATCAAAGCAGGGCTGGGTGAGTGTCTGTGGGGAGATCAGGCTGGACAAACAGTGCATGCTTCTCTTTTGCTGCCTGTACCTACTTTTTCTGATGGAGAAAGAACTACAATAGATTTCATGTAAAGGTAACTCAAGAGCCAAGTATTTTTACACTGATCCAGCCCATGCAAACCCACAGCCACCCCCTCCCAAATGCAGAACAGCTCTGACTTGTACCTTCAATTCCTGCAGCAGCAATTAGCAGCACAATTACCTGCCCTGTCCTTCAGCAAAGCAGGACCTTCCCAAGGAGTGTTTTGAAGCGTGTCCAGTGTTTGCTCTGGGCGTGCTTCCACAGGCACAGCACAGCCCTTGCTGCTGCAGAGGTTACAAAGTACATCCAGCTCAGCCTTGCACTTGTTTCTGCTCCCTCCTGCCTTCTCACTGGGATTGCAGCTTGAAATATTCACATAGAAACGCTGGAAGAATGTTGGTAGAAGCAAATTAAGGGATTAATCCAGTTCAGAGGGGTGCTGACACCAGGGGTGGGTGCCTGCAGGTGCTGGTGTGCAGCTGGAAGGGACACAAAGTCCCACAGGGCTGTTCCTGAAGGAATCAGTTTGATGTGTGAGTACAGGTCACCTCCTGCCCATTCACTTCAGCAGGAACAGGTCTGACTGCAACCACCAGAAAACAAATGAGTACCAAGAAAGTGACTTTCAAAACCACATTTAAATGAAGTCCTGAAGAGTAAAGAGCAGTGTCTGCACAACATTCCTTTTGCATAAATGCATTATGTGGCTACAAGGGCAGCATTAAATTATCCGGAATGGCATTTTCCTCTGGAAATTACCCTTAATAAGTGTTCAATGTGGGTGAAAGTTCACAGAAACTTTAGAAGTAAACTGGTTACTCCTAAAGCTGCCTGGAGAGCTCAGTGGGAGCAGCTACAGGGCCTGCTGTGAGACAGGATTAAGCACGTGTGGTTTCACTTCTAGCTGGACCCAAACTGAAAAGCTCCAACTCACCCTGTGCTCCCTCCAAAAATGGCCAGAAGTGTTCTCCATGCCTTGGAACTGCTTCAGTCAGATTCCTCCTGTCTGCCATGAGGACAAGAGCTCAGGCCTTGGAAATCAAGGCCTGTTCTTTCTGTTTTACTCCAACATTCATTCCCAGCACAACAGTGTCCCTTAATAAAAGATGAATAGGCCTCAGATACACAAAAACTGATTTCACTTTCTAGCAAACAGCAAATACCAGCTGATCCCAGACCCTCTACCTAAAGGATTCCAGAAGTAAAACAGAAAAAATGTTTTTCATCAATGTCAGCAAAGGGGGATTTTTCCTCAGTTCAGAGCATCTCTGAAAAATACCGAGGGCTGAAGTCTACTAAGAAACACTTTCTGACACCTAAGCAGTTAAAAATATCCAGAGTAGGTAAAAGCCCTTCAGAATAATTATCTTCCACAGACATCTCTTGCTGTGCAAGGAAATGCACAGGAAACCAGAGGCATCAATCAGATGTTATTACAGCCCTGCTGGTTAAAATAGAACCCATTTCTTCACCTGCACTGCTGAACAAGCTTTCAGGAGTCACAGGGGACATTTACTGACCCCTCCATCTGCAGCATGGTCCTGGCTGTGAAAGAAAAGGAGCTTCTGGAGCTGTTGCTGTGGTCTCAGATCTGTAAGCACTGCTTGCTTCCTGTCCAGAGGAGAGAATGCACAAGAACTGGAGTCTAATGACATTTTATTAATTCTTTTTCATGGCTGAGACCTCTAATGAGGCACATGAAGAGCCCCAGAGTGCAGCTTTAGTTACACTATCCCTTTAATCTGGAACATGCTGCAGTGCTGCTGAGTCACCCCTCCTCTCTCCACCCTCATTTACTTACTCCTGTCCCTCCCTTATGCTGGAACAAGCGTTTTTCTAGCTCTGTAGAAAACTGATCTGTACTAAAAACGACAAGATTTCTTTAGCTTTGTTTACTTGGCACTTGTGCCAGCACAAGCAGTGTGTGTTTTGATGGCACTGCTGTTTACTTGTGCTGGTGGGGCAGAACATCTCAGTTCTGCCACTCACAAATGCACACTTCAGGGCTGAATTCCAGAAAGAAAGGGTGGAAATCCTCTAAACACAGTTTTGTGCCACTGGGGAGGCTTTTCTCCCTATTTTTGCTAGTCCTGTGTCCCCAGCATGTCAACAGCAGTTGTAATAATGTGAAAATGGGAAGCTTGCATGTGGTTATTTGAAAACTGCAAATTCATTCTGGCTTTCTGCACACTGCAGCACGCAGGCAGGCTACAGCATCTGCATGAACAGGGACAGAATTTGTGCTATAAAACAGATATTATAAAACTACCAGTGGTTGAACCCTTATCTCTAAAACTACCTTGGCCAGAGGGCTGCAGGATGTGCCCACGCACACGAGTGATAGGGAGATGCCAGGATGCTTTTGGGCACCTCCCTGCCACCCCATCTCCCAGAGGAGGCTGCAGTGCCTGGGCTGGAGCAAACTTTGCTTTCCAAAGCTGCGTCCATGTGGTTTCTGGGGCATTTGCAGGCAGCACTACTGCACACTGATCAGTTTCCTACCACAGATTCTCACCTCCACACACCCTATGAGGAATGAGAGCCACTGTTTTTAGTTTGAATCACTCTCCCACATGAGGATAATCAGAGCTGGGCTGGTGGCTCTGGTGGCAGCAACCAGCACCAGGCTGTTGCTCTTAGGACAAAGCAGCTGCTCCAGCTCAATATCACCTGGAACTGCAGGGAACAGAGTCAATATTTACCCAGTCAGAAAAGGTGCTGACAGTGTTTTTCACAAGGTAAGAAAGTGGAAGAAAGTCAAAGGGAACAGTTTCCATCATGTACTACAGGAATATTTTTAGTCATGAAAGATACCTGTAAGAAGGAAGTTTTTACACATTTAGTTCAGAATTTACATTCTTGTAGAAAGAAGTTCTGAAGAAAGTTTTTCATTATTATTATATTTTTATTAGGAAACTGTTCACCTTTTACCTCCATATTTATAAATGAAAAAATATTGTATCCCTTTCCTGCATTATTCCAGTGCAGTATTCAGACTGGAAACATAATACAGTATGAAGTCCTACCTCCAGTATTCCATCAGCATGAGCCACCTTTAAATTCAGAGGAAAATAAGAATGCTCCTTGTTTGCGCTAATCCCAATGCATGTACATTCATACCTGTGAAAGAACTTGGCACGAATGCTAAAACCAAACTGATGTTGTAGGGTTTAATTTCTTCCATCTACAAGATCTACAATTATAAAAGTCTCATCTTCAAACTTTACAGTACATTTACATTAGCAAATACCCCACAGCTTCCCTCACTCCTCCACTTCTGTACAAATCATATACAATAAAAAGTTTTGGGTTTTTGTCGTACAAACATCATTTTACACTTTAATACAGGTGAAAATATTGTCCTCTGGCACCTCATCTCCTCCATGGTGCCTGTGTATGACAGGACAGAGCACTTTCAATCCATGCTTCCGAAATCTTCAGCTCAAGTAACAGACTGGTGAACAGGGCACAGCTTCTGCAAGTCCAGAGTTGTAAATAATGAGAAAAATCTCCCACTTGTTTGTATAACAATCAACAGTTTATTAATGGATATGGTGAAATTTTAGCTATCCACCAAAGATGTGTAAAAAATTGTCATGAAAGTAAAAATAAATAAAGCTGTTTTTAAATCAGTCTTGTTTTACATTTCAGTTCAGAATGCAACATTGAACACAAAACTGTCATTGAAGTTTTAAAGAAGTCTACCGATACCCAAATTACAGCTTTTATGACAAATCTAATGAGAACTGAAACTGATTTGGTTTTAGGTTTAAAGACTTTCACATTCAAATACAGTGTCTCGTTTAGCACAACACTTCCTTTGACAGTGATGGGCAACAGTGATGACATATTGCTGTATTTTGACATAAGGCACTATGATATGAATATGCCATACACTTGCCTTATGCCACATATATCCATTGCTGACCAGTGACTTCTGTCAAATACAAAATGAAAAAGTTTCAGAATACAGTGCATTTTAATGAAGGACATCATGTGAAGTCTTCCAGCAAATGTTTTGAAGACATTTTGAAATACGAGCCTACATTTTAACATAAGCTTTTGTCATGCTGCTTTTTTTGCGACATCACTGGGGGGAAGAGACTCATCATCCATCACTAAGTCCCAAAACACATTCTCAGCCATCCTGCTCTGTTCCACTGCAGTCACTGCTCTTGAGACAAACGACCCAGAAACTCTGTTCAAGTTCTCCTACAAATGTTTACATTCACAGCAGTCATTCGCTCTCGTTCTCCTTTTGTTTGGCACCTGGAACAGAAGAGGAAAGCAGCTGTCACTTCCTTGGCCACACAACTGGGGCAGCTCATTCCAACTGCTGCAGCTTCCCCTGATCACATTACCAAAATCACACTCCTAAACACAACATTTTCAGAGAATAAACTGCAGGACTGCTCAATGCCAAGAGGCTCGAGACCATCACTGCTTTAATTTCACTGCTAAATTGAAGAAACCCTTCTGGGAAGTTACTCCAAATGCCTTTGAAGATTCTCCCCAGCACATAAAAAAAATTTGTTTAAAAACTCCCAGCTAAAAACCCACAGCCCAAACCTGTCCCTCAGCTTAGAGCCAAGCCTAATCATCCTAAGAGCCCCCAGAAAATGAGTCCTGCTCGAGCACAAATGATGGAAGAATTTGGTTTAACTGCACGTTGTTGATGGAGCCATTTTTCCTGGCTCAGAGGCAGATTTTGCTTACAGCAGGGATCTGGGAGACCTGTCCAGCAGGACTGTGCAGCACCTCACCTCTTCTCCAGATACTCAAACATGCTGGGCAATGACTGAAGCCTGTGGTGAGCTTGGATTCAGCATCCAACTCTACAGAATAAGAATCTCTTGCCAGAAACCTGGAGTTGCTACTTGTAATGTATTATCAAACACTGAAAGATTCATTGAATGTTTTCACATCACAACTGTTAATTTTTTCCCAAACACAGGCTGGTTTTAATTCCTGCCAGTCAATAAATTTTCCTTTCCATCTGTGAAGGGAACTGGACAAGTGATTTATCTGGTGTTGTCAGGAGAAAAGTCACACTTCATACTCTACAAATCAGATTTACATGGCAGACATCCTCCCTGCACGAGATGAATTCTAGTCTAAAATTGGGCAGCTGCTTGTGGAAATGCAATCTGATGCTTAACTGCTCCCCAAAAAACCTCCCCTCACTTCCTCTCTTGCAGTGGCACAATCCTGCCCTCTCTGTTGCTCTAACCCCTGTACCAGACTGCTCTGTGGGCAGGCTCAGAGTGCCAGGCTGACTGAAATGCAGCTTTTCTGCTGGCTCAGTGAGTTACAGCAGCTCAGGGACCCCAGAGCATGCTGCTGCCCAGAGTGGGAGCAGGAACTGCCCTCTGCAATAATTCCAGAGTACTTTTAGCTCAGCTCAGAGTTCCAGGTATCCATGAGACTCCAGTACAACAAAGCTCTTGGCTTGTCAGCACCCAAATTCATCTTTTCTGTCTCAACTTTGCACCATTAGCACTAAAATCTGCTCTGCATCCTTCTGCCCTCCAGGCATGGATGAAACTCCCTCCTCTGCCAACACTGCCTGCCTGTCTTTACACCTCCCTTTTCTTTCCCCAGGCAAGGATTCCATTTGCCCCAGACCTCTGGGTGGTTTCTCATCCCTGCTTTCACAGAGAGATGGGTTCCTTGCTCTGCTCTTGCTCTTCCAGGTCATTAAAAGGAACCAGATGTACTGACACAACACCTCCAGCAGTGAGGCTGATTGCTTCTCTTCAGAACAGAAATATTTCTATTTAAACAAGGCACATTACCTTTTTTTTAAAGTCTACAGAGGAAAAAACACTTTTATATAATTATGTTATCTATCAGGGCAGGTAAGAGATTTCAGTTAAGCTCACATATTGACTTTTTTGGATTTATTTGAAGTATGTATCTGCTCTATTTGTCTGATTTTTTTTTTTGAGGCAAAATGGTAATAATCCTCAAGACATTTTGCCTTCCTCACAGAGCCAAAACTGGGCTTTGCTTTAGTTCTTGTGACACTGAAGTAATTTATGAGGTCAAAGTGAAGTTACAATTAAAAACATAAAGCAGGCTAAGAAATTGGGCAAAACTTAAAACCAAAACCAAACTAAATCCAGCCAAACCAAACCCTCACAACCAAGATAAAAGTACCAGAAATAAACCTACTGCTGGATACTTTTGTTAAAAGGAACTTGGTCATGTTTAGATTGATCACTAGAGATCAAACCTGATCACAAGGGAGTTTTATACTGGAAGAGTTCTGGTGGGCTGAGGTTCTATCTCTGACTTAAGCTGTGCCAGCCAAGCACAGCTGGACAACAGCAAGGCTCCAAAAAGTGATTTTTTTTAGTGGAAATCCCAGCTGTGACCACACTTGGCCAGAGTACAGAAACTCAGAAGGTGCCCTGTTGTAACGCTGTCTATACATTCAGCTTCATCCACTTAAAATATTAATCAAGACTTTTTTTTCCCCCTAGAAATAATACATGGACATTTATGAAGCTTCTGCATGCTCTCCTCATGGAACAGGAGACTGGCAATTAATACTGTTGGCTTTTTTCCCGAAATTACTTGTGCATTTAAGAATTATCATCAGAAAATCGGACATTTACCACTGTGAATAACTGAAACCCAGCAGGGTGTGCCCACCCTCATGGCAAGGGCAGACCCATACCTGCAGGTGTGAGTACCAGAGCTTGCAGGATGTCAGAGAGGGAGATGATCCCCACAATGCTATCAGCTTCATTCACCACCACCAAACGATGAACCTGCCAGCAGGAGAAGAGTCTCAGATATACTGACCTGATTTAAAATAGGCAAAGCAAAGAAAAACAAAGGAACAAACAAAACCCCTAAAGTAAAGTGAAGCATGAAGACAAGAAGGAAAAAACAACCCAAAATGGTTCAAAATGTCAGGAATAGCAATTGTCTCACAGCAACACAGCCATGCTTGCCCTACATAAATGAAAATAGTGCATGGTTAAAAGGAACACAGCTGGCTGACTGAACAGCATCTGATGTGAAGTGACAGGTAAGTCTAGATCTAGGTCTTGAAAATGCTTCTGTTCTCAAAATGTGGCATTCACATCAAAGACTTTTCCCCAAGTTACAGCCTCTGCCCAGCTCAGCCTGTGGTTCCAAAAAATCAGATACAGTAATAAAATGAGGATTCCTTCTGAAAAATACTCCCTAACTTCTTCAGCGGAGAGACACAACACTAAAACTTGTTGTATTTTGACACCTCTGTGTTGTTTTTTACTTAATTTTTCTCACAGGGATACACAATGGAAAGTGAGTGCCAGATTAGTTTTATAACAATTTGTTTTGAACAGACTGTTTAAGACAGAAAAAGGATTCAATTTATCTATGCAAATAAACACAAGGACACAACTGGGAAGAAAGATTTATCAACAGTAAGACCATATTTTCAAACAATGATCTTATCCTTACAAACCTCTCCTATGGAACATTTTACACCACAAAACTTTTGTGCTAAATGCAGGGAAATTAGGTGGATAATCCTCTATCCTCAGGCTTATTGAAAAGCCACTGCAGAACCAGGGAAGTGTCTGTCCTAAATTCTGAGCCTACCACATGTTTACTTTTACCCAGGTGAATTATCTCTCTTCACTACTAAGTTGAGAGAAAATATTTTATTTTTGATAAAACTACGCTGGTGATATTTTAAACAGGTTTATTTGTTTCTGCATATGCACATATTTAATAATTTTATTCCCCTCTCAGTGTAATGAAAATGGACAATGTTTCATTTGTTTAATTGCTTGTAAGATCAAGCAGTTGTCTGGCAGCTAAAAATAGCTGTGTAGTAGTTTTGACTGACTCATTTTTACATGTAAGCTCTCTGTGTTTAGACTGAAAGAGAGGGTAGGAGTTGTTCTTAAAACACAAATGTCTAAAGCTTCTGAAGATAGTAATAAAATAATCCAAGTTTGAAATCTGTGTATCAGGAATGCTAAAATTATTCAGTTCAGGAGGAGGCTCAAGCAAATGCTGAAAGTTGCAAGTGGAAATTGCCAAATGAGGTTCTAAGGGCTTCTTAACAAAGTGGAACTTTTCCTCATATCAAGCATATGCCTGGTTACAACCCTAAAAAATAAATAAATCTTGTAATTGATGAAGTTAAAGCATCTAAATGGAGCTGATCACACTCAGAGAAGACTGAAATTGGGAATATTGATTTTCTCCTGCAGAGAAGCCTTACAAGGGAGGAAGACCTACAAACCCATTCACCTCTGCATGCAAGGAAGTTCCCAGTAGTAACAAACAGGATAAACAGTGACAAAAGAATGGACAGCACAGAGATAAACATTTACAGGAGCAGTCAGTGATGGCTTCTTCACAAGAATTTACTTTATGGCCCTGTTTGACTGCATTTCTATGAGAGCAGTGCAGGATTCCATCATGCATCAAAACAAGTTGCACCCAAAAAATTTCCTGAGCCAAGCTATAAACTGGGAGTTTAACAAATGATTTGTTTGCAAAACTTATGACAGGCTTGGAAGAAACTTAGGTATTAATATAATATAATATAATATAATATAATATAATATAATATAATATAATATAATAATAACATAATAATAACATAATAATAACATAATAATAATAATAATATAATAATAATATAATAATACTATAATATATTATAATATTATAATATATTATTATAATATTAATATTATTAGTATTTATTAACTAAACCAAAAGCTTTGCATTCAGTTTCGTTAATAAAACAGAAATGCAAATAACTGAATATCATTACAGGTGTACTGTGAAATATTTTGCACATCCCTATAAGCATCTAAAACCTGAGTCTGTAGAGCAGACTGAGTTAAATATTAATTATTATAATTATTAAAAGGTAATTAGATAATTTAAAAATATTTAACATAATATATATCATATTATTAAAACATAATTGTTAAAAATACTTTCACCAATCAATCAAAACAACTTAAAGAGCATAAATTTGTACTGTTTATCAGTTTGATAACACAAATTGCAACTTATTATGCAGGGACTCACCTCAGCCTTCACTATTCTATCCACAATGGTCTCCAGTGTTTCCAGCATACTGCACTTTACAACACCTTCAAAATACTGAGAGCGGTGCTGCAGGGCTTGTGTCACTGTGATATCTAAGTTATTATATGTTTTTTCAGCAGCAAGATTCTGCAAAAAAACAAACCCAGGCCCCATCAGACAGCTCAGTACTTAGTAACAAAGCACTCCATAAAGTAAATATTTTGGTATTGAGCAGATAGGCATTTCTGGTCTAAGCTGAGTTCATTCCAAGTAACACATTAAACAAAGCAGATGCTCTTCAGATTCTGGGAGCTGTTGAGCACACAGATGATGCTGGACACCATCTGACACCCTGGGTTCATTGATAAAACTGGGGAAATGCATCAGGCCAGTGAAAACCTTACTCTGTAGCTCATCTTTGGCTTGGTGTCACCCTGTTGTTGCCACGAGCAGCAAATGTAAAGGTGAAGCTCTTCAGCTTTCACACCACACAGAACATACAATTCTTTGGTGTTTGTTTTCCGTAGGGCTGGGGAAGGCACCAACTGTTCTGAACACCACCCACAGAGTAATGGCAGTGGCTGAGAGCTAAGTGGAGAGCAAATTCATTCTTCACCTTCCTAATTTGTGGGCTCAAACTCCCTCTCCTGGACTCAGCTGGTGCTGTCATTCAGCGACACTTTGTGTGTCTGGGTGTATTTCAATAAGTACTGGAAGAATAATAACAATGAAAACCCATCCCCAGCACTAAAAGGAAGAGATGAAAAGAATTTGAAAGCTGATGTTTTTCACTTTCATTCTAAGAACAGGATCATGCCTGCAGTGAGAGGGCTCTGTCCAGACCTGCAGAAGCTTTCTGTAGGTCAGACCATTGTGGTATTTTACAAGTGCTGGCACACCCTGGCCTACTGATTTTGCTGCTGAGGCACTGAAGGGAGAACAAAGAGAGAGCTTTTAAATGAAGGCACTGGACCAAGCAATAAAATTAAATTAAATTTTGGCTAGAAGATACTCGGGTCAAGTGTTTTGATTGAATTACACCAAACGTGACAAGACAGGTTCAAGGTGATCATGAAGATAAAAACAATTTTAGTTAATTAATTTAACCAGGGCCTAATGAAGGATATTGAGAGGACATAAAAAGCCTCTGCAAACTAAAGTCACCCTACACACAATAACTGATGCAATATGATGCTATTCCTACACATAATTCCATTCCCAGGCTTCCCCAATCAAGAACCTAAAAACTAATTCAGAACTCTTAAAATGAAAGAACTCTATGAACTTAGCCAGCTGCACACACAGGCATAGCTTCAACCACCAAGTAGGGACATTAGCCACATGGTTACAAGTTAAAAAAGTTAAAAATCACTATCCTGGAAATTTTATGTTTATTGGAAGATCAGATCCATACACTTCAGAATACAATTTTTTCCTTCTTTTAAAGCTGAAGATCAGGTTGAAGCAGCCTGATGAAATCTGGAATCTCAGAGGTGATTATCTTTTAAGAATAGAATCTTTTAGATTCTTATCTAGAATTTAGATTTATTTAGAAACCTAATAAGCAAACTAGGACATGTGAGGAAAACCCCAATAATAACCCCAATCAATGGATGCCTGAACTCTTTCCCATGTTAATAGCTGTGTGCAAACAATTATATCCTACAAATGATATCTTTGTGGTGTGGAGTGTTTATCTAATTCCCAATATATATTTTTTCCCAGATAAATGATCCAACATCTCTAAAAATCCAATTTGCTGCCTCATCACTTAAAATGAGAAAAGAAGTGAAAAACGTAAGGAGCCCTCTTCCTTTTGGTGTCTTTTTGAAGAAGAACGGGAAATGAAGGAAACACGTCCTGCTTCAAAATCTAACATAGTTACAAAATAAACTGAAACACTGAATCCACCAGCTGGGAAATTTCATTGTCTTTGATACATCGGGTAATTCTCTCTACAGCTACTGCCCATTCCCTGACAAGCTTTTATGCAGAACAGGATCTTACACAGTTGAGAATCCTAAATAATAAAGACAAATGCCTTGAAATGGCAGGCAAGAGCAGTGACTTCAACAATTTTCAGTATTAAGAACAATGTTTGCAGCCAGAGATATTTATAAGCCTGAAGTATTTCCACTTGGGACTGTTCTCCATTTCACTGAATGCCTTCTAGGCAGCGTTGCAAACATCTGGATTCTTCATTAGTGCAGCTGGTTGGTGGCAACCTGGGCAGTGAAACCTCTAGCAAATAATGTAGTTGTCAGATGCTGACATTAGAAAGCAGGTGCACACAGCTGGGAGGGGACAGGGTAAAAAAAAATATATATTTCAAGTTTCTGAAAGCCATGAGAATGGAAAAGCCCTTGTGTAATGGTGTTCGCAGGGGTCCAAGGATGAGGGAAGAGATGAGGATCTGACTCCATGTTTCAGAAGGCTGATTTATTATTTTTTGATATATATTATATTAAAACTATACTAAAAGAATAGAAGAAAGGATTTCATCAGAAGGCTAGCTAAGAATATAAAAAGCAAGAATGAATAACAAAGGCTTGTGTCATGGACAGAGTCTGAGCCAGCTGACTGTGATCGGCCATTAATTAGAAACAACCACATGAGACCAATCACAGATGCACCTGTTGCATTCCACAGCAGCAGATAACCACTGTTTACATTTTGTTCCTGAGGCCTCCCAGCTCCCCAGGAGAAAAAATCCTAAGGAAAGGATTTTTCAGAAAATATCATGGCTACACCCTTGCTCTTAGAGGCTGGTAAATCATGGCATGAATCTGAGTATGCAACTGGAATCTTGAGGAAAATCCTGGATTAGATCTAAAGCAGAAGGAACACAGATGCAAGACTCTGGAGTCAGAGACACAAAAGAATGGGCCAAGTAGTTTTTATATCATTGAGGAGGTCAAGCTGTACAAAGTACTCAGACTGCACAGAGATATCTGCATTCTCTTTGAGAGCAGACTGGAGTGGCAGCAGCTGGAAAAAAAAAGGAAATCCTCACTGAGAAACAGAAACCAACAAGAACAGAAGAGTTCAGCTGTGAGGGACCTGCAGTGATCACCTGGTCCAAGTGCCTGACGCTGCAGGGAGGAAGAAAAGCTGAAAAAACATTTTCTTCAGGGCCCTGCCCAAGTGTCCCTTGAGCACTGACAGCCCTGGGGCATTGCCCACCTCCTCTCTGAGAAGGCTGCTCAGTGTTCAGCCACCTCCTGGCAAAGAAATGCTCCTAAAGCCCCATCTGAACCCTGCAGGGTGGCTCTGGTCCATTCCCACATGTCCTGACACTGGATCCCAGGGAGGAGAGCTCAGCACCTCATTCTCCATTTCTGCTCCTCAGGAAGCCCCAGGAACCCAACACCCCCAGAGCGAGTCCTCAGATATTTCTCACAGAACATTCCTTCCAGCCTTGATCCCCTCCTCTGGATTATGCCCAGCCAGATCTTATTCTGGGTAACATCCAGAACACTAAAACCCTGTGTGCAAACAGCACTACTAAGGATAACTTAAATAAAAATAGTAATAAAAAAAATTATGTGCAGGTTGAATTGGATCTCTTTCATTCAGTTTGTTAATTACAGCCAAAGGAACAAAATAAAACTGTTGTATTAACAAGTTAATTTGCCACCTTGCTTACTACATGTATTACAAACTTACTACATATATTACATATACTACAAACTTGCAAATATGCTTACTACATATAAAATATTTAAGAGAATTTAAGAGATATACTTACTATTACATCAAATTTGGAATAAATATCTACAACTTTTCCTAAAAAGAAAAGAAAAACAAAAGTTAACAAAAAGAAAAACAGAAGTTCACACAGTGCTTAAAATACAGGATCAGTTTTCTTGCTTCCTGCTTTCATCTGTTATAAATACCAGAAAGAAATGATAGGTAAAGAAGACTGAAAAAAACCCCAAAAACCTAACAACCTATCAAATAATAAAATTCTTCCAAGCCCATTAACCTACATTTTGCATAAGTATTTCTTTATATCTCTTTTCTTCCCCTTTGAAATAATTTTAAAAATTTATTTTAAATATTTAATTAATTCATTATTAAATTATATTTAATTATTTAAATTGCCTTTTAATTTTTTTTTTTTACTTTTCCTTGTGTTTTCCCCTCCTTCCCAGCACCAGTCCAGGGCCCAAGCAGCATTTCCCTCCCCACTTTTGCACCCACCTGACTCATCCACCACAGGCAAGGCCGATATCCTTCGCTCTACAAATATATTCAAGGCTTTAATGATAGGAGTGTCTGGATGTATGAAGGCAATGTTGTGATAAGTTCCTATTCCAAGTTCATCCAGATTCTTCTTCATAAAGGCAGGCTTTGGCATCTCTGACATCTAGGGGAGTCAGAAGGAATGGATTTACACTGACATTCACCCATCCACCTGCAGACTCCAAGTGATGGTCACAGGTCACTGCAGTTTCCTGATACCACATTAATACAAAACCCAAACAACCCAAGGGGTTTCTGTTCAAAGCAGAAATTAAGAAATTAAATAACTCTGTTCAAAGCTCTAAATTAAGACAATAGAACTAGGATTTTCACTCCATTTTTTCTATAATAACACATCACTAAAAGCTGTAGATCCTAAGCTATGTCATTCCCACTAAAACTGGAGAGAGAAGATAGAAAACATTAATGTGAATATTTATTCTGAACTCCTGTCGCTTTGTTTGGCCCCCTGTTCATTGCTGTGACTAGCATTACTACAGAGCATGAACAATCTGGGAGACAATTCATTTTTCTTTTCATGTAAACAAACTCCTGAACCCAAGGAGATGTTCCAGAAACAACAGCAAATTACACCAATAGACAAGTCCTTGGTGTTTAGGTTTCCTTAAAGGAGTAAAACAAAATAAAGGCAAAATATAGGCCTTATATCAAGCTTTAATTTCCCTGTTACCAATAAAAGATGCACAAAGACACAATGAATTTGGAAATTCATTATGAAACTTCTGCACTAAGACTTTAATTACTTAATTATATCAGATGTCTACTGTGGGGAAAAAAATCAGTTAATACAGCATAGCTTTAAATACTTACAAAAAGCTGGAGGAACTTGAGGATTCTTTTATGGGTAAGTATATAAAGTGCATTTCCACTGACTGGATCTATAACTGGCAATCTGTGGATTTTGTTTTTGATCAACGAATATACAGCATCAAAAAGGCTGAGGAGAAAAACATTTTGTTTTTTTAATGAATTCTAGCTAACAGCAAGTAAAGCCAAGTGATACATATGCACACATTTATAAACCCACATGAAGTCTATGTGGTAATTATTTGCATTATCTTTAATGCTATAAAAAACAGAAGTTGGGGGATTTCAAATTAACTTTTGCAGCTTTTTGCTTTGCAACACATGAAAAGCTATATGCTCATGGAAATCTAAATCCATTAAAAAAATGTGATGGAAAGTTCATTTCGTGGTATAAAGTATAGAAAAAAAAACTCTTCACAAGTGTAAATTGTTTTTCCAGCAAGTGCTGTGCTTTTATTATCCTTGCACTCAGAATGGGTCTTTCTGTTAATAGACAGAAAAGAAAAATGGAGTTCCTGCACTTAATAAATCCTAATCCCAAATTTCTGTACCATTTTCTACAAAGGGCATTTTTATGGCTACATGCACATATGTAATAACCCGAAACAATTACCTAATAATTTCACTGAATTACCACTGGGGATTGGCAAAAAATTATCCTTAGGAGATCTAAAACATTCCCATGCACTGCAAACTAGCATTTAGCAACACTCAACCTGTGCAAGTCTGCTCTTCTTGCAAGTGACACTTTTATTTTTCCCTTGGTGTATTAAGACCATGATAAAGCAGCTGACCAACAACTGCAATAAATTAGCAAGTAAAAAAGTTGGTAAAACTCTGCAAAGTTGGTAAAACACCTACTTGCTGAAGCAGGCTCCATCCTATAGATAAGCTGTGAGTTCTGAGTCCATCACAGGGATGGAACAACAATTCCCAGGTGCTGCAGTCTGACTGCCCCACAACCCAAGCCCATCTCTGCATCAGCTCTGAAGCTGACTTGCTGTAACCTTTTATAAAAGTTTTATCGTATCTTCTTTATGGCAAAGTGCTGCACTCTGACTGAAAACAATTATGGCTATTTTATTGCCTTAACAATATTATTTGCAACCTGCCACCAAACAAAATACATCCCTCATGACTGAACTGAATAATTTATTCATGACTAAATGGCAATTCCACTGAGGTACTGCATATCATTATTTCAATGTAATCACTGGAGCTCCCTTCATCAGGGCACAAACAATCCTGGTCCACAAACTGAGAGCAAAAACCAGAATTTCACCCTCCAGTTCAGCAATTCAGTAGTGCTCAGTATTTAAGAGATCAACTAAATTTCCCTCTCAAGTTGTTTACTAAATAAGGCATAATGACAGTATAAAAACTATTTCTTTCAACGTCCATCAAGAAGGAAAGGACAGTCATTTATATTTGAAGAAACAGAGCCTTTCAGTAGAGCAAAACAAACCACAGAGATATTGTCTTTCCTTTAGTTAAGGAAAGCTATTTCCCTTAAAAAGGGCTTTAAGTTTCTCTGACTGCTGAGAACAAGATAGCTGAAAGGCTCTAAATGTTTTGATTTTCATGAAATAAAGATGACTTGCAGGCTAGTTTGAAGGGTCAAGCTATTGGCTGTTTTGCATTCTAATTTTCACCCATGTCTAGCTCATTTACCAGAACAGTTATGCTGATAAACCACAAAAGTTCAATTTAAAATTCCCATCTTAGGATAATCAAAGAAGTCTTCACTCACAATAAAAAAAAAAAAAACTCTCACCCCTTCTTGATTATATTAGACTATATTAAAAGACAATCTTTCTTTATTGTACTGTAGTTTACAAAACAAATTGTTTCTTCTTACATATAGAGGCCTTAAATTGAGAGTTGAGACAGAGTTAGTGTATTTCAAGTTAAGCAGAGTGAACAGTGAAATCCTACCTTGCATCTGGGGAGATGTTCACTAAAGGTTTAAAAGTCTCTTGTAAATAAAGCTCTGTGGTTAGAAAATTAATAGACTGTTACCACTTCAAACAAAAACATCAGCTTTTTTATGAAAGCATTTCATGAATTCATTCATACAAAATTAAGTGGCAGACAGCAATTTACAGTTAGTTATTCTACCATTTATGCACAGTGCTCCATATTGACATTAAAAAGACATCAAATTTAAAAGCAGGACTAAGCTTGATACCAGCAGAGGTCACTGCAATTACAACAAACAATCCCTCACTCCTGCTGGCTCTGAGAGTGTGTGCTGCACACAGACACCTCCATGGGTCACTCCATGGGACACACACTGCTCTGCACAGGGAGCTGCCTCCCTGCATTCAGCACCTCTGGGCACACCCAGCATTTTGCATGAACTTCTGGCTGCAGGGTGCAGCTCATTCAGGCACAGCTCTGCTCATTCCCACTGCACATGTGCCTCACTCCACTGGCTTCTTTCCTTTCTTAAAGAGCCATGAACGAGGGGCAAAGTGTTGCACAGCCCAGATCACCAGTCCATGGCTGTTTCAGATGAAAAATAAGGAATAGGAGACAAAAAAGCTTTTACTATTTCTGTTTTCATTAAAAAATATGTGGAGAGAAGTCTATGATGAATTCAAAATCCATTCTACTCAAAAACATCAGAACCTACAAATTATCAATGAATTAAATGATAATCAAGTAGTAAATATTCTTACCCCTCCAGGTTTCTATCTTGTGCTCCTCCAATTCATAAATCTGAACCTACAATGAGTAGATGGAAGTTCAACTTAAATCATTTCATTTTAAATCCATCATTAACACTGTAAACATCTGAATAATTTTATTTCACTGCTGAAAAATCTAACAGAGCAAGAACAGTCCAACACAGCATTTCTTGTAACAAGGAAAAAGGGTGCAATCCTGCCCCTACTGCAGAGTGCAATTCTGGATTTTTTATTTCAGGGGACAGAAAAGCCTTTTACTGGTCCAGGTTTGCAGTCCAGGTATTTTCTGGACTCAGAGACATCACCTCAATCATTTTTACCACCCAGGGTAAACCCTTGGGGGATTCCTCACACACCCACACCAGCAAAAAGCTTACCCTGATCACCTGACTTCTTAATGCCATCAGAATAAACTTACCTGATCATTAACAGGCAAGAGCATTTCTTTTAGGCAGAAACTACCTGGATGTTCCTCATCATTCAATGGTGGGTATTATCTAGTACATGAGTAGCAATGTCTTCATACTGAATGTCCTGATGACACTGAAATACTTTAAGAATGGTATTTTCTGCATAATTTTACCTATTAAAACTAGAGCATTCCCTGATGGAACATTCATTTATTTATTTTTCTTACAGAAAACTGCATTGGTCACTTAAGTCAGATATTGTCCCTCCTCAGCTTCTCCTATTTCCTGCTGCCAGTTTAAGCAGAAGCTATGAACAGGACCTTAGACAATGTAAATGAGTGAGAACTCATCAGGGAAAGTCTCATGGAAAATCAGTAATATTGATGCAGAATCACAGAAACAATTTTAAAGAAGTTCCCAGTGTGCAAGCACTTTTCATTTGTTCCTCCCCCCACTCCTTGTCAGTCCCCAGGGAGAAAAAAAGAATTCTTCAACATGAAGGAAGGACAGTGCACCACACTACTGGCATCTGATGAGAATTTCACTATCAATTTTAAAAAGTAACATGAGCTTTGACAAGGCAAATACATCAGCTGTCTGCTCCATCCAACTGTTCTCGATTTTTCAGCTAGTAAAACACAGTACATATGTTTTAATTGGTAGAGGGGGAATTGTGATTTGACAGGAGCAAGAAAGGGATGGAAATGTTTGTATGAACATGCAAGCTAGAGAATTTCATCAACTGACTGCCAATGGGAATTTCAAATTATAGTTAATTGAAGTCAACAGATCTCCAACTGATTGTGCAATTCAGCCATGTAACTAAAATATTTGCATATATTTAACTAGTTTAACTTGTTTATATCATACCATCACTCCAAGAACAGTAATTTTTTACAGCATCCAAGCCTCTGTAAGTTACCATGCAAAGACTTAAATAATAATGACAATCATCATAAACCTTTCAATCTGGTATCAGTCTCTGATATTGTATGGCAAATGATCAAATTATAGCTTAACATCATACTTACCATAGGAGACTTATAGTATCTATGCAGTATGTTAATGAAATCTGTAATTGTTAACATTCCTGTAACAAGTGATACATAAAAAAAATGTCTTTAGAAACATACTTAACATAGAGAACTTTCAGCTATTTCCTCTATTTATGTTCACAATATATAACATAATAAAAGTTAAGCCCATGTAAAATACTACTGGTATTGGACTATTTAACAGCGGGATTTCAAAACCATGTCTATTCACTTTCACACTGACACAGGGCTTCAGAATAAAAACACACCTGAAGTAATATTCAATATTATAACCCATGTTCTCCTCACTTTCAATCTGACTCAAAAATCCCCTTGAATTCAGACCACATCCACCCCCAAAGGCATGGAAGGAAAAGAGGGGGTTTAGAACATCTTTCCAAGTTGGAGAACTATTCTTGTCTTTCATTTTCTTTTTGAATAAGACACATTCTCATTATGTACTTGCCAAGTCAGGCAGACTCCTAGACTCAAATGAAGGAACAGTATAATACATTTTTCTTGACTATTACTTATTACAGAACTTCATTCAATCATTTCCATGGTAATCTTCAATGCCTGTATGAAATGTGACTTTTCAAAAGAAAAAAATAACACATCCATTGTACATATATAAATAAATATATATTTTAAGCACCAACACCAAGCTATGTAATATAATATTGATGATTAGTTTAGTTACCTGAAAATATTAATCTTTTTTGAGCTTTCAAGTTCTAGATTTGAGAAGATGCAATTGCTCCACTGTTTACTACTCCTACATCTAAACTGAAGAAACTAAGAAATGGGGAAGGGAAAAATTAATCTGGAGGTCAGCTTTAAATCAGTAGAGCTTAGTTACAGACAGAACATGAAATTAAATAAAATAAAAATGAAAAAACACAGCACTCCTATGGTGTATTGCAAGACTGCTCCTCCCCACTTGGATTTAAAGTATTTTAACAAATGCTCTATTAAGTATCTACCATTCATTTCCAGGAATCCTCAACATTCCAGGTCACAGCAAATACATGTAATTCTATTTGTCACTGCCACTGTGACCCATTTTCTAACTGAAGCAGATCTAGTTTTGGAAGATTATTGTTGTGGTAATTAATGACATGATTTTTTAAAAAGCAGTACACAGATCTAATGTTTTTCACCCAACATGGGACATCTCTGTATCTCCAGTTCTGGTTTTAGAGATCCTCACTGCACTCACTGAGCACAGGCAGAGACACCCTCCTACTGCACTTGTATCAGGATATTGGAATATTAAATTATTCTCTTTATAGCTCCTGTTTTCAAATTTTCCTTTCTGTGACCACTGCCTTTATTTTTAAATACACAGTGAAATGCAAATATTAGAGACTGAGTTTCAGAAGGTTGGGACCTAAAAGAAGCCTCATGATTCTCAAGGCACAGCAAAGCTGTGAAAGCTGGCACCACTGCACTCCTCACAAGGAGGGAAAAGAAACTCTTTGCCACTATTTCTCTAGGATGTTATGTGATGGCCAGGCTCAGATCACCTTCTGGAACAATAAAGCACCTTGGAAATTCAAGTAATCCTGAAAAATGTCAGAACTACTTACCTACAAAACTCTGTTTTTTACTCTCCCACAGTGGAGCTGCTCTCACACCATTTGCCACCAAGGCAAAAAAGGCTTTCTTTACCTGAAAAAAAAAAACAAACCGAAATAAATGTCAAAATTTTGCCTTGATTTAGCATATCAGACACCATCAGAAGGTTTCCCCTTTCACCAGTGTCCTGGTTTAGGACAAATTAGGGGGAAAAAACCCAAAAAGCTGTGTCACAGGTAGCTGGCATTCAAAACAGAACAGAAACCACAATGCCAAACAAAAACCCTTCAACCTTTACTTTTTAAAATGGTTAAAAAGCTGGAAAAAGCTTAGCAAAACCAGATCTGTTTTTCTTTTATTTTGTGAATATTCTAAATTAAAGCTTCTGATATATCCATAAACTAGAGAGGGCCTTACATTTAACACATGAAGACTGTGCTATGTTCTAGTCAATGTTTACTACAGCAAGTTGTTATAAATATGAGATTGAAACAACAGCAGTTCCATGTCCCCTACAGCTTTTAGACACCTGATTTATACAAATTAAAAAGAGTTTGATAATTTTAAATATGACTGAAAGTTAAAAGAATTACCTGGCCTGCTTTGCTGCTAAAGAAATCAACCAATTATTTCAATTTTTTAATGAATGAATCCTCCCCAGAACCAGAGGTTACAGGGTCATGGTGTCATTCTAGGAAGAAACACTTTCTGAACTCTGGCTCTCTGAAAATGAAGGACTCAGGCACTGGTGCACCCCAAAATCCTGAGCTGGTGATGTGCTGGAGTGTGACATCCTCCCTGTCCTGCCCACACCCCCAAACAGTCTTCCTATGGAAAACACAACACAGAAGGGATGGTTCTGGCCCAAATCTTGACCTGGCACAAAACCAGGACAACCAATTCTTATTTCTGTATCCATGAAATTTGTCCTTGGTCCAAACAACACAGAATTGCAATTGCTGGATGAATGCAATCTGAACAGATCATGATTTCACATCAGTATCTGAAAGGTCTACTTTAGATTATGTGCTATAAGGGGATCCTCTCCACAACAGACTAACAGGAATAAAAGGGCTTCACAGTCATGGAATCAGCAGCCAATAAAGCAGTGGCAAGGAAGGATGTAGAGAACAAGAAGAACTAGAATAAGAATCTGTATTTCTTGCTACATCTATGCAGCCTGACTGCTTCCTCCCTGACCATGAGAAGCAAATCCACCCTCCAGACATCAGCAGATGGCAGATCTCAGAGCTGTCTCCTGACTTTGGGGATCCCATCTCACCAATGAACAGGAATAACCACCAGCCATCATTCCTTAACTGCACTGAAACTGAAGAAGCCACATGAGGAAAAACAACAACAAAACCCTAGGGCCACAGTAAGACTAAATCCACAGGATTTATCTAGAAAATAATTAAAAAGAAAGGTGCCAGAGGTGTTCAGCCACCCTGCTGAGACAAGGAAGAGTCAGCCTAAACAAACATTACCAAATCCACCACAGGAGCATCCTAACTCATGAGGAAGACTGAAACCACAAAGAAACCCTCCTGGCAAGATAAATGAAGTGTTCCCACACAACAGCATCACACTTTGAGTTAGTGCAGCAAAAGCAGGGAGCTGTTTGGGGAACAGACAGAGAGTGCACACAGACCAGCTCCAGCCTGGGGCAAAATAAGCTCTAAACATTCTTCATCATAAAAATGGGAAAGGACCTCACACTGCCTGAAACCCTGAGCCATCACACAAGGTCAGGCACTGTCAGCTCATGTCCCCAGTATCCACAAGAGAGAAAGATGTTCAAGGCTGGATCAGAGCCAGAAGGGAACAGCTAACCTGTTGAGGCCAGGGGGAAATAGCTTTCTCCCAGATAGCAATCATGCAACACAACTCCTCCAGCAAGTTTACAAACCCTGTAATTGATAACCTGGAAGAGAAGCATGCCTCTGGCAGAGAGTGTGTGGAAAGCCAACTACAGCACTTCAGGCAGTCTCCAAATTCCTGCTACTACTTCTTTCCCAGACACAGCAGCAGCAAAGAACACCAGCCAGCACCATGCTCAGATGGGTGAGACAGCAAGGCTGATATTTCAGATTCAGAAAAGACACTTCAAGAGAGAGAGAGTTCCAAAGATATATTACTCAAGATGCTGAGCTTGTAGACAATCCAGAAGGAAAAGAAAGGATTCTTCAAAGGATAAGTTCTTGCCCTGATCCTGCTGTTTGATTTATTTGCAAGTTATTTGCCTCCAAGAATCACAAGAATCTTCAGTTAGGTGCCACCTTGTCTAGCTTTAAAAGACACATTTTGGAAATTCTGAACAGATAAAATCTGCTGAACAGATACAGCTCAGAATTAAATCCTTCATAAAAGACAAGGATTTTAGCTTAAGTACAAGAATATTAAACATTTTATGTAATAAATCACTGAAATTTAGTAAAGAAATACTTAAACTCAACCGCCTGGGCTGTTGTCCTAGACCACAGCTCAAGTGACACTGCTATTGTTGCCTTCAGCTGTACTGTAGAAAGTGTTACATGGTCAAAGTAATAACGCCATCAGTTCTGAATGTTAAAACTTGTCTCTTATTTAAATGAGGTAATTACAAAGTAAAAACCATCTTCATTCTTATTTGCTAAAACTGCTTGCTAGTGCAAACAGATACTCATCCTGCAGTTTCTGTGGCTGACCAATTTCAGTTGCCCAAAGGACAGCTTGGTGGGCAGCCAAGCCCAGGCTGTGGAGCTGGGCTTCTGTCCAGCACTTTGAGATGTCTCAGTGATGTTCATGCAGACAGTACCCACAAGGACCTTGCTTTCTGATGATATACAGTTAGCAGCCTTTGAAGATCTCCACCATGTCCCATCTCTGGACCTCCAACAGCGTTGTTAATTCTCCAGCCCACAGTGCTGGACTGGCCTGACCTCCACAAACCCATTGTTCAGCAGCCAGAGCCCATGGATTGTTGCTGTTCAACACCATGTACAAACACTCTTTAAACAAAGCACTTTTGTTCTCATTAACCATGTCCTAACACACACAATGAGCCACTAAAAATGGGATTTATCCTCCCAAACTGAGTGGTTGCTCTGACATTTACCCTGACCTTGCACATCCACCCTGACTTCACAGCCTTCCACAGGGATTAAGCTGCATCCCACAGATGCCATCTCCCCCCCACTAGGATGTCTAGACATTTACAATTAGAAGAGCAATCCTACTTTGTGTGACTGTCTTCTCCAAGATTCTGGCCTTTAAGTGGAAGAGTCACATTTCAGCAAATACACAGCAATTAAATCCTGGATATATCACAGATCATCTCAACAATAGCTGCTATTCCACTACACTGAGCACAACAGGAACAAGCTTTTCTTACTACAGGAACTCATTACACTGTGAATATGCTGAATAAAAGAACAGACTAATTTAGGTTAGACACAGCCTCTGGAGGTCACTGTTCCTGCACACCATTCAAGCATTTCCACTGCAAGCCTGAAGGAGGACAAAGCCTCTTCCAATACAACAGTCACTACCAAGAAAGCAAGAGACCCAGACATAATAGTCCTGTTTACCAGGTAGAATGTTTGGAAAACCTTGTCCCTTACAGTCAGTGAGCTCCTAAAATAGCTGGATTACTGGGCAGTGAAACCAGAACAGTGGTAGAAGATTGCACCAGAATGCTGAATATATTTTTCCTCACTGCTGGAAAACACTGCAAGGGACACTCCTCCTTACCAGACACCAGGGATTTTACAAACCCTTGCAGAAATGCTCTCCCCAGTAAACATCTGTGAATGAGAGAACCACCTGAAAGGAAAACTGGGGATGAGCTCGTTTCCAAAAATTCAGGTTTGTTTTACCTAACACTGTGTTGTGGAAACTGTAACTATGTCCATAAGCAATCAGTGGCCTCAGACCTGTCTTCCAGGACTGCCCCATAAGGCAAGGGGGGTGACTGCTGCTGTGGAAATATCTGACTTCATTTGCCTTGCAAAAAGATTCCTGTCCTTGACAAATGCTTGTGAGTAAAGAGCTGTCACAGTTCCTGTGCTAAAGGGTCAGAGCTGAGCAGAGAATCCTACTGAGCTGAAAAACACAACTCAGCACCACTGCCTTGTGACAACAGTCACTGAAAAGGCTCAAAGGTGAGAGAAGTAAGAAACAAAGCTGTGGAACACCTTCAGAAATGCCAGCACCAAGCCAGAGGATGATGCAGATCATTGTTCAGCAGCACAGACAGCATTCAAAGACCTGCCAGGACTTCTGTGGTGTGGCTGCCATCAAAAGGCAGGATGATAAAAGTTCCTCTGTTTCACTGGGTAAGCCAGGTTCAGCCACTTGCCTGAAAGCCCCTAAGTAACCCCAGGAAATGTCTATTTTATCAGATCACAACAGAAAGGAAGAAGCTCCTTCTTACAATCTTTAGCACAGAGCTCCCATAAAAGCAGCATCAGACTCAGCTGATCCCTGACATTTTTATAATCTCTGATTCCTGATGGATGGATGCTCTTTTCACTGGGTAAATTGACAAATTCCCAGCTTATTTTTATTCCAAACTATTTTTAAGGAGTACAAAACTAGAGAGGACAAATACCTCCAAAAATACACATGCAGACCACAGTATCAAACCCAAATCTTCCAGGCAGTCCTTGAAAACCAGCCACCCCTCCTAACATAACAAGTACAAAGTTTGATATATAGCTGAAAGGAATTTACAAGAAGAAGGCATCCAGTCTTAGCAGGCTTGGTAAGAGTAGCTGAAGAACTAAAGGAGAAGGTTGGATTTCTACACCAATGCACTCACATGGTTTTAAGTACCATGGAGGGGCTTCTCAATGGTTTCTCCTTGCAAAGGGGGAAAAGTTTTATAATTTCAAAGGAAAACAGCATAATCTCTATCTCCACAACATGAGCAATGTGGCAAAGTCACTCCAGACACAGACTTTGTCCTCACTGTTAAGAACACAAAGGTGGAAGAAAAAGTTACTCTGAGAATTCCTTCATAGGAAGCCAAACACTCTCATTTCAATAATTCTTACCAAGCAGGAAGACACACAGGTCTCTGTTGTAACAGGAAAATCATCAGGGCTCTGCTGCAACCTTTGTACAGCATAAAACCTGTGCAACCCACACTTTATTCCCTTGATTCAAGAGTGTTTTTGAGCCAAGACTCCTGAATGAGGCAACAGTTTCCAGCCAAACATAAACAGGCCTGTGCTTCCTTAAGCAGCATGGCAAGTTCTCTGGCTGCCCAAATCTGAGCAAGTCTCCAAGAGAGGAAAAAGAAAAACCTCCTGCAGGTAAAGCTGATGGTCCTGCTCCATCAGACAGGTGTGTAACATCTGCCCTGCTGCTCCCTCACACCACCAGGATTTCAGGCTCTGCACGAGGCTGCCACCTGAACAAAGCCCATGAAATATTCTTTGGGAACATGTTGTTAACATTTTACTAAGTTGAAAATGTAACTTTGCCACAGAGCTCTTTGGACAGCCTTCCTCTCCCTTGCTGTTGGCATCACCTTTAAAGGACTTTTTCCTATGAGCTAAGTTGGAATACTCCTGCATTCATCCCTAGATCCCACAATTACCATCCTGATAACACAAAAGCAGTACAAGCTAAATATTCTCCAATTCCATAGGGCAATTTCACTTTGAAGCAATTCATATTGGGAAGCATATTTAACTTGCAATTCCTTTTTTTTTCCCCCCTTCAAATAAAGTTGTGATGCCCAATCCAGACATCTTTCCAAGTCACAGAGAACTACAGTCCTGTAAAGGAGCTACTTTGAAAAGTCAAAAATCTCTCTTCTGGTGCATTTATATAATTCAGTGTTTGTACAAACTGATTTGTCTGGAGAGACTAAACCTGTATGAAGAACACAACCAAGCATCTCAGCATTGTGACTACTGCATTCAAATTCATTTTCCAATGATTTTTTCTTTGGTCTATGAATTTGTTAGGAGCATTTCCTCCTCAAAGGACTATGCTGTGAAACCAAGAGGCTACCTAAGGACAATAAAGACTTTCATCAAGGGACAAGCACTCCTGGACCATATCAAGTAGAATTTCCTCCTTTACCTTACCAAGTAGATTGGAGAAACACTGGACAAATCTGTTATTAACTGGGCAGCTACACTTGCTTCAACATCTGAAAAACCCCCACCAATAAACACTCACAATCAGGTCTTCTAGCTCAAATTCAAATTCCAGGTTGAATTTTGGAAAACTTGTATGAAACCAGATCAAAAATTCATTTATCTTTTGCAGGTGATGGAAAGGGAGCACTCCTGGGTAGATCATGCATTTCTTATCACCACAGCTGAGTAAAATTTAAGATATGATGGTTTAATACCCTTCAGGGCCAAGCCAAACCCCAGAAGTAACAGGTAGGGTCTCATCCTCAAGTTAAAACCATGCACATATTCTGGATTTCTCCCCTGGGAGCAGGTGCCATGCCCACATGCAGAATTCCTCCCAACACCACATGCCCATGGAAAGGTCCCAGTCCAGCCAAAGGCACCAAACCAAATCCTGCACTGATGCTCTGTGTCCAAACTGGAGCTTTCTGCTGCCAGATTTCACACCACAATGGGCCAAAGAGGGAACATCAAACCAAGTCCTGCACTGATGCTCTGTGTCAGTGTGCCCAAACTGGAGATTTCTACTTTCAGATTTCACACCACAATGGGCCAAGAGGGAACATCAGGTAAATGTGACAGGCAGAGCCAGTGGGATCAGCTGCATGGGGAAGGGCACAGAAATTCCTTCACAAATTAAGATCTTATCCAAAAAGTGGTGATGGGGCAGAGAAGGCAGGAAGAATGATACCTGAATGAAACACAAACACCTCACCTACACCCTGTACAGAAATCTCTGTTTAAGGGACACTATCATTCCCACAAAGGAGCACTTCCTATTGATTTTGAGAGCTGCAGGAATTAAACACCTATGCTTGTATACCAGCAATAGGAGAAGCTCTGAAAAAACACAACAGTCTTCCCATATTATGTTACTGATTCCAGCCTGATCTCAATGAAGGGAGCTTTTATGTGGCTGCTCCAGTGCCTCAGCCCACATGCTGGTTAGCAGCTAAATTAGCTGATTCTCTTACAGTTCTGTGGGCAGGGGAAGCAAGGAGGGGTATTCACACTGCTCAGAAATGCAGACAGCAGCAGCTTCATCAGGGAGAAACCTCAGTGGCAGCAAAGGAACAGACAGGCAGTCCCTTTGTAGAGCTGTGTGACAGCAGAGCCAGAGTCTGCTCTGTGGCTCTGGGAGAAACCATCCTGGAGCATTATTCCTGGAAGCCTGATTTATCTCATTACCCTGGAGAGAGGCAACACCCCAGTCAAGAATGACCTGGAGAGAATCAGAATAATAAATCCATTTACTGAATAGTCAGCCCAAGGAAGAGAAATATCAATCCTCTTTCATTCTTCTAATGTTGAATCCATTGCATGCTCTGTAGAAGTTACAAGGTATTCTTACTGCCAGCTGGTCAAATCACTAAAGAAGTTTCCAGAACATTGTTTAAAATAATTTTTTTTAGTTATGTGGTAGAAAATTATCTGAGCTCTTTACTGGAGTGACAGGTTCTGACAAAAGCCTGCACTGGTGATAACAACATCTGGTCCATTAACAACTTAGGTAATTTCATTAAACAGACAGGTTAAATAATTCAACTGAGTCACGCAAAGATTTCTTCTGCATACAGAAGGAAAAAGGAGGAAAGAGTCTTTAGGATTCTGAAAGCTTATTCTGATGATTGTTTCCACATAAACATGATTTTTATTAGTTTATGAAGAAGTGGTGGACAAATGCTTTAAAAACAGTTTCAAGGTCATGGTGAGCAAAAGCTAAGTATGTTTTATAACTAAAACCCAAATTTACTTGTAACAGGTAAGAACATGATTTAGTCAAAGATTAGACAGAGTTTTTGACCCAAAGGGAACTTATACAAACGCACAAGACACAGCCATTGCATTTGCTAGCAGATCATTCCTGGGACTGCAGATTCCTGCTTGATACAAAGCAGGGAATCCCCATCTAACACTCACCTTCCACACTGCTCTGCAAGGGTTAATTGCTCTGTGCTAGAAAACAAGCTAATCCTTCTCATCTTTGTGTAGTCTGGGCAAAGCCACAACAAATTAATGCATTTCTTTCAAGGTCAGACAAAAATCTGGCCTTAAGAAAGCTTTTGGAGTTAAGCTTCAGAGATTGCTATAAGCTAGGTAAGAGGCATTTCCTTAAAAAATGCTAATACAGTTCAGGATGGGGTGGGGAGGGAATGTATTGGCCTCTAGAAAACCAAATGCATGCAGCAACAAGGAAAAACTGAAATCCCATTAGATGATGTTAGACAAAGTAACCTGGCAGACAGAATGTCAACAAAGTGTTGTATTTCATTCATCTTTTAGTTAATACAGGAATTGTTTTGTTTGCCACCAAAGGAAAAGATCAGATTGCTGTGTTACTGTATGTACCTGACACAGGTCAAAACCAACAAAGAGAAAGAAAGGCAGCCCTGGGTGTCCCCTCCTTCCCCCAGATCATCTACACCCCAAATGACAGTGCTCACATGCTGGGCTGAAGACACAAGCTGGTGACCAATAAATGTGAATTCAGCCCAGTGATCTCCTGAAGTCTATCATAAAGACAAACCAGAGCCATTTACATTAAGCAGAATTAGAATGAAAAACAGTCTTAGAGCAGCCCTTCAAGGGCAACCTCCCTAACCCCTCCTAGGGGCTGTGAAGGGTTTATCCTCCTGTTTACATCTTGGGAGATGTGTAAAAGATGAGAAAGTTTATCCACTCTGAGCTGTGCACTGTTGCAACTTGCCCAATTTCCCCATCATCCACAGAGTCAAATTTCCAGACTTCACAGGAAAGCTCATAACATCTAATTGTCTCCTGACTCCCTTCCTGGTCAGATCAGACTTTATGAAGTTGCTTTCATGTGTGCCAAGCAAAGACAGTATCTCCCCTGGGAAAAGCCAAAGGCAGAGCTTGTCACAAACAAGGAGCACTCGTGGGTCACAGGCAGGGAAAGGCACAGCCACGAAGCTCAACATTATTCCATAAATATTTATGAGGAGCAAATAAGTATTAATAAACTGAAAAGGTGAAAGAACAGTCCACTGTCAGTCTAAATCAAGAAAACTGTGCCAGCAAGCATTTTCCCATCTGCCTCTTCCAGGGCTCAGATGGGCCAGGCACCTCTCCAGGCAGGCAGGGCAGAGGCAGATCCTGGTTTGGGGAGGCTCCAGGTGAAACCTCACTGAGGCAAACTGAGCAGGGCTCAGCACACTGCATTTATTCAGTGATGGCCAGCAGAGGTGTGCAGCCACATTTCTCTTCACAGATAAAAGCAAAGCACAATTCTTCCCAAGAATATTTCTGGGTTTCACATTCTCTGAACATCAGAGAAAGAAAACACTATTCTTTTTTGGAATGGAAAGAAAACACAATTTCTTTCAGAAATGAAAACACAGTATCATTTGCTGTGCCTGTGTTTGTGCAAAGGTAGAATGCAATATGGAGATAGTTTACCCAAAGTCATGGTGTTTTGTTTCCTTGGCCTATCAGGGCCAAGAGAGTGTGTGTGTGTGAGAACTGTCAGGTGACAGTCACAAAATTCAGTACAGTATATACAGTTGTGTATAGAGTTAAGAACTTAACAGCTTCAGTTTTAGATGTATAGAATAATATAGTATAATAAAGTAATTAATTAGCCTTTAATACAGTACAATAAAGTAATTAGCCTTTAATATAGTACAATAAAGTAATTAATTAGCCCTCTGATATCAGTGGAGTGCTCCTCATCACTCCTCCTTTGTCAGGCCCTTGCAGCACTGCCATGGAGGTGCAGGAGCCCCAGCCCAGCTGTGACAGCCCCGAGCAGTGACAGAGGACACAGAGGACACAGGGCAGCCTGTGCTCTGCACACTGCAGCACACAAGAGCTGCTGGAACCAAGCCCCCCACACCTTCTGACTGACACACAACAGGGCTGAAGAGGCTCTCAGCCCCTTCCTGCTCTTCATTAGCTGCTATTTCTGCTGTTAAAGCTTTCCTTCTATTTCCAGGGTAAGGGCACCTCACCATCCCCTCTCTAAGGGCTAAAACAAGATTCCCTTTGAAACTTCATCCTAATTCCCTCACAGACACTGAGACTAAATATTTACTTTTATGAATCAGTGTTGCCTCAGTGGTATGACTGGTGCCCTGTTATATAAGGGTAACATCTCCAGTTTTCCCCCAACTAGCAACAGGTTTAGAATACTTTCCAAAATATCTCAGGAATCATTTTCCAGGGTAGGAACATGTGATGTGTGCTGTGATCGCTGACCAGCAGAGGGAGATGGGACACTGCTCCCAAACAAAAATCCAAAAATCTGGAATCTTTCAAAGGATGCCATGAGGACACCACCCAGCTCCATTTTTTTTCTTCCTTCACTGATGATTACTAACTTATATGAAGGGAGGCAAGAACTGAGCTCCTAAATTGTGTGTTTTAGTTCTAATATTAATAAAAACCTGAATTCAAATCACTGGAGAACTTTTTCAAGGCATCAGGTTTTTGGGGTTTTTTTTTGTGGGTGATTTGTGTTTGTTTGTTTTTATATTAGGTGAAACACTGATGTGGGTAGGAAAGAAACAGATCCAGGAAAGACAAATATTCATTTGAGAGGATTCATGGACACTGAACGTTTCAGAGCTGTGTTTTCTAAGTATGAACTGATACAAAGTCCTGAACTACTGGACAGTAAGTAACCTATACATTAAAAATTAAAATGCAAGGAACAGTTCAGAAATTTTATTTGACCACCCTTATTGGGTTAATTCTCCACCATGTACTTATTCTGCTATTTTAGACAAATAAAAAATGCTGTTCTATTTCCATATTCCACACATGTTTGTGCACCACTCACACCAATCAAACTGAATGATTGGTGAACATGAACACAGGGTGCTAGGTAAAGAACTAAACAGAAATACTGAACAGAAATATTTAAAAGACTTCCTAACACTGTAGGCTTGGGAAGCATTCAGATCTCCCTTTTTAATGTTTTCTTAAATAGTTCTGCAAAATCTGCTAATAAGCTGGAAGATAGTGCCCGTGCTGGAAGAGGACTCCTACTTTACAGTATTACAACTTTATAAATTAAAAGTAATGCAAGTGTATTGAATGTAATAATGCAAAGTCCAAAAAAAAGCAGTTCAGAGGGGAAAAAAAAACTCCTCACCAGCAAATACAAACTCGAGATTTAGTCCATATTTATTGTATACTAGAGTCTGAATGAACAACTCCAGACTTCCCTTCAACCACCACTGCTTTCAAATACCTGCAGAAGCAGACTGAGAATATGACTCCATAATCACAGACTTTGTTCTCCTCTTGCTGCAATCCATGACATTTATCAGGGATGCCAAATAAGCCAGGGATTTTGGTGAAGTGCTGGTGGGAGGTTTTCCATCACCATTAAATAACCTGTTCTCCTTTATGGTGAAAACTCCCAAGGCTTACTCACTCAGTTTCCCCAGGTGTTACCTCACACTGGCTCAGCCCCTGGAGAGGAAACTCTCACTTCCTGACATAACCAGCATTTTCTCAGCACAGCTCCAGCAATGAGAACTGGTACCTGGCATGATGTCTTTCACCAAGAGATCTGGAGACTCCAAAAGGAATCAGTGGCCTGCCCCAATGGCCTCAAGATTAACTGGTAAATGGAATAAAGAACATTCATCTCTCCAGCTGCAGCAGTGGCCCAGGGAGCACTGACAGTGCAGGCTGTGGGTCATGCCCACTGCAGACACCAACTCCCAGCACAGTGTGGGGAAAAAAAAGCTTCTGATCTTCTGGAATGAACAGGAGGCCAACAGTCCTTGAGAAGAACTGAAAGAGTGACAGTGAACCCCATAATCCTAAATCTAATTTTTCAGGTTAAAGAGATCTAAATTTTTTACTCAAGAGCTGACAGTCATCCTCTCTTCCAGGCAGAAGCAAGGAAACACTGCAGAACTTTCCCCTCTCTAGGATGGTGAAAAAGTCAATACAGATTTTCCACCTTTCAGATCACAGCCCTCAATCCAGCACTATATACAATTATCTGATACACAAGATGGTTCTGTGAATGTTTTGGGACTAAGTATCTGTTACATGGCTGCCTCTGACTGTAGAAAGCTGAGGTCTGAGTAGCACATTCCAAACCAAAATTACTACATGGGCTTAGTTAAGTCAGAATTTGAGCATCTTTACAAGGAAAAATACACTGAAACAGCAAGAAACCAAAGCAAGCAAAAAAATACCAATTGCAAAATTCAGGAAACAAAGAAAGCCACAGCTTTCTGCCACACTGCAGAACAGATTAGTCTGTTTCTATAGCAGGCAGCTAATGCCTTCTTTTGGCAAACAAACTCTTCAGACAGAGCCAAGAGTCTAGCAGATGATTTACTGATTAAATGCAAAATGAGAAGCCGAAAACAAAAATTTTCTGGAGAATGTAATAATTTGCATAATTAAGCCATCCATTTGAGCCCTAAACTGTCTTATCAGTATAGCAGGAACAGCCTCACAGCACCTGGGTACTCCTCAGCTGTTACAAGGACCTTACACCAAATGTCTTTATGAAGAGTCAGGTAACCATGAAGAAGCCAATATAAATTTGGGTTCATCTGAAATTTTTGTTTTTAGATAAAGATTTCAACTGCAAACCAGGTTACATCCCCTCTTTCTGTTCTGCTAGGATGCCTTCCCCCAACTCCTCCTCTGGCACAACATGAAAGACACAGCAGAAACAATATAATTTTGTACAGTCAAAGCACAGCACGATGGCAGTGCTTCTCTTCAAGAGATCAAATTTCATTTAACAATCAGGAAACACTCATTAAAAAAAAAAATGAACTGCAAGCAAAGGCAGACTGAAAGGAGAATACTCACTTGTAGCGTAGTGTCGAAAACAACAAGCTTAGAGCTTGTTGGAACAATGTCGTAACACTTGTGTGACCTCATGAATCGCACATAAATGTCACTTTCCGATTCTTCAAGTGCTGCAAGTAAAAACATTGCGTTGTTTTATTTAAGTAACCTTAAAAAAAATAGCAAAAAACCATGCCAAATCAACTGAACGCCATTGTGCAGAAGGACAGCCCTAAAGCGAAAGTCAAATTCACACTTTGAGATCTGGACAGACAGTCACAGGTTTGCACTCTGCATTTCAGACTCATCTTTCCTTTCAGATTAAATACAACAAAATGCATTGTTCTTCTTTGATGAGAAAGGACCTCCAAGCTGAGGAGTTACACTCTCAAAAAATCTCTTTTTTTTTCCCCCCTAACAGCAACCTACAGGAACATGCATCTCAACACTGTTATATACGGAGGAAGACAGTCTGAAATTTGGGCTTCACTAACTCAAGCTCCTTAAATTAATATTTCTTGAATCTTTACCACTACCTGTTTCACTTTTCACATAGCAATTTTCTATTTTCTAAAAAAGCAGCAGGCAAGTTCTGTAATCAGCTCCATTCTCCTCAGGCTACACAGAGCATCACAACTCCAACACTTTGTTTACAAAACCAGGCTCCATGTGGCTGCAATGGTTTTAGTGCTGCATGTCTGTAGCAAGGACAGGCAATCCCATCCATATGACCTTAAATTTCCTTTGCACTTGTTCAGATGCATGTGCATACAAGCCCCATATCTGCTAAGGTACATTAACCTTTTTTTTTAGGCAGTTTGGCTCTCTGTTCTTTCCATCAGGTACCTAAAACTTGGTCAAGAATAATCTCCCCAAGAGATTGTACCCTTTACACCCTGTAATAATTCCACAGTAACCTGGACATACATTACACTTTTGAAGAGCACAATTAAAAAGACAAAAAATAAAAACAACCCCAAAAACCTTTAAATACCTACTGACCATTAAAGAACTTCATAGTAGGGAGTTAAAAGCCTCAAAATCCTCATTTGCTAGATTTGCTCAAAATCAGTGATCTTGCTCTGGATAAATTATTTGTCATTTCCACCAAATGGCTAGCACAGCCTTTTTAGCCCAAATTTACAGAATCAAAGCTGGATCTCCTCTGCAAGTGGTTGCTCCAGGATCCAGCATCTTCTACACACTGAGCAAGTCATTAATTTCCTACTCCCATGACTCTTAAAATAAATAATTAAATAACTAATCAATAAGCCTGATCTTTGGTTGCTTCTACAATTTTAAGTGCAGTCCCAAGAGCCCTTAAATAACTAAATAAATAATCAGTAAGCCTGGTCTTTAGAAAGTCATGGTTGCTTCTACAATCCCAAGTGCAGTCCCAAGAGCCCTTAAAATAAATAACTAAATAAATAATCAGTAAGTCTGGTCTTTAGAAAGTCATGGTCGATTCTACAATTTTAAGTGCAGTCCCAAGAGCTCTTATTTACTTCAATCTCAAGTTTGTAAACAATTAAGATACTACAGGTAGAAACAAGCATAGGAACACCTCAAATTTCACCAGAATAGTGGAATCACCATCCCTGGACATGTTCAAAATTTGTGTGGATGTGGCACTTGGGGACATGGGATGGTGGACACGGTGTTAACAGTGGGACTTGATGATCTTAAGAGGTTTTTTCCAACCTAAATGATTCAATGATTCAATAAACCACAAAACAACCAGCTGAAAAAGTGAACCCTCTCAGAGCACATCATGGCTCCACAGAGTCTTGCCAACTCACTAACAATTTTTAAATGCATCAGGATAAGCACAGTAACTGTGAGCCAGAACAATTCCATCAGGGGAGGCTGCTCATGGCAGCCACAGCCAGGAACTCTCACCAGCACAGTGAAGGGGTGCCCATAAACTCTCCTCTCACTTTCCACACATTCCCACCCTCCAAACACAACCTCAGCTGGACCCCAGCAATCCCCACCCAGATGCAAAGGAATGGTTAAATGTTATCTCACCTTGTGCTGCCTTCCAGCTCAGGGGAGACACCACAAAGGGACTGCTTCCCTTTAATTTTAACTGCAAAGTTACAATTAAAAATATTCAGAAGCATGAGATAGCCATCTGTGAGCACTGTTAACACCCCTGTAAATAGCTAGGAAACTCTTAGCAGGATCTGGACAAGGATCAAATTGTCCAGCTGGAACTCAGGTTTATTTCTACAGAAGATCCTTATACCATAAGTAAGTACAATGCACCATTTATTTGTTACTAACTGAACATGCAAACATCAGCAGCTCTGATTTAACTCTCATGTCCTACACAACTCCATCAGGTGCCTGTTGGAAAGGGCATTTAAGACCTTCTAACACCTTCAGCTACCTGGGAATGCTCAGCAGCTGCCACAGCCCCATTCTTTGTACAGGTATTGTAGATTATGTGTATATTATGTACATACACAGCTGTTTAATAGAGAAAAAAGTCTCCCAAATCTAAGGCTCAGCACATCTCAGGGATGCACTCACACCCATCTTTTCTGCACAGGGCATAATCCTCTTTAAAGTTTCTCTCCCCTTCCAGTGCTTTGGGTTGTATCCAAGCACCACTGTGATGCAAATATAACTGATCAAATTAGAACACCCTCATCTCCATGAGGATATTTCTACTTTATTACCTGCTTAGTCTCTTGTTCCAGTCTTATTTGGAGGGTTGGGGAACCCTGGCAGAGTTTGGTAGCTGCCAGGGGGGCTTGGTGGCCTTCAGGAGGGATTGGTGGCCCCAAGGAGGGTTTGTTGGCCCCCAGGAGGTTTTGCTGACTGCCAAACCTTGTCAGGGCCAACAAACCCTCCTGGCGGCTACCAAACTTCTCCAGGGTCACCAAACCCTCTTAGGGGCCACCACACTCTTCCAGGCCCACAAAAAATGCCAGGGCTACCAAACCTTCCTGGGGGCTACCAAATACATTTTCCCTGCCCATTCTTTCTGCAGCCTCTGCAGCACCTGCCAAGCAGTATTTCCTTTGGAAGGACATGGACAGATCCCTCCTGGCCTGACTCACAACCTCTTCATCTCTGATCCTCTGCCCAGCATGCAGGAGATGTGAGCACAGAGCTGCCTCCAGCCAAAGCTCAGCTCTCCACTCTCATCTCTGCAGAGCAGATTCCCAGCAGGAGGCATCTGAATCTGGAGCAGATCAGGGAGGAGAACCCACTAATAAGCAGCTGAATGTGTTTCTGTGGGGGTGCACACTCATGCAAGCTGATCTCCTGAAGATTCATCTGCAAGTTATTCTGCAAGTGGACAGTGCCCATTTTTGCCCAGAAGGCAAAAATATCCAAACTCCCAGTGCTGTTTTTTGTGATTTTTAATAGAAAACAACCTGGAGCCAGAACAATTCCATCAGGGGAGGCTGCTCATGGCAGCCACAGCCAGGAACTCTCACCAGCACAGTGAAGGGGTGCCCATAAACTCTCCTCTCACTTTCCACACATTCCCACCCTCTAAACACAACCTCAGCTGGACCTCAGCAATCCCCACCCAGATGCAAAGGAATGGTAGTTGAGCACCTTGTCACACAGGCTTTTACAGAAAATTCTCTGCATTGGCATTTTATTTGCTTCTACTGTTAGAGATCCTTTAAAGAGTAGAAAATCAATCTATTTGTATCTTTACCACTCTGCTCCTCAATCTTATTCACCAAAATGATTTTTACTTTCTCCCCTTCTCCCACCCTTCACTACAAAATGAGACATGCTTTTGTTTTTTATTTCAGCCAGTAGATGTTATTTACAAGAGCATCATAGCTCCTTTTTTTTTTTTGGACAGATTAATTATTCATCAATACTGACTCAGATTGCAGTGGGACTCAGTACAAAGCATAATTCTCTATTCAGAGAGCTCTAAGGTAGCTCTGAACGCTCATGAATGACACAGAAACTTCTGCAGCATTGCTGAAGCCATTTCCTCAGATCCACTGAACAGATCCTTCAGCTCCACTCATGCCTTTGCCTGGCTGATTTCCTCTCAGAAATGCAGGATCATTTCCTGCAGGGTGATTTCCTCTCAGAATTTCAAGATCTTTAAAAGCAGGAAAAAAGAAGAGGAAAAAACAAAAAAAAAAGAAGTGCCTGCAGATGGAGAACAGGAATTTAACATCAACACTCATGGAAAAGCTTCCAAATACTGCAAGATAAAAACCTAAAGTTCCTCACAAGTGTCTATTGCAAGCCACAGGCTGCATTTCTGGGCTGTGTTCCTACTGGGGTGGCCCAATGAGATCCTGGACCAAAAGTGCTTCCTGATCTCAACAATACAACGTCAGGACCTCTCCTACTGCATTTAATGTTTCAGCTGTGTTATGCTCCTGGTATCCAGACATGTTTCAAGTTCATTCATTGGTTCCAGGAGTATCTGGCAGAAAGACAAAGGTTCCACAGAGGCTGAATTTTCTCACCTTCTTCAAAATGTTAATTCCACCACAGCAGCTCCCCATAGCACCCCTGTCCTTATGGTGAGATTGAGGGCTGGGACCTCTGGCAACTCTCAATCATTTGAAGAACTCAAACTTAAGAACCTAAACCTTGTTACTAACCTAAACAACTGCTAGTATAACTGACTTCTCAAAGTTTCATATGAAATTAATGGCCAAATTTTAAAGGCCCTTTAAAAAGGAAAACCAGCAGAGAGCAGTATGCAAAATTACACTCAGCTAACTGCCTAGCCTGGTGAAAAGCTTGCAGGAAGACAGAAACCACAAATATACACAGTAATTGCACCATTCTGCCTGATTTTTTAATAAGAATTAGTATGGAAACCATACAATTTAAAAAGCTTAAGAATTCTCTTGGAGCAGCAGGAGCTGTGCTGAGCACTCCCAGCTCTACTTTTCACCTTGACTATTGGCATCATCATTTCCCCTCAGCCAGGTCCAACAGATAAAAGGAAATAGGGAAGTAGAAACATAGTTTTGTGATGTTCTCACTTGTACTAAACAACCTAGTTAGGGGAAAACACATTTTATTTTCTGTTACTGTACACATACATATCTGCACTTCAGGGCACTCAAGCCATACTTCTATTTTACAAGTTGCCTGATATGCTGAATATCAAATTTCAGATGCCAGAGAATGAAAATATTAAAGACCAAAGATTTTTTCATCACAATGTTTACTATGGAACTGATCCAACAGCAATACATTAAGTCAAATTTATCAGTGTAATTATAGTGATAAACTTCATTGAAAGGTGTTATGCCAAAGTACTCTATACTATTCTTATATGTATATATAAATACACACACATATTTATATATCTCCTGCCCTTTCCTCACACTAGAAGCTACCCAGGACAATGACAGCACCCACAGCAAAGATCAGCTTAGCTGTGCCAAGAGCTGCCAGAAGACACCAGGGTGAGCAATCACTTCAATAAGCCAGGACAAGTTACCCTCTCTCCCTCCTGTTACAGATAACCCTTGGCAGAGAACACAACAGGTAAAAGACATCATTAACCTTGTAAATTGTTCTTCTCACTGTGGTTTTATCTGAAAGCTGTCATCAAAACTGGCTTTAAAGTTTCTGATAACTCCTGGTCTGAATTTACTGAAGGAGTTCCTTAATATCCCTGAAACCTCCCACACAGTTTTCACAGTGCTGGAGATTGTAGGAGTTCCAGCACAAGTCACTAACACAACACAGATCTGGAAAGGAACATCCACAGTGGATACAGTGCATCCACTCCAAGAGCAACAGTGACACCACTCAGAAGGAACCATAAACTATTCCTGACCACCAGGCCCTGGAACACAGCTCTTAAGGGAAATAGGGGCTCCTGAATGATGCAGGGTCTCAAGAATAATGATCTGGTTATCAAATGTCCAGGTAGGATTTGATCAGCATTCCTCAGCAAAGGGACAGACAAAAACAGATTCATCCAGTAATTGCTGTGTACAGGATGCTGCTGTGATCATGAGCAAGAGCTTCACTTCAGCCTACCTTCTGCAGGACAAATATTTAGCAGGGTTTCAGCTAGGTTTGAATGCTTCACAAATTAAAATGTACATGGTATATCCAGTGAAAAGCTTGGGAACAGAGGGGCTGGCAGAGTAGTGCAAGAAACTGCAATTTTGTACAGAATAACACAGTAAGGGAGCATGACAGCTCAGTCTGCTGAAGAGCCAAGAACACTGGAAACAGTGGACAAGAAACCAGACACCAGAAGCTGAATCAATGTCAGACTTAGTAGGAAGAGAATACTAACATAATTTAAGAAGGGCAAGCAGGGGAGAAAAGAAGCACTGTTGTGCTGTATCATTTTCTGTATCTGATTTCTGTTTATTCATGAGGAAACTTATCCCAGAAAAAGAAAAAAACACCAACAAACTAACCATCCATGTAGTCAGCCACAGGGTAAGACTGAATGGTAAAAAAAGAGAGAAAGAGCAAGAAGAGATGGTCACAGGAATACCTATTCTATGTGGCAGGAGATAAATCACAGAACCAGAGAATATCCTTGGAAAGGACCCACAAAGATCAGAGCCCAGCTCTTGGCTCTACACAGGACAACCCCTAAATTTTTAGAACATGCTTGACAAAACTTTGTTGCTGAGATGGCAGCCAAGACTAGCAATGTACTATTTCCAATTATACAGGGGAAAAAACAAACAGGTTTACAGTTCAATATAAAGGAAATAATATGATGATAGTGATAGAAGTTGACAACTCCATCACCAGCTGAAAGGCTTTTGAATGCAAGGAACAGGAAGAAAGGATGTAGAGACAGAAACAAGACTTTATTTGAAAGCTCTCAGCAGTTCTCAGAAAGAAAAATATTCTGGAAGACCACACATTGAAGTTACACAGTAGCATTATTCATGCAGCCACGGGCTATAGGGCATGGATGCTGCAGATTGAACATTTCCCACCCTCATCTAAAGGAATCCCTGAGCTGGCAGATAAAGATTACAGCAAGTTTACAGATGGAAGAAACTCTGATACAAAGAAGTGATAGGAAATGTATCTGGAGATCAATATGAGGAGCTTCTTCAGTGCTCCAACATTAATTGAGTTGTATATTACAGCATGGATATATGATGTGACAGAGGAAAAGGACTTCAAAAAGAAGTGTGAGCACACAGGAACTACAACAGAGTAAGTGAGCTCTCCCCTGCTAACTGCACCTCATCCTGCAAACAGGGAGAGGGTCTAGAGGCACAGAAAATAAGAGAGGAGAACAGGTACAAGAGCAGATAAATAACAGTGAAGAGAGAAGTAAATGTGCTGTGCTGTTGCTCAGGTCTTCAGACAAAGGATAATCCTTCTAGTAAAAGTAACAAGCTAAAAGAAACCAGAACACATCTTTAAGAACTATATGCAGAATTGCTTAAGACACTTTAAAACATAACCTTCACTATTGTGTGCACCTACCTTTATTATTTTTTTGCACACATTTTAGTGTTTGCTGAATTCCAGAATCAGTGCAACTGTTCAGTCACTTTGGATCAGCAAGGTAATTGAGATGTTTTCTCCCCTTGTCACAAGGAGTTGCTTCATGCAGAGACAGCAGGTTATTATGTGTGTAAACAGGAGTCAGCCCAGCTAAAAACAACCATTCTTCAACTGCAACTTAATGAAGGAGAAGATATACTACCAGTCTGCAGGAAAGCCAAACAAATTCAAACCCAGTCAGAATTCTTAGGAGTATTGAAGCAAGTTACTAAAACCAGTGTATTTGTAAGCACATACAAAGGCAGCTCAACAAAAGCAAAGAAAAAAGTCAACACAGCTGTATCAGGAACAGTTCAGACTAAACAGCTTTTACCCAGAATAAAATTATCAACTGGATGAAAAAGAAGGAAGACATAAAATAGAAATAACAGTAAAAAAAATCACAGTATGCTTGAGACACTAATTTTAAAGCAAGCATGGATATCACTGCATGAGGAGAAGACAGAGTAGAATCACCCCATGGCAGCTGCCTAACAAGCAATCCCAGCTGCAGCAAAACTGGAAATATGCTTTTAGTTCAGTGGGTTTGCAAGACTGGATGACAACTGTGTGTGCTCTTAACAAGCCATGGACTCCAGTTCAAACCCTTCCCCAAGCTGGAACATTTGCAAGGCCCACCTCATGCAAATCAGGGAGTGCAGAATGGCAATGCAAGCTCACACTGCAGGACCTGACATTTCTACAACTCACCCTGGAAGTGTTTTTATCAGTAGTTTGATACTTCCCATTACAACAGAGTATCAGGGGATCTAGACTTGATTTTATTCAACATTCTCTTTAGTGATCTTCAAAACAGGAACAGACCACACTTTAAAGAGCTTGCAGTAAGAGCTTGAAATGGTTGCAAAACTTAAGACTTCACAGTATCTTCAAACTGAATTTAGAAGTAGATTAGAGATAATACAATTTTTCAGGAAATACCAAAATCTGCAAGAAACACTCAATTGGAAGAGTGCAAATTATGGAGTAACTCAACACCACCACTGCTGAGAGAGAAGTAACTTGTTATTAACTTAATTTGCTACAGAAGTAAAGAAGAAAAGGCAGTTTGCTTAAACAAAACAATAGGCAAACAAAAAAAACACCACAGGTGCTGCAGAGCCATTAATGCATTCCACAAGCTGGTTAGACAGAACAAAGCAACCTTAGGACACTGCACAACCTCCTTCCTTAAACAGGGAATGAGACAAGTGTCTCCACATCCTGCTCAGAACAAAACACTTATTAGTTCTTGACAATACTTCAAAAGATCCACTTTGCTGGTTTTGAGGTTTAGATACCGACACATCTTCAAATTCCAGCAGTACCTAAGACTTGGAAAAGTGATACAAACTACTGTTTGAAACAATGAGAGATTTGGATTGTGTTGCAGTCTTACATTCACAGCACGCTTCAAAATCCTGCCCTGAATTTTGTTCCTCTTTATTGGTGTTGGTTAAGTCCTGGTAACTGGGCTAAGTTAACGCTTCTGCTTTACTGTAGCTCCCCACTGGCAGTGTGGATAAGCAAACCATTATTGTGAGATCTGAGACAGACAAAAAAAGTGATGGGCAGCTTAAGAAACTCCACATTCCTGAGCTAATCATAGTAACTCTGAAGTTCCTTGTCCAGGCAGGCAGAGAAACTTATTTGTGTACAAGCAAGAGCTGCCTTGTTTAGGACCTAACTGGTAAACAGCACCATAACCCCAACTGAATCCTTTTGAAAATACTTTTGAAACAGCTCGGTATCTCTTAAATCAACTCTTGGTCAAAGGTCTGTACTTTGAGAAAAGCATCAAAGTGGTTTTGTGAATAATAAAGGTAGCAACTTCAGCCTGCAACCTTAATGCTTCTAGGATTTTCACCACAACAAAGAATAAGCTGACCTGAAGAATTTTCTAAACCATGTTCAAGATTTTCCCTTGACAACAGGCACTACCATTTTTCCCTCAGCATCCCAAACAAAGATCTAAATTAAGATGTCGCCTGTCTGGAATGTGGGCCTGCTCCTCGAGATTGCGAGACACGAAAGGCAAGAAACTAAAAATGGCATTAAACTTCTGAATATTAATGTCAGCAGCCACTCTGGGCAGAGCTGGATTCAAGGGAACTTTAAGGTATGTGATTAATGAGAGAATAAAGCAGCCTTATCTCTGCTGCAAGATTAGTCAACAAGTTGAATTTTTGCTGTATCTTTAAAACAAGCCCAAGTCCTACTAGATACACAGTTTGCACAAACTTTTAGAAAAGAAATAGTCATTTAAGTCTTCTAGGAATTAGTTAAAGATCAAACCTAAACATGCAGCTTAATCAAAGCATTAAATACACAACAAGCATTTTCAAGACGAGCACACAGCATCTTCACAACTGCAGCCATATCCCCACTGAACAGGGCAAATATTTAATCTGGAGGCAATCTTCCACTGAAGACTAAACCCAAAGGATCAATGCTTTAAGGGAGAAATACTTCTTTTAAGACTTCAGCCATAAGGACTTTGGACTGTGCTTGCTGGAGAAATAGTTTTGTGAAGTCTAATCAATTGCTGGTCTCAAATCCTAATTACTTACAACATCTAATGTTGAAGCTTTTAATAATTAGGTATTTACATTTTCATTTCTCTCTAATTTGCCCTTGCAGATTTCTTCTCCTTCCCTCCCTATGCATGCCAACACCTTCTAAACAGCCATTACTGGCATTTCTTATAAAAATTTATGAATCTGTATGCACACTTTAATAGGCTATTGAGTGCTCTGTTCCAATATACCACTTAGGAGATTTACCTACAGCAGGCATAGCTTGAAGCTACACAGAGAAAGAACCAAGAGCTCTGTAACTCAGCCAGGTGACATCCAACACACATTCAATGTGCTCAGAAACAGTTTTCTGGAACCCATTTTACAGGAATTACTGATTTTTTTCTCTATACCACAGATAAACTGCATCTCTTCCCAAAGCTGACCTGATGTCTATACAGAGCAGCACTGCGGTTTTGGAGGGTTCTTTTTGCCTGATTTTTTCCAGGAACTGACTCAAAATTATACTAGAGAAGTTCAAGCAAGGCTGTGGCAGGAGAGATGCATGGAACTGCTTGTGCAGAGCAGAGCATTCACCTTCTGCACTCTGGCATTCAGAGACTTCAATCAAAGGCAGCCACACAAATCCTGGCTGTGAGTGATCATCCTCCACCCTGAACTGAGCCAAAGCATTAAATCTATCCCACAACCCACCCACAGTACCTATGCTGGAAGTCAGAATACTGTTTTAAAGCTCTTATAGGAAGAGTTTATATCCATTTATTCTTGTGCCAATGTTGTTCTTAATTTGATTTCCCTCCCCAGTGTTTATCCCCTTCCCATCCCTTCATACACACAGTGTTTTCCCTTTTACTGAGTTAAATGAGCAAAGCCTGATGCTTTCCTAATAAATGGCCTTTTTCTATGCCCATCACAGTTTGCTCCCTTCTCCAGCAGCTCAGACAACTTTTTTCTCTGTCTTTACATCAGTAGAAATTCAAAATAAAAAGCAGAAAAGAATGTCATAGTGTAAAGGACTGGTAGAAAAAAAAATCCCTTTTTGATTCTGTTTCTTAATGTGCCCAATGTCAGAATGAAATACCCTGTCACAATATAAAGAGAAAAGCAAAATAATACAATAATATTGTAAAAAACCCCAACCAACCAAAAATACCAATACAACTTAAAAGCACCCTAAAATAGGCAAAAAGAAAATCACATCACAAGTAAAACCAGTGGTCTATAGCACAGGAAAATTGCTTTTAGACAAAATGCAGGAGTACCATTAACCTCTGCCACAGTCAAAATTGGTAAAATCACCCAACTGGTTCACTGAAAAAGTAAAATCCATAAAAAATTCAGCAGAGGAGGAAAAGAACCTAAAACCAAGTTAGTTGTATTCCAACAGTATTCAGAAGCTACCCTGAAGACATCCACAACATACTCAAAAACCTTTGAGATGTGTTCCACTCTCAGAAGGACAAGGTAATTTGAGCTTCACAAAGTTCCATCTGGGTGCCAAGCTGGATGTCTAAAAGACAAATCAGGCTTTGCTCTAACATAGTCAGGCTTGTATTAAACTGCTTTGGCTTTATGTTAGTCCCAGCCATTAGAGCAACCCTTCCACAGAAGGATTTTCCCCTGAACTGCCAGATTTTCCATTTGTCAGTCTTCTGTACTCATAGAGGAGCTACAGGAAAACCCACCATAACAGGCACCCAAGGCAAACAGTCTCAGCATGGAGAGGAATATTTTGTTTCAAGATACAAGAACTGCTCTGAAAAACAATGCCATCATCCTGTACTTACTCTGGAAATGCATTTCTTCATGTTTCAGACTCAACTAGTTCTCCAAACCCATGCAATGCTAATAGAGTTGTACATTCTGGAAACTAAAAATATTCAAATCAACAAAATACCTGCAGACAGGTCATTGCTACCCAAAGAGCAAGCTCCTAAACAAACAGCAGAACTGGTGTCAGTGTCATGAGCTGAGGCTCCAAACACTGTGATCATGCACCTCCACATTATCAAAACCACAGTGCACTTCACAAAAAGCCCTGTCTTACAGAACACCCACATCTGCTGCAGATGGTTAATAAGCAGAAATATTTAGGATTGTTTAGCAACAGTTAGATTGAGCCAACTGATGCAAATATTCTGCTGTCATTCCTGTCACCACTGGCATCACTTCAGCTCAAACCAAGTCACCTCCATGCAGAACTCAGCCATGCCCCAAGGCAGGAGGTTTTCCAAGAGCACTGACTTGAGCAGCCAAATTTAACAGCAGAAAGTGTCAAACCACCAGGACAATTATCCTGTTCCATCTGTACTGTCCTGCCTATGAGTGTGCAAGGCATTAAAAAAATCTGTTGGATAGAATATTGGAGACCATCCCCTAGAAAGTTTCTTGAGGGAAGGATTCTGTACAGACACCTTCCTCCATCAGCAAAGCAGTCACAGACAAAACAGCATTTTGGAGTCACCTACAAGGCCACACTGACACTGTCACACCTTCCAGGTCTATCCTTGCACAAGACACTGAACTCAGCAACTCTAAACCAGGAAATTGAGATGATTGGCCAAAGTCTTCAACCTGCTATCAAGCAGTTGTTTACCAGCCCCACTATCAAACCAAGCAGCTTCTGGACAAGGGAGGATCTGCAGGGAAGCTCTTCAGAGCTGATGTTGTCCCTCAGGAGCACACAAAAGGGGCAGCACCAGCAGGAGTGGCTGGTAAAGGTGATTAAATCAGTCCTTGTCCATCAGACACTCACACACATGCAGTGTCATTCAGGTGTAAGAGAAAACCTCATTGTCCCAATATTTCTCAGGGACAGCTGCTGGCCAAGAGTGGCTTTCACTTGGAAGATAAATGTCAGCAAACCATGCAGGTGCACAGCTGGGCAGGACACAATGGGCCCCAACACTTCCTCCCTGCAGCTTTGCCAAAGCAATTACCTGGAATTGCTGCCATGGAAAGCAGCATTTTCTAGGAAGTTCCAGCCACTTGTTTCCATAAACAAGTTAGGGAAAATTCATGTTTTCACCACATTAAAATTTTATGAAAGCTTTCTCATCAAGAAGCTCTTGCAACCCTCTAGACCCAAAGCAGAGTTTTGAAGCATGTCCTGTGTATTTTTTGCTATATTAAAACATCACTTCCCAGATGGGTAAAGCTTAAAAATTTTTGCTTCCTGAGAAAGACTGCAAACTTTAGCTGCTAAATGGGTGATTTCCTAGTCAAGACAGAGTAGGGCTTTGCTCACTCTAAGGCTAAATACCATGTTAGGAATAAGACAGTTGTATCCTCTGTAGGAATAAGAAAACAGGACTGTGTGGACACAGTGGGCACTGGGCTGGCATGAACCCCCTGCAATACTTGCACAAGATAAAGACTCAATCACAGGAACAGCCCTCACTGAGGACAACAAAGCTTTCAGCATCTTCTCTCGCACTGCTCAAGGAAGTTTTGTACTTTTAGTTATGTATCACTTTATACTTCATTTTCATCTTTAAAATATGAGAATGGAAGTTTCCTGGGGCAAAAAAAATCATATATGGTGTTTCTATACAGCCAACTGGAAGGCAAAGGACAAGGGTGCCCAGGGCAGTGCAGCACTCAATCATGATTTCTTGTACAAACTAATAAAGCTGAACATCCAAATACTCCAGATATGTTGTTCTTTAACAGCTTTGTAAAGTACATCATAGGAAAGATTGTATGAAATCCATTAGTAACAATTAGCATCTCTGCTTAACAACTTCTTACTGTGTACACTCAGGATTCTAAACTATGTAAAATTTAATACAAAACATTCCCTTATCACTGTCACCATGTCCCTTGGTATCTCAAAGCACATCTTGTGGGCAAAATACAGTTTCTATGTGCCAGAGAACATCAGCTTAAACAATCACATAATGAATGTTTATTAGAAATTAATTACAGTTGCAAAACAATGGCTTAACTTTACCACCTCCTAACCCAAGCACTTGATCCTTCAGTCTTAACAAGGAAACAAAACCCAACCTGCCTATTAACATGCATTTTATTACAAGCTTCTTTTAATTATTTCTGGCCCCAGAGTGACATCTGTTTTCATACCTTGATTCAGATATTCACTTGACAGTGGGAGGCTGGCAGGCAGGAAGAGCTCAAGAAATTATTTTTAATAAGGCACAGTAAGGAAACCTGCAGAGCAGAGAAGGAATGACCCCAGACACAAGAGCAGTGAAGGTGCAATTACTGGTGGAAGTTATTTCAGGAGACAGCCAGCAAGGGGCAGGTCACAGAAGAGAGTGAGATGAAGGCCAGAGCACTGCTAGGAGAGATTCCTCTCTAGTGCAAACTGTTTCTCCAGTGTCTGAAAGCTGCTTTGTGCAACAACCCAGAGAAGGAGAGAGCCCAGGAGGGAGCACATCGCTCCCATAACGCTGATGCTGCAATTGCTGCACACACTCTGCAGAATTCCCTTTTTCACACCAGGAACTGAGCACAGACACAGCACAACCCTGCAATTAAATGAACTCGGCAGAAAACACCTCCAAAAGGGGCTGTAGATGCTACAGAGAAATAGTTAATTCTGCTTTCAGCAGCTACTACTTCATTACTCAAGGTGAGCAGAAGAAGAGAGTAACATGGATGAGAGGCAGCATTGCAACAAAACTGGTTTCTAAAATAACATTCCAAAGCTATACCCACTGAATCCATACACCTGACAGGCATCCATTTGCTACCCTAACCCAGTTTCTCCTCTCAGAGCACAGGTAGATGTTAGAACACAACCATTTATGGAATTCCAGCTTAGCAAAATAAAGCTTGGAAGTGTAAATCATTAACTAGAGTCCTTTTTTATATTAGATCTTCAGAATAATTTCTCCATGTCCTTTTCCAAACTCAGCATATCATCCATAAAAGAAAACCCAGGACCACTCCTGACACTGATCAGAAGTAGAAATAATCTTACTACAGCAACATTACTGCACATATACTAGAGCTGAAAAAGAGAATCCATAATGTGTGTGAAGATAACCAGTTTTTGATCATTTATTACATCCATGAGAGGCCTCTCAGCACTGTATTTCAGGCTACAATGAAAAACTGCACACCCAACAACAGGTAGCTCACAATTTTTGAGGAAATGCAGGTAGGTCATTCCCATCCAAAGGAATACTGAACAGGATGAGGTCATTATTCAAAATTTTCTGTTTATTTTTCAGCTGAGCATTCTTCAGTTGAAAAGAGACTCTGGGCTTCTTACATGGGAGTTTTTCCTTTCCTGCTCTGCCTGCTGCTTGGAGGAAGGGAGCCCTAAACAAAATAAATATCCCTGGCCTGTGCACACAGTGAGCATACAGCTGTTCCAGCTGTGGAGCCCTGGTGCTGTTTAACATCACCTCACTGACATTTACACTTACACATCACCACAGCAACATTGTGAAGCCAGTTCCAGACAGAACCAGTGACCCCCAGTAGGAAGTTACACTGATCTTAGAGAGTTTAGCCAGATATATGAAGATGTTTTTGGCTAAAAACATGACCAGCACTTGTCTCTGCAACAATAGCATCCTATCTAACACTGTCCATGCTAATTAGGTACAAAATAGCTCATATACATTCTTTTTACATAATGAAAATTAAAATTGCTCTTCACTTGACACCACTGTTTTATTTAGAAGTCACATCATCAGGCCAGACACTGCATATTTCATTACAGTACTACATAAATCATAAATCTTTCCAGCACCATTTTTTTTCAATTCACCCTGCTAATTAAAATCCAAATTAAACGAATGCCTTCTGTGCTTTCACATTCTCATTTGTGTAACCTTTGAGGAGAGGGACTAACAGATCCACTTCACATACTGGATGGCATTCAGCACACACATTGAGCCTCATTTTTCAGCTCTTTTCATTAAGCTCCCTGTTTGAACAGAACTGCTGCATAATTTGATACACAAGATAGTTAGCAACTGTTGATGGATACAGAACTGGAAAGCTCACAAGAGCAAGTACTCCAAAGTAGAGGCAGTCAGGAAAGCAGCTCTAAAACAAGTTTCAAATTTCTCATTCAACCCACTCATTTAAGCCTCAGCAGAGAAACTTCCAGTTTGACAAAAGATCATCAGTTACAGTTTGGCTACAGCCACTTAATGAAACCTTATCAAGACTTCAGAGGTGTTTCTCAATTTCTGAGCACTCACCACCTGCTATCCAACAACAAAGTGAACATTTCAGATGTCTTTTACTCTCCCACCCCCAATATTAGCACAAATACAACAACCAGTGCAAAAATTTAGGTCATAAAACAGGTACTGCCACTGAGCTTGCTGCATTTCCAGCTGCATCTCAGCCTTCTGTGATTCTCTTTCCCTGGGGCCTCTCACACAGGAGCACTCTGGGCAGCAGCCTTGGGTCTGACTCTCACACACTCACTTTTACTCACACCCCAGGTTCTGAATACAGCACTCTACCCCCTTTATGCTTGCTTTAAAATTAGGCCTAAAGCCAGGTTCTCATTTAGTCTGAGAGGATAATAAAGTGACTGCTTCCTTTCAAAACCCACACCCCACTTTAAACTTGCTATTAGCCCTGATCTTCCGACAGGCCCCTGAACTCCTCTCACCCTCCCAGCCCGAGCATCCACAAATCCTGAACCTTAGAGCCAAACAAATTAGGAGACAAAGCATAACAGAAGCTTGAAAAACATTTTAAAAATGGTCAAAATACTAAAGTTTCTAAAGAATTTTATTTTTTTTATTGCAGGGTTTTAGAAGACACACATATCTTCACCCTTATCAAGTGTCTCCCCATAACTCCACATTACACCTTTAAAAGTGCAAAGGTATTTCTAAACTGAAAGTTTGTAGTTTCAATTTATTTTTTTAACCTAGAGATCTTTTTCATACACCTACATTTGTAAGATAGTTAAAACAGACTTTTAAATGGCTTAACTATAAATGATTCAGCAGGTATGAGGAACCAGTATCTCACAGCAGCAAGCTTTATGTAAAAATAAACAGGTAAATTGGTAACTTTCTAGCTCTCCATAAGCATAACATGAATGTCTAACTAAAACTAAAAACAGCTAAACAGTGTGAGGAAAAAAAGCCCCTACAAGTCAGCAACAGATCCCCTGCACCAAACACTCATACTTCAGCATGTTCAAGATGCACAAAGGCACAAGCATTTCACTGCAATTCAAACTCTGGACTCAAAAAAAAAAAAAAAAAGGCAGCTCAAAGAATGCAATTGTTAAGAGCTTCCTTTTCTCACACACAGAAAGATTAAAATAAAAGGTGTTACTTTTCCAGACCAGTCCCACAACTGCAGGCAGCATGCTAGTAACCAAGAAGCTGCCTTATTAGCATACCAGCTTAGATATATCTTCTCCCAGAATGACTCAGCCTGCTATTTTCAAAGTTTTCCTTAAATATTTGTCCTACATTTTACAATAGGAGTTACCAACTACAGAAAAACACATCCCATGAAGTCTTAGCCACTTCTCAACGCTGAGCATAGAGATTAAGCCATGCGTCCACATTTGCATCCACTAAGCTAATCCTTTCTGAAAATGAAAGCTCGAGATACTCAGCACGGATCTTTCAGAGGTGAACTGGCTGCTTGGTGCAAGCTGGAGGAAAAAAAAATCCATCCATGCTTTCCCACAGCACGGTTTAGTGCCTGAGAGAGGGAAAAACTTGCCAGGAGTTGCCCTGTGAAAGCAGAGCACACTCAGTGAGAACTGCAGCCCTTCAGAGCACGGCAAAGAACAACCACAGAGCGCAGCCACATAAGGAAAATTCAGTGTACAGCTGCTTTGAGCAGATGTATGCGCTGCCATAAGGAGGGGAAGCTTCACTTGAAAGAGCTTCCCATCGCTGCTCTCAAAGTCTATATTTGGTATCGCAGACGTATTCGAGGAGAACGGGTTTTTTACGGGGAGGAGGAGGGGGTGCCGCGTAGGCTGCGCTCCCTCAGAGCGGGACCCGGCCGGCGGCAGCGGCGGATCGGGCACGGCCCGGCGGCGGCACCGGCACAAGGGCGCCGCAGCGGGATCGGCACCGGCACAAAAGCTCCGCAGCGGCATCGGCACCGGGCTGGCTCCGCGGCCGGCGAGGCACGACCCGCCCCGCAAGGACACGGCCCGGGCACGGCGCATCCCGCGCTCCCCGCTGGGGATCCCCCGCGCCCCCGCCCGGAGCCCGCCGGCCGCGTGGGTGTCCCCGGCCCGCCCCCGGCCCCCGCGGATTTTTACCTTCATCTTCGAGCTCTAGTTTCTCCAGCATCCCTTCGGAGGCGGCCGGGAGCTGCAAGGGAGCCGGAGCCGCTGCCGCCGCCTGCGGGAGGGAAGAGAGGAGAAGGAGATGAGCATCCAGGCGCGGACTCACCGGCCCCGCGGCGGCATCGGCTCGGGAGTGGCGGCACGGAGCGGGCGGAGGGGAGGGAAGGCGGGACGGCGGCAGCTGCCCCTCGTCCTCCGCACACGCTGCCGCTCGCACACACCGCGGGGGGAGGAACAGGGAGGAGGAACCGAGGCTCGCCCTCCCCCAGCCCACGAACCGCCGGGCTCCCCCCGGGCTCGCTCCGGCTCCCCGGCCGTGCCTCCTGCGGGCGCCGCCTCTTCCCCGCTCGGCGGGAGCGGCTCCCCGGGCGCCCGTTCACAGGACGGCGCTTCCCGCCACGCCTCGCCGCTCCCCCCTCTCCCCGGCGGAGCGGTTGGTACGTTCCGTTTTGCTGCAGTCGAGCCCGTTGGCCAGCGGCGGGAGGGGGAGGGAGCTACCACTTCCGCGCGGAAAAGGGAGAGGGAGGAGAGGGAGGTTAGTGCCCTGAGAGCTCTGCTGGGGCAGCCGCCTCTCGCAGCCCGTTCGGCAGCCTTGGTTGTTCTCCGGGCTGCCCTGGATTAGAGCGGTGCGACTGAAGGTGGATTGGGGGAAACCCTTCGCTCCCCCTGCCAGTGGGGCTTAGTACGCTCCCGCGCGTTCACCTGCGAGGCAGCGGCGGGGAAGCGGACGGTTCCACTGCGCCTCGGGGGGTGTCAGGGTGTCGAGGGGGTTTCCCCTGTGTGTGACGGGAGCTCCCGCAGTGCGCCGTGCCGCTATCCCGGCCCCGGGGTGCCCTTTATCTCGGGATACCCGCTCTGTCCTGGGTACCGCCATTCCGCAGTGCCCTCCATCCCGGGATACCCGCTTTATCCGGGGATGTCCTCTGTCGGGATACCCGCTCTGTCTCGGGATGTCTTCTATGTTGGGATTCCCCCTCTATTCCCGGGTATCCGCCATGCCGGGGTACCCGCTATCCCGGGGTGTTCCCTATTTCGGGATTCTCGCCCTGTCCTCTCCGCCGAGGTACCCGCTCCATGCCGGGTACCCCTGTGGGCACGGGCGCGCTGGTTTCCATGTCAAACAATCCCAGGTTAAGTTACAATTGAGGATCAGCCCGAATGCCGGCGTCTCCCGGGTGAGCGGCGCGGCTCTGCCCGCCCGGAGCAGCGGCTCAAGGACGGGCTCGCACCGTGGGACGCTGCAGTTTACAGGCAATGGGATTTATTTCATCACAACCCCGAGCCAGGCTACAGCAGAAGCGAGGAAATGAGGAAATATTCGAAATAGATTCGTCATTTACATTTATTTTGGCGGTGAGGTATGGTAAAGCTTTAGCTGAAATGCGCAGGTCCCCGCTGGCTTCTTAGGAAGCTCAGCGGGAGCGGTTCGGACACGGATGCTGGAGAAGGGGATAAAGGGATTATTGCTTTGGCAATGGCAGCTGACACACATGGATGGAGCTCCAAAGGAGTCACAGGAGTCGTCAAGGAATATTTTAAACCTGCTGGTCCCAAGGGGAAGCTCAGGCTTCAAAAGTTCAGCAAGCCCTTCAAGGAGGGAGGTTGGATAGACCCAGCACAGCACAGCAATGTGCATAGAACGTAGGGAAAGATTAAAGATAATGAGAATAAAACTGTGATAGGGAAGAGAGCCAAAATTTATGGGAAAACAGAAAACCATCTCGTAATTTCTCAAGTCCAGCGAAGCTTCAAGCAAGGAAACAAACTGCTGGTGACAGCTTTTTTCTTTTCCCAAGCTACCTCTTTCTAAGGACACTTTTAAGGATATAGGAGGAAGTGAACAATAGCCAGTTCTTCTTTACTGTAAAGATCCCTTGAAAAGAAAATTCTAAAATATTTCATTCACAGGTGTATTTTTAAGATGCTTCTAGGATTTCAGTAAATGTTCTAACTGACCAGTCACACAAGATAGCAAAGCAGCTCATATTAATTTATAATATTTTCAGCCTACTAATCAAAATGCTTTGGAAGCTTTTAATTACTTCTGGGAGGTAGCTGTAAAAGCTCTAAATTATTTATCTTGCTTATCGTGTACCTTGGTACTGATAAGAGTTTATAACATCTTTTCTTAATCAAAGGCAGAGAAGGAGATGACTTATCTGATTGGAAATAACTGCCATGATTTTGTTTCTTTTCATTTTAATTTACTCGCCATAATTATCTAGTAAGCACCAGCCATGAGGAAATACAACTCCAAGGTTTTTGTAGCTGGAAGTGACACTGAGACTTGAAAGGTGTGCATTGAATTTCAGTGCCACAGAACATGAGATGTTTATAAGAAGTCAGTTAAGCTTATTTCATGCTACAAACCCCAGATCTCACTGCAAGCTCAGGGTTTTACAGTGGCAGAACCTACATCCACACCAAGAGTACGATGAGAAACTCAGGATAATAAAAAGGCAGTAATTTAATATACGACAGAGATTTGTAAAGGAAACATGTACCATCCACACTGCTCAAAAAAGAAACCCAAAGGAAATGGAGAACTAAAGGCTGAAACCCCATCCTTCAATGTGCCTGCAGCCTCAGGATTTGTTTAAACCAATTTTGGAACAAGCTGCTGATCATGGCGTTCCCTTTGCTCCTCGCTTTGCATTCTGGCTCCTCTTGGCTTGTGGGCAACACAGTGAGTCAGAACAGGAAACTGATGCAGCTGAAAACCAAAGGGACTAAAAGAAAAGATTGGGCTTTATCCAGATGAGCTCCTGATCCAAGTCACTGTTTAGTTGTATCAGCACTGGCACAGGAATTGTTGCGGGCAGGAGGGACAGTGGGACCACACCTTCTGGGAACAACCCACTCTTAAGTCAGCCGAAGTCATGGTCAAAACGCCATCCTGTTCATTGTGGACAGGATTACACAAATTAAAAGACATTTTTAGCTGTATTGTCTCTCTAAAAACTCCTTCTGTCATTTTACAGCAGGATTACTGGCTAAAGATAAAGAAAAAATATTTATTGAAAAGGAGCTGTAATTTCCAATAGGCTGATATTAAATCTTGTAACATTTCCTACCTGTTTTTTGTGACTATTTGTTTGTTTGTTCTACTGCCACAGAAGGTTTCCCTGAACTATAACCAAGGGATTTATCCAAATTATGCTTCAAAAGTTGCTCTCAGAGTGTGTCAGGTAACCCAATTTAACTGTTTGAGACACCACTGTGACAGAACAGGGCACACTTGTACCCTAAATATTGCCAGGTGACACAAATGCTAGAGAGAAAAGTTTAGAAGAGAAATATGCCCAAACCCAAAGCTGCCTGAGTATATTTCTTTGCCACATTTTTACAGGAATGTTATTTATGCCAAAAATATGGACCTACAACATGACCTTAGTACAGCAGTGGCGTCAATCTTTGTAGACAGAAAGAAAAAATTCAACGGCAAAAGTCACAAAAAGTAGATGTAAACAAAAGAGATTTTAGGATTTCTGGGAAGGCTGGAATGTAAATTTTAATAGGTAACGGCTTACTTTGTCTCTGGCTGTTTTCTTTAGCTTCCCAGGGTAAAGGGAGTGAGGAGTGACTAATACTCTGTGGAAGTAAAATCAGTCCTGTAAATTATAGATGCACTGAGAATGAATACATTAAAGTTTATCTGATAATCTACAATTCTTTTTTCTGATAATCTGGGAGTCCTTTCAGTCCTGTGTCCTACTGAAGGAATCCCATCCTTTTTGTAAGCACATGCAAAGTATTTAAGTCACAGGGATGGTTCAGGGATGTGAAAAACAATTCACATCAGCAGAAGATAATTTTTTATATACTTTCCTGCCATCTTGCCTTACACTCTTTGATTTCTGAGATGTGTAAGAGACATTTTAAGCAGATACAGGAAAGCAGGATCAGCAACAATCAAGGTGTGCAACCAAAGCCAAAGCACTCCCAGCCTCTCTAATGATTCACCCAGATTGTCTGGGGGAAACAACTGCTAAAGGTCACCAGAATATTCTCAAGAAGGCACTAAGATTTCTTTATCTCACTGGAAGGGTTTCAGAGAGGTTCCACAGAGGTCTGTGTTCTGTCTGTCATCACTCTGTGTTTCCACTGATGACTCAAGGAAGAAATAATGAATAACCTGACCACATTTTCAAATGACTCAAAGTGACTCAATGGTAAAAGAAGCTGCTGTTTTAGGGACAGCCCTAGAACTTGAAATAATCTTGAGAATTGCTGCAGTGCTTTGAAAAACAGGATGCACTTTGATATGGGTAAGTAGAGTGTGTTATACAATAGTCAAATGCAAAAATAAAATGAGAAAGGATGGACTTCCAGCAGTCAGGCAAGCAAAAACTTGGGAGTGAAGCTAAATGTGAGACTACAATGTCAGTTTCTTGGAAAATAAGAAAAAAAAATCACACTATTTACAAATGTGTTATAGGTAAGACATGGAGCATCTGTGCTACACATTCCCTGGTTAGATGCCAGCTGGGGTATTGCATTCAGTTTTAGGGATAAAACTCAAGAATGAACTAAAAGAGTCTAAAAAAAAGTAACAGCAATGATCTACATGTTCAGAAAACATGACCTGTAAAGAAGAACTTGAAAACTTCCCAGTTTCCTCATCTACAAAGGGGAAAAAAACTCAAATAAGAACCCCACAAAAACAACAAATAAACTCTCCCCGTCCCCAAATAAACCAAACTAAAACAAAAAAACCCCACCAAAACCCAAAGAAACAAACAACCCACCCCCAAAAAACCCCAAAAACCCCACAACACCATAAAAAGAAGACTGAAGGAAAATACCTCAACAGTCTCCAGACATGGTGTGTTTTTGCAAGAAGAAAAGTGATTAACTCTTCTGGGTCCACTGGTTATGGGATGAGAAGTTATCTACTTAGCCTTTAAAGAATTCTTAGGTTGGACTTTGGGAGAAGTTTCTGAGTGTAACAGAAGTGAAGCACCAGCACGTTTTGCTAAAAAAACCTCTAAAATCTCCATCACGGGAGGTTTTTAGCAATGGATTTAAAACCTCCCCATTTGTTTATTATTATTTCCATATAGTTTATTGTGTTGGTGGGGGGAAATGAATTTTTAATGTTCCTTCCTTCCAGGCTTGTTTTTTTTTTTAGTTTCTATTTTTGTCCAATCTTTAGAAAAATATATACAGTCTTAGTATGGTAATTCAGTGAGAATTCCATGTATGCATGTTATGTACAAAACCCAGTTTACAAACCATCTATACAGATGTAAATTTTCTTTTCCCCCTCCCTTCAAACAAGTAGCCTTATTTATGAAATAGAAATATTCTGAAACAAATATTGTCTGAGTAATGTATAGTATGTGATAAAGATTACATATTAGTTTTTGGTGACTGCGTAGGAATAAAAAGAAATTGTGCTGCAAATCACAAGTCTGCGTGGACCAGACTTACTCAGGCATTGCAACAAAAAATGTTACCTGTGCTTTATTTAAAAATAGGCATTTCCAGGTAAATTCAAGGCTGCCCCTTTTCTTTCCTGATGGCTTTAATATGGATATGCTGGGGTGGCACCTGCACAGCTCAGCAGTAAAACTGAGTGCCCTTCCCAGCACTTCAGAAAAAAAAAAGGCCACTTACCTTATAAAACCTAATGGATTGAAGAGCAACAGAAGGAATTCCCATCTAAATGCAAATCAAGGCAAAGCCATTTTGAATGCAAGAGTAAACTAGGAATGGTAATTTTCCCACCATTTGCTACTGCTCCCTACTACAATTACAGTTCTGCACAACTGAAGTAGTTAACAACTCTTCTCCTGATGAGCTGTCAAAGAACAACTTACAGTTTTTCCCAAATGTATGTCATAAATATGTTTATTCTCTTACAATCTGTGTGAAATTAATTTAGAACACTTCCTGCTTATTTTTGCTTTAATTTAGCCTGGTTTGTAAAGTGGAAAAGGACAAGTTACCAGGAAAAAGAAAAAAAAACCAGGTTTAATCTGCTGGTTAAACTGTAAATCAAACTGCTACTTGTTTTTTGCTAGAGTGTGGTAACTGATATGGTGGGTTTGGGACGCTGGGATCACTGAGGCTGAGGTCAGGATCCCAGCTTGGATCCCTTGTGGATCTGAAGGTGCCACCTGTGTGCTGCCAAGGCTGCAGGGTGGCAGGCCCTGAGGGTGTCTGAGGACACGGCTCTGGTCTCACCTCAAACACCTCAAAAACCTCGGGGTGACCAGAGCAGCTGGGCAGCAACTGTAATTTCCACCATTTATTCCAAGGAAACTGCTCCAAGCACCAAACAAACCAGTAAGGAAGGGGATACCCCATGCAAAATACTGGATTAGAGCTTTTATTTCCCACATCCAGAAGGAAAGTGATACAAATTGCTTTAGTCTGAAAAGGCTTTTGAAATACCAAATGCTATGATCACGTCTGTGCCATGTGTAAATGAGGGTGGTGGCAGCTCAGATTTTACCATTTGTTTAGAACAGAATAACCAAGCCCCATAAACCAGCCTGGCACTGACAATGTCCCCCAGTGAGTCCTTACTGGGTTCAGCTGGGTGCTCTGTCCCTAAACTGATAAATTGGGGACACAACTGTCCCACAGCAGATATGAAAGTGAGGGAGCACTTAAATATAAATATAAATATAAATATAAATATAAATATAAATATAAATATAAATAATATAAATATAAATATAAATATAAATATAAATATAATATAAATATAAATATAAATATATTTCCTGCATGAAGAAACTCTAATGATTTCATTTCAAAACAGCTCAGACAGAGCTTGCCACTGGATAAAAACTCTACCGTGGAAGGATTTTTTTATTTCATCCCAATCTCATCAGAATACAACTCACCCAGTGGTCCTAAGCAGGAGTCTTGTGGCATGAAATACAGAACAAGTGTATATTGCTTTTACATTTTATAACTAGCAACCAGCTTCCTGCAAATCAAACCCAACCAAAACCCCCAAAACCAAACCAAAGGGAAAAAAAGAAAAAAAAAAAGAAAAAGAAAAATGGAGTGCATGCTGAACGAGAAAAGATGACAAAATGGAGTCTTCATTTCTACTAAATCCTCACTGCAATACTGAGTGTTGGAATCTGCTTACCCTGGAGATACATGAACCAAAGGTGCAGAGAGATTTCACATTTTTACTGGTGAGCCCTTCCTAAGTATTTCTGTATGGAAATGAAGTTTAATCCCAGTGAGTTTTGTTCCTGACTTAATTGCGAAACTGAATAGATTTGCAGCACTTCCTTTGATCTAACAGCAGAAACAAAGAACCTGTGTTGCACACAGTGTCCTCCAGCTCCTCAGTTCAAGGCAAAGAAAAATGGTCCCAGTGAGAGAAGAGTTAAGCACTTCTGAAAAATAAACTTCAAAGGAGGTAAAATATGAAGGAATAGACAAGATTCCAAGCTAAACTCCTAGAGAGAAATCAAGGCAGGAGTAGGAAAGAGGCAGGATTTGTTTACATAACCTCTAATCTGTGGCTGTGTCTGATCCTGTATCACTCTGCTACTCAGATAAGGTGGAGTTTAGTCAAGAATATCAGAGGCATTCTCTAGACAAGCCCTTGTGGCCAGCATTCCTTCCTCAGATTACTCATGTTGGGTATAGGTGGAGTCCAAATCACAATTATCAGTGTGACATGTTATTAATCAAACAGCCACACAATTTAAATTCTGTCCTTTTGAAGAACTTTCAGAGAAGTCAAGTGCTTATGAGGAGCTAACCTGAGTTTGTTATGAATACAGATGTTACAAGTGTTCTACCTGACTGCAAACACAGGGATGCCGCTTAGTTTTAATCTCTTCCAGAGTTTTTAAGTGTTCTTGTCTTAAATATTTATTATTGTATATGATCAAAAAGACACACTTCAGCTGTTTTTACACATAGGCTGGAGTGCTCCTTGGGTTCTTTGAAATAGAACCAACCTCTCATCACACTCAGGGGCTCAGTTGAGAGCAAGAGGGAATTATTGCTGGAGAGAGCTGCAGCAATCAGGTACTAATCATGATTACAGTAGATATTTTCCTGTGAAAAATATACATTAAAAAAAAAAGCAAACAGAACATTAAGATACTACTAATGGTAGAACACAAGTAAACATTCACTAATTTAAAGTGAATGGGAAAGAAGAAAGTGAGCCCACATGGATGTGTGTCTCCATTTGCTGGCATTGAATACAGGATTATTCATGTTAGTTAAAGTTATGCACTTACTTAAGTACTTTAGCTGGATTGAGGCCAGAGTACTGATGAGTAATCTGCAGAACCGAGGCCATTGAGAATAACAAATGAAAAAAAAATACTCAGAGCCAAATCTGATTTAAATAAACACATTTACTATCTACCATTTTGCTTTCTTCAGCTCAGTGTTATATTTCAAAGCTTAGGCATGAGTAGTGACTTCACTGAGTGAACACTTATTACACCAGCTTTCAGTGATATTTTTTAAACTTAAAATGAAACATGTTTTCCCTAAAAAAGCCTGAAATTAGCTGATACTACACTTTAGGCTTGAGTAAACATCACAAAATTCTATAACAGAATTGTAGTCTATTGTAGCCATGATATTTTATGAAAAATCCTTTCCTTAGGATTTCTTTCTCCTGAGAAGCTGAGAAGCCTCAAGAACAAAATGTAAACAATGGGTATCTGTTGCTGTGGAATGCAACAGGTGCATCTGTGATTGGTTTCATGTTTTCTAATTAATGGCCAATCACAGTCAGCTGGCTCAGACTCTCTGTCTGACACACAAGCCTTTGTTATCATTCCTTCTTTTTCTATTCTTAGCTAGCCTTCTGATGAAATCCTTTCTTCTATTCTTTTAGTATAGTTTTAATACAATATATATCATAAAATAATAAATCAGCCTTCTGAAACATGGAGTCAGATCCTTGTCTCTTCCCCCATCCTCAGACCCCTGTGAACACCCTCACAGTCTATCATCAAAATGTAATTTTAGAATCACAGAATGGTTTGGGTCAAAAGGGACCTTAAAGATCATTTAATTCCAACCCCTGCCCTGGTCAGGGACACTTTCCACTAGACCAGCTTGGCTCAGAGCTCCATCCTTGAACACTTCCAGAGATGGGGAATCCACAGCTTCAAGCCCAGTGCCTCACCACTCTTACAGTAAAAAAATTACTCCTAAAATTTATTCCAAACGTTCCCTCCCTCAGCTCAAGACCATTTCCCCCTGTTCAATCACTACATGCCATTGTGAAGAGTCTCTCTCCAGCTTTCTGTAGCCCCTTAAGGCACTTGAAGGTGCTCTCAGGTCCCTCTGAAGCTCTCTCCTGTCCATCCTGAGCAGCCCCAGCTCTCCCAGCCTGCCATTCCCACAACCATCAGCACTTCTGAAAGGCTGAAATCAGATCTGTCAAACCAGGGCATCAGATGTAGGGCAGAGTTACAAAGGTGCTTTTCTGAGAAACTCAGACAACCTTCAGCTCAGAGCTGAGTCACCCACAACCTCAATAAACCTTCAGGAAATTGGCAGAGACCTGGGCTGAACAAACACCTCCTGTGTGCCACGAGGTGCAGCAAGTGCAGCTGAACAGAAAAGGAGCAGCTGCTGCAGGTGGCCCCTTTCTGCTGGGCTCAGCACATGAGGATCCCAGGAGGGCTCCACAAGGAGCTTTTGGGAGCTCTGTCAAAGAGGCAGGCAAAGATAACAATGTCTTTTTTTCCCTGCAGCTCTAGGAGGACTTTGAACACTGAGGAGAACTTCCTGGTAGCACCTGGAGTTTGTGTGTTTGCATTAGATTTCAAGCCCACCCCAGAGGTGACAAACTGGAGGCATGGGTGCTACCAGGGGCCCCACTCAGGCTTGTGAGCCTCTTATCTCACAGGAGCTGCTATTAGGCACAAACAAACCAATATATTCATAAACCTCCTTCAGCACAGACACTACAGTTGGCCTGTAATCTCCAAGTAAATTAATTTTTGACTAAAAGCTGTTTTTCAGATGGCACTGAATGTGCATAGCTTGAGGAACCTGACCCTCTTCCTGAATTCATTCCAGATGTACTGTTGATCACTCCAGGCCTTGTTTTTGTGTGCTACTTCTTTTTATTTTATTGTTATACACAAAAGAAACCTGCAATGACAGCTCACACAATGGATTCCTTCCTTCTGCCATGCTTGTTTTCCCTTTTCACAGCCTCTGAACTGCATCCTTGCCTCACTCCAGGTGCAGTGAAACCAGACTGCACTCAGTGGTTTGACATCCCCTGGAAGCACTGAAACAAGGGCTGTGCTGAGCAAGAAGCCTATCAAGCACATGAGCTCAATGTTTCATGGCTACAAACAGGATAATAAAGGGACATGCAAATAGTGCTGAGGCTTTTCCCTGTATTCCAGGAAGTGGAATTGAAAAAAATAATTGGAATTATTTCCACACTAAGGGATACACCTCCAGCTAGCCAGCCCCATGCTCATCTCCCTGCAGAGCTGCTGGAAATGCAGAGACAAAGGTTCATTCATGGGCACTGGGTGCTTTCAGTGTGGAAATGGCAAATGCTGGGGTCACTGCACCTAACCTGAGATGCAGATTGAGTCTGTAGTGAAATGTCTGAGAAGAGCTGAAATTATTTCTTGACATGCCTCCCTGGGGCTCAGAAGAGCAGCTGACTTCACAGTGATCTTTTGTGTAAATCTTGATGTGCTCTGAACACATAAGAGCTTCCTGGCCACAGTACAGCCTGCAGCATGAAAGCCTGTTGCTACAAACTTTAAACACAACAGATTCTATCTATGCTTAGCTTATCTTAAGCCACTTGCAGCTCCTGTTCAAAAAATATCTGAGTTATGTAGAACTTTTTAATGCATTTACCACTGTAACATTTCTGACTTAGAGCAGTGTAGCCCCATTTTTTATAAATGGGAAACTGAGGCACTGGGAGACCAAGTTACTTAGGGCTGCACAAGTGATCTCTGATGGGGCAGATGGTTGCAGTCAGGGGTCTCTGATCAGCTACTGGCAATATTTTTCTCCTCTTCAAACTCTTGCTTTCCTTAATGACTCTTCAACTAAAACATTCATTCAATTCCATTATTTTTTCCCCTGAAATAGCAACAGCCAAATCCTGGAGGGCATGAGGAAAAAAACCCCATCTATATCTTCATAGTGTAACCTCTGTACCCATAAAATCTTTGATGATGGATGCAACTGCTTAATGACCAGTTCATATTGTACCACAGCCATGCCCTCATGGGAAAAGGAAAGCAAGTTGGGCACTTTCTGACTTTCTGTGGCAATGATTTTGTACCAAGAATTGTGTGGCAGCAATGACAGAAATGATTGTCCCTCTGTAGTCAGCCCAGGTGAGGTCACACCTCAGGTGCTGTGTCCAGTTCTGAGCCCCTCACAACAAGAAAGGCATTGAGGGGCTGGAGCACGTCCAGAGAAGGGCAATGGAGCTGGAGAAAGGTCTGGGGAGTGAATTCTGTTTGCAGGAGCTGAGGGAGCTCAGGAGGGCTCAGCCTGGAGAAAGGAGCTCAGTGAGACCTCCTCACTCCCCACAGCTCCTGCCAGCTGGGGCCAGGCTCTGCTCCTGGGAAACAGTGACAGGACAAGAGGCCACAGCCTCAAGGGGCATGGGGGGGAGGTTCAGTTTAGACATCAGGAGGAATTTCTTCATGGTAATGGTTGTTAAACATTGGAATGGAGGCCCAAGGAGGTGGCAGAGCCACCATTCCTGGATGTGTTCAAGAACTGACTGGATGTGGCACCAGTGATCAGTGAAAGATCAAAGATCTCAGAGGTCTTTTCCAGCCTGAATGATTCTGTGATTCTGTGTTCCTCACAATGAACACAGCCAAAGAGATCAGCTTTGGCAGTGTCCTGTTCCTGTGTGCAGGATGTCTGCTGGGATTTGCTTTTGTTTCTGGCAGGCTCCAGGGAAAGGGTGGGACAGGGCTCAGGTGTCCTCTCTCATAAACCCTGTCTGCATCAGGAGCTGTTCCCATGTGCACAAGGAGCTCCATCCCAAGGTAGGACACACCAATGTTCCCAAGTAAATACAATCCTGACACCCACAGAAATGCCAGACACACAACAGCAGGCAGAGAGCAACCTTCCAGCTGCTGCTCTCCCTGCCACTCACTCAGCAGCAATTTCCCATTGTCACCAAGAGCTCCGCTCCTCTCCTCTCCTCTTTTAATATTTTCCTCAATTCTTTTTTTATCCTCTGTCCTTCAGCTTCCTTTTTCATATCCAGTACCTGCTGTTGTCATTTAAAAATATTTTAATAGACCATAAAAATTGCACAAAGACCCTGATCCAGCAAAGTGCCTTGACACACACACAGAGCTTTAAGTGCTCCAGTACTGTTGACTCCAACAGAGCTACCATTGTGCTTAAATCCAACCACACATTGAAGTGTTTTCCTGGATCAAGGCCATCCCCACACTGACATCAGCCAGAACAAAGCAGCACCTGAAATTCAGCAACATAAAAACACAGCAAGCCCAGCCAAACCCAGTGCTGTAACCTTCAGGTTACCTTTCCTCAGTGCCTTCTGTCACTGCCACCTCTGTTGTGGCTACACATGCACTGCAAGTCGTGTTTGGGAACAACCCTGCTTAAGCCAAGGCTTTCTTACAGTTTTAGAATTTGCCAGGCCTGTTTTGCTAGGTCAGGCTCTTGGACAATAAGGTCCCCAGGGCAAAAAGCATGTTTATTTTTCTGCTTGAATCATATGTGCTCATATACCACAAAATAGCAATTGGTAACTTTCTGTTCAGAGGTACAAGGAAGAAGATTCTCTGCATACCACAGGTGACCTGATTTGTGCAGTTGTCAGTGAAAAAGTGTGATAGATCAAAATTTCAGAAGTCCAAGGTATTAACCTTAGCACTGGCATTTTACTGTAACCCTAAACATGCAAAAAGACTAAAGTAATCCCTCCCTTCCTGAATTCTGCTCCCTCCCTTTCTTTTGCTAACCTTCTGCCTCCATTACTTTTTCATTCTCTGTTGATTACTTCACTGGTTTACACTTCAGCTTATGAGTTCCATATGGCTGGAGCCTTGTCCTTTGTTAATCATAAAATAAGATTATGTACACCTTGGGCCCTGTACAAATCATTATTGTCTTCCTATAAATGCCTTCCACATGGCCCCACCCTCGGTTCCAGCTGAGAACTGAGCTGCTGTTGTGAACCAGCTCAAAGAATAAATATTTTGCATTCATTTCACCAGCACAATGGAAACATTTTTCCAGGCTGCTGCCAAGATGGTATCTAGTTCTCCTCTGACTCAGCAGCCCATGCAGCTGACTTTCAAATGGCCAAACCTGCTTGATTGTAATCTTAAAAGAAAAAAAAAAAAACAAAACCAAACCACAACAACCACCTGCATTTTTAAAGAGCTGTATTGCTCTCCTCTTGCTCACGCAGGTAGTGACACTATAAAATGTGAAAGATGGGAGAAAGAAGCGGTGAGCCCTTTTTGGGATGTTCCTTTTTATTTCTTCCAACTTCACCAGTTTATTTCATCCAGTCAGAGAAAGGGATTGGGGAATGTTGTGAGGAAGTGAGAAAGGAATTTGATTGCTTCACACAGAAAATTTCCTCCTGGTATCAACCAGCCTTTTACATTCTTTAAAGCTCTGTTGGCCATTAAACACAGTGTATCTAAAAATTTAATTCAGACAAAACTGGGTTAAGAGAGATGAAGATGGCTGGGAATTCTAAGAGTTCCCTTCCATATAATTTTTTTTCCTTATTCTTATGTCACTTTCCCTCTAGTCCAATCCAGAAGCAGGAAAGGTGCAACCAAACAGGTTCAAAGCTGTTTCTCTCTCCTCCATTCTCATGGGAAAGCTTTGCTCTATAATCCCTACTGCTTTGTGAATAAACAGCCCTGATGGTGAATAATTTTAGTGTTCCAAAACTGTCCAGATACAGCTGGGAAGAAACTGTCAGTGATGACCCTGCATGGAACTGCAGCTTTATATTAAATCACAGAGCAGGCATCTGGCTTCTAATCACTGATGGAGGCTACTCCTACCAGAAGTTCTGATATACTAAGCAGAATAACAGGATGCTTATTAAATTAACAAGTCTAAAATTCCAGATAAACCATGCCATGAGAAATCAGTTCAATGAGTAAAATGAGGCTGTCCCTCCAGCACCCTCTTACATCATGGTACTTAACCAAAAGATATCTATTTATACAGACATGGCACTTAACCAAAAGATATCTATTTATACAGACACACCAGGCCAGATCCTTAGGTTTAGCCTTTTTATACCATGCATAGTGCAGGATTTAGGGTGATAAAAGTAATTTAGGGTTAAGCTACTAACTCTGTCTCTTCAGGGTGCTGGGGTCATCATTTCAGTACCAATGAGTATCTTAAAAAAGCCCCCGAGATGCTCTAGTTTTAATTGCCTTAGCTACTTATAGCCTTATGAGAGCTGTCAAAGCAGCTGGGAATTGATTGGACTCAGCATTCTGGCTATTCATCCTTTCCACCTCGCCTTCCTCCTTTTGATCTAGGCCTAGGAGGAACAGGAATTGTAGGATTTCATGTCATTAAAATAAATCCTCCACTGAGTGAACCCATAGATAGATGATTAAATTATTTCTGTAGCTGCAGAAAAAGCCACGAGTTGACATAGACACACGTTTCCTTAGGGCAGAAAAAATCATCTTTATGCAAAAAATTTTCTCTGCATTGTAAGATTGATTGCACAAATCTGGACACTGCAATCAGAACAGAAATATGTGAGGACATCAGTGTTTCAGAAGGTTGTGGTTGAACATTTTTTCTTCTAAAACCAGTAAATGGCTTTAACAAAAAAAAAACAACCGAAAAATTAACCAATATAAAAGGGATAGCAAGATGCTTTTTGCATATTCTAAATACTAAAATGGGAGAAAAACACCAAATGGGATGCAAAAGATATGACTAATGGGGAGAAAGTGAAGTGAGGAAACAGAATATTAATAAAGGGGAGCTGTGATTAAAAAGTAGTGTGATATAGCTGAAGCTTTCTGTTTTTGTAAAGTTCAGGTTCATTTATTCTGTATGTCCCACTAATCCTCACTATGGACTTTCCAATCATATTAAATAATTCTCCTGTGAACTTATATTTCATTTGATTCAGTGGAGACACCATCATGCTCTGTCAAAGGAGACTGAAATCAAATCAAGTGGGCTCCAAACATTTTCCCAGCAGTATTTTTGGAATTGTTGAAGGGTTGATCACAGAGTGATTACTTTACTAGGTTTGCAACCAATTAGTTATGTGCCCACTGTTGGAGAAATATTTTAAATTTAAACACATTTTCACATGGATAGCAACAGCTCCCACAGGGAAAAAGGATTAAATAAGGATAGCTGGTTACAGCTCCTGGGATCTCTTATGGAACACAATCACCTCCCAGGAGAGCTGCTATTAATGCATTTAAGAGGAGCCTGGACACACCAGCACTGCCAGAGCTTTGTCCCTGCTAAATGACAGCCTTTGGGGCTCTAATTTTGGTGATCAGTTTACTGTGAGGTGAATCAGAGTAATGTCCTGGCACTCTCATACACTGCCTTCAACCACACAAATACTGAAATAAGGAGTTCTGGTACATTGGAAAACTGGATTCCTTTTTTTCCCCAGTCTGTACTTTTTTTTTTGTTTGTTTGGTCTTTTTTTTGTTTTTAATTTGGTTTTTTGTTGTTGTTGTTGTTGTTGTTTTTTTGTTGTTTTGGTTTTTTTGGGTGTTTTTGGTTTGGTTTGTTGTTGTTATTTTGATCTCCTCAGAACCAAAGAACACTTTTCTGTTCTCCTCATGAGATTTCAATCTCTTGACTCACCCAGCAGATTATGGAGCTCTGCTGGGTGGAATGGCTTTTTTTTGGAGAGAGGCAAACCCAAGGAGCTGCTGCACACACACATCCTGGTTCCCAGGCTCCTTGCCAGCACAGGGAGTGATGTAACAGCCTCTCTCTCTCACTCTGAACAAGTTAACAGCTCTGTTTTGGAGTTTACTACATTTTGGCTAAGAAACAGCATGAATAGCTTTGCAGGGAAGTGCTGCTGTTTAACAAGTGAGTAGCTGCAGGAACAATCTGCTTTCTCCCTTTTATCCAGGGCTGGAAGAGAGTCCCAGCTGTACATTACATCTCTCCTCTCCAAATGCTGGAGCAGCAAGGACTGTGCAAAATGAATAGAGCCCAGACTCCCTTCTGTGTGCTCTGACTGCAGTTTTACCAGGATTCACTCACACAAGTCTCTGACTACCTCCTGGCTGACTTTTCCTCTTGTTAAGAACATTCAGGGAAATTTCTTGGCTTGGAAGTTCTTTGGGGGACAGTGGCTCACTGCACAATCATATGGACAGGACCATTTGTAGGCATGTTCTGCCTTTGTCACTTCTTGTGAGCAGAAGAAGCCCCAGCCTTGTTTTCCACCCAAAGGGACCTCTCCAGTCTGGAGCCAGCACCTCCTGCCCTTCTCATGCAGGGAAAGGGAAACCAGGAGATGAGGTAGCACAGAAATGCTTGTGTTTGCAGAGTAGTGCTATTTTCACAGGGTCTTGTGCATCAGAGGAAGAAGAAAGGATGAAAGAAAAGGATACAGCCACATAATGCCCAATGTACCACATTCCACTTCAAAACACAGACAAGATGGAAACAGGGCAAACAGGTTTGGTGCTGAATTTACAACCTCTCTGCACTTCTATCATGGTTCCTAATGTCACACTAGAGAAGAGTTATCAAAAATTTACCACTCACTGCTTGAAGGTTACACCATCCAAACAAACACAAGGCCAAAGTACAGAACAGTGAACTGCATTGTGAGAAATCAAATTGCTCCTTTGCCGTTTCATGCAGCACACAGTAATCTTCAGGCACAGCTTTGATCTCTTATCAGCTGCATCTCTCATTATAACCTTCAAACTCAGGAACACCTCCCCATGCAGGGGAGAGGCTGGCAGAGCTGCTCTGTGGTGTGTGACAGCCCAGCAGCTCCAGCTTTGGGCACCTGACAGTGCCTGGATCAGAAATGCAGCACCTGGAGCCAAATCCTTCCTTCCCAGTGAGGCCCAGAGGCTCCTCAGCCCCCTGGATCTGCACCATCCCCTGCAAACTCCTCTCAAATTCCTCAAATTCACCCCCTCAAACTCCTCAGACACAAGTGGAGCTACTGCACTCCCAGCTTAAGCAGCTCAGGAAGGTTTCTAAAGTTAGGTGGGATAAATCCAGGCCTTGGTGATTACCACAGACACCCATTTAGCATGAGGTTAATTGCTCAGCTTTGTGTACTGGGTTGAGATGATTTGCTGAAGGAGGATCTCCCTCTCTCAGGAGCTGTCTCCCACTATTTATTCCCCTCCCAGAAATGAAGGTTTAAAAATCACATTAAAATGCCCACTGTTGGGAGTGCTACCAAAACATGAAAGGTTTTGGCTACATCTGCTGGGAAATAAATATTTTTATTCTTCCCTCCATATCTTCTCTCTTACTGAACAGATTTAACCATTCTGCACCCAAGTCTCAGACAGGTCAAAAAAAATTTCAGAACCAGCTTCAAATGCCATTAATTATAAAAATGGGATAAGATTATTTCCAAGTCCTGATGCTACATATCTTCCTAGAGTCATCTGTTCTTCTGGTTTGATTTTTTAAAATTTATTTTAATAATATTTCTAGGTCTGGGTCCAGGGGTTCCTCTTTCCTACTGCAATCATGATTCATTTATAATAGTTCTGGGGTCTCACATTATCATTATCAGTTAAGCAGTGTAATAAGTAAATGAGATTTCAGTTGACAGAAGCCTGTAGATAAGAGTCAGCTTCTCATTTCAGATGTCAGCACAGAAGATTGCATATCATTGAACTGATCACCTAACAGCATGGCCACTATGAAACCATTTATCATAAAATTTATAGTATGTTTCAAAAATAACTGAAATTGTTCTGCCACCAAGTAGTGATGTAAGTAAAGAAGAAATTGAGTTTTCCTCTTACAGATTCGTTTATGGCACATGATTGTGAAATGATGTATTTGTTAACACACAGCTGAGAATAAATGAAATGTTTGAAATACAGTACTCAAGAATGTTTGTATAGTGCTGTTGTATTTGCAGAGGAATGTTGGGTCAATAATTTGCAGGGATCAAAATACATAGTGCTGAGAGAACACTCATCAGATTCATGTCCTTCTGCAGGAACTGAGCTTTCCTCTCTAACAGTTTCTCCTAGAAGAGAATGGCAAATCTAATCTCTCTTTTCAGTCTCAGTTGAAAATGAAACATGCAGAGCTTTGCTCCTCACTGCTCTGTGGCTGCTGACATTTATTGCCAAATAAACCAAACCCCCATTGATTCACTGGCAGCCCGGCACACTCACTGCTCTCAGACACAAATGAGTACAGAGGGTACCAGACAATCAGGTGCTACACATCCCACACATTTCTGTGTCTTCTGAGCAGGAGGGAACTGAGTCCAGCACTCTGAGTTACTCCCCAGACTCTCTCTTGTACATATATATAACCACAACTGTTCATAAAAACCTGCTGAGAATTCTGTTTCTTTATTCTGGCATCTTCTGCTCAGCTTCATGTTGTCTGAATCAGCAAATAATCAAAAACAAAACAAACTTTTCAGTCTTTCAGTCAGTGGAATGTGCTAAGATTATGCTGTTTCCTCACTTCTATTCTAACAGGTACAAAAGACTCTTCTGTAGCTGCATAGCACAGATGAACACATTCATATGCAAATAGCATGACTGATTGACTAAAACCTACCCAAAATATTGTTGTATCCTACAAACCTTTGGGTTTAATAATTTCTGCATCCCAAGAATATACTGACATGGAAAGGCAGTGAGCTGGCTGCAGAAAAGTTACTGCTGGAGTTCCCTAACTATAAATGTAGGACTTATTTTATTTAATACTTTAATTATTTACTTTTGCATAGCAGAAAAACAAAGTCTGTAATTTGTAAGGAGAGTTTGGCTTGCCTGATCTGAAAAAACAAAAGTTGGCTACTGGTACAACAGGATGTAGCAAACAATGAATGAAAAAGGCCATTAATTATAAAAGCAAATATTTATAACCTGTCCATGAAAAAATGATGTTGAAAATCAGAGATTTCCTGGCCTTTACAGAAGGGGCCCCCAAAATAGGGCAGGTGTTTTGTGGGATGTGTGTGAATGACTTGAAAGCAGCAGATGAACTCTGATGCAGAACACAAATGCTTTCAGCACCACAACAGCTGCTGCTGCTGCTGGAGGTACCTCACAAAGCAAAAAGGCTTTGGGGTTGCTGTGTTCAGATCCTGGAGCAGCTTCCCATGGGTGAGTGGGAGGAAACTTCCTGCTTTTAAATAAATTACTGAGAGCTGGAATGAAGCAGGACTCATAGCTGTTCAACAGAGCAACCTCATGAACCTGTATGCCCTTTACAGTTCTAGGTTTCTAGATACAAAAAATGTTGAAGATTTTCTATTTTGGAGGGGAAAAAAGGGAAGAAAAGCTGGGCAAGGCAGATGCAGGGTGGTTTACTCTGGTGACAGATCACAGTCTGCTGGTTCCATGAGTCAGAGGAATGGAAAGATACAGGCAATGCAAAGGAATTAACACAAAAGGAGAAGAGCAAAAAGGCAGAGGAGAAAGAAAAGAGAGTGAAGCCCCTGAGGCTCAGGCTGGCCAAGGGAGAGGGAGGAGGCACAGAGCTGTGCAGTACTGGGGCATCTCAGAGGCTGCAGTTCATGTTCTCCCAGGAACTGCAGAAACCACTCTAATGAAGACACCTTTGCCAGGTGGGAGGCTGGATGAGTGCCCTGGTAGTGCTGCCCTTCCTTTTCTACTCTCTGGGCTGGGGCAGGAGGTGTGATAGCAATGACTGCTATTAGTCACCAGCTGTCCCAGTGATCTCAGACTCCAGAGGCAGCAGGGACTCAGAGCCCCTGCAGCTCAGACTGTGAATTTCTTTTTTATATGCTCTCTTTGGCTGCTAACTCTCTCATCAGCTCTTCTTAAGGGAGATGAAAGGAAATCCTAAATAAAATTTTATCCACCTCTAGGGTGGCGTCTCAGCAGCGTATCCTGGGATCTGAAGCCATTTCAAAACTCCCTTTGAAGGCAGTGCAAAGATTAGTTACTATTTGGGTAAATCAGGAGGAAGCCACCTCCTCTGGATTCCCAGTGCCCTCTCAGCCAAACCCTGAATTAAACTGATGTAAAAATCCTTGTTCTCATTCTGTCCCACAGAATGGACAGCCACACTGCAGCCCAGCAGCTGTAACACAAGACACAGTGCACACATATTTCCCACTGGAAAACTGGACACAAGCTTTACTTACAGGTTTTGAGGTAGCACAGGGAGCTGGTGTCATGATGGGAGGCTTGGCTGCACTTTGTGATGGAGGCAGAGAAAACCTCTGCCCTGTGTCTGGAGGTGAGGAACAGTGAATTCTTGTTTCTGGTCTCTCAGGCTCATGCTTGTAGGATTCCAGAGGGAACGTGGGCTGCTTGGTCACTTGTGTTGGGGTAGATGGAGAAGAGGAGAGGCCAGAGGCTGTGAACAACAAAAATGCCCAAAGATCAGCTCAGGTGAGAAGCAGATGGAGATCTCAGCTTTACAGAAATCCTGTATTTTCCAGCACATTTCCCCAAACTAAAAGTAGAGATCTCACCTCCTTGCTTGTGAAAGGGAATCTGTGCCTTGTCATTAAAAAAACCCTTTTAGGCTGGTTGAACTGTCTGATCCACTCCAGAGAGGCCCAGTGGCAAGATGGGAGTGCTGGAGGTTTGTCTTGTATCACCCTCCTGTCTGGTTGCTTATTTCTAAAATGACACTCAGCATGGGTATTACTTTATTGTTGTCATTTTAATACTCCTGTGAGTCTCAGGATTACCTTTATCTCATGGCACATGGCTCAAAACCTTTAATGGCTGCTTTTTCTACTTCTTCATTATTTTAACAGTATCTCAGCCAGCAGCAGAAATACAATTAGGAGCAGAGACAAAAAGGAAATGGAGCATATTTCTCCTGAGCCACAGTTTGCTTTCTGTAAAGCTCTTGTACAGCCTTTGTATAAACTAAAATTGTTTTCAGCTGCCTTTGAAGAGAAAGATTGATCATATCTTTTGCCAGAAATCAGTGTCAGCAGCAGATAATAGCCCTTGTGAGCACCCTGTTTTTATTTGACACGTGTATGTACCCCAGCTGTATTTTTGGTTACGTTCCTAGGGCAGCTCTGAATTGTGAACAAACAGATTTAAACTGTGTTTATCACCCATTTAAGAACCAGCAGACATCCACCACCAGTCAGAAAATTCAGGTTCCAACATCTGTGTTTCTTGTTCTATGTACATCAGCAAACCAAGGGTGGTTCCAGTATAAATCAGGACAATTAGATACATAAAAACCATGGGGCTGAACTGGGATGTGTATTTTTAAGTGGACTGTAAGACCTCTGAATTTGGCTCATTTCTTGTGCTCCCATAGATCTGTGTAGATGATCAATTAATCCAAAGGGGACTCAAGCCCATCAAAATAGAGCAGATTAATGAGTATAAAAGCCCAGGCCACTCAAAGGAGTGTTTGGGAACACAATGTTGCATTTTCATGGTAAATCTGGCTCCTTGGTGGGAGCTTTCAGGGCTCCACCAGAGATTATTGCACCAGAGGTTTTTTCCTAAATTCCCAGACTTGGAACACTGGACATCCAACAACTCAGGGAGGGATCTATCACTTGAAGAAATTATTACTCCTGACATATCTGGGGAAGAGTTGGCATATTCTGTGTTTAAAGGAATTAACATGCAATATGTGTAACTGTTCTTTACCTATTATTCTTCTTTGAAAACAACTTCTCTTGATGGCTTTTACATAATAAGAGACTTAACTCTATAATAATAGAGTCACTCAGCAGAAAACCTGCAAAATAATTAGGCTCTAATATATTTTACTAATAGTGGGTTTAGTGGTACAAAGTGCTGTATTTATTTCTTTCAAAGAAAACCTTAATTCTCACTGATAAAATTTAGCTTTGCTGGAATGAGAAAGGACTCTCTGCTCAGGCCTATCTTTGGTCCTTTTCCAAGCTTGCAGCTGGACTTCCAGTTAATTTGATTTTTAAGAAGCCCTGCAGCTCTGCCAGCCAAGCAGCAATGCCTCAGAGGGGACTGGGGTTGGGGGCAGGCACAGATGTTGGCAGATACAGATGTTGGCAGGTGTGACATGGCACAGAGTGAGGCAGGAACCACCACCCTGACATTCTGAATGTCCTCAAGCCCTGCTCATTTCAGGGGACTCGAGAGTGTGCTCCACTTCCCTAAGGACTCAAAGAACACCTAACTTGCCTGTTCAGGTTTTGCTTGCAGACAAATTTAAATAAGCAGTTCTGGGGAAGATGCTCCTCTGTGTTTTTATGGAACAAATGTTCCCTGAGTGCTCAGACTGGGAGCTGAGATAGCTGCAATCGATGCAAATGGAAAACCACTAAAAGGGAGAAAAACACCATTAGATCTTAAAGTCTTGATGCTGGGATGGGTTCATTGTGTGCTAATCTATTCTGCAAGTCCACAAGAACCATTTCCAGTTCCGACAGGCTCTGCCAGAAGAGCTTTTACCAGACATACAGAAACCACACACTCAGCAGCCCAGCAAGGCTGCCAAGAGCAGAGGACATCTGTAGGACACAGGGACACATGGATCAGAGGGGACCATGGAAGCAGCACCTCCTACATCCTGTGAAAACTCCTGTCACCTCATCACAGACGTGTCACAGCCCCAGCAGGACAGACAGCCTGGTTTCCATCTTACAAGAACATTCACTGGTGGCGAATCTCCTCTTGGATGCCAGCCTTGGATGCTTGGCATGAGCTTTTATGGATGAGGAGCATCTGTGACTCCAGCACTCTGAGCCTTAGAACTGTTTGTTTCAACCAGGCACTTCAAACATGAAGTACTTGCTGTGAGGCACACCCTAATACATCTGAGATTCAATTTGTCTGTGACTCAGTTTCTGCACAGGGTTGGAGGGAAAAATATAATTATTTTGCAGGGTACTTGATAAAATTAATGTAATTAAGCTTTTCAATCTTTTATAAGCCTACCTCAGAGTATTATTGGGGTATCTATGTTATTTACATTTGTACAATACCGATATTGAAGTCATAATCACATAGGAAATGCTAAATTTTTTACAAATATTGGAAGAAAATATTTTGGCTGCTGTGATACAGCCTAACACCCTAAACCCTATGAAAACAGCTTTATAAAAGCCTTCCACATCAAAGAATGAAAATCTGTAATATATCTCCAGAGCAAATCAGTTCAGGAGTAACAGAACTTTGTATTGACTTTAGTCCTATTGGCCTGACAACTTAACAGCAGCACTGGTGTAAATATATTATCAGTACCTGCAGTGGGTGCCTGCTCTACTACAGCAGAAAGAATCCAGTGAAGAGACAAGATACAACTCCATCCCATGGCCAAAACCAGTTTATCTGGGAGAATGTACTTAAAATAACTAAGCAGGGAAAACCAGACAACAATTCGGGATTCTTCTATAATGAAGCTGAAACAATTCCATGTGTATGTAGGATTTGGGGGAAGAAACAAACTTTGACATTGGTTACAAACCCTACTAGTTCTGGTAACAATATGAACAAAATGTGGTGTTTTCATGTAATGAAAATAAATAGCTGTCCCTTTTTAATAGCAGAAAAGAATTCTAGAAAAAAATTAAAAAGAGAGAAAAGGGTCTAGCAGACTGGTCGTTGTGTCTCTGGCTACCAAAAGGGCTTGTCCTTTGGGGTTGGAACTGGATGATCTTTAAGGTCTCTTCCAACCCAAAACATCTGATGATTCAATTATTCTATATTTCCTATTGATTAACCCTATCCAGTTCTGAAACAGCCTGAGAGTTTTGCTGAGTGTTCTGACTCATTCTCACATTACCTTTCTCAGGACAAAACAAGAGCAAATAAAGAGGGTAACTCTGTGGTCTCCAAATTGATGAATCATAAGTACTAACATTTGCATAACTGATTATGCATATGAATAAGAATATTCATGAGATTCACAGGAATATGTGGTTCAAAACAACTTTCATATTACAACTTCACATGGGATGTGGATGTGAGATCCCTGCAGAACTAGATGGCAGACTTGGAGCAGAATGGGGCTGTCTCCAGCTGCCCTCCCCCTGTGGCAGGGACAGCACACAGGGATGGCCCAGCACTCAGTTCTGTGCCCATATTTGAGCAGCTTCAGCTGGGATCAAGCCACACATCATGGGTTGGGTGCAAAAGCCCCAAGGAAGTGCTGCTGGAGTGGCAGTGCCCACACTTTGGCTCAAGTCACACCCAGGGCTGGCTGGTATCGAGCTGGGCACATACAAAACCAATGCTGCTCCTTGCACTTGTTTCTCTAGGTATTTACAACAATTTCTCTTAAATAAAGCCCTTATTTTGCACAGCATTTTATTTTTCAGACACATACTTAGACACTCTGATCCAAACCAGCCCTCCAGTGCTACAGAACAGGAAAGGATGAAGTGCTGCCTCGTCATCTGTGTAATCCCAAGGGAAGAAGGGTGGATGCCCTCCTACACTTGCTACATTCCCAGGGTGACACCCCCAATGAGTTCTGTCACCTGCATTTCATGCCTGACCAGGCAGGATGCATCTGGTGGTTTCTGGGAGGCAGGATGCTCACAGCCCAATGATTCCTGCCAAAGCCTCCCTTTTCATCAGCCCTTTTCCAGAAACAAAAACAGCTGCTGCCTCCAGGAACCCTTGGAGCCACCTGCCCCCATAGGATGCTGGAAGGGATTTCAGGGATGTGCTAACACTCCTTTACAGAGGTTTGGCTTCAGGGGACAGTGACAGAGCCACACTCCTCATTGAGGGCCCTAAGGATGGAGCCAGCAGCCTGCCCTCAAAATTTTACTTTTACATTTGTGTACTTAAGTTGCTGAAACTGGAGAGAGTTCCTGGCCATGAAAATGAAATCACTCTTTTCTCTTTCCCTACAAATCACACTTCAGTATTCTCTCATCCCGTACCTGATCAAAGAAATCATAACACTGCTGGTACTCAAAGCTGTGGCTAAAACAGTTTTCCAAGTTTATATATAGGGACACATTCATTTGCCATTTAGAGTGAAACTTCTCAGGAAAAAACAAACAAACAAACCAACAAAAATTCCCAAAAAGCCACAAAAAATCCCCACCAAAAACAAAACAAAAAACCCCTCAAAAAAAAAAAAAAACCACCAACAAAACAACCAAAAAACCACAAACCAAAAAAAAAAAAAAAACCCAAACAAAAAAACCCCAAGAAGAAACCCAAAAGGAATTTCCATTTGCAGTGTCTCCATGTGACACTTTTTGTCTTGACTCTTTCCCAGGACAGCACTGTCCTTTCATTTGCATTCTCAGCTGGCAGTGAAACAGAGAAGGCTGCAGGCTGTGGCTGCTGAATTTTAAGTACCCTGCAGCACAAGTGAATCTGAGCTGAGCTGCTGGTTCATTAAGCTGATTCACTCCTCAGACACAATACTATGCTAATTCTGACGCATAAGCAAATCAATGCAAATGATGTGAAATGAGGTTTAATGCCACTTAATGGCAGTAAAGCCCTGAACCCATCAGCAGGTAAATGGTTACTGCCTGTTTCCATCCAAACAGTACTGATGACATTGGCACTAAATGTTGTAAAATATCCGTTAGTTTTAAAAAAATAAAAAAAGAAGTCTGAAGAGTAAATCTGAAGAGCTATTGTACCAAAAAATAGCATGGATGCTGCCCAGGAAATTTCCTATTTTATCTAACATTGTCACTCACACACCAGTTCAAGTGCTTCCCACCATATAATAATTTCCAGGTCCTATTCTGGAACCCTATAGCCTTTATCTGTGATTGACACTGCATCACTCCTACAATGACCAGGCCTTCCAGCCCTTCCAAGCTCCCTGGTTCCAGCTGAGCAGCATCAATCCCAGCTGCATTAGCAAAGGTTTTTGTTTCAATCTTACTGAAACAGCTCCGGGGCCTTCCATGTAGCAGGTACACCACTCAATGGGAAGCTTACTTGTTTCCAAAAAACACATTTCTGATTCTTTCATGAATCAGAGGAAGAGAAAAATACACTTCTTAAGTAATTAAAATATCATATGCTGTCTGAAAGTGTCACAGGAAAATGTATAATTTTATAACTTAAAAAAAATCAAAATTTATAGTAGTTTGAACATAGTAAAGGAAACCATCTCTTAAGTGTTCTCAGCCATAGAAATACCTGACCCTGAAAGCCCCAGCTTTTGCTTCAGGTGCTATTTCACTTTATAAAACCAAAGGCAAAACCCCACTGGTATCCAGAATCCACTTGTGGTCTATTTATGTGCCAAACCCACACTTGTCTCTGTGGAATCTGCAATGTAACACCTTTTCCTCATAAAACTGAGAAAATCAGGAGCCAAAGAGTTTAATTAGCAAAGCTTTGAGAATTGTTCTTCTTTCTGAAGATCACAAGGCCCCTTTATGAGGAAAGGCTGACCAGGAGAAACTCTTGGCTGTATCCTTTAAAAAAGATGATGCTGTACCCTTAAAGGAGTTTACTGAAGATCTCTCCTGCAATGATGACTAGACAGAGGATCTTCCACCTTGCCCAGAACCACACCTTGGTTATCTTACATTTGTTAAATGTACTTGTCAAATCTGGAGAGACTAGACACATTATGTTAGCTCATAAAGCAATAAACACATGAGATCCAAGATCAGAAATTCTGGTGGGGATCATCCCTCCCAATGGGCTTTTTCTAGTTCTCGTTGGCAGCAAGATTCCAGCCTGGCTTCTAACTACAAATTTTCTGCCAATGCTTCTCCTTTGTCTTGCAAATACTGGAGAAAAGACCACGGCCAAATAATTCAGAGCAAAAAAAGGGGGATCACTCACAAGCTCCATGACAAAGAATGGCTTTTTTTGAGACGGCCAAATGCACATTCCACTGCTGCTCACAGCCTGACAGGTGATGAATGAAGAGGTCCTGGTAATGGTTGAGGTAGTCATTGAATAAGTGCCTGGGCTGGCACGAATAATTAACTCGGCATGGTAATTACACTGAGAGACTCAGCAGCACCAAGACTTCGCCAGACACCAGATGGCTGTGACCAAGCCAGAGTCAGAAACACAGACAACGTGTACCTCACCAGCACAAGTGCCAGGGAGAGGAGAAAAGTACTAACAGAGACCCTCAGCAGCTAACAGCCTGATGGGGGAACATCCTCTAGAACCAGGATGTGGAAACCTCCCTCGCGGATCACCCAGATGGGGAGACCCCTAAAAAGTTCTGTGCCAGGAACGAGAGACAGGCAGGATTTCTGGTTTTTTGGTCTTTGGGTAGTTGTTTATTTTTCTCTTATCAGAAATTCAGTACGCTGTCTACAGCTCAGATTCTGAAGGGGCCTATTTTAAAGCTATTTTGTCTAACTAACTCTTAGAATAGACTTTATTTCTACCTTTCTACCAATAGCTAATTATTTGTCTCTCCATGCAACATCTGCATTATGGCTCTTTCTAACCAATCACTCTGTGCCAGAATGCCAACACTGCAGAAAATGGAGTAGATGAAGAACAAGAACGAGATCAGACTATACCTGTTGTCATTATACTGCAAGGGTTCCATATTGCTAGAGTTTGGTACCTCCTTGATGTTTCTTGCAGGTAGCTCCTCCAGGCACTGACTCCTCCTTATCCTTAGAGTACTCAACCAATCCACTCTTTTATAACACTCTTCTTTATTGGCTACAGCTGTGGCCTGTTAAAATAAGGCCTGTTCCCAATCTCTAACAATTGGCTCAGCTGCAACTCTTTAGGGGGTAAGATTACTTTCTATACTACCTTCATTTACTTATGTTCTATCCCCCTACATACACCAAACATCCTCCATCTTGTCTCCTCTTTACCTCCATACTAAAACCCCAAAACTCTAAGTTTTTCAGCCTGTGATAAACCTGCTAAAGCCTGTGATAGATACTGCTATCTATTTCACACACTCATAGATTCCAATTCATCCCAAAGTCTTGGAAGCTTTCTCCATGGACTAAGCTTAAAAGCAGTGTTCCCCTGGGGATCAGGACTTCCCAGGACAGGCAGAGAAATATTCCCTGTGCCCTGGGTTCCAACACCAGGACAAGGAGGTTTGGGCAGGAATCTCCACAAGGAACACACACAGGAGCAAAGAATGCTTCACCCTCCTGTGCATCCATCACCCACGGAGCATGGGGTCAAGAAGTTTGCAGATATCAGCTGTCAAAAATAGGTTAGAAACTGTTGTAAAATAGCTGATAATGGTTAAGCATGTACTGTTAAAAAGTTTGGTAATTATGTTATAAAAGGAGTTAAAAGGGTAATTGTGACGGTGTTTGTAGGGGTGTCAGGATGAGGGAAGAGAGGAGGATTTGACTCCATGTTTCAGAAGGCTGGATTTATTATTTTATTATATATATTATATTAAAACTATACTAAAAGAGTAGAAGAAAAGATTTAATCAGAAGGCTAGCTAAGAATAGAAAAGGAATGACTAACAAGGCTTATGTCATGGACAGAGAGTCCGAGCCAGCTGACTGTGATTTGCCATTAATTACAAATAACTACATGAGACCAATCACAGATCTACTTGTTGCATTCCACAGCAGCAGATAATCAATGTTTACATTTTGTTCTTGAGGCTTCTCAGGAGAAAAAATCCCAAGGAAAGGATTTTTCATAAAATGTTTCTGTGACAGGTAGTTATAAGAAACACGGTACCCCACGTACTGTATTACACCCAAGGAAAGTGCATCCCTCCCCACAAAGAGCCAGAGCCTGAACAGACCTGTAATAATCATGGCCTTAAACCTTCATGCAAATGAAGGATCCCAACAGAAACCAATCCAAAGGAACAAAAAGCAATATAAAAAGGGAGCATCTGACCCAGTGAATCTGTGCCGCTGCACCTGGAACATCGGGAACATCGCTGCTCAGGACGGGAAGGAGATCCAGTGCCAATCTGAATCTTGCTGCCAATGAGAACTAGAAAAAGCCCATTGGGAGAGATGATCCCCACCAGAATTTCTGATCTTGGATCTCATGTGTTTATTGCTTTATGAGCTAACATAATGTGTCATGTCTCTCCGGATCCAGCGCTGGCACTGCAGCATCCTCGATTGGAACCCTCCCGCTTGACCCGCAGGCAGCCTGAGCTTTAGGTCTTGTAATAAATGCTGAAATCACTTTAGGACCAGGAAGGTGTTCCCATTTTTAACATCAGCTTTTTACTTTGGCTGGGCAGCTCCCCTTGAGGATGTGAAGAAGGCCACTCCCCGAAGGGCTCCTGCTGCACACAGAGCCGGGAGTGCCGGTAATGGGATGTGACATCCCGCAGCCGCTGCCTGGGGACGACTGCTGGGCTGGAACAAAAGCAGCGCTGTGACACCCATCTGAAAAGTCACTAAAATGAAAACGAATCGCTTCTCTTCTGTGGGAACCCAGGAAATTCCTCTGGCTGCCCTGGAGGACTCGAGACCCTGCCCAGGGGGCTCAGAGACCTTAGCACAGAGCCCAAGACCCCTGTGCCTTTGATTTGGCCCTTGGAAAAAACAATTACCAACCTTTATATGAAGAATTACAAGCCACAAAAGTTTAAGAAGAATGAGAGTGAATTTATCACGGGGTGAAAAATAGATTTTTGGGCTTTTTGGTATGGGGGTTCAGGAGGCAAGATGGAGGAATTGGGGCATGTCCAGCCTTTCTCCTTCTTCTTCTTGGCCTCCATCTGCTGTGATGTTGGCACTTTTAGATTGGTTTAGAGTAGAAGCTCACTGTCTGACATAGGTGATAGGCATTGGAAAGTGATTGTAAACATTGTACAAGTAGTTTTTAGTATAAAGACATAACACTGCCCCATGGGCAGGCAGAGTGCCTGGAACTGTCCTGCTGGATGGACCTCAGCAGAGCAGGAGAAAGAATTTTATAAGATAAGATACAATAAACAACCTTGAGACTGAGAAATTAAGAGCTCTGGCTCCTTCAATCACCAGGCTGGGAAAAGAGACTTTCTAATGTTTCTTGGGGTCACAATGACCAGCTAGGGACTGTTATGAGTAGAATAGCTGCTTATTTTTTTAAAAGGTTGCAGAGTTCACAGGTTGGGCCAGTTGCTGCCAGGGTGGAGCTCTAACTGTTTGTTATTGTAATGGTCGTTTTCAGTAACTACCTGTCATTGGTGGTTAAGAATTCCCGCTTTTGTCAGTGACACCCTGCTGCTCCCTGGAGGATGGCACCCAGACGGTGAAGAGGAGGAGACCTCGGAGTTAGCATGCAAATAACCTCAGAACCAGCATGCAACGGGAGCAGCCCCTCACCAAACCTAGCCAAAAACCCCTAAAAACAATGAGCCAACACAAAATGGACAAATCAAAGTGATGTCTAGACATGAGGAACAGAATCTAGTACCTGCTAAGACCCTCTTTACTCTTCACCCTTAAAGCAAGGTCGCCTAGAAAGAGGACCTCAAATATTAAACCAGAAAAACAGGGCTTCTCCTGATGCTCTTGTGAGGATGGAACTCCCGCTCTCCCCACACACCAGCAGAAACAGCTGCACTCTTTGTCCTCCTCCGAGTCACTCCTGGGAGCAGCGGCAGCGTGAGCGCAGACCCATCGGTTCTCCCCGCCTGTAAGAACTCCGTGTATCTCGGGCTCTTGTATGAGTCCGACCCAGCCAGCTCTGGACTCTGGCCCACACAGTCTTACATGAACAAAGTAAAAGATGAGAAGCGCTCTTCTCCTCGTGGGGACCAGTGTCCTGTTTATTGGCTTGGGAGGAGACACTTCCAGGTGAAATCTTCCAGGTGAAAAAGAGAGTGTGACATTCCTGCAGTGGACTTTTATACCTGAGGGGATGGGGGTGGGAAAGAGGACCGCAGCCAGTGGGATACCACTGAAGAGGGGTGAGGGGAGGGGTAACCAGGGAATATAGCAGAGGGGTGCATGAGGGAAAGACCGTGTGATGGGAGAGGGGAAATAACAATCTACATGACATACCATACTCAGCACTAATTTCCAATCACCCAGTGCAAAACAGCAACTAAATGAACTATTTAGTGTAATACAACACCCACCCGAGCTGATCACTTTTAATAAAGGCATTAAAAAGGAGAAAGGTCTGCTGCCCGTGTTTATTTCAGAGACCACGAGACTCTTCATTCAAACCACGCAGCAGACACACGGTATCCGTGCAAGCCCCGCGTTCTGATCCGGATGAGCAATGAGCAAAAGGCGAGCGAGCCACGTGTCGCTGCTGGCCCTTATCGATGTGCCGGGAGCTGCTGAAGCCAAATCCGCGCTGCCCCCAGCACATGGCAGGGCTTCACATGGCCCCGGTGGCGCTGCTGGTTACAGCCGGCTGCTGGGAGGAACAATGCCTACAGCGGGACGCCTTTATTTACTTAATACACCACCTGGCATTTAAACTTTCACTGGGAACTTGGTGTTCAGAGCCCTTAATGAAATAACTTTTGTTTTCTACTCTAGCAAAGAGGCTGGCTGCTCAGGCGGGCATTTAACAGCGCTTTCCACATTAACCTCTATTGTCCTGCCCAGGCTTTCTTCTGTTTTGAGCCAAGCTGAGCTAAATGCTCCCCTGCCATTACAGAAAGCTGCAAGTTGCTCGTCTTTGGAGACTGTGAAAAATGCGTATTTTATGATTGGCTTTTCGCAAACATTAAAATGAATATTGTATGTGTTATGTTAGAAACTAATGCTGTATTAATTTTCTTAAGTAGTGTGTTAAATATAGGTTATAAAAATGTTAAAATAGAAACTATGCTATGGAGAATATTTTTTTAAAGAAAGGACTCACAGCGAGATAGCAGCCACAGGACACCTGAATCTTTCAAAGAAGGAGAATTTATTGCTCCATTATCAGAAGAAATTAACTTGTTCCTGCCTCGAAGGTGCTGTTAGGATTCAGAGGAAGAGGCTGACACTGACCAGACAGAATCCTGTGTTTGAATGGAATTTATGCATCATGTATGAGGTGTTTGACTATGCAACAGGTTATTGTTTTTAAGGGTTAATCCTTTGTTAACCTGGGTCCTTTTTCGGGCTTGTGCTGCCAAGAAAAAGGTACCCGGATGTCCGTAACTCTTTGTTTCTATTGTCTCATATTGTCCTAATTCAAATTGTCCCAATTATTATTACTCTAATTGTATTACTATTTTTATAACCATTTTATTACTATTAAACTTTTAAAAATTTAAAAACAAGTGATTGGCGTTTTTCACAGGGACACTTTGGTGGCCAGCACTGTCTGTCCCTCCACCACCCTGCCCTCTGCCAGAGGCTGCTAGAACTGCTCTCTGCCTCTCTCCCTGGCCACCATCACCACTGCTCCTGCTCTGCTTCTTCTTTGCTGCGTGCAAAGTTCTTCACGGACAGACTGGGAAACAGAAACCTGCCCTGAAGGGTTTGCATTTTGACAAGCAAAGGAAAAGAGGAGGAAAATTAGGGGGAAAAGGTGGGAGGAGGAATGCTGCATGCACAGTCTATAAAGACAAGTTTGGAAGCAATTACTTGCTGTGATGCTTAATTTCACATTTAGGGATTTCATATTTAATCACTGCAATAACCATCAGCTTTTTGAAGCAGCTGCTTGAGGGGTTGCAGAATAAGGTAGGTTGTTGCTTCACCTATGATTTATGATACGCTCATCCAGTGTAAATTTAAAAAAATGAGGTAATTGAGGCAAAGATTTGCTTGCAATAAAACAGCGCCTTAACCACATACCTTATTTCTGTAACACACTAAAGCAGAGCAACACCCCATGGAATTGGAAAAAAGCTCCAAACACTTTACAAATATGTCATTAGAGGGGCAAGCAGATGGAAAGAACAGTCTAAATCAGAGTCTGCAGAGCCCCACTGAAATCCCTGTGGGGGATTTCATCTGCACAGTACATCCACTCACTGTGTAACAGCCAGAGACAGAATATTAATGCACATAAAGACCAGCAGGGCATCTATTTGCAGGGTAGGCATGACAGCTTCAGGGCTGGTGCCAGGGGAATGTGCACTGTACTATGCATGCAGCTAAAGGCTGTGATCACTCTGTGGTGCTTCCCAAGGCTGGGAATAGCAGGATATAAGGCTATCATGGCAGAGACTTCAGGACTCAGGCCCTGGGATGTGTTCTCTGTTTAATTCATTGGTTTATGTTAGCCTCAGGTTCCCACTCTTGCAATGAATAGGATGGCTCCAGAGGTGCCAGTAATAGCACCAGAGGTACAGCTGGAATGCCAGTCTCGCAGCACAGTTTAATTTTGTTTATTTTCTGCAACGTTTACAAGGGCACCGAGCTGCGAGTAATTAAATATTTGCAAAGTACTCCAAATCCTCAGGAAAGCTGTAGCTAAAGAAAGAAGCCATAATTTGACATTTCTTTGCTTCTGATACTAATTTTTTTAAAGCCTTCTTTTCTTCTTTTATTAAAAGGAAAGAAAAATCTCTCCTTCTAGCTCTTTTCAAAATTCAGCAAGAGTCCAAGCACTGCTTCAGCCGGTGGCATTTTCCTCTTCCCACTGTGTCTGAGTCAGACCTGTGCCTCATCATAATTCCTCTCTTGCTAACCTGGGAATTAATCTTTTTGTGCACATATGGCATGGCAGAGACAACTCAGTGATCTCTAGCACACCTACCAAAGCCTTCTGAAGAAATAACTAATGACTCCATGGCTCTTGTTTGATTGAAAATAAATTGCTGTGGGACTGCTCCTGCTCCTTATGCCACTTGCCTGTATAATTTCCATTGCCTTAGCTGGTATTGGATGGTGCTTTTAGCAGAACATCAGTGCAGTAAATGGCTGCTTTCTCTAGACACCAGCTGGCACAGAACTTTCCCTACCCTTCCCTTGAAATGATCCATGCAGCACCGACTTTCTTCTGCCTTTCACAATCAGATCTCAAGGTGATGTGGATGACAAAGAACCTCAGGCCTCCCTCCTTCTGGTTAGCTCTAAACCAGACTGGTTTCTAGTGCAGAACAAACACTCCTCTTGGCACGGGTAGGCAGCAGTGGGAAAGGGGCCAAAGCAAGGCAGAATCACTTTGTACAGTGGCACTGCTGGTTTCCACCCCTGGAAGTGTACAGGAAATTATAGCCCAAGTTCTGCTGTGGGACAGAGTCCATCTAGGATCTGGTTGAGGCACAAGGGAGGAAAAAGGAGAGAAGACAGCTGTATATATATTTGCATGCACCAAACCCACAACTATATCAAAGCCCTGGACTGGGATGTACTTATCAACCACTGCCCATACATGAAGAATCAGTCACCATCTTATTTTCTTTTCCCAGCACAGAAACTGGGTAAGATTAAAATCAAATTAAGCCCTGTCCTCTGGTATGACTCTCCACACTCTTACCAGCAAAGTGCTGTTATGGTACCCAGCCATGAACTGAGGCTGAGGAGCAGCAATATCACATCTGTACATTTAAACTTTGGGATGGAGCCAGGAAGTACTCCAAGAAGCTACCCAAGGGTTACCAGAAGATATGTCTACAGAATTTTAGAAGCTGGTATTGCCACAGCTGTGAAGCCAAACAGGCTTAGCAAGCATTCGCTACCTGCCCAAGAGAGCCATGAACACTTGGGCCTGTCCTGCTTGAGGAGTTCAGCCAGAAATTAATCCCTACTTTGTTAACATAAGCCTAAAGGGAATTTCAAACTCATACCTGGATAAATATCAGTTACATGGAATGAACAACAACTCAGCTTGGGATGTTCAATGATCCTATCAAATTAAATTCCATCATCTTATTCTTCTTACCTGCCCATGAATAAAATTTAAACTCAACATTTCAGTGATGTCCATTGCATTGGATCAACCAACAAATGGTATGATTTCATGTCTCTGTTGCCAAATGTTTCTATTGTCCTCAACATTTCTGATATTTCTGCACCAAACTACAGGGCACAGGTTGGCCATGTAGGCTTTCTTCATTCCTGATCTGCCTCCTTCTTCTTCAGACCAACCATCTCCTCTCCCCACCATGTTTCCTGCTAAAATGTCATATCTGACCCTCCATTTCAGTACCATTACAGACTGATGCTAGAGAATAAGTTAGAGGAATTCCTCACACATTTATTTTTTTCTTGCAATTCCACCTTCAACATGCAGGCTAATTTAGACCTATCTCCTCCACTTGCCAAGTCAACAGAGTGCCTGCAAGACCAGCCCCCAGGCGCATGCACAGGGTGGCTTTCTTTGCTTGGCTGCCCCACAGGAGCTGATTGGTCCTCTCAGCACCCAGCCCTGTGGTGCTGCAAACCTCTGGCAGGTCAGAGCCTGAGAGCCCTTTGGCAGGGCAAGTTTTTCCAAGGGCTGGTCAGGCAGTTTGCATCTCCAGGAAATCCTTCCCTTCCCTGTCATCCAACCCCAGCTTCCCCCCACAGCCCATCCCAGGTCACTACTCCAGCCTCCAGCACATGATAAAGTCACTGTCCTGCCTTCTTCTACTCCCCAGAGCTGTCATGCTGCTAAAAAGCAAATGAAAACACAGGAGCCAAAAGGACTCGGCATGCTGAGAATGGATCCCTCAGCAGCAGGCTTGTTGGAGCACAGGACACCTCCATGCCAGAGATTCCCCTGGCTCAGTGGGAAATGTGATTTATTTCAGCAGATCCAGCCCTGCCCTTTCATTCTGCTCCTCTCCATCACTCCAGTTCTCATCTTTGGAGGTGTCTTCAGAGACTTTGATTCCATTCCTGCACATCAGCATCAGCTCTGGACAGGCAGTTCACACTGGCACACCAACCCAGCCCCATTTCCCACTCAAGTTAGTACTACAAGGTGGGGTGGGATTTTACAGCATCACTTCAGTCTCAGGACTCAGGAAGGCTGAGCCATGCCTGCTCACAGACCCAAAGGACTGGCACACTGGAAGCTGCAGAAGCCAGGCAAAGCCAGCAGCCATAAAAATCACAAAAGGTGATCAGACTGTTCGGTGTTTCCTTTGCATCAGGAGAAAACTTGGCACATCTCCAAGCAGGTACATTTGCAGAGGCTCTTCCTTGAAGTTTGCTGCCTCCCTGACTAGGGACAACACAGTACCCAAAATCTTGGGCAGGAGAGACCCAGACAAAGTCTACAATATAAATGTTAATATACTAAAAGGGGAGCAATTGCAGGAGTAGTTCTGACCTGCCAGAGAAAGGAAGCACGGACAGACAGCTCTTAAGTATCTGCTCCCAGTGTTTTCCACCCAAGATGGATCACTAAGAAGGCCACTCTGATGACCACAAAGCTCTGCATTAGAGGGCAGCCTGTGGGCAGAGCTCTGCCTGCCTGCCCTGCTGTCTCCTGTAACTCTGCAGTGGTTAAGGAGAGGAAATGCACACAAGACTTGTGAGCTCTTCTAGCTAAGGTTTTAGTCCTGTGAGAATCCGTGCACACAGCAGAGGGGCTTCAGAGTAGGCTGTGAGGAAGGGACCTGAGGGCAGGGCCAGATCTCCTGGGGAGGGGGTGACTCCTCCAGCCAGGAGCAGATGGAGCAGTTGGTGAGGCTGCTGCGACAGCCCTGGCAGAGCCCTCAAATGCTGCCCTTCAGCTTGGAGCAGATGATTCCTACCAGCACCACCCTGCCCTCTGAGACAGCTGGAAACAGGCAGGGGTCAGGGCTTCAAAACTGGAGGAAAGTCCATTCAGCCTGAACCCTTGTGAGGAGCAGAAGGTCTCTTCACAGGACGCGAGTGATCCCGGATGCCTCCCTGCCAGCCTGCCCCAGCCTGAGCAGGGGGCTGGTTATGCAAGCTCTGACTCAGATGTCAGGGAGCAGAGCCAACACTGCAAAGGCCACAGGGAACAACTGTCAGATGAGGAAAGATTTCAGTCACTGCTGACTGAAGCTGGATTTAACCTAGCAGGGAAAGGCTTTTTAGCTTTTTGTCTTGTCACCAGCCTGCTGCACTCGTCACCTCCCTCCCGAGCTGCACTGTTTTACCTTCATTCCTGAAAATAAATTATGAGTCGTTTTCTCTTTGGAACAAGTAACTATTGCAGTGGAAAACTAGTTGCTTTCAGTTGTTAACACATGGAAGTGCTGCAACCTGTTCCTCGAAGGCCTGGCAGCTCTGGGAAAAGTGCATTGCTATCTCAGTGCCTGCACACCCCTGAGACACCCAGGGCTCCTGCTCAGGGAGCCAGTTAGATTGAATCTGCCTCCACAAACACGGTGTGAAGTTCTCAGGCACTTCTGCAAGCAGTAAGCATCTATATATCACCCCAGTTTCTAGAACACTGGTGACAATGTATGTGAGGCTGGGAGTTTGCTGCTGCTGCTCAACACAAATGAATCAATCAGGTGGTAAAAGACCAGCTGGTTTTAAAGAGCCACTCAGATGAGAGTTGGTGGCTGACAGCAGAGCAGGTCTTGCAAAAGCTGGTTAGAAACTAGCTGGTTTCTTTTTTCTGGGACTGGCTTCTAGTCCTCTCAGGCCAGACCCAGAGGACATAAGATTAGGAGACTGCACTTGCCAAGAAAAACACATCCTTTTCTCTCCCAAGCCTGCTTTTTCTGAGGTATGTTCTCAATACCTCCAGAAAAATACACGATACTGCAGAGACAGCATGAAATCCTTAACTCCTGTCAAGCATGAGCTTCCAAATTGACTGCAAAGAGCATCAGGAATTTTTGCAATGTTCTCCTTGTAAGAGAGGGCAGGATGGTGCAGAATAGTGGTCAGGGCTCTCCATAAGTTTCCCTAAGATTTGTCCTTATGGGCTCTTGGAAGAACAAGGGGCTTCAGCAGTTCATTTGCACCACTTGATCCATTACTCTGTAAAGCTGTGGCCAAAAGAAGCCCTTTTATCTCTTAAAAAAAAAAATCTATCAATTGCATTGATTTAACCGGTAGTCTGCAGAAGTTTCACCATTTTAAAAGCAATTCAGTCACTGTTTTGGAGAAGGCAGCTGGTAGTGACACTTTTTCTTGATACAGGATTGAGTATGAAGCATCCCAGAAGTTCTGTAGAACTTGAACAGAATCCAGCTTGGAACAGCTCAGCTGTGTCAGTGGTTGGTACAAGCTGAACACCAGCCCAGGCCAGCTGAGATCTCTGCACTATCACATGGCTGGCCCCTGGCCTTGCAGAGCTTCTGTCCAAGGTATTCACACTATGTGGAGCCAAGTGTGGGATTTGTGAGAGCATTTGACTCAGCCCTGTCCACCTCAGTGATGCCAAGAGTGCTCAGCCCTGCTCCAAACACAGATTGTGTCAACTTCTGCCACCCCACAAAGTCCTGGAGTTTGTATGAGAGTAACTTCCCAGCACAAACCTGAAACTTGGCAACCAGAAAGCAGTTTTTGGAGAAGGCACTGACTTCCATTCATGTGCAGTAGAAGCAGCAGGAGTGGCTGTGGGTTTAAACCAAGTCAAGGTGGGAGCCGGAAGTGCTGGTACCAAGCAGGCAGAGCAGGAAGATTGAAATCTCAGGGGCTGGGGGAACAGTTTCCCCAAAATTGCAATTATTTGTGTTACTCTGGGCTCTGACTGCATTACTTCATCTCAGTAAACAAAGGCACAGTGAAAATAAAGGGCTCTGATGGTGAATCAAAACTGTTTAGTGTGAAGGAAAATAATCAGAGCTGGGCAGGGGGCACAGCTGGCCACGGGAGGAGGCGAGAGCTGCAGAAACAAACAGGTATCAGCCAGAGCCTGCCCTGCACTGAAATGGCCAAGGTAAACAAGGCTCAGTCTGTGGGAGGCCCTCAGCAATATGCAAAAGGAAAAAGTGACATAATTATGTAACTCTGTCCTTGCTGAGACACAACAGCACCCATCAGTGACCTTGTTCCCCAAGCCCTGTCCCACCAGCTGTATCAGGGCTCCCAGCCACTGCCCACCTTTGTACCATGGCAGAGTGCAAGAAATAGGTGGAAATAAATTCATGTAGGAACCACAGAAACACATTGGTAACTGTATTTTTTTTAATTCCTTTGGTTGTTGCCTGAAATCAATCAAAATCCAAACAAAAATATCCCAAACCCTGCACTTAAACATATGTGCATCCTATATTGCTACTTTTCCATTTCTCTCCTTTTGGTGTCCAGAGCTGGAGTTTTAATGACATTTTGCTCTGGCTCTGTTTTCAACACCCCTGATGATAAGTACATGCCAGCAGCTGCTGAAGCAGCAGTTGCTGCAGATCCAGTGTCAGAGTGTGACAGACATGTGGACGGCTTCTAGGTGGGAGGACACACGGACGGGGACCCTGTGATTCCCAGCCACGTGCCACAGTGTGATCAAGGAAAACTGGCTCAGTCCTTTCCCTTCACTGCCTTCCTCTCCTCCTCCTCCTCCTCCTCCTCCCTGTGCTGGTTTCCTCTGTCACACTTGGAGCCCTTTGGTTTGGCTGACACAGGGGATTTATCTCAATTAAATTAAGTAAGAAAGGAGAAATGTGTGATGAACACAGGGAAACTGTCTGCCACCAATATATAGGAAGAGAAGTGTGTAGGAAACACCTCAATATTCACAGTCATCCACAACCACTTCATCCTTCCTTTACTCAGCTCTGGGCTCTCCCAGCAACCTTTCAGGCAGGTCTAAAACATTTAGCCAAGGACTAAAGCACCAGGGGAGCAGGATTCAAGTCAGGACTAAGGCTGGAAATAATCATGCAATTGCATGAGCAGAAGATTTGTGGTTTTGATGGCATCACTAATCGTCACAGACGTTTTATGGAAAATCCTTTCCTTAGGATTTTTCCTCCTGAGAAGCTGAGAGGCCTGAGGAACAGAATGTAAACATTGATTATCTGCTGCTGTGGAATGCAACAGGTGCATCTGTGATTGGCCCATGTGGTTGTTTCTAATTAATGGCCAATCACAGTCAGCTGGCTTGGACAGAGAGTCCGAGCCACAAACCTTTGTTATCATTCCTTATTATTCTATTCTTAGCTAGCCTTCTGATGAAATCTTTTCTTCTATTCTTTTAGTATAGTTTTAATATAATATATATAATAAAATAATAAATCCAGCCTTCTGAAACATGGAGTCAGATCCTCTTCTCTTCCCTCAAACTGAGAGCCCTGTGACCACTGTCACAACTAATCAGATGGGACCTTGCTGGGAGCCAGGTGCTGTCCTTGTGGGATTTCATTTCCTTATGGAGGTTACAGGGATGATTCCTGAAAATGTGGATGTTGCTGTGTCCTTCTGTATTCCCGTGGGGATTACCAGACTCTGTTAACAAATCTCTTCCTTCCCTCCTGCATCCTGGTGCTCATGGTGCTCCTGCTCCCGTGGTTTGCTGAGGAAGAGGAGGCAGGAGCACAATGTGCTCACACCATCACTGTCCCTGGTGGCAGCACGCACCGGTGAGCTGGCCCTGCCGCAGGAGGGGAAGGTCAGATGGCCCAAAGCACAGAGCCAGGTTTCTGCAAATCCCAGGGGAACTGGCATCAAATTCAAACATGTCCACTCAGCTCTGCAACACTGTCATGGTCAGCTACACCATCACAAATCCTGAACACTTTGCAGAGAACAAATAACCAGATAGCCCTCACAATGAGCTCTTCCACAGCAGATTATTAATCACTGTATAGATCCCTTACAGGCTGCAGTTTTCTTCTCTCTGGAGAGTTGTATTTGCCAGTACAACTGCCCTAAACATGCGGCAATGCATGCTTTTTTTCTTAAAAGACATAATACATTTGCTTAGAACAGGCATTTTTAAAGACCAAAGCCAACATTTTGTGGTAGAAACTTTGCTAGAACATGAAGTCATGATTCAGCACAGAGAACTTCTGGAAAGTCTTCAGGCTGCAGAACTACTTAAAGTGTCAGTTTAATGCACTGAGGTTGTTTATACCTGTAGCACAACACATATCAATTGATCAAACTGCAACTTCAAAGGGGTCTCAGGTGCTTGGAAGTAGCAGTATGGTTAATTAATCATGTGAAACAAAACCCAACAAAGGCAAGACATCAGCAGTGAAATACACTGGGCTCTGCAGAAATTAGCTTGCATTAGAATTAACCAGAGCAGCATCTCTTACTCCCCTGAGAGCAGAGCTGCAATTTATCCCTTGAGCTACATACTTCTTTTGGAGCCAGACCCATTGTACCATTTACATCAAATATGTGGAGCATTATCCACAAGGAGATGTAGACCAAAATAACAACCTACACATCTCGGTTTACAAACCCAGTATTTATACACTCCCCAGGGTTCAAAGTTGCTCTTTGAACAGAGAACAGAAGCACAAACCAGTGCATTCCCTTCCTTCCTGAGAGGCCCCAGCACATCCCTGTTCCTGGGCAGACACATGCATTAATTCATGGCTTTTCCTGGGCAGCCAGGGCTGGCGGCGTTCCCACCGCTGAGCTGGAAGGTGGAGCTGCCATTCCTGGTTCCTGGCAGGCTGCTGGGGTCAGCCCCTGCCATTGACTCAGCTGCCCCTGCTGCTCCTGGGCTGCTGAGCTGATCCCTCCAACCCCATGGAGATCCTCCAACCCCATAGAGATCCCTCCTGGGCTGCTGATCTGACCCCTCCAACCCCATGGAGATCCCTCCAACCCCATGGAGATCCCTCCTGAGCTGATCCCTCCAACCCCACGGAGATCCCTCCTGAGCTGATCCCTCCAACCCCATGGAGATCCCTCCTGGGCTGATCTCTCCAACCCCATGGAGATCCCTCCTGCTCAAACATTTGGCTTTGTGAGAGGCCTGTTTGCAGGTAATGTGCAAAATGGAGCATGTCACAGGAATTCCTGGGAAAAATTCCTGCTTATCATGATGGTAACACACAGGATAATTCTGGTCTGAAATGTGGCTAGTCATGCCTAATCATGAATGTGTTTATTTGGTTTTTCCTGAAAACAAGCTGTCTTGCTTTAGGGATCTTTCAGATCTCATCTGCTTTCCAATTTCTATACATTTCATCCCACTTGGATAATGAAACAGATTCTCATTGGACCTTTCTTCAAGGGGCACTTGGGCTTCCCAGTTGTCCCCACCAGGCTGCAAGGCACATGTCTGTGCTGCAGACAGAAACAGGGGAATTTCACTGAAATGACATCAAACCTTCTTTCTTACAAACCCATTTCAATAACATGTGCTATTTTCCATTCCCTGTGCTCCAGCCCTACTCCCTGTGCTCCAGTCCTCCTGCCAGGGGATCTTCATGCCCTGTCTCCAATATGGACCTTTCCCTTTCTGGCTGAGGAGGCCAGGTTCACCCTCACTCCTGTGAACAGGCCTGAAAGCCTCCCAAGCCATTCTGCTGAAGTTGAGGGTGGGTTTTTCTGTGATTTCCAAACTGAGTTGCTGATCTCATCAAACAGTTCTTCAAAAAAATTACCTCTTGGATTCTCAGGGGTAATTTACACATGAATGTAACCAATCTAGGCTTGGGTTCTTAGGGTGTTTATCTGCTCCCTGCATAAGGGAAGGCTGTCATTTCTGAGAGCTGTGGCTTCTGCTGCCCATAACAGCAGAGCATGGCCAAGCTGAACGTGCTCCCAAACACCTTGTTCTGCCCAGGGTGTTTCAGATCCCCTGGCACAAATGCTGGATCTCACACCCTGAGTTGGGTACAGCAACAGCAACAAACCATTCCCCTCTTGAATGTAAATATAACCCAGCATTTTAATAGCTGTGTTGTTGTAAGTGGACTTGATATGGCCACAGCAGAGCTACCAAAACACTGGATTAGACGTAGATGTCTCTTAAGCCAATTTTAACTCATTCATTGATTGGCATCACAGGCAGCTCAGCCACCTTTGAGCATTGCACAACCCAGACCAAGAGCCAAAATTATCAAAGAACTCTGCCCAAAGCTGTGCATGTGAAGCCTGGGTAATGCAGCCCTGAGGATGAAGCCAGCTTCTGGTTTTCCATGGACATGTCCCAGGATTAAACAAACAATAGTCCTACACAGCCATTTTAATGCAAATGGTCCTACTGCATTCATCACTAAGACTGATTTCAAATGCCTCAAAAAATAACCTGCTCAACCCTGAAAGTGTCATGGTATTTAAACCTATAAATGTCAGGATTCCTATGTTTTCTTCTTTTGAAACATTAAGTCTTTCCAATATTTTTCTCCACTCTAAGGGGCTATAAATTCCAGGGTGGCAAAAAAAAGCTTTTGTTTTTGTTTCAGGTTTTTTAAAAGAAAGAAAATTAAAGCTTTTATAAAGTAATGTGATTCCAGAAGCCAGGGACATTAAGAGACTACAGATTCAATAAGCTGCAATAAATTTAGACTGGTAATTCTGCTTCATAAATTACTTTTGATTTCTTTTCTCATTTATATACACATATGAAAAATGAATACCTCAACTAACTCCTGATTTGTATCTATTTATGAAGCAACAATCAACTTCCATTGTACATAATACAATAATAAACCCAGCAATTATTCATGAGTTATGATTACAAAAAATCATAAATGCTCAACTGAAATAATGGCATAGGATATAAAACCAAAAGAAATTAAAGAACACTCCAGCTCCACAATTTTATTTGCCTCTGATTCTGCTCCCCTTTCTGTGAATCCTAGGGACATTTCCTACCTACCACATAGCAGCGATTTATGACTTGCTCTATCATACTATGAATATCTAACATACCTCTTAAACTTTGTACAAAAAGTATTGGTAAAATGTAAAATAGAATTCTACACTATCTTAGCAATACTGAAATGTGTGCTCCACTTCTACAGAACTGATGGAACAAGCCACAATGAGCTGATTTGTTAGTTATTGTTGTTATCTAGTGATGCTGTAGTTTGGAAGAGAGGAAATGAAATGGTTTGTGATTGATTCCATCTCTCATTTCACTCTCAAGCAAAAGTCTTGATCAAAATCCCAATAAAAATCAATAGAGAGACTTCCAGTGAACATTACCTGGACTCCAAGAGAATTAACAATTCACTCTACATATCTGCTCATGCACCTTCTGCCTCAGAGAAACTTCTAGAGCAAACAGTTCATATCTGACTTGCACAGTCTCTGCCACTTTTATTCCCCAATATTTTAAAATTCAAAAGAACTTAAACTACTTTATTCTGAGTTGGGGGTTTTTGTATTTAAGTCTAGCTGGCCTTTGCTGGGCATGCATTAGTTTCTATAGAAATGTGTGTTATAACTTCAGTCATGGCCAGGGACTGTATTGTGATTTGGCTGCGACATTTGATTTGCTACCAGATTTACAGGTTACCAACTTCCAGCTGCCTGTACCTGTAACTATACACATGTAAATAAGCAGATTAAAAGACAATAAAATCATAACTCAGGTTTTTAGAACAAACATTCCATGTAAAAGTCCAGACTGGACATCTTTCAGATTTCCTATGTGTAAAACTACACTAGAGAATTTGGGGGACTTTAGAATAAAGCCATGTCTAAGAAAATAGGAGAAAAACAAGCCATTCTTTCTGAGGTCCCATAAGGTGTGGTAAAGAAACTGAAACAGAAAGACCTATGATATAAAAAAATAAAAAAAAAAAATTTCCTTGCTAGTGGAAATAGAGGCATTTATAGACAAATAACGTGGAGAATGAGAAGACACAATCACAATCCCACCAGCCAGCATGAAGGGCATTGCGTGTGTCAGTGGAAGGACTGTGGAACCCAGATCCATCAGAAATCCCCAAGAGGAATCCCACAGACTGTGGAAATACTTTTAAATTAATGCAGTATTTGTCTAATTGATTGCCACTACAGAAAATTACACTTCTCTAAATCCTGAGCACCAAATGCACAATAGAACAGGGCAGCAAAGGTCCCCCCTCATTTCACAGCTGTGCTGAGATGCCTTTCCATGACTCCTTTATATCCAATTTTACATTCTTACACAACTCCCAAACTTGTCCTGATGCCATTTAATTAATTGAAATCGCTCCTGCAGCCTGAGCCTGAACACAGAATGTTGTAATCCCTCTTGTTTCAATCAAGATTCTTTCAAATGTGGGCAAACATGCTGCCTGGTAGGTGTGCCTCTCTAAACATGTCAAAGAATAATCTGCCTGCATGCCTGATTGCCAAGCCACGTGGCCTGGCAGCCTTGCTGCAGTGGGATAAATATTATACCACTCAAGCCAGAGACACCTGGGCTTGGGGCATGCCTGGCTGACACACCCTGAGGTTCAACCCCCTGGTTTTACATTCCTTGCTCTGTGCTGAGAATTTAGCACATACTTTCTTGCCACGGCCAAACCTGCCAGACACAGAGGTGAAAGGTCTCTGTAAAACCAGACAAATGCAGTTTGGGAAGGGCAGGGCATGGGGAGGCTCAGCCAGAGACATCTTGATGTAGCAAGGATGGGGCAGAGATGGGCCAAACCAGCCAAAGCATGGCTGAGTACAGAGGGATGAGCTCAAACCTTCCCCAGCAAGGTCTTTGTGTTCATATTCTCAGCATAAGGAGCAGCTTTGCCTTGGCAAGTCATTTTTTGCCTTCCACAACTTTATGTCTGCGCTGGATCCAAGCTGAGGAAGGGCTAAGGATGCTCTCAAAAAGGGACAGAGGCAACCACAGCCACCAAACCACAGCCCTGGATCCTCTCTGCTGCGCCACAGCCCACAGAGGAGATTCTCCCCTTTGCTGCCTCCACAGTGCCTGGCTACACCCTGGTTTACAAGTTCTGGGGATCTGGATGGAGACTGATAATGTATTCTTAGATCTAAGTGGCTGCCAAAAAAACCCTCATGGAAATCAAGCAAAGCTGCCTGTGAGAGCAGTTGAAGACAAGCAAGTGTTTGTCAGACAGCCACAGATAACTGCCAGGCTCCAATACTCAAAACAGTACCAGGAATTTAGTCATAGAAAATCCTGAAACCCAGCCTGCCTGACTGCCAAACCCTGTGTTTTTAACAAGGGTTGAAAAACAGTCTAAAGTAACTCTGCTGGCTCTGCAGAAGGAGCAGTTTGATGCTTTTTAAACAGGAAGTAAAATTCACCTCCTATTACATCTTCTAAGAAGAAAAAAATTGTAACAGCAATCCCAGGTAAATATGATCCTGAGGTAAGAAATATTCATACATTTCTGTCCTGAATCCCCTCTGCTGCTTGCACCTCAGACTCATCCACCCCCATGCCTATGTTTCAATATCATCTCCTAGAAAAAGTTGAATTCCATAATGTTAGTGGGACAGATGCTCCCTGTCCTGCCTGTATGGCAAGGTTTATGCAAAATAAAATAGAAATCCTTAGGGCTGGGAGAAGCAGTTATTGCTATGAATAGGCCCTCCGTGAGTTATTCACATAAGGAAGCTTTTATAGTGTTGAAAAGCTAAACCCAGAAATTCTGCTGTGATTTTTAATGCCATGAAAACCTACATTTACTTACAGCATTAAAAACCACATGGACAGAGAATAACTCACTGAAAAGCACAATGGGCTGTGTCATTAAATGATCTGTCACCAGTTACTTGTGCACAGCCACACTGCTTTAGAATCCTGTGTGTTCTTCCCTCTACACAACTAAAATTCTGTGCCTAACGTGGCACAATATTTGGGTTGAAACCATGTGGCAACAGGAAAGCCTAGTCACATATATTTTATATATAAAATAAAATCACAGGAGAGTGGAAGTTCGTGATCCATAGCTCATGTATTTCAGGTTCAAGCATCACATGAGCTTGATTCACACTGAGTCTGCTTTTGGAAGAGTCATGCTCAGCATGTGCCCAGGAAGGCAGGACAGGAAACCTACCCAGGGGCCCCACCTGCAAACCTCTTCTATCATGAGATGAAAGGCTGAAATGAAGGAAGCTCTATGTCAGCTAATGAGCACTGACAGGAGCAGCTGAGATTTTTATAGGTGGATTAGATTCCAAGAACTCACCCACGTACCTTCAACAGCCCATTAAATCATTAGAATGAGACACAGGCAGTTAGAAAGCAAAAAGCCAAACAACTTTCACAGTTTCTGCTCCTTCCTTTCCACTTCTGGGAGTTTGACACTTCCACCTCCTTTTCAGAAATCTCACAGAAACCTGTTTTCTGGGGAAGAAAACCTGTTCCTTGCTGCTTGGTGACACATGGCATTACTACTTGTGCTACCAACACCTCCCTCCCAGAAGCATCAGCATGCCTTTGGCTTTTAGACTCTTAGCTCTCTTCTCCCTCACTGACTGCACTGGTAAAATAAAGTCCATGGGCTCCAGCACAGCTGCCTCTCCCTACAGAAATACCCACAGCAGAGGACACTGCAGTTCCAGGCTCATTCCCAGAATTGCAGGATGATTCAAATCTTACTGGGAACACAGCAAAGGGACAGCAAATATCAGCTCCTTCTCCAAAAACCTCACAAGGCATCAACCATCATTTCCTATTTGCCTCAGATCAGTGACTCTTCAAATCTCCATGCTATATTCATGTGCCTCAGATGCTGATAGTTCAGCTAAATTAAATTAGGGAAGATTGGTGATGGTGGTGAATGTGGTGAGATTGTTGCCAAATGAGGCTCTCCCTCTACATTCAGCACTCTCATGAAATGCAGCCTCACAATAGGGAGCTCCCTCTTCCACGTTTTTCACCAGCGGGGTAAACAGAGAGCTTAAGGCAAGAACTGTAAACTTGATCTGACACCCAAATTCATGGAAATTATTTAAACAACTGCCCAAGAGCCTTAGCTAAGGCAAAGAGCACTCACTGGATTCAGAGATTCTGCTGCTGAAGCCTGTTCTGGCACTGTGCCACAGGGTTTTAGGAAATGAGCTGCAAGCACCTGAATGGGAAAATTGTTATCTGATTGATCCAAAATCACTCAGCAAGCTCTGATCAACAAAATCTAAACCTTTCATTTAGCCTCTCTCTTTTCTAAGCAGTATATGCATCAACAGCCCAATCTGAAATGGCAATCCCAGCCATCTGGAATTCAGCAGAATACTTCCCTGAGCATCCTTTTAAACTTCACAATACAAAAAAATCTGAGCAGACAACATGCTGACTGCAATAAAGAGCGTGTCTGCACCACAACCAAGAGATGTGAATATGCAACCATGCACTCACCAGAGCTGCCAACACCTCAGGATATTTATGCAGTGGGTTTCCTGCCAAAGGATTACCTGATTTAACTAAATTAAAGCCTACTCAGTACACCTGCAAGGTGGCTGTATATTATCACAGCTTGTCAGAGGCAGACACACTCATACAGGCCTTCAGATTTCCTCCAAGAGAGCCAAAAAATTGCATTAAAATGTACTGGTCTCCTCTCTGTGTGCTCAGCAATGTCTGTCATAATTGCAAAATTAAGGATTATTCCATGTGTCTCTTTGGTTTTTCCAAACATTGAAACATAATCTCACCTTGAAAGGGACACACTACCCACAAAAATCTCATTCTGCCTGAGATTCTCTGCTGCTCTTACTCACTAATAACTAAATCACTGTTCAGAAGGAAGTCACTGTTTGTTCTTCTACCCTCCACAAAACTATTTCTGTTGGAAAAATTAACAAAGATCTCTGCAAATGCACCTGCCCATGGGAAGCACATACTGATGGGAGACCTGAGGACAGGATATTTGGATGAAATAACTGAGCACAAAACACTGTCATTGATATGAGGATGGAAACAGGCACTGATACAACTGAAGGCATCCTGAGCAAACCAGGCCCTGAGTTACCTGTTTTGTAACCCAAGGAGGAGATGTGGTTTGTCTGGTCTACTCTCCAAAGTCTTCTCAAGCAACAAGCAGGAGTGAATGAGTGATATGACACAAAAAAGCCCAAGAAAAATGAGTTCAGGAATGCTAATTTAAATAGAAGCACCTGTTACACACAAACTAGGTGAGCCAGCCAGCAGAAAAGGTCCCCTTTGTGTGAGAAGTGCAATTTGAAATGGAAAAATTTAAAATTTAGGTCTGGTTTTGATACTGAATCCCCTCTGACAGAATTCCATCATCTTTCTGTGGCTGAGGTCTGTAAAAACAGGGAATGAAGACTGAAACTGCCATTACTACCCAAGACCATGACACAGTATTGCAGAGAGTAAATAAATCATAAAGACTCTTTGGAACTGCCACAATAAGACTCCTGAAAAGAAATATTTAGGCAAAATGTATTTTGAGTATGTGACTAGAAACATTGCATGTATAAACAATTAGTCTTTGTCAAATTATCCAATTATTGTCACCACCCTCCTACAGTCCCTCACAACTGTTTGTGCTCCTTGGCCTCTCCTGTAGGAGCTGCCTGCCACTGTTAGCCAGGATTTACTGTATTTGATTTCTTCCCTGTGAGTGAGAGAAAATGAAATAAAAGCCCTGCTGTCATGAGCAGTCAGCAGGGACAGCAGCCCCTCTGCAATTCAGCTGCCCCCTCCCTGCTCCAGTCTGAGTGTCAGCACACAGTTTGCCCCTCTGAGCAAAGCAGCTCAGCCTCAGAGCATCCCTAATCAAAGTCAGGACCTTCTGCATGTGAGTAGGAGTCAGCTGGGGTGAAGCTCGAGCTGCCAGTGCAGTGAACACAACTCTGATTTACATCTGCTACATTAATGCCTCTTCTTATGACAACACCTTTTCCTGAACGACTTCACCTAAGGGAATTTAAAATGGAGTGGGTCAGATTTCTTTCATCAGGTCTTTTCTCAAGGCTGAAAAGAGCTGTGGTAGACTGAGAGCAGGAGGGGAATTGATCTGCATCCTCCTATCACTTTCCTGCAAAATATTGCATTTGAATACAACTCAGCTATTTTGTTCTCTCATCCTTCCCATTCCTGAGTAAGCAACACAGAGCTGAGATTTGCTACTTTTCAATGTATAACTACATTTGTCAGCTCATATTTCTGTTTAACCAGAAAGACATGTCAGTCTCTTTGAAGAAGAATATTATTGAGAGGAATGTAATCAGCTTCTTCTGTCCTGAAATGCTCCCTTTGCCACTAGACCATGGAATAAATCCAAGAACTCCTGTGAGTTCCTGTTTCCAACCATTGGTTCACAGTGTCTTAGCTATGAGCTCTTCAGACAGTCTCCTACATTGCAGACCTCAAGTTCCCTTCATATTTCCTGTTCTTCCAGATGCCAGAGGAGCTGGGATGAGCTCTGGCACCTGCCACTAAACACAGCATCAGTGTGAGCAGGGAGCAGGTTCATCCTGGGATAATGAGCCTGGATTTCAGAAACCAATAAATGGATACAGACCTGTCCCATTACGCCCTTAGAAGTGCAGAAAGGGAGTTTGTTCTGTTTCCCTCTCTCAGATTGTACCTTTGAGACTTTGAATATCCAGCTCTTCATGGCAGGGGGTGATTGTGTTGGGTCATGTAACCCAACAAGGGACACCAGTCTGCCCTGATGCAGGGTGAGCTGACACCTCATCCATCCTTTAGTTATCCAAACCATTAAAACATGCAAAAACTCGTTTAGCTGATTAAAAGCTTTTGGGAGGAGAATGTTCTTTATATATAGAGCAATGTCAAATTCTGCATTTTATAAATATGGGTAAATACTTTCCAGGAATTGTTCAAAAGTATACACATTAAAGAATAATTTGATAAGCAATGGGGTATATATCAGGACACGTCTTTAAAATGCAAAAACTCTTAATTTCAAGTCTCACCTTTTTCTGTCTCATTTTCTTGCCATGGCAGCAGGGGCACTGGGCACGGGCAGGGCTGAGCACAGGCACGGAACAGCAACACTCCAGAGGCTCACCCACAATTTTCTCCTCCTGCACCCAGGAAATGTGGGGTAGCCATGCAGAGCTGCTATTGAATTTAGGATCAGACTTTGCTGAACTTGTCCTACTCATCACTTCTAACCTTGCTTTTACCTGCTCAGCACTTCATACCTTCTTCCCTCTGCAACATCAGCCTTGTGCTTACAGTCTCTGCTTATTCCCTGATAACCCTGTAACAGTGATGTGAACCCAAATATGGGAAGAAAGGAGCCAAGGAGGACAGGGACAGAAGATCCTGAGGCTGAAGAATAACCAGGTAACTGGCAGATTGCTCACATCAGGATCTGTAACAATTTAGGATACTGAGGCACCATGAAGATCACAGAGTGAGGCTTCTTTTCTAATTCTTACCTACTTTCAGAGCATCTTGATGGGATGGATTAATATTATCAGAATTGTACAGATGGGAAAATAGATTTTCTGATCCTAATTGTGGTGTCCTCATGATGAAACCAAGGGCCCACCTATACATCAGAATTTTTCCATGGCACACACATCTCTGTGCCTCTATCTGCCACATCACCTCTCATATGAGTAACAGCACAGCTCTCCCCACCAGGCTGGAACAGGTCTGACCAGGCATGGAGGCACCCAGTGAGAGCTGGCCTGCTGTCAGGGAAGTGCTGCTTCAGGAGAAATTTGGTTATAACATACCAGGAAGGAAAAAACCCCAACAACTCATTTGCACCTCTGAGGTTTTTCTCCTCAGCCAGAGGAATGCAAATACCAGGCAGCTTTTACATTGCCTCCAACGGTTTGGCTGATTATCACATTTCTAATTCCAGTTCACACAATCCACACAGCACTTTCTTATTATGGATGTGCTGCTGACATGTACAAAGACTGATTAGATAGTCAGACACAAGCCAAGGAAATAATAAATAGACAACTCCACTTTTCAGAAAATTATTTTACTATGGGCACGGTTGTGTGCAGAATTGAATTTGTCTTCAAGGCTGTGTGATCTGCTTTTTCTTTGCAAAAAGCTTCCCAGCTATTGAGTTAAATCTTCCAGATAGATAAAATCACACAATAACACTTTTTGGGTTTATCATTTTCCCATCTGCTAGACAGGGAACTATTTTTGACTACCCTTTACAGGTCTTACAAAGCTACTTTCATAATCCCATCAGTGAGCTTAGAAATGCTTTTCCCCTTACATGTCCCACCTTGCAAATGTACCCATTTCTTGTCCATCAGTGTAGGAGAAAAATAATGAATAATATAATAAAATACACCACAAAGGCCAAGCACTCTCCTTTTCAGGTAAGCTGTGCCTTGGGTGGCCAAGGGTTGCATACCAGAGTGGACAATCCACAGAGGTAAACGGATGCGCTGCAGAACAAAAAAACCCTTTTGTGTCAAGCTCTATGGGTCAGGCCCAAAGGTGGCATCAGGGGTGGCCTTCTCCTGTCACTTATGGGCTGTGCTCAAAGGCAGCTCCAAGACACAGAGGGGCAGAGTGAGCTGCAGTTACACATTGCAACAGATGACCTTGGGTTTCTACTGAGCAAGCTCAAAGAGGACTCACTAAAGAAAGAGAAAATGCAGAAAAGCCTGATAAGGTTGATTGAAGGTCCAGAGTGACTCTTCAGTTTAGGAAAATAAGATCGCAAGCAAAGTATTCTTTGACAGAAGGCTGTAAAATCAGCAATGGGATGGAGATGGTAAACAGGGAAGGAGATCAGATGAAATTAGCAGGTTGCTCAAAGAAAATACAAATAAATACTTCTGATATATCACGTTCTTAAACAGCAGAACAGGTGCTGTTGTAGTTGCTAGAAGTTTGGGTTTGAAATGAAATTGGACAAGATCCTGGAAAGAAACAATTTAAAGCCTAGCAAACATCAGCTTTAGCTTAGGATGTGAGCCACAAAGTGCTGGAGGCTGGGAGAGTACAAGGGGAATGTGTCCCTTATGTTCCTGTCCTGCTCTATCACTTACCTGTGTCAGAGCAATTGGCACAAAAAGAGACTAGCCTGGATGGATAATTGGCCTGACCTGGTACAGTTGCTCTTGTGCTTTGACTGAAAGTGAGTTTCAAAGCAGTAAAAATAGGAATGTAACCTTATACCCAAGCAGGACGTGCCTTTATCCTAGTGCCATCCACACAATGATGATGATAAAACACTCTATTTTCTACAGCCTAAACTTTACCATTTCTGAAATGATACTAATGGTGCCCATCTTTGAGGGATGCTTCATGATCTACAACTGAACAGATAACACAATAATGAGAAGTTGCTCATGTTATTAGCCAAAACCTTCCAGCCACCTAAATGTGTTTATATGTGCTGGTCCAGTTAGTCAAGGGTCTGTGAAAAGATCCTAAAAAAAGGAGTAGGCATTAAATTTGATTTTAAGAAGCATCAACACATCAGGCATTAAATTTGATTTTAAGAAGCATCAACTGTTGCACAGTATTCAATGCCTTTTGAGGTCAAATCCTCCTTTTTGTGTTTATTTTGGATTCCAGGATGAGGGGCCCAGGCTGCTGTTGTCAGAAGTGAGAAGAGCCAAGTCCAAGCTTACGTGGCCTGTTCATGGTTACAAGGTGTTGCAGCATCACTGAGAGGATCAGACCTGATGGATTCCTGGCTCCTATTAGGAAAGAAGCTGGGGAGGGAAAAAGCAAACTGGAATTGTCCTGCCTGCAGTGCAGAGAGGAGGGATCCAAGCCCCCTTTAAACACAGCACCAGGATAATGTAGTGTCAGCCCAGCTGAGGGGCTGGCAGGGGAAGAAAGGTGAATTAATAACTCCATGATGGGGCAGTTGGGAAGCTGCTGCTCTCCTTTAAATTGGCAATCAGCTAATTTAAAGTTGGCTTCTGTGGGGTAATTCTGCACTGCAGGGCTGCAGCAGAGGCACCCTCAAGTCTGTGTGTTCACCCAAGGATGAGGGAGGGACACAAACCCACCCTGGCAGCTGCAGGGAGACTGAGGATATTCCCTATCCCCACATGGAGGGGAAAACTTCCACTAGAATGATTCCTAATTCTGTTCTAGTTTAGGCTGACTTTCCCCTTCATGTAGGAGCCTCACAGATCTCATTTTTGGCTGAGAGCCAGCACCAGGTGTATCATTCCCGGTCCTGACCACTCACCAGCTCCACCCAACAGAGAAGCAGCATCTCTTGATCTCCCAGAGAGTTTTGTAATTAAATATTAAAGAATGCTGCTCATTCTTTGTTTTCCAGGCTTTCATTTCAGCTGGCACTTCAAACCCATAATATCATCATTTATCTACAAGTCTCAGTTAGGATTAGTTCTGTCAGTCTTGAGTATTTTACATTTTTTCTGTGTTAGTCTCCTCATCTCAAGGTTACTTTATGCTGCTGGGATTTCTTGTATGGATGTGTTGCTGCTTTGCTTTATGCTCTAAATCAGACTGGTATTATTTTGAGAAAAAAAATGTAATAATTTACAATAAAACCCTTGTTTACAGCCCTTAAAGCTCAAACAGACTTCACACAGTCTCTCTAGTTTTCCTATTGCCGCTGCCCGGAAGGATCTCCATGAAGTTTTAAACAAAGACCTGGCTGACAGAGAGGAAAATCTGGTATCCTATTATAGGATAAAGGGAAAAAATAGGGAAGAAAATAAACCCAATCTGACAGCAGGAGAGAGCTGTCACCTGCTCTGGGGTTTGAAGGGGAGTTTTACTGCATCTCAGTGGAAGCAGCTTCTTTAGAGGCAGAAGAAGCACTTCTAGTAATCTTTCCAGTTAGGTGAGCTAAGGAACAGTTTGCTGTCATGAAAAGTTCATGTAAGGAGAATACTGGTTCTGGGTGCCCTGCTCTTTCCTACAGCAAATTTTGGAACTGTGCCAAATCTGCTGCCAGGCTGGAGCTGGGAATAAAGGCACTGGCAGGGAATTTACTGGCACTAACTCCTGCAGTTTGGGGGAATTTCTGCCTTTTGGCAAATACAGCACTGGCACCTTGAGTGATGGCAACCAGCCTCTCCAGAAGACTTGTGACTACCCCGTACAAGTCTTTGAATGACATGTACAGTTCATTTGCTCTCATCTCCTCCTCATTAATGCCTCTGTGTTAGAGACATTCATCCAAATGTTGATTAAGTTTTTGCTCCCCAAAATGCAGTGACAGAGGGCTGGAGTCATGCCTGGGGTGGGCTTAGCATCACAGGACCTTTTCAATGAAGGATTTTCTTCTGTTTCCAAAACTTACATTTATATTTTCACACCTCCATGCCTGCTGTTTGGGAAATTTAGGATATCTAATAACTTTTCAGGGCAGTTCTTTCACAGTTCCAAAGCCGATTAAAAAGATCATCTGGTGAAGAGAGAGGTGAGGAATATGGCTCTGGTCTCCAGATAGTGTAAAAGCAGTGGATCTCAAGTGAGGTAAAAAAATGTACTAAGAGCCAATTCCATATTTTGCAATAATATCCTTGAGAAGGATGGAAAGAACTGGGGACTGGGGCCACCTCTCACCCTCCCCTGTTGCACAGGTGCATGACAGCATTGAAAGCTGCTTGTCTTAGTTCTTGGAAGATGAACTAAATGTAAAAGACACAATTTATAATACTAAATAAAACAAGAATCAGCATATACAGGGCAGGGCAGCTCTGCACCTACACATTTAATATCAGCTGTGTCTGCAAACTGTCAGCCCTAAAAGATCATTAAAATAATCTGGCCTTTTATCAAGAGCAAACTCTTGCTGACTGATAATGCTGAATACCTTCTGCTAATTCCAGTCATCTCTACAAGATAAATTAACCCTTTCCTGAGCATCATCTGTGCTCCCTGTGATATATGAGCTGTCTTTATGCAAATTATGTTATTTAGTTATTTCCCCATCAAAAGTATTTTCAGTTAATTCTGTAGATCTTTAACAAACTTTTTGTCTTGTTGCTGTTTTACCTTCACTGCCCCGTCTTCATGAGGATAAGATGTAAGCACTAGCTGGGTTTGGAGGAAAAACAGGATCAAGTATCATTAACACATCCCTTACAGAGGCCCTGTCCCTATCAGGTGCCAAACCACTCAGCTCCCTTCACTGCAGCGTGAGATAGCAGCAACTTCACCAACAGCATTTGGCTTTGTTCAGGTCTGAGTCCCTCACAGGCTCCTGCCAACACCAGCAACAATTTCATAAACCAGCAGGGATTTTGATAACTTATACACAAGAGCACAGGAGGCTATCAGCTCTAGGGAGAGACCTGCAGATCTGCTTTTTGGGAAGATAAAATCCCTTACATGTCCTAATCAGCCAAACAACGTCCCACAGGGTTTCACATCCCATGTGCTGGGTGATAGCTGCAGACACATCCCTCTGATAAAAAGTCATGTCCTTTGCTAAAGCCTCAAACCCAGTGACACAGGGGAAGTTTCTGGATAAATAGATTCCCCTGAAATATTAGTTTTATGTGACAGATTATTGCTAAGAGGTTTCAAATGCTCCAGACTTGAGTAAATACCTGACTCCACAGCTGTTGCTATCACTGCCCCTTTTGATTTCCTTTGGTTTTCTTTCCTTGAGATCAAGGTGATCTATTTTTAGTGCAGGGGCTGGTACAGTGAGTAGTTGCTATAGTGACAGATAGCTGACACAAACTGAGTCCCACTGCAGTTCCTGGGGCTGGGAAAGGAGCCCTCCCCAAAGTGGGGCAGCACCTGGGGGTGCCCAGACCCTGCTCAGCTCAGGGGGCATTAAAAACTGCCCAGAACCCTCAGGGTGGTGCTCAATGCACATCAAACAGCCAGAAGGCAGCCTGGGTACCTGTGGTGGGAATCACACACTTCTTGCTGCTCCTGTTGGCCCAGTAAACATGCTGGTGCTGGTTTCCAGCTTTGCAGTGGCCCCCTTCTCCAAATCAGCTACACAATCCACCAAGAAATCACTCTGTTCTTGAATGTTCGTCAGAACAAGAATGATTTTGTGCCTGCATTGAGAATTGGGTGGGAAAAAGCCACAATATTTGCAGCTTCAGCTTTCCTTGCAACTGAACTGCTGAGCATCACAGAAATGTTGGTTGGAAAGGATATCTGGAGGCTCCTTCTTCTATGTCCCACTCAAAACAGGTCTGGTATCAACCAAGACCAGGTCAACCATGGCTTTGATTAGAAGACTCTTGAAAATCTCATAGAATGGAGGCCACAGCCTCTCCAGGTTACCTGTGCCAGTACCACACCAACCTCTTGAGGGAGTTTTTGCTGAGCCTCATCCTCCTCAGACACAAATTCTTGCCTTGTCCTCCTTCTTTCACCATCTGTGACTACTAAGAAGAGTTTGGCTCTGTCACCTTTGAAACTGCCCTTCAGAGAGCTGCAAGCTGCTATTAAAATGCACCTTAATCTTCTCTTTGCTGGACAAAACCAAAAAAACCCTGCCAGTTTCCCCAGCCTCTCCTTGCAGATCCCATCCCAAAAAACATTTGATGTAGGTCACAAAATATTTTGACAGCCCTTCAGGAAAACCCTCTTCAGTTTCTCAGCCTCCTTCTGTCCTTCTGTTGGGGGGAACCAGAAGCCCAGCAGGCCAAGGTGGAGGGGGATAATAACCCCGAGGAGGGGATTGCTCCATTCGTCCTGATGTAACCCAGTGTGGGGTTCACCTGCTGGTAATGCCAGCACATTTCTGGATCATTTTCCAGATTATATCTGGTAGTGCCAGCACATTTCTGGATCATTTTCCAGATTATATCCACCACAACCCCAAGTCCTGGGGTGTCTGACTCAGTGGGATTCAGGACCAGCATGTCCTGCTGCAGGCTCACCTCACCCCCCAGGTCCCTGATGAACATCACCAGTCCCCTGATCCCTGGATATAACTATCTCTAAATTCAGTAATACAAGGTTGCTTGGGAAATGCCAACATTATTCCAGCTTCTCATCCTTTCAGTTCAGTCCTCCTCTCAAGGAGTCTGGTGCCAGCCTCACCTCTGAACACCCACCCAACTTTTGTAGTCACTCCTGCAGCTTCCATTGCAAGCTTTCCATCTCCTTCATGTCTTGGTTTGACTTGCCATCTCATTTCTGCCTGATCTATATTTCCTAAATTGATTTATTGCCCCGTTCTTGCTTATTATCCTAATGATACTCTACACAAGGAGTGAAAATGTCAAAAATCATCTGTTCCTCCAGCATTGTCCCAGGGATCCTGGGCTCACTATCATCATTCCTGCTCTGACTGAAATAAAGCCAGGGCCCAGATGGGCAGGATCTGTGAAACAATCCAGTGACTGTAGCTCTGGGTGAGTCAAAAGGGTCCTTGTTGCCCCACAGGGAACAGAGCCCTGGGAAGCAGCTGTTTTCCAAGGACTGGAAAAAAACCTAAACAAACAACAGGATGCTATTAATTAATGCCAGCTAATCCCATCCCTCCTCCTCCAGCTAAATTGCCCCAACTTTATCAAAGGAGAAGGACAGAATGGGAACTCTGGTGCAAGCACTGGGTCTGTCCTTACACCAAGTGAGGCTGTGTGACCTTTCCAGCAGGGAGAATCCAGCTGAGCCAAGCCTGCCAGCTGCACCCTGATATCTCACAGAGCAGCCCTTCATCTCCCCAGAGCAGAGCCTTCACGTGTCACTGTGACTCTGGAATGACAATCAAATGCTGAAACAATTTCAAGGCCTTCTATCTCACCATTATGAGCACTTTTAAGTCCTTGAATTGCTTTTAGGTTGGACAAAAATAGAGGTGAAAGTAGAAAACAGCTGAATCTTGGTAATTCCTGGGATTTGCTGATCCACTAAACCTGACAAACAAACTGCTTTAACAACATATTTGAAATTGCACTCTTGGGCAATTCACTCAAACTTTGAGCAAGGAGTCAATAGTCCAAGACATTGATTTCTAATTAAACTAAAGTACCCACCTACCTAAATGCTACTGTCAAGTGCAATTTTAGGCTGTAAAAACAGACCTGGGCTTGAAATTTGCTTTTAAAGTCTGACAAGAGGATTTGTAATATAGTTGCATGGGAGTATAAATAAATTGTGGTCTAGCTTAGCACATTCAAATAAGTAGAAAGTCAGTCTAGGATAACAGCTTCTCATGCAGATATTCCTTTGAAGTGAGAACCCTTGGAAAGTAAAGGGAAAGCAGGGAAAAAATATCTCTATGCTACTCCCAACTGGTGTAATAAGGGTGAGAGAGGATGCATGGAAATCAGCAATCCCAGTGATTTTTAGTATGTGGGCTGTGACCCTCCAGCATCCATCAGGAAGGCACTCCAGGCTGTGCTCATTAAACTGAGGTGCCACATATGAAAGTCTTATCTATATTATTTTATTTCAGCCCTAAAAATGAATCAGATATTTATATCAGTAGTAACAGAGATAGTGTTCAGAAATCAGAATGACTTGTTACCTGAAGATAACAGAAGCAGAGGATGGAAAAAGGAAATATGATAAATACATAAATATTGCTGTCAGAAAAAGGCAGGGTCTGCACCCTCTTTAACTCACAGTCAATATTCAGCTTCCTTCTGTTTCAGTTTCTCCTTTTCCACTTCAATGAACTCCTGCCCATACTTGCATTTCACATCTTTGCTCACATTCAATCCCAAGACTTTAATTTCTTTCTCTCAGCAATAACATTTATCCCACTTTTCAAATAACACTATATGAATAATTGCAGAATTACTGGAAAGTTTCCTTCAGAGAGTTAAAAATGAAGTTTTTCTGCCATTGCTGTGTCTGGGGAACAAACGTGCACCCACGAGTAGCAACAAGGACCAGAACCACAGGGACTCCTCCCAGATGGATTTCCCTGCCCAAAAACCTGCCCAGTTTGTAAAGCAGCCCATCAAAAGGGAGGCTTGGCCCTGCTGCTCCCACCACGTTGTTGACAACAGCACGTCAGTGCTGAGTAATCCAGTCATTTATAGTAATATAGATATTTTTGACCAAATTTTGTGATGAGACACACAGAGCTGCCTGGAGCTGGACTGGGAAGAAGAGTCAGTGGGCAGATTCATTTGCAGCACTGAGCTGGAAATCTGTGCCTCGAGAACACACTGTATTTTTACATGTCTAACCTGCCCTTCAGGCAAAAATAACTTCTTTGAAAATAAATTACTCAGAGAATTTGCATTCTTGGACAACTCATCATGAGGGCAGAGTCTACATCTTCTTTAAGCCTGCAAAGGGCTGCAGAGGCAGGATGCTGCATTCTGCTCAATCCACCTCCATTTCAGTTTCCACCAAAGCAGTGGAGGCCTTATGAGGTTTATTACTACCTGAATTTACAGGTGCCTGCTTGAAAACACCTTGCTGTTTCTACTGCTTCATGGCCAGAGTCCTTTCCTCCCATTCAGAATGCCTCAAAGCTGTGCACAAAGCCAGGATGTGCCAGAAAGCACCAGCACAGTGACTATGAGGAAGCAGAAAATGGCAAATTAAAAAGCCTCAGACATTTAATCAGGCTTGTCACTGCTTTTCTCCTTCCCAACAACCAACTATAGAAATTTCACAGCTTCCAGGTCTTGGTGCTCTCTGTAGTACAAGATTAATCAGTACTGATCAGCTGGGGCTGCACATCCTCTAAAATCACTGTCAGCTCAACAGAGCATGAAAACCAGTAGAGAAAATCATTAACAAACCAGAGCTGTCTCAGTTTCTCATGCCCTGTGTCTGGTGATGGTGGTTTTAAGCTGCTTTACTGGAGCAACAGGATTTTGCTCTTCTCAGTTCATTTATGGCAGTGCTGGAACATGCAGCAATTCTTTCCCTCTCATTTATTTCTCCAGAAATTTTTTCACTATGATTTCTCCTGCACTGCCTCATAACAAAAACATCCCACCAGAATGAGAAAAATAAATATCTCTGATCCTCCCACAAGCAGCACCACCCACTTTGAGGTGAAGCACTGGGTGAGCTGCAGCTCTCCAGGCTGGAAGAGAAGGAGATAAAGTCTTGTTTCCTTTTAGCAATTGCTACTCCATCATGTTTTCTTTTTGCAATTGCTACTCCATCATGTTTTCTGTGCTTCATGTTTCCACCCTGCACTTCCCCTGTGTTTTCTGCCCCTGTTCTCAGGCTTGTGCCAGTGAATGGTGATGAGAGCCAGGCTGAGCTATCCCCTGGGTTTTCATCTGCACTTGGAGAAGCTGTGAAGCTCTTTGGTTTGGTTTAAGTCCCTGCCCATAGACAGCTGTAGGAGTTGGTCACCTGCACGTGCTGATCATGGATGCAGTCACCACATCCCCATTATTGGGAGGGAAAAACACAATTTCTCTGCTCAACACACGATCCACACTCACACCCAACCCCTGGGGCCTGGGAAGGACCATGACAAGAGATGGAAGAAGCCCCTTGAGTTTTTGACTGAGAGGAGAAGACATTTCCCTTTAGGCTGAGTATTTAAGGACACCCCACAGCACCTCCCAGATGCACTCTAGAGCCTCAGCAGCCCTCCATTCCATTCCATTCCATTCCATTCCATTCCATTCCATTCCATTCCATTCCATTCCATTCCATTCCATTCCATTCCATTCCATCCCATCCCATCCCATCCCATCCCATCCCATCCCTTCCATGGTGGTTCCACAGCCATGAGATAAAAGTTGCACTTACAGGTTATGGAACAACTCTGGGACTGCCTGATTCATGTGGGCTGAAATATTTTTGCACTTGTGTTTTTTGGGGTCTGAGACACCCAGCAGGCTCACTCCTAGTTTAGTCCTAATATGCACCAAATAATAACACCTTCCAGGGAAATTATCCTCAAGAGTGCCATTGAGGTGGGACAGGACAGGGGCTGAGGGGCAGCACCAAGGTTTGCTTGGACTTGGCTTGTTCGGGCTCAGCTTTGGCATCTGATGCTTAAAACCCAACTGATTAAAGTAACAAAACCCAAGAAGAGCAGCATGGGCATTGAAGAAAAGCTCCTGGGCATTTCCATGCAGCTAAAAGACTCCAAAAGAAGTGTTTTGATGCATCTAATATGCACTAATTATAAAAACTGCCAGGGAAATTATCCTCAAGAGTGCCTTGAGGTGGGACAGGACAGAGGGTGAGAACCAAGGTTTGTGTGGAGCCCCTTGGATGTGGCTTGTTGGGACTCAGCTTCGGCATCTGATGATTAAAAGCCACCTGATTTAAGTAAGAAACCCCAAGAAAAGAAGCATGGGCATTGAAGAGAAGCTCCTGGGCATTTCCATGCAGATAAAAGATGCCAAACCAAGTGTTTTGAGGCTAAATGCCCAGCACAAGGCAGCCCTGGTGCAGCCTCACAGAAACCACACATGCTGCAGAGAGGTTCCTTTTCTGGGCACTCATGCCTTGGGTAGGGAAAGAACACTTTAAATATTACTCCTCTGCATATATCACTCAGTCCTTTGTGGAATACATGGTGTTCTTTAAAGGGCAGAGCAATTAGCCTCTCTGAGGTCAAAAATCTTTCCCCTTCAGAAATGCCACAGGGCCTATCCATTTACAACACATCGGGCTGCAGTGAGAGCTGCCAGGAGGAGAAACTGCCAGAACCCTGCACAGCAGCTGCAAGAGGAAGGAGGAAACTATGCAGTGGTGACCTAGAGGCTGGAGACATTTTGGGTAATCCCTGTTCTCAGTCCTGCCAAAATCCTATTGCATAAATCAGCTTCCCTGCTGTTTGGTGAAGCTTTGAGGTCTCTCTGTTGGCTGCAATTCTCCCAGAGCAAACTGTGGGATCTCTGCCTTCACTCCTGCTCTCGTTTGCTCCTGTTCATACATGTTTTTCTCCTTTCTCTCTCTTGTTCTCTGCATCTGTCTGCATTCAGGTCTCCCCTTGCTGTTCACTTGGGATAAAAGGACTGTAAGGCTCCAAACCTAGGGAATTACAGAGGTGACCATCCTTGGCAATGCCACTCTTATTTCTCCACCAGGATGCAACCTCTGCCCAGTGCAGAGGAGGGAAGGGGTTTAGCTCAGTGATACACAGAAGAATGGTTCTACTTGATTATTTTATTTGCAGTGGCCTGATGGCATCTAGCCCTGGGAAGCCAAGAAGCTGCATTGGCCCAATCCTGTTTACAAAAACTGGAGGATTCTTCCTAAAAACACTTATGTGGAAGTGGCCAAGAAAAATCAAAAATTACAAATTCAACCAGTCTGGGTGTCAGATTACCCTTTTTGGGTAAATATCGGGGAATATTTTCCTCTTTTTTCCTTTTCTACTCCTCTTCTGAAAGCCATTCAAGCTCATTTAGCATCAGGGAGGCTGCTGCCATTCATTTCTCACCCCTGATGGTAGATGACAATCAAATGGGATGTGCTGGTGTGTGATTAACCCTGAGGAGCCCCCAAGCCTGGCTGCTACCAGCACTCCTGCACACATTAATACTGGCCATAAAATCTGCTGAGTGCCAGCAGTTCCCTTGAAAGCTGCTCAGAAAGTGTTTATTGAGGCCTAACAGCTACAAGATACAGATTAAATGCAGCAAATAGTGCAAAGCTTTTGTTTTGACACTTCCCTGCCATTAATTAAGGCCATTGGGGTGAGGAGCATGAGGGGAAGGCACTTGCAAGTGTGTGAACCTGTTCCCTGAAGGGAACCCAGACTGTTGGGATGGCAGAGGCAATCCCCACAGCAGGGCATCCAAGGAAAGCAGCAACTCAGACAAATCCCATCTGATTTCCCCCACCCTTGTGACTCAGTAGTTCTCTGTTGATGATGGAAGTGCAGGGAGCTGACCTGGTCACACTCTTAGAAGAATGGCATCTGCAAAATCTGTGGAATAAAAACTGTGTTGAAAACTCTGCCTGGTAATCACTGTCTATCACTGGAGTGGGCTACAAAGCTGGAATAAGTATTTTAGCACCGCTGGCATTATATTTCCAATTTTTTTATATAACTTTGTCACCAACAGAACAGTTCATATAATCAGGCTTTTGGTGCAGAACAAATTATTTTTTCCATGGAGGGAGTTGAGGACAGGGTTTAGAGTTGGACTCAGAGGAAGCAGACATGCAAACTATGTTTAGTGCTTGCAGCAGTGAATCCTTTTGCAGATACTGGCTATTCTCCTCTGCTGATGAAACCACAATTAGACAGTGAATTAGTGGTCCAAAGTGCCATTCAACAGTCAATCAACAAATTGCACACATTTTTCTTTTCATTCTACATGAGAATTTAGGATGTTTAAGCAGAAATTTGGGAAGGAATTTTATGACTTTAAGATAAATAACATTTATGTATTTAAGATAAATAAATATTCCCATTCTTGTTGCATAAACCCTGTGACCTGTCTTTGTGCCTGTTGCTGACACTGTGAAATTCCAAAGACCTGGGTCATTTCTCATTCACATCACCTTGACCTTCCTACCACTCCCACTGAAACCCTCAGATAGGTTTAGGGAAATGCAGAACAGGACACAGTAAACAATTTTAGATTTAAAATCACTTAACTGTACACAACAGGAAAAAAAGGAGAAGTGTTTGCAAAGATTACAACTTAAAAATTACACAACCAGCCACTAAATAAATTGGAAAACATTAAATAGAAAACCAAGCCTTCTGGGCAGCTGTAACCAACCCATCCACCAGCTGTAATTCCCCATCACTAAATGTACATGTATGCCTCCACATTGTGCATTTGGTCCAAAACTGCTCCTGCTTCCATAATTCTGCTGGATGTGACACAGTGATTCCAGATCAATAGAGAGTAAAAGAACCTTTCTTACCCTTTGTTCATGTCAGCCTTTCTAAACAGAGCCTTTTCCAGCTGATTCAGTGTAACATCAGTTTTAACCCTCTTAGTCACAGAACAGAATTGCTCAGTAACACTCATGGTCTTCAGAGAAACAGCTACCATAAGCATTAGGAAATGCATTAAAATTGGTATTTCTGCATTATTAAGACAACAGCCAGATCCTGTTGAAAAATCCTTTTTCTCCTGACCACCTGATCCCTGTGTGACACACAGATATTCTCTGACAAACACACCTCAGCTCTTTCAAACCTATATTAGTAATCAGAGTATTATCTATTTACCAAAAATAGCCATTTCTTTAGTTTAGTTTCCAATCTTCCAACAACCACATTAGCCAATAAGTACAACTTCTCTATATTCATTGTTTATTTACATACAGGAAAGAAATAGCAAGAGAAAAGTAATCTTTTTAAAAAATAGCAGACTGGAGCAATGGACAAAGTAATCTTTTAAAAATAGCAGATTAGAGCAATGGACAATAAACTCAGCACCTGTACTGGAGCTAATACTCAGTGACCAGGAAAAGCTTTTGATTAAGAGAGAACAGTCCCTAATTGCAAATCAAACACAATTGTACTGAGAACTGCAGTATCAGAATGATGGTTTTAAATGCATTAGTTAAGAGATTGATAAGAATTTTTGCTCTACTTAAAATTCATGTTTCAATAGATACTAAAATTAAACTATTAAAACCTCTGTGCTAACAGACACAAACAGAAATACTGCTCCAAGCCATGTATTCCTTTAAACCAGGTAGGTTGTTTCCAGTCATAATAAAATACTTTCAGGGCAGAGGAGGGAAAGAAGAAACACTGAAATGGGACTGAGTATGGCATTAATAGACTTTGCTTTTATTCTAAGCTCTGCTACCAGACAACTGCACAGCCAGGAAAAACCCACATCATCTCTGGGAGAGCTTCAGATGAAAATCTGCTTTCAGATGTTACTGCACTGCAAGAGTCTCATGTTTAGACTAATTCATTTTCTACTCCTATTAACTAGAAGGTTAATTAAAAATCTTAAAGAAAATGAAGACCCACAGCAGAAGTAGATTTTTATGGCGACCACAGGTTTCTGGCTTTCCTCCCTGTTTATTGCTGTGTATATCCATTACAAACCTATGTGTTCATAGGCAAACAGCAAAAATTCCTGTGTCTTGAGGAATTGCTCAGAGAGGGATAAGTGCAGGGTGCAAAGCCTGAACCCTCAACCCAAGTTATTAGGCCTAACTTAGAACTTAGTTAATATTGTTCATTTAAAGTGACATCAGGCAGCAGCCCCGTCTGAATGCCATAGGATTTACAGCAAAGCTTCCTGTACCACCCCTCTTTTCCTAAAGGTTATGGCTGATGTGTGTTACAGGTATCAGCTCAGAATTTCATCTCTGGTGCAGACCAACACCAAAATAACCTCAACACAACAAATGCATGATTTAGGCAGTGAAACTGGGGAATACAACATTGTTGCTCAATTATTCACAATCCCCCCTTCCCAAAGAGCAGTGTCCCTCCTTGCTGGATGTAGGGGCTCCTTACCAGCCAGGCCCTGGGGGTCGGAGTGGCGCCTTTCCAAGATTTTGCATCGCTCCTTTCTCTTCTTGCTCCCTCTGAAGCTGCCAAAACGCTTCATGAGCTGCAGCATGCACTCGCGTGGCCGCAGCTGGCGCTCATGCCCAGGGCTGGAGGAAAAGAGCAGCACGAGGGGCAAGGCGAGGTGTCGCTCACACCAAAAGCCCAGGTGTGAGAAAAGAGCTCTCCAGAAAGACAGTGTGGCTGCAGCAGAAGTCCAGCTGTTCAGCAGCTCAGCTCTGAGGGGCCTGGCTGTGGTCTCTGTGCAGAGCTGTCCTGCAGCAGGCTGCCGACCCTTGCCCGCCAGGCGCTTCCAGCCTTAATTCCGGCATACAGTGACTGCCCTGGACACCGGGAGAAGTTCAAAGTCTGCCCAGCTTGCACACAGAGCTCTTATACATCAGCTGTCAGAAGCCTTGGAGACCAAAACATTTCCCAGCGGATCAGCTCATGTGGAAAAGGTCAGGAGGCGCCTGATAAGCTCCCTTGTTCAGGAACTCCTGACGGAGAGAAGGAGCCACCAGCGCTCTTGAGGGGAACCGTCACGTGCGGCTGGGCATGACCACTCTTCCAGCAGGCTGTAAAAGGAAACCACCCCTGGATAGACAATTCCTGGCAGCAGTGTCCCAGGCACACTGGCACCACGATGTGACATCACCCAACTATTTTGATTCACGTGTGCTGGGTCCTGGGAGGGACAGGAGAGCCCAGCTGACTGTCCATGAGCTCTGGAATGCCCAGCCCTCCACAGCTAATGACTGATGGATTCATGGCATCCAGCTCCTGCCAATTCATAAAAAGAAGGCTGATACTTTCTGGAAACTGTAGCTGGAGCTTCTCTGTGATGTGTCCTCCCCGTGCTGCACATATCCCTGTGCTCAGTGCAGATTGCTCTGTCCAAATTCGCTCTCTGCAAAGCAACAGGCACCAGCACAGCTGTTTGTAACCCAGCTAAATCCACCTCGTGGTCCCTTCAATGAGACAAACATGCACGAGGCTGTTGCTCATCCCAATCAGCCAGGCTGTGTGATGATGTTTGGCTCTGAGTCTGTGCATTTAGAGCTTTTTATTTTAGGAAAGGGTTGATCATCGTGGGCTGGATCTTGAGCAGCTGGAGAGGGGAGTAAGTGTGATCCAAGGCACAGTCAAACCATTGTAGTCAACCTTCCTAAGATCATAGTAAATGCTCTGTTAAATCAAAAGCTTTTTTTAAAGTTACAGAGCATCAGCCTTTCCTCTATACACCATCAGATTTTGAGGCACAGCTCTTTCAAAAATCAAACCCTATATGAGTAAGGAGAGTCTTATCTTTTTAATTCCTAGGAAGAACTGAAGGTTATATCACCTTTTCCCTCTACAAAGAAAGATGATTTCTTCCTTGTGCCCATCATTGCTTCTGGGACTTAATATCATTGGGAATGAAAACAAAGCCTAGCCTTGAATGCTGCAGAAAAGGCCTTTATCAACACAGATTCCTTGCAAGCTCTGTTTTTTCAGAAATATGCATTTATGCAAGGATGTTTTGAGCCTTCAGGGCCCCCAAGAATATGTGCAGAGGTGACAGCAGGTTCCTCTGTCATCCTCAGCTACCAGAGGCTCCCCCAAGTGTACCCTGTGAAGAACATGGAATAAGACAGTATAGAAGACACCATTGTTCTTTCACCTAGCAACCAAAGCAATCAAATTATTACCAAGACACTTAATTATGTTCCACACAAGGCTCTGAACTGATATCCAAGTGAGGCACGATGATAATTAACGTGAAGCTGTTCTCAGACTTTCCCCTTCTGTCTAGTCCTCCCACTTGCCTTACTCTCATCTCTGTGCCCTGTTTCAGCTCTGCAAGTGAACATCCTGCTGCTTTTAACCAAATAACAATCCTTGGCATAAAATCTCCTGTCAGCACAGTGCATTTACAAAGCCCCCTCTCCAGCCCCTCCCTTGAGGCTCACTGTTCACAGAGGAGAAGCAAATGAAGCAATGAGCTGAGGAATTAGCAGGGGAAAGTGTCTGTGTTACTTAAATATTTGGTTTAATGTAGCTGTAAGAAGTCTTAAGCTCTGCACACCCCTGTGCCCTCCATCTTGCTTCCATCCACAACATACTAAAAATCCCAAAATCTGGCTTTGTGTGACTGTGGGGTACCTGTCACTGATTCCCCGACTTCTGGGACTCTGGCTGGGCCCTCCCAAGGGGCTCCCCTGTTGGGGGAGACCCTCCTGGAGTGGTTTTGTGTCAGGACAGAGAGACACACTGGATCTTTTTGGTCTCCAGGTTCTTGTTTATTGTTATCTTATCAAGAGTTTTGCACGCTGTCCACACCAGGCTCAGGGCACTGGAAAAGCATCACAAAAATGGCCAAAAATCTCTTGTTCCAAGGTATTTTAAAGTTAATTATCTAATTAAGAACTGACACCTGGATTATTTCCCCTTTTAACCCAATAACTGATCCCACAGAGCTGCAATGTGGATTTTTCTGCCCAATTACAAAACGCCAAACCCATGAAGAAGGAGGAAGAAAAAGCATGAAGAAGAAACCCAGGATGACACCCTGTGCCCTCCATCTTGCTGCCATCCACAACATACTAAAAATCCCAAACCCTAAATTTCTCACCAAGTGATACACCTACACTACTCTCCACAATCTACTTCACACCTTATGGTCTATCTTGAAGTTTAGAAAATTTTCTCCATGAGTGAGGGTCAAAGTCAGTGCTCCCCTGGGGGCCAGGGCACCCCAGAGCAGACAGGGAAATATTCCCAGTGCCCTGGGTTTCCACATGTGACCACCACATTTACCTCTGCAACTTCATCTGCACTGTCCCCTCCCTTCCCTCTGCCATGACCATGGCACCAGCACTGAGGCAGCAGCTGCCCTGGGACAAGCTCTGGCTCTCCCCTCAAGAACATTTCAAGTGCTGGTTCTCAACCCACTTCCATAAGCACTTCCCATTTGAAAACCAGCTCCCCCAAACCAAATTTGGATTCTCCTTGCTGCAAACTAAGCCTAGCCATCCTTCTCTCACCATGCACAGGGAGAACAGTGCTCCTTTCTGATCCAGAGTCACCCCTGGCATATTTGACAACAGTTATTTAATTCCCTGTCCATTCTTTAATTGGCCAAAACCACAGGAAGTGCTGCCTACACCCCCAGTGCAGGCTGAACCTCAGGCTCCCTCTATTGCAGAAAAGCATTCCTCATTCTTCAGTGGCCAAAGGATTGCTAGGAATGACTTAATGTTATCAGAAAGCAAAAAAATTAATCCCTTTTTAATGAGATAAGAATTGCTATGGCTTCAGCATGGAAACAGCCCCCTTTTTGATGGAAACCAAGGATAAATGGTCACTGCTGACCTTTTCAAGCAGGGCCATTGCACCAGGAGGGCTCATTTCCCCTTATTAAGGGAAGCAGCAAGACTCTAATGTTTCTACACAGAGCTACTAGAAAATGAAACAACACTGTTTAACAACTGACTTTCACAGTAATTTGTTAAAAAAGCACTAAGTGTTTTGGGTATAATCAGTCTGTCTCCCACAGCTAATGGTCTAGCAGATACTTGCACATTTACACCAGGTACTACATCTTCTTAATGATTCCAGTGCAAGGATCTTGTAAAACTAATAATAAAAAGCTGTGCTTCAAAGTGTTCCTTTGAGGCCATCTATGTTCTGGAGATTGAAAACACAAATCCCTTCCATCCCCTCCAAGCAACCATGAAATGTACTCCTGTCAAGCCACATTAATTAGTCATCCCATATTATGATTTTTTACCTGCATAAGGATAATACAGCGCCCCTACAAAAATCCTTCATGAACTCAGTCTGAGCAATACCAAGCAATGGGCAGCATAATAAAATTATTTTTGGCGAAGAAGAAGCAAACAAACACAAAGTGAATGAAACACTTCCCTAATCCCATTATATCTGCAAAGTTCACCAGACCTCAGCCCAAAAACCTCCATTCCTGGCTGGTCTCCCTCTTTTTGATGCTTTTTGCTTTTAAGTTCTCCATCTCTCAAGATAAAAGAACCTGCCCCCCGTGATTTACCATGACTCCTCAGGCACAAACATAACAAAAATCTTTTTTCTCTGGATGTGATGTGAAGGTTTGTTCTATGAGGTAGAATTGAGTGTTCAGACTTGGTCACCAGGCAGAAAATATGGAAGATGCCATCACACCAAACAAGTGCAGACATCAGAGCTTTGAAACACAAACTGATTCATCCACTTCACAGAGGTGTAAATTTTGTGCCATGGGGAAAATACTTTAAAACCTGGTATTTCAAACAATTTCCTCAGTTTCCTGTTTAACAGGAGCTTGAACCTGGTATACAAACACAGCAGCAGAACACAGGGCAGGCAGTGGGGGCCAGTTAATGCTATCTAATTTATTTTCATGTGAAAATGGAAAAAACAATGTTTTCCTCCTCAAAATTTAAGAGCTCATTTAGCTCAAAACAGGAAGGCTGAGAGGAATATGTATCCCCTTAGTGACAATTACTGTTTGAACTGGCTGCTGACTGCAAATCAGCAAAACCAAGTATTTCCCTTTCCTCATTGCTGAGAATTTCCTCGTTTAAAATGCCCTCTGTTTTTGTCATTGCTAAGAGAAATAAAGTTCAGATCCATGCTCAGAAGGGTAAAGCATGCTTGCATTTCTACATGGATCATGTTTCTCTGCCATGCTGTCCTAAAAGTTTCCCCTAAATTGGATTTGTTTTTTCTAATTTTCATTTTTTAAACTCTACATAATGATGTTGGCAAAATTGAACATTTTCTAATACCGTCAGTGGTGCTGGCACATGCTTATACATCTTACAACACCAGACTGATCTTAACTGCAACCATACTTCACATAAATAGAAAATGTGGAAAATATTTCAAAATAATATGCAAATAAATATGTAAAAGAGATCTTTGCTCTAAAAGAAACCCCACAGTAACAAAAAGCCTGTTTAGCCTGAACACCATTTGCAGGCTGATTGGACAGAACATATAGCCCATGTTTTCAAAGAGAAACACAAACTACCACTTTCTCCAACTGCTCCAAGCCCAGCTCACACCCCATAAAAGAATTGCAAGTTTATGACTCCAAGCTGGGCTCAATTACTTCCCATAATCATAACCAAGTGTTTCTCTGTAACGAGCTTTCATCCCCCTTTTTTAATACTACTTCATGCTGCTTTCACTATACATTAAGAAAGATTTCAATCTCTAAAAAATCTGTTAGAAAAATCGAAAAGTTTCATTTCACTTCTTTCCAGCAGTCCCCTAAGGTGCACACTGTATTCCCCAGAACTCTTGGTAAATTACTTATAAATTACATCCTGGCATCTTTGTGATGTTTCCTATCCTACCTTTCCAGAGCTTGTAACACAAACCAGCAGGAATGGGAGTAAAAGCAATGGTAGTGTTGGCATAATTGTGATTTCTAGTAAGAAAAACACTTTTTCAGACCCAGAGTGTCTATCCCAGAAGAGCAATAAGCTGGGACTGATGGCTGTGATCCCATCCAAATGATAATTTTATCATTTCCCCACATCCTTCTAATAAACTTGGTGCATATGTTTCCAGCACTCACTTCAACAATTTCACATCTATTGTGAAAAACTGAGCTGTTTTTAAATGCATCACAATCTGGCTGTGCTCAAAACACCAAAACAGTATTCAATCCAGGAAGTACAAGATGTCTGATGACAACACCACTTCTAAAATTTAGTAAGTTCTCAGCTAAAGAAAAACATCTCAGCAGTAACTTCTACAAAAGGAAAAAAAGAAACAGCAGAGATAATAAATTCCTTAGAAGCATTTTCCACTTGGGCTTTTCTCATCTCTTCCTGCTTCTCTGAAGTCTTTCAAATATATTGATCCACAAAACCTTGGGAAAGAGATAGAATTCACTGGAACATCACAAATCTCCTTTTTGTCTTCTTCTTGTCCTCCTTTCTTTACTGCTTCTTCACTTCTCATGCAGAATTGGAACGGATTAAATGATGCTAAAGTTAAAATGGGCATTGTAGGGCCTTCAGATTAAATTAAAGTCTTAAAACCAGCATTGAATGCATCACAAAGAGAATGTCAGCAAATGAAATAAGACAGAGATTGCTCAAAAGAAGTAATATGTTAGGGATGGCCAGGAAAGTTTTGGGAAAGTTGTATAAATTTCACCTGAATAGTGAAATTTATACAACTTTCCCAAAACTGAAAGTGTATAAGAGACTAAAAAATCAGAGCATCACAACTCTACAGAAATACAGGCCTGCACTGATTCAGTCTTTGGAAATGAGAAGAGGAAGAGGAAGAGGAAGAGGAAGAGGAAGAGGAAGAGGAAGAGGAAGAGGAAGAGGAAGAGGAAGAGGAAGAGGAAGAGGAAGAGGAAGAGGAAGAGGAAGAGGAAGAGAAGACTCACTGAGTTAGCAACAGTTGTCACCAGCACTCAGCTATCCTTGCATGCCAACCCTACACAAACCTGTCACCCCAAAATGACCCATTGCTATGTCACAGTGGGTGAAATAAAGACATAAATATGCTATATTTATATTACATACATAATATCAGAGACAGTAGCCAGCAGCATCCTATTAGACCTGTGAGACAGCACAGAAATGCTGACTGAAGAGAAAATTGAACCACACCTTGAAAAGCCAAATGCTTGGATAATGCTTGAGAAGCCTTTCCCATTCCTCACTCCAGCACTTTCACCAATGACTCTTCACTGATTAAAAATCTCATGGTTCAGCTGCAAGGGAGCAGCAACTCCCAGAGGAATGAAACGTTCCCCACCAATCCCAAGGGCAAAGGCGGATTTGTGTGCCCCTCTTGCTCTTTGATGCTCTGATGGTGCAGAAGAACCTGAAACCTACATTGAGGTCACCTAGAGGTGTTTATATAAATGTTATTTTGGCAGTGAGAGTAGGATCTTGTAGCAGTGAGCTGAATTGCTCATTAACTCAAGCTCAAAGCTCACAAAATCCCAAGGACTAGCCAGGGTATCCATGGGAAGGACTTCAACAATGATACAGCCACTGCCAGTCTGGTTACACCAATGGCCAAGGACACTGCACAGGACTCCATCCTGATGAACTGAACACAGGAGTGATGCCAAGAGGGAAAATTCCTACAGGATCACCCAACTCTGCATTCTTAACACAAGTGGGATTGCTCCAGCCAGGGGAATGCAATAGAAAGGGAGGAATCCTCTATGTAGAGGGGACTGCACTGAAATCCACCCCCCTGCACAGTCTTTTTGAATTGCAGCAAATCTCTTCATCTGTTTGTTTGAGATTTAGTAAAATACAGTACACCTTTTCTTAAAAAAATTACAAGGGATTTAAAAAATAACCCAAACCTGCACCAAAAAAAACAGACAAAAACAGAAAAAAACCAAAAGCAAACCAACCCCCTCAAAAAACACCAAAAATCAAAACTGACCAAAAAAAACCCAAAAAGACCCAAACAACACAAAACCCAAAAGAAAAAACCCAAACCAAAAAAACCCCAAGCAAACAAATAGAAAAACCAAACCACTAAACAAAAAACCCCCAAAACCAAACCAAACAAAATACCACAGAAAATAAATCCAGAAAACCCCCTCAAGATCTGTCTTCATTTTCTACTTTTACTTTTCCAAGAAATGAATGATTCAGAAGCATCATTAGTTCTAAGCAAAGCAATAAGGCCAAGTGCTTTGCATGCTTTAATGTCATAATAACTGAACAACTGGCAAACCAGCTCTTCAAGATATCTTGAAGCGATATCTTGAAGAATCTTCAATATAAATACCTCAGGAACCACCACCACCTTGTCTATAGAAAATATATAGATAGATAGATAGATAGATGATATAGACATAGATATAAATATATAGAGAGAAGAAGTTTACTAGGATTACTTTTCCAAATATGCCAGAAGAGATGGAAATATAGAGGAGAAAATATACATTTTCTCACGCACATGAGGTCTGGAAGAGAAAATCTTTCTGGTTTGTTTTTCCAGGTTTTGTTGTTTTTGTTGTTTGTTTTAATGGGGTTTGTTTTACATTTTTGCACCCATATCACACTGAGAAATTTTGATAGCAAAAGAAACTTTACTGATTTTAAAGAGAGATGAAAGCATTGTGAGAAACACAGACACTGCAGCTTTTTGAGGTGGTACAGAGGCACCTTAACAATCTCCAAAGGTACAGAAGGGACAAAGAAAGAGACAGTGGACATGTATGGGAAAACTGGGTTGTTTTACTCTTGACAATGATCTAGAAACCACCCAAATATTTCCCAATTATTGATTATTCTACCAATTTAACTGGCAAATTGGGAAAAAAGGATCCCCAGGATCCAGCTAAAAAGCTGCTGTGACTATGGGAGCCACAATCTTACAATTCAAAGGATAGTGTGGAACAGCTTGGATGGTGAAAAGTTCCCTGTTCATTCATTGTATGAGTGAAAACCAAGCACTGTAAAGTTCAGAGTTGTTATTTTTAGGATTGTGTGAAAATTCTCAGTGGGTTGGCTGGGACCAACGCAGCCATGAACTAGAGAAAGCTTTGAGTCTTTATTCCTCGAGATGACAGAAGGGCTGGAAACCTGGGAGCTACAAGGCAGCAAGAAAATATTCCTGGAAAAGCCAAGGATGCCAGTCTGCACACACAATACCTGGCAGGAGAAAAAACAGTCTGAAACTTTTCACAGCAGCTAATGATAAAGGAAGAGACTGGAAAGGCTGTCAGCTGTGTCCCAGGGGATCTGCATGAAAGCCAGAGTGGGAAAGGGATAACACCACTGCCACTCCTTACAGTGTTTCCTTGGTCATTTATGTTTCAGGATCCCCTAATGAATCAGAGGATCAGTGCTCAGGCACATCCCAGCTGACACTTCATTTGCAGCCAGCATCTTTCCCTGTTCACATCCTCAAAACACATTGAGCCTCAAATTGAGAGACTTCTGGAATCATGGAATCTCTTTAGTGTAACTTAGCTTAGCAATACATTGGGCCAATCACAATACTGTTTGTACCTTGTCAAGTAAATTGAAAATTATCTAAAATAGTACCACAGATGACCTGAATTTATTGCAGAGAGCCATCAGGACCCCAGATATTGTCAAGGTTCATGCAGTGGCTTCAGTGCTTAAAGTAGAAAGCACTCTACCCAGTAGCTCTCCTGTTCCTAATCCTTAAATTTGACATCAAGAAACAAAGCAGAAGCTCAGTGTTATGTTCACAGAGCTCTCCAGCAGCAGAGACTCTTGAATTTCTTGGTCTGCCCCAAAAGACTCCTGCATCCTTAGTCCCTCCCTCAGATTCCTTTGTTCTCAGGGGCCACATTTCCAACACAGGCCCAGGAGCTTTCTCCCACCTAGTGTAATTCTGGCTCTCAGAGTCAAGGTTCCTAAAACAGCCTGTAAAACCTACCCATGTTCCAGACTGAACACTTTTGTTATTATTACATATTTGCGGAAAGAACCCACTCCATCATCACCTGGCAGCTGGCAATAAAGGCTGGCAAATCTGACCCTCAGCTTATTTGCAAGCACGTCACTGGAGTAAAAAAAAATAATATTAAAACCCTGTGCTAACAGACACAAACAGAAATTACTGCTCCAAGCCACATATTCCTTTAAACCAGGTAGGTTGTTTCCAGTCATAATAAAATAATTTCAGGGCAGAGGAGGGGAAGAAGAAACACTGAAATGGGACTGAGTATGGCATTAATAGACTTTGCTTTTATTCTAAGCACTGCTACCAGACAACTGCACAGCCAGGAAAAACCCACATCATCTCTGGGAGAGCTTCAGATGAAAATCTGCTTTCAGATGTTACTGCACTGCAAAAGTCTCATGCTTAGACTAATCCCTTTTCTACTCTTATTAACCAGAAAGTTAATTAAAAATCTTAAAGAAAATAAAGACCCACAGCAGAAGTAGATTTTTACAGTGACCACAGGTTTCTGGCTTTCCTCCCTGTTTATTTGCTGTCTATATCTATTACAAACCTATGTGTTCATAGGCAAACAGCAAAAATTCCTGTGTCTTGAGGAATTGCTCAGAGAGGGATAAGTGCAAGGTGAAAGCACCAACCCTCAATCCAAGGGAACAAACTCCCACTGGCCTCAGTAGCAAAACCCAGGCTCATTGCCAGCAAAACTGAGCTTCTCAAGATGTCTTTAAATTAATTTCTGAGAGGTTTTTTTTTTCCTGCACGTGTTAAAAGATGTGACACAAGCTCCTGTGCCAAGCAGAGCACTGACTATGAAGGTCCTGCTCATCTTTGAATCAGAGCCCTCAACACCACCAGCCTAAACCAGCCCTTCAAATTCCCCCTGCACCCTTCAGTCCCTATTTACAGTCACATGCTACAAAATTCAGAATTTAAACTACATTAATTAATGAAACTTCACAAAAACATGGAGAGGATCCACTCAATTTACTGGATAAAGCTTTGGGGAAACTCCCTGAGCTGGTCCACAGTGAAGAATGAAGCTCTTCAAGAGTTTTAACTGCTCAGCTCCAAGAAAATTTCCACTGTGTCAATAACACCAGCACAAAACCACTTGCATTTCTCTCAGGACATGGCAAACCAGTTTCCTTTCTTTACAGCACTGAGCCCATCAGGCTGCACCCACCAGTCCCCCCTTACCCCTTTAAGGGTGCAAATCCAGGGGTTCTCCCCCTCCTACAATAGCATTGCTAGTGTATTAATTAAGTTCTTAACCTCATTTACCTCCTTGGCTTTTGCACCATGCAAAAAGAACAAGGAAAGAAGAGCTGGAGGCATCCTTAGGACAGCAAAGGCTCCTTTAATTCTGCAGCCTTCAGTGAAGGAGCAGAAATTGCTTATAATTAGTTTAGTTGAACACGATTCCTTCCCCAATGCACAGCAAATATCTGTGTCCAAGGCAGAGGATAAGAAACTTTGGGGAAACAAAGTGCCAGCAAAAGTGCCAGGTTTAGAGAGAAACACAAGTTCCCAGCCATGAACTCATCACAGGATTTTTCCCTTGGAATTTTTGCAAGATGGGCATGTTCTGTGTGCTGCTGAGCTTTGCATGTGCTAGATGGACAAGAAAGTAATTTCTAAGAATTTCAGTGATGTCAGGCATTTTCTTTTTTTAATGTGACCATAAAGTGGCAAAAGCTGTCAGTGGCACTGGCAGTAGCTTAACAAGAAATGTTGACGTTGCCTGGATACTGAGTCCTGCTCCAGCCTGGATTTGCCTGCATGTCTGCACTTGACAGGAGTAACTCCTTGGGATTTTAGGTTTTCTTTAACATTTTGAGATCTGTGCAAATATCTCTCCTTATTCAGATCCTTCCTTCTCTCTCCTCCTCCACTTTCTGGCTTTGTAAAATGCAAACTAATTCCTCAACCAAGCAATAAATAAGAAGCCGTAAAAATTTTTTCCTTGCCTTTTTTTTTTTCCTCCAAGTTAATCCTTTCAGTTATATAAACACTTTATAAAATAGCATGGCAAAAGTATATGAGAATCTTTTTATGTGATTAAGACTTTCTCCTTCTTTCCCAGTGACAGTATTTCATGCCTTGCATTTGCCACTGCTGAGATTTGCTCAGCTGTCTCTCTGTGACCTCCAAAGCAGAAGGCAGCAGGATTTAACATTGCTTCTCATGGAGAGCTTACAGTAAATCACTGCTGGTGGGTATCCATGGAGTCTTGGGGAAAAAGAGCATTATTAAGTACCTGCTAATTTTTTGTTACAGTGGATGGATTCCAGGTTTTCAGGGATGGCATAAATCCAGCTACTCCAAAGGGAAGCAAATGTTTCCAGTATTTCCCTTTATTACTGCTCTGCTCGCAATCTGATTTGTTTTTTAGTGTTTGGAGAAAAGAGTTCTGGATGTCATTTAACGAAGTATTGTAGTGTTTTATTATCCTTTATGGTAAAGAATTTGGAAGGACTTTGGAGAGCTTCATGCAGAAACAGGACCTCAGTGCATATACAAAATACAGTTCTAAACTCCTCTTCCTGGCAGCTAGATGACAGAGAAGTGAAAAACATCCACTGCAGACAATTTTTCCAGTCTGGTCCCTGACATGGTTCCCAAGTGAGGAATGATGCAGTTATCCTGCTGCCCCACAGCAGCAGATTTCAGCACCCTGCAGGGTTATTTTCCAAAGGAAATGATGTGCTGTTCAGTTACTTTTTTTAGTGTCACTTTTAAATTTTATCTAATTATGTCACAGGATTTCAATAAGCAAGCAGGTCTTCCAACAATGCCACCCCAAATATCAAGTCCCCATTCCTGCAGAACCTTTCTGCACTGGGGAGTGATTCAGTTTAGCCATGCTGAAGCAAAGGGTATGCTCTCCTTCCTCTTCCAAGTCTTCATTAAAAAAATCCATATATTTTAGCACAAAACATCACGACTGCATCATCTCAAAAGGGTAAATAAAACTTGAATGCAACAAAAACAGGTACCACAATCTAATAACTCTTCCCAGCTGATGCCAAGCACAAAGCAGTGTGAACATGCGAAGTTCATCTATTCAATGTAATTCTGTTTTCCCTCTCATTACAGTGTGAGATTTTGGGCACTGGTGACTTTAACAGCTCTGTGGGGAGGAGAAGACACTTTCCTGTTGTAGCTCTCCAAATATTAAAATGTAAGCACTGGCAAAAAATTTACTCAGAAAAACTTGACATTAACAACAACCAAAAAAAAAAAAAAAAAAAAAAACCACAAACAACCTGATGGAAACTTTGAAGCAGAAACAAGCCCTGAAAAATATCTCTTCTTCTCAGCTTTAAAACTGGAATGGACAAAATGATAAGCAGAGGAAAGAAAGGTGAGATGACTCAACAGGTTCGTTTTGTGGTGATGCCTTTTGCTGTTGTTGCCTTCCCCAGTCTGGTTATGCTGAAATCATCGGAGCACTTGGATGTGTTTGGAGTGCATGGAGGCAGTGCCAGGAGGCTCCCACTGAACTTGGGCACAACTTCTCCCACTGCACACCTTTTCTTAAATACAGAATGCAATAAAGGAGTGAAAATGATGTTATGAGTGCTGATAACCATTTACTCTTTTCCAATATACTCTCCAATTCTCTTTTCCAAGCACAGCTGAGGCTCCCAGCCCAGCTGGATCCTCTCTGGTGTCTCCTGGCTAAACCTGAGCCAAGCATGGCAAAGCCCGGGCACCACTGCTGTAGCTCTGTGCTCTGTTGGGATCTCTCTTTCCTGAGTTTGTAGCTGGGCTCTCCAGGGAAGCAGCTGCAGGCACTGGATAGAAGTTTCCCATTCTGCAGCACTGATTTTTTACCTATTCTGCTTTGTGAGCTCCACTGACAACGTTTGTTGTCTCCATTTCCCAGCCTTCCAAACAGAGGGGCTGTAGGGATTTCCTGTGATAGCCACTGTGGCTTCCAGCTGCTTCCAACAAAGCTCCAGACACTCTGCCTCAAAGCTCATCCCAAAATGATGGGTGACTTTAACAGCAGCATGACTCCTGGCCAGCCCTCAGCAGCGCTGACTCAAATGCCACTTAATTGCAGTGACATGTCTTTAATAACAAAACCCAGGCCAAAAAACTGTGGTTGGAACAAAAGCTGACCTAAGGCCAGGCTCCAAAGGGTTTTGGATCCCCTCTTCTCTCACTTGTGGCTTCCTGGGTGCTGCACAACCTCTCCTGGGTCACTGAGGGGCTGCAGCCATGCACAGCTGCTCCAGCTGCCAGCACAGCCACACAAAGTGAGGAGCCTTGTCCCAAATGTCACCTCTGGAAAAGGCAGAGCTGCTCCTCCAGCACCACTCTCTGAGGCTGGGGACAATCCCAAGGTAGCCACCACCCTTGGGTGTCTGGTGGGCTTCATCCCTTAAAATCTGAGATTTCAACTCTCTTCATCACCCCTAAACTCTGTGGTTAAATGAAAAAGCAGCACATCAGCATGGGGCAGAACCCCTCTGATGACACCTCCCTTGCACAGAAGCTCCACACAGCCCCCACACCACCCAAAAATCAGGAGAGCTTTGTCTTTCAGGATTTATCTGACAGTAGGGATATGTGACTATTGCTACACGGAGATGTTCCATATAACACATAGAAATAAGACATGCTAATCTTCTTATTTGCATTCTCACATTCTAGTATTTTTTACACATTCTTCACTCCAATGGTCTGGATAACACCAAAGCATAAATCCTCTTCACTTAAACAAACTTCAAGGGACTGTGGCCCATCACAAAGGAATCTCAAAGGAATGGCTATTTATAATATACATCAATGAAATTGAGAAAAATGTTAAATCTCAGCTTCTTTTGTGGTCTTTGTTTCTACAATAAACAGAGAAAAAGAAAAATGTTCTTAACATCTGCAACAAAGCCCAAATCTGTCACTCCACAGCCCTGGCTTTGACCATTCCTCTAAATTTAGAACATCTTTCCCTACCTGTCTTCCCTTCCCACTAGTAAGAATTTGCTGATAATCCACCTATTTTTCTGCAGACTGGGCTTCTGATCCAACAAAATCTAGACAGATATACAAGTGGGTTTGCATTAATCCCCAGCATTTGTTTGAAAGATTTCTGTGAACACCAGCAAACATACAAGATGTCAGATCAGCAATTCTCCTCATTACTTACACTTTATGCCTTGGATTGCATAGAAGGGTTTTCCTCTGGGTTTTAAGGACAAAACTCAACAATTAAGATCTCCATGTAGGAAAGTATTGCTTATTGTTCACCACCTTTCCAGAGGGGATGAGCAAATATTGCTGAAATTAGCCAAAATATTTATGGTTTTTTGGTTTGGCTTGGTGGGTTTGGGTTTTGGTTGGTTTGGTTTTTTAGTTTGGGGTTTTTGTTTTGTTTTGGATTTTGTATGTTTGTTTTTGTTCTGAGGTTGTTTTGTTTTGATTTGTTTTAAGGAGGTCTTTGCTTTTTTTTTTTTTTTAGATCAATTGACTCAGATGGCTCAGCAAGGATTTACTATTAATTTCAGGCACCCAAATCTGGAAATTGTTCCACTGGTTCAGAGCCCAGTGATAAAATCTTCCCCTGTGTCACTGTGAAAAAGTCAGATGTAGTAAATCCAATGTCTTTAAATGCACATAACAGAGCTAAATTTGATTTTCATGGAGGTAGAAACACATTTTAACCAGCTTTGCTGTAAGAGGCAATACTTTCTTCTAAAAGATGAAAAACTCAGCTAACCACACATTCATTTTTGAGGTTCACTCTCCTGAAAAAGTTTGGGCTGGTGCTGCCTTGCTGAGGGCTCCTTTGCCAAAAGCCCATTTCTGTCAGCTGGCTGCTTGTTTCAGCTGCCACTGGTGCTTCTTGTCTCTCAGAAATCCTTCAAGGTGCTCTAAAACTTGGCCAAACTCACCCTTCTCTACCACACACAAAGGAGGCAGCACTAATATAGGTGCTAAACATAGAATAAACCCCCAGGCACTCTTTGCCACCTGTAGCTGCTCTTGCTCCTGTATTGAGCATTATCTTACATGAAATTCTTTCACCTTCCCTCCAGAAAGTCTTTACTTTTGTGGAGTTTAGATGTGCACCTCTGTTTTCATGGATGAAAGGCAGTTTTGGCCTCTGGATGCTCAGTTCTCTGGGTTTTGTCAGTGTGAAAGAGGAATTGAAGCAAAAGCTTCAGTGCAAACAGCTTCATGCTGCTGGAGCTACAGCTCAGGTTGCCAAGTGCAGTTCTCTCACCATTAAACAGTTTCATGGAAAGGCTGTGAACATGAAGAGCTGTGGAAACCTTATCCTGAGGTTAAGCAAACAAATCTGACACCAGACCTTCTGCCCAGCTCAGGCAGGCAGTGAAGCAGATACATTCACACTGACCCTGAAATGAAATGCTCTGTGCTCCCAAAGAACTGTTGATGAAGAATATTTGATTCATGGCTTACCTCCACACATGTTCCCCAGCCAAAATTTAATTGCATGCATTTATCAACACAATTAAATGTCTGCCTTGATATGGAGTGTCATATCCTGACCTGAGGGCAATGTCAAACTCTCCTGGGATGAGGAGAGGAGAAGCTGATTTCCTGAACAACTGCTGAAATTCCAGTTTGGAGGGAGGGATGCTTTTCGTCCCTGATGTTTTCATTGGTTTAGAAGGAAAAAAGAAAGAAAAGAAACAACAAAACAAAATGACAGAAAGAACAGTCAAGGGTTCTTAGCTCAAAACCTAAGCCAAAGGATTTCCAGTCAGGCAGGGCAATGCCAGGCTCTCCACACAAGCAGGAGAAGCAGTGGGATGCCCACAGGAGGGCACCTGGGCTGGCACAGTGTGGCACAGCTGCTCCCATGCTCCTGTCACCCCAGTCCTGTGTCACACATCCACACAGGGCTCCCAACCCTGCACTCACCCACATTTGGGGCTCAGAGAGCTGTAAACAGCAGGAGATGCTGCAAGAAGCAAACCACAACGAAACCCACCACAGCTGCCAACAGATAAAGCGTGCTTACAGGAAACCCCAGGCAAGCTTCAAAATAACTTAACTAAAGAACTGAGGTGCTTTGATGGTTGATCATCAAAGGCTCTGAGCGCTTGTTTCACATATCAGCTACACACATTAATATTTTCATCATCTAAGACAAGAGGGGTTTTTTAAGATACAGAAGAATGTTCAAATATTCTGTGAACTGCAAAAGAAAAGGGCATATCAGAAAGTTTACATAGAAAAAAAAATCAAAAAATCCAAAACAACAACAAATCAAAACCAAACAAGCCACAAACCTTTTTTTTTGTTTTGTTTTCAAAATAAATAAGAAAATTTGGATTTCATTAACATTTGGTGCCCTTTCTAGAACCAGCCTTCCTTGGTGGGAAGGTGGTTGAGTCTGATCCATCTTAGAGATTCCAGGCACAGGGACCTTTGTAAGCCCTCTGCTGCCTTTAGGTTTGTCATTTAGCAGTCACCACTGCTGGTTTTAGGACTGTCATAAATCAGTTAATTTCTGCCATTTGGCTCTTTCAGCAATGCCCTGTTTAGCTGTTCAGCTGGATACCAAATTCTAATACCCAAGCAGACCCAAGGGGCAGCACTCTGTGAGAACACCAATTTCAGATTATTGCCACAGATGGATAATCAGGGATTACTGACTAAAATCTTCCCTTTGGAAAGTTTTCTATTCAGGGCATTGCTCTCAAAATCACATTCACTACAACAGTTTTGCTTACTCCAGCTTCATACTCAACCCCCACAAATCCTCCTCTCCCTGCCCCATCCTTTGCACTTTTTTTGTGGAGCATCCCCACACACCCACTCAGCAGCACAAACCATTTCATACAACACTGCGGCAGCACAGAGAGGGCAAATAACAAAATGGTGCAAAATCTGGGGAGCACGGACCTCTGGCTAGCATGCATGTGAGTGCCTGTGAGTAATAAAATGCTTTTATAAACCTGAATTGGGTCCTTTGCACAGTGTTGTCCTTCATTCAGTATGTCCCACACTGTGCCAGGGAAGCTTGTCAGAAGTTTTGATGGATTATCAATCAAATTTATTGAAAAGTTCAGATGGATGGAAACTGTTCATAGATCACTGTCCAAAAATTAGACCCAAGACCTGTTCTCTGACATCAGTAGAAGAATTTGTCATTTTAAACTAAGAGCACGACTTCTAGCCTTCTCCAGCTGATGTGTTTATTATTCTGCTCACAATAAACCTCAAATCAATTAACTCACTGGGCTAGAAAATCCTGAACTAATTAATTTTAAAAAGTGGCATCTCTGTTGTACTCGGCTTTGACAAAGGAAACATGAGCTGACTTTGCTCAAAGAGAAAGCAGCATGGAAAAGTTCAGCTGCACTACACAGGTTCAGGAGAACTGGAATTAGATCAGTGACATAGGTTGGAATTACACCATTTCCACAGCAGTTTCAAACTACAAGGACAAAAGAATTCTTCCTATATCTCCTAATTCACACCAATATTTATTTGACTTACTGTGGCAAAGGCGAAAAAATCCTCAACCTGGCACCACACAGAGAGCTTTATACTTTTTACTCTGCTTTTCCACTTCCTTCTCCCAGTTCCAACCAACCTGCTCCTAAATTTGCTGTACAGATCAAATGGGCTAATGCCAACTGCACTGTCGGATGATCGCTACACAGCCTGAAGGTGCTCCAGCCCCCGAGTGAATCCAAATCCATGATCCAGGTTCTCTTTGCCCAGTTCATGACTCTGCCAGTGACTGCTGGAAGTGAGGAGTGGCCAAAGCAGCTGTTGGAAGCTCCTGTGATGGTTTATAGCAGCTCAGCTGGGACACTGCCCATTTTATTTCCCATACAAATGGGGATGTTGCCTTCAGCTGGCTTTGTGGTCAATGGGAAAATGTACATGTGGAAGCAGGAAACAAATCTAGAAAACCTTACAAGTAGCAGAGTCTGTGTGAAGTCTATAAAACTTCCTCAGTCAGATCACTGGTTATCAGCAGAGCTCTCCTTCAAGATGTTTCACAGCCCCAAAGGCTGAAAAAGCAAAGGCTCATATCCACAAAGCCCATAAACTGAGACATGATAGTGATCAGCTCCTTGCCCTATTGACTCTCATAATGCACAGCAACTCACCATCATTTTTATGGGGCTTATTTTATTTTTAAAATCACACCAAGCTCAGTCATAACTCACAGTGACTCAAAAGGGCTACACAAGAGCTGGCCTGAGCCTGAGATTTAACTGTATTTTACCACTCTACAACACATACTGTATTCCAATCCATGCATTTTTCTGCCTTGTGATCAGATTCTTTCATTACAGATTTTCCAGATCAGAAAACTGATTGAGTCAACATTTATCATGTTTGTTCAGCCCATTTTTGAGGCATTTTCCAAGCACTTTATCTAAGAAGCTGATAACCCATGATATCTGTAAAACTTGGATCTGACACCTTAAGTCATTATTACTCCTCCAGACTCCAAATACATAAAAAATCTTGGATGCACAATGCATTTTCAGTGGAATTAGGACAAGCATTCACTTAGAATCAGGAAAAGCAATGTACTTTTAAATGTGTGAACAAACCTACTTAAATAAACAGGGTTTCTCCAGCACTTAAAAACAAATACTTGCTTAAGGACCAAATTCTGAAATGATTGATCAAAATGGAAAATGGACTCATAAATATAATTGAAGGTCGGCTCCTACATATATTCTGAGATTTGTAAAACACAGATAGCTAAATATAAACATCCTATGACCACAAACATTTCCCCCACAATTTATTTCCAAATAATTTCCTGTGATTAGACAGCTTAAGAGAGCAAAGCACTCTCTTTAGATTTACTATTGCCTGCTTACATTGCTGCCTGTGTGGAAAAATCACCTGCACATCAGCAATGTCCTTCAGACAACTTTTATCAGAAGACACAAAGAGGAGCAGCAGTTCATCAGCCTTTGGAGATGCTCAAATTGCAGTTTCTATTTCCCCTTATGCCAGCAGCAGTCTCTAAGACAGCAAATATAAAACTAAGGTCTTGTCCATACAGCACAAGAAACAATACTTTGGTTATTATTAAAAAGTTTGATTATTTGCAGTATGGGTCACAGCTGAAACCCCAGCAAAGAGATAAAAAATGGGAATGAATGCGGACACAGGAAGTTAAGGATTGAATATTTTTCTTTTTTTAATGACTGCATATAAATCATTAGAAATTTGAAAACAATTTGAAAAATCCTTCTTGCCTGGACAGAAAGGGGGGGAATATAGAAGCATACTGGATATATTCCCCCTATGAAGACAAGACTGACCATGAGAAAATGAGGTGAAAAGGGAAGGACATGGAAAGATACCTCCAAATAAACTAAGAACAATCTCCATAGGCACGTTTCAGCCAGACAAATCATCTGCTGCTGAGAGCAGACATCAGTAACTGGCAGCAGGAATGGTGCTGAACGTGGCTGCTCTTTGGCCATGTGTGCAGCACCAGCCTTGCTGCAGCAGTGCTGACACATTTTGTCTGCAAAAAGTCATTTTTCTGGCGCAGATGAGACCAAAATGAACAGTGCTGGTCCCCTTGTCTGCCTCTGAGGGCAAAGCAAGCTTGAAAATGGATGATCAGATGTCCTTGTACACCAGTACTGGAAAATAAAGCCAGACAACCAGCTTTTCTCCTTTTCCAGGGTTTATGGGCTGACTGTGGAAGAGTCTACATCACCCTTAAGGTGGACCTGGACCAAGCAGCCCTGTCCTTGTCCTCCTTGTCCTGCAGAGTGGTTACAGCCACAAATCAAAGCTGCCTCATGCTCTTTCTCTCCGCATCCCACCTGCCTGCCCATTCAGAAGTTTGGGGCACTGTGAAAACAGGAGAACTGGAAATGGCCTCAATGTTCAGGGTCCTGGTGCAGGTTGGAATTGATGGATCTCTGCAGTTGTGGTCCAAAGGCTGGGAGGCTCCTAGACCATGGGAGGAATGCATTGATTTAGAAAAAAAAAAAAAAAAAATTCCAAATGCAGATTGCAGCAGCTGGCATGAGGAAGGACACATCATTGCATGGTGCCATTCTGCAGGAAAATATTCCTGAAGAGTAATGGTGGGAAATAGCTTGAGGAAAGGGAAGGTGAAATGTCTGTGCCCAGCAGCCAACCCTCCACAACAGCCTGTCCTGGGCTAAGCTCACTTCTCTGCAAGCTGCCACCTAAATACCACAAATGTGTCACAGACATCTCTCATGAAAAATCCTTTCCTTAGGATTTTTCCTCCTGAGAAGCTGAGAGGCCTCAGGAACAAAATGTAAACAGTGATTATCTGCTGCTGTGGAATGCAACAGGTGGATCTGTGATTGGTCTCATGTGGTTGTTTCTAATTAATGGCCAATCACAGTCAGCTGGCTCGGACAGAGAGTCCAAGCCATCAGCTTTTGTTTTTCATTCTTTCTTATTCTATTCTTAGCTAGCTTTTTGAAGAAATTCTTTCTTCTATTCTTTTAGTATAGTTTCCACAGAATCATAGAAATTCTAGGTTGGAAGAGACCTTTAAGATCATCGAGTCCAACCCATGTTCTAACACCTCAACTAGATCATGGCGCCAAGTGCCACATCCAGTCTTTTTTTAAACTCTTCAAGGGATGGTGACTCTACCACCTTCCTGGGTAGATGATTCCAGTATTTGACCACTCTTTCTGTAAAACACTTCCTCCTTAATTCTAGCCTGTATCTCCCTTGGCGCAGCTTGAGACTGTGTCCTCTTGTTCTGTCTGTTGTTGCCCAGAGAAAGAGACCGACCCCCAGCTCACCACAGCCACCCTTCAGGGAGTTGAAGAGAGTGATAAGGTCACCCCTGAGTGTCCTTTTCTCCAGGCTGAACAACCCCAGCTCCCTCAGTCGTTCTTCATATGGCTTGTGTTCCAAGCCCCTCACCAGCCTCGTTACTCTCCTTTGGACACGCTCAAGCATCTCAACGTCCCTCCCAAACTGAGGGGCCCACAACTGGCCGCAATACTCCAGGTGAGGCCTCACCAGTGCTGAGTACAGGGGCAGAATGACCTCCCTGCTCCTGCTGGCCAGACCGTTCCTGATACTGGCCAGGCTGCCATTGGCCTTCTTGGCCACCTGGGCACACTGCTGGCTCATGTTCAGCCGGCTGTCAACCAGCACCCCCAGGTCCCTTTCCACCTGAGCACTGTCCAGCCACACCGTTCCTAGCTTGTATCGTTGCAGGGGGTTATTGTGGGGCCAAAGTGCAGGACTCAGCACTTGGACTTATTGAACTTCATCCCATTAGATTCTGCCCATCCATCCAACCGTTCCAAGGCCCTCTGCAAAGCCCTCTGTCCCTCTAACAGATCAACACACGTTCCCAGCTTAGTGTCATCTGCAAATTTGCTAATAAAGGACTCTAAGCCCTCATCCATGTCATCAATAAAAATATTAAACAGAACTGGCCCCAGCACAGATCCCTGAGGGACACCACTGATGACTGGTCGCCAGCTGGATGCAGCACCATTCACCACCACTCTCTGGGCCCAGCCATGCAGCCAGTTCTGAATGTAATTTTAATTTAATTTTAATGTAATAGATCATAAAATAATAAATCAAGCCTTCTGAAACAAGGAGTCAAATCCTTGTCTCTTCCCTCCACCTGAGACCCCTGTGAACACAGTCACAAACATGGAGTAAAATCTTGGGAGGGAATGAACTTCAGTCCAATGCTTGAAGAAAAAATTTAGCAGAGATCAACTTCAGTACTAAGGCCTTTGAGGCATCAGAGCACACTCTGGCTGTGTGGCAGGGTTTCCCCAAATCCTTCCCCGGGTTACTGCAAATGAGAGCTACTTGCACCATCTATGGGTAAAAACTAGTACAGCCATGGGCTTTTCTCACAGAGGGCATCCTCTAACCACTAGGTGTTCTACAAGAAAATAAATTATTAGAATGAATAAGGTAAATGACAACCATTCTGTCTTGCTTCTCATAGTCTTTTGAGCAAAATACCATCTGGACCATTATTATGGGAGCACCAGGAGTCCTCCTTATGGATTGCTTCAGGCACCACTGTTAATTGTATTGAATAGGAGAAAAAAGTATTAAGAGGAAGCAGAACACTAAAACTTTATATTGAAAAACATTTCCTTTCTCAAGTGCAGTGAAAATTCACAGTGATCCAAATCTGACCACCAGCATAAAGATGTTTCAAAGCTGTGTAATTTTCAATTTCAAGTTCCATAAGGAATTTTTAATTCTGAGCTAAATTTATCTTTTGATCCCATGCACCTCAACCCAAAGCTTTAGGTCACTGGAAACCTTTTAATTCATGTCCTTTACTGGTAAAACTGACAGCATCATTAATGTGTGATGAGCATTGCTGTTTGTTACTTGAGCCAATTGTTTCAGAAGGGGAAGCAGCACTGGAAAAAGCTCTGATGTCCTTCAAATGAGGCACTCAGACCCATCAAAAAAGGTACATTTTAATGAACTAAATTTCATACAACCATCTACTTCTAAGAAAATATTCAGGGTACTTGATTTTAGCCTATCTGCAGGAGTAGCTCCCTGATTTCCACTCAGTGAAATAAAGCGGTTCTCATTTATTTGTTCATGTTTTGGCTGTGCAGGGAGAGCTCATGCAAGAAAAGTGACATCTGCATTGTGCTTCTTCCCAGGTCATGCTCCTGTGTTTACTTTGGATCACCTCAGTTTGCTTTACTGAGATGTGTCACTGCTTTCTCTTGGCATTGCACCTCACAAAAGTGACACACATGGGAAGTGTCTGCCCACTGCAGCCAGGACTGAGCCATGTCCTGGAGCAGCAGGTCCCAACTTGTGCCCCACGAGAGCAGTTCCTGCAGTTTTGAGCTAAAACAAACTGGGAAGCAGTCCCACAATGACAATTTTAAAATCAGTTTTCACAGCCCCTCAAACTTCAACTTGCACTCTTCACTCACCCTTTGCTCCTGTTGTTGCTGAAGAAAATCTGTGAAATCAGTGTCAGCTCTGTAGAAGCTCCCTGCAAGTTGCAGGTCACACTAATGCACTCACACCAATTAAAATGTAATTATTTTAATGTTCCATGGCTGCTCATGTGCCCACACTGCTGCTGGTGGTACTGAGCTGTACATCCTCAATTGTGCAGGATATTTTCCCATTTTTAAATGTTATTCCAGAGGTGCTACCACTACTGCTGAGGGGCTCAGCCTGGTCCAGCAGTGGGTCCTTCTCAGAGCCATCTGGCACTGGCTCTGTTGGACGTGGGAGAAGCTTCCAGAAGACACTCCTGTAGTTCCAAAATCCTGGCCACACAAATCCAGTGCAGTTACCAACATTATTTTCATACAGAATCCAAACCACAGCACTGTACCAGCCACTAGAAGGAAAATGAACTCTATCCCAGCCAAAATCAGGGTGGTATCCATCTCTTATTCTCTGCTTTGATGTCACACCCAGCTCCGACATTTTCCACTGCATCCCAATAAATCCCAACCACCTTTCCTGTCCTTTGATGTGCACACACAGTGCTGGATTGTTGCAGGCTGAAGCCAGCTCTGGGTCCAGCTGCTGGGGCCAATCTCCACTTGCAGAAATCACCTGGCTCTGGGAGATGCAAGGTGAGCAGCACTGAGGGAATGCATTTACCAAGCATCACAGTGCAGGGAACAGCTCTAGACAGTCCTCTACACCCCTCAAAGCTTAATTCACCCCCAATCCATCTTCAGTGTCCCCCCATAGCCTCATACTCATATTCACCTCAAAGCCAGGCTAAATTCACCCCCAATCCATATTCAGTTTTCTTCTGTTAGTCTAACAGTGCTGGTGCAAAGAAATTCTCAAACAAAAAAAGAAATTAAAAATTAAAATAATTTGATGATTACAATTTCAGAGCACTTGTACACAAACTCAGCACACAAAGAGCTGTCTTGGATTTTTCTGCAGTGAACTTCTCAAAGTGAAGGGGCTGCACCAGTGGCCATGAACACAGCTCACCCAAAAATATCACTGCAGAGCCTCTGCAGGGGCCTGAGGTGGATTTTTTGCAGAGGTGGGAGGCTCAATGTGAAGCCCCAAGCAGCAGTTTGCTGCTGTTATTTATGAACTACCTGAAGTGGCTGCCAGCCAAGTACATGTTGTGGGAAGGTATTTTTTCTTTCAAGGCAAATCTTTTGTCAGATCAGAGCTGTGAGGTTATGACCAGATGGGGTAACCAAAGGGAAGAGGCACAAAGATGAGTTATTGGATAGTGCTGAAACCTATGATAAAACACTGAAGATGAGCAAAATCTTTAAACTCCCAGCCTGAAGTGGAAAATATTTTAAGTTTCACATCTACAAATCACTTTCTGTTTTACCACTGTCCTACCCTAGCCCTTCCTAAACTGTGTATATTCAAAAAGGCAAAATAACTTAGCTGGGAAAAGAGCAACTACATGGGAAAGCAAGTGCTGCAAATACCACACATAGTCTTTAAAATGAAAACAAGCTAGGAAGAAGCTGCTTCCAAGAAAAACAAGGAATATGCAGAGTAACAGGTTAGTCTATGTTTTGAACAATGTGTGGGAGGAGGAAGTGGAGGGAAGATGGGCTATGTTATTTAAAACAAGGACTGCACCTACTTTCCCCCACACACTGATGATGACAGGAAAGGAGTGCAGCACAGACTCCTTTCAAATAAAGTGGGGGACAAAACAAACCCCAGGTCCCTGTGAACTTTTATCTGCCTTTTTTTTTTTAATTGCTGATTGCCTGGATAAAACACAGATTTGCAGTAAACCCAAAGGGAAGACTCCAGTACAGAGTTTCCCAGAAGAGCCACAGCTGGGAGGGACATCTGCAGATCTCTGCTCTGATCCCTGCTCAAAGCAACTTTAAACTGGGCTGCTCAGAGCCTAGTCCAGTCAATTTATTAAAATCTGTCAGGGCAGCAATTCCAGAGCCCCTCTGGAGCCTTGCTGCCACACCAGCCCCTCCAAGAACATTTTCCCTACATGTTCCTGGCACTTCCCTCCTCACTCCTACACTTTCTCTGGGCACCCCTGAAGGGGCTGGCACTGTTTTGTCCTAACCCCATTAGGAAACTGAAGACAGCACAAAATTCTTCCCCTCCTTTTCCTTCCTCCCCCTCCACCACTGTGGGGCTGCAGCCCCAGTGCCAAGGCCTTTGCTGGACCAGTATGTCCCCACCCTGTACTGGGGAGCCACAGCTGGACCCAGCACTGCTGACGTGTCTCACTGGTGCCAAGCAGAGGGGGAGGATGACCTCCCTTGACCTGTTGGTGATCCTCAGAGTGCAATCTGTTAATTTTCATTTTAGTGCAATTAATCCAGAACCAGCAGGGATGTAAAGGCAGCAAACACAGCTGATCTCAATGCACTCACAGTCTGAGAACTGATAAAACAACTTGAGCCTCATTCACTTTGAACACAGGCATCCCAAACTGTTTGAGAAAATGGGATTTTAATCACATAGGTTGTGACAATTTTGAGCAGTGGAGCATTTAAGCACCTTTAGAAATGTGGAGTCACGTGCTGGTTCAGCTTTTCTCAGAGCCCTTCAGCACAGCACCTCTCCAAAAGGCTGAGGTATCTGGTCTGAGGAGCGCCTGAGAAGTCTTGTATCTCAGGAAATGCTGTTCAAGCCACAGAGACCTTGTTTTGAGTAGCACACAACCAATTAACTTACTCTTCTGTAGCACATGGGGTTACTCTATTTGCAAAGTAGCAGAATGCAGAAGTGTTGCTTGCAAAAATACAATACAGCAGGAATGATAACCTGTACTTTTCCAGAAGTCCTGAAAGGATTTTGCTGTATAAAATCTTATCAAAGTTAATTAAATATAGTAAACTCTAAGTGTGTAATTCATTGCTGCCCCCTATTTAGCACATTCCGGATAAAATCCACTTTGATGAGGCAGTGAAGGGGAGGTGTCTGCATTAGACTCACTGTAAGAGAGCTAAATGCTGTGAAAGGACAATAAATGTCCTGTTTTGCAAAAAGAAGAGAAGAGTTATCAATTTAAACACCAATTAAAATCAGCACACCCTTTCCAAGGGGCTTTTTCTTTTGTCTTAAGAACAAAACAGCACGAGCACCCAGTGCAATTCCTGCAGGGCTCCCAGAGCAGCAGGGTCATGGATATTTTCTGTTGGCTCAAATATAGCATGGCCCCATTCCAAGCCTGCTCCTGAGGCACTGATGTGACCTTATCAAAAGGATTTTGCTGACTCCTGGAAGATTCCTTTATTTAATATTCTGTTGTACCTAGCTAGGACTTAAATAGTGCTGGCTGCGTTGACAAGTTGATTACAAGGTCCCAGGATGGCTTTTTTGCTCTGCAGTCTAAATTGCTGCTATTCATGCAGCAGAGATCCCTTCTCTGCTCACTCCATCAGCAGAACACTGCCAAAATGGAAAGGCCATATTTGAACTTATGTGGACAAGCAAGAAGAGCTTAAATGGATTTTAAATATTGTAAAGTTTTAACAAGAGGGGAGCATAAAAAGCGTACTTGAGCTTCAAGCAGGGATGAACAAATGTCCTTGAATAGATGTTTAGAGCTTTCTCTGAGTCCTTCAGAAACACTGGCTCCTACTTTCAGTCTCCTGATGGTGTTTTAGAGAGAAGCAAGGAGTGGAAAAGATACCATTTCAATTAACCTTCAGCAACACTTCTGCTAAACAAAGAGAAAAATCGTGCATGGCTTTGTATTGCTGTGTTCTTGGGGACAAATCATTGTGGAATAACTTGTTCTGCTTAAAGCCAATGATTTTAAGATGAATTCTCATAAAGAAAAATGAGAAACTCTACTATTTAAAGTCACTGAAAATTATCAATACATTGCAGGAAACACATAGCCCAACACAGGTATATGAATTATCAATTCTGTACCTACATTGTCACAGAAGATTTGTCAACAATTTTTCATTATTTCTTCTGTTTACAGACAGAAAACTCACAGTGGTCTCACAATCCAGCAAGACATTACTCCTCTCTTTCCCCTATAACTCTGCTCCTTTCCCACAGCCACTAAACCCTCATGCAGACCAGGTTTGGTTTGTTACCAGCACAGGGAAACTTTGTTCAGTAAGAAAGTTTAGAAATTGAAGCACATTCTCAATCCTGCTCATTTCTGAGTTCTAGCAGTGTGTTAATAGCACCTAGGTTTCTGGAGAGCTAAAATCTTTGCCCAGTATAAAGCTGTATATAGCAAGTGTTCTGAGCCAAGGAGGTTTGCTATGCCTTTCATATTCCTGCAGAGGAGCTCAAATACCCCCTTAATGGTAATTTGACTGAAACAAATTAAATTTTTCCCATCCAGCAAAGGTTGGATGGAAATAAATTTGTCCTTGCTACAATTGGACAAATAAATACCAATTAAAGAACAAAGCTGAAATTCCCTTTGGGGTCTACAGAACCTGTAACTCCTGAGTGGCATCATCAGTGCCCACTTCCACCACACATCCCATGAATGTTTCCAGCTGTTCTCAAGTCTTAGCACTAGCATTGCTGAAACCACCCAGAAAACTCCCACTAATGGGGACAAAAGATTTCTAAACAAAGCACAGGAGTGTGATTTCCAACCTCAGTCCTGTGGAGGTGCCCATGGCCCTGCAGAAGTCAAACCTAAAGGCCACCACTTCAGAAACCCACAAGACATGGTCAAAGAAAGAGATAAGGAACAATTAGCACATGCCTCATCTGCACTTACTTCACTACCGCAGGTAAAGCATGGGCCAAGCCCAGAGGTACCGTGTATCTTCCTGAAATAACATGAGCAATTTCTTACTTTTTCTTGATCTGGAGAAAAACTTGATGCCCCCAGGAGAGGTAGACGGGTTAGAATTGGGGGAAGACTCTTTGGAGGAGGACCTGAAGATGCCACTGAAGCTCATTCGGCGTGGGGAGCGAGGGGGAGACTCCTGGTAGGGGAAGGGGAACACTGTTTTGGGTGAGCCAGGACTGTGCTTGGATCTCACAGGGGCAGAAACAGGGCTGGAAGGTCGGTTCTGGAGCCCCTTGGAGAAAAGGCCTTTGGAAGGGCTGCCAGCTGAGTAGCTTTCATCCACCTGAGGAGGAGAGAAGAAGGAAGAAAAAAAGAAAAATTTCCATTAATTCAGTGCAGTTCAGGCCTCCAGGATCTCTGATCTCTTCTCAACAGAGCCAACTTCTACTTGTTGGGATGATGGATTAGCCAGAGGTCACCATCCCCAGTGTTGTCATTATAGTGCAAGAGTTCTATTGTCATTACATTGCAAAGATTCCATATTACCAGAGTTTCACACCTCCTTGATGTTTCTTGTAAGCATCTCCTCTAGGCACTGACTCGTCCTCATCCTCACAGCAGCCAACTGACTCCAGTTCCCAACAATCCACTCTTTTATAACACTGTTCTTATTGGCTACAGCTGTGGCCTGTTAGCATCAGGCCTGCTCCTAATCTTTAGTAATTGGTTCAGCTGCAACTCTTTAGGGGATAAGATTACATTCTATACCACCTTCATTTACCCACAGTGTATCCCCCTACACCCCAGCATCTGCCTCCACTGACACCCAGGTGTGTGTGTGTGCCACCTCTCTGGCCTTGTGCTGCCCCTTGCTCCTAAAAACACCCTGAATTTCACAAAACAATTTCAAAGTGTGCATACATTTTATTATCACACATATAATACAGGAATTTGCCTACTGCTTTTATTGTCACAGACATCTTTTATGATAAATCCTTTCTTTAGGATTTTTTCTCCTGAGAAGCTGAGAGGCCTCAGGAACAAAATGTAAACAATGATTATCTGCTGCAGTGGAATGCAACAGGTGCATCTGTGATTGGTCTCATGTGGTTGTTTCTAGTTAATGGCCAATCACAGTCAGCTGGCTCAGACAGAGAGTCCAAGCCACAAACCTTTTTTATCATTCTTTCTTATTCTATTCTTAGCTAGCCTTCTGATGAAATCCTTTCTTCTATTCTTTTAGTATAGTTTTAATGTAATATATATAATAAAATAATAAATCAAGCCTTCTGAAACATGGAGTCAGAGCCTCGTCTCTTTCTTCATCCTAAGACCCCTGTGAACATGGTCACACTTTTATCTGTCACAAACCCCTTTTCAAATCAAAGATGCCTGGCAATGAATTTATTTAAGGCAATGAATGATTGTGGTTAAGGAAACACAGTGCCCCAAAGTCTTCCCCATGAATTTAAGCACCCACCTACAGCTCTTAAATCTCCATCCCATGATGTGACTCAGCACAGCATACAAGTCCCCAGGTGCCTGAGAGGCCTCCATGCTGCTGGCCACAGCCATAACTGTGGGATTGCAAATGCTATCCCAAAAATAGAGGAGCCATTTTAGAGTGATGATGTTCCTGCTAATTACCTGAGCTGGGAAATGACCTTTCTAACAGCTGGATCCCTTTTGGGACCTGTGCTGCCTTTCCAGCAGTGTAAATATCTGTGCACAGCACAGCTCTGCACTGTGCAGGCTCACCCAGTGAGGGGGGGAAAAGAACCCAGAAAAACAAACAACAAAAAAAGGGACTAAGATTAAATTCACCTCCCCATACAATTAACAGAAGCTGACCCAAAACCTCTGTGGGATTTCCACGTGCCTGGGCTATATGGAGAGTTTAATTTCCTTCTGGAAGCACAAAGCAGTTCTGTGGGTATGAGGCTGCTGTTTTAGCTGGGGGCATTTCCCATGAATGAAGGGCTCTGTTCCTGGCAGGAGGCAGCAGTGGGTTCCAGGCCACCAGGGATTGCTTAGGCCAAGGTGGATGTGCCCCCAGTTCCCAGCATGCCTGCTCCCCTCTGCCCAATCACTCAACACAAACCAGGAGGGATGGGACAGGACTGTGAAGATGCCTCCTGATGTCTGTCAGTCCAGTTAGGTAAAGGCATTGCTGCCATGGGAGTCATTTTAGGGAAAAATGGCATCTTTCATTAGGATGACTGAGATGAAAGGAAACCTCATAGGCACATATGCTCTGCTTTGGGCCAGTGAAGGGCTTGTGTGTATGAACCCAACTAAAAATGGTCAGCAACGTTTAAAACCCATGCAAATAACTCTCTTTTCAAAATAATGTTTATTCACAGCTCCAAAACAGAGGTAGAGAAATATGCACAAGCAGCATAATGGCCAAATAGCTGCTCCCTCCATAACCCAGGGTCCCCCTTCTTGCAGACCTTTCTGTGTCCTGCACACACACTTTGGACCAGCTCCTCTTTCCACTTGGGATGGGACAGAGCTGGAGCTGGTCCTGATGTGTGGAACTGCAGAAAGGCCTGCAGAGATTGCAATCTCCCTTTTGGGAAGGTTTCTAACCCCAAGGGCAAGTGGCACCTTGTCTGGGAGATGGATCCAAATAGTGTGGGTCATGAGAGGGGCACAGACTTGTGCCAGCACAGCCCTGGTTAGATGATGAATTCTGCTCTGTGTTCCCCTGCACAGCACAGAGATGTCTGACAAGAGACAGAACAACTTTTTTTATAACTGCATTCCTGTTTTTGACAATCTGGGCAAAAATGTCTCAAACATATACCTGTCCTTTTACAGATGAATTAGGGGAGCAGTTGCCCTCAAGGGGAAGTTTTTGAAAAAGATAAATCAATTCTAACTGAAGCAATAGCAACTACCAAAAACAACAACAGACTCTGGACAGTCTCCACCTGAGAAGAAAAAAGCAGTGTTTCATGCTTAATGCAGTTGCCTGAGGCTGAGGTTTGCCTCCTAGCTCTGTCATGGATTCTATGTGCAATCTTGAAGACTCATTCTAAATTATAAATCTATTCTGCCATGAGGACTGTATCTCCTTTATTCCCACTCTAAGTCTTCCAGTACTCAGACTGTCTCCCAGAGAGTATTTATCAAGAACAATAGGGCACAGTCCCTCAACTGAGACCAGGAATAATAACCACGCTATAGGAAATTAATAAACAAATTGCACGTTTGTCATGGGTAAAACAGTCCCAAAGTGACAGCTTTCTCATAAAAGCTCATTACCTTTACTAAAATATCATCTGTAAATCATCTGAGACTACTTATGCCTTGTTCTCTTCACAACTACACAGTTCAGAAGCAACCAAGTAGCACAATGGCACCTCCTTCTGCATTGCAATTTAAATAGGTCTGCTGCCAAATCTACTGCCTGAAAGTCGAGAGTAAGAACATTTTCTAGCTTATTTTAGTCATGATACAAATCTGCCACTGCTGCTGTAGTTTAGATATGTTTTCAGGATGGCAAGCTCATTATATTTTTACCTGAAGTGACAAGCCATGACATTTGTAAAGCCAAGGACCTCATTCTGGCACTACCCTTAATGCTTCCTGTTAACTTTTTTTTTGCATGCTTGTTTGGTTAAACTGACACACTGATAGGAAACACTTCAAAACAACTGCTGTGTCCTTACACACTAAAGCAATTGTAGAGATGCAGAATGTCAAACAGCAATTTGTAAAAAAGGTCAGTATTGCCTTGTACGTGCAAGCCAGACACAAAAACAAATTGTTCTCAAATTCTGAGCAGAAGCAGCAGGGTGTTTTTATTTACTGCAATCACAACCAGTTGCTTTCTCTCCATCGTGCCAGGCAGATGAATTAATTAATTGTCAGAGCACCAGGGGCACACTGCTAAATACACATGTGCATGCTACCAAATTAAAGGAAATTACTGCATTGAATTCCTCCCCAGCCTGTTAATTACACACAGGTTACACCCACAATCACGGTGGGCAAACACTTGTGATTTTGCTTGGGGAATTACAACAGGATTGCTTGCTTAGAATATCATTTGTGGCTAATGGATTGCAAGTTTTAAAAGATTATTAGGTACTTCTGCAAGTAAAATCAGCAGCAACAGTTATCACAGCATATCCAAAAGTCATAAGGCAATGCTCATTTTCATGCTTCAGCTGGGAATGCAGAATAATCTTTGGTGTGGAATAAACCTCATCAGCCCATGCAGACTTGGTGTGACAACTCTAGCAGCGATGCTAGAGGCAGGTTACACAGCTAGATCATTCACCAGCCTGTTTTGAATGTTTTTGGACCCATTCCCTAAAGCTATGATAGCCAGGTGGGCTGAAAACTCCCACATGTGCTTTGGAAAGATAACTATTCCCCCAGCTGAGCTTTAGCAGCAAAATAAAAGTATTACACCCTAGTTTCTCACATTAGTAAACACTGTGAATCACTTTGTGCTGGTCCAGGAGAAGCTGTAAAGAGAGAATGGGCAGAAATATGGAACACACCTAAACAGTAAAAATGCACACAGGGCTATGGTTTATGTTATCTCAAACAGAAAATTTGCCTCTTGGAGATAAGGAATCCAAACACACAATGCAAGTACAATACTAATCAATGCACAAATAACATCTAATAAAAAATTGAAAAATTCTTTTAAGTACTAAGGCTGTTCAGCTATTAAAAAAACTCAACAAAAGCAAACAAACAAAAACCAAAGCCTTCCCCCAAAAACTCAACAAAACAAAACCCCAAAAAAACCAAAAAGACAAAACAAAAACCAACCAACCAACGACAAAACATTTCTTGTGTGGGTTTTGTGCAAAGCCTAAATGGGACCTTTGAGCTCTCTGCCCAACACTGGACTCCTTAAATCTTAGAACTGGTTATGCTGGAGAGAAATGTCAGCCCCTGACCTTATGCCTGCAGAGGAGCTGGAGCAGGGCTAAATTAGCAGCTTGGTGCCAGTGCCAGTGTAACCCTACCCTAGAGCAATGTGCTCCCCAAGGGAGGTGAAGCAACACAGCAGAGCCCTGTTCTACCTCAGATGTGCTGGTTCTAGGGACCAACTGCACTTGTTCAAGGCTAAACTGGTTATCTCACACAGCACTGAGAAAAAAAACATCTCCTGAAATGCTCTAAGTTGTTATCAGTTTTCATGCTTTGCAGCACAAAATGATCCCCAGCTGGGGACCAGGGAGAGATTTTGCCCAGTTTTACACACTAAGTGATCACAGGCATGAAAATACATCTAGAACTAGCCACTGTTGAAAACAAAGCAACAAAATGAGACCTGTCTTACAGTGTTTGGCATCTAGCAGACTTAGCATTCCATTTCTTGAGAATTTTAAGAACCATAAAGTCAAGCAGCTCTGGAAGATTTCACTACAAGGAATAAGACTATGAAAAGTGCCCCTGTTATTTCATCTGGATGATGGAATATTTCTCTCTTCCTAATCTCTTCTTCCTTTCTCCTAGCCTAGAGTTTGGCTCTGCAACAGGATTGTGTCCAAACCCTTTATCTTCAGACCAAGAGAACATTCCCTGACCTGCTTTACTTATTGCTCTGGTTAACACACATCAAGTGAACAACTTTGTATCTTGTGCTGTTAAGAAATATCCACCCTGAAGGTCATCCAGATCTTCCTGTATAAGATCCCTCCCTATGATTAAAAAAATGAACAATTTCCTTTGCATCTGCAACAAATTCGGTGGCTCAGCTTCTATTTTTTTGCTTCAGTTTTACTGGCAAAGTCCCAGGATTGACATTGGGGAAACCCCAGCAGTTCTGTCCCTTCATCCAGCACTCATCCTTTCAATACCAATCTTTTCCTTCACCTATTTTCTTACCTGGCTTGCAATTCTTCATCTCATTTCACAAGAAATATTGAAGCGCACTACACTTACTACCATATGATAATCCCCAGTGCAATGGGCTAAGATAGCAAACGATTCATATTTCACCACAAACTGGTCTCTTGTCATCCTCACACCACCCACCTCAGCCCTGCCACAGGCAAAATCTTTCCCAACACCGTTATTTTTGTTCCTTTGCTTTATATTGGAAATCTGATCATTCCCTTTTTTTGCCTGATAAAGTCCTCTCTAAGAAGAAATTTTTGGTCTCAACACAAAATTTAAGGAGCACTGAACTTCAGGGGAGAGAAGTGTCCTGCCAGAGCTGCATGCCCAGAAAAATCAGAGAGCTCTGCTGAGAACACCCTGACCAGGCAGAGGCTGTGTTGTGTTGTCATTATATTGCAAGAGTTCTATTATATTACATTGCAAGGGTTCCATATTGCCAGAGTTTTGTATCTCCTTGATGTTTCTTGTAGGCAGCTCCACCAGGCACTGACTCTTCCTTGTCCTCACAACAACCAACTGACTCCAGTTCCCTTCAACCAACCAATCCACTCTTTTATAACACTGTTCTTATTGGATACAGCTGTGACCTGTCAACATCAGGTCTGCTCCTAATACTTAATAATTGGCTCAGATGCAACTCTTTAGGGAGTAAGATTACATTCTATACCACCTTCATTCACTTAAGTTCTATCCCCCTACAGTGTTGGAAATCCAGGCACTGCCTGTGCCCAGCACCTCTTCACAGCCATCCCCTCTGCTCTCCTTGACTGAGCACAAAGCCTTCCCCAGAGGATGCTCTCTCTGAAAAACCTCTGGTTCAGTTTGGGGTGAATTTAGTTTCATTTCTCAAAACAAGCTGAAAAAAATATTCTGTCTAATACAAATGGGCTCAATCTAAACAGCCTTTCAAAATGCTTTTGAATTTAAGTGAAAATTATAAAATGCTCCTGAGCTCTGTTCTGTTTTTCTTCAACGCTGAACAGTGAGGAAATTTATGGAGCACTATGGAGTTCTGTTTGATTTTACAACAGTGAGTTGACCTTTATTATGCCTCTTCACTTAAAAATTTTTTGAAAGGCAAAGAACAGAAAAGGAATTACCTCCCACCATCCTTGACAGGGACAGTAAACACAATTAGAGACAATACAGCAGATAGATGTCTGCACTTGTTTCCTGCCCTTCCACTGAATCCCAACAAAAAAAGCCTTTGATAAAGTTAATTGGATGATTCTCTCATTCTGCTGGAATAAAAGAGCTCACAGAGACACAAGAGCTGACTTCATTAGACTGAAAGGTAATGAAGGACTTGCTCTCCCAGTGTCACATTCAGCACCACTGGTCCCCTTCCTTCTGCATGAGCTGTACCAATTGAGATGGCACCGTGTTTTACAGGGTCACAGATGTCACTTCCCAAAACTAAAGCACAGTGACACTTTCCCAGATTAAAATACAATGGGATGGGGCTGGCTGCTCTGCAGGCTCTGAGAGCTCTGCCCTGCTGCACACATGGCCAGGGGAAGGTTTCCAGCACTGAGCAGGGCTGCTCAAAGACAGAAAGCAGGCATTAGGAAAGGGAAGAGCAGGGCTGGTCCCTGTCCAATTCCTAATCTCTAAGTACATTTATGTCAAAGCAGAGGATGGGGAGGAGCTGTGCACATCACAGTGCAGTGGTTGTTGCACGTGCCCTTGCCCTGAAGTTCCCTGCATTCCCTGCAGGTGCCCTATGCCAACGCTGTGGCACTATCCAGGACTTTCTCCCCATCTTCACTGCTCATAAAAATGGACAATTAAAAGTAAATCCAAAGGAGATTTGTTTGCCAGTGAATGAGGAAGGAGGGGTTGAATTTTTTTTCTTCCTCTCTGTTATCCAGGAGTTGCTCGTGCCATTCCCATGAGTCACTGAACAAAACAAAAAGAATTCTGGGACCATAGCAGGACAAAACACTCCTTGGAATCCTTCAATGTTGGAGTCACTCCTGCAATAGTCTGATTCTAGTTCACCAACATTTCCCTGCATTGCTGATAGCAGAACAGTGAGTTAGTGCCGCACCGTCAAAACAAACCTCTACTTTTACTCTATTCCTTCATTTGCACATTGTACATTTGTTCACTGAACCCAAACTAATCCTTTAACCACTGAGTCACATCCAGAATCCACAAACAGCTGATTACCTACAGCTATTCTCAAAATCTAACTCAGGCTTTGTGAAAGACTTCCCAAAAAGTCTGCATTAGATGCTCCTAGATGTAACTGATCACAAGTTGGCCAAATGGAGGTGGGCTGTTTGTTTGCAAAATGTGTTTTAAGTGACTCATGTCATTCTGCATTAAAGTCTCTTGCTCAGAATTTACCCCGCTCTCCCCTCTCATTTTTCTGTGAACCACAAATTGTACCAGTAATGAGTCTGTCTATCCTTCAAAACACTGATAAGGTATGATATAGTACAGCAGCAGAATGTTTTGTCTGCCTAGAAACAAAACTTTCCACTGGTGAGTCTCCATTTATTTTAGCAGCCAGGTTTTTATTCATTTACCAGGCTCCATGTTTATTCAGTCTCATTCCAGTTTCTTAAATAAAAATGACTTGTGCTACTTTTTTATATACATGACACCAACGCTATGACATTTCTCAGACCAATTTATAGCTCATTTAAACCCCCACATTTGTTCAATAAGAGCCATTTACAATTAATTTCAATCCAAATGAGTCTATTATAACAGCATCATTAACTAGCCAACATTAGCTATTTCACTGTTTTGCTCAGGACTAATGTTTGACAAACCTGTACATTATCCTAATTGCAAACATCATAAATATTAACACAGTAATTGCCTTTTTTGCAGTCTTTTGAAACTTCATCTCTGCTCCATGATTTATTCACAATCAACACTTGGCAGAGAAAGCTCTGCCACTTCATTCAAGAGTGTTTCATCAGGGTTGTTTGGATTTAATTTTAAAATATCTTACTTTAACAGCTTGTGCTTTAAAGATACTTAAGCTATTAATAGGATAGAGCCACCTTTGTAATCTAAGATAAACATCTCCCCAGCTTTGTCCTCACACAGATAAACGAATTTTAATGCACACTTATTTTCAAAGCTTTTGTCTATATTTTTGTGACAATTCCATTATTGCCATAAAGAAATGGATCAATATTATTCTTCAAACATCTTTTCTCCCACCTCCTCCCTCCTCCATCTATAATTTGCTAGCTGAGTCCTCATACAAAAGTTTCCTGTGTCATTTTTTTTCTTTTTGATCATTCACAACCCTGGGCTTTAAGCTAAAAGTAATGGCTGTCAGTTTCCTGCAATCTCCACACCTTAACCTCCATTTGAGATGAAAGATCTATAAACATTCAAGGTGTGAAGACCTCTAAAATTGAAAGAGCCATTTGGGTGCAGAGGGGCACTCATCCCTGACTGCTGCCCTGCCACACTGTACCAGAACTATTTTCTGAATGATTCCCCAATCACTCATCATTTTCCAGGTCTCTAAACTTCCCCTCTTCCACTGTCTTTTCCCAGGCTGAGGAAATGCAGTAACTCTGATTGCTTTTCAGCTCCCAGTTGTCCTTGTCCATATTTCTGTCTTTAATGATCCTCTGTGCAGGAAGGATTTAAGCCATTTCTGGAGAGCCCCAGAAATGGGGCATGGCAATACCAGTTGCTTTAGACAAAGCCATCCACACAAATGTTAAGGAATTTTTCTGGCAATAAGAAGGACAAAAATATCTGTCCCAGGCACCTTTCTCCACCACACCAGGCCAAACATTTCTCCTTCCTTCACAGTATTATATTCTCCATCTTCAAAACAAGAGAGTGAAAACTAGCCCTATCCTCTTCCTGCCATTAGTCATAAAGGAAAGAAGAATACATCATTTATAATAGTAGACATATTAATGAGAAGTGATTAAGGCTGAACTTCAGGAAATGTGTGTCACTTTACCACTGCTGCCAAAAAATTTTCTATGTGAAGCTGAACAAATAATTCTAGACTTGAATTTCCTAGCTGTGTAATGAAGATTGTTGTCACAGGATAATGATTGAGAGACACTTGCATGGTAAACTGCTGAGAGTTTCTGTGAAAAACGTTAATTCAGTTTCTAAAAGCCCTTCAAAAAGAACAGAGAATTAAATTAATGGCAGATTGGAAAAATGGGTTGTGAACTACTCTTGATCTATAGCCCAGGTGACAGAAAAGTTAAGTGCAGGAAGAGAGACATCTCTGATGAATTGCCTGTCTCCAGCATGATGAGTGAATGGAAAAAGCCAAACTACCGATGAAATACTGACTTTTAATAGACAAAAGTGACACACCATGCAGTGGTTTCAAACTTGAACTAAGAAAAACCTTCCTCCTTGAAGAGTAACTTGGGGACATTTTTTATGTATCAGCAGTAGGGACTGGCAATGTTTTAGTTAGAATTAAATAAATTAGCAGTGTAATGTCGCAGACATCTTTTTTATTAAAAATCCTTTCCTTAGGATTTATCCTCCTGAGAAGCTGAGAGGCCTCAGGAACAAAATGTAAACACTGATTATCTGCTGCTGTGGAATGCAACAGGTGCATCTGTGATTGGTCTCATGTGGTTGTTTCTAATTAATGGCCAATCACAGCCCAGCTGGTTCAGGCTCTCTGTCCAAGCCACAAACCTTTGTATTCATTCCTTTCTATTCTTAGCTTAGCTAGCCCTCTGATGAAACCTTTCCTTCTATTATTTTAGTATCGTTTTAATGTATCATAATCGTTTTAATATATCATAAAATAATAAATCAGCCTTCTGAAACATGGAGTCAGATCCTTGTCTCTTCCCTCATCCAGGAACCCCTGTGAACACCATCAGAGTGTGATGCTACTCCTCATTCACTACCAGCAAAAATCCCATCCTTCTCATTGAGGAAAATGACATATTGGATGCCAATCCATTGTGTAGCAATGGACTTTAAAATTTTATCTCTCTTTCTTTATCAGAAGTGGGGCACTGCCAGCTCCCTTCTTACCATTTTGTTGCATGTGTTGAACAGAGCTCAAGTATAATAGTAAAAAACACTAGGTCTTACACACTCAGTCAAAAAGGTCAGTTAGAAAAAGAACTTCAGAGATTAAGCCCCAGCTCTGTGGTTATTGAAGTCAGTTGCACTTCCATAAGCAGAACTTGCCCCAGCATTTAGCAATGCTACAAAAAAAGAGGCAACTATTGAAATGTCCTTCCAGTTCTCCCAAGACAGGAACTCACCAAAGGCCAGGTGGTGATCTAAGGCTGGGCTCAATAATCTCAGAGGTCTTTCCCAACCGCAATTTGTGCTTTTGTAAAAAAATAGTCCTGAGACCAGTTGGAAGAAAATGACAGGATTTAGGAACAGTAGAGTGGAAGTCATTAAATGATTTCATGCAATTCTGCACACCAGGCCAATGAGCCTTGGCACATTATTTCCTCATGACTGAGATTCATGCATCTTTCTCACCTTTCTTTGTGGAAAGAAGGTAATAAATGGAAAAATCAAGTTTTAGCCATAAACCTCTGCCTTCTTCCAGCATGACTATCCCTTCCAAAAACATCACATTGTTCCCTTTATTCAAACCCTCCAAACAGGCACCTTTTGGTAGCACTGTATATTTTAGCTTCCCTGGCATCTACAAGGGTCCCCCAGCATCAGCATCCCCTACCTCAGTCTAAAAGGTCCAACACAGAAAAGAACAAGGAAAGGGTTATAAACTTATTCAATTGCTGATGAATTGCAGAAATTCTTAAAACATCTGTCCTTAGCTGTGAATTGCAAAGGAATGGAAACTCATGCTGTCAACAGAGCTAAGTTATTATTGTGCTAGATGCAGATCAGCCTCACTAAGGAGTGTTTATTATGTTGTCTGCCCTACAGACTCTGCCACATGGCTTGTAGCAGGTTTAATGGTCATGGAGGTCCACAGCCTTGTAAATACTGTGACCAGTGAAACTAGTCTGAGGAGTAGCTGAAGATCAGCTTTTGGGGGTGCCTGTGGATTGGAGGAGAATGCCTCTTTGCCAAGCCCAGAACGTGGCTGGTAGGAGGCTTCCATTTAGCAGACCAGCTTGTACTTCAGTGCCTTGTGAAAATGAGGAGGCCAGGACCTGAAGATGACAGATTCCACCATTTTTATTGCTCTTAAGATTGCACAGGCACATCCCCAATGTCATCCATTGAATGTGCTGCCCTGATCCTTTTTAAAGCAGGCCAGCTCTGTGACTACACTGGCTTAATTTAACAGCATCAGAAAAACAAATCAATGCCTCCAGAAGGATAACCTTGAGTTAATCCCACACTGAGGAGGAAATTTTCTATTCTGTTCATAGGAAGGCTCTACCACTATGGCTACAGCAAATGAAGGCAATTCATTTTTCCAGTGCCAAGGACAGAGAGGTCAAGGACAGTGAATAATTAAAACCCCCATAGAGAGAGAGCAGCCAGCAGGAGGCAATTCCAGGAAAACCTTCCAACAGCCACAGATCCCTCCTTGAGCAGTGTATATTTCTGCAGCAACACCTCAGATCTCTAAGGTAAAGATATTCCTGAGAATACAGCTATGCAACATCACCTCACTGATTTACAGCTGTGTTACACACAACATTGCAGTGTTTACAGCAACACCACCAGCAGCTTGCATCCTTCACAGGTTATACTGCTCAGGCACTGCCATGGTAAGGTCTGCAAAAGCCACTGGGTTTGCTTTAGTGCCCCACTCTCAACAGGTTAATGTATGGCAGGGAATATGCAAACCCCAGGCTTTTTTAAGCCTAACAAATTGTGTGCACCACAAGGGATTGAAGCCCTGCAGAGAAGGGGAAGCTGGGATAAATCCTACCTTGCGAGGAGCATTTTTGTCCGTGCTCTCCACATCACCGTCCAGGAATGGCATGGCAAATGAGCTGAGATCCTGCAAGGACAGAGAAGGAAAGGGGATGTATTTTATTAATGCCTTCTTCCTTCCATCAGAGAACCCCATGACTGAAGCCCACGGGTCTATTTTCAGAGTGCCCACTGCTTCACCCACAGCAATTGCTGGCAAGCAATACACAGACTCTGCTGGTTCTCCTGGGCTGGGAAAAAATGTCAGATATAAGTCACAAGTGAACAGGGAGCCCTCAGCAGCACTTGCACCACATCACCATCAAAAACCACCTGCACAGCCAAAGTCGAAAGTCCTGTGTTAAACTTTCAAGGGGAGGTCCTGAAATCCCATAGAAAAATTGGTATTATAGTTTATTATAAATTATAATAAACGTATAAATTTAAATTGTAAGTAAATTATAGTTTAAACGCATCCACTTGCTCAGCAAATGCCTATCTTGCCTTTAGTGGGTTGCATGATCTTAAAGCATATTTGTGGCAATAAACACAACCTGAATGAAAGCATGTCAACATTCTGAGAAATACATGACTTCTAAAAAAAGACAGAGAAAACTGACATGGTGCTCAGGGAGGAAATAACCTGCACAAATGGGAGGGGAGCTCCCAATTCTGCAGGACTGAAGACAATAAAGGCATAAGAAAAGCACACATGCTCATTTTTAACTAACAAAAACAAACTGCAATTATATTCCACCTCCTGCCGTCTGTTCTGTTTATGATACTTCATGTTCCAGCCACAGGGTTTTTAGAGCTCCTTTCTACATGCATAAGGAAATTATGTTAGTGTCAAGTTTAGCATCTGTTTGAACAGAAAAGTACATAATGAGCAATTCTGTGACCAGAAGCATGAGATTGCCTAATACTGTGCGCTGAAGAGCTGAGACTTGGGTCTTAAATTGTGTTCTAAATGTCAGGAACACCTCTCCAAAACAGAACCTCCCAGATGAGAGGCATCACCCTTTCCATGCAATGATTCAGTGCTTCTCAACCACCACATCTGCATCCATTTAAAAGAGTTCCAAATATAAATAAATAACAATTTCACATAAACCTAATTTGTGATCAAACAGAGCTTAATTAAAAATTAGCACCATCCATGAAGTCTGCAGGGCTTGCTTGTCTTCAGAATTCAGAGCAGCCACAGGTCTAATCACATTGCTTTGTGTAATCATACTAAAGTCAAAATATGCTCAAAAATTGTGTATAACTCAGGCATAATTCTTAGCAATGTTTGAAAATACGCTGGTTACATAACAAGCAACAAAAATAAGGAACAAAATATTGAATTACTGGAACTGAAACACATGGGAATAATTCATGCCAAGTTGAAAAGGGAAAAAAAAAAAGAAAAGCAGCAGCCAGGCTTGGCCAAACTGGCCCCAAATCATTGGGCCCCAAACAAATGTATTCCTAACAAACTCTGTCTGCTCCCAACCCTATCTATGCACCTTCAATGGGAACGATCTACAAAGCTCAGCTATGTAACATCTCCCTCTTGCCTGGGCATCTGTATTTCACATCATCTTTGTTTGCAAATAAAACATAAGGAAACATCTCAAAACCAAAGGAAGAGATTAAAATTAAGATTAAAATTACTTACTCCATATAAAAATTATTTCACCATAAATGGCATTTATAAACATCATCAATATACAGATTATAATCATTATTATTATTATTACTTCACATGCTACTGCAGGACTTCATTGAAGAATCTCTGTGAAATTATTTAAGAGCCTAATGAAAGTTATACAAAACCATATCCCCTTGTGTTTAATTTAGCCAAAGGATTTACCAACATTTTCCTCTACCCATCTTCAGTAGGGCAGAAGCTGGAATATGATGTGTGCTAAGTAATTTTCCATGGAATAAATCAAGAAAATAACCTCTTTTGAGCTCCACATATTAGTAGCTCTATATTACTCCCTGGTGTAACTTCCAGGAAGGAAAGCAGCTATTTAGGAAGGCTGGAGACTGGATGGCAGATACTGGGTTGAAGAGGACACATATCTACTAATCAGGGTGGAAAAACCTGTTCAGAAATCTAGAACTGCCAGGAATGAAAGCAAAATATCTTATTTGAGCAGAAACATTCAAAACCTGGAGAGGGTAGGGAGATACAACTATTTTTCTAGGAACTAAATTTCAGTTCTCATTTAAATTTTTTTTTTTCCAAATTTAAAGCCACATATATATTAAAGTCTGGAGTCTAACAGTATCATGAAACTCAGATGATGACTCTGTTCTGATTTGTATCTCTCAGATACCATGGAGGTATTGTGACTTCATCTATCTTTACATCCACAACAAATCTCTACCTGTAAGCCAAAATAATGGAAGCTGGAGCCCTCTGGGCAGTATGAGACCTTTTTATTTTGTTAATACAGCACTGCTGAACATCTCAAAAAGGGTAATAATTGTACTTTTAGTCCTGTGAAAAAGTCTGTAATTGTAACTGCTACCTAACAATTTTTCAGTCTTTCATGGGATTTTATATATGAAGGCATCCATTCACAGAAGGGAAAAAATACACATATTAAATAACAGGCTACAAATGCTGCTCTCTCAATTCCAATCTGTTGGTTAAGCAAGGAAACGTTAGGTGGCTATTTCCCCTTCATGAATATTTCTGCAGACTACAGATAAATAACAATTTCTTTCTTGTGTTCCTCTTTAACCAGAAACACATGTGATGATGTAGTTGATGATACAGTAACTCTTAAAAAAACCACCAAACAGAAACAAAAAACCAAACTGCTCCAAAAGTGTTGCAAAATATCACAGAACTCTTGACAGAGCAATGGTGCAGCCCCTGCCCTTGTCACAGTTGTGACTCTCTGATCTGATGCCAACAGATACATACAGGAGGCTCGCTCTGCCAGGGACTGGGGACTGGAGCTGTTCTTAGACAGCTTTGCTGCTCTCCAGCTCTGCTTTGCTCCACTTGGAAACAGCTCCCTGGACAGCCACACAGCTCTGCAGTGACATTTAAAACTCCATCAAAGGCACACAGTGATGTCCTGCTAGGAGGAAGAGTCCTTCAGACTGCAGAGCCCTGGCTGCAGAATGGCATCGAGCCCTATGTCCATCAGTCCTGCACTGAATCCTTGGACAGACAACTTCTGCAGAGACCTCAGCCTGTGATCACCCCTGTACAGAGCAAAAGCACGTCCTGGTGCTGCTAACCTGGAATTAAGAGTATGAAAAGCCTGGTTTGGAAGTTTCATTGGCTTTCCTGTCATGCTTGTCCTCCTTAGCCAATGCTTCCATCACTCTGCTCCATCTGACAGGCAGACATCACTCCTGACATCCTGTTAGAAAAAAAGGACCTCTTGACCACTTGAGATCTACTTTACAGCCACAAAGCTGCCCCAGATTTATTTGGTTTTCAATCCACTTTTATTTACAGAGGTTGTCATGGCAGCTCCTGTTACATTCACTGAGGAGCACAGCCCCAGGGGCAGCAGAGCTTTTCCTGGAGGACAGCAGAGCCGTGACACAGCAGAGCCATGGCTCAGTGCTCCTGTCAGCAGTCAGGCTCCCTCCTGGCGAGGGAAATCCCCCAAAACCCAACAGGTGAGTGTACAGTGCAAGCCAGGATTATTTTGCTGCATTTACATTCATTTTCTCTACCACTTCTTTCCCTATTTCCTCTGGGCTAACAACAGATATCTGGAAGGTCACAGATTCTCCGTGCGAATTTCTCCTCCAAAGGTGAGACTAACTCTAGCACGATTCTGACTTGGATTACCCCTACATCTAGAGGATGATCCTTCTAAATTCCAGCCCCTTTTCCTCTGACATCTCTTATATCAGAATATTTGGGATTATGTGAAAAGAAGTAAGAATAAAATTAACGTTCTTTGTTATCCTGGGTAAACAAAGAAACTTTTTTCAGAATTGGTTTGGAGAATAGGAAAGAAAACTACATTAGAGTTTTGGCTGGCATACATAGGAGCAAGATCTGGTTAGCCAAACCATTTTTCACCTTTTCCAGCCAGTTTCACTATTTCTTTCCTTGCTGGGGAGAGTTCCTGCCAAAAAAGCTTGCCCAGACACACTGGTCTGGAGGTTGCTGCAGTTGGAGACCTTGGTGTAAGAAATGGGCTTCCAGCGATTCTGCTGCAGAGGCTGCATACTTAAATAACACACCACTAAAGCCTTGAATCCAGTAAACAACACAGAATAAACAGGATTCTTGTTTTATTATTGTTTAGCTTCAAGGCTACTTTGGCAGCCAGGCTGATAAAGCTTCTCTGCAAGGGCTGAAGCCAAAGAGCCAGCAAGGGCTGGGGCTGACAGGCCAGAGACCAATTTCCAATGTATTTTGGACCTTTTCATGGCCCCACTTGACAGTGGCCCAGAATTTCAGGGCTGGGTATCAAAAGTGTTTTTCACAAACAACTCCCTGCTGGCATCTTTTGCAATTGTCTATTGAAACATGAGGAATGACTGTGAGCAGCAAAGGGGTGTAAAATCTGGTAAAATCTGTGCCCACAGTGGTGGGTCCCCATGAGCATGGTCAACTCCTTGGCCACATTTCAGAGGTGACACAGGTCAGAAGAGCTTCATGGCAGCCCCATAACCAAGCTCTGCTGAAAGTCTGGGTTCCTCAGCTGTTAACAAATTCAGAGTCGTGGTGTGGGTAGCATCACGCAGTCCTGACTAGGGATGGTGTCACCTCTGAGGCATTATTTTTCTGCCTCACTGAGTTCTATATATGTGCTAGGATTGCACCAAATTTAAGGATGTGAAATGCCTGCCAGACATTACAGTTTCTTTTTACAACATAACTCAAGCAGAAGGTGACACTTTACTAAGGCAGTTTTCAATATGGGGAGACAGCTCCTTTAATAAAATAAACAAAGAAAACAACATACAGTGGAATTAAGCTGTGTGTTGACAAGAGCTCTGATCTCACAAAAGATTGATAAAAGCTGCACTCCTCAGCATCACACCTTAACAAAATCTCCTCTCTGCTGATATTACTGAGCTTTGAGCACTTCAAGTACCTTAGCAAGGACAAAGAAGGTCAGGATATTTATTAAGATCAGCTGTGAACAGTTTCTTTCATTGCATTCTGCACACCAGCAGATTTTTTTAGATCAACCTTGAATTTGTACCTATTACAAGCCTATGTAAAACTCTGAACAGCAAATATGCTGTATATGCTAATAGCCTGTGAGCAGAATCCACAGTCTGATCTCTGTGGAATAGAGGGCATAGCTTGGTAGCTCTGCTTGAATAGAAAATTCTCTTTTTCTGAGAACAATCCTATCTAGAAGCCTTTGGGGATTTATAACAAATCAGCCCATTATTGCACAAGGAAAGACTCAAAACTGACATACCCAGGCATTTCTGTCCTTTTGTTATTGTTGTTTTGATGTACCAGCTATAGTAAAGTATAATAAGACTTGCTACATTCCTTTATTCCTTTAGGAGTAGGTTGCTCATTGCTTTACTTTTCTCACTCCCCCATGCCATCTAGACTGTAGCATGTGTTTTGGAGAGAAATATATAAGTTGCACTGTGAGACTGAGGATGCTGGTGACTAAGTCTCAGTATGACTCAATGGGAGTGGGCAGGAACAGATGTACAAAGCTGGTTGGATTTGTGCAAGGCAGCTTTGTACTGCACAAGGCTATTACAATTTATCTGTTTGCTATTACTTTTAAGGCTATTTGTACTAAAAAAAAAAACAAAACCAAAAAAAACCAAAAAACAAAAAAAAACCCCAAAAAACCAAAACAAAAAACCCCATATGTGTAGATCTGGAGAGTTTGAGAGGATAGAAATAAGATATAGAGACTTGATTGGCGAGGCTGTACCTTGAATCCTGTGCTCAGTTCTGAGCCCCTCACTACAAGACAGATATTGAGGGGCTGGGGAGGGGCTGGGGAGTGTCCAGAAAAGGGCAAGAGGATGGTGAAGGGTCTAGAATACAAGTCCTGTAAGGAGCAGCTGAGGGAGATGGGGAAGTTTAGCCTGGAGAAAAAGAGGCTTAGGACACCTTATCACCCTCCACAACTCCTGAAAGGAGGTTATAGCCAGGAGGGGGTTGGTCTCTCCTCCCAAAACAAGCAAGAGAACAAGAAGAAATTATGAAGATGGCAGGTTTGCAGTGAACTTTTTGATCTTAGTGGCCTTTTCCCCCCTTAATGATTCTATGATTGTGTCCACAGTATGAAGATTCCAGAGGCAGCACAGCCCAGGGATTATTGTGTGACTGTGCAGGACCAGCTGTGTGCACTTCAAGGTGGACACAGCACCAGACTTGAAATAACAGAAGGTAAGTCTCTCTAAATGACATGCCTGGAACAAATGGAAAATATTCAGTCCCAAAGAGGCACTATCTAAGAGGTTAGGGAGTAATGGCTGACTGAAATCTAACCCAGATCTCAGTGTGTGAAAATCCCCATCCATCAGGTGATTATTCAATGTTCTGTGAAAAAAAACCCCTCACATATGAAAGCTTGGCAGAAGAAAACCAGGCTGTGTGCAATTCAAAGGCATTTCTTTCAGCTGCAACAAGAAGTGGACGTGGTCTACTCAAGGAGCTACTGAAGCCACTGTTCTCACCACACGTCCTCCAGCTTGGATTGCCACCACTTGGGCAGAAAAAGCTGCTAAAACTATGAATTTTACAGGGAAGGGATTAAAGAGCTATGAAACCATTAAGTCCTTGATATTTCCCCAAAAATAACTAAATAGCTGTCTTCCAACTCTTCTTCCTGAGTGATCCTGATCATGAGATACTGGCAGCATCCAGAACACCCTTCTTAATTTCTGAAATTCTTAACTGATCCTGACAGGAATTAATCTCCAGCAGTCTACAGCAAATTCACTTTTTTTTGTTGTTGTTGTTTCTGGGGCTGTAGACAAGATCAATCAAAAAAACTTACAAGAGAGCATGGATTATTTTTTGTGTTGTCCTCAATCTCAGACTTAAATCACTAGAACACATTCCTATGCTGTTTACAGAAAAAAAATGAAAGTTTCTTTCAAGCCTTGTGCTCTGCTGCCAGGAAACCCCAGTGTATCTCATCAGTGATTCAGTCTTTGCAGATGAGCTGGGCACAGACAGCCTGGGGTGGGATGGAATCCCTCCTGCCTGCAGCCCCATCCTGTTTATAAGGTGCAGAGAGCTCAGGGCTGTGTGGAAATGCTGTGGTGGAGGGTGCTGCTCCCCACCTCATCAGGTGACAAAGCCTGACTAGGATCCCCAAGCACACAGCAGCTTGGTGTCACTGTCATATTTCCTGAGAAATCTCTTTGCTCCTGGGAAGCTGAGAAGCCTCAGAGAAAAATGAAAACAATAATTATCTGATTTGCTTCTCCTGTGTTTTGCTGCTTTGGAATGTGTTTGGACATTGTTTACCAACAGATGGTTATTTCATGTGAATTGTTTTGACTGAATGACCAATCATGGTCAGGCTGCGTCAGACTCTGGAAGGAGTTACAGGTTTTCTTATTACCTTTTAGCCTTCTGTCTGTATCCTTTCTGTATTCTTTAGTATAGTTTAGTGTAGCATTCTTTAATATAATATAGATCATAAAATAATAAATTAGCCTTCTGAGAACATGGAGTCAGATCCACCATTCCTCCCTTTGATGGGGGACCCAGAAAATGCCACAGCCTGGTTTTTCAGCTCCTTCACACCACAAACCACACAGCAGTGACTGGCAGAGTGTTTATTACAACAGCAGATGGACAACCTAGCAAACGTGCAAATAATGAAATGTCACTTAAAAAAAAAGGAGAGACAGAGAGAGAAAGTGGGAGAACAGCAGAGAAAGCATGCCAGGGAGGAAACCAAAATTCCCAATAGTCTCTGTGACACCGCCATGATGCACATACAAACCCATAATTATGTGCTATTCCTGGGTGCTCAGCCAAAGACAAGCTTTCTCTGGCGAGACATTTCATTTAAGAAGCACCCAAAGTTTAGGAACACAAGGTAAAAGCAGAAGATAACACACCTCAGTCCTGGAAAATGTGGTTAGGTGAGTGATGAGGGAATTAAGAGACCAAGAGACATGACTCTAAGGAAGGACTGCAGGAGACTGGAAATGTTACCCTTCAGATGGCTCATACTCAGTGCCAATAAAAGTGCTGTCCAATACTTATGAGTTTGTCTTACATAAATGAGACACTGGATCCCAGTGCATTTACAGAGAAAAGCCAGCATTTGCTACAAAACACAACTTCAGCCACGGTGAAATAGCAGAACTGCAGGAAACAAAAGATGATTTTGCCATAATGTAATGAAAACACTTGAGCCACTGCAGCACAGGAGCAAACAATCTGAAGGGGATTCAACACAAGGATCACGCTGAGGATTACTAAGTCATCTCCACACTTCAGCTACTTTGAGTCACTGTGTTTTGCATTTTTTTATGTTTTTCCCCACTTTTTATTGGCCAAATCTCTTAAAAAACCATGTCCACAAGCAAGAATAAAACAAAACAGAATCAGAACTGAAAACCCCCAGCTGATGGCCTTATCTGAAATGGATTTGCAGGGTTCTCCCTTGCATGTATATGACTAAAAAAAGGTGATATTGACACCAGGGAAAAGATCTCTGCCATAAATACTTGAACTGCAACTACTTTTTCCAGTTCACTGCATTTAGGAAGACAGCTGCCTGTTGCCTCCTCTTTCCATTCTTGTCAGGCACTAACCGTGAATAATCTTGACAATTAGAAGAAAGGGACCTGCTCTGATCTCCTAGTCCCTTAACTAAAGAGAAAAAAAAAAAGGGAAAAAATGCAGAAGCAAAGAGGAAATTAGGGAAGGAAAGGAAGAACAAGATGGTTCTGTGCTTTATGTGCTGAAGAGCAGAATGGGAGGTCAAGGGTAGCAGTACATGGTGTTCATGATGAGGAAAGATTCCCCTCTTGCTGCTTTCCTGACGCATTTTCCTCCATCACTCTGCAGCTGCAGAGAGCAATTTCATCTCTATGAAGTTTACAGTCACTTTGCTACAGTTTATCTTATATCTTTAGCACCACATGTAAAAAGAGACCAATAAATTGAATATGCTTCATTTCATAAGCTAAACTAGTTTTCTCTTTTCCCAAAAGAATGGATGTCTTCATTCATCACACTCTGAACTCTTTGTTTAAAGGTGCATTTTGCTGAAGCCGCAACATAAAATGCCCTTAGGGAGAGAAGAAAGCTCAGATTGTCAGAGACAACCTAGAAGACTTTATCACACTCCTAGTACAGTATCCTGCCCAAACACAGCTTTTATGCCCTTTGTGTCCCACCCTTGAGCTAAGACACAGTGAGATTTTGTGCCACTCCTAGATTTTCAGTTAGCAGTGACATCCAAGGCTAATAAATTACAATCCATCATTCATGCTGTGGGAATCCAAAGGGTTTTACAAGCTGCAGATCCAGTCCAGAACAGCTTCATGAGAGCACTTCAGTGATGAGATTTTCACTGCCTGCTCTGGCTTTCTGGATGAGCTCTGGGAAGGCATTCTGGTATCTGTCACTGCTCACGTCCCCCACACTTTGTGCCCAGCCTAGAGGGAAGGGGAAAGCCAGCAGCTCCACCAGGCAATGCGCTCCCAGTTCCCTGGCATGGCAGAGGCTGGACAACGTGCTTAAACTCTGGAGTTTCTATATCATTGAATTTCGCATATTCAGTGAATTAATTATAATGTAGCCTTTTCTTTGAGGCATAACCAATTCCTTTTCATTTGTAATCCAACTAAGAATAACAGTTTCACTTTTATATGAACTAAATGAACCTGCTTTGGCAAATAAACAGTCAAGAAGATAAATGGTCTCTTCTTTTCCAGGGTTTTGTTATCCTTGCAACATATGGAGATTGCATATTTCTAATTTCCTACTTCCTGCAAAAAATTTTGTTGCAAACAGATTTAACTCTGAATAGACCCTAAATTTTGTTCCCTTTTAAATGTATGATTAAGCCAATGCAGAAAGCAAACAGTGGCTTTGACAGAAGCTTACTTTCAAAAGCAGCCTGACAAGCATGACCATCTTGTGTGGTAGGTCTGAAATGAAAAGCGCTATTATTAGGAGAAAAGTTCTGTTCTGTACTATTCCCATTGCCCAGAATTAAAAAAAAAAAAAAAAATATATATATACATATGCATATATATATATATATATAAATGAACGCTGCATCTCACCTCTCCTGCATCCCATCTCTCCGCTGCATCTCTCTCTCTGTACTGGCTATCAAGTGGGAATAAAGTAGGCTATTTTTTTTCTTTTCCCCCTCTAGAGAGCTGTCCAAACACGGGGCTTTCTCTCACTACGGTGTGCACGGCACTCGGAGCGTGGTTTACTCCCGCTCCTTCCCCAGCTCCAGCGATACCAGCGTAGCCATGACAACGCCGGGATGGGGAGGCTCCATCCCCGCAGGAGGCCGGGCCGGGGCTCCGGCAGAGCAGCGAGCTCCCAGCTCCGTGTTTGGGCTGCAGGACCCAGCTGGGACCATTTCAGCACCATTTCAATCCCTTCCCAGCTCCGTGTTTGGGCTGCAGGACCCAGCTGGGACCATTTCAGGCCGGTTTCAATGCTCTCCCAGCTCTGTGTCTGGGCTGCAGAACCATTTCAGCCCGGTTTCCATCCCCCCCCCCCAGCTCCGTGTTTGGGCTGTGGGAACCAGCTGGGACCATTTCAGGCCGGTTTCAATGCTCTCCCAGCTCCGTGTTGTGCTGCAGGACCCAGCCAGGATCATTTCAGCCCAGGTTCAATCCCTTCCCAGCTCCGTGTCTGGGCTGCAGGACCATTTCAGCCCAGTTTCCATCCCATCCCAGCTCCGTGTTTGGGCTGCAGGACCATTTCAGCACCATTTCAATCCCTTCCCAGCTCCGTGTTTGGGCTACAGAACCATTTCAGCCCGGTTTCAATCCTCTCCCAGCTCCGTGTCTGGGCTGCAGGACCATTTCAGCCCTGTTTCAATCCACTCCCAGCTCCGTGCCAGGGCTGCAGGACCCAGCCAGCACCATTTCAGCCCAGTTTCAATCCCAGTTTTGCTCGCTGGTGAGACACACTCTGGGCATCCCTGCACTGGGAGCACTTCCAAGTGTCACCAAGATGAGATTTCCTTTGCACAGCCTTCTGTATAGAAAGCAGGGTTAACTCTCTGAGTGCCCAGTGGAGTGAGATGAAGGAACCTCCCTGTCCAAGTGAAAAATCCCAGAATTTAAATTTTAAGAATATAAAGCTTCTGAGGAAAAGCATGTTTGTTAAGAGAACTGCCAATGTCCAAGGGATCATAAATCTCACATTTCCAGGCTCACACACACCAAGCCCTGGTCACTTGTTAAAGTCTGTCTCAAGGGATGTGCTTCAAAGAGCATCACAGTTCTGCTTGGGAGAAGGTGTTACAAGACACCAGTGACTATCTCTGGAAGAAATATGGATAAAATAATTGCCCATCTGGAAAATCTTGTGAACAATGAAGCAAGCAGAAGAACACAACAAAGAGATTACTCACTCACACTAGAAATAGCCACCACTGAAAATAAATCTTTGCAGTGGGTCAGGTTTGGAAATAATCCTCACATAGAAAGGGAAGGGAAGAAATGACACATACCCAGGGGTTTTTTCCTAATTGTTGTACATGCAGTACTAAAATTCTGAGGAAGATATTTCCCCAGGTAAACTTCAGGCTTCTTTCAAGGACTATGACTTCATCATTTTTTATTTTTTTCTTAATAGTCCCTAGTTTAGATCCAGTGCAGGGAAGAAAACCTTACAAACAAGCCATATCAAATTCTGACTCCTTTAGAAGGTGTCTTCTGATTTTCGCCATCTTATTATCCTTTCTGAGTTCATTTAAGCACCACAATTACAATGGACCAATCTGTGGAGAAGGGACAAGCAAACACACACTCAGGGAAGCCCAACTAAAAACTAAAGCTCATTATCCACATACACCAAAAGTAATTTCTGTCCTCTGCAATGCTTTGAAACCCAGCAGGCACTGGTGAGCTGAAACAGGCAAAGCTGCATCTGATTTGCCTGACAGTTTGTGCATCAAAATGTGTTGAGAAGAATTTGATCCTGCTTGGAGAGTGTGGGAAACATTTCCAACTTAGCAGGACACCCTGGACACGGTAACAGATGGGCAGAGTATGAGCCTGGCATGGGAGAGGCCATTTCAGAACTGGCTGTTGCTCCAAGCCATGTGGCAGACAGTCCAAACTCATTTGTCACAAAAAAAATAAAGCTGACACTGGAATTACCAAAAACCAAGGCTCAGGGAGAGCCTCTGCCTGCAGCTCAGCCTGGCAGGGACACCCACCCTGCCAAGGAGCATCACTGGAAACCTCCCATGAAATTAATGAGCACCCAAGAAGAAAACAAAACAAAAAAAAAAAAAGGCAAAGCTATCTTTTTACTCAAGATAAATTAAACCCACAAGCAGAAAATTTTGATTCAGAATAACAATTTTGTTTTTTCATTACTACCAAAAATTAGGTTCACACTAGTAATACGGCCATAAAAAATATTGGGTATTTTTTTCCATCAGGAACATAATGTTCCATCAGGGACATTAATTTCTATCTATAAGTACTGAACAGCTGTACAATTATTAGTATATATATTTACATCCAAGTTTTATTAACACTTACTTTGAGGTCTATTAGAAATCAAAATTGGGCTTAGAATCACAATCAGGCACTAGAAATCATCAAATACCTATAAGGAAAGTGCCTGTTACATCAGCACAGAAAGGTAAATTTTGATAACTTTATCAAAATATACATCAGTTCTAAAAGCAAGGGCACTGGGACCTACACTGAGGAGCAGAAACAAACTGCCCTGGTGACTATTTCCTCCCAGATGTAGGTGTGACAGAGTTCAACTCACTGGGCATCACTATTTTTACACACATATGAAACAGTTTCATGTAGGGCAATGGATATGGGAAACACATATATTCATATGTGCATACAGACATGGTAACAACATGGTAACATTTTTAACTGCCATTTTTAGGATGCTTAAATATTTACTGTCTTCCAATCAGCTTGTCTGCCCCTACTTGGGTGGCCAAAGAGGCTGAAATGACAGGAGGATTTTCTCCTCCTGATGGAAACCCGATGGCTCTTGGCTGCCTGAAGCAAACTCTGGTTACAGGTGATTTCCATCAACTCTGTGTTTTGCTTTTAAAGATTTGCAACAATATTGCATTTAATTCTCCTAGTTTCTTCTTGATGAATGTCAGACATCCTTGTGCATTCAGATTGATGGGGTGGGTTTGGAGGGGTGGCCGAGTCTTTTTGTTTATTGCAAACTGGAGCATTTAAAAAAATAAATACATTTGTATCCCACTCTCAGTAACAAAAATGTACTAAGCTGAAGTACAACCAAGTCTTCTTTTGCTGGGTTTCCCACTGGCTCCCTTAGAATTGAGGGCTGGCCCCTTGTCAGCAGGATCCCTTTCATCCTGCTGCCCATCATTCCCTCTCCATCAGATAATCCTGCCCCCCCGGCTCCCAGCTGCAGCAGCTCCAGCCTGCTCACACCTCCCAGGGCTGCTCAGAGTCAGCACAGCCTCTGCTCTCCAGCCTCTCCTGCACCCACCACAGAGGGGACACGGCTGAGGGGGAAATGCCTTCCCCAAAGGCTGACACTCTCATTTCTCCCGTGGCCCAAACCACAGAACAACAAACAAAACACACAAGATGCTGGCAAAATACCCTGCATCTTATACTGGATTAAATTTCATTTGCTGTTCACCATCACCCTACTGACAGAAGATCCTGAAACCCTTCAGGCTCTGATCCCAGGATGGAGCTGCATCATCCGTTTTGGCTGTTCATTATCTCACAGATCCATTAATTGCAGTGCAAATTGCATGTGTTCAGCACTAATTTTTGTAAAAAGGGAAAAATGCAAGGGGGAACGCATGAAGCCAGTAATACAGCTCTTTATCCTAACAAACCTCATCAAATATCAAATTAAAATCATTAAGCAAAGCAGCACTTCCTGCAAACCTGTGATTTGGGGTTGCAGTGACTAGCCATGGCAAATTAGTTGCTCAGCAGTTCAGGAGGCTCTGAGATGAGCAGTAGGAGAAACCAAGCATTGCAGGATGCAGAGACCAGATGGTTTAGGCTGAAAATAAATGAATACCCTCCAAATGATAATGTCTCTTTCCAAAACATTAACGAAAAGTTATGCAAGGGGGAAAGAAAAGCAACCAACAAACCAACCCCAAACCCAAGCTACATTCTTTAACTAGATAAAAGAACATTTTGTTCAGCATTGGAGTATCTATTGTAATTAAATGCTCTAAAAACAGGACAACAGCCCCGTGCCGGTCATGCATACGAGAGACAAAACACGACAAAAAACCCAAAATACCCAAGAATGATGCATTTCTTACAGAGCCTGAAGAATTCCTGCCTCTCGACAGACTCCTGCAGTGCACTCGGGCATCCACCTAAATGAATGCAAAACCCATTTTCCCCTGCTAAGATAAATCAATTTAATAATAAAAATAATCAAATCCAGAGAAACCCAGGGACAGCCGAACCCCGGCTCTGACTTACAGCTCTGAAAAATCCTGCAGTCTGGCTGGAAACGTCCATCGAAGAACTGCATTGAAAGCTTTTCCCTAAAGGCAAGCGCATTTAAACATCTCGGGCTCTGCTACTGGAGCCGATGCTGCAACAGATGGGGCTCGGGGCTGGGTGTGTTGGTGCCTCCCATCGCGGCAGGCGCGGGGATGGCAGCGCCGGCGGAGCCACCGCAGCGCGGGGAGGGCGGGCGGGCTCTGCCCCTGCGGGCCCCGCGCCAGCACCGGCCAGGTTCGCTTCCCTGTCTGCGGAGCCGGACCTGGGCTCGGGCATCACGGCCAGGTTCGCTTCCCTGTCTGCGGAACCGGACATGGGCTCGGGCATCACGGCCAGCCCCGCCTGCAGAACCGGCCCTGGGCTCGGGCATCACGGCCAGGTTCGCTTCCCTTCCTGCAGAACCGGCCGTGGGCTTGGATATCACTGCCAGGTTCGGCTTCCCGCCTGCAGAACCTGCCATGGACACGGGCAGAACCCCGGGCATCACGGTCAGGGTCGCTTCCCCGCCTGCAGAACCGGCCGTGGGCTCAGCCAGGGCGGGAGGGTCATTTAGCAGCGTTTTTGGGTGCGGGATGCTCAGGGGGGCACAATGGAAGTCAGAGGGTTCAAATAACCACAGGCGGTTTTAATGCTATCTGAAGGGGGGGGAAGAAAAAAGATCCCGTTTTCAATAGCAGAAGTTTCAGATGACTGAGGCTGTGTCTGCATCAGTGTCGAATACCTTGGGGAAGGCAGCACAGAGCAGCAAATGCATTTTCAAGGCTGGAGTCTCTGCTGCTCCATAACAGCCCCATTCCCCACTTAACCACAGCCCCACTTTGTAGCTGCACAGAAGTCACTTCATTTCTCTGGGCTTAAGTTTCCCTATCTGCAGCGTGAACAGGGGATGACTTGGCTAACTTTTTAATTTATTATAAAGACCTCACTGGGAAAATAAAGTGCCTGAGCACAAAGTATAACCATCAAAAGTATCACCATCCAAAAAAAGATAATAGTTATTTTGAAAGGGCACCACATGAGCAAGTGCTTAGCAGAGCAATGCAAACTCTCCCAGTAGGAGCTGAGGGATGGTGGGGATTTGAATTTCCTTCTTCATCAAGCTAAGTTCCTCCTTTATAACCCCATTCAGCTTTGATTACTCCACCAACCAGTCTCACAGTGCCCGGCACTGGCAGTGAAATTGTTCCCCAGACCATGGGGACACATCCTTGGCCAAGATGCTGTCAAAGGCTGGCTCAGATGAGGACACCTCTGCTACAACAAAGCAAAAGAAAGCAAAAGGCAGAAAGATCATCCCTGCAGCTTCCAATACTTGAACAGAAGCTCCAAAACACCACGCAATGAGCTGACCCCTCCCTGGAGAAACAAGTGGCCAGATCTTGAGCCACGGAGCATTGCCAGTCCTTTCTTGGTCATCTCAAAATACCATTTGTGAAGATCTGTCGAAAAACTCCTTAAGAGGGAGGATTTACTTTCATTAATGACTCCAGGTAACTAAACCACCAGATCAGTGGAGTGGACTTGGCTTACGCATCACTCTCAGTCTATTCATCCCATTCATTGCACCCTTTTGCAAGAGGATGCAGCCAACACCACCCTTAATTCTGCTGCATCAAATAATAAACCCCACTGAGGCTGGGCAGTACTTCAGCAGCAAAAGGATGAGGTCCAGGTGACACCCCTCGTGTGCCAGGCAGAGAGCACACCCTAGGAACCATCCACTGCTCTCTCCTCCTTCAGTGAGCTAAAAGTGCCTCTGATAACACAACCCCTTGGGAGCAAAAAAGCTGAAAATGGTACAGAGTGTTCACTCACAAATGGCAGCTATTACTTGAATCCTCTCATGACAAGATCACTGGCAGCACTTTTTAACAGAAACATGCACAAATATTTGGTGTTTAGAAGATTTGTCCCCAGCTAAATTAATATTTTATGCATGCAGAATGTACAAATAGTTTAGGAAAATAAACAAGCTTCCTCTTAAATGCTGTTTAAGGGGTATAAGAGAAACCAGTCACCCAGCTGGAGCAAGCAAAGCACATTTTGTCTTTCCTCCTTGAGCTGTAGGAAAAAGGAAGGAATCTGTGGCTGACCTAGAGAGGGTAAAAGGGAAGATTGGATTCATAGTGGAATAAAAAGGGCTCTCCTGCAAAGCACAGTTCAGATCAAATGCTTCTCTGTATAGGTAACTTCTAAGGATTATTCAGATTAGCAATCAGATCAAATAAGAAGGGGCATTAACAGCCAGGGAAATGTCCCACATCCCTAAATCATCCCCTTTAAATCACTCACAGGCTCAGTTCCATGTACCCAAAGCCAAGAATCATCCAGACCTATAAAGTGTTTAAAGAAAAAAATATCTTAAAATGGTTTTTTGGTCTCAAAGTCTGATTGGCACAAGTTCCACCTCAAAAACATGCCTTTTACTCCCCCACCTTTGGATAAGGAGTGAGAAACAGATTGCACAACTACATCTCAGATAGGCAGAACAGTTAATGGTTTAGATACCATTTCATAAATATTTGCTGAACTAGTTTTTGGATTCTGTCCAGTTTCTGACAACCATTAAAAACATTGAATAATTTGCCATTTTCTTTCACCCTTCTGGGGTGAAAAATAGGCAGAGAGATTTTATTGCTATAATTTCTTACCATTATTTAATGACTACTTGTATTTATGTTGATGTCTCCTGCCAAAGAAGCCCAAGTGATTCTTGAATCTACAGGCCTGAGTTTTCCAAATCACATTTATGTAAATATTTATATATTCTTTATTAAATATTCCCATACTGAATACCTGGGCTCATATGTGGCTGAGTAAGCAAGTGGTGAAGATCTGAGAGAAACCAACCAATTTCTGAATAGTTTCACATTGGGATTTCAAGTGCCTGTGCTCTGTCAGAGATGCTGAGGCTCAGTGAGTAAGAGCAGCAGTGACTTACAGTACATCATCTAGCACAGGATGGTGCAATATGGGAAATCACACAAATCAAGTCATTTGATGATGTTTCCAACCACACTTTACTGACAAGTTCTAGGAGTCTCTGTGAACAGGGATCCAAAGCTTCAGCCATTTCCTTGCTTCCTTTCATATTAAGAATAATTCAGGTGGTTCCAGAAAATGCTTTATATAATCAATTTTCCATGACAATAAGTTTTTCAGATATTTTCAATTTTTTCCTCCCAATATTCAAGTCCTTATATCTCAAGCTCAGCAGTCTTTATTCATTTTATGTTTCTTAAAAAAAAAGTTCCTTTTAGAGCCCTTCTAGATCACTCACATATTTGGACTGACTGTAGGATTCTCACACTTTATCAGGCAATAAGGCTGGAGGGAAAACAAATCACCAAAACCTGCTTATGCCTTGGACTGTGAATTGTACACTTACCTATGGCCCAAAGACCAAACTCTGAGCAAAGCAGATTTATGACTGTCTCATTTTCACCAGAATAAAGCTGCAGAATTCCCTGTCCAACTGAAACAGGCATTGTTGTACTGGTTTATTTTTCCATTTGAAGAGTTTGGTTTTTAAAAATTCAGAGCCAGACTCCTCAACCATCTTCAGATTTGACTGCACATAATTCCTGCACAATTTCCTTGAACTGTTCCAAAACACCAACTCAATTTCATCCTTTTAGTCCAAGTAAAAGCCTAAAGTATCATAAATTTCTATCTGGCAGTACAGCAACCTTCCACAATTTCCCAGAGGAGACAGAAAATGTCTGGCTATTGGTTGTTGTTATTTATATTCCATAATTTTCCACAAAGATATGGTGGGTTTATAAGTACTACATAAATTAGATGAGTTCATGGGGCCAGCTTCCATTATAGTTTCCTTTTTCTTATGAGGCAAACAGTGCCTTGAAATCAATGGAGCTCCTGTCTGTGAAGATATCGCTTCAGAACTCAGCAGATACAGCAATTATTGAAGTGCATGGTGAGCCAGAGCTCTGCATGTCAGGGCAGGGCTTCTGTCCACTGTGTAATTAAGAAAGATTTGTCATATTTTTACAGCCAACACAACCATCATATTCATGGCTGCCCTATCCCCACTCCTACTGAGCACAAGCAGCAACCCAAAGCAATGTGCAACACAGATGTGGAGCCTCCAGCCAAGAAGCCAAAGCACCTGGGCAATGCTCAGATGAGAAAAGCAAGTCCTTGAAGGGCAGGGAAAGCCACAGCAGCAGCTGGGACACCAAGGGGAAGATGAAATGGGAGGAAAAATATCCGAAACTGCGCCATAAAACACACCAGCTCTTAGTACAACAGCCAAAGTAGCCTCTCAAGAGTTGATGTTGGGCAAAGGGCAGCTGTGATCTACAGGAGCTGGAGAAAGGAGTACAAGATAAAACCAAAGCATTTAGCCCCAAGAGTAAGAGGCAGGGATGAACTGCAGAGCCCACCCCACCCAAACCAGGCAAAACTGCAATGCAGGGTGATGGAGATGGTACAAAATGGAAAGAGAGAGGAGCAGAGAAAAATATCCCATGACAAACAAAATCCACAGTTTACTCCTTTTTTCATCTCAAACAGCCATGATTTTTTCCTTGCAATTTTTCAGCGTGATCTACCAAGCAATGAACCAAGGAGCTGGGATTCCTGACTCACTGCTCACAAGCCAGAAGGAGAACATCCATGTGAGAAACACCAAACCCCAGTGTGAAATCGCCCATCTCTCCTGGGGGAGGGAGCGCCCTGCTAGCCTGCAGTGGGGATGGATCACACTGCACCAGGGATGCCTCAGCCAGCTTGGGTACCAAAAGCTGATAGCTGCATTCTCAAATCTACTTCTTTAGCAGAGAGGTTTTTCTTTACAGAGAATTTTTTTTCTTTACAGAGGGGGTTTTCCCTCTGTATTGGCATATATAGCCAGATGCAAATGGCATTGAAAGGATGAGGTGTTCATACAAAGGCAATACTGGAGGCTGTCCAGAAGCCTTGTGCCTGCTCCACATGGACCCCACTGCCCTTCCCACCTGTCTGAATCTCACAGGTGGAGGGATGGAGCCTCTTTCCTGCATCATGGTGGGGAAGAAGGGGTGGAGACACTTTTGGAGATGTGCCAGGGCAGAGCTGGGCTGTGTCTGGGGTCAGTGGAGGTCTCTGGGTACCTGGGGAGAATTACAAAGTCTAAGCTAGGACACAATGTTCAATAACTCAGGGAGTGAAGGACCAACACTTTGAACTATAATCGTCTGTGGTGTGGGTGAAACCCTTCAGAAATGTCCTGGTCTAAGAGGATGAATAAACCAGAGAGCAAAATTACTGTCAGGAACTTGGTGGTGCCTCTGTGGTGCCTCATTCAGCTTTGCTTGAGGCATTTGTGGGTATCATCACACTGGTATCAGCGATGATCTGGGAGGTTTTGAATCAGTAGCAATTGGTGATTCAGGATGAGCAGATTTAAACACTGTGGACTGGCTGAGAGCCCCCATTGCCCTTGTTCTCTACAAAGGCATTGCATTTTAAAAGTTCTGAAGGACACAGAATGGGTCTTACCTTGCTTCTACTGTGTCCCTTAAAAGCTTGGATGAGAAACACCCTTTGTGGGCCAGAAACAGTCCCACAAGACAATAGAAGAATGATACTGCAGCATTTAGAAATGGGAGAAAACCACAGGGAAATAGGATCTGGTGATTTATGGGTAAGAATTCCAACCAGGGGCTTCAGCATAAAATCCTTTTATATCAGTATGCAAAGGCTATTGGGATCTATAAAAATGTGAATTCTGCAATATGGCTTTCAGCTTCACTGGTCCCAGAGAGGGATCTCTGAGGAGCAGCACTTCCATGAGGACACAGCAGTGGCCACATGGATCAGTGGAGATGTCCCAGCTCTGCTGCTGCCTCCTTGACCTCTCTGCCTTGGGCTGCTCTGTGCTCCCAGCCTTGGCAACACACACACTGCTCCTGGGGCTGTGGCAGCAACAGGGATAGGGCTGTCAGTGCCAAAAATCCAGGGGAACAGGGGGAAAAATGAGGCAGGAAGGAGAAAAAGGTGATGGTAATTAGCTGCACATAAACCCAGGCACACCTGAGCAGTCTGTAACATTTTAAGAACGGCTTAGAGAGTGTGGTGGAGAACATACAATGCTACAGCACATCTGCAGCTCTCAGGGGAGCACTAATTATTTACCCAAAAGAAAACATCCCACTGCAATAACATCACAGGACACCCATCCAGGAATTAAGATGCTCTTGCACGTTCACAGCAAGTTTTATTTTCTTTGAACCCCATGGCTTAGGTTTGACTGTTGTGATGGATGTTGAATCATTTCATTGAAGTTGTCCCCGTGCCTGCAGGGCCCAGGTGAGCTACCCACGTCCTCACATCTTTGTACAGCCTGGCTAGGGACAATTTGTTCTTCAGGTCAGGGATTCTGGGCTTTCTAAGGCACTCTGTGCACGTAGCAGCTTTGCTCTATGAAGGTTTTACCTTTTGTAGGTGTGCAATAAATAGTAACCATTAACTCTGAATTGAAGCAAGGACCCACCTAGAAAAGGATAAAGTGGCTGCCTACATACAGGAATGAACAGTTAAAATATCATCAAAGGTTTAGAAGCTGAAGTACAAAGATCTCTGCTTGTATCAACTGGCTGTTAGAGGAAAAAAAAAAGGAGGTAAGAGCACCTTGCAGCATTTAAAGTAGGTCAGCACTGCCAGAAAAGAAATACTTTTAAATACATTGTGATGCAGAAACCTGACACAGAGTTACAAATTCACCAGAAAGAACTTGTCAGCTTAACCAAAATAGAAATAAATGAGTTTATCCACTCAATTTAATGTAGAGACATGCAGTAGTTGGGGCTGATGAAATGGGTACAAGCCACATCAACACTTGCAGACTGGCATGAACACCCTAGGAATAGTTACATCCACAGTACTATGCTGGATCCCATTGGAATGAGCAGTGAGACTTTCAGCCTGTAACTAGAGATGATCTCAGGGATTTCTGGAATACAGATGGATCTGGAATAGAGATTTCCCTGAGAGCTGCTTCATCCACTCACTCCCACAGCATTGGGGGCTGCCCAGCTCTCAGGAAGGTGCTCCTCAAGGCTGGGGCAGAGCACACACAGCACACAGGGCTGGGGCAGAGCATGCACAGCACACAGGGCTGGGAGCAGAGCACACACAGGGCTGGGGCAGAGCACACACAGCACTCACAACACACAGGGCTGGGGGCAGAGCACACCCAGCACTCACAACACACAGGGCTGGGGGCAGAGCACACCCAGCACACAGGGATGGGGCAGAGCACACACAGCACACAGGGCTGGGGCAGAGCACACAGCACACAGGGATGGGGGCAGAGCACACACAGCACACACAGGGCTGGGGCAGAGCACACACAGCACACAGGGCTGCTGGTGCTGCAGCTCAGGGACCCTCCCAGCAGAGCCACATCCCTTCCCAAAAAGATGCAGAATGCCCCCCTGCTCCTTTGTGGCACCGACCAGCACAGTGGAGCCCTGTGGTGATGAGCTCTGAAATAGATGCCATCCATTATAAAAGTCCAGTGTTTATTTAACTGCCAGAGGCAGTTCTGGATATAGGATGCACCCAGTGAGAGTGAAGTTATTTTAAGATCAAATATTTGATTACCACCACAGGGACTTATTTACAAAAAAACCCCAAGAACAAAACCAAAAGCAAAAACAAAATACCAACCAACCAACCAACCAACAAGCCCCATGTAAGAGCATATTTAGGTTTTACTTCCCAATTTGGTCATGTAAATAATAATTTAAAATAATCTACCCACACCGGAAAGAGAAGTGTGCTCTCAAAGTCTCTCACCACAGACAACAGCACTTTAAAGTCATCCTGGACACAAAATTTGCCTAAAGAAAAGTGAATTCAATTTGATTTTAAAGAACCCAACTAATAAAGAGCCAACAAAATTTTTAAAAACCAAATATGAAGTACAAATGATCACATTAGAAGAAACATGTCATATTCTGCAGTATTCTGGTTTTAATTTGGTTTTTTTTTGTTTTCTTAGAATGGGTTTTTTAAAGGTAAGACAAGTTGCACACAAAGCAATCACTAAGGTGTGCATATAAACCAGACTTTTTTCACTTAAGAAGTTCATGAAATAATTTAAAAGGGGAAGTCTTTTAAAGGCTGTAACCTTTATACCTCACCAAAATAAGGGTGTAAACTGTCACTAAATTAATTTTACTCATACTGTGACTCTGGTTAATAAGAGTACTAATGTGTGTGAATATATGTACATCTATCTGAGAAAATACACACACACAGAGATATATAAATACAAACACAGGCATAAAAACCACTGTTGCAGGTGAATATTTTTAGTTCTTCCCCCACTCCATGGCCTCCCTGTTACATCCACAATTTAAATGATGAAGGATGACTTTGTGGCTGAGGTTGGCAGGATACCCACATTCTATTCCCAGCAGATAAATTCCAGCAAGCCCTGAAGGCTGATGGGTCTTTTCTCTTAGTCATAGATTGACTAGATTTGTTTAGGAAAAGTTTGGGTTTTTTTTTTTTTTTTAATGCTTCCAGCATTTTGTAGAACTGGAAGAAAAAACAATGATTATTTTTAAACTTAGTACATTTGACACAATATTGAGTTAAACACACAAATAAAATGGCAGCAACAACTACAACATACACACAAAGCAACACTTGTTTGGTTCCTCACACTGAAGCTGTCCTCCACAGACATTTGGGCTTCCAAACCTGCCCCAAACACCCCAGATTACACTGGGGGTGGAAGCCCCAAACCTGGTTTGGGGAGATTCTATGAATTATGCTAAAAAAATACTGAAGATTGCAATCAGAAGATTGCAATTAATTATGTCATATCGATTTTAAAGATCAACCAATTCTCTCCAAGGCACAAAATAGCCCAAGTTGGAAAAGACCTCAAAAGATCATCCAGATCAACCTTTCATGGAAAGGGAGCCCAGATGAGATTATCTAGCACCCTGCCCAGTCACATCTTGAAAACCTCCAGGAAAGAGCAATTCCATAGCTCAAATACCACATTTATACAGTGTTTGTTTTGACCACTATGTTATAGTGCTGCACTGGGTAACAAAAGCCCAAAGGTTTTTGAGCTGCCAGAAATCCCCCTGTGAGTGCCCAGCCACCCCTCCTGCTGTCAGCACCAGAGCAGCTCCTGAACAGGAACACATCCCATAAACAGCAGGATCATCTGTTTTGAGGGTTGCAGACTGAAATCTTGTTTCTTGGCAACATTCAGTAATTCAAAGCACATTCTTATGTGTTTCATAAAATGCTTTTTTCTTCCTTTTGTAGTGCTTTTGAGCCTCTACACATTTTCTAGTGAGAGCAGGGCTGGTGGACATGGGCCCAGTCCCAATCTCTGAGTTGACTCCCACATGGACCTGGGCAAAATTTTGCTAATTTATTAGCACAATTTTATCTATTATCTATTAATACTTCCACTGATTTATCAGCAAGAACCAATCTTCCACACCAGGCTGTGCAGCCACATTTGCAAAATGCAGCAGGATCAGTTTAGAACAAGCAGGTACAACCACTACTCTTTATTTATCATGAAAAGGAAAAAGCATTACTGGCTGTTCCAAAAACTTCACTGTTTTCATTTCTCCCCTCCTGGCTGTTCTTTGTTGTTTTTTTTTTAGATTACATGTATTCAGAGGTGCCACCTTTTAACAGAACACACAGGAACAAGTATTGTTCAGTGAAATAAAGATAAAAATATGGCATTAAATAAGGAAGCATGAAGAAACCTGAGAAATCATTTGGCTACAACACCAGCACTAAGTGTGACAAACAGCAGCTTTGGATCTTGCTCAACAAACAGCCAGGGGTTGAGGGCTTTGCAAACAACTCCAGGAAGGCTTTCAACCTTGCCCTTGTTGTTGGATACCTCTGTAGAGCTCCTGCCAAAGATAATCCTCCCCTACAGCCCAGTAATATATTCCAAAAAGAGAATTTTATTTACTTTAGGATCTGTTAATTACTATTTTTGTGTGTTATTAGCACCAATTTCTTAAGAATGCATAAGTTGTCAGCTATTTTGAAAGGAAAAAAATGAGGAAATGCAGCTACAAAATACTCTTGGGCTTACCCTTTCCTAGAACTTGAATTAAAATATTATGAGTGTGGCATAATATACCAGCTACAATGCCCTAAAATAGAATAAACATTTCCATCCACGTACAGCTCAAGATATTTGTTTCTCCAGGACCACTGCCTCTCTTGATTGCAAAGCAGCTTTTGAAAACAGATTTCCCAGTCCCTCAGCTTTCCACTTGAATGCTTCAGAAATATGCCCATTTAACAAGTTGCAGGAGGACCTGGGGGACCTCCTGCTGAAACTCTGACAGCACACAGACATTGTAATAAACTGGCTCCCACCTCAGCTAAAGCTTTTTTACAAAAGGATTTTCCATACCGAATTCATTCCTTGGTGTTCAGAGTCTGATTACCTCTCTTCAGAGCATCAGTAGAGATTTCCACTGAAAGCTTATCAGCAGAGACTGTTTCTGGGAAAGGAGCAAGAGAAATTATCTAACTTGAACTTTGCAGTGCAGCCTTTCACTGCCTTTGGAAGCTACACTGTGAAGTCAGATTTTTGTTTGATACACTGACATCTCCAGCATCAGTAGAAAAGGAGCTAATTTGGTTTATTTGCTTTAGGGCAGGAAGAAGGGAAGCAGAAAGCATCTGGAAGAAGAAAATGAAACACTTACAACTGCCTAAAAAACACAATTTCAAATGCTAGATTTCAAGGTCAGGGAAGGAAGTGACCACTGACTGGACTATATTTAAGTGCACTGTGAAGCTCCATACTGTGCTTATTTTTAGGTAAGAATAATAACTATTCCCCTTTCTTCTGTACAAACTTATTCCTAACAGGCATCCTGTCCAAAGAGTCATCCAGGACAACTCCTTACATTGACAGGAGCACAGGATGGGGCTATGTGCCTGCCTACAGGAACAATTCTTTTTCCTACCACCAAAGAGATATCAGCAGTGCATTTCCAGGATGGAGTTTCCTTCCCCAGGTCCAAGTCCAACATCTGCTCCAGTCAGTGATGATCCAGGTGTTGTGTCAGACTCCAGATTACATCCCAGCTGAAAGGAAGTCCAGCCAGAATCCTTCAAAATGTCTTAGCCTTACCCTGTGGTCTTCCAAGGCAGAGCTTGCCCAGCACCAGCACCATCCACTAGCTAATGGTTAATCTTTCTGAATCCATTCCTCACTTTGGTTTTACAAAAATTAAGAGGTTTATCTAACTTAGTGCTAGAGTTTGAGCTTCATGTACTGAAAGGACAAGCATAATGTTCTTGCATGAACTGATTATTGGATCACTGGGAGAAGAAAAGGTGATTCACATGCTCGAGGTTAAAACAAATGGAGGTGTTCAGGACAGAAAGGATTTCTCTCCTCTCCTTTCCTTTCCTTTCCTTTCCTTTCCTTTCCTTTCCTTTCCTTTCCTTTCCTTTCCTTTCCTTTCCTTTCCTTTCCTTTCCTTTCCTTTCCTTTCCTTTCCTTTCCTTTCTCCCTCCCTCCCTCCCTCCCTCCCTCCCTCCCTCCCTCCCTCCCTCCCTCCCTTCCTTCCTTCCTTCCTTCCTTCCTTCCTTCCTTCCTTCCTTCCTTCCTTCCTTCCTTCCTTCCTTCCTTCCTTCCTTCCTTCCTTCCTTCCTTCCTTCCTTCCTTCCTTCCTTCCTTCCTTCCTTCCTTCCTTCCTTCCTTCCTTCCTTCTGCCACTTCCTTCCTTCCGCCACTTCCTTCCTTCCGCCACTTCCTTCCTTCCGCCACTTCCTTCCTTCCGCCACTTCCTTCCGCCACTTCCTTCCGCCACTTCCTTCCGCCACTTCCTTCCGCCACTTCCTTCCTTCCTTCCTTCCTTCCTTCTGCCACTTCCTTCCTTCTGCCACTTCCTTCCTTCCGCCACTTCCTTCCTTCCGCCACTTCCTTCCTTCCTTCCGCCACTTCCTTCCGCCACTTCCTTCCGCCACTTCCTTCCTTCCGCCACTTCCTTCCTTCCTTCCGCCACTTCCTTCCGCCACTTCCTTCCGCCACTTCCTTCCGCCACTTCCTTCCTTCCGCCACTTCCTTCCGCCACTTCCTTCCGCCACTTCCTTCCGCCACTTCCTTCCGCCACTTCCCTCCTTCCCTCCTTCCCTCCTTTGTGTGGGTGGCTTCCATCTTTTTTATGTGTGGTTCCATTTCCATGGCCACTTCAGAAGATTACCTAACAAACCCTTCTCGCCAAGAAAGTAAACTTCAGAATAACAAGCTGGTAGCAGTCTTGATGACTCCAGCCCCTTTCCTGCAGCACATCATGGTGGTGGATTTTGGTTTCAGTGACCCTCTGCTGAAGCTGTGCTGTGCCCTGGACTGTAGTGGGTCCCTGCCTGTGGGGTGTAATGAATGTTCTGCAGATCCTTGTAGCATGAAACCTTTGGAGGTGGCAACTGCCAAAGCTGACAAAGGAGCACCTCTTGGAAAGAACTGGCATCTGCCATGGAACAAAAAGCAAACACAGCACTTCAGGGATGTGTGTCCAAGTTTCTGTCTCTCACAAACATCCCTGCACACACCCCACCAACGTGCTCATGGCAACCAGTGCCACTGCACACAGAATTTTTCAGACATTGATTTTGTTGTCCTAAGCAACCACCAGATCAGCTTGTTCCTCCAGATGTAACCACAAACATCCAGCAGATTAAGCTAAGCTCTCTGGCCAATTTCATGTCTTTTTTTTTTTTTTTTAATTGTGGAAATGAGGTAACAGGACAATGCAGAGCAGTCCATATTGATCTTATCCCACCACTAAATTTCTTCAGTTTATGAAAATCTCTAAGAGGTATTTTCTGTGTCAGCTACTCAGAAAGCTGTGCAGCAAGTCAGTGCCTCTAATACATTACAAAACTAGTTGTAAAGTCAGATGCTTGATGTATGGTTCAGCTACAGCCACATGCTCAAAACAAGGATTGCATCTGAATCTAGTATTTTGCAACTGCTATTTTAACAACCTGTTTTAAGTTGCCTTCAAGTCTTGCCAAACTGTAATGAGAAAGAGCAGAAATTTTTCCAAAGCTGTGTCTGCCCAAAGAGGAACTATCTGAGAAAACTTCAGCCAAAATATTTAAGCCATTCCTAAAATGGCTGCAGAGAAATTTCTGGTTGCAGAGAATATTTCTATATAAGAAATAATTTTCTGGTGAATTTCAGAAGGAGATTTCTAGCTCTTCCTTGGGCTGGGTTTAAGAGTTATGGCTTGGCAGGACAGACTGCATAAGGCAAATATTTCTGTTCTCTATACAAAAATGTACCTAAATTAAACTATTTTATACAGGGATGCTTACATTGGACAAGCACAGGAAGCAGTGGGACTGAAAAACTGAGCCCCTTCAAGTGAGGGGAGTGAAAATGTGGGAGATAATGTGGCCAGACTAACAAGTAAGCAGCTGTGGTACCTGAGAATATCTCAAAAGGAGCAAGGACTGAGAGGTCAAGGACAGAAACTAATACTTGCTGGAACAAGGAGAATGAAACTGAGTTTAGACATCCACAGAATGGAAGTTGGGATTAAGAAGCAGACATGAAGCAGGGACAGAGCAAAGTGGCTGAAGGCAGAGGGTGTGAGTGAGACAGATTTACTGGGAATGGGCAAAAGAGACTTCACTTCCTGTCCACCTGCAGAAGATGAAACAGAATCAATTCCTCCTGAAGAAAGCAACAGGACTGGGTAAACTGACATTATGAGCAGGAGCCAACTAAGACTGAGACACCTAAATTCAGATATCTCACCACAAATGCCTCCATATAACCCAGTGTTTGAATTCCCAGGAGAGAAGATAGATGTGGAGGGGGCATTCAGTGGCTGAAAGAGAGATCCTTATTGCCATCTGAGACAACATGGGTGAGGGCACAAGGCTGACATCTGCCACAGCATCTACATGGGGCCTGCACTCCATGGGAAAACACCAATTTGCCTGGAGTCCTTTGGCAGAAAATATGTCACTGTTTGTGTCTGATATATGCCCTCCAGAGAGGGGACAGCAGCAGTATCCCAGGGTCAATGAGGAAAGCTGAAGGTCTGGCAGGGTACCTTAGCACAGCTCCAGTGGTAACTTACAGGCTGATAAATGGGCATCCTGATGGATCTGCAGAAGAGAACTGAATTGAAATCGGACAAGCTACTTGTGTCCAAATGTTTCTCAGCTTTTGAGGCATTGACTTTGTAATCTTACCAATATTCTTTCAACTTTTCTTGCATATTTTTATAAAAAGGCCTTATATATGAATTTGGACGGGGGTAGCCAGAAGCATCTGATGAAATTCAAACAAGTCTTCTTTGATTTGTGATAGTCCATAAAACAGCACTAGGCATACATAATGCACAGCATGTTCTCTACAGATAGGTACCTTTGCCAACTAAAGCAACCCCAGAGATGGTTTTCCTAACCACTAAAGACAAATATGCTTAAACAAATGGTTTATGAAATCCAATAGCAAGGCACTGAGAGCAAGGCCAGTCTAGTTTGATTTCTCTGCCTCCTGTTTATCTCTCCTTGAGGAATTCAAACTGAGAAGTCCTTGTGTAACTTGTGAAAACCAAAGAGGAAGCTGAAAGCTCTGTGAAAAGGTTAGTGAAGACAACAACTGGAAACAGAGCCATGTTTTGCACTGTGTTAATCATGAACAGTTTGTGTTTGAAATCTCAAACACGAGCTCGAGCAGTTCAGGCCCCAAACCTGATGCGGATATTTGGCAATCACCAACCTGTGTGCAAAAGAATAAAGAAAACCCTGCTCTTTGTCCTGCTGTTAGAGCTGTTTACTTTCTGGCGTGAGTTTGCAGTTCCTGAGATCTTAGAAAAAGTTCTGTAACCACAGAGCTGCAAAAGTTTGAGAACTGTACCAGACCTTGGGCCAGTAGTTCAACAAACAACTACAAAAGAAGAGTTCAGATCTTCAAAGAGAAAGAGGAAGGAAATCAGCTGTCAGCTAACTTAAAAAAAAAAAAAAGGAAAAAAGATGCAGATGATTTATTGCTTACCAGTTTACCTAAGAAAAAATCCCAACCACCACAAGCCCGTGAGACACTGAACACATAATGTTTAAATTTCTCATTAAAAAAAAATGGCCACAGACAGAAAACTGTAAGTACAAATAAACTTCCTTGGGAAAGCAGCATCAGCGTGGGCAGTAAAGAAGTTGTTGAAGTGGAACAATGTGGCAAACATGACATTGATTGGATTTAAGGCTCTAATCACTTTCCCTTGCACACGAGTCTCATATTTGTTGTTAACTTTAATGAGACTTATGTGCCAAGCCTGCAAGGAAAGTTGGTCCTTAACTCTCCTTGCTGCCAAACTGTTTCATTAGGAAGTATTTCCACGTCTTCCTGTTGAAGTTTCAGTCGGCAGTGCCGACACAGACGCAGAGCTGGTGACCAGGAATTCTCTCAGGTCTGGGAGCTGCAGTAGAAGAAGGGCTTGGGCAGATCCAACACTTGTGCCAACAAGTCTGACTAAAGATCTAAAGCTTGTTACCTCCTGCTTGCCCCTGCAGTGACTCTGGAGGAATGACTTTCTCTGCTTTTCTTTCCTTAGTTTCTAAAAAGGAGAAGCATTTGTTGCTATCTCCGTGGTGGAGCTATTTGGAATTAGGACGTGTTTGTAGAACTCTGGGCACGAGAAGCTTTATTTGAATGTTACTCCTTATTAAACCCACCAGCATTTCTCTGAATTCTGATGGCAATCTTTGGCCTACAAATATTGTATGTCATTCCATAGAAATGAATGCCAGGTGAGCAGCTTCACCAAGTTTTGCAGTGGCTTAATGAGTCTGTTTATAGTAATGATCTAATAAACCCAGAGTAATTGAACAACAAGCCACAAATCAGTTGCAGCCTGGAAAATCCTAATTTGAGGCCACTTTCTCCCTCCATCTGCATAATATTTTCAATTTGTTGCTTTTCATTTTAATGCTAATTTACCCAGCGTGTGTCAAAGACCACTTCAGCCTGCTGGCAGCTCAGGAATGGGAGCAGACCTGCAGCTCCTTGGCAGCAGGTGAATGCCTTGGCCCTTGAAGAGCTGTCCAGATTCACATTTCCCCAGCAGCTGGCAGCTCAGCCAGGCCTCTTTGCTGCAGAGCTTTCCTGGGGGAAATTCTTAGCTTACTTTCAAACTTCTGAAGAGCATTTTGGCTTCAGAGTTTCCTTCTGCTCCCAGCACCCTGAGGGTTTGTCTGCTGGGCTGCCTTGGCTTCAGAATTCAGATCTTTTTGGCTTGAAGGTGGCATTATTTAGGAATTACTCAAAAACCTTTTAACCACGTAGGATAAACAAAGAGACCTAAATTACCATTTTAAGTTGTTGAGGTACTACAGGCAGGTAAGATGTTTTTCCAGGAGTTGTCCTTAGTTGCTATAGTTGATACAAATATTCCTTCAGTTTTATGTAACACTATTTGTGGTCAAAAATATTCACGAATATCATTAGGGAAACATGACCTGTGGAGTTTGCTGTTGTTGGCAATGCAATACAGATTCTGGGTTGCTATTGATATTAATATATTATATTGGTTAGCAAACAGTATTTGTGCTTTGGGTCATTTTGGGCTTTCTTGGCTCCTTCACTAGCAAAGCTCAATGTCATTTGGGATAACATTAAACTGAATTCTCTAAATTAAATCTGCACTCTTTCAAACTGAAAATGTAATTCCTGTGAGTTGAGCTGGTGACAGCTCCTCAGCAAAAACATGTATTTTGTTTTTCACTAATTACAATGCTCTAAGATCTCCTAAGTGAAGCATATTGAGTTATATGTGTGCTGTCAATCATGTTTGCCTTTGCTCATGCTGCATTCCTACATAGAAAAATAAGCTAAATTATAGATTGTCACTTCCTTCAGTAGCTCTTACAAGAAATGTGCACATCTCAGTTGCTCAACCTCTGGCCAGTAATGATGCCTATAAAGCTTTGCATGGGTGTCCGACATGTTTTTCTCAGGTTGTTTTTGTGGATGTGAATGGTAACTTTGGAATTTTGCCTTGTTTTTCTCACATACAACTTCACTGGAGTGTTTGGCTTACTTGAGCCCCTGAAGAACTAAAATTTATCTCATAGGCTTGGTCTACATGGCAACAACACTCACACTGAGATGTAATCATGCTGGAATATGTGCATTTTAGGATGTGTTTGGGGTAAATTGTACCCTGTGTGTGAAACTAGAGTGTGAGCCTAAGAGATGGGGAACAGATATCTAATGAGGATGATGGCTAATGGGGAAAAGATTTCTGATGAAGATGAAGGTTAAAGATTGTATTTTATGCGTGTGTTAGTTGGCCAAGCAAAATTATGAAAAGGCAGAAATAAGAGGAAGCAAAAAAAAGCAGCAACTAGAAATGCAGGTAAATGAGTTATTACCAAAAACTAACAGCTGAATTGACTGCAGTGTATCAATAGTTCAGCTAAATAAAATTAAGTACTCCCAAAAGTTACACAGTTTAATAAACTGCAGAGCATCATAACCAGATGAAGCTGGTTTTTACATACCCACTGCTGGTTAAGGCAAGAATGGCATTGCTGAGATAACTTTGTTTCATATCTGAAAAAATTCCTGTACGATGCTGCTTGGAGACATCTGCTTTTCACTGGGGGTAAAACTATGTGCTTGCAAATGGAGTAACCTAGAAGAGATGTTCCAAAGTAACAATACAATGCATTAAACAACTGGGAAATAATGCTAAAGAAATTAATTTGAAAAATTAAAGAATTATTCGGCACTATTCCTTTTATGAGTTTGTAAGAACCATGATAAATTTATAAACAATGGAAATCTGGAAGGGGGGGGGAAAAAGGAGAGAAGAAAATCAAAGGAAATTTCTTCCTGTTTTATCTTGGGATCTCATACTTCTCTCTTCTGTTGCCTGCTTTTCTTATCTCATTTTGTTACTTCAGTGAAAGCAACAAATCAAAAAGTTTTGGTTAAAAAAAATCGCAACAGAACATTGGAGTCAGTTGAAATACATTAGATGTTAGTAGTTTTGGGATGACACAGTGGCATTATCCTAGTGGCATTATCCAAGGGATAATGTGGAATATTTTTCCCCAGGGGAGTCTGTGCATTCCCACTTAGGGGATCTGGTGTGGAGCTGTGAACATCTTTTAAAATGTTGTACAGCTACAAAGCTGGGCCTAAAAAGCTGAGGTTGCTGAGATGGCTGTGATTTAACCTTTCTGTGTGTATGACAGCAATCACTTCCCTGAGTGTGGGGAAGGTCATTTCAGTGCTCACTGTGAGAGCTTGGGCTGTGTCTGACTCCTGGAGAAGCACCTGGAGCTGCTCAGTGTGCTGGGCTGAGGGACAGGGACTGGGACAGGCTGCCCTTTAGGGCCTCTGTGAAGGTCCACACATCCCATCCCTGCTGAAAAAAACCTGTGTCCCCTTGAAGGGGAAAATTTCAACTTCAACAGGTTAGAGAAAGAAGGAGGCAACACCTAAATATGAAGGAGGGAGCAGCTGGCCATTAGCCAGGCTGCTAAAATGAAGTACTCCAGGATGAGTCAGTGACATGAAACTGCAAAAAAACCCAAGTGTATCCAATGGGTACATTAGGAGAGCTGTCAGACAGGCAATTTAGACAATTTTCCCACACCATAAGACTTCTGTGAGTCTAATTTTAGATCTTGTTTGTCCAGAGCATCTTGAAAACACAGTGCTCCAAAATGGAGCAGTGCAGAGAACCAGAGGAGGATTATCACACGTGGTCTATGTGCTGATAGAACTGGGATTTCCACACTAGGAAAGAGAAGACAAGAAAAAAACATGTATGTGGTTGGTAAAATAATCCCCATGGTCAGTAAGGCAAGAACAAAGACAAATTAACCAAATTTGCAGGAAGTAAGATTTAGGTTGGACAGCAGGGATCATTTCCTGTCAATAAGACCACAAGGTTCAAGAGACAGCCAAGGGATGCTGAAGGACCTGCTGCTCTGGGAGGTGGTAGATCTTTCTAGTAAAAGCTTCTATCAAAGAGCTTAGCCAGAGATGGTCTGATAGTTTTGGAAGCTGTATCTCAGTTTTGTAGCATCCCACACGTTCCACTTTCATGGAAAGGGTTGTCCTGGATAAGGAAAGTTGCAGCATCATCTCCTCTTCCCATCTGGATTCAGCAGAGGCAGAGCTTCACCTGAACACCTGTGTGTGCAGGGCCAGGGTGGGACAGTTGGTTGTGGAAGCACCAGCTGCTGTTTTTGCAGGCATTCCCTCTTTTCATTGATCCTGTGGATTTTTGTGACCCATCTGCCATCCATGGCCTCAGTCCAGCCCAGCTGCACCAATCCTGCTTTAGTGCCAGAGCCTGAACTGAGGGATCTCCTAGGATCCAGAATGGGAAGCCACCTTCCAGAGGGTGTGTCACAACAATGGGGCTGGAGACCTTCACTTTGATTTCATAAAGGCTGAATCCATTTCAGTTGTTTTCTCCCACAACAGACAGTCATGAGCTATTTGATGATTCCCAGCAGGAATGAAATATAGTTCTGTAATATCAGATCTGGTTCCCTTCACCCCACATAACATAAATGGAAAGAAAAATATATATTTGAATAGTCCTGATTTTAAGTGCCCCATGAGCCCTCTCACATGCTGCAATCTTCAATATATTCTTCCAACAACAAAATTTGTAATAGCTGGTTTTGCCTTTCATTCTGTGCTTAGGTGTTCAATTTGTGGTACCAAACAACATTCCACAAACAGGACTCTATGCAAAGTCTACAGTTTTCAACAAATAACATAATTAACAAAGTAAATAACCCCTGAAGCAGATGAGCAAACACATACATACTGACAGCCATTCCTGTTCCTGCAATCAAAGGAAATCCACTTTCCCTCAGATGAGACTGGTGGACAGAAGGGGTTGGGCCATCCTCTGCTCCCACAGTGAATGAGCAAGGTGCTGCCAACCTCTGTGTCTCAAGTCCTCTTGTTTGGCACCAGAAATGTGGCATTATTTTAGCAGAAACTGTACCTTCCCTCCAGCAAGACCCAGGGGTCACCTGAAGCAAAGAGAGCTCCAGAAAAAGTGCAAAGTTCAAGTCACAAACAGGTCAAGTAGATTTTCTGATCAGATCTCTTTGTTATGCTATGTTTTCACAGCAAAATGCTCCAAGCAGGCTAAGATCCCACCCAGGCTCTTCATCAAACACTTCAGCCACCTCTAAGCATTCTTGCAAAACCCAAGAGGCACTTTCCATTTTGTTTGGTAAGAACACAGCACAAAGAGCGTCCATAAAGTCAATCCCAGGCTCAAGAGCTAAAAGCTTCCTGACTCATAAATGTTCCTCAGCCAACACACCCTCCTCAATCTTCTCATGGCTTGTGGAACTGGCTGCAGAGTGCAGCTGGAGAGGTGACCTGGCTTTGGCTGCACTGCAACACCCAGCCCAGCACTGCCCTTGGCTGCTTTGCTGCTCATGGATTTTCCTTCACACACCCTCTGGGTAACACTGAGGGAATCCCTGTTCCAACACAGCGGGCTTGCTGTGAAAATATTTATATAACAAAGAAATTCTGAGAGTGCAAGGGTGAAACATGACCCTGGCATAGTAGGACATTTAATAATTAAGCAAGTTTTGGAGTTTCGAGATACAGAAATGCTGCCCTGATTGCAATCAAAGTAGTAAACAGAGTCTTCAAAAGGGTTTTGTTACAAATGTAGAAGTGAGGAAAGAGAATTCAAAGGAGCCAAAAATGGAAAGCTTTCATTTCAACACAATTATTTATTCCTTTTGTTTTAGCTGGAGAAACACAGGCATGGTACAATGCCCAAGCAGCCATGCAGCAACCTGTCCAATTTATAGCAGTGCTTGGCAATTTAAGATTTTCCTTCAGGTGCTGACAGTAAAAGAAAAGTCACATGACTGATTACAGCCTGCATTCTCTCAAAAGACAAATTAAAAGAGAAATGGAGAAAAAATTTCCCTGTTTGGCTGTCATTTGGGAGTGAGACAGAGAGATTATATTGTTCTATGTCCATCTTTCTGTCCCTGATGGAAGCATTCCTCAGGATGACAATAAGGAAAGGCCTTGGTGGTGACAGGTCAGGACTGGCAGTCAGGACAGCAGGACATGCTTCCTTTGGCCCCCAACTCCCAAATATCAGTGCAGATTTTAACTCTCAGGTTACCAGTGGTGGATCCCAGATGTGGTACTGAGCCCATGGTCATCTCATTTAGAAATGCAGCCTTATTTCAACCAAACAAATTTTGATTCACTGATTTCTAATTCTGGTCATCTCTTGATTAGCAATTCTTTTCTTAAATTAGTTCTTGTGTACTTCATAAAACCTAATGCATTCTTTTGCTCTCAATTATATTGACTTCTATAGAAAAAACACATTACTTCAGAAAAGTTAGAAAACTGGGTAAAGCCTTCTGTCCATTTTTGGGAGGAGAAGAACAAAAACCTGGTCTGAAACATTCTGTACCAAATTTTAAATTTTACAACATGGCTCAAATTTACAGTGTAAGGAGCTTAATTACTCTTTAAAAACACAATCTGTTTTCCTACAGTTATCCTATACTGCATTATAGAAGCAACCAGCCCAATTGTACAAGGGATGCTGAGAAAAAGAGAACAAATTTCCACCACAGCCACAGAGACTGACAACTGCTGCAGGCAGGTTACCAGATGCAGCTGACAAATTATTTCACCTGCTATTGCAAATTCTGCATTCCTAAGTAGTTTAGACAAACCCCTTAATCCACCACTTGAAACAATTCCCAGGCTGAGGCATTCAAATCAAAGTAATATAAAGGTAACCCTCAACAAAGAGAACTCATGGCTTTGAAAGATGTGCTCTGCAGCAAATTTAGCTTGAGTCAGATATTTGCAAACTCATTCAAACCTGACTGAACTGCGAAGCCACAGGTTTTTCTACTAAGGAAAGAACTAAAAGGAAACACAGTTAAAAAAAAAATCAAGATAAAAATCACACAAATTAAGAAGCCACAAAGAAACAGAAACTGTCAGTCAGTTATTTTTAACAAAACCCAAACCACCAAGGTATTGCTATAAGGTAAAAAAGGTAACTCATTAAACTGACAATAAAAATAGATTAATGCAGCCAGAAAATTTTCATAACTGTTTTAAAATTAAAATATGTGTATATAAACCAGGTCAATAGCAATTCTACTTGTGAATTAAGATACTGTTGTGAATTATAAAGTCTTCCCAGATGTAGGTTACAATTCCTCAGGCCTGGAAGACTCTATTATCAGGCCATCAGGTCAGGAATTGAGAATTGCCTCTGTCACTGATATACCTTCTCACTTTTATTAAAGCAAAGCAAAATTGCTTTCCCTAAATGCAGAATTTAAAGCCAAAATGCACTGGAAAGACAACCTGTGTACTGTCACCTGATAATTTATATCTGTGTTTGACAAGGATTCACTAATGCTCATTTAAGCAGATCTGTGCATGGTTCAAGATCATAAAACAATTCAAAGGGGAAGGAATTTCCAAGTCTTTAGACCCAGCTCCTACTGAAAGTAAGGTCAGCAGGGAACTTCAACCAGGGTGCACAGGGCTTTGGCCAGCCTTGTCTTGAAAACCTCCAGATATTCATCATCTTTAAGGTCTGAAAGAAAAAACTCCTTTCAAAATTACGCAGGAGTTCTTGTCTCAAAACAGTGGTTTTGTGTGATACTCCTCTAATTGTCTCTGACATGGAAGCATTTCATTACTGTACTGATATTTTTATATCACCTTCTCTCTTTTAGTTCAGCAGGCTCAAGACACACCTGCAGTCTCAAAAATCCCTGATGTTGCATTGATGATAGAGTGAAATTCTGGGGTTATTTAAGCTGGAAATGGAATTTCCTCAGGTTTCAGTAGAGCAGGTTACTGGCTAATGGACCCCAAATACTCAGACAAAAAAACCCAAATTCAAATTCTTACAAGGAATTATTAGGATTGATAATTTTATTAATTTTAATGGGACAAACTGTGTTTTCAGCAGTTTATCAGTTTCTTAATCAGCAGATGAGCCTAAAAGACATTTCTCTAAGATATAAGCAGGACTGTGAGATCAGAGAAGAATTCAGGTTGGAAGGAAAGAACATAAATCTTTGTCCCAAACATCAGGCTTCAAACATGGTTAGCTATAAGGTCAGACAAGGGGTTTAACAGAAGACTACACCCATAGCTTCAAAGTGACTCTATAAACACCAAATATTTTGGAAAAATGGGGAGAAAAAAGATTTCTAATTCAATCTCATCTCAGGTGTTGGAAAACTTGATTTGGAACATTTAGTTTTGGTTACAAAGGAAAACAGACATTATGGGGTGGATAGTGAATTGTTTTGGTGTTATATAAGACATTGGTTAAAAATCCATGTGACTTCAAAGGGAGATTACACAAGATTATAGACCTAGGGTGAAATTCTGGCTCTGATTAAAATCACTGGCAAGAATCCCACTGGCTTGACCACTGCCAGGATCTGCCTCTAACAAGCCTTTGTTTTACCAGGCAAAGCCACACATGCAGACCCAGATGTACCTTACAATGCATCTCTCTGCAACAATTAAACTTGGAAAACTTCTTTTAATCTCCTCCAAAGCTCTGTGGGAATTTTTCTTATTTTTAAGATATTCTCTCCTCCACTGTAGATTTTTTTTCTATACAAACTAGGAAGATTTGATGTAAACAAAACCAATGGAACTGTCTGGAGAAAAAAAGCTGTGAAATTGATTTTTCTGTTGTTTTTGAAGCTGTGGCTTTAGAAGTAGCATAGAATACAGCAACCTTCCTCCCACTTCACTGCCTTTCCCACTGCTGGTGAAGCTGGAGTGACCATGGACCAACTCCAGTAGTTACCAATGGTGGATCCCAGAAGTGGTACTGAGCCCATGGTCATCTCATTTAGAAATGCAGCCTTATTTCAACCAAACAAATTTTGATTCACTGATTTCGAATTCTGGTCATCTCTTGATTAGCAATTATTTTCTTAAATTAGTTCTTGTGTACTTCATAAAACCTAATGCATTCTTTTGCTCTCAATTATATTGACTTCTATAGAAAAAACACATTACTTCAGAAAAGTTAGAAAGCTGGGTAAAGCCTTCTGTCCATTTTTGGGAGGAGGAGAACAAAAACCTGGTCTGAAACATTCTGTACCAAATTTTAAATTTTACAACATGGCTCAAATTTACAGTGTAAGGAGCTTAATTACTCTTTAAAAACACAATCTGTTTTCCTACAGTTATCCTATACTGCATTATACAAGTAACCAGCCCAATTGTACAAGGGATGCTGAGAAAAAGAGAACAAATTTCCACCACAGCCACAGAGACTGACAACGGCTGCAGGCAGGTTACCAGATGCAGCTGACATGGCATAGGGGTGGCATCCTGCCACACAGGAGCTTGCAGAGCATCCTTTAGAAAAGTACCTGAGGCAGGGCAGACCTGATCCAGAAATCCATGAGGTGAGAATATTGCTTATACTGGCTCTGGATATTCACATTCTCTCTTTAAACATCCACCTGCCTTTACCACAGGGATGCTGCCAGGGGAACAACTCCATGAGTGAAAAAATCCACAACAGTCTAAAAGCAGCCACTGGAGTGTTCCATGTGCCACAGATGTTTCACATGGAGACTGGCAGCCCAAAGGCAGGCAGATTAGAAGAAAATTCATTATTTTTATAGGGTTTCCTCATTCCCTGTCCTGGGGTGACGTTATGATGCTTGTATATCCCCATTCATCTGTTCTGTGCCTTTAACACCGGCTCTGAAGAGTGGAAGTTTTGTTTGGGTTTCTCTTATCAGGGACACAGAGGAAAGCGGTACATAAGGCTGTTTTTTCACTTCCAGCTTCAGCTTGCTGCTTTTGCTTGCTCTCTTTTTCTGCTCTTGCTTCTGCTCTGCTTTCTGCCTCTGCTGGTTCTAGCTAAACAGTCCACATTGCTTCCTGGACTGTTTCTCCTCTCCTGTTCCTGTGACCACCTCAAACCTGCTCCGGACTGGGACCCGGGAACACCGAAGGTTCGGCTGCAGCGGCTGGCCCAGCACCGGAGGGACTGAGAACAGAGCAACCACCCCCGAAAGAGACTTTCTGATTTTGCCATCTTTCTCAGAGCGGTGTCATCGGGTATTGTTCATTTTGTGTGCTGGGGGGTGCGGGGCCAGTCAAACAAACAGGTTCTTTCCACCTCTCTCCGAGGAATTTTTTCCCGAACCGGTTGGGGGGAGGGGCCGTGTGGATTTCGCTTTCTGGAGGGGCCCTCCTTTGCAGATTCTTTAACAAATTTGCCCTAAACCAGGACATTCCCCCAGACAAATCCTGCCTGTTTGTTCCAGCGGGCCCTGCACCAGCAAACTACTGAGCACGAGGGAACACCTCTGCAAGTGATGAGCGCAGCAGCAGAGAACAGCCAGGCACCTTCACTGCTACCTGACAGGAAAGCACCTGCAGCTGGCAGTGCACAGCTGCAAACACACACGGCACAGCCCTCCTGGATGCTGTGGGGAGGTGCCTGCCCTTCCCAGCAGGTGCAATGTATTCTCCAATATTCTCCCTTGCCAGGTAAAGCCAAGGCATCCTGCCTTATTCTGGCAAAAGGCATGGCTGGAATCCATCCCAACACCACCATTTGTTTCACTAATGCTTTCAACACAGCCCTGCTCCTCAGCAAAAGGTTTCCCACATAAAAATGAGCCTCATGCTCATTTACAGAAGAAATGTTGTGGCAGTTAACTGAGTAATGCTGAAAATATCAATCACTATAGTGTAGAATTAACCTTGATTATTATTGCTTATGCATTGCTTTGGGTTAGGGCTCACAAAGGAAAGAGCAGAGTAATTATAACTTGTCCCAAAAGTAAAATAGGAGGACATGGAACTCCCTCAGTTTTGCTCTTGTGCAAAACCACGGTCACTTGGAGCAGCCTGAAGATGCTGAGATCACTGAGCTCACCAGGCAGTGGCCAAGGGTGCTGCAGTCAGCACTGAGCAGTCACCACAAGACAGGAATCAGTCAGGTCCTGCCTCCCAGCAGCACATGGACCAGCTTCACAAAAGTATCAAATGCTCCTTCTCAGACTGGCCCAGTGACAACCCTGAACATGTACACAACTGAAAAGCATCAATTGGGAAAGAACCTCTTCCCAAAACCACAACCCTGTGTTTTGTCCTAAAGTTTGCTTTTTGTCATCTGCTTCTGTCAGGAACTTAACTCCAGAATTTAAACTGCTGTTGCTGTGTTAAGAGAAAGTATCAGAGTTTTCAGAGCAAGTTTGAAATGCAAGCAGGACACCCTTCTGTGCCCAGTGAAAACACTGCTCAGCTGCTGCCCTGCTGGGCTCTGGAAGGAGCAGGAGAGGCTGCTGTGGCTGCAGGGCAGTGGGTGCTGTATTGTGTGTGCTCTGGACTGATATGGAAAATCCAAATTCTTTGGGAAATTACACCCCTTGTAATACTGGATATGTATAGAGCACAGTATATGAAATACAAGCAGCTCTGGTGGTGCTTTTAGAGAAGATAACAGTCTGGTTTCTCCAAAAGGCCTGTAGGATCCACAGGTTGCTTTTCCTTCCTAAAACATAGGAAGGATCAATCAAATCCTAGACTTAAATCTGTCACAGGCACCTTGAACTATGAACACTGCTCTCCAAAAGTACATCCCTGCACATGGCATTGCCCAAACAGCTGGAAGAGCTAAACAAGAAAAATTAACCCACTGCTGGCACCAAAGTCAGTGATTTTTTTACCTTGATCATATCTCCCTAAGGAAGGCAGCACTGCACTTTAGAGGACCTCAATACAAAGATTATCAGATACCTCTGCAAGTGAGACTGTGGCTCCTGGAGAAGCAGAATAAGGTAATTCCTTCAGAGTATGGGGGGATTGGCTTAGACCTCTTTGGTTGAACACACTGTGTGTGCTAGTCAGAATTAACATGCTTGATTCAACCACTATTTCTTTATTTGGATCCAAATGTTCACAAAAACAGCAGGGATTTTTTTTTTTTTAATCTTGCTGCAGATGGAAATTTCCATACTACAGTTCTGCAATGATTGCAAACAAGAGGTTTCAACATCATCAGATCTTAACCTTTTATAAGAAGAGTGGCTGAATAATCTGTAGGGAAGGAGATCAGGGCACTCCAACAAGGGCTTTGTGCAAAAAGGAGGAACTGAGACTGAAAGCTACAATTCTGCTGCTCCCCATTTTTAAACTCCAAAGAAGACAAAGCAAAAGGCAGGCGGGAGGGGATGAAAAGAAAATAAAAATATAAAAGGTCACTGACTTTGAAGAACTTAAAACTTTATTGTTAAAGTCTGCATCTACTCCTTAATACAATATTATGTATTAGTTTTCATTTGAGAGAGTAAACAAGTCATAGGAGAAAAGCCTCTACAAATGCTACAGAATTCCTCCCTCTCCCACAGCTCCTACTTCAAGACACTTCAAATTCACTTTCCAGCACTGGCTGACTTCGATTTTGAGCCATGACATCCAAAGCATGACATATTTGGTGTTTTTTCATTAACCTGAGGAATGAACAGGGACAGAGTTTCCTTCCTAGGATAAAACCTCTCTCAACCACATTTCTAGGCTGCTGTGAGGGAGAAGCAGCAGACAGTGCTGAGCTTCCACATCCATGCTCCATATCCCTCCAATTTGCTGCACATCCTGGAGATGCAGTGGCTCTGCTTCTGTCACACCTTTAAACAGATCAACTTTTCACATGTACACAGGAAAACACAGAGTTTCTGCATTTCCAACCCTTGTGCTCTGCACAGCAGTTGATTTTTAAGCTACTTCACAATCTGCATCAATCTGCAGACATCAATAGAGGGATTGGATGCTTCAAGGGTGTATTTATATAAGCAGGCCTAAGTTATCTAAGGAACAAATTGTCCCTGCCACACCTCTCCATGACAGCAGCCAGACAGATCAGCTTTGTTTTCCCTCCAAGAAAGAATAAAGTAAAATAATAATAAAATAACAGGTTTTTAAACCCCAATACCTGAACCCCTAACAAATTTCATGGTGATTTGGGGTTAAATCCCAAATTCTAGGTCTTCCTTAAGGCTTAAATTATAAATCAAGTGCAAAACTGCCAAAACCTTGCGTCATATCTAGCAAACACAGACACATATTTCAAGTGCAGAAAGAACATTTCAAACCCTTGAAACACAACCAAATTGTTTAACAAACCCACACTCTCCAAGCAGAGATGTTCTGGTTCATGACTTCTGAACTTTGTACAGAGGAGTGACCCAGCCTTGTGCAAAGTTGTCTCCACTGGAGAGGACTTCCCCCAAAGTCTCATTTGGCCATTCCCACCTTTCATAAGACTCACCAGACTCATTTACTGACTTGTTTATCAGGCTGTTTTCACAAAATACTCCATGCTGTTACATTAGTATGAACAAAACCAAATGTTTCAACTTCCTCCCATCCCATTTTGGCCAACAAGGGTTTATCATTTGCTCCCTGCAGTTTCCTATCCACTAATTCCTAAACCTCATCTGCATTGCAACCATGCAAACCCAATCAACCACCTGTCACACTTGTGAACTGAACTCTATGATCACAGCACCAATAAAACCAGATTTTACACTGTCCTTTCAAAATTAGATTAATCTTCTCCCTTACAGTTGTTTTTGGGTTTTGGTGATGTTTTCTTTTGTTGTTGTTGTTGTTGGGTTTTTTGTTTGTTTGTTTCATTGTTTTGGGGGGTTTTTTGTTTCTTTGTTTGGTTTGGTTTTTGGTGTGGTTTTTTGGGGTTTTTTTGTGGGTTTTTGGTGGGGTTTCTTTTTGTTTGGTTTTTTTGTTTGTTTGTTTGTTTGTTTTTTGGGAGTTTTTTTGGTGGTTGGTTGGTTTTTCTCCTTAAACCTAACAGGAGGGATCTGGAAAGCCTGGTTCTTTATGACTGCCAGTCCCTTGAATTCCTTGTTCAAGACTGCACCCTATGTATAGTTTTTGATTAATATCTACTTGACCACTGTGACTTCCTTTTGAGTTCTGCATATCATACTGGGCTTGGTTTTACTAACCTGGCAGCAATACCTGTAAGTTAAATGTTGTATTTTTTTAGCATTAACAGGGATACCTTTGGAGACTCTATTTTTGTTTTTTAAAAACCAACAAAAACAGTGTTACACAGAAAAAATGGCTACTTTCATAGACTATGGTTTGCTGCTGAATTATTGCATAGATTGGAAAACACAGCTCCAAGAAAAGATCTGTAATTGTTCAGTGGTTGGGCTGCTGGCAGAATTCCCTGCCTGGGGCTGTTTTTATAAATAGGCCTGAGGACAAACAAACAAGCTACTAATAACAACTCCACTATTATGTTTTGAAGCAGCCCTGCTTTGTGTTGTCCAGCACACAAGAAGCTCAGATGGCAAATATAGCAAAATCCATGGCAAGGAGTAAGGATAGATCATGCCCATGTCAAAATTTCAGCCTGCTAAAATAAACTTAATCTGGGGGAAATACCAAAATACACAAGGCTGTGTAGGGCTGTGCTGTGTCAGATCTCCATTTCCAGCATTACTGGGTATCATTAGGGAATGAGGTAAAATGGCTCAGTAACAGCCATCATCTACTCCAGAAATCCTGGTGAACTCTTAAAGTCAGCTGGTCTTGCTTTTTCCACGAGTTTTTTCCATCATGTCTTACTCAGAATACCACCAATGGTCAGGACATTATTCAGAATATCCTGTTTGACTCTGAAAAAGTTCTCAGGTTTATCAAAAATGCAAAGGTATCTTATCACAGCCTTTACTGGAAGCTTCTCATTCCATGGATAATCTGGTGTCTACTCATCCAAGACCAAAGGTCAGATTTTCTGCCACCTCTACGTTAGGCCGTTCATCTAATCTCATCACACTGCAAAATTTTTTTCTTTATTTCAATGTTTTCTGAAGGTAATTTAGGATTCCCAGCTGAGCACTCAAACTCATTTACTGGTTCTGCACTACCTTTCCTTGAGAAGACATTCTGCCTTGGACACATTCTCTGCTCTTTCATATACTTCTTTCTCTTTCAGGAAATAGTTACATCAGTAGAAGATATTTTTTACCTTTGGTGTTGGAAGCTTATTTGTTACCTATCAAATGCAAGCCAGGGGAGTTTATATGGGAACAAGACATGCAACTCTCCCAAAGAGGGCAGCTAAAGTAAAATAGCTGGGAGGAAGGTGAGGAAAATCAGGGCCCTTACCTTTAACATTTCTCTCCTGCTGCTTATGGATCTCATCTCTGTTACGTGGAGGATGATCTTCACCAGCCTCTATCAGCCCTGGCTTCCTTCACACAGACATCACAACTTTCCTCACCGCTGCCCATCTTCTCTGCTAAGCTTCCTCTCGGAGTGCCTCACTTTTTCTTTCCAGAGCTGTTTTGATTTTCCTTTCTTTTGTCTCTTGTATCCCCCTTGGAGAGCGCACTTTGTCCCCAGGACCCTCCTCAAAGGCTTAGCAGCTCTCTTATCTCTTTCCTGATGTCACTCAGCATTAGCAGCTTAGCCTTCGAAAACAAATCCTCTTTCTCTGCTGATAAGAGGAGCCACTTACGGTCTTCCTTCCCCTTTGTTTTCTCTCTTTGGAGGGAAGATCTCTCCAGTTCGAACACCATGTGGTGACAGAGGCAAGGCCATGAAGCCCAGTGGCCCATGTGGAATTGCTACTGAGGTGAGCACTTTGCTTCTAACACCCAGAAACCACGGAGTCAGCAGGGATTAGGGAAACAACGAAGGGCTCAGCATTTCTGGCAGCACTGACGCATTTCAGGGTGCTGCAGCCCCGGGGGAAGCAGCAGCAACATCACCAGGACAGATGAAAGGACTCTAGGTAGTGCTAAAAACAAAACCAAGCCAAACCAATGTGTTTTCACAGAAGAAAACTTCTTTTTTTTTTCCAGAAGAAGATTTTATCTCGCTGGTAGAATATTGGACCTAATAGAAGCAGAGCAGAAAGGGGAGCTGGTAGGAATAACAGCAGCTGGTTTCTCTCCAGAATCACCAGCCACACAGACACAGCTCCCTTGGCACAGCAAACGCCCTCCCTGACAGTGCCCTCATGAATCAGCTTCACTGCCACCAGATGAATTTGTACTTGGCTGAATTTTGTATGGTCCAGAGTCTGCAACACAAAACTATCACAGCTTTCAGCCAAGCTTAATTTCTCCCACCTCCACAGGATGGTGGTGGGGTGGACAGACAGATTGCCTCTCCAGGGAATCTTGGCAGCAGAGCCAAAGGAAATGCCAGGCCAGGGCTGGCAGCACCTGCTCCCTGGATAAATGGAGCACTACAGGGATGTCCATCCAGCAAATTCAGTGCCACAGGCACTAAGTCCATAAGAAAAGAAAATAAACCCCAAACTTTACTAAAGCTTAAGTATTACCAAATCAATTACCTAAACATTTCACTATCTGAGTATACATACATGCAAACAGCTTTGTTCCTGAAATCCTGCTGTTCCTCAGCAGGCATTTAACAGCACAAGAAAACCTTCAGAGCACCTTCTTACACAAGAGGGGACGAAAATGACATTCTTTTTCAGCTTTAACAAATCCAGTTGTTTCTGCAAGTTTCTGCTGCCCTGCTGTACCACAGCTGTTCCAGCCCCACTTCAGCTTTAGCCAATTGTAAGTCATCAGTTTTCAGCACACAATGCAGCTGAAAGCCAATTCTGCTGGTAGCACTGTTGGAAATGAATCATTATTTGCCCAGATCTTGTGTTAACCTTTTATTTCCCTTGAATATCACCACTTAAAAAGGACAGTTCATACCCTTCAAAGAGATCTGAGAAAAGAGATAGCAAAAATAAAATTAAAATAAAAGGAGATAGGTCAGGGAAACAAGGAATATGAAATATAAAGTGTAGCATTAAAAAAAAAAGGAAACAAAACTTTAAAAATTATTCCAAGCATTATCAACCTCTCAAGACAGCTGAAGAAAGAGAATTCCAGCAACTTCTACTTTACATGAGCTCAGTTTCTTTCAAAAAGTATGCACCCCATCAATAAAAAAATGTGGAAAGCAGGTTATCCTGAACAGAGGGAGAAAAACTGTAAGCAGGTTTAGCTCCAAAGATCACATTGTTTTAGTCAAACCACCCAACATCAACTCCCTCCACTTGCTCTAGTCACTCCCTCTACTGTAAATTTAAACCTCTAGACAGCTACTACTGCTGCAAGGAGGACAGATGTAGTCTTAACTAAACAAGCAAACTTGCTAAATACCATCTTAACAACTTGGTCAGATAATTATTTTGCCTTCCTGCACAAAACTGATCTGTTTTCATTCAGTTCTGCAACAAGAGGTTGCTATAAAACCTGTAGCTACACAAATTCTTAGAAAACAACTCCCGTCTTAGCAGGCTGTAATTCAACAAAAATGACAGGTGTTCCCTTATGGTATAAATTTTTTCAAGTTAAGTTCTAGCTAAAATTAGATTAAAAAGGAAAATTTAGAAAAAAAATTATTTATAAAATATTTATTTACTAAAATATTATTTGTTAAATAAAAAAATATAATATGGAATCGCAAAGAACTGTCACTATGACCATGAAATCTGGTAGGATCTCCTGGCCTGTCTTAGGCCATCTCTGTGAGACTCTGCCCAACTTTGGCCTAGCAATAAACCAGACAGCTGTGGGAGGCATCTCAATTTCTTACTAAACTCTGCCAAGATTTAGTTTGCACCCAGAAAACCTTTGCTACCCCCTCCCTTTTCTTCCTCTTGCTGTTTTTCTTTGCCACTCAAGTGCCAACTAACATTGCTGAGAAAAAGGGAAGTCTCTTGTGCTCTCTCCTGCTGGCATCCTGGGCATCTTGAAGGACAATTAGGAATTTCAAGTCCCCAGTGCAAAGAGAAGCAATAATCCTTCCATGAAACAACTTCCTGAAACCTGGGTAAACAGCAGCAGCGTGTTAAGCTAAGCAGGCACCTGGGTGATGATCCCAAGATACTGGGCTCACTCCCTAAGAGAAACAGGAGGATCTCTCCTGAAAAGCACTGGATAATCTGAACAAGTGGAGGAATAGAAATCAGATTCATTTACTCAATTTAATTTAATTAGTTTAGTCCTTAACCCCTCATTTATGTATTCAAGGACTATAATTTTGCCTAAAACTTGAGCACTCAACAGCTGGATAGAGACAAACTGAAGTGCCCCTGTCAAAAGGTTACCTGGGAGCTGCCATGGTAATGTTGCCATGGATAAAGCACAGATCAGAACAGATAAAAAGCTTTAATCCCATATTGATATATATAAGCAGTGTGAAAGCTCATCTGGAATAATGTGTACAGCTCTGGTCATCTGCTCAGGGAAGGCTCATTCAGCTGGCAACAGGTGCATTAGCAGAATGTACTGGTGGGGAGAGGAGCAGGGATTGTCCCTCATGGGACGTGACTGAAGGAGTTTGGCTCTCTGGGTTCTGCAGCTGACAGCTGACAGTGAGTGTGATCCTTCTCCTCAGTTACATCAGGTGTATAAACAGCAACAAGGGAGAAGAGATAAAGGACACTTTGTGAGCGCAGTTAGAAAATGGAAAGTTATTGTGCATAAATTGAGGTTGGAAATTAGGAAGGGAAAAAGAGTGATGTTCTGGAGGAAAGCTCTAATGAGAGTAAGAAACATCTCCACTTTGCAAATTGATGGAGTTTATTGTAGGGAAGACAGGATGGCACTGCCTAAAGGGTTTTCCTACAGGAGGTAGGAAATAAATGGCAACTCAAAGAAGGCTCTTTCTTGCTTTATGCAACCCCCAAATCAAGAAGGGAAATAAAGAATAATTATTTCCAGCATTTGTTTCCAGGCTCAAGAAACTCTGATCCTCCTGTTGAGGCCCAATAACTGACTGATCTCCAGAAGAAAATCAGCTCTGATGTGTAAAGACTGAAAGATGAGGAAGGGCTACACACATGGGAAAGGAGTCATTCTAGGTATAATGTGAGGTCAACATAAAAATATATGATGATTCCGAAAGGCTAATTCTGAACTGTTTTCCAAATCTAGAAAGAGTCTGGTACACAACCTGTGGCTACATTCTATGTCAGAATGTGAACTTTTCCATGTTCAGAGTGTGATAATCTTCTTTGGCTACACCTGCATCAAAACATACCAGATGTGTCAGAAGAAATCCTTGCTCCCTGATGCCATGGCTCTGGTCCTTCTCAAAAGCCTCAGATCAGATGTGCTCCAAGGATTATATGCAAAAAATACACATGGAAATATGGGTGTGTGCAGGCACACCCACCTACACACAGACATAACATGCTCATAAAAATGTACTATCTGCTTATTTAAGAGTTTCAAATGTCCAAGTTTTGATGAAGAGCTGTATAATGACTCCAAATGGGAAACAAGAGTATCCTATGTAAACTAACCAACAAGCAGAAATTATCTTTGTAGCCTACTGAACAGCCTGGAAAAACAAACAAGCAAGCAAACACCGTTTCTGTGAATCTGAAAGAAATTTCTTGTTAATAGATTTGAAAGAGAAGCCCAGAAAGAGGAAGGAAGAGCTTTAAAAGTGAAATTACAAATAAACAAGGACAGAGAAAGAAAAGAAAAAAACCAACTTCCTGCAAATGGATGGGAAAGGCCACCTAGAAATGCACAGCACTGAAATTTCCAGCATTTGACCAGCCACCACCACAGCCCCAGCTTTTACCTGTCTGAGCCACGTGGCTGATTTCTTTTATCACTGTTAGAAAAATCAGGCCCTCACTGGGGAGGTCTGAATGGATCTGTCCCCATCCCTGCAGGTTCCAAGCCAGTTCCCACGGTGAGCTCCCCTGGCAGAGGCTCCTCCCCAGCGCTCCCCAGGGCTCAGGGAACGCGCGGCTCTCCAGAGGCTCCAGCTGCTGCAGCTCTGGGACTCTGCTGACCTGCCACTCTCAAAGAGTGGGAGTCACTTCCTCTGCTGCCCCAGCAGTGCTTTCAGGAGCCCAGAGCATGCCAAAACACTGCCTGCCCTTGCATATAACTGGAGTAACAAAAGTGCAGCTGTGCTCACTTTAAGGCAGGGCGATGCTTTCCCACCCTTATTTAACGCTGGCTCATTTCCATCAGCCCTAACAACCATGACTGGCAGGGAAGGGAGGTTTTATAGGCAGCCATAGGCTCATGGTCCTCTTTGATTTTGCTTCAAGTGAGTCAAATTGGCTTCACCCACAACTGAAGGCAGTAAATGTACTGACACAGAAGTCTGGCAACAGATCTCATCCCAGGTAAACTCCTGAGGCCAAAGGGAGCCATATCTATATATCTATAGATCTATATATCTATATATCTATATATCTATATATCTATATATCTATATATCTATATATCTATATATCTATATATCTGTATATCTGTATATCTGTATATCTATATATCTATATATCTGTATATCTATATATCTATATATCTATAACCATTTATGTATGGTCACAGATGATTTTATATAGGGAAAGCTCCACACAGTGCAGAATCAGGAGTGGAGTGGGCCAAGCCATCTGCAGTGCTGAATTACCTACAGTATCCTGGCTTTAAGCATGATGGGTTTTTAGCTTACATCTAAGACTAGGAAACCACTGAGCTCTACTTTCCAGCAAGCTACAGTCTTGGGCAAATTACTTCTTAAATTTTTTCTTTCCAAGCTTCACATCAGAAATAATGATCCTTCCAGGGTGACATTAAATCAACCATTTCTCCTAAACATTTAGAAATTTGCAGAAGGAAGGATGTGGAGGGGGGCAGTGCATTAGGGTTATTATGTTGGCTCTTCCCCAGGCTTTCTTTCGAGGAGAGTTTTAAAAGAAATGCTTGGATCAAATACCTGTTCAATAAAAACCTGGATATCCTCCAAGAGTCCACTTCTTTGGTGAGAGCAAATAAAGCAGGTCTCCCAGTGTTTGAGGTGTAAGTGAAACCTTGAGTGCACAGGGGGTTGATATTAGAAGGCACACTTGTCTGGTAAGAGCTGCAAGAGGATAAACTGAATACCACATGGATAACAAGATGAGACTGGGGGAAACCAGGATCTTGCATGTGTCCAAAAATTGACAGTTCAATGACTGGTGATTCCTTACATTCCTGATCCAGATTAGTTAGGGCACTGATGCTCCTGGGCTCACCAGGAAACAAGCCAGGGCCAGTGCAGGCAGGCAAAGTGCTACAGAGGAAATTGAGTTTACATGGAATGAACAAAACCATGTTTTCTCCAGACCAACAGAAGTAAACTTCTTTTGTTCATTCAGGACTCACAACAGTTTTCTTTAGAAAACAAACTTTTACTCTAAACTCTGTTCCACCCTTGGCATTTTTGGCAAAGTCCTCCCTATCATGTAGCCCAGGTGAAGCAACTTCCTTGAATTCCAGCATAAATGTTCCTAGCACTGCTAAACACCAGCAAAGCATTTAGTGATCACTGCCCCAGATATCTAAGATAGCTATCTATATGTCAGTCATGTATGACAAAACATAATTCCTAAAGCACTTCAGGGCTTTTCATATGCAAAGGTTTGTACCAGCTCCAGAGTTCACCCCACACACTCTGCTCCCAGCCAAGTAAGGAACCACCCAAAGGTCAGTGCACTGAGAGCTTGGCTTGGGCCACACACTCCCCTCAGGATGAAGAACAAAGCCATCAGGGTGTCAGGTCAAGGCTGCCATGGTCACACTTCAGGGATGTCCCTTCCTCCTCAGCCCTGCCACATGGAAGGAGGAGCACAGCTGGACCCAAGGTAAAGCAAGTTGGTGCTTAGGAGGTTGTGCTGCTGCTCAGTCTGGCTAAACTTGGTTTAACCACCAAATTGACTGTGTATTTTTGGACTGGTGAGGAAATGAGATGTTCATGACCTGATTCACAAACTAAAGCTTTGGAGAAAGTTTTAGATGAATCTGTTAATGAATTACCAGCAATAGCTGAGCTTATGTTTGACAGAATTTCTATGGTCAGCTTAATGAATACATGTACTTGGAAAAGACTTAGCTGAGATAAACATTGGGCCTCACTCTGCTTTGAAGTTATACATGAAATACAGAAATATGTTGCACCAGTTGCAGTTGCTTTACATGCAATTTCCCAACAATAAAAAGAGCAAGAAAATATTAAAGCTTATGCCAGAACATATAATAAAAGTTCCTTCCCAAAGCTATAAACTTGCTGTGAAGCCCAGCCAATGTGCCAGACCAAGAATTCCAGCTCCAGCCATCAGGGCAAGTCCTGTCCCTCCACTGGAGTCACAGAGCTTTCCTGTGACCACAGAGCAGCTCTGTAAGGTGACACAGCATCAGACTCACAGACAGCCAGGCTGAAAGGCCTGAGAAACAGAATATCCTAGAAAGGAAAATAGGAAGTTTTAAGGCCTATTTTTAATTAATTGCCAGATGGAAATAACCAGATGGAAATAAACCTTTCTTGGAACTTCTGGAAGCTTCTCAGAAAAGTCAACCTTTCCCTCAAACTGGCCTTGTGTACAAATTAGCACAGATCACAGATAAAAGAAGGGTTTTTTCCTATTAATGAAATCGTGATAAATTCTGAGATGATGCTTAGAAAAGAAAACAACATTAACTAAATCACCCTGATCATTCCAACAACAAAAACATCTAGGCAAATCTATGTACTGCACATAAAGCCCCCTCATATATTATGGAAACATGCATAAAACAGTTTGAATTTACAAATTCTCAGCCTGAGCACAAGGCATACTTTATTTAAATGGCTGTTATAAATCCATATAAAGTACAGGACTTAGCTTGATGACTGTCTCTTCATCTCATACAGTTACCAAGCCTCTATATAAACAAAATATGGTCTGTCAGATTTCTGTTTGGCCTTTTTGTATTTTGTCTCTACAATGGGGATGTGAAAGAGAAAGGCTGAATGTATTTATTCTGGTCTGGGCAACTGGCCAAAAGTAAAAGAGATATTTTAGGTTTCCTGGCTCACAGTGAGTGCAGCCTCTTACCTGCCTCCCCATTTGAGAGCACAGCCACAGAATTAAAGCTGGAACACAGTCAGAATAGCAGAGAGGATGCATCACAGCATTAGCCATAAATATTACCTCTGTACCCTGGTTTCACTCCCCCATCTCCATCACAGCTCTCTTCTAGCACACACTTTGCACAATCCTCTCACATGTGGTAACACTTGTGGTAAGCAGAGCTGTAAAATTTGTCTGCAAGGAGAGAAAGCTCTCAGCAGAACAACTAGAAGAAACCTGGTTGTTTGTCCAATGGAATTATTGCAAAATCAAACCTAAAGATACTGATATTTTGGTATCCATTCATGAGCTATTTCTGGTACACCATATTTTGCTCATTTATACTTTATACACTCACAAGCTTTAAGTGGTTCCTTCTCCCATCTCTCTAACTGCACAGAGCCATAATGAAATCCTAAACTTCCATCCCATGCAGAAAGATCTTCTCCAGTTCCAGCCCCAGTGTCCACAGCAGCTCCAGTGACAGGGAAAATTCTCCTGCTAAGGCAAAGTCACACCACAATGGCACTCAGCAGATCTAGTGGTGAGCACCTCAGAAAGCTGCTCAGAAATCTTCCTCCAGCAGAGGAAAATGCTCTGTGCTCTGCACTGAACAGGTTACCTAAGCCATATAAAATAATTTTTAAATCCCCTAAAATGCTAATGTGGGAATCCTCCATGAAATAGCAGGAACTTTGTGGCACAAATTAGCATTAAGTACCCCAGCAGTGAGCAAAGTCACCAAAATTCTGAAAAACAAGATATTCACCCCTAAAGCTTGCCCATGTATCAGGAATGTAAACAAATCTAAAAATCTTTTCCATAAAGACTCAATATGTAATTCTGTGAGCCTGATTTTTGTTCTTCATATTTTGTAGTAGGTTTTGGAAACTCTAGAGATAGCAGCTACTGCTTTTGGCTCAGGGGATAGAGCTCAGGGAATATTCACAGGTCAGGTTGGAAGGTACCACAGAGGGACATCTGGTCCAGCCCCCTGCTCAAGCAGGGTCATCCCAGAACAAATGGCACAGAATTATGCCCAGACCATTCTGGAATATCTCCAGCAAGGGAGACTCCACATCCTCTCTGGACAATCTGTCCCAATGTGTCATCACCTGCACAACAAAGTTTAAATAAACAATTATTACTTGTGTGGAGGCTGCAGTGGCTGCTGGAAATCACAGGATTACAAAAATAGGAACACATAATAAAGACAAATCTGAGTAAAAACCAGAAGATTGGGAAGAAGGTGGAGAAGCTGAGATTTTTTGGCAACCTGCTCAGAACCAGCCTTAGTCAGCAAAGATGTTCAGGAGATTACTGTGAAATGAAGTTCCCAGCCCCGTGCCAGGAAGTCAGATTTCCACACTGCAATGGTAAATATTTGCAATGGGAATTGCTGGGAGGCCAATCCTGCCTGTCAAAATAGAAGTGCCACAATGGACTGTTGTGATGAATGTCATGGAATGAACTCAGTTTTCACTCTGACCCATCATCAGTCTTTACAGCTGTCCTTGTGATAACTTTCACAGCACTGAGTTTATTTTTAACTAAAAAGGGATCAATCTAACTGCTTGGATAAAACCATGTTATCTTTCTGCTTTGTCACTTTTCTGCAATGCTATCAGCAATCATATTTCTACTGTTAAATAGTTTTCCATCTCCCTCTTTCCATTTAAAGCACACTTTGGCATAATCAGAGTGCTTTTCATTTAGTCCTGGTAAGAACAAATATCTGTCTTGAAAAAAAGCAATTGCATTGGCACGATCAAGTTACTAATGACAGATCCATTATGTAATCAACAAATTGGTGTTTTTGATGGCCATTCCCTTTCCTCTTGCCTCCATAATGGTTCTCAGCTCAGTCAGACATTTGCAATTCATTTAGGAAATGGACAAAGTAAGCATTTGGATTTTCCCCAGTTGTGTTGCATTGTGCTGCTTGCCAATTGCAGCTGTTGCATCTCACTGCAGAAATTTCTGCTTTCAGCACAGGTAGGATGGTGCTTCAGGCACAGGGGAACATGCAAGTGCCCTGAGCATCACTTGTGTTTTCTGCTTCCTTTCCATCTTGAGGGGAGGAGGAAGCCCAGCATGGGTTGGTGGTTTACCTGTGTACAAAAATTTCCACTCTGTAGTGAAACATAAATCTACTAATTTTACTTTATGAATCTCACCAAATTTCCTAACTTCATTTTGAGCTAATTCCATATAGCTCCCATTTTATAGGGTAAATATGCCATTTTCAGGCTCATCCTACCAAATGGTCATGCCTTCATCACTGTCTTTACCTGTTGTGTTTCTGAGTTTAAGAAAATTACATTACAGATATTTCTGCATGACAGTTCTCAAGAGGAAATTCTATTTTGCCATTATGGATAATGCTCCCCCACCCAAATCCAAATATGTCATTTTATTTTACTTATTTTATACATTTATACATCTGGAAATCACTCCACCCTGTATGTGGAGTACACAGTATGGAAGAGAGATACTTAGATATTTAACTCCACCAGGATATATTTTGAAACACCACTTCCATGTTACATTAATAATTAGGTAATTAAAGTTTTCCATTTCCAATATTTCGGCAATATCAAATAACCAGAAACAAAAAGTAACAGATAATTTAAAGCTATCTCAGCAGTAAAGTGAAATTACCTGTTACAATTTAAGGTTGCTGAAGTGCACAACCCCCAATAGCCAAAAAAGTCTCTAGAGGTACATAAATAAAAAAAGAAACCTTCTAAAATTATCTGGCAGGGGCAGACCAAAGCAGAAGATTCCTGTTGTGGGAGTTCTCCTGTGCTGCATTTACATTCCCAAAAAGCAAGTCCAGGCATATTTGTTTTTACACAGTTGTTTCCACACCAAGACACATTTCCATTCCCCCCTCCCTTCTTCTGCTTTGTGTTCCATCGTCCACATCAACAATTAGTGGAAATGCCTGGCTGTGCCTGCTCACATTGTTCCCAGACTTTTCTCTCCCCCAGTGAGCTCTGAAGACCATGCATTATTTGACATGACATGACTTGGAGGCCTCCTACAGCAAGGGCTGTATGCAGGGAAGCAGACAGAAGCAAGGGAGAAGTTAGTCCTGGTTACATCTGGCACAGTAGGATGCAAGTCACTATGTGTTAATCCCTTAGCACAACAGCCCAGGTGATTGAACTTTAAATTACTTAAGTCTTGTAAACCAAAAACCACCAGAAATCAAAATAGCCTAAAGGTCAGGCTCGTTGCTCTGTTTGTTTTGTGACATGAAAACACAGGATATTCATAACGTGGGGTTTTCCCCTGAAATAATTAAACATCTATTGTATTTTCCATCACAGCTCATTTCTCTGCAACATGAGCAATTTGCCAACTTGTCTATACACACTGAATGTATTCAGCTCAGAGCAAACAGCTGCACACAGGGCAGCTCCCCTCCACACACACAGGCTCTGCTCATCACACAATCACAAAATATGCTGAGTTGGAAGGGACCCACAAGGGTCAGCAAGCCCAACTCCTGGCCCTGTGCAGGACCAGCCCCAAGAGTCACATCATGTGCACATGAGTGTCCAAACACTTCTTGAATTCTGTTCAGTGCCCAACCACCCTGTGGGTGAAGAACCTTTTTCTAAATCCAACCTAAACCCCCCCTGACACAACTTGAGGCCATTCCCTCAGGTTCTGTCACTGTCACACAGAGCAGAGATCAGTGCCTGCCCCTCCTCTCCCACTCACAAGGAATTTGTAGCTGCAGTGAGGCCTCCCCTCAGTCTCCTCCAGGCCGAACAGACCAAGTGCCCTCAGCCACTCCTCACATGGCTTCTCCTGAAGGCCCCTTCATCATCTTCACTGCCTTCCTTTGGATGGTCTCTGATGGTTTAATGACTTCCTTTGGATGGTTTCTGATGGTTTAAAGTCTTTGTTGTCATGTGGCTCCCAAAAGTGCCCCCAGGACTGGAGGTGAGGCTGCCCCAGCCCAGAGCAGAGCAGGGCAATCCCTCCCTGTCCCTCCCTGCCCAGCTGGCAATGCTGGGCCTGATGCCCCCATGATCTGTTGCCCTCCTGGCTCCAGGCACTGCTGATCATACTCAGCTTGCCATTGAGCAGGAGCCCCTGGTCCCTTTCTGTGGCACTGCCTTCCATCCTCTCATCCTGTACATGCAGGGCTGCCCCGTCCAAGGGGCAGAATCCAGAACTTTCTCCTGTTGAACTCCACATGGTCAGTAAGGACTTGTGTCCTTAATCTGTTTTTTAAATTAACCTAGTCAGATACATAGAACATTCAAGACCATAAAACACAAATAAAGGAACCTATTGACCTCTGGAAATGAACTTTCAGAAATATATAGATTGCATGAGTTAATATCTTCTCTCACTTTGTTGCTCAAGTAGAGAACTTTGATTTTGCCATTCCTCCAAGAGAAGGTGATTGATCCCCAGACACGTCCCCAGATTTCAGCCTGTGTGTCCCAACTCTCATCCATTAAAGTGCATATAGTGATCAATGCTGTTGATCTTACATCCTTTGCTTTTCCATGTGTGCCTCTTCCTTGGTTACTTCAACCCAAATCTGCTTCATAAATGCGCTGACAAAAAGGTTGATGTGGATTATGGCAGTGAAATTTTTTTTTTTTTAATTTTTAAACATTTATATTTGAAAGCAAATTTGAAATAACTACCCACAGAGAGTCTGAACACATGTCTACAGTAGCTCACAAAACCCTTGAAGTTTACCCAGGTAAAAAATATATAAACAAAAAAATCCTCTGACAATTTTAAATTATCACAGCCTTTTCTCAAGTTACATTGAAAAGAAATTTCTTTCTGAAGACTTTATCACATGTAATACTTGGTCCCTCTCAATCAAACATAAGACAAACATACACTGACTTTATTATGTGCCACAACAGATTGCAATGCACCAAGCATCAGTATTAGTTTCAGTCTTTATCATCAGGAGAGCAGCTGCTATTTATCCCTTCCCAAATTACTTCCTAGAATTACTTTCAATCTCTGTTCCATTGAACTAAAAGCCAATTTCTGATTTGTCTGGGGTTTTTTGGTGTTTTGTTGTTGTTGTATTTTTTGTCTGTTTGTTTTTTTCCATTTTAGCTATCGGGCACAAGAGAGTGTTACTGGAAGTGGAAAAGTAGGAAAGTGGCTTGCAGGTATAAATAGCAAAGAGGGAAAAATGGCATCTTGAAAGTTTAGAAGATGTAAAGCTTAATTTTCCAATGTAATTAAAGATATCCTGATGCAAATGGACTGGCAGGATCTTCAAATACTGTAGTAGAACCTAAGATGCCTAAAATCCTTTGAAAATCGCATCTCTTTGAGCTACTAGCCTTCTTAGCACCTTTTTTCTTTTCTCAAGGCTTAATCCTGTAAGTGGCATTTTAAGTAAACTTGAGTCATCTGTTTGCAGATTTTTGGATCTGAGATTACAGACAGATGGGCATCAAAGTGAACGAGTTACCAAGGCTGACCAAGTTACCATTCATTTGATCTGACCATGAAAATAAAACAGGTTAAGTAGGAAGGCATTGTAAGGCAACAACTTTGTTCAGCATTGCAGGAGGATGCACAGAGTCTGTTGGGAAACCCAGCTGGGGAACAGCAGCTTCCCTTGCCTTGGTGAGTGCTTGAGTACAACTGAGCAATACTGGGTGAAGAACAGTTTTGTCTGACTAAGTAATGGGATGAGCCCAATCCTGTGCATGGTTAAATAAGACATTTCCTCTTTTACTGACTCTGGTGTTTTACAGCTGAAAATCAGAAGAGTTGCATTAACAGCAACTTTTACATGCCAGTTGATGACATGGCCACAGATCTGCAGCAGTGAAAAGAGCCAGAACTCTTAGCACAGCACAGAAAAAAAGGAATTCAAGTAATTGCACTTTTTGAATTACTGGATTTACTTTATAAAGAAAAATGCTGGCATGTACTTTCCTGCCTCTGCATAGCTTAAAGCATGTAGAGTCATTCTAAAGCACATACAAACATAAAGAAAATGTGTAATTAATCATTCCCCAACTAAAATAAGTCTCTTAAATTAGTATTTACCTTGAATATTGACTCACTAAATAAAGAGCAAAGAGAACAGCTGAATATCGTCTTCTACCTCCCATTCTTTTCAGGCTTCAAATTTTATGTTTACAAATAATGTTGGCTCAACTTTTCAAGTGACAGAATTTGCCCATTTTCCCATAAAAATGTAGAGTTGATCTAAGACTAGTGGAAGGAGTATCAAAGGATGGTGTTGAGACCATGCTGGTAATTCTCCTTCCTGCTCTAGCTGGCGGCAGCACTAGAGAATGCCCAGCTCCAGCAACTGGAAGGACAAGCCAGTGGAATTCAGGAAAGGAGACAGAATGCCTGCAAACTCTTTGGAGACTGCTGGAGATTGAACGTGGCTGGTAAAGAGCTGTTTTATAGGTACCCAAATTCCATTTTCTTGACAATGTAGATGACTACATGTGAAAATCCTGTAGATGCCTTGTTTCAAGAATTCTACAACTGATGTGCCACCAGCTATACAGAAAATAAAAGAGTAACATTGCACAGCTTTCATCAACCACATGAACCACATGGAGGATGTGATAATTAGGCACACTCATTGGGACCACTTTTGATGCTGGAAATTTAAAATAGTCTCCTCTAATTTATCTAATATCCTCAAATCCTTGGTCTTCCTGATCAGGCTGCCAAGAGTCCTAATAGTGTTATTTTAAGACCTGGCATGACTGTCTGTAGACATTAGACTGGAATCCTTTCACTTCACACATATTTTCAAAAAGCAAAAGGAAAAATACTTCCCATGACTGCTGCCTTAGGTTAATGTTATACATGGATATGATTTAGGCTGAGCCTGTACATGGATTCTTATGGAACAAATACCAGAGAAAGAAAGTTTGGCTTATGGTTAGGGTAAGGAAATTGGGTCTGAAAACTTCAGGAGTCCAACTGTCACATTCCTGCACAACATGGGAAAAGTTGCTTTAACTCCAGCCATCTCCTTGAATATCAGCACTGCAGGGATGAAGTTGTCTCTTCACACCTCCTCCAGCCAATCCAGTCTGTCAAGGCTTTAAATTCTTCAGAGAGTTTTGTCTTTGCTAACACATGTACAGACATCTAAGAGCATTCAGTCATGGACGGAAAGGAGATCCCACGAGCTGTTTTGGTGTTTCAGTGTGGCACACTGACGCTTTAAAAGTTCATTTTTTGTGGATCTTGAGCCTCAGCCATTCATCAATGCACAGCTTGCACCTCTTCTGCCCTCAGGCCATACAGCAGATAGACTCAGATTGCTGAGGATTTATCCTTGAACTGTCTTTCCTCATGCTTCTTGGTTTAGATCACCCTTCCAACACATGATTAATACTCAGCAACAGCAAATCCCCCTCTAATGAATGTATGCAAAAGGAATGACAACACATGATGAAAACCACATTCCAGAAGATGCAATGATCTACTGAGAAGCTGGCAAACACACCCACAGCATGGTAGCACTGACTAAGCACCTTTTTTGCCTCTTCCTTACTCTTCCTTCCTCTGTCAAGTCTTGTTGAGACTATTGTGCCTCCAGTTTTGATATCATCTCAGAGAATCCTTTTCCCAGAAGTCTCTGCACTCCTTCTAGCCAAATTCAATTTCACTCCTCAGACTGGCTCTATGCTTTTGGAACAAGATCCTACCAACTGTGGAGTTCAATTCCATGTGCCTGTGGAGTGGCTGAACCATAGACTATTTCCAGGAACTTTCACTTGTTCTCTCAGAGCAGTGAAACTGGGGAGTTTTCATCCCTGAGGAAATTCAAAATCTGATGGGGCAGAGTCCTGAGCAAACTGCTCTAGTTGACCACAGGGCCAGAAATAACACCTGAACTAGACAACTTCCAGATGTCTCTCTCCCAACCTTAACAGTTCTGTGATTCTTTAAAACACTTGTTTGCACTTACACCTTTTAAAGGCTGCATGGCCAAAAGCAAAGCAGCACAGGCCTAGCAAACACATTAAATGCAGACCTATTTAAAGGCATAGAACAGCCCTGTATCAGAGGAAATTTGTCAAGGATTAGGGCTAGGTACCCTTAATAGAGTCACTGTGACACACTTGAGCAATCTCTACACAATTCATATTTTCAGATTTCATTGTAGAGTCCATTCAAAATAAATGGCAAGCAGATAACAATCCATTTCTTCCACTGGACAGGCAACAGGCAATGCTTATGGCACCTGTTCAGTCCACTGCATTCCTAAAACCATCCCATTTCTATGGAGAGCTTGTCTTCACCAAAAAGTGTCTTCATGCTTGGACTCAGATTTTACCCCTAATCTAGCTCACCAAGTACTGATTTCTCCAATTCCATGGAAAACACTTTTCCAACCTCTTCTCAAGGAATCAACATGCATGTACCTTCCACAAACCAGACCCAAACTTCAGTCATTCATAAAAAACTCGTGGTAAGTCCACAACTGAGCAGGAAAGTCCTGTGTTTTGTCATGTTGTCAAGAATCACTCTGACCACTCAGAGGTTTGCTCTCTTCAGCTTGCAGAAGCAGAGTATTTTCTTATTTTCATTGTTCCAGCAGCATTCCTGACATGGAAAGTTGACTGAAAATTGCAGAGTGGCTGTTGTACATAAATGATGATAAAGGCTTCATAACATGGCAGACAATGCTTATAATGCACACAATTCCTCCTGATGAATTCCCAGATGTGAGCATGTTCTCCAGCAGCTTAAAAAAGGCATCTAGCTCTCTCACCCTGGTCACAAAAATAGATTAAGTCTTCAGCTTATGACATGAGTTCTGTTTTTGGAGCAGAAGGTCACAGGCACCCTTTGCAATAATGACCATAAGGTCTGAGGAGTCACGGTGTGGGAAATAAATGACAGCCATGAAACTCACACTGCAATGCATTTGCTCTGCATCCCACTGGGTCACGCCTCCATAATGTAATTTACTGTCAAGCCGAATCTTATGAAAATTTGAAGGATGTTATAAACCATTCTATGAATCCTCAATGTCAAAAGCTGGAGCATGGTGTTATATTTCAGTTCTCAACTGTGTAAATAATGCCTTCATGCTTTAAAGGTTTCACATGCAAGGAACTTAAGAGAGACAGTATTACAGAAGCGAACACTACACTGAAGCATTATACTGCAGTTTCTACAACTACATAAACACAAAAATCATTCTGCATATCTAACACACATTGGTGTTTTAGCTCACTGCTGGTATGAGAAATAGTTCAGCAGCAGTACAGCACTGAACCACCACATCAACAATAATATTTTATATTTATTGATGGTATCGTGTATTCATGTGCGTACATGAGTTTTCCTCCTCAGGAGAAAAGCCACACTCCATTCAAGATTGAAATCTTTTCTTTTTAGCCTTTCAGACATACAAAGTTCTCCCTGTTTGTGAGACTGTAACACTTTCTCCAGTGTATCTACAGTGCAAACAGTACAAAATTGACACAGCAGCCCCCTGCAAGCAGATCAGCCCCTGGAGCCAATTCCCAGAGCCTGGTGATCAGTCTGGGGCAAACAGCCCACACTGGGACATTCCTTGGGTGCTGGTGATGTCTTCCTTGACGCTTCATTTCTCCTGTAACCAGCTCTGCTCTTGCATTATTCCCTGTGCATGGGATGCATTTTGGCAGAAATTCAGCTTCTCTTCAAAGGGATGAGAATTGCATGTGTTACTTCACTCAACATAAATGTCCACAATTTGGGCAACCAATCCTGACTCAGTTTTGCCTCCTTTCTCCTCCCATTAGCTCTGCCAAGGCAGCACCTGGGCACACCAGCCTACTTCCATGCCTGTCCATACATCATCAGCAAAATGAGGGGTAAATTCTGGTTTCAGTCACATCTGAGTAGCTCCCTTGAATTTAACGTGGTAAAGTTGAGATTAAGCTGAACTTTGTGGGTTGTGAACAGGAGCTGGACCCTCCTAGGTGGAGATCACTGCCCCCCATTTCACTCCTGATCCCTCTGGAGCATGACTTTTCTTCTGTTCCACTAATTCCCAATACAAGCACAGTGTAAACTTTCCTGAGCCCAAAAGTCTCACCATCCACATTTCTGTGGGATCCTTCTACATTTATTACTTATTTCTCCAAGGAAATTCACATTCCTCTGAGCCCACAGTCCTCACAGGCTGAGGTATAAATAAAAGAGGTTGGGTGAGACCCTTTAGGAGCAGAATCTCAAACCAGGAAAAGTAATATTTTGTAAGACACAGCACATTTCTATATACTGATGGTCTGTTTCTGTTATGCTTTAGAACCAAAAAGACTAATGCTTCCTTAATTGCAGTGGCAGCTATTATTATTGTAAACATGAATCCTTTCTTTTATCCTTCAGATAATTTAAAGTACCATCTCAACACTCCTGAGCAAATACCCCTTGCCCTTTCCTGTATTAATATATCAGCTCTTGAGGGAGGAATCCAAATTTAAACTTCAAGGCCACAGAGGCTCAGGACAACTCCAAGCCTGCCCTGGGAGAGCAAGAGGGAGAACAGTTGTGATTTAATTTTAGGCAAACATTTGTCTCTCCTCTGTTTCTCTCTCCCTTCACCTCCTCTCCCCAAGAAAACAAACATTTCTTTCATTCCTAGATCACACTGGAAGCTGATTTCTTTTCACCTTTGAAAGAACTCACTAGATTATTCCCCATCTGCAGCTTCCTAAAGCGACTCCTAGACTGAAGTGCTGTTCTTATCAGCCCACCCTGCAATTACCGGGAGACAAGAAGCATCCTGCAAAAACTATGACAGAACAAAATCATTTCACAGAGATTTATTAGGCATGCAGCCACTAATGACTTTGCAAGTGTGGAAAGAGAGATGGAGGGGCAGAGCCTGAGCCAAGAGCAGCTGTCAGAACATCACTGTCATCTATCAGGTTAGAAATATTTAACCCATCTGATGCTCAGCCTGGCATCCCCCATAACACCAAGCCTGGAAACAGCAACAAATTTTGACATTGAGGAGTCTCTTCAAAAATCACAGAGGCTGACAAAGAAAAGGGGGAAACTGTGCAGAGATGTTTCTTTGTGAGGCACAGAAAATAAAGAACCCTGCTCTCCAAGCACATCCTTCTAGTGCCCAACTCTGCTGTCAGGGCTGAAGTACCAGAGGCAAGAGGCACCTCACTGAACTGACAGCTGTTCAGCTATTCATTCACAGATGTTATATTTGTGCTTATTGTGAAAAAAACTTCTTTGTTCTTTTGAATAAAAAGTCACCTTGCGATGTATTTGGGAAAAATCCAAGGAAGTGCCAAGCTGCTGCAATTCCCACCTGCTGGGAGCAGCAGGGGCCTGGCACCTGGCATCGTGAAGCTCTTGAGAGAGGTCCTGCCCTCAGCTGTGCTCATGGAAATACAACACAACTTTGCTAGCACTGACTGAACCAGCCCAGATGAAATCAAAAGTAAACAAGAGCAGAATAATTTTTTGTCAGCACCAGGGGCCTACAATGGTAATGTTAACATTAGAACAGATCGATTTTGCAAGATGACAAAAGAACATTCTGATCTCACTGCTGGGAGCTCCTACTCAGCAGACAATTGCATCCCATCTCAGAATAGAGTTTTTAAAATGTTCAAAGCAATGTGCAAGCATTAACTTCTAATGGCTTAAAAAGGAATTTTATAATGCTAATGTCTTCATATTACAGCTATGATGCATCTAGAGAGCAAAGGTTTCTATTTAAATCTGTAGCAGCTTTCAGAGATATTTGGACCAGAAATTTCCATTTAGGCATCTCTAATTTCAAGACTTCTGAGTGTGCTGCTGGGACAGACAGAGGTTGATATGACCTTTACAAAGGCTCCTGCAATTATATTCTGGTCCATCTAAATTACTAGTTTAAGTCAGTTGTGTATCTACAAAGAAAACAACAACCAAACAAGAAGATGTTCCGTCATCCCAGCCATCCAGCAAACACTCCCCTGCCATGCTACAGAATTCAGTGGCCCCTGCTTTGCTCTTGGCTACTGAACACAAGCTGAGAGCAGTGGGGAAAGCCAGCCTGCAGAATTTAGTGATGCACCATCACCCCCAGAAGTACAGGCAGGGCACCATTTACCTGTGCTGAGGGAGGCTGAGCACAGACAGAAGGTGAAAATAGAGTGTTTCCAGATTTTTTTTTATCATGTCTTGTCCTTCCTTGAGAAAGGTGTACCTGAGAAATGCCCTGGAGTGTTGCAAGCCACAAACCTGCTTTATTCAATTCATCTGGTTTTTCACCACTGTCACAGACAAACCCAAAGCAATAAAATTATGTGGGGGAGGGAAGAAATGCATACAACTTTCTTTTCAGAAATCCCCATTATCCAGAGTCCTCTAAGCTAATTATAGTGTATTTTGCATCCTTCCTTTTTTATTTTCCCACAATATATATTATTTTTTCAATCAGCATTTCTGCATGACCATTAAATATGTTTTAGGTCAGGCTGCATCACAGCAGTACCTCTGTGCCCCACTGCTTTCTCTTTCAGAATGGACTCCTCTCTCCCCTCCTACTCAGACCTTGTTAGCTCTTCTCTTGTTCCTAATTTGAAGATCCAAATGAGCATGAATTACGTGTCTCAGCAATAAACATGATCTCACAGAAACACAAAGAAGAGGATGAACAAAATAAAAATTACAGTCTGCTGAAAGCTCCCTTGACAACTACAGCTACACTGACAGGCGCCACTGAAATAATAGGAATGATGCTTCAAAACAACAGCCAAGACAACGTTATGAAAGAGGAAAAAAAACAGTCTAAACAGAACTTTTCAAATGCAGATTCCTCTGTCAAGTAAGGAAAATGTGAAAAAATGTTCTGTTTTATAGCACAGCCATGTTCAAACTCTGCCAGATTACAGAAAACCACTAAAAATCTGAGTACAACCATGGGCTCCATAGTCCATTTGAGGAATGTTAGAGTGATGCAGAATGAAAGAGAAGGGTCATATTTTGGGGATGGAGAGGAAGGATGGAAGGTGTTATCTCATTACAACTGGGTAAACAACACAACTTCTGTTGACTTCAGTGCAACATCAGGCATTTGCAAGCTTGTGTATCTGAGTCCCTACCATGACCCAGGTGAAATCTGCATACCAAAAAGCCAAGAGATGATGAACATGAAAAATTATGACCCACTACTAAAAATGTTCCATCCAAGACAGAATTAAGGCAAAACTCATGAAGAAAGGTTGTCTATGGATTAGGGAGGAAATTAGGAAAAAAGCATTAGCATTCCTCTGTCAATAATGATTTAGTGCTAATGAGGTCCTCAAGTACTTTTTTTCATGTTAGCTTCACAGAGGAAATTTGTTCTAAGTTCTGGTGTGGTCAGAGATATCTCTGATCAGCAGGTATTTCAAAAATACCAGATGGATGCTGTAAAATCCTGCAACAATCACAGGAAAATCCAAAACTACCTATGGCTCCTCAGCAGGCAGAAAATCAGCTCTGAGAGCAGCAGTGGGGATCCAACTGCACAAGAGTTTCTGGCCAGACTGAGTCAGAGGTGGGGGGGCAGTGGAAAGAGATGGCACAGAAAATACTGCACACAGGGTGGGAAGGAATAATGAGCACAGGGGGAGTGGTGCTTTGGTGTGGTACATTTTATTTGCTGGTATTTTACATCCCTATTGTGAAGTACTACTGGCAACATGGTAAAGTTTATTGCCCAAAATCTTCTGTCACAAATACATAGGCAACACCCATTTCTGTTAGCAGAAACAGACCCTTTTCTTCTAGCACTGAATGCACTCTGAGCTCCAGAAGTTTGGCTTGGGCTCTTGGGCTTGCATTCCTCCCCAGAGAAAAATAAAATCTGCAGAAGAGTCATGTACTTTTCCTCCATTTTATTCCACACACTCGAGACACCTAATAAATTTGCTTTGACTTCTTATTCTTTCCTAAAACAAAGGAAAATCTTAGAACCACAAATATCCTTTTGCTCCTTGGTGGCCTGGCAGAGATACGGGCAGAACTGTTTCCCACTTTTATATAATGAGATTTAAAACAAACTAATAAACAAAACAAAACAACAAAAAAAGAAACCAAACACCAATAAGCAATAAAACAACAGAGGGCACAGAGAAGATACAAGGACTTTGCTATTTCTTGCCAGAAGCACTGAAACCAAAAGTACATCAGGACTGAGAATAGAAAACGAATAGCTACATGGATCACAAGAACATCCTAATAGTAAAAAAATCTAGTAATTTAAGTTTTGAAAGGCATGTAGTTCTGAAGATGGAGCCAGTTAGCCTTTCAGTACTCACTGGAAATAGAAACTTTTGATCTGTGGTTATTCTGTATCTGTATCTAGAATTTCTTACATGTTACTTTATAGTGGAATATACAGAACAGAGCTGGTGAACAGGCTGCACAGCTCACTAGTTTTCTCCACTGTGAATCCAGCTGCCCTGCTCTTTCAGCAGTGACCAGATTGCTCGGATCCAAATCTGAGCCAGCTCTGGGTTCCCCAGCCCTGGGAAATTCAGAAGTGGATTAGTCTCCAGAGAGAAGAACCAGATTAAACGCTGGTTCAGCCACAGGCAGGGACAGTTCCCGGAGCCAAAGCTGGGAAAGCTGAGACCAGCGTTCGGGGGTGAGCAGACCTTCAGCCACACCGCGCTGCGAGTCTGACACGGAACTGGGTGAGACAAACCGAGCCAAACCCACAGCCCAGGGCACTCGTACAGCAGGGAGTAAGAGTCACTCCTGATTCCGGGATAGGGGAATACACCGTGCCACGGATACCACATCCTGCACGGGGCCAAGACCCCGCTGTTCTGCCCACCCCAGGTGTGCAGGACCCGCCTGTTGCAGGGCGCACCCCCAGCCCAGCACGCCCCAAAGTGCAGAGCTGGGCAGGAAACACAACAAACACGGCACCTCTCCCTGCCTTTCGCTGCGCTCCATGGCAGAGAAAAACATGCCTAAGCCACGCCAGCTGCCGAACGGGAGGGAGAGCGAGGAGCACTTACGGGGATGTGCACTCGCAACATGAGTTTCTTGTGGCCGGAGCTTTTCCTGCTGCTGCTGCTGCTGCTGCTGGAGGCATCTTTCTTCTTGTCCATGGCAGTGCTTCCCATGCCTTCACCCAAGCGTGGTGCTGAGCGATGGATCTGGAGAGGGAGCCTCCTCCTCCACCTCTCCCCACCGTCCCACGGGCCGCAGTTACTCCAGGCTCCTTATTTTCTTTTTTCTTTTCTCTCTATTTTTTTCCCCCCTTCCTAATGGCCTTAGGATATTTGGGGGGGTGGGGGTGGGGGGAAGCAAGAGGAGGGGGGAGAAAGAGAAGCCGAGGGAAGGGGAGGAGTTTCTCCAGCTCCGCTCTTTAATCCCAGCAGCGAGGTGTCAGGGGGGACCTTCGCAAGAGCATGAGATGCCCTCACAGACGCTGCTCCCTTTCTCACTCTTCCGCCCTTTCAAAAATATCCGGAGCATCCTGGGGGAGGGGGGGAGAAAGTTTCCTTCCCCTCGCCCAGCTCGGCCGCACTCTCACCGAAAGAGAGAGAGAGAAAAAAAATAATAATAAAAAACAACCCCCCAAACACTCACAGGCCAGAAAACTCGAAAAGGGGAAGCGCTCGGGCGACGCTTCTGGCAGACTGGGGAGTCCCGCGGGAAGGGAAGGAGGGAGGGAAGGGGGGCAGGAGGATGGGAGGAGGTGCCCGGGCGCTCCCAGAGCCCCGGCGGGTCCCCAGGAGCTGCCAAACGGGCACCACGCAACTTTCCCGCAGTCCGGCCGCTCCCCCCGCCTGCCGCTCGTCCGGGCCGCCCCGCCGGCCCCTCAGCGCGGGGAGAGCGGCTGGAGCCGTGCCTGCATTCCCGGAGCACGGAGGTGGGCGAAAAGGCTGCGTTTCACCTTGCCAAAAACGCCCCAAGGCGGAGCGGCTCATCTCCCTCCCGACCTCCCAGGCTGTTTCCTCGCCTCCCTCCCCTCAGGGTTTCTCCCGGCCGTGCCCTAAGCCGGGGGTGTTTCTGTCCCCTCAGGCACGGCTTCCCAGCCGCGCTCCCCTCAGGGTTTCTCCTGGCCGTGCCCTAAGCCTGGGGGATTCCTTTCCCCTCAGGCACGGCTTCCAGCCGCGCGCCCCTCAGAGTTTCTCCCGGCCGTGCCCTAAGCCGGGGGTGTTTCTGTCCCCTCAGGCACGGCTTCCCAGCCGCGCTCCCCTCAGGGTTTCTCCTGGCCGTGCCCTAAGCCTGGGGGATTCCTTTCCCCTCAGGCACCGCTTCCAGCCGCGCGCCCCTCAGGGTTCCTCCCGGCCTTGCCCTAAGCCTGGGGGATTCCTTTCCTCTCAGGCACCGCTTCCAGCCGCGCTCCCCGTAGCCCAGCAAGGAGCGGACCCCGGCAGGCTCCATTCCCTCTGGGCAAAACCCCAGGCTGCCCTGCCTCTGCCGGGCTGACAGGGAACGTGTGCCAAGCCCAGGAGGGCCGCAGTCCACTCCTGAACGGAGATTTTTCCGCTCCCTCTCACTCCAAAAAGCCTTCATCGCTCTTGCAGATTCAGCCGAGCGAAAGAAGCGGCTCAGCCCCCGCGGGCGAATGGATTTGGCGTCACCGGGTCCCAGGGAAGGAAAAGCTTCCAACATCCCTTCACCTGTGGCTGTGCTGCTGCCCAGAGCCTGCCCACGGCAGTGCCACCCTGCTGCCAGGCTGCCACCAGGGCTGAGAGACTGAGACAGCAAGGACAGAGAGGCGTCTTTTCTTTAGGACAGCAGGTGGTTTAAACAAGCATACATGCTGCATCAAAATATGAGAGGTTGTTTCAGAAATGCCTCTGCTTCCCTTGACAATCCCTTGCTGAGAGCCTGGGACAGCAAGGACAGAGAGGTGTCTTTTCTTTAGGACGGCAGGTGGTTTAAGCAAGCATACATGCTGCATCAAAATATGGGGGTTTGTTTCTTCTTCCCTTGACAATCTCTGCATCTTTTTACAGTGCCTGAATTTGAGGATAAGGCCAAGCACGTTATAGGCACAGACCTTTTATCACAGCACTTAAACTCAGATTTTCCCTGGTTCAAAGATGTGTGGGTATGCATTCACAAAGCCAACACTGTAATCACTCCCAACAAATCTTAGGGGATTCTATTAAACAATTATTGAGGAGAGAGGGGAGAAGAGTTTTCCTCAAAAATCTTATCTTCTGAAAAAATACAGGGTTATGTGGTTATTACCAAAATTACAAGAATTCAGATTTATTTCACTCCTTGTGAAAGTCTCAGTATTAAACAGGTGCAAAGCTTGGTTGGGTGTAAATCCTGTAGCCACGTCTCTAAAACCATACAGAATTAAATAAAAGTATCACCCCTTTAATGAAATAGACAACTGTTCTATAGGCTCCTACAGAATGTCAGGGAAGGAAACAGACCTGGAAATGAAACCGGGGTTGAGATCACTGACACCAGCTCAGGAAGGGATATGGACGGGTCTGTAACATCTGCTTTTCTCCCAATATTTATATAAACTCTGCCAACAAAGTGCTGTTGCCAAGGGATATGGGAATGACTGGAATAAAGAAATGAAAAAATTACTAAGAAGCATGCCTATGAAAAAACTCACAAGGTTTTTCTAGCTACTGTGGTCTTGAAAGTTAAAAAATCAGGGAAGAAAAGGTAGAATTTCCTTAGAAGTATTTTAGCAATTGGTACTGCAAGCACACAGATCTCCTGGCCATTCTTCATTAAATTAACTAAATTAACTAAATTAAATTAATTAATTAATTCAAGGTGAAATAAAATCTACCATATAAATACTCCTTTCCCTTGATTATGCAAAATTGTTTCCCACAATATTATAATTTATTTTCTACATTTAGTATTTTAAATCTAAATTATTCTTCTTCTTTTAGATTATTTGTATGAATAATTGTGGTTATTGTAAAAGAAGTTTCAGAAAGTGACATAAAGGCAGCATAACCAAACTCCCAAACCTAAAAAAAATCCACAAATCAACTTCCCCCCATCATGATTGCCTTAAGCATGTTTATCACTTTCAGAATACCACAATAAGGAGTTATCCTTATTTTTTTTCCTTTGACCCTCTAAGGTCTCAAATATGACCTTTGATTCTCCAGTCATATTTTTAAACTTTTCATTGCAGCTCTGAGGATTAGAAACATGTTAAAACAAACAAACAAACAAACAAAAAAGAAAACTAACTTCAAAAAATACAACAAACAGCAAAACAAAGCCTAAATCCTTCCACAGCTGCTAGACTTCAGGAGCTTGAGTCCTTGTAAAATCAAGTGTTAATAAGACCCTGCTAAAAATCACCAATTATTTCAGACATTAGGGCACCATGTTTTTATCCCTCTTTGCTTCTTATCTTTCATGCATAAAGTTAGCCAGCATATGAACAAACAACACTGTAAATATTTCTAATGAGATCTGAAGTTATTTTGATTATTTGACTATTTGATTATTTGATTATTAGTTATTTGACTACCAGCAACCAGGTTTTCAGATGTATGTAAGCATCTAAATTACTAATTTCACAGACAAATGGGTAATAAAACACTTTGGAGAATACCATAGAATCACAGAATGGTTTGGGTAGGAAGAGACCTTAAAGATTATCCAGTTCCAACCCTGTTCCCATGGACAAAGACACCTTCCCACTAGACCAGAATGCTCAGAGCTCCATCCAACCTGGCTGTGAACATTTCCAGGGATGGGGTATCACATTTATCACCCAAATACTTCCAGGTTTCATGATCCTTCAGGGGTGCAAAGCAGAACAGCATTTCAAACACACCAGCCACAATTTGCCTCTCCCCAGCACCACCTGATGCTCCCCATTTTAACTCAGCCCTACCTCAGCAGAAGCAGCACATTTTGGGCTACACCCTGGCACAGGATAAACCCTATTTAATCCTTAAATATAGGTTGAGTCAATTTTTCCATAATAAATTTCCCTGAGTACATTGCTACATTTCTAAAACAGCCATAAAACTTTGCTTTGAGCCTTGGTTGTACCAATTATAGTTGCTGTAAGGAAAATAATAATGGCACCAGCAAACTTTTGTGCTGAGGTTTCAAATGCAATATGTAGAGATTTTCTAAAAACTTTAATTTTCACTGAGAAAGCATATTTTTTAAAAAGTGATGCATGAGGAAACCTATGTGAGTTGGTTTTGGGTTTTAAATCTTTATTAAAACCAGCATTATTTTGGTAATGCTTTATAGTTTGTTGTTGGTAATACCATATATATTGCATTAGAGAAAAAAGTATATGTGAAGAAAACCCCTATTATTCTTTCTCTGCAGAAGATATATTAATTAGACTGTGAAGATTCAATATAGATTTTTCACACATGCAATCTGTAGGTATATTTTAGGCACAAACTCCTGCAGAAGTCTCATTTTGGGTGACTCCATTTCCTACCATAAATAATGTGTGTATTCCATACCAGGGTTAATATTGTAATTTCTCAGGTCAACCACATTATTTCTTATGTATACATATATACATATATATGTATATTCTTATTTGGGACTTTCAAACCTTTTTAAAATGTTTCCAGGATTTAGAGACAAGTTATTAAAAATCAAGATATTTTGAAATCTGGAAACTCAAGATCTTGTCTGGCTGTTATTGGTATTCAGTATCCCAGCATTAACTATGCTTAATTATAGCTATTTTTCTCTTTATTCTCTTCTTATGTTAATAATTGTCCATGTTGGTTTCTGCACTTCCTCCTCTGGCTGTCCCTTTCTTTTCACATTTCACCTCTCATTCTCATCCTTCTGATTTTTTTCTCCATCTTTCTCTCTTCTCCAGTTCACCACTCAGTTCTTTGAGCATACTTGAAGTGGATTGCTTGGTTTCTGTTCAACACATTTATTAGATTGAATTCGACCCTGCTGCATAAGGCTACTTAACTTAATTACCAGTACAATCTAATTAACCTGATGCAGTATTAGGATGCAGTAGTCCCTGCACAAGTCTTCTGTAGGGGCCAGAGAGGACACAGCCCTGACATCTGTCTGCCCACACCCACACCCACACTCAGCTGCTGACACTCAGCACAGTGCAGGGTGCAAATTTCAAGTCAAGTAGAATATAGGATCTACATCAGGAAATTCCTGTAGACAGCTAAATTGCATTGCTCGCAGCAAAACTGCAATTAAAATTGCCTTCCATGGGGAAATTTGCAGGAGAAATTGTAAATCTGCCAGGAAGGTATGAGTGGCTGAAGCAAGGTGAGGTAATGAGGTTAATGAGAGAAGCTTCTTGTCCCCAGAAGGTCACCAGGTGACATTAGAGCAATACAACAACCAGGAACATGAGAGCAGCAAAGAGTGACAAATATTTATGCTGAAAGAAAGGTTATGTGGCCAGGTGACTGTGCTTGCTCTCCAGGCTGTCAGACACCTTCTGGCAGGTAAGTGCATTCTCATATCACCTGAAGTCCAGCAGCTCCCTCCCCACTGTCACCAGAATCCCTACCAGAATTTCTGCTGGGTGCTGGGCACTCCCCCAGAGCTGCTGCACTGCTCATCCACTGAGTCCCTGGGATGTCTTCTCACCCAGACCACAGCACAGAGGAGGGGAAGTGAGAGAGAAGCAGGTTCACAGGACCTTTCTAGGCTGTTTCTCTCATTTAATCTGACTGCTAATTTCTCTCAAACTGCCAAGGGAAGGGGCAGCTTTTTGAGTTTATTTCCTTTTTCACTCACAGATCTTGTCCATCTTGACAACTGATCCTGGGTACCAAAAATTTTCAGAAGTCTTCATTCAGAATGAGCAGGCCCATGGAATGGGTTCATTTGGCTCACAGAAGGCTGCGGCATGGGCACTGGAGCAAGGATTGGCAGGAGGCTCCCTGTTTGGCAGCCCCAGTGTCTCACTGTGTCCCATCCTCATGGCTCCAGAACCACAATGCCCACGAGGCTGCCCTCAGGCTGCACAGCACTGACCCCCAGGAAATGCAGGCACAGAAAATCAGATGGTGCGTGGTGCTGTGACCTGAACCCCACTGTGTGCTACCGTTAGTGCCAGCACTGTTCTATAGATGGTCAACAGGTAAGTTCTGTTTCTTATTTGCATTACTACAATATTCTTATTTTACTCTTACATCTGTAAGAGTGAAATAAAAATAATGCTCTCTGTCATCTCTGCTAGAAAGCATCTGGGAGACCTGACTAGGTACAAACATGGAAAACACATTTTCTTGTTCAAACCAGAACACCTTGATAAAAGACCTTGAGGCTGACTTTCAAAGTTCGCACAACCTCTGTTGGTCCTGAGAGCCTTCTAAAGATCAAAGTGCCTTATGAGACAATATCTTTTTATATTGGTTTCTATATAAAAAAAATTTCCATTATCAACTGGAATGATGCTGTTCAGCCTCAAGTTTCCTTAGTACTTAAGAGTCATGAAGAAGAAATGACAAAGACTTTTTAAAGTAGCTAATTTCCTCCTTAGTGATACAGGAAAATTTCTTTTGTGTTTTCTACTGATTGTGAGTCAGAATTTCTGGCTGTTAGCCAAACACAATACTTGGAACCTTTGATTTGCATATGTAGGCCTACAAGTTAGACAGATAACCTCAATCAAAATTTAATATAAGAGATTATATGCAAAGCCAGTGAGAAAGGATTCATTTCCCATATTGAGTGACTTTTGTCAGTTGTGCAAATTAACACAGAGAATTACAGATAGAATTCAAGAGGAGTCTGCTTTTCATTTTCTTTTCCAATAATATGCATAATGCAGTACATTAGCTAAAAGAACATTTAAAGGAGGCAGAGACATGGTTCTACCAGGTCTGTGTGGGCATAAGAATAAAAAGTGTTTTCAGCAGCACAAATCTGAAAGTACTTCCATGTTCTTCCCAGTTCAGTGGGAAGAATTCAGAGAGCTGAAGCATTACAAACACACTTTCTGTGAGCCTTCTCTATGTGATAATATCAGAATTTATTCCTTGGCATGAGTGTGCTTGGCTTCAGACAGGACAGTGGGCAGGAACAGCATTTTCCTTCTGGAGTGGAGGGGGTGAGACTGCCCCAAAACATCAGTCTGTCACTGCTTGGGGGTGCAGATGCAAAAAGAGGTGAGGTTTCCAAAGCAATCATTAGCAGTTGATTCCAGGATGGTCTGTAAGATCTCAAAGAAATTAAATTCTGCATATTTACCTTCAAATTTGTTATGCTGCAAGGCACTGGTGGCACAGTGTCCCAGGACACACCTGCAGCAGTGTTCTACACTTGACCTCCAGCCAAGGCCAGTGGCAAGGTTCCCTTTAGGGAGGGCAAAACTGCAACAATTATAAAACAACCCAAGCATGTTCTCCCATCTGGTAGTAACTAATAACAGGAGAGGCCCAGAACTCCCATTATGTGTGAAGAATCAGTGAGAAGGTGATAGTTTATGGATGAGACAGAGGACTGAATAAAAACAGGAAGAAAGAGCAGAATGATATAAAACCTCTGCACAATGGCTTCCAAAGGGTCAGAATGCTCCAAAACTCTGCTTGGCTCCACACCTTGGTATCCAGGACCTATGGATATCACAATGTGTGCAACATCTGAAAAGCATGAGAGGGGAATGGCAACTCCTCCTTGTTTTCATAAATAAATTGTTTTTCTCTTGTACTGAGAGCACAGTCCTTCCTAACTAGGCTTGTTTGCAACAATGCCAATATTTTTTTTGATCCTAGGTATCTACTCCATGTCATTGAGGTGCTGCAGGATTTGTTTTTCTGCTTCTCTATGTGTGATGGGCACAGGCAAGCATGATGAGCAGGTGTTTAGTGTGAATTCGTGCAGATCCAAGATGACAAAAGGTGAATGTAGGAACGGTGGCTCAGAACTGTCATCTCCACCAGCAAACCAGAGCAGCAGAGCACAGGCCTGAGCAGTGTCCTGGAGCTGTCCTGCTTGTTAAACTGTTCACAGACCCTGCAGAGCTTTGGCTCAGGCTCTCTGCAGCTCCCCAAGACCCTGCCAAGGCAAGGCTCAGGAATTAACAGCAGCCAGGGAGCATTGCCAGGAGGCAGCCTGGTCATGGCTGCTCTGTCTGAGAGGTGAGAGTTTTCCTAAAAGCCTTGTACCATCTGAGATCTGCAGCTCTGACCTGTGCCAAGAGGATGGAAATGTTGGATCCTGGCTTCCCTGCATGCCTGGGCTGTCTGAAAACCAAACTACACTTGTTCCTCAGTCTTTCCAATGCCTGTCAGCCCAACACTTCCATAGGAGGAGACCAACACAGCTCCCAATGTACTGCTCCTGTTTGGGCAGAAAATGAGCTGTTCAAAGAGGAGTCTCAGATGTGCAATGATGAAGGTACCAAGGTCATGATTATTGGCAAATCATTCTGACACATGAACGGTGAGGGATATATCCAGTTAAAGACTGCAGATTGTACACTACCATAATATGTATTCATGCTGTAATTACAAAATTTCAAAGTATATATATAAGATAGCAAGGGCAAATTTAACAAATTTCATGCAGTCGGATTCTAAATGCAGGAGAATCTGACTAACAGTGTTAGAAAATGGTGAAAATGTCTGTAATGTAATGTTTATAATACCATAATTTCATGTCAGGAAGAACTTCAGTTTCAAAATATCTCAAAATAATTTTATTTTTATTGTTTTTCTTAAGAAGAGGGTCTAAAATCTTATCAGAAGAGCTTTAGAAGCAACAAATATCTAGAAATTACCCTGGAATATAAAAGTGGTCCCCACAATGAATCCAAAGAGTTCCCAAAAATAGTTAATGTAATTCAATGTAGCTTCATTAAGATTATTATTTTATTCTCAACTGAAATTTCAATTATGTCTTATTATGCAAAGTGCCTGGACTTTAGAGTCTTTAAATGACAATTTACAAAGTAACATTAGAGAGATGTGCAAGCTCAGTAGATACATTGAAGGTAAAAAGTGAGTTAAATGAAAGGGAATGGCTCAAGCAGAACTTCCAGGTGTTGAGGACAGACAACAAAACAAACAAACAAGATTATTAACTGATTGTGTTCTGTTACTGAGGAAGAGGTTATAGTTTTAATATTCCTAGATAGGTATGAATTAACTTCTGAAGGCACAAGGCAGTTAACATGAATCCTCAAAATTATGCTGGCCATGCATGTAGAGTATTTTCTATTGAATATTCTCTATAAAATATAAATAAAGTAGCTCTTACCTTTTAATTAGTAACTGATAGGTCCCCATTTTGGGCCAACTTAGTAACTTCCAGCAGAAAGCAGCCTCTCAGCTCTCTAGGCTCTCAACTCTGCAGGGAGAGCACAGAGAACAGTTTGAATTTAGGTTATTTGAAGCCAAATTAACTTCCCTGTACATGGTCTTTACTCCTTCTTCATCAATCAGCTTAGAGCGCCAAACAAATACAAGCAACCAGCAGGAACATCTCTTGTTTTAGTGAATAAGGACACATTCAGAAGCTCACACAAAGTGCTGGGAAAGTGAGCATCAATACAGGGCCATTGCCTGCTGGAATCATGAGAACTGGGATACAAAGACCTGCTTGGAAAGAACAGATGTGAGGATCATATCCACTTCTACAGTCCAAGGAAGTCTGCCACTAAGTGTGGAAAAGTGCTACTACTGGATGAATAAAATCAGGAATTATGTGCAGGAAGGGGACAAAATTTATGTACTGAAGGAGGGTGAAGAGCAGGGGGATGATTGAAAAAATTGTAAAGTCCTATATCAGGTGAGATGCAATTGATTTCTGTTTCTGCACGCATCTCTGTCACAGATGACAGGAAGGGTGCAATCTTGACTTCATGGTCTTTGAACTAAATATAAATTTATTTTATTTTCTGGCATGCATAAAAATGTGGATGGGAAATGTGAGAGGCTCTCTTAAGCTGAGTGAAATATGTTCTTTATGCCCAGCATTACTGTGGTCCCATTTTCACTGGGAGCTGACCATGAGCTGAGAGGTCCCAAGAGCCAGTGCTGAACTCCATGGGCCTTGGTAAGAAGCTTTGGGACCACAACAGCTTGGGGAAAGGAGGGGGAGAGCAGCCATCCTCCTGTCAAATCTCCTCATGCCCATCCACACTGCTCCTGATGGCACAAGGCTGATCATGGGGAAGATATTTTTATTGGACAGCAGTAAGCTCTACTGAGCATTATTCAACTATCTGAACTGATAAAATTATCAGTTATTCTGAATTATCAGAATGATGAATATCTGAACTGGTATTTAATATCTAGAAGATTATAAAGACAAGCATTCTGAGTCTGGGAACTTCAAATCAGGACTGTAACACATTTGTATTTTGACTGCATATACTAGAAGAGTAATTAAATTATGTATAACTAATTAGGAATATAGGAGGACCACCCATATGTAAAACCCACCATAAACATATAATAATTTTATACCATATTAAATATACAGAATTGTTGATATGCAGACATAAACATATGTGGCATGTATATCTCAAACCCGTCTCAAGCATTCCATATGAAATTTGCTGGAAGCAGGCCACTAATTACTAAAGCTGAGGCTAATCCTGCAATGTTATCATAACAGAAGTTTTGTTTTCATCAGGCCTTGAGGATCCATATTCAACAAATATTATTTCACTGCCAAAATAAAATACAAAATACTTGGTACAATGTGGTTGACTTAAGGAATTTTCAGATGCCACTCTTGGGCTGTTAATACTCAGAATTTACTTTTTGGTGTTTGGAAAACGTTTATGCTATTCTTCAGCTCTGTGAGGTTTGCTGTCATTCAGCTCATCACCAGGACTTCCACTCCTGGGAGTGGAAACTCAGTTTATTTTAAGGTTTTTGGAGATAAAGGAACAACTTTTGCCATTCATGTCTGCAGAATCTGACAGTAATCCCACAGCAAAAGGCTTAGTCCCGCCAGAGCACTGATGTCTCATAAAATTAGGGCAAGTTCAGGAAAAATATTTTTAGTGCATTCTGCTCATTAACACTAAAAGAGAAGCTGAGGGAATCCCAATACCCAAACAAGTACACATCAAAGGTCACACAAATATTTATGGCCAAATCACACAAAAAATTACAGCTTCAATGGTGAATTGAGTGGATGATACAATTTTCTTATCCATAAAAAATTATGTCCCTCATTAATTCTTTTCACAGTAAAGCTGCTTCATTATTTATCCTCTGGGTAAGCAATTAGGAACAACGTTGCTCCTGGGTAGTATGTGCTGAATTTCTCTTTAATATCTGCTATGAGAGACCACATATTTCAGGCTGCAAAAGCAAAATTAAAAGAAACTCCCAAAACTGAAGAGTTGCTCTAAGCAAATAAATAGCTTTTGGTATCAAAGGAGTGCTGGGCAGGAGGAAACATGTACTTTCTCCTTGAAGAAAACTGGAGAGCGCTGGAATTACAGATTTATAAGCTCTTTCAAAAAACATCAGCCTGACTCTGAGAGCATTCTCTGCCAAAGCAATTAAGCTAAAATTTAAAGTTGCTGTAAGAAAAAATAATTTTAAAAACTTCTGCAATGAAAACATTTAGAATTGGAAGAAGTTTCTTATGTATAAGAGCAAGTAAGTTCTCGAATAGATTTTCAATAAGAAACGGGGGCAAAAAAGATAATGGCAATAAATTAATGAAAGGGATTATATTCAATATGATAACAGGGTTAATAACAGGTGATTAGAATATGTTCCCACCCAGAATGGAAATGTTAATCTGAGAATTAGGCCAAATGAGGTATGACTACCAAAAGATTAGTGTCCAATTCTCAGCTGGATGCCAGGGCTGGCTCTGCCCTGTCATTACATTGTTTAAATACAATACTCAAGTTAACTCAGTCACAGAAAAAAAAGTAACCCTTAAATCTTGGTGCTCTCAAGTAAAAAGCTGGAATTGAAAGCTCCACAGATTAGCTCAACTCTCATGGTCATTGAGAGTTATAAATTGAATTAAAGGATGTACTCATTTGGGTGAAAGACCATTATTCCCCTACAACAATGTGAATACAAGTCAACTATTCAAATGCTCCAAGTTCTCTGATTTTTTCCAAGAATATATATCCTTGCCCAGAAGGAAAGGTGAGTTCTCCCAAAAATTACTGAGAAAGGGCAAGAGTGACTCGTTTTGGCCTCAGTCCTACAGACTGTGAGACAGTTCTGAACACTGTGAGACTTTTCCAGAGGTTCTGGAAGTACAGTGAAGCCAAGGAAGGTGTGGCACCACCAGGAGCATAGAAACCCATATTATTCTCAAAATTATACCAATTAGACTGGAAAAGAGAAGACTTTAAGGTCACCTAATTGCAGCCATCCAGCACATGAAGGGACCCCACAAGAAAACCTATTTTTCATGCACTACTATGAACCTATAAAATCTGAATTTTCTCTTTTGTTAAAAGTTTTGCAGCCTTGGTAATATAAACTGATTATCATTGCTCAACATTTAAAATGTGCCCATTTAAACTTGGTGTGGGTGCTCTGCAGGTTTTTTCTCGTGTCCCTGTGAAGGGTTTGCATGCTTTCTGCAAAGAAAATAAATAGAACAAATAGTATGGCACCACAAGTTGGTCAATTATTAGCTTTTGCATACTCAAATCATGGCCTTTCTTTACAAGGACATGTGTTAATATATAATAGAAGTGGATTTCAGTTCTTTTTAAATTGATTTTTCAGACACACAGTGCAATCTTATAAGGTCAGCTGGAAAGTAAATGGCCAAAGAGAGGCCTTTCAGAAGAAATGAGCCACTAGTCACACATCATGAGAAATAAAGCTGGAACTAAACATAGGAAAATTATTTTTATTTTGTAGTAGTCCCTGGCTGGCATTTGACATGCACACACCAGCCTCACTTGAGTCTGGACAAACTGTCAGTAATGGTCTGAAACTGTGATTTGAGCATTTCTCAGATCTAAGAGAGGGAATAAATGTCATGGGCCAAGTTTACAACCCACTGCTTCAGGCTACTGGTGCTGACCACAGCTCTGACTGTCCCTGTGAAGTTGCAATTGCTAATTAATATCCAATTATCATTTTGAGGATGTAGAAGTTGTAAGTGGGAACAGCAAACAAGTTTAAAATGATTTTGTGCATAGAAAATGAATTGGCAGGAAACTCAAAATCAGGGTCAGGGTAAGTAATCAAACACAGCAATCAAAATTTTTGTGGCTACATTCAGAGACAGAACTAGGAAAATGTGAGAGAGAAATGTTTTATTCTAAGATGGATTAAGGCAAGTCAGAGTTTTGTGAACCAAAATATTCCTAACATATAGTTACAGATAAAAAAATGACCAGAGAAAAAATAGGCAGATAATTAGAAAACAGTAGGCAGAGAACTGCAAACTGATTTTTGCAGCCTGAAGACAGAGACTGAGACCAAGAACCAGTCTGGACTCACCAGCTCATTGGGGGACTTTTGATAAGATAAAGAAAATTATATCAGAACAGTCATTCAACAAGCTGCCTGAACTTTGCACTGTTGTGTCTGGTAGAGGCAATTTTAGTGCAATGACTGTGTTACAGGGCTTCACACCATGCTGGGAACTGTTTATTCTGCACCAAGTTCAAAGTCACACCAAGTAAAAACACCTGAGGAAGGTGATGGCAGAGCTGCAAAGGTCTGAGGGCTCTGCACCCCATACACAATCTTGCACACAAAACCAAAGAGCACTTGGGTGTTGTGTTTAACACATCTGCTGGCTAAACTCTCCCATCTCTGCTAACCAGGGGCTAAGGAGGAAAAAAGCACTTGAAATTAAGAGTTCCTAGAAACCTGAAACTTCCGAATATTTAATTCCCATTTTTGCCATCCATTTATCTTCATTAAATTTTTAAAAAACTAATTGCATTGAATTCCTAAAAATGAGCAAATTTCAGCTGTATTTTGAAATGGAATTATAATAATAATTTATAATTTATGTATTGTACATTATATATTTATAAGCTATGATTTGCAAAAATTATTACCCTGTCTGAAGGGACCTGTAAAGGAAAAAAAAACCAACCAAACCAAAACAAAATCAAAACTGAAACCAAGAATGTGTTCTAATCAAACTGTTCAACAGGAAAATAAGGCTTTTACAGAGTACAGTAATGACCTTATCTCCTTCATTAGTTCGAGTGCCCTATTGTAAGAGATAAGGGAAAGTGTTATCAGGGGTAGGTGACAAGATATTCTGCTTCAGGCTGGAACAGTTATTCCAGACTCTCAGTAACCTCTTTATCCCTAGGACAGGAAAAAGGCAGCTCTCAAGTTTTCTAGGTGAGCCAAATCTGATGTGGACAGCAGAAACAAGTCAGCATGTCAGCCTCCTACTGCATGAGGTGTTGGAACAGCTGTGAAAGGGCTTTATTGACAAACATAATACTGACCCATCCTGTATATTTTTGTAATTTTTTCCATTATTGAAAATCTTGTGGATTTAAGTATTTTTTCCCCCAGATCTTCTCTAGTGATAAAACAGGTTCTGCACAGGTGGCATATGAATTCAGCACTCCTTTCAGCACTGTGGATCTGTTCCTTTGGGGGTAAATGGCAAACTCCTGGAATATTTATTGCACACCAGCTGTGGGACTTGCTCAAGGCTCAAGGGAAATCTGCCACTGAGTTGCAAGGCCAAGTCACTGGCAGACAGCAAAAATTCTTGGGGTGAAAAGCTACACTTGCTCAGCAAGTTTTAGTCCAAGCACTGGCAAACAGTGAAGTAATGGAGATGTTGGAGACTGAGAGTCACCACTACAATGACAGTTTTTACACTGGCAATATAAATTACATCTCTACTTATACTGGTGAGATTCTCTACTGTTATATATGTAATTGAATACATTAGTGAGATATCAGTGATCTACATATATCCAGAAACTTGACAGGAAGAGCCAAAAGTTCCAAAATTCGGAACTGCCTGGGTGAATCTAGGACAGAAACCTGAACGTAACAAGCACTTTTCTGTTTACACTGTCTTGGGGTTTAAAGTGTGTTCACCTGCAATTTGGGATGGCTCCACATGCTGTATGGGTTTGTTTTTCATTTTGTTGCATCAGAAAAAATCTATATATAAACCTGGAAACCTGAGACCTGAGTTTCTTTCAGCTGTGTGGACTTTAACCTAGCTGTACAACATATGTACACATGCCATTAAAGTTTCTATCTCTTAACAGCTGTGAGGAAAACCCCAAAGATTTGATCAGTACAGTCAGACAGGTGTGCAAGGAAGCTGGAATAAGAATTCTGAGACCACTCTATTAGCCTAAATGCTTCCTAATGGCAGTCTGAAGGCCAACAGTGTTAAGAAAGTTATTCATTAACTTATATTAATATGTTTATCAATTTTTGTCATTACTGCATAAGAAAACAAAACCAGGTCAAGACTTACATACAAGTAGCAAAATCCTTGGCAGTTTTCTTACAAGCAGTTAGAGGGTGCCTCCTCCAAAACACTTAAGATTTCCCTTTCCAGAGAACTGTGTGCTCACAGTTTTTATTGAAATGTGGGGGATCAGGTTTGGTTCTATCTCCCTGGCCCCTGTCTCCAGCATGGACACAATCCCACGTGCTTCATTCACATCCCTGACAGGAGTGGTCTGAGCCAAGGACAAAGAAGGCAATGGACTCTTCCCATGTGGGAATTTTGCCCAAGAGAAATCTCACAGGGGTTGAGTGCTGTGCTACTGTTTTCTCATTTGTAAACCAGGACTTACAGGCCTTCCTTATTTCAAAGGGCTGTGGAATGATAAAGGGTTTAACACAGATAGACTGCAGTAATAACATAATATGCTACATATCCATGGAACATTCTCTGGGAGCCTAACAGATTCAGACAAAAATGTTTTAAAAAGCCAGAGCTGGAAAAGCAAAGCTGGCTTTTCCTTCTGTTCCGAGGCAGCTTTGGCAGGAAGAGCTGTACTGCAGAGAGCACACAATAATTTTTCTAATTTAAAATGTGAAAAAATTAAGGATTGTGTTACAGGAGCATGGCACTATAAAAGGATGAACTAAGAAAGCCCACTGCATGTGGTTTACACAAATATCACTGAGCCCACAGTGTCTCCTGCCTCTGCTCAAGCTGCCTCCTGACAGGAGGACACCCATTATCTACCATCTGCAGATAAGCATTTAATTCTAGGGGAATACTTTTGTGTCACTGAAGTCAGCAGAGCTCCCTGTGTACACATAAGGATGGTAATTTTAGTCCAGTTAGATTTCTGGATTCTGACTTTCAGAACTTCAATATGTTCAGCATATTACATGGCTCCAGCACTGAGGTGTAACAGCCAGGGACAGGCTGAAAGTGAATTTTATAATCACGCCCTTAGCACCATATTGGACTGACCCTTCTGGTTTAAACTTTCCATGGCAGAGCAGTGTGCATGAGCTTTAAAGGAATTTCTTCTGTCTGCTTTTGCCAATAATTTTGGCTAGTGAAGGTTGTTGTGTTAAAAAAAAAAAAAAAAATCCCAGTTTACCCTCTCACTTCCAAACCTTCATCCCTAGAACACACAGATTTAAAGGAACCTTTTGTGCAATACACAAAATAAAACAGCTGGCTGCCCACAAGGCCTCACCCAAGACAAAACAGTAACAGTCCTTCAGTTAATCTGTCTTCCTGGCTCAGGCAGGCGCCAAGGAAGCCACAGCCTCCCAGACTGCTGGGAAGCAAGTAAATATCAGAAAATGCCATAGGTCAAACCATCAAATGCTGCTTTGCTGGCCCTGATCTGTAGCTGTTGGGGAGCTGCTCACAGCTCCTGCTGATTCCCTGGTGGCAGCACTAGCTGGCAGGATGCTGCTGCTGCTAGGAGTTTGCCGTTCCTCTTACCACAGGAAAAATTCAATCACCTCCCACGTTACATTCCAGAAAAGACCAGGTAGCTGCAATTGCCCCTTTGTGGAAAAGGGTGGGAGAATAAAAAAAGGCAAATATGAATGTGTGCGTGTCCTTGGTGGAGGTTCTTTTCCTTCTTTTTTTTTTTTTCCCCATTTAGGTGAATGTTTTTGGTGTGTTAGAAGTAGAAAAACAGCCTTGGGCTAATATGTGCAGATTAAAAGGTGAAGTTGATCACTATCAAAAATACTTTGTGACCTAAAATGAAGCTCTGAGTCATCATCACCATTGGCTAAAAGGAAATTGAAGAATTAAACCTCTTGAAAGCACACAGTCATAGCACGGTTTGGGTTGGAGGGGACCTTTAAAGTTTATCTATCCCCAGCAACAAGCAGGGACATTTTTAACCAGACCAGGTTGTTCAGAGCCCTGACAAGCTGACCTTGGATGTTTCCAGGGATGGAGCATCCACCACCTCTCTGGGCAACCTGTGCCAGTACCTCACCACCCTCACTGTAAAACATTTCTTCCTTATACCTTTCACCATCACAGTGACTTTGTCAGACAGAGTACCCAAAACTGAAGTTCACTTATCTCTGATAGCTTAAATAGTTTTAACTTTGCATGGTCTGGCTTTCTCCATGGGGTGGAACACGATTTGATGGCAGGGTGCCAGCAAGACTCTCCACTTTTCTTTGTTGTTGGTAGCAAAGACTCTTAGCATTTCAGCCCTGTGTTTCAGTTATGTATATGGATCTCTACTACTAGAAAATGAGAAAATCTCACGAACTCCTTATCCCATCAGTCTTTATTTCCATTTCCTGTCAATAAAGAACATCTTATTCCCACTGAAGAGCTGAGGAATGGAGGTACAGTGAAATGATTTGTATATGACAGTCAGTGGTCTAAGAAGAAACTGAGCATAAATCTACAGAAATCATGGTTGGAGGCCAAGCCAGATGACCACATTTGAATCAAATCGAACTAAATTAAATAAAAGCTTTCTGTAGCACTCAGCAGGATGTTATTTATGCCTTGAAACAGCATATCTCCTTCCAGATCTTCCTGTCCAATTATTTAAAGACTTGGTCCAAAAGAGATAACATAGAGAATCTGACTGTCAAAAGATCTGCTGCCAGCTGCAGTCACCTGCAGGGACTGGGAAGAAAGACATGACTGATGATAGCATCAAGACTTTGGCTGAGATTGTTGAGCTTCATAAAGCTGTCATTGTTTGACAAGTGATGTCTGTTCTGTCTGCATCATGATGGAACCAGCAATGATCCATCTCTTGGATTCCACCCAAGGAAAGGCCAAAGAGAAACACTGAAAACAAAGGAAATGGGCAGACCACTGTTGCCTGCCTCTGCCCCCAGCCACAGCCCACATGAGCTCAGTTTGTTGTTTTGGCAGGAGAGCAGGCACCGAATAAGCAAGAAGAGCTGAAACTGGCAGAACAGTCAGAAAAGTATTTAGAGTTGTTTATGTATGAATGATTGCAGGGTGGGAAGGGCAGACTTATTTGGATAGATCAGGTAAAGCCCTGGGGGCAGCGCTGAAAACAGAGCCCGTTGCAATCAGATGAGTAACATGATCCTGCGCTGCTTTCTCCTTTCCCTCTGTGCACACTCCAAGTTGCAGTCAAGCTTTGCCTTGGAGTCCTTTTGGACGTTTCATTCACAGGTATTTGTTTAATCCTGCTGTAGCCCAGAGGATGCCTACCACTTTAATCCTCCATTAACAACTCAGATTTTTGGTGGTGGAGCCAAAGTTTGCTTGCTGACTCTCAGTTCAAGAGACCTTGGAATATTTGGATGGTGTATTTACCTTCCCCTGATTTCATTACAAGAGTGATACTTGGCACTTCTCTACTCCTCTAAAGGAGGCACAAGTCCATCACTGGTAGCATAAGTGTGACACCACCAGCCATGCTTAATGGCATTTAAACTCAGGAGTAAACACAGAACCGTGCAAATGCAATGTCTGTTTTGCAGAGTTAGAACTTGACTGAGACTGAGAAACTATTACTATTGGTAAGAATAAGAAGCTTGACTAGGCTAATATTCAAGCAGCAATCAATTTATTATTTCATATGGTAAAGTATGAGCAATACAGCACTGGGTACAGTGGGGGAAGTTTTCCCTCCAACTGCACACCGATAGTTGATGGTTACAGGTATTTATAGGGGTACTCATCAGTTTTTTTCAGCAGTTTCTATTTCCAATCTTTTACTCATCAGCAATTTTTATTCCAAATTATTACATCACAATTCTATACACTACTGTGATTTTAATTTCTCAGGATGTATCTCAAAGGAGTATCCCCAGATGGTGACGGTCCAGTTTCCGGAAGAAGAAAGACGAATCCCATCTGGTGGGGTCCAGCTCCCCAGATGTGTGTCCACCTTTTAATTGCAGAGACTCTAAATCTCATAACAGTGATGTCCAGCTCCCCTTTGGTCGAAACCATAAACCCTTGAGGTGATGTTCATCTTCCTTTCTCAAGCTGTTTTTCTCTGCTTCAATAAGGCGTGAGATAAGCATATTTCCTTTATATATATTCCAAAGCTATAGTTTCGAGGATACAAGTAATATTCTAAAATTATACTTCAAAAGGTTATTATTGCAGAGCTTTTTATGGATTAAATGCAAGAAAAAGCAACATCTTTAACACCTTAATTCCAATGCTCCTAAATCAACCAGGGTTAATTGCAAACAAAAGATAGGTTCAAAGGCCTTGTTCCGTGCTTTATTTTCCTCAGTTATTATTAGAATTCACAGCTCTCCAATTGCCAGGGTCCACACATTTCGCATTCACAAATACACACGTCGCCTCTTTGTACCTGACACGAAACACAGCTTTGCATCTCACACTATTTGAAGTGTCCACCGTTGCCTTTGTTTTGGGGATTATTCCTTCTGTAAACACAGCCACTGCGGGGCAGCAAGACACAAGCATTAATGGAGTGTGCTTTGCCTCTCCCCAGGAGGCTGTAAGTGCTGTTACCCTCTGCCTGCAGGCAAGTGGGACGATGCAAATGTTAACACCCTTTGCTGAAAGCACATTTCCCCGCTCAGGCTGACCTGGTGACTCGGGAATCATGATAGGTTTTGAAGGCAATGTTGAGATAAGGTAGCACCAAAACTGCTTTAAGTAGTTTATATGTCAATTCTGAGAGAAGATGTCAGCAACTCATAGCTCGAGGACGTTTGAACTCCGCTTGCACACGGTGCCAAATGCTGTGTTCTCAGGAGCTCACGCCTACACGCACACAGACAAGTTGCTATTTGCTTTTGCCATTTTCCCAGAGGAAGTGATGGTGCCAGACAAGTGTGAGCAGACCAAGCCCATACAGTGTGTCTGGCTGTGTGGTTTGTAGCTCTGCAAGTGGAATGGTGAGCGCTCCCACCACACTCTGCTCATTGCCCAGGGACACAGAAGGGTGACTAATCCAGGAGAACATGAGATCCCCCTATGTACACCAAGTCTCCAGACTCAGACACACAAGATCTTTCCAAATCTGAATCAGGCTTTTATTGGAATTCTCAGTGCTCTTCATTGCCCTGGATTCCTAGAGCATTTGCACTCAGCCTAAATGAATATTTGGACCCCAGCTGAAGAAGGGGAATTGTAACTAATGCAAGTTTGATAACAGGGAGATAATGACTGGAGCTCATAACTATCATTTAGAGACATAAATCAACTAAAATAGTACAGAAATTATTTTTTTTCCAAGTTGGATTTTGCCATCAAAATGAGGGGAAGGAGACTCTTGAAACTGATTTGGATAAAACACAGAAGGTTCTATCTACCTACTTGCTGAAAACAGGGAATCAGATGTTATAGTCACTCCTGAGGATGAATTTTGAGCCACATCTCTGACATAAAGTACCACCATGTTTATGTATCCTGTGACAGCCTCTCTCATCTTCCATTTGAAAAAACAAGATTCTGTGACTTTAAATATAGTCAATAATGATTATGAGTTTTATTTAATGCAAGTTGGTTACTGAGCAAGAAAACAATCAATTTTAATTTTCAGTTTATCTCTCTAATACTTAATGTAAGAATTTTCTAAACTTTTCTTTGCCCTTTAAACATAAATGACAAGGAATAAAACCTTTAGTTCAATCAAAATTCGTGCTTCTTGATAGACTTCCACATGAATTGTGTAATCATGTCAAACAAGCAGATTAAATAGATCACTTAGTGAACCAGGACATGAGGGGGAAAAGGAGGAAGAAAAAAAATTCCAAACCTCACAATAATGGAAATTGTCTGCTTTGATTTTTTTTCTGTAGGTGTCAAGATATGAGAAGTGGACACTGAAGTTATCCTTAGATAAGACTCCTAGAGTAAGAATTGACCATTCTAAGTTAAACCAGTGTTACATACTACATGATAAAGAGCCTTGGGTTTAAGTGTACAAGTCTGAATGTCACAAACAGCCTGGACATGACAGAGCTCTCTGCAGGTTAAAGGATCTTCTCTCTTTGCAAAATCTGAGGCAGTAAAGAAATCACTTGCCTCCTCAGTCAGAGCACCATGGATGTTAAAAATATTGTTATAATTCTTTTCTCCTTTTCTTCTCTATGGGGCATTATCAGGTACAGAGGTCTGAAGCTTTGTGTTGAGTTTTGTTTTGGCCAGGTCTAGGGGATAAATACTTTTCTATGTTAAATATACACATATAAAACACTTGGAAAAAATTTTTGAAGACTGTAGCTAAAAAGTCTTTCTTTTAACACTAGTCAATTGAAGCCAGATTGATTTTTGCCTTTTTTGCTTTTATATATTCTCTATATTCTTTACACATATATTTGTAGCTCTATAGCCTATTACTGTATTTGTAGCTAGCAGCAATACTTTTCCCTACATCTTCCCTACCCTGACAGGCAGAAAGACAAAACACATTCCAGAGGCTCCAAACCCTGTGGGTTCAAGGCCCCTATCCTATTTTGGTTCTCTGGGAGCCAAGGCTGAAACCAGCTATTTGAGACATATTTTCATTTTAAAAGATCAGCTCCTATCTAAAGGGGGGCTGCAGAAGTTGTGGAACCAAAAAGGGGGAGTTACTTCATCACTTATGCTTCTAATTGGTGATTCTTGTCAATTATGCTAATTTGCTAAATTTATAGAACTGCATTCACACTGTGTGGGGTGAGCACTCTACCCCTTGGAGGCCTCCAATAAAGACCAGCCTTTATAATACCTCCTATATTAATATTGGCTTGCTTTATTTCTAGATCTTTAAGGCATCATGTTAATACTTCACACACATGGAAAGGATTTTTTGTTTGTTTTTCACTGGTATAAAAAGTATCAAAGCATTAAAAATTATTACATTTGGGAAAGGAAGGATATATGTAATACTGCTAATCACCAGCTTTTCCTCACCTTTTGAAAGGTAAAATAATTACAAAAATTGATGGGACTGAACCTAACTGGCTATCACAAAGCCTACACTAGTTTTAAATTCAATTTGAAATAGGTAAGTTTGAGATGCAATAGTCCTAGGAAGAAGCAGCCCCTTTATGACAACTTCCCAACACACTGATCTCCAGATTGTACATCAGACTTGTGCTGTAGTGAACTTCTGCCAAAGGAAGTGAAAATAAAGCTGACTGGGAGATAAAGTTACCTCAGTGTGTTCAGCCTGTTCACAATTTGCTTTCCCAGTGCACTGTTGTGGGGACCCACCTAGTGAAACCATGAAGAACTGCACCAGTCCAGAACATGAAAGAAAGGGAATATTGAGCCAAGGAGACAAATAACTGAACAATATAATTTAGTATATTGCAAGTGGTGAAACATGTGGCAAGAGGAGAGAGACCACAAATTCCAGCCAACCTACAGTCACCATCTGGTATTGCTTTGTAACTCTCAGATAACTTGGTTTCAAAATCTGCTGCAGCAGAAGCTTGCATTTAGGAGAATGGATAATATATTTTAGTTTAACTCAAGCTGGTGCACTGCCAGACAACATATTTGGGACTTATGCTCAGCATTACCAGCCTGAGCACTAACAAAACCTGGAACTGGTCAGAAGAATGGCTTTGTTAAAAAATACTAGAAGTTATTTCCCTTTGTCTCTTCACTTACTTTTTATTTTTAATTTGACTCTGTAGGATGAGCCATCATTTTATGTATTTGTCAAATCTTTAAGGCTTTGTTCCTGTGATCACAAGAACTGGAGGCCTTCATTACAATGAAAGCTGAAATTTTTATTTTCTTTCTTTTGGCAACAAAGGCTGTTAGAACACCACCAGGATTGTTTGGTTTACAACAGATTTTTATGCAATAAAGTGCTGAAATGAAATTTTGTTACAGGCAGTATCAATCTGTTCAAAGGGATTTTGCCTTCATTTCCTCAATTCTCAGCCCTCACTTATTTAATCCACAAGAGAACCAAAGCTTTCATTAGTAAAAAAATCTCCAAAATATGTACACATATTTTGTGGCTGGCTCACCACTGGCATTTTCTCTTAATGATATAAAATTACATAATCTTTTTTTTTTTCCATCACAAAGGCATACAAAAAGGATTGAGATTTGGAATAATTTAATTATGAAAATAGTTTATAATACTCCTTTTCTTCTTGAATGAGGCAACAAATGCATTTTGTTTTGTCATCCTCCAAAAGAGAGTTGCAAATACTAAATTCCAGTTATAAATGGGTAATTTATAGTGCAGGAGCTCCTCCTCAAAATCTTAGAATCACCTTCTTTTGATTCTGCTCTTGTCTACACATATTTAGGTCCTTATGGTTTATGTGACTTTATTTCTTGAAAAGTTCTGGATAATCAACACCACAGAACAACTTCCTAGCATCTAGAACTGCCACTTAAGTTTGGAGAAGAGCCATCCATACCAATTCAGAGGCAACAGAATTCTAATTTCTCTTATCCCAGTCACAGTTTTCTTCTCTCTCCCTTGACAACACTATTCCAACAAAATCCTGACTTTTCTAAGTTCTCTGCATGCCAACCAGCCTAATCTCAGACCTTGAAACATTTCCACTTCTTTCTCTTCTTATCCTATTCAAGATACCACTGCTGCTTACTAGAATTTCTGTAACAAATGACACTTAACCTAAAATTGTACCTGAAATCCAGGGCTGCTGTAAGAGCCTGTCCCAGTAGTCACTGCACCCCTCCCTGGGACACAGGGACTCTGCTCTGGGTTCTGGGTTACACACAAACATCAAGGCACACAGGCCATACTTGCTTTCTACCTTTTCAGTCACTGCTGCCCCTGAAAGGAACTGTCAGAGCATTGAGAACATTGATTTTTGATTGCAGTAATAGAATAGAAATCCTTGTTCTCTAAAGCTTTCCTCTTGGGCTTCTATTCCTCCCTTCCCCTCTGCTGAAATGATTCCTTTTCTCCTGTCTCGTCCCTGATTCTTCCTCTTCTTACAGCCTCAAACAAGTAGAATTTTCTAGGAAAGAAGAAAAAGGAAGAAGGCAGAGTATATTGGATTGGTGGTGAGAGGAATTCAGCCACATGACTGCACAGGCAAGTTTGGGGATCCCCATAACCCTCACATTGCTCTCTATCAAGAGACATCACAGTGAGGAATGGAACTCCTTTCTCTGGGGCTCATCAAAGCCTCTCCAACCTCCCTTCCATCTACAGCATCCAGAAAATGCTGCTGACCCCTTCCCCAGCTGGATCCCCATCGCCACACAGAATCCTCTAACCCCTGCTGGTGAAAACGTTACCTAAATCTGCTGTTACAGCTAAATACAGCTAATGTTTCTTATTGTACGTGGCAGATGCTAAATGGCATTGCTACGAATCCCTCCTCAGCAGCTTTGGGTCCTTATGGAGCTTCCTGTGCCTTTTACACTTCCTTATCCTCCATCAATTCTTCAGGTGTTTTGTCCTGGTGTTTTCTCCCTCTCTGAGCATGTACAAAGTCTCAGCAGAAATACACCAGGGGGCATCTCACAGCTCACACAGAATTCTCCTGCTATCAACATGCTATTCCCTAGAATAGCACAATGTCTATTCAGGATAAATCTCTGTGGTATTTATCTTCCAATTTCACCATTTTCCTCAGGCAGTTCACTTGGCATTTTCAAATAGTGAAATAATGGTTTCCTCCAGTCATTCATTTAATTTAATAGGCCCCAAAATTGCCTTGAGGGTTTTAATCACACCAATCTTGTTCATACTAAAATAAGGAGTAAATGTACATGTAACTGCACAGCTCTTGGGTACTGTACAGACCAATTAGAATACTTATTTTTGTTTTCATCATTTATTGAAATCAAGTCTATGACACTTCTAAAACTTGAGTTTTAGAAATACTGGTTTTTACAGCCTATGCTAACATATTTCTCTGGTAAACCACAAGTGAGTGGTGCAACAAAGAGTACCTTGCTGTTGGGGATTTTTTTGTTTGTTTGTTTTGCTTTCAATTTGCCTGGGAATTCTGAGAGAGGTCAGGTATCCCTGCTTGCAGTGATATTTAATTTCCCAACAAGAAACTCTGTTTGGCTGCAAGTGGTTCTAATCTAACCAGATAAAGTAGGCACAGGTTGTGGGAGTAAGAGTTTTATCAACATACTGTATAGAACAAATGAAGACATCAAGCAATAAATCCAGATTTTTGGGGAGAGTGCCTCAAGGGACTGTCATGTCTGTAATCCTTGTCCTCCTAGCTATAAGAATATAATTTCCTCTGCAGTTTCTCACATGTGCATAAGGTAGTAAACACAACTACTCCTGAATTTCACATATTCTTTGAAAAAACAATACAAAGATGATGTTTACTGCAAACATGACAGGCCTCTGAAAAAGAAGAATGATTTAAGCACAAGTTTTCACTGTCTGATTGCTCATGAGAGTTGTGAAGTTCTAAAAATTTTTTTAGGATGTGTTATTGAAACACACTAAAAAAGACAGATTGGAGGGGGGAATAGAAGAAAAAGAAGAAGGGTACCGTTGTGATTAAAGTTGCTACAGAGTAGCAGGAACTACACCCAGTTGGTGAGAATCAGAATAATTTTATAAATTTTATAAAACCAATGGGAAAAACAGATCTAAAACGGAGCTATGAATATTACTGGATAACCACCCTTTCCTTGTTACACATACATATTTATGCATTTCTCAGTTCTAGGAAAGTGAAAGCCTATTCCTGAGAATGCAGGAAAAACCCTGCAGTATGAAAAAGCAAAAAGGCTCAGCATCCTGTTGTACCACAGATTTGGGGCAACAGGCTGAGATATATTTTGATGAAAGATTCTACCTGCTATGAGAAAAAATTACCAAAAAAACTCCTGTAAAATAGAAATGCCACAATTCAGGCTTGGAGTCCTAGTGTCAGTCTGAACTCTATCTAACCTCATTTTATGTGACATAACTAAATATTTTGTCAGACTGTTCAGCAAGTCTGAATATTTCTCAGATACTTACCTATGAAAATGACATTTTAAAAGTTTTCATCAAAACAGGAAGACAGAGTGATGCAACAGAAAAAGCACTGAAGGACTCACTTCTATTTTTTTTGTCTGCCACTGCTTTGTTGGATGATCTGGAACAAACAGCTTCATCTTTCTGTGCTTAACTTCCACATCTGTAAAAAGAAGATAATGAGACTGAACTTCTCTGCAAATAAACTTTTTTCCTTTTCTTATCAGGGAGTTGAAACAACGACGGAAGGAAACTCTTGGTAGAGTTGTAATAGAGTTCACTGGTAAAAAGCCAATTCAATTATGAGGTTTCTTGGGTTTATGGGATTGTTTTCATTCTCAAACTTTGCAAAACAGTCCAAAGTGGAAAAGAAATCAGCCCACGCTGGCCCAGACTCCAGAGCCTGTGAAGTGCTCTGAGCACAGTTGAGCAACACTGGACAGAATGTTTAGCCAATAACCTCCCTGTACATATTCCAAGGAAAGTTTTATTTCAGTAAAAAGAAATTCTAGAAAATGTAGCATCTCACTCAAAGATCTTAAGAGTGAGAACTTCTGAACATGAAAACCAGATGGAATTTAGTCAGCAACACCTCAAAGATAAAACACAAGTTTTCCACAGTTCTGAAGAGACTCTACAGAAGAACTTTAAAAATGTTAAGAAGTGCAGAAAAATAACACAGCCTGGGCTGGAAAATGAAGGACAAAAATTTGGAGGGAATTGAAGAGAGCATGACAATATTACTCTGTATGCTCAGTACTGCAATCCTTGCTAAGACAAAACAACTCTTAGCAAGATCCTCAGACCTGTGAATTCTCCCAAGGACTGTACATCACACAACTGGCTCCTTCCTCCTATTCCTGCAGATTTCAGGGCCACATCACACATGCTCACCATTCCAGCTTACTACTTGTTTCCTGCTTCATTAGGATGGGTTAATATATTTAGCTGGTTGTAGATCTTATCTGTCTTGTGTATGGGAAAAGGGAGAGAACCTGTTTATTGTAATGTATTAGGTTTGCTCTCATCTCTGTCTGAGCGGGATATTTGAGAGTACAATGTTCTCCTGACACCAGCAATGCTAGAAGGAAGTATTTATTATTTATTTATTATGATTATTGTACTATCAAAGCATCCTGTCAATAATTAGCAAACATGCAGGAGCACAGCTGGTGCCCAATGAAGTTTGAAAAAAGCTTCATTGCTTGCTGTAGGATGTCCAAAAAAGAAACTCTTGAGCTTGCTGACTTGTTTTGTTAGAACTTTCACCAGCCCCAGAGGACAGCAGTAGTGTTAAAAGTTTTGTATTTTCAACAAGGAAATGTAAATAATTTGAAGCATGAGAGACTGAGGAAAAAACTGATTCAGCATTCCAAAACTCATTTAATTATCATCTGGCTTTTCTAGTTATCCTTCTTTTTGATTTCTTTGCCCTGAATCTTAGCCTAAATTCTTCTAAGACAAGTTGTGCTACTCTAACAAGACCTAACTGGTCTGATTCACAGATGACAGCATGCAAAGCCTGTCATCAACCAAATTCATTTTGATTTCCCTTTGTGGAAGAAAAAAAATAAAATCCCTTTCAGCTACAGGATTGAATGGCTTAAGAATTGGCCATTCTGGGTGTCAGCAGCACTGCCTGTGGCTGCCCCAGAACTCTTGGCCATTGGGTGTACTCCAGGCTGAGGGAGTCGTGTAGCTGAGTTCCAAGTTCACTCCATATCCATGCACTGTCACAGACATTTTTTCATAGAAATCCTTTCTTTGGGATTTGTCCATCTTCTGGGAAGCAGAGCCTCAGAAGAAGAATGTAAACAATTGTTATCAGCTGCTGTGAAATGTAGCAGGTGCCCCTGTGATTGGCTCATCTTCCATGTTTCCAATTGGGGGCCAATCACAGGAGCAGCTCAGGGACAGATTCCCTGGGCACAGAACTTTGTTATTCATTCTTTCTATTCTATTCTTAGCTTAGCAAGCCTCTGCAACTTCTCTCCTTATTCTTTTTAGTATAGTTATAATGTATTATATATCATATATCAATAAATCCAGCCTTCTGATCAAGAAACAAGATTCTCGTCCTTCTCTCACCCCAGCGACCTCCTCAGGTCGCTGTAATAATGCACCATGACACAACACACTGTCACTAATCCTTCACACAAGCCTCATTACCAACAGATCTGAGTATTTTAGGATGACTTTTCATACAGAATCTCTTGGATTCTTCCCCTAAATCAATACTTGCCGAATCAACTCTGGTCTGACTAGCTAAGGAAACTTCAGGAAACAGCATGAAAAGCTAAGCAATATTCCCTCTGTACAGCCTGGCAGAACCTACAATTTCTGACACCTAGATTGAAGTCTCCCCATGCCAATGTCTTCATCTGCATGCAAATTCCTCCTCCAGTTGATGCAGAACTACTGAGTAGAGCTGATGGAGCAAGGAGCCATTGAGCTGTGCAGAATACACTGATCTATCTGCCTTGAGGTGCTCTGAACATGCTGTGCCTCCATGAGCAGGGTTCAGCTTGCCAACCATCTGTGCCCAGTGACAACTGTGCTGGACTGAGATATCAACAACTTCCACATGAGATTTCAGCCAGAACAGCTTTTTTAGGATCTCTGCTGCTTCTTGGAGCAGGAGGCCAGGTAGAAAACTCCTCAGTACCTAAACTGGCACTTGGTGCTTGCATTTATGTAACTAAATCCCACATTAATTCTCTGCTGAGTGTAAGGGAGCTTAGGCATCTGGTTCACATGGAGACACCTACACATGGAAAACCAAATTTAGGTGCCTTAATCTGCTGGCTGAATCCACCCCTTTACTTGGAGATTTCCTCAGCTGGCAGCTGCATTAGCATTATGCTTAAGAGGCTTCAGTGGACATTTTTCTCATTTCCATTTCTAATCCACTCATGAGAACATTTATACTTTTGGCCTCTCCGCTACACTTGCAGCAATTTACAACTGTAACTCTAGAGAAAACATACTTTCTTTTATTTATTTTAAATTTATTGCCTGGAAATTCCACTCAAGACATCTAAATCTTATGCTACAAGAAACACAGAATTCACTTTTTCTATTACAACAGATTTTTTGACTATCACATTCACATTCCTTCATGGTCTTTTTCCAAATGAAACCATTCAAGTGTATTCAAACACTTTTTTTCTTTTTTAAGGAAGCAATTCCAATCAGTACATTGCTGTTCAAGGTACAGAGGTATATTTTTTGTTGCTTTAGGGAGAATTCCACACAATATTCAAGATGTGCAAGCATTTTTGATGTTACAAATCTTCCCATCTTGTTCTATATTCTGGTTTTAATGTATTGAACATCCTTTTTGCCTTCACAGCTGCTCCAAAGCACAGAATTGATGCCTTCAATAGATGAGCCACAAGAGCTCCATAGATTCTTTCCTGAGAGCTCCTAATAAATTTAAGGGTATGTGGGATGGCTTTGTTCTACAGGCTTGGTGGTGGATAACAGTCTCTCCTATTCAGACACCTGTTTTTGCAAAGCTATTGAGAATATAATCCCTTTGAGATCTCCACCCTCTGTCAAATTTGATACATATAGCCCAAGATTTCAGAAGTTCTTGAGAAGAGACAGCAGAACAGATAAACCCATATACATGTTCTGGGTTGTCATTTGACCTTATTCCCTTGAAAAAGCAGGCAAAAAACCCACGTCAAGTGGTCTTCAGCAAAAGTAACAATGGGAAAGAAGAGGCTGGAGAGCAACCAGACAAATGTCCTGCTCCCTCAAACACTCCAAATAAACTCTCCAGCACTTGCAAGGGCTTTTCTATGCCACTCAAAAGTAGAATCACTTAGAAACTCTACCAGGGGATGTGCAGACTGCCTTCAGTTACAGACAGCCCATAGGCAAATAATTGTAACAGGAAACCACTGAAACAAATGCAAGTCCTCCCATTTATTGAAAAAATACTTGGAGTTTCCTCCAGTCTTCTCTATCACAGCTGGTCAACAAACACGACACATCAGCTGGAGAAATTTGCTCTGAACAATTTGGATTTGGAAAGACAATACACATTAATCCTGCTTGATTCTGGGGACATTTGCCTCCTTTTTCATGAAATAGATGGGTCAATCTAAAAAAGAGACAGGATTTAAAGAATATCTTTTGTAGCTGACTGTCCTTTTCTCTTCTGTAATTTCTGTGTCCAAGACATGTCAACAACAGAAATGAAATTTCAGTGCTTGAGTACATATGGAACCCAAATTTTGATCCCAACCCACATTGACACAGGATTACTTTGGGTTATGGCTTCTTGCCAGGACTGTTATAGGAGTTCTTGCCTCTTGCTGTGAACACATAGGAAGTGGGTCACTTAGTTAACACTAAGGAGTTATCACAGATCTTATTAAGCAATTGGGCTGGACAGATTATTATTATCAGGAATTTTGAGAAATAAAGCACATCTCAAAGACCTTACAGTAAATTACACTAAAAAGTATAGGTTTATTAATTCTGCTAATGAAATGATAATTCAAGCACCAGGGAGCTTCTTATCAATAAGAATAAAAGAGATTAAATAGCTGGAATTACAAGTGGGCAACAACTGGCCAAATTTGGACTTCCAGGATAATGGTTCTGCAGAAAACAGATATCATATATGCTGAGGTTGCTTTTACCTAAAAGAGCTTAACACACACTTGCAGTCCTTGGGCTAATCTATTATGAGAGAGAGATCAAAGCTGCATGTTAGCCATTATGAAGCAGGAATTCTGAAAAGCTGTCTGATAGGGGGCTGACTGTGTGGCTATCTCATTTAACTGCACCTTGCTTTCATCCTGATCCCTGCTGCCTCTTTGCCATCCACCTACTAACCCCTCCACAGGCTGTAACTCCCTTTTCTCTCACTGCAGCTTCTGATTACGGATTGCCTTTTTGCCCTCTGTACTCTAATGCTGCAGCTACAGCTCTTTGACAGGTTCTGGGTTCTGCTCTATTTTTGTTATTATAAAGCACCTTGCTTTATAATAACAAAATCTCTGGATATTGGGGGCAATATCCACCAAAGAATGGGCTTGGATGTGTCAACCCAGTTTAATTTCCACTTCAATAAAGTAAAACCTGCCATCTACGAAGTGTCACTCAGGAGCTCAAGTTCTGTAATCTAGGTATTTATAAAATAAGCTCCCAGTCCTGACTATGCTGTGCAAATCTGACATCAAGTTTGTTCTTAAACCTCACCAGGGCTTTAGAAATCCAACATGCCTTCCAGTTTCACCCCTTTGCCTGGAGAAACACCTGCCAAGTCAGTCCTGCACAAAGATGGATCTGTGCTGTGGTGGGTTTAGCAAGCCAGTGGTTTGACCCTTTCCTCTGGATATCAAAGATCTGAGGTTTCGCCACCTGTGGGTTGTATATCTTGTCGCTGTGAAAGCACATTAGCTGCCAATCTCAGGTTATTTCATGTAGTTGTGGCAGATTTTCCTCTGTTATCTCCCTCTTCCAGCTGAAGAAAGCATCTCCTCACATATCCCACAGACACTCACTATAGGATGAGGGATCCATGGCTGGTCAGCCCAGACATCCTCCATCAGCCTCCCCCTTTTTCCCCCTTCAAAGCCCCTGGACAAGCACAGGGACTGGAGTTTCTCTTTTATGAAGGGAGATTGCAGGAGCAGGTCCTGTTCAGACTAAACATTGAGAAGGGATCTCATTAATTCATAGAAGTATCTCAGAGGTGGGCACCAAAAGGACGGTGCTGGACTCTTTTTGGGGGTGCCCAGCAACAGGATGAGGAGCAATGGCCATAAACTAAAACACAGTAAGTTTCACTTCAAGATGAATAAGACTTTCTTTACATTGAGGGTGGCAGAGCACTGGAACAGCTGCCCAGGGAGGTCATGGATCTCCCCTCACTGGATCCAAACCCACCTGGACACTCTCCCCTGACACCTTCTCCATGCGAACCTGCCTTGGCAGGCTTGGGCTGGATGGGACCCAAACAATTCTGTGACTCTGTACTTCCACAAGGGCATTAAAGGCCGAAAAGCCCGAAACAAATACTTCGAGGGGGCGGAAAAAGCTTTAATGTCTCAGAGAGCTGCCAGACACCGCACAAACCCGGTGGGATGAGCAGAGACAATCACAGCAAATCTGAGGGGAGCGGAGGAATGAAAGCCGCACATCCACAGCCCCGCACTCCTGATTCCCCTCACAGCTCGGCAAAAGGGACGCAGGACACACCGCACAGCCCTTCGGCTCTACCCCTCAGGGCTCGCCATATTCTCCGGCTGCCCCAGCCCCGCCTGTCATGGCGGCGGAGGAGGAGGAGGAGGAAGAGGAGGAGAATGGGGAGGAGAAGGAGGAGGAGGCAGCGGTCACATGGCGCCAGCGCCGCCACAGCGGGCGCGGGGCGGGCGAAGGGGCGATGCCACCGCCGCGGTGAGTGCGGGGCTGTGCGGGACACGGGCCGCGGTGGCGGCGGCAGGGGAGGCGGCCCCGGCGGGGGAAGCGGCGCCGGGGTGAGGGGCAGCGCGGGGGGGCGGGTCGGGGTCAGCGGCGGCATCGGGCTCTCTGTGCACGGTGGTAGATGGGACTCGATGATCTCAGAGGTCTTTCCCAGCCGGATGGATTGTGTGATTCTGTTTTCCCGCCTGCCCTGAGGCAGCGGTTCCTGAGCCCCCGAGGCTGGGGCGGTGCGGGGCTGCCCCGGGTGAGGTGACAGCGGGAGGCTGCCCCGGCCGGGTCCCCGCCTGAGCCGGCCCTTGCTGGGGGCTCCTGGTTAACCTGACCCCGGGGGGAACCCGAGGGGCTGCAGCTACACAGGATGGGAGATAACATAATTACTGCTTTTATGCTCTTTAAATGCATGTGAGGGAGCAGCAGCAGCCCGCCAGCAGGTAGACTGAAACTCTGCAAATGTGACCGGAATGTGAGGATCGGTACGTGTTGGTGTTGCTGGCGCTGCTCCGTTCATTGATTCGTTTGTAGGGCGAGGTCAGGCACTGCTTTTTCGAGCGCTGTGTGACCTCGTGAAGTATTAAAGCTTTCTTTCCTTTATCCTTTATGACTGGGAAATTTATTTTAAAACTGTTTCTTCTCTCTTCCTCCCCTCCTCCCCTCCTTGTTCTTCAGTATATACTTCCATACAACACTGAGGCTTCTCTCTTCATTTTAGCAAATGTGTGTTATTCTTCGTGGCTGTTCTCCAGCTCTTTAGTCAGTTCATTATTGCCATGTGGTATTTTTATTTTTTTTGTGTGTATGTTAAAGCTTGTAAGGAAAGCTGCAGCAGAACATGCTGGAGCAAATAGACTGACTCAAAGTTACCTGCAAGGCAGAATAAAGATCCTCTGGTCCCTTGCTTGTAAGAAAACAGACGGATCTGAATAAGCCACTAAAAGTCCTGTGCTGCTTGTAGTGGGGGGCTTAGCAGAATTCCCTGCTGTAATGTGGTATTGGAAGCAAACCTTGTGTTTAGAATCCACCTTTCCAGACAACTGTTTCACCTTTGTTCACTTTGTTACAGGTGTCAGCCTTAATACTGCTGTTGAAAGTAATTAGAACACTGATGGTCTCTATTACAGCATCTCTGCCAAGCTGTATCCTGAGTTGTTTTTAAAATCAGTTGCAGTAGACCCTGCAGGACTTGAATTGTGTAATTAAAGTCCAGCCCGTACTCTTCCAAAGAAAAAAAAATAATATCTCATGGCCTGGCTTTGTTGCTGTTCTGTAAACAATCAGTGTTTTCTCCATTTGGTCCAGAGTATTTGGAGCATTGCTTTCTGTTCAAAGGAAGGGTGAAATCTCTCAGTGCCAGCACAGTAATTGTGCAGGTAGGCAGGGTTGTTAGCACTCTGCTATCATGCTGTTTTTCCCTGGAAGATGTATTTCAACATAAGATGAAATCCCTTCTTTTCTTAGAAAGAGGAGTCTGGTAATCTGCAAGTTACATTAAATATTCTTGCATGCTTTATGAGCTAGGATCTGGGGTTTTTTTTTTCCTTTCCTATGGATGTCATCTTAATAGGAAACTATTCCTGGGTATCTCTGATTAGCTTGAGCTGATCCAAATGCAGACTGTGCCCAAAAAAGGATGGTACCAGTCTCTTCTGCCTGTGTGTTTCTGCCATGCTACCCCATAGAGAACCTCTAAATATGTGAAACAGTCCAGCTGGGATTCCTAGGCCTCCTTTTAGAACAGTGTAAATGTCCAGGTGGTTCCAGATAAGAGGCTTTTGATTAACAAGAAATTGGCCTCCCCTGGTGGAACTGTCTCTGAAGAACTGCATGCCTTCTGCATAAGCTTTTCCTCATCTCTGGGTAAGATAAGCTCCTGCAGAGTTTTAGGAGCTCTTCTGCAGCAGGGAAGGAAAGAAATAACAGTGCAGCTCTAATGAGCCTTCATCTCCCAGCCTCAGATGAGGATGCCAGCAGGGGAAGTGGCATTTGTTCTGCTGGAAGAGAGTCTGACTGCAGATTTCAGGGCCTGTGGCCTGGCTTCTACTGTCTAATGACATTCTCAGAGGATACAAATCAATACTGCTTTATGCACAGGAGTAGCACTGGATAGAGTTCCTGAAAGGCCTCTGTGTGACTGTAGTTTATGAGAATGGGTGAGTCTGATCATTTTCATAGTGATGGAAAATAACAATAGGTGTGATTGAAGCACTTTAGGTGGCAGAAAGCCTGGAAACAGCAGGGCAAGGGGAATAAAGATAAGTTATTGGTATTTTGAAAATGTATCTACAGAAAATAGGCTTCCTCACAATAAGTGATGCAAACCTCAAGTTTTTACTTGTAGATATAAGGTGTGCATGGGGTGTGGGGTCTCATGGATGAGGATGGAAGTGTCTGAGCAGATAGTAAAAGTAGGATTTGGGATTTTCCAGTGAGAAAGAACAAGGTACTGTGGGGGTGACAAGAACAGAGGCAGGATGGTTCCTTGGTTACATTCCTTGGCAGACCTGTAGAATGGTTGCAGTCAGAGCAGCCAGCAGGCTGAATTTGGCACTGGAGCAGCTGTGTGTTGATAACTTGAAGTGGAGAAGTAAAGTGAGACTTCCACTGAAAGGAAAAAGTAAAACTTCCAAGATTACAATCATTCCTTTCTGAGACTGTTGTTTGTAAACTTTCTAAAAAGTTGCATCTGCCTGGTAGGTGACACTGCAGCTAAATGTATCCCCAAAATCAAGCAATTTCCTTTGGTACCATTCATTTTGGAGAGATACTGCTTGCTGTTGCAGAGTAAAAGTATGTTCTTGTATTTCAAGTGCAGAAATGAATTTGATTTTCCCTTCTCAAAAGGTATTACAGAGGTGAAGTCTTTGAGTCCCTGTTAGAGTGTGGGAGGCAGATAAGCTGACTTCTTATCAAGGGTTTCTTTTCAAAACATGTGGTGGTTTATGGAGATGGAAGCACCTGCTTTTGCAGCTACTGTGTTAGTTTGTGAAGCAGTGTCAGTGGTGAGGTCTGGGCTGTTCAAGCAGGGTTTTGCAGCAGGAGTGGAAGCATTTGTTTAATTCTCTTTTTGTGTAAGAGTTGTGTGCATCCTTCAGCCACGTTCCAGCGTGTTTCTCATGTGAGTCAGCACTGTAAGAATTAGTGTAAATGTTCTGTTTGAGAACTCTGTAAAAACTGGAAATACACTGCAGCAGAAAAGGTAGAAAATTAGGAAGCTGATTGTACTGTTCCATTCAAAGATTGACTTCAGGCATGATAAATTTCTGATATTTTGATGTAGGAACTTCTGAGCTTATTCCCTGAGATGTGAAAATATGTTAATCAATGGATTAAATAACTGATGGTGTTACTGAGCTGTAGAGCATGGATTAAAGTTTAAAGTTAAAGTTAAAACACGTGTTTTATGTGCTGTATCTCAGCCCTTTGCTGTGCAGCCTGGCTTGGCTGCCTGATCCTTTGCTCGTTGGAAAGTGGAGCACAGTGCTCAGGGGTGAATCAGCTTTTGCACTGCTGACAGGGATTAGGGACCCCTGAGGTCGGATTTGCTCTGTGCTTTACAGGGTGAGCCAGAAGAAGCTGTGCAGGCCAGGGAGGAGCCCAGAGCTGCTCCCCCACAGGTCTTTGATGTCTCTGTGGCTCCAAGTTCAGCTGGGAGCAGGTGAGCTCTTGTGCTTTTCTGTCTCATGGCAGTAGAGGCATTGCAAGTTCTGTGTTTCTGAAGTTGGCTGTGACTGACAAGTTCTATCTTACCCTCTTCTACAGAGACTGCTCACATTTGTGCTCCAGCCTCTCTTGCCATGGAGCAGGACAAAAGCAATTCCTCTTGCTGCTCAAGGGGGAGGTGTGGAGAGCCTGGTTTAAGCATGGCTTAAAGAAAGAGGCCATGAAGGTATTCAGCTGAGGGAAATGTAGAAGCCTGCTGTAAAGCAGCCTTTCCCAGGCTTGATCCTGTAAATAATTAGGTTCCCAGCCACCTTTTATATAAACAACAAGATTCTCAGACCTTTCTATCCTTGGCTGCTACTGGGAACAGACAGCCAGTCTGGGAATAGATATGAAGGTTTTGAGAACCTTTCATATCATGGTGAGAACACTGATCTTGGTTTCAGTAAACAAACTTCAGGTATTGTAAACAAAAGGAGGGGCTGAAGTTTTCTCTACAGCCTGTCAGGAGCTCAGATTTTGCAATATGCATGAAGTGAATTAACACTGTTATAAAAAGTGCCTGATGGATGAATAAACCAGAGTCAGATGCAAAATCAACAAAGGTGGTCGCTCCCTCACTTCAACAGGGAGGGAATATGTGCATGAGTGGCTGTCTGGGGAGCAACTGCCTGCCTGCAATAACTTCTTGTCATTCCCAGGACTTCAGCTATGGAGACACTGCACCATTTAAGAAGTCAGATTTTCAATTGACAGGCTAAGCTAATAAACTTGCAGAGGCATGCTGAAAGGAAGGTACCTCAGTGAGGGTTGCTATGTGCCAGACTGATTTAAGCAAATACTTAATGAATGTTAGAGGCATGTTCATGGAGGTCTTTTCAGTTTGTGTAAAACCATCCAAATGTTCCTTGGCTAAATGACACAGATTTTCTTGTGCAGACAAGAATTAAATTGGATGCTTTAAACCTTGAAGGTGGCTTTAATTAAAAGACAGATACTTTTCCAGGAAGCACAAACTATCTTGTTTTGATTCAAAACCCCTTATGAATCAATCTTTGTAGGTATTTTGACTATTTTGCCAGTTCCTCAAGCATAACATCAAGAACAAAGAGTCCCAATGTCTCTATTGATACATCTCATATTTGTTCTTGAATATGTTTTCTGGAAGTATTTCCTTTAGTTTTCCATTTCCTGAAACACCTGAATTTTGTCAGTGAGCAGGAATCTCTTATCTCTGGTGTCAGCAGATGTTGAGACTCATCACCTATAAACCAGGAGATGGCCAAGATCTGGATTGCACATTAACCTTCTGTGCAAGCAGAGCATTGGGAGGCATGGCTCCTGCTGAAGCAGGAAAATGTATTTTTGATCTGCTATTCATTTTGTTGCAACATCCATGATTTCAACATCAAAATCCTGAGTATTTTTTTTCTGTTAGAAACATTGGCAGTAGATAAGTAGAAGAAAAGTGACCAAGAGGGGATGGAAAAGGAGTGGTCCACAACTCTTTCCTCAGTGGGATTTCTTGTGAGAAGGAAAGACTGAGTTTGTAAGATCACAGAGAAGGAATGAAAGATTAAGAAAATTAATTTTTGGCATAACTTGTAGAAGTTTGCTGTCCTTACACGCAATGCACAATCTGTTTTTTCTGGTGACTTGTTTTAATCCAACAATTAAAGTATTTTCCTTAATGCATGAGGGGAGAGCTGAGGCATTGAGTTGCTGAGAATCTCAGCAAAATCCTGAGCAGAGAAAACACTTCAACCAGTGTGTTCTTGGCTTGGTCTGGTACCTGTCCTGGTGCAGTCAGTGAGTTGGAGAGAACACAAAATCCTAAGGTTTATATCCTTAGGGTTCCTCTTTTCTATTAATGTCTAGAGACATTTGTGAGGAGATAAAAGATGTAGGTCTGATGTCAACCCAGGACACAGGGTCTTGGTTTATCTCAGAATTTCTTACTGGGGAAAAATAAAAGTTCCAAATGACATGGACACTGTGAGCTCTGTGCTAAAGCTTGGAGTGAAAAACTCCAAGTGATGTTTGTTTCTGGACATGAGAAATGCAGATGGACATGAAGTTCAACTCATGCTTTTAGTATTTTTTTAACAATGGCCATTCCCATGAAAAACCACAGAATGTGGTACATTGAGGGAATCACTAAGACAGTGCTATCCTTAACAGCATGGAGAAGTGGAACAGGGTTAAGAACTCTGAGCAGTTTAGCATGAGTTAAATATTTTCCTATTAGAGGCGATCTAGGGATTTAAACTGTAACTTGTTTTAACCTCACATCTAATTCTGGGGCTACATTTCATCTATTGTTTATATTTTGTTTGTTTGTGCTTAGTTTTTGTTGTTTGGGTTTTTTACACAAATAAATCCTTTTGCTTATATCACTTACTCAGGCTCCACAAAGATGTTTGATTCTGCTCTGACTGAACCAAGTATTTTTATGTAAATTTCTGCTATTGACAAGGAAAACCGTGCAGAAATAGAAATGAAGTAGACTTGTATGATTTGTGGGGAGCAGGCGCAGGAGTCCAGGAATTCTGAGATCTGAGGCTGCAGGATAAGGTGCAATGCAACAATTTCATTAAGACAGTTTCCAGCTCTCTAATACAAATAGTAACATAATTGCAGCCATTTTGCACTTGATACATGTTCAGGTGGATCTCTGGAAGTTCCCAGTGAGTTGGCTGATGTCTTTTGTGCATTTTTTGTATCCAGCTGTTGATACCAGTCTGAGTTCTGCACAAGTGGATGGTCGAGGTCTTCTGGGAGCTACTGCAGGACCTGTGCCAAGTGCAGTTTCCATGGCTAGCAGTCACAGGTTTAAAACACACTGGTCAACTCCACTTTTTACCACTGTCCCACTCTAAAGTCCTTCAGTGGGTCTGTTGGGTTGACAGATTTGCTACCAGCTTTTTTTTTTTTTCAGGAGGGTTGCACAAACGAGGCCTGAATTTTTTTTTATAATTTTTTTTAAGAATTAGAAAATGTGTTTTCACTTTCCAAGTAAAAGACTGGGGAAATAATAAAAAAACTGATGAAATTTCTGAAAATGAACAGAAAACATGCCTAGAAAATTTATGTCAAAATGTGGGAGTCTTATGAAGTTCCTAGGGATTTGGAAAATGAGGACTAAAGGAGTTTTTATACAGCTTAATAATAATTTTCTCTAGCATTACTGTGCTCTAGTTGTGAGGGAGAACGTTCCTGATTGATTATGTGAGTGGCAGGAAAATGACCATGTGTATATTGCCAAATCCATGGATTGATAGATGGATCATGCATCAGCTAAAGAAAACATCATAAAAAAGATGTGAAAAATAATTAGAAAAAGAGAAACATATGGATGATTTTGGGGCAGTGGATGCAGCCAGATGAGTATGAGCAGCCTCGGTGTCCTCAGCCCATGCAAGCCGGGCTGTGTTCCTGGCGCTCCCCGTGCTCGTGGCCCATTCGCAGGCAGGACTGGCAGCACAAAGCGTTAACTTCGGTTCATTGTTCCCCGGGAATGAACGCACCGCTGCTGCAGTCGGTGTGCTCTCCCTGGCTAACCTTGCTCTGCTTCAGTGCCGGCTCTTCTGGAAAAAGGTGAGGGTTCTTCAGTTCAGCTCTGCCTCTAGAAGTGTTGTGATCTAATTATTTTGTATGAATCTGCATTTTTGTTGTTGTTTTGGTGAGCTTTGCAGACGTAAAATGTGAGGAACAGCTAAGCAGATTTTAAACATTTGGAAAAGGTATTAAGCAGCTTATTTGTGTGTAGTTGACCTTGTAAGCTCTCTTACATTCTGCATTTGTATATTGTGCTGAAGGGTTGTTAAATTAATACTTAGATCCATGGATCTTTAATGTGAGAGAGATGCAATGAGGAACAACTTGTGGGGTGTTTAACCTTGCTGTTTTCTAAGCTCTGTGAAGAAGGAAGGGGCTGTATTACAAAATGCGTTGCAGCTTTCTTTGGAGACATTGTGGCTTCTTTCAGAGCTGGTTTTATTGATGAAAATAAAACCTTGCTGTTTGAATTAGAAGAAAGTATTTGTCAGCAACAAGAAAGGCTGAAGGTATTTTTAGGACTCCGGGAATGGCATGCCATGTATTTGTGAGCCAGATGGCTTAAAGGAACATCCAGCCCAGCAGCCTGAGCGTTTGTCAGGGGATAGGTAAGAATTTCTCTCTTATAACTGTGCTTTGGGAAATAAAAAGCTTTTTTTGAGGGGAATGAGGACACTGCAGCAGCATGAAACTGGGTACTGTATAGCACTTATTTACCCAGAACTGAGAGCCAGGATTTTGGTAAGCTTGTATTTCTAATCCAATAGTTCTTGTTTTCTCTAATCAGGCTGCACTATTATGTTACTTTTCTTGATGCAATGTTGTACCACTGGTTGTAACTAAACCTGGTGTTCTTTTCAGCTGTTTGTTAACATGAGATGCTGACTTTAAAGAGTTTTTCTTTTCCAAAACTTGTAACTGTTTTTTCCATTAAAATTGTATCCTTAAATTAGAGCCCTCGTGAGATACTCTCACTTCATGGAGTGGAGCAATATGTGGGGAGAAAGGAATCCTTTATCAATTAAGGAAAAACCCAATATGTTTTATTGTTGAAGTGGAAGATGTTACTGCAGAAGATACTTGAACATTTCTTTAAGGGTGCTTTTTCGGTTTTTTTTGAAATGCAAGTTATATAAACTTAAAGGAGGATTTTCACATTTTTATTCTATAAAAGCCAAAGTGTTTGCATATACTCTGGAATGGCAGCCTGCTAAGTAACGCTTTTTTTACTGGAGTTGAGAAATTCCTTGATAAGCAAATTTATGTTCCTAGAGGAGGCATTTCAATGTATAGTTCACAGGTTTGGAAATGATGCTATGCAATATTTAGACATCTCTGGTTAAAGCCCAAAAACTGAAATACAAATCAGTATATGAGTGAGTCATTTGACACTGGAAAAATAGTCAGGACTGAGAACATAAAGACTTAACAAGATGAATTTTTAAATTTGTCCTAAAACTCTTAAAGCTTTTCAGACTTCATATACTTGGCGTATAGTTTCATAGATTTTAACAATTCATGCAACTAATCTATGTGCCTTTCTGTATCTTTAAAATATAATGAATATTGGTATTTTAAGATTATCTGTAAAGTGTTGCTCAAGATTTTGTATTCATTCCAGGAGGATTTATTTTAGGTGGTATGACATGGATTTGTATATCTGTGCTGAAATGACTAAACTGTTGGCTCTCAAAGCTTTGAAAGTTGAATTTAGAAGGGACTTGCTGAGGTTAATTAAAAATAGATCTTAATGTGTCATCTCATTAAAATGAATGGGAACAGTGGTCTTATGCAAGAGGACAGCCTGTGGTCCACAGGATATCTCTGTGGATGAGTTTTGGTGTGACTGAGCATTAACATGATTTAACATTAGTCTTTTTTAGTTCTTTCTTTCTCCTACCTTGCCCCTCACTAAACAGCCAGGGTCTGTTTTCTTGGTAACATCCCTGTAGGTAGCAACAGGCTGCTATTTCAGCTCTCAGCCCAAAGATGTCTCTTCTGCAGGCTGAAGGAATCCAGCATCCCCAGTTCTCACAGGGCGAGTGTTCCATCCCAGTGTTGTTGTAATCTTCCCTGCAGTGATGTTCTTGCCTCTCTGCTGGGGCTCTCCTCCATTCTCTGCAGCACAGCCCTTCCTGTCCCTCAGGGGCTCCTCCTGGGCTCTCAACCCACCCCTATTTATTCCAGTATTCCAAAGTCCCAGCTCTCTTGCTGATATTCCAAAGTCCCAGCTCTCAGGCTGCCACAGCTCTCGGCTGTCTTTAAACACACACACCAATCCCTAGATGCTCCAAGGCTCTTTTCCTTAAAGGCCATATTCTTACAGCTTTCTGCTGCTACAGCTCCTTAATTCAAAGGCCATATTATGTTCTAAAGTCGCAGCTCTCAGCTGTCCTATCTTCTATAGTCCCAGCTCTCAGACTGATATTCCAAAGTCCCAGCTCTCAGGCTGCCACAGCTCTCGGCTGTCCTATCTTCCATGATGCCAAGGGGTTCCATACCTTCTTTTGAGGTTTGGCTGCGTGTTCTTCCTCACACGGGGTCACCAGTTGTTGTAATCTTCCCTGCAGTGTTGTTCTTGCCTCTCTGCTGGGGCTCTCCTCCATTCTCTGCAGCACAGCCCTCCCTGGCTCCTCCTGGGCTCTCAACCCACCCTCATTTATTCCCGTTACCCTCACGAGCCACAGCTGCTGCCCAACGAAGGACCCTGCAGCTGCAGCTCGTTTGGAGCAACATGGACCCACACAGATCTTACAATACAAGATATATTCAGGCCCCCACACAGTGTCCTTTTCCTGACCTCACTCCAGGTTCCTGATGTCTGCCTTGTACTGGCAAGTGCCTCCCTGGGTGCTGTCCCTGCCTGTGGTCACAGGGAGTGTGGAATGGCACCCTGGCTCAGCTGCTCCTGTGGGCCCATCCCTGACTGCCCTTGCTGCAGGGCTGTGCTCTGCCTCAGCCTTAGGCAGGCCTTGCCTACAGAGCTGTTCCTCAGGCTGTGCCAGCAGCCACACTTTGTCTGTCCCAGGTGCAGGGCTTGGCATTTGTCCCTGCTGAATGATTTAGGTTCCTGGAGGCCCAACCTATCTTTACATGAGTAGTTACCTGCCTGCATTCTGTCAAAAAAGCCACTTAATTCATAAAGTGCAATCACCCATCCCTCTGTAAGGTCAAAAATTAATGGTGGCTTTTAATTAAAAACAAACTGGTAGGTAGATCCAATTTAGTGATAAATCAGTCCTGTAGGAAGGTTTTTAAAGAAGGAGTTAAATTAGCTTGGTGCTTAGATTCTGGGGCACACGAAACACTGTTATATGGAAATGTCTATTGCTTTTGCTCTGACTGAATGTTGCTCCTAGGGATGTGTGTTGGATCTGAAGCAAAAGCTGCCTGAGGTGTCCCTTTCTCATCCTGCTGGTCTATTAACTGTGACTTTGCCTGAAGAGAGAGATCCTAATGGAAAGGTTGCCTGGAAAAAAATAATTCTTTTGCAGAAGGTGTGTGAATGGCATTTCTGTTTGTGTGATGAGTGTGTCTTATTGCAGTAGTAATTCCTCCTAATCTGGCCTCTGCTCATTGCACTGTTAATGTTGTTTGATAATGATTCAGCCAGTAAATTGGAAAGCCAGTTCATGGGTAGCTATAACGTCGTGGAGGCCAAGAAATGTAGCAAGAGTTAAGGCTATTAAAAGAGCAAAGTTGCATTCATGAGTAGTCTTGGTTTATATTCCTGTTGGTTTATATTCTTGTGTTCTACTCTACCCAAAAAATAAGAAAGTAAAAATTAGAAGCTTCTGTAGAAAGTCATGCAGCAAAATATCCTAATACTCTGTAGAAAGATAAAGTAGTTTAATGATTTTTAAAATTTTTTTTGGTAGAGTGCTCCTTAAAAATGAGGATTATATACATCTGTTCCTTGCCTCAGTGTAGTTCCAAAATACACAGGTAGTCTTGCAGGGGACCTGAGTAGTATGAGTTGAGTATCTGTCTTTTCCTGTTTTTTTTTTTTTTTTTTTTTTAAAGAAAAGCTATTCTTGGAATAACTACAAGTAGACTTTAAGGTTTTCTCAAATGATTTTTACTCCTGTTTCAAAAATCCTGAGGTTAGTCTGGTCCTCTGTTTGACCTCTGACAAACATGAGTTCTGGCACAGTTCTGAAATACCCACTCATACGGTGTGTTTACTAAACTGTTGAGGTTAATCCAAGCAGATGTCAGTGCTTAAGCAGTGGCAGGTCATAGAGTCTGTAGCAAATATTGCTCTTTAAGCCAAAATATTGTGGATTGTGGTTGACATTTTGTGCTTCCTTTAAAAATATCCAAGGCCAGCACATTGGGCCAGTGTTACTGAGAGCTGCACAGGTTGCTAACAACAAACCCTCCTGGGCTGGGGGGGGAACACAGTTGTATCTTTGTTGGGCCGGTTATTAAATGAATGTAAATATTCCTGGGCTTGATGTATGGAATGAATGTCATGGTGGTGGTGTGAGGCTGCCAGAAGAAGCTGCTGTGACATGAAAAGCCTATTGCACAGTGAGTGCTGCAGCTCAGCTCTGGCAGCTGGGCTCCTGGAGAGTTTTTCAGCTTTGGGATTGATTGAATTTAAGAGACTTTTACTGAGTTATTAATATTTAACCTTTATAGTTCTCTTTAAAAAAAATCAATTATTTACCACTTGTGCAAGGAACTGAGAATTCTCTACTGGAATTTGTGGAAATTAGAGAGCAGTATTTTACTCCTGGCATTTCTGGTATGTGGGTCTGCAAACTCAGTTCCAAGGAAAACTCATGCAATAAATATATGGCAGTCAAAATAGAGCAACAAGAGGGACACTGAAAGCTGAATATTTGGTTAGAAATTCTCAGAATACTGTTCCTTTCAGTCTGGGTCTCTTCTGAGCTGATGCTGATGGAGGCAGTTTCTAAGATATGTTTTTTCCTCTCTTGCCCCCAGTCTGGATTGTAATTTCCTGATGCAGGAGATGCTGCCACCTTGGATGGTTTGTGTTTGTTGTGCTGAGGTGTCTCTGGATTCCAGAGTGGACAGCCCTGAACTCCATCCATCTCTAGGGCATGGGAATGAATGCCTGTAAAATACTTCAAGGTGTTAACATTTATTACTTGCTCATGAAGCTCCTATCTTGCCAAGGGAAAGGAAATGCCTTCTGTTTATTCTGGATGTTCTTTACTGCTTGAGTTTTTGGAAAGAAGAATTGTTTGAGGTGATTTTTTTTTTTTTTACTTTTGGCAGCTGCAGTGCTTTTCAGAAGTGAAGGGGAGATGCATGATAGACCCTCAAGTCTAATCTCTTTCCAGGAAAATTTGTGAGGAACTGTGCTGTGAAACAATTCTTCTTGCTATGTTTAAATAATAGATTATTCTTTTGTGGCATTTAGTATTTTTGCTTGAACTTGAAGAAATAAATAGAAAGGGGTTTTAACTGTACTGTCCAAATAGCAATTTATTGGTGACTGGACTCATTGTTGCAGTATTGCATAAGTGAAAATTATACTTATGAGCCTGTTGGTTATCTGAATTCTGCAGTTCTGCTTTTTTAAAAATTTCAGTTGTTTCTATCTGACTGTTCAAACCTGCCAGCTGTGCTTGCATTAGCAGAGCTTGAGGCTGTTTAGTTAAAGATACATATAATCTGTTTATTCATGCAACATATATCAGGGCTGAGAAAGATCCTAATAGTTTGGATTTGAAAGGCATGTCCTTTGCATCTCCTGTGTTCAGGAACAGGTTTTTTCTATTTAAGGGGAAAAAAAAATGAGGAAGAAATAAAGAAGGGTTTGGCTTTGCTTAAGTTTCAAAATCCTCCTTGGAGAAACCAAGTGGGAGAGGATGGATGTTTTAGACACTCATCTGGGTATGATGACCATCCGTAGACTGAGGCAGTGGTTGGGTAAATTGGCAAATTGTATTTCCTAGAAGACTTCACAAGACTGGAGAGGAAAGGAGCCTGGACAGAGTAAGGCTTTTATTCACTGTGTCTGCATGGGAGGAGTTCATGGAGAGGGAGGTGGCTGAGGTGAGAATCAAGGGTTGGGTGTCAGGCTCTGTGAACTCAATGTTTCCTCCTGTGTCCTTGTGCCCAGCTGCAGTCTCCTCTCCTTCTCCCTTGCACTTTTCAAAGTGATTATTTCTTCTTGCACACTGAAATGAGTGGAGGGATTCTTGTTTCTTGGTATGTTGAGGAGGGGCAGAGATATATTTGTGTGATTGTGCTTTGTGTGCATGGAAGTGCAGGGCTGCAAAGGTTCTCTTGGTTCCTCAGGGCAGATCCCAGGCAGGACTGACGTGGCTGAAGACTTGGAAACCTCCTCTGGCCTAAAGCACATCTGTAAGAAGGCAATCAACTTAAAACTGTCTAAAACTGGAGTGTGCAGCTCTGACACAGATCATGACTCTGCTTAAATGGTGGAAGAGGTTGAAATCCAAAGGGTTTGTGTAAATGCATATGTGTTGGTGAATAAAGTAAACCAATAAGCCTCAATGTGCTTTTCATACACAGGGTTAACTTTTTTTTTTCTGTTCTGCCTTCAGAATGGTCTGCATAGTGAGTCTGTATTTTCATGCCAAATAAATTACCAAATGTCTTGGTTGAATAGCAAGGTACTGAACGGGCACAGGCTGTGCATTGTGGAGATTCTATCATTTGATTTAAATGCAGTATTTCAAATATTTATCATTTTACAAAATCCCAGAATAGTGAAGGAGAGGAAAAGAAGGTGGTGCAGATCTAGCAAAGATCAGGTGGAAAAAATACTTGGTTTATTTAGCTTTGGTTTGCATTGGTTGCTTTTGTAGCAGTAGCCAAGCATGAGTTTTAGCCTGGCTAGAGATGGAAGGAATGTACAGCAGTGTGCTTACTCTGGTGATCAGTAATTTATCCCCTCCTCTTTAATCTGAGTGTGCCTGATGGCAGTCACAGCAAACTTGAACCTTGTCATGGCTGGAAGTGCCACAGCAGTGGGGGTAGCTCTGAGCTGTGAAAGAGGTGCAAGGAACTATGGAAATATTGAATCCATGAGGAATTCTGCTCTGTGTGCCTGTCTTCTGTTACCAGAGATAGAATAGATTGTTTTTTCTGTGCAAGCTGCATTTCAATTCTGAAATGAGAAGGTTCCTTCTCTGTTACAGTCATTTTTATCTTGCTAGGACAGTTCTGTTCCCAGTTGTCAGTGCATGTTAGGATTGTCCATCTGTGTTCCCATAGTGAATGGAAAAACACCTCGAGCACTTTTTGAGGAGCAGTATGTTGGGCTTGGACACCTCTTCCTGCAGATGACCTTCTGGTGGCCATGCAAAAAGAACCTGACAAGGACCCAGGTCCTCTTTTATGGAGAAGCATTAATTGTCTGCAGAGTGCTGAGCAGGAGGATTTATTCTAATGAGAGGATAGAAGTGTTTGTGTGCTCTTGCTCCTCTGCAGCCTCACATGCTTGTTCTGAGCCAAGGTTCACCCTGGTGAGGTTGTGTTAGCACAGGGCATGAGGCACCGGGCATTGGTCATCTGTACTTCTCTAACTGGGAAACCTATTCTGCTAGCAAAAATGAGCATTTTCTTCAATCATTTCTGCCCCAGAGAGTTTGATGCCTGCCTAATTTAATGGCCTTGCAGTGACATTTCTGTGTGACAGTGTTAGAGGCTGTTTAACAGAGTGCAGTTCATCTGTATGCACAGGGCCAGCCTGAGATTTAAACCCTCTCTAAGACCTTTTTAAGCTCCTTGGGCTCAACTGCTCTGTAGATTGTTGCCTTGCAGGAGTGAGAGAGTTTTACATGGTAAGAACAATGGGTAAATTATTTTTGGGGAGGTTGGATTTTGGTTTTTTGCTTTGCTCTGTGGATATTTTTTTCTGGGGAGATGATGTCCTGCTGCAGTCCTGGGAAATGTAAGCTTGAATTTTTCCATATATTCTTTTTGGAAATCACTAAGGACTCAGAATTGCATTGCCAAAGTAAATGGTGTCTTTATAATGTTCTTTGGGATCATTAACAGCTTCTACCTTTGTTTAATAGTTTCCCATATTGAGAAGGAATAATTTGTTTGTACTCATAAATGTTCTGGTTTGTTCTTTGCCAGACTGACCTGAAAACTGCTGGTAGTCTCTGACTTTTTGAGTAGTTTGAAAAATGCATCAGCATAAATGATTGACTCCTATCCCAATATTTGTTTTTTTTAAAGTGAAAGTTTTGCTAATTAAAAGATGTTTAAATTATTTCCTGACTTTTTGTTACTGTGCAAAGACTTTGTTTTGGTTAGGTAGTGATGAAAGAATTCAAGTTCTTTGAGTCAGCATTTTCCCCCAAACTTTGAGGAACTGATCTGTATGGTTTTTAAGGCATGTGGGGTTTTTTTGTGTGTTGTTTGGAGGTTTTGTTTTGGTTGGTTTTGTTTGGTTTCTTTTGCAGGGTGGGGGAAGAGTGTTGAACAGTTTTTAGATTTGAGGAACTCCAGAAAGTTTATCCAGTTCTCCTGGCCCATAAGTAAAATACTTTCACCAGCTTCATTTGCTTCACTTCACAGTTTTGCTTATGCAGTAGAGCTTCGGGGAAAATGATCTTGTGGATGTCTGAAGTAAAAATGCAGTCTGGGTTGCTTCCTTCTGGCTCTAGATGGGCTGGAATATGAAAGCTTTTCTGGAGTCTGCAGAGGTCTGGAGGAACCCAGTAAATTAAATTACCTTAGAGCTTTTTCTAAATTACCTTAGAGCTTTTCCTTTTTTTCCTGTCCTGTCTTCTTTTTGTGGAGAAGTTTATCTGTAAATGTGACTGTCATGGTGCTGTGTGTTGTTCAATTGCATCCCATGTTTTCTGGAACTCCTGGGACATTCATGAGGGCTGCTGTTCAATTTAGGGCAAGAAGAACTGAACCATGGAGCTTTTTGGGATCTGTGGTTTCTCATGCTGTGCTTTAGGATAGGATCTGAGCTATGAAAATGGGTACATGTGGACTTACTCTTGGGCAACTGGCTCAGAGTGGCTCAGGGGTTGGACAAGGTGTCCAGATGTCCTTGCCAGCCAAAACAATTCCGTGAATAATCAATTCCCTGTGTATATTTAGTTATATGTTTGTTTCAAGGCAGGCATACTAGAAATATACTGTTATGGAACAGAGAGTTATATAACTATTCTGAGGGAAATTAATAATTTTAAACTTTAATTGTGGTGTGTCACTGGGCTCTTAGTGATTTTTGCTCCATATTTTAAAGCAGTGGTATCCACATTAATTGTGAAAACTGGTCATGTTTACTTTTTGAATGGGAGACTTAAAAGGGATTTACTTCTTTTAAGGTCTGTGCCTGAAGTTTAAGCTCTAAAAATCATTTAATGGAGGAGTAACCTATTGAATGTATTTTGCAATGTGTAAGGTGACAGGCAGCACTCTCAAAATGTGTTTTCACTCTTTCCCAGGTAATTGAGAATGGGCCCTCAAGGATGCTGAGTCTACAATGGGAAGTGTCACACTTCGCTATTTCTGCTATGGGTGCCTCTTCACATCCGTGACCTGGACACTTCTGCTCTTTGTTTATTTCAACTTCAGTGAAGAGAACCAATCCTTCAACAATGTGCCCATCAAGGGGCTGGAACCTCAGAGGCCATTCCCAAAAAAATTCTATCCCCGTTTTACACGGGGGCCAGTTCATGTACCTGAATTGCAGCAGAAAGAGAATAAGATAGGGAACTCTTTTGGAAATCATATCCAGGATCCAGTTAAGGGGGAGATAGAATTCTCTCCTGAAATGGGTAAGTGGTTTTTAGTGTTGGTGACAAACTTAGTAAAAAAACAGGAGAAATTAGATTTTAATTTTTTTTTACAGAACACTATCTCAGGGGAAAGTGTATAATAAAGAAGTTTTGTTAAAGGGCAGGTGGTACTCGTGGCTCTCTTCATTAGGAATTACTTGAAATTTATTCTACAGTGCTTAATCCAAAATACACTCTAACATTTATACCTTTGCTGTGTAAGTGCTGATAAAGGCTGGGTTACAGCAGGGTCTGCCCTTGATGAACTAAATCTTGTTCTTGGAAGGTTCAGTGTGTGCTTGTTTCACATCTTTCTCCTGTTTTAACTGGGCTCAAATAAGCCTTAGTTAGCTACAGAGAAACTGTACTTTTATGCAGTAATTAAAAATAGCTTGATATCAATGAGCAATGAAGAGGAGCTGTTGGTTTGGAGGTTATGCTTGGAAACTTAATCTACAAGAAATGCATGTGGGGCAAACTTGCAATGCAAGATTGAGATGGCAATGGTTGGAGCCAAATCCTGCTTGCTTTGTAGCAGCAAAGGTCCTTATGTTTCACTGGAGCATGTTTCAGCAATGAGGTGGTTTAGTTTTGTGCTCCAAAATCAAATGCTTTGTGCATTCTGGTGCTTACAGCATATTCACTGCTGGGTTCAATGTGCAAACAGGCACATTGTGTGCTGGCTGAAATCTTGGTTTGAGTCTGCAGGCAGAAGTGTTGTGGCAAAGTGTTGGGCTATTGGCTTCTGCTGCTGCTTTGGGAAATAGAACATAGAAATGAACCTTCATAGCCAGGGTTTAATGCTCAGATCTCAGTGATGTCCCCTGTCATGACTGTGGATGAGTGGTGAGTCACAAGCTTCATGAGTTTATATAACTACCAAACTTCACTTTCTGAGTTGGGCATTAGAATGAATGTCAGAAAAATGGCAGTTCATGTTGCCCTGTGGCACCACAAGTGTTTTTCAGTTCACTGCAAAAAGCCTGAGTGCCAAGTGAGGTGAAGGCCAGTCCAGAGGTGGCCATTTCTTTCCAACTATTCAGTCTGGGCCAGGAAAGAAATGGAGCTTTTTAACTGAGAAGTCCTTTGATCTTCAAACCAAGTGACTGCTCTGGTTGGTGAAAGCCAAGGGGAGTTACAGTGCCAGGATAAATTCTACAGGAATCATCAGGAGACAGCTCTTAAGACGAGGTGTTGTAGGAAAGGGTTTCCTGAGGTCTGTCTAGAGTAGGTCAGTGATAAACACAAAAGCAAAAAATAAAAAAGTGAAAAGAAATGTGGTGTATGATAGTCAAAATCAAATTGTCATCTGGTAGGTCAGTCTGTCTTTTCTTTTTTCATTAATCTGTGAGAGCCACATAACACTGCTCAAGTAAAGCCTAAAATGAGATTTTGATTGCAAGCCCCTTGTTTCCCAAGGGCTTCAATCTGCTGTTTGAACTGAAATCATTCAGGTCTTTTGCATGCATTGGATACTGTTCTTCATGAGATGGTTTTGAAAATATTAGCACTCCTTGAATATATTCATAAGATCAGAAAAATGTAGTTAATGGTTGGCTATGGATGGATTGTAGAATGAAACATTTGGGATGTGTTTTAAATTCATGCTTGGTGTGAACAAAATATTTTAAGGTGCTTCTGATGATGCCAGAATAATGGAGCCTGAACTGACCAGATGGAGCCATTTCACGGATGGATGGATGGATGGATGGATGGATGGATGGATGGATGGATGGATGGATGGATTTCTCAAAATGGATGTGGTTCATTAGGGGACTGAGTGACCCCTTTAGGCAGCTGGGGCTGGGGGAGTGACAGTGCCACTGTAAACAGAGCTCAGTGCAGCTCATGCACAGTGGGAGCACTCAGCCCTGAGCAGCACAGGCAGTCACAGGTGTGGGTGTGTCCCCTTTATCTCACAGATGTCACTGCCCAGCACTTCCCACCTTGTCCTGCTCAAATGGCAGGGCATTTCCTCTTGAGCTGTTGGACAGTGCAGCTGCATTGCCACTGCTGAACTCGAGACCAGAAGCCACAGGTTGGTAAATGTAAATGGTGGGAATGTGGATGGAATTCCCTCCTGAAGGTCACCTGGTGCCTGTGGGTAGACTTTGTCATTGAGACACAGCTGTGCTCCAAAGGCCCAGATGGATTATTGTTTTGAAGCTTTTTTTTTCCATTTCAAACTTCTAAGATTACTTCTCTTTTCTGTTTAACTCAATTCATTTTCTCCAGGCTTGAGCTCAGCTGGCTTTTGCATAGCTGGTGAAAACTGGAGAACATGAGGTGTGGAGCCAGGCTGAGAGCATTGATTGAGTTTATTCTGCCTCAGAGAGAAGGCTGAGGGATGAGATTTTCTTGCTGTCAGCAGCAGCTGGACAGGAGGCTGCAGGGAGGATGGAGGCAGACTCCTTCCAGAGTGCATGGGATTATAATAAGAAATTAGAGTGAGGGCATTTCAGTTATGGAAGAGGAAAAACCTTTTCAGTGTGATAGTGTCAAATGCTTGAACAGGGAAATAAGAGGTTGTAGAATATCCATCTTTGGAGATAATGAAGGCTTTCAAAACTTAACTGCACTGGTTCTGAGCAACCTCATTTAGCTGGACCTGCTTTTGGGAAGGAGATAGACCAGGTGTCCCTTTCAATCTGAATTAGTCTGTGAATGTATCAAACATATTTTCCTGGCAGTATCATGTGAATGAGGAACCCTCTTGTTAATTATTTTCTGCAGATTTTGAATGATATGGAGATGATGGGAAGGGTGAAAGGAGATAACTTACATGATCCTTGCTCACTTCTTGTACTGAAATTTCAGTAAAATTGCTTGTGTAGTTTGATAATAACTGAAGGGGTGACAGGTATCTCATTCTGTGCAGCCAGCTGAATAGAGACAATAAAAAGGAATCACTCTGCTCCCTGAATTGTTGCTGGAGGCACAGGTGGTGGCAGACACCAGCTGTCTGTCCCTCAGGGAGTTGTGGGAAGTGCCACAATGTTTTGGTTCTGTTCACACTGGTGAATGGCTCAGTGAGAGAAGCCCATGGCACTGAGTCAAGGCAGGCAGGATGGCATTGAAAATTTCATCTTGGCTTATAGCAGTGTATCAATACCAACAGTTACTTCTGCCATGCTTAGTAACAGTTGCCAGTTCTGTTAAAATAATCAATAAACAGCAGCTCTGCTGGTGTTTTACTTGCTGTCAAAGTCCCAGGTGAGATAAACAAAACTTTGCAGTTCTTGTAAAACTATTCTTGTTACCATGGACTTGAGAATTGCATGAAATGGGAACTGCTATTGTGAGGATGTTTCTACCATTTGTAATGTATTTCCTCACTCAAAAATCCCATTACACACCTGTCACCTGGAGGGATAGATGCTGATTCATTGTATGCCAAAGTCTGTCCTCTGTTGCTTGTTTGATGTTGGTTTTAGGTGGTGCTAAGAGTTAGAGGCCATATGAGTGAAGGGAGGCAATAAACACAATGGAGCCAGCAGTCTTTGGAGAAGGATTTCATTTTATTACATCTGCAAGGGCCATATGTGCTGCCTGTTTGTGAGAGGAAACAGAAATAGTTGCACAAACACACTTTGCAAAACCAGAGGGATTTTTAAGAGCATAATGGGTTTTAGAAGAGGTTAAAGGTTTCAATCCTTTATTTCTTTCAAATGATGTTTTTGAGCCTTTTAGCTGATCTTGGCATGTTTCTTTTGCAGGAATGATTTTTAATGAAGAAGATCAGGAAGTGAGAGACTTGGGCTATCAGAAGCATGCTTTCAATATGCTTATCAGCAATCGACTGGGATACCACAGGGAGGTGCCTGATACAAGAGATCCAAAGTAGGTGCTGATTTTTGGAGAGAACATGGTATAGTTTCATATGCTCAATGACTTGTTACACCTGGTGCAGTATTTAATGGTTTTGGTATTTTGGTATTTCTGTCATACACTGTTCCATCCCCATGTGTTGCTGAAGGCAGATTTTTTAGCTATTTAACAGGAGTGCTTGAAGATAGGATTTCTCTTCTTAGGTCTTTTCTGTCTTTTTTGACAGAATATTAATTCTGGAGATGTAATTTTCTTTTGGTCAATGTAATTTTCTTTTGGTCAGCTGCTGAAGGTATAGGTTGTGCACTGCTCTGAATATTTTCTATTAAACAATAGATATTTTTCTATAATCTACCTGGTGCATATAGGGGGGAACAACTCTCCTCTGTAACAACAATGAAAACTCCAAACACTGAAAAATAAATAAACTGGTATAAATTTTTCTAGTGGTTTCTCTGGTGTGGGTGAATGTAATGAATTGTACTTGCTGACTGTTTTTCCCAGAATTGAGCTCATTCTAAGTAAATGAAAGCTTTTCTTCTATGCTTCTGGGTTTTCATTTATAATTTCTTGTTTTTATTGTATCCCTACATGCCTGGCACCTTCATATGGCATTAATCTGTGATAGTTGGCCTTATTAGAAGTAAGGACGAGCTTTGAAAAGGAGAAGAAAGAATGATCTTTTTTTTGGAGTGGGATTCATCTTGCAGATTAAGATGCTTAGATAACTGCTTGTTAGTCAGTTGTCTCTGCTTTTATTATAATTAGCAGAGATCCAGTCAGGGGAGTTAATGAAGCATGCAGAGCTCTTCAGCTGACAAAACACACTTGACAGCCTTAGGGTGAGCTGAACACTATTTAGGCTGCACTGACAGCAGTGACTAGACTTAAGTGTCTTAATCTGCCCTCTGAATCCCAGTGCTGGTTGTGTAAATAGGTATTTAGCCCCAGTGGAGGTTTTCTGGGCTGTCCAACTGTCTCCAGCAGCTGGCCAATAAAGCTGTGGTATTTTTGTGGGCCTCATGTCATATTTGAACTGTCTGAGCTACCTGAGGCTACTAGACTGAAACAAGCCTTCACTATCTTCTGTTCTCTGTCTTGAGGATCTCTGGTTCTTATTCCCACCCCAGTGCATGGCATCCCCTGTTTCCTAACAAGCAGCAGAGTTAGCTATGAGTCTGTGTTATGTGGAAAATCATTTACTCTGCTGAGCCCTGCTATAGCTGTTACATTATGTTCCCGTTAGGGGTTCCTCCTACACATTTAATGTTTGCTTGTTGTTAGGAAGTTCCAGCAGTGACCCAGCCCTGTGGAAACCCCTCTGTAAACAGTGCCAAAGACTCTGTTGCTGTTTGCAGGTGCAGAGAGAAGTCCTACCCTGCTGATCTGCCCTCTGCCAGCGTTGTGATTTGTTTCTACAACGAGGCGCTCTCGGCCCTGCTCCGCACGGTGCACAGCGTCCTGGACCGCACCCCCGCCCACCTCCTGCACGAAATCATCCTGGTGGATGACAACAGTGAGCTGGGTGAGACACTCCTTAGGAATGTTACCCTCCTGGGCCTTCCTGTGCTTCACTGGCTGCTCAAAATAAATTGTGGAAGTCATGATGCAAAATCAGTTTGTGTTGCAGCCCATCCACCTGAGTGCCAGCCAGTAGAGATGTGTGGTGTGCAGAAATGCCCAAGGTGACATCCTCTTTGCCACTGATGAGCTTTGTATCATCCAGGTTTTAACATTCAAAATCAGGTTTTGAAGCTAATAATCATAGAATCAAAGAATGTTAGGGTGCTGGAAGGGACCTTAAAGATCATCTAGTCTCAACTCCTCGTGTCATGGGCAGGGACACTTCCCACTAGACCAGGTTACTCAAGGCCCTGTTCAACCTGGCCTTGAATGCTTCCAGGGGTGGGGCATCCACAGCTTCCCTGGACAACCTCTTTCAGTGTCTTACAAACCTCACAATAAAGAATTTCTTTTTAATATCTAACCTTACTTTTCCCTCTTTCAATTTGTACTCACTACAAATTCTATAGTGATTATAGTGACATCCTGTCACTATAGTTCCTGGTGAGTCCCTCTCCAGCTTCCCTGTAGGGTTCCCTCAGATACAGGAAGGTTGCAATGAGGACTCCACAGAACCTTCTGTTCTCCAGGCTGAACAGCCCCAATTTCCCCCTGCTTTCATAGGGGAGGTGCTCCTCTCTTATCTCACCTCTTGCACACACTGATGAGTGGGGATCCTGGAGCAGCTGTTTATAGTTTGGGTTTTCTTAGCAGTTCTTTGCTTGGGCTGCTCAGGTGCTCAGAGCAGGTGACAGAGAGGCCACTCCTCGCCGTGAATGCATCTGAAAGGAGCTGGAGCTGCTCCTGGCTGTGGCACGATGGAAGCAGCGCCGTGTTTTGTCCTTGCTCAGCATTCCGGACCGGCAGCAGCGCCCTGGGGCTCAGCGTGGCTCTCTGACCCCTCTTGTGGCCGCTCCGGGAACGCTGTCCCGGCTCCGGGTGCAGCCTCTGCTCCTGCCCGCACGGAGGGGCCCTGCAGGGGCACACCCTGCAGAGTTGCTGTGCTCCTGTTGAGGGATTGCTGTTTTTTCTCTCCATTGACAGACAAGGCAAAGGCAGACACGCAATTCAAGCATGGCCCTCAAAACGCCTTTCATTTTGGCTCTTCAAAAGCCAAATGCCTGTTGAGGAATGTGCTAGCATAGCAGTTCTTGCCAGCATGACTGTGCAGGTTCCCTGCTCGCCTCTGTTCAAGTCCACAACTTCTTGCATTTTAAAAATTGTTTTTTAGACTGCATTTTCATTTAATATATATAATTATAGCTCCCTTGGTCTCATTGTTTGTTTTCTGGTTTAAGGTCTCACTTGCAAAGAGACTGATTAGATATGTCTGGTGTAGAATGGCATGCTCTTTTATGCTGGAAATTGATTTCTCTGAGGTCAGATCAAATGTCGAGATACAAGAGAGAACAAAGATCAAACACTGTTCTTTGCTGATAAGAATGTGTAGTAATTAAAAGCTTGTTTTGTTTTGTGTTTTGGGAGCATATGCCTTGCTATAAAATGTCTTGTGCAATTTGTTGAGTATTCAGAGCTTGCCTTATTTCAAAACTCAGCCTTCTGAATGTAAGGATGCGTTTGATTAGTGCCTGTGTTGAGGCAGCAATACCATCACTCTTCTGGTCTGTTGGTAAATTAAAGCAATAAGTGAATTTGAACCAAATTAAGTTCAAAACATTCAAGTAGCTATTTTTGCCTCTCTGACTTCAAATGAACTTGTTCTGGAGCCAAAGGCAGGAGGAGGTATTGTTTACACAGAATTACTGCTCTTGATCCTAACGATCCTATGTTTTTGCTGCTGCTTAATTTTATGGATGGACTCCAGAAGAAAGGTGGGACTGGGGATGGTTTGGGAACTGAGGAAGTGGATAAAAACTTTGGCTGTGCTATGGATATCAGGCAGATTGTTTGATCTTTATGCCCCTTTGTTTTGTTTTTTAATTAAAGATTAATTTTCATTCCATTGCCTGCTTTCTGAAGTGGTGTTCTAGATGTAATTTTCTCTAGTTCTTCACCTACAAATATGAGAGCTGTGGTACATATCAGTGCTGTTGTGCAAACCTTGGGCCTTTGCACCTAGTTCTGCCTCAAAAAGCTTCTTAGACTCAATCATGAACAGTTTTACTGGCCAAGCAGGCATTGCCATGGCTCAGCTGAACCCACTGTTGCATCTTTCTCCATTCCCTGAAAGGCAGGATTTCTTTTTCTGGTACAATCTCTTTCTCCCTGATTTAGCCTTAACCTGTTATGGAAAAGCCTGAGGAGGTTTTGAAGGCTGTTACTGGAGGCATTCTTCTGTGTAGAAGGAGAGATTGAGGAACAGAAAAAGAGCCAATTGTCTGCAGCTCAGTATTTTAGAGTGGTTTAAAATAATTACACTCCAGACTCCCATCCTAGGGCCCATTTTGCCTTTGTTGCATAGATATGGAAGAAAGTAATGCCTTTTTGAAGACTGGCTAAAAGGGAGCAATTCTGTCTTTGGAGGGAAATTTCTCAGGCTGGATTGAAGCAATTTTTTGGGTTGTATCAGAAGTATCAGCGTTCTCAGTGGATGTGAAGGTGACACACAAAAACCCATCAAGAGCAGAAATCCCTAAATGTGCTTGAGACAAACCTGCCTGTTAAGAATGATCTGTGATCTGGGCACAGTTGCCAGCAGAATGTCATTTTTGTGGGTCAAAACTCTACTGGCCCTTCCATTCTGCTGCTCAAGCCAATGTTGTGGACCTGGTTTAGCTCCTGGTGTGGATGTGACATCTTTTCCTCTTTGTTTTCCCTTCCTATTCTTTTCAGAACTTTGCAGATGTGAAACTCCTTCCTTGTTTATTTGCCTCATCTGCTGTAAGAGTTGAATTTGATAACTGAGCTTTTTCCTGCTTTCTGCTGGCCCCTAGTTTCTGCAGGTGTACACTGTTCTTCTCTTGCTCTAATGAATCAGGTGAAGAATGATTCAAACACTATTTTATTTTAGGTTTGCAAATCTGCCCTGCTTGTTTGGGTATCTCATTTGGAAATACTTCAGAGATTATTTAATCAAATTTCTAGGAGATTTTCTCTGAAAACATCTTCTGTATTGTCTGTGGCATATGATGTCATTATTCCAGACCAGGGGAGAGAATTCCTGTGACCCAAATGAATTCTGTCTGTATCTTCCCAGAGAGTTTCCTTTGTCTTAGAGTATTGTCTAGCATCATACTTTCTGTGTGTTACCTTCTCACTTCTGATCCACCATGTTTCCTTGCAGTGCAAAGGCTGAAATCTTAATATTTGGAATGGCATTTGGTAGTCTCCTGCCCGAAAGTTCTTATTTCTCCTTAAGGTTACACATATATTCCATTGGCATTTAATCTTGTTAACAGGAACTTTGATGTTTGAGCTGACATTCATCAGAATAATGTTTATTTTGGCATATCCTGGGACAAAACTCTGTCTGCCTCTCTATACCAAGGTTCTCTATGAAGTCTCAGTTGGGTTTTTGCTTTTCTTTCTCATTTTGTATTCCTCTTTATTTCTCCATAATATGTTTTTCCATTACTTCAGTCTTTATGTGTCCATCTTCTCTTCAATAGTTCTGCTTTAATGTTAGAAACCACTGACCTTGGGTGAAAGAACTATTGTTACTCTTAAAATTGCCATTGATGTTAGCTAAGTTACAGCAGTGCCCATGGACTCCGGTGAACTGTGCACTCCTTCAAAAGCACAGGCTTGCTTTGATCCTTTTGGCTTTTAGAAAAGCAACCAGCTGTGAGTGAGTTGGACTTGGTATCTGTTGTTCTGTCACTTAAGCAGGCACAGATAATATTAGGTGTCTTCCTGCCTCTTTTGAAAGGTGTCAGCATTTGTTTTCATGTATGGAATGTGGTAATTTAAATCATTTGCCTGTGTGAAATGTTTATTGTTGCATCTGTTGCAAATGCCAGTCACCATGAGAAGAATTTGGAAATGTGTTTCTTTGAACAGCAATTTTTCAATTTTTTTTTTGAGTCTAGTAGTTCCAGTTTACTTGAGTAATGTACAAAAGGCATTGGAGGGGAAGTATGGGATGTGTGAGTATTGTCCTTATGATACTCTTGGTTTGAAGCTCTGCTATGTCATGGTAATGTTTTGATCAAGATTTTGGCCATTTTTGAGTTAAATGTCTTGTAATTTTAAACAGAGGTTTCAGAATTTCTTTCTTGTTGTTGAACTTGTTTTCCTTTTTTCAGCTGACTTGAAAAATGACTTGAGTGAATATGTTAAAACTCAGCTTCCCAAAACCACAAAATTGGTAAGAAATGAGAAGAGGGAAGGCTTGATCAGAGGAAGGATGATTGGAGCCTCCCATGCCACAGGTACACTTGCTTTTCTCTCTCTTCCTTGCATACTTTGATTAGTTGTTTGAGTGATTCTCTTTTTGTAGTGCAGCTTTTCAGATGTTGCATGTTTGACCTGTGGTTACTTCAGCCTCCTGAGGCTCTGCATGTCATGCCACTCTAAGCTATGCAGCTTAGTGCAGGGGAAGAAAGATTTGGGATAATGTTATCTCAAATGATAAATTTGGATCCAAATTTGAGTGTTTTTTAAACCTTGAGACACTTTGAGTGTCTCAGCTGTTGATTCTTTTTTTTTTTTTCCTGGAGACATTTGCTTTCAATAAAATGAGGTACTTCTTTAGAGTGTGTAAGTGAAATTGTGAAACAAAACCAGTATTGTGCTCTAAAAAAGTACCTCATTTTATTGAAAGTTGTGAACACAAGTTATCATCATCCCAAATCTTCCCCTGCACTGTATCTCAAACAGTGACTGCAGTGTTAGTGAGACAATGTGGAGTTTTTCCTATTCTTGCCCTGAAAGAATGTTGTCTCAGGAGCATCTCCATGTGGTCAAGATACTGTAGTTGCAGAATATCTTTTGCATGTTTTATGTGCAAACTTCTGTTCCAAAATGAAATCTGCTCCCTTTTAAGGTACACTAATCTGGTTTTTAATGCTCAAATCTAATAACAATGTTTTTCTGTATAAGCTCTTCTGTTGCAGTGAGTGTTAATTGGGAAAACCAGTATTTGGTGATTTATAAACAGCCTTTACTAGAATGTGCTTTCAGTTAAACTCTCTGGCATCTAAGAAAGTGTGTTACTTTCTTAAATAATTTTGAGTGGCAGATAAGTCTCTTAATTGGTGTTTGCTCATTGGCATTGTAATGGTATAATCCAGAGAGAAGATTGAAATGAATTTTAGCACAGCTTGGAAAATGCAAGCACAGTTAGTGCAATTTTAAGTCATTTTATTGCTCTTCTGAACTGCAGGAGTTCCATCCTCATGCCCAGTCAAATACTGTCTGTGTGGTGACTTACTATGTTTGCTTACTCCAAAGTTGTTTTCTTTAAAGCTGTTTCCCATCTCTTCCATCTTATTCTAGTGTTGCATAAATTTTATGTTGTGTCATAAAGATGCTGGTGCCTTTTTAGACCAACTGAGCATGAGGGTGTGTCACAGATCAAACTGTTCTTGCTGACTGTGGCAGGTAATGTCCATGTAAACTGCCAAGTTTAATGCACGTGTGTTTGCACTGAATTGCATCTTTGTGTTCCATGGCACTGAGGAACATCCTTGGCATTTTGTGCTGTGTGCTCTGCAGGGGAGGTGCTGGTGTTCCTGGACAGTCACTGTGAGGTGAATGAGGTGTGGCTGCAGCCTCTGCTGACCCCCATCAGGGAGGATCCCAGGACCGTGGTGTGCCCCGTCATCGACATCATCAGCGCCGACACCCTCAGCTACAGCTCCTCGCCCGTCGTGCGCGGGGGCTTCAACTGGGGCCTGCACTTCAAATGGGACCTGGTGCCCCTGGCAGAGCTGCAGGGACCCGAGGGAGCCACTGCTCCCATCAAGTAAGGCTCCTCCTGTGTGGTGACATGCTCTGGGTGACACAGGGATGACCAGGAGCTCTTCCTAAGCCGTGGGGAGTGGTCTCTGGCTGTGCAGGTTTAGGAGCAGGTGCCTAACCTGCCAAATATCTGACTTGTTTATTTCACTTAGTTGTGATCACCATTCCCTATTTTGTCAAAGTGAGGGAGCGACCACCTTTGTTGATTTTGCATCTGACTCTGTTTATTCACTCAATCAGTCACTTTTTATAACAGTGTTAATTCACTTCATGCATATTGCAAAATCTGAGCTCCTGACAGGCTGTAGAGAAAACTTCAGCCCCTCCTTTTGTTTACAATACCTGAAGTTTGTTTACTGAAACCAAGATCAGTGTTCTCACCATAATATGAAAGGTTCTCAAAACCTTCATATCTATTCCCAGACTGGCCGTCTGTTCCCAGTAGCAGCCAAGGACAGAAAGGTCTGAGAATCTTGTTGTTTATATAAAAGGTGGCTGAGAACCTAATTATTTACAGGATCAAGCCTGGGAAAAGCTGCTTCACAGCAGGCTTCTATATTTCCCTCAGCTGAATACCTTCATGGCCTCTTTCTTTAAGCCATGCTTAAACCAGGCTCTCCACACTATTTCACTTCAATTTCTGGCAGTTAATCATGAATTAGATATATCTGTTTTATTAGGTCAAGAAAGCCCACTTCTAGAAAATGCTTACACAATAGCTACTTTTGCTGAAGATAAAATTCTGAGGGAGCATATAGCAGTCTGTACCATCCAATAATGTCACTTTTGAGTGGTGCATTGATGTTTGTTTCCAGTCTGTTGATGTGCTTGGCTTAATGATAATTTTGATACTGCCTTTGTTCTAGGAGTAGCCTGCATATCCCACTAATAAGAACTATATAATTTCTGTGATGAAATGCTGAAGAATTACTAGATTGGGAAAATCTGTTTGTGATGATAATAAGAATTTGTTTTTGTGGTCTTTTGAGAGTTGTTTTAAACAAAAGTCTCAGTAAAGCTCAGCACTGGGACTTGAAAGTTACCTTCCTTGTCTTTTAACCACTGATGGCTGTGTGACCTGTACAGAACTGGCAATATCTGGTTCTAGTGGACATGTAGCTGATGTAAAATGGTGTCAGCAGGCACCTTTTATTAGGAGCAGACATGTATGGTTCAGACACAAGAACAGAGCTGTCCCTAGTGAATTCCTTCATGAAAAGAAGCAGAGCTGCTGCAGCAAAGGCAAGGAGCTCACTGTGCTTTTTCCAGGTGCAGGTGTCAATCTCAGTACAGAATTCAGGTTTGTCAGGTGGAGGAGCTTCCCCGTTTTTACAGAATAACTCTTTGTGGATAAGATTTTCCAAGTGAATCAGAAATTGGGTGTGTTGTCATTTCTCTCTCATTCTCTTTTCTTGGACTGTAAATGAGGAGCATTTCTGCTGCCACAAACAGTTCCAGCACAGGTTCTCTGCTGTCATCTGACAGCTCAGCAGTTGGCCTTCCCATGCCTCCCCATCCCAAGATTTTGTCTGAGAAGCCAGGAAAATTATTAAGTTATTTAACAGTTTGACTGGCTTGTTTGGAAAGTGTCACTGTGGCAGTTTCTGAACCTGGAAGGAAAGAACAGACTGAAAAAATCTGAGTGGGGAATCAGCACTGAGTGTTAAAATCCTTATTGTGTTAAGAGCTGTTCTCACATTTAATTTGGGCAGTGGCTGAAGGTTAGTGTTGCTGTGTTCAACATTCTTTTTGCATTCCTTCAACTCACTTTTATGAAAAGTCCTGTGCTAAAAAAACAGAGAACTTTATAGTAAAAGCAAGTGTAGTAATATCAAAAGATTACCTTTTCTGAGTATGAAAGTGATTTTTCCTACCTAAAGGTCTCTGCCTCCTTTGAATAAGAAGCCTAAATTGCTCTTTAACCTTGGGAAAGGCTTTCCATCCAACAGAAAGTAGTGCATTTTAGAGACTTTCCACAATAAAGTATTTTGGTGTTAGAGTGGGAAAATTGAGTAACCTTTCAACCCAGTTTTTAAGGTGACAGAAACTGTAGTAGAAATTTATGTGAGAACAAGCAGTGAAATCTTGGCCTAGGCTTGGTTTCATCACAGGGGGTTTTTGCAAGGATGGGGAAAAGCCTTTTTCCAAGCCATGGGATGTTCCAACTATCATACCATGTTTTTATGTAGTGCTTTTACTCTGTTATACTCTGGAATATGTGGATGACCTACAAGTGTTGGGATACAGTAGGAATTCAATCTAGAGATTGAACAGTGAGGATCATATGCAGATTTTTACAGAATAGAACACTTTCTAGTAAAATACAGGCAAGGTGAAAAACTGGGAAATGCCGGAGGGACATTGGTATAAATACACAAAGTGTAAATAATTTGCCAGTAAACTGACAATTGAGTCAATAATGAAACAAAGCTGCCTCTGGCACTTAGTGTTCCTCTTTCTCTGTCCTATCCCTTTTCCTCAAGTTTACCAGGTAAAGAAATATGATTTATAGATATTGGAACAATGGAAGTTCACAAATACCACTTACAGATCTGCTTTTGCAAATACTTTGAGAGTAGAACTCATGTCCAAGTGAGTGAAGGATTTAAATTGTGTTATGTCAGTTTATCAGTTTGGAGTTTGGGACCAACAGATTGAGCAAAAATTACTCTGTGAGGTTTTTTTTCTCTGTCTAAAAGAAAATGAACTTCCTTCCATGCACCTTTTCAGGTCACCCACCATGGCTGGAGGGCTGTTTGCCATGGATAGAGAGTATTTCAATGAGCTGGGGCAGTATGACAGTGGCATGGACATCTGGGGAGGAGAAAACCTGGAAATATCCTTTAGGGTAAGCAGAGAATTTACAGCTCTGAGCTTGAATGTTTATGGCTTTTTCTTGGGTTGGTGGTGCAGCTTTTCATAATAGCTGTAAAGAAGAAAAAAAGGAAAAGAAGAATTATGCAAGTTTTTGAAATTAGTTTATGAGCAATGTCTAATGAATCTCACAAATTGATTAGAGAGGAGTGGCTGACAGAAATATTGCTAAGATGTAGGTATATTACATCTTAGTATATTTCCTTGGACAGTTCTGCCTCCTTTCTGAGGGCCTGGAAATGTAAAGGTTTCTGGAACTACATAGAGAATCATGGATAGGAGTCATCTTGGTTGGAAAAATAATGAGAAAATCATGATCAGAAGATTATGATTTTGTCTGAGAAGCCAGGAAAATTATTAAGTTATTTAACAGTTTGACTGGCTTGCTTAAAGAGTGTCACTGTGGCAGTTCCTGAACTGCCAGTTCCTCCTCTTTGAGGACCTGGAAATGTAAAGTTTTCTGGAACTAAATTGAGAGTCATGGTGAGGAGTCATTTTGGCTGAAAAAGTAATGAGAAAATCATAATCAGAAGATTTGGAAATGGAGCTATTCTGGGCTTCCTGTATTTTCTCTCATCTTCTCTGTCACTCCACTGAAAGAAAAACAACTTACTGTGCTTAATGTTGTGCTTCTCTCTTTATTTTTGTAAAGGGCATTCTTCAACAGGTTTGAGAAGAGTCTGCCTGATAAATGATATGCTATCATGACAGATATGAAAAGGGGATTAAAAGGTGAAGTTAGCATAAAAAACCAAACAAACCTAAAACCAGACACAAAGCTCCCAAAACTTCAGAGAATTTGTCAGTTATTGAAATCAATATTAGGGTTCAAAATTAAGAACTGGAATTTCATACCTTTAAAGGAGTGTTTACTGAATAAATAAAATGTTTCAATTTTCAGTATAAATGTAATTATTAGGTATCTGAGTAGAAGTGTTTATAGTGTGAGGAGATTATTGTTGTTATCTTGTAATACACAGTTTCAATAAAAAGGGCTTTGAAATATTGGAACACATCCAGAGAATTTAGAGCTTCTGGAAGTCCCTGTCTCTCTGGGGGAGGGTTGGAAAGAAGTTGAATCTTTATCTTGTCTAGAAGGAGTTTTAAACATGTCTTGATTATGAACTGCTAATGTGGGACAATTTTCTGGCCCTGGAGAGCATATTAGTCCAGCAAAGGACCAGTGCTGGTAATTTGCTGGAAGATGAAGTTAAAAAAGCAATTTTAAAAACCAAAATGGAAGTAGAGTGTAAATAAAGTGTAGATCCCTGGTGCCACAGATAAAGACTCCTAAATGTAGTATCTGAATGGGAACAGAGTTTGAGTTCCTCTATCTTAACAGAAACCAACAGCTCTGTCCAATAAGTTTCTATACTTATTTGAAAAGCTCTCCAGGTTCCCTTGATGATGAAGACTGCTCTTTGTTATCTGTCACAGAATTGTGGACAATTTTCATGCAGGTAAATGAATTTAGGTAACCTCATCTGCAGGATGAGTCCTAGCCCATATATCCCAGTCTTTTCTGCTAGGTTGTTAGAGCAAAACAGCAAAATTTTCTGTTTGTCTCTTGAAAGCCATGATGTGTTTTGTAGAAAGTGTGGTCAAATGAGAAAAATAATCTTTAGTAACAGGGAGATCTAAAAATCTAATTTGTCAGAAAACATGGCATGAAGGCCGACATTGCTGACACCTAATCCTGCATAATGTATAACCCTGCCAAGGTACCCCTTGAAGAAGGGGAGAAGTTAGTGAGCAATCTGAGCAGTGAGAGTGCAATCTGAACGTGTTCTGTTTTTCATGGACAGATCTGGATGTGTGGGGGCAGACTTCTGATCATCCCCTGCTCCAGGGTGGGACACATTTTCCGTAAGAGGCGTCCCTACGGCTCACCTGGGGGACAGGACACCATGGCTCACAACTCACTGAGGCTGGCACACGTGTGGATGGATGAATACAAGGTAAGAGACAGTTCTAAGGTTATTGAATGGTTATTGCCTGGTTTGTTGGTCAAAGAACTGTGTCACAGTGAGATCTGTTACAACTCTGATGGGCTTTTCCTTCTGTAGTCTGAACTCCTGATGTTAGTTCTGATAGGAATTCCTAAATTCTGTATCTGGTTTCTCATTTGGCTTTTGAGTCCTTCTGTCTCCTCCTTGTTACTTTACTGCCTACAGGAGATTGAGTTTTATGCCTTTTTAGTGAAGTAAAAGATGGTGGATGAGCTTTTGTAAGCTCTGCATTGCTTTGTGTCCAGATCAGTATCACATGGCAGCCATGTACTGTGCCCTCAGGTAGTTTCCATGTTGGTGAGACAGGAATTTTTTTTGGCTGCTTGTTTGCTTTCTGTTTTAATTAGCAATCTGCTTCTTAATCTGTCTTGCCCTGGAACAGCAATCAGGATTAACTTCTGGATTCAAGGGCAGAATCTTGTCTTCAGATCTTGATACTGATGCTTTTAAACATAGATCAGATGTTTCTGAGTCCCTCATCTTTGGGATACTTAATCACATTTTGCCTTCTGAGACTGCAGGATTTGCTGTGTGCTCAGTTCCTGTGGTCCCTGCAATTTCTATACAAGATGTATTTTATTCATTTTATATTCTTTAGAGGTTTATGTTTCATTCCCCATCCTTTACCTTGATCTTCAATTTGAGGAACCTCTTAGAGGTCATTAATTTTTATCTCCATTCCTCATCTCTGTAATGCTTTGGTGGATCTGATCGATCACCTTCCCTTTCACCAATGTCTGGGCACTGTTGTTTTGTGATTGATGATGGCTTTTTTCTGAAGCTTGGACTTGATTCTTATAATTTCCAGTTGAACTGATTTATCCAGCAAACGTTTGAGCTGCTGATTCTAGCAATTTCTTATCACAGATTTGTGTCCAGAACTTTTCCAGCTGTTTTTGGTTTGATTCTCTGATAGCTGCCAGAGAATGTATGGAAAAAAAAACTTGGAAATATTTTTGTTTTTATAAGAAGAATGCAAATATTTAGTGCCAGTATAATTTACCAAAGCAATCTAACAATGCACAGTACAAAGATAAGACTTTAAGGAGTAAATATCAGTATTTAATAAATGAAATGGCATGGAAATGATTCAGCAAAATTTTCATAACTGTCAAAAGCAAAATGCAAAACTATAAGTGGTAATAAATATCACATGCAAGGTAGGATACCAACACTTGAACTTGAACCAGGAAAGAGGAAATTGGAATAGCAGAGCTGCTTTTTGAAGCAGGCCAGATTGTCATATCCAGTCTGTCTCCAGACTTCCTCAGAGCTGGCCAACAGTCCAGTGTACACCAAGGGCACACTTCCCTTCCTCTGCAGTTAAAATAGCAGTGATACATCAAGCACATCCAAATGCTCAAAGATCTTGCTGAGGAGAGATGTAACTTGTCCAGAGGTGATGCTGTCTGTTTTCTGAGCATCAGAGAGCAGGAAATAATTGAAAACTGTCCCAACCACGTCATGGTGGGTGGATTCCAGATGTCTCATAGAGATGAATCCAGCAAAATACCATAGTTCAGTGCCTTGAAAACTGAATTCTAAATGGTACCTAGAAAACAAATTAATATGCAAACACAATGCCTTTTCTGTGGGCTCTGTAAATCTATCTGGAATTAAATGCTAAAAGGGGATTTTTTTCCTAGTTTTAGCAGTAGTATTTGTGCCATGTTGTACATTCATGAGTTCCTGTTTGTTGGAGTCAGACAGCACATGAGATTGGGTTGGAATCTTAATCTGTCTTCACCTAACCTGTAAGACTCTGCATCATCATAAAATAGAATGGGAAAAGAATAACATTGTGGGAGCCTTTTTGGAGATGATGCAGATGAATGGAAAGAACTGGGCTTCCCAGAAAACCCAGGTGACAGCTCTGATTATTCACATGATTAAGGTGTGTTCCCACTGAACTTAATTATATTAGTCCCATTTATAGGTCTGTTCTGGAATGGTTTTACCCTGACCATTTGTAAAGTTGGAAGGCTGGAAACTGTGCAAGACAAAACACACTGGAATCTCACAACAGTGAAAATAATTTCAAGAAACCTTTGTCAGAGGCTGCTGATGATACATGCATCTGTTTTTTATTTACTGATTTTAGCATGCCTGTATTGCCAAGGAATAAAGTCAGGGGCTGATTTGTTTCTTCCTCAAGTTGGCATCTAAAAAAGATAAGCACATTTGTACCCAGGAATTATCTTTAAAAAAATCCTTTAGTTAGAAAGATTAGCTCAGAGTTAGGCAAGATTAAATCTCACTTCCAGTGACAATGCAAGCATTGCAATTTCCTACTGCCAATTTGAAACCTGCTGGTTGAAAGCACTAGCAAAATGAAATGAAATTTTGAGAGTTCTGGAAACAGGAAAAAATTGTGAATCAGTAATATGAAATTTTTCTCCCCTTTTCCCCAACCTCTTTCTTAAATACAGGAGCAATATTTTGCTTTGAGACCAGAGCTGAGGATGAGGAGCTATGGAAATATCACCGACCGTGTAGAGCTGAGGAAGAGATTGAACTGCAAGTCCTTTAAGTGGTATTTAGATAACATCTATCCTGAGATGCAAATATCTGGGCCCAATGCCAAAGCTCCACAGCCAGTTTTTATTAACAGAGCACAGAAACGACCAAAAATAATCCAGCGTGGAAGGGTAAGAGAAACTTAAATAGATGGAATTCTGCTGTGTTAATTATTATGAGACTTTTTCTTAAAGATTTGCTCTAATACAACAAAAATAGTCTGATTCCATAAGTTTTGCAACATGCTGTCTTGAGAATAACAGATTTTTTGTCAAATCAGTCTGATCTATATTTCAGATCATCCTTAGACTAGGTACTGTTCCATGAGGTTTCTTACCTTGAAGTTCTGACTTAGGAAGTTTTGCAGTCTTTAGAATGTGTTTTCATGGCTGTTGGTTCTGAAGATGGATTTGGATAGAGAGAAATTTGGCCTCAAATATTCATGCTCTGTTGGTTTATGATAACAGCACAGTGTAATTAGCTTCCAAACTCATTGCTTTTACTGGGTCATTTTCTGCAAAGGTGAACATTTCCATCTGAGGCTGATGATGGCTTTTCTAGTCTTGGCTGCTAGCTAATGAACAAAAGATGAGTTTTTCTCCTCTCTTTTTTTTTCTTCAAAGTAGAAGTGAAGAGAGAAATTTTTGTGTATTCATGAAGGAAATCATTATTAAATTCATGCCTTAGCTCTGACACCTTTGCTTATGGGTTTGTATGCAGGCAGAGTCACCAGACAGCTGCCTCTGCTCTTTCCAGGGTCAAATTCACTTTATGTGTGCTTTTTATGCTTCCCAAAAATAATTGATTGTTTTAAACCCAAGACAACTATCTCAATGTCTTCCCTGAGGAAGAAAATACTCTGGAATAAACTGTTCCATGTGCACACAGATTATGGTTAGCAGGTTCCCTTTTAACTCAATAGTTGGAATCATTTAGCAGTGATGTCCCCCCAGGCTGCAGTAGCTGCTGGTTCTGCAAGGAGTGAGTCAGGAGGACTTGTGTTCATGCAGGACCTCTTGGCACCATTAGGTTTTTTTCTTGGAAGCAGCTGTCTGGGAATCCTCAATTTGTGCAGTATTTTTATAGCAACATCCCAGCCAAGCTGTGAAGTTTGTTATGTGGTTTCCCTGAATAAAACTGATGGGCTGATTCCCCTTGTTGTTGGATGCTGTTACTCCCCTAGTCAGACCTTTTTTCTTCTTTTTAGAATTTAATAGCTTTTTGCTTTCATTCAGACAGAAATTTAACTGAGAAATTGTTGATGTTGGAGAGAACTCCAACAAATCATGGAGTGATCTGACTATCTCAGCAGCACTTAAAGTTAACTCTTCATAGCAGTTATTTACCATGGCTTAATTTTGAGAAAAACTTTGTGCACCCCTTAAGAAATGGGGAAAAGAAGCAGAAAAATGCAGTTTTTGGCTTTGTTCTCTGGGGTTCAAGAATTATACCCAGCATTGTATGAGAGAGTCAGCTTTGGCTCTGGTGGCTGTAGAAACTATTTCCAGATGCCTGCAAGGAACAGAATGATCAGCCAATGTCACCACTGTGTGCCAGACTCTTTAGGATTTGGGAGGAATCACTCCAAATCTCAGTTTATTCTCAAAAACTAATTGAGCCACAGATAAGTGGTGGTTTGACAGCTGGGAAGAAATGTAATGATCACAAATGGTTGCAGCTGTTACCAGTGATATCCAATGCTGGCCATTGTGGCCAATAAAAAAAAAGGACAAAAATCATACAAAACTCATGTAGTCTATGGTTTAAAAACCTTCTGTTGAGTGAAGAATGATGAAAATGAGGTCTGTGCTAGATCTGGGGTGTGAGGAAATGTTACTTGAATGTTTTGTGTCATTTGTTTTAGATGTGTGTGGGGAGCAGGAGAAGCATGGTGCACTCAAGGCAATTGTTGTTGTGCCTTGGGACAGCTATTTCCAGAAATGGTGTTTAGTGAAAAATATTATTTGGTATTTGTGCTAATTTTTGCTATCATGTGATCAAGCAGTTTGTTCCTTTTATTACTGGAAGGGTATTTTGGTTTCTAAAAATTTGTAGAGTCAATAGCAATGCCAAGACAGCCATGGATGTCTTCATAATAAGGTTCAGCTGGCTGGTTAATCAGCCTGGCCTGGAGTTCAGGACAGCAAATTCGTTTTTCCTCTCCATCCAGCTCCAGATTGGAAATAAAGTATTTTTAATGTGGGTGTCAGATCTGAGGCCCTGCCATCCCTCAGCTCACAGTGTGCAGGCAGTGTTTGCTGCCTGCAGAGCCTGAGCCCCACCACACCAGGGGAAGAAAAATAATCAGGCTGAAAAGAAAAAAATCATGCTGAAAAGCTGGCCAGCAGTTAGTTCAGAGCATGTGTGTAATTTACAGCCACAATTAGAGATGTTTTGTCTCCCTGAGTACCACTGTGGGATACATCAAGATCTTAATGGTTTTTTTGGTTCTTGAAATAGAACAACCTAAACATTGCACAGCAGAAAATGTCTTGGATGTCTCTTAGGGTGGGATCATTGTTCAGATCAGGAGAGACTGGCAGCTTGCTGGGAGCCTCCTTGTTTGCTTTGATGGTGGGTACTCACAGTTGTGCATCACAGGACAGGCCTGAATTGAGTCCTCTGATACACCATCCCCCTAAATCAGACTAGGCAGGGCATTAGAGCAAAAAATAGCATTTACATGCTTGTAAAATGTTCTCTCTCTCCCTGATCCATGAGCAAAATACCACAGCTGATAAGTTACATAAATGCTCTTGAAAACCAATTTGCAAACAACATAAATCTCTGAAGCTGTTTTTATTTCAGTAATTCCTTCTCCTTTCTCAGGGAGGCTGTCCTGTTCCATGAAGAGAAGTTGTAGGAGGAGACTTACGTTTAAGTTAACTGTAGTAAAATGCAGTTTATACAGGACAGTCAATATTCCCGAGCAGAATTTGTGTAAGGCCTTAGACTTCAGTGGAGAGTGAAGAGGGCAAAGAACCTTGGCAGAGACACTTGTACCAGAGAGAGAAAGCTTGATGTAATTAGAAAGCAAATTGGAACTGTTTAGTGCAGGTTTTTTTCTCCAAGCTATATGAGAAACAGAATGGCATTTTAAAAGGGAAGATTTTTTTAATAACTGCAAGTGTTGGCTGAGTTTTTTGAGCACACTAGGGATCTAGGGTGTTTTTTACTGACTGTCAACTTGTTTTCCTTTCCTAGCTGTATCACCTCCAAACCAACAAATGCCTGGTTGCCCAGGGCCACCCAAGTCAGAAAGGAGGGCTGGTGGTGGTTCGGGAGTGTGACTACAACGACCAGAACCAGGTATGAGATTCCCAATTTTATTGAATTCATTCATTCAATGTGTTTTCCTGCTGGCCAAGTGCCCTGGTGTGACATCTCCTCAGCAGACAGGCTGCTGTCAGAGGGACATTCAAACCATGGGGCTGGCCAAGGACTCTGTGGAGCTCCTGCTAATGCTGAGTGTTGGATGTTATAATCTCCTTCTTTATGGCATGAATCTCTCTATTTGGCTGAGGGCTGCCCTAAAGTGGCTCCTGATGGGCTCATAAAGCACTGATTGGCACTTCAGAATTTGTGGCAGCTCTTTAGGTTGGTTCCTCACACTGGAATTTAGAGCAGCCCTTTCCTGCCCTGCTGGTGTTTGTGTACTGCACACCCAGTCCTCTGCTGCTGGAGTGGCTGCAGTTTGGGATACAGGAATGATTTGGTGCTAAATAAAAGGAATTCAGGAGGTTTTTTGGCTACAGGTGAATTGCTGATCTGGGGATTAGTTAGGGATAGATTGAAAACCTAATGAGAATTTTTGGATCACTACATGAGGCCTTTGCTGTTTCACTTCTTGCAGGTGACAGAAATTCAGGACTTGGATAAAAAGTCTCCAGGATAGAGAGAACTTCAGTTAATGCCATAAAGGCTTATATAGCTAAAAACTACCCTGAGAACTTTATGATTTAGGAGCCCTTGGGACCCAATTCTAAAATCTAGGTTGGATCTAAAGAGGAAAGTAATCAAAGGCACAGAATAAATGGAGCATGGGATGTAAAGCAGCACAGCTTTAGTAAAGGTGGGTTGTGCTGGGCTGACTTGATGCTCTATGACATGGACAACAGTTTTTAGGGTATGGAAACTGCAGCAGTGGAGGCAGAGTGATTTGTGACAGTCCCAACAAAAGGCTTTGTCACCTGATGGGACTTCCTGCCTCCTGCTGTGGCCTCAGCAGCTGGGTGTGACAGAGCCAGAGGGGTGTTTGCAGCTCTCAGATAACTGGGGCTGCCTCCTGACACGTGGCCTTCAGATGTCAGACAGGAGCAAGTACAAGCACATCCTTGTGCTTCACCTCTGGAGCACTGAGAAATCATCACTGGGACCAAATGGCCACTTCCTGTGTTTGTGTTAAGGGTGCATTAATTAAAGCTGGCATCAGAATGGAGTTTTTCCTATTTGTTCTATTCCAGTAGCTATAGGACAGTCAGCAAGTCTTATAAATTAAAAAGGCTGTGTGGGTGTAATAGTGACTGATGGGCAGCATCACCACCAAGTGATTGCACATTTGCAGTGCCAAAGCTGCAATTCTGAGCCATTCTGGGTGAGAAAGCCTGGGCATGATGTCCACACAGTTATGCTTCCCTTGTCCTTGATGCAATATTTCTCATAATGAAGTGCCACATGCCTGAAGGAAAATCTCTGTTGATTTTCCACATCAAAACTTTTTTCTGACTTTTTTTAATCCAGGAGAACAAATTTCAGTTATCCCTTTGGCACTGAGAGAGACAAATCTGTGCTCTGATTGTTGACCTTTGGCTTCTTGTCTCATGAATCTGCTTTGCTAGTGGTAAATTTAGCAATTATTTTTCATAAATAAAAACTGGCTGTGCTATCTTCTTTCACCGTGATTTTGTTCTCCAACCAAGTATGTCAACCAACACTGTTTTTCTGCTATTACACTTATTTTGTTCTAATAAATCTCAAGAGTGCATTCAGCCAACTTGCTGTCATAACCTCTTGAACAATCTTGCTATAGATATGTGAGAACAGTGTAGAGAAAGATGACATTTATTTAGCAGCTTCTTATAAAAATAGCAAGAAACATCCTGACTATTGGAAGCTTTTAACTGTAGTTTCACTCAGCTTGTTGGCATTTTCAGCTGGTTTTGCCCTAGAATTATCTGGTTTATGCCTTTGTCCTAGGAAAAAAGCCTGTGTTTGGTCTGGTGAGTGCATGTGAGAGTTGACCAGCCTCTCTAAAGTCATGGGATTGGCCTTAAAAGCAATTCTGGTTTACCTTTGGTTTATGCTTGCTTTGTTTTCTCTAGCCTTCATGGCTGCTAAGGAATTTCAAATCTAATTTAACTTGGATTTAAAAGCAATAAGAGGTATTCTGTAGCTTTCAGTTGTATCAGCATTATGGGCAATCCTTTTCATTGTAGTTGACTCAGATGTCATCATTAAGTAGAGTTGAAAATTAGCCAGGCACATCACACTGTCCTGGTCTCTCAGGCTTGACATGACTGACTTTCAGTTCATAATTTTGCTATAGAAAGAAAATAATGGGGGAAGTGGTTTTTTGTATCTAGAAAATACATTAAAAATGATGTCTGTAAGTTATAATGAAAAGGATGCTCCATTAACTGTAGTAGAAACAGCTTGGGATAATTCTGGGGACTGGACACAATCTCAGTTTTAGAAACCAAAGTCTTCACAGGGATGATCTCCTAACTCTGCTAGTTAGGAAGTGCATGCAGGTTGGAAATATCCTGCACCTCTATTGCCTCTTTTTTAAAATAGATTACATTTTTAAATGGTTGTGTTTGGGGTGGTGGTTTTTTTTTTTTTTTGTTTGTTTTGTTTTGTTTTTGGGTTTTTGTGTCTTTTTTTTTTTAAAGAAAATACATAGGAGGATAAAAGAAGAGAGCTCTCAGAAGTGAGACATAAATCCTGGGAGGGCACCTTTCTGCTTACAGACTTTAGAAGCTGTGCTGCCTGCCAGGAGTTTCATTCCTATATGGGGCTGTTGCTCCTGACAGCCTTTTGCAGCAAGAGCTGAACATTATCCTTTCAGCCTTCAGCAGAAAATTAGTTAATAATTTCTGGAGTATGCTAAGGCTTGCAATTGTGTAACAAAGAAACCTCATGGGGTGGCTTTGCTTTCCTGGTGCTTGAATCTGTTAATAATCTGCAAATTCATAGTGATACTCTAATCTGGATTTGGAACCAAATTTGGGCCTATTTTTCCTCTTTCCTTTGTTTTCTACACTAAACACTTAATTAGTTTGAAATTAATTTTGGCTGTCTTGTGTAAGCCTTTCTGGAGAAGTTTCACACTGGGTTTAACCACTGCCTTGTGCTCTGTGCCATCACTCAGCTTTGATTGAAGATCTGTTCCCTGTGTCACTGCATCTTCTCTCTGCATTCCTACCGGTTCATCTCTTGTTTGGACTCAGCCCCATCATTGTTCTTTCCACAGTAATTGTCTCTGGCAAGTCCTGCCATTTCTCCATTCTCTCCTCCCTCTTTAATCTTGCCATGCTTTCTTTTTCATGGCAGGCTATAAACAGCAAAAACTATTTTAGAAGGCACAAAATGCCTGAGGTTGGGGCAAATTTTAATGTGATCCCTGCACTCCTTCCAAGGAGGCCTTCCTTGTGTTATAATAGTCACTGTGATAATGAACTGAGTGCTGTCCAACTGAGGCTGTGTCCCAAATCCCAGCACCTCCCAGAAGGCCGCTTTTAGTCTCATAGGCCAAAAAAAGAGACAAAGCAAAATTTATGTGCCTGAATTTTCTGCCTAGAGTTTGATATGCCATATTGTGACTGTGAAACTCCTGCAGACTTAATGGAAAAAAAAATTAATTACACAGTGAGCATGGCAAGTGCAGCACTGAGCTGAGCAATGGGAGCAGGGCTGGAACAGGAGCACAGCACAGGAACTTTGTGTGTCTGTAGGTACTTCAAGGACAGGTATGAGGGGCTCAGCTCCTCTTGTTCACAGGCTCCCATGTCAGGGGAAGGGATTTGCCTTGCTCAGCACCCCCAGAGGCTGGGAAGTGCTGTCCAGCTGCCCTGTGAGTGCCAGGGCTGCCCTGTGCATTGGGAATAGCTGGCATTGGGTGCTGAGCCTGATGCTCCCAGGATCTTCCCTGCACTACAGAGCCACAATTTCCATTTACTTCTCTTTTCTCTACCCCTCTGATATTTTGAGGTGCACACCCCCAAGTTCCTGAACTGCTTTGCTTTCTGGTTTGGGATTCACTCTCCTGTTGGTTGTGAGAGCTCCAGATCTTCCACAGATGTGATCTTGTCAAGGGAGGGAGAACCAGGAGCTCCTGCAGTTGGAGCAGGCTGCTGTTCCTGCTTCCCTGAATGTCCAGCTGTGCCAGATGTGCCTTGCTGAGAGCCAGCAGGGTTTGGGCATGAATGGCAGCAACTGAAGGTGCCTGACACATTTCTGGTACCAAGAATAAAAATACCTGCTCTGTTCAAGCAGCATGTGGGAGAGGACAGACAAGAGGCAGCTTGGATGTATCCTTGTTGTTTGTTGGAACTGACAGCTGGTTCTTTCAGTGTGATCACAGAGAAACTCTTCTGTCATGTCAGTTCAGGAGCCCAATTGCAGTTGAAGCTGCAAATATGAACCAGTGCATTCCTGTTGTCATTATATTGCAGAAGTTCTATTATCAGTACATTGCAAGGGTTCCATATTGCCAGAGTTTTGTACCTCCTTGATGTTTCTTGTAGGTAGCTTCTCCAGGCACTGACTCCTCCTCATCCTCACAGCAGCCAACTGACTCCAGTTCCCACCAATCCACTCTTTTACAACACTGTTCTTATTGGCTACAGGTGTGGCCTGTTAGCATCAGGCCTGCTCCTAATCCTTAATAATTGGCTCAGCTGCAACTCTTTAGGGGGTAAGATTACTTTCTATACCACCTTTATTTACTTATATTCTATCCCCCTACACATTCCTGCTTCATGCAGGTGGGCCCAGGGAAGGGGCTGCGTTCAGTTCTCACCACTCCCTGCAAGGCCCATCTCTGACATCCAGATGTTGAAGCATCTCCTCTGTAGCTGAAAAAAAGACTCAATGAAACTGCCCTGAAACATTGCAATCAATGTCTTTCCATCTCCTCTTTCAGGTGTGGATTTACAACGAGGATCATGAGCTGATTTTGAATAATCTGCTGTGCTTGGATGTGTCTGAAACTCGCTCGTCCGATCCCCCTCGGCTGATGAAATGCCACGGCTCGGGTGGCTCCCAGCAGTGGACGTTTGGGGTGAGTGCAGGGGCTGCCACTGTGCAGTGCTTGTGATCAGTGTCTCACTCAGGGACAGGTGTGGTTATTCATTGTTGTGGTGTTCTGGGTCCCAGGATGAGGTGAGAGATGAGAATTGACTCCCAAGTTCTCAGAAGGCTGATTTATTATTTTATGATATTATGTTATAGGTTATATGTTATAGGTTATAACCTATAACCTATAACATAAAACTTATATGTATAGGTTATATGTTATTATACTATATAGTATATATTATATTTTATACTGTATCATATTATATATTATATATTATATATTATATATTATATATTATATATTATATGAAAATTATATACTAAAACTATACTAAAGAAAAGAGAAAAGAAGACATCAGAAGGCTAGCAAAGAATGATAATAAAATCTCGTGACTGACCAGAGAGTCTGAAAGAGCTGGCCATGATTGGTCATTAAGTAAAAACAATTCTCATGGAATCAATCAAAGATGCACCTGTTGGTAAGCAACCTCTAAACCACATTCCAAACAATCAGATAATTATTGTTTGCATTTCTTTTCTGAGGCTTCTCAGCTTTTCAGGAGAAAAATCCTGGCAAAAATATTTTTCATAAAATATGACAGTGACACGGTAGCACTAACAGGACATTAGGGCTGAGTTTAATTGTGACCAAACCTCAGATGTACCAAAGCAGTTGCACTGCACCAGGCCCAGCCCCTGGTTCAGGCAGCCTTGTACAGAAGTTGCACAGGCTTTGATGGCTGCATTTCAGTCTTATTAAGACTTTTGGTGTGCTCTGGGACATGCAGGCCCTTTGCAACAAAGAAAGGTTTTTGCAGCTCCACTGAGCCTTTCTTCTGCCAGTCACAGCCACCCACAGCACTGTGGCTCATCTGGGCTATGCCAGAGAGAGCAAAATCCACCCCAGAGCTTTGTTGTGTTGTGTTTGCAGGCCTGGGAGGCAGGAGGAGTCCATGTGGTGGTTCCTGCTTAGTGCCTGAAGAAGCACAGGCCAGAGCAGTTGCTTCTGCCCTGCAATTGATCTCATTAGTTTAATTGTTAATGCCTGGAGTGGCCAATCCAACTGAGCCAGTGCTGCTCACACATGGGGTTTTTCTCCTGGGTGTTAACTCAGAGGCTGCCCCTCACATGCCCTCAGCCTGCTGAGACTCCGTAGCACCAACGTGGTTGAACAAAGGCAGGGAGAGTGTCGGGACCCAGCACATCCCTGTGGCTGACCTGAGCAGCCAACAGCCCTGCCAGGGGTCTCAGAGACCCTGCACAGAGCCCAAGGTGCCACTGTGGGTTTGATTATAACCTATGGAGCAAGTTACCAACCTTAGATGAAGATCTGCAAGCCACAAGAAATGAAGTAGAATGACAGTGAATTTATCACGAGGTGAAAGAATAGATTTTGGGGTTTTTAGCATGGAGGTTCAGGGGACAAGATGGAGGGATCGGGGCATGTTCTGCCTTTCTCCTTCTTCTTGGCCTCCATCTTCTGCTGTAATGTTGGCACTTACAGATTGGTTTAGAGTAGAAAACATAGGTGATAGGTATTGGGAAGTAATTATAACCATTGTATATGTAGTTTTTAGTATAAAGACATAACACTGCCCTGGGGGCAGGCAGAGTGCCTGGACTGTCCTGCTGGATGGACCTCAGCTGGACATAAGAAAATATTTTATAGATAAGGAACAATAAACAACCTTGAGACCGAGAAATGAAGAGCTCTGACTCCTTCAATGCCGGGTTGCAGCAAAGCTGTTTCCTTGCACTCCTGGCTGGGGTTTGGCCTTGCCCTGGCTGTGAGCACCCACCGTGCACGAGGCCTGGCAGCTCTCCAGTGTGTGGGTGCTGAGGGCAGGGACACTGCTAATGCAGGGTCAGATACAAAACAGGGACTCTGGTCAGCCTGGAGAAGGGAGGGCTCCAGGGAGACCCTAAAGCATCCTTGCAGTGCCTAAGGACGCTGCAGGAGAGCTGGAGAGGGACTTTTTGCTAGAGCGTGGAGTAGCATAAGACAAGGGGGAATGGTTTTAAACTGACAGAGGGCAAGTTTAGGTTAGATAATAAGAAATTCTTTGCTGTAAGGGTGGTGTGAGGCTGGAACAGGTTGCTCAGAGAAGCTGTGGATGCCCTGACCCTAGAAGTGTTCATGGCAAAGTTGTATGGGCTTGGAGGGTTTGATCCAAATGATCTTTAAGGTCCCTTCCAATCCAAACCATTCTAGGATTCTGTGTCCTGTCTGTGCCCACCACAGCCTTGTGGGCTCTCTCTCTGCTGAGTGCTGGGGATGTTTGATCATCCCTCCACCTCATTAAAAGACTGTGCTATAAACAAATCCCAGCTGGGGCCCTGTGAGGACGTGAGGGCCTTTGTTTCCAAGTCTGGCTGTGGCTCTGGGGTGTGCTGTACTGCACTGCTGCTGTGGGGCTGCTGTGGCAGGGAGGCTGCTGAAAGGCTCATCTGTCAGGAGGAGCACCCCCTCCCCTGGGGCATCACTTCAAGCCCCAGTTGGACAATGGAGAACAGAAGTTTCAGTAAATAAATCCCATCTGTCTTTGTCTGCTCCAGAAAAACCAGCGGCTGTACCAGGTGTCGGTGGGGCAGTGCCTGAAGGTGGTGGATCCCCTGAGCCACAAGGGCTACGTCACCGTGGCCATCTGCGACGGGTCCCTTCCTCAGCAGTGGCACTTTGAGAGCTGACACAGCCAGCAGGTGGCTGAGGAGAGTTCAGCTGAGCCTGCTTCCCCTTCAGCCACGGTCTGAAGTCATCCTGGAGGGGTTTGTGCAGAGCCCTTGGCACAGCCGCGGAAGGAGCTGCTGGAAATGCCCTGCCCGAGGAGCTGAGCGTGAAGGTCTGGGTGTCACTGGGCCCTGGTCACACACTGAGAGCAGCAGCCCCACTGCACCAAGGAGTGAAATTTATCATCAGCTCCTTGGATGGTCCTGGATTATTGGACTGGTTTTAAGTAAGAGAAATCATTAGAGCAATGTAATTTAAATGGTGAGATTTCAGCTTTGTGGATCATGACAATGACAGAAAGGAGTCCTCCTTGACTATTTCATGTGCAGTATCTCAATAATTTACATTTCTAGTATGGGATTACTGGCCAAAATTATTTTACTTTTTCTGGAAAGTGTTTTTATTCCCTTTCATCTTCTGATAATTGTCATTTGAAATATTTAAATTTAGTTCTTTTAATTTTAGGACATTTCATGTAGTTTAAGTTCTTTGCTGTCATTCGTCACCTCATATTTAAAACAAAGTAACTATTGCAAAGTCTATTTTGATGACTCATGACAGTAGCTGCATTTAAAATAAAGTATCATTTTTTTATTAATTTGTATGGCCTTACTCTTTGTAGCTGTTAGACCAGAAAGCACCAACTTAAACACTGATGGAAATTAATGTTCAGACAATTTGAGTCTTGTTTTCACTCCCTTTCTCCCTTCCTTGCATCTTGGAAGGCTTGACAGGTAATTTCTGGGGTTTTTTTCCTCCCCTTCTCTCTTTTCATTTATTTTACTATTTCTTTGACTTCCTGCCTCAGCTTCTTCAGTGTGTGGGAGCTCCTGCAGAAGAGAAAAGCTGCTCTTACCCCGTGCATTTTTTCTTAGCATCGTTCTTGGCCTCGTTTCCTGCTCCACAGCCACAGCCTTCCCTGGGAACGTGCAGTTTGAATTTGGAATTCCAGGACAGCCTTGCCCTTCCACTTGTGCAGCAGAAACTGCAGAGATACTCCAGCATCCACTTATTGACCTTTAGGGCAGTGTGAAGAAAATAATGATAATGCCAGAATAATTACAGCCCCACATCTTTCTGCAGAGGAGATTTGCTTGTGCCAGACTCTGCTTGGTCCTTCAGCCTCCTTACAGGGCCAGCAGCTGGGAGAAGAGCAGAGGATGCAAAGGAGCAGGTAAGAGTGGCCACAGGGCAGCTGCTTTGTCTCCCCACTAGTCCTGGAGGGAGTGAGTCCCTGGCTCTCTGGAGAACCAGGGACCAGGGTTTACAAAGCAGAACCAGCTGGCTGAAGTTAGTCAAGATACAGCATTACAATGGGAGTAATTAAGTAAGTTGCCAGTCATGCTCCTTCCTACCAAGGAATGCCTCTGAAACCAACCCCAGCCCCCTTGGGCAGCTGAGCCTGTGCTGGGCCTTGCTCAGGGGCACCTGGAGCCTTCCATCAGTTCCAGGTGACTCCTGCAGTCAGGCAGGGCTGGCAGGGTGGGGCTGGACCATGGGGTCAGCTCAGGTAAACCTTCCCTGGCAGCAGTGGCAGCCTGGGTGGTGGCTGTGTGTGGAATTCCACTTTGCTGGGGTGAAAGGCTGGGCTGCAGCTTCCTTTATGCCTGTCTGGTTCACCCAGACTGCTGGCACAGCTCCTCCCAGCTGGGTGCAGGGGGACAATTCTCTGTGACGTTGGTGGTGGCAGCCACATTGTGCAGAAACCCTTGCTTGGCCTTGTCTTCTCTTACCTTTATGTTGTCTTTCTTTGAAAAAAAAAAGTAAAAAAATCAGAAAACCCAAACAAATCCTCAAACAGGGAGAGCAGCAGCTTGCTTTATTTACAGTCTGCCTCAGTTGCCACAGAGAACTTTGGACCTTTTGCTCCCAGTGGGGAGAGCTGGAGGTGCTGTCACCAGGAGCCAAGGGAGGTGCTGGCGTTTGGGATGGTGTCACTTGTTCCTGCAGGGCATTCCTGGCCACAGACAGACCTGGGCTGCTGCCACACAGCCAGGCCATCGCCTGAGGGAGGGTGAGAGAGCTCTGCTGGGAAAACCCAGCCCTGGGCCAGGGTTCTGTTCCCAGCTGGGCTGCCTGGTGCAAGCAGGAATTCAGAGTTCTGTCCCGTGTGTGAGTGAGGCTCTGATGAACAGGAAGCACAGAAGGAAAAGCCTCAGCCCAGGGCAGGCACTGTCACAGCCTCCAGCTTGCTGCTGTCATACTGAGAATTTATTATTTGTAGAGAAGGAAACTCTGTCTGGGGCTGAATTTTAAGTCCCTGTGTCAAGGACTTCTCCTGGCTCCTGGAGTGGGGGTGGCCATGGACAGACAGATCCTGCAGCAGCCAAAGTGCACCATGTGAGTATCACCAGGGAGCAGCTGTGGCCTGGCTGCTTCCCACTGCTCCAGGGGAAGGCTGGAGCCTTTTTTAGTCTGGGCTCATGCTGAGAGCTTGCTGGGAATGTCTCTGGTGTCCAGCACTGTCACAGAGCCAGCTCAGAGCTTTAACCCCACTCTGGCCTTTGCTCACTCCCCCTCCTGCAGGATGAGGGGACTGAGGGGTGTTCAGGGTTCCCCTCGTGGGCTGAGAGGAGCCTGTGCTCACTGTGCAATTCAGGATGCACTGGCAAAGGGGGAAGGCAAAATACTCAGTGGTGGAAGCAGACACAGATCCTGGAAGAAGCAGAAACCAGACGCCTCAAATGACAACAGGAGGATGCACTTTATAGATGTAAAATATTTTTATTCGTAAATGCTGATCTTCTAAATCTGTTTCCACAAATTCCAAAACCCATAACACTCTGTATACTTCAAAAAATTCTTTTTTTTGTGTTGTTTTTTTGTATTTTTTTTGCCAACATTAGATACTATTATACAGAACAGAAAAAACTGTAGGACAAATACTGGTAGGATGTTGGAATATTGTACAAGAGAAGAAAAATATTCAAGAAACAATTTAATACAGCTATTTATCAAGAGAAAAATATATACAATTGATTTATTCTGTAAGATAAAAATACATCATGCCATATACATTACAAGTTCAGAACTGTATTACTGAATATACCAACAGTTTACAGTCCACTTTAATTGTGCACACAAAAAAAAAAACTTCATTTTTTTTTTTATATTTAGCCTGTGAAGTGTCAGTACCAGAATTTTAAGTACAAAATAAAAAGCTAACCTGGTTCAAAATGCTGATTAAATTTCTACAAGCAAACACAAAACAGTGTTTATTTTTTTAAAGAAATGTAAACAAAAACAATCCATACAAACACATCTTTAAATTACATTTTCCAAAATCCTATTGCCAGAGTCCTGCAGCTGCAAGCACATTACACCTAATTTTTTTTCCTTGTTTTCCTTTTAAGAAGGCTATCGCATGAGACTGAAGCTCCAAGTCATTCTATGCTGTTTACATGATTTAATCTGTAGGCTGAACAGTCACCTAATCCTTGACTACTTTTGCTGAAGAAAAAAAACCATGTCCAGCCTCTATTTTGGGTGGTTTTAGCAGTTATTCACAGTTATCACAAATTGTAAGCACAAAAAAACCTGACTTAAGAAATAGGGATGCAACAATATAATACAAATAAAATTAATCTAAATTACCCAAACATCTACAAAAGTCAGAGTTGTAATATACACTGCCTTTACCAGGCTTAAGGTTTACTTAAAAAAATTCTCATAAGACCACAGTTGAGACTGCTTTAAACATACAAAACCCCCTCTCTTTAAATTGAGATTTTGGTTATTCTGAACTGGGAATCGCATGTCTGTGAGTACATGAGATCATATTGTAACATCCCTATCAACGTTTGAGAATAAGCACCCGAACTGCTGCAGAGTCTGGTAGCATTTGGTCAATAACTATTTTTATACTGTATTTTTTTTTCTCAAAATATTTACACTTTTATACAAAGTAACAGAGTTTTGTTAGTTCTGCAGGTAACAGCAGCAGCTTGGCTTTCTTCTAACTTTCTTTTTAAAAATAGCTTCATTCACTTATTCAATAATAAATACAAAAAGGTTCTCTTATTTTACAGAAATCAAAAACTACAATAAACTGACTCATGGAATCAAGTATTTAAATGTATTTTAGTGCAAGTTATTTTTTTCCCTTAGCTCTATCCCTAAGGAAGTCGTTTCAGTACATTCCTTGTTCAGTGGTGTCTACTTTTATTTAAAATTTTTTTCTTTAATTAGAGGGCCTGCCCCTTTATCAAATAAGGCTGTGGCCAGCACTTTGGACTTCTCCCTTTCGCTGGTGATTTCAGTCTTACATTCATAGTGGCCACCTGCCCTCCTGCAGGTCAGCCAGCGGTTCTTTGCCCAAGTTAAACAGTTTCTTCTTAGTGAGCTCAAAAACAAAAGTGCTGGACCATTCTGTTAACTCAGTTTCACCTCCACGTGTCTGGAAAGTCAGCTTCAGATTTTGCCGGCTTGCTTCTGGTGCTTGTTGGTTGGTGGGTTATTTTTCCTTTTTTTTTTTTCTTTTTTTTTTTTTTTAAATACTTGTGTAGAAATCTGTATTTCCAGAAGTGATATATTTTTTTTCCCCCTTCAAAAAGGCAACAATTTTCTGTCGACAAAATCAAAATGTGAATCACTTCTTCCTAGGGACAAGCAACCCTCAAAGACAGCAAGGAATGCATTCTAGTTCATCCACTTTCGGCAGTTTACAGCTCCACAGTGACATGGAATCTTGTGCTGGTCATCTTCAAAATCAAACTTATAGTCATAGCAAAGCTGGAAGGAAAGGCACAGGAGTGGTTATGGAAGAGCTGGGATTGGCCACAACAGCTTAAACAGCAAAACCCAGCAGAGTTTTACAGGAAAGGGGAAAGGAAATGTCACCTCCCCCCAGAGCAAACAAACTGTGCCACTGGCCAGGAATCACAGAATGGATGCACGAAACAAGAGGGCTGCAAAGCCAGAACCTGCCCTACCTCCTCCCCCTTCTGGATTCTTCTGCTGGAGCTGATGATAATTTTGTGTCCTCTCTCAAAAGTGACCACCTCAGCCACGCAGTTGGGCGCACACGAATGGTTGATGTACCTGTGAAGGAAGAGTGGGACAGGTGAAACCTCCTGGGAAAACCCAGCCCTTGAGGCAAATCTGAACCAAACCTCAGGATGGCCTCAGCTCCACGGGCTCACCGCCTTCCCACATACAATTACATTACTCTGTACTTGTTTCTTTACCTAGAAAATGTCAAAAAAAAATCAAGGATCAAAAAAATTCCTTTCTTCACAGCTGCCATGAAACGTAACTGAAAGATGAGCAAAGCTGATGGAAGAGACAGTGGGACAGTCTGAAAACTGAATGTACCAGCTCAGAGAATAAACCCCACAAACTCAGAGCTCCAAGAGCCCAGCCAACATGGGGGATGCCCCAGGAGGGGGTCAGGGATCCCTCCAGGCCCAGGAGGGGGTCAGGGATCCCTCCAGGGCACCCACCTTGCAGGGCCTCCCGTCAGGGTGGCGTCGATGACGTGGTCGTTGTCGATGCGGAACATGTACACGCCACGGTTCTGCAAGACACAAGGGAGGGGCACAAGGACTCTGGTCAGGTTTTACTGCATTGCCAGGGATGAACCAACAACAAGGGCCAGCTCCATTCTGCATTGCAGACCAGGCACTGCCCACTGGCTCACGGGGGAAAGCACTGTCACGTACTGCCTGTGTCCCCATGGCTTTGTGAGGGATGATGGGTCACAAACACAAATCTCTGGACAATTCAGTTTTCCCCAAGAGCTTCCCACTGCCTTTCATCCAGGGTGTATGACTGCCTCCCAGACAGGCATTAACTGTTACAAATTTACACAAAGGAAGTGCTTTAAATTTAAGAAGTTCTCATTAAAAACTGAGGTCCTGATATGTGTGGCAGAGCTGTGTCCTCTGGAACAGAGGATGTGTCCTCCCTACCTGGCCAGAGTGCTGTGAGATTTATTAAACATTGAAATACTCTGGTAACAACCACTGTAGACTCTTCTGGTTTTACTTTAAGCCCATTTGCATTTATGGCACAGCAGAAAACAAATCAGGGGACCTGAATTCATCAGGTAGAACAGCATTTGATTTGTCCTATGAATGTCTGAATGGGGAAGGGGAAAGAGGGAATGAACAAACAGCCTTACCTGAGACTCATAGAGCTTCTCCTTCCTGTTGGCCACCTCATTCCGGATAATTGTCCCGATATATTCAATGACCATTGTGTGCTTTTCAATGTCTCGAGCAGCATATAAGCCCAGGCCCTACAGAGAGTACACTGAGAGTTAATAACTTTACACTCACAGTGCTCCTCACCGTGCCCCAAACCAGCAGTGGAAAGGGAGAGAGAGAAGCAGCACTGATAAATAATTGATGCAGTAACAGCCCAATACAGAATCCAGCCTCATGCAGATCCCAAAAAACTCAGCTGCTGTCTTGGTGAGAAAGCTGCTCTTACCATCTGACACGGAATGTATAAAGGTTATAAATTCACTGAGAAATAAAAATGGCTGCTGTGAGGAACCCAGGCATGGTGGAGTCCAGCCTGAAATAAACAACCATGCCCACAAATGGCTGGATTAGTGACAAAGCTTTCCAAAACAGACTGTGGAGCAAACCAGCAGCATGGCAAAAAGCAATGGATTCTATACTCCTATGAAGGCAAACAAGTACTGAGCTCTTCCTGCTGGTCTTGTTCCACTTCATCAGCTTGGCCTGAGCATCTCATGCTTCCACTGTGTATTTCTATTTTTATTAAGTTTTACTACGGTTTTGAGAAATAGGCTAAAAAAAAACAAACAACAAAACCACCCCAGAACTTTAAAAAAAATCCTTTTTCTAGATGACAAAAACAAAGGAATTTTTAAGATATTTACAGTAATTAGAAACAAATCTTACTTAAGGTAAATCTGTGCAATTGATGTGCCACGTAAAAACTGCCAATTTTGGAACGAGACTGGAAGGAATTTTGCAATCGGTTTAGTTTCAAACTTTCACCTGGACTTGGATAAATATTTATATATAAGATATGACATTTACAAGATTTAGTTGCAAAACAGATACTAATAAAAGCAGATGCAATTTTTTTAATTGTCATTTCCTGAGGTGGGAACTGACCTGGATGCGAGAGCGAGCCAGGTACACGTTGGATTTCCACTCGGTTTTCATCTTGCGGTACTGGGAGGACTTGGAATGGACGAACTGTTTGCTGTAAGGCGCGTTCAGCTCCCCCGTGACTGTGCTCTGAAAGGACTTCGATGTGCTGGTGCTATTCAAGGTGTGAGGCCTGTAGGGATTGGGCATGTAACAGGAAAGAATACAAGAAAAACTGAAGATTTCTCTGAAAACAGCCAGGAAACCCAATAAAAATCCTCTCAGACATACAGACACTTAAAGCCAGCTAGCGGAGACACAAAGCAGTTCCTCTGACTGGGGCATGCACATTCACAGCCAAGGACGACAGGGTTTGTAAGCAGCAGACGAAAGCACAAATAACCCTAAAGCAGCCTATAAACCCTGGGCTGTACTATGTGAAATTAAAACAAAATACCTTAACACAAACCTCTTGACATGGGTACTCATTTTAGGCTCGGCACGGGCACAGCCCGTGGGGTTGATGGCAAGAGGAAGTTCCATTAAGGGGTTTCGGCCATAGCGGAAAGTGTAGTTCTCACAGGCCTCAACCCCTGGCAGCTGCAAAAAAAAAAACAGAGAGAAAGAAAAAAATACAAATAATTACATGTTTAATTATGTGGGTAACAAAATGTTTACTCTTCTGGTCCCCTTCTCATGTGTCTATCCAGCAAGTGGGATGATCCAGCAAGAACTGGGGTGGGGAACTCACCGATTCTGCAATCCTGGCCACTGCAGAGACTGTCAAACCAAAGAGGTCTTCACCCTTCAGGTAGCCTGGGAACAGCTGGAGCATTTCAGATTCTTTCCTAACAGAAGCAACGGGCTCCAGGATCTTATCCCACACACCTACACAACCATTGGGAGAGAATTACAGTGATCAAAAAAAATAAAAACTATTGCACTTGGTTTTAAGACAAACACCTGAGGATATGGGAACCAGAACCCAGCACTGAGAAAGCTTTTGTCTTTGACTGCCTATACAAACAGGTCAGGATCTAAAAAGTGGAGAATGACTGTTGAGTTGCTAATCTTTGGGATTTAACAAACCCCAAAGAAACACACCATTGATTCTGTACCCTCAGTTCTCAGAAATGAAGTTTTCACTGTTCTCAGCATGGAAACTTTTGGTCCTCTGACAAGAACATGGACAGGTTTCTCTTGAGAAATCGTGCAAAAGTAAGATTTTCTGAAAATACACAGTATATTCTATTTCTACTGGTTGACTGTAGTCAGTGCTCATTCTGCAAGGGTACCAGCACCCACAGCACCAAGGATTTGAGACACGGAGGGTTACAGGCCTCCAGCACATCCAGAAACCAATTTCCAAGACCTGCCTAAGTGACACCCTGACATTCTTCATCCTGACAGAGACATTACCCACCCTGAGAACAATGTGGTCACTCAGCTGTTTTTAGAGCTCCCTAACTTGAGCCCAGCTGATTTGAAGATAATGCAGCAGTGGCTCTGTGTTTAAACAAAGTCACTTTTCATGAAATGAAACCTGTGCTGTCTTTCCTACTGCTTTAGTTCATTTTCAACACTCAGTCTTGGGTCTCCTCTGTGGACTTGGAACAATTCTTCTGATTTGCAGCTTATAGAATTTCTTCAAAGGTGATCACAGTCTTCACAGTAGGGTATTAAAATGGGCCCTGGAAGCTCACTATAGACATTGTTAGAACAGTGCCTGCAACAGCTGCTTACCACAGGAACTAGCAATACCACAATGAACAGCAAAGGCACAAACTCACCATCTTAGCTGACAAAATTTACCTTTAGGTGTTGTGTCAGTCAGAACCAGATCCTCGTGGCCCTGCTCCACCACCTTGATGACGAAGAGCGGGAGCCCGTCCTTCTCCTCGATGGAGCAGAGGTAGCGGCAGCGCCTGTTGGCGTACCTCATGCTCCAGTACAGCCGGCTGGCCTCGTAGCCCACGGGGAACAGGGCTTTGGAGGAGTGGAAGGCCTGCATCTGCTGTGGCAGCAGCTGCCCCACGGCGTGGAAGATGAGGCTGCCCACGCGGAAGGTGTGGTCGCGCTCGCCGCGCTGGACGATGCTGGCGATCTGCCGCACCTCGTCGCGCTGCACGTACACCCTCCGGAACACCGCGAAGTAACTCAGCTCCTGCTCGTGGCTTCCCTTTGGTTTGTGCATGGGGCAAAGCATGGTCTTGTCTTTAAAAAACATGCATTGTGCTTTAATGGCACAGGTAAAGTGATAAATATTGGTGCACCTTAACCTGTGGCAACCGCTGGTGGCGCCCATTTTGTGACAGAACATGCATTTCATCTGCAGGCCTCTCCGCAGTGCTAGTTCCACGTTTATTAAGGCACCAGCTTGTGTCTCGTAGACTTCTGTAGACCAAAGAGCACAGTTCAAATGGACCCAAAGGTCTAAATCCAGGTTGAGAAGCCTTGCTGGTCCATCAGTTAATCCGTCACCCTCCTCGTGACAGAAGCAACATTTCCTGTAGTCTTTAGGCACGGGGTCTGGTTTAAGGGTTGTGCCCAGTTTTTTAAGAAATTCATCTATTTCTTCTTCACAAGGAGGTTTGAATGATCCTTTAGGAATCACAATCTGAATGCTCCACTTTTTCCATTTCATCCCTTTCCATTTCTTACTGGGAGGCCGGCAGTCCTCCAGACTGCTGTGTATTGCTTTTAACCTGGGCTTGAGTTTCACCGTTACCTTCAGCTCATCCGGTTTCGCCTCCACCTTGGCTGCTTCAAAGGCAGGGGGGAACATGATGGGGGGTGATGAGGGTGGGGAAACCTTCTCCTGCAGCTGAGGCAGACAGTGGACATCCAAAGTGGAGATGTTGTTGCTGTACTGATGGAATGCTTTGGGCGGCCTCTCCTTCATCGGCGACTGTGGCAGGGCTGGGACTGATTCCTGGTAATCAACAGAAAACTCTTTAAGAAAAAGATCCCAAACTTGTTAATCATTAAATATAACCTGAAAACATGGGCAGCTCAGTATGGGAGAGGCTTCTCCAAATGCCTAAAATCAAGATGCAGCAACAAAAATGAAATTATCCTGACCCATGTTTCCACAGCTTGGAGCAGGAAACTCCCAGCCTACCTAGAACATGCTGCCCCTTTAATATATGAGAGAAAGCACAAATAATTGTTTGTCCAGGTTTGAATGCAAAACAGGGGGCTAAACTGCCCTTGGTGAGCTGACTGCCAGCTTTAGCTCTTAGGAATTCTTAGAAAGTTTTGTTACAACACAATGTAACCTTAAAATATGGGTCATGAACTAATTTAAAGCATAAGAATCTGATATATGATAGAAATGGGAAATTTAGAACTAATGCCATGTAATTTTTTCCTGGAAACAAGTGAGGAAGAATTTCTGCAGGGCTTTGGATTAGATACAACTTGAGGACTTAAACTATTCAGTCACAGTAAACAAGAATTATACCTGCAGAGATCTGTGGGGAAAAACCCCACAAAAACCTAAGAGAGAAAACAAGAACAGCAAAGGAAGTTTATATTATGAAGTGCTTAACGTGGTTTGTGTGATTAATCTTGAAAGAGTAAATTAAAGGATCAAGAGGCTGAACATGACATTTAATTAATTTAATTAGGTACATGCTGATGCACTTGTAGAGGAATGTTACCCTGTTTATACAACAACTGAAAATGAGCTACATGGGACACTAAAGGGATATGGATGTACACAGAGTTATCTTCTTCAGGTTGTATTTTTAAAATTCAATTCCTCCTGAGAAAGCAAGTAAGATACACTTGAAGGAAGGCTTCAAACTATACAGTCTATACAGTTCTCTATATGAGAACACATTAATTAGGTAAACCTTGAAGGACACAGCCTGTTCTGTCCAATAGTTTAGGGGGAAAAAGGTACATTTGATCTAGAAACAGCAGAAGACAAGTCAGTTAAAAGAAGTACTCAAAAAATTTTAACTGTTTAACTGAGAAACTCAACAAGATCATTCAGACTTCAGTGAAGACCATTTCACTTTTAGTGATAAATAATTAGATAAATTTAAGTTCCCCTTCTTCTGACTGAATGACCCTTGAGACAGCAGGAAATGATGCCCCATTTCTCTCAGGTGTTGGACACTCCTTGCAGTGTCTGCAGGTAGAGAACTACAGCAGAATAGCTGGGACCACCTGAGAAAACTCCCTGGCCTGATTTCACCTTCAGCTGAATGAACTTCTTCAGATGTACTTCTCCAGTAATAAAAAACTCCTTTTCCTTGTCACTGTCAGCTCACAGGCTCCTTACCGATGTTTTGGTAATTAATGTTTTAAAATGGCAGCTTCACCCAAATAAAGTCAGGGAACAGGATTCTATTTTCCCAGTTACACCAAATAAATTAAACTCTTTTTACAAACTTGCTCCTCAATTATTATTTTCACAGCTGTAATTTTATTTTTAACTATACAAGCCAAATCCAAATGCAGGATATACCCCCCTTCAAAACGTGTCTGTGGCTGTTTACAATGCCCAGAGAACTCGAATCACTCATTTTTTGAGACTGCATCTCCAAAGCCTGGGAGAGCAGCCAAAGGTGATGGCTTTTCTGCCATGCATCTGTCAGACACAAAGTTCTGCAAATATGATTGTTAATTCATGCTGCTGCTTCAGAATCTCAAAGTCTGAATATAGAGCAATTAATTTATAAACCTCTCAAATGAAGTGCAAACTTCCCCCTTGGCCCCTCTCTGTTCTCCAACAAATAGCTGCAATAATTTCAGCTCACTTGGGTCTGCCAGTGTTTGATACTTACTTTGTTCTCTGAGTTTTTTGCTTGCACAGCTGCTGAATAAAGAACAAAGCAGTTGTTGCTACAGAATACAATGTCCTTCATTTTATCTGAGCCTTCTTGGGAATCCTGGGAATCAAACACAGAAGAGTGTAAGAAGTGCATTTTAATACCATTCTTCCCATAGTAAGTGTAATGAAACAAATCTTCCAATCTGGCTGGAAACTCTTTTATTTGTAGAACATTTGTGAAATAATGAGGGATGCTGTGATATAAATACTTGATTATTTGACAGATCTAACATTGCCACCACCTACACCCCTGCTCTTCAGCATCTCCTGCTTTTCACAGAAGTTTAACAATCAAAATAAAGCATTCTACACCATGCACCCATCTGCTCCATAGGCACTCTTGCAAAGCAAAATCCATTTTCTTTTATCTTTAGATGGCAAAAGAATGTCTCATTTCAGCCTAATCAAAGCCAGATCTCACTGTTTTATCTCCTGATCCATCTGCAAAACCTTCCTGGGAAATCAGTGCATTCCTGTCTGCAAGAACACTTTACTCTCTGCAAGCTCTGGCTGTGTCTTTGTGGTGTAGTCACCTCCTGGTCACTGAGGAGCAATGGCATCCTTTGAAGGAATGACAGTCCCAGTGTAAGGACAAGAGATTGCAGCTGCAATCTGATTCCTGCCCAAAAGGAGTGCAAGCATTCCTGCTCTTACAGTAATTCCTGACACAGAAATGTGGCTGCCTCACAAATAATTTTTTTTTTTTTAAACTGAGGTCCCTGAAAAGGTCAGGGAAGGAGGTTGGTAGCAGAGCTTTGAGAAATCCCATAGATGGGACTTATTTTGTGAAATGTCCTGGCATTCATTTTGTACCAGTAACAACAACTTTGCCATTTTTAGCTGTGCTGCAGATGTGCCTGAATGCCCCACCCTGAATCAGGACACACAAGGAAGGGGAGCAGCACAGGAAGCTGAGGTGCTCCTGGCTCCAGGACAAGCAGGACTTTGTGTCATCCCTTGCTAAAGGAGCCCAGCTGAGCACAGGGCCCTGCCCTGGCACCTCAGCACTGACCTGTTTGAGGAAGGGCAGGTCCTTGAAGGATTTCCTCACACCACTGCCCAGAACCACGACCTTGCAGTGGGAGCACCAGCGAGGCCTCAGGGCTGAGCCTTCTGCCATGCCCTGGCTGTGATCCTTGTAGCCAGCCAGACCTGGGAACAGATTTGCTGTCAGAGGCTGCATCACATCAAACCAGATTTATGAGAGATCACATATTCTTCACTGGTCTAGAGTACCAGCACCCTCCTGGATAGGGCATGGAAGGAGGGCTTTAAACCTTGAGCTGACAGATAAACTGTATAAATCAGACCTAAAACAGCCATGCAAACTGGGCAAAAACACATTCTTGTGTAAAAAAATCACAAAATTAACTAAGACAGGCATACAGGCTTGAATAACCATGTCAAGCTTTCCAGCATGGGAACAATCTTCCTGAATGAGGTATTTAAAACCAGACTGGACATAAAAATCTCTAATAATGTTAACAATTATGGGAGAAATGCCTCACTGATACTGATGTAAACAGACACTGGAAATCAGAGATGGATAAGAACTACTCATGGTTAAATCCAGGAGCATCCACATGACCATGTAAGAAGAGAAAGGTTTTATGTGGACAAGAACTGAATATTGAATATTGAATTCTAGAGCATGGATTTATGAGTCTGAGATGCATCAATACTGACTGAGTTAAACCCTGGTACTGCACAGGGGAGGTTCAAGCCCACTCACCATTGCTGTTGGCAGGGAATGGCACATTGGGCTGCTTCAGCCCATAGGGCCCCACCATCCTGGCAGCTCCCATGGGTCCTGCCTGGGGGCCCTGCAGGAGCAAGTGCTGCCTGTACTCCATGGATGGGTTCCCTCTGTGAGTGTTGCTGGCTGCCATGGAGGATGGGACATCTGGAGCATTACTGACCTCGTAACTGTTGGGAATTCTGACATGGAGCAGGTTGGAGAATGCTGCTACAACGCTACTGATGTTCTAAAAACAAGAATAAAAACCAAAATAATTTGTGTACATCTGACAAGCAGCTCAGACAGCAGAGATATAAACTATTAGAAGATTGCAACAGCAGCATTACTGCACTGTAACCCCCTCAGGGTCACTACACATAACCCAAATTAACTGCTGTTGTACTCTATGTATGCAATACATGCTTATTCTTTTTACCTCAGCAGCTGTGGGATGTAAAGTAATTGCTACAGAGATAAGGCCAGATTTAGGACCATTCTGGGATGGTCCAAGCTGGGAGGAGAAGAAGCCAGAACCAGGTAAGGCTCCTGAACCGGGTTCTGATTTTATGTAATTCCTTTTGGCTTCTGAACCTGAAAAAAACCCAGAGAACAGCACATTAATCCTACACTTATGGGAACAGACAGAAAACCAATCCTAGCTGTAAATGCTCACCCTGCTGCAGCCTCACCTTTCCCAGTGCTGCTGGGCAGGATGGGAATGATGGGGGATGGGACAGGTTCTGGGTTCTCCTCCTTTACAACCGACAAGTCTGGGTAGCGACTGATCTCCATTCCCACCACGCTCTCAGGAGAGGAAGAAGGAACAAAGCTGTCAGGAGTGTCCCTGTCCTCACAGTGATCTTGAACCCTGGAACAAAACCCAAAAAAGCTGGTTTGAAAATGGACTAAACTTTTGGTAAGCCAAAGTTATAAATCATGACAGGGAACTAAAATGAACTTGCTGGCTGTTCCTGGTCACAGAACACAAGAAGGTGGTTGGCCATCACCTCTGGGTATCTCATATTCCATTGCACACATATTCCATTTCTTGGGAAAGATCCATAAAGAAAACAAAGACACTGACAGAGCCAAACCCTCTGTTCCCCATGGCTCTATCCCCCAGGGTAAAAAAAATGAGCATTTAATATTTGAATTATTTTAATATTTAAACTGTCTGGCCTTTGTCCACATTCAGGCTCCAGTGCTTCACCGACACCCATATTTTGGGAAGGCAAGTGAAAGGGAAGCAAAAGGGAAGATCTCTGCAGGGAGATTCATATTCCAGCCAGTGTTTCTCACTGGGGAAACTGAGTGGATCTCTGCAGTTTCAGGCTGGCTCTTGCACAGTCTTGCTGCTGCTACAGCAGTCACCTGTCACTACAGCACCACATTGCTCCAAGAAAAGCACCTATTTGAATGGTTTTCTTCCACTTTTAAAAGACCAAGGTAAGGCATCCCTAACAATTTAGCAGAATCTAGAGTCTAGCAGTGGCTGGAATCACCTACTTCACTCTGCTGCTCTGTACACAAGGAACGTTAAGAGTTAAAATGATCCCATCACATTCTCTGCCCTTCTGTGCCTGTGCAAAAAGGATTTTGCTTCTCCACACCTTCACAGTCCCATGCAATGAAAGATCACAGAATCTGCTCCAAGTACCTTTTTGAAGATGCCAAGTAAAACCTACCTTAACTCCTCCTGGTTGTTGTGAGGTGGTGTTGGAAGTGAAGCAGGAACATCCACAGTTTTGGGGCCCTGAGCCATTGCTCTGGCTAATAAATCATCTTGTGGTCTGAAAGGCAACTGGAACTGCTTTGGCCCCAGAGCTTTCGTAACTGAAACCAGAGAGGCACAGCACAATGAGACATCTGCACAGCTCTTGCAGTGACTGACATGTTGCCTGCTGGGGGTGGGTGGGGCCTCACGGTGACACCACTCTAAAAACATTCAAAAATGTTTTTTGGGAGTTCAAAAAATTGTGACCATTCAAGATCAACTTTTATTTTTACAAATACCAAATTTTTGGCAAATTTTTAGCAAACATGGCCTTAAAGGCTTTTGAGTGTGTCTTCTGCCACTATGAGATGTTTGCTTACTTAAAAACCCCACAAAACTACAAAAAAATCAACAATTTTCCAACAACAAAGGAAAAGGAGTGTGAAAAAAAGGATTTTAATCACTGAATAGTCTTTACAAAGACCCAGTATAAAGAATAGGAAGCAATTTTAACTGTCCAAATTGCAAGTATCAGGAAATACACACTGACTGCACACATTCTGGACAGGCTGCTTTGAGCTCACTCAACCAAAGAGCTCATGCCAGTCATTTGTACTGGACATAAAAAACTAATCCTAAGGTTTTCTTTCTCATTTCTTAAGAGTGTGCCTAGCTCTCAACATGCTTTTGAACAGGAACACGGCAAAGGCACCAACACGTGACACTATACTGGTGTAAAATATTGCTGGCTAGTCATGATTAGAACCTTGAGAAGTCTGGGCATTTTGATTTATAAAGGAGCATTGCAACTGAGAAGCATCCTGGGAGGTAACCTGGAGGAGTCTGAGGGGACACCTCCCAGCAGCCTCCAGCTTCCTCATGATGGGGGGCAGAGGGGCAGGTGGGGATCTCCTCTCTGGTCACCAGTGAAGGGACCCGAGGGAATGGCCTGAAGCTGTGTCAGGGGAGGTTTAGGGTGGATATGAAGAAAGGTTCTTCACCCACAGGGTGGTTGGGCACTGAACCTGACGGATCTCCAAGCGCATTTGGACAATGCTCTTAGACACAGGGTGGGATTTCTGGGGGTGTCCTGTGCAGGGCAGGGATCTGGACTCAATAATCCTTGTGGGTCCCTTCCAACTCAGCATGTTTTGTGATTCCAAGATCTATTTTGCCATTTGCTACAAGCAGGACAGACCTCACAGCCCCAGCACACACGAGCCTTACCATCATGGCCCCCCAGCACTCCGGCCTTGCCTGCGAGCTCCTCGGTGGTGGCGAAGCCATTGACCAACTTCTGGCAGGCCACGGGCGGTGGTGTGGGAGGGAGAGAGGCAGGGGGGGTCGGGGGATTGCTCAGATTGTTCTGCTGCAGGACAGGAGTTAAAGAACCATCAGTCAGGATGGAACACAGGGCTAGCCATGATATTTTCTGAAAAATCCTTTTCTTAGGACTTTTCCTCCTGAGAAGCTGGGAGGCCTCAGGAACAAAATGTAAACAATGATTATCTGCTGCTGTGGAATGCAACAGGTGCATCTGTGATTGGTATCATGTGGTTGCTTCTAATTAATGGCCAATCACAGCCCAGCTGTCCAGACTGTCTCGGTCAGTCACAAATCTTTGTTATCATTCTTTTTCTATTCTTAGCCAGCCTTCTGATGAAATCCTTTCTTCTATTCTTTTAGTGTAGTTTTAATATAATATATATATAACAAAATAATAAATCAAGCCTTCTGAAACATGGAGTCAGATCCTCATCTCTTCCCTCATCCTCAGACCCCTGTGAACACGGTCACAGGGAGAGAACCTGCCCTGTTCCACTACCAGACAATGCAACCCACTCAGAGTTTTACCCCAAAAGCAGAACTGATATGCAGCCATAGCTGAGACACAAGCATGAGACACAAAGGTATCTACAGTACAAGACACAATGATGGGCTTTTCTTGTATCAGGGATATCAGAGGAACAGTTCACATGAGTAAACACTGCCAAATACACTACCAAAAGATTTGCAAAAATGCACAAAGAACGTTGTAAGGAATAATTTCAAACAGGTTCCTACAGTTTCAGCAAAGGTCCCAACTCCATGCTGAGAGCTGCTCCACAGTGACTCCAGCACCATGAACAGGTCAGCTCCCCCAGCTGCCTCACCTTCAGCACAGGATGAGCTTCACTGAAGCAGCCACCATGGAGCAGCAGATACTCTGCATGTTCATACTCTGGGCTACCTCTCACCAGTTTATTCAACTGGCCATATTTTAAATGAAAATTAAATGAGAACTCCAGTATCTGTTGTTCCTGCAGTCATTCCCACAAAGCTAATCCTCATTACTTACTTTTTACCACAAGAACTGATTTCTGTAGGTCCCATTCTCAGCTTACACATTGTGTAAGGCTGGAGAAAATACCAATGGTTTTAATAGGTTTTTACATTAGGGCATCCAAGCAGCAAATTTGATTCTGTCTGTTCAGTATCCCACTGCCTCCCAGTACCGCCACTCTGATTTCAGAGGCTAAGTTTTAAATGCTGTGGGTTATTAACTCATCAACAAACAGTCTATTTTGTTCAGAGCTCCCAGGGTCTTAGTTAAGGCTTGGTGGGCAAATGAGAAAAAGTCTATTTCTTATTTAATTCACATTAAAAAATGTTTAATGCTTTCAAAGACTTTGCAAAATACTGAGAATTCAGTCTTTTCTGCTCCACAAAACTGTAATTACAATTTTCATTATTTAGCATCCATTTGTTAAAAGAGCATTTGCAGTTTTTCATTAGTTTACAACAACACAGTTCCAGAACCAGTTCCACTTTCAGAGAGTGAAACAATGGTGACTGTTTCACACTGTCTAGTCTAGCAATAGAAGTATCTTTCTTCTAGTTGCATAAAAGGCAAGAACTCTGACTACTAGTAATAATATCAGTGACTTCTCTTCCCACAGAGAGCACACACCAGAAATTCAGGTTAAAACCATACCTTGTAAATGAGCTGGGAGTAGTAATCTGAAGCCCCATCAAGAGTAGCACTACCAAAACTCCCCACAAGTCGATTTCCACCATTGAGCTGGCCACTGCCATAAGGGAGAAAGTGTGCAAAGCTCACTCCAATTATTGGTTCCACCAAAGGCAGAAGAGAAAGTTGCTGTATTAAAAGAAAAAAAAAAGTCAGAAATTAAGTCTGAGACAGAACACTGCAATTCTTCAGTCAGTAGAGAGGTTTCTAATTTAAAAGAAGAATTGGAATTTATCCACTGTCAGAAAATAGTTCAGCTCCAGCTCCCTGCCAGCTCATCCAGAGGCTGCCAGAGCTGACAGGAACTCTGTGGCTTTGGGACTACCAGCCATGTCAGCCCACCTTCCAAAATTAAACAGCAAACTTTAAATTCCCTGATTTTGTGGAAGTTCACATTTTCCCCAACCTGTACTCAAAATTCAACTTAAGCATCAACTTCACTTCCACTGGGAGAAATCCACAGCTCCACAAGGCCTCTGGGCTGCCTCTGCCAGCCCCTGCACACTCACCTGTTTCAGCTGGATGAAGGTATCTGCATTAGGATAAACTGCCTGCTTCTCTTCTTCCTCTTTTTTCCTCTTCTTGGACCGAGGAGCCGCCTTCTCTCCCGTCCTCTGAGCCCTCTTGTTTCTCTGCTTCTTGGTTTCAGGCCCTGCATCTGCTCTCTGGAGCTGGCTGTTACTGCACCCAAACACTCCTTGCATCTGGGCTCCTGCACTTTGCTGTGTGAAAAAAGGAAGCGCAGCAGAATTTTTGACATGTTAATACACAGTTCACTCCAATTTACTGCACGATTCTGAAAGCACAGGCACAGAGTAATAAATCTCACTGATAACAAAGTGTATTTTACTGGCAGGTGGAACTGCTAAACTGTCCCTACAGACAGAATTATGACCTCCCATTAACACCACTGACATCTGAAAACATCATTAAAAACTCACAGGCCAGGAACATTCTCTTTTGAATACCCCCTAAAATAAAGTTACATGTGCATGAAACCTTGGAGATGTTCATGAGGGCCTAATGAAAGACAGACTTGGTGGCAAAAGAGAGGCATGGAAGTTAATATAATACAAAAGTATTTTGAGGTTAGCAACAAAAAAAGTGTTGTGAAACCTTTCTGGATTGTACCACTTGCTTAAATACTTCCAGTACAAATCTGCAAAGCCTTTCTTCCCATGGAAGCACAGCTGGGTAAAAGGGATCAGGAGGGGACTCTAATGCTACAGGGGCAAGTCCATTCTTAAAAAAATCATTATTATTTTAAACAGCTCTACATGACCCCTACCACTAGTATTTTAATATTCTTACCACATGTTTCAACCGTAGATCTTTTACACTTAATTACAAGCTGCTCACACAATTACCTTTACTCTTATGAGTATTTTTTTTCTTTTAAACATATTTAAATTTTGTGTTAAGAATGAATTTAGAGTTTAGGCAGTCAAAATCCAAAAGCAGAGATTAAGATTACAATAAAATTGCAAACAAGTGTAAGGTACCTGCCTCCACAGAAAGCACTTTTCTTTAGGTCTGTTTTTAAAGACCTTATAAATTAATAAATCATACAGACAACTCAGGTGGAGTCACAGGAGAAAGGAGACACACCATGTTCTGTACAGACACATACCAATGAGTAATTAGGAATCATACTGTAAAAGCCTGCCTTAATATTAGAAAGTGGTATTTTTGAAGACAATTTTCTGCAGAAAAGTACTATTTTTTACATTTTAGTGACTTCTGAATATGCTGACTTAAGAAGCCATATTAAAATTTATTCTTTGCTCAACACACGTGATTTACTTGTGGAGAAAAGGTAGGAAAGAGGTTAAAGTTCCTTAAAGCTGTTTCCTCCACCCCCGTACAGGTAGGTAATGTCCCCACACATGCCCACAGTAAGGCACAGACCAGACTGGACTGCTGCTGACCACAGTGTAACAAAACCAGTCCCAGGCTCACCATTCCTTCAGCTGGACTCTGCTTCTCTGCTAACTTTTTATCCCCAGAAGCCTCCTCTTCTGCTCGGCCACTGTTCTCTGGTTTCTGATTTAGAAGAGATGAGGACTTCTTGTTTTTTAGCAGGTGTTTCAGCAGTTCATTCCCTGACTCCCCTTTGGCTGCCAGAGCACCGGGTGCCTGTGCTGGGCTCGGAGCTGAAGAGCTTGGCTGTGAGGTGACCTTATCCTCCTCCACCTTAATACTGCTTGGATTTTCTGGTTTAGGCTCAGCTTGACCTGAGCATTGATCAGTCTCTGCCTTTTCCAGTTTAACTTCTTGGAGGCTGCTGGGTGTGTCCATTGTAGCCTTTTCAGCCTCTGCACTCCCCCCGGGCTGTGTCTGGGACACGCTGCTGCTGCTGGGGAGCTTCCCCTCCAGCTCTGGGGAGCTCTCTCCCGTGTTGGATGTCGAGGGGCCCGTGAGCTCCATGGACTCCAGCTCATCCTGGTGCCGTGGCTCATTGGGGGTGTTCACTGTGGGGGTGGAGGTAGAATCAGAAATGGTTGGGGTTGATGGTGCAGTGATATCCGAGTGTGGAGTTGACGGGGCTTTTATGGACTCGGCATCATCGTCCTTTTTCTTTTTTCGTGTCCTTTTCTTTTTGCCTTTCTCTTCTGGGATTATGTCAGAATAGAGCTGGATGAGAGACTGGCCTGACACAGGGATGTTTGCAGCCTGGGGCACACCAGTGTCCGACCCACATGGGGCACTGCCCCCCAGCACTGGAGATGAAGGGACAGCAGAAGGGAACGGAGGCCTGACCTGGTTCTGTGTAAAGGCAGCCCCAGGGAGATTCCCATGAGTTTGTTTTACATTATGGAAATTGGGGGCTCCACCTGCACCAGCAGATGCATCAGGTCCAAAAGCTGCAGGTCCCACTGGCCTTCGCTCTGTGCTTTGCATAAAATTGGTGGCAGGAGGGGAGGTCACAGCACCCTGCTGCAGGATCTGCCCCATCTGCTGCTGCTGCTGCTGCGGGGACGGCTGCACGGGCCGAGGGGTTTGCATGAAATCACAAGGCAGCTCAGAATTGAAGAAAGGTATCTGAGATAAAGATGTTTTGTTGCTCATCTCAGGCCCCATCATACTGTGCTGCTCCAGCTCCATCCTCTGCTGCAGAGCTCTCTGTCGATCCACCTCCTGCATCAGCTGGATGCGCTGCCGCTCCTGCTGCTCCCGTAAGCGCTCCTTGCGCTCCCGCTCCTGGAAGCTTTCACTGAAAGGGTTGTTGTCCTCAAACTCCACCCTCGGGGGTGGCCCTGACTGTGCAGCTGCATTTGGGCCAGGCACAGGAGCTGGTGCACCAGGAGTAATTGGCAGTGCTGTCATTGGAGGCTGCATCCTCGCTGGATTCATGGAAATGTGACTTGCAGGGTTTGCAGGCTGCCACCCGGATAGATTTGGCATCCTGGTGGGGTTGGATTGCCCAGGCATCACCACTGAGTGCTGCTGATGCTGGAGCTGCTGTGGCACCATGGGGAAGCTCTGCTGGTTCATTGCTGGTGCTGCTCCTCCTGGAACCATGGGAGGCTGGCCCTGGACCCCTGGCATGATGGAATGTGGGGCCATCCCACACTGCTGCTGCTGCTGCTGCTGCTTGATCCTGTACTCCTCAATCAGCTCTGCGTGCTCCTTCTGCTGCTTCCGGATCTAAACATTGAAACAGTCATTATTCACCTCTGCCACAAACTGCCTGTGTGAGCAGCATAAAGCATGTTACTCACCACTGTAATTCCAGGAGACAATGAACCTCAGAATTTCTGCAGTGTTTTTAATGCTAAACAGCCACTATTTCATCAGAAATACTCCCCAGCCCAAGACTTCAGACCAAACAGCAACGTCTCAAAGTTCTAATTACACATCAAGACTCACTGTGCTAGAGAATATACAAACCTAAACCAGGAGTGATCCTTGTCCTACAGATCTTATCATCCATGCACAGAATACAACAGTTGGGAACAGACAGGAAAAGGGAAACAGTGAGATGGATGATGTTCACACACCAGTAATGTTTCAAAAAGATATAACTGGAAAGGAAAAGTTTGCAGGAAAACAGTGATGGATATTCCCATTTGTTCACAGGCAGATCCTCAAACACTCCATGTCAGATGAAAATTGCAACCACTGCTTGAAAATTTAAGATTTTAAGACCAAACTAAACTCAACATGGGCACTACAAGCTCAGACTCACAGGAGAAGTTGAGGGAAGGACACAACACTGTCAACTGGACAAACAAAAGCCTTTCAGAAACACTGCAGAGACCCAACTAAAATAAAAATAGAAAGATTTGCAATCCACTGGTTGATGATACATACATTATGGAAAATCTCCCTCTCACTTCTGCTCAATTGATTATGACTTCCACAGCTTATGTAGGAACAGAAAAACTCTGTAATGTATTTTGAATTGTGTGATAGCCCTCTCCTTAATCTGAAGCAAGGACTAAGACAGAAAGCTCAGGGTAACAGTGATGCCACAGGACACACTTCATGCTGCAGGACAGATGCACTCAAAAGGTTATTTACACAACAATCCCAGGTCCAAGATGATTTATGAGCTCTGCCTTGGCACTGACACTGCTGGATAAACAGAGCTACTGCACAGAGCCTCTGACTGGATCCATCTGCCCTGCACAGACCCAGTGCTCCAGGGCTCCTCTGTGGTCCTGCAGCACTAAACCTGTGCTGGCTCTGTGGGGCTGCACCATGAGGCCCCCAAAGCACCACAGCCTCCAGGGGTGGACCAGCCATGACTGTCCCTGGAATGAGCTGTGCCGTCCAAGGCCCAGGGCTGAGCGCACCCAGAGGCCCTGAGCTGAGCTGGAGATGTCAGCAGAGCAGGGAGGGCAGGGCAGGGCCTGTGGGCACAGGCACAGAGCCACAGGGGCCATCTGGCAGTGTCTGTGGGGCTCCATGCCTGGTCAACAACCCCGACTCACAGCGGCTCCTGGGGCTCCGTGCTCTCTGTGCCTGTGTCCAGGACCAGCCACTCCCAGGGATCCAGCAGCTCTTTTCTCTCTCCACACATACAGAGACTTTTCAAAAACTAACAGGAGCTTGATTGCAGAAAAATGACTTGATCTGATTTGAAAGAGTGGCAAATTGCTTCCAATAGAAGGTGGTTAAAAATGTGCTTTGAACCTCATTTAAGCTCCTATTAGGTACAGAACAAAATGCTGCTTAGGACGTGGATGAATCAACCACTGGTCTAAATCAGTGGCTAAAGGGCAGTGGATGGCTTCTGCTAGCAGTAGATTAAACTTAAATTTAAAAATTACAAATAGGAGAACCTTAATTATGGGGCAGTAAATGGATCTGCCAGCAACGTCATGATTAAAGCTGTTACTTCAGTCTAACTCCACCAAAAGATCAGACTGTTGTATGTGCAATAAAAATTGGTTAAAGGGAATTTTTTTTGCATTTGTTCTACTTATGATTCATTGTGGAAGGGGAAAAAAAAATGTAGAAATAATTTACCCACTCCATCCCTCTTCCACACAGTGGAAAGATGAGCCAACTAATATCCCATCCAGCACATACTTTGTCTTGAAGAAACACAGGGGAACTCAAGGGTCAGATATTGCTCAGGACTTCATTCCAAGTTGTCTGCTGCCAAGTTTTTTCCTTCATACTAGTAAAGAATAATTCTAAAGCACTTCCATTTTCAGCAGGACTAGTTGATCCTGACAATCATGCCAGGTAAATTATAATAAAAGTCTTGAGGAACACAGCACTAACTACTGGTAGGCAAAGCATATTAGCAAAATTATCACACGTTTCATCTCACTATTATCACAGTTACAGCACATGAAATTCAAACTGAATATAAGGGAAGGAAAACAAAGCCCAGTGAAAGTGGTTACATGTAGAAACAGGGGCCCAGTACGGCTGGGAAATCTCTTCCCCTGGAGACTTACAGAACTTGACTGACAAGGTGCTGAGTAACCTGATTTAATCATGAAGCTACTTCTGCTTTGATCATGACTAAAACATCTCCAGACATCCTTTGACCTGTGTTATTCCATGACACAATACTGATGATCAGCATCTAGGAATGAGATAGACTATAAAACTAGTCTAACACTAAAGATATAATAAAAATAGATTTTTAAACTGCAAAAAAAGAGATTGGGTTAGAACATTCGCTCAAGCCTGAAACAAAGCCCTGCATGCTAAAACTTTTCTCTGAATGTTTCATTTTTGTTTAACATGGTGCCAAGAACTCTGCTGCAAGTCATTTTGCCAAGGAATTCCCCTCTTCCCAAAGGAGTAACCCAGCTTTTTGTCATAATGCTTGCCACAGAATATTCCTTTGCAGCTCCAGAGTCACCTACACTCCAGAGCAACACTGTTACACACACAGAACAAAAGGAGTGGCTCCTTCAGGTAGAGCTCCACTGTCTCTTTCAGATTTAAAGGAAAGACTCACTACCCCTGTGAGAGCTCAGTGCCAGGGAGAAGAGTCTGGATTCCAGAGGATTACCTGATCTAGCTGTTTTTGGACCATGCTCTGCTGCTCAGTAACGTGTTTCAGCTGCTCTGCATCCTCCTCTGGGAACTCCCGGCCGGCTTTCTTGGCCGTGCGCTGCTTGGCTGAAAGGGCCTTCTTGGATTTCCTGTGGGCTCCAATCTGCTCCTCCAGGTACTTCTGCTGCATTTGAAGCAGTTGTTGTGTGTCCTGCAGCCACTCCTCGTATTGCTTTCGTTGGGAATCATCTAGAGAGAAGGGAAATGAAGTGTGATATGATCTCATCCTGGAGATGAAGACTCATCCTACTTTTTAAAGCTCAAGTTTAACCATCAGGTTCCCCCCCTTACTTTCAGAAACTAGTGGTTAAATTCAGCCAAATGTGACAGAGAATTTGGTACTTCAAGAAGTGGTATGTTCTTGGAGTGACTTGAGTAAAGGAGAACTATCCAAATTACTGCATTTGTGAGAAGAAACACACTTGCCAGTGAGCAAATGTGGCTTTGAGAACTGCTACAGAATCCAGTGATTCCCTGTCCTGCCACAGAAGAGGGAATCTGGATGGAAGATCTCTGGAAGTACTCAAGTACAAAGAGATCAGGGAACAAGGACATAAAGGAAACATGGCCTGATTAATTCTGGTGTTTGAAAAAACTGTTGTACATATAATATTTATTTTTAATACAACTTCAAAGAAAAACATTAAAATTATGAACACAATCAAATATTCACCAAGTGAAAGAAATATGCTGTCTTTGTAACAATCACTTTGTCAGCGTCAGCCCTCAGCACAGAGCCTTCAGCACTAGTGCCATTTCATGCCCCCAAAATAAATGCCTCATTTAGGTTGTAACTCAGGCATTGCTCTTCCTTCAAATGAGAAATGCTTGTCTGCCACGGGCAGTGCATTGCTCTCTGATGTTTTTCTGGAGGCAGAACAACCATGTCTGATAACACTTGACGTGCACTCAGCACAGAAAGCAAGAGAACACTGGTGATGGTGCCATTTTTCTCCTGATCACATTTTCAGCCAGTTGGGACACCACAAATAAGCAGAGATTTTCCTTGTGAAGACCCCTTGTGAAGACCCTTGTTTAACAAAGACACCACCCAGCTCCATGATTTCAATATAACCACGTCCTCCTTGTGCTCCAGACCCTGCCACCTTCTCCTCCACGAATCACTGTGTCAGTGACAGCTCTGACTGAACAGCTCAACTAAACCTTCTCAGGGTGAGCTGCAGCCTCAAGGGGCTTGCAGGGAAAAATTCTGCCGAACTGATCCCAAACACTGAGGGGACAATTGAGTGCAAACACTGAGAGCATCATGAGAAACATGAAAGCACAGACATTTTAATGAGTTCCAGGTAAGAGTAACTACTACTGAACTGAAAACCAGATTTACTCAAGTGCTCAGAACCCACCACCACCCAACCAGAGCAGGGCCATGCTGAGTGCCATGTGGAATCATACCACAAATAATTAATACAGATAATATTGCCAAAGCTCCTTATTGCATACTCAGTGCTGCTACTTCAGCTTCTGGAAAACGTGAAGGAGTTTACTTCTGTTTCTTATTCACAAATACCAAGTGAAGTATTTGTAGTGATAGAAACACTTTTTAATGGTCTTCCTCTCCCAACATACACTCAGTTTTAATTTCTGCTAATAAATCTTTCTCATCACACAGACTACGATTCACAATTGATCTAGGGCAGCCAGAAATATGGAATGCAAAAATTTAGTGCAGTGTATTTCTGCTTTCAACAACTGTGTTTCACCAGCCAGGCTTGCCTAATCAGTGCCTGGAAAGCTTTTTCTGGTATTTGTTCAAATGACAATGACACTGCACAAAACTTTCTGCTTCTGAAATAAAAAATTCCATCAACACACAGCTGTTCTCATTGAGCACAGAATATTGCAACACAACCCAAGACCAGGTTTCTAATACAGCAGTCTGCCAGTTAATAGATCACTGCTCTCACACAAATCCAAATAATGTCAATTTTCTGTTTCCCTCTTTCCTTATGGTGTTTTGTTGATGATAGCTTCTAAAAAAAATGTTAACAGCATTTACTATACATCCCTTCATTACCTGGCACTGTAATGATGAAATGACTCAATTTTAAAAGGATGATTTTTTTTTTGAGAAATAGGATCCATTTATGGATAGTTCATTTTAAAGAAAATAGAACAGTAAAATGAAAAAAACCCCAACCATACAGGAAATTATTAAATCTCTACTTACTGACAAAACCAGGGCCAAAATTGGGAGGATTAGGTCTAGAAATCTGAGGTGTCAAACTTCCATCCTAGAAATTTCAGTAGAACAGACAGACAAGGATATTAAATCATGATTCAATTAAAATACCCAGAACTTAGTGATCATTATTGAACAGTTTTGTTTCCAGCCCATAACAAGTTGCATTACCTGTGTAATTGCCTGTTGCATATGATTTTGGCCCTCACTGGTCTGACCTCCTGGCACTGGCTGACCCATAAAGGGAAACCTATTGAGAAACAGAAATAGAAATTGTGACCTTGCAAATCAGTACATTAGGAGAGACAACTTTATTATGTTCAATTAAACAAAGCACTCAAATATTATACAGACATGCATTTGAACTTCTGTACCAAATCTTTTCAACACCTGGAGAATACAGACAGCATTTTGCCCTTGACTGAAACTATTGCATTTTACAGTTTTCAGAAAGATGATGTAAACATGACCTACTGTGCTAGAACAGTGAAAACACACACATACAAGTTTGTATTTGTATTTTAGTATTTTATAATTTAAAGAAAAACAACTGAATGTATTTAGGTTTCATGGCCACCATCACAGTCAACTGGAGTAGGGTAAATTTACACTTTGGGTAAGCCATTTACTATCATGGGGCACTGGACAGAGAAAACCCAGTCTGAAGGGCCACACAAAAGAACAGGCACAGATCCTCCCTGGCCCATGGACTCCCCACCTACCCTAAGGACAGCCATGGTGCAGCCTGCACAGCTCATGCTCCTTTTGCCCTCAGAAGGGATTTAAAGAGAGGATGGAACTTCCACTACTTGGGCTAAAATCTTACTTATACCCAGCATTAAATGATTTGCTGCAACATGAGGTTCCACTGTTACATGGCCACCCCCAGTTTCTAGCACAACCCGTGGGAGATGTGTCATTACCCAATTAGCAAGTGGGAAAACAAGAAGAGCATCAACATGCTGGCCATGTTGACCCATGACATTACAACTGGAACACAAATCTGATGTATTTGAATACCTTTTATAGCTCCTACTGCCACACTGGCTTTATTCCTAGGAGATAATCCTGTGTTAGCATCAAATGCGAACCACAGGACAGAAATATTTTTTTTTTCATTTCCTGCACACAGCTTCCCTGAGCTCTGTCATTTCCTTTTACATTCTGTAGTCCTAAAGAATGGTGTCAAGAGTTGCCTACCTGTTCATGACCATTGGTGGCATCCCCATGTTATTCTGTGCCATGACTTTGTTGATCCCCTTAAGAGCCACCATTTTTGCTTTCATTATAGGATCTGTAATTGCATCAAAATCTGGAAGACAAAATCAGCAGCAGTGAATCACACAGCTGAACACTACAAGTTATTACATGGAAATTACTTGCTTATATTTAGGTCATGTGTAAATCTTCAGTAAAATATTAACTGCATTCCTATTTCACATTAATTGTCCTCCCCACTTTGATATTCAAGGTTAATAAGAAGTTTCATGTATCCTGTAGAAGTTGGTGCAGCAACAGCTGTCCTTGCTTTCAGCCACAACACACAACCAAAAGCAGGTCAGTCTGAGAAGGGCTCTAGACCAAATCTGGCCTATGACCCAACAGATTAATAAATTCTATTTATGGGTTTAAGACTCAGGAAGAGTTGTTGTTCCTGTGATCTCAACTGGCACACCACCACTAATGCACTATGAGAATGGCCTTGATGGTCACTGAATTTACAACTTAAAAAATTCTCAAAATTTAGTGTTTCATTATCAGTTAAATGATGGCCCTGGTCTTGATATGAATGCTCAAACTGCTAGGTTATATTAAACAAGCAACCACAGTTTTTCCTAATTTTTTTCAGTACCAGCAGAATTATATGTGATATTTCTGGACGTTGCCTAGACTTGTGGGTTAGTAACAGCTTTTGATAATCCCTTTCCTTGTGACACAAGAAATACTCCAAAGAAAGTCATGAAACAACCATAAACATAAAATTGATAGATCAAATATTAAGAAGGTCAGCTACTGCACTTGATTACTTAATTTTGTTTACAAAGGATGCATTTACTCCCTATCTCTTGAGAACCTAAAGGATGAAAAGAGTATGTGACACAGCTGATGCCACAAACATCATCAGTAAAGCAGAGTTACCTTGATCCTGGTAATGACAACAGGAGCTCTGCCAGAGTTCAGAATTCCACCTACATGCTCAATTTCCATACTCCCTTTGTACCTAAATAGGCAGGCTCATTTTTATTATGCCACCTTCAAGTTCTACATATTTACCTGCTTCTGGCAGTCCTGTGGATTATTTAACTATTTGTTGCTGCATTTTTAGAACACCAACCAGAAACACACAAACAGGACACCCACATACCAATATTGGGGAAAAAAGGCTCTGAACGCTGGCGAATCATGGCCTGCATCTGTCTCTGCTGCTGCTGCTCCTGCCTCTCCTGATCCAAGAGGTCCTGCAGAAGAAGTGGCTGCTCCTCTAGCAGAAGTGGCCTCTCTCTGTTTTGCTGCTGAGCTAATGGCTGAGGGAGCATCATCTGCTGGGGAGCAGAGATGCCGCTGGGACCAGGACGGTTTGGTACAGCCACAGTCTGATTCGATGTCTGTCCTGTCCCAAAGTTATGATTAGATGACTGACCCTGAATAAATCCTGGATTTGGTGACCCTTGAGAAAAATTATGGTTCATTCGTGGGACCATGGGCAGATTGGAATTTAAAGTGTTTTCCAAGATCTGTCCAGCAGGTGTCATGAGTGTTTGTGGAATACCTGATCCATGGTTCATTTGTGTGGGTGGCAGAGATTGAGATGGAGATCCCAGAGTTCTTGCTTCAGCATTGTCTGAGCTTTCACTAGACAGCAAACTTGAGAGGACTGGGGTGGACCCAGAAATACTGCAGGAACTTACTGCCCCTTGAACAGGCAGTGGAGCAGATCCCTGAGCATCTGGACTAGGCACAGTTGTATCTTGACTAGGAACAGCAGGAGTTTTGTCAGGGAATTCTGGATTAGCAGGTTGCACAGGAGCCTTTTCCCCATCCTTTAACTCCACTTCAGCAGCCTGTTGAGTACTTGTGGACTCAGTATTTCCATCACCTTTTTCATTTTCATTCTTCTTTTCCTCTTGAGTGTTTGGGGAAAGTACTTTTGTTTTAATTTCATTTTCTGTACCTGATTTCTTTGGTGGAGACTGGGTGTCAGCAGGGGCAACAGCTGTATCACCTTGTTCTTTCTGTTTGGGTTCTTCTGCCTTGCCCTGGATATCTAGCTTGTCATCAATGGGGACACTAAGGTCTAGTTCTTCATTAAACATTCCTTTCTTATCCCCCACATCAAGGTCTGGGTCTGTGTATGCAATCAAATCAAATTCCCCAGGTCTCAGAAGGTCATCAAGGTGAGGATCATTGGTTTCCAAATTATCTAGAGTGTCCAGTTCATCTCCTTTCCCATCCTCTGTGTCCAGGTTCAGATTTTCCAAATCCTCATCATCTAAATCCTTGACTTCAACCCCATCAAGGTCTTTCACATCCAAATCTTTTACAGCAGGATCATCAGGATCAAGCTTTTCTTCTAGACCATCACTTGGCTGGTTAGGAATCTGCAAGTTTGCAGATTCATCAGCTGGTGCAGATGTGGACAAAGATGTTCCTGGGAATGCATCAGCAACTGGCTGACCCAGAGAACGCATCACAAGTGCAGGTGGGTTCTCAGCATTGATCTGATCCTGCTGGGACTGGGACATGTGCTCCAAACCCGCAGCCATCTGCAGCTGGTTTGGGATTCCTTGAGAATTGTGTCTCAGTGGCTCTGCCTGCCTTGGGCCTGGGAAATCCTGCCTGGGCAGGAAGCCGGGGTGCCTCTGGTGCTGAGCTGCTGCATCCAGCACGGTGGCGGCAGCAGCAGCAGCAGCAGGGCTGAAGGGCAGCCTGGGCCTGCCATCGGGAGCCCTGTGCCGCAGCTCGATGAACGCCTGGCCCAGGATGTTGTGCTGCTGCACCGGCATTCCCGGCGGGGGGAAATGCTGCGGGATGCCGGGGGCGTTATTGATCTGGGGGCTGCTCACTGCCCGGGGCATGTCAATGGACAGGGACCTCCTCAGCTGGGGGGGAACTCCAGGCCGCTGCAGGGGCTGCTGAGGACCAAGGAAACGCTCCTGGCCCGAGGGTGGACCATGGCCCCCTCCTGGAAATCCATATCTAAAATAAAGCATGAAAAGCAAATGATTTTTTTTCTCAGTCTCACACGACTAAATAACTGTTCACCAAAATGCTTTACATGATGCATTCATCAAGATATTTAAATCAATGTTTTGACTAATTATACTTACATTTAAACGAGCTTTATGACTACAATAAAATAATTGCTTTAATTATGTTTAATAAACAACCTGTTTTCAATTTCAATAATAATAATAATAATGGATAGAAAACTCTGACAGTCAGAACTAACCTAGTAATTAAAATACATGTTAATGCAATTCAGAGTAAAAAAACCTCAGTGTGTGGATTTAGAAATTACTGAAATAAATCCAGATACTGAAAAAATTAACTTCTGAGACTGTATGTTGATATTGGCATTCATTTTACATTGTAGCATTCACTGCAAAAATGCCACAGACAGAAGCTGATGTTTGATCACATACTCATTAGAAATTATTCATTATTAAGACATCAAAAATAAAGTCTTTTACTTCTTTTATAGAAATGCCCCATAAGCCCTGGACAACAAGATGCTTCAGGTCACATAAGTTTGATTAGTTTCTCCACTTATTTTTCTGAATTACTCCCAACAAAACAGTGTACAATATTTTGTAAAACACACACTCTAATGTTACAGGAAAACCCACTGCACATACAGAGTTCAGGAAGGATACCAGCTCCTGTGGATGATTGTCATCCTATCTGAAATACCCCCTTTAACTACCCCTGAGTTGAAGAGATGCAAGAGCTCACCTCAGACCATGAGGTCTCATCCCCATGGTGTTCATGTCTCCTGGAAACTGGGGCCTGTTGAACTGCCCATCCCCAGGGAAGGGCCCACGCTGCTCCTTCGGGTACATGGAGAACCTTGGCCCACCTGGAGGGACCACGGAGGATCTGATATTCCCAGGATAGGGAGGAGGAGGGCGGTTAAAGATCTGATTTAAATTGTCTTGCTGCCAGTGCTGAAGAGGGGCTGCATGGGGAGGAGCTGCTGCGTCCTGCAAGGCCTTTTCCTGGCGAACTGCATTCTTCTTCTGCTGCTGCTGCTGTAGAATAATCTCACGGAGCTTCTGGCGCTGTTTACAAAAAAATAAATCATTATACTTGACACTGCAACTGACATCTTTTGAAGTGTTGCACTCAGCTAGGTTTACTTTTTGAGGAAAGAAATTCTTCACTTGTTAAAGGAAAATATTATTAAAAGCAACAATCACCTCAGAAATGAGAAGGAGGGTCAAATGGTGCAGGGTGCTGGCAACCTAAGTTAACATCCAGACCTCTTGGTAAAGTGTATGGTGTGATCCCATTCTACCATTTAACATGGAAGCAACTCTCTTTCCATTTTTCTATTCCAGTAGTGCAGGCCCTTTCACCACGGGAAAAGTGCATTCTGAGAGACAAATGTGACTAGAGGTCCACTGAAGAAAATTCAGCAGAAGGTTTTTACACCATAGCTGCAGAATTCACTCTTAACTCTGTATGATTAACCACTCTTAACCACTATGATAAACCACTGGTTTTCCATTAAATTCACTTCCCATCCCTCCTTCCACACAGAAGATTGAGCAGCTTTCCCCAAGCTGAATGTAATTCTATCTCTTAGCAAGAGCTGTTTGCCATTCATGGACAGAAACCTGGAGTGAGTGTGCCTCAAGAAGAGCTGTGACCAAGGGAAGGATTCATCTCAACACACTGGCCAACTGCAAAGTCAGACACGGTCTGAGATCTGTGCCTGTACTCCCTTCTCCAGCCAGTGAACAAGTCACTGAGAATCAGTTCCACACCTCATTTGCTACAGAATAGAACAAACTGACCTTTTAAAATGTTTTTTTTTACTCAGACTGTAGCTAAAAGCACTACTACAGACCAACCATCTATGTCTTCAGCGGCTTCAAATACAGCCTTCGCTTCTTTTTTTTTTAATTTTGTCCAAATTCCTTAGAAATTACTGATGTTTCTGCATATTGTAGTTCTATCCAGAAGGACCAAACTACATTTAAGTTAAAAGTAATTTGTACCTTATACAGTTAGATTTAATGGCAAGAAACTTTTAGGTATTAACAAGAATGGGGGAAATTCTACTTCCAAAATTTTAGTATCACCAAAATTCTCACCTGTCTTAACTTCTCAGTATCTGCTTGAGACATATTCATGGTGTTCTGTGTATCTGTTACTCCCGTGGTGGGTGCTGGGCCAGGAACTTGTGAAACTTTGGGAAACTGTTGTCCTTGAGAAGTCATGGGAGCATTTCCAGATGCACTGAAGGTGCCCTCAGATCCAGGCCGTGGCTGCTCAGCAGCATCATGGGCCAGCTGACCAGTTCCAAAAGATTCTGGCTGAGGTCTTGGAGTCATTGGTGGTTGATCATATGGGTCATGTGCTGGAGTAGCTGCACCATGGCTAAAGGAATCTGCTATTGCAGGTCCTGCAGACCTGGGTGTTTGAGAACATGGGTCTGATGGCCTGACAAAAGTGCCCTGCAACCTGCTCTGTGGTGTCTGCAGGAAAGGATCTCTACCTGTTATTAGTCCTGGCCTTGTCATGGCAGGTCTGTTAAATCCCTCAGGAATCCCTGGCCTTGGGGTTGCTGGCTGCTGAGAGTAAGGATCACTGAGAACTGGCCGTGGTGTTCCAGGAGGTTGGGCATAGGGATCAGAATGTCTCTGCTGGTTTGCTGGGGACTGAGCAAACAGATCTGCTGGCTGAGCAGGCCTTGGTGTTGGTGGCTGCTGCATATACGGATCCACCGTGGCGGGACGAGGAGTTCCTGGGGGTTGGGCGTAAGGATCAGCAACTGGCCGAGGAGTACCTGGAGGCTGGGAGTAAGGGTCCTGAGAGGCTGGCCTTGAGATGGGCCCAGCCTGAGGGAAAGAATCACCCTGCTGCCGCACCATGCGCGGCGGGTGGGCAAAAGGCTCCTTCATGGCAGGGTGGGGAGTGAGGGGAGGCTGGCTGTAGGGATCGTTGGCCTGGGAATGGGAAAAGTTATCCACAGGCCTGGGTGTCAGAGGGGGCCTTTCATAGGGATCGACAGCGACGCGCCGGGGCGTGCCTGGCATGGAGGAGTAAGGATCCTGCGGGGACTGAGGAGGGCGCAGAGGAGTTTTGAAAGGTCCAGGGCTCCCATCCACAGGAGCAGGAGTGGGAGTCAATGGAGGCCGTGCATAGGCATCAGCAGAGGTTACTCTCTGTCTCTGAAAGGTGTCAGTCCTAGGAGCCGGCTTCGTAAACGGATCGCTGCTTCCGGCACCCAAAGGAACCTTCCCTGACTGCTCCATAACTATGGGAGACCGGGGCACTCCCAGAGGTTTGGAGAACTGCTCTGATGGCAGGACAGGCCTGGGTGTGTCTGGGGGCTTTGCATAGGGATCACTGCTACCTGGAGATGAAGAACATGAGTCCCTGACTGGCGAGGGCCTGCTGCCCGACGGCTCCCGAGATATGGAGGGCTGTGCTGCACAGGAATCCAAGGGGGCAATGGGGTTCCTTCTGACAAAGCTCTGGTTGATGGGTGCTGGTCTGGGTGTTCCCACCATTTTAGCATAGGGATCCATTGGAGAAGGAGGCCTTGTGTTTGTGGAACCTGGAGAAAACATCTGTTGTGATGGTGTCTGAGGAGTCTGAGACTGAGCCAGCGATTCGTGCACCGGGATTCGGGTGGGAGTGGGAGGTGGGGCCTGTGGCTTTAGGAACACATCATCTGAGGGCGCCGACGTGGGCGTAGCAGGGAGCTGCTGCTTTGTGAACAGATCCTTATGGAATGTCTGCTGTGCAGGAGACATGCTGCCATTGCCAGTCTGCGGCGTTAAGGGGCTCTGGATCCCACTGCTGGGTGTGTCTGAGCCAGACTGGTTCAGGAGCTGCTGTGAACCAAACTGCTGCTGCTGCTGTTGCTGCTGCTGTTGCTGCTGCTCATTTTTCACCTGTTCAAGCTTCTGTGTGGCTTCTATTTTGGCCTGCTGCTTACTTTTTTGCCGCATTTGCTGTTTTAAAATTATGAAGAAATATGTTACACTTCTAAGTTTAGGGTATACAAAATCTTTCTAATGACTGATTCTATAATTAAAACCTCAGGACACATCCAGTATCAGTTACAAATAATTGCAAATTTTAAATTCAAAGGGAGCAGAGAGGCCAGCTATTTGTGAAGTTTAATTACCTTGACATGCATCTTGCTTGCCTGGGAATAAGCATTTCCCAGGCTGCCTAAAGAGCATCACTGCTTTCCAACCTTATACTCTGGAGACAAAGGTAACTGACATGCAGCACTGCTGTGGGCTTTGAGAGACATCCAGCCCCAAGTGAGGCAGCAGTCTGCAGGACAAAGTTACTGCAATACAGGATTTGTAATAAAAACCTACTGCAGTGACCACCTATGCAGAGAAAGAACAATCTGTTTCTATAATACACAGGATTTAAGAGTCAAAATTTAAAGAAAAGGTTTTTTACGAACAGTTTATCTCCTGGTAACATCTATTTTCTTCCCAAGCAGAATGGCTGACTGTATACTCTTCTACAAAGAAAGATTCAAATTGATTTTATTACAACAGATTCCTGCAATGCAATAAAAAGCAGGGAGAAAATAACAAAACACCTTAAATGCTACACACCTGTCTGAATTTCCATTCCTGCTCATGTTCTGATTCCCTCTGTTTTAATGGATCTTTAAAGAGGTCGGAGTCGATGCGGGAGCTGGGATCAATGCTATCCTGTTGCTGCTGCCTTTTCATGGAGTCATTTGACATCTGTACTTTATTGATGCGCAAAGCAGCTCTATTATCTCTGGCTTTTTGCTGGAAAAAGAGAAAAGATGCAGTTAGCATTATTTTCTTCTACTAAGTGGGCACACTGCATCTGTTATTCCTACAAATCCTATCACCAAATTATTTGTACAGCCTGTTTTAATCACACACATCCTCGTGGAAATGACATTATGCACTTAGGAAAGAATTCCAAACAGAAAAATTTCACACCTCTATGGAAATTCTGTGTTTAACAGATATGGAGGGAACTAAGAGGTTACTAGCAATTAGTAAATTAGTAAACCTATTAGCAAAGCTTTTCTATACAGGAGGGTGTCTGTTGCAGGCACTGTGCTGTGCCAAGAAATCGTTAATAGCACCAGTTCACCTTTCAAATCACATATTGGTGTGGCCTTACAACATGAAGGCTGAGCACAGCAGATGATGTTTGGATCAATAAAGGCCACTAATGTGGAGAACTTCACTGACAAGAAAAATACAGTCTAGTCCATTAAATGACCTCTAAAGATCTGAGTCAGTTAACAGTTAACAGTATAAACATAGGATATGGGGCTATGGATCAGGAAAAACTGTATGGAGACACAGCAATTCCTCTTCAATGAGGCATTTTACAGCCATAGTGACACTTTAAAGTATCTAATGGAAGTTTCAAAGAGCCTGTTTTAACCCCAATCTAGGATGTGATTTCTTTTCTGAACCAAATCCTCACATCCTCTTTTACACAAATTTATCTGCAGCTGTCAAGTAGGGGTTGCCTAGAGGAAAAGGCTTCAATACTTCCCCCCAACAATGAAATAGTGACATGGATGAGAGCACTGGTGTCACAGCAGCAGAAAAATCACTGTCATTTTTCCCTGTAAGTGATGGGATTGTGCATGCTAAGTAAAGTAAAAAGTAACAGTGAAAATTTACTACTACTCCTCTGAATTTCATTTCAGCCTTCATTCAACCCCTCAGAGTGTAAGTCCCTCAGGAGAGGCACCACAGCAGCTTCCTGTGTGCACAATGTCAGGAATACCAGCAGAAGCACAAGGACTGTTCTGAGAGGAATTAACCACATTTTGCTGTGGAAATACTGGTGTGCAGGAGCATGCCCTCAACTCCTGTACATAGGGGAAGTAATTTTTGCTGCTGACTTTTGGATACCCATCACAAGGATATAACTCCATTTTTAAGAACAATGAAAAATAAGCATCAGTAATAGAAATAATTATGAAGTGGTAGTTGCCACCCATGTAAGTGGGTATTATCTTATAAATACCACAAAGAAGGAACCACCAAGATTAACTACAGCATGGGCAAGGTGATATAGAGGTCCAAAGGGGCTGAAATTGCAACACTGAATAAAAAGCAGAATAACAATGATGCCTCAGTGATAAAAGGGAAAAATGAGAGAATTATTCTTTCCAGTGGAAAGGGTTTCAGAAAGATCAAGAACTCCACTTCTCACAATGAGTTAGGATATGATTTATCCTCTTAAGCCAGAGATCACAGCAATTTTGAATTTGGACAGCAGAAGATGATGTAGTACTGCCAAACTTCGAGTCATCAACATGCAGAGGAATGAGGTTTGTTTACTGATGGGACTACATGAAAAAAGAGCAGGTATGAGCTGCTGAGGGAAGGCTATGAGACTGAAAACTGCAAAATCCACAGAAACCTGCAAAGTGAGAATGACCATCCAGTTGCTGCTGTGAAGAAACAAAGATGAGAAACAGGAGAGAATGGAAGTTAAAGAAAAGTACATTTGCCAGCAGTTGTTGGGAAAGTCCAAAAGAATCAATAATACTTTGGATACACACAGGCCTCAACAGAGGCTTCAACAAAGCTTAAGGGTCACCCCCTCTGAATGGCAGAAGTTCTGCAGGGTAAAATCAATGACAATGTAACTCCAGACAGCTGCTACAAGTACCTGTGTGTTCACTTAACTCAGATGTGAAGAAGGTGAATGATTTTGGAGAGAAAAATTGAGTCCTTCAAGCTCCCCACAAAATGGTACCAGAAAAATGGATAGCAGAAGATACCAGGAGAGTCTCCACACAAAGCAATACAAGAGAGTAAGCACAGAAAGGGAACAGTAAAGCAAGAACATGAGGAGTAGAAGTAAATGAGGAAAGCAGAGGTGTGAGCACTGACACCTCTGGAATTGTTAGTTCAATAGCTGAAAGACTTCAGCAACCCTAACAGGGAAAAAAGGATAGCCCAGAGAGAGGGGATGATGAAAGGGAGAGGAATCTCATCGTCAGTTGCTATTAGCCTTCTCAAGAAACTGGTGAAATTCTGTGTAGAAAGAGACACAGCAAAGATGACTTGAGGCATGAATCAAAGGCAGCTGAGAGGCAGTGGGAACCACAAATGTTCTCATCTCAGCTGATGCCTTTACATTGCACAGTACTAATTGTGTTTATGCCACGACTGAAAAACAAAGACTACAGGTACAAGTATTCAGACTTAGGAGTTAAATTAAAAAGGTTTTCTTGCAGTAAGGGAACTATCACTAAACCCTGAACTTGGGTTATTAAAAACAGAACAAAACAACACTTATAACAAACCTTATAAATGAAATGTATGTTTGCTGGAAGCATGCAAATGCAGGTGGGAATTGTTCTTACCACATAGGGAGCCCTCTCCTGAGAGCTTGCTTTCCTCCACAGTTTAGCAATTTGCTTCACTCTTGTAGCCCAGTCTGCAACCAAAAAAATGTGTCAACACACAAGGCTATGATAAGTTTACCTGAGACACTTTAAAATCAAGGTGCACCAAAATTGCTGCCAAGTATTCAACTTGATTCAGTAAATCACTCACCTGGGAATTCTTCCTTCAGGTTGGGGAAGTTGATATTTGTATAGAGAACAGGTGCTACAGTTGCCATTTCACCCAAAGCTTCCTCTTTCTCCCACTTCAGGGTGCTTCTCTGAGCATTGGACATGGTATCACCTTCACCCTCCAGAGGTGGAGCAGCTGGTGCCCATGAGCTGTTGGGATCACTCACCATTGGATTGAAGGCTGGATTCTTATCCCTGACCAGAAAAGGGGTTTGTTTTACAGATTGTATAAAAACAACAAAACAAACCAACCCTCAATTAGCAAAGTACTCATTCTGTTTGGTATTTCAGAGCAGTGAACACACTGCAAGAATACACAAGGTTTTGTGGTGGCTGTCAAGAACTAATAATATCACATTATTAGTAACCAACAACACCCTCCAGGTGTTTTTGCTACTTAGATATTTTTTTAGTGCTAAATACACCAAATACTTTTTATTCTCCATCTGGACTTACCTGGCATCAGTGTATGGCTGCTGTGTAATGGGAGGGAAGGTGCCCAGCCCTCCTCCAGCAGCCAGAGCCGTGTGAGGGAGATGAGGGTTGGGGCCAATCAGACCATTCATGAGGGGCACTCTTGGAAATGCATTCTCTCCTGGAAAGAAGCAGATTAAGTCAGTCATTTAAGTTTCCAAGGGTAACTGCTTCTAAGGCAGAGGTGGAACCTTCCACTGAGAAAACAATGTCTCCTCTAAAAACTAACTGCTTTGAAATTTTACAGTGCTGACCTTACTTTCTTGGAAAAGATTTTACATCAGTTTAAAATCCTTCTCTGTAAGCTTAAAGGATCCTTTTCTACTCTATTACATCCCTGCACATTTTTTTTTCTCGTCTAAAACACAATTTTTTTTTTTCAAAAATGGATTCCCAAAACTTTTGCAGTAGCCCATGCCATGGTACTGCACTTTATATAGAGGTAATAAACTTAAAAGCTCATGTTCTTCATGTTTGTTAGACCCAGACACAAGCAGCAAGCCATGGAGAAGGTAGTTTTCAGTCCTTGCAGGATGATCATTAGCCACCTGAATTAAATATCTCCTCTTCTGAGACTCCTGAGCATTGTACCAAAGTAAGCCTCATTATCTACTAACTCCCTAATTTGTAACCAATGAAACAGATAACTCTACTCAAATGAGCATTAACATTTTCTAATTAAATGTCCAGTCTAGCAGTAAGAAGGCAGAAAATGTTATTTATTTGATTACAATATTACAAATGTGGCACAGGCAGATTCATTCCAGCAGATGGTATTTGCAGATGTTATACACAGAATTAACTCTGGCCTTTGGATCCCATCACTTAAGTGAGATTATAACTGGTGCCCCAGTATTTCCTTAAAAGCACAGAAGTAGCTCAGGAATCAGATGTATCAGCAGGATGACACTGTATCATTCTCCCATTTTAGGAGACAGTTTCTGATCTAAAGGTTATGTAACCTATGCAGCAACTACAGTTGTAACACAAAATTTAATAGAATGTTACTGTGCTGGTAAACACAGTAACTAACTGTGAAGACCTGGCAAACAAACAGGATGGAGCAGGGCTCTGGTCTGCACGGTGTGCTTACATATCTTTATGAGAAAAGAGCAATAATTTTATCTGAAACCTGATGCAAGCTGCACCACTACTGAAGCATTTATCTGTGGATCATTCCACTGGAGCAGAACCAAAGTGTAAATCCAAAACTTTGTTATCATGGCAGTTCCCGCAGGGAGGAGCTGAACAATCTCACAGAGCTCACACGCTGGAGCTATCTCCAAGTACTCAAGTAACTGGGAAACAGGCAAGGGTATCTACATTATTTTTTGCTTTAAATCAACTCATTGTTTACTTAAAACACTCTCATTTCTAAAAGGTTTTGAAGTATTTTGTTTTTATGAAAACTGATCCAACTAGGAAACAAATCAGTTTTCTTGTTATGATTGATTCACTGGCCAAATCAATTTGCATAGTCCTTCCTTTAGTACCAGTATCCAAGAGTGGACACTCTTTACATGAGCTCATGGAAAATCCCCTAGAGGTGATGTCTGAAGAGAAAAGGAGCACATTCAATTATATTCCCACATACTGCTTAAAAAAACAGCTCCACTGATAATAATAAAAAAATCAATCTGTCTCTTGCCTTCCATACAAGAGCAAGATGCTGTATCTAACTCAAGGTAATTTTATAGGAATGAAGAAAAATAAAGTACAATTTCCAAGATAAATTTGAAATCTGTTTAGCCTCCTTTCTATTAGGACTACCTAATACATGAAACTGCATTCTTACAGATATTAAAACTCAGTAAATCAGTGTTACATAGACTCTTGCCTTACCCTTGAGGAGGTGCTCAAAAGTAATTAAAGAGTGAAGTCAGAAGAGAACACATGCTTTATCACAGACTAATTTCCAAACCATCTAAGTGTCAGCTAAAGTAAAAGCACCAATATGTCAGAAAAATCTCAAATAACTGTCCTTTTCTATCAGCAACATTTACATGGATGTTAATCACACATTCCCTTCAGAACAGGTTTAGAATAATATTTCACAAATTAACAATGGCAGATTCCACAATTTTGCACGGTGTAAGATGAGTCCCAGTTCCCCATCAGCATTTAAAATGTGCACAACTCTATTGGTCAGGCTGCTGCCCAGAGAAGCACCAGAAGAACATACCTTGGCTGTGCAAAGACATGAGCTGTGGTGGGGGAGGAGGCTGAGGCAGAGGAGCTGGCTGTGGGGCTGCTGGACTCAACACAGCTGTGAACAAATCTTCAACATCCTTCCCTCCCAGCTCTGCAAAAAACACTCTGCATGAGTTGCTGGCATTGTTTGTGAACTGTGTTCCATAAAAGACAAGGAGGGTCAGAACACATACCTGGGATTTTGTACAGTTTGCCAAGAATAGCACCTGGACAAAGCAAAGGCAACACAAGGTAAGTAATCACCAGAGGAAGCAACAAAAGTAATTGTGCAAGCAAGTCCAAATAGATCTGTTACAATACAGGGATGTGTCATTTGGGGGAAAGAAAAAAGAAAAGATGATTTCTACATAAGTTCTGAAGAAGACCAAGATTAAGGACCAAAAAAAAATTACCATCTGTGACCATTTTGTCTAGCTCTGGGCTGAGGATTTCATCTAACTGCTCTTCACTCAGTGACCGTGAGCTCTGGGTGACACTCGGCTGGGGCAGGGAAGAAGGATCGTCAGAGATGGGGCCAATATCCAATCCAGCTGGAGAAGAAAGAATATTAAATTAGACATGAATTGCAAATTTAATTAATATTGAATAAAGAGCATATTTCCTGTTTCCTTCCCCTAGAATTCAGCTGTCAATTAAACCAGGACTTTCTAATATTTGAAAGGTAAGGCAAAAAAAAACACTGATTAGAAAAGGTAAAAAAATCCTTCCCACTCATTACCTCCAGTTTATTGTATTGTTTGAGGAATGTCAATTGAATATAATGCAACTGGAAGAACAGGAAGTAAGACTATCGAGTTTAGGTTCAGCATGGTTTCAAATGTATAGGTTTCAGAATATAGTTCCACTTCAACTATTTTTCTCTTTTTGAAAAGAATCACATCAGTAGTAAACATGGTTCATCCGCATGTACCTTAAGGTTCACTTCAAATATTACACAAAAAATTTACTGAAATGCTGTTGAGGTCTAGCCAGAATAAAACAGTTAGAGAAGTTTCTTTTTCAAAAACAAGTCCTAACTATTATGGGTTACATCAAAGTGACTTGCTGGCACTAAGAAAACAGAACTCACTACATAAATTTGCTAACATCCCTCAAGTCCCTCAATAAATCTCTCAAATGAGAAAAATCTGGGAAAAAATAATTACGTCCTTTAGTATTTAAAATATATTTCTGTAATAATTACCAAATAACCCCAAATTTAAAATAATGAAACATTCCGTTCTACTTGTTGTCAACCTGTCTCTAACATAAAGTGATGAACCATTATCCAGTGAAAACAAAAGGATACTGACTGCTTTAATCATGCTTTTATATACTCACATTGATAAAAATGCTTTTCATTTACACAATATACCATTATGATAAAAACTACACACTACTACGGGAAGTAATATTTACAGTGGCAGCAAGAAAATGCATGGGTTTGTATGATGAAACACAAAAAACTACGGAAGGTTTTCAAAAGCTATAAGCAAAACTTGATGCAGGACTCTTAAAAAGCAGAGTGCAGAGTTCAGAGGTTGTGTTAGACTCAAACACCACAGAGTGGAAAATGAAACATGAATTAGTGACACAGTAAAGGAGAAGCAATTTCTACACATGCACTTCTTTCAGCTAAAACCACTAGGAAAAGAGGGCTACTGCTAACCATGGATCATCCATTGTTTAGATTCTTACCAAATGGGGAGGGTGAGTTCTCAACCTGGAAAGTGCATAAATCAAGACCTACAGGACCCAAACCAGATAAAATGGATGATTACAACACGAAAACAAAAAAAAGTAAAGAAAAAGCTGCATGCTGAAAAAAGCTACGCAGGTATGAGAGACAACGGCAGCTACATTTTATCCTCTCTTAAGCAGCAAAGCAAAGAGCCAAGTAAAAACAAAATGTTGACAAGTTTGGGCATTTTTTTGGTAGAATAAACCAAAATCATTCCAAACCAAGGTATTCTTAAGATATGAAAATTTTATCTGAAATGACCTAGAGCAGAACCTACAGATACAGTACAACAAATACATCTATAATACAGAGGAAAAAATGGGAAACAATAGGGAGAGACCCCATGGACATACATACCTGAATGATCTCCAGACTTTACCAAATCATCAGAAAGTATTCCAAGAATATCATCATCAGTGTTTAAGACCTCAGAAAGATCAGCTAAAGGATCGTCGGTGCTGCCTGTAGAAGATGCAAAGAACAAAATCAACATTTCTGCATCTCTGGTGATGTTCTGGAGCTGCAGCCCCAAACACAGATGGGCTCTAAGGGTCTCCTATGGTCTCCAACTGCACAGGTCCCTGGGGTCAGACTGTGCTGGGCAGCAGCCTCTGCCTGCCAGGACTGAGCCACCTGCACGTGCTTACATTGTTTAGTCTTTTTAGAAGTGATCACATCATGTGAAACAAAGACTGGATGATTCCAGGGGGAAAATAACCCCAAAATCTACTCTGAACTTGCAACCTCTGAGATACAAAGGCCCATGAATGTTTAAGTCAACAAATGGGTTTTATATAGGACAGCTCACAGTAAATCTACAAGGAGTGGGGTTTTTTTAAAGGCAATCAGTTATTTCTTTTACCACCACTCTTTCTTAATACAGAAACGACTGGTTACCACACCCTGATAGGGAAGTGAAATCTAGAGCAAGAAGCAAGAATAAATAAATAGAAATTGAAGATGATACTTTTAAGATCAGAAGAAAACCTGATGGAATGGTAACACCCAGAGACAGAAATGTCATATTTGTTTGCCATCTAGGAAAAAACTGGCCTGGTCTAGCAATAAACTTTTAATATTAAATAATAAATTCTGGATACTATTATCTTCTTCACCTCCAATTCACAAGAGAGGAATTACTCCAAATGGCCCATCTGGTTTTATTAACTAGTTGCTTCGGACTATTACAGATGTGCAACATTTGCAAAAAATGTTTGACAAACAAATAAAAGTTGAGGAAAATATTTTTCAGTAAAACTGCAGACTGTCATGACTACATGAACAATCACTGCCAGAGCAATAAAACATGATGAGATGGCAAATATAAATTTAACAGAAAAAAAAGGATTAATACAAATCATAAAATATATAATGTGGAAAACAAATATATGGCCAGGTGAAGAGGGACCAGAAAGCCAAAGAACACACACATTTCAGACAAATACAGATGTATTTCCCATTGTTACAATCCAACTACCCCAGGAAAAAATACAGCTTAATTCAGAGCCTGGTGCCAAGGATTTACTTCTATCATGAGCTTGCTTTCCAAGCTGCTAAGTTTAACAATGAATTACAAGTGCCTTCTGCTGATTTTCAGAGACAACCCTTTTCCCTTCTTCCATTATCAAGTCAAAATGAAAATTGTATTTCCTCACTTTACTACTTTCATTCTTCACTTATTACCCTTTGCAATGCAGACAAGATGAAACCACCCTAATTAAATCAGGTTTTATATCTGCCACTCAACAAGGTGGATTAATAAGACAGTGCAGACCAGTCCATTTAAATGTAAAAAACAAATACAGCTGCTACTGATACCAGCAAAACCATCTACCAGTGCTTCAAAACCACACCAGTTTGCAGGCATAGTTATTTGTGTACCTGATAAAAAATATTGTTAAATCGAAATCTCTCAAATGAACCTAGTCGTTGGTGTTTGGTGGGTTCCTTTTTTTGGGTTTTTTAGTTTGTTTGCGTTTTTTCAGATAATTGTTTTCCTTCTGACAATTCCATTCAGCTTCTAGTGTGAATATAAATATATTGTGTAAGCAGCTGGGAGGAGCTCAGGTGAAAAGATCTAACATTCAAAGATTCCAAATTTACCACCTGTACCTACAAATTAGCCATAAATAAATCCAGGCTTCAAATTTCAGGGTCTCTAACTGAAGGAAAATTAGGATTCCACAAGGAATGAAGGAAATTAGATTCCACAGTGGCCTTCATATAAGATAAGCTGGAAAAATCATCCTGCTTTCAAAATGGAGTTTGTTAAGTCTATAAAAAGAGTTGAGTGTTGGTGACAGCAGAGGGATAGTCTATAATCTATGAAACTCACACAAGACATCTAATCTAAAGCATGTTTTTACTTTTTTTTCTTTTATTTTTTCCTTGTTTTAATTTCATGTGTGTTAAATATTATCTTGGAAACAACGAAATCACTTGAGTCAGCTGCTTCAGATCACAATCAATAGCTGGTTGACATCTGCTGCCAAACAAACAGCTCAATAGTGCTCATTAATTTGACTCTTTTCAGAATGGAGATGAAAGCCAAGACAAAGCAAAAAGGAAAATAATTTGCTTGTAATGCTGGATCTCTAAGAGAGTACAGTTCTAATGCTTTCTTGTGAGCCTGATCCCTCAAATGCAGCTATTTATTATTTATGAAGTTCTAAAATCATAAAGATGCCTCTCCCAAGGCTGCAGCCATCCCAAGATGTTTAATCACACAGTAACATTTGTAGTCATAAAATGTCCCAGCAGCACCTGAATCAGTTACAGAGACTCAGACAACTCCTCTCCTTTTGTCTAGGAACAATTTCTCTAGCATTCTCTGGAGGCCTCACTTGAACAGATGACTTTTTCAGTACTTCCAGAAAAAATACACTGAATTTAAGCTATTTCAAACTAAAGGAAAGGTCACAATACCAGAGCCTTCACAGCACATACCTCACCAAGTGGCTTCCTTTTCATCAGGGACACACAGGTCAGGCAACTCAAGAGAGAGGCAGACAGTCCTCAGAATGCAACAGATCTAAAGCAACACCTCCAACTTCCCCCATGAACCTGTGAGCAAACCTTTGCACTCTGTTTCAGCACTGGGAAGTGATTTAAGGGTTGGTACCATGCAGAACAGAGTGCACAGAGTGCCACATGTTATAAAAACATAGGAAAAGTGAGTTTCTAACTGAAAATAAAACCAGCAACCTCTCAGACAAAATGCAGGGCTGGGAGCCTAAAGCCCACTAGAAATTAACAGTAAAAACAAAGGATTCCCAAATCCCTCTTCTGTCCAGCTCTGCCAATTCCCATCACCACTGCAATCCTGGCTAGAGAAAGGTCCAGCTACCCTTAACTATGGTGTGAGAACAAATAAATGCCAGAACATGTCCCTGAAATGCACTGTCAGCTCAGGGGCAGCCTGAACATCACAGCCTCAACATCCAGCTGGGCACCTGCTGGAAAGCAGAGCAGGGTCACTGCTTTAGATGCTTAAGAGCTCTGTGAAAGATGAACAAACATATCCAACCCTTCATCCTGGGATTATACAAGTGCAGTTTCCAAGAGAAGAACATTTTCCTTGTGGAAAAGACCTGTGCAATTAAGGAAGGAATCTCACAGGAGTCAGCAATCCTGAGGGAAGTGGCAGTGTAGGAAAACATCACAGCTGGTAACAACACAGACCTGCAGCCCCCCAGTGCAGGGAACAAACAGCTCACAGCCAGGTCTGTATGGAAATGATGAAAACACCACAGCCCTGGGACACTGCTCTCATCTGCAGCTCCTCTGCAGCTCCAGCCAGAAGGGAGCTCAGCAATTAGCCAGTGAACCTCTCACACAGGAGGATGCTGTTGTGGAAATCACTGTGGCCCAGAAAGTCACAGGCACAGAATTCCCAACTGCACTGGAACTGATCAATACCGGCAGGGGACTTCACCCACTGGTGCCCCACCTACACCAACAGCTCCAGCTGGACACAATTCTGGCTGGAAATCTGCACAGCTGCAAGAGAACTGAGAAAGACAATTGAGCTGAGAACATTCCTATGGCCAGAAAGACTTTGAGTGTCTCACATGTCAAAGGGCAAGGACAGTAGGATATCCACTAAAGCCATTGCTGGTGATTTATTTATTAATAGCCACCTTTTTATTATTTATTTTTTAATAAAAAGAAGATGAAACTACAAAGTTCGACAACTCTGCTTTTTTATGAAAACTTTCAGACTTTGGAAAAACAGACCATTAAATTAACATCAACTTCATGAATTTCTAAAGCCCTGTACTACCCTAAGACATGAACACATTAGTGACTTCAAGCTTGCAGCTGGATAGGGCCAGGAAAGACCTCTGAAGTTGAATTTCTCTGGCTTCAAAAGAAAGCCAGGGTGGAAAAAAGTCATAGCGAGCTTATCTTCTTGTAGTGCTGGAACTAAGGAAATACAGACTTTGCAACACTTCATTTCCAGCAGCTTCACCTTAAGGGAAGTCACTTTTTTGCATTCTCCATTACTCACAACTTCAACCATAGAACAATCAATGTTTAATTATAATACAGCCTTTTGCTTTTCATTTAGCAGATTTTCACTAAGTAACAATCCCAAATAGGTGACCTTTCTTCAAATGACTCTCTGGACAGTGGGAACTGTGACAGTGTGTGCAAACAGCTATAGATGGAAAACCATTGGGGATCAGCTGAAACACAAGCCATAAATTAATTCATGTACAAAAGAAATAGTAGCAGTTTCTTAAAATAAAGACATCTCCAGCTAACAGCATATACTTACCACAAGACAGAGAAAAAATAATTTGAAGTAGACAGCAAGGTTTTAATTGCTCTTTTGTGTGAGGCTGCTCTTTCAGCAGCACTTTACAACCCTCTGGCTATTTGCAAAACTCTCAGCAGAACCTTCAGTAAGGTTCTGCAATAGCAGAAGCAAAAGATTGCCTAGGGGCTACAAACTGTACCTGGAAAGGGCACTCATGTTCAGAAAGGACATGGTGAAACAAAAATTCCAAGAAGACTGGCAACCTAAAATAATCTAAAACAGTAAAGATGGATGATATTCATCCAACTAGTATTCACCAAACTACTAAAAATATCTTTTAATGAGAGTGTCTATGTTTTCTTCTATAATGAACTGTATGCTTTTTCCTACACAGAGCCAATTTTCATGGATTTTATAGCCATGGATATTACAGTCAAGATGTTGCAGATTTGCTTTAAGTGCCAATTGTTGTGTCATCCACTGCTCTCTCTGAAACAGCTGGAGCCCTTGAGAAGAATATCACTAAATATCAGTGTTAGTTAACCTCACAAGGACAGTTCATATATAGAATGCTGAGAAATACAGCAGAAAACCATGGGAGGAAAGAAGAAAATTGAGTGGAAATGCCCCAGTCATCAGAATAAAATCAAACTACTGAATAATCACTAAGTTCAGGTTTGCATACCTTGAGGTCCCAGTTTTGCCTGAGCTGGAGTGGAGGTGGAGCTAAGAAGAGGGTCAGATGAAGGATCCAGGAAATTGGTGGCCAAGTTTGTTTTACATGAAAGTGGAAGCGACTCTTCAGGTAAATTATCCAGGCTCATCTTGTTCTGTCTACTGGTATCCAGTAAGTCTTTCCCAAAAAAAGCTTCCTGCAAAGAAGACAAAATGATTTAATGTAGGAAGAACACTGTATTGACTGAAAAAATCTCAGTAAATGACACAGTTAAAATTAAAAGCCAAGGATTAGTAAGAATATAAAAGCACAGTCTCAGTCTCACAAACATTTCAGTAGGGCAATATCTATTGCAGGAGATATGAGGAGTGCTACAGTAGCTACAACTTACCTGAGGAAGCTACATTACCAAAGTTTTAGGATTAAATTAAGGCCTTAAAATTATACAGAAAAACATTAGCTTTCTTACACATATGTAGCACAGACAGTGTATCAATATAGTGCTATTACCTATCAAAATTTGTTTATTATTTAAAATATTTCTCCTTCAACAAACAGGAGAGCTGAAGAAGGGGCACATTACTGGGCAACTTGATGTAGAACCTTGGTTCTATTTTGAGAATCACCACACACTGCATTTCACAAAATCATCCTCATGTATAACTGCAATAACAAAACACTTGAAGATGTTTAACTTACATTATAAAAGTGGCTTTTAAAATATTATGTAACAGCTATCACTCACCTAAGCCTGAATACTCAGTAATTTCCCAACCTGTATTCATTATATAACATGTTGGGACATGTTCCAATGTTGTCTTTAAAATCTTGATTTAGGATACAGTTCTCAAAATAAATCTAAATATAGATTTTTTTTTCAGCAGCAATTACTGTAATACTAATGAAGAATCTAAGAAATATTCTATGTTTTACAGGAGTAAAACAAGCATTAAAAATATATATCCTTATTAGTCCAAAGGAAACGTTGTTAAAGTATTTATTTTCCAAGTCATTTCCCCACTTAAGAAATATTATTTTTAAAAGAGAAAATGTTCTGCCTCTCTGTTAATTCTCTGCTTTCAATCCCAATACAGTTAATGCCATGAAGTTTGGTGAACATCTACAAGACAATGAGAGCTGAAATTTGGAAAGTTTCCTTCACCATGAAGAAACTGGCTGAGAAGAAGAATAAGCCAAGTTTTATATTATATTTTATATATTTATATATTTATATATATATATATATATATATATATATATATATATATATAAACCAGCCAGTTTGTAATATCCTGATTATTATCCCCAACTGCTGCCTCTTACCTGCCAGGGACATCATGAAATCAAAGGGAGGGAAGAGCAGACATTATTGTGGTAGGGAGATGCAGGGCATATAAATCCATAAAACTGTAGGAAATAAGTTTCCCTTATCAAATCATGTTCTATAATCCTCAAAAAGTAAAGTGAGAAGCTGAGGAAGTGGCCTGATCAGGCTAAGACATTCTACAGGGCTGAATGTGGAAATACCATGTGGCAGTTCAGAGAGCAAAAGAATAATTTTTCCAAACTATCTGATCTCTCAGAACAGGGAGAGATCCAAATACATTGAGAAGGATTCCCCAGAATCCTGGAGATTCAACATAATACACAGTTTCCTGTACAAGCTTATGAATGTTCTTTACAGAAAACCCATTTCATTTAAATCCTAATTTTGGAATCAGAAAAAAAAACATTATTGGTTTAAATGAACTATGAAACAACACATGAAGAGTAGGCTTTTAAACAGATTTACAACACAAGGAGCAGACCACCAGCTTTACCTGCAGGTAGGCAGGAAAGGTTTCTTCGAGTTTATTTTTCTTTTTCCTGTAACGCTTTTTGATTTTCTCAGTGCTTTCAGAAGCTGGGGTAGACTCCTCAACTGGAGTGTCTGGCAGCTGCTCTGTCCAACCTACAAAGGAACACCAGGGCACAAGTAAATAAAGCACTCAGTATTTGGCTCCACAGGTACAGTGGCAGCACATCTGGCCACCTCTGGGTGTGTGGGTTACTGCACATCCCTCCAGATGCATTCCAAAAGGGATTTTATCCAGCTGTGAACTGCCCTGAGCACCCAGGCTCTGGCAGCAGGAAATGCCAGATGTGACACCAGCCACAACACTGCTGTACCTCCCAGGGACACACAGACCTTTAACTTCTGCAGGCAAGCTAAGAATTTGCCAATTTGACAGAAATTAGAGGTGCCATTCAACCAGGTATTTAAAACGACAATTCCACTCAAGAAGTATCTCCAGTGTCATCAATGCTGAGTTACACATTAACCACCTTTCATTTCATACACTATTTTTTCCTCAAATTAGAAGCAAAAAACGTATTTTTTTTAAATCTGAGAAAGAACTATCATATCAATAATGAACACCCTAGAAAAAGAAATCTATAAAGAAGCCCTTCAAGAAAAATTACACATTTATTCAGCTGTCATATTTCAAAGTGGCACTGCTTTTTCTAATAAACACAAAAGCACACAGTGCTCATCAATCATTCAGTATTTTATTACAACAGAGCAAGAAAAACACTGCAGGTAATGTAGAACTTTTTAAGTCCTGCTACTTCTGTCTTGCCAAAGCAAATTACATGAAGTTAAGGACTCTGGCAAGTTATTTAAGAAACTGAATTATCATGATAATAAAATCAGCTCTGCTTTGTAGTGCAGTGATCTCCTGCAGGATATCCAGAGGACCATGAGTGGAATGAGGTTCACCAGCACTGACCTCTGCACTGAGAGGGAGGCTTTACAGAGAAAAGGAGTGGATGTGACAAGGGTGCAAAAAATCCTGGTAAAGCTGATGAGAACTGGCCACTGAAGAGCAGGCTCCTGGCAAGCTGATTTTTATTTTTCTCAACTAGCAATTGTGCCTGAGCACAAAAAGAAACTCCAACTTTCAACTGAAGAATACTTGTTTAAGAATAGTCCTTTTTAACAACATGCATTGTAGTGTTACCCAGAATGGGGAATTAGCTTTTTAGCCAATTTTAACAAAAAGTTTTACTTAAAGGAGCAGACAAATAAAAATATCTAACACAAGATTTTCAGCACAACCTGAAATAAGGCAATATGCTACACTGAAATATTATTTACAAAGCAGAAACACAGCTGTAACACTAATATTGAAGAGAATGCAAACACTATACCAAGATTGGGAACTTAATCAGAATATCTGGCCGCACTGATAAAAGAAATGTTTATTGGCTTTATGAAGTAGTTTTACAAATACGAGCACAGACAACGCTTGAATGTTAGATTTTAATAACACTGTCTCGATGCTGTAGCAAAGATCCAGTCCCCACCATGTTGTACAATCTACAGCAAGAGACTGATCTGGCTCTATAAAGGGTAAAAAACCAATATCTAAACAGAAAGGAGTGACAGGAGAAATCTCAGGCCAGGGTCTTTAACTGGAGTGGTATCAGCCATCCTTCAGAAGCAGCTGCCTCCTTCTACCTGACTTACCAGGGAACAGGCTCTGAACTAAACATATTCCACATCTCCCCTGAATGATACCTCAACACCCTCTAGATTAGTGTGAGCAACTTCAGATGGATGGAATAATTTAGTCTAATCACACACAGCAAGAAAGAGAAAAAGGCCCAGGAATAAAATCTGACTTCTTGTTAGGTGCCCAATCTACTGAGAACAGCAGTGTCAGAGGCATGAAAATGGCTCTGCCATGGGAAAAGGCACCCAACAAAGTCAAGGATTCTTCAGCCCTGGAAAAGGCAACACTGATGGGGAAATATGATACACATCTAGAAAATATTTCTAGAATGAATGATTTTTTAAAATAATCTTTCATAACATTAAACATGAAGACAGCTTATGAAACTCTCAGGTATCTGGCTTAAAATAAAAAGGAATTATTTCTTCATACAACAATAACATATCACTAAACTCTCTAATAAAGGATTTCCCAGAGCATGAACAGATTTATAAAAATTGATTAGAGACACTCTTGGAATATGAAACACTGCTGAGTATTAAAACTGATGGTCCAGAAGACACCCCTGGACCAGGGCTACATCTGGAGAAAGAGGATTGCTCTAAATCTAACACAGTAATAATAGTAATAATAATAATAATTCTCATTATTTATCTCCTACAACAGCCTGCAATTCATTGTTTCAGTTTCTTTGTACATAATGGGCTCTGTTGAAATTCTGCTATGCAGAAATGGTTATTTTCAGTTGAATTCATAAAGCCATCATGACAAACATACATGAGCTGTTCATGAGCTGTATTGCTTTTACTGCATAAAGCATGAACAAACATTTAACACCAAATTCCTGCACTTACCTTCATCTCTGCCAGGCAACTGTTCAGAAACAGATCCAGAAGAATCTTTCCTGGAGAGAGATCTTTTTGTCTTCCCCTGCCCCGTACGACTTCTCTGACGTACCATAAATCCACCAATACCTGAACAAGGAAGTAAAAATTCAATGTATGGAATAAAAACTGTGTTTCATAGCACAAATGAGAGCCAGGATTACTCTGCAGGTCAAGGAGACTGCTGCATCTAGACGTCTAAGAATGAATCTGAGATACTTGATGAGTTTTCATTTCAAATTTTATGAGACATTTATGAATTTTTATGTCGAAGTGGGTACACATGTAATGAAAAATGATCAGAATTTCAGGACTGTAGAACATCCACAAGAAGCTCAAATCACCAAACCTGGCAACTTTTCAGATGTTGGCTTTCCCCTCTCTTGGGGCAAACTGATGAGCTGCTGGAATTAGCTGTCAATCTACCAAATGAAAGCTATTAAAGAACCTCAAAGGATCACAAAAAATCCTCTGCAAATAGCTCTAGAGAGCCCACCACTCCAAATGATGCTACCAGAGAAGGACATATCCCAAATAAAAAGATAATTAATCAACCTCATAGTGGCCTGAAACTCCTGAATCCTTCACTAGAGACTGACTGCAGAGTTCCTATCTTTGCAGTTGGTGTGTATCGATCTAAATGTATCAGATACAGATCTGTTTCATTTTTCAGGGGAATTGTTGGCTGCAGAAAACTAATGGACAACTAATGGATGTATTCTACATGTATACAGCTCAACTGTTTGTGCACCCAAGACATACAGTTAATTAATTCAGTCAGGATAATTAAGAGTCAACTGCACAAAGAAATTAAAATAAATGAATTCATCCAGTAACTGAATTCATTAAAATTCACCTGTCAGAAGTAATCTGAGAATACAAAATAACTGCAAAAAGTTGTCTGAAGTTCAGATATTGCCATATATATATACACACTTATAAAAACTCTCCTTCAACAATTATAGAAACACAGCACAATTTCCTATCAAGTTAAGAATCAATAAGGCACAGATCTGAACTACTACAAGTAACTGAGAAGCACCCTAAAAACAAGTGCACTGTTGACCAGCAACCTTTGGAAAAGTGTTTTGACAAAGAAGAAAAAAGGAAACTTTAAACAGAACAGGGGGAAAATCTACAGTCAACAATAAGCAATAGAATACTTCAGAATTGCATGGTGTTTTCTATTTTTTTTTTTATTTTGTAATTCTACAGAAAGAAATGAGCAATGGACACACAATGATCTAAGTTACTTTATCCTACCAGGTCTGTATGGTTTTCGCTTCCTTTTTTTAATCCCATCAGCTCCTTCAGCCACTTTGGTATCATCATCCACAGCTTCCCGTTCTGGGCTGGAATCTGATTTTCCATCACAATCCATAAGGTCACCTTCTGCAGAAGAGAGGCAATGGTAACTTTAACTGGAAAAGCCAAACAAAATGATTTTTTCCAAAATTTCCACATCTGACTGTTTTATGAGAAACTGGCTGAGAATGACAGATTTTTCAAAAAGGTGACAGATAATCATAAGCCCTGGACATTTTTGGGAAACTCATACTAACTATACACACATTTCCTATGAGATGATGTTCAGACAAAATCAGGAAATAAATGCTGTAATTAATATTTATAAATCAGAGAAAGTTTTGGTACCTCCTTTGGAAGCTTGTGCTAAGTATCTGAGCAATCTCTAGCTGTTCCATCAAGGACCCCGTTTTACAAAGATAAATTTCCTTTTCTTCACTGTCCTCCTCAGTTTTCTTTGACAGGGCTTTTTTTTAATTGAGAAGACACTCAAAAACTGCAGCCTGCACTTGGAAAGCAAAATGTAATGACTTCTAGTGTAGTGGGCTCATGACTTGAAGCTGTGACTGACTGAAAGCAGACTGATCCATGAAGAGGAATTTGATTTATATAATACAAAATTCAGCCCAAAGGAATTACTCAGCCTTGAAGATGAAGACTATAATTCAAAGTTAAAGTTTATATTCTGTGGGAAAGCAGGAGAGAAACAGATGTAAAGTATGTTGACATTAAAAAGCCTTTGGTGTTGAAGAGAGAGGGAACGAATTCTTCTTGATATCCCCAAAAAGACCTTGCATCTTCATTTTATCATAAACCTTCTGAAATGTTAAATATGCTCTCACTCCTGAAAAGATACTGGAATTCTCATGTTCTGCTTTGGATATAGGTGTACAATTCTAGATGGAGTAAAACCCCATGCAGTTGTAGGAGGGAGAAATACTGTTACAACAGAGCTGGACTCTTCAACACCACTTTTGCTGTAGCAGAACTGCAACCCTCACTCTTGCACAGGCCAGGTCATGGCCCAGACTCTCCCACTGATAAAGACCTCACTGAGCTCCACCAACAAAGCCAGTGCCTGGCAAAGGCCACCAGGCTGAAGCTCCCAAAGCAAGCTCAACTTTCAAGTGGACTCTAAAATGTAGAAGACCCAGTGAAATCTGAACCTGATGCAAGCCTACAGACAAGAGCGTAACAAAATTCCATGAGCTCACTTTTCTCAGATAAAGCCTCTTTTTTCCATCTGAACATCAAGACTCAAAGTAAGGGTCTTCTCCTTTTTCCCTGGTATTACCACACTGTGTTACTCCAACCAAAGCCATGCTATATTCATGCTGATGCTCATACAAAAATTCCACATGTTTGGAGATAGACACTGATCCTCTCTCCAGAGTAGAGCCCTACACACCCAGAGCTTCAAGGAAATCCAACCTATCTCCATGTACTCACTGTGCTGTTCCCATCACACATATGAATGTGCTTTATCTCTCAAAAAGGCAACAAAAGGTGATCAGAACTGAAATTGAAGTTGTGCATGCTCTGGCTCTCCCTTTCATACCCTGCTATCACATCTATATATCCTGTTATCTACCTGTGAAGACCTACCACTTATAGATGCCAACAAGCAGATAAAGAAGTCAGAAAAGTCATGTAGAAAACAGGCACACATTTTTAAAAGTAAAGATTATTAACCACTGAAGGAGAACAAGGGAAGTGACTAGCTGCCTCCAAATTCAAAAGCATTTTTTGCTGTCAAAAACCCAGCTGATGGAGAATATGAAAATATGAGATGAAATTTCAGAGTCCATGTAATGCTAGGATGATGTACCAAACCCTGTGAATACTGAAAGACATGAAAGAAAAACAAACTGTTTAAAAGGTTATAAAGAAATAAAAGGAAGCTATTTTTAGTAAAGAATAGTTCTAGTCAACAACAGAGGGTAAGAATGCACTCATCAAAGAACAGGAACACTTCTATCAACAAGCTAACACTGAAACTTCACTGGTGGCTGAAGTACCCAGCTTCTTATGACATTTAACCTGATTAACCAGGCAGTGTTGCAGTACAGAATTGTGGGGAGGTGGGGTGCCTGTGTGCCTCAGTTCCTCTCCAGAGACACCTACATGACAAGGCAGTGACTTTCTCAGCTGCCACTGGAAGGAGCCTTTGTCTCAGGCCATGGGTTAACCCCTGCTGTGCCATCACCCTCCTCAGCATGAACAGGCAGACCATGGCAAGGACAATGGTGCTGCACCGTGACAGTGTTAGCCCAGACCACTGACTCCTACCTTACTTCTTTCAGAAACGAGAAATACTCTCAGCAAAGAACTAATCCACTTTCCCACTTGATTCTAGTACCAGCCTCTCAGTGATACAGATGTTGCTTTGCTGAGCCAATACTTTCAAACAGTTTGCAGTGAATTTGAGTACACCTGTACTCTGTGAGTGTGCAATGTTTTCCACAGGCAAGCCAAAGATTAGACAAAAAAATCATCTCCTATTTCCAGTGCTGGCAGCCCTAGAAAGGTGAGTTTCCTACAGGATGGATGACCCATAAACAGAACAACAAGGAAAATTCCTGAAATGGACAACAATGAGCTGTGACTACTGTTCAAGAAATTTCCATAAAACATTCTGTACAGAACACAGGAGTATCAGTGTAATAAAAACTCCCAGGGATATTTGCAATACACACAGGTACTGCAACACTCCAAGCTACAAGACATGCCAAAAGTAGACTGCTACCTCTACTGTCATCCATCTCCCCATCTCTTGAGTGCTCTGACTGGGCATCTGGGGGTGTCTGAAGCACAGCCACACTGTTCTGATTTATAATCTTCAGTTTAAGCTTTGGTTTCGTCCGTTTTCTTCTCGGTACTGTAACAGTGAGGCTCTGTAACTGAGACATGCCGGATTCTGTCAAGCAGACTCCATCCTGGGTGTATGTCTTCGGTGGGTCTATAAAAGTTGAATGAATCATAACAGCAATATAAAACTCTTTTAATTTACAAGTCTTTGATTTTTTAGGAATAGCACTTACAAGAGTTAATAATCCACAAGTATGGAGCTGACCCGTGAATGAAGAAATTGGAATAAATAAACCAGAGATATCAGACACTGTCTTACACATTACAATTACAGCTTTATGATTTAGAGTCTGATGTCAAATCCAGCAACAATCCATTACATTGCTATGAAACAACTTATATCAAGTACTCATTAGAAAGAACAATTTGATTATGGAAATTGGTGCCTTGCAAGGTATTTCTGTATTACTGGCACCCACAGAAAACTGTGCAAGTCATACTTTGGGTCCTTGTGTTGATTGTCAGCCAAGGCCCCCATCCAGTTCTCAGCACTTTACCTTCATCTTATTCATAACCTTAAGTCTCCAAGAACTCCTGGTAACTCAGAGAAGTTATCAGCCCTATTTCATAGGCAGACAAAAAACCAAAGTTGTATCAAGTGAGCTGCTCAAGATCAAAAATGAAATTGTGGGTAGAACCAAGACCTGCAAGACTGTTTCTTCCTCAAGCTGTTAAATGACAACTGAGTCCACTGATAAGCTCTAATATTCTTTAATTCACCATGCAGAAAGGCCCTGCCCCCTGTGCTGAGGCCCTGCAAATGGAAGCTTGGGAACTTTCAGGGAATTGCCAAATAATGAAGAGGCTGCAATGATGCTTCAGCTCTCTGGAGCCAATTACATCATAATTTGGTAACACAACTTTTGAAAACAGACAAATATAATAACATTTGTTCCATTTAACCAAAAACATTTCCTCATGTAACATCTGACAATACAGCTGGTTCTGAACAAATTCTTCCCACTTGACTGCCTTCTTACACTGAACTTGAAAGGTGTGTGTTTCAAAAACATCTCACACTCTTTTTCTGATTGAATATTTGAGGGGAGAACCTTCTCTGAGGCGTCAAATAGTAAAAAAAAACCAAAAAACTCTGATGTGATGGAAGCTGTCCTAACATGATGGAAGCTGCTGGGTAAAGACTGACTTGGGAGTAGGCTTGTCAGGATTATAGATTCCTAGCACAAACCAGACAAATACAGAAAAGCTGCATCCTCCTAACATCTCAAGCTTGTAAACATTTGTGTACATTTGACTCAGCCACACTGTGTTATCACCACTGATATTAAGGCAAGCAGCTAAGACTGTAGGATCAAAGCATAATTTAAAGTAATTATTACAGTGCAGGTAAGGCAGGCAAGAGAAAAGAAAGAAGAGAGAATGAGGAAAAAAAATGGAAAGCATGCTGTGGTAACTGAAGGATAGTTAATGCTGTGTGTTACAAAACCACAGGAAAAGGAACTTTTGTCTCATGTAAAAATATACCCTTAGAATATTCTAAATGATCAGATATTAAGCATTTCCATTCTTTACCTAGTTCTTTTGATTTTGAAATAATCTGAGCTCCAACTGATGAATCACAACAGTCCAAAGAAGGCACTGAAAAATATAAGGAAAATAATTTCAACTTTTAAAAATGGTGACTTGATTTAAATTGAAACTATCAATTTTCCTTGAAGCAGTTCCATTAAACTCCCTAATTTATACTGTTGGCAATCATTTACTTGCACCTATAAAATAAAGTGCTTTTCAGTATCACAGATGTGACTACAAAAGAAGCCTGATAGAAACTAAAGTTCTCCAATTTCCTAAAGCCAAGAATGGCATTGGAATAGTACTGAAATCAATGCGAAATTATCTCTTTCTACTGGACCAAGGGCAAATGAATACAGTGGGTCTTTTGGGTTGGAAAGCAACCTGTACACTAGTCATGATGTTCAGGTTTTGCTGCCCTAATCATTAAAAATGTGAGGGTTTTGTGAAGTGAGTATTGATCAGCATTTCCCCAAGGAGGGGCTTTGCACACAAGACTCTCACTGTGTCTGTGCTGTGCTCTTACACAGCACTTGGACAAGGCTGAGGTATTGAGAACAGATAACAGAACCTGTTGGAAGTTAGATAGGGTAATTCTTATTCCAGGTAAGAGTACTGAAAATGGAAAGCAGAAACTCAAAAACTACACCTTGTGTGCTACAGGGCAGCAGTGGAAAGGTGTGACTGATAAAACAATAATCCAAATGTCCTGCAACACAAGGCTACTTCTGCAGTGGGCAGAAATGCTCTTTCCTTTTGCCTTAACTCATAACTGCAACCAGGCTTCACTCACCTATGATGTGTACACTAAATATTAGTAGTGACTTCACAGAGATTACACAGAGCGAGCAGTAAAGGGAAAATTAGGAGCTCCTATCTTGCAAACACTGAACTAGAATCAGAAAACCTGTTAGTCAGGCACAGTCAGCATTACCACAGAGACAAGTTTATCCACACTTTTTTCCTTGGCCTAGAAATCTTACTCATGCTGAATTTAGGACTCAAGATAACATCTGGAGTATTTCCTTTGTGCCTGTCACACAAGCTGAGACCCCTGAGGCAGAGAACTGTGGGGGCTCTGTGTCACATCAACCATGGCAGTGTGCTGCTGTTCCCACCTCACAACACACCATGGGAGCCAGGACAAGATGAGGAAAAGCACAAGAGCTTCCAAGTAACACTTAAAATGAGTATGAAACATACTGGATGCTTTCTAGCATATAAACAAATATAAAGAAAATGCAAGTCTGCCTTCAAAAACTACAGTGCTTTGAGAATTTTATGCAATGTGCAACTAATGCAGAGGGTATAACCTACAGAAAACCAGTATTTTCATGCAATTAGTAAACAAAAGAAGCCTATGAGAGCTACTGAAAACTGAACTCAACGGTGCAGAGAAAGACAAGGAAGAAAATAAATTGAAAATGACATTTTGAAAGAGACATAAAGCCAGAAAGAAACAAAAACGGGACAAGCTGCAAAAAGGAAGATACTCAAAACACTGAATTAAAAAAAAACAGAATAGAGGCAGACTGCAAGAACTATTCAAAGTGGAATAAGACATCATCTGTTCATTTAATTTCTTATAATTTACAAGATGGTTTTAAGAATGAAGTAGCAATTACTGAATTGGAATCTAAGGTAAACAAGAAAATCAGAAAGACAGCTGTGAACAGAAATTTGAAATCCTTAATTTAAAAGTCAAACAACAGAGAGATCATCTCATCCAGGTCAGACTGAACAATTTTAGCTCTGGAGACTGAACAGAGTTGAAAGGCTCCAATAAACAAGCTGATAGTGACAGAGGTGAGGCCTTCAGAGAACCACTCACAAAAACTGCACGAACAAACAGTGTTTGAAGACAGTATCAAACAGACTTCCAGAAAAGGAGCTAATTAGGGTGCAGATTAAGGATTACAATCAATAAAATGGATAGCAGAAAAGCATAGTACTGTTAGAGAAACCCTACCTAAAAAGAAAAAAAAAAAGGAAAAATAGTGCTTTCTGAGGCATTCAGCTGAAGTTTAACCAAAATTGTTAAACTTATCTGCAAAAGGGTTTAAATATGCTGAACATTGTACAGCATTTAGTTGCCTCAGCTGAAAGCAAATAATTGCAGAGAATACAATGATGAGAAAAAAAAGGGGAGTTCATTTTTAAGGCTGTTATAGAAAAGAAGAACTCTATGAAAAAAATGCAACCAGCAAATGAGATAGAGTGGAATGGCTGATGTAGAATACAGCACTAACAGAGGACTCTTTATTGCATGCCTGCATAGCTGTGTCAATGACACAGGGATTTTTTCTGGTAAATGCAGTAACACAAGAACATTAGAGCTGACATAGTAAATGTGCTAAATAATAAAAAAAATGAAAAGTTAATTTTTTAACACACAGTATTATGTTGGGTTTGTATCTTGTAAAGTACATAGAATTAAATTTCAGAACAAAGAAAAACTGACATCAGTTTAATGAAAATGATACAACAGAGACTGCCAGCCACAATGTGTCTCACTGGCAGTATCAGGTACCCCTGGACAGGGGGAAGTGATACCAAATCCTCACTGCCTCCATGAACATGTTCACTGGAGCCCCCGGAGGAAAAACTGCACAGGCAGCTGCAGAAACTGCACCCAGATCAGTTCTAACTCTTACAGAAAACCAGGCAGAGCTCTGCATCCTGCAGAGGAACAAAAACAGCACCAGAGGAGGAGGAAGCTGGGGTCTGGATGGAGACAGGATGGGGTAAGTGAGGAGGGATGAAATTTGCAGATGGGGCATGTGACATGCAAGGGCAAATGACACAAAGGCAGAACTGCTGAGGAGATGGTCAAGAACTGTTCAGGAGCTGATGTGGGTGAGAGACACAAACCCCTCCTGAGTGTGCAGGAATTACAGCACAGGGGAAAAGCTGCTGCTACCTAATGCACCTGCCTAGAATCTAGTCAGGAGAATTTCTAAATTTCTCTACAGGACACAGCAATATGCTGGGGGACATTTTTTATAACTTGAGACAGTACTAAAAGGAACCTGATAAAATAGTGATCAGTGATGATTATTTCACAATAACCTAATAATGAAGGTTTCTGGTACACTACACTGGAGCAAATCTTACACCATTCTGGCTTTTGATACTTATGTGTGTTCAAGAATAAAACCAGTATCTTTTATTTCTGTTTCCTGAAGAAGATGACTTTTTAAGAATTTCAAGTATGATGAGATAGGGAAGAGCTCTTACAAATTTTAAAAAGTTTCTACTTCCTGAAGAAAGAGAAATGAAATCTCATTCTCAATACCTACACACAAGAACCAGTTACTCTTCACCAAGGGTACACCTGCAATGTTTTGTTTCTTTATTAGGTCAGGGGCTCTTGTTTCTTCTAGAAAGAAAGTGGTTAAAAACCCTGTAACAATACTTGCAACACACCTATGACACATCAAATGGAAAGGGCAAGAACAATCCCAGTAAGAATCCCACAATATGATACATTTTTAGATGCTTTCTACTCTAAGTAACATTTATTTCCCTAAGTTTATCAAACACTAATTCTTTTCACTTTGAAAGAAAAAATTACAGAAATTTTCAAGAGAAGTTTTAAAAGAATTCATAAAAGACTGAAACATTTCATATAGAAGAACATGCATCTATCAACATGCAACAAAGGACATATTCAGACATGCAACTGTGCAAATTTACATGTGTTAGAGATGTTTTAATACTGAGTCAAAACAGGAAATAAGCTGAAAAACTTGTCTTAGAAAAAAAGGTAAAAAAAACCTGCAAAGAAAACTTGGGAACTCCCAGAGGATTGGTTCCTATTCCTCGAAATCCAAACCTAAGCAACACAACTACACAGAGGTGTGCAGGAAGGACTAACTCAGGGGCCAGCTTCTGCCTGGAAGTGAAACACCTCTTGTGAAGCTGTTCCACCTCACATATAATGGACTTCAATTATCTCTACAAGGTAGCTCTGCCAGCCCCAAGGAGAAAGGAAGAAGTATTTCATACTTGGATCTTTTTGCTTTAAGTACTCAAAGCTTATTATAAAAATACACAAAAGTCTTGTGTTGTATCTGCAAGTTTCTTGCTTTTTCCCCTTAAAAAAACCTCTTTCCTTTTGAATTTTTGAAAGCAGATCTTTACAATGAAGTGACTTGCAGAAACACAGAAGCATTAGTCGTGTTTCTATTAGTGATAAAAATGGGGTCCTTGGAAGTGCTCCAGCAGGGAGTATATAAACCTCCAAGGTCAGGTCAGTAAGTTACACTTACTGCTGTGATGAGGACATCACAGTGTTAGGGGACATTAGATGCTCTATTGAACTTTTCTTGGCAGATCTCTCAAGCCTCACAACATCTTCCATCTTGATCAAGAAAACCAATCTTACTGACAACTTCTTGATGGATATAAATTTTTCTTGTAACATTTGCTTAGTTCTTATACCTTCGTCCTCCTGCTCTCTTGTGATACCTCAATGAAGGGGTAATATGAACACTTTCATCTGTTTATGCTAAAAATGGGAATAGGTGTCAATGTTAAAGGAGCTGACTGAAGCAGCAACTTCCCTGAGCTGACACGCAGGGAAAACAGACCTGGGCTATCACCCTTGCAGCAAGACTAAAATATAAAGCTATAAATCATGGCACAGGCTGGCAGGCACTCACAGAACATTAACCAGCACCATCCCATGGAGCCAGATGCTGTAAATGTGCTAAAAGTGCAGTAACCTCAGCTCCTGAAGTGCCACTGCTACAGAACTGTGACACAGACCAACAAGGCTGCTGGTGTCCATGTCCAGAGTGGTGCAAAGTTCATCAGGAGGAATTACAAATTTTAATTAATAAGGAAGTGATAACTCCTAAAGAAGCATGGCCAATCTTTTCCAGATTGCAGCAAGGGAGGGAAGCATTGGTCTTGAATATTGGCAGAGCTGAGGAAAAGGCATTATGAAAACATGAAGGAGGATGGGAAAAATGCTTACACAGACTGTTGTTACAGCTACTGCTGCCTCAGACAGCCTCAAAGCATCAAAATACACAAACTTTTTCTGCTTAGAAATAATTTTCTGATTCTTCTTTAGATGTAACTTTAGAGAACTGGGCTTTTTTCCTTCTACTTGACAAACTGAGATGCCTTTGACCCTTTCAACTACCAAATGCTTTTAACAGTTTCTCCCTATCTTCAATACCTCTACCTAGGATACCCAAGAAGTTTCCTCTGGCATAAATCACTTGAGAATGCAAAAGAGCCTAGGAAATTTTCACAAGAGGCCTTAAAACAAACATGAAAAAACCAAAATCTTACTTCTACCACAAGCCAAACCTCCATCAGAGCACAGAACACATTCCCAAACCAATTTATTTATCGCAGGGTGCAATCCTGCCATTGGTTTTGATCGTCTCCTTACCGTTCGTTGGTGGAATGTATGGCCTACAAATGGTACAGTCAAAACCCATATCAGCTATGTTTTCCACTTCCTCCTCTGTGTTTAAGTTCTGACAGATTGCATGCATCCATCTAGAAATTAAGTGGGGGAAAAAATACAATTTAAAGGAAATAGGTGGTGTTTTAGGAGACCCAAGTATCAGTCTATGGTCCAAGTAAGCAGGGAACAGTTGTTCAGTTTGAATTCTTTTAGGGAGAAACCACAGAATCAGGTTTTCCATATACAGCATCCCCTACAGTGGTGTGTGTTACATCCTGTATATGGAGCAGCAGATCAACTATTTCCCTCCACAGGAAGGAACTCTCTATAAAACAATCTCCCAAGTATATTTTAGTATGGTAATTTTCTCCCTACATTGCAATAATTTTAATTACTTTACACAATGTAATCTAGATTCAGCCTCACAACAATAGTCTTGTGAGGTAAATTAGTTTTATTTTTACAGGGCAGCAGGGAAGAGGTACAGAGTGATTAATTAATTTGCCCAGAGTCAGACAGTTAAGTCTGTGGTACAACCAGAAATTAACTACTAAGAGACTTCTGAGACTCAGTAACCCACTGTTCTTTACCACATGACCATTTCCTTCATCTCTACACTTCAACATTAAGGGGGAAAAATTAAAATAAGACTTGAACAGGAAAACAAGTGAAATATGAGAAATCCTTACCGATCACACTGTCTACACTGAATTATGAGCTCCTCATCCCTGTACGTGCGGTAGCAGATGGGGCAGGTAGACAAACTTGCACAGGGAGCACACTGGGTGTAATTGTTTTGCCATTCACATCTTAAACCTGGAGAAGTTGCTCCACAGTGTCTGCACCAAACACACCTACAGAACAGACAAAAAGATTTATTAGTGTCAGTTCACAGGAAGATGATTTTGTGGCTTTAAATCTCTTCCACTTAGAAAGAGGTGAGTAATTAAGTTTTAACTTAACAACATGTTTAACCACAAACATTTAACAACATTTTTTGTACTTTTGAAATAAAGTTCCTAATTAATAATTCCCTTGAAACTGCAAAAGCAGGCAGATGGGTTCTTGTAACAGCTCAACAGGTCAAAGAGTTCCTGCTTCCAGTTGCCATTCACTTTGAGATCTGGAGACTTAACCATGTGAGAGGTCTGGTCTGTTTGTGTTTCACCCAAGTAAAACAAATTGTTTTCACAGGGTTTTATGTCAAGAACACCAGGGTGAAGCACCCATTCATCTTTCCAAATGAACACTGGAATGATTACAATGAATATAAATTGGAATATTTTTTTTGCTACGAGTTTCAAAAGAGAAATTTTGTCTATCTCTGCTTATGTGGTTTTTGGCATGAAGAAGCAGTTCTAATTGAATCAAACAACTCAAAAGCATTTTGTTGGCTTTGTTTAATACACCTGACTTAGACACAACTAAAACCTTGTTACAATTCAACTGACACTACAAACACCAAGTGACAGAGAGAAGCAGAGGAGGCCAGCAGACAGCAACTCTGAGCCCAGCCCCAAACACACCATTTGCACTTCCAGCCCCCCTTTGGCACAGTCTGCAGGGGTGGGTCCAGGCAGTAGGTGTGGTAGCTGATGTCGCAGTCGTCGCACAGGAGGAGTCTCCCTGGATCTGTGGCTTTCCCACAGGCTTCACACACTGTGCACTCCAGGCACCTCCAACCTTTGCTGAGTACCACTTTAGTAATCTGAAAAATGCAAGGTGAGAATTAGTTGCAAACGGCTCAGTGAAGTGTGATCAATGGATAAATTAAGGTCTGGCTTGTGGAGCTCAGGATGCTCCTCTGGGCACATCACCCACATCACGAGGAGCTCTTTAGCAATCAGACTTTCTGAAGCTTCAATGAACAGGAATGGATTAAATAGAAAGAAACTGTACCCCTTTCTAATCTTTTTAAAAACAGATGCAGTGTTTCCCTTTTTAAGCCACCTGGGACTTCACCTGACTGCCAGGACTTTTCAAATATCATGGAAAGTGGCATGGCAGCTGCATCAGCCAATTCCCTCAGGACTCTGGGATGCATCTTGTCATCTCCCAGAGATTTGTGTACATTCTGGTTCCTCAAGAGGTCACAAACCTGATCCTCATGATGTGATCACGGTGCTGGAGTTTTAGTCATCTGAAGCAAGCATCTAACTTACTGCAATTAATATATAATGCAAGAGTAGTACATAAACAAAAAGTCAAATTATAATTGCATGAAATATGCATATGGCATTTTTTAAAGTATGTACAAAATAAAGTTTTTGACATGTTTTAAAAAAAATCCCACTTTTACACAGATATATTTACATCACAACCAATGAAAAGTGTACAGTGTATACACTGCAGTAAATAGCTTATTTTGTGCTTGCTAGGTCATTTCACAGCATTCAAATTTAATTTTCACACATTCTCTCCTAGGCTAATGAATGTAAAATGTATTAATTAACCACTCCAACTGCTGTCAATTCTGACAGCCAACAGGCAAATTGAATCAACTAAACCTTATGCCCCAAGTAAATGAAGATGCAGCGTAATTTTTTCTTTGTTTTTAATTCTGCTTGTATCTAGGTTTAAAACTTGTATCTCAAACTGTTATTTTAACCAACTGCTGGATAATCAGCGCTATTTATGGTTGTGAAATTATAAAAAGGTTAATTTCTCTTGAGGCTATGCATACTATAAAATGACATTTAATTAAAGTCTTTCATAAGTCACATACAAATAATGGTCACATTAGCTGATGAATATCTAACAAGTTAATGACTCCCCTAATTACCACAAAACCGAAGGCAGCGTGGTGCTATTAAAGTACAATATGAAAACAGTGCAATCAAGAGGTTTTTGTGTGGAACAAGAGCACTCACCTTAATACTGACACAGTAGGGATGGTAACACTGCCCACACTGGGAACAGGCCAGCAGCCGGCCCTCAGCACCTTGGCCAAAACTGCCACAAACCACACACATATCCTGCAAGGACACACAAGAGCAGGCTCTCAACACGTGCCAGACACTACTTCTGAAAACATCTAACTGTAAATCCAACTAGTTTGCTGTGTAATTTAACTCCTAACAAGGACTTCATTCACTTTTTTATCATTAAGAGAAGGGAAACAAAATGAAAAATTGTAACTATTATCCTAACCTGATGGAGAGTGAACTTGTCACTGTTAGAGAACAGGACAACTGTATTATGCATCGAGTTTTCTTCCTCATCTTTATTAGATGAAATATCCATGGTTGTGACCTATTAAAAAACCACAAAATATAAATAACAAGCACATCACATTTTGTAAGACATGAGACAACATGAAACATTCTCTAAATAAGTTTTGCACGTATTTATTAATACAGTTTCAACTTTCATTAAAAGCTGCCTCCATCAGAAATTACTGCATTAATTCACATTTTCTCATCATCAGTATTATAGTTTCACAGACATATTCTCTTCCTCTCCTTTTTCCACCTTCACATATTATCCCATTACACTTCCAACTGGAAAAGGAAGCAAAGACATACTTGAATTAAAAACCACTAAGCAGAAACTGTCATACTGTGCCCAGTCTGCTGTTCCCTGCATGTAAATACTGAAGTTCTTTGTATCAAAAAGTTAATTGCACTGACAGACTTTTGAATATTAATTCAAAAATCAACTGCAGAAATGTGGTTTGTCCCATATTGCCTAAAATGAGGTTTAGCTAATGTTCCAAGTATGCTAGAGGACTAAGCAAGAGCTCTAAAGTTACTTGCTGTAAGCAGTTTATGAGGCTTATCTATCTACCATAAACACTTGCACTGAACTGCAAACAGCTATTTTGATCTCAATCCATCAGCTCTTACTGTAGACAATCATTTTTCTTTTTCATCAAGTGATTTTTATTCTGACCTGCCCTTTATTAATTTAGCACATTTCATCTACAGATTCTCAGGAAGAGAAACACAAATGAAACATTTCAACTGTGCTCTGACTTTCATGTGATCTTACAATACAGAATTTGCTGTCCATGAAGTTAAACTAATAGGCCCAACTGCTATCTCTGAACCAGGAATATAAAGGGACACAGTTCCATAAAAAAAGATTGCTAGGGAAATGTAGCTTTGTTTCAGCAGCTGTTCCAATTATATATATGTGGATTATTTTAAATACAGTGTAAGTCCTACAGAGATAAGTTTTGTCTAAATAATAATTTAAATATTTTACAAATCCAAATGTAACTCTAGGGACAAATGTAAATACCACAGTATCAACTAGAGGAATCCCTCTGATACACAGCTGCTGAAACTCAGCATTTACTAAGAAACAGCTGAAAAGGCAATATATTCTTTATGTGTTTTGATTGCCAAATATTTGAGAGCACTGCAGCTGTAACTAACCAGTTAACTCCAGAGCACCTGAAATACCTTGATACCTTCAGGGACAACACTTCCCTTACCTACTTTTCCACAAAAGGTTTCACAAGGTTCTTGTGACTGCACATGCAAAAGAGCAGAATTTGCAGGACTGGCTGCAATGTTGGTGTCTGCTGAATCCCAGCACTGACCCACCATGGCTAAACCTGTACCCACCTTTTTCCCCATTCCCAAGATACTCCAAGGTACTTCCAAATCTGTGTGGCTGTCTGCTGATCCCATGATGAGTAAGAATTATTTTGTGCAAACTGACTGAAAATACCCCCATGTCAAACATTTATCTGACCAAAGGCTGATTTATTGGCATTGCTAACTGCATCTACTCTACCACAAGGCAGCCACGTCCCTGCAATTCTGGAGCTGCCTTCCATGTGGTGACTCAAAGGATCAAATCTCTGCAGGAAATGGTGGAGAGGGCTGTGCATTTTGTATTTATAGCAAGTTACCTACATCACTGTCCTCTGAACAATTACAAAAACTTTATGAGTTTGATCTATAAACCCCAGCTTCTCTTGAAGTACAGATTTGTGCTTTGTAACACCAAAATAATGATGGGAATGTCTCCAATTGATTATGGTGCTGTAAGTAGCCTAAGTGGAATTCATCCTGTATGTTTAAAATTACAAATTTGCTTCTGAATCTTGACCACCCAATGCTTTAAAAGGGAAAAGTGACAGAGATGATTGTTCCTTTTTCAAATCATAAACACCAGAGTATCCCAAGATATTATTACACAGGCAGGAGAAAGTGTGACAAATTCAAACAAAGATTACATGTATGAACATAAAAATACAGCTCTGAAGAGAGTCTCAGGAATTACTTCATAAAGACATAAAATGAGCATGTCCCTCTCTGAACACAAGGAACAGGATGTCTCTCAAAATATGCAGGGCTTGTTGGTAATCAAAGTTTAAAAGGAACATTCAAGTAGAACAAGCCCACAACGGAAAAAAAATAATTGTTTCACAGACCAGATTTCCAAGTTTTTTATACCAAAACCCCCCTTCTTATGAGGAGCAGAGTAGGACTGTGTAGGATTTTCAAGTTTTAAAAATACTTCAAGTATTTAGTAGTGTAACTATCAACTTCAGTGAGCAATCACTTGCTTATAATCACTTCAGTATTCTTGAAGAATAAGAGACAGCAAATATAATCATTGTTTTCTCAAGAGTTTCTGGACAGAAGCTGTGTACAGAATAGCAGACATCTGATCAGAACAAAGAACTGAGAATCACTGATATATGAATTCATTAAAGAGTCAAGGAAGCTTTAGTTATGGTAAATCATGATCTGTAAGGGCTCTCTGAAGGAGTCAGCAATTCTGGGGACAGGAAAATTTGACTGATGCAACTTACTTCACCACTAAACTCTTTTGGCACAGTCCTTCACCAAAGCTACTTAAAAAAAGTTAAACTGAAGAGGAATGGTCCCTATACTGATACAAGACACAAATAAAGAGGGAACTAAATTATCAGTTTTGTATGTGGGAGAATTGCACTAGTCAAAATCTGACAGGGCCTGCTGCTAACAGGTGGTGGTGCTCAACACACTCATGTGCAATCTGAAAAATAAAGTGAGAAGCAAGGTGACAAAGCTTGCCAACAGGACTGGGATATTCAGAGCAATAAAATCCAAAAGACAAGTGTGAAGAACTGCACAAGAACTTCATAAAGCTGAGTGCTGGGCTGTAAAATGGCAGATGGAAGTCCACAAAGTAAGGAAATCAACATGACAAAAGAACTGGTATTAATGATCAGAAATATGGAGTAGCTTCCCTACAAGGAACAACTCAAAATACTGGCATCCTCCATACTTGCTAGTCAAGAGTGGAAGGAAAAGGAGGAGAAATGATGGATGTCTATAGAAACTGAATGGCATGGGTGGAGGAAGTGAATGGAAAGCAGCTTTCCACTGTCTAGTCTTTAAGAGCACTGAGGGGCAGGCAGCTAATCCAGGAGGCAGCCACGTAAAACACAAGCTGATGAGCTGAACTGAAAAAGGTTAAGCAGCCATGGTTTCCCTAAAGCTTTTTTGAAGTGAATGGGCAGATTTATGAAAGAAAGCTCCAACACAGGCTGCCCAAGACAAAGACACATCTTCCTGTTCAGCAAGTGCCCAAGCCACAGACTGCTGAAATGTCTTCTCCTCTCCTGTTCTGCGCTCTTGCTCCACCACTCAGTCCAGAAGAACCTTTGCTCTGGTCTCCTATGGCTGCAGTTACATTCTCACGCACAAACCCTGCTCTCTCCCTCTGGGTTGTTCCAGTCAGTGCTGCCTTTACCCAGCATGTTCTGCACCCAAGGAAATGGAAGTGGTACTTTCAGACTCCCAACTGTTGTGTCTTTAAAGGGCAAGAGCAGCACAGAACTGCCTCAGGCCCACTGAGCTGTAGTGTTCCAGTTCTTCATCACAAGCAGCAACGGCCAGGCTCCATCAAACACCCCTGGCTCTGCAGAGTTCATTGGTTTTTTATGCAGTATTTTCAAACAAGAATTACAGCTGAATAAAACTGTTCTATTAACAGACTGCAATATGGCAAAAAAGATCTCCTTACCCCTGGAATGACCACAGCCCCAACTCCATTCTTCAGTTTTGATCTTCCTCTGCCACCTCTTCCCGACAGCCCCGCTCCACGCGGCCTCCGCTTCCCCGGGAATCCTGAGCCTCGGCCCTGCTCAATGGAAGGCAACAATGTCAATGCAACCCCTCAAGTTCTCTTCTTACTGGGATTCAAACTTGTTCAGTTCATCTATGGAAAAACATAAGTAAAAAACACCCTGTGATTTCTGGTGAGTACAAGCACACCAGGGCATGGCCATTAAATTTATGCATAAATTTGTGTGAAATACCTTTAATTACTTACATGGCATCATATGATCACCTTTCTCTTCAGTCAAAACCACAAATGTTTATATTCTGCTCAGCAGTTAACTGGAAATATGGATTTCCCCCAACAGTTACCCCCATCTCATTTGCAAAGTTTCCAAAATATATCTATTATTCTATGATTCATTTTTCTTTTCTCTTTGAACAGTCAGCCCAGACAGTCATGGGACTTTACACAGGGTCTGGACATTTGATTACTGGTAATCACAGATGCTTTTCTTACACTATGAATAATCAAGTGAAACCTGGAATTTATTAGGATTGAGTCCTGCTCACAAAGGAAAGTGGGAGCTGGCTCCATGAAACTCTCTTAATTTAGCATATATAGAGAGTTTTTTTATATTAATTCTATCAATTACACTCAGACCAACAATCCCCATAATGTCAAGTTTTTCTTACACAATCTCCACTTGATTTACAGACAGCTTTTCTTCTCCCTTCCTTATTTAAGATGCAGAGCTGCAGTGTTGTACTTTAGAGCATTCAGTGTGTTTAACTACAATTATCCTTGGGAGAGTAAGTATGTTTTTACTTAAGTTTGAAATTTAGGGGGGGTTTTGTTAGTTTTTTTTCCTTTTTTTAAAATTTCAAACTGAACTAAGCACAAGAGGGTTCCTAATCCTCCCAAATCATTTCCAGAGAGAAAAAAGACATTGTCATGTCCACAAATTCTGGCTGATATATCAGACATCTTTACAATGTGTCTCAAAGCCTCTAATCTGGGTAACTGATAATTATGGCATGTACTCAAATAAGCACCTTTCCTACAGCAAAATGAGCACTGAGATTATTTATTGCATTTCATATTTGTCAATAATCTCAGCTCCCAATACAGCCCAAGTATGGAGTACAGAGTATGGGGTTTCCAAATGCTTGCTGCAAAATACTTTCAATACCAACATTTGCTCTGTAAAACAACATTGATGGAAGCAACAAAGCTCCATGGGGACTGTGACACCAACAGACATGAGAGGTTTTTACTGAAGGAGACAGGAGCTCCTTGGATGGAAAGAAGCACTGTGGGCTCAATATTCTCTACTGTATTTCTCAAATATTCCAACTCCTGGCTTAAAGAAGATATTGAACTTTATGGTCATAATTAAAGGGAGAATTGAAGGATCCCAATGTTAAAATTTTATTAACATTCATCTAATAAAGCAAAAAGAAATTCAATTGACTCACACACCAAGTCAATGCAACAAAATGATATCTGAAGAGTGAAAGGAAGGATGCTGCTGGAGGTTGAGGTGAAACAAAAATTGTCCTTAGATATCTATGGAGCTAATACATATGCACACATATGACACACAATCATCAATTTTTTTAACATGGAAACTCTTCTGACAAGTTTCTTATTTTCTGTTTCAGAACAGGTGTCAGTATTGTTATTATCACACAACTAGTAACAGGAATAAGCACATACTTGTATCAATGTTAATGCTCAACATTAAGCTGAAAATTAATGCTTAAAGCAGCAAAAGCTAAGCTGATGTCAAATCAAAATAAAATTAGCATGAGAGTTAAAGTGAGATGAACTTTTAAATCACTGGGAGCTACAGTTATTTGTCAGTTTCATAATTCAGCTTTTTTTTTGGCCTTTACTTAAACCAAGTAATTCTACTTTAATTACTTCAGGTGTTTTTAATAGTAAATGTCACTGTGGATACAATTTTGGTCCATCTAATCAGGTTGGAAAGTTGTTGTTTATTCCCCCATCAGCTAAAAACGATGTCACTTTGAATCCACTCTGCAAGATTTCTCCACAGCAACAAATTCAAGCCATCCTTCAGATCTCTGCTCCTTTCCATGCCTGGCTTACCTTACTGCCAGTCTTAAAGACATTTTTCTTCTCAGGTAATTTATTTTGACAGCCACGTAAAGCCAACCACAGAAAGTGATGTACTCAACACACACAAAATTTGGGTAATACAAAGTATTCTTTGCCACTAAAAATCAAGGCAATGCCATCATAGTTTATGCTCTGGAAAGCTCACATCTTTTAACCTGAAACCTCCAGAGCTTTAATAATTTTTAGAGATCTTGAACAGTAACAGAATGGAAGATTAATTAAGGTATGAGAGACAGAATTTCATCACTAATCTCTACAGTAGAAAGATAGCAATGGATACATGAAAATAAATTCAAATTATTTACCACTTTGATGCTCCAAATGGCACTGCCAGGAAGCTGTCTGGATTTAAAAATGTCCCGACCTTCTGGAATGTCTGGGGACCAGGAAGGTGGGCTCACTGTATTATTGGTACTCCAAGCCCCCTAGGATACGGCAGGTGAGAAAATAGATGTATAAAACTTTGCAACATAAAAAAAGCAAAAAAGCAAAAAGCAAAAAGCAAGCAACAAAAAAAAAAAATCTGAAAAGCAAAGCACATGCAGGCATAGGCATTTCTACATTAATTTAAGTAGTCAATTAGTTCACTGAGTGAGTAGAAAGTGGGAAATTTTTAGGTTCTCAATGAAACATGCCCTAAAATCAGTATTTACTTCCAACTGATGGTTAAGCACAACAAAATGAGTTTTATGAACAAAGATTAATACATATCTAAAGCAAGCAATCATAACAACAACAAATTACATGCCTAAATTTTATTGCATCAGTGAAGAAGACAGTAGTTGGAGGTGGTAATATCTCCTTTTATATTCCAAACCACATTCTGAAAGAACTGATGGCCTCAGTTGACTTTTCAAACTAAACTACCCCCAAATCACAGCAACAACTAGTCTGAGAAGCACAGCAAACAAAAGGAATATGAATAAACCACTAGACAAAGAAAAGGAACATAGCCATGGTAATCAACAAAGCAGCTCATTCCTGCAAGTCTGCTACAAATAAATCATTATAAAACCCTACCAATGATTTTTTTCACCCCAGTGTTTTCATGTTATGCTGTGGTACCACATTTTAACATGTTATTATGTACATGTAATAATATACATCCATATGGTGTACCTACAAGTTCTTTTTAACTAATTATTACTCCTATTTATGTAGTTCCATCATGGTGAGGGGTATTGTATGACTGTCAGTAGAAATAAAGCAAAATGAGAAGAAAATGCTAAGACAGCCAAGGAAAAATGCTGAGGCTCCTCATGGAAAGTGAAATCTGTGGAAGACTTTCTCAAGCACAAAAGACAGACTGCAAGAGACAGACATCATAAATAACTTCACTGCCAATTTCCACATTAGATTAATAAAGGACAGAACATTTTCCTAATTCTGAATTTGTGAGAGTAAAACATATTGAGTATCAGGATGAGAATGGAACTGATGAAAAGTGCAGGTTTACCTTCCCCAGAATGCCATTCAGCAGCATAATCCCAGGGCTGATGTGGAATAACCTCATGCATACAAACATTCCCAACTATTCACAACTGCTCACAAGGGCAAGCCCAAACACATTTACACCTTTGAATACTGGGATATACAATAATAATAAGAAGAATCAAGGAAAATGAGATGGCTCTGCAAAATATGTTGGGTTTTTTTTCCTTTTCTGAAATGCAATTTCTCCATCCAGAATGCGTGGGAAAATGAGTTTCTTTGAAATCAACAACTCCATCCAAACAAACATTCATCTTGAACTGTAAAAAGGTGTCTTGCTAACAGGTGCCCTTTCTGAAAACAGGGCTATCCCTCAAGTGATCTGGCACACAAAGCAGAAAGCTTGTCAGTGACCTAAAAGCCTTATTCTGGATAAAAGTCTCAAGGTAAAAACACCAACACTCAGTACAACCCACAGTATGGACACGACCAATATTCAGCATAAATCTGCTGGAAAAGGAATGTGGACAACATAACACTTAAAAAAACCCAACCATTTGACAATTCTGCCCACAATGAGGTGCTAGCTGGACACACAACCTCCAAACTGCTGAGTGCCCAGAGCACCTGTGAGCTTGGTTTGGCCATCAAAGCCTCCCCTCTGCCCAGGGGCTTCCAGAAGAGCTCCTGGCAGCAGCTGCTCAAGGGTTCCACTCACTGTGCTGCAATCAACACCCTGGACTGGAAGATTTTGCTATCCCAGTTTTTTCCTTGACTGCAGACGGGTGCTCATCATGCAGACAACTCAGAATATCAGGAGGTTCCTCACCCTCTGACAGGGGAACAGGGCTGGGCAGAAACCTTCCCACCCTCAGACCTGGGGATGGACAAGTCCCTGCTCACACCCAGGGCACAAGGACAGAGCATTTGTGACACAACAGGGACATCATGTCAGAAATGGGGGGGGGTAAAAGGAAATTTGATACATTGGTAGGTAACTACATCAGCAGGTCTGTGGCACAGGAGATTTGCCTTAACTATCCTAGCCCTAGTTTTAGTATAAAGTAACAGTCAGTTTTAGCAGGTGAAATTCAAAGTTTCATTGGATTTTAATTAGTTTCCTCATTACTTCTAAAATTCATAATGCATGGTAGGTAACTGTTCTTATAAAGTGGCAACACAAAGAAAATCTGTATAGCAACAAGAAAGAAAATCTATTTATCAGAGAAGCAATCTTTACATCAATCTGCAAAGGAGGCAACAGGCTCACAGTGTCAAAATTCAAGATCTTAAACATGCTGAAAATACTTAACAACTAAAATTACCTACTCTTAGTTTGGAGGAACAAAATTATTCTCCTTTTAGGAAGATAACTTTTCTACTGATTAAATATAGTCAAAAGATTAAAAAGCTAAAAGAATATTAAATCTGAATATGAAATATTCAGTCTTGCAAAACAAAATGATTTGTATATGATTCATGAACCATATTGTTAAGAATTAAATTGGAAATTCAATCCAAGTTTTATTGTAGATCAGAAAAATTTGAATTCTTGGTCAGATAAACTTAATTAAAAACACACATTTCCACAATACCACGAACAAATGAATTGCATCAAAGAGATGCATTAATTATATTTTTGGCTTTTAATTAATGCCTATTACCACACAACACTGAAGAGAAAGTTCTATTCAGTTCATTTACATCAGAACCCCAGCAATAATTATGTACTGTGACAGAAACAGGAAGTTCTAATTCTCCATCATATTCTTGAGTCCTCAAAATTGAACAACACAGCTGCAAGTAAATTATAACAAAAGGAAACCCAGTGTCAGCAAGGGTCAGGAGATCTCACTAAATTACCACTGGCTGTGTTTAGCTGCTTAACGCTTTATGAATCCTACTGCAATTGCAAATGCACAAAGCTGGCTTTGCAATTTAATATTTAATGTAATTTTAGGGTTGCGAACAAACTTTAATCACTTGAAAATACAGCTCTCCTCATTAAAAAAAAAAAAAAAAAAAAAACAAAAAACAAAAAACCACCAACCAACCAAGCACCAAGTATAAAAACCGTAACAACAACTGATCCTTGAAAAAGACTCCTCTCCTTTTCCAACATTTACCTTTTACAACAACATACTTAGTGATACCATGTAAGTGAAGACAGCAAAAAACCCATCCCTATCCAAGACAGCACACATCCAAAACCATCACAGTGCTCTGCCTTCTCAAATCTCATTTAAAACAATCTATTAAAACACCAACAGATATTCAGTGTGTTGTGGAACAGTCATCACCAACATCTTCACGATGAAAATTAAATATCTCTGAACAAGGTATTTCTCAAGGAACACACCCTGGAATAACACTAAAATAATATTTATGGAATTTACAAAACCAGCAGAAGTTTATTGTTTTTTATTCAAAGTTATTCTACAGAATATTCCCAACTCTTCACCTAACACTGTTTCAGAGCCAGAATTGGTAATGCCTTCCATTTACTGACTTAATCTTATGCTTTCTAGTACACAGTGGCATGGCAAAAATAACCATTTCAATTCTGTTCAATTCAGATACACAGAATAAATACAAGAGCATTTAACACAGTGTTCTTCCAACACTATCCCAGAGAACCCCCATGTAACAGGAACCCAAAGAGGTTGGGTGCAATCCTGTGCCATGTGCTCTGGGATGACCCTGCCTGAGCAGGGAGGCTGCACCAGATGGCCCATTGTGATCCCTTCCAATCTGAGCCACTCTGGGACTCTGCTTCTGCTCCTCTGCACAACTCTCCGTTTGGAAAACTACACACTCTTTTAAGAAATGAATGTTTTCTGCAGAAGGAATTTAAAACACTCACAGAATAAATCTAAACCGATTTCTGTCTGCAATCCAAAGTGATTTAAACACATGCCTTCCACATTGTGGATTTGTCCAATTACATCTTGCTCAAAAAAACCCCACCTGCCTGTAACTGGACATTTAAAAATCTTCTTTTTTCATAGTCTACAGAACATCATTCAACAGCTTTCAGTCCTTCATCAAAAGCCCAGAGTGGGAACTTAAAAGTACTGAAGAGAAATTTAAGGCATTAACATATTTCTGCAAATATGATATATACACCTGACTGTACAGTGACCCAGGAAAATCAAACTACAGCACAACAAACACAGATCTCCTAAACTCAGTGGAAACAGCAGAAAAACTTTCCAGAACACTCTCTCATATCTTAGGAAGCAAAAATTTTGAACCCTTAGATGACAAGTAAAAACAAAATGAATTGTGTAATATATAAGAAAGCTTTGTTAACACTAAGTCCAGAAAAGCATGAAATCATCAACCTGGAAGTCTCAAGGACTAAAAATAAATTGTGATGAGAAGATGAAACACTAACTTGTAACACTGACACACTTTTAATATATAATTTCACCAACAAGAAATGAATACCCTGTATTGATAAACCATTTTCCCTGAAACACAACACGAACAGAGAGAAAGATGTTGCAGAAAGTGACAGGCTTGAGGATTCTTTTCACTTATCAAATTTAATCCTAGTCAAACCACAATGATTTGTACAAGACAGTTCTTGCATGGTATTTCCTAATGTAACAAAACCACAGAATTATTTACCACACCATTAGAAACGTCGATCAAGAAAACATCTGGCAGAGTAAAGGACACAGAGTTGTAGAAGGCTCTTTTCTAAAGCCAGCTTAAGAATCTCTAACACACTTTGAAAGTACCAGCCAAAATAAAGGCATATATGAAAAATATTAAAAGTTAAATAGCACAGCATTATGTCTATCTGCATTTGTAGCAGATGAAAAACACAACAAAATTTCTTCTAGTTTGCTTTAACCATGAGACAAAAGAAACTTAAATTCTCACCAGAGAAGCTTTACGACGACTTTTTCCTTATTTACCAGAACATTAATTTCTCGAACAAATAAACTACACACTCAGGAGAATCAATGCATTTTCTAAGAAACAGGTGAATTTGATGAATTATACTGCAATATAATAAACACAGACTGGAACAGTGCATGTGCTTACCTGTCTGGACCTGGGTCTCCCAGGGGAAAACTTGCGTTTGGTGATGGCGGGTTTGCCCATGCCGATTTTTGGAGTGACTGATATGTAGGTGGTTGGGAGAGCACTCCCAGCAGCTGGGGGCAGCACTGGGGGCTGACTGTGCTGCACCTCTCGTGCAGAATGCAAGTCTAGAGAAACATCTGGTGAGGAAGACACGTTTGTCTTGTTTAGATTAAGTGATGGGGGAAGCGAGGGGCAAGTCTCAGCTGGTGGTTTGATGGGTTTGTCTCTGACTGGTGAACTATTTGCAACACCTCCATGTGAAGCAGTACTTTCTACTCCTAGAAGAGCTGGTGCTTCTGATTTCTCATGGGTTTCTTCCTTTTCTATATCTTTCTGCACTTTTATTATTTCCAGTTGTTGTTCTGTGGGGACTGAAATATCTCCTTTTCTTTCAGTCTCCAGAATTTCTGGTGTCACAGTCGTGGTCTCAGGTACTGAGCACAGAGACCGAGAGTCTGCTGTGGACACTTCTGATACCTCCACACCACCCTGAGGCAGCTGGGTCTCTTCAGCTTGTTTGTCCAACTCCTGCTGGCCTACAGCTGGAACACCTTCTACCACTTCCATCATCTTCACACTCTGACTGTCACCAGATGCTGGTGTCTTTTTAGGAGATATTTCCATTTCAGCTGAATTGATTTCAACAGAGACTTCTGCTTCCAGTTGTGTGGTCTTTTCTCCTGGTGATATGCCTGTAATTAAGTACAAACATATTAAAGGCTCACTGTGAAAAAGAAAAAAAACTTCTGGTGCTCTGATCAACAAGTATACTTGGTACACATCATGCAGGCCAACACATATCACTTTACTTCAGTGAATTTAATATGTAGCTTAAAATACACTTCACTAACATCTTTCTTTGTACCTATTTTTACAGTAGTCTATATTTTTAGTTCATTATTTTTCCCTAAAAACACAGCAGAGTAAATTAAAAGAAAATAGACCCCAGATTAATTTTTGAGGAATTGAACACACATTTCCAAGTAGGCAGCCAAAATTAATTTCTTCTTTTTAATTTCTGTGTATTGAAGATGCATGCTATCATAAATTAATGTATTTTAAGCTACTGTCATAACAGTTCCAAAAAGCTAAGAACAGGACAAATACAAATAAAAAAAATTTTCCTCCTAAAACTCTTTCCTACTTTAGGAAATCAACTGAAATGAAAACAGCTGCTGCTGGTTTAATTTAAGTTTTTAATATATTATGAATTTCTTTAAAAAATATTTATCTAGTCCTCCCTTGAACCAAATCAAGCACATTTCATCCATAACTTTCTTCATCAAGGAGTTCCAGAGTTTTTGTCCACTCTGTAAAGAACCACATTCTTTGCTCTGAATTTGGCTTCTCACACCTTCCTTGGATGGACACTGATTCTCTTACAGGCCATTTATTTCTATTACACTTGCACTCTTCTTAAACTCACACTGCCATAAGTTCATAGACAGAATTTATTCTGAATATTTCTTCACAGTTTAAATCATGGCCCTTTTAGCACTGTGATGCAGAACCGAGTGATCACAGCTAATATGAAAAGTTGGGGTTTTTAACTTTTTCTTTAAATATAAGTTTCTTGTATCCCCTTACAGCAGCCATTGTCTAACATCTGAATGGGACATACTGGCAGGTTCTTTATCCTTGATACTGGTCACTAACACATCCAGTGGTTTGACCCTTCTTTAGCTGCACCTCCCTGTGCATCTGGTAAGATGCACTTTCTCCCAAAACAAAAATGATCACCTGCTGCAACCCTGTCAAAGATCATCTTTTACTAACAAAGGAAAAAAAAACCCAAACAGAAAATCCTTAATCGAGGATGTCTGTGGAGTTACAGCCATAAAGCACATAAGACAAAGTGTGAGTGACAGCAATAAGTCATTGGGTTTTACAATAAAGTTCCACATACAAAGCATTCAACTATTTTTCCAGCTTGGAAAAAACCAGTCCCAACAGAAAAGTAAAACAAACAAACAAAAGTAAAGCAACACAAGTATTCTGAAGTCTTTCTTCCCCTTCAATAAAACACTTCTTTTATCAAGCAAAGAATACTCTTGCTTGAGAGCTCAGATGGAACTGTTGCAATGAGTCTCCTACTGCTTTCTAGGTGCTTTTCCTTTTGCTTTTATGAAGCATTGCAAACCTTAGTGACTGGAAGAAGGTTCAGGTTCTGAAGGGTTCAGAACTGGTGTTTCCTCAGAGTGCAAAACTCTTTCTTACCTTCTGTAACACACCCAGCAGCTGGTTCCTGATCAAGGCCATCACCTATAATGGGCTGTTCCTGAAATGCCATATCCTCTCCAGCACTTTCCATTTCCATTTCATTTGGACAAGCTTAAGGAGAAGCAAAGCAGTTATGAAAATTGCTGTGTTTATTCTGCTACTTTGGCATCAGCAACTGCTGTCACTGTTTGACCTTTTGGCTCCAGAGAGACTGATATTTAATGATGACAGGATTTAGGATAGGTCAGGTCAGTGAGAAGGTTCAAGAGACTACACAGTATTCCTTAAAAATTAAGAATATTTTACTCATTAACACTGAAGCTTTCAGATGTCTGTAAGGCAACTGCATACACCTAGCAGTGAAAATATGCACACATCACAGACTTCTGCACAGCCTGAGCAATACAAGAAAGAATTTTCTTAAATTCTAAGTCTATAAAATTCAACAGAACTGGCAGCATGAAGGTTTCAAATTTGTATACAAATACTACAGTGGATTATGGCACAGATATAAAGTTCCATCTATGATCAGCATTGGCAACACTGATTTTCACCTTATGTATTCAACAACATGAAAAGTGAATTTTGCCACTTTAGAACTAAGATATCTTAATCTTTGCATGGAAAAGGCACAACTGAGTGGTTTTTTGGCTGACAGGATCATTATAGACCACAGAAACAGGAATTTTTTTTTTTCCCTTGTGTAAAGGCTCTTTCAGTTAAGGAAATTCATTAAAATGCACTACATTAAGTATAGAAAACAAAGTATACAGCAAGCATTAACTTGAAGAGAACTGATCCTCCATGGATGTTAGCACCAAAAAAAAAAAAAAAAGGAAACAAACATAGATTTCTGCATCAAGACAGTCTTTTTAAAGTTGAAAAAGCCCACAACTATTAGGTGATACTACTTTTAGCACCCTAAAAGCTGCTCTCAGACTCTGCCAACTTTAAAGCAATATGTTAACTTTAAAAAAAAAGATCATTTAGATTGGCTCCAAATCTGATTTTAAAGTACAGAAGTGCTCTCCTGGGTATAAAACCCTGCATGACTCTACTGATGTAATAGCTCCAGATTACTCCTAGCAGGTGAGATGATAGTCCTGTTCTTCCTTGGGGACAAGAACATGCTTGTCAATGTTTCTACCAGCTAGAAATCCAACAGAAGCATTGCTTAAAACCTCAGCCTTCCTTCAGATTAACCTGCTACCTACTGAAAAGGGGTTTTGTAGGAGACTGGGAGTTGTGCCAGTGTATGTTCTGTTTTGGACATCTTCAAAATGCTCTAAGAACGCTGCCTGGGAGGCCACAGCCTCTCCTAAGCTTTCAGAAGGGAAAAATGATCTGCAGAGGCTGAAGTGGTCACTCTTCCTAACCTGGTGGCTGTGTTCACTGACAGAGGGAACTCATTTACAGACATTTTCCCTCCTGTCACTGCCCTTCCTCCAGGAGCACCTTTTCCATCATCTCTTTACTGCTCACAAAAGGTGATGTACAGGCTAACATCAAAGAGATGACTTATTTATACAAAAACATCAGTCTGAACACAAGCATTAGGGTTTTGTTGCAGCCCAACACTTCCTCTTTCCTGCCAAAATTTCCCCTTTCCTGCCAAAATTTACCAGGCTTTCAAAACCACAAACACTTATAGATAACAGAAGATCAGTGCACAAGCACTGCTGCAAGCCCAAAAATTGCACATGGCAGTGGCTGTGCAGTTCATTTGTTACATTTTACCTTGCTTCTAAATGTAACCACAGCTGTGCTTCTCCAGGGAAATTCAGCCTGGATGAGTGCAGGTGCTGCCCAACAGAGCACAGGGTGTGAAATACACAAAAGCATTTACTTCTGAGTTTTTAACCCAGCTCTTGTGGATGACCAGAACAGCAGATCCAAGTTCTCCCTGTGCTTCCTTACTGCTACTGACTTATTTTTTAAAACATACTTTACACTTCTCTACAAGTTTCCACCTTCTGCTTGATTTGTCCACTTAGACAAGAATGTCTCAGAAACAAGATGACTGATCATACATTTCTTTGAAAAAGGACACCTATTAAAAGCTGTCTAGTTAAATAAACACCTGTCCCTTGAACACAGTCCAGCTCCCACTGCTCTGTCCTTCCTGGATAAAGGGAGAACAGGCACTATGAGACTGACCAGCAGCCTGAGAGAAACAGGAGAACTGAGTGTCTCCAAAAATATCTACCAGGCACAAATGAGTGAAACAGCCAGGCTGGCAAATGAATACATTTATGAACTGTACCACATCCAAAATAAATCAGTGAAGTTTACAGCTACAGCCTGAGAGGCTGGAGCTGGAATGTTGAGAGCCACAATTATGATGCTCACCAGCCCATGTTTGTACCCAGGATCCTGAAGCCAGAAAGAGAAACCACCCATGGACTGCCTGAGCAGCTGCTGTTAAACAGAGAAGGGATGAAATTCTCTACTCTCATAGAATAGAATTTGAGTGGCTGGTTCACAAAAAGACTTGGTGAGACTACAGATGTTACATCTGATATTAGCATTTCAGAACTGTGAAGTTTAAGTTTGATTACCTGTTATACTGTCAGGTTCAGGAATGAGTTCAGAAGTGTTCATTACATCACATGACTGAGTGTGATCCCCTTCTCCTTGTCTACAAAGAGTGCAGATGTAGTCTTTCAACTGAGACTCCAATTCACTACCTGGAGATCTGTCACAGTCTATGTGAATCCATCTGGGAAGATTAATTTATTGTAACTGTGATTTTAGTAATGAAAATATAAAGCATCATAGTAAAAGTCCATTAAAAATAGCACTATTTCACATTCCTATGGGAAACAGAGATTTTCAACCAATGCTTGATTATGGAGAACTTCAGAGGAATAAGCATGATATGTCAGCATGTCGAACAATGAACAAACTTACACATGAAGACCTAAATTGTCCTTGATAAAGTCAATCGGACTCCACCAGATGTAGAGCATCATCATGATGTTGCACAGTAACATACAATATTATTGCAAACAAAGCATAGTTTACATTCTTAAAATGTCCCAAATACTGTATTTTTAGGGTTTTTTTTAATTACTGAAATAGTAAAAGACATAAAATCAAACAGAAAACATAAATTTGAAAATTAAAAACACCAAAATCAACCCAGATGACTGCAAACAAGAGTCTTTAAACTTTGGGACAATTATTTTTTCAGCCTGCTTCCTTACAAAATAGGTTAAATTCAATAGGCAGCAGCAGCTTGCAGCAAGTAACTGCCAGGTACCCTCAAGTAACTGCCAATTAATACTTATCTGCTAAGATTAAAATAAAGCTGCCTGCTATTGTTCATTGTATTTAGGGAAGAACGATCAAGGAGCTGCCCAAGGTCCTGTGGTACATCAAACACATTGTACATCCTTCCCAGAAACCCATCAGTGTCACACTGCTCATCATGCACCTTTATGCACTTTAGTACCAATTAACAAAAGCTGGGTACTCACCTTTTGCACATGTGACAATGCAACATATCTTTCTGGAAGTCTTGGAGGCACAGTTTTTCACAGAAAGGACAAGATAAGTTGTCTTGCTGTTGGTAACAACTGTCACATACCAAACAATTATGGTGCCACTGACAACTTGTTCGTGTGCCACACTCAGCACATACTCTACAGTTCTAGAGATCACAAGAATTTAGCAGTTAATGATGGTATTTCACAATGTGGTAGAACTGCCATTAACTGACATTTTCCTGATTTGAATTAAATTTAATAGCTTTTGTCCTTGATAACACAAAGACACCCAGGATCTGATAGCAGAGCATGAATAACCTGCACAACAGTAACAAGTTTCCTGACACTACTCCTGACTTGAAAGGAGTATTTCTTATGAGATAAAACTTTTTTATTGCTACTCTCAGTTATCATATGACTGCCACAAACTGCTGTAACATTACATACATCTCATATACAAGGACTTCCCATTGCAATTACTTACAAAGTTACTGATAAAACAACAAATTCATCTTGCTTTCCCCAAATGCAAAGGAACCCACAAGCTGGAGAACTGTTTTGGTAAGCAAGGAGGAGTTGAATACCAAGAGACTTCAAGTATGGATTACATACACTACTATAGAGCTTTGAGTTTACATTTTTGCTCCCATTGTATCACAAGAGCAGCTGTTATTAACTGCAGGTTATCCACTGCACCTGGATCCTACACTTCTCTTTTCCCTGTGGAGCTGATTTACTGTCCTACACAGGCTGATTCAGCCCCAGCACTGACAGCTCCCCCCACAGAGCAGCTGTGGAGCCACAGGATTTACATCCAAGTGGGATTCCTTCAGAAATTACAAATTATATTACATAGCAACAGCATTCCACAATACACCTGGAACAGCACAGTGTGGATAACAAAGTCTGGGCTCTTAAAAATGACCAGAAGTTACTCTGAAACCTTTCCACTTACTTTACATTTCCAACCATTTGTTGGTACAGCATCCATAACTGGCTGTAGACAGAAAGTGTGGTAGCCTTTGTCACATGTATCACACACCAGCATCTTGTTGTCTTCCCCAGAGTGTCTAAGGAAAGTAACAAGTGATCAAAAATAACTTCAACAAGCAGCAACAAAATATCTGTTTCAATAAAAATCTAAACAGGAAGACACAGGTGTGCACATAAAAATATACAAACACTACTTACAAATATCTCCAGAGACAATGCCTTCAATTTCATTTTTAAATACAAGTACATACAACTATGTTTATTCACCAAGAGCTGAGCCTGTGCAACCATTTTGAATACCAGATATTGGCACACTTTCACTTACACATGTGTAGATAGATTTGATGGCCTTTCTGTACTGAAATCAGTTCAAAATCTGCAATGTACATTTTATTTCTTTCTGAAGAAAACATCCAATTGTACTTGCTTCTGCAGTCTGACTGTAATTTTTTCAAAGGAAAAAAGGAGCCATCAAGTCTGATTATTGGAGCTCCTACAGTGTCAGACAATATGACTGCAAGAGCAAAACAAACATTAAAGGAAGATATTTCTATTTTTCTACAATGATGTATTACAGAGCTCCACCACAGATTCTAGTGATAAAATAAATTTGCTGAGAACAAGACAAATAGTTTGGTAATATCTAAAGCCATTGTGTTCTGCCTTCATTTAAATAAATGAATGCAGTAAGTAAACATGCAACAAGATTTGCCTAGATAAAGCCTTGCAGTACATGGCATTATACATGCTGGATACTACCTCATTACCTGGGAGACCTGGTGTTCTAAAAAGCCCTCTCTTTGCATGAAGATATGCTTAAAATGCTGTTCTTCCCATAATGGTGAAGAACTGCCATATCACTTGAAGTAATTATAGAATCAAAGAATGGTTTGGGTTGGAAAGGACTTTAAAGACCATCCAGTTCCATGGGCAGTGACATTTCCCACCATGGGCTGCTCAAAGCCCATCCAGCCTGGCCTTGAACACTTCCAGGGTGAGGCATCCATGGTTTCTCTGATCTGAGTGCCCCTCTGCCCAGCCGGGACTCGTGCTTGGAACTGCCCCAGTCCAGGTGCACAAGGCTGCATTTGGTTGAAGTTCCTGAGTGTCCCCCAGCCCCACCTCTCCAGCCTGCTCAGCTCCCTCTGGATGGGATCCCTCCTCTTCAGCATCAATTGTCCCACACAGCTTGGTGTCAGTGGCAAAGCTGCTGAGGGTGCCCTTGACCCCACTGCCCATGTCATAACAAAGATGTTTATAACAGCACTAGCCCCAATTCCAACCCCTTAAGAACAACACTCATCACTGGTCTCCACTTCAGTTTTTGACTCCAGCTCATGAATCCATGGGGTGCTCCATCTGTCAAATCCATCTCTGTCCAGTTTTGAGACAAGGACAGTGTATTGGGCAGTGCTGAACACTTTGCACAAGTCCAGACAGGTGACATCAGTTGCTCTTCCTCCACAAACTCTGTAACCTCATCACAGCAGGCACCAAATTTTTCAGGCACTGTCTGCCCTCAGTGAAGTGATGGTGTCTGTCACCATCACCTCCTTAAGTCCCATGTGTCTCAGCACAGTTTCCAGGAGGATCTGCTCCATGACCCTGGTAGGCTGGCAGGTGAGATTGACTGGTCTGTGGTTCCCCAGATCTTCCATATTTCCCTTTGTAAAAACTGGGTCTATGTTTCTCCTTTTCCAGTGAGTGAGAACTTCACCAGACTGCCAAAACTTCTCAAGTATGATGGATGGTGGCTCAGCCACTTAATCCACCAGTTCCCTCAGAACCCACGGACATATCTCAAGTGGTCCCATGGACTGGCTGTGAACATACCACATTTTCTCTGCTTTTTCACTAAAGAGAAGATTTGTTAGCAGATGCTGTAATTGCCCAGTATAACATTTTCAGGGATACTATTCGGAACATTCTTTTCTATTCTAGCTTCATTGCTGAGATTTGCTATCTGCTATGTGTGATCAGCGAACATCCTTTTATTGAAGTGAGTTGAGTGAATGCTAGCAAACATCAAGTGTTCTGCTTGGAAAACAGGAAAGCACTAACTGATCAGAGACGTGAAGCAGTGGCAGAGTGGATTTTTTCCTTCATACTGTCCCAGCTGATCTGACTGGAGGTGAACAAAACTCATTTCTTTTTCAGTAAGTCCTTTAAAAAAACAAGCAAGCAAAAGAACCCTGCAGTGCCCATCAGATGAAGTTATAAGAGAACAAGCCCACAAGCAGTCAGGATTTTCTAAGTGAACCCTTACAGTGCCACAGCAACTAAGTTTCATTGTCTCTGCCTTTGTCTGGTGCAACTGCTCAGTCAGGGCCACTCATGTCACTTTGTTTCTTTGCTCAACTAAGCCATGGTTTTGTTTTCATTATGATTCGTTATCTGCCTCTCAAAGACATGAAATGAGAGGACCTAATGCAGGAGACCTGCCCAGAGTGCAGGTACAGGCATAAGTGAATTGTCAGCTGAGTAAAAGCACAGGTTATTTGACTGTGAAAACACTAGAGTAAAATTATTTATTTGGTATATTTGAGAAAAATTCTCCTGTATATAAAAGGAGGAAAAAAATCGGAATGTTTTGCTGCTTTCCAGAACCTGCCATGATAATGGTAACTTGAGGGGTGAAACACACAGGAATTTCAGCTCAGGTCTTTTAGAACAAAGCTTCCAACACAAGGGTTTGCTCAGCTACTTAATACAACAGAAGAGATGGGGAAATAATCTACACTTTTTAGAAAAACACCCAAAGTATTTAATGAAATATGCATTTCAAAACCACAGCACACAAATCTCACACCATCCTCCTCCATATCCTGTAAGTCTCACTTACTTGCAGTTCTGGCACACTTTGCAATCAGGACACTGCCAACCTGCTCTTTTTAAAGGTGTGACTTGAATGTCCAGGCACATCCCATGGTAGTGCTGGCCACAGGTAGTACAAAAAAGTTGATCTAAGAGGTCTCCAGGGCTGTCGCACACTGCACAATTTGCTTCTTCCTTTGCTAAAAAGAAATATTTTTTCAATTATTATTTTGTTCAAAATTATGAACAATTCAACAAACTCAAAAAATTACTTAGTAGTTCTTGTGCATACAAAACTTGACCATTCTTATGAAGTTCAAATTTAATTAATATATTTAATAGTTACTACTTTAATTCAATTTTCTCAACTAATCTTCTCATAACAAAAGTAAATTCATTTTAAACCTTAATGAAGTGTTACAAAAGAAACTGTTTTATTCTCCTCAAGATAAAGCTGAGAGTTTAGGAACCAATTCCTTTGTGGAACAAGTACAAAATAAAGAGAACTAAATTTAACAGACCTATATCTGTTATTTAGCTTAAATGTTTGCAAGAAGGTTGCTCTAACTTGAGTTAGGACAAGCAAGCCTATCAATTTGAAAAAAACCTGACAGAAGACAAGCCTTACCAGTAAGCCTCTTCCTTGTTCTGTCATTAAAAGAAAAACATTTGCTGTGCAGGACTGCTGGTCTTCAAAAACAGAACAATATGAACTCACATCTTTTCTATCCCTGAACACACATGAATTCTTGGGTATGTGAACTGTCACTGTGCATGTAAACAAATTCATTCTTAAGTTGATCCTATTTTTTATAAAACTTGGTACTAATTGTGCCATTTGAACACTGTGTACTTACATCTTTCAGGAGCCTGATCAATGTGGTCTGGACAAAGGAGGGACAAGTTACTGAAATCCTGAAATGTGCCTGCTCCAGCAGCACAGGGGTAATGGTACATCTGGGTACATTTCTCTTCACAGCATTTGATAGTGGCTCCAAGGTGCTTACAAAATGCACATCGCTGAAAAACAAACAGAACAAGTCATTTAAAAATTTATTTTTCTTGTAAGTTTTTTAGCCAGATCTGTTCCCCCCATTCATTTAGCAGATGAACACCCTGGCCAGTAGGAGGTAGTGAATACTGAGAAGGAAACTAGTGGGTAGTGTTGTCTTTCAGCTGCACTCCCAAACACACTCTGACAATTAAGATCCTTCTTGTCACAGAAAAGCATTTTCATTCTATGTTATCTAACTTGAGCTATGTCTTCAGTAATGGGGCTTGGAGACTTATTCTGAAAATAAAGGCAGATGACACCATGCTGTCAATAGGTTATGACTAAAAACCACATGGCTCTGTAAGCTGTAATGCAAAACCACAGACGCTGTAATCAGAAATGCAAATGGAACTCAAGTATGATGTTCTCCCAAAAATCTTACTGGCATTATACAATTCTCTCTGGGATGATAATGCATTACATAACCCTGCACTTTCTTCTCATCTTGCCTTTCAAGACTACACAAATATCACTACCTAACTTTGAGAAGTCATAAATAAGCACAATTATTATTAGACACCAGAGAAATAATTTCTCAGAAAGAACTACGCAATGATCCTCCAGTTCTCCAGTCAAGAGAGAGCAGAGTCTATCAGTCTGCTTGTAAAAAATCACCCACACCTTTCTGATTCAGTTAATCAGTCTTTTTCCTTTCCCGGATTCATTACAGTCCCTGAAGCACTGTAACATCCTTTTGCACTTTTTCACCAAGGCAACAATAATTCTTAAGGCACAGCACCGTAAGATTTTCAGTAAACTTAAGAAAAAACAGGTCAGCAGCTCACAAGAAGGCATACATAATATACAGCAACAACTGAGCTCAGGGACTCTCATTTTTCACAATAAAAATACAACACTAACACTGGTGTGTTTGATTACTAGCTGAAGTGTCAAGTAACATCCAAATACAAACATAAACCAAATCAAAGAAAAGTTATGTACTGCATCTGCTTAATTCTTAGAATACAGACAATATTTATTCCCATAATTCTTCTCTGTTTCAAAGCCTGGCATAAAATTAGGCATGAAATAGCGCTACTACAAGTCCACGATATCAAAACCAGCCCATATGAAAATACAAATCACAAAGCTGTGTCAACAGCTACCTTGATATTCTTTAAAACCAGATGAAATGAACATCTTCAGAAAAATATCTGCCAGCACCAGAACTCATGGACAAGAGACAGAAAAAATATTAGTGTATGCTAAACAGAACTGCAGTGTAAAGAGAGAAAATGTTCTGGCAAAGAAATGAAAGGGGATCACCAAGGAGAAGTACTGACAATGCTCAGTCTGTCCTGTGATCTGCAGACATCTCACCCCTACCCATGTCTAACAGCTGCTGATGTGCAGGTAAATGCATCCTGGTACTTTACCAGCTGAAATGCAGAGCAGAGGAGAGGGAACAAGGTAAGCAAATAATAACATGGAGCTCTTGAAGGAGAGCAAGGCAGCAGCAATGGTAATTACATTTAAGGATTGCCAACAAAACCAAAATCCTGCAAGAAACTCCTTTTAGGAAATGATACCCTCAGTGAGCACTTGCTGAGGATGCTGCACAAGGTAAATCCTGAACTTAGATGTAAACCCATGAAAATACAGCCCAAAGCCTCCAAGAACAAGAACTGCAGCTCTACTCTGAGCCACACACAACCACTGCCCTGTTTTGTCCTTGATGTTCTGAAAACCTATGGAGATGGACCAGGTTTAACTCTTACAGGCCACACTTTTTTCAAAGATTTTATTCAGTAGACAAAAAAATAGAAAGGGGAACTTGGGAGGAGCTAAGGTCCAAAATGTATCCCTCAAAAAAGTATTCAACAAGAGTTTGCTGGATTCCATCATTGACCCTTAGTAGCTATTTAATCAGGAAAAGAAAATTATGAAAGAACTGTAAGCACTTAAATAATCCAACATTTATTAAAAGCTAGGAATAATGGAATCAAATAGCACTATAAATGGCATTTTTAGATACCACATCTGTTTTTCAAAACCACCAATCAACCATGGTACGTAGCAACTACAAAATCAGAATGTAACTTTTCCCAAGTGTTCCATGAATAAATGAAGAAATTATTGAAAATTAGGAAACTACAGGATTCCTAAAAAACCTTGAAAAATGTTGATGGTGGTTTAAGGAACCACATAAAGATGCTGGAAGAAAAATGGAAGCCCAAGTTACATGTAATTGAACCCTTCAAACCCATCTGCTAAACTGCACTGGCAATGAAAAGCATTTGGCAGATAAATGAAACACACTTTGAAAACAATGTGGTATGTATCATCTGAAGCAAATAAAAAGCACAGAATATCAACATTTGCTGAATTTGTAAGAGAGATAAAGCAGTCTGAAGAAACTAATGCCCAAAGGGACTTTTTTGGCAGCAGATGTTGGTGAGAAGAGTTACTTTTCCAGCACTAGAAGCCAACACTCCTCTGAAGCCAGGCCCCATGCTATGACCCCAAAAGAACAGCAGAAATGTATTAAATTAAACAAAAATATTAAAAGCTCTGCTAAATAAAATCAGTAACAAATAAGACTTTACTACTGCTAAAACATGGCACCATGACAGCAGGAGATGGAATGAAGCAGTAAATCATGCTGCCCAGGAGATGCATGCCCATATGAGGACAGTCCCAGAGCCAGGACAGGCTGGAGTCTCCAGTTTCATTGGTATGAGCACAAAATAAGGTGTTGTGGGAAAGGGGTGGAAGCTGAATTTGAAGGGCAGGTATTGGAAAATGGTAATCTGTCAAGGCAAGACAAACACTGTTTTGTTTATGGATCAAATAATTTTACATTCCTGTTTTACAGGAAAAAAAACCCCAACTTTATAAGGTGTCAAAATGCTGGAGAGATAATTTATTACTTATTCATAGTACACTCAAGGAAATAAACTAAAGCAGAGCTAGCAGACTATTTTCTTACTCAGGAAGTCCTTCAGTGGTTACCAACTGTTCCCTTCAGCAGTTCCTTGTGCACTTGTCCATTGCAACAAAGCTCTGAGTCCATCCCTACTTGTGCTACTTCTTGCTACTGTGATTTCCATCATTTAAAACTATCCACTCCTCTTTCTACTTGATAATTTTGACTTTTTTGTTTTTTTATATCTGCTTTTTCAGACAGAAAAGGAACTGATTTTTAAAAGCAAAAGCTATGCCATCTTTAAAATCTGATTTTAAAATTCCCTTTATTTACTAATCCCACTGGCTCAAATATGACATTGTTGAACATAATACAGTGGAAGAGGAAGAACTAAGTGAACACACAGAAAACAAAACCTGATTAATCTCTTCTCTGTATTCTAGCTCTATGGGAGAGCATGAATAAATTTCACCCCATGAAATAAGAGTGGCACAAACCACACAGAAGATTTCCAGGAAGACAAAAACTCAAAAACCTCCTTGCTACAACCGTAATTGCACCAAAACCAGCTGAACAAAAATGTTAATTCTGCCTTGTTGAGCTCAGCTGATGTCACAAATCCTACTGGCTTTACTGGAAACAGATGGCAAAAGTGGAAAATGGTGACAAGAGCAGCAGCTTTTTGTTTACATATCTCTAACCTTCCTGCTGCTCCATACTTTGGAGTACTCCAAAATCCTGTGCAAGTTCAAATTATAAAAAGATGCCTGTAAGACAATGAAAGAGTTTATCCAGATAGCACCAAGAACTAATCAGAGGTCATGTTTTATCATTTTATTGCCTTCAGAATTACTTTATAGTATTACTGTCTCTGCAACCAGACAAGTAACAACCCTTAGAAGACATATATTAAAGAAAGGCTAAAATACAGTCTTTGAGTAAGTACTTTGCAACTTGGTTAGTGTTCTAAATCTAAATGTTAGTACTGTCAATTGCAAAATGTTCGTAAGCAAATGACAAGTTTTTCACTGATTATTAACTTTTTCTTTAAAAAAGATCAGGTGACACAATCTATGAGAACAATAAGAACTTTTAATTTTATGATAGTGTACCAAAAATACACACAAGCCATCTGTCCTTGGTTAAACAATTTAATGTACTACCTGTAAGAACAAATTTCAAACAGTTTAGCTATAGAGAATGCTGTCACACAAACCTGTGACTGAAGAGAACTGGACCTTAACAACCTGTCATTAAGGAGAGCATGAAGAAATTTTTCTATAAACAGTGATTAATGAAGTATGTTCTGTGGTGGTTCTGATAATCTTCATTGGTTACTCCATCATCTAGAAAGAGTTTTATATTGCTTGCAGACACTAATGACCATTAGCACCTCTCATGTCAAATACACTGGTTTAAGTACCATAAAGCACTAAAGAGCACAATGCAGTAAAATGGCAACATAAAAACAATTAATGGCTTTCCACTGAACTACTAATTAGAAGTACTAAACAGAACACCTTTCCAGGAGTACTGGAAATTACCTTCTATTTTTTTTTATTTTATATGACTCATGTCACAGATTTGGAAATAACTTCAATTTATACCAAGCAAGTCAATCAGAGATCAGTTACTCCTCTTCCTCAAACCTTAACACAGTGACTCAACACATTCAATCAAGGCAGAAAGCAGAAGACTCTTTTTAAGAGTGGAAATTTCAGGCTCTCTACAAGTCACTGTTTTGTTTCTCCTTCACACCAGTTGCCTCTCTTTTTCATCTTCATTAAAAAGTACATTAAATAAACTGTGTTACTATTAAGGCATTTAAGAATTCAGAGAAAAAAAGCATTCAAGTTTTGGAGGGGTGTTTTTTGTAATAGTGATGAATAGGTTAAAAACTTGCAAGAATCAAGTTTGCTAAGTAAGATGCTTTTTATTTGAAACCTGAAATAGGTAGGAGAAAACATACAAACTTTATTGCACACAAATTCTTCCTCATATAACCTGAAATGTTCCCAAACCCTGTTTATTCAGAAGCTCCACTGAAGGGTTTGGGTGCCTTAGAGCTGTGTTTTACTCATCATTACATAAGCTAGCAGAATAACTGCATGGATATGATCTCCCTCACAGGCTCTGCCTTTGCTGCTTTTTTCACACTTCCATGAAGAAAAAGTTTGGTTTTTTTTTTAATCACCTCCTCGTTTTCTGCAAGAGTTAGGATAATGTAAATGTTTTTAGTGAGGCTAGCTTTTCCACAGCTATCAACCAGCTACTCCCTTAATTCCCATTTAATATCCACCATGGCAGAAGAGCACACATGAGCCTGTTGTTTAGTTAGACTGTCAACAACAAGAAGGTCAATAATGTTTAATGTAATTTAAACTGTGGTTATTAGGCTTCAGCATCAGCAACTCCAGGACAAACAAGACAAGAACAAAAATCATCAGCTTTGGTTTGAGGCTGCTTTTTGGCAGGCTCAGAAAACAGACTATTGTGCCAGTTCCATTTGATTCATGCTCAGAAGGTCTTAAGAAGTGTGTGTAGACATTTCTTTGTGTTGGCAGAGCACGGGCTGAGCCACAAATTGTTGGAGGCTTGAGAAAAAATAATTGAGGGAAACATTGCTACATGCTTGTTGTTTAATGATCATCTCTAGGCATCTGTTACTGGTCATTGCAGAACACACTGGGATGAAGTCAACTTTCTGTCAAACCCAGCACAGCTCCTAAACTCCTAAATCATATATGGGGATTGTGAAGCAGCTCAAGCATTCTATGGGGTATGCCATAAGTACATTTATAAAGGCATTTAAAGTAAAAGGAGAATTTACTGCTCATACTGTCACACTGTGCTTCCAAAGGACACAAGGCCTGATGAGAACATCCAAATTTCATTATTTTCAATAAGGTTCAGTCATTGTATGGAATTTACTTCATGGCAATTCAGCTGGCCAAACAGTGGGTTACCATTTTCAGGCTCCACTGACAACACTGGCCAGATCTCCACTGCCTGCAGCTGGAATTGCAACACAGCTCTCAGGTAGGCACATCCACAGGGGGACAAAATTCACATGAGAGTCTTGAGCTGTCCTATGTTGACACAAGTTCTTTACTGGTACCACACCAAAGTTTGTGTCAGCATAGCACTATCAAAGAAGGGATGTTAATGGAGACTTAAAAAATACTTTCATATAAATACTCTTCTATTTTTGCAAGTTTTCTGAACAATAAAGAGCTGGGGTAAACTTTTAACAACACATCTCTAAATTCTCTTAGATGTTATTGGAACACTTAGACAAAACTTTCCAGCCATTTCTGACAACAGGAAAGTCATTAACAAAAACATTTTGTTAATCTTAAAAACAGCCTCATTTATGGGACTTGTAATTTGTCATGAGTTTTAGAATGGGGGATGCAACTTCTGCCCTTTCCCTGCACATCTACCCAGATGTGAGGAAGCTTGAGAAAACTATCTCTTTTTTAATGTAAAACACTTCCACAAGTTTGTCAGTGAAAAATCACAGAAAAACCTACTCTCACTGATCATGACTGATCCTCTCCAATTTCCAGCACTGACTGGGCATCATGTACCTCCTGCAAAGGTTCCTTCAGTCTGACAAGGATTAAGGGAGGAAGTCTGTAATAAATACTCTAAGCCTAAGCACAAAAAGCCACTGGAATGGAAAGCAGACATCCCTAAGGATGCTGATACTGCTGTCACTTAATCATCTGGGGAATAGGAGTATCCAGCACACAGGCAGATGGACAAGGAGCAGAGAGACAAAAGGGATTCACTGTGTGAAAGAATCTGATGAGACTGGGAGGAGAAACCATGGATGGAGATGGAAGCTGAGGAGGAGCAGGGACAACACTTGAAGGGCCAATTAATCAAACCTGGGCACTCAAATTGGACAAAGACCTTAAGGGAACTCGGGTGCAAGACTCAGGAAGTGGTGATGGGACAGATCTCAGAAAGAACCAAGGCAAAAGGGATGAGAAATGCTAAGGAGAGATGAAGAGTGGAATGGCTAAAAATATTAACCTGAACAAAAAGTCAGAAGTCTGAGACAGCTGAAATTGGATGAAGATTAGAAGGAGGTAAAGTACACTGTTCTCTGACACCTAGTGCTGTATCACTATCAGCCAGCCAGCTCAAATAGCAGCGCTCTCATGCAGCCACAAAGGCTTTAACCTGCAGTTTGGGAGGTCTGCCTCTCCCTTTTCTCCCTGACAAAAGGAAATGATACAGGCAGACAAGCACAAGGCAACACAAGACATGGAGACAAAGGAACGGGCAGACATGCACACGTGTGTGCATTAAAACACAAGGAGCATTACAGATCAAACGTGTATTTTGTACATAAAATAGATCTTTTAAGAAGAGTCACTGACTTCAAGAAGCCTGTTACCTGTGAGACTGTGCTTAATTTACAGAGAAAAAAAAGGAAATATTGGAAAATGTTGTGGATGGCTCATGGGAGAAGAAAAGCACTTAGTTATGGCAAAAGAGCAATGGCCTGCAAAAGAGTTGCAATTTCATCTCTTCCAGGAAGCTCCTTGATGATACTGGGCAGGTATCACTTAATTTTACTAAGTAACATTTTTCTTAATTTTTTTTGTTTGTTTTTTTAAAGTTCTTAATCTCACTGTTAAAAGTTTTCTTTGCCCTGCAAAAATTCAGCCTTAATTTCAACGTAGATTGTGCACTCACAACTGCACCAGAATGAAGAACTGCAATTTCAGTGCAACCTTTTTAACTAAGGCTGAATATTTTTGAAACTCCTTCAATTTGCCATCCAAATTAGCAGATATAAATAAATTCAACTTCTCTGGTGGCAAACGTAGCCTAAGACACATAACAAGGCCACATAAATCTGCTAGTTAAATAAAATTTACAGACAAGTTATTCACATGTTTATTATAGTAAAAAACATTATCGAAAAAATCATGCAGAAATGAGGAAATCTTTCTTCTCAGCAGTACCTGCATAGTCTACATACCTACACACTAAACAAAAATTTAAAAAAATGGAATATTGAAGAGATTTATACTAAGACAGCAATGTCCATCCTATGGACTGAACTAGGCACAAACTGTTCTGCATGTGATCATACAGTTAAAGATTCATAGTCAGGCCAAGGCACAAAAGACATTAATTGTGTGCAAAGGACACAAACTGTGTGCAAAAGATGTTAACTATGTGCAGACAGCCTGTCTTCTGACATGGCCTTACTTTGTGTTTTCATTTCATTGTCTTAATAATGCACTCTTTCAAGAAAGATTTTGAAGATACATTACCCCGATTAAACAGAAAGTTAATGTCAGCCAAAGTCACTACATACACTCAATGATACATATAATTTACAAGGTAATAGAAGGGATGGAGTGACAAGAAACTCTGGATTATGTAGAGACATAAAAAATGCAAGAATTTCCTGCCTTTAATACCTTCCTCATTAGTGAGCACCTCCTAAGTATTCCTTCCCCACTGACTGCAATCAGTACCTTATTGTTCATAATTCCTATTTCCTTGGCTGTTCCTAAATTGCAGTCTCCAAATGGCACAAAGTCATCATAAACAAAATCCTACATCTTCAGTTCACTAATTTCTGTAAATTGAGCTCAAACAAAGCAATTAGGTGGCATACTTGGAAACTACCAGCTTGAACATTAGTATCATTTCTTCCCTAATAAAAACTTGACATGTTTTATCTGGCTAGGGCTTTTAGCTTTTTTTTTTCAACTTGACTAAATTAGATACCTATATGTATTTGTCCCATTGCTTCTCCCAAGACATGGTATTCCAAAACATATTATATAACATTTATATAATATATAACATATAATATAAATAATATTATATTATATAATAGATTTAACTCACTAACCACTGAAATAAGTAATTAAGCCCCATGTCTTTCCATCCTGTTCCTTCACTAATATTCCTAAGGCAAGCATTGTGTAGTGCAACATCTTGACCTAGAATTTAAAACCCTAAAATTACTGGTCAAACATTGAAGCAGGTTATTCAGCTGGGCTTCAGGGAGGTGAGGGTAAGAAGGGGCTGTTTGTTTCAGTTCTGCAGAATGCTGCCTCAGTAGCTTGTGAAGAAAAAAGCTGCCAAATTTTGTAATGAATTCCACAGAACATTAAGTCTGATGCTTAGCAGAAGCCATAACTGTTAAGTAAATGATATCCTTTTGATGAATACCCTTATTTGAAAACAACATTGATTCTTCTAACCCTCTAGCAGTGTCCCAAAACAGATGTGCAAAACTGCAAATTCTGTTTGCTTTCAGGTTTACGAAGTGTGATGACATTTTTACAATCCTGCATGAGCCCTTTTACCCAGGAGTAAAATAAAGCACAATAATTCTTCACCATCTGTTTGTTAATTTTGCATTCATTTAACTTTGCATTTTAAACTAATAATCATTTTCTTATAATATAGTTTGCTCCATTGGTAGAAATTACAGCTGTTCAATTAAAAAAAGAATGGTTTATAACACAGCTTTCCTCTAAATAATTCCATTGCTCTTAATTATAGAAATGTTAGTGCCATCACATGGAAAAGAACTGCCAGAGATTAGTGTTATGCTTTATATGTCACAGATTCCCTTAGTAAATGTACATATTTTCTTCTGTTCCAGCACCAATTCCTACTTGGTCTCTTTTAACATCAAACTCATTTTTCTCCACTACAAGATTCTGTGTGTTTTTTAAGATTGTTACATGCAAAGGTACAAACAATTAAATAAAGCTTCTGTTTCATTTGTGACACAAAGTCAAACCAAGCACAGTCCTACTTCTTCATAATGCTTTTCCTTAATCTCTAATGACAGGACAAGGAGGTTTTGATATTTATATTTCAGCTGGTTACAGCTAAACTAGGGCTGGAATAATGTCCTAAAAGCTTTTTCTCACCATGTTTACAGCCAAATGGGGAAATCCCATTCCTTTATCAAAAGTAAAACCACATTGAAATAACATGAATAATACATCAGAGCTAGTGAAGGGGAAACAATTTGGGTCAACAAAAGATGTGGTGCCTGGAGAGAGAGCAGGAGGCAGTCAGAGATTCTCAGAGCTCTGCTCTGGACAGGGCATTTCCCACACAGACCAGGCTGGAAGGTCACAAGCCCTAAACACAGACTGTCCCCAGGCTGACACAGTGGAGAGGCCACTTCATTGAGGTTCCTGGGCTTCATCATCATCATCTACAAATAAACTCCTCAAGAGACACAGCCTGCTCAGCTAATTCATGTCAGCAGTCCAGTAGTATTAGAGAGCTGTTCAGATGGTTAAAACAATCAAGATGATTGCACTGTTTTCTAAAACCAATTTGATCTGATGGCATAGAAATCTCAGCATCAGATGACATCCTAATGCTGTGACAGTGCTAAGATAACAATTCTGTCACAGTACTAGGATCAGTATTTTACTTAAAACACCCATAAGACAAGAGATGGTTTACCACAAAATTGAGTTATTTCAATTAAAAGGGTTCAGAAAAGGCTGAAAAACCCTCAACTGGTGTTTAAGACTGTAACAGAGCACTCACCTACAGAAATGAACTTCCAGACACAACAAGATCACATAAAATTCAGAGTGAAAGTCCAAGCACAGGTTAGTGAGAGGCTCAGCTCCCAGTCCTGGCAGAATCCTGCACATCCTGACCTTTCAGCTTCCCAGACAAGCGAGCATTGCTGCCAGGGCCGACCTTTTCTGGGGGATTTATCCATCACAGCATTCTATGTCTGACAGGAAGCAAACATTGTGGAGGTGCCCAAGGCACATTCTGCTGTGATGGATGTGTAATGGTAAGAATCTTCCCAATGATTTGCCATCTATTTCAGGTTATTCTCATTAAAAAACCTCACCTGGTGTGACATTTGAGAAAACAGAAACTCCTACTTATTGAAGTTATCAAATCCATTTATATTTTGGAAAATGAGCATTTGCCTCACAAAGCTGAAAGAATAATAATAACAACTGAACTGTCTTCCTGTGTCATATCTCTAAAAGTTCTCTATTTGCTTTTAAAGGTTCATAATTTGTCAACACATCTCCCTGGAAATACCACACAAAAAACCATCAGAGATTCTGTAACAACTTGCAGTAATTGGAAGGAAAAAAGCCCTCAATATTTGCTTGGATATTTGGTTGGATTGGGTATTTAGATTCAGATTCACTATTTATTCTGCAGATTCTGTCATTCTTCCCAGTTCTTTGCGTAGCAGTTTCATAGCGAAGAAAATTTTTGAACAGAAAGGAAATATTAAAGTATAAATTTTTAAAAGTGCAAAGGGAAAGGCTAGATAGATGTGGTAGTACTTGCAGTTTTATTTAAAAAAGTGCCTAGACTGCAGCTTGAATACATATATCTGCAGTGAGACCATGACACTGCAATATAGTGTATCAAGTCATTTTACCCAAGTTAGATGCTTCAGGAAACAAATATTTATTTATTTGATAACAGCTACTTTCCCTCCCTGATGTACTGAAGGGGAAAGTGACATCTTTGAGGGAAACCATTAATACCACTGAAATCACATTGTTAAAAAAAAACCTCATGTGAAGTTCTGCTTTGAGAACATGCCACTTCATCAGTTCTTCAATTAATGTTATTTAATAGGATTCTTATAATTAATCATGACTATGACTCATGGAACACCTACACATTCATTACTGGCAGCAGACCTACTATTGTCTGCCTACTTCTTATTCCCAGGTCAGAGCTGCAGAATGGGGAGAACAAGTATAAACACGAAAATAAACAATATTAATTCTTTCACATAAATAAATGACTATCAACAGTGGCCTATTAGGAAAAATAGCTTTAATGCAATTAATGTCTGATTTCCCACCGAGGTGATGCACTTGCACAGGATGGGCAGTTGCTCCACATTTGTGAGGATTCCTAAGATGCCTCTCTCATGCCTGATTTGCTCCATGTTATTAAAAAACCACTCAACGACACCTGCATTAATGGCACTACTTCATACTGATGTCTGCAATATTTATGCTCAATCTGCAACTCTGGGACAGAACTTACACTAATGGAAGTCAATAACAAAATCTTCAGGGAGTTCAAAACTATTTTTTGCTAATGGTTTGATTTTGTGAGCTGCTGAGTACACCAAGCTCAGAAGTAGTTTTTAGGCTACTGCTTAAAAGCAAACTGATGCCAACAGACTAATATGAGTACTCCTGAGTTTTAAAGCATGTTTTTAAGATATTTTTGAGGCTGGGTGAAAATCCCAAATGAAAATCCAAAATATAATTTATAGTAATCAGGAAAAAAAATCTCAGACTCTTTTGACTGGAATAATCAGAACCCCTTTATAATTCTAATTTCATTAAAGAGTCTGGACTGTAAAGCTCTCATTCAAAAAAACCCACGTGACTCACATTCATGATAAATTTAACAGACATGCTTAAATAAAATACTATATAAAAGGGAAACTGCTGTGAAACCTAGATTAGAGGCAGTTGTGTAACACTAAGCAAACAATGCTACAGCTGAGCAAATACACCTACCAGTCCCACTGAGGTATTTTTTCTTTTTATTCTTCTGCTATATATTAAGTAGAAAGCTGCTGAAGAGGTCTTTTTATTTCCATAATGCTCAAAGCATAATGAGGACCTGTCCTTGACTGAAACTAACCAATATTAACTCCAAAAGACTGATTACTCTTTTTTCAAAAATATAACCATCACACAAAAGGCAAAATTAGACCCTTGAACACCAACAATAAAAAACCCCAGATGAGCTATGGAAAAGACTGAATATAAAATATTTAAATCAGAAGCAACCATGAGTGAGGTGGTAATAATGCTGGAAAAGGAGGGCTGCATTAAAACACCTACAAAGGTGAGGAGATTGCTGGTACTGCCACACTTCCTTGTGTAAATGTTATAAACTTACTGCTGGCATGCTGGTTAAGAGATGGGTATGGTTTCCTGATTTTTAAAATCTACACAGAGCTCCAGTTTTCTTATTTGCTGAAAATACTAATGGCATAATAATTTAAACAAATTTCTTCATATTTTTCATACATTTTAAAATGAGATTTTATTTCCTTATTCCACACTCAAGAGTTTGAGGGCATTCCACTGACATTTTCTCTCCTCTGTAGACACTGAAGGACTATGCCATTGTTGCTGAGCACAGAAAGACAGGAGAAAGGGAGAGCCCAAGTATCTGCATTCTCATTTTCTACAGCAAAGCCCCAAAATGGGTCAGTCCCACCAGTGAAATGACACATTACCAAGGAAGAAGGTACACTCTTGATTTGAGAGGCAGTGTGATTTTCCTTTAGTGGGTTTTCTTTGCTCTTCAGAAATCAGGTTCTCTCTGATTTTAACACATAACCCTCCCCCCAGATTCCAAAACCCTGCAATGGAATGTTAGGGAACTGCTCTGTCACTGCCTTAATGCTCAGAGTAACATTTATGAAATACATCAAGGGAAGTGGGGAGAGAAGAAAAAAAAAAGAGGATTTCTTTCGATGCATTATGAAAAAAAAGTGTTTTCTACCCAAGTCATGCAAAAGGAAGAAAAGGTCTTTGTGAAACACACTTCAGCAGTTTGGAACACACAGTGAACAATTTCACTTCAGAGCCTCCACTAAATGATTTCAGTGAATGTTAGTGAATAAAGGAAACCTGCACTGGAAATTCCTCCAGGAACACAGGCCCTTTCATGTTTCTCAGCAAGGCTCTTCAGCTTTCACTCCTGGGCTGTTGCTGTTTCTCAGCCTCTTTCTGTCTGGTTCCTACACCTCAGCCTGCCCTCAGTGCTTATCTATCACCAATTCAGCATCAAACCCCTCTCAGAAACGTTTCTGTAGCCACAGTCTCTCTCCCAATTCTGTACCCACCTATCTGACATCTGGAGTTCAAGAAAGGTGCATTTTTCAAAGCATTCAGCTTGGAAAAAACCCCACACTGAAAACTCTAAGGCTGACTCTGCTTTCCTACTTGATTGTCATGGGAGTGCTCCCATGGAGAGCTCCCTGGAACCTCCTCCAGGCTCCAGAGCAGCAACCCAGCAGCACCACTGCTCTGGCAGAGAAAACCAATGGGTCAGGCTGGAAAATCAAACACTTCCCCCTTCAGATGAAGCCCCACAAACCATCTTAAGGAAAGACACTTAGTGGTGCCTAAGTAACTCAAGTATTTTCCTCTCTCATTTGCTGCTGTATTCCACAAGTGCAGCTATAAAGGGAAATACCATTTAGGTAGATTCACCTGCCAGAAATGGCACCATGCTTCTGTTAAGATGACATAACTGTAGGGACACAGAGCAATGGAAGCAAGAGAAATTGTAACTGGAAAGAAGTGATAGTTTATGAAAAATCCTGGCTCACTGTGAAAAGAAGTTTATTACTTAAACCTAAACATTTATTGGAATCCACTGGCCATTGTCCCTGGCAAGGGTGAGCTCCAGAACCTGGTTCTTGTGGCCCAAGTAAGGAACAAGGCACAGTTTTACTCTGAGCAGTGAGTTCCAATGGGCACAGGCAGCATCACCTCATCTGCACACAAATTCACAGGACTTTTTTCATCTACTTGCAAACAAATAGGTAGGGATACAAAACAGCTGTTATTTCACATAAGGTTTGTGACAAAGCACATCAAAAGAAATATCTGAAAATAAAACTTGTTTTAAAATGTGCATCTTTTTTTCTGCTTCATCTGAAAAGGCAAATTTTTCTCTGAACTGTGATTCACAAACTAAAGCCTGCCTTCCTCTTGTAAATACAATCAACATGATGAAAACAATATAAAAAAATAACAATAGCTAAGCTTCACATGACCGTGTGCTCCTTCTTCCAGGCAACAGGTCAGAACCACACAGGTTATCAAACAAGGAACTACTACAGAGACTGCAAAGTGACATTTAAGTATCTGCACTTGATAAGAATCAAACTCCATTAAAAAAAAAACTCTTAAAAAAAAGCTCCATACTCAGAAAAAACTCTTAATCAAACACTTTACTGATTTGGTATATTGATACTCTACTGTACATTAGCACATAAACAGATCAGTGCTTTGTGTATCTGAAGATAGGAACAACTTTTGTTTTTTGAGATGCTGTTTCTAAAATGTGCTAAAGTGGACATGTGTCATACAGTCTTGAAATAAGTATTTCTTCATATTAATAATAAACTTTTCCACTTGTAAAAATCCCAAAGACCTTCACAAGCTGAAGCATAGTACTGGCTTTACTGGAATGTTAATAATAAAAATTTCAATTATGGGAAAATTACTTTAAAATTCTGTATTTATTTTAAATGAAATTTGGCTGGGGAAAAATGTAATATTGCTCAGATTATTTTAGAAACAGGTTTTTAATTAAATACTTTCAGTTTAATACTGTAGCTTTGTATTTATTTTTTTTTTCACTGGCTGGATGACTTGGAAAGTTACTTAATGGTAACAGATTATCTGGTACCACACAGTAGAAATCTGAAGTATCAATCTATCTAACAAATGGTGGGGGGAAATAAAAAACAGGCCAGCTCTTCACTCAATAAACCTCAATTACATTGCAACAATTAACCCTTACTAACAACCTCTCCCTCAGCCATGTACCCAGACCTACCCAAGTATCAAAGTATCCTCAGAAAGACTAGGAAAACAGATGAAGGATTTTTTCTCAATAAATGAAAAATTCAAAATTAAAATTATTTCCAGACCCCTTCGATCATCAGATGTGCTTAGCCTTTACTTCAGGCACATAATTCCCATGTGTTACTGCCTCTTACTTTATGACCACAACTATTCAGACAGACCAGTCTAGTTTACAGTAATCCTTACAAACTTTCAAATACACCACTAAAGATTCACATACAAGCCTGGAGTCTAATTATATCCCAAGGTATCCATAACTTAGGTGCCATAATAACAAAAATGTACTAGAAGAAAAAACTCAAAGCTCCTAATTTGCATTTACTCAGTTTTAACTAATACTTCATTGTCTTAAATACCAGCAGGGATTTAGAAAAATGTATTTTATTTTTGTTCTAGAAAATGTGGTCTATCAGACAACATGAGAAACAGAAACTGTGTTTTGAAAGCTGAGTCCTTAAGTCTGTAGTTTCAAAGATGCTGTGTTTTGATAGGTAACAAAACTCTTCTATCAGAACTTAATTTACATTTTTCTATGTTTCACTGCAGAAGAAAAACCAGAATCACAGAGTCAAAGAATGGTTTGGGTTAGAAAGGACATCAAAGATTATCCAGCTCTAACCCCCTGCCATGTGCTGGGACACCAGACCAGGCTGCCCAAAGCTCCATCAAACCCAGCCTCGAACCCTTCCAGGGATGGGACAGCCCCAACTTCTCTGGGCCACTTGTCCCAACCCTCACCCCGCCCACAGGAAAGAACTGCTTCCATTCTAAATCCATTCTAAACCTACTTTCTTTCTGTTTGAAGCCATGGAGCTCTGAGCAACCTGGCTGGAAGGTGTCCCTGCCCATGGCAGGGGAGCTGGAACTGATGATCTTTAGGCCATGAAGGTACTCAGCTAAGGGAAAAATAAAAGGCAGCTGTAAAGCAGCAGCTCCCAGGCTTGATTCTGTAAATAATTAAGGTTCTCAGACACCTTTTATATAAACAACAAGATTCTCAGACCGTTTTCTCAAACACAGGCAGATATCCTGTCCTTGGCTGCTCTGGGAACAGATATAAAGGTTTTGAGAACCTTTCATATCATGGTGGGAACACTGATCTTGGTTTCAATAAACAAACTTCAGGTATTGTAAACAAAAGGAGGGGCTGAAGTTTTCTCTACAGCCTGTCAGGAGCTCAGATTTTGCAATATGCATGAAGTGAATTAACACTGTTATAAAAGGTGCCTGGTTGATCAATAAATCGGAGTCGATGCTGACCCAACAAAGGGGGGTCGTCTCCCTTCACTTCAACATTTACTGTCCCTTCCAAGCCAAATTTTTGATTCTGTGACCTCACATGAGCAACTCTCTTGTTATGGTAAAGCTTCTGTTGGTTCAAATGAAAGAATGTTTTAATCACTGTTCACTTGACAATGAGAATTAAGCTGCAGATCTTACTAAGTATCAAATATCTGTTCCCAAACTGCTGGACCTGCAAAAAATCAGAACACACAGAGGTCCCATGGCAGCTCTGTAACCTGAACAGATTTTCCAAAGCTGTACTGACATTATTTATGGTGTTCCAGAAGAATTATACATGCAAATCAGAGCCAACTATGATAATTTAAAGATACCCCAGGTGCTTTCCAGAACTTGGGAAATACAGCTATGAAACAATTGACACAGGCTTTCTGATGTCACTTGCAAGCTCTAAGAACACTTCACATTCTTCAAGACAACAAGGATCTGGCTTTAAGTGACCAAAATCCAAACCATTATGGAACAGAGTAAATCATGGAAGATAATTTACAGTGTTAAACTATCCCTAAAATTGTACCCTCAGTCAGCAAGGTCCTTTAAAAACAATGCTTATCCTCATCAGCAGGGAAATGGCTACAGATCTCTAGAGAAACTCTAAATAACAACAGAAAAAATAATGGAAAACTTGAATAGTCCACAGCCCTCATTGCTGAACTGTTACAGTATGTCTAAAACATGCCAGGAACTGAATGAAACTACCAAACTGACCAAAAGCACATGCAAGTGTCTTCTTGGTGACATGTATGCCACTATTTCTCCAGTCTTTCTCTAGTACTTCCTGTGCTGGAGCTCTCTAAGAGACAGCAACCCATAAAATAAAAAAAAAAAAGTAGATGTTTTATTTTGGAAGAAAACTTCCTGCAGTACTTCCTCAGCTGCAGGACAAAAGCAAGTACAGGAAAAAAAACCACAATAAGATAAAATCAGAAACCACTCCCAAGAGCAGCCAGGTAGTCCCTCCCAAGCTGTAGTGAAGGGAGATGAGGAGAAGCCAAGTGCCTGCTGTGTGCAAAAGCACCATAAAAAACTCCAGGGGTGAGAAAGGAACTTCTGAATCCCAGAGGAACTCATTTGGTTTTCCTGTTACAAAGCTCATCCTTGAAAAATGGGCAAACGCAGAGGACACTACCTAGAAATGGCATAAATTATAATATATTACATTCTCTTCCTGCATGTTTCTCTGGATTTAAGAATTAGTCATTCTTCCAACAATGAAAAAGGAAGAAGGGAGCTTTTAAAGCATCAAAGAGCTGCAGATTCTGCACTCTATCTAGAAAAAACCCCACACCACTGCATGCTCTGTTCAGCTGGGTTGTGACACACACAAAGCCAACACCATCCCTGCATTCAGGATTCTGCCATCTAAGCCATTTCTCACACAGTTTTTCTCAACAAAAAGTAAAACCAAATGAAAAATTGCTGTGGTTAAATGGGCACAATCCTCCCCAGTGTATGAAGTTAAAAGTACATAAGGAACAACAAAAGGAAGTATCATTTTAGCCAAACTGGCTTTCAACTTGAAGCAGCACAAATAAAACACACACACCATGAAAAGCAAGGACAATTTTCAACAAGATGAGAAAAGCACTGAGATTAAGGGATGAAGATACATTCAAAATATGGACAGTTTTAGAAGATGTGTAAACATTTCCCCTCAACTTATTTATTTCTGATCTAGCTTGGTAGGCATCACACTAGAATCAAGTCTTGAGCAAAGAATTTAAAATACTTTTCATTACTGTCATGTTTCTCCTATTCAGCCTTCAAGCAGACAGGAACCTCCTTGATTTCCACCAGCACTGTTTTCTTTGACTTTTGTGTCCTTGACAAACTCTCCCAAACTTGGAAACTGCTTCCTACATCTTATCAGAAGAGAAAGCTGGCTGGGAAAGTTACCCCTGTATTCCTCTCTTGTGCTCAGTTTGTTCAAAAGTGGTTTAAATACAATTATCTACTTAAACTCACTTTCTGAATTGAGTTATTTACACACTGGGGGACAAAAAGCAGTCCCCCTTATTTGGGACTCAGTAGCATACACAGTAGCTATGGCTGGACAATGTAAGGCAGGTAATTGGCAAACTTTAATTTTCCTCAGCTGACTGCAGACAAACAAACAGCAACCTACCCAATACATGCAAAACAAACATCAAAATTATAAAGCATTATTTTAAAACACCTGAAAATATTTTGGGAGCCACTATTTCAGAAATCAGTCTTATTAAAAGCTGAACAAATACAAGTCTTAAAGGCCTCTACATTTTACATGATAATGTAAGTTCACATTTCCAAGTATCAGAAAGCAGGAGAGTTAGAGAAGTGTAAGAGTGAAACCAAAAATACAAGAAAAAGCTGTAAACTCCACTTGTCCATATCTATAGTATTTTTTTCAGGGAAAAAACTCTAATTTCTATTTGATCAGATTCTTTTGCTCAGTTTGTCTTATTAAGTCCACAATTCACATTGTTTTTGCATCTTATACTAAATATCAGTAGAAACACCAGTAAAGTCCATCTTTCTGAAGCTGACAACATGACAGCTTCTTTACCATGGTGAATCTTATATTCTTATCTTATAAATGATAAGAAAAATTAAGTTTTGGATCAAACAAATCACTGGAACTTTACTCCATTGATATTATGAAGAGTTGTTTTCTTTCAAACTTTGAAACAAAGTGATCCCCAAATCCCATGAAATGCTATTGAAATAGTGGAGGGAAGGCACTGCCACACTGGGGTGTTGAAGCTCTGCCTTACACACTGTACCAGGATAATGAGGAGAATTCTTAGGATCATCCTGAAAAAAGCTCTGGTATGAGGTTTGTCAGCAAGATCACCAGTTCTTCCTTATGGCTTCCTGAACCTAGAAAGCAGTTCTGAGAAAAGCCATGACTCTCCCTTGCTGAGAAAAGCAAGATAAGCAATGAGATGAACTGAGGCACTTCCACCACAGATCTGACTGAAATCCTGCTTTTCCTTGTCCCTTGTCACAAACCAAGGTGACACACAGGATTTCAAGCACCTCACAGATGCAGGTTTGTGCACTCATGAATAGTAAAGAATGGCAAATGCCAGACTTTGAAAGAAAGACAAAGAATCCACCACTGTCTAGACACAAATACATGAAACAAGCTGGTCAGGTGCCTTTGCCAGGCCTTCACAATGAGCAAATCAAAAGAGATGAAGAAGGAAGACAAGCTAAGCAGGGTGTTTTGTGAGACATTCACAGATTCTGAGATCTCTGCAGTGTTGTGTTTTAAACCTTCAGCAAAGAAGGAGCCAGAATAAAACCAAAATGGATAAAATTATGTATTTTGGAACAGGTCAGTGGAGTATGTCCACACAAGCTTTACTAATGCAATCACAAGTTCAGTGAAGCCAAATGGACATCTCAACTGGTAAACAGAGTCATAAGAAACACTGTCATATCCAGTTAAAGCAGATGTGCAAACAATAGGCAGCCTAACTAATGAGAAACATGAATGTAGCTTACAAATTAAAGAGTTCCTCAAGGTAAGAACAGGCCTGAAATGCTCTCCAAAAACTAAAAGACCTAAACCAATGAATTATCAAAAGTTGGTTACACTTCAAATATGCATTTTTACATGAACAGAAGGAAAAGAAAACGTACTTTCCCAGAAAAGGAAAGATGCAGTACTGCAGACCACATCACAAACCAGTTCCTCATGCCAAAAGGACTTCCAAGAAGACAGAAATCCCCTACCAAGCAAACAACAACAAACCCAAAGCAAATCTGGTGGCAAGCAGAGGAAACAGCATACAGCTTGGTTTTATTTAAAGTATTTTTCTGTATGCCCTGAGCACATAGTTGCCTTTGCATGGCCAGCAGATTTCAGAACATCTGAACAGAACTTTCCTTTTAAAATGCAGGAACATCCCGTTAGAAAGAAGCTCAAACAAATAGAAGCAATGAAGATGCTGCAAACACAAACACATACTTTGAATTAACTAATTTACCTTTAATTCTAAACTTTTTTAAAAGAATTCAAACAAAGATGAGCTTTTTCCACTATCACAGAGGACAACCAGGGCTTCATACTTTTTACTGCCTTCTTAATCTTAGTAACAAGTTAAAAAGTAGTGGAAGAATTATTACCAAGTATTACAGCCTGGACACAAGCAAACACTTGGGCTCCAAGCCAGTTCCAGAGAAACTCCTTGAGCAATCACTACACTTCTCTGTAGTCAGAAACACAGAACTACAGAAGAGTTTAATCCTTAGTTTTTGAAAAAAATAAAACAAATTAAAAAGGCAAATAAATCCCTGGTGTGATAGTGGGATAAAGAAATCCAATTCCATCTAGCTATTCTTCTGGAATCACAGTTGTGCCTTTCCTCAGCTCTCCCTGGGGATATCACAAGAAGGATAAAAGAGAATAACCAAATCAGCGTCATTCTTCGCTGCCTGACCGCTGAACTACACAAAAAAAAAAGTTCTCAACGGCTTCAGCCAAGACTGAATAGAAAATACACAGAATGGCACTCAATTCAACTCCTCTCCTCTCTGCACTGCCATGAAACATGTGCAACAGGGGGATCTAAACATTACTTGCAGAATTTGAAAAGATCAGTAGGGAGATTGAGTACAGCACATGAAAAGAGAGCTGAAACGGAAACTGCAACGCCAGAGATGTTCATTCTTCAAAAAATTTGTAGTTAATTCCATTGTAAACATCTATGCAAAACTTACAAAGGTGCTGATGACATAAAGGTGAGGCACCATCACCCTGAGCACATTGAAGGAGCAAGGTACTGGACAGAAAGAAATAAAGAAATAACGAAATAACGGAAACAGGATGAAATTCAACACAGCAAAAGCCAAACTTTAACAGCTCAAGCATGATTTCTGTTAAAAGAAATGACTACAGACAGGAATCACAAAATGACTGCAAGCCAAAAACAAGGGGAGAAAAACTTTCAACAGCAAGACTAAAAAAAAAGTATTCAATTTTGAATATTTTTTCAATTCTTACTGTAGTTTTTTATACATACACAAAAATATTTGAACATTTTCAAGCTCATCTAGAACTTAATACTGTCAGGTTCTCTCATTTCCAATAGTCTTATTTTGAAAGCAGAAACACAGAAATTAAGTAATTATTCAAAATAAAGCATTTACTTAATATTAATAGAAAAAGGTACAAAAAAAGCTGTATTCTATGGCTTGAAAATGGCTGTACTCTATGTATTGAAAAACTGATGTGAAGCATCTTTTTAGTCCAAATGATGGAGAACATCTACCGCTATCTTGTGCCAAAATTTTTGTTCCATTATAATGCAAGAAAAACAAGAAGACTCAAGTGAAAAAAGGCCTAAGCATAACCATCGGAAAACGACCAAAAACTACAAATATTTGTTGACAGCATGGCTGATTTAATATAAAAAGTAATACTATTATTAAAAACCCTCTTGGGCATTATCAAATATGACCAAAAATATAGCTACATGTGGCAAAACCAAAGGGAAATCCATCTCCAAGATTTCAAAATGGTACCAGAATATGACACCAGAACAAGTTCATCCTTTTCAAAGGTACTTACTTTTCCAAAGATATTGCCATTTCAATTTAAAAGATGAAATATTTATCTTTGTATTTCTATGGGTATTTAGAGTATCAAGGCAAGTTTTCATGGCAAACACTGGCTTTTTTATACTAACCTGCTTTTTGAAACCAGCATGAAAGTAATTGAGAAATTTTTTTTACTGTATTTGCGTCATATAATTTCAGGATATAAACTGGTACAATAAATATTACCTCTACCTACTGGAGGTATTTGCTAATTGAACACAACTTTTCCTTTGTCTCTAATTTGTTTTGGTCAGCCTGGCTCTTCCTACATTCTAGTTACCTCCAAACCAATTAATGTTATTTTCCGTGCAACTCCGCAAAACTTTTTAATAAATTGCAACGGAAGTTTTTAGCACCAGGATCTGCCCAAGGAAACCTTATTATAAACGAAAGCTCAGAGATTCATACATGGGTATTTTTAGTCACACTTTGGATTGCATTTGTCTTTTTATCAACACAGTTTTCTTGGGGATTTGAGCATTCAGGTGGTTTTTACTCACTTCTGTGCTCCCTGAGACAACAGCTTTGTCCACGTTCAGCGTTAGCTGCTCTTCAGTCGGGCAGAGTCCCACAGACCACTCCGCACAGCGGTGATGAGCCCAGCAGTGACCTGGAGAGCACAGGGACACAAAGGGCCGGGGTTGGACAGCTCTGCCAGGCACAGCCTCCCAGCATGGAACTCCCTTCTGGCAGCCAACACTTCCCCAAAATAACAGAGAGGTCTGCTCCTCCTTTTTTTCTTGGTGCGACATTGAAAACTCATCTTATCACACACTGAATATACCGCAGTTACTATCAAACACTAAATTTTATTTTATATACAACACACCATTTTTTATCTGTTCATCATTTTCAAGTGCCTGAACATGTAATCACAGCACTGGGGTGCACAGCATTCTCTGACTTTGATTCTACATTCAATGCTTGTGTAACGCACACACAATTCCATTTCACCTTGTGTATATATATATATATATATATACATATCTTTCACTGAAGATAACATTTCCCTACATTTGTACTCTTAATTTATTATTCCCAAGGACTGGAGATCTGTATGTTCATGTAGAATATGCTAGTATGATACTTTATAAGTCTACACAAAATGTTTAAAAGCTCAAAATACAACATGAACAGATACTCATATAAAAGACTGAGAAAATGGTCAATACAACAAACACAGTTCGTGGTATTGACCACGATAAAATAATACAAAGTATCATAAAATATAAAATAAAAATGTTAAATAAAAATAAAATAAAAATTAAAATAAATAAAATAAAATATAAGACTGAGAAAATGGTCAATACAACAAAAACAGTATAGAGATAGACCTACTCAACAACAAAATATCATAATTTGTACAATTCAACAGGTAGCTCTTACAAGAAGTTTCTAATTCAATTCTGAGAAAAACAATGCAAATGATGTATACTTTCAAAGGAATACTCTGACTGCTTTATACAGGAATTAGAAATTATGTTTTACACTAGCTGGTGAACTTAATAATTCAAGCTACAAAAAAAAAATCTTTATATGGGTTTGGGAAGACTCATTTAGAAATACTGGCAACTTTAAAAATGTAGAATGATAAATCTACATCTATGCATCAACATCCACTATAGTAAAACTGTTGCAACAAAACCATTGCATTTTGTTTTTTTCTTTTAATCAGACCTTGAAACAAGTTTCCACACTCATAAAAGAGTGACATTTTTATTATTACATAAATGCATTTTCATTTTTTGGAGCACAAAATGTGAATGGACTACTGGCATCAAAGCACTTGAACACAGATGCCTTCTGAAAGTAATTAATAACTTAAATATAGAAAAGTTCAATTGAAATGAAGGAGCAGATGATAAACCAGACATTTTTGTGACAAAAAACCTGCAGATTCTGGAAACATGCATGTGCATTATGCCTCTACTGCTCTTCTAAATCTTCTATTCCATTGTTTCCAGTAAAATTTGCAGGAGGAGATCAGGTAACGTCAGAGGACTAACATTTCTGAGAATTATATGAAGCTGTGCCTCATTCCTTTTCCCTTTTCTCCCCAAAACAGAACCATGGTACTGAAGGTATTACTACCTGAACACCAGCTCAGCAGATTACAAACACTTCCCAAACAAAGCTGAGGATTCTCATTTCTGGAGGGAAGACTACAAAAACAAAACCTGACACAGGGAAAAGCTACCAAAGCATCATCAGAGACTTGGCAAACACCACAGCACCAAAACCCAACAGCTGCAAAACTTCACTCATCGCTGTGCTACTGCACTGCTACTGGGCAGGGAGAAAAAGGATGGAGAAGAATGGATCTTACCTGTTGGCTCAAATAAGGCTTGAACATCAATGTCATCTGGTAAGCCAACTAAACTGAGTTCATCCCAGAATTTGACAACCTGATCGTCAGAAGCAGTTTGGGTGCTTACACTTGTACATGATGCTATACTCGATCGAGATCTGTGGCAGGGAGCAGAAAAACAAACTTAGAAGTGACCACAATCTTTGTTTAATCAGCCAGATATTCACAAATGATCCAGAACTCATGGCAAGTGAGTACAATTTTTTCCTAATATGATAAAATATAAATCAGCAAGAACAAGTCTTCCTTATATTTTATCCCAACACTTTCCCCAGTAACAGTTTCCAGTCAAAGCTCCTATTCAGTAAACAAGCCTGCTCTCTCTTCCAGTTCTTCAGGACACACATGCTTCTTTAAGTTTGATTCTGTTTGATATTAAAATTTGCCCAACCCTTGGAACTGAGAATGAGGTAACACCAGAGGTGAGGTGACTATAGAAAATACTACAGCTATGAGGAGAAGGTAGAAAAAAGACCAGGACTTCAAAATCTGTTTGGAAATAAACATGTTTATACAATGCCATCAGATGGTAAAAAAAAGAAAAAGGTGGGGTGAGCTGGAGGAAAGGAGGGGGAGAGATTAAAAAATGCAGTGATATAAAGACAACTATATTGTACTAGTTTATAAACTTACTGATTTCTTCCCCAAATTCTAATCTCAACAGAAAACAATTCACACAACTCAGATTACTGCATTTTAAAAAAACCTGAAGCGACAATTCTGCCTTAACTTCCTGCAGGCTAAAGAATATCTTGGACATCTAAGGGTGTGCATTTAGGCCTACTGATAAGAGACCTGATCACTGATGCCTCAACAATTGGTAGGAAAGGTGGTGCTGCATTTTCTACTAAGGTTCTTTGAACTTGATTACTCTCTGCTATTAATAACTCAATTCTATGCATGTACAGTAGATCCAGTAACCACTGGAATTTTAACCTGTAATAACTCCACTTTCCTGAAAACCACGCTTTACTTCAGCCATAACGTTTATAAATACATTTTAAAACCCCTTAGTTTATGGGGAAAAGAGTAACATCTCTCTTGCATCACCCAAGAAACATTAGAAGTTTTCTATTTTTATTTTCTATTTTTACTATTATTACATGGTCTCTTCATGACCTGCATAATTTAAAAAGCATCTACCCTAAAACCTATAAATGCTGACACTACCAACACTTAAAACCTCCTTAACAAAGCACTATGTTCTGTTTGACAAAACTGGTTCCTGAACACCATTCATGTCCACTGCAATTACAGAATGGTTTGGGTTGGAATGGATCTCGTTCCAACCCTCCTACAATGCGCAGGGACACAATCCACTGTCCCAGAGGTTCCTCTAAGCTCTGTCCAACCTGGCCTTGGACACTTCAGGGATGGAGCATCCACAGCTACTCTGCTGGGGATGCTCCATCATGCACAGCCTGTGCCAGTGCTTCACCCCATGACAACGGAGCCTCCTCTAACACCAAAGTGCTACTCACAACACCAGAACTTAAAGAATCTTTAAGAAAAACTAAATCTCAACTGACAAGGCATTTTTCTGTATAAAAAACCTTTCTCACAAGATCAAACCAATCTGTTCCCAAAACTTCTCAATTTACTCTGCAATCTCACCCTTTCTATAGACTTTTCTGAAAATATTTCATACACCTATAGAATACAGCCTGAGGCGAGGGTGTTACTTTTATTAGCTTTTAAAAAAGCCACTTTTCTGTATCAGCATCACACACCATGCACTTTTCCACCACCAACATGATGACAAAAACATATAACGTGCACCCAAGCAACCTCAGTGAGTGTGGAACTCTGAGCAGCTTCTGCAGCAGCAGCACAGCCACGGACAGGTCTGACTGGGGAGTTTGCACCGAGCTAGCAGCCACCTCCCTCACTGTTCCTTCCCAGGCAGGGCCAAGCCCAGAGCCAATCCCCCAACCCCCCAATGCCCGGTTTGTGCCACACACTGCCCGTGGCTCTGCATCATCAGCCTGCCCTCAACCCCACATCCCTGCCACGGATCATAGCCCCACATCACCACTGCCTTGGATCACAGTCCTGTTCTCAACCCCACATCACCACTGCCTTGGATCACAGTCCTGTTCTCAACCCCACATCCCTGCCCCACATCACCACTGCCTTGGATCACAGTCCTGTTCTCAACCCCACATCCCTGCCCCACATCACCACCACCCTGGATCACAGCCCCATCCTCAACCTCCATCTGTGCCCCACATCACCACTGCCCCACACCTCCTGCAGTCCCAAATCACCATGCCACCCTCGACCCCTCATTGCTGAGCTGCCCACAGCTCCACATCAGCATCCCACATCACTATCACTGCCTTGCTCTCTGCCCCACACCGTCCTCAACCCCACATCACTGACCCACATCACCCATACCACCCTTGATCCTGTCCTGTCCTCAACCCTGCACCATGCCACATCACCAGCATTGCCTCAACCCCGCAATGCCCACAGCCCCTCACCGCTGCTGTGGCCCCTCACCACCAACAGGCCCTCAATGCCCTCAACCCCACACAGCCTGTGGCCCCTCACCGCCCTCAACCTTGCACCATGCCGGACCACCAGCATTGCCCTCAACCCCACACTGCCCATGGCCCCTCACCGCCCTCAAGCCCGCACCACCCTCAATTCCACATTGCCTGTAGCCCCTCACTGCCCTCAACCCCTCACTGCCTGTGGCTTCTCAATGCCCTCAACCCCACACCATGCCGCACCACCAGCATCGCCCTCAACCCCTCACGGCCTGTGGCCCCTCACCATGCCCAACCCCACACCACCCACAGCCCCTCACCACCCACAACCCTGCACCAGCCACAGCCCCTCATCGCCCTCAACCCCACTCAGCCCATCCTGTAGCCATGGCCTGCGGCCCTGCATCGCCGCTGCCACCCCCCATGTTTCTCTAGGATTGCAGCTCCTCTGTCACACAGACGGCCCTGATAATCCCACATTCACCATCAACCCTGAATGAACCCAAGTCAACACAAGGCCCAGTGACAGGACCCTCACGCCCGCAAAGATGTGGCTCTGATCAGTCCCATCACAGAGGGATTACGCATGTACTGAGAATCCTCCACTGCCGGGCCAAGTATGCCCCTGCCATCTCTCACAGTCACTGAGAGGCTGGGGGACCAAAACAAAACCCCCATCTGGGAGAGCTGCCAGCAAACCCCATCCTGCAGGGCAGGAACCACTGCTCTGTGCTCTGACAGCACTGGCACCAGGGTGAGAGTCAGCACTGGATGGCAAGAGGAGAGGCTCCAATGGGCAGAGGCTGCCCATCATTCCAGGCTACATAACACATCAAGTGTCAAAAGTCCATCCTCTTCCACCCTTCATGTGTCCTTTTACTTCAGCATCACAAGTAGATCAGCGCCTTATAGTAGCTATGTCTCTTATCTGTGTTCTAGCAGAGTGAAGATTCTCACTTGGGGAAGAAACAAACCCTTTTTAAAAAATCAAAAGAGACAGCCACTGCTTTACCCCTCATATGTTGGTTGCTCTGGGCTTCGATTTTTAGTTAGGATTTTGTGTATATACTGATTTTCCTTACAAACATTTTTTAATATTAAAACCCCACATTTACACAAATACAAGTTAGTTACCTATTGCAGTACAGAACCAGTAAAGATCCTTCCTGAATTTCATGCAAAATTTTAAAAATCTCCATATTTCTTTTAGGACAGACTTACTTCTTCTGGCCTCTCTGTTTGCGCAGCACTGAGTTTTGCCTTGGAGTTCTCTCACAGGCTCCATCGGCGCTGTCGCTGGCTTCACTCTTATTTAAAGGCTGGTTTTTCCATGGGATAACATACCCAGGAGTGGGACCGAATTGTTTTAAATCTCCTTGTCCTAATGAGCTCCGTTCTCCACAGTAACAAAAGGCGCAGAGTTGTTCGCTGTAAAAAGGAAGATCATTACGTCTTTAATGGGGGGAAAACCAGCAGAGGATACCCCATCAAAGAGCAAATTTCATGCTAATTTAACCCTTTATAACAAGACAATAAAAGCTCCAATGGGTTGTCAGGTATCAGAAGTCAGCATTCAGAAACACTATTTCCAGCTAATTAACAGTTACTTTAAAAGAACTTTTTTCTGTTCACAAAACTGCCTGATTAAGGAAGCAAACAAAAAAAAAGTCCATGTTATATTTAACTGATTAGAATTTCCAAAATTCTGTGTGTCTAGACACATGCTTGCTAAAAGGCATCAAAATGTTACAGAACACAAAGAACATTACAACACACACACCTTTTTGGAAGCACATACAGCCTATGTGTAACCCAATGTGTAAATACTACAGACTAAAAGGTTTACTATCATGGAGAAAAATGGAATAATGAGAAAACCACAGCAATGGCTACAATCACACGCGCCAGAGCACACCACATGCACAAATCCAACCATCCTCATTTACTTCAATATTTAAAAACAAAATCATGTCTAAAAGTTTTACTGGAGGAATTTTAAATTTACAGAACCGTGACCGCTGCAATACCCTGTACCATTTGCAATTATGTTTTAACATGCACAACACAGCGACAGGATTGAAATGACAGCTCTGACAGCACTCCTTGTGTCACATCATATGGAAGCTACTGAAAAATATTTCTATAATAAACATACCCACAAACTTAAAATGTGAACTTCTGCAACTAATGCAGTTTGCATTAAAGGAAGGCCATTTAACACTTTTTTTTTAATGCTTAAATGAGCAATTCTGTTTTCTTCGTATTTATGCCCCAAAGACCCCAAAAAGATGCCTCAGGGAATCAGGCACTTGGATAGAGGCTTGGTTATGCCTGGATTCCATTTAAATAGATTTCAGTGCATCTCCAAGGTGGCACATTTGGATTTGGGACAGTCTGTGCTGTGTGAGTGAGAGGAGGGAAGTGAAGTGGGAGGAAGAGAAAACCTTAAGGCTAAACTGCTGTAAAATATTTACTAAATTCTTGGGGGAAAATAAAGCCTCCTGTGCTCTTCAGCCTAGAGAGACAAGAACAGCAACAGAAAAAAGTGGAAAAGGAAAGTTCCAGATTAGAACATAAAACCCCAAGAATCCAGCAAAGCCTCTGATATTTGGTTTATCATACTCTGGGATGGCTCCTTTTGCTCTCAGTATACACCAAAAAGAGGAATAAAGAAAAAGAAGAAAGAAAACTGAACTGGTCTACTACTACTGGTGATACCAGACAGTCAGATGCTAAGGAAGGGAGAAGTGTTTCATGAGCCCAAAATGAAGCCCAGAATGAAGCAAAAAGCTTTCATACATGGCTGATAGATAGGACTGCACTTTCACTGAGGCAGATGGACCACTGGGAACATGCAGGTTGGTAGGCAGATAAAGTCAGTCCCATTCATGGCACTGAAATGACACCTTCCTGTGGTACTGTTAGGAAACATTTGTCCTCATCTCGTGGCCTTGGCTGCACATCCCTCACTGATGTGCCTCAACACACAACCAGCAGGAGCCAGCACAACCCCCGGAGCTGATGGCAAATGTCTGACACGTTCTGGAAATCTTTAGAAAAAGATATCTGAAGACAAAAAAATTCAAAGATTTTATCCAAAAAGATGGATAAAGGTAGTGTGAGAGCAGTGAAAAGTGAAAAGTTACACTGAACAGTACATATGTCTATTTTATAGCTAGCTTTTAGTGGGCTAGAGCAACAAATACACTATTATTTGTCTGTCAATGACTGTAACCACTGGACTGCCAGTGAAACCTGATATGGCCTCAGAAGCAGAGTTCCTAAGCAGGGAAAGCAAAGCTATTTATGCTGGTGGAGACTAGAGAGACTTGTGAGGAGACTTAAGAGATTTAAACAGGCAATGCCATGGTATATAAATTACACTAGTTACAAACACAAGATTATCCACAGTGGAATAAATAATTATTCATACATCCTGTTAGGACAGACTATCACTGCTCATTAAAAGACTTGAAGATAATTACAAAGAAATAAACAAAGCCCTTTAAAGTGGAGTCACAGCAAATATGCAATAACGTTAAGATCTATAAAAGAGAAATACGAAACAGTAATTAAGAAAAAAAAATAAACTAACTTTTCAAGTGGTATTATTTGAAAAGGCATACAGGAGTAAAGCTGGTATTTCTGGAGCCTGTAAAGCAGCTCCAGCATCTCAACTTCCAGCAGAAGCATTCTGCAGGCAGGGTGGAGTGAAACAACAGGAGCAGTGAGTTTCACAGCTACTCTGCAGCGCGGTGTGGACAGCTGTGAGGCTGTCAAGAATCATATGGTTTGTGCTACTGCTCCTGCTTCGGCAGAGCTGGGAAACGCAGCTGAACAGAGTGCTCACCACGGGGAGGGGGCTGGGGAGCCCTCACTGAAGGCTGTGAGCACACAGTGCAAAAGTTAAAGACAGGAGCAGCAGAACGTGCCCAGAGCGCTGCCAGGACACCGTGGGGCTGAGATGGAGGGGACAGATTATACAAAGGGGGGAAAAAAGGTTTCACAATTTCCAGGGGGGTAAACAGAGGGGCTTCAACTGCACCCAGAGCCAACAGCCACAGTGGCAGTGAACTCCCTGCCAAACTGCTGGGATGCTGCAGAGACCCTCTGCAGGAAAGCCATGCTCCTGTGCCCCCTGACATGCCACAGCTGCTGGCTTGTCATGCTGTGCAAAGTGGCCAGTCCATCACGTTAGCCTTTTAGCTTTAAGTGCTCAGTAAATATTTTAAGTTATGTCTGTATGGGCAGAAGGTAGAGATTTTTTTCTTATCATCTGAGGACTGCAGAAAGTACTTACAAATCTACTTTCCATATGTCAATATGCAATTAGAGGATCTAAATCTGTGATGCAAGAAGAGCTCTCATATTGAAGATAACGAAATAGAGATACTGGCAAATCTTAAGATCAAACTCTAGATCTGTTATCATAATTAACATATTTTAAGAACAGGATAATTCAAAATGGGATAAAAAGCAAGAGACAATGTGTCACAAATCTTTTTGTAAGCTACTAAAAAAATAAAAAGCAGCTCAACAGTATTCCATTTAAGATATATCTTAGGTGTTCCAACTCAAAATGAAAGTTCGTTATCTGTAACTTCAACTTATATGACATATTTTCCCATGACAAATGCTACTTTCTTGTAAGAGTTTAAAGATCCAGAAGTGGTTTATTACCAGGAGGTGCTCCTATCCCTCACCTCATCCATAAGGATTTTGTAGATTTGAATGCACAGAAATTTTAATACATAACACTGAGGAAAAACTGTGTTCAGAATGAAGCAGACATGCTGGGTTTTGGGGATGCAGTAAGAGGCAGAAAAGCTGGTAATGTCTGAAGCTAATGTCTGTTCCCATTGAGCCATGGGAGGAGATCCAGACTTGCCTCCTTGGATTTGAAGGATGCCCTTTCTAACAAGAAACATGTTGATCCCATCACTCTTTCACAGCCACTCTCTTCTACAGGTCCTTATTTCATCCCATCAGTATCTCTTCCTTACACAGAATTTACTCAACCCTCTGACAAGAATCTGAAGTGCTATAATCCTCCCCTGTCCACATCCTGACAAAGGATAACAAAATGCCCTGCAGCCACTTAATCCTGAAGGAAGGGAGACCAGTCACCATTTCCTTTACTTGACTAATGACAGCCATCAGGACTCATCCTAAAACTCAGACTTTCCCACTGAAACAACTTCATTTCAACACATGCAGTATTGGGCAACTAATTGCACAATATTAAATCACAACCAGAGGAGGAGAAACATCTGGTTTGCTTGCAAATATTCAGTCAGAGGATTGAGGTAAAACTGAGAGTCCCCCAAAACTATTTTTTAGCAGAATTAAGCCTTAGCATCAGGATTACCAACACCTGTAGGAGTAAGCAGAGGCCCCTCCGGGATCCTTGTGAGCTGGGAAATGGCACTGGGTAATCCTGTGTCAGCCAAGGCCCCTTGATAACAAGCAGATGTGCAGACTGGCTCATGCAAACATGTTTTCTTTATGCTGTGGCCCCTATCTCACAGATGCGCACTTGTGCCCACGTGAGCACTGTGCAGCTTCTGGAAATCTTCAGATATGTCCAGGGGAGGTTGTGTGACCCTCAAGAGTATCTCACTCTCACTCTCCTGCCTGTTTTTCACACGTGGGTAGAATGCACCACACGCTGCAGTGATATGGGGCACTGCCATGCCCCCACAGCCCCACAGCTGGGGGAATAAACCCTCCTTCCTCATTCTCACAGAACAACCTCCTTCCAAGCAAGACAGCAAGCGGCCTCTGCTGAGCATGTCTGTCAGTGAGATGCTTGAAGTTATCCAACCCTCTCAGTACCCAGTGGAGAGGGTGGCAGGCTAAAGGAAATCCTGCAGCTGCCTGCTCTGCAGAGAGGAGTTAAAGGTGCCTTTCTTTCAGCAGAGCCTGCACAGGGGAATCCAAGCATCACACAGAGATAAAGGGGAGGTTGTCAACAGCAGGAGAAATTCAAACTCTTGGATTCAGCTCAAGAGATGGTCACCTTGTAACTTTCCTGAAATCCCTCCCAGCCTACTGTGGGAATGGTATCTCAAAAGGAGTTTTGCTGTTCATTTACCTTTTCCAATTAATCACATTTAAAGCGGGTTTAAACAGGAAAAAATAATGGATTATATTTGAGAAAATGCAAGGCATGGCAATTCCAGTAATATCCACTAGCTATAGCCATTGCCTCAACATTGAACACTAAGTTGCAGATGATCACTACTGCCATTTACCATGATAACAAATGATAACAAAAAAAAACTTGCACTGAAGTTGAAAAGAAACCCAACTTGGAAAGCATCAAGATTTCTTTCATTCATGGTTTGGGTTGAAAAAGAAAGTAAAGAGGGTTATCATGTGACTTTTGCTACAAATTAGTTTTTAAAGGCCTAGAAATACCTTCAGGACGTCTTTTTCACACACTACTTGTTACAGAAATTTACAGTGGTTTTAGCATCTATTTTTCACTATTAAAATTAAGCTCATCACAGTGAAATGGAGTACTTGGGAGCAAAACAGAACTTCAGAGAATCATTTGTACTAATTACCAAAGCAGACTGATGAGAACTGGCCTTGAGAATTCTTCTCTCACCTAACCCTGTTAGTAGTTTTAACATATGCTAAAAGGCTAAATGAAACACTGCAGGGGACCTACTATTTATTTACCTCTGCCAAGTTGTGCTAGTGCACAAAATACCTTTGCTCTCATTTTATGATGTGTTATTTAAAGAGTAAAGTGTTCTTCTCCTTAGTGAGGAGCCACCACTGTATCATTTATGTAAATTCAAATCAATACCTGCAAGCTGCACTTTAAGTGTAGAAAAAAAACTCATTTCTGACTTGAAACAATACCAGGGATCTGCATCAGTGTGAGTTCAAATATATGTGAGATATTCACAGAGGTAAAGTTTATCTAAAACTCAGATTCAGATGAAGCTTTTCAGCATCATCTAAATATTCTGTAAATATCTGGACCTCAATAATAACAAAGTTTGAAAGTAAACTACTGAAGAAATCTCATTAGGTGAGGCATAACAGCTTCACATTGATACAGCATTAACAACCCAATAAATCACCCTTCTGAATGAAGATACTGAGGACAGACAGGGATGGAAAGGGCAAATGGAGACACCACAAAGAGAAAGAAGCAAAAAATCTCTGCTAAAAGATGTATTTAAGTGCTTGATGCACAATCTCCTTCCAACAGGTACCTGAATCACGGAACAACTTGAAATTGTGAAGTGGTTTGACACTATTATACTATTATAGCAATTTGGGGTTGAAGTAAGTATTTAACTTATGCAGCATAATTCTTTTTTTAAAAAAAAGGAGGCAGGAGAGAGTTCATATGAACTTCAGGTAAGAATTTTAAAAGTTTATACAAAGCAATTAAACTGCATTAGACAATAACTGCTTTCCAATTTCTTCAAACCAGCACAGTTGGAGTTCTACAGCCATATAATCAACTTAATGATACTCTTCTCATTTGAAAGGAAGAAAACATTCCCCTCCAAACACAACCAAAACAACACATCTTACTGACATTTTGAAATGCAGAAAATACGTTCTTATTCACCATGAATTGTGTCAGCTTTAATTTAAACAAGTATTTAAAGTTCAGTTAGGGTTTAACATGCCCTAGATGCAGGAGGAGTTACCAGAATGCCAGTGCTGAAAAAAGTGAATTTAAAGGTCCAATCCAAGGCCCTCTAGATAATTCCTTAAGGTCCATGTGAACTGATTTGTTCTCTCAAATAACAATCCCTGATAGAATGCTACTGATTGTACCTGAAAAGTAGCAATTCATAAAATTCTGAGAGTTATCTTCATCTCTGAGGGATAAAAGTCAAAGAATAAGAAGATCTGTAACTTCAGCCTTCAGGATGCCATCTATGCCCATTCTCTCTCTTGGTAATTAAAACATAAATACACAGAATGGTTTGGGCTGGAGGGACCTTAAATATCATCCAGTTCCAAGCCTCCTGCCAGGGCAGGGACACCTTCCACTACAAGAGGCTGCTCCAAGCCCCATCCAGGCCGGCCTTGAACACTTCCAGGCTGGGGCAGCCACAGTCACACCCAACTCACACAGAGGTGCCAATCTCTCTTGAAGAGAATTTCATAACAATACTAAGTAGGGTCTTCTATCTGAAAATTACTGAGATTTACCATTTAGCAAGGTGGCTTTGAACAGCAGATTTTCAAGAAAGCTTCACCTAAACTGGATAAGCAGAGGTGCAGGGATATTAAAGAGGAGGCAGAAATGGTACTATCCATGCCCCCAGTACATTCAGTTCAGGGCCTCCCTGTATCAACTGTGATTCCTCTGCACTTATTCTCAGTTTCCCTTTCCTGAACTTGCCCAGTCTGCTCTTGACCACACCTAAAGTCTCAGCAAACCACATCCTTTGGCAAGGGTATTACTCTAGACAACTCTCTGCTGTACAGAGAATCACCTCCTCTTATTCTGCATCTAACCCTTAAAAGTTTCACTTGATGACCCTCAGCTTCTTGCATTAAAGGAAACAAAACAGGATACAGCCACCTTCCCCACTCCATCTATGATTCTGAAGTTTATCTTCCTTCTCCAACATCTTTCAGAGACTGAAAGGTCCTGAATTGTTAAACTGGAATCTACTTCAGATCTTTGATCAACCCTTCTGTTGTTCTGTGAAATGTTTAGAGTTTCACGATATTAATTTCTGAAGTTAGACAGACTTTCTGTAACCCCATGAAAATTAGCTTGTACAGCTTAAATAGCTTGAAAATTAGTTTATACCCCAAACTTGTTTCTCTAAATACCTCTATCCTCACCAAGCAGAGCCCATGTGCTTCAGAAGAGCTTTAGCACATTGAAGCCACGAGCACAAATGTTCTCTCCTCACTAAGCACACTCCAATCTCAGTCCCAGAGTGAAAGCAGACTCCATATGCACCATCCATTTGAATGAACATCCTTCTGGCAAAGGTCAGAGACACTCACAGGGATCATCTCTGCCACTACAGCTCTGGGGTGCTGTGAGTCCAGATTTTACCATTTACATTGCTTGTACATCCCATCAGCTTCTGCATGGAAGCAAGGAAGGAATTCAGGGCATAACAGGGTTTGCTGTGTGAGGGAAATGGAGAGTGCTGGAGAAATGAGACTACTGACTATGGAAAATAACACAGATCACACTGACAGCCCAAGGAAGCAAGAAGGAAACAGTTACAGCTGACAAGGAAATGAGCAAGAAAATGGACAAAGGGATGATAAGAGATATCATGTGACAAACACCTGTCTAGAAGCCACAGGAAATGGATAGAAGGAAACTGCACATCAGACAAAGAGGTGTAAACCTCAACTAAGTGAACCTTGAAACGATGATAAAAACTGATGAGCAGCTTAGAATTAGTCAACAGAATGGGAATATGAGCATTCAACAGCATAAAAAACCCCAAGAGGCTGGCAAAGAAAGCTGGAAAAAAAAAAAAAAAAACAACAAACAAACCAAAAAACAACCAAATGGAAGAGGTGGTAGTTGGAAGAAATGAGAGAAAATGCTGTATTCACTCCACACTGACACAGAAGATTCCAGACTATTACCACTGTCTGTGAATATCCTATATCTGTGTAGCCCCTGACAAAGCAGGCATCCCATGCTGCAGTGAGTACTGCCCTCAGCCCTGCAGCATGGCCTGACAGACTCCCAGCCACAGGGGGCTTCTGTCTGTCCGTCTGTCTGCCATCTCCCTGAGGACAGGACACTTGTCCAGGCATCAGAGCTGACCTGCCAGTGCCCAGCTTGCTGCTCACCAGTGCAGGACATGTAAGCAGCAGGGCAGACCCAGGTGGAGACATGCAGCTCATGGGGATGAGACAAAAGCTGCCTAAGAACATCTGAGAGTCTGAGAGTGGAACTCCAGAAACCTGGAGCCCCTCCTCAGGCTGGGCAGGAGACATTTCATGGTTTCTGTTGTTGGACCTTCCTACAGAACAGATTAAATCATGGAGCAAAGCTCTGTGCAACTTAAAGGCCCAGCCATGAATGTCACTGATTATGGTGTCAAATCCCACAAGTCCTACATGAGAGCATTAAACACATTATGGCCACAATGGCAATTGTTCAGCCTAAGCAAAAGGCAGGATTTTGGCTGCCTGTGAACCCCTTCTTTGGCCCCATTTGTGTGACACGCCTTCTGTGCTCTGAGAAAGACACAGACCATCTGGAGAAAACTCAAACCAGCAAGAAGGATCTGAGCTCAAGAAAACATCATCTACAAAGAAAGTAGGAACAAATTTGGGATTTCTGTTACGAGGTAAAGCATGCTGGGGAAATAAATGAGAGACTTTTGCACAAAGCTGTCCTCCATTATCCTTGGCAGATGGTATGAGTAGCAATGGAATAAACCCAGGATGAGGAGAATGTGTGTTAGATGTGAGCAAAGTGGTTCCAACAGTAAAAACAAAGAATAGACTGGAAGGGACTGTTTAGGGAAGATATAGAGCTTTTATTACTGGAAGATTTAAGAGCAGTTTATGAAAGCTTGTGTCAGGAATGACAGCTGTAGATAACTGCCTTGGAAAAGGAGGTGAATTAGATGAGTTCCAAAGGTCCCTTCCTGCCCTATAAATCCAAGGAAAAGTTGCTTTAACAATGATTCGTCACAGAATTCTTCTTGGAGACCATTTCCCTAATAATGCATGAACAAACAGGATAGAAAACCAGTAAATATTTAACTTTTTTCTCATTTTTCAGTGTGTGGTCTTAGTCTTCAGTTGTGCCCTGCTAGCCAAATCAGTAATTCCACTCTGGGTTACACTGGTCATTAATATAATGCTGAAGTAGTACTTCAGTTTGGAAGACAAAGGAATGCTATGTCCTCTTTCCAGATGTGAATCACTGGCTTCAGAGCGAGATCCCATAAATGTTTACATGGATCTAGAGCTGGAAATGTAAAGGCAAAACTCTGCAATGGCTTCAAATGCCCTGTGTCATGCATAAGATCCATTCTCTGCAGAAACTCTCCTTGGAGAAAAGCATTCCCATAAAACTACAAATTGTATCACAGGACTTGTTCATAAAAAGAAATAATCAGTTTCAAAATTAATCTTAATACTGGTATCTCCTCAAAACATGTGCTTGACTTTACAACTTCAACAAAATTTTAAACATATTTTAATATTACATCTTTTATCTAACTTCGTCCTGCCTAGAGATCTAGCTTTTCCTTCCATCACTGCAGTATTATGCTATCCAGAATAATTCTATTCTATCTGTCTACTCTCTGCCTCTCCACAATTTCTTCCTCCACTCAGTGTTGCTCTGTTACAAATTTTGTAATGTGCTTTAAGATTATTTTAAAAAAAGGAAGAAAGATGAAGTTCACTGCTACTTTTTCACTATTTTCTTTGTTCACACAATCTACAGATGTTCACCAACCGCTTCTTTTTGATGGAATAAAGCACCCAAGCCCTCCATCTCCACACTCCAGATTTCATTCAGCAGCAGCAGCAACAAAATAACAGGGAATGGCGCAATTGGTCTGGAATGAAAATTACGTGCTTTGTCCAATTACAAGTGAAGCAAGAAAGCAGGAAGGTGTTTTGCCAGTTCTTTGGGGGTTTTTTTGTAGTTTTAGCAACAATCTCACAAGAGCAGATATTTAAGCAGGCCAAAGCACCAAAATCAAAAAGAGTTGTGTGAAAACCTCAGCTTCTACTTTTTAAGAATGTTCTGTCTTCATGATTATGGCAAAAGGACCAAAAACATGCAATTAATGCGATTCACATTCTCCAAGAGCAGACAGAAAGTAAAATGAATCAAAAGGTGTTTTGTTCTTCTATGAAATTGTGTTTCTAGGCCATTCTCCTTAGCTTTTAATGCCAGGGGTTGCCAATGTGGGAACCAGAGGAGGAAGGTGGAAGCGGGCTCTGCTCTGAGTCGCAGCCGGCTCCTGGCTCCCTGCCTTCCCCAAGGGCTGCACTTCCCCTGCTCTCTGCAGGCAGCACAAACCAAGGCAGCAGATTCCTTTGCAAGAAGCTGGATTCCACTCAGCCATAAGTCCTGGCCTGACAGAAGCTTCTCACAAGGCTTACAAAAAGAAAAAAGGGAACAACCAAAGGAAAAGGCTCCAAAACCCATGATGCTCGTGATATATAGGAGCTGGCAGTGTTACTCCTGCCACTGCCAGGCTTGGGAGTTTATCTCTGCTTGATGTTATTGCCCCTCCCCACATGTGGTCAATAATTCACTCACTCCTTTCAAGCACACGCCTCAGCCCTTTCAGCCTCCCCACCCCACTATGGCCCAGATTCTCTTTATTTTAATGGGGTTTTAACACATTGCTTTCTGAGCACTAATCCTGAAGCTGTTATTTAATTCCTGCCCAATTCCACTCGCTGTCAGTATTCTCTTGGTTTCCCATATCCCACCTCAGGGAGGTTCCAAAATTTACCAGCTCTCTCGCCTTTCTCTTGAATGTTTTTATTTAGCTGCAGTCTCGGGAAGGATCCAGAGAGAAACACCACACAAGCCAAGTTCTGGCTAATCTCTCAGCTACTGAAATCCCCATCCTAGCTTTGATATGTCCTACTATGTTAAAATCACTGGTTTTTAGTAGTAAATTATTTAATTTTTTTCATGGAAAAGACTTTATTTTATGCCCTGTGTCCTGTACTTCTCTAATTCCTTTATCTTTACCAAAGACAGAAACACAGAATTTTCTTATACTGAACTCTGAAAAAGCAATGCAAAAGTAGCTCCACCTACACCTTTATCTACTTCTTGTGGAAGCTTGGATTCTTTTCTGTCTTCTAGGCAATTTCTGCTCTGTCTGTTATGATACACTCTCATAATGCTCCTATGTCTTACATACCTAAAGCTATTTTTAAATATACCAACTCTTCCATTTTATTAGAAAGTGGAAGTTACTTAAGTTATAAAACAGAAAAGCTTACCAAGGAAGAGATGAAGCTGATGAGTATGAATTATTTGGAAATCAGCTTTAAAACTACTTCCCCAAGTAACAGCTTTAAGGCACTGTGGAGTCACTCTTTATCCTAAATCTTGATACATTTCCTCCAGTCATTACATAAGCATTAGCAGAGTCTGTTATTTCACACACTATATTTTCTCCTAAGAAAACAGAGTCAAGCACCCAGAACTCAGTCCTCCAGCCTCTGTATGGCACAATGTCAGTGACAGAGCATGGCACAAATGATTGATCAAACATCACAGATCAGATTTTTTCACAAAACACTTCCACAGAAACCCTGACATCTGGGGTTCTTCCACCGTTCTGAAGATTTCAATGACTTCTACAACTAACCCCCATTCTGCATCCAAGTTTGAAATCAAAATTACCTGGGGTCAGAGAAACCCTCTGATTCCCAATTAACAGTTTCGTATCTCCTCAATACATTTCCTTCCAAAATGTCAGAGTCTGATCACTATTATTTTAATTAAAAATTAATAGTACTCAGCCTTCTAATACTTTGATCAGTCTAAGCAATGAGCACATAACAGTCATTCCATCCTGACTGATCAAAGTCAACACTTTCAGTTGGAAGGAAGAATAAGTTGAGGGCAAATAAGGGCTGGCTCAGAACCAGGCCAAAGTTTTTCCAGGCGACTGTTGTCCAGCTTTTAAGAAACAAGTCTATGGAAAGTGGTGTAATCAAATATTCATGACAACAGCAAAAAAAGTAACCTTGAGAAGAACAGAGAGTGGATGAAACAGCACTAAATTTTTCTGCAAATTATCCAAAACAGGGTCAAATAATGAAGAAAAACAGCTGCTCAGTTCAAGCTGCTCTATGTATTTAGTGCAATTTAATCTCAGCCTTGGAAAATTCCATCAAGAACAGAAATTTTTATGTATTTCACTCAGGTATATGCACAAGAACTATTTAACTGAATTTTCTGTAAGAAGGAAAGTAGCTCTTGAAATCTAAGAAGTTTGTGAGCATGTAAAACATGAAAATTATATATGCATCAAGTAGATTAAGTAATTTTTTGTGCATGGAAAATATGCTCTGTGTTGGATTAGGAGGAAGAGAAATGATGACGACAATTCTCTCCAAGTCTGTCAAAATATAATTACACCTGTAACTGTCTGGTAGCTGGTAAGAGCACCTTCTGCAGCAGGAGAGACCTGCAACTGGGTTAGAAGCTCTTATCAGAGCTTCACCAGAGAAGCTCTGCTGGAATTGTGTGACACCATTTAACAGTGATCACAGGCAGTGCGCTCTGGTTTCCCTCATGTAACATAATTAATACTTTCACTGCTTTTAGGCTAATTTGTATTAATAAAAATATTCAAAAATACAAATGTTATTTTCTCTGTTATAAATTCCAAAACAAGGAAGAACACAGGAGACATGGCAAGAGATTTAGTTTACTTTGTTCCTGAAAATACACTAATACAAGCTGCAACATCAAAAAATAACTTTCTATAAATTTGCTAATACACCATTTCCTACACAGCAGGAAAGCTTCAGTAATCACATTTTATCTCCTATCACTTATGCCTCCTTTCATTTACCCAGCTGTAACTCAAGGCTTTCCCAGAGCCCTGTGAGGACAGCACTCATGGAACGCGCCTCTCACCTTGATCTCCCCGAACGCCAATTAAAGCACAGCCCCGAACTTCAAAGCAGACACAGCGAGTCCCAGCCCTGTGCCCTGAGCACTCTGCACCCAGAGCCCCAGCCCTGCCCCTGACTCAGCAGCCACCTCCTCCTGGCTCTCTCACCCACCTGGTTTTGGCTTCCACACCCACGGAGGCGGTGGAGCTCGCAGACTCCTCAGACACGGAGTGCTGAAGGACTGGTGTTAGCTGCTTGGTGCTCTCCGCTTCTGCCTGGGCATCCTCCTCTGCAGACTGCTCTTTGACTTCTGGAGAAAAAAAAAACAAACAAAAAAATTATTTATTACTTTATCTGCATCTGGAAGCTTTTCCTTGCACAGAAAACACTCATTTTATTTATAGGTTAACCCATGTAAATATTTTTTGCCACACAACAAAATTAGCAGAATGGGAAATTATCACACCTAACTAAAACATGAAACTGGATGCTAACAACATTATTTCCATAACACAAAGCACCACTGTGAACTAAAGCTGTTCAATAGCAACAAGGAATGGGGCAAGGGGAGAGCTGTTCAGTGACAAATTTCATACAAGGCTGGAGTTTTAGGCATTTCCATTCTCCCCACATCTCTCATGCACCTGCTGCGTCAGCCCTGAGCAAACATCACAGTGAGCATGCTACTCTGGGGTATATGAAACCTTTTTTCCTCCCCTATTAGCTTTAATTTTGTTCAATTCCCTGCAAATTCATTCCTGGTTACACTAACTATGCTGGCGCAGGGTTGAGGACGTAAAGGAATGAAGGACCTGGTTTATGCCAGCTTAAACTTCATTCTGAACTGAAGGAAAATAACCAATTTTTTAGCATACTTTTACATTACCTGAGCTGTTAGACAGAAAAATATATACATCTATATAAATATAAAAATATATAATCTAGCTGACAACGCTAGATTTGACTAGAAAGTTTGGTTTTACTCTGAAACATGAAATGTGAAGTTGCCACTGTCTGTGCAACTTCAAATCCTCTTCCCAATCATTTCTCCCTTTGCTTGGAGTGAGTCAGGGATTTACCAGAAGGACATGGAAAAGTGCTGCTCCAAGTACACCAGAATGCACAGAACAAGGTTCAAGGCTGTACAGCAACAGAATTTGGTGTTTCTGCACTCCTCTGTACTTTGATTTTGAAACCTAAGCAACATAAAAATCACAAGACTCTGACAGATGTGCTTTGATATATCCAGCTAGAGATACATGAGCCTCACGCTGCCTGTGTCCATGGCTTCTAGATCTGTCTCATGGCAGTGCCATTTTGGTCCCCTTCAAAATTCCCAGTGAACATGGGCTTGAGCTCACAGGTCAGTACATACAGCTCTTGCAAAGAAGTCCAGTTAGAGTAAAGCAGCAGATTATTTAGAAAACTTCAGCAGAAGATACATTCACATTTTTTTAAAAATTAACATACATGTCAAAATATAATTAAATATTGCAAAGGATAAATGACAAGTGGAGAAATGAAAGGGTAGAAGAATCTGCCACATGGGTGGGCACGCATAAAAACCTGCTACAAGCTTTAATCTTATAAATAAATCTAAGAAAAGAGAGGAAAATTCTCAGAACATAAAACTGTGCAGCTTGGTCTGAAATACTGAAATCATACGCCTGCTACAGCACATGGAAAATGGGAAATCTGTCTTGTTTCATGCACAGAGATTGGAAGGAAGATTTTTCTTTAACCTAAAGTGAACTCATTTAGGAAGACAATGTGTAACATTTAAAACCCTCAGTGAACACCTCAAACCACAGTGACGAGAAATGCAATATAAAGGAAAAAAAATAATTCCTGGGTATGACTGAGTGTTCCAAGTATTTATCTGAGCGGGTGTAAATTGAAACTGCATCTCCTACTTCAGTTAAACAACTCAGTAACATACATCTGAAATGTTTTTTGGGCACCTGAAACATCCAAAAGTGACTACCTGTCCAAAATCCCAATGGATTGTGTTAAATCCTTTTCACCAATCTATTCTGAACAAACACGCTGGATCTGGATTTTACACTAAATAAATATCCCCATGGGAATGCATCCCTTGTAATAGTAAATGTCTCTGTACGGAAAAGAAAACAAAATAAACCCAAACCCCACACCCTCAGTTTCTGGCACATCTGAACAAACATCCCTGGATGTTTCCTGGATGAAGATTCCCGAAGCAGGCAGCGTCCAGCAGAGCCATTCAGAACGGTCTGCGGTGCATTTCCAAGAATGTCGGATCCAAAGGACAATCTTGTGCCAGTAACCCCCAAATTTCTAAATGCAACCTCAATGAAGAGAGAAAAACATAAACACCTAGAAGACAGGCGGACGCCGAAGCCCTCAGAACAAACCCCACAGCACAGCCCGGGCCAGCCACGCCTGAGGCGCGCCAGGAAGACCACCGGAAACCCTGGCCCTGCTCTGATCCATCCTGGCCACTTTCTTTAACCTAGTTAAACTTTGCAAAAGGAACTCTGGCTTGATTGTGTGCCTGCTGAAACTTTCAATCAAGGAAAGGAAAAAAGCCATTTACTCTGTGCCAGCTTTCAGCTCATTTCCATTACTGGGCACCCAGCACTCAGGGAAGGCCAAGTTCAGGGGCGCTCTCAGCCACTCCCAGGAACTCTGGGCTGTGTGAGAAGACACAGATTGTTTCACTACACATGACAACTATATGAGCTTACATCCTTATGGTGCATTTCCCCTGCTGTTTGTTTCTCCAGAGAAGGAGGGACCCAAATTATAGTAAATGAGACAAACAACATCTCAGTTGCTGTCTCTGCAATAAAGCAAACTGTGCCTCAATATGCCGTTGGAAGACTGAAAACATGGTGCTCACTAAACAGAATGAAAATTTTGTGTGTTACTTATGAAAAAAAAAACTTTGTGAAAGTTTTCCTGCAGAAGATGAAGGAAGAACAGGAGCGCTTCATGCATTTCATGAGTCAAATTCCTAGGATCTCAGCAGTGGCCTGGCAAGGAGACATCTCAGATACAACTCAGAGATGTTCTTGGAAGCAGCTGGCACAGTATGTTTAATGAACATCATCAGATTTGGTTATGGCATTCTACTTTGAAGCTACTGGGAATGAAAAATCCATGGATGATTAATAAATGGGAAGCTCATTTGCAGATTCATATGTAATGCTTTATTTTGCATCCTCTTTTCATGATTGTTTCTGGCACCACAAAGGTCTTGCCTATGTATAGTGAGTTAGTGGGGAGACAGATTTAAAAAACCTAGTTGTACAATTCCCCAGAGTCTTTGAGTTATTTTTTAATGTCATTATCCTTTAGTGAAACTTTAGGAAAGTATTAGGAAACACTGCACTTAAAACTTTTTATTACTTGAATACAATTGCATTCATAGCTTTTTCTCACCTGGCTGCTGAGGACAGAAAACTTTACTTTTCTTATTAAAAGAAAACCCCCAGAAGTACAAGGACTAAAGTTCCTGTCCATATGGGCCATCAAAAGGCTTGAGACTTCCACATGCTATCCAACTTGAGTAACTCACAGAATCACATCTGGCAGAGGCTGGAATACAGCCCAGAGCCACCTTGTCCAAACCCCTGCTCAAGCAGGGCCAGCAAAGCCAGCTGCCCAGGTGGTTTTTGAGCATCTCCAAGGATGGAGATATGAAATATGAGGGAAAAAAATCAAACTGCCTAACACTGACAGGGGACAGATATGCAGGGAAGTCACTGGGACTAGTGAGATTTACAGCACTTGTATTAAATTTGTCTTTTAATTAACATCTCCATCACATTTGCTTCAGTAATATGTATGCAGTGGTGAAAAGACAATCCTTATCTTTTACACGATTCAAGTTTTAATTTGGGTTTTTTCAAGGAGGAGAAAAACACTTCACAGAGGTTCAAAGATTTCTTATTATTTTTATTCCCCTTTATAGTGCAGAATGCAGAGAACACTCAAAGAAAATAACAAACAGCACATAGCGCCCCCAGCCGATTATGTTGACTACCCACCTTCCTAATGGGAGCTGGTCTCCTTATTTACATGTCTTATGTAGAGATTTACAACATTCTGAGTAATAATTGTGCTGCTAATTTCCTGCTCTATCTCCAGAGCCCTTGGAAGCCTCTCTCCATGTGAGACACACATGGGACATGCAGGCTCAGGAGGGCAGCCCTGGTTTTTGTGATCCCCCCCTGTGGCAGAGCTTGTGGAAAGCAGGAAACGGGATGGCTGGGATTTTATTACAGGATCACAGCTTTCTTTGGAGATGTGATGAAGAAACATCAACTTAAGATCTAAAATGTTCTTTTTTTTCTTTACAAACAATCCTTTTTCATTTTCTTGCAATCACAAGGCCCTATTCTACAAGCTAAACTGGTAAACATAAAGCAGAATAAGGAGATGTATGTGTGGGCTCTGCTGTGGCAATCAGGCAAAGGACAGACATCAGCATATCCAAAAATGTTTTCTTCTAAATACTTAGAAACTACCTGTCAAGTCAAAACCTAAAAATACTGTAGGAGTTCTACCAGAAAAAAAATCTTTAAAATATTATAATACTCATTATGAAGTGACACTTAAAAATAAAAATAAAAAAAACCAAACAAAATCCAAAGAGCTGTCATAAACATAAAACTAATATTCTACTATTGAATTAATATTTAGGTGCAGCAGGTTGACTATTTAACTACTGCCAGACCTACTGATTAGGCAGACAATGAAGCACATGTCATGAGCTTCCAAAACTTTCACTATGAACAGAAAGTATTGCAGGCTGGAAAATACCAAGATTACCAAACACAGTAGGGAGAACCCAGGGGTCTCAACTGTTGCCTACCAAGACGTTCTGAGAGAGGGAAAAAGGAGCTTTGAAGGCAGCCAGAGCTATTTTTGCACAAGGAAGGGGCAGTGCTGTGTCAGGAAGCAGCCAATATGACCAGGTGCTTTACACAGCCCCACAGGGTCTGCAGGGCTACAAACACACCAAAATGCTCCAGGAGTCCTGACAGATAAAAACCAGGTCAGTGTAGCAACAATATCAAGAGAAACCTTAACAAGGGAATGCAAACTATGAATTTAAAATCCCTACCTGTCCTGGGTTTGGCTAGTATAGTCAATTTTCTTTAGTATTGGGTACGGCGCTGTGTTTTAGATTTAGGATGAGATTTAATTTTGGTAACACACTGATGTTTTAGCTGTTGCTAAAACATGTTTACTCTAAAGCAAGGACTCTTCAGTTTCCCATGCTTTGCCAGGAAAGAGATGCAAAAATGAGGCAAGGGAGGGCATGGCCAGGACAGCTGACCCCAACTGACCAGAGGGATACTCCAAACCACAGAACACTATGCCAAATAGATCACAGAATGGTTTGGGTTGGAAAGGACCTTAAAGATTATCCAATCCCAACCTCCTGCCATGGGCAGGGACAGCTTTCACTAGACCAGGTTGCTCAGAGCCCCATCCAATCCATCCTTGAACACTCAGGGGGATGGGGCAGGAAGAGCTTCCGTGGGCAACCTGTGCCAGGAGCTCATTCCTGTTCTAATCTCAGCCCTGGGGTTTTACCTTGATCCAGTTCTCCTCCCCATCCCAGTGGGGCAGGGAGTGAGGGGGCAGCTGTGTGGCACTCAGCAGACAGCTGGGATACACCATGACATAAATCATAAACCATGGATTACCCAGTACTGTAATCAGCAAGTTTCACTTACTGTCCCAGTTTAGGAACAAAACAAGTTTCCACTATTCAGAGTTCATCATTCTGTTACTGCTCTGGACACAATTTGATAGCAGCATCACCTCTCCTGCCAGTGGCTGAGTAAGTCACATGCACAGATCTCTAAGGTGCAGAAATTTTCTACAATAATCTAAAAGAGGGTAGTTTTAGATTACTATTAGAAAATAATTTTTCTTGTGAAGGTGGTGAGACTGGCACAGGCTGCCCAGAGAAGCTGGGGATGCCCCATCCTTGGAAGTGCTCAAGGCCAGGTTGGATGGGGCTTTGACAAATGTGGTCTGTGGGTCCCTGTCCATGGCAGGAGGGCTGGAACCAAATGATCTTTAAGGGCCTTTCCAATCCAAACTATTCTATAATTCTCTGATTTACTTACTGCAACAGGTGTTAGACAGAGACAAGAAAAAAATCTGCAGTTATTCTTGTTCTGTACATTCCACTGTATATTTTGATACCTCTCATTCATATAAGCTCTTAACTGTTAAATACATTTCATACAGAAAATAAATGCAAATTTTGTATTAGTTATAAAATAAATCCAAGATTCTCAAAGTGGGACCATTTAAACTGTAATTTTGATCACCTAAAAAAACATGAAACCAGATTATAGATAACCATAACATGGAATCTCCATGATTGAGGAGTTTCCTAAGCTAGAAGTGGTATTCAACAGCACTCATCTGATTATTTTTCTACTTATTTGTTTAGGTCTTCTTGAAATCCATGTCAAGTTGCTCATGCCCAAAGCATCCAGGAACAATGAATTCTGTAATTGCAGCAGATGCTGAGTGCAAATGCACCTGCCCCTGCACTCCATGAACAACACCTGATGTCCCCTAATTTCTGTGCTGCACAACAACATGAGTCATTGTGCCCTGTCCATTTTCTCCACACCACTCATCATTTTTTGGACCCTATTACATTCCTCCTCAGTGAAATCACTTCAGATTGAAGGTTTTACCTTAACTGATCCCCATACAGAAGCTATTACTTACTTCTTGTCATACTTGTTGGCCTTTCCTGTACTTTCCCAATTACAGCTCATCCTTTTGGAGAAGGCAAAGCAGAACTGCACGTGGCATTTAACATGCCAAGGGTTTATAAAGCAACAGTAAAAAGAGAAAAAAAACTCCTTGCTGATGCTTCATTCCACTTATCCCTTTGCCAGTAATTCCTAGAATTTCCTTCTCTCTTTGACTTATGAAAGCCTCTGCAATTCTCAGAAGAACTGAAGCACCACTTCCTCAGGTAGCAAAAGCTATCTGAGAATGATTTTTGTTTATATAAATGCAGGATGGTAATTTTGCCCTGCATGTTCTTTTACATGAACTACTACTGAATTAAGATTCATTCAATGGGTACCTTTTTTATTATCATAAATAAGGTCATTTTACCCACTATGTTCTTCCCCTTTGAACATGACCTAGAAAAGGGCTACCAGGGTAGGTACTTGTGGGACTCCAACATCAGCCTGGTTTATACTGTGATTTTAATTAATCATCAGTGAATTTCTCTTCTATTTCTTTTACCAAACTGAAGAGTCAGTCTCAATACAGCATTACTGTAATAAAAATTAAGACAGGTCTACAGAATTAATAAGTGGTTCCTGCTCATGGCAGAAGGGATGGAACAAGATGATCTTTGAGGTCCCTACCAACCCAGACCATTCTGGGTTTTTATGAACTAAAACATTTTTGATTTTATGAACTAAAACATACACAGAGCAGACCCTCTTTCCAGTGAGGAGAAGAGCATGTAGCACATGCAACTATTTCAGGGTATTTGACTGGTAATGGCCATGCAGATCTTCCATCACATCACTCGTGACACAGCAGCAGAGTTAAACATCAAGGTAATGGAGAAATGGAAAATTCTAGGTCTTGGAAAACTTTCAAAACCTGTTGGATTATGTTTAATAAAGAATAGTTTGATACCAGAACTGCAAAACCACTACTGAATAAATAAGCAAAACCAAAAAGAAGTTGCATTTCAGAAATAACCTCCAGAATGAAAAACTCAGTGAGGTTAAAATTGATTTGGAATTAACAGATTCCCCCAGCTTTCAAAACACCTGAGACAGAGGTATCAGTCAGAAGGCAAAAAAAATCAGATTTTTCTAAATGGCCCATTTTAAGTGTGCATGATGATAAATGGTATTATTGAGTAAGCCTGTAATGGTTTAAATGCAAATATCAAGTAACCTCCTCTTTTGTTTGCTTTCCTCATTACAAACAAATTACCAGAATATAAAGCAAAAATAATAAGATGCTTATAATAATTACAACAACATGCTTCACTTCTGCTAATTTTTCCAGTGGCTGAGCAGGTAAGAGTCAGCAGCATGAGAAAGAAGAAATTACTCCTTTTCTAATGAGCACACAGAATATTAGTTGCCTTAAAAATATTTAAGTGCATTTCTAAGCACGTATTTGCCACAAATTGTACAGCCAAGTTTAATGTACAAGAAAGCCCTCAATGGTGTTAATTCTTCCCTTCATTAATTTGAGAAGGAATGGGTGGTAATGATGAGGCCAAAGTATCTGCCTGGATTTTAAAACTGGATTTTGGTATTAAAACACATTGCCAAGAGCTTTTGCCATCGGTTCACCCAGACCAGGGCTTGCTCTCAGGTGTGTTTTACTTTGCTTCAATGAGAGGCTCATCTCAGCATGGTTCATATAACTGCAAAAGGATGCCTGTATTTCCTTTAATAAGCAGAATAATGCAGAATTTTTTTTTTCTCCAGGAAAGGGCTTTTCAGGCTGCTTCAAAATTGATGAGATTCTGAATTAGCCCAAAAATCCCTGGCAACTCCTGCATGAATAACTTTCCTCCACTGAGAAGTGTTTGTTTCTGGTTCTTCAGGGCTTTGCCCAGAGACAAATGAGTTTGGTCAGAGGAAGCTCCTTCTTCAGGAAGTTAATGTGGAGTCCAACAAGAAATGAACTGGCCAGACAACGTCACTGGGTCTGATAAAAATGTTACTAACAACAATAATGTAGATAAGGAACTGCTGGTTGATAAAATCACCCAGGTTCTTTTATGTATTATCAGAGGCTTCTGAACACTATGGGGAGTTAAGGGTCTGATAGAAAGCATTGCTGTAAGAGCTTGTTGACATGGTATGGATAGTTAAAAAAATAAATATCTAACCCAAGAGATTCAGCAGTTCAAATAAACTTATTTTATTACATTTATCCCAGATCTGAATCTCAACACTTTTATGGCGGGACATAGACAGGAAGAATTACAGACCCTAGAATGAGTTGGGTTATTTCACAAGTGTTCTCCAAAAAAAAGGGAATAATCAGATAATTAACACAGAGAATTCAGTTTCAACTTAAATGCAGAGCCAAGAAAATATCAAGTACAGAAACTTGCTGAAACTAACAGAAGATGGGGAAAAGAAACAGAAGCCAAGTCTTCATTAGTAGCAAAAGGGCTACCAAACCTACAGAAAGCATATCAGGAGCTTCTTGGTGTATTATTCTTTCTTTGGATTAGCACTTTTATATTTGCATATATCCCTGTGCACAAAGCCCTGTGCTTTCCAGAATTTTCTGGTTTGCATATTCTTGGCCATGAGAAACTCACTCATCAGAAGAAAACTGTTCTTACAGAGAGGAGCAGCACAAAGAGGATCCAGAGGGGAACCCGGCATTTTGCAGCAAACAGGATTTTACTGATAACCAGAAAGTGGAAGGTGCTGACAGCTGGAAGGTTTTGACAGGACCAGAGGCACCAGGCACAAACAAAAGCACAGGAGGCTCCCTCTGAACATCAGGAAATTCTTTTTTATTGTGAGGGTGCCTGAACACTGGCCCAGGCTGTGCAGGGCAGGTTGTGGAGCCTCAGCCCTTGGAGATAAAAGCTGTCTGGACACGGTCCTGGACAGGCAGCTCTGGGTGACCCTGCTGGAGCAGGGCTGTGAGCAGAGGATCCCCAGAGGTCCCAGCCATCCTTAACCATGCTGTGATGCTGTGGTGCCAAAAGGATGGGAAGAATGGGCAACCACAACATCAGCTGGACAGAGAAACATCAGTGCAACATCACTGGGGGAACCACAGTGCAGAAAAACGAAGGAGCAGACAGCTGGAAAGACAAAGCTGAAGAGCAGAACAGACATGAAGTGAGGAGCCAAAGGATCAGCAAGAGAGACAGGGCTGGTGGGTAAATGAAAGGAGTCTGTCCTGAGGTTTACAAGAAGCTGAAAATCTATTGATTCAGTAGAAGCAGTTGTCAACACCCTTTTTTCAGGAAAAAAAGTTTACTGAGCTCCAAACAGCTCTTTTTTTCCAAATTCCAGAATTTCCTTTCTCCAATTCCAAATCCCTCCTCCTCTCTTTCCGTCCTTAAGAATTCATCTACACCAAAGGGAACTTAGTACTTGGCAGAAAAGGACAGGGCTCAGGAACTGCTGCAGTTGGCAGGAGAAGCAGCCATACTGAACTGATCAGAGCAGCACACGGCTCACCCTGCTCTGCTTCCAACTCTGCCTCGCTTCACATGTGAGATCACAGAATTTTGGGAAGGGCAGTAACTTGTTTCCCGAACTGCAATTAAAATGACTGTGCCTCAGCATTGCAAAAGAGCCCCTTTGGGAAGAATTTTTGTCCTTTTTTTATTTAAACAAATATTTCTGTCAACATTACAAATGGAAATAATGTTTAGTACTTGCACACTCCTTGCTTTTTCTCCCCATAAAAGATTTGACAGCTGCCAAACATTTCTTTATCTTAGGTGGGATTATATGGGGTATTTCCTTTTTTCCCTCCCTGAGAGGGGAGTTCTTACTCCTTCTGCATTGCTCCCTTCCCTAAAAGCAGAGCTCATTATACTGAACACGACATTATAACATGGACTTCTCTCATTTTATGAAACTTAATTAAATAAAACAAAACAGAAACAACTCAAAATCCCAAACTCACACAGTAACAGAATTTCTGATTATTCTCAATGTACGAATCAAACAATGGAAAGGAAGCTAGGAACACAGAGACTCAAAATATGTCATAAATTACGTGTCAAGATCCTTAGACATTTAATTTCAACTTCTGTAGTATTACTATAATGTGTTTTGGTTTGCCAACTATTGCAAAAATTTTCTGGGAAGACGACTCTTGGCAAGCAAAGAAAACAAAATCCTTTTCTTGTTGATTGAAGTAGAAATTAATAAACTAGTATAGAAATACCCTTCAATTTAATCAACACAATTTTAAACAGAACCACAAACTGAGATTATTCCTTCTCCCACATGTCTGTACTAACTCAGGTAAGTGCTTAGAGTAAGTTTTACAGGCAGCAGCCTTTTCAGATAATATGATTAAACCTCTAGCAAGTCACATGGTGCCCTGCTTTTAAGACAACATAACTGTGATTCTGTCTCTATCAAACTGCTCAACATGATAATGCTCTTTCAAATCTATTTTTGTTCCCTGAAAAATGGGATTTCAGACATATGTATATTTACTAGGTATCTTTTCAGTGAGGAGCACAGTCTGTAAATCCATCCTGGGCTCAGCACTGAGGTGATGGTGCCTCACTTCCAGCAGCAGTCCTGCTGGGGTCTTGGTCCACCAGGATTTCCATCACACTGCCCAGAAATGGGTATCAGCCACCTGTGAGACTCAGGATTACTCTATGAAAGATAATGGACAGACTTATCTATATGTACTCTCAGAGCCTTAAAATAATTATGTATTCTTCTCTCTTCTGAATCAGAGACTGCTCTCAATTTTCTGTTGAGGAACTTTGTTAAAAACAAAGCAAAAATAAAATACAGCTATCACTGAATTCCCTACACAGAGGTGTACCAGTTGTTAGATTTGAAATTTTTTTTCTTTTTTTAAAAATATTTAGAATTTATAAAACTTATCACTTTAAGGGGACACTTTTTGCCCCCTTCACTGACTTTCATAAGAATGCTTTTACCACACAGGATAGGAAGAGTAATCATCATCATCATCATGCAGTAATAATGATGTAGTAACAGAATTAGAACTAGTCCTCCTTTACACTGCACTGTTTTTCTACACACAAATACCTGCTCCAACTTTTTCACTTACGTATTAATTTATTAGTCCATTAACTAGTAATTACCTACTTTTAGAAGCTGCAAAAGATCACCCAAGTTCAGTACCACCAGCAGTTTTATTTGCAGGGGCAGGAAAACAAAGGGTAGAATAAAACAATGAAACATCCCTGAATTAAGCTTTAATTTAGGCTCCTTCCACGTGCCACTAACACTTGAATTCAACACAAGTTGTGATTACACACTCCAGACACTCCCCAAAGCCTCAAGTCCCAAGCACCAAGACTTCCCAGCAGCATTCCACATCCAGCAAGGAGGCAGCAAGCCACCAGCACACACAAAGCCCATCCTCAGGAGAATTTCAGCCTCCTCCTCCTCCTCTGTGGCTTTCACCACAGCAGCCAAGCTCCTGCATGGCCCATGAAAAATGCTGCTGCAAAAATGGCTCTTTTCAGCTCCTTTATTTGTTGTCCCTATAAATGTGCACTAAGCACAGACCCTTGTCTTCATCTTTAAGGGCTTCACTACTTCACCTCCTCCACTCAGCAGCTTTGGGAGACCTGGACAGCTCCCTTACCTCAGCTGGCACTTCCATGCCACTCCTGCCCTGACCAACAGCTTCTGCTGTTTGTGTTTCCTTCCACAGCTCTCATTACACATACAGGGCCACCTTATTAAATTTATAAATCCTTAGGTCTCAGTTTTCATTGAGCATTTTCAAGCCTTCTTTCTGTCAAACCAACAAACTTCTGCCAAGTGGCCACAACATCATCTTTCCTGATGGGTTTCATCCTTCTGCACTCAGTCCCTGGTTGAAAACAGGGAAATGGCTACAGGCACGTGCCTGGCAAGGAGATGACAACTCTTCACCATGGCCTTTATCTCATGTGCTGGCTCATCTGTTTGTCTCTTTAGGCTCCTGAACTGCCAGAACAGAAATCACAAACTGTTTCTACAGTACTCAGTCCAGAACAATGAGCTCCCTCTGGTAACTGAAGCATTTGGGTACCACCACAACAAATATTTACCAAAGCAAGAACAGAGATTTATCCTGTTTCCTAAGCAGCAGCAGGAAGCATTAGCATTTGGTTATCCCTTTGGTATATAGTCTGCTGTAGTTAGCTGAAGACACAGGTCAATAAGTAGTAGTGTATTTTGGCAGGTATTCCAAAAACAGCAGCTGCCACTTCAGAGCATTTATTTTTGTTAGATACAGCCTTGCAAAAGTAGGAAAAGAACCTCTACATATCTACACTACAGAGAGATTCCCATTACACTGTTTAAAACTAATAGCTTCAATAGCTTTAAATTAATATAGGTTTAAATATCAAGGTTTTTTCCTTTTAATTCTTCCCAAATGGCACATCTCGTACTACAAAATGGAAGAACTATTTCTTGTCTGCCAAAGTTCTGCATAACTAAATGCATTTCTGAGAGAGAAGCAATACCCAGAGAGGATCGGCACTATATTCTCAATACCTGTTTCCACAGTGTTTTCTGTTTCTGCTGCCTCCAAACCATCCATACTGTCTTCATCCTCCACTGCAGTTTTTCCTCTACTCCGAGGCCTGCAAACATAAGAAGGAAAAACTCTTTTTAGACTGAAAGCATTTGTAAAATTAGGATTTTAATCACTTCATTTAGAGGGATGAATGTCAGCACTTAATTATGCAACATTCAAGCTAACCCATTACTTCAGTCTTGTACAAACTGGAAACGTCCTCCCCTTTTTCCCCGTTCTAGGTTTATGTCCTCAGCAAGGTACACTTGAATCAGCAGCTGGCCCTTTAATTTTATCAGATTCTTCTTACAAGAAAAACACAATAATGAACTTTTACTGACCAGACAACATACTAACTCAGCCAGATTTTGACACAAGCATCCAGTCTGCTCCATGTAAAATGTAATATAGAGAGGTAAAAGAAAACACTATCCAAAATCTGGGCAGCAGCTACTATAAAATAGAGACTGATCCACACAGAGCACCCTTAGAAGAAATTTCCATAGAATAATAATGATGCTAAAGCAATGAAACTGAAACACACATTATTTTCAGTGAAGCAATATTTTGACACATGAAGTAAAATGTTATGAGAGATGACTAGATGTCATCACATTAAAAAAGTCATCACGTGAGGACAGCCTGTCAAAACTAAAATACCTGGCAGATTTGTTTCAATTTCAACCAAGGTCTGACGGAAAGCAGACAGGTTTGTGCCACGAATTCCAGCCTTTTTTCCCTGCCTGGCTCTTCAGTAACTATCATGGTGGGCTGTTGAGAAGCCCAGGCATCCAGATTCCCAGCTGTTCAGCAGCCCATTTGAAAGGGAGCCAAGAGCTTGGCAATACGCCTCCCAAATTTTCAGGCTACTTGGCAACTTGCCTGGCATGCTGATGGAAAGCCTGGGAGACCCTGGGAGCTTCTGATTCCAAGTACACAAATTTTGAGCAGTTTGGGGCATCTCAGCAGCTCCAATGTCCAGAGCTCCCAGGCAACCATTCACCCAACCAACACGCCTTGAATGGGCAGTCCAGCACACGGGCACCCGCCTGCCCCCCCAGACAAAACCCCTCCAGTTCCTCTTTCACGGAGCACTCTCAAAGGTTTGGGTTTAGTTCTGCATTGGGGAGAAAAGGTTTTGGGGTTTTTTTTTTGAAGCGATTAAATCATTCCAAAACCAGCATTTCCTTTTTTTGTACAGTCTGTTATAGCACTTTGGTCCATCCAAACGATTTCCGCAGGACTGGAACTGCTAAATCAGCTACAGAAGAAACGCTATCATGCAATGCCTTTGGCTGTCCTGGATCAAAGAACTGAGCAGAGCTGGAACCATCTCTGGAGTCTGTGCAGGTTGCTCTCCTGCTAGAAGAGGATTGACTCTCTTGGACTACCTAGCAAGAACACCCCTTCAGACTGTGCTGGGACCATTTTAGTCTCTGTGAAGGAGGAAAGGAAGAATTAAAAGGAGGCTCAAACCAAAGTCTGAAAACCTCCCACTCAATTTACAAAGGAGCTGGGTGAAAGGGAAAAGCAAGAAGAGATTAAGGGCGGGAGGACTTTTCTTGGCATGCCTATAAAATTTGCTCAGGACAATGCTGAAAAACGTGAGCACAGACGGAACCCTAGGGATTACAAGGCTATTGTTCCCCTTGCCTGCTTACCCGTAAGCAGTGAAGCACACCCAGAACACAAAAAATATGTAACAGCCTTCTTACGAGAGACAGAAGCATCCCCTTCACTTGTTTGCCACTTTACAAGCTCCCAGTGTAGTCTCTTAAAACCCACATGTCACAAAAATTCAATCCAGAATAAACTGCACAATGACCAGAAGAAACTGCCTTGCACTCCTCCCATCAGCCCATCCAGGAGTAGTGACCAGTGACCAGCCTGAATGGGGACACGTTTTGGAAGTGGGAATGACACAAACACTGCTGGCAGCAGCATCTGAGATGGTCACACAGATGGATTCCCATTTGGAACCAAGAGTAGGGAGCAGAGCAAATGGAATATCACAGCCACTGGATAGAACAGGCTCTTAGAGCAAGACTGAGTTACAGCAAGGAGGGTAACACTCCTCTAACACTGAGAAAAACAAAGCAGCAGGTAAAGAAGCCAAAAGCTTTTAAGTATTAAATTTCTTGCAGTTCTTCACAACATCCCAGCACATCATCCAGCACCAGTGAAAGGACAGGAATGCAGATGAGTGAGAACACTTCCCTTGCTGCAGGAACGCTCAAAAGCTTTACACAACACAATCAGCTAAGGACAGGGATTATTTCTAAATCCCATCCCAATTATTCTTCTACCAACTACCTGTCTGCAATGCAAAGTTACAAGTCCATACTAAACAAGGATTACTGTAAAATCATCACAAACATAAATGATAATTCTACTTTTTCACAGATATCCCTTTTCCCAACACAGCCCTGGAGGCAAAACTTGCTGGATAGTGGAAGATGATGATTGTTTGTTTATTTAATCATTTACAGATGAATTTAGATTTGCTACTGAACTACAGTTCATGTATTAACACCAAAGTACCTCACAAAACTTTTTAAACATTTTGTTTAAACAAGAGCAGCATTTGTGCCTTGAACTCCCTATTTTATTTTAGCAACCTATTTAACACTAAGGAAAATCAGAGGTTCCAATTTATTAAACAGAGCTGCTTCTTTCAGCAGAAGATACAACCATATCTGGTGCTTCCTTGCTACTCCCCTTCCCCAAATATTCTACAAAAAAACCTTCTTAATGTTGCGCAGGTTTTAAATAAAACTGAAGAAACAGTGGAAAACATGGTAGATTATATCATTAACTCATTTTTGCTGCTTACATTCATTTCCCAATCATCAGAAGAGATTTTATAGCCTACAAATTTATGTTTGGCTTAGAGCAAAAAAATAATTCAAGTCACAAACCAGTGAAATATACACTGTACTGACAACTATAATTTAATGTTTCCACAACAAATGCCATTTGAGAAGGCCATACAGCACACCTAATCACTGCAATCAGCATTTGTAATAAGAATGGATTGTTTCTTGTTATTTGCATTAAGTTTAAACATTTTATTTAATAGTTTTATACATAAAGCTTTTGGCTGGTTTGCATAACACTGCATTTTTCCACTGACAAACCCTGTTAATTTTTTTTTCTCTACACTTATTTCCATTTGCCCTTAAATACAGAGGGAAAAGCATCCTGTTATCCATTCTTTGCCTGGGACTTGGTTTCTTCTGAAGCTCATCCTTCTGAAGGAGGATGTGAGAAGGAAATAGGGAAAAGATGGTGTTGAGGGCCAGTTTTTACAGGCCTAAAGCAATTATGAAACAACAGCCCATGACTACTGCCTTTCACCCACACAAAGCCAGGCAGTCCTAAAAGAAGAATTGTTGTATTGGACACCACAACCTCAGTTCTACTCTAGATCCTGAAGCCCAACCCCAAACTTTCCTACCAGGAGGAGCAACTCCATCACCCTGCAGAACCCCCAGCAGCTCAGAAATATTGAACACAGCCGAGCCACGTCTCCTGCAGCTCACAACAGACCCAGAACAAAATGTACAGGCAGAGCCTGACCAACGCACACTCTGGCAGAAAACAATAAATATCAGTCAGTGGGCAGGCAGGGAGCTTGGTACAGGGGCTGAAGGGCTGCCAAGGTCCCTGCCAGGCCTTCCTTGCCTGCCTTTTTCCTACAACAGAGGTCAATTTAGAAGGAAGAAAATACAAGAGCACATCTATTTCTGCTCAAAAGTACAGATCTGCTGAGAGAAATGCAACTTCTTGAAGTGCTTAAAGCACGTTCAGCATTTCATGGAATAAAGTCAACAACAAAGACAAAACTATACTTTTTTATTAATACAGGACTCCAGTTAAATATAATTACTGTCTACAATAATTTTACCCCTACTTCAATAAAATAATTTATCAAAATCCTTTGTGACCTACTCTTAATTTTTTTTATCAATTAGCTTTTTTAGCTAATGCCTTTCATTAATCTCCATCTTTAAATATACCACGGTAAACAAAAATCTCGTAATTCTTCTCTGGGTAAGCAACTAATTAAATTTAGCCCTGAGGGGGAAGAAAAGCCCAGAAAAAACCTTTCACAGGGCTCAGCAGAGCATTAGGTACTCCCTGTGCACAGGGGGAAAGCCCTGCTGAGGCTGCCTCAAAGCCCTGAGGACTTGGATACCACTGGGAGATCACCAGGTACCAGAGCAGCTTTTGCTGAATGCACAGAGGGCAGCATGGGAGAAATGGAAAAGTCTCTTATTCACCTGACACTAATGAGATACTGTTTATTTTCTTCTCTTTTCTGCATGATTGGGGGTTTTTGGTTGTTGGTTTTTTTGGGGGTTTTTTTGTGTGTGTGTTTTTTGTTTTTTTGAAAAGTCACAGCAACAGCACCATAACTGGACAAGTACAATGTAGGTCAAAAGTACATCTTGGATCTTACTCTTTCCACAAAGTGATCAGGGATAAGGCCATGGGCCAACATTTCCTGGAACACATGAAATCACTGACAAAGCTACTATCCCCAGATGCCTGTCACTGCCAGGACTAGTTTATGATTACCCAGAAGCTGCTGCCAGACTCCAGTTTCTGTAAGTCTTCCCTAAGTTGCTACCAACAAACCCACGTGACAGCTCATTCAACACCATCTATCAAAACTACCCCACTCACCCCATGCATTTTGTTCCAGGCTTATAAAAACAGGTACACACGATCCACTCAAGAGCTGACTCCTTTTTCCAAAATGCTGAAACCTCTACATCATTCAGAAAAGAAACCACCTTCCTTCATATGCTTTGCAAACCATGGAGCAAACTGATGGCACTAAATATATAAAACAGGGCTAATAACCTTAAAAAGCAGTGCAACATCTGGGATACAGTAACATCCTAAACCAGCACAGATGTCTTGTTAAACGAACATCTGTCCACAGCCTTACTCTGGAAGATGGTACAGGAATGATTTATAAAAAGGTTCAATTAGTGCTGCCATCAGCACGGCTAGTCACAAATTAACGTTCACAGGCACTTCCACAAGTGAAAGCTGTTACCCTCTTTTCAAGAATCTTTTTAACAGGTGTGCAAAAGCCACAGGCTCCCACTACACTACTACTGAACCGTGGAGTCCTAAATACAGCTGTAAAAGTTTAACTGTGCTTAAGTAGGGGCTAAAATACTCAAGGTTCAGCTGGTAGCCCCAAGCAAAGAGAACCACAGCAAGCAAGAATCATTCATGGAAATACCTAGGAGGAAAGGGGTATTTTTTCCCCTCTCTAAACACTACTTGATTACTTCTAAGAGTTGAGAAATCTTTATTACTTCTAAGAATTGAGAAAATTCTACATCTAAGTCTGGATAAAATGAAGAGCAAACTCTGGAAGCAAGGAAGATGCCAACTAGCTAGAATAAGCTTCAACAGCCCTAAATATGAACAAGGCTAAAATAGGAAACTCACTCCTATATTGACTCCAGCTTCAAACTGATCCTGATTTACAAGATTTTTCACAGGATTTTTTAATTGAGCAATCAGTAATAGGTGAAAATGTCTTCTGCACTTGCCCTCACTCTCCCCTGTGTTTTCTTCCGCACATTTACTTCTTATGTTATATATGTGTATACTAAAGGCTGAGGGATGCTGATGCATGGGAAAGATGTGCAACAGAAACATGGCAAGTGAAAGGTGACAAAAAGTTGACCGTTTACTAATAGAGAGAAGTGAAAACTCTTGTTTAACATCTGCAGAACCAGACTTTAATTAAGATGTCATTGAACTAGCACAAACTTCAGTTTCATTATTAAAACATCTCAAAAATACACTTGATATTGCCTATTAGTCTCTTGGTACAATCAAAGACAAATGTGTTTCTTATTAATTTTAATTTATAAAGCATAATAATCTAAATAAAATACTCCATCAAATAGAAGTGACCCAGCTTACATTTAAAACCAAAATATTGCAACTCCCCATCCTAGACCTCTTCTAGCCAGAAACTATCTAAAAAAGCGATTCAGTCACTCAACGTTATTCTTTTACTCAGGCTAAAAGATCTTCAGAGCTGAAACTTTTTCACATCTATATTTAATGCAGTTACTACTGAAAGCAATAAACACCTGGAATAAAAATTATAGCCTTTGAGATCAGGATGTCTGAGAAAAAGTGTAAAAAGAAGCTACCTCTATTGGACAATTCTCAGCTTAACTTTTCCAGTACTCCCCTGTGACAGGGAGATTTGTCAAAGATTTCCTACACTGCCCAAAGAAATGCAAATATAATTCTTTTAAAGATTATTTGTACCAAATACCATAGATGCATCTTTGTTTTCATTCTAGAGTACAGTCAGTGCTGACATAAATGCAAAGGAAACCCACAGGTAAATGCAAAGCTCTTGAGGAAACAGGCTGAGAGAGGCTGGGAGTGAAGTATCAAAATGGATCTGCATTGCATAGTTCTAATGATTTAAAAGCCAAATAAATTAAGTGTATTTGAGCAAATGTGAACTTTGGTTTAGCTGTATTTTTCTCAAATCTCAGTCTCAACTCAGTTTTGCAGAAGGCCACCAGACCCAGGAGGCTGAAGCTGCACTCTGTTCAGTGAGGAGGCCGATCTGGACAAAGCCACCATATTTCAGTACTTTCTCAGTTCATCCCTGATGCCATTTACAGTTGTTCAGTTTGAGTCTGGAACTGCTCTTTTGAGAGATAAAGCTGATGAAGGTTATCATAGCTAAAACAGAGCGTTATTAATGATCTCAAGACCATGAAGACTTCTTCCCAACTTGTTGCCCATTTGAGAACATCCTCAATGGGTTGGAAAGAGAGACAGAGGGTCACACCAGCCAAAGACCAAACCAGGAAGATTCAGTATCACTGATTACCAGTTCATTAACAGTTGCAGGTACATAAAATAATCTATTTTTCAAATGAGCCCATAAAATACCCAAGAAGTTACAGCTCTGCTACAGCCAATTATGGCCTGAGATACTGACAATAAACCTACTACATTGCAAAGACTTTTGCACACCTTTTTGTGAAACCATTACATGAGAAAATCTGAGTTGGATGTTCAAAGTATGGAGCCAGTCTGCCTGATCTACATGTATGGACTTCGGATTTGGAGACAGTTCCAACAACAGAGTGAGAAATCATAGAAAAGGCTTTCAGATCTTTTAACTTTCTTTTTTACTTTTTACTTTTCAAACTGACTGCTTAGACATCTATAAATTCTGTAAGTGAAAATTGCCTTCAGTCAACTATCTGTCACATTAACCCAGCAATGCACAGCACCAGAAACTGCTACAGGTTCTTCTTTCTCAGGAACCACATTCCCACTGATATGCAGCCTCGTTTATAGTTTTAGTTCCCTAACACCAAACATTTTACGTGCAGACCTGAACAATTATACGCTTTTCAGAAAAAATTGTAAAAACTTCAGATGCCATTACAGCACATTATGGATCTGCAGTTTTGCACAAACTACATCCTTTCTATATTTGTTACCAATGCACTTGGCCACATTCACTAACATAACGATGCAAAACAACATACTAGAACTGCAGCACTTGTAATATTTTTTAAAACCTTTTCTATAATCAAATTAAAACAATTTTTTGGGAGCACCAAGAGCTAGCAAGTAGAGGTACCTGTAAGTTTCCAATCCCAACAAGTTCTGTTTATCTACCTGGCTCCAGACTGGATAATGGCTCTGCCTTTGCAGCTCCCCCAGACAACAGTTAGTGTGAAGCACTTTGGTAAATTTGCTAAATAATCTTTAGCAAGTCCACTGACTGTTTTCACATGCTCTCTTTTGACAAACAAAGAGAATGAAATGGCAACATGAACAGCTGAGAGATCACTGGCATTGTGAAGAGCACAAATTTCTAATCTCTGCGAGACTTTCACACGTGAAAAATTCAACCTGCACCATTCACCACTGCTCTTGTCTACATTCCTCTGTCCTCTAAGTCAACAAAACTGCATCAAAATATGCTCCTGCACCCAACACTGCATTTTCCTGATGGGAAGCATAAGCATCCACTTCCATCTAACACAAGACTTGTTTCTCCATGACGACGGGCTATGCCAAGTTCCAACTCCTCCAATCTTGTGAACAGCCATGGTGCCCAGAATTTTTTACCCACATCAGCACCAAGCTCATGTCTTTTTTAAGAATTACCCAGCTCCTTGCTCTTTCACACACTGCAGGGTTTGCCTGCTACTCTCTTCTGAATAAAGGTGGCAACACAATGGTGAGGGCTGTAATTCTCATGTCTGGTGATTTCAGGATCCTGTACATAAAATTCAGTGGATCTGAGTCATCACGCATGAGAAACAGCTGCCAAGTACTTGGAACTTGGTAGAAGTTTTGGTCTCTGTGAACAGATTTTTGTAATTTTAGCACCATTAATTAGAAGTCATTTTCAAAGATTTCCTTTTGGAACTTTGCAGTCTGACAGTCTTATCACAGGAACATGGTGAAGATTCTTGCAAAGTGCATTTGTCTCCTTAAGTTAAATATCCTCACTGGATATATTTAGGTGCCAGGTGAAGGCTGTGCTCTCTGTCACACAGCCACACACAGTGCAGGTGTATAAACAATCTAACAGTCTAATACTTAATTCTTAAATTTTACTCAGAAAAGTGTTTTTATACCCAGCAAGTGCAGTCTGCACACAGATTATACAGTGTTGCAACCACTGCTTTTATTCATCATTAATTCAGGTCAGAAACTCGAAAAAGGATGCACATATTCAACTATCTTACATTTTAGATAAACTAACCCAACTCACATGACATCATTTTGAGAGGTTTCCAGATCTTGCATCTATCAAAATGCATCAGTCAGCTCAGAACATCTCACGCTTTCTCATCGAATAAAGCTCAGAATCTTTTGTCTCAAGTCACTTTTGCTAATGTCTTCAGACTTCACAGTAAACACAAGTCTTCCTGTAAATTACACGGACAATAATTCCATTCCTTCTTATGTTTTTGAAAAGTTTCTGATGCCACTAATACAACCAAAAAAACCCAACACCCTTCTCTCCCTCAGGTATGCGTTACAGGATTTCCTGAGAAAGCATCTGTCCACCAGTTTTACCTGAAATTATGATTACAAAAAGCAAAAAAGAACCTCTGGGCAAAAATTTCAGTGTATTTACCCTTAAACAAGCATTTAAGCTTCAACTAGAAGGATCAGGACATGAAAGGAAGGGCAGTACCCAAAGAGCTATAAATAACCTGCTTTTATACAAGAGGCTGGCCTAGAATACATTAGATAAAATTTTCTTTATAATAGTCAAATTAATTGATGGCATGTAAGAAAAGCAGTTCTTGCATGTCAACCACAGTTTGTCATTATCCATCTAAAATGGATTTAGACAGGAAAAAAAACACAACAGAAATGAATGTCATATCACCACGTATCTTTTCCATCTGTTAGCACCCTTAGTGCTCCTTATAAAGAAATACATTTTTATTTCAGATAATGTCAACAAGTATTATGAAATATTTCTCTTTCAATAAAACTGCTAAACCTAGGAAAGCCAAAGGGAAAAAACATAAGATCTGCTCACTAATTAAAAATCCATTAAAACTTAGTCAGAAGGCTTGGAAAACCTCAGAAGAATAAAAATAGATCTAAGAAGAAAATGGGCAATGGAATCAGATGGGTGTCAGTGTATATTTATAATTCACATGAATTGTTTTCCTTTCAACAAAATTGTTTTCAAACTAGATGTAAAACCTAAAAGCCAGATCATGAAAACTATTTTATACCAGAGTAAATAAAAGTCTGGAAATACTATTGTGAAATATAAACAACAATATAAGTAGCATAATAAGCAACACTCCACAGCACAGGCACAAGTAATACAGATCTTCAAACACCTCTAAAAGCTTCTGTATGAACAGGCATATCAATCTCTAGGGGTGTTGATGAGGTAGAAATTCTAAGATTTTTGTTAATAATTCTGCTAACAGTAATGTGCCTAAACCTTTTTTTTCATCCCTGAAGAAGAGTCTTCTAAACTGGAGTTATAAATTTGCCTTCTGACAATTACAGACAGCTTACAAACAGCTCCAAGTAATTTTAAGAGAGAACTTTCAAACTTCTGTTCAAAGGATTGGTAAATTAACCATTATGATTTGGGACAATGATCATTACTGTTCACCAAAATTTCATCTATCTTTATTCAAGACCACTACCAACTATACCAAGCTGGTTTGTGTGTTTTTTCTCCATGCCAGACTTCAGCCCTTCAATATTAAATACATTAATTAATGCTACTTTTTTAAATTATTGGGTGGGTTAATTATTTTTTTCACGTCTTAGTTCCTCATTTCTTTAGTATGCTCTTAAAGAAAACCTTTTAAAAAGTGAAGTTAATAAAAGGATGGTGTTTCCAGCACTTGATGCCAGAGGAGTTCTCCTACCTGCTGATCACCTTCACGGTCCCACCCTGCCCAGGCTGTGTCAGAACTGCCAGCAGAGAGTGATCTACTGCTCAGCTACGTCATATGATACAGGTCAGACTTATAAACAAAATTGTCCCTGTGTCACATGAGAGGGGCACGTCCCCAGCCAACCCTGCTGCAGCAACCACTACAATGGAAGTCATCCAAGAGGACCAACTGATACCTCCAGGTCAAGTTCCTTTGAGGCCACCATCCAAGGACACCAGGCTGCAAGCTCATTCCATTTGCTGCCCTGCAACTTGCACAAGGTCCTCAAGTTCTGCAATTTCTCTCCAGTTGCACAAATATACTCAGTTGTAACATTTAAATGTGGTTTTTAGTGTAATAACAAACAAATTCTCAAAATCTAAGCTCACTGTGGAGAAAAACACGAAAATGTTCAAGATTCAAACATGCAGATATGGCAACTTACAAATTATACTAAGTTGAATTAACACTGATTGAATTTATACCCAAATTCAAAAGAGATCGTTTTCATCCCCATCAGTTTGCTTCGTTCATTGGAGGCTCATGAAAGTCTGTGCTGGTAGCAGCCAGGGAGAGAGCAGTGGTAGGAAAGGGTTACTGGAGAAGCAGGAGAGAAAATAAAGCCAGTGGAGCTTCTTTTAGTGACAGTGCAAGTAATGCTGTCTAAAAGGATTTGGAAATCATAATCTGAATCCCTTTGCTTCCTAACTTTTTTCTTTTTTTGCAAACCACCAGAAAAAAAGTAATGAAAATAATCAGAAATGATACTGCAGCTGATTTATAATGGGACTATTTGTATATTTACCTAATCTTTTCTGAGCACAGACCTTCTGGAATGACAGCTTCTTAGATATTTATACTTTTATTTCAGCTTGCTTTTTACATATACACATATGCTTCTAATTAACATTTACAGCATGGAAATTCAGTTCTACTCACCAGACCACACCATGGAGCCTTAAAAATTATCTTAATCAAACGTTTCAGAAGTACTTTCAGGTATAAAAAGCTGGCAGAGCAGCTCTGAAAGAGCTATACTGGCAACCACTTGTGAAGATGACACAAATAGGAAAGCACATACATGAAACTTAATGGCCCTAAAGCCACTCATATTTATCCAAGTCCTGCCTTGGTGTCACGACAGGACAGAGCAGTTCCTACTCACAGCCACACAACAGTGTTAAAATAATTATTTTTTTCTTAAAGAGTATTCTGCATTTTTTTTGCAGTATTTTTGCACACTGAAATTTCTCCTTGAAGTATCTGAAAGCCTTTATGCTAACAAAAAGAACTACAATTGAAGTATGCCTTGGCTTCAGAACCTTAGAAACCATTTGTCTTTTGCAATCAATGCATTAAAGATAACGTTTGAAAAGGATCTTCAACCACAAAGGTGTTCAACATTCATTACACCATCCCTGGAAAAGCTGCTACAGGGAGCGCAATGAGAACAGAGGTCTGACTGCTCACAGATTCAGTGGACACAATGCCAGAATCATTATCCATGCCAGCCCAATATCCCTAACCATCACTCAATAACCGGAATTGATTGAAGCCCATCTTTCAGAAAGCCACTCACTTTGCCATTCCCATTGTCGTTTGTTCCTCCTTCTGAATTCGTGCTCATTTCCTTTGTCAACTTCTCTGGTTTCAGCTTTCAACCACTGGTTCTTGTCCCTTTTCCTCTTACATCAGGGATCCCTTAAGAACTCAGTGTTTTCTCTGCCAGAGATATAATCCACTGTTCTCTAACTACTACTGGTTTTTAGGGTTTAAATCCCCCACCCCCATAAACAAACACACTGAGCATCTCTACCTTCCTCCCCAAAGCAATTTTCTCCAAGCTTTCTACAATCTCTGGTCCTTTTCATGACTTTTTGCCAATATTTAGGTCTTTCAGCCATGGATATCTGAATCACATTGAAATGGCAGCAGCAAATCTCACAATCTCTATGATAAACAGAGCTTCAGTGCACAGCCACAAACATCCCACTCTTCAAATCTCTTGCCAGAAATGCTCCTTTTTCTGGACTGCAACCCCATCCCTAAATCTCTACATGGCAACATCATCCCCTCTCCTTATTCTGAAGAGCATTTTAACTGCTCTTCTGCCTCTTCCCTGTGCTCATCCATGTCATTCCATATCCAGATTTCAACAGCAGTAATTGTTATTAATATTGACTAATACCAGACTTCACTGCTGGAGGACCACCCAAAAAACCCAAAGCAAAGCGATGACAGTTCCCAAAGACAACAAAGTGCTTGGTCAGCCAGTCCTTAAACCAATTACTGCAGGCTTTATTCCACTGAATAATTCAAACAAATAGTTTTAATCAGAGTATAAAACACTGTTAAGCCCAGCACCTTTAAAGAAATCCATTTACATTACATCTTCATAGAAAACGATGGATAAAGGAACACATCAGATGACCTAATACCTACATCAAAGGAAACTTGTAAAACTCACAAAGTGGATAAAAGGATGAAAAGGAAGGGAAAGAATAAAAAAAGCCCACCAAACCCAAGAGTTCCTGCCTCTACAGAACACAGCAAATGTCTTCATTTCTAAAACAAAAAGTATCCATATCTGCCCAAAAGTCACACCTTCCACATTGCCATCATTTCAGTGCAAACCATGGGATTTCACAGAAGCGAGCAGTGTGTATTTCAATACACTTTGTAGCATAATAAAATATTCTACCGAAATTACAAGACCTAAAAAACAATTACTTTATTGCTTCTTACAACTTTTTCACTGTAAAATTCAACTCCAAGGTAGTAATTGGCAGGGACAAAATTATGTAGCAATTAGGGCATGACAGCAAAAGCAAACAAGAACTGAAAATGGGTTCCACACTTCTGGTAACAAGCAGGTAATTATCACAGCAGCTTGAAAGGGGCATAATCAACCAAACTGACATCATCCCTCCCACATAATAAAATGTGAAATCCCTTTACGTGCAGTGTAGCTCTTACACACAGCTGGTAAATGCAGCTAGTCTAGTCTCGATGTTTGTGTCTGCAGAGCAGCTGAGGTTACATTTGGGATGGTTCAAGAGTGGATAATTTTATTTATTTATTTAGGATGGTAATAGCTATTACATGTTTTCATCCGATGTGGATTACAGATACTATCACTAGAAAACACTATTTTATAAAATTGCCCTCTCTTTTCTGAGTATAACTTTGTTTTCAAAGTTCCTAAAAAAGAGAAGAAAAATCTTTGCCTACCATTACATTTTCACCACCATCTACAAGATAAAACAGGTTTAATATTTTTAACATATAAATAGAAAGTTGCTAGTTTTAAATATGCTTCATTCTTAACTACTCTATTTTACCAACAACACTTTTTTTCCCCAGGATGCATTTGTTTAAACTCAGGTGTGAACATTAACTGCTGTCTCAAAGCAGCACTGTGTTGTGGACACGGCTGTTGTTATCTCAACAGTGTAATTGCAAAATAAACAGTAACGTATTCATCTTCATCATGTATTTGAAGTAATTAAAACACGATTTTAAAACCCATTCATTTATCTGCTGTGCCCTTTCAGCGCTATTTTACTGGGAGATTCTCACTCATCAGCGCAGTGCTCGGAAAACCCATCAGCCCGAACTGACTCAATCAAAGGTGGCTGCTCCATCCCTCAGAGCAGGCTGGGGGGAACCTCCTTCTCTCCCGTTTTGTATATTCCTACCTCGTATCTTCTCCATTTTCTCCCTCTTTGTGTTGACAAATCCATTTACCACCACGCTGTCTGTCAATACCATTAACTCGCTGCTCCCACCTTTTTCCAGCTCATTAACAGCAAGGCCAGCCCAGCACTAATCCCCAAGTCTGCCGTTAACTATTTCCACACACTCCCACCTTTCCATGGCTTTCCCTCCTTGTCCCTTGGATACCAGAAATTTCAAACACACCGGAATTGCAGCTCCGTTTGTATTGATTTTTCATTACAAATTTCCAAAAAACATTTACAGACTATCTGCACCTATCATTTTGTAAACTATGCTGCAAGTACCATAATTAAAATTAATTATTAACCCTTATTTCCTTACCATTAAAAGCTCGGCACTAACACATCACAACACGAATTCTTTAGACAGCTGTTAAGCAATCTATTTTTTATCATATTTTTTGTTATATTTAGACTTTTTTTTTTTGCACAAAATTCTCACAAAGATAACACAAAGCTGGCTTCCTGGATCTCAGCTTCTGAAAAGTATCAGGGTAGTTTTGAGTACTCCTTATAAAAAATTAAATTTCTTGAGTGTGTCACCTAAACATGGAAGGTTTGATTTACTGACAAGTAAAGCAGATGTGGGCACACCAGGAGATATTTAATTGCTGCTATATGTTACTGACATGATAAAAATGTTAATATTATACCAAACCTGTCTTTTTTTCTGCATATCTAAACCATTTAAAATCTCAAATTATTTCAACAGGTTAAAATTGTTCAAGTTGCATTATCAAGACTTCTCTAAACTATAGAGAATTTTATCACTGCAAAGCGATAAAAGCACAAGTTCATAATTTAAATCTATACTATAGCGAAAGGAAATGTCAACCTCAAAGCTAAAAAGGATAAAGACTAAATAAAGACTCACAGAAATTCCAGGCCCCATAAGCGCCACAAAAAGCACATAAAGTCATCTGATAAAGGGACAAATAATTGGTTTTCTTCTTGGTATCTGGATCCTACAGTAAAGGTAACATGCTTGGTTTAGGGTCCCTAAGGGAAACTTTCTTCATCTAAACAGCTGGAAATAATGTTTTGTTGGGGACAGTACAGTGTTTTGAAGCAGAGATCCTTCCAATGAAAGCTCTGAGAACAAGCCAGGAAAATGAAGTTAATAGTAACACCAAAAATTTTACCTTCTCTACACACAGACACACCCCAACACCTTATTTCCTTCCAGTCAGTTCTACATCTCAATCTGCAGATATGCAGAGGGTTTCTTTCTTCCAAAAATGAGATCAGAAGTTGAGGTTTAGCTTCCATTGGAAAACAAAAATAAACGTGGGCATGAGTCTCACTAGACACACCCCACATTAGCACACCCCAACACTTAATTTCTTGCAAAATATAACTAAGTTGGTAATGCACACCATAAGAACTTAACAAATAAAACAGTAACACTGACAAAGTGTTCTACCATTAAACAGAATTTCTTAGCAATGCCACTGAAATTGTGGCTAAGCTTAATACAAAATATCACCAAATATAAACTTTATTAGCTAAACACATTTCTCTTCCTCCTCCTCCAAGTCAAATGCAAGCCTGTTTACATGCTTAGCCTTGGATGTGCACATGAAATAAAAATATATGAGTATGAGACCCTGACTCAAAACCATCACAACGTGCACATGCAGGGCTGAGTAATTAACCTGTGTAGTTTGTCAAGGACTGTCTAAAAGCCCTTTGGTTTTCATACATTCTGTTATCAGCATAATTCAGAGCATTTAGATGAAAAGCCTATATAATTCTAAACTCTTATAAAAGCTGCTTTTTTTTATGAAATCCTACAAATTCTGGTGAGCTCTTTATGAATTTTTCTGAGAAGAATTGTGTTCTTTCAGGTTTCCTTGGCCATTAATTTTATATTTGGGTTCACTCAAAAGAAATCATAAAAATTAAAACTGCTGAACCTACTAGCTAGTAAATATACCATCACTACAACAAAACAAGAAAGAATCCATCAATGGATTTGATTTTTAAAATTAGTGACAGCACATCTTAGAAAGCATAATGCTGCAGAATGAATGGCAGGTGAAAACAATCTCTGAAAAATGTCATCCACTCCTAAACATCTCAAATAAAATTTGCTACCCTATTGCACCAGCTGCAAAATTCCATCTCTGCTGCCTTGTACACATATGGAAGACTACAGGAACCAAATTTCACACCATCAGGAAAATCATGGGCCAAATACAATGGTGGTCTGACACGTTACTCACCTACACCTCAGTAAGAAAGGTTTCCTTTTTATCAAGAAAAACTTTCTTGATAGAAGAGATTCATTTCAAAGAGATGTAACAAAAACTACCAAGGCTAAGCAGTTCTTCAACATGACAAATGTATCAAAAGAAATTGTACATAAATAAATATACCTCACATAAGCAGCTACTACCAGTTTACTACAGGTACCATGTTTGAATAAAGCAAAATGAGTTAACAGTATTCTCCTACAATCAGATTTTTAATACTTGCATTAAATCTAAGGAAAACAGTAAACTCCTATTATACACTTTCAAAAACAAATTTATAATAGAGGTATGCCCGAAGCTGCATCATAGAAAAAAAAATAACAGCCAACAAAGTATTTAGAATTTTCCATCCTATTATTCAGGAAGATCTAAGAATACCAAAATATTTTTAAAACAATAATAGAAAGTGAAGCCACATTAGAAAACCTCCCCCTAAAGCTTGCAGTTATTGCAGTACTTCTTAAGGCAGAGTTTCATGACAAAAATACTCATTTTGTGCGGCAGAGACACACAAAAGGATTCTTCGGGATGCCAAACACTTTCAGAACTCTCCAGTGATGACTCATCCTGTTATGTATACAAAGCTTTCATTAAAAAAAAAAAAAAAGTCAGTTGGCATCATTACAGATCCTCAGTTAGCGATCTTCAACTTACTGTTAGTTCTTGTACAAAGTATTCTAAACACTGCAGTGAAGTATTCTGCTATGCTAATTTTGGGGAGGAAAACGTGCAACTTAACTTGAATGGCCTTTCTTACACGGAGTTTCTACTCCAGTTCACAAACAGCTCCAAGATGGCCTCAAACAGAGTTTGGAGCTACACAGAAATTCTTTGTTGCTCCACAGCAGTTCCTTGCCAGTCGCGCTGATCAACTATTTTGCCAAAACCAGAAAAATAAGTCTTTCAAAATGAGTCTTGATGACTGGAACAAAAAGAACCACTTCTTAAAGGGAAAAAAAAGAAGAAAAAAAAAAGCAGGGGGGGAAGGGTAGTTTAACTGCTCCTAAAAACTTTGAAAGCATTCCTCCTGGATATCTCCTTAGAAGTGCTGTTTCAATCTCCCCCACCCCAAATTAATTAATTTATTTAGATAATCTCTTGCTCTGCAGCAAACCCACAATAAACTAAAATTGCCACATAGATGCAAATAATTGTGATGAACTGTGCTGCTCAACTGACAAGCATTTTTTAATAAGACAGCTTTCTTTTTTATATATACAACTACTTTGAAATGTGGTGTTGGTTTTTTTAATTGGCTGTTGTTTGCTTTACTTATACACACGAATGTTTGCAAGATGTACTGAAACCAGAAGCCTCCCACAGCACAGTGTGCCTCCATCTCACTCCATCCATTCTTTCCAGACTTGGTTCCAAGTCAAGAGGGTCCTTTCCATTCCTGCTCATCTTCTACCTGCAGCAGCCACCTCCAAAGCCGGGTAGGGAGGAGCTTGGGCTCAAATAAGCTTTGACCTCCTCAAATTTATCTCCAGATTCACTCCACACAGGCAGCAAGTCTGGAGTTTGCAGCCCTCCCACAGCATCGTCTGGCCCAGCTCAAACAAACAAGCGAGATAGAAATAATTTCCTTTATGTTCAATCCCTCCAGTCACTCACTTCTCTAATAATTCAGTTCCTAGTGTTGATCCTTTTCTAAATATGGCCACATAAGCATAAGCAGCGAGTCTCAGTGCCAGCTATGCAATTTCTCTTTCCCACTGGGGACAAGTTTTCCAGCATCTCAGATGTTTTCAGAACAGACGCCTCCCCCACCACTGCCACATATACATTTTATTTTATTTCTTATGAACGCCTCTTACCCACAGCAGTTACAAGTGCCAAATCATCTGATTTCACAGAGTGTCAAAAGAAAAGCCAGATCTAAGAACTTTTATAGCATTTTCTATTCCTTCTTCCTCTGCAACATGTTGATTTGGAAATAATGCTCTTCATTCGCTCAAATTCCAGTGGCTACAAGAAGTCTGCTGTCCCTCTCCAGTCATTTGCACGGACCACAGCACTTAATCAACTACACCATGTTTCTCTAAGTTTAAGCTGTCCATGGGTACTGTCAAGGTTCCATGTGATCAAAGATACAAACTAAATTTGTGGATTCATGCTATGAGTCTCTAGCTTTAAGCATACTGATTTCCATGTTTCACGAAAAATAAACCCAAGGAACAGCCCATTTTTCACTGCTTCCAGACGAGCTATGAAGGCTTGTGTAAGAAAGCGTAACAAAATCTTTTTATTTTTTTTAATTTAGTTGTAAGTTTTTGTTATTCTCTCATTACTTATGTACTACCACAGGTGGTCATGGCAAATTACCAACATAATTTATGCCAGTTCTTTAACTGCAAGTCTAGCTTACTAATTAAATACCAGGAAAAAAACACCCAAACAAACAAAAAAAAACCCCACACCCCAGTCTTCAGCAGTTAAAAAGCAAAGGTACAGGAAAGCAGGAGACACCCCCAGACAACAACAGAAGCTTCATATTTGTCTTTAGCAGATTATGTTTAAATGAAAGCAGACACCATTTTCATTTCCCTGCATTTAATGAGAGGTAGGTGGAAGAGGGCAGAGGAACAGGGAAAGCCCCTCCAGCAGAGGTTTGGACAGGGCTGGGGGTGAACAAGGAGCCTCACAAAAACCAGGAGGCATTTCCAAGCACACAGCACAAACATAATGGAGGGTCCAGCATGGGCTTGGCTCCACAGAACAAACAAAAGGGGATACTTTAATCATATTTTAATGAGGCTTTGCACGTGACCTGGTCCATTAGATGCTGAAATGCTGCTGCAGTTACTCTACAGCCACCTTGGCATTTGGTGGCTAATGCTCCAACTGGCCTCTATGGTACCCCTGAGGAAGGAAAAATAAATAAAAGCTGCTGCAGCAGCTTTGGTTGATAACAGCATTAATACACTGGGGGTTTAAAAGGTCTGTAGATCCACAGACATCAGCATCATCAAGTGTGAAACCTTAACTCAGTAATAACCAGTTCTATCAGGAGACATATTAAGCAGAATAATTAAGTCAATTTAGGTTATATAAAAAACAGGTTCATTATCCAAATACAAATATTATTTAACTAATAGAATGAATCAAAACCTAAGCTATGCAATAGACATTTAACATCAGAAAACAAGATACCGTGGTTCCTCAAGGCTGCAAAAAATGAAAAGATTTCCTGCCCTAAGAACCAGAAAGAAGACCTCTAATAGACTCCAAAAGCAGGATTTCTGGACTATTTGTCTCTTACTGCCTTCAAAAGGCAGTCCTCTTACACACATACAATTTTTTTTCAGTTTAAATAAAATTTCCCTGATGTGCCCCAGCACTGTCAAACACATCTTTGGAAAGCACATAGTCTGGATTTCCCACACACAGATTTCCATGCATCCTGACAATTATAACCACAATTCACATTGAAAAGGTGATCATACAATCAGCATTTACTGTCTCTTCCAACACTTACCACACAGAAAATCCCAAGTGAAAGCCTGCTGTTCTCACACTCTGCAGCTGAACTGTGGAACCCCAGCCCAGCACACTGGAAGTTTGTGGGACTGAGAATAAGCTGGACACATTCTAAGGAGATTTTTATGCTCAACAGATCTAACAGAGCAATACCATCCTTGATTCCCAAAATCCCATAATTCTTTCCCAATCTCCTGCAATTAGAAGTTTGGGGAAGTATCATTACAAAATTACTTTTGTCTTACTTTTCTTCTAACCACCGTAGGAAACACAATGATGGAACATCCACATCTCTGACCTGACCCAGCACAGATGCTGTTGTGAAATAAGTAATTTCTCCAATTATTTTACAAATAGACTCTGAATCAAGAGAGCTCATCATACTGCCACATCTAAAAGTTCATCTTTAGCAACACTGAACTTTATTTCCAGCCTTGTATTCAATATCCTGTACTCTGCAAACTGAACCTGTGACTATGCAGCTTTTTGTGGTTTACTGAATTTTCATTCCACCAAAAGACTAGTTACTGATTTCTGAGTCCAGAGACTCCCACGTGGGCTTCCAGAGATTCAGTTCTGCATGGGGGGGAAGGAAAGAAAATGTCCAATCATCCTATAGACTTTCCCATGCAGGATCTTTGTCCATACTGCACTGAAAAGGTCATATACCTTATCCCTTACTCAGGGAACTACCACAGCAAAACAACAACCTTGAGGCAAGCTTCAGGTGATACAATCATGCTTTTTAACAAGATGCTTTCACTGTCAAAGTACACCTATTTTTCTTGTATTTAAGCAACATAAAGCTCTTCTAGCAGATCAATGGATGCTCCTAAGTCACCAAATTTCTTGCACAACATCAGAAATAAGTTAAAGCATCCATGTCCTGTAAATATAATCACCTGACATTTTGCTATCTTCTAATCTGAAATAATACCCAATCCATGAGCATTCTAACCCTACCTTTATATAGGGAATTTATAATTTTTTGCTTCTTCTTGTCACTTAAAGCCTACCAAGAGAGACTCATGCAAGGTTATTCTGCCCCCCACCTTGGAGGAAGTCTTGACTTTGAGCACTCAGGCTCATCTTTTTGATTGAATTTGACAAGTATCTTTGAATACCAGGACCAAAGAGCCAAGGAAGGAGTTTTATGAAAAATAGTTGGTGTTCATTGACTGCTGGCACGTTCTTCCTCATTCCTAAAAGTTGCTTAATTTCATCCATCTATTCTATAAGGATGTGGTCAATGTTCATGAGGAAAGCTAGTAAAAGACAAAGTGCATTATGCAGAATGCCATGACCTGGGTGGTTCTGACCTGGAGTGTGTGTACTGGGATGGCACAGAGCTCTGTCAGTAAATTTCACTTTTGCTGCTCAGGTAGAATCAGGGTATAGGATGATCTGCAGAAAGTTTAGTTCTGATGAGTTTAGCAGGCTTAAGAGGCTGTTGGAAAGACTGGAGAGGAGATTACAGGAGAGATTATTTCAAGATACGTCTTCCTTCAGTACAAGCTGCAACCACTGAAAGGATTCTGCAAATTGAACTCCCTAAAATGCAACCACCTCCCTCACCAATCCTTGCTCCTCTGAGAGCCTGAAGAGACATGACCCCACCACCACTGCTTTTTTTGCCCCTAACTACACTACAGCACATCTTCCAAATTTCTCAGAAGTAATTCCATGTTCAGAGGATGTTACAGAGTAGTCAGAAAAAATTGCTATTATAAACTGCTGAAGAGATCACAACCATCACTGGCTTTTCCATTACAAAGCAGGCCTGGCAAGACAGCCTTCCCTAGAAAAAATCTACTGCTCTTCACCTATAAATGTGCACCTTACCTACCAAGAAAACAAAGCAGCTCTCCTTTGCCTGCCTCCTGGCCTGAAACTTCTGGCACAGAGGGTGGTGAGAAGTACTAGGACAAGATATGGAGTACTTCATGCAAAATTATTCAGCTTACATGACTCTGATAAAACTGAACACATAATATCAGTTTTCCAGATGCTGATTGTGCTTGATGAAATCAAGTACCTGACAGCAGGATGGGTCTCAGAGGGATGAAATACATACCTAGCTCAGGAAGAAATAAACCTAGTGCTCTGTGAGTGACCCCAAAGTGCCCCTTTTTTTCTGCACACAACATGACTCTGATTCTTGCCAGCCTCTGCAAAGCAGTGGGAGTAAAACATGACTAATTGGCCAGTAAAAGAATAATAGAGAAATCAAGAACAAGTTTATGCAATTTATAATTGTTGTGATTTCAGCTTAGCACTGTTTCACAGAATCTACATTGATAGAAAACTGTTCTCACATTTTCTTGATATCTGAAGAATGAAAAACTATTCCACAATGCCTGGTTTATTTTTCTCTGAAGCATCCTCCTCCCCACAGTTTCTGATCATGCGAGCAGCAATTGGTTAGCACTATTCAAAACAGTAGGTGCAGAACAGTCTAGGCTATCGAATTCTTACTTGTACTTGATGAATGTTTACTCTCATGACTATTTTATTTCAATGGAAAACTTTCTATTGACTTGACTTGTCTTTGAAACAGAATTGTGTACCTCAGAGAATATCCCATCATGCTGATTAATAATTAAATGAATCCATACAGTACTTATTCACTGACAGTTCTTTATTTGGAGGTCCAGAGGCATCAATAATGAAAACTCCTCTGTAGTATGGGCAAGGCTGTCAGCAGCAGATGCTGAAGATGAGGTAGCCATGAGGAAAGAAATAAATATAATATAGGATCGTTTAGATATCAGCTGTATGTAGGTCTATCAATGATCAGGGGAACTACCTCTCCCTAACCTTTACATCTCTCAGCTTTCACCAGAGAAACAGCAGCCAAGTACCTTCATCAACATGGGTGAATGCAGATATCAAACTGGCCACAGCAATCCCCGGCTGCACAGCACTGCCCAGGAACTCTGACTTTCTGGTAACAAACTAAACTGGAGTCAACTGATTTCAAAACATCCCCAAGGGAAGCAACAGAATAGCCTGAAATAGAAGCTGTTCACCAGTTCAGCTCCAGGATTCTAAAGCTTTCTATGGAAAACTGACACAACCATCTCAGTTACTGAACCACAGGCATCAAGACAGATTCAATATCTACATGCATTTCTGAAAAATGGAAGTAACTTACTAACTCCTCATAGCTAAACATTCTTCATCATTCTAGGTGGATTTTACTATCTGAGGACAAATACAGCAGAGGAAAAAAAGAGATGTGTCTACTATTCTACATCTTGTTGACTAATAAATACCTGAACAAAATCTACAAGGCAGACCTGCTCTCCCCAGCCCAGTTTCAAGAATTTGTTAATGCAGGATTGTATCCTGATCCAAACAAACCACCTAAGGAATCTTCCAGACTTCATCACCATCACTCCCTTCTTCTAAGAACTAAACTTCAAGTAGTAATAGTTGTTATTTCTGGAGCTGCATAAAAATGTCTTCACATGGCTCCCTAGACTGTTTATTTTTCTTAATTTAAAAATCTTAGCTTCCTTTAACAAGGTGAAAACAAAGATGAAAAGGAAAGAGAAATGAAAAGACAACTAAATACACATAAGACTAAGCACTGCTTACAGCCAAGCTACCTCACCAAGGTGGATTAAGGTGAAAGAGAAAGACTGAAGTCCATGCTCCTCAACCTCCATCTCCCATCTGTCTTACAGATTATATTCCTGTAACTCTGAGTTCCTCTTTCCTGAGCACTGCAAATCCATGATGCTTCCAAAAGCCCTCTACCTTGTTCCTGTACCCCTTCCTATGTGCTATCAGCCTTTTGCTAAAATACTGCAAAGCCAAAGTGAAATGCTTCCAACGAGACCAGTCTCTCAAAGGTTAACAGCAGTACTCACTGCTCCATCCTGCCCTCCATTTTATGTCAGCCCTGAACATACAATGAATGACTCCTGCCACAACTGTGACTAAACCTTCTGTACACAAGGCAAGGCTGACATGGCAGTGACAACACCTAGCACACCTATTAATTGACCCAGATCAAGGACCTTTGAAAAGGTTAGAAAATACTCTAGGTTCATTCATTCCCTCACCACTCTTCTTGACCACTGCTGGTGTCTTCTTGCATGCTAAATACATTTTCAACAGTGCCACAAAACCATGATGACAAAATTGCCCCACTCAAGCCTGAGGGCAAGGTGACTAAAATAAAGCTCCAACCTTATTTCTTCTCATTGCTCCAGACACATCATCCCTGTATAGTCCCATCCAACCCATCCCTTCCCCCTGCCCCATCCTCTTTGTTCCACCAAATACATCACAGCCCTTCACCCTGTTCCTCCTGCTTCAAAAAAACCTTCAAATTGTATTAAACTCAGCACCCTCACAAGTCACTTGATTCAAAGGCAGCAGATTTCTGCAGAACTGTAAGCCTAAATAAGAATTCTGTTTGAGGTTTTCTGAATTCTGGAAAAAATACCGCTCCCTTTCCTCCTGGTCTAACTCCACCTCAAACAGATCCCCCATGGAATGATTACTCCCAAAACTGCCCTTTTCAGAGTTTGTCCCATTTTCTCTATGGCACCTGATGTTACATGCTAACAGGGACTGCAAACTGGTTAACTACAAACTACATATAAACTATATAAACCAGGCAGCAATAACCTGCTCTCACATGCACTTCCTCCTGAATGGAGTCTTCCAAAAGCAACCCACCTTCTCTTTTTAGAGCATGGGGGCATTTGGGGCCCAGAAATTAAAATTAAGGAAAAAAATTAAATTAAAAAGAGAGAGAAAAAGGAAGATCCAGAGTAAAAACAACATGGAAGTGTGTGTTGGTTGGAAGAAACACATTGAGCTCCATCTAAAACAAAGAACTCATTCCTGAAACTGAATTATACCCAAGAACTGCAAGTCCTGGCTAAACAAACAAATAAATACACATGCAGACTCTTCTTTTCTTCCATGCCTTCATCTTTTCCAATTAAGTAACATTACACAAGTATTCACCTTTTAATGCTTGGAAATCAGGATGGAAACATGGGACAAAGAGGCCAGCGTGAAATCTTTTATTTTCTAGCTGTATTACAAAAGCACCATCAGCACAAGCCACACTCACTGTGTAACATTTCTCCAGTGAGTACAAACAAGAGGGAGACTTCCCTGACAGAGAGAAACACAGAGTGCTATGACTAACTTCCAACAGACCTTATGGAGGAGCCAAATATCCTCCAAATGCATGATATCATCTATGCTTGTGCCTGGCTTTGGACCTCAACACTGAGATGAAAAAAAAATATTCTTACGAGGAAGGCCACATATAATTATGCTTCATTTTTTTAATCAAAGATATTTCCAAAAGACAAAGCTTAACTGTGATGTTTCTCCACTCAACTCCATCTGAGATGTCAGGAAAAAAAAAAAGCCTGTCAAGACCACTAAAAGCCACATCTGTTTGCTGAATACATTCCACATCAGATTACCAAACACAAAGACGTGAACGCTGTCAAACAGAAGGCGCTCACCTATTCCCAGAGGCACGAGACAGCTCCTCTGCCACGCTCTCCCCACCCAATTTCCAATTTCCATGACATTTCCTGGCTCTCCCCACCCCACTTCCAATTTCCGTGACATTTCCTGGCTCTCCCCACCCCATTTCCATGACATTTCCTGGTTCACCTCGGCCGTCACTGCGGCACAGCAAATGCCATGGATGGCAAGGAGACATCTGATATCTGTGATATCACACGCTGGGATCCTGCCAGAGAACCACAACATGCCAAAAGGATTTCGCAGAGGAAAGACAGAATTATAAAAGACTAGCTGAAGGCCCACTGTCAAAGTGGATTTTAGGACTTCTTCAAACACCTTATATCCCAGGGTTTCCAGGAGCTTTAGAAATTAGTAGAATTGGAATAAATAAAACAAAAAAGTGTATTTCAGCTTGTTTAGAATATGTTTTTGACAACCCTCCAGAGCCAGTCCCCCATCCTCTTGGGCTGTGAGTTCTACACTAAAGGGTACACACCAAGTACATACTCCTCCATACTAAGAGTTTTCTATCCACACTTTCTGAACAGGAAACCAGAATTGCAAAGCCGTAAGGTTTGACAGCAGTGATGAGAAAAGAATACTTCAACCATTATTTTTAAATAGCTGAATAAATTATATACAGTAAGTCTGGAAATACACGTAAAGTACATACTGAATGGTCCTTTTAGCCAGAAACAAAAGGAGAAACAAATACATGCCTGCTTTTAATTTCTGCTCAGCCATTTACCCTTAAGAGATCATTTTCAACCAAGCCCAATGAACGGTCACATTAAGAAACGGTACATGATGCAACTACTTTCTGCTGGTGTATTATGTAAATGACAATAATATCCCCCCCTGTGTCCTCCCCTCCAAAAAAAAAAAAGCTTCCAAAGAACATTTTGCCAAAACTCTGCAGGACTTTCTGCTTAGGAGAGAATAATACAGAATTTTAAAAAAAGAAAAAAAAAAAAGAAGAAAAAAAAAAATATAAGTCAACAGAGTCTGACAAAATAATTATACAAAATTAAATAGTATTCCTACCAAAACAAAAATATTTTGACCTGTTCTGACCTGAAAGCATCTATATTTAATGCTCGCAGAATATTAGGTAATACTTCGCACAGAACAGACAAAACAAAAGAAGAGTCATAAAACAGTTTATAAAGATGACCTGTAAGTGAGGCAAGGAACTAAAACTACAGATACTTGAACTCCAAGTATATTCTCAAAAAGAAAGGCCGTTTACAACAAAGTAGTAAAAGATGCATAACCAAACCCTTTAAAAACAAATGTAGTCATCAGTGAAGTTACTGAATGGCACTCAAACGCAGCTGATCACACAGCACTGAGAAAAAAGTCTATCTTGTTCCTGCTTCTATCTCACAAGTAGATGGTTAAAACATTTCCACTCAGCAGTCTGGAAGCTGCAGTTATTTTCTGTAGCAAGTGGATTTCATTGTGCAGGAGCATCAAACACCACACACGACCATCACCATGATGTACACACAGCACAAAGACCCCTGCACGTAACCTCCAGCTTAGGAGCTGTGTGCACTTCAATACCCAGCATTGTACAGAGCCACTGAGAAAACCTTTAAATGTCTGCCCAGTTGTTTCAGTTTTGCTACAGGAGTACGAACCCACTACTGCTTTATTTCTTCACATGAAAAAGCCCCAAACCATTTTCATACTGATCTTCAGATCTTTCAACAGCTCTATGCCAAATAACGCTATGCTAAGAAAAAAAAATGGAGTTAAACAAAAATCTAAACTAACTCAGGAACGTTTTTCAATTATGTAAGAATCCAGCTAGAGTGTTAACTAATGATTTACTGGTGAGTGTGTAGTGTTTAGTACCCACAATGAGGCACAAGACCGAAGGAGTTTTTCAGGAAAATACAAAACACTACACAAATTAACTGCTTCATATTTCGAAAGCATAGATTGTTATGCAGGGTGGGTTTTTAATCAACCTGCTACAAAGTAAGGCCACTGGAAAAAGGGATAGCCAGCCTCTCATAGCGCCCAAAGAAAAAAAAAAAGTGTTTTTTTCTTTACAGTTATACCAAGTTTGTTAAAGCCAGCCAGTTACATAACACTTACTTTGACTTATGACCTATTTGCTCACACAAAAATCATCATATATGATGGTCTGACCATCCATTATGCGCTAGAAACATAGTTTATTTTTTAAAGTGTTTTTATTTTTCTCTCTTAGTTTAGAACTACAGTTTAAAACAGTGGGAGGGTCACCTAAAATTCACACTATAAAGGTATGGTTTGAAAGCATGCAAAATTAAAATGGCACGTTCATCAGAAATAGCGTGCACGAAATACTTCAAAATATTAAACAAAAATTAATCCTATCTCCATTTTCCATCTCTCCAGTATTTACATCAGGAAGTGACAAAAAAAAATAGAAGAAAAAATAAATACTTGTGCTATAGGTATCCATATAAAGTCGTATTTTTTACAGAATATCTGCGGGCACACGTGTGTAGGTGTACCCAGGGCAGCGCTGACCGGATGCCCGGCTGCGCCCGGGTCAGAGCGAGCGGGGCTTTTGTGGTTCTTTCTCCCACCCACCACCGTCCTTTTTTTCCTTATTTTTATTTTGTAAACGGCCGCGGATTATCCGGCGAGCGTGTAACTTGAACCTCTACACCCACGTCTGGACGCGGGTCCGGGTTTTTTTCTGACCGAACGGCGTCGAATTCGCCGTGCCGAGTGTCAGCGGCGCCCAGTCCCCACGCCAAGTTTGCCGCCCGGTCCCGGCGGGTCCCCGCTCCCCGGGGAGCCCCTTCCCGCTGTCACCGCCTGCCCTCCATACAAAGAAGTTCAGCGCCAGCCGTACTCACCCCCGGCGAACTGGCTCTGCGCGACATCGCCCAGCGCCGCGGAACCGCTCGCAAATCCCCTCTGGAAAATGGAGGGGCTGGCACCGGTGCGATCCGGAGCGAAGTTATTTACATGCCAGGGCCCGAGCCCAGCGCGGAGCGGAGACGGCGATGCTCAGCGCTGCCCGCGGTCTGCCATGTTCGTGCCGCTCGCTCGGCGCTCCCCCGGCCGCTGCCCCGGGGCCTCGGGCGGCTCTACAGGGCCCCCCCCATGGCGGCGCCGCCGGGGAGCGATGCGCCACAGCCCCGATCGCCGCGGAACTTCGGCTCCGGGATCCTCCCCGAACCAGGCTGGGGCCGCCGGCGGAGGAGGGCGGAGGGGGAGGGGAGCGGGGGGGAAGGGGAGGGGAAAGAAAAAAAAAAAAAAAAAAAAAAAGAGAAGGGAGAGAGAGGAAAAAAAAAAAAAAAAAGGGAGCCGAGGGAGAGAAAGTAGATCCGACGCAGCCGGGCGCCGCCAATGTGCGGACCGGAGCGCTGCTGCAGGAGCGGGGCCGCCCGCGCTCGGGAGGCGGAGCGGCGGCGGCCGGAGGCGCAGCGCCCCCGCCCGAGGCGCCCCTGGGCCGGCCCCCGCCCCGCAGCCCCGCGGGGCCTGCACGTCCCCCCGGGGGAGCCCGGGGCCGGACCGGGAACCGAGAGCGGCAGCGCCCGCCGCTCCCCCGGCCCTGCCCGCAGCACCCTCGGAGCGCGGCGGGCGGCAGCGCTCCCGCTCCCTTCCCCCCACGCCCGCACTTTCCCGTTTAACAAAGCGGCGCAACCAAAAGTTGCGTTTCCATAGACGCCAGCCGCTTTCCTGGCGGCCCCTCCTCGGCTGCTGGGGCTGCTCTGGGAAAACCGGGGTTTCACGCGTGAAAGATCAACGTGGGACTCCGGGGATCGCCTTTTTTTGTTTGTTTTTCTCCTTTTTCCCCTGAATCACAGGACCTTTTTGGTTGGAGATCAACTACCTCAAGCCCCGGCCAAGGCAGGGTGACCTGGAGCAGGTGACACAGGAGGGCACCCAGGTGGGTGTGAAATGACTCCATGACTTCCCTGGGCAGCCTGTTCCCGTCCTCTACTCTCAACTAAAGAACTTCTTCCTCATGTTGAGGTGAAACTTCTCGGTGTTTAGTTTTGTGGTTTTAGTTAGTGTTTTATGTTTTAGTTTTCTTTTTTTCCTCTCCCCCTCTCATGCCCCTGCAACGTTTTCCAGGCTGCTCTACACTTCTCCAAAACAATCTGGAATGGACAAGCTAAGAAAGCAAAGCTTGACAAATGTCCATCTACAAATGGCTCTTTCCTAATCCTCCAAATGCTCCCTGCCAATTTTATTCTCCTACAGAGAGAAAAACAAATCAAGAAAACATTACGCAAGTGTCACTTCACTTGCATTGATAGATACTTGCAAACCAATGGGTCCTGCCAATTTGAGTAGTAATGCAACTACCTTTGTTCAACTTCCCTTCACGCAAAAACCCCCAAGCAGCTGTTGTGTAATGCTTTGCTTCTGTCAATCTCAAGTTTTCTGAAAATTTGTTTAAGTATCAGACATCTCTAAGACACAGGTTGACACATTGACAACAATAATAATCTGACTTGTTTGCCCAATGAAGTCAGACCATGCATCACCTCTATTTTCTCACTCATCTTAACATTTTTTTTCATATCAAATTCTCTTCTGTCACACTGAGCTGCAGCTGGACATAGTTAAACTTGGGCACCATCTGTGGTGGACAAGCAAGAAAGTTCAGTATTGTCTTATGAGCACTGATTAGAGAAATTCTCAATACACCTAAGAACTCAAAGATATCATTTCGCCTCTAGGACTGAACAAAACAAATCCAAAATCTCACACTGATTCACAGAATGGGATCTACCCAGGTAGAGGGAGTGGACCAATGCTGCCTCTCCTTGCATTTTCAACTGGAACATGTTCTAAGTGCCCAGCCTACAGGAAAGTTTTTATCAAACCCATTCTACAAAGATGAAGATAAAATTTTAAAATGAAAGCACTCACATGAAAAAATCTCCAGGTGTTTACTCTGAAACAAGTAACTATTGTATAAGAGCCATTGTGCCATGTTAGTACAGGTACGGACACATAAATATATTTGGCTACAAGGTGCTATCAAGCTCTGGCTTATCAGCACATCTCTGTAACCACACGCATTAGCACACTCAGTCTGCTGCAATGAGAAGGTTAAATATGTTATTCTGAGCCTTAGCTGAGATGGGGGATGTCAGGGGTTTATTTTGTAGTAAGAGTTGATTGTCTAGGTCCAACCAACAAGTGGGGAACTGCAAAGCCCCTGCTGAGCCATTAATCACTCTCCCCATTCCCCTTCACACTCACACTCCTTCAGGCTCAGCCAGGACAAGCCCCTGTTGGGCACCCATCTCTGCTGAGTTTAAACACTTTTCTAACCAATAATTCTCAGATTAGCTAAAGTAAGCTCCTCTTCAAGCAAAGAAGATATCAAAGAGCAGACAGAAGCTGCGTGTTCTCCAAACTGTATTAAATTAAAGGAGTGTTTAATTTAACAGTAGGTCAAGCAAGGCTGGAGTACCAAGTTTCCTGTGTCATCTATCCCATAATTGCCTGTTTTCATGAACTTCCACTACAACCCAGGTGTGGCATCATTCCAGGTGATACCTCTGCAGCATGACTGACCCTCCATCAATCCACATGATTGTCTGTGCTGCTGTACCTTAAACATGCAGGCATTTTCACATGTTAACAAACTTTGGGTTCTAACCTAGAAGGTAATGGGTCACCTGACAAGTTTAAGTATGCTAGCACAAACAAGTTGTAATTTAGTAACAGCTGGTTAAAATAATAAAAATGAATTACTCAGTATTGCTCCCTGCTGTTCATGTGACCCAAGATCCAAGCTAACAGGTATGAAGCCATATTTGCTGGCCTTGTTCTTCCCCTTCTTGGGGATGTATTTTCTCTCACATCAAACTGTGAGATTTCATTCTTTTGCTCTGAGCACATTAATTGCCATAAAAATCTTAGGAAGGAAAAAGTGTAATTTTACAACAGCACAGTCAGATGTGGTCCAACACCAGTCATGTTGACTGATTACTACTTCTCCACAAACTGCCCATAAATTGCATTCAGTAGGATTATATGTTCATCCCACCCCATACCTCTTCCTCCCAGCCTCAGAACTGTTCCCGTTCAGCCAAATATTGAATTATTAACCCAACACATGGACCAAACCTGCTACAGGGCAACCCAGCAAGAAGCAGCAGGGCTGGACACTGAGAAAAGGCAAAGCAATTGTGTCTGCAGCAGCTCCCTGCCCTGATTCACACATCCCCACAAACGTGTGTCACCATAATGGCAAGGCAGGAAGTGTTTATGCCAATGCTTCTGCCAAGAAAATGTACATGGGAAAAATGGCACCAGTCGTCTCTCCTCAGACTTCTTTTTTTTTAAATAAGCAACAGAAGTGATAGATTTAATGATTAAGATAAAAACTTATGTCTATACATATGGTGGACTGTTTTCTTCCAAGCTCAAATCGATTAACTCAAGGATGCCACTCTTGAGTTAATCAGGACACATTGAGCAAAGCAGCACTATCTGTTTGTGATAGGCCCTGTTTACATTCCTAACTTTGAGATAATGTTTCTTCACAACAACCAAGAAAAATTCAGAAGTAAAACAAGTCACCAATTCCAATATACTCCTATCAAACTTTCAGATGGAACACATATACAAATAAAAGACATGGACTTCTCAACAGAAGTATTATTTGGTTACTCTAACTGGGTCATATATCTGATCTGTTACTTCATTGATTTTAAAATGTAAAGACAGATATATTAAGAATCTCAAAAATGTGTTTGTCTTTCTTAAACATTTCCCTCAAGTCCTGCCGACCTGCTATTTCCAAAATATTCAATAGGTTTCTAAAAATATTACAGTTGTAACAACTTGAGATTAAGTGCTAAGTACTGAGCTACAAAAGGACAACAGCAGAAAAGGAAATGCAAGTATTTATCCTTTAGCCTAGCAATTCTACTGAAATGTAAAGGCATTTTACCTTCTAGCATCCCTTTATGCTTCCACAGCAACTCAAACCACCCTCTTCTGTGAATAATTTCTCTGTAAATTCCAATTTCCATGCCAAAGGATTAAACAGAAGAAGACTGACTCCTTTTTTTACTGCATTTGAAGGGATTTGGAAGTTCTTCATTTCTAACCTGTACTACAACATTCTCTAGAGACAGACTCCATTTCTAAAAGCAAAAAATAAAATGAAAAACTGTTCCAAACCAGTTCCAAACAGTCTATTTCCTCTTTCCTGCTCTCTCTTCTTGTGAGCATGAACCAGATCATATCTAGACCCAAAGACAGGTTGGCAGCATGTCACACAGCCAAGAAACATGTGAATTAACTGCATACCCACATTAACATATTGTGATAAATTCAATTAAAAACCATTACATCTAGGATACCATCTCTAGCAAGCTTGCTTTTAGAAACAGAAATTGAACAGCAATGTAAGTCAGGTAATTAAAATTGCTTTCTATAAGAAAGCACCACATTCTGTCTTTTCTCATGGTTTTGACTGGCAAGGTGTGGCAAATGTAATTTCCCATTTCTCTCTGCCATGGACAGGGACACCTTCCCCTATCCCAGGTTGCTCCAAGCCCCATCCAGCCTGGCCAGGAACACTTTCAGGGATGGGGCAGCCACAACTTCTCTGGTCAAGCTGTTCCAGAGCCTCACCACCCTCACAGCAAAGAATTTTTCCTAACATCTAATCTAAACCTGCTCCCTGACAGTTTGAAGCCATTCCCTCTTGTCCTGTCACTAGAGATCCTGATGAAAATTTTCTTTATCCCCAGCAAAAACATAAAGAGATGAGCAAATAAATACAGAGAGGACTAAAGAACAATACAGATTAAAAACCACAAGTTCAAAAGAAGATGCAAGATGAGAAGAGGCAGAAAACAGAAATACCTGAGCACTCCCAGGCCATCAGAAAATGACTCATTGCTAGTGACATGCATTGTTAGCTGCTAGCACAGGCAGGACAAAACAGTTTTCAACAGTGCATGATGAAAATCCAATGAGAATATAAATTCTGACATATTTGCTTTAACATAATCAAAATAGCCCGACCCTTTTCTAGCAGATAAACTTTTAAATGTACTTTTTAAAAAGAAAATCTGGAATGCCAGGTGACACCATTTCTGAAAAAAACAATCCCAATGTGTAAGGAAATAATAATTTATTTAGTATATGTGGAATCACACAGATTAAGAGATAAAGCAAGTATCAAGTGACAAAGGAAATAAGAGACAATGAAACAAAGAGTTTGAGTAAACTATTTTCTTTCCATAAACAATACAGGAAAACACCACCTAGGAAATAAAAGTTATCACACATCCTTCACTGTGTAAAAGCTATGGGTACCACAGAAATAATGGACATCACCATCAGAAGGGATGCTCATGGAAAAGGATCACAGAGTCACTCAGGTTGAAAAAGACCTCAAAGGTCAGCTCCCAGCTCCTCCTCAAAGCAGGTCAGAGTCAGTTTCCAAAACGGTTTAAAAATATTTTGAAGTTCAATTCCTTGTTTACATAGCTGTGTAATTACACACAGTGCTGAAATCCAGTGGGGGGACCCTATTTGCAATTAGTTTTGCCAGGTACAGACAACACAGATCAGGGCATAAAGGTGATACTCAGACAACATAAATCACACCTAAACACCTTTGTTTAGTATTTCCTATTAGACAGCCCCTGCCCAATAGACCCCAGTCTATTGAATTGCATTTCAGAGATAACTACTTCACTCTTCTGACTAAGCATAAGGACCTCTGCAGAATTTAAAAACACCTCCTTCTTTCATCAGTAAGCTCCTTTAGAACAGTAAAATAAATATAATTATTCAAGTTTTGAAAGAAAACAATTCAGACAGAAACTAGACCATCAAATGCTCCTATAAAAGAAACCTAGGTGGCATGACTACAGGAGCTAGAATTCAGCCCCTGCCCTGTCCCCAAGGCCCATTACTAATAGCTGTTATGGAATATGCTCCCACACCACATGATGTGGTCACATCCATGCAGATATAAATATATAAATTCCCCAGGTTCAGTTCAGGCTACACACTAGGGGACAAAAAAAAAAAAAAAAAAAAAAAAAGAGAGAGAGAAAAAAACCCCCAGAAATATTTAACAACTTAACTGAACAATATTCATAGTCTTTAGATAAAAGCCAGCTAAATGTCTATCACAATACTTTTCCAAATTCTAGCCACACGAGGAACACAGTGCATCTGACAAGATATGGAATAGCTGAGAGCCCAAGCTTCAACTCAAGTTTAAACATGTCCAAGACAATTATGACTTCACGTTTTCTAAGTGTGAGCATGTTAACTAAGTATAGACAAGAAACTCTCAGTGGTCTAAAAAAGCCTTTAAAATAACATGGCCAAGTTAACAATGTAAAAACTGGTTATTTCTTTTCTATCAAGACAGTCCAAAGCAAGTAAAATGAAAAGAGACACATGAATTAAAAAAAAAAAAAGTAAGCAGAAAATATTCTTAAACAAATATTTATTTACATTATCAGTAATTTAAAACCCCCACTGACAGCATCTGGTTAACAAGCCTTGAGATCAAGATTTTCTGCTTGTCCATAAAGTAGGTTCACAACCAACAGTACTTCCTCTGTTCTGCTCCACCAATGTATCCTTGTCTGAGAAGACCACATAAAGAGCACACGAAATGTTAGTTTACCAAGCTTTTAGATTATTCTTTACCAACTAATATATTTGAAATTGATGTATTTCCAAGCCATTCACAGCATACCACAAGACAAAGAATACTCTGCCATTCCATTAAAGAAAGAGACAACAGCATAGCCAGACATGAGCCAGCCCTCAGTGCTACATGAAAGAGCTCAGAGATTATTTCTTTAAATAATTTTGCTTACAGATCATTTATTTCTTGAGTTACCCTCCCATTTCTGGGCACAGTTCTCTCCTAAAGGGTTTCTGGAAGACACAGGCAGAAATCTAAATTAGAACTCCTGCCGAATGTGTTTTGCACTTTCCTTTGTACAGATCTCTACCAGGATGCCTGATGCAAGGTTAATTACTCAAAACACGAACCAGGAAACATTGTTTGTGAGAAGCCTGAAGTGGCACTGAAATCCAGCATTTCCCAGAGCCTCATGCCTTGTACATCCCATCCCCTCTGCTCCCTCTAGAGCAATTCTGCAGTGAGCTGCTCCTCCTAAACTCACGTCCCTGTGGGTTAGAGAACATTAACTGTGGCACACTGTTTGCCCAGGAGGCTGAGAGTGAAACTGATGAGAATTCTATCAGTTTGATTGAATTCCTCCTTGACAGAACACCACCAACAAAACAAATCCAGTTATGGTTATACCAGTACATAAAACACAGTTGGTGGTGGTGGCCTTGAGGCTGACAAGCACAGGACAGCTTCCATCCACACTATCTCATTCCCAAACTCCCACACAAAGCAGCCCCACACAAACTATGCTGGGAACAGTGTGGGGACCACAGGAAACCTTGGGAACTGTTTGGCAAAATGGTCAGAACTGGGTGAGAACCACTGGAACCTTGTGACAGCAGAGACAACGCTGGGGACAACAGTGTCCAGCAACTCCAAACATTCCCAGCTGGGTTTTTCACAGCCATGGACAAGGAGCTGAGTGCTTCATATGCCAGAACCCTATTGCTGGCTACAGCCATGCCCCTCATCCATACAGAACACTAGCACAGCCACAAATTAGCACAATTAGAAATGGAAAAAATTAAGGAACCTGAAATGATCAGTTGTTTTTATTTCAAAATTCCCTTTTCCGAGCTTTCCTTCACAATGAAAAGCATCTGGCCCATTTCTAAGTTCTAGTCTCATCCAGTTCAGTGGGCCACGGTAAGAAAAAACAGTCACTTGCTTTTATTGCAAGGAAAAAAGCTGGAGGTGAAACAAACACATAAGCAACAGAGAATGGGAACTAGGGAAAAAGGAACTGGGGAGGCTGGGAGAGAAAAATCTGAGGAAGCTGCTGAGGCTTTGGAATCAGCTAGCAGAAGTTTTCAGAGCACGTATCTCAGAGGGTAAGACGAGGCCTTCATCATCCATACGTCTAAAAGAAAACCAAAATATCAGAACAAACAGCCCAACATGTTTGTGAAAACGCTGAGGACAACTGTTTCACAAAGTTGAGGGTGCCAGAAGAGCAGTTACTTCACACTTCACTCTATTAGGGCAGGCTCCATTTTAAACATCTCAATGTGTACAGTGATTTGGCTGGAAGTGGTAACGAGAAGCACTCGCTGTGCCAAGGAAGGGGGAAAGCGAGAGCAGCAGAGAGGGAGAGCAAGTTTTTATCTTCAATTAGCTGAAAGAAGAAAAGCAAATTTCAACAAACTCTTTGAACTTGTTGCTAGAATCTCCTGAGACTAAAATTTAAAGGAGGACTGGCAGTTATTGTACTGGAATGTGCACAATGGCAAAGTATTCCAAAGCAGGGGAGAGATAGGAAATGTATATGAACAATACAGGCTGCATAAAAGCAGCCAGTAATAAGGGTCTGAAACTAGAAAGAATCATATTAGGAATGGAAACAAGGGCATTTTAATGAATATAAAGGAACAGCATAAACTGTCAGGGATAAAAATCAGAAGAGATAAAAGCACAGCATGCAGTATTACCACTGTGCAGTATAAAAGGCAAACAAAGTTTCAGAAATATTTTAGAAGTAAGAAGTAAAACACAAAAGTCTGTACAAACAGTGTTTAGAAAGAACAAATGGATAACAAAACAGACTCAAATGCCATTTTCAGTATTTTAGCCTTCATAAAACAGATTTATTGTAGCTAATACCAGAAACTGATTTTGTTGCTAGACTAAATAATCAGAGAAATTCAAGTCAGCAGGACTGGAAGAATTTCACACAATGCTTAAGAAACAGAAGTAATCTCTAAGCCATGAGCAATCATCTTCCCTAATACAGTCCTGGTAAAAATGCCCTAAGAGAGGCTGGCAACAATGAGCCAGAAAAACCCAGAGGGTTTTTCTTTGCAAATTCTTTTCAATCTATGTGGATGAACATTGCAAGAAAGTCCCATCCTCCAGAACTTACATGATGACATTGACACACACAGGAGAATTACATACAAGACAGGGCAGGGGCTGCAAGTATTTTTGATTACAAGATCTTAACAAAAATCCTTCTGATAAATTGAGAAGTGGCTCATATCAACCAAGAGAAACTTAATAAAGACTAGCAATCTTTTGAAGGATAAATCAGTTAGATCAATATTATGTTGCTAAAGAGGTTAAGCTGGTTCAGTGCAGAACAAAGGAGAAAATCACCTGAAAAAGTTTTGTATAAAAATTGTTCTCCATTTCAGCTGTGGAGTCTTAGCTATGAGTAATACAAGACAAAAGTGGCTTAATCAGCAGTAAAGAATATTTATTTTATACTACACAAAATTAGTTACTGAAACCAATTGCCTAGAGGTACAGGGGAACTGCATTCACTAAATACTTCAAAAACAAGTCAGAGAACCATTTGTCAGAAATGGAACAGATACACAACACACAGAGGGATGAGCAAGATCACCCTCAAGTCTTTTTTGGCCATAGAGTTCCATTTATCTCTGCTGATACACGAAAACTAAAATATTCCTTTTATTAAAATAATTTCATTGTGCTTTTGAACTTCACGCTTCAGGTAAAAGAACCCTGAATAATTCACACTCTGAGTTTATGAAATGGCTTACTAATAAATCTCCCAAATTTTAAGAGAGAATTACTCCTCTCTTTATTAGCAGCAATATGGAGCCATCCTTGTTCTCTTGAGCCCTAAGAACACTGCAGACAGCCTGCACTGCCAGACAGAGCAGGGTAAGACACCATTACTGGAACATCCAGGTTCCACGAACTCTGGGATGCTCCAGAAGTCATTCTGGATTAGCTGCAGCTTCCAGACTCACATCACTAAGAGCCACCTCAGATGTCAGTAAATGTTCAGGGGCAGAGCCTGCACATTTGAACCACATCCTCACTACCAAAAATCCCTTTTATCTTACTGTGCCATACAACTGACTCAATTGCACATGCTCCAAGGAATACAAATATATAATAGACAAAGTAAAAAACTGGTATTTTTTTCTAAAGCTGATTTTTTTTCCTGAGAGCCTCATTAAAACTAGTTTTGGCAAGACTTTATTTTCAGTAATAACGTAGTAGAAGGGAAAAAGTCCTCTTTTTCCCTCCCCCTACCCAATGCCAAAAGTCTGGGTGGAAACATCCTACTTTGATAGTGCTTCCAGCAGTTTCTTCAAGGAGAGCAATTAGAATGTTGATAAATACAGCACTGAAAATTAGTAATTATAAATGTATATTGGAATGGCTGGCAACAGGATTGGGTGCATGTGTGATTCAGTAAAAATACTTTCCAAAAAATGCTATAGGCAAAAATATTCTGAGAGAAGCAAGACCTCATTTGATTTCATTATAATGCCTATATATTGATATACTTGTAGGAAGGAGCTTCAAGGATACCAGAAATTATTGTTAACATAAGATATTTTACTTACATTGTTCTGGTGGGTGCTTTAAACACTCAATTTAAGAATGATTCCCAGCATCAAAGTGAGAACTGAAATTCTTCATTTAATCAACGCCAATGTCTGAGCAAGGAAGATGAGAGAACAACTCCTCTATCTATATGCTGTGAAGAACCCTCTCAACATCACCATTCCTTTTTGAACAGCCAAAGAACCAGCCTGTAAAAACCTCCATCTCCTGAATATTCCCTCCTCTATTGGAAAGCCCACAGGAGTCAGCCTGGAAACCAAAATCCCCCAAATTTCAGGGAGCCAAGGCTGCCCCTTGGCAGGAGCTGCAGCTCTGCCTCCTCCAGCAGCCTGGCCCTTGCTCTGGCCTCCTCCTCCTCCCTCGTGCTATCACAAACACGTTTCTTTGCCAGGTTAGCCCTGGCCCAGCTCAGTTTCCCAGCCCAGCTCCTGGGTCAGCACAGGGGAGAGAACAAACAGCTGGTAGCAGAGGGAGGGCAGAGCTGCTGCTCCTTTTGGCTGCCAGAACCAGCTGAAGATTTATGGTGTTTGGGGAAAATAACCACCTGATGCACTCCACACACTCACAGCCTATGTCTCTTTAAGTAATAAATACTCTAGGTTTTAAGGGTTTTGCTGCTTTATCTCACCTGCTTTCAAAAGCACCAGTGCTGTTAGAAGAACTTAGGGTAGTTCTTGAAACAAGTGCCCAAAGTTATTTTGACTAACAGAGGCATGGCATGAACAGCACTGTCTAGTGCCATCCTTCCAGTGGTGGGGAAAAAAAAAAGAACAAAAAATGCAGAATTCAGTACAAGTTACCAAAAGTACAAGTTACAAGCAAAAAAGTAGCAAAATCTTGTTCCCCTGTATTTATCCTAACTATATGAACCATGCAGATTGTAAGAACTGGTGATCAAATATATTAAACATAGGAGAAAAGCTTTCAATATTTCCTGGGATTGTCAGTCACCTAATTATTTGCCAATTAATAACATTTTAGTGTGCCTATGACAGCATTTATTAAAAAGTTAATTTCACAGCATTAGTGTATAACAACACAGAGTAAGGGAGTGATCATTAGTGGTGGATAAGGAAACTCTATTTTCCCTGGTGATACATAACCCTGCTACTCCTCCAGTATTGCTGAGATGCAAGGAGTTAAAAACAACTCCAGCCTGAGAAAGGCAGAGTTCACCTATTCTCAGCAAGCCAACTGCCTTGAAAAACCATCTCTGAGCTGAAATGATGACAAAGAATAGAAATGTCCATTTCCAATTACTTATCTTATGAAAGAACAATGACAAGAAGTTAGTAGGAGTTAACATGCTAACAAGAAAAAAAATCCACAAGCAAAGCCAAGAAAATGGAACTGTTTTTATTGTTTTAAGCTGGGAAAAGTCTCCAGTGTCACTGCACACAGGATGAAGAGATGTCTGGTGTGTAGATGGCTCAGAGCAGCAACCAAGGGACTGGGCAAGACATTCCTGGTGACCAATATGCTGAGATTTCAGCCAGCCATCACACTGATCTGTCTGACAGCTCTTGGAAGTCCTCCCATGACAAGCGCTACAGAAGTTCAGTGGATCATTAAATACAAACATAGAGAAACTAACAACTGAAATGTTAAAAAAAAGAGTCTCGAAGAGTCCTTCACAGCAAGTCTGTTTCAAACTGGGGAAACAGACAGAATTACATCTATTTCCAGCATTTAGCTTAACTTCACTCACCCTTAAGACACGAGTAAAGACTCTACATAAATCTGTATTTTAATAATTTTGTGGTAAAACAATTCTATAAACCGTATTAATCACACAAGCAATTTTCAAGAACTGAAAAATCTGAAGATTAATACAGATATCATTCATCTCCTGAGCACTGTGAGCCAGGCTCCTGTGCAAAAAATCCATACAGCAGCTGGGGAATTGCTTGGTAATTCAAATACGGTGGAGGAAGTCACAGAACATGGGCTGCTGAAGAAAATGGCACAAAGCTCAGCCCTGTTCTGCAAAGAGCCAACTTCAATCCTCACACCTCATCTCCTCCTCCCTCTGTGTTCCACTATGTGCCTTCTGGCTTTTGGCCAAGCAGTTTGATACACGTGGCTTGTAGAGGCCAGTGTTTGCTTTAATACATTAACCCTTCACTGCGCAACAGCTGTACAAAGCTTGTCCATCAAAAAACCTCAATCCTGCCAGGCAGGGATCACCTCCCCTGACTGTGATCTTGTTTAGGAACATTTTTATTCTACAACACAACATACATCTTACATTTGCAAATGTTAAATTTTGAATTGAGAAAAGGGCAGGCAAGTAAAGACACAAGTATCACACAGAAGGTGTGTGATGAACTAAAGAAACACAGCTGAGCTATAAAGCTCCATCCAACACTTCAAGCTTCTTTTGAAATGAGAGTAGGTATCTTTAAATATTGGCCTATCCTAATGCAAATGCAACTAAAGTGATGATAAAAAAATCTCAAATAATAATTTCCTGGCAGAAATACTTATGCTTAAGGGTCCTCAGACCTTAACCCATCTGCACATGTGAAATCAATGGCCTTTGAAAACCTTCTGCAGCTTACATTGGCCAAAATAATGAAAAACTACTATGGAAATTAAAACATGAGTAATTAAAAAGGATGCACAAAATGTTCTCCACAATTTTGAAACCATTATTATATTATGCTTTAAACTACAGACATTTGCAAAAATAACTGATAGCATACATCAAGATCTCATGGATGCTGAAAATAGTTTAAAGTGAGCTTAGACACTGATCTATAAAGGGTCACAATCAATGAAACTTTGCTAATTTTGCTAAGAATCTGCATCTGTTTGTGCTGCTTGTAACCTGTAGAGATTAAGAAAGCTCTGCCACTTAAAATTTATTACAAAAATATTTACTGGCCCTGTACAATACTATTGTAATACATTTTGATGAACAACCAGCTGTTCATACACAGTCAAAACGAAACTCTTCCTCTAGAACTTCTTTCCAACCACATTTCTATCCTTCAGGTCCCTACCCTGGAACTTGAGGTATAATGCAAGCAAGAGTTAAGTTCCCAAGATTTCAGGCCATACAGTGAGGTGGCACCTAATTTCCATTTTTCCTCTACAATCCTAGCAATAGTTCTTTTAACCATGCATCTGAAAGCTTCTTTCTTCTCCATCACGTCCCAGCTTTAGTAATGCAACTTTATATCTTTTTTCAACTTTCATAAATTCAGTCATTCTACCTTTTAAGGCAATCCTATAAAAATATTTTCTTCATTCACTACTTTGATTTCAGTTCTCTGTATTCTTCCTGATGCACCATAGCATGAACAACCTCCTTGCCCTAAATTTCAAGGCTCTGCATGGCCTGTTCTTGCTCCACCTCTTAAATTTGAGTCGCTGCTCTGTACAGATATCCCCTTGTCAAAATGTAAGGAAGAAAACAGGAGTGTTGGCCTGGCAGGACAGCAGCTTTCTGTGAAAATCCACAGGGTGACAATGCCACCCTGCTTTAAATATACCCTCCAAGTTGGATGCCTGTGAATCACTCCCCGATGCTGAGATAGCCAGGGCACTTGAACTCCTTCCTGCAGGTTCTTTTGCTCACAGCATTCTCACAGCTCCCTTGTGCTTTCCCAATACATTTCTTACATTTACATGCTGCCTTATCTTTACATTCAAATTAAGAAATTGTTTGTGCAGGAGCAACCTTTGCTTATGCATTTGTACTGCGTGTAGTGTAATGGTGCCCTGGCCTCTAGGCACAATTACAATATAAATAATAAAAATGAACTGTTCACCTAAGATCAACTCTCCTGACAGTGCCACATGAAGCTACATCCTTCAAACAAGGATAAAAGGCTTTTCTAGCAGCACACTCCACCATCTGCACCTCTCTCCAGGTACTGATGACACTGATTCCCAGTTTTTCACCTACAGGAAGCCTCCACTGTTCCCTGTTCTTGTCTGTGTCCACAGCACCAGTGGAGTTTTTACTGATAACCAGGCAAAATGCAGAGTGAGATGTGGGCAAGCCCTGTCCTGCTGAAGGATCCTCTGCTCCCTTAACATCAGCCTGCTCCTGGGAAGGGCTGAGAATCCCTGGCATCTCACAGGAGCAGATTCAAGGCAGTTTTCCATCTGTCTGCTTAAACTCATCAAATTTGCTTAAAAACACGGCCTTCAAAGAAGGTAAAGTACCAACCAAAAGCACTCTCCAATATGGCACTGCTGTTTAATGGAGGCATCCATAGCTGAGGAATTATTCCATTCTGGCTTTGCCAGTTTAATGCAGGGCTCTTCATTTTATCATTACTTAGACTGCACTTAGACTGAACATTCAGTGGAACATTTCCTATAATGGGATAAAGCAGTTGAACAATTTGACTGGCTAATAGTGATTTAGACATGTGATTACAGTACAGAAAATGGTCTGACATATGCTCTTTTATCTGGTTTACATGAGGCACATTAATCCAACTGGAAAGCACAGAAGTGAAAAGGAAGACAGGACCAAGCATTCTGAAGGAAAAAATAGAAAATAGTTTTAGTTGTCTCATTTCTGTATTTGCTAGGCTAGTTGTAATCTGTATTTTGTAAATAGGAAAACTTAGAAAATAAAACCATTTTCTTCCCAAAATGGATACAACTACAAACCACCAGTCTACACCTATGTTGTGCAGGTTAGAAAATAGCATTTTTTTACAAAACCCTAGCTTCAAAAGCATTTATGAATCATGTCATAATGCCTTTACCAGAAGTATAGGATTTGGAGAAAGATGTTTGCAGAAGAACAGGGAGCACCACACCAGCCAGGAACAATCAGAGTGTGAACAAAAAGAGTATTGATTCATTTTAATTTTTGTCTCAGCTAATTTAATTTCCCACTTTCACACAAACATTTATAATCATGTCAGCATAAGCTCATATTTTACAGGAATATTTTATTTCTTCCTAAACCTAGCCAACAACATTCCCATGACACCAAAAGCCTAACTGAAGGCCAGGAATTACCTCTTTAACACACACTTTTTTCCCTCAAGAGTGCATACACAATCTCAAACTGGCCTAACAAGATATGTCAATTTTCACACGCAACACTATTTAGGTTTTTTGGGCAGACTGGTACATTTCAGGTGAATTTGCATTTTTCTTCAGAAAAAACTCCCTCAAAATAAAACATTCAAAGGTTTCCTATGCAAGGTTTGGATTCTGTAAGTAAAAATAAAACCAAAGTATGTAAAGCTAAGCATAAAGGAGATGAACGCAAGAACTTCACCATGTGTACGTTTGCCAACTACTTTCAACGACAGCTATATTAAAAATTCTATCGGGAAAATACAAAAGATAATGAAAAGATGGAGCTGCAAACAACACACCTTCCCCAAAACCAGAGGGGACATGAAAATTTTGGCAGGCAAACTTTCATCAATGACACCAACAAAAAAAATCGCGTATCCCAAACTAATGATAGTTCTATCCTGGGATACTTATGTGTTTGTAAAAACAAACGCAAATAAAAGCTGCGTGGTCTTCGCATGTGGTCAGGTCCTGCCCAGCAGAATCGCTTGTCCTGTTGTGGACTTCCCCTGTGACCTTATGGTCGGGCTTGACCTTAAAAGTCTTTTCCAGCCGAAATGATTCCGGCACGGGAATCGGCAGCGATGTTTGGGGTGGGCGTTCAGGGAAGCGCCAGGACAAACACGGCAGTGACAAAACCGAGCGCGTCCCCCAAAACAAAGGGAACAGCCTCTGAACCCCGAGGCTGGGACAGAGCGCACAGCGCAGGGGCCGCTTTGGTCACCTCCCGACGTTCCTTGGCCAAACGTGCCGCCCAGCTTTGCCCTATTACCGCTGCCATCAGCTATGCCATGGCAAGCTCCATCCTACTCAAAAATAACCCGCGGGGAACGGAGCCAGCGCGGCAGCGGCGTTTCCCGGGGCCTCTCCCCGAGGGCAGCCCGGCCCCGCACCCCGGGCAGCGGCAGCGCGGCCACCCCCGCTCCGTCCGCGGGCAGCGCTGCCCGGCCCGGCCCGGCGCGGCGGGATCCCCGCCCGAGGCTGCGGGAGCGGGGCGGCCCCTGAGGAGCGCCCGGCGGGGCGGGGGGGGCGCTGAGGCGAGCGAGCGCCCGCGCCCCCGGCGGGGAGAGGCCGCGGCCAAGGGAGGGCTGCCAGCGGCCGGGAACGGGCTCCCCCCGCCATCCTCCGCCCCCTCCCTCCGTGTGTTTGTTGTGCTTCGGCACCGTCCCGCCGGAGCGTCCCCTCCGTGCGGCGGCCGCTGACAGCTCCCCCCGCGCCGCCGAGAAACTCCTGCCTCAACTCTGCGTGTGCGCGGGGGGTGCGGGGGTGTCCTCGCCGCCACCCGCCGAGAACCGTGTTTTCCTTCCCAAAAAGAGGAGGGGAAGGGGGGGGGGCATAGCGAGGGAAAGCGACGAGGAACTACCGGCAGCGCACAGGGAGTACCCAGGCGACGCTGAAGGCAGCCGAGCGTCCTGGAAGGGAACGGACCCAAAAAGAAGGGGGAAGGTGCAAAGGCGAGGGGAAAAGGAGGAAGAGGGTGGAGGGGGAAGAGCTAAAGAGAAACTCCGAAGAAGGAGGGGAAGAAAGGAATAGGGATGATGAAAGAAAAGTGGAAAAGGGAGAGCAGGCGGAGGAAGACAAAGGTGAAAAAGGAGGAGGAGGAGGGGAAAGTGCAAAGGGGAGAGGAGGAGAAGAAAGAAGGGCCCTTCTCAAAATGGCATTAGGCAGAGGGAGGGGGCGACGAGTAGCGAGTCTCCACTGACAGCTCTGCCTGCGCCTGGCCGCCTGCCCCGGCCCCTCTCTGCCTCGCACACACAAACGCTGAACTTACTTCTTTCTGGCTCTCTGGAAAGGGGAAGCGCCATCTTTGCGAGGCCGGCCCCTAGGTCTTTTGTCTGTGGCTGCTGCTGCTGCTGCTGGGGGGGGAGCTCCAGGCTCGGGGGGCTGCTGCTGCTGCTGAGGCGGCTCCACCACCGCCACCACCAGACTCTTGTCCTCCGTTGACATCCTAGTCAGCAGGACGAGAGAGACACATGGATGATGATGATGAGGATGAAGATGAGGATGGTGATGGGGATCCCGATGCTCCTCCTGCTCCCGCGGCTCCTCTCCTCCTCACCTCCGCCTCCTCCACCTCCGCCTCGCATCGCTGGCCTCAGCCGCCGCCGACCAGCACAGGTAGCAGGGGGAGCAGCATGGGGAGAGCAGGAGGAGGAGGGGAGGGGGGGGCGAAGAGAAAGCGCAGAGGACGGAAGGAAGGGTCTCACACACAATAACAGCCTCCCCGGGCTCGGCTGGGTCTCTCGGGGCTGGGGGAGGTGAAGAGAGCGAGCGACAGAGACGCGGCTGGTCCCGCCGCTGGGCGCCCCCGCTCAGAGGCCCCGGGCGCTGGCGGCGGCTCCGGCTGCTGCGCTGCCCGGCTGCGGCGGCCGCCGCTTCATTGTACCCTGGCCCTGCGCCCTCCCCCCGCGCAGAGCCCCCGGGGGCGGAGGAGGAGCGGGCGGCGGCGGCGGAGGCGGCGGGGGCCGAGGCCGAGCGGAGGAAGTTTTGACAGCTCCAGCTGTTGTGTGTGTCGAGGGGCTGAGTCCGGCCGGGCTCCGCGTCCCCTTCCCAGCCGGGCCGGGAGCAGGAAGTTTAACTTTGGGGAAAGAAGGAGGAGGAAGGGTGAAAAAGGGGGAGGAGGAAGGGGGAGGAGGAGGCGGCGCCCTGCCCCCTCCCCGCGGGGTGGAGAAGGGATCCCGGCGCTGCCCTGGTGTGTAACCCCCGCCTCCCCGACTCCCTTCCCCCCCGCCTGTGCGACACATAGACACAGCGACCGACCGCCCTCCTCCTCCTCCCCTGCCGCGGCCCCACACTGCGCCTGCCCCGCCCGCCCACCGCCCGTCCCCCGGCGCAGACACCCATCCGCCGCCTCGCCGACCTCACGGGCTGGGCTGGGGCCGCGCCGGGCTGCGGGGAAACCGCGGAGCGGGGCCCGGACGGGACGCGGCGCCACGGGGAGCTCCGCGCACCGCACCCCGCACCGCGCCCCGGCCGCTGCCCCAGCGCTCCCCCACCCTCGTTATTTCTTTTTATTTATTTCCCCGTGGAAAAGGAAAAGCCCCTCCTGGCTGCGAGCGGCCGCTCCCCGCACACGGGCTGCGCTCCGCAGGACGCGGCTCCGGGGGCAGCGCTCGGTGCCCGCCCCGGCGGCGCTCGCTCCCCCCGAGCCCCGCGCAGCCCCCGGGGAGGCGGCCGGAGCCCGGCGGCGGGAGCGCTCCCCTTCCCCCCGCCGCGCGTCTGCGGCTCGGGGCGGTGCAGGCGGGGGGAGCCGCGGGCGCCCCGGGGGATGGGAAGGAGGGAGGGAGCAGAGTTCAGCGCTGTGTGCGAGGGAGACAAAGTCTGGGGAGCGTGGCCGCTTTCCAGCGGCTCCGGCTGGAACAGCTGCGGGCGCTCGGGGCGGGGGGGGCTCCCCGGGCAGGGGCCCGGCTGGCTGGCTGCCTGCCCGCCCGGCTGCGGGGCGGGGTTAAGCCTCATTACACGGGATTTAACGTGTCCCGGAGGCCAGCGGGGACTCGGGCTCCGAGGGGAGGCGGGGGAGCGCCGCGGCCTCGCAGCCGGAGAAAAGTCCGGCCACGGGGCGAGGAAGCGGCCGCGCCCCCGGACTTTCCTCCGGGCGCTGCCCCAACGCGCTCCGCTGCCCGCGGCGGGAGCGGCTCCAGCGGAGCGCGGCCGCCGGCCCGGGGCCCCCGCCCCAAGGGCACATCTGACCGCCCCCGCGGGGCCCCAGCCCGGCCGGCTCTCCCTCCTTCCCTCCCTGCCGGGGCCGCAGCGGAGGGAGCGGGGTCGGGGCGCGGATGCTGAATCACGAAGCGGCGCGCACGGACTGAGGAGCGGCGCGCTGACTCGCGCTTGGCGGGCGGGTTCGAGAACTTCGCCGGACTTGCAGACGTGGTGGGGAGCGATAGCCCCAAGGGTGCGCCTGAACACAGCCCGGGAGCGTGTTACCCGTGGCCTTTGGGTTTCTGTTTGAATCCCAGTTGATAAAATGGCCTGGGGTATCACTCAGGTACAAAGAGGGAAGGAGGGCTGATGTTAGTCGCTAATTTTTTTAAAGTAAAAATAAACACAAAGCAATCCAGACCTTTACACTGCTTTTCCTTCCCCAATTTTTCATTTGTCAGCGTCAGAATACAAAATTAAATGGTATGCTGTGGCAAATAGGACTTTTGCTGGCCTGTTTTGTTCAGAACCTTTTCATAACAAAACCTTTGTTGATTCCTTTTCTAGGTTTCCGAGTAATTAAATAGACCTTTGTGACATTTTCACATAATGTATGAAATACATTAGAAAGTAATACATTTGTCTCCACTTGCATACGTATAAAATTATATGGAGCCATCCCTATTGTTCAACCATGCAAGGAGAGCAGCTGGATTGTTGGTATGGCTTTCTTGGCCCTCTCACTGAAGATGTACTCATTTATGCCAAATAAAAAAAATACATCCTGAGTAAAATGTTTGTGTTATGAAGTCTGTAAATGACAGCATGGGTATACTGCTCATACAGTTTTAGATACGGGATCTTAATGTGTTTACATGTTGTCTGACAGAAGAAAATGCCTTCAAATTTTGTTAACTCAGGCAAGTGAGTGTAATTTAACTGAAAACATTTAATGCTACAGGCTTGGGTGGAGTAGAGAGAAAAAGGCAGGGAGAGGGAAGGAAAAGGCCACTGCCTCTGCCCAGTGGGATGGCTGGTGTGGCATTTGCTGGAGGTGCCAGGTTGCCATCTGGTCTGCTGACACAAATGGCCATCTCCTGACAGGCTGGCTGTGCGGGAGCCGAGCCAGCGCTCATGCGCCACGGCCTGGGAGAGCCTCGGACGTGTCAGAGCCACTCTGCGTGTGCAAATTGATTGGAGCTGCGACATGTGAGCACACCGTGGGGTCTCATCAACTGCTTGGTGTGGGGGGAATAGCTGCCACATCCCAGGGCAGATCCCAGAAATCTCTGGGTTCACTTGTCCCTGTCTTGTTCATCCAGTCCCCCCATGGAAACGTTTTTAATACCTTTAGATCACCTCCAGTGGTTGAGCTTTGGGATGTATGTCCTATACAAAAACGTGTAATTCAATTTTTTTTCTCTTTTTGTCTTTGTTAATACATTAATTATGTGTATATCTACCACAATATAAAACAGGAGTGGAGACAGGACTAAGTCAACACTGGTGTAGTGTGGTCTAGCACAGGAGAGAATTAGGGACGTAGCCCATGAGTTCTGCTGCTGTGCCTTATCTCCTTACGTGTCCAAACACAGCTGGGCAGGTCTGTGCTGTGAAGGGCTGCAGCCACTGCCGTGGCAATCAAAGGTGTGAAGAGCTGAGCGGGACTGAGAGAGGCTGGAGAGCAGGAACCTGAGGCGGAGATGGAATTGTAGCAAACTCTATTTGCTGTCACTCAGAGCAGGCAGAGGGACGAGCTGGGAGACGTGTCACCACACATAAATCCAGTGTGGGAGTGCTCTGTTGATTCAGGATATTTGAACAGTTCTGTCAGGAAAATTTTTACGTTTATACCTTGGCCACACTAACCACCTATTATAAATTTTCGCTGTCTGGAAAACACACGCTTTTGGAGCAAATATATAATATTGAATGAACAGGTTGTCTGCTTTACTGAATGTTAAGAGATCCTCTAGTTCATTGTAAACTAACTCAGGTGAGCTGACACACCTGGTTTTTTTAAAACTTTCATGGGCAGGCAGTGTTGAAACTTTCAACTGGAATTTTACATTCTAGCTTTCCTTAAAATAAATATTTCTGTAGTTTTGGAATTGTTTCTGAAATGTAAGTGAGATCCTTGCAGTTCTGATTAAACAAGGCATGCAAGTGGTTTTAACTTCAAAACATCCTAAATTGTCCCAATGTGCTTAACAACAAATACTTTCATAACAGAAGAAGCTGAAGACAGGATGTTGTCTCAAATCAGCTAGTTAAGGAAAATTATTCTGTTACAATTAAAGGAAAATGACAACTGGAATGTAAATATAATTTTGTCTTTATACAACTAAAGTGGTGTATGGAACATAAATAATACGAAAATTATTCTGGATTATATCAGGAATGGGATCCAGATACTTTCTGGTTTATGACATTTATCTGCCAGTTTAATGATCATCCATCATTCTACATGAACCAAATAAAAGTTTAATTTTTGTCTTCTTTGCGCTCATGTTCCCCTTGCAGAAACATCCAAGTTATCACAAAAGCTGCATTTAAGCTACATCAGCATCATGCTAACATTTCAAATGTTCAGTATATTGAACCACTTTGTCTTACCCTGTGCTAAATTGATAATTGACTGTGTTCAACATCTGCTTACTTCAGTGTGCTGCTCTGAAAAGTGCAGACAGTTTGGTGCTGCTGCACATCCCATCTGGTTCTCCTTGTAGCAAACTTCAGGATGAAGGTGCAGGGGCAGCTGAGTGCAGCAATCACATCAGCTGCCTGTGATATTTGTTTTACATCTGCATTTATATTCACCCAAGCAGTCCAGAAATAGCCAAATTACTGGATTTTTTTTCAGTAATAAAAAACCAAGACCGAGATAATTTAAAAGACTTCTAGACAAAGCCTAAATCAAGTGACAAAATCAGGATTACATCATACAAATACGTGACTTCTGGTTAATTTGTACTAAACTTGGCTGAGCTACAAAAAATGTTAGCATATGCTAATTGTCGTATGCTAACCAATGTGTTGTGGAAGCCTAGTTTAAAACTTGAAATGTTTGTTTCTTCTTTTCATCAGTTTTGCTTGCTTGTCATCTTGTGGATCTGCCTTACTTCAGGCAGCAGCCCAGCCCGGGCAGTGGGTATGAGACACACACACCCTTCCTTGAGCACTGGGGACTTTCCCAGCAGTTTGGGGGGATGCTTTTTGCTGCCATGGTGGGGAAAAGCCTCACTTCTCACCCTGAGCAGCATTCCCAGACAGCTGGAGAATCCCAGAGTTACCAGGGGCTCTGGAGCAGTGCACATAGTGGAGGTCCAGTTTGCCTCGAATGAATCCATCTCACTGCTCTCTTTGGAGGCATTCACAGCCCACGAGGAGAAACCATTTCATTCTAGTTGATGTTTTCTCACCTGCTCCCCTCTGTGAAATATCCTGACTTCTGTTGGACAGCAGCTGCACCCCACACAAATGGATCCAGAGTTTGTAGGAACGTGGGGCTGACACAGGCCAGGCTCCCCATCCCTGCCTTTCTCCATCCCTGCCTGCTCCACCTCCCTGTGAGCTCCCCATCCCTGCCTGTTCCCCATCCATGTAAGCTCCCCATCCTTGCCTGTTCCCCATCCTTCCCTGCTTCCCCCCTTCCTGTGAGCTTCCATCCCTCCCTGCTCCCCATCCCTGCCTGGTCCCCATCCCTCCCTGCTCCCTATCCCTCCCTCTTCCCCAATTTCCCTATTCCCTATCCCTCCTACTCCCCATCCTTGCCTGTTCCCCATCCCTGCCAGCTCCCTATCCCTGTGAGCTCCCCATCCCTCACTGCTCCCCATCCCTGCCTGTTCTCATCCCTGCCAGTTACTGTCCGGTTTTCGGCTGTTTGGAGGGCCTGGGAAGGCCCGAGGTGGCCTTGGGGCAGCCCGCGTATCAAAGGACGAGAAGAGGCTTCAGTTTTTCTTTCGGTCTCTATGTTTATTAATTGTTTATCTAAAAGATTTTCTTTCGGCCCGACAGAGGTCTGCTCAGCAGCCAGCCATGAGCACACTCCCCTCCCTCCGGGCGGTCACCTATCTTTATACCCAAAGTTACGTGTACAATATTTATCATTTTTCCCCAATACCTTTTACCCTTATTGCCCGGTGCACTTTTAGTAATGACCAATCCCAAAGTGCCACCATCACCACAGAAGATGGAGGAGAAGAAGAAGAAGAAGAAGGACAGGACACACCCCAATTCCTCCATCTTACTTCTCTAAACCCCCCTGTACAGAAATCCTAAACCCTGTGTTTCACCCTCTAATTAACCAATCCCTTCACCATTCACCCCGGTGAAATCCTCCTATCCTCATACAGGTGTCGTCTCCTGTGTAGGATCAAAGTCCAGCCACCAGACACTTCTGGCAACATTCCAGGACTCCCGAGCCCCCCAAGGGTGGTCTCGGTGACTCAGCACCTCAGTCCTGAGGTGCTGAGATCCCACAAGTTACCATCCTTACCTGCTCTCCATCCCTTCCCTGCTCCCCATCCCTGCCTGCTCCCCCTCCCTGTGAGCTTCCCATCCTTCCCTGTTCCCCATCTTTGCATGCTCCCCCATCCTTCCCTGCTCCCCATCCTTGCCTGTTCTCCATCTCTGTGAGCTCCCCATCCCTCCCTGCTCCCCATCCCTCCTGTTCCCCATCCTTTCTTGCCTCCCATCCCTCCCTGCTCCCTATCCCTGCCAGTTCCCATCCCTGCCTGCTGTCCATCCCTCCTGTTCCCCATCCCTGTGAGCTCCCCATCTTTCCCTACTCTCCATCCCTGCCTTTCCCCATCCCTGCTGTTCCCCATCTCTCCTGCTCCCCATCCCAGTTCCCATCCCTGCTGCCCCTGCCCTCTCAGAGTGTGCTGAAGGCAGCAGTGCCCAGGCTGTGATGGATGTGCTGCCTCACACCTTTGCACCTCAGCCTCACCAAACCCTAAGGCCTTTTCATCATATTAAGCTCCTTTGACTGGGCTAATGTGACTGAGAAACACACCTTTTTTATCCATTAAGATGAGGCCAAAAATGTTAAGTGCTCAAGATGCAAGCCCCTAGGGCTTGTCTATATATCAAGTTATTACACGTGGAGGCTTTTATCTTCATAAAAAAATGTTCTTTTTGTGCACGCCAGAGTGTGAATTTTAAACCAGTGGTTGTAGTATAACCCTCATGCAGACTCACTCATCCTGGCATTTCTGGCTTTTTTCTTCTTCTTTTTTTTTAGATTAAGTCCAATTTCTTTAATTTATTTAAGTGAAATAAAAAAAAAAAAGATACTCAGAGTGAGTTTGTCCACATGAGGAATTATGCTTGCCTACCTCTGGTAGTAGCATTAATAATACCTTCCTATATGGAGAAGCTTTGTCTATTAGGAATGTTAGTTTTGCACATGTTTGCACTTATTTGCATTTGAATCATCTTATTTTTACAAGTGGTAGCTGAGGCACTCTACTGAAATTCATTAAGTTATTCCAAACTGAGGCCATGATCCTGGGGATGCTAAATTAGGCAGATAAGTAACTAAATGCATAAATAGGTTCACTGAAGACAACTACCTCCTGATTAAAGTTTGTTCTGTCTTGAAACATTTGCAGAAATGCTTAAATTCTTCCCAAACTTGCAATTTGTATAACTTTTTCTTAGAAGAAACAATGAACTGTGCTATTTTTTTAGCATCCCTGTGAAGTCACATAAATATCTACAAGTTACTTAGGAACTTCGGTTCCATTCTTTGTGAATTCATGTCTGGTTTACACATTTATGAAACCATAATTTTATAAACTTTAGTATTCTTTTATTTATCTATGTGGTGGTGAGCAGCAGAGAAATTATATTTTGTGACATACTGTTAATTACATGGGGCTTTTAATCCAAAAAGGTAGAATGCTAATAGCTTGAGGAAAATCAAATTAATACCTGAAGGCAGTACGTGCCGAACAGTGCAGAGAGATGGAAAAACCCCAGAGCCAGCAGCAAGAACCCAGGGCAGCAGCTGACCCCTTTGTGTGCACCTCTGGGGAGAGACAATAGATTGCTGTGGAGTTGGGACTTTATCATGCAGAAAGTTAAATAAATGTCTGAGCAGTGTTTGCTGTTTGCAGGAGTGGTGTGTTACACTCAGATTACTTAATAGAAATAATACAAACCTGGCCGTGAAATGGGGGAAAGGATTTGTTGGTGTGCAATCATATATTGGGTTTTTATTCTGTGTTTTGCACAGAACCCCGTGCACAGAGGTTGTGGTTTCTTCTCTAAGATCCTGGGTGCTATGATACTGTTATCATAGGAATTTAAATTCTGTTTCTGGAAATAAGCTTGCCATAGATTGCCAGTTTTGCAAGGAAATAATCTGTGCCCCATGTTCAGTAGGGTTGTTACAGTGTGGGAGAGGCCTTGGGCTGCAGTGAGGTAAACACCTGGACACAGGTGCCCAATCCTGTTTCCAGCTGTTTACTTCAATAACATTGTGTGTCTGAGCAAGGAGGGCAGCATTTGGCCTTTGCTTTTTGGAGTTAATTGCAGACAGTTAATGGGGACCTGTCCCATACATGGGTTCCAGAACAGAATTCAGCCCTTCACTTTAATAACTAAATTTTTAAACCAATTAGCTACGTACCCCTATGGAAACAATAGCAGAGCCTTCACAGCCAAGACTAAAGATCTGAATTACATATATAATAAAGGTTGTGCATGTGTTTTCTGGCTGAGAACCATGTAATATTTCAGCCTCAAGCAAAAATTTTCTACAAGCCATAGTCCCTCAACAAAAACACACTTTTAAATGAAAGTCCTGACACCACCTTAATTACAGTGCAGCAAACATTACCATCATAATCCCATTTCATCCTTAGGCAAGGAGAGCGTCCCTGGGGGCCTGGCTGCTAGTGACCAGTTTTAGAGAAACAACCTTTTCCCCAGTGCATTTTTTAATTTAACCTGTGCTGTGCGGCTCGGGGGGAAGATGCGTGTGGAGCTGCTCATGCTCATCTCCCCACGCTCCTTGCAGCCCTCCTGGCACTCCTGCAGGATGGCTCTGGGGATCAAGCAGTACCCAGGGATGCCCAGCCTGCAGCCACCTCTTTGGCTTCCCCGCACTTTTGCCTGTCTGCCATGGGAACCCAAAGTTCATGTCCAGCACGTTTGTACCACAGGGGATTCACCCTGACACTTTCCAGCATCCCCAGGCTGTCTTTCCCAGAGACAATTTCCCTTTTTTGCTGGCTGCCACACTCCAGTAAAATCCTTGCTTTGGATCCAGTGGTGCAGGGGGAAGGCTCTCCCAGTAGCAGCCCTAATCCAGGTGGGTGAGGACAGAGCAGGGCTGTGCCGTGCCCAGCACTGATGTGTTCATTTCAGGCAGCCTTCAGTGTCTCCAAAATTTCACAGTGTTTGTTTGGGTAAGTAAAATGTGATTAGTTTCTCATTACCATGTCAACTCAGTGCATAGATTTTGTGTGGGGACTGCAACATTGACAGGACAGGTTTGCAAGGCTGTGTGAAGCTGGGATATTTTCCCACCAGAAATTCCTACCAGAATTCATCTACGTACATGTATAAACACAAAGGGTAATACTTGTGGTTCTTACATTTTTTTCTCCTGCCTTCTTAAATCAAAGTAATAAATCTCTAGATCAAAAGAGTTAGAATAATCAATCTTTCCAAATTGATCTGAAAATCCTAGTTAAAGGCTAGAGGGAAATTAAACATGAGGTTTTTTGTTCTCTCTGCAACATTGTCAAGGAAAGTACCATTTTCTATTATGGAACTCCTAAAATTCTTATGTACAGAGTAAAATCATGCAGCTGAGATACTGTCTCTAAAAACAAGCCAAAGCCCTGTGTCTGCTGGGAGGACATTTCTGTTATCCTGTTCCCTTCTATTTAGGTTCTCATATGGTGTTAATCACCATGGTATCTCACAGCTTTGTAAAAATATAGTGCACCATATGTGATAAATCACTAATATTAAGAATGAAGATGCTGGAGAAAAATATTCTTCCCAAATCTAAAGCAGAAGACGTGCAGTAATGAACAAACCCAGACAAGCAGCCTGAACAAAATGAGCATGAATTCAAGAGGTGAGGGCAGAATCATCCCTAAGGTGCGATCCCTAATATTTCATCCCTAATATTCCATCCCTAATATTTCATCCAGTCACTGCTTGTGAGTGTGAATGGCACTCTCACTCCTTTCTTCCCCAACCTGTGCTCCAGCTCACTAAAGCACAGGGACTATGTCCAAGCCATCTTCTGTTCCCTCCTTTGCACAGCAGAGCAGTGCCTGCTTTGGAGTGTTCAGGGCCTCAGTCAAAAGAAGATAATTTGCCAAAAAACACAAAGTAAGCTCGTGCATTTGTTGCTAATTAAGTGCACACATAATTACAGTCCAAACATAAAGCAAAATGAGGGACTGCACTTCCATTGGAAAGAATGCACTAGGAGTGGTCATAAATTATCCCCCCAACTGGTAATCTCAGTTACATATTTTCTCATGTTTTTTTCATTTCCCACTTAGTTCCAGCCAGATCTGTTTTCTATTTATATTGTCAAGTGTCAACACATAAATAATTTTCTCTGTTGTATCCCTCACTACTACATTCTTTTTCTTGATAGAATAGCAGAAGTAATTATATTTATAAATGGAATGCCTGTTTTGCCTAAGTACTGCATATAATTCCCCTCTGTATGAGGGATTTTTATAATTCCTCTAAAAATGTCTTGGCAAGGATCAACCCACCAGTTGGTAGTGTGGATCCAGCCTTTAGGAACAGAACTGGGGATTCTGATCCTTTTGGCCAGCAGGCAGGAGGGCACCACAGAAAAAATGCTCGTTTGTTTCAGAGAATGATGCTGTTGAATATGTGCAGTTATTAAGTACCCAGAAAGCAAATTCACTGAGAACTGCTTCCCACCTGTGGATTCCTCTGTTCAGCACAGAATTATTTTGGCAACTGAAGAATTCTTCATTGTGGATGGCTGTGGGAAGATATTAATCCTGTTCTTCAAGTAAGATGCATTCACTGATCTACTAGACCTGCTCCACCTCTGCTGTTTCATAGTGTGAGAGGAAATCAAAGGAATCCCAAGTGATGAGTAATCTCAAGTCATTCTAGCCCCTTTCTGCCTTGTTTTGCAGCTGCTTTCTGCACACAAGTTCAGATGTCCCTTGCTCAATAGGAGTCGAGCAGAGGGAGATCTGATGTGAGCTCTGCTTTAAGGCAAGTTCAGTTTTCCATCTCTGGGCACTCCTTGAGAAAACCTCACTCAAAATCGTTGTATGGGGATGGCAGATCCCAGCCACAGCTGCCTCACTGGATGGAACAGCAAAATGCCTCCTGGAGCTGATCTGCAATACAGGAGGAGAAAATCAGGATTTTCTTACTGGTTTCTGCTGTCTGGATGTGTATGAGTGTTCTTTCATTAGAGTTTCTCCAACATTTGCTCTGAAGAAAGGTTGTTCCAGGGCACCTACAAAGCACTGAGCCATGCTGTTCCTACAGATGTGGCAAGCTTGAAGAATGTTGTATTGGAGCATTCAAACCCTGTGTCCTGTGTGATTTGGGAGCTGTGGGAGAGATGTGGGTGATGTAAGACACATCCTTGGCCTTGGTGAAAAGAGAGCCTGTACCTCTGGAGTCTCACAGGGTTTGAGGAATGACCCTGCACAGTGTGGTCACCATTTCCATGGGTACCTCAACTAATGGAGGTTCCATTACTGAGCTTTCCCTCTTGTATGATCAGCAGAACCAAACACACTCTGCCCTGGAGCTCAGCAGCTCCTGGTCCTGTATCTTCCACACAAATCAGCTTAAACCAACAGGGAGGTTTCACTGCCACATTGGTGACTTGGCAGCCAGCACGTCCCCATCTCCATCCCTGCAGGAAGGGTGCTGAGCTGGAAAGGCAGGGATGTCCCTACAGGAAGGGTCCTGAGCTGGAAAGGCAGGGATGTCCCTGCAGGAAGAGGCTGAGCTGGAAAGGCAGGGATGTCCCTGCAGGAAAGGCAGAGATGTCCCTGCAGGAAGGGGCTGAGCTGGAAAGGCAGAGATGTCCCTGCAGGAAAGGCAGGGATGTCTCTGCTGGAAAGGTTCTGCTGGAAAGGCAGAGGTGTCCCTGCAGGAAGGGGCTGAGCTGGAAAGGCAGGGATGTCACGTCCTCACTCCTGCAGTGACATGCAGGAGTCCCTGGAGAGGGGCTGTGTCCTACTTTGTGCAGATGATTGGAGCACGCTGGATCCTGCGCCTCCAACAGCATCATCCCAGCAGTGTCAGCTACAGAATGCACCAGACTGGGAGTGCTCCTGGTGGTTAGCCCTGCCAGGCTGTGGCTCTAGTCCTGTCCTTTTGGTAAGTCTGATTTAACTCCTCTACAGCTCTGGCTCCATAAGCTGCACAGAGAAACCCAAGTCCATTTCCCACTCCCCTGTATATTTATTCAGAGGCCTCTCAGAAGTTTTGGACTGCAGTCTTTCCTTTTCCCTGAGTACCCCCTCTAAGGGTTCATGTTTATTTAAGATTTAACTTTATGAGCAGTTTTCTGTCTCTCAGTATACACAGTTCAAATTTGGCCTGTTCCCTCAGCTTTTGCATTCAGCTGGTTTGACTGATTTAATGTCGCTGATTTACCGGTATAATTTAGCTTGTCTGAAGGGAAGGAAGATTGATGTTGGCTGAAATAAAATTCTGAGATGCCTATGGAGTTTTATTGCCCTAGATTTTTTGATTGCTATTTATTCACAAAAGTGGGCAGAACTCTGACTTGAGATTTTTCAGGAATGCCTCCATTATGTCAGAGCTGCTAATTCTTTGAGTCAAGTCATTGTGGTTAGCCAATCTTGTTTTCTGTCTCTGTGGTAAGATTTTACATCCAGAAGGCAAACCTCAACGCTCCCCCACGAAAGCAGGCAGGGATGACAAAGCATTTCCTTCTCTGACCTCTGCACTCGAGTTTTGTAGCAAGATGAAATCTATCAAATCAGACCAAATGCCAAATCACCTGAATGAGAATGAACAGGTCAAACCCTGTTCCTGTAGCAGTATGTGGAACAAAAATATACTGAAACACATTTTAAAAAGTAATTTCTCTTCTAAATTTGTTGTTTGGTTGTTTTTTTTTTTTTTTCCAAATTCAGACTATGAACTATGAAATTCTCTCATGCTTGTGAGTTGCATGTGGTTATGTATCACATCAGAGCAAACTTGATGTTATTAGGATTTTTGAATTTTGCGTACTTGTCTTGAATTTTCTGGGTTTCTGATGTTTTTGGGGGGAATAAGTGGAATATTCTGATTTTGTTATATACCTGCTGGGATAGCACTGGGCTGGATCCCTTCTGCTGTGACAAAGGCCACACTACAGACCCTCAACACCTCCTCTTGATTCACACAGGGGCTGTGTCCCTCCTTCCAATTAACAACATAATCACCCCTGAGCTAAAGAACTCAGTCCCACCCAGATGCATCTGGAGCTGGTTTCAGGAGTGGAAGATATATTATATCAGCATTATGTCATATAAAAACCTCTGGCTTGTCACCATGAGATTCATTTGTGCACTCTGCTTGTACCCCTGGTGCCGTGCTAAGCAGCTGAAGCAAACTGACCATTTGGACCAGGCTTAGCTCCCTTCTTTAAATCCCAGGGTTATGATGGTAGAGTAGGAGTATTCCCTGTTCTGAATTCAGGGAATGAGTATTCCCTGTTGTGGCCACTCTGCTGCCCTGGCACTCTCAGATCAGTGACAGGTCAGACCAAAAGGCAGCAGGTGGGTGACCAAGGAACCTGCCCCTGACAACTCTTTGCATGGGGTTGGAAGGACTGGTGACTGCACAATTCCCTCAAAGTGGAGCATTTCAAACAATAAAAACATGGTTTGGAAACTGCCTATAATAGTGGAGGGACAGCTGACCACTTTGTCACTGCTGCCACTTTGGCATCACAAAAGACTGACCGGAATTCTTGATCTGGCCAGTCTGTTGATCTATAAACATAGTGATCCGTTAATTACTTGGCTTAATTACAGGCAATTTATTATAATTAAAGGTTTAACTATACTTACCTTTTTAACTTTTCATATTATTTTTCATTGAGGTAATTTTCAGGCATAAAAAATCCAGCATGCAGTGCCTTAAAACAATCCATTCCACAGAGATTGTGGAGCTTTACTGGCAAATTCTCCATACAGTATTCTCTGCTCAGGCAGTAAATATCTGAGCCATGAGAAACATCCTGTATTCTTCACATCACAGGGGACTAGAATCCCTCTCAATGCTGTTTTACCCATGCACTCATGACCTGGACTTCCATCATTCCTCTTTGCTGTGATATTAGCACCAGGTGTAGCATCAGTACACCTGCCTTTTCATGTAATCTCTGATGGAGAGATGCAGTTAGCAAATGGCATCAGGTATTAATGCAGAGGTGACCTTTTAATGTCATGCACAGATACACGAAGAAAGAACTGCCACTGAAAACTTCTGATTAAAGATAAAAGTAGACAGCCTGTAAAAACATTAAGATAAAAAGTAAATCCATTTGCCCTGAGTTTCCCCTGCTATCCCACCTCCTACTCTAAATTGATGTTGTCAGCACTCATGATTTTATCACAAGTCTTGTGATGTTTGATGTTTCACTTACACTCCAGCTACTACAGTTGTGTAATGAGGTTAGAAACTCAGTTTTCCTCTTTCTTTAATTTAAAGTAAGTTCCTAGTCCTAATGGTTAGAGTATAAAGCTTGCAAGTGTGACCCAGGTGCACCCTAACAGCTCAAAAACCAGAAAGCACAGTAAAAGAGCTCCACATTTATCGTTTCACAGACAGGCTTGTGATTTTGAGGGTCAAACTGTAGTTCTTGAACATTTGGAGCTGGCAATAGCAGCTTGGGAAAAAAAGTGCTTGAACAAAGTCCCACACCATGTTGCATTTTCCAGGGAGGCATAGCAGTCATTATACCACAGTGATAATTCCCTTTTCAGACATGCACATTTTCCTGTTTTGTTGTAATGCAGCATCTCAGGGCTCAGCCTGCTCTGGAAGGGATTGTTCTGGTTTGGAACAATTTTCCTGATGTTGGAGGGCTCAAACTGCTCCTTGTGCTGACACAGAAGAGAGGTTTTGCAGCACTCCTTATTCCCCACAGACTGGAAGATTTCTACATAAAAACCTGTAAAACCTGGAATGTTCTGACTTCCAATTTAGGAAGTTGATCTGCCTTTTGTAAATCACCTTCAAGAAACCAGGAATACCCCACCCCTGTCAATCCAGCAACAAAGGGGCAAAGAACCAAACAAATGCAAATATGGAAATTCAGTCACATTGAAAACAACTGGTTTGACTTACAGTGCCCAGAATGTGCCAAGTGCAGAATTTGATGTACAGACCAAAAATACTCAGCTGTTGGGTTTGGAAAAACCAAGTTCCCAACAGCAACAACTCAAATTTGAAGGAGACACCATATTTAAATGGAGTTTTAAATTATCAAAGACTTCCTAGTATATCACTAAAAGTATGAATTTCCCCAAGAACTGGAGGGGTGTCCAAAGCAATGGGTGGAGTCTGAGTGGGGTGTGGGCACATTGGTCAGAACTCCTCTGCAGTCACAGACTGGTGGTTCCAAAGGTCCCTCTGTTCTTGCCCTAAATGATGGTGTAATCCATTCTGGAGGTGACAAAATTACAAATAACTGACAAAACCTAATTGCAAAGAAAAGGTGAAAGTCCATGAGGCTCAAATACTACCTGAGTGTACAGAGTAACAAGGGAGGGTTTCTCTTCCACAAATATAAAAGGATGCCAAACTAAAACTGGATAACATTTTCAAAGAACTAAAGAAGCTCAACTGATTCTACACTGCTCCTTTTAATGATTTTGTCCCTGAATTCAGCAGTAATTTCCATGTGGTAATTTCCATGAGACTGACACTTTGCTTCTAAGCTGCTTCCCCTGTAAAAAGCTGAAGAAGCCATTTTTGATTCTTGATCCCTTTGCTGAGTGTTTCAGAGGGCACACACATCTCTGTGTAGCACAGGCCACATTATTTAGGCCTGTGGACTTACATTTTTTAATCTCTAATTTAAAGGGCTGTGAAAAATCTCTGTCTTCCAAAAGGTGTATTCTTCAGCCTTAGGAACTTCTAAATAACTTTAAAAGGGCTACACAAAACATCAGAAGGGGCTGCATCTTCCATATGTTAGTTTCTGTGAAGGGGAACTTTCTTTTTGATGTTTTCCAGCTTCTTTCTAGCTCTGTTATCTGTAATTGCTTTCAAATACACCCAAATCATCACCCTGTACTGAAATGATCTGTCTCTTGCTCTCACCTATGCCGGCCTGTGCTGCTGGCATAACAATGTCAGTTGTATTTTTGAAATCTAAAATGAGTAAGATTTAAAAGCTTTTCCCACCTGTATTGTCCCTGCTCCCATGGCAGTCTGGCAGGACTCCTGTTGCTGTGGCAGGACAATTTAATGCTGCTTGTTGTTTTCTAAATAACAGAAATTGTGTGAATTCCTTGTGGCACCTGTGTAGATAAAGCTGTGTTAAAGCCATTGATTTGACTTTGAAACTCCACAATATATGAATTAAAGAGCTGGATTTCTGTCCTCTGGGTCTGTCTCCTTTTCTGTCTCACTAAGCATTAATTATTGTAGTCCTGACACTCTGTTCTGCCCTTTTTCTTCTCTTTCCTCCTCCCCAGTCCCCACTGTCACTCCCAGTGGCTGGGGAGTCTTTCCATTAAAGCAATCCTGTTCCTCTCCCAATAAAAGGCCATCAGCCAACACATTCTGGGCCTGAATTCATCTCATAAATATTGGTACAGGCTTAAATAAATGCAGTCCTTCATTTAATGTACTAGATTTCAATGGAATTACATGGGGAATTAATTTGCCTCTGTTTGTAGTCTGAAAAACAATAAAATAGGAAAATGCTTAGAGTCCATGGCTCAGCTTTCCCAACTGGATGAAGGATGGTTCTGCTCATGAATCAAGGCAGGAGCAGATTCCTGATGCTCATGACTTTTCTGTACAAACACAGAATATTTTAGGCCTTACTGATCCAAGGCCAGGAGGATCTTTAGGTGCCAGCTGCCCTGACATCAGCCTGTGGACCTGTCTGCAATGTCATGTATTTCAGTAGGTGCCTGTAATTCCTACATGTGACAGTATTTATTTTGGGATGTTTCTGTCTTTGGATGATAAAAAGAGTTTTCATTTGGGTTTCTTTACACAGAGGTGCCACAGCAGCTCCAGGGGTCAGTGTGACAAGGTCCAGCAGAGTGTGAGCAGCTGGCCTGGCGTGTGGAGCACTTGTTCACTCCCTGGGCCTTGTGACTTGCTCTGCACCCGAGCAAAAAGCTGAATATCAGGATATTCCAGTACAGCTGGATGGGAAGTCACACAAGGAAAGGACTGGTGATGAACTTTTCAGCTAAAACTTCACACCTTTTTTTTTTTATTCCATTTATTCACCTCCCATCTTTTCTGCCTGCATATTATGCCCTGCTCTGTTTCTTTACCATCTTTCCCCCATTGTTCTGTGCCTTTTCCTCCCCAGATGAAACATCCCTCTTTTTTCCATTGACTGTCCTTTGTAGGCTTTCTCCATATAACTCATAATTTCTCTCCCTCACCTCCCCCACTCATCCCAACATCTTGGGCAGGAGTGATTGAAGGCACAGAGTCTGAAAGAGCAAACCAGTCTCTAGAGAGAGAAACACTGCAGATCATTATCTTCCTCACTCTGTTAATGGAGAAACAGAAAATATGTGAAGTCAGCTGATAACATAATAAATGTGTGGATGAAAGTCCTTTTGCTGCAGGAAATATCAGAAATTAAATGTACCTACAGGTATTAGATCTGAGCAAAGTCTTCCCTGACTCTCAATATTCCCATTCTAGGTCCATGTATAGCTGATGTCTGTAGGAACACACTGGAAATCCAGATCTGCACATTAATTAAATGAGTGAGGTTTCAGCATGGAAGGTGCAGGAAAGCATTTTTATCTCTTCCAGAGTGGTCAGCACACAAATTCCAGTAGTTTTCCTGGTTATTGATACCATGATAAAACTGATCTGCCCAAGAGCCTTTTCCTGATTCCTCATGGATCAGTCAGGTCAGTCCTCACAGTGAAAAGTGCTTGAACTGGAGCTTTACCATTTCAAATAATTTTCTAACTGCTCTCTGAAAATAGAAGAAAAATAAGAATACAATAGTTGAGACCCCTTATAAAATCTTCCTGGAGGAGTTCAAGGATACTCACCATTGGTCTCAATGGAGCTTTCACACATCCTTGAAAGGAATTCATTAAGCTGGAAAAGCTGGCTAGAAACCAGTCTTCCTATAATGTCTTCCATAATTTGCTCCAAGGGACACATTTATAGTCACTCAGCCTTTTTTATAGATCTTGTGCAAGATGAAGGGCTGGATCACAATTGCAAGGCTTTAATGAATAGATGTTTGTTACATGCCACAACCCAAATAATTTTTCAAGCATCTCAGCACTGCTCAGTCTTTTCAGTCTGGACTTCCCCAAGGATATGGGACAGGATGATGGCTGCAGCCTCTGGAATCACAGGGGGATAGTGCCTGGTTTTGTTCCTTCTTCCACCATTGAGGTGCAGAGAGAAAACACCCAGCAACTGCAACTTCTACTCTTGGTTTTGTTTCCTGAAGAGTTGAAGATTTCAATTATTTCTTTTTATTCATATTAATTTCTCTGTATACTGGCTTATATGGAAACAGATTACAATAGAAGACTCCTCCAATTAACAAAACTTCACTGAAGTTTTAAAATCTATCAGTCATGGCCAGATCTCAGGATAAGATTCTGCTTTCCAAAGAGCCCTGAGATTCTTCTTTATGAACTCTGTTTAATTTTATAAAAATTGTCTCTCATTTCCATTCCACCAAATTCTGCCATTTTTGGATGTGAAGCTCACTGGAGTTTTAGAATAGGGTGATCTTTGATTACCAAATACAAATTTAGTCAGAAACTTCTTATCTGAAGGAAGCCCATATTAAGAACTAGTTCCCTTCCTAATTGTACTTATCTTTCTGAGAAAATGGAGCACTTGGACTTTTTTGCTGGATATTTTCCACCTGGCCACAAACACTGGAAGTCATGTCTTAGCACAGTAAACCAAGTTGGTATTGCACAAAGAAACACTGAATTCATTTTTATATTGCACCAGAACCAGCCTTGAGTCACCATATTGATATACAAAGGATCAGATAGTAAACTTTTTATTAGCAGCCAGAAATTTCTTTTGAAAATTATTCTTTTTTTGACATGCCTACATATGGCCTGAAGGATGCTGGTACTGTTCTCCTTCTATCAAAATAGGATATAATGTGTGACTGTGTTCTAGAAAAGTGTTACCTTTTTTAACAGATTTATAATTTTTTAATGTCAGACCACCACAGAGCTTTCAAGAGATAGCTGCTGGCCAAACCTACATTAGGAAAGTGCATGTTCTGCTCCATTTCCCTCAAGGAGGGGGAGGTAAACATGGCCAATGTGGGCTGGGAGGGCCAGAGCAGAGGTGAGGAGGCAGCCAGCTCCCCTGGCTCCTGCTGTGCTCTTCCTGGGGCTGCTGCTGGATTGATCCCTGGCAGCTTCAAAGAGAGAGAACAGAACCTTTCCTGGAATTCACAATCCCTTGCTTTCATGCCTGTATCCATAGTTAGGAAAAAGGTTGTTTTGCTGAAGAGCAGTAGCTGTGCCTGAGCTCTCTGAGGCAGCTGTTGGACTCTGTGCAGACAGACAGACAGACAGACAGAGGTGCTCCTGCCCCAGCCTCTCAGCAGCAGGGTTGGCCTGGGCACGGAGCACTCCCTGCACTGAGCTCTCATCTGTGCTGACAGAGGTAAAATTGGAAGAAACAGGAGCCAAGATCTGGGAGCACCTCTGAGCCCTCCTGGTGCTGGGGCAGCCACACATGGTCAGGGCTGCTGGGCTGGATCCTGCCAGGGAGACAGGGAGAGGCTCTGGAGCTGCTCCCACACTGCCCTCAGGAACCCAGCAGGAACAGCAGCTCTGGCAGAGTTTCTGCAGGCAGCCCATACACCCATTTCTTCCCAAAATGTCAATACAAAAGTAACAATACAAAATACCAAAGGAGGGATATTGTGTTCTGCTGGATCTCAGCTGCTCTGAGAAATGGGAGGCACTGGGGGATTTTTTTCCTGCTAAAGGGGAGATGGAGACAATATTTGTGGTGGAGAGGAAACAATATTTATGGAGAGTTAGCACTGCTGCCAGACATACCTGGTACACAGGGCTGGTGGAGGCTGTTCCTTCCATCTGCAGGGGAAAGCAGTGCACTGTAAAGCTCAGTGGCATTTTGAAATACTTGTAAAATCCATCCAGCACAACCTGAAACTATTATTAACCAGTTAGTCACAGCGCTGCTAATTGCAAGTCACCTCAGACCAGGGAGGCTGGGTAAGGAACTGAGCTCAGAACAACGACCACCTGCTTTAGGCCACCATTAGTCACTGCTGAAAATCCAACCAGGTCATCTTGTTTGGATATTTGGGCTTCACATGCAGAGAGCAAGTCACAAAGCCAGTCTGCTTTCCTAGAGAAAGGGGGTTTTGGGGGATGTAGAAGTGCTAAATGCTGTATTTGCCTTCACTCCCCTCCATTCCTCTCCTTGAACTCCCAGCCATCCTCTCAGGGCTGCCCTGGATCCCTTTGGGATCTTGGCCGTGGAGGAACTTCTGTTGGGCACTAAACTGACCTGGGCCCACGCTTTATTGAGAAACAGTCAGTGGTACAGGGCTGAGCAGAGCCTGTAGCGCCCTTTTGCTGCTTCCTGTGGGGTGCCCAATCTGCTGTGAAAGAGATGGGCAGAGATTTCACCCCATCACTGTGTTTCTGTTAGCATTTGTCAGTGTTTTCTGAGAGTGCCCTTCCAGTGATCTTTCAAATTCTGTGTAGGAACTGGCCAAAATTTGGGTTGCAGGAGGGTTTAGGTGGGGGACTCACCAGGGCCCCTTGGAGATCAGGCAATGATGGTGGTTAGGCTGTGCTCTATTTGGCACTTCTGGAATTAAAGTCTCTAAATTCTGTCCAAATCCAGATGTTAAGGTGCAGGGATAAACCCTAAGAAAAGCCCTCAGTATATAAACTGCTCCTGCCCACAGACAGCAGCATTGTTTGGGTCTGTGGCAGAAGGAAGCAGGGTCAGGTGTTTCTTTTGTGCTCAGTGAAATGATATCTGTGAGCCTGAGGAGCTGGAAGGGATATCTGAGGTCACTGAGTTCAGCCCTTCACTACTGCAGACAAACATGATGTAATCCCTTTCATTACATGGGCAAACTTCCATTCTAAAAGTAGTTTTGCTTGTTTTTCCTTTTTTTTCCTCCCCTTGCTTTGCTCTCCTGCCCTCCTGCAGTGAAGTTATGCCCAACCTTACTTTTAGTTTTGAGCTTGTGTTTATTCCCAGTTAGTTTTCCTGTTATACTCTTATGTCTACCCCATGTCTCCTTATTTTTGGTATTTCTGGTGAGTGGAAATGCAAGATGATGAAATCCACAGGAAGAGAGTTCAGTATCTCTATTTGTGCTTATTAACTACTCAGCCCACTAGTGCTGGATTAGACAATTTTGAGATACAGGCAAATGATAATTACATTGGTCACAATACATTTAACTGAACATCTGAAGTATCCATTAAAAAGAAAACCCTTCTAGAACAAGAACTTTTATTTTATTAAACCATTTAAAATTTAGTCATATGGCTCTTAAAGATACTTATAGCTGAATTATAAAGTAGTTTATTTCACTTAGTGTCACTTTACATTTTACCAGTTGGAAGATCTGCAAAGTGTTTCACAAGGCAGAGCTGAGTCCCCTGGAGCCTTCTGATTCCATCTGAAAAACCTGAGCTCCTTTGCTCTCCCTTTGTCTTTGCACATTCCAGCTACCAGCAATCCCAGTCAGCCAGAGCCCCCACCAGCAATCTGGCATCTCTCTGCTCTCCATCTCTGTCACACTGGACTTGGGGATGGTTTGGAGCCAGTTTTGTAATGGAGGTAGAACAGAAAAAGCAAAGGCTTGGGAGCAAAATGATGAGGGTAGAAAAATGTTCTCTAAGCGTGTGCAGGTGACTGTGGTTAAAAGGAAGTGTGAACATTTGCTGGCTTGCCTAGCACAACAGAACACTGCAAGCCACCTTCCCTTGCGATACATTTGAGGCAATTTTATTCTGAATTTCCTTCCAAGTAAAATTCTAAACTTGTTTTCTGATCAATTTAACACATTGGTCCCTGGGCCATTCTGCTCAATGCCTGTAGGGCTGCTGCTTCCTCCTATCCCTGCTCAAAGCTTGGCTCTCCCCATCAGCTACAAAATAAAAGAATTTGGATGGGTCTAATCAGCATGACGGATATTGGTTCACAGTGACACAGGACCAGTTGGAATTTGTATCCATGCACTATCAGCATGTACCGATTCACAGTCACAGGAAGCCAATTTGAATTTTTATATCTGCATCATCAGCACTGCATGTATTGGTTCACAAACACAGAACCAATTTGCAAATACATCCATAACCCCAAGATGCACGTGGCCATTTGGATGTCTCAGCTCACAGTTTTTACAGAGTGGGCTCCTCTTTAGGCCAGTTCCTTGAGTGGTGACACAGGTACACACAGACCTGCATGCACTGACTGCCTCTGAGAGCATTTTCCCTCAGTGAGGTCTGGCTGCCAGTGCTCCAGGCCAGCTCAGATGTGCTGTGGGAGCAAGCTGCTGGGCAGGGACCGTGTGGGAGGAGCTGGGAGAAGTCCCCTGGCACTGACCCCTTCTCTCCAGAGCTGCTCTCCAGCTCCCACCCTGAGTCTGTGCTGCAGTCACATCTGAGCCTGGCCTCATCCCTCACTGAGCCTCACTTTGCTGGCTCTTGGAGCAGCCTCATCCCACATCCACAGTGCTCCCTGACCCTGTGCACAGTGTGGTTCATGTGCCTGAAGCCCAGAGAAGTGTGGTATTCACATGCCCTCTGAACAGAGAAAAACATAATTCTCTCTCTCAGGTTTTTTCCTGTAGAAGCACAGAGGAAAACAATTTTTATCTCATTTGCTGCTCCTGTGTTTGTGCCCATGTGGAATGTGTTCTGGAGGTTGTTTATCCAAGGTGTTTGATTAGATTCTGGTGATGGTGTTTGGATTCATTGACCAATTGGATCCATGTGTGTGTGTCGGGACTTTGCCAAAGTCACAGGTTTTCTCTAGTTAGTGATAGTTCTTGTTAGTGTGATATAGTGTAATATAGTATAATAAAGTAATTAATTAGCCTTCTGATATCATGCACATCATTCTTCCCTGCATCGGGGGATCCTCATAGCACCGATAGAGAAGTGCTCCCCTTGCCTTTTTGGGGCAGGGAAGGCACAGTCACATCTCCCTTGCACTCAGGATGAGCAGTACTGGGCCCTGTTCCTGTGCAGGCACCTGAGTGCTGTGGTCATGTATCTTTCTATAAATAATTACTTCACTTCATCACTTGCAGCCTCTTTTCATCACCTCCTTTCCCTCAGACCGATGGCTGTTTAGAGATGGAAGGTTTTTTTCCTCTCTAGCTGGAACAAGGCCATTCAATGGAGTGAGCAGCAGGAGGTACTGAAAGAGAGATACTGTTAGCACTGTTTCCACATGCCCAAAGAGTGATCTTTATGCAGCTGAGACTACAAGGGATATCCCTTAAAATAAAGGCCAGCTTATTACCCATCTTCTCCAACTCCTGTGGAACGAAATATCCTGAAGTTGAGAGAAGCTGCTGCACAAAGCTTCTTTATAGCTCTCAGTGTGCCTTCTTTGCTGGCTCCAGCTGCCCCTACACTGTTTTTCCTCAGTCTTTTCTTCAATATTTTTTCCAGTTGACTTAGTTATTACAGTACATGGAGCAGACTGAGGAAAATCCACTGAAGGTTGGAGCTGGCAGGGCAGGGAGAGCAGCGAGGGAAGTGCCTTTGCCATGCCATGACATCACCCGTGCGTTAATTGGTGGCATTCCCGCGGATGGGAGGCACTGGCCGCTGGCCTTGGGCTCACTTCCGTGATACAGAACAGAGACACTGCCTGTCTCCTGCCAGCCTCTTTCACTGCCAGCCTTCTGGCAAAGCTTAGGACATTTATAAAAACAGTACAGTACTTTATTTAGCCTCTAGTGAGAAAAAGTCACTTCACAGCTCCAGTTTAGGCACAAGGCACTAACAAGCAGATTAAAAAATATATATATATCCTTTACATAAAAACATTTCAAATGAATACATGAAAGTTGATTTGTATTCCAGATGACCTCGCAAACCAGGAGGTTGAGCTGTGCCTTTTATCTCCAGAGAAATGGGTTCAAATCCTGATTAGCCAATAGAGGAAATTCCATTTAATGGTGTAATTTTGGTGGTCTGAAAAGCTGTTCCCTGCCTAGAACCACCATCTATTATGACATGATTGGCAGTCTGTGTTCAAGACAGAACAAGAACTTCACCCCATCTCTACTCTTATTACTTAGCCTGCCATGAGCTTGCAGTTCCCAACCCTCAGCTCCCACAGAGCCTGAGAAAAAGGAGATTTGTGGCATGAACAGAGTCCCCACAGCTGTGTCTGGGCAGGGCAGAGCCTGCCTGAGGCTACTGGTGGGGCCAGGAGAATGGAGAGGTGGCACAGGGGAGCCTGAGAAAACAAGGGAGCTGTTGGAGGGAAGTCTCAATGGAAGGAGATGGAAAGTAGGCAACAGAAAAAAAAAAAGGAATGAGGATGGACAGGGAAAGGATGCATGGATAAGCAAAGGATGGGATGAATGTATGCCCAGAAGGCAATAGAGCAGAATGGGTGTAACTCTGTTTAAACAGCAGAAGGAAATGTCAGCTGAGGGAGGGAGTCACACAGGGTCATGATGTCACCAAATGTTCTCACTGTGGTGGTGGTCCTGGTGCAGAAATGCCCTTAGACCTCACAGGATTGTGGTTTCCCAACGTCTTCATTCTTCAGAGCACAAAACACTGTTTTGCAGGGGAGCAGAAAATCTGCAAGACAGAGCAGCAGCCAGCTCAGGCCTCCATCATATCTCTGCAGAAGCCCAGATTAGGCAAAGAAAGGCTCATCCTCAGTCTAATCAGTGCAGTATTTCCATATTTCTGGCTGTATTTCTCCTGTCAGTGGGAAAAGCCCACTGGGGTCCTGCCAGGTGTTCTCTGTAGGCAGAGCAAGTGGAGGAAGGCAACAGGAATTTTCACTGGTGAGCCTTGTGACCCTGTTCAGTGCAGGGCTGTGAGCAGACACAAAACTTTGTCACTCTGAGGTGGTGCAGGAGTGGGTGAGGATCCATGATGGCTCTGAAAGCATTGCTGCCACACCAGGACAGCTTTTCAGCCCGACTTCAATGTTCTCCTCTCTGTCCTTTTCATAACCCCTTGGGTGTGAGAACAAGGGATGTGCTCACAAGAGAACCTGTTTGGGGTGGTCTTACTCAGGACAACAAAATCTGAGTTTAGAAGGGTAATGATAATGAGGAAAAATGTTATAAAGTCAGCCTGATGATGAGGTGCAAGCTACAGAGCTCTGGGAGGAGAAATACAAAAAGAGGATTTCCCAGCTGGACAGCAGCACCAGGAGGGACTGAGGGTGCAGAGGGGACAAAAGGCTGAGGGTAAGGACAATATCAGGTTTCCTTTCCTGGCTGCAGTTCCTCCAGCTGTGAAAGCTGCTGTCCATTACCCTGCTGTTCATCATCTCCTCCCACCTCAGGTTTCAGCTTTTTCATACCTGTTTATCCTCAGCCTCACCTGGGCCTGCTGAATTGATGATCAGGAAAGCCCTGTAGTTTGAATTATTACCTCTAACCTGGGCTGTTCACCAGGATTATGCTCAGAGCAATCCCCTGGCAGTTACTGCTGACCTGGGAGGGGGAGAGCCTGCAGCTGGGGGTGGTGATAAGCAGCTGGAGTGGGTGAAAAGAAATAAACTTTTCACCCAGCTCAGCTGCAGGCAGAACAGGATGTGAGACTGCAACCTAAGACATAGGAGATAATTATTCTACTCCACTTGGCACCGGTGGGGCCTCAGCTGGAATAGAGTGTCCAGTTTTGGGTACTGTGCTGTAAAGAAAAATGTAGACAAACTGGAGAGAGTCCAGGAGAGAGACACTAGAAATATCAGAGGCATAGAAGGAACAACCTAGGAGGAAATGTTGAAAGGATTGTTTGTTTAGTCTGGGAACAGCAGAGTCTAAAGAAGAGCTGTGATAAAAATCTTGCAATATTTTAAAGTTTATTGTAAGGAGAATGGTGATAAATCTTTCCCCATGCTTGCTGGGGGATAGGGAAAGAAGGAACCAGCTTTATTTGCAGATAATAAAATTTAGGTTTGACATGAGGAAAAACTATCTAGAGAAGAGGGTGATGCTGTAAAATCAAGCAGGGAGTGCATGGGTCTTGTTAAAATTCAGAAGGGTGTTTTATTTTAATAATGAGCACTGAAAGAATAAAGATGTTTCTTGTTTAAATAACTCTTTTGGGCTAATGCCTGGGACTGGCTTTCCACATGCTGAGAGTCCAACCATGTGGATGCACTTGCAAGGAAGAGCTCCTGGCCTTCAAGCTCCAGGGCAGACTCTCCTTTGTGAGCAGTGTATGCAAACCCCAGCAGCCTGTGACTGATCTCTTTTTCTACCTATTCCTGCAATACAAATAAGCCCTCGTGGAATACAAGGATCTGTATAAAATTTTACAAATGCAGGAATAACCTTTCTCTTATGATCCCATTTCTGGCCCCACTGCATTTCTTCCTTGCAGGTTCATATGCTGTATCTGTAATCCCTTGTTTGTAGATTTGGTATGTGCACACAGCCAGAGATAGATCCCTGATTGCTGTTAATCCTTTGAGTGTTTTACATTATACAGCATATGTCCAGGGAAAGTTCTGTCTTGTGCTTTAATGACACTCCCTGATCCTCCAGCGACACTCCTGGAAACAGAAAATCACACCATCCTCTTTCCACCCCAGGCACTTCTCAGGCTGTGAATTGGGTTTTATTCCACATCACAGAAACAAAGAGCCACTGAATATTTTCAGAAGTTCAGTCTGATGTGTTGGCAAACCTAGAAAAGAAATGGAAGGTTGGTCTAGAGGCTGGATGTAGAGGAAGAAGGTCAGCACACAAAGGCCTCAGACCACATCTTTGGACTTGCCTATAACCTCACAAGGGTCAAAATCCATGGCTGAAGCTGGTCAAAATTTTCTTTTTGAGGCCTATGATAGAATGTGTTTTTCTCATGAAGTAAACTCTGCCAGAGAATAAATATATTTGCTATTTTGGGGGTGGTGACGCTCTGGAACAGGTTGCCAAAGAAGTTGCTGATGCCCCATTCCTGGAACGGTTCATGGCCAGGCTGGAACACCTGGAAGGTGTCTCTGCCCCATGGCAGGAGAACTGAAATGAAGTGATCTTTCAGGTTCCTCCCAATCCAAATCCTTCTATGATTCTAATATTAATTGATGAGTGCTTTCTGCTACAGGGTTTTACTTTAGTTGCAAAATCTGTCAGACATATTTTACTTTAAATTCCCAGCATATGTGGTTAACCTCCATTGCACCTTGAAGGTTGAATTTATCTGTAAATGAACTCTAATCAAGAAACCTGAAGTCATGTGGGATGCTTCTAATATTTTGAAGATAAGTAATATTAAGCCTAAATCACATTTAAAGAGGATATTAATTGAAGTAGTAGAGCAGGACAAATCAGTAAAACGGAACAGCCAGTCAAACTGGGTTATAGTTGCATTGCCTTCCACAAAAGCACAAATAACCCATGGGTTATTAATTACCATATTAATTAATATTTTTTACAGTTATTTGCAGAAGATAGGTATCTACAGCATGTGTTGTGCAGAACTAAGAAGTGGTCAGTCTTGCCTATTAAAATAAACTGGGAAAGGAAACCAGATGTCAGAACCTCCTCTGTTGGGGGGTTGCTGGTTCACAGGAGAGCTCCTGGAGATGCTTTGAGCCCACAGCTCCATGGTGGCGAACCTTCCAGCCCCTAAACCTGGCAGCTCTGCAGAGCATCAGGATAACTCTGTGCTCCCAGGTCCTCCTGTCAGAGCTGCAGCATCATGAAAGGTTTGCTGGGATAGAAAGGGAAGACAGGAAGGGGTTGGAGGGAGGACTCATCATCCTTGATGTAGATATTGGACTTCAAAGACTGTGCTAGTCACCCTAGGCTCCATGTAAAGTCAGTGGAGAGGAAAATGAACTCAAGATTTTTGTCTGAGGACAGGAAATGCCTGACTCCCTGCTGCCTATAGTAGACAGGTAGGTACCTGGATGGTGGTAAAGTTAGCTGAGGTGACTTGCAGGGCCTATTGTTTCTGTCAGTATCCTGGAAGGAGAGATCCTGAACTCTGGCCTCTGCTTCAGGGACTTCTGATGGAGTTTGTGTAGATGACAGGTCACACGGACACAAGCATTAGTGAATGCAGGGTCCCTCCTTCCTCCAGCTGAGTGCATTATCCCAGGGGCTGAGGTATGTGAGGAAAGTAGGAGATACATGTTTGGATGTCCTTTTACAAGAGAAGGAACTTGGTCCAAGTGCTGCCTCCAGGAGAGTGCTTTGACCATTAACCAACTGACAGTGGGAACCATGTCCTGCACAGCCCCCACTCTGAAAAGCAGCAGTGCTGTCATTACATTGCAAGGGTTCCACATTGCTAGAGTTTTGTACCTCCTTGATGTTTCTTGTAGGCAGCTCCTCTAGGCACTGACTCTTCCTTGTTCTCACAGCAGCCAACTGACTCCAGTTCCTCTCAACCAACCAATCCACTCTTTTATAACACTCTTCTTACTGGCTACAGCTGTGGCCTGTTAAAATCAGGCTTGCTCCTAATCTTTAATAATTAACCCAGCTGCAACTCTTTAGGGGGTAAGATTATATACTACCTTTATTTACTTATATTCTTATATTCTATTCCCCTACATAGCAGGAGGACTGCCAGAAGGTCTTGCAGCAGCCTGGACAGACTAATTATTTCAGGGGGTTTAGGTTGAAGAGCAATTTCAGAGCCCTGAGTGACTTGGAAGTGAGCTGGGTGCTGGCTTGTCAGGCCTGAGGCTCTACCTAGGGAAGAGCACAAGACATCACAGTTAAAAAGACTGACTCTTCACTGCCTACACCTGACATCTGGGCAGAGCACACCTGAATCTCTCCTAGGGATATCAAACCCAGCTCCTGTTGGCTTCCCCTGGGGTTCTGGCAGCCCTTGGATGACCCATGGTGGGTCACAGGGGTGAGGCACCAGCTGAAGGGCTCTGGGTGACAGCTGCTCCAGGGCACTGCTGTTTTTCCCAAACCTTGCAGCACAGCCCAGTAAAAGCCTTGCAGGCAGTACTGCAGACCAGTGGGAGGGAGAGCAGGAGAAGGAATGACACAACACATTAGAGCCAGGGAAAAGGATTCTGCATCAGGGATTATGTAACTTTTGACATGTCCTACATATCCAGTACCAGGGAGCTCAGGCTGTGCCCTGCCACGTTAGCAGGGCTCACTTTAGACAGCCACTGTTAAATGACATTCCCTGTCAGAGCTTCTCCAATTTCAGGTCTCCCAGGTCCTCCTGGGGCAGCTCCTCAGCTCCTGCGTGGCACTGGGCTGGAGCTGCCCGTGCCTGTGCCCGGCCAGGGCCAGGGGAAGCTGCTCTTCTCTCCTGCTTCAGCTCCCTGCAGAAGGACAGAGGCTCATGGATGAGCCTTTCACCCCACTGCAGGCCAGCACCCAGCAGGACATGGTTTGCATTTAACTGTACCTCAGGAGTAGGAATCCTCGTTTGGGAAGCAAAATCCTTTGGCACTGTTACCAGACCAAACCCATCCCTGCTGGCTTTGCGGCCCCTGATGGCTTTTCCACATTTCACATGGGATTGAGCTCTCAAATGCATTTTACAAACTTGATCAACTCCCTCCAACGTCTGCTGGGGTTCATTTTCCCACTGATATTTTGCTTATTCCAAATGAACGCCACACCTTGATTTTTTTATTAGTTTTTTTTTTTTTCCCTTTCAGCAGAGAAAATAGGCAAGTGAAAGTGCATCACATTTACAGTCTGGGAAGAGCACAGAGACAGCCAGGCAGCCATTGCAGGGGTTTGGCACCTAGCTCAGGAATGAGCACATGCAGGTAGAATGTTATTCTGCTGCTCCTGCTGAGCACTCAGCAGTTCAGTCTCTGCTGAATCCCAAAGTCGAGCAAAAAGCAGCTGGTTAAGGTGGAATTTGAAAATCAGTCATAAGATAAACAGGTTGCAACATTAAGCACTCTCCAAGGGCAAAGCAGTGTGCAGCATATGTTCTTACTTTGGAAGATATTTAAAAAAAAAAAAAAGAACTTTAATGGACTCTTCACTGGCTTATGGTAGTGGAGCTGTTAATTAATTAAATAACTATATGTGAATGGCATCCATTGGGAAAGAGCCTCACAGCTTCCAGATGCCAGTTACTGGCCCCATTACGGACCTAAAACTATTACAGTAAATCATTACATGCTCCAAGATGAACTGGCACACGATTGCTGTGAGGAAGGATGGAGCTATTCTCACTTGTGCCATTTTTTGCCAGTTTTTATCTAGTGAGATTAATTAGTACTTTTAGAAGTGCAAGTCAGAGCTATAAAATATTAAAGGATATTCCATCAATGGAGTGGAGACCTGCTTAAGCAGAGCTTTTAAAACTTTTGGATGTTCACGGGTAGATGGGAGTTGGAAGAGATAATGAACAACATCTGATTTTGATTTTTTTTTAAAGAAAGTTCAGATTTATAGCTAGTGGGACTGCATGAAGCCTCCTTTGTGTGCTATGGGAATACTCAGAGGAGGACATTAAAGTTTATCACTGAAGTTCAGGTGCCAGGTAAGCAAACAGTTTCTCAGGCCAAAACCAATCATTTAAGGCAGTTATTCCAAACAGAAAATCAACCAGAAAGTATTAAATAACCTTTTAGCCTGGATCCCCTGCTGGGAGGGGAACATTTTCTGACATTGGATGGCAGCCTAGAATCTATGATCTGGCCTAGAAATGTTTTTTTTTTTCCTTTTTAATTAATAAGCTATAAATTTTTACCCCAAATGACCACTGTGGACCTTTCTGTCTTTTTAGGCTGTGAGAGGGAAAACCACTGAGTCACCTACATCATTGCTTGCCCAGACAGAGCATCCTTTGAAAATCCTCTTGCCTGCTCTGTTTTGAAGCCCAAAAGCTGAGTACTGAAGAGGCACTCCAGGGACTGTTTATACAGTTTACCCAATAATTAGTTCTTAGAGACATTAATTCATGGATAGACACTTCCTCTGAGAAATTATTCCACAGCTGAAATTCCTCCCACAGCTGGACGAGGCAGGCTGAGCACATGGGGCTGGAGATTTTGCACTCCATCAGCCAGAGCTGGGGAGGAGCAGTGCTGAGGGAGCTGCTGCTGACACTGTCCTCTTGCTCCAAGCCTCATCTGAACCACGTGTGAAATCTCTCGCCTGAACCTGAGTTCAAGCAGGGTTCAAGTGCGGCCAGAGGGGCCAAGGGGGCTACAAGGAGCCACTTTTGCTGCTGCTGGTGAGCAGCCCTCCCACACAGCCCTGCCGGGGCAGACTGAGAGATGCCAGCACTGATAGGCCTCTCCTGCTTAACACAACAACCTGTTTGTCCAGAAGGACAGACAGACAGGATCTCCCCTGGCTCAGTGGGAAAGTGTCCCAGACTGTTGCGGAACAAAGAGCCTCCACATGCCCCGGGGACACGGACAGGGGTGGCAGTGGGGCTGGGGGTGAAATGCTCTGCTGCTCAGCCACACCACATCCAGGTCAGCCTGGCTTGGAGGACATCATCCCTTCCCAACACCACACAGGGTAGACCATGTGTCCAATAGCTGTTCACCATGGGTAGAAAAATCAGGAATGGAAAACCAACCTCATATCACCACTTCTCCTAAAGCAAAGGTAAGGCCACATTCACACAAACCCTACAGGGAAGTGAGACCAACTGTACAAGAAAAGCATGAGTGAGGGTTTGCTGACTAACCCCTAGTTAAAGGAAACAAATTGATTTATTATATGAGCATGACAAATTGAGGCACCGGTCTTGCAAGTTGGGCTGTGTGAGCAGCTCCCCGTGTCCACGTGGCTCTGATACAGCCCAGTCAGGCTGACAGCTGGGAGCTGGAGCTGCCAAACCGGGAATGCTGCTGGCTCAATCGCAAAAGGTTGGAAAGTTTGTGGTTATACTTTTCTGACGCGCCCGAGATTTGGGTGGGAGCCACGGGAGCTCCAGCTTCTCTGCTGAGGCACAAGGACAGGCAGCTGCTTTGTCAGCCTTCCCCAGCGTGTGTGCTGCTAAGAAAGCACGGCCTTTTCTGTTTTTAAATGAAAACAAATTGCTTTTAGGACCTTGGATCTGAAGAGGGGAGTGTCATCGTGTGTCCAACACAAACAAAAAACCGAGCTGAGCCAAGACCAGCCCAGTGCTTCTTTCCCATTCTCTGGCTGTAAACACAAGAGACTCCTCTTGGCTTGTGTGAGAGTGGGAGGGAATGCAATCACCAAGCAAAAAATGTTGTTTCTACTTGATAGTTTAACGTCATGTAGGCAGGAGTTGTGCTCTTCTACTGAGCACACTTTCCTACTCCATGGAGTCTTTGACTGGCCTGTCCTTGTAGTAGAGGAAAATAAGCTGAGATAAAATGCAGCTACTTTTTTTCTGCAACACAGATTATTACACTTTGTAGGATTTTTTCCTGAGTGGAACATACATACCAAAATACCAGTGTGGTCCTCAGCCATCAACACTGATGTGTTTGGTGGGAAAGGTCTCCAAGTCACTGGGGTATGGAGAGTACAGGGGACTGGGGACAGATGTTTAGACCATGGATTTTGATCCAGAACAAGGTGGAAGTGAGTGCCAGTCCTCACAGGCTGGGAACAGGACATTCACCTGTGTGCAGTGAGCCTGTGGATACCTCTAGAGGCCTTGGGATCACAATGTGACACAACAGCCACTGTCAGCAAGGCTTGGTGTCCTTCTCCAGCCAGCACCACCTGGCTCTCCCCCTTGCATGTGCTTTCCCAGACACCACAGTAATTTTTTCATGCCCCATGTTCTGAGTAATTTGGGAAAGAAGCAGGAAAAAGGAAGAGAGCCATATATAATGATTGTAGAGTTAATGGTGGATTTCAAGTTTCTAAGTGGAGGAATAATGGATTAGTGTTGGAAGTCTGGTTTAGTTATGTATGTTCTGGCAGACACAGCTGGAGGAAACCTTGAGGTGTAGATGAAAAGTCCATTTTCACTTTGTAAAGATGTATGCACGCCCTTAACTTTAAAGGTATAAATTTTCCCGTTGACTTCCCTGGAACTATTCATGCATTAAACATATGCATGAGCCTTTCTAGAAATAGGGAATATAAATGAGGCTACCAAAATAGTTAACCAGAAATACTTTCTGTACAATGGAAAAGAAAAATTTACAAGAGGTGTGCACATAGAAGCTCTTAGGAACAGATAAATGCAGGTCACACTGTTAAAGGACAGGGCATCATTGCTTGTGTATGAGAGGGTGTTTTCAGCGACCTACAGAGCAGACTGGAGTGCAGTTTGCTTTCGTTACATTAATTAAGCAATTTACTGGAATTTAGTATGTGGCAGATTGGCAGGAGGCAAGTTTAACTTGGGTTGTGTGGCTGAGATCCTTTCATTGCGTTGACAGCCTCGAGTCCTGCCAACAGAGCAGCACACTCAGTGCATTTCTGCTGGTGGCTTCTGTGCTAGGTCCAACTTAAACAATTCCATTGGGGCCTGACAAAGGGAAAATGGATAAAAATGAACAGGATCTACATTACTTGAGCAGTCTGTTGTGAGCAAGATATCCCAAGTCTGCTTACAAGTAATGAATTTTCATTCAAGCAGTAGCTTACCTGGGCTAGCAAGAATTCTGTTACCTATTAGCACATAATTATTTTTTAATATTCAGATGGAAAATGTTTTTATTTTTATTGTCTGTAACTATTTCTTCACATTGTTTTTCCTGATAGGTTTATTGTCTAGGTTATGCTGCAGTCATTAGCCTTTAAATCTGTAGGTTGTTCTGGAGTTGCCATGGCCTGTTTGGGAATTTCAGCTACACAAACTTCCAACAAACAAGCAAAATTGAGAATTGAGCTGTTGAAGAACAACATGTACGCAGCCTATAGGACAATCAAAACCATTAAAAGCCAAAGGCCACTTGTTTGGGAAAGCTGCCCCATACTCAACAGACATTTAAGCTTTGCTTCAGACAGAAGCCTGGGCAAGTCGCATCTTCAACTTCTATGTTTCCTTTGATGAATTAAAAATGAGTACTCATACAAGACCATCAACTAAAAGTCTGCAAAAAAGCAATTCCTTATTCAGGAGTACTTAAGGCTTTTATACAGTTTCACAGGACTGGGGGGGTTTGGCTCTTTGTATCAAGACTACGCTCCGACCTCTCTTTTCTTCTACATTCAAAACCTAATGTCACCCTGGCCAGGATTATCCGGATCTGCTTTTCAATATCAAGACCAATTAACTGGTGAGCAAGAAAGCTGTGGGGAAACAAGGCAAATCCAAAATGAGATGAGGCTTCAGAATCTACTCCAGTCTCCACTTGTATTTATTCTGGTTTCCAGCAGGCTTCTTTTGGCAAAGAGAGATTTACTGCCTGAGCTTTGGCACAGTGTTTCAGACAGGGAGGAGAGCTGGGACAGGAGACCACAGTATAAAAATGTACCTCACATTCAGTTTTCATTAAACAAAAGGATTTCTCCATTGCCTTTGAATGTCCTCTTTCATGTCAGGATGGCTTTGCAAGATGAAATGCCTTCTGTCCTATCAGTATGTTTCTGTTGTTCACAAGAATCCTGGTGGCAACTAAATACATGTTTTAGACTGTGTATGAATTAACATTTTAGTTTTAGTACATCCTACCCCATAATTACACTGAATTGGTTTTGGAGAGTCTGAAAGCCTACCTGCTTCCCAAATATAATGGTTTTGGCTTCAAATAAATGACAGGACAACAGTGACATTGAAATCATCCAGAGCAGAGAGTAGCCAGGATCAATTCTACATACTGGGAATTCAGCAGGTTTTGAAATTTTGCACTGATATTTACTGATTTCTTATCCTAACAGAAAGCACTTCTGTTTGTATCACCTTTATTTTCCTAGAGACGAAACCTTGGTCTTGGAGAAAACAGGTTGTAGGATCAAAAGATCTAGAAAACCAGCCTTGTTATTCTGTGTCTGCATTTTTATCATCTTTAGGCTCTAATTCATCTGTGCTGTACATGTGAAAGTGCAAATTCAGAAGGAATAGTTCAGAGTTTGGCTTTTGGCTTTCAGATCTGCAGAATTTTCTTCATGCCCAGTGAGTTCATTTAAAACCTGCATGCAGTGCTGCCTGCTCTGTGTTCTAGCATTCCTAATTTTCCCATTGTCCATGGTATCTTTGATCAATCCATGAGTGGAGCAACACTGTGTTGAGGAATGCACAGCCCAAACCAGAGTATGTTTTTAGTTCAAAAAATGAACCCAGAGAATGTTATTTTCTTGCCTTTGGGGTAGGATACCACACACACTCTGTCTTACCAGAAAAGGAAGTATTGGGAAATTTTGTTTCCTAGAAGAGCTATTAGAAGCAGCAATAAACCCCAAACCAATGCAAAGAGAAAAGCCTGTTTTGTAACTTTGACACTCTGTTATGCTGCTCTTTCTCCTTCCTATTTGGTTCACAGCCAGCACAGCCATGACCATGGGTAAAGTATCACCGAGACTGGTGGATGCAACCTCTGTCCTTCATCCAGAGCAGGAAAACCACTTGAGCTTCTTGACAAAACAGAAGTGACTCCAACACAAAGCACAAGCACGAGATCCCACCAGAGCAGAGCCAGGAGCAGAGCTATGGAATTTGATCAGGATGAAAGACAGGGTTTTCTTTTAGTGGTGTCTGTACTCTGTGACAGTGGTTGGGTGTCACTGCCACCACATGTGAGCATTGTGCAGCTCTAGAGGGGAGCAGAGCCAGCTCTCCCTGTGCCAGGAGGGATGCCAGGAGCAGTGCCCTGGTCCAGGAGCCGTGCTGCACCTACCAGCAGGTGCCTCCAGGTCAATCTCCTTCAGGCTGTGCTGTGGTGATGGTCACAGGGGTGAATTACATCAGTGTGAGCTGATCTGCAACCAGCAAAGACTTGAGAATGTCTGAAATTCCCATTTCCACCACTGAGAAAGGCTGATTTGCTACTGTAGCATAACAATCAGGCATATTAGGATTTCTATTCCAAGTAGAGAGGGGCCTCACTGACTCCTCTGCCACGGTGGGAGATGGAACCTTTCCTGAGCAGCCAGCAGTGGATCATGGACACTCTGGCAGGCACCAGGCAGCTGAGCCCTGCCTGCCTCCAGCTAGCACTGACTGCTCTTTGATTTAACCACACCTGTGGGAGCAAAGGAACGAGCTCAGCCAGTTGTTAGGATACTTATGGAATCCCACAGGACATTTCCACAAAATTGACAACTGTGCTAGTAAGTACTTTTTGTGTCTGCTCGAGGGACTGAAATGTCTAAGTTATTATCTGCAGCAGGGACTTCAGGCTTAATAGGCTCAGAGTGCTTGTGCAGGCCATACAATCAATGGGAAGGGGCATGTAGTGTCAGCCTGCAAGATTTGTTGTGAACAGGATTGCAGAATAATCATATTTGGAATGCCTCCATGGATCTTAAAGATGGTGAGCCCTTTCCTTTGACTGCATGAGCTATTCAAATTCCTGCCTCCATCGGCTTCTGTAACTTCATTGCCTATGCAACTGGTCTCTAGCATTTGCTTAGGGGATTCATAAATTTTTTTTAAAGCATCATTTTTTTCTGATGGGTGAAAATACAAGCACCTGTATAATTTCATGAAATGTGATTTTATTGTCAAAAAAGTGCCACTGATGCATATGGTAATTGAAATGCAAGCAGTGCCAGTGGTATCACTGCAGAGCCACTAAGTTAAGGCATTAAAATAAAGGATGAGGGAAAGTTTAGCCATGACCTTGTAAGTGAATGTTCTTCATCATGGGCAAGGCTGCTTAGCAGCCATGGGGACAGGGTGGCCTCCCACCAGTTTCCTGCTTCCCAGAAGGGGTTGAATGGTGTCACACGTCCAGTTGTGACATGAGCTTTCAGTGGCAGTATGTTCACCAGGACATGCTCACAGAATTCAGAGGAGCAGAACATCAGCTCTGGTGGTGTTTCCTCTCCAGCCAAGTTTTCCTCTTCATGGTGCCTGCAGGCTGCTCTTGCAACCCCCTGACTTTTGAGAATGCTGGTTTTAGCAAAGCCATTCTTTGCTACCATGGGCCTTTTTCTACAGGCTCTGGAGAGAAATGGAGCCCTTTGCCTGCCAGATTTGATGACCAAATGGCTCTCCTGTTTCCCATACTTCAGCAAAGCCTTGAGGAGTTTCCCAAAGAGCCTCCCCTCTTCTCAACCTCTTCCTCTTTCACTTCCCTCTTCACAGAGATATTGGGATGGAGACAGAACTGTCAGTGATGGAGCCTGAGATGTGTCTCAGAGACAGCACTGCCCACCACAGCATGGTCTTCTCCATCAGCAGCATGAGGGTGTGCAGATATTCTAAGTCAAAATTCGTATTCATCCCTTGACAGGAAATGTAGAGTCCATTCCTCGACCTTTACCAAGCCACCTTTGGGGCTTTGACTTGCCACTGCAGGAACCTCACAGCCTTGCTTAGTCTCTTTTTGGAGCAGTGGCCTAAAATCTTGTCCTTAATATTCAAACCTCAAAATTTCTTCTCTTTCCTCCCCCACGGCTAGGAGGTCTTTAGCACAGGCCCAGCGAGATGTATGAGAAAGAAACCTGGCAAAAGGTTTAAATTAACTCTAGTGGTTGTGCCAACTCCTGCAGAACGGGAGTGCCAAGATGCAAACATGGCTGCTCACCAGCATTTGGCAAGGCGGTGACATCTTGTCACCGCTCTCCTGGAGCACTGGGGCCCACACAGGTACAAGGACCAGCTGGCTGGGGCACGATGCAAAGCAGGGTGGGAAAGCAGAGGGAAGAGTGCCAGACTTTTCCCAAACGAAGTCACAGACCTGTTTCTTCAAAATCATCTACTCAAATGTGACATTACTCCTGATTGCCAACAGAATCGAGCCTCCACAGCCACTTACCACTTAACTGATGTGTCACATGGGTTCAAGCCTCCCTGTCGGGGTAGCCCAGTCTGTGCTAGTAATAAAGAGTGCACATAAACCCATAAACCCTCAGCAAAGGAGAGAAGGACTCACTTTCAGTGAAACTTGCTCCTGCCACAGAAAGCTGCAAGAGTGCTCTGGAGCTAAGTGCTGACTGTTGGGAAGGTGCCTAGAGCTGGAGGGAAAAAAACCCCAACATAAAATAAAAAGTCTGTTTTTACATTTAATTCCTCCTGAGTCCAGAGCAGCAGAGTTTTATATTTTCATTATATTTTCAAAATAAGCTATAAAGCATCTACATAGTGGAATCCATATTCCCAGGTGGGAACAACATACAGGCCCACTCTAGTCAACCTTCTTTTTGAAAGTATAGCCATGCCAGACAGGTCAGTGAAGTTCATGGGCCCTTTTGTCTCACTCCATGTTATTCATAGCCCAGTGCCATTCTGCTGTCTTCTGTCACACACAGGGACAGCCAGACCTTTGATTTCAGGGACTGCTGCAGGGCATCAGTTCTCCATCCAGATCATGCACGTGCATTGTACTCATGTTCCTTTACCTGTTTGTAATTTTTTTCCATGGCCAAAGTCTTCCAAGCCCTTCCAGTGCCTCCCCTTCTTTACAAAATGCACGGGCCCTGTGCTACGCTGTAGCTGTTGGACACAGCACCTGTCTGCAGCTTTTACACAGGGGAGAGAGAATTCACTGCAATTTCTACACCAGCAGGAGTTTGGTGCTGTGGCACAGCTTTATGCTGAGGTGGGTGTTGAGTTTGACATCAAGCTTGGTAATGGCAAGATGATGTTGCCCATCACCCCAGCAGGGTATTTGCATATCAAAAGTACATTTGAATAAAGAGGTTCAAGAGACATTTTATTAGAGCAGCCACAGAAAAGTAAAAAGTCATGTTCCTCTTCAGACACAGTCCAAGGCTTCTATACAGCTGCCATCAAATGTGGTATTTCTTCTTCCTCTGTCCATTACTCTCCAGCAAAAACACAACTGCAGGTATGTTTCCACAGGAGAACATTTATCTTATGCCATTTCCAAACTCCAGGAAAAGCTAAGTTTCTGAGATTACTTATATAAGAAAAAGGAAACTTGAATTTTATGTGCTAGTGCAAACTTAAACGAAGCAAACTGTTATTTGTATTTTATTTGCTCTATAAAAAGCCTAGGAATACAAAGAACTTTTAACTGAATATAAAACTCAACATTTTCTTTCCAGGTGTCCATAGAAATACCAGTATAGTAGAAAACAAATAAAAAACCTGCAAAATACCTTAATTTGGTTTTGCTAAGAAGCCCTCTCGTTATGAAAAGAATGGGGGAAAGGGTGAACTAGTTCCTCTTTATTTCAAGCTTGCTGCTTTAATTCCATGTTGCATATGAAACAACAAACAAAATTCTAAGGAATGTAAAAAGTTCCTGTGTCTACAAAAGCCTTAGTAATACCACCCTGAGCTGAAGAACAATGGCACTGACATGAAAGGATTTTCATTTCTAAGAAATACCTTAAATCAGAGTTCAGGAATACATGTATTCCATGCTCTTCTGCAGGGCTGATTTAAACCAGACCTACTAACCTGAAATGTGCTTCCTCCCTGGGAGACTGAGCTGCAGCAGCTCAGGGCAGCCCAGGTGAGACAGGGTGGTACCTCAGGTCTGGGTCAAAGAGGAGGATCTGCATTAAGCAGAATATTCCAGGTATAATGCTACATTTCATACACTGTTCCTGGCTCACAAGGATGGACTGCAGTTTCCAATAACTACAATCGGTACAAAATTTGGAAAATTCTCCACTTAAAAAATAGCAAACCCCATGTTTAATAGCCACAGAGCATTAAGGTACAAACAAAACTGCTGCTTTCCATGTTCTTTATCACTGCCTCTTTCTGAGACTTGTATCCTAAAGGTTCATTTTTCCAAATGGCATAATTTTGGCAGAGGATGAGGTCAGTGAACTCCCAGATTATGCACTGCCTATCCCTCCTGCAGCATTACAGGGATATGCAGATGCTCAGCACCTCAGAAATCCAGGCTTGCTATACAGCTAAAACAAATGTGCAGAGCATGAATATTACAATTACCAGAGAATTAAAAAAATCTGTCTGCATTCAAAGCAAAAATAAAACTGGGAAATTTCAGAATTTCCTGAGGTGCTCTTTTTGATCAACTACAACTTTGGCTTCATTTCAATTTAGGCATTTCTTTCATAGTACAATGCAAAATACAAACTACATTGTGAAGAATATAAAAGCTTTTTTTTCCAGTTGGGAATGCCAGAACATATCCATTGTTTTTTTTCTCAAGCATATTCTTTAGCAAGTATGATTTTAAGAAGAAGTTAATCATCAGTGGAGTTGTATTCTCCAGTGGTAAGGGGGGCTGTTTGGTTTTGACTTTTTTCTAGTAGAAATTACATAGTCCTAGAATTTTCAGACTTTAAAGTTCTCTAGTTCTACTTGAAATTTCCCATTCTTTTTTACAAAAAAATTCAATAATGCCCTTTATCATAATTCATAATGGAAGTGTCTACACATGGTAAACTATCTAACTTGGGTCCACTCTAGGCTGAATGTTTTTTCATTTTTTTTTCTGTATTTGTGTACTTATGCAGGTTTTGAAATAAAATACATATTGGTAAGCACAAATGAACTGACATTCTATAAAATCATCAGCTCTGGGGAGATGTTGAAAAGGCAAAGTTTGCTGATGTGTCAGAGTAAAAGAACTGATGGCATGAAGAAGTGATCAGATGGAAGGTTTAAAATGAGAAGGGAAAAAGGGAATTTTTCCCAAAGAAAGAATAATTAAACTGAACTCATTGTGAACAGACACAGTGGAACCCAAGAGGGTAACTGAACCATACAAAGCTGGAATTCCAGACATATATTCAGCTTGAAAAAGCTGCTTCAGAAGTCAGGATATTCAAAGGTAAGTGTCTCACAACAGAGTTTTTTAGGCATCTTCCTCAAAAAGATACTGAGCTAGATACTTCTTATTAATATGCATTTTTGTTAATAATCTCTTCAATCTAAACTATAAAACGTGCTGTGCAACATGACTGAACAAACATCGCTGTGAGAAGTATTTCCCCCTTGTTGGAGTAATTTGAATTTGTAAGCTAATGTAAGTTTTTGTATTAAATAATGTACTGTGTGCAATTTTCTTTCTTGTAAAGTACTTTGAAGCTTTCAAAGGGCACTCTAGGTTCATAAATAATGTGCTGTTCTTTGCCAGAACTGTAGGGCATTTCTTGTAAGTTCTGAATGTTCTTTGCCAGAATTGCAACATGCTACATGCCAAATCCTGCACACAAATGTTCTACATGTGGCAAATGCATATTGGTAAAGACCAGAGGCATGGCATTCCTGGATTTCTTAGAGAGACTGGGGAAGGGAAAGAAGTGGGAAGGAATGATGAGGAGAGGCAGAGAAAAAAGTCTGTGCATCATTTTAAAAAATGAAAAACAACAAAAAAACAACCGCCACTCCCAAAATAACCCGTAACTTGCACTTAAGTATTTCCAAAAACTTTTTGTTGTACGCAGCACAAACTCACCCAGAGCTGGGTCTTTACTTTTCCTTCAGTTATGGAAACCAGGCCTCTATGTCATTAATAGCTGAAGATTCTTCAATGCCAGACATTTGTAAGGGTCAGAACACCTGCAATCCCTGCTCCTCTGAGCACCCCCTAATGTAAATGGAGAGGCTGAGAGCCAGGAGAAGCAGCACAGTCAGGATCACCACTATTTAACAGGCTGTGCAAATGAATCCTCTTCTTCAGGCAAAATCAGCATTTCTTATGCCTAAAGCTGCAGGGAAGAAACCAAGGCCAATGTTTATAAAGTGTGAACTCTGGCCTCTTTGCAACCTCTGCCACAGACAAGTAGGCTCCTACTTCTGCAGCTTGGAAGAGGAGTAAGACCCAGAAATTCCAACAGGCATTTGGCCACATAGGTTAGACTGCTGAAGGATACCAGGTCTTGTTACTATATTCTTGATTAAGCACAAACAAGTAATGTCAACAGTCCTCTATAGTTTGGATGGAATTGCTGAAGTAATTTTAAAAAATTACCATTCCCTGCCCTTCACTGAATTTCAAGAAAATGGTGACAACAATTATTAATCACCCAGCAACAACCAGGTAGTTGAAAAGTTATGAGAAGGTACTTAGACCTAATCAGGCATTAAGCACCAAGATTTGATAAATGTTTACAAAATAAACTGAAGTTAAAACTGAACTCCACTTTCTGCAACACTAAATGAACGTTTTACTATCTGGTTTCTTTTGAGGTGGCAAGAAACTACAGTAAAACCTTTGCTGTTGCCAGAATTACACTGCTTAGAGAAAAACATCCTGTGTGTTACCATTTGCTGCCATGATTTACAGAGATATGGTCTGTAGTCTGTATCAGTTTCATGTGGAAGTTTTGAAGGTAAAAAGCCTTCTGCAGAGTTTGCAGATTTCTGCATTAGTGTCTGTGTTGTTGCAAAGAGGATCAAGTGGTGCTGTGTCACAAGCTTTTCAAGGAAGTTAGCACATTTCTTCAGGTTCATCTCCTGCAAGGTAAGACTCTCCCCTCCATTGCTTCTGTCTATCCAATAAAAAGCTGATAAACTGTCTAAAATCAAAACACAGAGCGAGGGGTGAGCACAGAACAAGTTTTCTAGAGAGTGGAGAGTCAGCAGTAACTGAGTGCTGCTACTGCAGCTGACAAGGAAGAGCCTTCCCAGGCACTGCTTTATCATTTCTTCTGTCCCCTGTGCCAGCCTGTTCTCAAGAACGGTGACCAGGCGGAGCATATCGAAGTGGTAATCGGTGTCAACAAACATCACTTCCACTTCCAGCCCTCCCTGTGCCTTGGCAATGATGCAGCGGGCCAGCAGGTGATAAAGCATTTCTGTTTTGCCTGTCCCTTCTGGGCCGTGGAATTCAATAACATCTCCTGTTCAAAAACAAAGCAGCACATTGTCAGGTAAGAGCATTTCTAGCCCAGAGTTGGTTCTCAGTGTTTTCTGAACCAATATTCACTATTCCACAAACTGGGAAATGCATTTTAATCAACATTCATAAAATGGTTTAAATCCTGGTTAGCATCCACCAACAGATATTTCAGTTTTCAAGAAAAGCCTCTAAAGTGAAGTCAATCAACTATGAACAAGGACTGAAAGCCTCTGCCAGCACCATCTAGGAGACTTCCATCAAGAAAAGGTTGGCAACTGGATTTCATCTATATCATTACAGGCAGATAAAGGCAGAAGAGGAAGCTGCTACACAAAAGTGGCTAAGAAACCATCTACACTATGCACACACAATTAAGAAATAACAAAGCACAGGACAAAACAAAAAAAATTACATATTAGATGTCATTACACATAGATATAAAATGCTTTATGTCACAAGATTCCTACAGGAATCTGTGTCTGGTGAAGAAATCACCAGTAAGTTTATTTAGCACTTATATTCTCCTGTGGTGATAATAATGTGAAACTGCTTCTTTTGACAAGGGAGACTCAGGGATTCCTTCAACTCCAGGCCAGGCCTCTGTCTGAAGCAAAGGATCTCTGATCATAAAAGGATTCAGCCTAATTGCCTCATCCATGTGGGTCATAAAATACATATCATAAAAATTTAAAATGTTAATTAAAAACAGCATTACACTTCATTAGGAAACCAGTTCTTTTGTTGGATGTGAATGCAAGATACTCTAAAGCCTTATCCAAAGTCTTCTGATGTCTTGTATCAGAGCAAGACCCTAGAAAAAGTTAATTGATTAGCTGCTCTTTATAAATTTCTAATTTTGGGAACTGGATTATTTATTTATGACATTTTGGATTTTATAGGCAGAAGGGTAACCACATGCAGTAAGGAGAATCACACCACTGTAATTGCAGGAAGGTGAGAGATTTCCATGGCCTGGCCAAGTGCAAATGGCCTAACAGCTTCCCATAGGGGGATGTGAGAGTAGAGAATTAACTGCAACTTTCCTTAAACATGTTTGTGCCTGCCTGAGTTAACAGGGTTTTTCAAGTCACTGCTCAACTTCCAGAGGATGTCCTCATTCACAAGTGCCTACAACATCAAGATGCAGTTTGGGATCAGGGGAGCAGGATGGTAGAGAAGAAACCAAGCTCTTCTCCCTTTGCAAGTGTTAAAAGCAATTTACACCTGATGTGACAAGTCTGTCCATTTCAGTGACACTCAGAAATATCATTTATATGAATTTCTGACCCTTTGAAATCTATTAAAAAGCTTGGTTGTCTCCCAAGCCCTTATTAAGCTGTTCTGAATGGCTCCCTCACTTCTGAGATGAAAGATAACTGCACATCCTGGGACATAAGTTTGCATTTTCTCTTCCTGCGCAGAGGTCACAGTGCCCGACGCTGTCACTTGCAGGCAGTGGCTCTGCTGTCACACAGCCTGTGCCAGAGACACAACCACACCCTGGCAGGGTGAGATACCAGCCTGCAAGAGCTCCTCCTAAAAGTGCTGGCTAGGTCATTCCCTCCTATTTTGTCTCTTGCAGTATTTTAGAACAATTGTGTAAGGCAGCTCTTGATAAGAACAAAGTGTATCTTTTGCCACTGGCTGTGACACAAAACTTCTGCCACCCTGGTTGGCATTTCTGAATCCAGAGCAGTAACTGAGGGGCCAATAGGCAATGCTGCTTCACCTGCCTTTACAGCAAAATATGACCTGCTGGATTCAAAAGTTCTTCTGGGAAATAAATGCTTCACTTTTTCCATTTGAAGACATTCTAGCAGGGTGTCTGTGTGCTGCAGAATGACACTGGATGAGTTGTTTTTTTTTACTGGCAGAAGTAATAAAACTTATTTAAGTAAAAATTCGAAGTTGAATGACAAAAATCATTCTCGGAGGTTTTTGTAGTGGTGATTTATAAATGTGAACAGCAAGACAGCCAAGCACCCCTCAAAGCTTGTTCATCATTGCTGAAAGAGATCCACAGCTGCCCTGTAGTTGGAAACAGAAACAGCTTGGACTGCAAGAAAACCTCAAGAGAGCTGGGGATTTCTGTGCCTTCCTGATTATCCAAGAGCTGCCCGCAAGGAGAACGGGTGCAAAACAGGAGCCATTTATAGCAGCATCTATAAATGTTGGGTTTCATTGAATTAGCAACCAGGCTGTTACAGTAAGATAAGGGGGGAAATTCATTTCTCTGGATCAGACAGGACAAGCCATGACACAGCAAAGGAGGAAGTGAGGCCAGCAACGTTTTCAAGAAGCCTCTGACACGCTGACAGTAGGTCACAGAAGAAACTGAGTGATCACGACCAGCATCATCCATTAATGTCAAAACAACTTGGAAAGGAGGATTAGTAAAAAGATACTGTCACAGGATGAGAACAGGCTGAGAGGGAGAGCAGGAACAGCACTTTAACATGGAAGAAAGTTAATGGGAATTTTTTCTATTAGAATTGGTGTTGGCAGACATTAAACATATCAGTAGATGAATGTTCCATTAGCTTGGCAAAACATGCAGAAGACAAACTAATTGGGTTAATAAAAACTTAAGTTTGTGAAGATTTAACAGATGGAGATGGATGAGTAGAGTGATTTCACATGAAATTCAGCACTAGTGAATTCAAGAGTTAGGTTTTAAGGAGTCCCTGAACACATTGCCTGGCTCAGGGCAGCCAGAGCTGGCTCATTATGGGCAGACTAAAGAGAATAATAGCCCACTCCTATGAATGGGCATGCAGGTTAAACTAAATGATGCTGAAGAAATGTAAATATTTATGTAAGATTTATATATTTTAACTGAAACGCTGTGTTCAGTTCTGATCATCAGTTTGGTGTTACATCTTGAATGAGAAGAGCCTTATTTTTGTCTGTAATCAATCTACCTGAAAATGCTGGTTCAACTATTTTCTGACACTGCAGATACAAACAGGCTGCTGGAACACTCAGCAATAACTGTGTGTTTCACATTCTAGGCTACCTTGAAGTTCCTGGGCTGATCATTTACAATGCTGTGCAGAAGCTGTCACTATTATTTACACCATTTATAAGTGAAGTAGAAAGGCCTAATATTTATTCCAAGTTAATGTTGGGTGTCATGCAATTGGTGAAGATCAGAGCCTTACACTGACACCCACACCTTCATGCCAGTGGCACAGGGGAAATATGACTGGCAATAGTGGAAGATTATTTAATGCTTGTGTCACTTTTGCTCCATTCCAGAAGAGCTTAAATGGTATGTAATTAATGTACTTATGTGCTCTTAAATATGCAAGTCCATCATAATTAGAAGCAGTGGTTAGAGTATCACATTAATACCTATATTACCTGTCCCTATTTTACAATACCCTGACATGCAAGTTATGAACACTTAACTAAAATGTAACCTTTGGATAGTTTATTGAAACTTCATGTATTTGTTTGAAAAAATGAATAATTTAGGTCTTTGCATTGCTTTAATCACAGCATTTGAGATGAAGAGCTGTTCAGTATTGACTTCATGGGCAACCTATTACAGAATTCCACAGTGACACACTAAAAGTCAAGTTCATGACAAATGGAGAGGTAAGCCTTCAACAGGGATTTAATACTGAATAATGTGAACACACATCAAAATAACACATGGCCTCACATGAATAGTGTGGTATTAAAAGACAAAGCAAAAATGCAATAAAAGGTGAAGTCCATTTATATATATACAGCTAAAGGGCTGTGCTAATATGTTAGGCAGCTTCATTAATGTCAGCCAAAAAGCATGACCAGTATGGGTAATAATTGATACCATTTGTTGGAAGCAGAAGAAAAATACAAGTGCTTCAAAAGCTCAATGACTCTGTTGGCACAGAGAAACCAGTGATGCATTTTAGGTTTCCAGCCATGTTAGAACTGAGGTTCTGGAACAGTCTTCAGACAGACATGAACAACCTATAAAGCTTTAAGAGCAAAGCAGATAATTTGACATGAAATTATGTAACAGTATGGACTGCAGCAAGGGCAGTTAGTGATCCCCAAGAAAACATCTTAAAATCTGTTTGACCAGTACATAGCCAGTTCAGTCTCAAACATTTGTTTGTTGTGTGTAAAGTTGACTAAAAAATACCAAACATCTAGACTAAAAGAATGTTTAATATTTATGTTTTAAAAAAACTACAGTAATATCTCATTTTCTAAAAAAATTAAGAATTTGAGAGTCTTGTGAAGCATACACTAATTTCACTCCTGGCCCTTAATTCTTCTTGTAACACAGCAGTAAATGAGAGAATTCAGAAATGAGAGAATTTAAATATTCTTGTGCTCTACTTGCACTGGCTTAGCAGTATTTCTCCCCCCTTTATCATTGTTATGTCACACTGGAAACTTTCAGGGCAGGAATCATGTACTGCTAAAGCCCACATGTGTTTTCTACTGCTGCAAAACTCTACACAAAGTGTCTCGCAGTGACTGCGTTTGAAAATTAAGTATCATCTCTCATCCAATTATCCTGATTCTTTTTATTGCTTTTTCTGCTTGTTATTCTGAACATTCCACATTTGTGGGAATTCAAACTGCAGATAAGTGTGCTGCTAAGCACTGAAGCCACATACTTGCCCTATGAAATCCACTCACACACACATAAATTCCACAACAGTAGTACCTCACCACTGATCCTCACTGTTTGCCACTCACATGCCTTTTTTCATATATATTTTTAGCCCTGTGTAATCAGAGTTGTCTCTTCCATCATGAAATTCATGAAATTTCACACAATCTGGAAAATCAGTCTGAATTCCTGAATAGTGTGTTATTTTCTTTTTAGTTCACTAATTTCTTTCATTGAAATACCCAACCTTGATCTTTCTTGTACTGGTGTCATTGAAAGGTTACCCCAGTTCTCCAATCTGAAATTCTCATTCATTCACTGAAGGTCTCTATGACCCATGTTGATCCTGCATTGTGAACTCATTCAACTAATTAGTACCTATGGCCATAATGGAATTGTTTATGAACTTCTATTCGAAGCATACTTAGGATTGTTCAGGTCAAGACTGAATGGCATGATGAGCTTTGTTTGCTCATGCTCCTTATCCTAATTCACCCAGACAACTCTGTATCACTGAACTCTCTGCTATTTACTGAACCTCATGTTCTTTGCAAATTTCTGCAGTTATGACTTTGTGGTGGTTGTCTAGACCACTGATTAAAAAAAACAAACAAAGAGGTTTAATGACAGACTCTAGAACAAATTGCTGGAAAACTACTGACACTGACCAATGTGCTTGGTTATTTACTCACCTACACCTGTGTCTTGATATGCATAAAATAGATTTTGAGGCCTATTTAATAATGTTTGGAAGGGTGACTTTGCATTATTCCATTTTATCTAGATTGCATTGAACCATATAAAAAATTAGAATTATGATCTAAGGCAAAATAATTTACTTGTATGCTTATCTCTATTGATACAAATAGAGAGAGATAGAAATATAGAATATTTCTACATGAACATTTTTCCCTAAATGGGATGAAGACATATTTTTACCATGAACAGGAGATCCTTCCTCAGCAAACAGACAAGGCTCGAGATTCTTCAGAGAACTTCTGCCCTCGAGTCGTGCACGCAGCTTTTAAAGACAAGACAAAGAGCCATGCTGTTAACTTTAAATAATGAACCTCGGGACACAAATTTAAAGGATTTTAAGAAGTGACAGTTTTCCATTACAGTCCTATTGAAAGATTAGCCTGATTTTAAAAGTGTTTTCATAAATACATATGGAAATGTATAGTCATGACTACAGCAACAGAAGGTCCCAGCTTTACAAACAACAAGCACACAGATTCAGTGGCAGTGCGGATTGGAGATATGAGGAGAAATAAAGTTTAAAAAGCAAAGGCTGCTCAGGGACATTAGTGAGAGGGATCACCTCCAGCCCACAGCAGTGCTGCCATTCCAAAGAACAAAGGGAAAGAACATCATTTGTAACAACCAAAAAACCCTCCAAACCTCCAAAAAAACCACTGGCTGAGAGCTGAAACCTTACCCATCAACAATCCCCCGAGCCAGCTTCTCTGAGCATTTCTAAGTAAAACCATGTGCATTTCACCTGAGACGTTACACAGGACTCCTCTGGGCTACAATCATAGTTACTTGTTCATACAGAGTATGGATTAAGAATGTTCAAAAGTAATTAGTCACCAGTGGCTCTGCAAGAACCTTTCTAAAGCAAGCTTGAATTTGTTAAGCAAGTTCTCCAAAGCCCCTCGTAAAGTAAGTCCATTGTAAAACTAATTACTTCAAAGATCATGGACAGTTGCTTAAATTGAGAGGTATTTGCACAGCAAGCAGACAGGTATTCACAAAACCTGTGTTGTTATTAGTTCTGGCACACTGTGTAAAGCAAGAATGAACATTTTCCCTGGTACCAGAGCTGCTATTCCCTACATGTATTCCCATACATGGGAAAGGACATTATTGGGATGCTCAGTGCACCTACCCTGGGGCCAAATACTACACTCTCCAAGACACCCAGGTGTCATTTAGAGATCTGAACAAAACAAATCCTCTTCACTTCTATCCCATCCTCAAGACTAAAAGAGCAGTGAGCACACACCTTCAAACAACTGCTGCCTTCTCTTGCTTTCCTCCTTGTCATATCCATGAGCAACACCTGCTCTGAATGATCTTAGAAGTTCTTTAAATAGTTGTGTGTGTATGTTTGCCTTTAAGAGTAAAAAATTAAATGGTCCTGAATTTGAAGTGGTCACAATGGGAATCTAAGTGTGACATTTTCATTGACATTTTAAGAGTCCCCTCCATTAACAAAATGTCAATGTGTTTGCCTTGGCCTCTTCACACCTATCCAGGAGAGTTTTCTGACTCATCCTCTGAAGGGCCAAAAAACCACTCAAATTGACCTTGCTCTGGATCAGCAGATCCTCCCATTACACTTCACACTTTTGTGCAGCACTAAACACACGGTGAACTCCTGGGAACCAGCAGAGTTCCATGATCTGGACAAAGCAAACATCCAGATGGACACACATACACGAGAATACAGGAGCTAACTTGGGGCACATAAAGCAGCAGCTCTCAACTACCAAGAGGGCCTTGGCAGGCCCTGCATGTGCAGCTCTCCTGCTGCCAGGGCCTGGCCACCAGCAGGGAGAACCAGGAATTCCTCACCCCTTTGTCAGCAGTGGAAGATGAGGGAAAGAGGAAAACCACCCCAGGCTGCTGCTTTCTGATGCTCTGCAGTTCTCACAGAGGAAGCACAGCTGCAGCACACAGGGATAACAGGGGCTCAGTGATGGGCACTGCTGGGGCCAGCAGTCACAACTACTGCTGGCCTAAACCCATTGCTGCAGCCTCCTGCTCCTAAATTAATTTGTACATTAACAAATATATCCTGTGCAGTTTATTTTTTCTGGAACAGTGAGCCCCTGTGTCCTCTTTAGACTATCAACTCCTTAAGTTTACTGAGAGAGAGTAAATTGATCACTCTGGTTTAAATATGAATCTGTCGTTATTTAAATGACAAGTTTATGGATTAATTTTAAATAAGTACAGGTGCTTTCTCTGAGCACTGCTCATGAAGGTAATTTATGGTAATTTGCTGATGATAGCACACCTGTGTTTTTATCCAGCTTGTATTTACTTCCGCGTTCTGAAGCAGAATCTCCAAAGGCACTTGCCTCATTAGTGCCACGCTGGGAGCCACGGGGTTCCTGGCACAAACAGGCAACAATTTTCCTCCAGCTCTCACAAAGGTTTGTCCACAGTGCAGCACAAGTGATGGGAGCACAGCTGAGACACTGCACAGGCACCCTCACCTCTGCCCACGTTACACAGGGACAGCACAGGCTGCTCCCAATCCAGCCACAGCCACCCTGGCTCTGCTCCAGGGGAGCCTTTCCCATTCTGCCTCCCCTCCTGTTCTTCTGGAATACGAGGGGGGAGAAATCCCCAGCATGTACAGGGTGATCTGAGGGTGGGTGTCAGGTGCCCCAAGCTTTGTCACACACAATGTACAGAAGGACAGACAGCACCCCTGGAGAGAACCTTGGAGCGGGAAGAGCTTAGAAAAAATTCCCAAGTCAATTTCAAATCCCCTATTAGAGATTTCTGATTCTATATTCAAACTGTAGGTGCTCATTTGTTCCTCCATAAGCCTCTCTTCATCTTTTTTTTACACAAAACACCACCCTTTAGCAGCCTGCTAGTGGTAGCTCCTCATTCTTAGGTATTTGAAAATGTAATTATGCCAGCAAGGAACTACACAGATGTGCAGTTACATGTAGAGAATAAGCTCTACAGCAAAAGTTCAGCAGCAGCTGGGATAAGTGTCAATAATGACAAAGCTGATGGGACTCAAATACTTCAGCTATGCTTTTTATAATTTTTTTTCCTTTTAATAAAAAAATATGCATGTGGACAGTCCCACTGACTAATGCCTGACATGCTTGTGCTCTGTTGGTTCCAACAGAGCTGTGCATCAATGCAAGCACACACGTAGGTCTTGTCAGGAATGAGAGATTACTTCATTAAAATGTTAAAGAAATTCAAATTAAATACTCCAGCTCTGCTAGAGGCTGTGAGCTAACCTACAGGCTATTTACACATACAAACCTATCTCCAGTACTAGACAAAATTTAATTCTCAACCACTATAACCACTCTGATTGAGCTTTTGTAAACTTTGGGCATGAAGACATATGCAAGCCATTTATCATTACTTTTACTGTGATAAACCAAAGGTGTTTTGCAAGAAGTTCTAATTTGTTGTATTAATTACATTCAATAATAAAAGCACAATACTGTGGTCTCAGTATAACTCAGTAAAATCTGACTTTATGCATGAGGCTATTTAAAGGAGTATTGGTTTAAATTAAGTGTTTTCTGTTTCAAGTGCTTTTACCGTTTTTTGTCTGGACATTCTGTATTCATACATTGACTTTTCTTAACCCATTGGTCTTCAACTCCTCCCTTGTTCCAGGTTGGATATCCATCCACTGCAGGCAGTTGATGCCATGAGCATTCCCTGTCAGCACCACTCATGTGGACAAATAAATGCATTTATCCCTTGGACAAAGTGCACACCTCATATCCGTAATTCACATCTATTTGCCAATAGTGGACATCTGATACTAATTTTTTTTTAAGTGTCAAAAGGGCTTAAAAGCCCAAGTCCCACTAAAAACCACAAGGAGCTTTAACAATAAGTATTATCACACTTTTCTGTTTTATGTGAACTATTCAGCATGTTCCGGTATAGTTACACACAAGTCTCCAAGCAATTAAGTTGCTGATCGAAAGCAGAAGTTTCTAACAAATAAAACATCGAGAAATGGGAAAAAAACTAATTAAACAACACAAAATCCCAAAACTCAAACCTCTTTTCTCCTAAAGAGGAGGAAAGCAATTCCACCTTACAAAATGTTTATTTACAGAATCATAAAGTTGGAAGAGACCTTTAAGACCATCAAGTCCGAACCTTTAAAGGAAACCTTCCTCACAGGTCTTCTTCCTTAGGCATCCCCTCCAATGCCTGGGAGGGGAGCGCGAAGGGAATATTTAAAAAAGAATAATCGAAACACCCGAACCAAGAAGCGCCCACAGCAGAAATCCACCCGGATCCCGACACAAAGGCAGAACACGGCCCCAGGGAACCCCGATGCCTCCCGGATCCACCGGGAAATCCACCGGGAATTCCAGCGGGAAGCCCCCGCGGCCTCTCGGGGGCGGAACTCCCTCCCTCCCTCACGCACCGCCCCCTCAGGAGGCGCCGCTGGGGCTCCCCCGCGCCCGCCCGTGGCGGTGAAGGGAGGAGGCTCAGCGCTCCCCTTCTCCCTTGGCTACAGCCTCGCCCCGCTCTCCCCGCCCGTGTGCCCGGGCCCGGGGCTGCGGGGAGCGGGGCGGGGGCCGCGCCTCACCTGCGTGCCCGACTCCGCCCCGCCGAACGCGTCACCCATGGCGGCCCCGCGGCCCCGCGCCCGCCGCCGCCCCGCAGCGCCCCCGCCCGGCCGCGCCCTCTGCGCCTGCGCGGCTCGGCCCCCCGGGAGCGCGGGGTGGAGCCTGTGGGATGCGGAGTCACGGGTTCGAGTCCCGCCTCCGGCTCGATTCACGGCTGCCCACCCACCCGACCCTCGTTCACGGTTTGGGATTCCTTGGACACGGCCGGGAGAATCACAGAGTCAAATAGGTTGGAAAAGAGCTCTGGAGTCATCGAGTACAACTTGTGACTGAACACCACCCTGCCAAGCAAATCATGGCACTGAGCGCCATGTCCAGTCTTTCCTTAAATGTTGTATTGCACTAAACCAGAGATCAATCTTACACTTAAACAGCTCCAGGGATGGTGACTCCACCACCTCCCTGGACTGTCATTCCAGTGTCTAATAATTCCTTCCAAGAATAAATTCTTCCTGGTGTCCAACCTAAACCTCCCCTGGCACAGCTTACAACCACATCCTCTCATCATGTCCTGAGTTACCTGACTCCCACCCAAAGACAAGTTGTTTATTTATTTTTAAGGACTTGTCTTTCTCCAGGTGTGTGTGGGTTTTTTCTGCTGCTGTGGAAAGGAGCAGGAGGCTGGGCTGGTGTGACTCAGGGGATGCTCCTTGGTGGCACTGGGCAGCTGTGACTCAAGGAAAGCTCGTTCGCGTGGCTGTGATTAAACTCTTGACGCCTGCGAAATTGCTCTTTGCTAAAGCCAGCTCTCAATTATGGCTTAAATTAAAAGGGGTTTAGAGTATTTTTGAGAAGTCCCTGGAATGAACAGGGCTTGCGTGGTGTGTGATGCTCTGAGGCAGGAGCTGATGGTCAGCAGCTTGGTCACACCAGCAGCCTGTGGTCAGCAGCAGGACCTGCTCCTCCTGCACCACGGCCTGTCCACTGCAGTTGTGCAACCTGGGCAGGCAAGAGGGATGGGCACAGGGAGAACACAGGAGAACCTGTTTGTTTTTTCCATAGGCTAAATGCAAAACCAGCAGGATAAGAATAGCAGCTCCCAGTATCTGCATATCAAAGAGCAGCAGTGATACCATCCCTTCGGGTCTAGGAGGTTATCGGTGATACTGCACGTCCTTACAGTCAGGAAGAGAAACTGGTGGTGGAGTTCTCTGCTTCTTCAAAGAAATCATGTTTGTCTATACAAAAGACTTTCTACTAGCATGAACCACAACAAAAAAATCTAACCTCAGATGCAAGGCATTAGCTTTGTTTACTCTTTCAACCCCTTTTCAGCCCAAAATACAGAGCTCCAATGCAAAAGACACTGCTGCTGCCACTTGACTAACTCCAGATGGATGACACCAGATAGATTTAACGCAACTCAAACCTCTAGTTTTGGTGCCCAGTCCTAATTCTTCTCATTAAAGTACAGAAGGGAGATGGTTGCTCTGCACAGCCAGAGTAGTCTTTGTCTTTTTCTTGTATGGATACATGAGCCAAATTTTCAGAGGCATGGTGAGAAAGACTTGGATGGCCATGGGGAGGGCACAAAAATGCAACTACAATACTTTTGGTTTCATTGTATTGAAGCAAGTTTCTTCTTTGTATTTGTTTCTTCTTTGTATTTCTTCTGTGTTTTGGAAGAAGTCAACATAAGAGACAGACATCTTTAAGAGCTGTGTATCTGAGTATTCTTACAGTACCTCAGTGGTCTGGGCCACCTGGAAGAGTTTAAAAGCTTTGTTAATTAGTAGTGATTGTCCTTGAAGCTGACTGAGGAGTGACCTAACCCAAGAACAGAGTGATGACAAAGATATTACTCACTGCATCAACCACATGATTTTTTTTTTTTTTTGTAATTATAGGTTCTTTGTTGCTCTTGTCCTCTAATTAAAGATGTTGTACTAATTTTTAAAAAGTGATTGCTAGTTGAATTCAGAGCCATAAATATACAGCACAGATAAATACCAGTCGACTGAAGCCCACTCCTAGCTCATCACTCACCATTGTGAGAGTCCCAGTAGGGTTCTGTGGAGCTCTTCCACTGCACAGCTGAACACAGCTTTGGCATTACAATCTAATGCAAAATGAAGTATCAGAGTTCAATGGAGATCAAGCAGCAAATATTTGAGAGAGAGGTTAAAACCACAGAACTCATCTGAGAAGAAAAAAAAAGATATTAAGGATATTTAATAGTTTGAAATAGTTAGTACATCACAATTAGAAATGTGTAAATCAAATACACCGGTCACCCTGATAGGCAGATTGCCCATCAGCAGTCAGCATTGCTGGCATCTTACCACATTTTGTAATATTTTATCAAAGGTGTCAATGTAGTTCTAATAGTTCACCTTTTTTTTTTGTTTGTTTGTTTATTTTTCTTCCTGCATGGCAAACCTCTTCATTGACCTTGCTTCTTAGGAGAAAAACAGTAACATGGGTAAGGAGAGAAATTCTTTACCATTGGTAAAGAGCAATGATTTTAATTGCACCCTCTATTTTTTGGGCTGCTGCTGGGTTTATTTATCTATTTATACGTTTTTATTTATTTATTTATTTATTTATGATTCATTCTTTCATATTTTTCTGTAGCATTTCTGAGTGATAGTGGGCGATCCAGGAGTACAGGATCCCACCCACCCCTTACTCTTCCTTCTCAAACAGCAGAATCCTCCTTAAAGCAGCACAGATCCAAGAAGCTCTAGTATCCAGGGTCTCCATGCCCCAGCACTCCTGTTTCTACAGGCAGAAAATGAGTGTTCCTTTGTTTGGCATGAGGGGAGCCTGAGGGGGCCCCAGGAGCCACAGCACTGCTGGTGTAGCCATTGAGCAGCAGGAATAAGGACTTTCCTAAGAGCAGAAAGATCACACTCTAGGGGTGAGCATCTCTGTCTTTATGAAATGTGTATTCCAGAGAAAATTCCTATTTCCTAATCTTGATTTTGAAGACTAAATACAGGATCCCAGCATCTCCCATGCTGTGATCCTCTATTTTCTACTGCATGTGTTTAAGACCTGCATTGTTGCGAGGAAAAATGACAGTGCAAGAGAGGAAGGTATTTGAAGTGGATTACCAAAATTATTTTTTATTGTAGTTTTAAAAATTTTTTTGCTTCTTTATACATTCACTATCATTAATTTCAGCCAGCAGAAGGAAACTGGAATGGGTTCTGGAGGAGGAAAGACTAGGTCAGGTGCCCCAGGGATGTTGAGAGTCTACTGTATATATAAACATTTAATTTATTTTTAAGACGCAAAGTCCTAAATTTAAATTGCCAATTGGTCTACAATAGCCTCAAGAATTCAATTATTAGACTTTAGATGGCAGTCTTAAGAATTAACACCCTGTCCTGGAACAAGGCCCGAGGTAAGACCTTAAACAAAAGGGGAAAGGAATGAAGAAAACCAATATGTTGACAAGATAGATTGTGTGAGGATGTTTGCAAAAGAACACATCAAATTTTTATATTTAATTAAGTAAGAGCTAATTTAGAAACTGGGATGTAAATGCTTCCTCCTTTGAGCGATTGGGTTTTTTTCCCAGCCACAGAGATTTTGCTCCAACATAAGCTTCATCATAAGTGTATTGTCACTTAATGTTCCCTCACAAGATTTGTGTGGGTGACATTCCAGCACAAACCAGCTCCAAACAGATCTTCTAGCTTGAAAACAGTTTGTTCATATAGTTGAACTAAACACTTTCAGTAAAGTCAGTTGTTGTTTTCCTCATTAATGTCCAGACTCTTAAATACCTTCATTCCAAAGGTGACAAAATGACTCTTCCAAAAGTCATTACACAAAAGAATCACTCCTAGAAATAAACCAGAAAGGTTTTGAGTTGAGTCTTATCTCCTCCTTTGTGTAGTAGTGCTCAAACCCCAAAAGGTTTATCGACTAAAGACCATCTCAAAGTTGTAAGCAGACCTAAAAAGGATTAATAATAGCAACAGAAGTAGTAGTGGTAGTAAGAATTAAGACTTAAAGATGTGTTGAGTCTCCATGTAGTGAATGCCATCAGATTAGTTGCAACCTCTCTGTTGTGTGACTCCTCCAGTTTCATGGAGCTGATTTCAGCCTTACTGTTCCAAGTTTCTCTCAATGAGTGAAGTGATGTGTCACTGGGTTTTATTAGATTTTTGCTTTTATTTTTTAGAGCAGATGGCTGATTCTTTTTACCTGGAGAGCTGCCACTTTCTTTAGATGCATTTGGGCTTTATGGTAGTCTCATTTATCTGTTTATTTGAGAAATAAGTAACCTAAATTGCAAATGTGTTATAATTTCACTGACCTCAGAAAAGCTGATAGAGTTCCTGAATTTTGCTGAAAAAATAAAAACAACCCCACAAAGAGAAAATAATTTAGTCCACTGGTAACTGGACTGCTAGCCATGAAACAGCAAGTCCAGGTCTTTATTAGTTCTGGCATCTGTGATCATGGAATCATAACATGGTTTGGGTTGGAAGGGACCTTAAAGCTCATCTAGTTCCCATCCCCTTGCCATGGGCAGGGAACCTTTCACTAGACCAGGCTGCTCAGAGCACAATCCAACCTGGCCTGGAATAGTTTCATGGCCACTTGATGGATATTCTGCTTTACCTTTCAGCTTGCAGCCATACTTGCAGAAATAAACTTGCTCTGTGTAGACATTCACATGTCTAGGTTTCTTATTTGCCTTTCATCTTGTATTCCTGAGCTGAGATTCCTTCATGTTTGTTTTTTACCACATTGTTCTGACAGTACTACAGCTACTTCTGTCCTGCCTGAATGATTCTGCACTGGCGCACTGCAAAGTTGCTGGATCTCCCTTGCTTGGACTGGGTTCGTGTTGATGACCCAGCCAGGGGTAATTTCTTGCCTATCTATGGCCACAGTTTCAGGTTAGCAATAAGTAAGCAAGATTTTCAGAGAAGAACATGTGGTTTGTAAAGCCACTTTCATAGCCAGCAGTGACTAGAGATGAAGTTTCTCTTTGAGTACTTGAGCTCTGACCTGCAGCCCATGGAGGGAAAGGTCTTGTGTTTGACCTTGTGAACCTTCCTCTCTGCTCAAACCCCACTGATGGAAATAAAACAAATTTTGCCTCAGTCAAACATGCTTGTGAAAATATCCTCTGCCTTCTACAGTGCTGTTCAATGAAGTATTAATGATCTTTCTAAATTCTGCTCCTGTGGGTTACCCTTTGCTTGAGTGTTGATGCCCTTACAAGCGCCAGGTTTTCCATAGAATCACTCTGACCCTGCTAGAGAATTCACACAAATCCTAGGCCTGTCAATAGGAGTGAATCAGTATCTTAATTAATTAGCTATTTATGCTCCCCTAGGCACACTGCTAAAAGGACATCCTCTAGTAGGGTAGCTGGCACTGAGTTCAAGCTGACTGGTGTTTCTTGGTGAAGACAAACCACAATTTGCCCATGTGGTACAGAGAACTAATGATACATTTCAAGTGTGCAAGAAAAATAACAGTATAGTCCAGGCCATTTATTTTATTTTTTTCTTTTTTTTTTCTTTTCTTTTTTTAACTGACTAGGGAATCCCCATTTTATCCTTTTTACACAAATTTAGCATTAAAGTTTCTGTTTTCTCTAATCCCCATGGACCTCCTGTCAGCGTGGAATATACATCTATTTCTTTTCTTTTTGATCTTAACACTTGTAAGTAATAAATAATTGATTGCCCAAGGAATTCTGGGAATATATTCAGCCTTAAATTGAGCACTAAACTATTTGCAAATGTGCTTAGGCACTAGTCCAAAAGATACATCAAAAGAATGTCAATGGATATTGGGAAGTGAAGTGCCATCATATGTTGGAATTAGGAAGCATAAAATGTAAGTAGAGAGATAACACTGTCAGATCTGCTGCCAGTAGTAATAGAAAAAGGTATGTTTTTATAGAAGGCTATAAACTGTTGTTCAAGCCACACCAGACTTTTACCTCACTCCAGACCCTGTTCAGGCAGTGCCTTGTTTTTGACTGTCATCTTTAAACTGATACTTGACAGTGCTCTCATCCCAGAGATACCTAAAGCTGAGCCTGAACAGCCTGTGAGCTCCATCTGTCAGAGAGACCTGGGTACATTTCCTGCAGTGACTGCCCATCTTTGGCACTGCACACAGGTTTTCTGTGGCACTCTGATTTCACCATGGCTCCAAGCCCCCACAGAAGGCTGCTCAGTAAAGTGACCAAGTCTGTCCTACTGTGAGTAAACTCTTTGTAGGGTCTGAGCTAATCTCACTACATCTGCACTGCTGTGCTTGCAGCAGGATCATACCCCAATATCTGGATATCTGTGAATAAATTTAAGTGTTGTGTGATGTTGGTCTTGCTACTACCCCCGAAGCTCTGCTCTTCATGGAGCACATCCTTTAGGAATCCACTCAGAAACACACAACTGATAAGATGGTAATGACAAGGAAGAGTGAGGATGGATTTATTTACCAAAGGTAAATTGTACTTGACCAGCCTGGTTGCTTTTTATGGCGAAATGACTGGCTAAAAAGATGAGAAAATGGATGTAATACATTACCTCTTCAGTAAGTCTTCTATAGGATCCTTATCTGGAAGATGAGGAAGTACAGCTTGGATGAACAGACTGTTAGATCAGTTGAAAACTGATTGGATCATGAGGTTTGAAGAACAGTTATCAACAGCCCAAAACTCAGCAATCATGTACCCCAAGACTGGTGGTGTTCAATATTTTCATTATGATCAGTGAGAATAGAAATTCTAAACACCTGTGTATGATGCTAACCTAAGGGAAATGATCAGCACCCTGAACAACAGAAGTTCAGTCCAGAGGGACTGAAAACACCTGTGGATGGGACCTTAAGACATTCAGTAAGGTGTGTGAAGCCTGGTACCTGAGCAGAATAACCTCATGCAGCAACACAAACTGGAAACTTATTGTGAAATGTGGAAACTCAGAGCAAATTCAAAGGCAAGTGCTACAGTTTTCATCTTGGGAAATTGAAACTGGACATTAGCAGAATTTCTTCAGTAGGAGGAGAGTACAGCACTGGAATACATTTTTTGGAAGAGTTGTGAAATCTTGGTCCTTGAAGGTTTTCAAGATTCAGCCAAAGAAATCCATGTCTGGTTTGATTTATAGTTGGTGACAGTCTGGCTTTGAGTGGGAGTTTGGTTCAAAGGGCCTTCAGCAGCTTATTCCTGTTTCTCTGATTCTGCAATCCTTGTTTCCGCACAGCAGCCTGAGGAGTCTCAGGTGAGTTTGCCTGTGACCTGCCTGGGTCTGTGGGGTTTTCCTTGCTTAGAAGTTTCTCAGAAGTTCCAATCTGTGCAACCTGGACATCTTTGACCTTGGCTATGGATCAAAGATGGCTTTGCAATGGCTGTTTCAGAACCTTTTCAGTCTCCTGGTACTGAGGAAAGCTGCATTATCCATGATGGATGTTACATCAGCCTCAGTCTCTTGTGTAAGGCAGCTGGGATTACCTGCTGTGAAGTTGCACATGTGGAGAGTTGCAGAGGACATCCTGCACCCTGGCACGCTTGTAGCTTTCTGTCACGAGGATGGAAGATGGTCATGGGATCAACATAGAATTGAGTCAGCCAACAGTTTAACAATCTGTAGTTCTCCTATCAGAGAATAAAGTCTGGCAGAAAACAAAAATTCTCTTGTGGACTCTCTTGGCTGAATAAAAACAGGCTGAATGGATATCTCATCTTCAAAATCTCCAGGTAGAAGTGTTTTGGAAATGGTGAGACATCATAAGTTAACAATTCGAGTGTGAAAGCTGCCCCATGAAACATTTTTTCTGATCTTAACATTAAATACACTAAGATATTCCAATGCAAGGAGGCCATAGTTTAAGTGAAGGATTTAAAAAATGTTCTTGTTAGCTCAGCTCACTGGTGATTTAGAGTACAGGACTTTGCTCTTTGGGTTTTGAAATACTGAAACTCCCCCAGGATGGGAAACCTCCTCCTACTGGTTGTTAAAGAAAATAGCCATCTAATATTCTGTTAGGTTAGACAGCTTGTCGTGGCCTGGGAACATTATCCTGTGTTTTGATTTCCTATATGCACTGTGTCCTGACACCACTGCAAAACTTCACTTTGGGATAAGTAGCATTTCTCTAATTTTTAAATGTGTTCACTTTGCTTGTGCTCATACCTATTTCAATGCTTGATTTTCTGCGCATGCCCTCACAATAAACTGCTGACAGAACGTTCACTGAAGCAGCAAATTTGTAAGGCAACATTCAAATATAGCTGCAATCAGTAGTTCTAAATAAATATATTAAATAATTCTAAATATATTAAATAATTCTAAATAACTATATTAAAAATATATAAACCACTTTTTTTTCATAAACTGTATGTTCTGTATACTCACAAAAGCAGTGATGGCCGGAATCTTCTGCTGATGCATGTTGTAACAAACTTGCTGAGGGATCGGTTACAAAAAGAGTTCCTCTTATAGAAACATTTGGAAAAAATGTTAAAACTATGATTTGGTAACTGTAGTCTCTGGAGGGAAAAGCGTGTGATAATGTCCTTTCTCTTCAAATAGGGTTTTCTGACATACTTTCTTAGCTTATGTAGATCATGAAAACATGTTCACCTCTTTCCCTGCCACAACCGGTGACAATCAGTGCAGCAGTGAACAGTGTTCTATTGAAACATTAAGCACTTCACTAAATCTTAAATTAGCTGAGTAATTTGAAATTTTCAGTGTGCAGGCTAAGGTTGCAATTGCCTGATGGCTTTAAAACCACATAAACTCAAGCTGCTCCTGGAAGATGTGAACCCTCCCAGGGCTGCAGGTCCTTGCTGTGTCCTTTGGGCTGTGCTGGTGGTCGTGCACTGAACCAGGTCAGCCTTGCAATGCTGCTGGGACCTGATGGAGCTGAGAGGAAGGATGGTAGCCCAGTTTTGGTACTCAATTCCCTGGTGCAGAGATGGCATCATGAAACCAGAAGCGAGAGAAGCCAGGCCATGTTTCTGTAAAAAAGTTGGCAAAAAGTGACTGCAGTTGTAGGGATACCTCAAAGCACTGTTAAATCTCAGAAATTAATTTATCCTTTGTGAGATGTAGTCTCAAAAACAAAGTCTGAAATTCTGAAGGATGCAATGAAGTGTCCAGAAGAAAATACCCTTTTGCCAGGATCACCTGGAGGTGACCCAAAATGGTTTGTGTGCCTGACCCAACACAGGGCATTTCTACCCTTTGATTTGTGAGGGAATTGTGATATATCCATAGGCTAAAATCACTTCTGGATAAATCCTCTGATGGCAGCAGAATTTCAACAAGAATGATTTAACACATAGCTACAGCAGCAACAAGTGTGTTACAGTGCTTCCCCCAAAGACCTGCATGCAAACACTTGCTTGGATTGATTAAACACATAGTCAATAACAAAGGAGATGACCTAGGACAACTTGGAAAGTTGGGAAGCAGTAGCAGACTTGTGGGAGCTGCACAGCCCTTGACCATGGATTTCTGAGAACCTCTCCATGTCCAGCAGACATTTCAGAAGTTAACTGAAATATTAAAAATTACTACAATAAGACCAATAAGAGCAGGCTTTCTGACAACTCACACCAAAAAAAAAAGGTCTTGGATTTCTAAGAGACTTGTCTGTGTCTATGGTAACTGGAAAATCTGTTTCTCAGGATGCATTTGTAGAAGGAGAATGGGACATGAAAACATCTGCAAAATTTGTGCATCACTTCAGTGGAATCACTGGTCTGACAGGTACTGAGGATGCTGAGAGCAAAGGACTAGGAAATTGAACACGACAGCCCATAATATTGCTGGGGTTTTTTTTCTGAAATTAAGGATAACAGTAACAGAGTAATAGAGCTGTGGGAACCAAGAAAAACTCTTCTTACCCCATAATCTGGAGGCTTCAGCAGACTATTGTGTTTGTCTGCTCTTCTAATAGTTCCTTCAAAAATAAAATAAAATAGTCAGAATCGTTCTCTCTATTCTCTTTTCCCTCCTACCATTGGCAAAGCCTCAACGGGCCAAAGCCTTCACTAAAGTAATCCCCAACCCCACAAATTAATGTAAAGAGCATCATGGAGATAAAAAAAAAAAAAAGGCATAATTTGGTTGATTTTACCCATTATTACAGCTGCAGGAGCAAGTGTTATCCATGCTATCAAGAAATGAGGTGCCTCTGAGAAGTTAGATAAAGCTGCCCTAGGAGCAGTAAAAGGAAACACAAATAAGTCATTTTGCTTCCCTTGGAAGCAGCTCTGCTCATGCTTTAACACAGACACAACACAGGGGCCTGGAGAATGAACAGGAAGCAGTGTTGATAAGTTTGAGTGATTGTGGAAGTTCTTTTGGAGGTAGAATTCAAACTTTATCCATATTGTCAATATCTCCCTCTTTCTCTTGGGATCCTGTCTTGGAAAAAAATCCCACTTCACATCCAAGGGGAAAAAAAAGAATCGTTAATTATAAGCATCTCTGCTTGCATATGACCATGCACTGACCTCTATATGGCTAAATGAACTGTGCCACCACTTTTTTTTTTCATTTTATCACCTTTTCTTTTCAGTCCCTTTTGTCCTTATGGCATGTTGTGCTTTGCCTGGTGGATATTTCAGTCCAGGTAGCTGCCATGTGCTCCCCTCCTCACTGGCAGCTCTTTCACTTGAAAGTGTCCTTTCCTACCACCCACTCATCCCTCAGTGACTTGGCACAGAAAACGATGCTTGGAGGATTACCAGAGCACTGTCTTTGCAGGGGCAGCCAGGTGTTGACCACAGGAGAAATAAATGCCCATTTTCCTTTCTCAGGTTCGCCCACTCCCTCTCAGTTAAACAGGAGGTGAACCAGGCCCTGCCAGTGCCTCCATGCCTGCTGACGTTCTCCAGCTGTGCATTCCTCATCTGCCTCTGCTCTTTATTTCCCCCCACCTCCGTTTTGAAGGATGAAAGTAATGACAATGTGGGATTCTAAATATAATCGAGCTGCTTGCAGGTTCTGTGATTGCGCTGTGGGCTGTGTGAAATCCGAGGCAACAGAACGCCTGCTTACAGCGTTGCTCTAGGTGGGAATCTGTTCTGTGCCCTCAGACAAGGCTGGAGACACAAAAGCCCAAAGGCCAACACACTGAGGGAGATGTTGGCAGTGGCTGCCTGAAACCCTGTGTTTGTCACAGGTAATGTTCCTGCTGGAATATGTGTTCAGTGGCAGATCTCCTTTACAGTAAATTAGGTGTTTGCCAGTACATGAAGATTCATCAAGTGAAGCTGTTCAGGGAGTGAGCACATCCATCCTCCCAAGGGCACCCCAGGAGTACTTGATCCCAGTGAGGGAGTTATTTTTTTTTCGGCTGCAGGCCTCAGAGCTGAAGTAGTCCCTTCTGCTCCCTCACCTCCTCCTACTTCCAGCCACTTCTTCCCACTCGCTTACTCCTCCTTCTGCTACTCTGGCACAAGCATTTGGGCATGTGGTGGAGTGCAAAGGGAGAGCTAATCTGACTTAAAAAAACTCTGGCTGAAAAAGAAGAGGTGGGGGGTTATCTAGCTCAGCTCCCTGCTCTAATTTATTTGCAGCAACTTAGGAGGTACAAGGAGAAACAATGTAGGAGCAGGGACGCCTTTAGCAGACAAAGCTGCTCAAAATATTGCTCATCAGGCTATGATAGGATTTCCTTTTTGTGATGACTTCTTCCTGCCACCTGCAAGGAGACAAGACAGCCCTGTGGCAGTTTGCTTTATGAGGATGGAGAGGAAATAACCTGTTCACAAGTGCTGGGTGCCAAACTGGGCATCAAAGGGGAATTTAGAAGAAACTGTCAAGTGACAGTCAAGATCTATATTCTACTTTGACATATATTTCAGTTTAAAATAAAAGTTTTTAACTAGTGAAGCTCTTCATGGTTTGAATCTCCCTACCTCCAAACAGAGGAAGTATCATTTAGTTCAAAGCACTGATAAGAGAAAACACTGGACCATTAGAGAATCTGCTACTGAAAGGGAAATATATCCTTGGTTATATCAAGGAGTTTTGCATCTGTACTCCAAAACTTAACAGGCTATGTAATTTGTAAAATATCTTTCTATGAATTTTTCTTGTGATGTTAAATGTTATCGTTGTGTACACATTATCATTGTGTATATCTATTTATATATATCTTCTTACCTCCTTTGTTTTTCAGTCTTACTCACCTCTTGTCCTCTGGAGATAACTGGAGGCTGTACAGTGTTTTCAATGAGTCAGTTTGAAAGTGACTCTGGGGATCTGAGGTTGCACAAGTGCTTTTGAAAACACAACCAAACACTTGATATACCCAGTACCTTCAGGCATTAGGTTAAAGTGAAATAATGCTTCAAAACTAATTCCTGGCCATCAGGCAGTGATTCCAAGTGAAGACAGATAGCTCAGAGGCCATGTCAGTGTGCTGGAGGCAGTAACTCTCCTTTTGTTTGTAATGAATCTATGGGATGATGAAGCCTGTGGGCTAAAGAAGAAGCTCCTGGGATAGATGATGAGATGAAGATGTGTCTGAGACCAGATGCCTGACTTGGGACTGCCTGGGGGTGTCTCTGTCCCTTGCAGATCAGGAATACTGAGCTCTAGGAAGGTAGGTAATGATAGGTGGACTCTGAAATGGAAAAATACAAGCAGTCACTGAGTGGGAACCAGATTCCTGCCTTCTGGAGATGCCCATAATTAAGGAGTCAGATTGATGCTTAGCTTCTCAGTGGCCCAGTGAATGTTGTCCTCCTTGCAGCTCAGTGAGCCAGCTGCCATAGGAGATGCACAGGAGTGGGGCTGAGCAGTTTCTACTCCAATGGCTGGAAGATCTTGCTGGAGAAGTGGGAGCTGTGGGAAAGAAGAGCAAAAGACCCAGGTCTTTTACACCCTGGGAGTGTGCTGCACAGACTGAGTTGTGATCTCCATCTGTGTTCAGCAGAGAACTCCTGTGTAAGGCTCACTTGGATATACTAAAATCATGTTTTATTTTACTATTTTCCAGGGAGCTTTGCAGAAAGCAAAATTATGAGGCAGCCTTTAAGGGCTCACTATGTTTCTTGTTTTTCAGACCTCAGGTAAGCTTTATTCCAAAGTGATGACAAAAGTTGATATTGATGTATAAACACACACACACACCCACACACACACACCCACACACACACACACACCACACACGTTTATGTGTACAATAAGTTCCTCTGGGAGTTATTTGGTACTGTAATAAGTGGCCAGAATCACTATTTGGAGTTCTCCAAAGTGGCTGATTTGTAAATGGGGAGGATCTGACCTTCTGGCTATCAAGCCCTTTGTATTTTGCTTTTTTCAAATCCCAGCAGAAATGTTGGTGTCTGGGGTGTGGTACAGAGAGATGACCCATGACATTGTCATTAAAAAGTAAGTAAGGGTTCACAAAGTGATGATGCAGTGACTGTGTCCCTGCAGTGTGCCTGGCAGACTGTGACTACTGGATAATCTTTATTGCCTCAGTCCATGGAACTCTCAGCTCCCAAATAACATTAGAATCTCATATTTCATCTACAAAACTGTGAAGCAGGTACATTTTTCAAACAGCATGACCATTTTTCTTTCCTATTTTTTTCAGGCCAATTCCATACCTTTCCTGAGGGAGCCACAGTGTCTGGCTAAGTGGAAAAGTAATAATGCATCTGCAATGAATAGATAAGATAAAAACTTGCTCTATTGTAAAGGGTGCAGCTGCTTGATTGCATCTGCTTATTTTGTCAGTAAGTGATTCCCACTTTCCACTTGTCAGGCTTTGAGATTATTAGTACTGAATCTTTACCTCACTGCTTGCATCTGCTGATAGTCTTTCTTACTTTGAACCTCATGGTATGATAGCCTGAGCTGCTGTAATGACAGTTTTTTAATGCAAAAAAACCTCCTCACAAACAACAAAACAAAACCAGCTGAGGAAAGGCATGGCACCCACACATGCCCCAAAGAACTACCTCTTCCTTAGCTGCTCTGAAGAGTTGCTACAAGCCTTTCTCAGAGTGGGAGTACAGGCAAGAGGAAATCTGATATGCAAGGATTTATGGCATGGTGGCCATGCATGTCTGCCTCAGCTGGGGGTCTGCTTGTAGTGTGGGTAAGAACATTTAATTTAACTTTGATCTACTTTGCTTGGGCAACAGGCAGGGTGAGGAGATCAATGCAAGCACCACCCACCTGGTTAATCACCCCCAGCCCCCTCCACGCCGTCACTGCTGCCCGTGGCTGAGATACAAAGATTAGCAATGCTTTGCATATGTTTACAGGTGCTGCAATTGTATTTTTATTTCCAGTTGCAGAACAGACCTGTTGCACTATGGTGTACGTGAAGGTGGTATGTGAAACCAGGTGTCCACAGACTTGAAAGTCTTTGTTTTCGCAAACACTGATGCCATGATAGGGAGACTCGGGACACAGGGGTTGCCTCTGTACAGCAGCAGTATCAAAACATTTTGTTATGCATTAGCAAAATTCTATACTTTGTGGAAAAAGCCTAGTTTATCTGCTAGTTGATAGATATTTCAGTGCCCCAAAACAAGTGGAGCTGGATGCAGGGAGGTATGAGTGGACATAGAGCAGCTGAGGGGGAAGCAGCAGCAAAATATTTGAAGAAATTTATCTTTTTCCATACAGGAGAAGATGAAAATACTGCTTTGGGAAGATGGGTTTCCCTTGATATATTATATAGGGAAATAATATGTTTTGAAAGTGACTGAGCTTATATAACTTTAAAATGCTGAGGCTTGCACAAACCTTGATGGTGCTTGAGGTAGAAAAGGAAAAAACGGTGTAAATCAATGGACAATTACCACAGGTTTGAGTACTCTGCAGGGAGTGACAGATGCTGGATGTTGGACCTGTGAACTTAGAATCAAAACAACACCTCACACTCAGCATTTTTACTGCTAAATGGATGAATATTGTCAGTGAGTTAAGTCCAACTAGAGATTCTGGGGAATTTTAATATGCAAATGCTCAATAAAGATTGAGTATGGAGTTAGCAGTAAGGTCTAGCTCAATTTTTTGAGAATATTTTTGTGGGAAGGCCTTGGAGAATGAAGCAGCCCATTTCACTGTTGGCAGAATGAATATCCCAGGATTTTCATGTTACTGAAGAGAATTAGCCCCTGGCCTCTGTGGAAGGCTGGGTTTCCACCTCCCATCATGTATGCCAGTACCAGTCTCAGAGCCCTTCTGGTGTGTGACTTGTTGCAACCTGAAAAATTCACAAGTTTTTCCTCAAAAGCTTTTTTAAAAATAGTTCTGCTGCTTAGGAAAGTTACACACAGACTCAGAGAGATGGTTGGTCTAAATAGCAGGGGTTTAGGAGATGAGGAATGGCATGTTGCTTTTAATGGTGCTTCAGACCAGCTAGTGCCCTACTCCTGCAGCAAAGCTTGGTCAGGCTCCGTTTTGTGCCTCTGGGGCTGATCCTGTCACATGCAGTTTGGATGTCTGTGATTTTTGAACAGCTGTATTCAGCTACAATAAATGTTTTCTTAAAGCCTGATTAGATCAAAATGATGTTTGTGTTGTGTGTGACAGTGCTGCGGTGACTTCGAGAACCAAAGACTTCATCACAAACAGGCTTCACTGTATCTTTGGTTTGGCTGATTAACAAATGCATTTAGTAACTGGAAAAATATGTTGTTGCTTTGTTGATGTGTGGACTCATTTGATGTATTTTAAAAGAAAACAAACAACAAACTGCTTGTCCAAACGAGTCTACTGACATGTCTGCAGAGGTAGGCTGGGCTGGAGGATATCGTCTCATCAGATTATTGTGATCTCTTGTTTGCTTCATGGGCTGGATGAAGAAATCACTTCTCTATTACCATCAGGTCCTCTGGGCCTCAGAGGAGGTTTCAGATGGCATCGTTGTGACAAACACATCTACGCTTTATGAACATATCATGGGAAACTTAGCAAACCATGAAACTTGAGCAGGTTTGATATTGATAAAAACCACATTGCATAAAAGTTATCTGAATGGTATTTTAATGACTCAGCCAGTAATAGGAGAAAATATTCCGTTCAGTGCACAAGAGACAAGATGTGCAGCTGTCAATCTAGAGTAACAGAGGCTCAGTTCAGCTTGCAGGAGATTTTATTTAAGGATGGAACCATTGGACAGGAGGTTCAGCACACACATATGGGTGACACACTCCTCAGAGTGGGGGGGCTTCTATATTGTTACAGAATATAATAGTATATTCTATATCAATGGGTTATTGTCTGCATCCTGGAATACCCCTGCATGAACTTACATCTCTCTTTGTCTTGGTGGTTTTTATTTGAGTGGCCATACATGCTCCAACAGTGACAAATTCGTCGCTGTGTTGCTGCGTTCTGTGCCTTTCTGCTGGGTTTCTGTAGCTATTTCAGGCAAAATAAGCAAATTGTCCTTTAGACAGTGGCACCTGGGAAGTTTCCTCTGCCAGGGTAATTTGTTATTTTGTTGTTGTCTAATAATAGAGCTGTGCTGATGCTAAAATCTTTCTGTGAGGGTGATATTGGCCTTTCCCTGTAAGATTCTCATCAATTTTCTTCACAGAGCTCCTGAAAATCTTTCAGGCCTCTACCCCTGACTCAAGTTTGGTTGAAATTGCCCAGTGAGTTTGTTGGAGGGAGGGAAGAAACTATCAGATAATATAAACGTTTTCCTAAGAAAACCAAACTGAAAACCCAAATGAGGTATTTGAAAGTGAACACTACAATTACTATAAAAACTTGACAAACACAACTGACTCTGTGCTATTCCCATGTTCAATATGGGCAGACTTATTTTTTCTTAAATTTACAATTCACAAGTGTATTGCTGGGAATGTTAAGCAAGATAGGATGAATGGAGTAGTTCAGACCTTCCCTAGGTACTGGCTAGACCCTCTGTTGTTTGCCAGAATTCTTCAGTAGTGCAGGTAAAATATGGCTTCTGGTGTACTCTTTTTAAAATTAGAGCTGCATTTTTTTGCAAATTTCATGGTGCAGCATCACAAATTACACAGAACTGAGTATGTGGAACAAAATTGGGTGTTCTGTTTTAAAACCATGTGACACAGTTATGTCATTATATATACATATACACCTCAATATGCAGACTTAGACTCTACAGGCAATAATCAGATTTTGAGGTAGATGGACAAGTTAACATAGGTGAAAGTGATCACGAGTTTATTGCAAGTCTCCTGGTTTTGCTCACATTTGAGGAACTGCTGCTTTAATTAATTATGAATGTTCTATATGTTCTATAATATTTCTCTTTGAATATGAGAAATATAAGTGTATTATTTACCTAGGTGAGAGTTGCTGCAGTTTATATTCTCAGCTAACACTGGATCCCAAGTGTTGGACTGGCTTCAAATTACAGACAGCTCCTTGCAAAGTGCAAAAGGGCAATTTCTTAGCTGGGGTAAGATGAAGTTGAGAGAATTCAATTTTAAAGGCAAAGAATCAGAGTGGTTTAAAATAAGCTTTGCATAGTCTCTACCTCAAAGGCACTTTCTAAGGCATTCAGCTACCATGGTGATGAATGTGGTATAAATAGAAAATAGATTAGATAGAATCCAAAACGTTTCTGAGTAGATCTAAATTAACAGTGGCCATTCAGGAAAGGGAGGTAGGAAGTCACTGTGCAAAATTTAAGAAAATACACACCAATAGTAAATCTAGAGTGGCTTATAGAAAGAGAAAGGTAGGAAGTAGTTGATTATATCATGGCTGGTAGTACAATAACAGCAGGAGTATTGCATTCTGATTCTGTTCAACCCTAACACAGAAAAAGCAGACACAGGAGATGTTTTAGAAACCTGAGAAGCACTGAAAAATTTTTAGCTGGGAGACAAAAATGTCTTTTGAACAGACAGGTGCCAGTAATGGCAATGTTCCCCCATGGATCTATGAAGCACACAAGAGATCACACAACAGTGAGATACAGAACTAGGAAAGACAATCAGAAATAAGACACTTATTCTGCAAAATGCATCTCTGTCCCCCATCAACCAAACCCTCTTTAACTTGTCTTGTATCATAAGACCCTGATATAATTTGAAGACAGCAAGTACTTTTTTAGACTGTTTGCATAAGCAGCTTGTAGTTCTTTGCCACAGTATATTAAGGTCTGGTTGGCAGGAATTAAAGGCCTTGATTTGCAGACTTATTTAAAGGACGATAACTTCAGGGACATGGATGGTTCTGTTGTTTTCAGTGAGAGTACTCATGTACTTTAAATTGCAGGTGGACTGAAGTACCCTGCTGAAGAATGGTCCTAGAAATAGCTGTGCACAGGTATTAATATGCAATAAGCTAACGTGTGCTTTACAGATACATCTTTGAATGAATAGTTCACACTGTGTTACTGCTCTTTTTTGGGGGCTTTGCAGCCAAGGGGAAGGTTTAGCTTCTCCATCCGCTTACTTTATAGTGATGGAACAACACTGTGATTGCTGGTGTGTGAACATCATTACTTGGTGACCTTTCCTAAGTGATTGTACGATGACAACTGCCCAACAGCTGCTCTTAAACCAGCCTCAAGTTTATGAAGATCAAGGGATTAAAGACCTGGTTTTTGTGCTGCTGCTTGCTGAGCTTCTGAAGTGAGTCTTTTTTGTTGTCATCACTTCTGTTAGTTAGAGAACAAGGTGGGAATTCAATCCTGTATTTGTGACTGAGATGTCAGCACTGGTTTTGGCTGGTACGATGAACAAAATCAGAGGAGACAGCTTATCTAACTCAAAAGTAATCCACTGAATATGATATGATAGCAGTTCTCCACATCAAAAATCAAAGTTTAAAGAAAGAATGCTGACTGGACATGTATCTAAAGATTGAAATTTTAGATTTGAAAGTAATTTTAAAAATACCCCAAAACATATAATTTTGGATGAAGCATGGACAACACAGAAACTTCAGGGGATGTGTGGTAATGTTTCCTCATTCTCAAGTTACACAATTCAAGATATTGGTGACCTCTCTGTGAGGAGGTAGAAGTGCAGGAGAATGTTCTCAGGGCCTCTATAAAAGTGGTCACCAAACAAGAAGATATACACCCTGACAACTAATCCTTTCAACTAGAATTTACCAGGAACATGCAGGGACTTTGTTTGGGCAATGTGAAGACCAACAGTGCCAACAGCAGAGTCCTTCAGGAGATCTTAGGTGTTATCAGTACCAGGGAGACAGCAGAGTGCTTTCACAGAGCAGCTCAGCAAGGAGGAAAAGCTGACTGAAGCGATCTCAAGCAGGGGAGAGGTTATGTAAACAAAGAAAACCTTTTTTGTAGTCTCATTTCTTTGAGGGTATGCAAACACTATGGGTTAACCTGCTAATTCATTTGGTCATGGCCCTGGACTCTGAGCTGCCACTAATCTTGTGCATCTGCTTTGTTTAAGATCCCCTGTCTCCTCCTGGCAGATTACAGATGTAACCAAAACTGGGTTTCCATTACCCCTTCCCTGAAACAGCCACATGATGTAGCTGGGTATGGCACTATTACCTTTGGAGAGGCACAATCTAGAACACAAAGTGCAGTTCATCTTCACACAAAGCACCACAAGCACCCCCTTCTCCCAGCTGAGTGCAGATGTGCATTTTCAAAGTTATCTGAGTTTCTTGGGACCTGCTCTGTTAGTGCTGAATAAATTCTCAAGGGAGTAAAGGCTTATCAAAGCTACACTACCTTCTACTCCCTTAGGTTACTTTCTTTGTTGTAAACATACAGCAACATCAACACTTTAAGATAAAACCCCTAAAATAAAAAGTAAACCCCCAACCCTCTGCTGCCTACACAGTTCTGCCTTTGAGCCTGAAATGAAAGAGTGGCAGATATTTAGCCACATCACTTAACACATTCCTGGAAGGCATTTGGATGCTGTGGTGGAAAGGGGTGTAGACAAACCAACATAAGACAACAAAGCTTAAATTATGTAACTTGTGGCGGGCACTACAGAGATCCAAACTGAGACCTCCTTGGGTGTCCATTTCCCTTCCAGCACAGCTTAAACTCAGCAACTGCAGTGACCTATACAGTGTTGAGAGCAGAAGGAGATAATGGTATCTGTGGGCTTAAAGCATGAAATGACAATTACAAGGGCTATGTTCCAAGGGAGAGGCCAGGGTATCCTCCAAACACTGCATGATGATGGATTTGGAAGAATCTATCATTCTCTATATCTTAGATCAGGTGTCTTGTTCCTATTCTACCTGAGAAACTATTTATTGTTATTGCCATTCAAATAATCATGACATACTGGGTTTCTAATATAGCACCAGGATGAATGAATGTTTTCACACTTCCCACTGCTCTAAGACCATCAGCTGGCGTTTGTCATCACACTTGCATGGCACAGTTTCTGTTCCAGGTACTCCATGGACTTGTCTCTATGTTATTTAAACTAGAGACAGATGTCCTCTCCTGAAACAGCTTAAGATGTTACTATGTCTTAACCCCTCCCCTCACTTCTGCTAACAAAGCAACTTGTTTGAGTGCTCCCTAACCCACTTCAGGCACAATCAACACAGTAAGTGTATGGCTCCAATTGAAATCGTTTGAACTCAGCTGATTCTGCTTGAAGTGGGTTAGGGAGCACTCAAACAGCTGGGAGAGCTACCCGGGTAGTAATCAATGCCCAAGGGACTCTATAAACAGTTTGAAAAGAGAACAGCAGGGCACAAATGTTTGAAACCTCTGCAGCTGTTTGCAAATTGAATGTCTACAGAGAGCCTGTAAGCTGCACGTGAGCTATTGCAATACCCCTTTCCAGATGAGGTGCTCTCTCTCCTCAGCTGTAACAGCAAGCAGCTTCTTAAAAAAAAAATAAAATGAAAGTTGAGAACTATAAGAAAGTTTATGGTGATGTGCCCATATAGCATACGAGCAAATATTCTCTGAGCCCAGTGCAGCATATTGTGCAACAGCATGGGAGAGGGGAAATTTTGGCCAGGAAAGTCAAAGCATATTCTTTCTTTTATCTGTTGGATGCTAAAGCAGTGCCTTCCATGTGCTGTTTGATTTCACTGGCCAGACGAGGGGGGGCAGACAATTTCCATCACGCTCCAATCCCCAGCTCTGGAGGTACTGATTAGAGTCTGAACATTCGCTGAACAACCCACCGATAAGGGAGCCCATCCAACAAGCAAATTGGGCTCCCTTCCATCATGCTCTGTATCTTCCAAAATCTCCAAGGGGAACAGAGCGAACAAATATGTTGAGCGAGTGTGCTCAGTTTGTGGCAAACAGCAGAACAACCCCCCCAGGACATATGCACAGTCTATAGCCATCACACCAACATTGGGTATGAGGACCAGAGCGTGCATCTCATTAATTTTCTTCCACATGCCTTCAGTCAGCATGAGATGCTGGTAAAGTAACGTGGAGGTGGGAGTGGGGGATAGGAAACTGCCCCCTCATGGGAAACATGCTTGCTCTGTGGTTCATGCTCAGGCCAAGGCATCTGGAGGAGTTATTTCTGGCATCACCACGCACTCACAGTGTGACCAGGGCTGAGTCACACATCATTATCCCAAATGCAAATTTGATGTCAACAACTTTGCAGGTGATGTTTGTTGCAGCCTATTTTTTTGGGTTTTTTTTGTTTGAAGTGCCCAAGTGCACCACTACATGGTATTCTGGGCTGACCTGGAGGATCTGTGGGCTGAAGGGCAGCCACCTGCACCCCAAGAAAGAGTGTTTTGTGTTTTTACAAGTGAATGGTTCCACATTGGTGTTTTTTCCGGGGGCAAACCCCACCTTCACTGAGACGTGAACCGAGGCAGGTCTTGCTCTGAGGGGCAGCAGCATGTGCAGCACTTGCTGGAGCGTGGTGAGCCTTTTATTCCCCCTGCAACATGCGCTGTAGCCTTTGCCATCATGTATGGCTTGGAAGAACCACAGACTATCCTGAGTTGGAAGGGATTCACAAGAATCATCAAGTCAAACTCCTGGATTTGTACAGGACATCCCCAAGGGACACACCACATGCCTGAGAGCGTTTCCCAAACATTTCTTAAGCTGTCAGGCTGGTGCTGTGACTACTCTCCTGGGGACCATGTTCAGCATCCAACCACTCACTGAGTGAAGAACCTTTGCCTAATATCCAACCTAAATTTTTTAATATCTAACTTAAGAAGATTTTAAGCTCATGAAATCCAGCAGGTGCCCTGGTTGACATGGGTGAAGGAGTGTTCTCACAAGCAGGAGAGCAAGTGTGGGAGCTGTAGACGATGTCAGTGTGGAATAATGAATGGAATAATGAATGGAATAATGAATGGAAAGTGTTTGCTTTAGCTGGGGTTATTTTCCTCGCAATATTTAGGGGTTGGTTGGGATCTGTGGTGAGCACAGGGTTCACAATACAGAGATGTCCATTTTGGGGAATGGGAGTTCAATTCGGAACGAGCAACCCATGCAGGTGGCGGAGTCACCACCCCTGGAGGTGTTTTAGAAAAGACTGGACGTGCTCTGTTCGTGCAGGGTGGTAGGCTGGACTCGAGGACGTTCGAGCTCCTTCCCAACTACACTGACTAAGCAGTGCCGAATCCATCACCCATCCCGAGCACGGCTTTCCGTGACAGACAGACAGAGCCCCGCACCGGTTTCTCCCTCACGCCGCACCCGCGGCAGGGCCCTGACCCGACATGGCGGCCCGGGCGCGGGCGGCGGCGCAGGCGCGGGGGGCGGCGCTGGCGGCGGCCGCTGCGGGCCCGCCCGCATGGAGCCCGCGCCGGGGGAGCCGGCGGCCGCCCGGATGGTGGCGTAGGGCCCGCACTGCCGGCCCCGCAGCATGGCGAGCTGCCTGCCGCCCTGCGTGATCGACGGCGGCACCGGGTGAGTGCGGGCAGGGGAGACCGGCTGCCGGTGCCCGTGCTGGGGACGGGGGGGTGTCTCCGCGCCGCGCCCCTCCGCTGCCTCCCGCTGCCGGCGAGCGCTCCTCGCACGGGGCCGCGCTGCTGCCGTGTGTCCCGGTGGCCTCTCGGCTTGCTGAGAGTTTTTCTCCCCTCCGGCCTTCAGCGGGCTGGTGCCCATCGCTCTCGTCCTCCCTCTGCCCTTCCATCCCGCCGGAGCGCGGAGCGGGGAGCCCTGCCGTGTCCCCGCCGTGCGTGTTTCTGTGTGCCCTCTTCGCCTCTCTCTCGGGACCCGCTTTCGTTTGTGTCCTCTGGCTGTGAAGTATTGCATGATGCAAGTGCTAAAATTGGGGACGGCTGGTTTCAGAAGAGGAGAGGAGCCAGGAGCCCGCTCTGAGCGGTCCAGAGGCGATGCCTGGGGAGGCTCACGGAGGTGCCCGAGCCGGGGGCAATCCTGGCCGTGCCGTGCCGTGCTGTGCCTGGACACGGAGCCCAGCCAGCCCAACTCCCTGCCCTGGGCCGCTCTCAGAGCGGGCTCCTGCCTCCTGTCTCCGTTTGAAACCAGCCATCCTCAATTTTAGCATTTTCTGAGGCTGAGGTGGGAGCGCGCTGCCTTGCTCCAGTGATGCGCTCGGTCATTGGGTCATCCCTTCACCTTTCTCTGATCAGTGTGAGATTTATTCCGTACTTAACCAGACCACAAGTTTTGTAACTCAAGTCTTGGAGGGCAGGAGTGACTCTGAATTGCAGAGGCTGTGCTTGGGAGGCGTTTCAGGAGCGGCTCTGTCCTGAGCTAGAGAAGACCTGAATGGATATTGAGCATCCAGTCCTGCTGTGCCTTAGCGGGGGAGGTGTCAGAGGGAGCTGTAATTCAGCTGTAATTCTGAATCTTGGTGTGCTTTTGCTAATTAATGCCTTTCCTTTGGCCCAACATTTACAGACAGCTCTGAGGAGAGGAAAGGAAGCCCCGGACTATGAGTAACTATTCGTGCAGTAGCTTTACTTGTCAGACTCGGTCTCTCTGATTGCATTAATTCAGCCTTTCCTCTGCAGGGAATTTGCAACACTATTTTAATTTCTTTAATACTTGGAAAGTTATCTTTAAAATTTCCTGAACGGAACAATCTTTACAAAACCAAACCCCAGACTAATCCAACCAAATCAAGAAACCCCAGTCCCTAGGTAACCACAGGAAGCACTTTCCAGTGCTGTGGTGCCACATTGCCTTCTGTAAAAGTGTGTCACATTTTGAAATATGTCTGTGTTAAACTGTCATGGAAGTTTTAGAAATCTTTGCCTGTTTCTGCTTATACTTTAGCTTACCAGAAACCAGCTCTGCTCCCTCAGTGGGGAGTACTGGAGTTCATAGCTGGAGACTTTGGAAGTAGAATAGAGACCAGATTCTACCTTGTGTCTAATTCTGCTTGCTCTTTAGATACTTCTTGGTAGTTCCCCAGGTTTCTTCTATATATTTGCTGAAGATATTGTAAATATCTGTTCTCCACAGATCTGTTGATATTACAGGATTACTACTTGATAGTTTAGAGAGAAATAGGAGGTCTGGGTGGATCCTTTAAAAAGGGTACAGTAGAAACTGTAAAACTGAGAAAATACATTAAATGCCAAAGCTGCCTTTTGCAGGAGACCCTCTTGGCTTTCAGTTTGTGGAGTAATTCCAGTGTTGCACTAGCAGTAGTTACTGCTGGCCAACAGTTACACAAAATAAATAAGGATAGGATATTGCTTACTGTGCCCTTTCAAAGAAATAATAATTGAAGTAGAATTTCTAAAATCTGTTTAGTGCTTGCATGGGTTAAGCTGATGGGTTTTGTGGGGGAGGGACATGTATATTGTTTTGTTTCAGGAAGAGTTTGGATAGTCCCTAAGTGATGCACGTTTCTTTTTCAATGCCTTCAAGTAATCTTGATCCACAGGAGACAACATGATATCTCTGCTGGTGGGATGTGTGCTTGGCTATGTTGTAGGGCACTCAAAAATGGAAGACTTTTCAGCTAAGAGACTACTGAATGTGAAATAAGTTGTCTTGCAGAATTCAGGATGAAACGAGTCTGAACAAAAGCAGCCAGAAGAAATAGCTTGACTCATTGATACACAGTCTCTGGAATTTTCCTCTGTGTGGGCTGAAAACCTTCTTATTGTTAGAATGAGTCTACTTTGAGTTACAAGCTTCAAACAATTCATTCAAATTATTCATGAAAGGGCTTTCAGATGAAAAATTTGGAAGAGCATAGCAGAAAGGGAAAGGTATATGCACTGTGGGACATTGTGTATATAAAATGCACTTTTCTACTTAAATCTCTGCTACTGAATGAGGTATTCTGTCCAGCCACTAATCCACCTTTTTTTTTTCATGTAAGGGGTTTTAAGAAAATTGTTAAAAGAATAGTTTTGTTGTTGTTTTGTGCACAAAGAGGCTGGCTTAATTTACTGTAGTTTCCAGCCATGTGCCTCAGTCCTGCAAATGCCAGAATTCCTCAAAAAAAGTAAGAACAGGTGTATAAAAATAGTTACAGACCTTCAGTGAGAAACATATTTTTATAGCAGGACAGGATAATATTCCTTCAGTCTATTGGATGTAGATGACTTGAATTTCCTTTGCCATAAACTGCTCAGTCTTTATTCACAAATCTTGCAGAAATAGTTAATAATTTGCTATACTCTTTTCCATTAGTATTTGTAAATGACTTGACATGGTGCAGTTTTGATGCACTACATCTTGATTTTCTCTGCGTGAGATTCTCCTCGTGATCAGTTTACACATTGCTGTCACTCTTTTTGTGGAGAAGGGCATGCTATTTTTAGTTCCTTAGGACTACCAGGCCTTTCTGTGTTGCTGTTTTAAATAGCTTTAGACTTTATAACCAGTTTTATTAATTGGCATTTAGCTGTGGGATATCAGAACAGTAGTAGGTGGGTGAGCAAAACAAAGGTATCTTAAAATACCCCTATTCAGTGTATTTGTAGATGCTGAGGAGTGCTTCTGGTTGGGTGTATTTTATTGAAGCCATTCCTTTTTAGTAAAGAGAAAGTACTTTGGCAAAGTCTTACCCATGAGTTTAGAGGTAAATACTTGATTTCTGGGAGAAGTGAGCTACACTGGGTCTTAAAACTTGAAGCTCAAGGTGTTTTTTCATGATGTTGCCATTAAAGATTGCTGGAGCCTCAGAATATGCTATGTTTCCCCTCTCTTACTATATTTCTGAACAGGCATTATTGTAATTGCTGTTCTGGGACTAAGGAGTTTGAGTTAATTAACTGTTGTTTATAATCACAGGCTTCAGTCCTGCAAAGTGCTAGACTTTCTCAAGAAACCCAATGGCTCTGCTGTACTCTTTATTCTTACAGTGGCTGCTTTTGAAAAGCTCTTGGGTAAATTGTGCAGACAAATAGATTATTTTTTTCCCTATTTGATATTTTCTCCTTCATGTCTTCTTCATTCCCATCCCTTGTTTTCAAAAGTGCTTTTCCAACTCTTCATGAAGAACTCGTGTTGCAAGTTCCTCAGACATGCTTGTAATGACGATAATGGAGTCTGCTGTGGCAGCCTGGCATCACAGGTGTTCTGGCAGCAGCAGCCTGGTTATTCAGCCTCTTAGCTGTCAGGGAAAGTGTTCTATTTACAGAGGCTATTTGTTTGTTTACAGGACTTTCTCAAAGCATCCTGCTATTTTTAGTCACTTCATATTTATCTTTTCAGAGGTTTTTTTTTTTTGTGTGTGTGAATGTAACACATTATTTTAAAGATGTGGACGAAAAAAGCAATAGAGAGTGATCAAATGCTAAAATGGTTGCATCTGGGCTTTGCTCTTTTGCATACTTATACAGAGAAAAAATTGGATGTCTTGTGTTTTCAGATGGATAAAGCAACTGCTCGAGTTTGAGATTTGTTCTCATGCTTTGGGAAGAATTTTCCTAAACATATCTCTTCTCTCTAAAGTGGTTGAGAGTGCAGGATCTGCTTCCAAGTGCAGTCCATTTGTGTATTTTTGGAGTCAACTCTTGATGTAAGTTCTTCCATCTTTCCATCTTGGTGGGACCTCAGAAGGGAACAGGGTTAGGATGACCAATCCTCATGCAAAGGTTTGTGAAACTGGTTTGTGTACAAGCTCTTCACCTGGTCAAAGCAGTATGAAAGAGACCACACTATTTTTAGAAACTGCTTGTTTCAACAGCATGTAATTTCCAGAGATCTAAAACGAAATGTGTAGTCCTCCAAATCTCCTTGCATGAAAAAGCCTTAGTCTATTGGATCAGTTTTCTGCTAATTTTTAGTGCAATATCCTATATTTTGGCCTGTTTCCAGTAGGTTCCTCTCTCACTGGCAACAAATTGCTGCTTTTAATGAAATTAAGTTGGAATACTGATTATCTACACATTCCACTACAGCTGTCTCTGTAATTTTACAGATCACAAGATGTTGCATTACCATTAGTCTGCTAGGCTGTAACCCAGGAGAAAGAAAACTGTGTTTTAGATGCTTAAATATTCATTGGAGAAGGGACTGGAGACCAGGTACCCTCTGCAACTGTTCAAGTCCAGAGCCTTTCTGTTCAGTAAATATTTAAATATCATGTGGGAAAGGGAGTATTTTCTATAGGAGGTGCTGGAAATGGGTCACCCAAACATTTTAATGTACCCTTGAGAGGTGGAATGAGTTTGGGTCCTGCTGGGCACAGCAGAGATCTGGGACCAAGTCTGCCATGTCCTGAGGCTCCTGGAGAGCAAAGAGCTCCACAAATGCATAATCTATTTTCCTTCTCTTCCTGAGTGGTCTTGGGAGAAATTTGAGTTTCCCTTCCATTTGGTTTTGTCAAAAATGCCTGAAATGTGGCTGCTTGTTCCAGTCTGTCTCTTGTTTGATCCTAAGTGGATTTTCTTTTTTAACAGATTTTGTTTTTCTGCTTATTTGCTTCACCACTGAACTGAGAATTTAGTTATGCTCTTTGTTTTAGTATTAGTCTTTCATGGATTAATGACATGCAATAGAAATCTCCCATATGTTACCTTCTGTGAGATTAATTCTTTGAAGATAATTTTTTTTCATGATACTGAGAAATAAACTTATTTGGTAGTTTTTTAGTAGGAGAATTAACCCAGGTTAAAAATGAACCTGTAAAATACTGAGCTGTAGGGGTTTGGTAACTTTACAAGTTACCCTGGTAGGGGGATCTGATCCATTCTGGAGAGGTGAAGCTCCTGCAGACTGGTAGCCCAAATTGACTTTTAGAGTGTTTTCTTTTTTTAATACTGTGAGTGGGTGTGAGTTTAGCATCTGTGTTGAGGGGGAAAAGATGGCAAACTGAACTCACCTCTTGGCCAGACTTTACTTTAAGAAATGAGTTCTGGTTAGACTGCAGGAACCTTTTAGTTTATTCATGCACACAGATATATAAAAATTGTATGAAAAGTAGATATATGTATGTGTATTGTCCTTGGGTTTTGTCCCTGAGGCTTGAAAGGGTTTTTTTCATTATGTTTCTGCCTAATTGTCATTTCTAAGTCTTGAAACTAGGTCTTTTAAACAAATAAAAATGTTTTCCTTGGTTTTCATTATGTTCATTTAGTCATGATTCATTTCAGAGAGAGAAATAAGAGGAAGTGGCCTGTACTGGTCTTAAATCCCAGTGGAACTCCTGTTGTTGCTTGTTATGTTTTAACAATATTCCCTAGGTAGGCCTCATTCTAAAATGTGAGGAATCTATGCAATAATAATCACAAAAAGAACTTTTGCTAGTGATGTCCTCCTTTACAGTCAGTCTAATTTAACATTCTGATTATGTTTTTCTGAGAGCCACAGCAAGTGTGCATAAACAATTTGGATTAGACTGAAAGCATATGTCTATAATGATGATTAAAAACCCAACAAACCCTTGCCTGCAAAACACAGTCCTTGTCTTTTTAGCCTTGGGGGAATGGCTTTTTAACTATTGTTTGAAGTCTATTGAAGCTATAGCTTTGAAGAGAAGTTGAAATATAAATATTTAAGTCCAAGGTCATTGATAATTCAATTTAGATTAATTCCTTTATCTAAGAAAACTGTGATCCTTAATGAGTATTTTTATACCAAATACTCTGTAAAGAGGAACCTACTTTTCAAGCTGCTAATGAAGCTGCAAACCTCTTCTTTGGCCATGGCATAATATCATTTGCAAATATTGAGAGTAGGATGCAGACAAAGACTTGAAATTCACTTTAGGACCTAGACTGGGATTGGTCTCATTTAAGAATATCATGGCTTTATGGTTTTTGTGTAAAAATGATGTGAACAGTGCTGATTTCCCTCAAATCCTGCTGCTGCTGTACTTCTGTTTCAAGCTAATGGCAGTACTCAAGAATGACATCAGTCTCTGCAAGCATTCAATCAATTTAGTTGGGTTGGTTTTTCTTTTAACAGTTTCTGATGTGGGTTTTGTTGTCATTGTGGGTTTTTTCTTTTTTTTTTTTTTTTTCCCTAGGAAATAGAGCTGTTTTTAACAGTCTGGGATGTTAATTATTTCTAAAGTCCTGGAATAGCTTGCAGCCACTAACACCTGTAGAAATTTTTAGGTTTTATGTAAAAATCTATTTACATTTTTTGTTCCCCCTTCTTTCCTCTCAAGCCTTTAATTGTTAAAATAGATCTTATATGTATATTGAAAGAAATGATCAATGCTTTGTACCATCTGCTGCCCATTTCTAAAGCATTTCATCAGTGCAGGCTTGCTTTGGTGTGGTATTTGTCTTTTATCACACACAGATAATATACCTGTGACAAAGTGAGTGGTTTGTTCAAGGCCTGAAAGGGAATTGTATCAGGATTGTAACAAGAGTTCTTTCCTGTGGTTTATACTTGTGATACTGTATTATTTCTCATTTTCCTGTGTTTGAGAATATTAAACAAATACGTAAAGTGTGAGGCTCTCTTTGGTCATGGTAACTGAAGGGTAAAATCTGTGTGGCCCTAATTTTTCCCAAAGGGTGCAATGTGACCTGCCTGTCCTTTGTCATAGCTGGTCAACAGGATGGAAAAAGGAAGAGTTGAGTTTTCAGACTTGATAGTTCTGAATAACACTAGCAAAATCCATAAGCTGAAGTTGTCTGAAAAATAACACTTAAAATATTTACTGCTTTGAGTTTTCTTTTCAGCAGAATGATACTTGAAAGCATAACCCAGAAAATATGGACAGGGCATGTGATGCATGTTTCACCTTCACTTTAAGAAGTGGAGTGAATTGAAAGTATTTTTTTCCTCATGTTTTTGCATCTAAGTGCATCTAATAACCTGATAATATTGTTTTCCCCATAGGTATACCAAGCTTGGCTATGCAGGAAATACAGAACCTCAGTTCATTATCCCATCATGTGAGTTGATTTTTTTTTTGTCTCCAAATTGTAACATCCACTGCTGTCACTGAGCGCTTTGAGGATTAAATTACATGCTTCCAACTCCCAGCTCAGCCCTCATAGCCCTGTGTCCATCTGGGAAGTGATATTCACCCTGTTAGCATCCTTGGCTGGAGTGTAGCTAAACAGAGCTCCTTGTCTGCAGTTCACTGGGACTGTTGCTCATTAAACCAGCTCTTGGTTGCTATGACAAAGACGAAGAGAACTCCAGTCCAATTTCCTTTTTATCTCCATTATTTTTTGGCCAGGACTCTTGAGTAGACAGAATGCAATTTACCTCCTGTCTACCTGACACCATGGTTACAGCCTGGATAATCTGGGGGAAGGCTCCCAATCAAATTAAGTACTAAAGTGCAGGTGGTGTCTGCCTTATTTACATTGTCTGGGACTGTAGACAGTTTAATATTCAAAAAAGTTGTTCCTATTAGAAAATGTTCCTTTTGGGTGTGTGTTTGCCAATTAAAATGTTCTTGCACATTTAACATGCTTTGGTTGAACAGATTTACTCTTTATTTTTTTTATGTATGTTAAACTTGTTTAAAGTGTTACACTTTTCTGGTGTTCTTGATTTTAATTGACATCTTAATAGTTTTTCTGAAATGCTGTATATATATGTATAATATATATATAAATAGTAGTATTAACTATATATTTACATCTATAATGGCATCTGTTACCTCCATTTATCTTAAACACTTCTTTTTACTTTTTGTAAACTTTGCCAGTTAACTACTTATTAATGCATCTAGACAACCTTGTAGCTACTCATGGGAAAAATATAAAGATAAGGAAGTTATAAAGGTAATGGGTGGCCAAAGAAGTGAAAGGGACCCAGTTCTTCACCAGGTGTAGCTGCAGTACTGCTTACAGTCTCACTATTTTAAGTATTGTAAAATGTGAAACCTAAACCACTGGTAAAGATTTAAATGTCTTATGTTAAAGAAATGGGATAGCAGGGATTTCCTGTGATTTTGGTATAAATCCTGTTTTATACAACTATAAACCTGTTAGGGGATAGATGTTTTTCCAAAAGAATTGTTTGCCTATGAGTCATGTTTTGGTGCTAGTAGTATTTGGTGTGTTTGTGGATGATGCCTGCCTACTCTGCATTTTCTGCTATATGTTTTTTAGACCCTGATTATGACCTATTAAAAGAAAACTATATAAACAAGGTTACATTTTAGCAGTACTTCATTCCATTTTTATTTTTAGCTTGCCCCAGATTTGATTTTTGCTGTCTCATCTTCTTGCCTACAGCAGCCATCATCTAATAATTTTAGTGATAGTTGAAGGCTGCTAATGGGAAGCTTATGTCTCCAGAGATTTCTCTGTAGCCCTGCAAATTGATTTCTCCCCTCCCTCTTTCCTCTTTCTCACCAACCTGGATAATGACTCCAATACTTATTTTTGAATACACAGTTTATTTTCTTCTTCTCCTGTGCTCTCTGTCTTTATTCTAGAGTTGGAACTCAGAAAATCATGTTGCTTACTGGAATGCTGCACTTGTGCAGGTTCAGTGACTGCTGTAGTCTGTAACAAAATGCATTTTCAGTATTTTCTGTGATTTATTAGGTGCAATAATGAGAGATGGGTGACCAGAATACTGCAGCATGCAATGAGAATGAACTTGTCTCTGTTGGCTTGCCAGTAGATCGCTTACATGATTTCTGCTTTTTATATCCCAATTTTTATTTCTGGAAAAGAATCCTTAAGTAAATAAACATTCATCACTTGGTATTTAACTGTTTTAATTTTGTTTTGATTTGTTTTTTGGGTTTATTTTAAGGTATTGCAATCCGAGAGTCAGCCAAAGTGGGGGACCAGGCTCAGAGGAGGGTAATGAAAGGTGTTGATGATCTGGACTTTTTCATAGGAGATGAAGCCATAGATAAACCTACCTATGCTACAAAGGTGAGCATTCAGGAGACTTTGACAGCTTTTTCCAAGTCTCAAATTTTTATGATAAAATGTTATAGGACTTCTGGATTGCCATTCAAAACACATTTGCATTTTTTGTAAAGTATTTTTATTGCTTTTAAAAAAGCTGCATGATTTGGTTCATGGCTTTACCCTTTTTTAGATAGCTGTTTTCCTAGTTCTGTCTTGTGTGGTTGGTGTTTGTGTAAATATTCATTGATACAGTGCAGCTGTTCAGTTTTCAAAATTCTGAGTTATTAAAATAGTCATATACACTGAATATTTAAATTCTTGCTAAAAGTGTACCCTTTTAACATGGCACACAAACTGGGAAATGTGTTGGATACTTTTGCTTCAGGGAAAGTCACAATTGTTTTGTGAAGGGCTGTCTTCAATGCAGCTTTTCTGTGAATCATATTTTCCATACCCTAGTAAAGGACTTCTTGTACTTACAAAACGTTACTGGCTTATGAACTATGTGGAAAAAAATCATATTTTATACATCCTTCTGTGTTACTTAAATGTCATCTGTGTTCTTAATGTTGAACAAAATGTAAACATCGTCCCTGCCAGAAATTTTAGGTGAAAAATATATAGCCTATATGGTCTTTATTTCTTTTTATAATATGGAAAAGCATATTGAAGCCAAGTATGCTTCTCAACTTTTTAAGTGATAAAATTTATACAAAAAGAGGTTAAAACACAATTCTGCTGCAGACTAACAGGAATAGAGTCTGGATTCTGGTTGCTGGTCCTGCAAGGTAGAATTGGGCTTGGAAGTACTTGGGAACAGGAGGTAAATTTGAATTGTGCCTCTGAATTAAAATCAGGATGGGTTTGTGAGATTCCTGTGAGATGAGGTGTCAGACTGCTCCTGCTGCTGGGTTTCTTTGTCCTTGCATGATCCAGTGCTGACAGGTTCTGCTCTTGCAGTGGCCTATCCGACATGGGATTGTGGAGGACTGGGACCTCATGGAGAGGTTCATGGAACAAGTCATCTTCAAGTACCTTCGAGCTGAGCCTGAGGATCACTACTTTTTAATGGTGAGTTAATGAGGCCTGGTAAGGAAATAGTTTTGTAATCGGAAAACTAAACACTATTCCAAGCACAATTAGCTCTGCTGGAGGATTTTTCTCAGTATGTCTTAATTCTCTAGCAGTGATAGGGTTTGGGTTAGGAGGAGAAAACTAATCTTTAAAGCTGCATTATAACTATACTCTGTTAATTTTGGGATGCAGGCTACTGCAGGTCAGCTATTGCTTTTGAAAAGCTTCAAACACTGTTTAAATTCTGTTTGAAATTTTTTATTTTGAGTGCACTGAGGATTTAAAAAGTTTGATTACCAAAAGTTTGATTACCAAAAGTTTGATTAGCTTGATACCGAACTCATCAAGGCAGGATCGTATCGAGGTGTTTTTTCAAAACTTTTTGTTTTTGCAGACAGAACCTCCACTGAACACACCAGAAAACAGAGAATATCTTGCAGAAATCATGTTTGAATCATTTAACATCCCAGGACTCTACATTGCTGTGCAGGTGAACAAAGTGAATGCGTTCTTCTAAAGCAGAAAACAGCTGCAGCGTTTTGGTCTTTTGTAGGCATGTGTGTAAAATGTCTGAAACTGTACTTTTTGGGAGTACATTAAATTACAGTAAATTAGAGCACTCTGCCTGCTTCTAAATACAAACTCTCTGTGCTGTAGGCAGTGTTGGCCTTAGCTGCCTCCTGGACGTCACGGCAGGTTGGGGAGCGGACTCTGACTGGGATTGTCATCGACAGCGGTGACGGAGTGACCCACGTCATCCCCGTGGTAAGGAGCAGCATGCACTGAAATCAGCACTGCTGTGGGCAGGGTTTGTTTACTGTACATTTAAATAAGGAGCACCAAAGGAAACCTTATTTTTAAATTTTTGGTGTTGGCTGGGACTTCTTTCCTTGCAAAAGTATGTATTCTATTTTGTGTTAGTTTAGCTTGAACACCACAGGAAAGTCACAGTAAGGAACCATCAATCCAGCTTTTAAAAGGCTATTTCTGTGTAAAATTTTACCTTCTGTTACTGTGATGCCTCAGTTCTCTTAAATATCAGTGGTCATCATGGGTTTATGTCCCCTGCATGCCTAGAGTGTCTGACAAGAAATGTCCTAGCTTTATAATACCCTGCATTTCAACTGTTTAATATATCTGGTAATGTGTGCTTTTTATATGATTTATTGTACTTTATGGTTTCCGCTCTGCTTATGTGGAAACAACTACAAATTTATATAAGTATCTGTTCTTACACATGATCAATCTCATCAGTTGATGTGAGGATATTAAAAATACAGAGTTATCTGTGCATACTGACATCTGCTGATGTCATTTTGTGTATTTTTGAACCATACTGTGTCCTTGAATGATCAGGTATATTAGAAATGAAAATTTGATTCCCTTTAACTTCATCTTGCATTTTGGTGTTAACTTGATCTTCTCTCAGTGTTTTGTCATATGGGCAGTGCTAAGAACAAACAGCATTTACTATGTGAAACTCTGAAAAGTGTAAAAAAAGGCAAGGGAAGAAATAATGTAGCTCAGCAATATCACTGTTTTCAGTAAATGCATCCTAAAAAAATTCAGCGAGTAGATTTCTTATTTTTGTTGTGTTTATTTTAAGATCCTATTTCTGTTTGAGTTTTCTATTATTATGTGATTTTTTTTATCTGACAAATATAATTTTAAGCTTTTTTCCTATTAATTTTTCACTCTCAAACTGAACACAGGTAGTGTATTTATATTACATTTGCTTTTCTGATGATACCATAAAGGAACCATCAGATCTGACTAATATGTACAGATCTGACTGACATATTGTTGATATTTATCACTTGTGTATCTGTTAGATAGTCAATATCTGTTTATATCTGGTAATCACAGTCTTTAAATAAAAATTATATTCACTTTGCAGTGGGGTGCACATTTTTAGAATGATTTTACAGTTTCAAGATTTTACTTTTAATAGAAAACCAGAGTATTATAAAAATGAATGTTAATTATTGATGCACACTAAGTTTTCCCCTTAAATATGTCTTTTCCTCTCCTCCTACATAGGCAGAAGGCTATGTAATTGGAAGTTGCATCAAACATATTCCTATTGCAGGTAGAGATATTACTTACTTTATTCAACAGCTTCTAAGGGAAAGGGAGGTAGGAATTCCTCCTGAACAATCTCTGGAGACAGCAAAAGCCATAAAGGTACATCCTCCTTTATCTCTTAATAAATACATAGTAAATGTCCATGAGCTGATTTTTTGGCTCTAGCAAGTTGCCAGTGGCTCTCTTAAAAATGCAGATGTAGGCAATGTATTATAATTACACCAGCTTCTGGTGGTTTATCCAATCAAGTGTGGGGGAAGGAGAAAGAGGAAGAAAATATTCATGCTGGGCTGTTTGGATTGAATATGTTCCGCAGCTTAAATCAGCATTTCAACTTTGGAGTTTCCTAAAATTTGCTTTGTAATAGAACTTAAAAAAAAAAAAAGAAAAAAGTAGGGTGATTGTAGGCCTGCTCTTGCAGTGCAAGCTTGCCCTTGAAATTCTTTCTTGTTGGTGATGTTTTCATTTTGGGAGAGGCAGATGTAGCTGAGTCAGTGTGTGCAGCCCTTGGGAAGCAAATGGGCCTCGTGCCTTGAGGGGCTGAGGCTTCAGTAGTGATTTGGGTGGGAAAGTCCCTTCAACAGCTCCATCTGTTAAAATACTCACATTTTTCGTTTCTGATTGTGTTGCACTTTAATTCACTGATGTACTAATGAATTCAGCTATTTTTAACACCTGGTGTTTCTCAACAGGAGAAATACTGTTACATTTGCCCCGACATCGTGAAGGAATTTGCCAAGTACGACGGGGACTCTCGCAGGTGGATCAAACAATACACGGGCATCAACGCCATCAACAAAACCAAGTTTGTTATCGATGTTGGTTACGAGAGGTTCCTCGGGCCAGAAATCTTCTTCCATCCCGAGGTAAGAGCAGGGAATGAATATCTGTGCTCAGTTGTGCCATTGCCGGTGTCTGGGCGCCATCCCGTGGCAGTGAGGGGCCAGTGAGTCTCCTGAACACGAGCCGGGTGCACTCACAGGTAACATCAGCACAGCAGAAAAGTGGTTTTGTGGTGTCCAGTCTAACGGTTAAAACATCTTGTTCTGTTCCTCTTTCAGTCTGAACTTGAGAAGTAATTGTTTCATTTCACAGTTTTTGTATAGCATTTTCTTCTTTCAGCATCACTTTAAACAAGTCTTGTTGCAGACATCTTCTATAAAAATCCTTTCTTTAGGATTTTTCCTCCTGAGAAGCTGAATGGCCTCAGGAGCAAAATGTAAGCAATGATTATCTGCTGCTGTGGAATGCAACAGGTGCATCTGTGATTGGTCTCATGTGGTTGTTTCTAATTAATGGCCAATCACAGTCAGCTGGCTCAGACTCTGTTCAAGACACAAGCCTTTATAATTCTTTATTTTTCTATTCTTAGCTAGCCTTCTGATGAAATACTTTCTTTTATTATTTTAGTATAGTTTTAATATAATATATATCATAAAATAATAAATCAAGCCTCTGAAAAATGGAGTCAGATCCTCGTCTCTGCCCTCATCTTCAGACCCCTGTGAACACTGTCACAGAGTCTGCCTTTATACTTTGTATGCTTCCAATCCCTTTGGGCACTACTAAGCATGGCCTTGATGATATTCTAAATACTGGATGCAGACTTTTGATACTGAGTCAGTTTGTAAGGCATGGATGATAAATTTATCCTTGAAGGAAATCTCTTGAAATCTCTCTTGGTGTGGTCGTAAGTAGTATGTGCAATTCTGGGAAAGATTACTGTACCTCATCTCTCTGATTTTTGATAGTTCAGTTTGAGTGAGTTTCAGGAAATTGTTGAGAGGAAGGAGTCAGGTTTTAATACAGGTCCTCTCCATTCCTGCACACCTAGTTGAACTTACTCAGGCACCCATAGTCTGTAATACTGTTAAAAATTTTATTAAAATCCACATCAATACTGGTGAAGTTTCCCTTTTTCTACCCTCCTCGTTGGAAGAATATTAAAAAGCTTCTTTCTGCTACCTTTTTTTGAATTCCAGCTGTAATCTTCTTTGGTCAGTTTGTAGCCATCTGATCTTCTGCCAGTATTAAATCTCTGGGCTAAATAGTTTTTCTTCCCTGCTGTTTACCAATGTGATTTAACAGAGAAGCACTGAATCCCATGTCAGACATCATTTCAAGAGTTTCTCATTCCATAGTCTCTAAAAAGACTGTTGGGAATGGGATAAAGAGCCAATTTCCATTTTTTTCATTTCTTGGTAGTTTCTTGATGCTGTATTGAAAAAACCACCCAAACCTGAACTGACTTCCTAGACAAGAAAAATACAATAGATCATGTATACTGCATCCAAAGAGAATTTCTTGTTGTGTTTCATTAACTCCTCGCTTGAAAGGGTAGCAGCTTAGCTAGGTAAAAGCTGCCTTTGGTAAAGCTGTCTTGTAATCTTTTCCTATTTTCAGTTTACAGAATTTGTTTTGAAGTCTTTAATACTCCTGAAGTTAGGTCTTAGGGTTTGTGGCTATCCAGATTATTTTTCTACTTTTTAAACTAGAGATATTACTTGCCATTCTCCAACCATGTTATATTGGCTGGCAGACTGCAGTTTTGCATTCAGTTCTGTTGTCCCTGTTCTGGGATGATGTTATACCCTAACTCTCATTCCTACTTACTCCTTTTTCCCTGCTGTTTTATCAATATCTTTATGGAGAGCTCAGGAGTTTTTATTCTCACGTAGTTCATATTCTGTAGTTCATTCAGATGAAAACTCGGTGTGCAGCAGCTTCTCTTTTTGGTTTATGTGGCTTCATTTTTTTGCTTCTTGCATGATTCATTCTTACTGTGGAAGTTAGTTTGAATTCTTGGGAAGTGCCCCCATCATTCTTAGGGCTCCTGAGCTCCAAGCCAACTTCCTTTGCTAATTTTCTCTCCGTTCAGTGTATCCTTGTTATGCTTGACTGTTGTTATTTGTTCATCCATGCATTTTGTTTTGAATTTAAATCCCACATATTTCTACACTGAAGCTTATAATAGATCTACAATAGTATATTATTGTGTATTGGTAATTAGTTAAATTTTTTGAAGTTTACCCTCTGAAAGGAAAAAAACGTGGGTTATTACCAGTTCTTTACTTTAAAACTTATGTTAAGTTTTAAGTGGAAAATTTCCACTAGATTGTTTTCTAGCAGTAGCAGCTCTTAATCTCTAGTTTTATAGATGCAGAAATTAGCACTGTGTTCATGTTTGCATTGATAGGGGCTTTTGCTCAAAATCTTAGACTATTTATGCTTTTTTGAGCATTAGATGCTTCCTGGGCTTGGGAAAAAAAAATCTAACTTTTTGGTAGCAATTTACCTGAAGTATTTTAGCAGCATTAAAAGCTTCTTGCAGGGAAACATTTGGATTTGCACTGTTTTTTTAACCTCACTTGAAAGGAAAGGCAGGACCACAGTGAGTGGTAACAGTGTGTTTAATATTGCAGGAAAACTCAAACTCATCTTGCAGGCAATGAAAGTGCTTAGTGCCTAAATTGTTAACAGTGAATTTCTGCCCAAGGAAGAGAATCTGATTTTCTTATCAGAAAAAAGAAATTCTCATTTCCTTTGCAGAGAAGTGTTTGTTTTAATGTAGAATAAATTGTGAGCAAGACTTGAAACTCCCATTCATCCCCTATTATAAAGTCTCTCCACAGTCTTACTTCTGCCTTTTTACTCTGTTCTTTGGATGAAAAAATCTAATGCCTGTTCTGTTCCATTTTAGTTTGCTAACCCTGATTTCATGGAGTCCATTTCGGATGTAGTGGATGAGGTGATACAGAACTGTCCCATTGACGTCCGGCGGCCGTTGTACAAGGTATGGCCCTTCCCTGGTGGGATTCATGTCATTTGTTTGAGGAATTGAAATAGGAGCCTCTTCAAGACAGATCTCAGGAGCTTTTGGAGATATATTTCACACTCAAGATAGCTCAGCTACTTTAGACAGCATAAAAATTACCAGGATGACTTTTGTGATTGTGTGGTGGTGTTTGAAGGTCCCCAGGATGAGGTGAGAGATGAGAATCTTGACTCCATGTTTCAGAAGGCTGATATATTATTTTATGATTTTATATTATATTAAAAGAAATTATATATTAAAACTATACTAAGGAAAGAGAAAGGAGACATCAGAAATCTAGAAAGGAATGAATAATAAAATCTCGTGACAGACTCAGAGAGTCCGACACAGCTGGCTGTGATTGGCCATTAATTAAAAACAATTAATATGCTGGGTAAACAGCTCCCCAAATCACATTCCAGAGGAGCAAAACATGGAGAAGCTGAAGCTTCCCACCCTCCCAGGAAAAGAAATCCTGGCAAAAGAATTTTTCATAAAATATGTCAGTGACAGTAGTGTTGGAAACAAAAAGGTTTTAATAAAAGGCAAAATAACAAAACTCTTCATAAAGAAAAATCAAACAAGCTGCAAGAGTTCCTTACCCCTGATGAAACACCTCACAAAAACAATTAGTTTCTTTGTTCTCTTCTTTTTCTAAATTACTCAAACAAAACTTTTTAGCTCCTATCCAATTAACTATCCTTAAGTTTGAAATAAAATCCCCCAAATCCTATAAAATGTCTTTTCATGTAATTACAAAAAAGCAACTTCTAAACTTATTTCCTTTAAAAAAAAAAAAAACAAAAAAAGAAATTTGTCATTCCATCAACAAAAAACACATTCCTATAAGGAATAAATACCAGCATCAAGGTCAGAAGCATGTGCATGGCTACCACTTCCTCCACAATGAGAAATGTCAACTTTGGATAGAAATTAAACAAAGTGCCACTTCTAAATGCCACTAGATATTTGTTGCTTTTTAGTTTTGAAAGAGAAGTTTGTGCAAAGGCTCAATGCATAGGTAAGTATTGTCCTTGAGGAGCTGTGGCAGAGGGATGTTATTTGTATCTGACATTTGTAAAGTGAATTCTTGTGCATGAAGGACTTTTAGTTTTGCCCATTTCAAGGGTTATACTGTGGTCTCTCACTACCCTCCTTCCCCTGCTTTACTAAGTAGTGGTTTCCAATATTTTTTTCCATAGTCTTATCTTGTACCTGCCCATTGTCTGCAGTTTAGTCAGTACTGTATCACTTATAAAGTACATAAAAACTGAAAATATGTAAGGAGAGAACAATTAGGCCAGCTTAAACCTGCTTAAACGCAGGGTGTAGTCCAGAGAGTACTTTCAGTTCCTGCTTCTTTAAGGAGTGGAAAGTAAGGTACTGACATGCATAGTCCATGGCAAGCTTTGTCTGTATTGGCAGCACATCCCATGGTTCCCTTTTTTCAGCTTGTGCAGGACAGTTTTGGAAATAACAGCATAAAATTATAGCATGCAGAGATTCGTGTGCTCATGTAAAAGGTGGAAGTGTTCCTCACCTGGTAGAATGAACTCTAAGTTCTGACTAAGTCATGTCTCTGGATAATTTGTAACTATTAAATTTTTACAGTCTCTTCTCCTTGCCTGGTAAACTCTCTGTAATCTAGAATGAGATGTAGCACTGCAGAGCAGGTCTGTGGGGCAGGATAAAAGGGGAAGTTGAACTTCTTAACAGATTAATATGTCAGTTCTGCAGTAGATGTCTTCAATGACTTTAGCTTAGGTAGCAGCAGGGTTTAGAGCCCCTTAATGTGTGGTTGTGCTTAGAGATCTCTGCTTTTTATCTGAAACACCAAAGCTTCCTCAGAGCAGATTCTTTGCTTGGTAGGGTAGGGTTTGGTACTGATTAGAAAGTGGTGTTTAAAATTTGAGGTTAAGTTTCTTCTGCCTCATCATAATTAGTAGACAAATAACTTTCCCTTGGCTTGCCCCTGACTGAGGCTTTGTTTTTCCCTTTTTCTGTTATTCATTGTACTTGCTGAGTTAAAATAATGTTTCACAATTACCAATGCACTGTACTGAGAGATGGCAGTAGTTATTAATGATAATAGCTGCTATCTTCATGAAGCAAGGTCACTTCAAAGGGATGAGCATCCCTTGGTATCAGTGATAAAACAGTGTATGGATGCAGAAATATTCCACTCATACTTTCTCTCTGAGGTTTATCAGTTTCACTTGCCCATGGTGCTGGGTGGTGGCCAGCCAAGGGCCTGTGCTTTGGAGCTGAGTTTCCATCAAATGAATTTGGATTCTTCCTCAGTGTTCTTGCAGAAAATACACAAAAGTATCCTTATTGCAGGTTTTATGTGGGATGTAGCCTTTGAATCATTGCTCCACAACCCATCTTTTGATGTCCTGTTGTCTTTCTGAGTTTTACTGCCAGTATCCCTGTTTCCTAATCTGATCAACATCTCTCTCACAAGGCCAGTTATCTTACTTTGTGTTGATGTTTGGACCAGCAGAACCTTGATAAGACTTCAGCCAGATCTGTGACAACCCAGCCTAAAGGGAAGAAAGCATCTAAGATTTGTAAATGCTCATTGGTCAAAAGAAATTACAAAAGTCAGAGAGTCTGAAAGTTTTATTAATAAATTACACACTTGGTATGGAAATTGGTCTGTTAGTCCCTGACCTGCTGTCTAAGCACACAGCAGTAGGTTTTGGGTAAAGGGATAGGGTGAAAGGGAAGACATGGATAAGCGGGAGAGATGAATTAAAGAAAGAGAGAAAAAGGAAACACCAGTCCTGTTTTCAGTGTTGATCCAACTGCATCAGTCTGGCCAGTGACATGTCTGTCCTGGGGGCTCCCCTGGGCTTGGGGTGGGGGTTCCTTTTTATGGAGAGGTTTCTCTGCCCCAAATACAGATTTCTTGCTTTCCATGTAAATTAGTTGCCATGTGCAGTATGTTCTATCAGGCCTTTCTGGAAATAGGTTGGAGGGCTTTGGGGACTTCTGGTGGCAGTAATGCCACCCTGTAGTGCATGCCAACTTCATCCCACTCATTCCTTGTGCTCTGTTGTGGTTTGTTCTCATGGACGAATGCCCTGTGTGTGCCTGGCCCCTCCAGCCAAATCCTGTTCTTCCTCACAGTATGTTAATACCAATAGTCCCTGGTTATTACCAGTAACTCTTGTCTGCTGTTACCAACAGTCCTTAGTTGGCTCCACAGCCATTTAGTTATTGGTGTTTGAGACATACATGAGCTCCTTATTTTCTGGGAATTGAGAGCTCAAAAGAATTCCACTTTGAACTGCTGTTTACAGGACCTGTAGAGAGTGGGCTTTAATCATAGTACTTTCCCTTCCTGGCCACAATTTGAGTTGGTAAGTTTCTTTGAAAGTTCAATAACAAAAATACTATTTCATTTGAGTTGTTATTTGGGCAAGAAAGAAGTTTCCAAGGCTGTTAAAAGCCAGGTTCTCACTTAACACCTGTTAGTTCTGGGAACAGACAGTGTTTCTGTTAAGCTCTAGAAGGGCTTGGTCCAAGTGCAGTTTGTCAGGGCTGAGGCCTGATGAGCATTTCTCAGATCCCATTGGGGCCTGGAATATGGGAGATGCACCTTCAGAAATCCATCCCACAGCTGAAGTCAGCTTCTCTGTGCCTCCACAAGATCCCATAACCTGCAGCTGTTCAATACCAGGCACAAACATCCTTTCACACATGATGAAGCCTTTTTAAATTGTATAATGATTGCCAGCAATGCACTCTCTAATTCCCATGATTACATCATCGTAATGTGATTGCTTGCAAAAACTGATTTGTATTCTCTAACACAGAGTTGAGAGATCTGGATTGCTTGGGATGAATTGCCTTCTGCTAAAACAGAAAAAAATAGATATGGGTTTGAAACTAGGGGACTTGAATTGAAATTTGAAGAAATGAGTTGGGTTTTGGTGGGTTTATTATTTAATTTTTTTGTTTTATTTTTGCAAACCCAAAGCTTCAGGAAGCAAACTGAAATTTAAAATGAGTGCTCAATTGAAATGAGAAATGACAGAGGAGATAATTTTTGGATCTTACCATATGGATGAAACAATTTGGCATCCTGGCTACGTTGATTATTCCTGTGTGTTGAATTCCACTGAAAAATGACCCATCCTGCATGCAGCTAAAAATCCTGCATTTGTGGTGCTCAGTGAGACATTCCATCACCCTTAGTGTTCTCTGGAAAGAATGGTGTATAGTTCATCTAGTTCTATTTTTTTTTTTTTTTAGAATTTCTTAGCTTCCTTTTTTCTTAAAATATTGTTCCATAACCTTTCCTTGACTTATAATTATATGAATACATAGTATAACTGATATCTCAGAAATGGAGAGAAATTACAAGGAGAGTGCAGTAGCATCATGAGGGCTGTGGTCTGCACAAAAATGAGATCCTTCCCCAGCTGTCAGGTTCCTGTGAGCACACCAGTAAATTCTGTGTAACTACTGCACACCCAGCTTGGATCAGTGATGAGCTTCTGCTCCTGTGGTACAGCCACAGCAGATGCTGGTGTGGAATGTTTTCAGCACTAGCTGGTATTTAAAAGTCTCTTTCAACCTGAAAGTGCTCTGAAACTTGTCCTAACATTTATTAATGAGATTAAAACATGAGATTTTGGCACTTAGTGTCAAAAAACAGTCTCCTCCTGAATTGAGTTATAATAACTTCAGAGGTGGACAAAGGGCTTTGAAAAGTTTTAAAAGCTGGCTGCTATCCTAATAAACAATATTTTTTGTTAGTAATAGATTCAGAAACTAACACTTTTATTCCACGCTCGACTTGATCTTTGTTTTTTGTTATCCAGAGTCTCTCCCCAGGTACTTCCTGAGTTAAATGAGAACTGTATTAACAGTTCTGAGGTCCTTGCCTTCTCCCAGTTAAAAGAACAGAAGTGTAGGGTCACTGACTGTCTCAGCAACTGATTTATTTTCCACTTTTCTCTGCTGTGTTTTTAGCACAAATACCTGAAAGAGAGAATATAAGATGAATGACATCTGAAGCCAGGTAAATTCTGTCAGAAATACCTCTGAAAGGTCCTTGCCAAGCATGCTTAAGCATGCTGAATCAAATGACAACATTCTTGACCTCAAACTTCTAAGCCGACTTCTTGAGTTTAAAATTCTGCATGAGGTGAGGGACTGTAGGATATTGGACTGTGGTGTTTTATTGGAGATGAATTATCCAGGTTTTCCATGGAAACACAGGTGCATGGGGAGAAGATTTTGACAAATGGGCTCTTTTCCTTAGAGAAGGTGACTCCTTAGCTGGGTGTGCAACTGTTGTGGACTCTGATTAGTCTCTCTCAAAATGAAAACTTAGTGAAATTATAAAGTCAAGCTCGTTGCTACATTTGAGACTTGGGCTGCCCTTGTTGTGTCAGTGTTCACTCAGCAGGTCAAACTGCTGAGCTCACAAGAGCCCGTCCTCAAACACAGGACAGGCCCTAGGTGCAGGGACAAACTGGGTGGTAAAAACCCCGATATCACTTCTGTCTTCATTTGCTGGTAAATAGAAACCCTTGGTGTGAGAGCAGCTCAGCTGCACAGCACGGTGGGTAGATGGCACTGTAGGACTGGCTTTGCTGTCTGTGTTCCAGCACCACAGAAATTCCTGTTACTGACCCGCAGCAGACTGGGGAGGCTCTGGGGTGAGGGAAGGGTGGAGAGATTGCCAGGCCATGGCATCTGCTGGCACCATGACAGGACATGGGACAGGAAGAGCATTCCTGCAGTATTCCTGCAGTATTTAAATGAAAGCCCCAAGAGATTAACTCTGCCATTGTAGCACAGGAGTACTGAGGAGAAGCCCTGCTCATTCCCATCACAGCTATAAAAAATTTTGTAGGATTACTCCTGCTAGTTGGTTTAACAATAGCTCAGTGCATCTGCAGGATTTTCTGGTTCCAGAAATACGCCTTTTGTGTCTGAGGCGTATTTCTGCAGAATGGAACCACCATAAGTCATGCTGGAATCTCTTGCTGCGATTTGAAATGTGAAATGAACATTAAATTCATGATTTTAAGGAAAAAGAAATTATTTCTTTATTATTAGAAGTAAATGTATTTTTAAAATAGTGTTTCTCACAATAAATTTACTTTTTTTTGCTATATTTATTGTTTGGAATGAATAATACTTATACTTTTACTTTCCATACTGTGTTGGCAAATAGTGCCCTGTTTTAACCAAATTAACAGAGACATGTAGCTTAATTGATTCACTTGCTAATGAAGTGCTTGGCTTCAGCTTGTGAACCTTCCTGGTTTTACCCATAATAATTTTTATTAACAGTCATATATTGATCTCATTACATGTCTCTGGTGGTCTGGTCACATCATGTTTGCTTTAATTTAGGCTGTCAGCTGGAAAGAAGGGAAAATGGGATGTGTTGTTCTTACTTGCCAGAAAAGCAGGGGATGCTTTTCAGTTTGGTGCTGCAAAGTCTGCTGTGTGCAGCTGAGAGTGTGCTCACACCACAGTGCAGTGGGAAGATGCACAAACCAGTTCAGCACCTTGTGTTTGGTAGTGCTGAGTTCTCCAGGAGCTAATTTCACTCTTTGGAATTTTTATGTGAGCTTGATTTAGTGAGAGATTTCTGTTGCTGGAGCTGGGTTGCTTTGTTGGGTAATTTCATATCTCTGCAGTGTTACATTGTATAGGCATAATACCAGAAATGGTGCAAGGAGAAACTCAGTACCACAGAGTTTATAAGAAAAGCAAAAGGTACAGATGGGAAGGGAGAAATTTCTCGTCAGCCTTCTGAAGTGGTCTTGATGATCTTAGAGGTCTCTTCCATCATTAATCATCCTGTGAATGGTATCCACTCCCTGGTCTCCTTCCAGAAATAGCCAACTTCCATTTATTTGCTTGTTAATTTTTCAGGTGTGTGGAAGAGCTTTGTCCCTCTCTGATGAGGGAACACGTTATTTCAAAACAATTTAAATGTTCAGCCAGTTAGCTATAAAAGTGAGACCAGCTGGAGGTTCTTTCCATCAGCGGGTATGATAATTGGTGTTAGCTGAGAAACGTGTGGGCTGCTTGGAGCTCTTCCACCAGCTGAAGTGTGTTTGAGCAGAGTAAGATCAGAAGAAGTCTTCTTTAAAGCAATCAGCTGGAAACAGATACTTAAAGCCTAACTTCTTTGATGTCTTTCTCTGGGAGGCCTGAGGATTCTCTGACAGGCTGAAAACCCAAACATCACTAGTGAGCTTTCTCCACAGATGTATTTAGCATGCTTTATTTTTATGGCTTTTAAGTAGTTATTGGAATTAGTCAGATTTATTCTAGAGAAGATATTTAAGAGGTCAGGGTGGAGGTCAGTGTTTTTTGGGGTTTATTTTAATCTGACTATCTTCTCTTACCTTTATTGTGTCCTTTGCAAGGTGGTGTTTGAGGGGTTTGGAATGGATATGGACTCTGCTTTCATTGTTAGTGGGGAGTACCTGGCTTCTGACCTGGCTTGCTGAGTTGAGAACTTGCTGAAGGCTGCATGAAAAGTCTTCTGCTAAAGAGTTAGCATGGATTTGGTCTGGCACTGACAGCAGTGCAGGGAGCGGGGGAACTGTAACTGTATAATTAAACATCTTCTAAATGCAGTTGGTTCACCTAGTTACATATATCCAGAATTTTGCTTAGCCTGGCTGGTCCAGATACGTGATAATGAGGTGACTCATCTTTTCAACATTTGCACCTTGGTACTTCTGGTCTCCTTGGGCAGTGTTATTGTTGAACTGATTTTGGTGTGTATAAGTACTTGAATAATCATAATTTGAAGAAGATGTAACTTAGCCTCTAACTCTGGAATGATAACTAGGTGGAAAGTTCCTCTCAGTGATGCTGCTAACTTGGTAGTTACACGAATTGGTCTTGGATGTATTAAAAAAAATTATTGTTTGCTTTATTCTGGAATCTATTTTTAGTGATAACATTGTCCACTTTGTGGATTATGCTTGAAGTTTAATTTGCTTAGAATAGAATTATTGCTTTCACATTCTTTGCCAACTTCATTATCTCCAGGTAATATTTTCTGATGACATCTTTTTAATTGCTATTTCATCACTCAGGTTGGTTGTTGTCTCTTTTTGCCCATTAGCAATTTCCTTTTCCCAAGTGGAGTGCATGACCACTTTGATGCAGGGGAAGAGATGTTCTTGTGTATGGGGAGAGTAGGGGGAATCCTCTCTCCTGCTTTAACTTTAGGATCAGCTGTGATTTCTGGCTCCTTTCCTCTTCTCTGTCCTCCTCTTTTCCTTTTGGAAATGTTTCAGTAATGTTATTGAGACTTGTGCTTTTTTCCTTTAAAGCACACCTGCCTTGTTAGGCATTCTTTTATATTGTAAATAATTTGAAACTGTGAAGAGATGAGTTTTTCCTACTGTAATGGTTTTATGATGTGCAGGGCTTTTTTTTCCTCATGAAAAACAAACAGCTTTTTTCTCACTTTACAAGGTACAAACAAGATTTCCCTGATAATTTGTTGCTTAAAATCCAAGCATTTCTGCACCCTGCAAGTCTGAACACTTCTTATGCATATCTTTGACTCTTTAGATCCATGTGCAGGCTGAAAACAGTGGGTCAGGGATTCTTTCATTATGTGCACAGTCTTGGTCTGCAGTGTCAAAAATGTTACTGAGAGATAATCCTTGGACCTATGTACAGTGAACTCCTGATCCAAGTTCCTTGTGGACATGTGTTAAAGGTTTTAGCACTGTGCAAAGGCACATGAGCAGTTTTGTCATGTTGAGTTCTTCTTTCTGATCATAAAATGCATTTTTGCTGCCACCAATGTTATGTTTTGAATCCCCTACCTTTGAAATTACTCCTGTGTTAGTCTGGGATGCTGCAACGTGATCAGAATTAGGTCTGGGAAATTCTAAAATGTCTCTTTAGAATCCAAGTACAAGTCCAGGCTGAGAGGCATTTGTTCTGCTCTGAAAACTGAGTAATACCAGACAAGCAAGGGAAGAGGCATCATACCTTCCTCTGTGCTGCAGTTTTCTGTGAAGGTGTAATGCCTTTTTCAAGAACTCTGGAAATTAAAAAAAAAAAAAAAATAGAGTTCTAGATGGTTTTCTAGATTTGTAGCTATGTACTATGAGACTTGAATCTTACTTAGTGTCAGGGCTAAAACTGCTTACTGTGAACATCCCCAGAGAAACTTCTTGATGTAGTGTCTTATTTCTGCTGCTTTGTGTATGTAGAGTACTAGCTCATGTTTTTAATGGAATCCTTCTTTGTAATAACCCATTCTGCATAATTGTATTTAAAGGAGAAAAGTAGGGGAGCCATGAAGTCCCTATGATTTGGGGGGTGCTGAAAGTGTTCTACTTACGTTGTCAGCTTCCTAATGATGCTGAAATTCAAACGGTCACCTCTGCAGTGCTGGCTGTTGGGAAACTTGCTTGAAGATGTTTGGAGAGCCTGGTTCAAGCATGGCTTACAGAAAGAGGCCATGAAGATATTCAGCTAAGGGAAAAAGCAGCCTTTCCCAGGCTTGATTCTGTAAATAATTAAGGTTCTCCGCCACCTTTTATATAAACAACAAGATTCTCAGACCGTTTCCTCAAAAACAGGCAATATTGTGTCCTTGGCTGCTCTGGGAACAGATGGCCGTTCTGGGAACAGATACAAAGGTTTTGAGAACTTTTCATATCTTGGTTTCAATAAAACTAACTTCAGGTATTGTAAACAAAAGAAGGAGCTGAAGTTTTCTCTACAGCCTATCGGGAGCTCAGGTTTTGCAATATGCATGAAGTGAATTAGCACTGTTATAAAAGGTGTTGAATTTGATCAATAAACTGGAGTTGGTGCTCATCAATCAGATGGTCGTCTCCCTTCACTTCAACAAAGATGGATTTACAGAATGTGTCTAATTTCTGCACAGAATGTGGTGCTCTCAGGAGGCTCCACGATGTTCAGGGACTTTGGACGACGACTGCAGAGGGATTTGAAGAGAGTGGTGGATGCGAGGCTGCGGCTCAGCGAGGAGCTCAGTGGTGGTCGGATAAAAGTGAGTGTGTGTTCCAAGTGCATTTATTACATGACTAATTACAGAAATCAACTTCAAAATTCTCACCTGACTAGTGAAAATATGCTGTAAAGTCAGTAGGATTTGTTTATGTGTTGTTAAAAGCACTGGTAGCCTTGCAGTGATCACATCTCTTTGTAAAATTACTGTGAGCAGTTTTCCTTCTAGGAGATGTGTGAGCAGTAGGCAAGAGGAATTTAACTTTGTGTCCTTCATGATAGTTATGATGAAGAGTTTTATGACTTGGTCTCCTAGGGGGAGCATATCTGGGTAATAAGGGATGTGAATGGAGAGTTAAAGGTGTCTGGTTCTGACCATGTTAAGTTTGAAAACCAACTGAATATGAACTGTTTTCCTTAGCCCAAACCAGTGGAAGTTCAAGTGATAACACATCACATGCAGCGTTATGCAGTTTGGTTTGGAGGTTCCATGCTGGCTTCAACAGTAAGTCTTCATCTAAGTTATTCTTAATTTTTATTGCATGTTGAATTCTGGGTGTATTTGATCTGAGTACTAAGTTCTAAACTTCATTGTGACAGCCTAAACTGTGTCACATTCTGCAATCTTTACCCAAGTTTTATCTCAGTAAAATTTGTACAGGGCAAATGGGAGCTTTGCTCAAGTAAGGATATCAGGAGTTGACATAATTCTAAAGTAACTTTGATATGATAGTTCCAATATAATGCCTTTATTCTTTAAAACAGCACTAGAGATTAGTTAGGACTTCAGGAATATAGAATCCAAATCAATGGTCTTAAATTGAGAGAAGAATTGCAAGAGAGAAGCAAATACAGGAAAATGGGAGCAATTGCTGTCTGCCAAGTGGGATTTCTTACTGTTGTGTTTGAAAGCAGTCTTATGACCAAACTTTTCTTGATTAGTTGTATTCATATCCTAATATTTCTCATTTTATTATATTTCAAAATGTAATACAATGTCGTAAAGCTGCAATCTAAAGAAATAGGAAGATGCTGTTTATTTGTTGTTTTTTTCTGCTTACATTCTTATGCTTTTGGGGGGATCCTTTTTATATTTTTATAGCCAGAGTTTTTCCAAGTATGTCACACCAAGAAGGACTATGAAGAGTATGGCCCTAGTATTTGTCGTCATAATCCCGTTTTTGGAGTCATGTCATAATGCTGATCCAGTGGAGATAAGATCTCTGATACTGTGCTGGTGAAGAAACTTGCAGTGCAGAGGAAGGCAGCAGATACTGTAAATACTGAAACAAGATGTGGTTAACTCTGAGGCATTTGGATCACCGTTGTGCACTAAAGCACAGCTTACAGCCCCAAGTCATTTCAGTACCAGCCATTTCTCTGCTGACTACTCAGAGCCTTCCCTTCTTTCTTCCTAAATGTAATTGAAAATAGGTAAGTCTTGGTTTAGAAGATTGTGCAAATACTACTGAAACTGAATCTTGAAGAATAAGGCAGTGTTTTACTGCTTGTGGAAAGATCTAAACCTTTCCCACTTGTGCCCTGAGTTTGCAATCAATCCTTTAGCAATGGAGCACTAAATACCACATTGCCTTTAGGGGAGCTGGAATGGATACAGGTACCTACCCAAATGGAATAGATTGCAGGATTTGGGACAGTACTTTGTAAATGTAGGTTTTCATACCATTTTGTATTTTATGATATTGGTAGGGTGAATTGATGACTAGTTCTAAGCATGAACAGCTGTCAATGTCATGGAATGTGTTATGCATTTCCAGGTGTGAGGCATGTATTGGATCAGTGCTGGTATATTTTTTTGGGGAAAAAAAAAAGCCATGTATGATAGAAATGGATCTGTTTGTGTTTGGATGATGCAAAATGATTTACAGTATTGTATGAAGTTTATTATAGCCGCTGTTCCTTTGTTTTGAATTTTCTGAAACTGTTTTTTAGGAGATGATGTTTTGTTTTGCTGTTGGTGAGTGGTGGGTGACACATGGGCCTTGCACCAGTGAAATAAAAGCTGTTAACATCTTTATGAATGTTTGTGGTAGTCCTGATTTACTCCCCCACTTCATCTCATGGGGTTGGCTTTGCATTTGTGTGTCATCTATGTGGGATCACATACCCTGAATGTAAAGGGACCTCTGGAGATTTCTGCTCCAGAATTGTTTAGTGCAGGGCTCACTTCAAAATCCTTTCTGTTTGCCCAGGGCCAGTCAAGTTTCTGTGAATGGAGGATCCTGAACACCTGGGAAAACTGTTCCTGGGTTTAACTATTCTGTTATGGGTACATGTTCTTGTGTTATGGACAGAGCTTTTGTTCTTCTGTGGTTTAAATCTATTAGAGTAGGAAATCCTGCTTGCCCTGTGCTTGCTGATATTTATCCTCTGTCAGCAGAGGTTTTATGCAGTTTGTGTAGCCCAGTAAGAATTTTGTAAGACAAATCAATTTGATTTGAGCATGCATGAAGGGATTGAGGCCAAGCAATTATTTCTTCAGCATAAGTTAGAAATTAGGCAAAATGAGACTGCAGGACTCAAAGCTGCTTGTGAATGCTTTTGAACTTAAAGCCCAGCACTCAGGGGAAGAACAGTGAAGCATAATTTGCTCCATCCTCTCACTAAGAAAGACATGGATATTCTATTGCAATGTGTGCTGTTTCAGCTTGTTCCAGTGTCACATCAGCTTGTCTGTGTTTAAATCTACATTTCAAGTTTGTCATTGTACTGCTGCCTACTTGGGATTTTGGCCTGTACAGCAGAATCCGGAGCCATGAGCACAGCATGGCTGAAGTCAGGCTTCAGAGGAAAAGTTACACATTTTGTGCTCTGAGAAAGTGGCTGCTGAGGCACCAGCACGCTCAATGGTGCTACAAAATAAGGAATGCTGGGTAAGTAGCATGGGAAGTTACATGTGGCTTGCAAACAGCTCTAGCCAAGCATTAAGGCATCTTGAAATTTGCAGGAGGCAGGTAATTTTTGATAAAAGCTTCTGACACGACACATGGGTACCCATTTTGTCTTGGGGGAAAAAAAGCTTTCAGAAAGTGAGCAAGACTTGCATTGAAAACAAACCAGGAGATGTGCACATGTTTGCTCTTCATGAAAAATATATAGATAGTAAGAATGTTCAGGATGTTTGATCTGAAGCTGAATTTCCCTGTTCTTCAAGTTTTTGGAAGGCTGAACTACCTGCTACACTACAGACCCTGTGAATCTATAACAGTCATTGGGCTGAAAAAAATCCAAGGTGAGATTAGTCAGGGGACCAATGCAAATGTGAGTTATTAGCCCTTCTCTTCCTGCTGTTGGGATAATTTGAGCTCAGCCTTTTCAGGTACATGTTATGGATTTGTTGCAAATAGTTAATGAATTGCCACAGTGACACTGAAAATTATCCCCTCACCTTGTGTTTTGGGTGCTAACCTAAGAAGGAGCTTTTTGGCTTTGAGTTCTTTTGGACAGAGGAAGGAATTGAACCCAAGACTCATAAACAAGAACAGCCAGCAGGTTCCTAGTCCAGTTCCAGGCACTTACACACCAGCATGGTTTCCTAAGGAGTGCCCTATGTAAACATAATCCATTTCTGGAGCTTGGTGAGAGTAAGGGTTTGCTGCTCTTACAGCTGGTTGAAGGGTTTGTGATCCTGCTTTGACCCTGGTGATCACAGGACACTTCTGTGAGGTCATTTGAAGTGTTAATCTTGCAGGTAACTTCACCCCATTCCCGTTTTCCTGAACACAATTATCTCTTAGAGTGCTCCACCATGCTTGTGGAAACTGCAAGTTTATGAATAGAACAATGAACCTGAGATCTAAATTGGTCTTGAGTTTTGCTGCTGCTTTCTAAATGAGTCTTGTGAGGTTGGGTCCTCTGGTTTGTTTGGTTTTTTGGGTTTTTTAATTGGTTTGTAGCATGCCATGAAAGTGTTTTTAGAAGCTCTTCAAAGATGTAGATCAGCATGGCTTGGATGGAGAGCCTGCATGGAGGCAGAGTTCGGGTAAGCTAAACTGCAGCAAGAAGTTCAGACTGATCTGGAGAGCTGTAATTGGGGCTTTTGGCTTTGTTGAAGATTTGTGATTAAAAAAAGGGATTACCTGCCCCCCACCACAGCCAGTTAGCAGATGATGTGTTCTACCTTTGATTAACTTGGATTTGATTTGAGTCAGTGCTCTAGAACTGGAAGGTGTTGTTTCCTGCTGTCAATCTTCTGAGCCTTTCCCTTTTTTTCAGTAGTATTTAAAAACACTTGAAGCTTTTATGAACCTGAAGAGCACTGTGCCTATGTTAGTGTGGTATTTTCAATTAACTACAATTAGTGAAGTCTTGACATGTACTGGAGTACTGATATTTCTGTAAATAATTCATTCTTTATGATTGCTGGGTTCTCTCTCATCTGGAAAAATTGCTGTTGTGTCAAACATGTGCTGGAGATGGAACAAGCAAAAACCTTATTAAAAACCACCAGGGATACTGAGCAGAGATATGCAGCCTCCAGCCTAATTGGAAAGTGTGTTGCTTGATATTAAGAAGTTCTGTGTGGTACCTTCAGATAGTTACAGAAGATGGAAGCTCAGGTAAAACTGTGAAATAGCCACTCTCCTCACTTTGATACACTGGTCTCCAGCAAAAGCATTTTACAAAAGGTAAAGAAAAAGTAGTGGAGGGGAATGTTTGTATAACTTTCCAGCTTCTTAGGTTTCTTTTCTGCAAGCTGAACATATGTGATGGAAGAAAGAATCAAAAGGGTATGTATTCATGTCTTGCTTTTGTGGGCACTTCTGTTCTTGCTGTTTCACTTCTGATGATTCCTCTGTCAATATCTGGGAAAGTCAGTGGAAAAGATTTCTCTTTGGCATTATTGATCCTGTATTGATACTGATACTATTCTGTATTCTTTTCCATTTATTAGAGCCACTTGCCATGTCAGTCTTGCCCATGCTGTACCACCTCAGGCACATGGCTTCATTCCTGTATGCTTTTTCCTGACCTTTTCATAGGGACTGCCTCTTAGACAATACCTTAGCACCCATTGTGTGTGTGCTCTGACATTAGTGACAAATCCTTAGATGCAGCTGTCTGACATGGTCACTTGGGCTTCAAAAGTAGTATAATTACATTCTGAGGACAAATCATCTCATCCTAGCAGGTATGCATCAGAAGCAGTTGGTTCATTCATCCTTTGGCAGTGCTTCTTCCATTCAGTTAATAAAATTCTATGATATGATGCACAGATGCTGCATTTAATTCTTAAAGGCTCAAAGCTTGAGGAAAATAAAAAGAACCCAGCCTGATTTTGGTCTCTGGGCACTGTTGGTGGAGCAGACTGAGGCAGTGTGGCTGAGTGAGCTGAGGAGGGGCTGCTGCACTTCCCTGCACTATACCCAGGAAAAATGCTGAAGGATGCTGCTCTACTGCTTTGGCTTCCAAACAACCTAAGAAGTTTTACCTTAATGCTGTTTAAATGAACAACTTGTGTGGTCCTGCTTGTGTGTTCACAGCTTGGCTCTCCCTGTGCCAACCTGTTACACTTCCTGCCTATTTTTAGGAAGATGAACTCCTGTGAGCTGCAGCAGTGTTTAATTTCCCAGCATAAACCTGGTGCAAGGTAAGGGTGAGCTGGCACAGCTGTTCCCCTGTGCCTGGGGACACACAGAGCTGCCATGGTGGGATCTCACAGCACAGAGCTCCCAGCAGCTTTCTCAGCTGTGCCAGCGCTTGTCACATTGTTCAGGAAGGAGGTTTTGTCCCCTCTAGTCAGTCAGTGCTTGTAGAAGTGGCATTTGTGCCTTGCAGCTCTCTCCTGCTGGGCATGTGAAAGGCTCTGGAGGAGCCTGGGAACCCATCTGCTGCCTTCAGCTATTGCTGAGATACAGGTCAAGCAAAATCAGGACATTTGGATTATTTTTCAACTTTCCATTGAGTAAAATTGGGAAGAAGGAGAAGAATTCAGAGAATTCAGTAACTCTCTTAGGGGTTTAAATGAGATTAATATTTTACCAATATATTGCAATAAAAGCCTTTCATACTATGGAGAGGCATGGAGTTCATATGGTTACCTGTAAATAAACAAACTTCCTCTCACCTCTCCTGCTTTTCTAGTGCTATTTCCCTTTAAATCCTCTTGAGTTCAGCTGGTGAATGTAATAAAGCCTTATTAGTAGTAATTGTTTCTCCCTTAGGCCTGGTTTGAGGGTGGGTGCTGCTTTACTTCTTATTCCAGGAACCTGTTACATCTCCCCACTTGCTTAGACTACTCTAAAATGAAAGACTTTACATTTCCCAACAACCATGGTATCTTGTGTTATTAATAAATTTATGGAAAATCATTAAGGAATTTCCCCCCTCATTTTCAATTTATCTTTCATTTTAATCCAGGCAGGGAAGTGACAGAGCTGCCAGTCAGGGGACGTGTTTCTCTGCATAGGAAAAAAAGTGAGTGGATGTGGATATGAAAAGTCAGTAAATTGAGGGTATTTATGAGAATTATTGCCTCCATATATCTTGAGTTTGTGATTCTTTTAAAGAAGTGGTGCTGTTATGTGTGTTCTGTCAGTAAATAAAGGAGCAGAATGGTTTAACTGGGAGGCTGTGTTCCTCTCAAGCAATTTTTCAGCAGTTTGCTGTGCTATTGTTTTTTCCAGCACCCTGTGGGGTAATGACAGGAGTAGCAGCCACTTTTACAAAAGGAAAGTTGTTCACTGCCTTTGACAGGTGGTATGAAGGAGAAATATATTTTTAATGTAAACCTGTATTGCTTGTAATTCTATTGCTGCTGATACTCTGCAGCAGGGTGCAGGTGTACCTGGGTTAGTTGCCATAAGAATTAGAACACAAAGATGTCTTGCTTTGTCTTAAAACACAAAGATGTGTTGCTGAGGTGGTGGGCACCTCCCTGGCCCCCAGAGGAGCACAGAACTGACTGGGTGTGTGCTGTCTGGTGTGTGTGGTCTGTTGTGGTTTCACTCCCTTTTGGACTGAGTCAGCATCTACTGCAGTGTAACTCCTCATAACTTCTTCCAAAGAATTACTAGAAATCTATTTCTGCCCTTTTCTTGGTGGTTGAGTCACATAAGTGGCAATTTATGACAGATTTTTTTCAATAGTTGTGTTTCTAGTCAGGTGCTCTTGGACACCAACTACTGATGCAACAAATCTGCACAGTGAGAGTAGAAATCCTGGTGTTTCTAGGCTGTGTATTGTGGTGTTTATGAATTGTTTGTTCTTTAACAGCCTGCATCCCGGGCTCTGCTGAAATCCTGGTGTTTCTAGGTTCTGTGTTGTGGTGTTTATGAATTGTTCCTTGGTTAACAGCCTGCATCCCTGGCTCTGCTGTTGCTTTTGCTCTTGCACAACTTCTCAGCCCATTTGCTCGTGTGGTTGTGAGCTATGTCTATAATGCATTAGATGATATTGGCAATTAAAGGATTACAGCCAGGATCTAATTATGGCCCTGTGGAATAAAGTTTTCAATGATTCTGCTGCAGTCTGTAATTACACTGTGTGTGCCCTGGTGCCAAGGATTAATGGGGGGATTACAGGCTGTTTTCCTGTAACATGCAGTTCATGGATATACTGTTCACAACTCACTGGCTTTAAGGAGCTGCTGACCTCTCGTGGGGAATGTTATTAAAGGATACAGTCTAGGAGAAGGTTTTGTGTGATGTTATGCTTGTTTCCTTCCCTAACCCTGAGTTTATCATGCAGGAACTGGTCAGAATAGCTCAGATCTTGAGTAGACAACCCTGAAATTGAAGTATTAAGGAAGTGAAAGCAGACAAGCTTCAGTAGCCAGCCCTGCACTGTTAAACTCACTTCTCTTTTGCACTCCTCCTTCACACCTCAGCAAAGCTGTGGATTCCCCTTGCTGTGGAATGGAAAGGGAGCTTTCATGATATATTGTTACATATTTCACAAGTAGTGGGATATAAACATTTTATTTCTGTATATCTGGAAATAATGTACTCCAGGAACCTCTGCAATCAAGACTTCTCTGAAGAACTGCAATTGTTTAGTTGTAATGAAGATAAATCAATGCTGGTGCTGTTTGAAATGGGTGAGAATGTAACCAAGGACTGTCTTTGGAGAAGCAGAAGAGTGCTGAACTGTTGTTTGGAAAGCTTAGGCTGCTTTTTTGCCAAATTACAGCACATTAACTAAATGCCATTTAACTTTGTGAACTTGCATGACAGATTAATTTTGAAGTACATCATCTTGCTTCCCATGTCAGTTCTGAGTGGTTGAAGCAATGTTTGTAAACTAAACATGCTCAGACCCCTTCTGTGGCACTGAGTCCCATTTGCCTGACACAGCCTCTTCTTCCTCAGCTCCCTGGCTGTGCCAATGAAGTGACCACATCTGGGCTGCTTTGGGGGCTGCTCTCTGCATTGTGGTGATTCCTGAGCTGTGCTCTGCCATTCCTTGGCTCACTGACAGTTTGCCATGGCCAAAATGGTGCTGTGGATCATGATCGCAATTTAATGGTGTAGTTGATGGCACTCCAGCACCTGGGAATGTTCCTTGGCGGTGTTTAATTTGCCAGCATAAATCAAACCTGTGTCTTTAGAGTAGCAGAGTGGTGCTAAATATTTCAAACAGAATGTTTTATTTTCCTAAGACCCCATAACTTTGTCATGCTGGTTTTTACATGAATCTGATTTATGGTTTAGGAGAGTGCTTTTACTGTAGTTGCTGAAGAAATGTGAACCTTGGACTGTCAGATGACAGTGATGGAAAAAGACTCTTTGGTTTATTTTAAAAGAAAATAATACTTTTTAAGACACTACAGTTTTAAGACATGATAGTTCTTAATGTCAGAATTGGATTTAAATGTTCTAAGTTGTACATATGTAACAATACAGGTCAGCTTACGCTCCTGACTTTTTGTAGTTTTTGCAGTTTTTCATGGTTAACAGGATTTTTTCCTTTGTCTTTTCATTTCACTGTTTTGCATGAGTTACCATCGTGTAACCTCAGTAAAGCTGTCATTACAGAGATGTGAGATGTATCTAGCATTTAATTTGTCTTTGAGAGTTTTTCCTCCAGATGAGAATATGCGAGAAAGGAAGAACCTGACTTCCCTGACTTCCACATTTCGCTGGATGGCTTTACAGAACTATCAATTGAGCAATTTGTTCTGCAGTATTGCTACAAATAAGGCCTGGCAGCTGGAGCCAGCCTGCTGTGTGGATGGCATGAACATTAAAGCTCTTCTGTCTTTCTCTTCAAGCAGAAACTGCTTTGAAACTGTAGTAAAAATTCTCCTTTGTCCTTTTGTGTCTGTATGGTATTTTCCCTCTTCCCTCTGCCAAAGTTTTCTTCTGCCTTGGTCCTAAGAAGTTGGCATGGATGTTTTGATTAAATTATTAATTTAATGAGAAAGATTAGCTGTGACAAAATGTGACTTTTCAGTGGAAAGGAGAAGACTTTTTGGGCAACTCTGCTACAAACAGTAATTTTTGAAAATAGGGAATACAGTTCTCAGTATTTGGCAAGATGCAGTCTTTTGAACCTGTGCCTTTTCAAATGGATCCAACTAATGAAATAGTAAAGCAGAGTTAAATAACACTGCTAGATGCAGTTGCCATTGTGGTTTGTGTAGTAGCAGAAGAGCAGTGAAAAATCAACTGTTAATTGTAGTCATAATATTTTCTGAAAAATCATTTCCTTAGGTTTTCTTGTCCTGAGAAGCCTCAGGAACAAAATGTAAACATTGATTATCTGCTGCTGTGGAATGCAACAGGTGCATCTGTGATTGGTCCCATGTGGTTGTTTCTAATTAATGGCCGATCTCAGTCAGCTGGCTCAGACTCTGTCCAAGACACAAGCCTTTATCATTCTTTCTTTTTCTATTCTTAGCTAGCCTTCTGATGAAATCCTTTCTTCTATTCTTTTAGTATAGTTTTAATATCATATATATCATAAAATAATAAATCAAACCTTCTGAAACATTCTCGTCTCTTCCCTCTTCCTAAGACCCCTGCGAACACCACTGCAGTTAATATCAGCAGATGACAAGTTTAGTGGTGTCATTGTTTTCAAAGCCAAGCATTGTGGCACGCAGGTAATATAAAAGAAGGGCCTTACAAAATCAGGCCTTGCTCTGCTGAATTACCAGCCAGCCTGTAAGTTCCTATAAGAAAGAATCAGAGGAATGAGAAGCAGTTAGCACAGCAACCTATTCTGGTAAGAGAACTGTTTGCACCTGCAGAAACAAGGAGTCTGTCCTATGAGAATCCACAGAGAAAATATGTAAACACCTGGAGAAAGAGGGAATATTAGCATGGATACTACAAGCATTTTCTAACCAATGAATTGAGTGGCAAGAAAGTTATGAACCAATTAGAGTTATATATGAGGTCTCGTAAAATGTATAAAAATGGGCTGTAACATTAAAGACTGGCTTTTCTGCATGAAGAAACTGAGTCCTGTCTGCTTATTACTACAACAAAGCATTGCCTTCTTTTTCACACATTAGGCTGTATGCTCACAGTTAGAACCAAAAAAGCAAATCTTGCACAGAATAGTAATTGAAATCCATACAGTGAGTTAGAGACCCTGGGTCATGAGTACTCCAAAGTCTTAATAACTGAAGGTAAGAGTGAAATTAATTCCCCTTTCCTCTCCTGGTGCTGAATGTAACTGGGGAACAGCTCAGTACAACCATCAGTTAAACTTCAAAGATATAAACACCTGAAACATGAAATGAAGTAAACTGCAGCACAGCCAGCTCAGTTCCTTCTGAAGGGAAGGTCTGCTTGTTCCAATCATGATTTGTGCCAGAGGCTTTTATAGCAGCACTAAAAATCTTATAAAAATTGTATTAAAGATCAGCCACCCTTAAACATATTAGGCTTCCAGCTGTGAGCAGATTTGTCACAGAAGCCCAGTGAGTTTTGTGTGAGGTTCCTGATTTTATCTTTAATTGTGTCTATTGTAATAATAAAGCTATTTCTTGCTCCTGGGTGCGTACAGAGCAACAAGCAACTTGTAATTAAATGCATGTTTGCGTCCTGGCTGTAGCACTTAGTGATTCATGAGGCATTGTGTTTTCAGAGGCAAAAAGAAAATTTTGCTCCAGAGAGTGCACTTTAATTGTTTAAATAGGTACATTAAACTTTTACACTTGAATAATAAATTGTATGGAAGAGTTGCTGCCTCTTTGCAGGCACTTTTTACCTCTTCCAGCCACCACCAGAAATCATCAGGCAGAGCAACAGCTCCCTGAGACCATTCAGATCTTTCTGACCTGAGGGGTTGGTGTTCCTTGTTCGGGATTTCTCCCCCTCTGAGGGATGGTCTGTAGCTTCTGAAGGTAGCTGTCACTCTAACCAGATACCCAAAATTAGGTACTGATATTTTTGTTGTTTATTTTTGGTTGGTTGGGTCGTTTGGATTTGGTTTGGGTTTTTTGCTTTGATTTTTTTTGTTTGTTTAAATGATGAACTGCTCAACCAGAGTAGGTTAGTCCAAAACCCAGTTTTGATAAAACACTCCTTAATGACAGGCATTATTTTTTGTGAGGAAAATAAAGCGTTTCACTCCCTAAACTGAAATCGTTCTTTTCCAAATGGTGCTAATAAAAGTATTACACATCAAATGATGATTAAACTGCACTTCTGCTGTGATTGCCTCTGGTTGGGATTTTCCTTTCCTTTTGGACTACAGGCAAGTGCTTTCTGGATTTTTTTTCTTTTTTTTTCTCATTTTTTAAAATAAGTTTTCATTTTGTTTGATCCTCTCAAAAGTTTGCTCAAAGTGCTATTTTGGTTTTGTGAACTCTAGTAAATCTAATGTTTTGACCATATTGTGTACTTCCAGAGATGCACTCAGCACTCTACCAGGCCTCCATGGTGGTAATTAACAACAGATACTAATTTTCTTCAATCCAGATGATCTCTGATACCATCATGGGAATGGTGAGTGCTGACTAGGAAGGCAAACATATGGCAGCCTGGCACAGCTGCTCAACATGAGCATCTTTTGCTCTAGAGCTCTCAGATTCTTGGCCTTGTTGTCCACTCTTTTGGGGTTTTCAGCTCTGTGAAAAGCAGCAGAGTGGAGCTAGATGTGAGCAAATCCTCCTGGAAGCAGGGGGTATTATGAAAAATTTACGACTTTTCCTCCTCCTGAAGATGTCAGCTCTTCTGTGAGGAAGGTATTCATCACATTTGATATTCCTGATTCCTGAGTGGATATTCAGGTGGCTCAGTGTTTTGTGCTGAGAAAACAGGGTTATAATCCTGAGATGACGTGCTGTGTTCTAGGACAGAGTTCATCTGTTTCACTTTATGATTCTCAGGTATCTGAACCTGAGCTCATCAGTTTTGGTTCTCTTTGTGATCCAAGGAGGGAAGTGTTTGCTGCTGAGTGCAATTCATGTAGGTCTGAAATAGGTCAGAGAAACGACTCCATGGCGCTGGCTGGTTCTTCCCATGCAGTGAGATCAAGACATGCAGCTGGAACTGAGTGAGAAGAGTTTTCTTCAACTCAAATCTGTGCCACAAGCTTGGGTGTATATCTTCTGCTGGTATATCCAGTCTCTGACAAGGACAGACATGTGCTCACCCTTCTTCAGAAACAGCAGGCTTTTCCTGAGTCCTGAGAGGGTCAGGTCAGGACTAAAATCTCTGAGAGGCTGAGAAAAGCTGTTTACTTCTAGAAGCAGGGAAAGAAACTGCATTTCCTAATGAAATTTCTGGTAATGTTTTCATGCTGCCCTGAATTTTGAGTTGATTCAGACATCCATTTACCAATTACCAGCTGGTGGTAGCACTAAATTGAGTGTAACCGTCACGATCAGATAAACTGTGAGTGTTTATTCTTTCCATGCATCCTTTCTCCATTATTCAGTGGTACTTTGTGATGCTGTACTTTAGCTGCCCCATGGAATTTGTGTGAGTGTGAATATTGCATCTTTTCAAAGGCGTGGGGTTGATGTGCAGTGTCAGAGCTGAGAAGGTTCATTTCACATTGTTGTTGTTTGTGCCAGTACTGCTTATGTTTAAAGAACTCCTTTTGATGTCTTTGAAATCATTTTACTCCTGGACTGTAGCTATTCTTGGGTCCTTCCATATTTTTGTTTCATGAATCTGTTTTTAATGTTATTTTGCTTCTTATCTTCACTGAGCTGTCAGCATCTCTTCCTTCTAACAAACAGGGCAGCAATGACTTGCTATACTGTGATTTATCGAGGGCTGGGGACATCAAACAAGGCATTTATTATAGCTTTGGAGTTCAATAATAGGGAGTTCAGACACAGGGATTCATCCTTTTTATCCTAAAGGCAACTGTTAGTTCATCAGTGACTGTAATTCCTGTTTCTGGGTCTGCATTTCTTTCCACTTAAAGCAAAGAACAAACTCCTAAACAGCTTTATGAATTCATGTCATATAAGTTGGGATTGCTTTAACCTTTTCCAAACCATGAATTAGAGCTTCTAAGAAGAAGCAGACAGATGAGGAGGAGGAGAGCAATGTGTTTAACTGTGAGCACATTGAAAGAAGATTGGGACTGAATCCTGACCACTCCTTGTGGGGAAGGAGGGCAGGCAGTGGAGCCTGTTCCATCATTTTTTGTTTGCTAAATGGATGATAAGATAGGAGGAGCCAAAGGCATACTGTTACCTTGAACCTGATCTTTTGTTTTTATGATAATCTTGATGGGAATTTCTTGACCTAAGACAGCCACACCATGGCTTTGCTGCATGGAGCTTTTTGAACACCTGGCCTGCTCCTTTGGACGTCTCTGGTTGCCTGTGGTTTTGATGAGGAACTGACAAGTATTGGCAGGGCTTTGAATGACAATACCCAGCTCAGTGGTCCTTCTCTTGTCCTTCCACAAGGGTGATGTGGTGCCAAGGGTTCCGGTAAAAAAGCTGTGCTGTGGTTCCTGTGGTGTGGGCTAAAGTCCCTGTGTGATCTCTTTGCTGTTGGTGTAGCAAGAGGAGAAGTAAAGAACTTTGAAGTCACACGCATCACCTTCATTTAAAGTTTAAACACATAAAGAGCTCCCAATCCATTGGCCAGAAGTTCAAATAATCCCTTTAAGCCAGTCTGAAGCATCTCAGTGGTCAGTCCAGCATTGCTGTTCAGGACATTTGGACAAGTCCAGCTTGGTGGTGTTTTCATTGGTGCTTAAAACTGAATATGGTGCTTCTGTTCCCTGCTCTGAGCTGCTGTGTGATGGCTGTTATTATACAGAGCCCATCTATCATTCCAGCCATTCAGCTGCACAGTATCCAGCTATTTGTCTTGCACACTGAAAATTACTGTCAAGTGTCCTGTTTGTTCAGCCAGGTTTGCTCCTCTGCAGTGAACAGCAGCAATTGCCTTTGACATCAGACACTGTGTGTCAAGTGCCTCAACATTTTGAGGTGCACCCCGAGTCCCTCATCAAAAAGATGTGATTTGACTGGTAAAGGTAAATTAACCCATTAGGATTGACTCCAAAGAAGCAAAAGGCAGGTGCTGTTACTTACAATTATTTGTGCCATTCTACCTGCTCTTCAAGCCACATCATGAACTGTAAGGTTAAAAAGGGCAGAGAACAAATTCTGTGTCACAGGAATGACACCCTCCACTTAGATGTGGGTTTTATTTTTAAAGTCAAGGATTGTTCAAGAGGACTAAACTTTGATGGCCTCAGGTGGGGCAGCAAAAGCAGAGGACAGTAAATGACTTGCTGTAGGAAGTACAAAGGGTCAGTGGTGGTGGTAAAGTATCAAAGTAACCTCTCCAATTCCAGACTGGAGCATTTTCCCTGCTCACACACAGGGCTGTCAATATTCTCTTGCTCTGGGCTGCCACTTTCCTAGGACATTACTCTGAGGATAACCTTATAATTAAATTGTTTACAGACAGGTGATTTGCTGGGCTACCTGCACTGTCTTTCTGCTTCATTGACTAGGAGTGCTGGGTGCATCACTTTAGGGCTTTTAGGTTCTTTGCAGGAAAATTTTCCCTGTGAACACACCAGGGAAAATGCAGCAGCTCAGTCTGAGCTGACCTTTCCTGAATCAACATAAGCAGTTCAACTATTGGTCCTTTTGGACTGTAGTGTTGCTTTTCAGGACAGCACCATTTTCTACAAATGGAAGTCCTTCACTTGGAATTCCCATATGCTCTAATGGTGTCTTCTGAATGGTGTCCCGCAGTAGCTATGGCATGCCAGTGGCTGAAGCAGACCAATATTTCATGGGTGAATGCTCCTGAATAATGCTCATTTATTTGTTTATTTGTTGGCATCTTTAGAGCAAAGTTTGTGAGACACCAGCCTGCATGCAGAGGCAAACATCTCTTACCTCCTTGGCTGGGAAGGATCCTGACAATGTTCTGGCAGCAAGGGATGTTTGGGAAGGAGTCACCTATGGAAAGCAGGCACTGTAGAGAAGGCAGCAGCCAGGATCAAGCAATTTGTTTTCTTCAACCTTGAAACAGAAGAGCAACAACAGTGGCTGAAAACAGGATGTCCTGTTCCTCACTTGTACTGGGGAAGGTGTTTCAGGTTTTCCTCTTGCTTGGGAGCACAGCATAATTCTCTTAGTCAAGCTGTTCTAAATAATCAGCTTGACTTATTATTTATAGGGCTTTCTCAGGGAGTCAAAATCAGTGTTAATTTACTCCAAATGGTTGCATTTGTCTGGATTGAGTTGACTTTTGAGCACAAAGGGTTATAAGGCACAGAGGCATGGGGAGGAGGGTTGTACTGACATTTAATCTAAAGCCCATGGCACCTGATGCTGTTTTGGTTGCATGCCTTTGCTCCACAGGTCCTGCTGTGCCCAGTTCTGTGCCCACCTTCTTTTGGAGATTGCTAGGTTTATCCCAGCACTGCCTTGTGTCCTGCTGATCACTGCAGTACTTCTGGTGGTCCTCAGCAAGAACCGGAGCTGCTGTGAAGGTTCATAATGTGGGAGAAGATAGACTGATTTATTCTGTGGGATCGATGGGGAAAGTTTGTTTATTGCTCTGTAATTTTCTCTAGGGAGGTTGCTAAAAGTTCAAATGCTTTTAAAAGGCTGATTTACTTGTTGTTGTGCTTAACTTGGATAAGAATATGAAAGCATTTGGTTTTCCTAATCTTAATGAAAAAAAGTTTGTATGAAGAATTTCCCAACAGCCATCCACCACTACCATCATGAACAGTCTGCATTGACCTGTTGTCTCCTGCTTTCTAGTCAGCTTTAAATCCTACTTAAAGTATTAGGATCCTGTAATTATACTTAATAATTTTAAAAAATTCCAAGCTTTTGGCCAGTTCATTGCATGAAGTTTTAACTGATGCAAATTTATTATTCCTCTCCTAACATTTGTATAAGCAAATGGAATTTCACCACTGCAGTTAGCCTACAAGATGAAAAGTCATAGATACTGAACAGCAATTTCCTTCGTTACTCTGATTTTTGTGTAAGTAAAGTGCTTCTGGTATATTGCCAACCATTTTTTTCCAAGGTCATTTCTATTAAATGTATCATAGTGCTTAATTTTGCTATAGCAGTGCCTGAGTTGAATTAGGAATCCCTATATGTTGTAACACTTTATTTTGAAAGGATACCTTAGTAATACTTCTCAGATGAGTGAAATGTCCAGGTATTAATAGGTACACTTTTCCAGGGATTTTTGAAGATGGTAAAAAAAGCTGTCGTGCACCTCAGTGATCTTGGCTGAAATTTAACTGAGACACTTGTTGGACGTATGGAAGCAGCCCCAAGTCCTGGGCTTGGTTTGCTGTCTCCATTACAGAAGTGAGTGGAAATCAGAAGAGCAGAGCTTTCGGGAGATGTCAGTAATTGGGAAACGGATGGACAGATTTTTAAATGCCCTTATACAGTCAAAATATGTTGCTCATCAGTCTTAGCAGGATCTCCAGCTCTCAGTAATGATTCCTCCTGTCACTGTCCAGTGCTCCCTGTCCCATTAGAGATCAAATGCAGAACATAATGTTCAATAGTGATTTAAACTGGGTCTGGGAGGGCTGCTTGGTCCTCATCTTGTAATTCTGTCGCCTTCAGAAGAGCCTGGTTTAGGAGCAGTGGTGGGATAGGAGGATTCCAATATCCAAGGGGATCTTGCAGGTTGTCTGGACAGTGTGGTCTCTTTTCTGCCTGTGTAGGATCCTGAACCTGGCAGGTGTTAATTAGCAGCCTCTGGCCTGTGCAATCAGGAAGAGCTGGAACACAACCCAGTGTTGGATGCATAGCTACAGTTCACATCCCATTTAGGTCACATATACATTAACACTCTATGTATAGAAATGCTACAGAGCACATGGCCCACTGCATCTTTTCCCAGCCACAGGAATGACTGCTGAGCTGTTGTCTTCTATAATTAACATTTAAGTCTTTGGTTAGAACACATCTAATGAAAAAAACTCTTCAGTAAATCGTTAGAGGAATCAGGGTGGTGTACTGTGCTTTTTTTTCCAGAAAACTGTGTTTAGAAAAATTCATCATCCCAAGATGTCCTGGATTGCCAAGCAAATTGTATTCTATTTGCTATCTTTATGGCAGTTGTCTTCTGTTAAGTGGGCAGATTTCCTTATCTCTTCCATACCCAATCCTCCTTCCAGCAGAGGCATCTGCTGATAACAGGCCATTGAATGTCACTGCATGGCTGATAAGAACTACAGCATCCCATTGGGAGATGCTCTGCTCAGAGGGAGGAGCCAAGCATTCCTACCTGGATATAATATGGAGATTCTGGAACACCAGCACAGCTTCTCCACTGGATTTCCCAGAGGAACAGCAGCTGTCTCTTCCACTGGATCTTCAGAGGAAGAGACTTCACCCTTCTACAGGATCCCTGCTCCAGCAGACCCACCCCTGACACTGCAGGAGGGCTGCAGCCACAATTCCAATGGGACTGCTACCAACACCCTGACCCACAGGGTGTCAGGCTCTGTCAGTATTGTTTTGGTTTACTGCATTGTTTATTTTATCTTTTTATTTTCTTCCCTAGTAAAGAACTGTTATTCCTGCTCCCATATTTTTGCCTCAGAGCCCCCCTTAATTTCAAATTTATAAAAGTTTGTAGAGAGGAGGTTTACATTTTCCATTCCAGGGGAGGCTCCTACCTTCCTTAGCAGACACCTGTCTTTCCAAACCAAGACATTTTGCAGTGAGCAGCACCAAATGAGCAGGGAGAAATAGCCCACTGCGTAGAACAACATGTTTTAGTTCTGCCTGCATTTACCAGCCAACAGCTCTTATTACACCTGCCCTGGAGTGTGTCAGTTTTGCCACAGACAGAACGCACTGTCCCCTGTGTTGAACAGTCTCTCTGCTGTGGTGTGCTTACCTAACACCTCATCAGCATCCAGGTCCCAGGTCAAGAGTCTTTCTGACCCAAAAATGATCTCCATTACCATCAGAATTGTGTTGCCCTTTCTGGGATCCCCTCTGGCTTCCAATAAAACCTGTTAACTTTGGGAAAGCTGCTGAATGGCTGGAGTTTTCTGTTTGCTTTGCTGCGCTGTGCAGGGAGTGGGAAGAAATAAAAACAACAGTGAGTGTGAATTTGTGTTAGATAGTTTCTAATTTCTTGCTTGACTTTTTCATAATTGGGTACTCAGGAAGGACACCTGACCGTAGCATCCCTGAATGGTTTGGGTTGGCACTTTTAAAGGTCATTTAGTCCAAGCCACCTGCAATGGGTAGGAACATCTTCCATAGATGACACTGCCCTTCTGGGGTGCTTGACTTGAGAGCCTCCTGTGTGGATTTGATGCAGTCAAAGGAGACTGTACTGAAAAATCAGAACCAGCCCAGATTTCCTGAAGACCCTGTGAGTAAAACCATGAAAGCCTTCTCATCTATTTGAATGTCTTAAACCAGTGATATTGTTTTCAAAATATTTTTGCTATTTTTACCTGCTTCTTTTCCCCTCTAAAAGTACTGTCCTGGATGACAATTGTAATGGGTTTAATTTTGTAATAGAAATACTCCATGAAGCAGTGTTTGTCATCACTGCAATGCAGTGGTTTACTCAGTTGCCCAGATGCTCACTGGTAGATCTCTGTGACTGTGTGAATTAAAATAAACTATCATCCAGCCCTAGTTTGTTAGCTATGGAAAGGGAATTAAGGTACTAATTGGAAATGGAGTGCATAAATTTGACTGGCATGAGTAGGAAATGCCTGAGGAAGCTGACAATCTGTCTCCACGATGTGGCTCCTCAGAAATTCTAATTAGAGATAGCAATTGGGTGCTTTGAATTTTTTTTCCATGTGCACTCTAAGCAACATGAAACCAATTAACTTCCTCATTGCATTGATACATTACTTCATGTACAGAACATAGTGATAGAAGACATTTCCATTTGAATTCTTGCCTTTTGGCCTTTAACAGAAAATCAGATAGTTGCAATTTATTGAACAATTACAGATGATATAGGAACACAATTTTTTATCTTTTTTCTACCAGAAAGGAAACCCTAGACCTTTCTACTTCTAGAAACTTTTTTTTTTGCACAGAGCTTATGATTTCTCAGCAATTTTCTAAAACCTGATAAGGATGCACATTAATTAAGTTTAGATGAAGGAAACTTCTTTGCAATTAATCTCTAAGTCTGACTGCTGTTCTGTACTCTCTTTGGCTGGGAGTAGGTATTTAACCAGGATTTTGTTTGGAGGCAAGGCTGGAGTGTGAGCACTGTGCATGTTCACACACAGGATGAGCTATTAACAAAAAATAACTGTATTGATCCAGCTTGGGATGGTTAATAAATTCAGCTTTTCCTGTTCTGGCTTTCTTCTGTTCAGATAGGACTTATTTCTGAGGGAAAGTTGTATAAAGCTAAAAATGAAAATTTTATGGTGATTCTGATTACATTGCTTAGTGAAGAGGAATACTGAACTGAGGCTAATGGGGGGGTTGGGAGGAGGCAGGAACAGATCTGTCTCAAGACTTTTACTCCAAGCCTTACTTCCATTTTCTTTCTTTGTCAGTCCTTCATTCAAGGCTCATAAATCAAGAAGAAGAACCATGATGATTTTTGGGGAAACTCGACAAAGGGTGAAAACTGGCAGAGACTGGAATACCTGGCCCTGTCTAAATGTGGATTTGTGGTATTAGTGACCTGCAGTCGCTGCCATCATGGTGCTGCCTGTGCTCCATGATGCAGAAGGAGGAAGAGGCTTCCTGCTGCCTTTGTTGGACCCTTCCCAGTTGTTATCAGCTCTGTCCAGCTCTGACAGATATCCAGACCCAGCTCTCTGTTCAGACATCACCCCAGACAGATGCAGCTGACTGAGAAACCAGTTTCCCTGTTGCTCAATAAAGCAGAGCAGGGCAGCTGTACTTTATTTTCTGCATAAGCTGTGCTGAGGCCCCTGGCAGTGAATTAAAGCCCAGCATGAGCTTCCAGCATTTGCAGCAGCGCAGTCCAACCTTTGCAAGTGCTGGGCGTGGGGAGTGTGGCCCCATCCCTGTGATCTCCAGGGCTGTGACCTTCTTTACCTCTGGAAAATCAATTGTTTTAATCTCCCCCTTCACCTCCAGTGTTTCAAGGAAATCAAGCAATTTCTGTTCTCCTGTTTCCTCCTGGTGAACCTGCAGAGCAAAATCAGGTGCATTACACGGATTGGCAAAACAATATTGAGTGCTGTGGGTTTTTTTTTCTTTATTTTTTCCTTTTTTTGTTTGTTTATTGGGTTTTATTGTTTTATTTTGTAAGATTCTGAGAGAGTTGCAAGAAGGGGCAAAATCTCTTCTAAAGCCTGGTTGGATTTAACATAAAGGAAAATGAAAGTCTTGGGAAACTGAATTTAATATCTTACTGGTTTGCATTTATTGTTGTGCTCAATCCTGTGGGAGTGATGAGAAGTGGATTTTCATGCTGTGTATACTCCAAACTGCAATACTTTTCTGTAAATCCAACTTGCATATGTGCAGCATTGCTCTGTGGTGCAAGGGATGGTTCTGTGGTACTGAACACTATTTGATGAGCTAGAGGGAGCTCTTAGACAAAGATATGTGCTATTTCAGCCTTGCTTTTTCTCTTCAAAACAGTAATTTTAATATCACCAACCTGTCATGACTATTGTTTCCCAAACTTATGACAACACTTAAAGACTTAGAATAGGTTTTCTGTGTAAGAAATTGGGTTTTGTTGAGCTCGTTTGCCTGTCCGACCTCCAGAAAAAATTTGGGCACCCTGACAGAGGAATATTTCAGCTTCCCTTGCAATGACTTCCTGCTACAGTGGAAAGGGAAAAAATCTGCTTAAAAAAAAATCTCATTTTTAATTCTGAAGTCAGCAGAGCTGTATGTAAGAGGTGATTTCCAGTGAGAAGCACATCTGCTCATGGGATGCTCCCGTGCTCCAGGGTCTGCTCCTTAACAGCCTGACCCGAAGCTCTTTGCTCTCTGTGGGATGGCACTCATTGACTTCAACAGTTTACCCCAATTATTTCTTGCTGGAGCTGTGGTTTCACACAGGAATAATTCTGTTGTCTTGAAATGTTTGTGAAGACTCTGTAGGTTTTCTCTTATGAGAGCCTCTCCCTGCTCCCACGTCTGAGTTTGGTAAAAAGGGTTTGGTGCTTCATGAATCTTGAACTATCACTTCCCCATGCTCAGACAACCTTTCAATACTCATGAAGCAAACCCTGCAGGATCTCACCAGCCCAGCAGTGCTGCTTTGCTCAGTCTGCATGGAAGAACTGAGGTGCACTGTGAGCCAGCTGTGTCCATGGAAACATGAAGGGATTTCTGTGGCAAAGCCACTGAGCCCCCAAACCTTCCTGCTTTGCTGTGTGGCTTGGATTGAAGGGATTGCAGGCTTTTAGAAATTTAAATGTGTGTCAAGACTAAACTTGTAACTCTTTTCCTCTCTGGTCAAGAATTTTGCTGTTTTATTTCTGAATATTGGTACTTCCATAAAATTCAAACTGCCTGACTGCCCCATACCTCAGTGTCCAGTTTGTTGAGCCAGAGCAATAATGAATTGTCTCAGCTGGGTGTGGTGGATTTATACTTGTACAACTTTTACACTGAGCTGCTAACTTGTCACAGACACATTTTATGAAAAATCCTTTTGTTAGGATCTTTTTCTCCTGAGAAGCTGAGAAGCCTCAGGAACAAAATGTAAACAATGGTTATCTGCTGCTGTGGAATGCAACAGGTGCATCTGTGATTGGTCTCATGTGGTTGTTTCTAATTAATGGCCAATCACAGTCAGCTGGCTCAGACTCTCTTTGTTATCATTCCATTCTCTCTGCTTTCCTTGCAAGCCTTCTGATGAAATCTTTTCTTCTATTCTTTAGTGTAGTTTTAATATAATATATATCATAAAATAATAAATCAAGCCTTCTAAACATGGAGTCAGATCCTCATCTCTTCCCTCTTCCTGAGACCCCTGTGAACACCATCACAGTACCTGGCTATAAAAATATTATTTCTTAAACCTGGACTATTGGCATTTGTAATTCAAGGCAGGATACATTTTTATGTGTGGGGATAATGGAGCACAAGTCTCAAAGATTCCTGCACAAAAGCAGCACTAAAATCAAGTGGAGCATGGAGTCCTTTTCAGCACAGATGAAATCAATTCCTCTTTCATCTCCAGCTGCCACACGTGATGTCCCAGCCAGGTCTGCCTGTGCAGGAAGCTGCTGATGCTGGGAAGAGTTCCACAGGCAGAGGGTTGGGTCAAGTGTCTGGTTTTGTACCTGGAGGGTCAGGAAGAGCTGCCTGTGTAACTTCACCATTGCCATGACCTTCCTTTCCCAGGGAACAATTTGTTCTGGGCAGGACAAGACATCATGTCCAGGCATTTCATTTCAAAATAAATACATTCAGGGTGAAAAGTAAGGAGAAAAGCATCCACAATAAATTATTTAAAAAATCCTTAGGGACCCTTGAAAACTGCCTTATTTTTCCATTTCAGGATGTTTCAAATAAACTCCATTCACCACCACTCCCTGGGCCAGTCCATCCAGAGAGAACACCCATCCATGCCACGGGAAGCCAGTTTCTCCAGGAGAATGCTGTGGGAGACAGTGCCAAGGGCTTTACTATAGTCCAGGTGGACATCCACAGCGTATCCCTCTCCTCTGAGCGGGTCACCTTGTCACAGAGGGAGGTATGGATTTACCTTTCCTAAACCCCTGCTGGATGAGCTCATCTCCTATTTGTCCTTGTGTGCCATGTGGTAGCACTCAAGATGATCTTCTCCATGACCTTCCTTGGCACTGAATCTGTAGTTCCCTGGATTCTCCTTGTGGATGAGCATTACATTTTCTGGCTTCTACTCAACTGGGACTTCCCCAGTTACCCAGGACTGCTGTAAATGATGGAAGTGTCTCTGCGAGAGCTTCCTGCAGCCCCCTCAGGATTTGTGGGTGTATCCCATCCAGCCCTATAGAGCTGTGTGTGTCTTTAGTGCTGTACCAGATCCCTTTTCCCCTTGGATTATGGAGGTTTCATCCTGGTCTTCAGAGGAGCTTCAGCTTGAAGCAGGGAATGCTGAACCTCAGCTCTGAGAATCTAAATCACAGTTTGAAATGTTTGCTCTGAAGAACCTGGAGAGGCCAGGTGTGGTTTGCCCTTTCCTGTTCCACAGGTGAGTGTAGCAGGACCTGCTTTTTAGGAACATCAGTCAACTGCTTTGGTCTGTAGGGGAGCACAGATGAAAATGAAATTTCCTTATCTACAGTCAAGGATGCTTCAGTTGGCAGCTGTTGCTGAAGTCACTTCCAATCTCATCTTGCAGAAATGTGCTGCCAGTTAACATGCACTGGCTTCTCTTCCATCACAGATGCAGCTGCCAGGAGCTGGGACCAGGCCCAGAGGGCAAACTGGCCAGGGAGCCTGCAAGGTAATGTGTGTGCAGCGCAAGAGATTGAGGAGGTGCAGGAATGTTTTTTACACATCCATCTGAGCCCAAACTGGGCACCCTGGACCTGGCAAGGTTTTTCTCTGTTTGTTTGTTGCTGCTGTGTCTGTTTTGCCTGTGAGTGCCTGCCCAGGGTCTGCCCTCAGTGTGTGTTTGTGCAGGGCTCAGCATTTGTGCAGCACAAAAAGCGATGGCAGCGCTCCGGAGGCTGCTCAGGTTGTGTGGGTGGCAGTGTCCACATAAAACCCTTCCACAGGAGAGAGAGGGTGTTAGGACATTCCTCAGAACTTTGTCTAGGAGTAGGATTTACAGGCACCAGGATCAGCACCAGGTGCTGCAGCACATTCCCACATCCCCTGATAAGGACACAGCTCTGTAGTTCTATGGTTCTCCTGTTTGTGTTATGATGCATCTGACCCTGTGGAAAGGTCAGGAGGATTGCCAGTATCACTATAATTGTTTTCAGGCTGCTGGAGCTGTGAAACTGCTCCCCAGCCCCAGATTTAATCTTTTCTAAAATTCCTAGGCCTGGGATATCTGCCATTAAAAAATCCCTGGCTGAAAAGTTCCTGCTAATTTAGTGTTTTCAGGTCAGGACAGGAGACTTCTGAATTGTTTGTCTGAGCTACAAATAACTTATTATACATATATATGGTGTAAATAACTAATTTGGGGGAAAACTCTTAGAATGCAGTCATGGAGAGAGACAAGTGGTGAGGGCTTGAAACTGCCCCAGAGGTTTGAGTCCACCAGTTCAGTGGAAAACAATGAAAATTATGTGAGGATTGTGCGATATCTGGTTTAGATTCCAAAGATTTTGTGGCTGCAGTGTAAGCATCTGCAGGCAAAGCAGACATCTAAAATCTTATAGCTGATGAAGATGAAGGCAAAATAGTGATTGGAGATACGTGCTTTAAGCTGAATAAAATAATTCTCTAAATTGCTGTTAGCTATATTGGGATCTTAGACACCTGGATTCCATGTATAGAGCTATAGTTAGGCACCTACATGGAGGTTCATTCTCTGGAGCTGAATTCTACTGTAAATCAGCAGAAAATATAACCTGAAGACATTGAGATCAACATTTGCTCAGCCTAAATATGAAAGGACTGAGAAGGAATAGTTCTAGTCTTCAAATACACAAAAGACTGCTACCAAGAATAACTTGTTTTTCGAGTTCCTGCAGAATGTGGTGAGAAATTATGGATTTTGGTTGCAACAAGGAGGATTTAAAATCGACATCACAAAACACTTGGTAATGAAACACTGAAGAGAGATTCACTGAGAAGGATGTACAGCTGTCAGCATTTGAGGTATTTGTCATCAAATATCTGGCAGAGGAGGTTGGTTTGGATTCCTCACAGTTCAGTAACTGAAAGATAAGGTCTCTTGACTATTGTAGTGCAATTGAAAACCAATGTATAATGCACTACACAAATTATGGCTTCATTTACAGAAACATTTCCTGGCCTGGAATTGAGGCTGTCACCAGACTGGGATGTTCCCCATGTTATTGGAGGTTATTGACTGTTTTTACATTTTCCTGAGGAGTCACTAATGTGGCAGGAGGAACAAAAGAGTCTTTCTGGAGCAATTCAAAAGGAGTTTTGTTTTCAAAGGCTTAAGCTGCTTGTAAAACAAGTGTATGAACATTTCTGTAAGCATTTTGCATGTTAAAGGTATCCTATCCACCATTTTGAACCTCTCAAAATCAAAATCACCCTTCTGCATGCCCTGCAGGAGCATCTTCTGAAGGTCCAAGAGTCCTGTAGCAAAACCTGTGAGCTCTGGAGCACATGGCACATTTTGTGCTCTGTATCAAGGCTGAAAAATTGCAATAGACATATTATAAGTGCTTGGATACTGGATTTTTTTGGCAAAAAAATAGGGAGAAATGAAATCTTCAAAGGCATTTGACACAAAGTAGTTTAAGCCTTGTGGACTGCTGAAGCAGCATGTTTGGGTAGGGTTATCTGCTGTAGCTATTATAAATATCAAGCACTACATTACTGTGGCTGTGTTATCTCTGACAAGATTAAGTGCATTCCTGTCAGAGAGAATTTCCTGATAAAGATTTCATTGCCTCCTCCTCACATACAAAATGATAAGTGACCCTGATATTTCTCTGCTCCACTTTATCAATAAAAATTGTTCTGCTTGGATTATTTCTGTTTGTCTCCTAATGAAGTGACATTTTGTGATGTGTCAGTCAATCCTGGGCTTGAGAGAGACATATGAACTCAAAGCCACATCCTAGAAGTTGTAACTATGCACCGCACTCTGAAATATGCTGTGCTAGGCTTTTAATCTGCTTTGCTCATAAAACCATAAATCACCAATTAAAAATAATGACTGAGGTGAGGGAATAGATTATTTGATGAACCAGATTGCTCACTGTGAATCATTGCATCACTTGCTGAAGCAGACATACAGTGGCAGGGACTTGGAGACATCAAAGCTGATTTAGGAATAGACACCAGCAATGTTAAATCAAAGTTACTGCTCAGAGAACAGAATTTATGCTTTGCTGGGCAGACATCCTGAGGACCACGTGGAGTCCCATGAATATTAAATATTCCATGCTGCATGTGAAAAGTGCAGCACAATGGTCTAAAATATGCACAGGGACCTGAACTGGTGACAGTGCCATCATGTCCTTTTCCTCATTCCCTCATCCTAATGCATCCATTTCCAGGGAATATCAGCCCTCCACACCCAGTTGGGCCCAGCACAACCAAGGGAGTTGGGATCTCCATGTTGAGTTTGCCCAGAATAAGTTATCCTGACACTGTGTGGTTGGAGAACCTCGTGATGGCTGGGGCTGCTTTCCAGAGCTTCCTGGGAAGCGTGAATGCCATTTTAAGAATATTTTTGTCAAGGGGGGTGGCTTTGGGAATGATAGAAGGAGTCAGTGGCCAAATAGGAGCTCAGAATACCTGCCCATTCCTGGCTTGGAGTGTTATAGAACTGCTACAGGTGATGGAGATGGAAACCAGTTCCAGTACACTGTGAACAGACCAAGGGACATTTCAGTCCCCAGGCATGAGGGGAGGAAGAAGCAGTTACAAAAGGCTGAGGCTGGTGAGATTGCATCTGATTTAGAGTGTGGAATTTGCTGCTTAAACTGAGCCAAAGAGCCAAGTGAAGAGCCAGGAAAATGGAGAAAGGAGCTGTGTGTAGAGAACTGACACCATGGCATGTGGGGAGCATTGATTCCCTCCATCCCAACAAAGAGCCATTGGTTCTTTCTACACTCATGGCTGTTCTTGTGGCACAACCCCTGAGTAGCCAGGACTGGGCAAGCTGATGTGAATCTGCAGCATTCTGTGCCAGTGGTTGTAAAGGCTCTGCAGCTGTTTTCATAGGTGACATAGTTTTCATTGCCCATTATGATGTCAAGTGTGTAAAATTTACGAGGCAGTGTGTTTATTTTAATGTGCAGTGTCTGCATCTCACCAGCCACATACATTTCAATCTTTAATGCAGCCATCTCTTTGGATTATAACACTCTTGCATATTTACTCACACTCTCTCTGAATGGAGAATTGAGCAGTATCTCATGGCATTTTACTAATTAAATAGATTGTGTGTTTTGCTGGCAGTGTGTTGTGAACATTAACTTCTGAAAGCTTTTTCATTTGTCATTGTCTCATTCCTTGGCATTATGATTACTGCAGTTTTATATGTGATAAGACTGTACAGCGAGTTAGGCTGTACGTCAGGAATTTCTGCCAGCAGCAATCTGCTCTGTGAGATAGAAGTGTAATGGGATTCATAATGTTCACTCTCACTCTCTTCATCAGCATTTCCTCCCTCCCTCCTCTTGACTGGGCGTTTTATTTGTGTCTCTCCCTGTTCCATTTGGACTGTGGGGAGAGGGGCAATGCTCTTATTTGATTTTCTGCTTTAACCTTGACTGTGAAACACTTTCTTATCTTCGGAAGCTGTTAGATGGGGTTTCACAAAGGCTGGGGTGCTGGAGGAGCACATGGGTGTGAATAGGATGTGTGTTCTCACAGGTGCTATCAGCTCCTCTGCCTCTTTGGCTGTGGAAGAAGCTGCTCCATCCTAAACCTCCAGCTCAGTGGTGCTCTGGCAGGGTGGGAGGTGTAAAACCCCACTGCTGAGCACTGCCTTGCTCCTGGCACTGCATGAGGTTTACAAATCCCCTTGCTGCCTTTATGTTTGGCGTTGCTGCTGCAGCACAGTGGTGTTTGTATCTGTTGGGGCCCATTTTCTACTGTAGGAAAGCCATGGCCATCAGTGTGAATGGTGTTTGTATCCCCTAATTTAGGATGTCTCCATGATTTACCCAGTAAATAGTTTATCTTTGGAAAAAGATTCTAGTTGTGATTTCAGAAACTGCTGGTGAGATGCAGATTTAAATTTAGGGATTAGTAGACTCTCAGATTGAAATGGCTGTGTGTGAGCCACATGCTCACATTTTATTCCATGAAGAACTTATTGATGGAGAGACCAGATAGCAGACAGTTTTTCAGCTCCATATAAGAGTAGGATGAGGTTAATACTTCCTAGATATCACTAACTGGACATGTTGGATCTCTTTGAGTATAATGTGAGGTCATCTGCAGGTGTCTCCATGTAGACACTGGCAAGATGTGCCGGTGGTGACAGTGCTGGATGTCAAAACTACTGTGATGTCTGTCCCCAGGGATGGCAGGGACCTTGAAAACTGCCTTCTCCAGGCGCCTCATCTCAAGAGACCTCTTCTAGAAATGCTGTTGAACTGATCCCAAGCTTGGAAATGCTTCTTTCTTCCTCCTTGATGCTTCCAATGGCCACAGCTGCCTCCCACCTGAGCAATGAAGTGCACACAGCTGTCACAGATGTCTTCTATGAAAAATCCTTTCCTTAGGATTTTTTCTCCTGAGAAGCTGAGAAGCCTCAGGAACAAAATGTAAACAATAGTTATTTGCTGCTGTAGAATGCAACAGGTGCATCTGTGATTGGTCTCATGTGGTTGTTTCTAATTAATGGCCAATCACAGTCAGCTGGCTCAGACTCTGTCTGAGACATAAACCTTTGTTATTCATTCCTTCTTTTGCTATTCTTAGCTAGCCTTCTGATGAAATCCTTTCTTCTGTTCTTTTAGTATAGTTTTAATATAGTATATATCATAAAATAATAAATCAGCCTTCTGAAACATGGAGTCAGATCCTCATCTCTTCTCTCATCTTGGGACCCCTGTGAACACGGTCACACACAGTGAAGGTTCTGTGCTGCTCTTTCTGCAGGATTATTGTTCCTTGATGCCTCTTCTCCAGGAGCCATCAGTCTGCTGCAATCTGATGAAGTACATCCATCTTCCTCTGTCTCCTGGTGGCCTCATCTCCTGATGACAACTGCTCTTGTTCTTGTGTGGTTGTGTTTGGAATCCCTCTAAGCACACTGATCTCAACAGTTTTTTAATGCTTGTTGGGCTCTCCTATTTCCTTAAGGTAGGGAGCTGCTCTTGTAAGTTATACCTTTTGAATTGATCTTTTTGCTCGGGCAAAATAAGATCAATCAAATCATATGGCTAATAAAATTGATAAAGAACCAATAAAAGCCCAGTGACACACCATCTGGGTTGCTGAAGATGAATGAGAAAACCAAGCCACTCCTCAAATCATAACCTCCCCAATCACATTAGAAGCTCATTCACAGTTCATAATAGCCCAATATTTCATTTCAGCTACTGAGATTAATGCCAAAGAATACATAATCAGACAATAATTCTCTGTATCTTTCCACCCAGATGCATCGAGTGGAGTCATCAAAATCAACAGATCAACTGTTTATTCCTTCCCACCATATTCACCAGCACTGTAACAGCAGCAACCAAAGCAGAACCTCTGCAGAAACTGGGGATCCTGCTGTTAAACAGAGGCAGCTGGAAATAACAGCTTTTCCAAAGCATCAAAATTATTTAGGAGGAGAGCCTCTGTTAAAGTCCACAAAATTTCAAGTTGTAACTCATGGAGCCTCCTGCGGTGAAGCCGTCAATGGGCTTTTGAAATTTTCACCTGGCCCTGCCAAGAAGGGTGTTACCACAGAATATAAATCAGAATCTCAGGTGGGGAGCTGAGGTGAGAGCACCACAATGCAGCCAATGGAGTTGTATCTTACCAAGGGCTTTCAAGCATCAGAAAGAAACAGAAAAGCCAAATAAGAGTTATTGGAGGTCATAGCTCTGAACAGCCACATCTATAACATTGAGTGACCTTTTAGAAACTAAACACACCCTTCACATGGATTGTGATCCTGATGCACCCTGCAAATATGGGATATTTTAACAAATATTGACAAATTGTCAGTGTAATCCTAGCAGACAGGGCTGGAGATTTAACTGCATATCTGAAGTGCAGATTGCTGAAGACTCCTCAGCTCCTCCTGCCCCACTGCTGAGCATCCCTCTTGTAACACAGGGTGTCTTGCACAGGTCTGCTGCAGCACTGTGAGCTGTTCACAGTCTCAGTGGCAGGATTTGGTCATCCATCACCCCAAGCCCTAATCAGAGTGCTGCTCTGCCCGTGATGTGTTGGTGCAATACATCTGCCCAGAGACAGGACTGGATATTGCAAACCCACACATCTGCAAAGGCACACGTCCCACGCGGTTATGGATGAGTGTGGAGGGGTGTATGGAACACACACTGAGCCTTTGCCCTCTTTGGTGTTAGATTGAAACTGTATTGATGTTTGCAGGGTAGCTCAGGGCTCCCAAAAGAGAGGTGTGCATCTCTCAAAATGCCTGTGGACACCTAAGTAATCCTGGTGTAGCTGCCCCCAGGGGATGGCATGAATTGGAACAATGACTTTGGTGGGAGGATGACAGCAATTGTGCTCAGTGATATTAAATGACCATTAAACCATCTATTAAGGCCCACAATAAATGGCACACTGAATCATCTCAACCATGCAAAATATCTTAAAGAGCTGCCTTACCAGGAGAACTCAGTGAGTAGTTACACACAGGGTGTGGCTCAATACAATGCATTTATTAATGATACAAAGGAAAAGACAGGCTCATTGCTAGCAAGGTTAGTGGTTTGGAGCAGCAGCTGACAATGGTGAATAAAGGTGAGGGAAGGGCAGTTATACAGAGTTCTGTGATGTGAATGATTTAAAGAATCAGCACTTTTAATGCACCCAAATGCCAACTGTGCCCCTGGGAAGTGGAGTTGTGCCTGGAGCTGGCAGGATGTGGGGCTGTCATTGGCTTGGGGAGGGAATGGGAGGTAGTGGTCAATAAACAGTGTGCAATGGTTGTCTGATATCATTGTGTGGCTCAGGGATCTAATGGGAACCTCAGATTTAAATGGAAAAATGGAAACAAAAGGGCAAAATAGAACAAAAGAAAGAAAGTGATATTACTGCTGTTTGCTACTGTATTGTGTTCAATGGCCAGAAATTATCTTGGAGTCTGAATGAAACTGCAATGCAGTCCTTACTACAAGAATAGCCACTTTGATTTTTCAAAAATTACCTGAGTTTAGGCAAAAAGCCCAATTACAAGAGGAAGAAATAAATACATGTCTTACTCACATGTAAGTAAGCACCTGTAAGCACCTATGTGGGACAGAACATTACTGAAGGCAGAGGGCTGGGGAAATGAGCAGGCAAAGACATTGTGAGATGCTGTGTCAGAACTTCAAACTGGATAAATTCAGGCTAAAGAAACAAAACTTTTTCCAAGCTAGCAGTCCTGGTGATATTCCATAGAATGGTTTTGTGGATTCTGCATCCCCACTGGATTTCTCTTGGCAAGATTTATTCAGTTCAAGCAGAAATTATGCAGGAATTACCAGGTGAAATGTTATGCCCTGTATTACGGTGCTGTCATACTCACTGATCCTGATGTTCCCTCCTGGCATTACAAATCTCTGAACCTGAGAAACACATGACTGAAGGGCAGCCACGGTGTAGCTGCTGCATTCCTAAGTGGGGAAAGCTATCTGGGTCATATCTTGGGGAGAAAGATTGTGCTGTGCTGGGGAGACAGGCAGAGGTGAGGACTGACCTTTGGCTTGTTCTCAGTGACGGGAATTGCAAATGCAGATTCTTTGCAAAAATACACCTTTCCCTGCCAGTCCTAGGCAGCCTTGCTGCTGCAAAGGGCTGCTGCAGACAGTCCTGGCTGGCTCTGCACAAAGCTTTGGGAGGGTAAGAGGGGAACATTTTTGCAGGGGGGCATACTTAGGGCATGTAGTGGAAGAGTGTGACGGTGTTCCCAGGGGTCCCAGGATGAGGGAATAGACAAGAATCTGACTCCATGTTTCAGAGGGCTAATTTATTATTTTATGATATATATTCTATTTAAACTATACTAAAAGAATAGAAGAAAGGATTTCATCAGAAGGCTAGCAAGGAAAGAAGTGGAATGGGATCATAACAAAATCTTGTGACTAATCACACGGTCTGAGCCAGCTGACTGTGATTGGCCATTAATTAGAAACAATCACATGAGACCAATCACAGATGCACCTGTTGCATTCCACAGCAGCAGATAATCATTGTTTACATTTTGTTCCTGAGGCCCCCCAGCTTCTCAAGAGAAAAAATCCTAAGGAGAGGATTTTTGATAAAATGTGTCTATGACAGAAGAGGGCTGTTTGTGTGGCCACAGGGTGAGCTGGTATGGTTCTCCCCCATTCCTACAACAATTCAGACCAATATCACCCATGTTTAGCACTGTGCCATCCCCTGCTGTCCATACTTCTCACAATGCAGCCCAAGGTATCATTTTCCTTTTTGGCTACAGGGGCACATTGCCATTGAAGTGACTTGTGCTCAGCTTGGTGTCCCCCAGCACCCCCAGGGCCTCTGTGCCAAGCTGCTTCCCAGTCAGTCAGCCCCCAGCCTGTCCTGGTGCCTGGGGATGCTCCTCCCCAGCTGCAGGACTTGGCACTTGCCTTTGCTGAGCTGCATGACATTCCTGTGGGCCCATTTCTCCAGTCTGGTGTGGGTGGTCACCTCTGATGGCATCACAGCCTCTGGGGCATCAACCACTCCTCCCAGTTCTGCATTGTCTGGGATTTACTTGCCAGCCAGTTGGCTTCAGTAGCCAAGCTGCTGCTGGATATTCTGGCACATGAGGTTTCTATCAGGACTTTTACCAGCTTTCTTCATGCCCAGGCAGCCCAGTGTGCCCAGGGCTGTGAGCTGAGTGCCACATTTGGGACACATCTAAACAGAGCAGGTGTGTGTGACAGCAGCCCCTTCACCCACACTAGCAAGTGACAATGTGTGGCCCAGGGGCACACGTATCTAGGTTAGGTTTCTAGTAGAGTGTCAGAAGCCAGGACATCTCTCTGGCTGTTCTGGATGGCTCAAGCCCCTTTCAGGGGCTCAGAGACCTTGGCACAGACCCCATAATTCCTGTGACATGGAGCAAATTACCCCCTTTATATGAAGAATTACAAGTCAAGAGAGTTTAAATAGAATAATAGTTTATCACAGGGTGAAAAGTAGAATTTTGGGGTTTTTAGAATGGAGTTCAGGAGGCAAGATGGGGGAATTTGGGCATGTTTTGTCCTTCTTTCTCCTTCTTCCTAGCCTCCCTCTTCTGTGTAATGCTGGCATTTTTGGATTGGTTTAAGGTAGGAATGCACTGTCTACCATAAGTGATAGGTGCTGGAAAACAACTGTAAATGAAGTACATGTAGTTTGTAGTATAAAATGTTGACACCAGCCCAAGGGCAGGCAGAGTGCCTCAGACTGACCTGCTGAGCGGATCTCAGCAGGCCAAGAAAAGAATGTTATAGATAAGAAATAATAAACAACCTTGAAAACCACAGCCGGAGAATTCTGACTCCTTTTTCAATTGCTGTGCTGAGAAAAAAGACTTTTAATGTATCTCAGGGTCATCCTGACCACTAGAGATTCCAAGAGTAGAGGACTGATGCCTCCTGTGCTTAATTATTTTTTTTGGTCAAAACTGTCTCCTTATCCCCATGGGCTCCCTCTTAGTGCACAGCCTCACTGGGAGACTTCATCTATCCTTCCTTTAGGCACATCTACACCTTACAGCTGATTTCACTGCAAGCACCAGCGGGTTAATGTGGAGTTTTCTGCTGGAGACACAGATCATGTTGGCCATTGAGTCATGCACACATGCTAGATCAGACCCCAACAGCTCTTAATCACTCTTAGCACAGCAGTAAACCCACACTGGAAATCTCTGACTTGTAGCAAAAGTGATGCCCTCAGAGGTGGGGCTGGGCTGCTCTGGAGCCTGGTGGACATCGCTTGTTCTGGCATTTCTGCTCTGTTCATCTAGTGTGTCCTAGCTGCACTCTTAGACACTTTTCAGACTCATTAAATCATGGCAGTTCCCAGGAACTGATTGGGAAGTTGTATTCCCAGCTCCCTGGAAAATTATTGCCATTACATTGTCACCTCAACAGCTGGGCAGGCATTTTTACAGGCAAATAATACCATATCAGGTGGAGACATTAAAAGGTGTAACCAATAAAAAGAATAAAGCAACAGGGATGAAAAATTATTGCCGTGCAGATTAATTGCAAAGCACTTACAGATGTAAAGTGTAAGTCATATAAGTCAGGAAAGGAAGAGAGAGCTTGACAGACAAGGAATAAAATGCAAAGTACAGGAACAAATGCAATTTCAACAGAAAGTTTATGAGGAATTATTGCTCTGAAGTAAAGAATCTGAGGCTGGAAGAAATAGCTAATAAAGCAGAAGGAAAGTAATTTATTATTTGAAGAGGTTAAGGTTTAGGAGCAGAATCTGTGACAGTCCTTTAATATCAGCAGAGATCTGAGGGTCATTATTCCCATGGATAACCTTGAGACCTATGCAGCTTCTGCAAACTGCAGAATGAAACCAGCAATAACCTGTCCTTTTCAGGAAATAATTGTGGGTTCTTTCTCCGTTTTTCAGAGGAAAACTCAGAGGTAGCAAATGTGAACCTGAAGGCTGAATGAATTTGATGAACACTTAGCTTGTGAAATGCATTGCCCTGGGCTGTCATGGAGCTCACCACATTGAGACAATTCATTGAAATAATGGTCCCAAGGACAAGGCTGCATTGTGGTGACAGTCTGACATCACAGCTGAGCCAGTCTGGCCTGCTAAGCTGGGAGAGGCAGCTCACACCTTTTTTTTCAGCTACCAGGCAGGTGGTGCTGCCATCACCTGCTCAGTGCAGGCAGCAGCTCCTGCAGTGCCCACAGGTGACACTGCTGTCACTGAAGCTGCTTGACAAGTCCCACTGCAAAGCTGTCACAATAGGTTGGCATAATTTTGGTGGACATGAAGAGTTGGAGAGAGATTTTCTTGGGTGGACAGTTTGAGGAGGATGGGATTGATGATTTTGTGTTTCTCAGCTTCTCTCTTAGCCATGCCCAGCTCAAGGGTGGGTGTGGTATTTTTGGGGTCCCCAGACAAGGGAAGGAAATGAATCTGACTCCGTGTTCTTAGAAGGCTAATTTATTATTTTATGATACTATATTATATTAAAGAATACTATACTAAACTATACTAAGGAATAGAGAAAGGATACAGACAGGAGGCTGAAAGATAATAATGAAAAACTCGTGACTCTCTCTTCCACAGTCCTGACACAGTTGGACCCTGATTGGTCATTAAGTCAAAACAATTCACTTGAAGCCAATCAAACAACCACCTGTTGGATAAACAATGTCCATACCACATTCCAAAGCAGCAAAACACAGGAGAAGCAAACGAGATAATATTGTTTTCCTTTTTCTCTGAGGCTTCTCGACTTCCCAGGAGAGAAATCCTGGCGGAGGGATTTTTCCAGAAAGTATGATGGTGACAGGTGGGAATGTGACAGCAGGCTGGCTGGGGGGTCCCCTTGGAGCAGCCAAGGCCATTTGTCTTCAGCCATTGGCATTGCCTTCGGCTTTCTTACTAATGTGCTAATTTCCCTCAATGGTGCAAAGGGTTTCAGCAACAGAAGTTGTGTGTGCAGGATTTGTGTTTCTAGAGAAAGAAGAATTTGATGTCTTTTCCTCTGGTAATTAATGCAGGAATTTGAAACCTTTCACTTATACTGATGCCTATCCAAATTCCACTCAGCCAATGTCAGTCTTTTAATGAAAAGTGTTTTATGGAAGGTATTTGAAAAACCTCTGAAAGATTGTCAGTGTCTTGTAGACTTCATGCTGTTCTATACATGAAGGTGAAAGTTCCTGGAGAGTTTGCCCAACAACTCCATCATTTCATGTGTAAATATCTGCCTTAGATACAGAAGGGCTTTCTGGGGAAAAAACATATTTATACATGTCTGATTTGTTAACTTGACCATGTAATAGGAAGAAAGACATGCTGTCAGTCTAAAGGGGAATGAAATAGTTTCTACTGAATGAACAATTCATACAAGTATGAGAATGACCATACAAGGTCAAATGAAAATTCATCCAAACCTGTGTTTGGCACACCCAACCATGTGTCAAAGGGAAAATGCAGAGCAGACAATTTACCCTTGATTTTCCACCAGCACTTTATGGCTTCCTTATAAATATTTTTTTTTTTGGTGTGTGTGTGTGTGTGATTTATTCTTTTGCCTTCACGCACATAGATCATAATCCTGATCAGAACATAATCCTGTAGCAGTATTTATGCTATAAATTTGTGCAAAAATGCCTGGTGCTCTCACCAGGCTGAGGTCAGCAATCCAGGTTATGGCAGAGCTGCTGATCCAAAGCCCTTTCTGCTGGAAGAGTCCAGGACTGGAGCTCTTGGTGGTTTAAAGAACAGATGGGTTTGACTTGATGTCTGGAAATTGAGATACTGATTTGACATTCTGTAAGAGTAAAGATAGTCCTGGGATTATATTTCACTAATAAACTAACCTTGGTAGTGAATTCCCTCAAATAAATAGAAGATTCACACTGGTATTTCAGTAAAAATCAGAAGCCTTGATGGTACAACAAAGATGATGTACTGAAGCAAATGAATTTTTTACCAGTGAATGCTTGAAGCTCAATTCATCAGTTCTTTAAAATCAAGAGCATTTATACTTTTTATTACTGAATTTAGTCATATTGTAGCAGTAAATACAAAAATACTTGCTATAAATTTTGCTGGCCTTGTATGGTCACATTATTTGTGGGAATAATTGCTACATGGACTAGAATTACATTACCTCAGGTTATTGGATTACATATCATGTCCTGCTGAATTGTAATATCATTTTGTTTAAATGCAAATGCTAAAATAAATGATAGCTTCAGCTTTAGGGCTGTGGATTAGTTATTCGAGATGATCTTACTATTAACTCTGCAGGGAAGATAAATTAGTTAAAGGAAAAAACTTGACATCTTATCAATTTTTTCTATATAGAGGTTTTAGTAGGAAAAACTGCTTGTTGCAGCAGTTTCATTCTAGTTCCTTAATCATGTGTTAAGTAAGCCTCTACTAGGAGTTTAATGTGGAATTTTAAAGTCCTTGGATCTAATGAAACCAGGCACTGACACTGTGGCAACAGCAGGACAAGTGTCTTAGCATAGGAATAACCCAAACAAGTCATGCTGATGTCCCTCTTTCCCATCAAAAGGTTTAATTTTTATGGTACCTAATGGCAACAAATTTGGGTGCCAGGGATTCACAAGAGAGGCAGGTTAGCGCTGTGTGCTCCTAAGACCCCTTTTAGTGGCATTTCAGGACTTAAAGGAGACCTATAAGAAATATGGGAGCAAACTATTTAGGAAGGCCTCTCATGATAGGATGAGGGGAAATTGTTTTGAAGTGAAGGATGGTAGATCCAGACTAGATATAAAAAATAATTTTTTTTTTAAATGAAGGTGGTGAAACACTGGCACAAGTTGATCAGAGAGGTGGTAGTTCCTCCATTCCTGGAAACATTCAAGGCTAGGTTGGGTCAGACTCTGAGACACCTGGTCTAGTGGGAGGTGTCCCTACCTGTGGCACACAGGTTGGACCTTTAAAGGTCACTTCCAACCCAAACTGTTCCATAATTCTATAAATCTGTACAAAACTTTTGAGACAGAAAACTGGGGAGATGGTTGGAAAAACTAGATTAAAGGCAATTTAAAGAAGAAGAACTCTGCATAAACTCCAGATTCAAAGGAAGGACCAAGAGTAGTGGGAAGGGCTGGGAGAGCAATCATGGGTGTTGTGGCTTGCAGCAATGGGAAGAGGAGGCTGTGCCTTCACTCTGCCTAAGCTGGTGGGCCTTTAATCTTCTGGTCTTCCTGGGCAGGTCATAAGTGGGACACACTGATGGACAGGATAGAACTCAAGCACAGGTAATGATAAGGCTGTAGAGCAGGATTTATGAAGAAAAGTCAAGCACCAAATGTGCCTAGTTTGTCTCTGTGACAGCCTGGCATTAGAGCAGTGTAAATACAGATGAAAAGGAAGAGGTGTCATTTAGCATAATAGAAGGATGCTGTGAGCAAGGAAGTCTGCACATTAATGAAGACAAAACTCAACCCCTTCTGCACGCTTGGCTGCTGCTGAGATTGCCACCCCCCTCAACTCCTCAGCCTGTGCCTTATCCCTCCTCCCTGCAGGGAAATCAATCACTCCCAGCCACATCCAGGTGCAGTGAAGAGGGATTCACTCTCCTGGGAGTCAGCAAAACTCCCTTCCCATTTCCCCAGAGGCTCAGAATAAATCCCCTTAGTGGATGATGGGCTGCACATGGTCCCTGCTCTCCTGTCACCCACAGCTCAGGTGAGGTCTGAGGTGTAGCTGGGAGCTCTAATCAACACTGCTCACTGAGGCACTGGCACACAAACACTTGGCCCTGAGGAACCACTTAGCCAGGGAAATGGGTTACAAAGCTCCCAAACCTCAGGAAAACTTTGGAGACAATCAGGTTGAAAGAAGAACCTGTCCAGAGGAGCTGTCTGCAGCCCTTTTCTGATTCCTCACCCAAGGATAGCAGCTGTCTGAAAGCTCTTCCAGCTCAGGACAAGGAAACCAGTGCTCAGCTATCAGAAAAGCACTCAGAAGTAGTAATTTCCCATTATTTCTTGGATTGCATTTTAATTATTGACAGGCAAGCAGCCAGCATTGGATGGCCATGGCTGCCAAGAGCCCAAAGGCCTTCTGTACAGGGGGTTAAATTTTGTTAATGATCTGACTTTCTGCCAAACTCACTGCCACATATCAGGAGTGACACTAAGTAGACTTGGAGGCTGTTTCAGTGAAGTGCTTGCATTTTATTTACATGAGCCATTTCATTTACTGCTGCTCAGAAAATACAGAAGAGCACAGAGAAGAAATAAGGGTGGGTGAGTACCTCTGGATAGCTGACCAATTTCCTTCTCCACATTGTCCAGTTATTTTTCTGCAGCTGGGGAAGAAATTGGCCCTTACATTGTCATATTGATTCAAGAAAACTCCTTTCCAGTGCTACCTGCCCTTCTGCCTCTCATTCCAGGAAAGAATTTTACTAGGGAGTTTGGAAATTTTTGTACAAGAGGAATGTTGTGATTTTTGGTCTCCTTTCTGAGGTGCTTATGTGTCTGTTTTATCTTTCTTAGTACTCCAGCTCAAACAGTCACACAGAGAGTTTAGATTTATTACCTTCCTTGAAAAAGTCCTTTATGACCTTCAGCTTCCATCCTGGCTACCAAATCTGCATGCCCCCATCTTCCCCCTTATTTTCCTTAGGGTTGCAGATCAGCTCATCTGTATTTCACTTTTGTCCTTACCCCTGGTGTATTAAGTACAGAGACTCATCTGCCCATTTCAAATTAATTTTCATCCTTCCATGTTCCACTTCCTGAAACCCATCTCCCAGGGGTTTCCAGGAAACCCTGATGTTAACCCCTCTTCCCAGAACTCTTGTGGCTCCCATGCCAGAGAGGATGGTGCTGCTGCCATCAGAGGATTTTCACTGCTACCACCGAATTCTTGGCTGTGATGTTTTTCCTTCAGATTTTCCCAACTCCTGCATTCAGAAGGATTCAAAAGGGATGAATATGGCATTGATAATCTGTTCAGCAGGTGATCTGAAAGCGCAGGAGTGGTATTGCAGCAGGAGATGGTGCTGACAGGATGGGAATTCCAGCGTACCATTCTGGTGGCCGGGGGCAGTGTCAGACTGTCCCCTCCTGTGTCAGCCTTGCAGTCAGAGCCTCCTTCCCTGAGCTCTGGATTCCTTTGCAATACCTTGTAAAGTGATTGCTTGGGGAATGCAGAACATCTGAAATGTGTGCCCACTGCCTATACCCACACAGCTTCATGGCACACACAGAACTCTTAAGCAGGATTTAGGGCTGAGAAGTACAAGAAGTTATGTGGTTCCTTACTCTTAAGTCAAGAAAGCAATCACCTGTCAAGGCAGTCTGTCTTCCCTGCTTTATCTTCTGAGAAGAAATGCATGGTTGATAATTTATAGAAGTTAACACAAGCAGGTTATTTTAAAGGAAATATTCACCACCCTCCAGAAATCCCCTCTGTTCAAATTTGGCTGGTCCCCAAATGTCTTGCAGAAAGGTTATTACTATGTGTTTTAATTCCCCTCTCCTGGCCTCCACAGCTATGAGTTCTCATTTAATTTCCCTTCCCTTCCCTTCCCTTCCCTTCCCTTCCCTTCCCTTCCCTTCCCTTCCCTTCCCTTCCCTTCCCTTCCCTTCCCTTCCCTTCCCTTCCCTTCCCTTCCCTTCCCTTCCCTTCCCTTCCCTTCCCTTCCCTTCCCTTCCCTTCCCTTCCCTTCCCTTCCCTTCCCTTCCCTTCCCTTCCCTTCCCTTCCCTTCCCTTCCCTTCCCTTCCCTTCCCTTCCCTTCCCTTCCCTTCCCTTCCCTTCTGTTTTCACTTCTATATATAAATAAATTTCCAAGTGGAATGCATCTCATTAGTGACTATGTTTCATATTAATTGAGGTAAACCAGGAGAGGACATTGTATAAAGCACGCAACTGAGCCATGGGCTGAGTACCAGTGTGTTGGATAAGCAGGAAAACAAATTCCCAGGAGGATCAGTGCTTTGTGTTCAGCTCACTGCCTTGCCCAGTTCTTTGTCCTGGCAATAGACGCCCAGTAATATAAAATAATGCTTAATAAAACTTACACATGAAAATGTAATTTGCTTGGGCTATTGATTTAATTAAATTGAGTCCATTTGTTTGAGCACTGTTTGTGTTTGAAATGCACAGCACAGAACCCACAGAAGAATGTTCCTCACTGCAGCTGAGTGCTCTGTTCCTTCCTGCAGTGAGGTGAGGAGTGGCACAGGAGTTTCCCTGGCATGTGCCCTGGTGAAAATCTAAATATGAAGGGTTAATCATCTATCAGTGACGTGGAGCTCCAATTTGGGCTGATGACTGTGGAATGGGAGCCCTTTGTGTCCTTGGTGCAATGGAGGAGGGAGAGTTGGCAACTTCACATCAATGGCCATTTTGTCTCTGGTTCTCCTTGTTCAACAACAAAAAAAAGGCTTTAAAATAAACTTCTTAGTTTAAACTTAGGCTTTGTAAACCTGATGTCTATTCTAGCAACTACCTCTCTTATTTTGGTAAATTTACTCATCTCTATTTTTTGTAATGTCAGTTATAACCTCAATTATAACTTATTTATGTAATTTTAACTTCATCATCCATGAGTCACACTGTTTGTCACATCTGAGGAAGTGTGTTCTGAAACCTCACCTGTGAAAGGTCTTGGTGAGAGCTGGAAAAGTTCCTCCATTTTGTCATTTGTAAAGTGCAGTTATGCTTTTCTTCTTGGCTTAGTGCTGGGCAACAATCTGCAGGTGGAAGAAACAGCAATAAAGCAGTAATTTTAGGAAACAACTCTTTGGTGTAAGAGTATATAGATAGGTTGCCTTGGATCTATGATTGCTAACAAGGCAAGAGAAAATATCAGGGATTTCATTTTTTTCTATATTTTTTTTAAGGCTGAGGCATGGAAAGTGCTACTTTCTACTTATTCTGAATGGAGAGCCAGTAGTGTTCTGCAGAGATGTCTCTGCAGAACAGTAGAACTGATTAAAAACAAAATTTTGAAAGATTTGAATTATTTTTGCTAGTACAGAATAAAAATGTTGGGTTATAACTGTTTGTTGAATTCTGAGACTGCCTATTGCATTCTGTGCATCACTCTTGTGGGCATGAGAATAAGGAATTACCATCACCTAAATTACTGAACTTCCTTTTTACAGAGAGTAGAAAGTCAAGAATATCTTCTTCAAGCACTGAGAATGGGGTATCACAATTCTCTCATCTGGAGACCCTGACAGGGCCCCAGAGAATGGCCACATCACTGAATTTTTGCCTGGAAGGCTCATCAGCCTAATTTCCAGTCACAAAATCACCTTTCAGGTTCACACTCAGATTTTGAGGAATATGGGTGGTATGAGAAGCTGAATGGGATGGAATAAAACCAGAAATATTTTTATTGTTTCATGTTTAGTGCACTATATTCTTCATAAATCTCAAAAGATGAGTTTGATTTTCTTCTAGCATGATATAATTGTGTATTTTGTCCTGACACTTCATTTCCCTCCTCAGACACAGAGTTGCCATTTTATACCATCAACTAGTTGTTCATTATTGTTGAAAAGGGGAGAGGAATTTGACACCTCCAGAGAAATCCAGAAGTCACAGGGTGTTTGTGGTTGGGCTCCAGTAGCCAAGTGTCACCTCTGCTCCTCTGTAGTCAAAGGAAACATTTTCCATCAAACCAAGGAAGTGCAAGTAAATAAACACCCTCATTAGGTTTTGCAGTGAGGGCCTCATCACTTAAGCTATTGATATTTCAATTAATTTGGAGAACTCTCAGGATCCTTGCTGAATACAGACTGCTGACCTTCATGGCCAGTGATGGTAATGCTCAGTTAATTATGAACAGGTTAATGCCCAGTTAGATATGAGCAGGATCATGCTCTTAAAAACATGCAAATGTGTTTGCTGTCTGAGAAATGATCTAACAGTCAGCAAAGGAATGGACAGGAGGAGTTGTGGATATTTCTCCTCTTCTTCATTTAGTTTCTCATGGGTTTTTAAAGTGTTTTGATTAGTTTATCCCATTATTAAATATCTGTGTGCCTAAGGAGAAGAAAAGCAGCAAGAAGACATTGTGATTTTTTGTATCTATTTCCTAGCATGAAAGATGTGTCATAAATTTTTAAGGTTGCAAATCCTAATGTAAAGAAATTAGTAAATCACAGCCAGAGGTCTCCCTGTTTGTGCATCATTTAGACAGACATATACAGAAAAAAAATCAGCACGAATGTACAATTAAAGAATTATAAAAATATAGAATAGTGTTTTTTTAAAGGAAGAAACCTTTAAAAGTCATCTAGTTCAACCTCTCTGCATTGAGCAGGGACTTCTGCAACTAGACCAGGTTGCTCAGAGCCCCATCCAGCCTGAATTTGGATGATTCCAGGACTAAGTCCCAGTGCATAGAAATCTCTTTGCTTTCTGTGGAATTTCACAGGGCTTTCTGCTCATAAAGCTCCCTGTACAACCACTGGCATGGCATCCATTCTTGCTTCCTCCTGAGCACCTCCCTGTCTTCTTCTGAACCTGGGAAATTCTAGTAGGTGGCAGATACTGATTTTATTTTTTATATATGCATAGCAAATATAATGTATGGGGTGTAATGTGAGATGCAATATAACACCACAAATTCCCTGAGCTATTCCATGTTTTGGGATTCACTCTGCTCCTCACCAGCTCAGCTGTGAAAGCACCATTCACAATGCTACTGACTGTTCAGGGAAGCATCTTTCTTGAAACTGTACCAGAGGGTAATTAAAAGGGAGATGGGGGACTGTTGGAACCATATTGATTGTGCATATTTATTGATACAATACTTCTCACTGCTTCTCAATTCTCACTATAGAGAATAAAGGAAAGCAACAGATTTTCAACCATTGTTATTTATTAATATTTATACTAATTAAAATTTAATATTGATATTAATCAAATTCTATTAAAACTCAGCGTAGTTATTTTGTTTTATTTTTGTTAGTTATTAATTTTTAAACAGACTTTATGATACAGCCAAGCAGTATTTTAATGGCTTTAGTGAAAGGAATAATAAAATCCACACTGTGTCCCTTTCTTTCCCATCATCTCCTTGTTGAGCTATCTAAGAAACACTTGGCCAGCTGCTGCAACGGGCTGATGCTTTAAAATCCAGGCCATCCATCTTGCAATTGGTTGCAATCAGTAAGATCAAGAAAGTTCTGCAGAGTCAGCTTTTTAGGCTCAATACTGGAAGAAAAATTAAAATCCTCTAGTTTTTAGCTGAAGAATTAATTCAGTATATTCTTCATTTAATCGCAATCAAACCAAATTTCTATTAAAACTCACTGTGCACTTGACTGCCCATGTAATAGGAACCACAGCAAACAATGAGGTATTAGTTGTCTTTTTCCTTTCCTTTTCCTTTGACCCTTGAATCTGTACAATATCCATGGGGTACAACTAACTACAGTCTCCGTATTTAATCTTAAATCGCAATTAAAACAAAGAAGTGTGAAATGAAAAGCAATCAGACAGAAAATACAGACTCCAGTCAGAGCACTTCTGTCTGTTTTAGGAATATAAATTGGACTGATTGCATATTTGGATCACCCTAATCAAAGTAGTGCTAGAAACCCAAACTAGTTTTTGAGGAGAAAAAGCAGATATAATTGTTAGGGGTTTGGGTCTACAGTGGACAAACCCAACCAAGACTGCAAAAACCGTGTCCAGCTTGGGTCAGTATCTTGATTTTGAAAGACAAATGTCTGCTGAGGAAGGCAGGAGACTCCTCTGAAATGGAAAAATGTAAACCTCCTGCCTCTGAATTGCTATAAGTTTTAAATTAAAGGGCTCTCAGACAAAAAAAAGTATGTGAGCAGGAATAACTGTTCTTTATTAGGGAAGAAAATAAAAAGATAAAATAAACAATGCAGTACACTAGAACAACACTGACGGAGTCAGAACACAACCTGACACCCTGTGGGTCAGGGTGTTGGCAGCAGTCCCATTGGAATTGTGGCTGCAGCCCTCCTGCAGTGTCAGGGGTGGTTCTGCTGGAGTAGGGATCCTGTAGAAAGGTGGAGTCTTCCTCTGAAGATCCAGTGGAAGAGGCAGCTGCTGTTCCTCTGGGAAATCCAGTGGAGAAGCTGTGCTGGTGTTCCAGAATCTCCAGATTATATCCAGGTAGGAGTACTTGGTTCCTCCCTCTGGGCTCACATCTCCCAATGGGAGGCTGTAAGTTCTTATCAGCCATGCAGTGACATTCAATGGCCTCTTATCAGCAGATGTTTCCCTGGAGGGAGGAGTGATTGTGGAAGAGATAACGGAAACTGCCCACTGAACAGAAGACAACTGCCATACAGATGGTAAATAGAATACAATTTTCTTGGCACTCCAGGACATCCAGGTTGGGAGTACATGGAAAGGCTCTGGTCAGGCCCCAGGGGAGATGGCAAGTGCCAGCCCTGCTAGGTTTGGTCATCACTCTGCAATTGCTGAGTCAAAATTTGAGACAGTGGCCATGTACTCCTGGCCAAATGGACAGCAGCAATGCCTGCTTTGGTTTGGCATCTCACTCAGGGCAGTGCTTAGCCTTATCTTTCATATTTCTAACTTATCTGATTGTCCCTGAGGAGGCTTTGCTGCCATTAAACAAATAGTTTAGTGCTTAATCTTCTGTGTGTCTGCATCCTCAGCCTGCAAAATATAAAAAGAAAGAAAAAGTAAGAAAAAAGGAGAAAATAATTCCTGCTTTTGGGCAATCTTTGGGCAAGATTTGTCCTCTGTACATGTACAGAGCTTCATCCCACCTCAACTATTTTTATATCACCAGGATCCATATAATCAATGTTTGTCATCCAAACACCCATAAGTGTTTCTCCTCATCTCTGTCCTTATTATGAACTGGCTATATAAACTGAATATAAACTGTTCAAGTGGCAAATTATTTTTTCATCAGTGTTCCACAGTAGGAGAGAATCTCATAATCCTACATAAGTGGTTTTAAACCAAACATACTCTATGTCCTCTCAAGAACTTACAAAGAAAGGATCTCCATCAGCTTTGTCAGGTTTTGTTCTATTCACTCTTCATTTGGCCCATATCCACCATCAGTCTTTGGCTAAATTAGGATCAACTCAATTTGCTGTACCTTTTGGGTGGACAGTGCAGGAGAACTATCTTTCTCAGGGGAGATGTTATCACTGTTTGAATCAGGATTGTGAAAAATCTCACCGCTGTGTTGTCTTTCCAGGCTGCAAATCTAATTAATGTGAGCTCAAGAATCTTGGGTATTAATCCTGAATTTATCTATTTTTAAGTGTTGAAGGTAAAGTACAAAGAGCTTGTGCAGCAGCAGGGAGAAGGACAACTTCATCACCTTCTCCAGGATGGTACACCTGGGGTCAGGGAGGATCCTGGGAGGAAGAACTGCTCCTTCCCTCCTTTTCTCACTTAAATGGGAAAACCTGCAGGACCTGGGAGATTGGAGGAGAGGAGGTGACCAGGAGGTTCTGAAGGGAACGACGGGCCACTGAAGTCTTCAAGAGGAAGGAGGGAAGGAAGGAAGGAAGGAAGGAAGGAAGGAAGGAAGGAAGGAAGGAAGGAAGGAAGGAAGGAAGGAAGGAAGGAGGTAGGTAGGTTGGTTGTGTTGGGACTCAAGCCACACTGTCCAGCAGTGACTCCATCCCCAATTTCCTCTGCATCAACCTAAGAGCCTCCCTGGCACCAGGTGGTGGAGGATTGGCACCCTGCATCTTGTTTTTTGAGAGCACCACATGCCTGCAAAGGCTGGGAAATGGCTTGGTGCAGCCAAAGTTCTGACCACGAAGCCAGACTTTCCCCAGTAGAGAAGAAGGAAGCCCTGAAAATTATTAGTGGTGCTTTCCTGTCATAATTACCATGGTTTAGCAGGAAGATCACTTGGTCTTTCCTCGTGGTTTCACATGAAGGGAGGAGAAAAGCAGGTGAAATCCTGTGTTGAATGGAGCACTGCTCATCAGCAGGGCATTAGCCCCTGATAAGAGGAGAGTGTTTGGTGAGGGCTGTGACTACCCAGCACTCCAGTCTGACTACAAGACAATAACAGAGATGTTCCTCATCCCTCCTGCTTCTGATGGTGCTCTTCTCTCCTTCCCACTCTTCAATTTTCCCCCTCTTTGATACTCTTCTCAAACTTAATTCTCTCAGCATTTTCCTCCCTGCACTGGCAGCACTCTCTCCTAATTTCTCCTTTCATGGCATTTCCCTCTTATCTTCTTTGGAGCCCAAATTAATTTTGTTTTGTACCACCCCATTTTCTTTCACCAGCTCTATTCTTCCTCTTCACAACTCAAACTCTGTTTTCCCAGGAGATCTGGCTTATCCCAGCTCTTTGAATTCAATTAATTGATCTTCATCAGCCAGTTTGCCATTGGCAAAGAAAACCAGCACGCTGACTGTCTTTGTGCTTTAACTTCTGTTTTATCCTCATTTAATTTGTGCCCTCTGCAGCTTATTGAGCCCTAATTACCTCTGCTGCCACCTCACTGTATTCAATTACAGCCTTCATCTCACTGACCTGATGTCTCTGTCCTCATCAAATCTCACCTTTCTGACTTTGCCCATTATTTTTGTTCAAAGTCAGTACCCTCTGTGGGGAACTTAGTTCTTCCAATCTTGCTTCATTTTCTTGACTCCTTCCAAGCACTTTTGCTGTACTTCCCTGCCTTCACTTCTCCAAGCTATTATGGGATTCACCAGAGCACAGACAGACCAGGCATTCAGGCAGTGGATTCAACCAGAGTATCTTGACCTGGCTTGAGGAAAATTGATCTGTACACCAGGATCTCATAGTAAGTGTAAAAAAAATCTCCCACACCCACAGCACAAGCCCTCAGATGCCCATACAGACCTATTTAATACATTTTTGCTAACACTTTTCTGGTGTAAATGATCCCTTTGGTGCCTGGGTACCTCCTCTCCTGCTCTTTTCATTCCTGTTCCTCTTGTCTCTTCTCTCACCATCCCATCCCACCTCTGTCAGGTCATGATCCTCAGATATGCTTCTTTCCAGCAGCCTGAATTTCCCATATCCTTCACTCCCTGACCTACTTTTGTGCTGCTCCTGCTCTTTTCCTTCCCAAAAATCTGGCCATAATTTGGTGCTGACCACAGCAGTCACACCTTAACTCTCCCTCCACTCACTCTTCATTCTTCTTTGTTTCTTTATGCCTGATTTTGTTAACTCCTCTGGAAAGGCTGATGCTTTTCTTGTAGCTAACATCCTCTCCCTTTGCCCCATTCTAATTTTTACCTTTATTTTCATATTTGCTCTCTCCCATGATGGTGATTTCTGAGTGATTTATGGGCTGTTGTTTGGAAGTGGGGATGGTTCACCACTTGAAAAACTCTCAGCCACAGCACAGAAATGCCCCTGAAAGTTCATTTCTCACTGAGTTGCTCCTTCAAAGTGTTGGGGTTTGACCTGTCCAGCCTTTTGTGCCTCTTGCTCTGAAGCTCCTTCACATGGCTAAGTTGGGCTCTGGGTGATGTCTGTGATTCTGTCCTTGCTCACCAGCAGGTTTCTGGTGAGTGCTTGTATCCCTGAGGGTCACCTGCATCAAACTTCATCTCTGATGGCAATATTCCATGGTCCATGGTGCCTCTGATATCTCCTAATTTCAGTCACCTCACTAGTGCTTCTTTAAAACAAGAAATTCTGGCAACTGCTGCCATAGTGCCCGTATCAAGGGTGTCATGCAAGAAGGTTCTGGACATGAGGATTTGCTGCAGGAGCTCCAGCCTGTTAAAAATATTCCCCATTCATGTGATTTCTTTCTGGTTTTGTAATCCATCTCATAGGTGAGGGACAATTACCCTTTCTAAGCTGTGAGTCCCAAACTCATCAGTCAGGGCTCTGATTCCTCCCAGTGTTCTGATTCCCATTTCAGCTCTTTTCTCAGTTGGATGTTTGACCTCATCAATGATCCCAGAAGCTGCCCTGCTCTGCTTTGGCTGAAATTTCCCTGTTCCTCACAGTGCTGGTGCTGAGATGTGGCCTTGAGGAAATATTCAGACCATGAGCATTGAGCTGTACATTAAATACACCCACCCCAATCCTTTGCTGTTCACAGGGAGCCAGGCTCCCCTGTCCTGCAGCTGAGCCTCCAAAAATGTCTCCAAAAATGACTTTGATCTTTCCTCTCCCACTTGAGATCTATTGCTCTGGGTTGGGAGGGTGGCTCCTGAAATTTTATGCAAATTCCCCAGTCATTGGTGCAGCCTCAGATGAATATTTCCCTGCAAGGGAACAGGCTGGGAGACTTCCCCTGAGGTGTTTTCTCACCTGGGGCTTGCTCCAGAGGCCATGAGCAGAGTTACTGCTGGATCTCTCACTCACAAAGGAGTGAAGCATGCAGCCCAGGTTTCTCCTCTGACCTTATGTTAGAAGAGAAAGTGCTTTTCAGTACTTTTTCTTTTTGACATGACTGTACCCCTTTGTATTCTTCCTGAACATTATACTCCCTTCACAATCCCCTTGCTAACCACAAAATTCCATTTTTCCTTCCTCCCTGTTTTACTCTGCTGTGTTACTAGAGAGATAAATGAGAATAAAACAAAATAAAGTGTAAATTTGGGAAACACAGGGCTGTTTTTATTATCTGGTTGCTTTTGTGCCATCATTGAAAATTCTATTTCTGTGTAAGAAATTCTTTTAAATCAGAGGAGAACTTTCTGCCTTCACTGCTCATTGAGATGTTTTGTGGTACACACAGGTACAATAATATGACAGAGCTTCAGGTATGCTGAATGATTCCCATTTATCCCAAAGCTTTGCATGAAAGCAAATTATTATGAAATCATTGAACAAGTCTCTTTCTAAAGCTCCCAGAGCAGGCAGTCTAAACCCAATCCCTTCCCAGAGTACAATGAAATGAGATCCCCAGCCCTATTGCAATATTTATCCCAAGGCATCCCATGGAACTACAGAGCTTGATACTGCAAGGAATTACAGTAGCATTTTTTATCATGTCCAGCTTAAATCTCAGCCTTGCTTTCATTTACTTACCTTTAAATTCAGAGCATTTACTCTTCAAATGTGCACTGTGGCTATTTCTACCTGGTAAAAAAATAGATAATGTGTGTGCCTACAGCTTGTTGTAAATGTGTACAGAAGCACATTATGGGGTCAGATTTCCAGGAGACACAAACCAACACTATTTCTTTAATGTGTTTGTAATATCAGCCAACTTTCACTGCTTAGAACTATTTACAGCTATTTTCCCCTTTACACAATGAACGGGTTTCAAGGTCACAGTTACCAATAAAACAGAAGAATTGAGTCAGACTGGAGTGTCTGCACCTACTGTAAGATGAATGAACTATTTAAAATTGGTGGTGGTGCCACAGGCCCCAGCTGACACATCAATTGGTGAGTGTTAAGTGTGTGGGCTTGGGAACTTTGTGTCTGGAAGGAGGAATTCAGAGTTTTACTGCCTTAAGGGTGTGCTGCAAGTGAAGCAGAATGATGTGATGATGATGGCACTGGGTTACCCAAAGTGTTTTGTGATTTGGGGCACATTCTTCACCTGGACACACTCTGATCACTGGGGAGAAATAAAGGTGCTGCTCCTCTCCTCTGTACTGAGAACCTTAGAGCAGAGCAGCTTTTATTCTTTAATATAAAGCTCTCATTGAGAAAGACAGGTTGGATCTGCAGGGATGCATTGCCTGTGGAGCTGGGCACTAGAGCTCCTCTGATTTGATGATGGATCATAAACAGTCCCATCATTTTTTGGGTTCCCAGGGCAAACAGGCAGAGGCAAATCTCTATTATTTCCAGGAATGCTAGGGTTTTTGTGAAATCTGCTCCTTCCCTAGCCTGGCTAAGGGAGGCTCTTTTATGTGAAAGTGCCTTTTCCCTCCACACTCCTGTCAGTTTTCTTTCAAAGCTATCTCAAAGTGGTAATTTGGGAAATCAAGCCTAAAGTTTCCAATTCCTCTGTTGACAGACCTCTTTCAGAGTGCAGGTCACTTCTTTAATGGTGATTCACTTTTTGCACTCTGAGCAATAGGTTTCCTGTTTCATTAACTCAAACTTGTCTCAGAATGAGACCTTGTGTCCTGACGTGGTGGTGGAGTTACAGCAGTGAGCAAACCCCAGCCTATCTCCTCTCATTTAGGGTCGCTGCTGTCCTTTGGAGGAGGTGAAGGGGCACATCTTCTACATTTTAGGCATCTGCCATGCCTTTCGACAGTTGCTGCATTTTCTATCCCGTTTCCTATTAGGGTGGGTGCATGGGAGGGCACTACAAGTGCGTTGAGAATGGGGTTTTACTGCTGGGATTGAGCTGGGAGCAGCAGCTGCTTCTTTGTCTGGAGCTCAGGCTGGGGTGGAGACAAGATGGGGAAAGTGGGTGTTTGGAGATGCTAAGGATAAAATGGTGAGGAAGGGAAGTGGTCGTTAATCAAGGAATGTGGTCCTCCATGTAGAACTCCTCATGAAGAGCATTGCACAGGGAAAGGGATTGTAATAAATGTGAGAAAAATAGCTTTATTTTTGAATAGGAACTAAAGGAGCATATGAAAGCCACTGATGAGTGAGAAGAAAACACTTCAATCAATTTTTTGTTATTTGTATTCATTAGCTATGTCTGACTATGTCTTGGGATCGGGCAGGGATTCTGCCTTGCGTTTGTGCTTGGTGGGCTGCAAGGACCTGGAGCCAAGACCTCATTTCTCAAGAATCCCTGTGGCGGAAGGACACCTTCATCCAAGCAGGCAAGACCTGGAGATTTTGGGTATCTCATGTTCTGTGTCCAGCTGAGAGGAGTTTGGATGGCATCACCACATACAGGTGAGTTCCAGGTGCCCACTCTGATCTCCCTCCCTGGCTTCTCTTTGCAGGTGGCTCAGAACAAAGGGGTGAGTGAGTCAGTTTAGAGCTTTTATTTTCCAGTGCTGTCACTAATAATGATTGTAAAAATTTAAAGGCTAACATGCAGTGGAAGAAGCTCTTCCTGAGAGCTTTGCTCCAGGACCAGAGGTAATTTCTCTGAGGCCGATAATGTTGAAAATTAATAATTCCCCATTTGAATTAATTAATGTATTTTGATTGTCTTAGTATTAGGAGTGTGATGAAGAAAAAGTGGATGTGGGGGAGGTGAACCCAATTAAAATGTAATTGCTCCATTCAATTCACAATCTGTGAAAAGAAGATTTTATAATTAAAAAGAAAAGTAGGTTTGATGATTTCCACCACCACATTTGGAGTCCATCTATACAGCAACAAAAAGAAATTCAAAATGTTTGTGTCTGGAAAGAGCATCTGGTATGTACCCCTCCTTTCTGACTTGCTAAGAGTTTATTAATCACTTACATGAGAATATAAAAAGCCATTCAAAAGAAGAAAATATGTAATGATCCTTTACTGCCACTTCTAATACTGGAAATAAGTAATGTATCATAGTGGGGACCCTCCTCCAGCATGGTAAGGTTTATAAGCCTGATGAAATGACTACCTACTCACTAAATCCCATCTGTTCCAAGTACTCCGGGAAGCTCTGTGTTGCACTAGATTTTGGCAAACAGTTATATGAGGTTCAGCCCCATATTAGCATTTTAATTGCTGCCTGATTGCTTTTATGTTGCAAAACTCAGCTCGAAACAGTGTGTAAGTTGCAATTAGTTTTTACTGTGTGATTCATTAGCTCCTCTAAAGCATGTCGTGCTGCAACATTTGGAAGGTAATTTGCTAGAAACATTAGCGCTGGCATTCAGGGCTGGGGAGTGGCACTGGAAATGTGGCAGTCCTGCCTTTACAAACAGAGCCCACGTTTGCTGGCAGGATATCTTCTCTCAAATGAGACTGAGCTAACAGCTGCAGATGGAATTGTCTCACAGTGGCAGGTTTGCCATGTAAAAAAGCATCTTGGTCATGCAGCCTGCTCTCTGTGGGTTCACATCTGCCTGGGATCTGGGGAGAGTTGGTGGAATGGACACAGGTGGGAGAATTCCCTTTCTGGGGGTTTCCCTGGTTGGTGATGTTCCTCTGGGGGATTTTCTGATGTCTTCTTCGAGCCTTAAAATGTCACTCTTCTTTTGGAGATGCTGTCGTGTTCACATTGCTTGTGATGGGGAGGGTGTGTGTGTTCAAGTTACATTAATCAGTTTTGCCTTGGGAAAGGGGAAGAAATTAAGCACCATCTTTACAGCTCTGCTACCTCTATCATCCTATATTCCTCAGGCAAAAAACAGGTATTTTAACTGGGTTTAAAACCAGCTAAGACTTAGGCCCATTCTGTTAAGAACAGTGGTTCATTTTGCCTTCTTCCATCTCTTTTGGAAATTGTTGTCTCTGGCTGAAAAAAAATCAAGAAAAACAAATAGTGCATGAGGACACGATCAGTGAATTTTCTACTGTTACATGGTGTGACAGCTTTTTTGAGTTTCCATGTCAGTCATGTTATTTTATCTTCCATGACTGCATGAAACTGTCCTGGAAAGGTTGTTCTGTATGTGGCTGCTGGCAGTCCAAATTCTAAATCATGGCTGTGAATGGCCTGTCTGGGATGCACCACACCACACCTCACACTTCAGCACTCACTGCTAGCACCTCTCTCAAGGTGTAAAGCTTAAAATGTAGCTTATGATTTCAAGGAGGAATCTGAATTTTTCTTGACTGAATAAAAAATTTTCTTGGCATGAATAAAAACTGGATGCAGAAAACAATAGCTAAAATATTTCCCCTCTGAGCAGTTTCCCAGAAGATGTTCTATGTTTCCTTTCTTCTGTTTTCACAAACTCTCTGAAGATTTGAAGTCAAACTTTTGTGCATCTTGGCTGTCAGAAGTTTTGCATTGGGAGAATTTGCCAAGTGAAGAAAAACACTTCTCATTCCTGCAGAAATACATTTAAGTCAAATTAAACTGGCACATTTCTAATTATACAACAAATAAGGTGAAATAGAGAGTTTCAATACTTCAGACTGTAACAACTCACTCAATTTTCTAGCATATGCTTTACACCTGCAGGAGTCAAAAGCACCTGCAGCTGTTTAGTCTCCCCCGTTGGTTTGGTGTTAAGTGGCAGCTTCCTCCCAGCCTTGATTTTCATCTCTCATTTTCAGCATCTTGCTGCTCACACCAAATTGTAATGCAGAGTGTGATCTGTGCTGGGAGATTTGAAATGCATGCTCTAGTTGTCTGAATTATTCCATGATTCTGATTATGAAATAAGGTTTTTTTTTTCTCATTTCTTTCAGCTCAAGCTGTGCAGTGTGTTCTGTGTTGTGCTAGGACAGTCTGGCTGCTGAGAGCAGGAGTGCAGAGGGCAGCTGCCAGGTAAAGGTGTGTGACTCCAAAGATTTTATGTTTGGTATGAGTCAGAAATGTAGGATTTATGCTTCATTTTGTGTTTCTGCTGCCTGGAAAGTGAAAGCCATGGGAGGTGTACTGACAGCAGCAGAGATAATGTCAAAGTGGGAAAGATGTAAATCTTTCTCCTGCTGCCTTTTCCCATTTATATAGTTTCTAGAACATGGAGCACAACCAGCCAAGATCCTCCCTGAAGGTTTAGTTGGTAGTCAGTGTTGGGCTGCTGTACCAGCACTGCCTGTGAATAATTTCTGAATTTCTGTGGAGTGGGAGCAGGTGGGATTTCCCAAATAGGAGTTTGCCTTGCTCAGGTTTGAGGACTGAGTCCCACTGACAGGTGTAAAGCAGCTGCTCTGACTGCAGTGAAACGTGAGTGACTTTGCTGTGTGTGTTTGGAGTCTTGCTCCAAATATAACAGTCCATGAAGAAAGGGCCAGGAAAATCAGGAGGACAAATTGCTCTGCTCACACACAGCTGGCCCACATAGCTGGGCAGGCAGGGCACGTGGGGAAGGGAAAATGAGATTTAAATGGTGCAATTGCTTCTTTGGGGTCTGACATGCAGGAAAGCGGGCACTGAACTCTGCTGGTCCTGTCTAATTGCCCTGGATTTGGTCCTGTAGTGTGACCCAGGCTCTCCTGGGGATGGGGATTATTCAGTTCTCAGCAGAGCTGATCTCCAGGAGTGTTGCTGAGACTTGGGTATCATGGAAATGTAACCATGAAAATACACCTCCTCTGCTGCAGTAGAAATATTTTTCTTCAGCCCCACTTAAATGGGTTAAAATGATAAGCTGAGCTGGAAAAAAGTCCAAAAGTCTGTGTTACACCTGAGTAGGGGTGTGTGTGTAAGTAACTGAGAATTACATGAGGCATTGTAGTGATCAAAATTTACTGCAGAGGCAAATCCTTAAACCAGAATCAATAACATCTTTTTTGGACAGCATGGCTGGAAAGAGTTTTTTTCCACAGTATTTTTTTTTTTCCTGTATAAGCTTTAAAGGAAAGTGGTGACTTTTATACATTTATATTCAAGAAATAAGAAAATAAATTAAAACTTTTCTCTAAATGCAAAATTATTGATTTTTTTTTCTTTTTTTGATCCACCTTCCCCAAACATTTTTTGGTCATGAAGGGCAGAATGGGAGGGTTGTCAAAATTTTTTCATCCCAGCACTTTGTGTGTGGTATTTCATTTCAGAGGTTTCTTCCTTCTCTGTCTGCTCTTAGAGCTGACCTCAGAGATTTCCTTTGCCCCTGAAAAAAAAAAAAAAAAAAAAAGAATTTTGGAGATAAGGCATTGCTTTGTGCCACCAATGGGTAAAAAGGGGAATAAAAGCTGATGACAATATAGGTCTTGGTACATACTTAAAAAAAATATGGCAGCCTAGTGCTGCTCAGATTTCCAGCTTTCTTCTCCTATTCCTTTTTCTTTTACAAGCACAAGCTGCAGGTGGGGGAAGTTTGAATGAAGTTGGCAGAGGGATTTTGTGTAAGACTCTGCTGCCTTTAACACACCCCATGTACCCCTGGCAGTGTTAGCTAGCACTGCTGCTTCTGTGAGACTTTTGATGGTGACATTGTGGTCTGCTGAAAAGGCTCTGAAATCCTGTGGAGAGACAGATTTTCCATTTCACTGTGTTTTATAGATTGTCTTTTGCAAGTGTGTTTTACTCTGGTGGAGGAATGAAAAATTTGACTTCTTTGTGACTCCATATTTCAATCGCATGGCATTGTGAGGAGTGAGGGCAAGAGTCCCTAGGCCAGCTTTTCAAAAGGAAAGTGGGTGCAAAATGTACATGGGAGAAGAAGATTTGATCCTTGTTTGGGTGGCTGTGGGCTGGAGAAGGGGAGATTAAGGCAGGCCTGGAGTCAGGCTGGCATGGGTGCAAGACAGTGCCTGATGTCTGCTCTCCTCTGCCAGGTGCAAGGAGTGGAGATGTCTTCAAAAATTCAGTGTAACAGCCAGCCTGATGTTGACAGGGGCCAGCAGGAATCTCCTGCTCTCCCAGAGGAAATGGGAGCAAAGGAAATTGCACCTTAAAGGAGAATTTTTCTGCAGGAGTGACAGATCAGAGACGGCATAAAGAAAGTGTGTAAGAAACCCCCACATGCATCAGGCTTTGGAGTGAGACCAGCCCTTTTCTCTGAGGTGCCACACAAGTGCCAGTGATGGCAAAAGCTGGTGGTAAGACAAAAATAAAAATATGGCAGTCACTTCCAACCTATCAAGCTAGCTGACATCAATGGTGCAGCAGATCAGTCAATGGTTGATTTATTTATCCCAGTATTTCTCTGGCACACCCAGCCACTGTTTTTGGAAAAGGAAAACATTTGTGTGTTTGCAGATTGTAGGAGTTGATTTGTCAGTGGAGCTGCTCAGGATGTTGGTTAAGTGAAAAATAATTTTGTGTGTTTTAGTAAATGCAATTCATCAGAAGCTGTGCAGATTAACTGGGTAGAGCTACACTGAACACCATGGCATCTGCAGATAAAAAAATTATAAATTATGATATTACTCCTGCTCTATGATTCATTGGGAGGAACTCAGAAGCCAAGCATTTTCTTCAAAGAAATTATTCAATGAAGACTGAGCAGTGACTATAAAACAACAAAACACCTCCTTTGCAATGGTTTTAAATATTGTTGTACATAAAATCTAATTTATATGGTATTAAAGGCTTTTCTTTGGACTACAAATCATCTTTGAAAAATGCATCCTGTAAACGGTTCATCAGATGCATCTCAAATACTTTTATGATTATTAGTAAATGGAATTAGAGCACCTTGTAGTAGTTTTATTACATTTTGCACAGCTGTAATGGATTACAGAGAGGCTCTCACTGCTGTAGCTCAGGCTGCATAGCAGCTTCTGAGTCAATACCTATTTTTCACAGATTCTTTGTTTTTTGGGTAGATACGCCACTTTGCTCTGCAATGATCCATGCCTGATGCCAGCTGAGAGTGGGAGCAGTCAGATGGAGCTGCCTCTGCTGGTTGAGAGAGCCCATGATGTGTGTAAATGAGTGGCCTTTGCCACCTGGTTTTGTTTATTGCTTGGTCTGGCAGGGGGAAGGAGATCTGCTGCACCCCAAGGAGGTGGCAGAGAGGGATGGATTCACCCTAGGTCATGTTGGTGTTAATTGTGGGGTGTGCAGGGTGCCACCAAGCTCCCATAACACACAGTGGTGCTAAAGGAGCCACTCCAAATCTGTGTCATTCTGGGATGGCATTTGGGGCCCATCTGTGACAACACACAGTGCCCAAAGCAGGGCTTGGCCCTGACTTTTATGGGGCTGGATGTAGCCCCCTGTCTGCAGCTGGGCTGTAGAGAAATGAGTGTGTTCAGGGCATGAATTATTTCAGCTAAGGTGCCAAGCTTGTGTACAGTTAGTGTGCAACATCAATATCTCCATTGGTATCCAGAGGTAGCTTGGGTGGACACAAATTTGGTCAGATGAAACTCAGGTGTTTAGTCTAAACTGCTTGTGTGGGGTTTTCCAACAAAACAACAGGAAAACAGGGCATGGTTCATCCTACCCTCATTGAAACCTCAACATGGGATGGATTTATAGAACCAGTAAGGCTGGAAAAGACTCCTGCTAACCCAGCACCACCATATTCACCACTAAACCATATCCAGGTGTCACATTGATGTGTTTTATGAACACTTCCAGTGATGATGGTTCCAGCGTGTCCCTGGGCAGCCTGGTCCAATGCTTGGCAACCCATATAGTGAGGACATTTTTCCTGAAACCCATCCAAACCTCCTCTGGTGTGACTTGAGGCCATTTCCCCTCATCCCTGGCATCTACATGTGCTCTCTACTGACTGCAGACAAATCCTGGGTGAGTTTAGGCAGCAGAGCTTACCTGGGGCCAGCTCAGGTCACACAGGATAAATCTGAGCTTTATAGGCCTATAAGAAGATTTCTGCTGCCTAAACTCTGCAAGTTTTATCCAACTGCATACCATGTAGTAAAGAATACGAATTCCTCCAGATCTTGTGCATTTTTGTCCTTAACTTGCCCTAGTTACAGCTCTGTGCCAAGGCCCATCCAGAAACTGGTCTTGGATTCTGATTTATAGAGATACTTTGAAAATATAAGCCATTATCTAAAAAATAAAGTATCTTATCTCAGTAGTGCCTGGCCCAACAGCACTGGTGAAGTTCTCACTGCTCCCATGATTTCCTTGTTCACAAAAGGACCCCTGTGATGAGTGTTGAAGTAAAGCACCAGCACATAAGTGCTTTGCTGAACAGGGCTTGATTAAAATACATACTTTAGGGCCTTACTTAATTATGTGTTGGGGACTGCATAATTGGCACAGTACTGAAGATGATTTAATAGCTTTCTTCTGATAAATCTGTACATGCACAGCAGTCCTGAACTGTAATTTAGCATGATAATGCCAGCTTCATCAAGGCCTGTGGGAAAAAGCAGAAAGGCGTTGGGCTCTCTCTGTCCTTGTGAGAGGACTGAATTAGTGATTGCAGCCTCTGATCTGATAAAAAGCAGCTTCAGTGTATTTTTCCACTGAAATAGCTTCTCACTTGAGCAGAATGAAGGAGGCTCTGCGCTGCTGGCAGAGACTGAGCTCCCTAAGGTTGTCAGGTAGATTTTGAACCACTGGTCAGAGTCAGACTAGCATACAGTGACACAAGATAAACTCACTACAGGACTTGAAGATATTATAGTGCTCTCAGTAAGTTCTAAATAGTAGTTCAGTGTCTGATGGGAGACACTAAAACTTGGTGTAGTAAGAGTCTGAGCCCTCTGGTCTGTGTTTTCAGGGTTAATAGAAAGCTACATCAAGGGAAATCTTAATCTCAAACTGTACCAAGGGCAATATAGATTGGATATTAGGAAGAAGTTTTTTACAGAAAGGGTGATAAAGTTCTGAATAAAGTTCACATCCAGGGAGGTAGTGGAGTCCCCATCCCTGGGTGTGTTTACCAAAGCCTGGGTGTGGCACTGGGTGCCAGGGTTGAGTTGAGGTGTTGGGGCTGGGTTGAACTCAATGATCTTGAAGGTCTCTTACAACCCAGTGATTCTGTGAATTCTACAACACTACCAGAAGTTTCACAAAATGTGCATATTTAATAAGCATCCTTCCTTGAGAACGAGTTGTGACTGCTTGCTTCCTCTCTTTGTTGCAATACAGAGGGGAAAAGACAAACTTGTGCTTCAGATCCAAGCACGGAGAGGCAGGAGACACCCATGAGGAAGGTGCAAGCTGTGATCTAAAGGCTGCACAGGTCACTCTCCAAACTGAGTCCTGGCTGTGGCTGATGTCTCTCCCAGCCATGGACAGGCTTTACAACTTCTTCCTGCTGCTGCCTTTCTCCTCAGTCATCCTGCAGGGCAGCTCCCTTGTGCCTGTGCTGGTGGGATCATTGCTGAATAAAGCTTGTTAGATGTGTTAAGTTGGGAAGAAATGTGTTTTTCTTTGCAGCTGAGAAGGCATTTAATGTTATATTTTAATTTTCCTGTGTGTTTCTGGAGCCCAGAGTGTGCTGTGCTGTGTAGTGCAGAGAATTAAGCTTGTGGAATACTGATACCTCTGTGTCCAGGGCATGCAAGGTCTTCTCTACCTTGAAGAGTACCTCCAAGAAGGAGACAGATGAAGCAAAAAGTCATGAGATGTTTAAATTTGTTAAGAAAATTGGCAATTTGTCAAGCAAATCCAATCAAAGCTTTTGAACATACATCATAAAAGCATGAAAGATTTGCTCTGAAGGGTGAGTTTCAACCAGCCAGTGCTTCACAGCTCATGGAAAGAGGGGGTCTGCTTGCCCTGAGGTCCAGCTGTGGATATTTGCCATGGGGTTTATCCCAGCAGCCCACATCCAACGCCTTTTTAAGAATGATTTTTCCATTGGGGAGAGCTGATATCTTCAGCAGATATTTCTGTACTGTTCTTTTACCAGAAATGTTAAAAAAAATCCAAGTTCTACCCCCCTAAAGGTTATAGAAATATGCACTGGAGGTTTTTACTGCAGGCATTTTATTATTCTGCAGCAGTCTTCCCAAAAAAATGGTCTCTTTCCTCATTCAAGCTTATAGTGAAAATATTTGATTTATTTTCAATAAATCTGAAGGTCATTAAGTAGTGAGGCGTTTTTATTTTATTTTTCTGGTGGCTTCTCCAGTGCTATTCTTGCATTGGGTTTGTACATTGGTAGGACCAATGCATTAGAAGAGGTTAAATAGCTTTTGTTTATAAACATGCTGCTGACATAAATATCTGGATATCATTAAGTGGCTGCTCCTCTTCACCAGAGTGCTAAATATCATGCAAAACTGAAATAAATGTTACAGCAGGGAACTCTAGGGAGCAGTAAGAAAAATAGGAGAACTGTAATTTATGTTTTACATGATTCTGTTTCCCATGAAATTAACTGGTTTTATAGTCTAAAAAGAGTGATCTTGTCCAAAGGGGAGGCATATTTTACTAAATTTTGCCTTACCTTAAATCAGGCCTTATTGTTCCTTGAGCAAGGTGGAACAGATGTTAGAACAGCCTAAAAGAAAAAATCTCTGACAATCCCTTGAAGTTAAGCAAATGACAAGCAAGTGTTCAATGGAATGTAAGAAATGAGAAATAATTTTCAAGGGTGGCTTTTTAGGGGTAAAACCCCCTAACAATAACCCAAAAAACCTGAAGAACAATTTCAGGGGGTTTGGGAAGGGTGAAAGCTACAATCCAAAGAGCTGTGGTTGCTCTGTGACTCCTCCATAGCCAAGAGAAGCTCAGCAGTACAGACTCAATCATCATCAGAGTATCTACAAGAGAGACAGATTGTGTTTGTAAGATCCTTCCATGGGGAGGAAAGGGATTTTGGGATAATAGCTTAGCTCTAGCAAGTTCCATCTATGGATAGATGGGAAGTGTTTGGGCTCTTGAGAGAGTTCTTGGGTTCTTGGGTGAGTTCTTTGGCTCTTGAGACAACAGGAGTTGCATGAAGGTGTATAGGGAGGGCACAGGGATGTCTCCATGTCCTTCTCATCTCACAAAATTCCCTGGGTCCCAGCATTCCCCATGATTGCATCTATCAGCAGGAGCACACAGGATGAATGGCAGGCATCTAAATTTAATGAAGGGTGTACTGCAAACAAAGTATGAGGCATATAAAGTTGTTCTGAGCTAAGGAACTAATAGAGAATGACAAAACTTCTGGGAATAGACAGAGATGAGGATTAAAGAGTTATGAATTATTAACTTACTGCCATGAGATGAGAGAGGCAGGATGCAATTGATCCTCTCCACTGCTCCTGCCCTGCTACATGTGATTTACCCCCACCTCAGACTATAAAATCTGCCATAAAAATTAAATTGCACTGCTAGGAGCATCCCAAGGATGAGGAAAAAACCACTGAGGGATGCTCCCACCCCTGCAGATGCTGGTGCTCCCCATATTGACTCAGCAGTTCAGATGCACCTGCTGCAGGTGGTGACAATCCCACTGTTCCTTTGGTCCCTGCATCTCCTTTGCACAGTGCCCCTTCTGATACTTTTTCCAGGTCAAAAAGTCTGGTCTGTGTAAATGAACACAGCTCCATCAGTGTCACAGACATATTTTCTGAAAAATCCTTTTGCCAGGATTTTTTGTCCTGAGAAGCTGAGAGGCCTCAGAAACAAAATGCAAACAATGATTATCTGCTACTGTGGAATGCAACTGGTGCATCTGTGATTGGTCTCATGTGGACTGTTTCTACTTGATGGCCAATCACAGTCCAGTCTGTTGGGACCCTGGTCAGTCACAAGATTTTATTAGCATTCATTTATTTTAATCTTTGGATGAAATCCTTTCCTCTATTCTTTTAATATAGTTTTAGTATATAATTTTCTTTTAATATAATATATATCATAAAATAATAAATCAGCCTTCTGAAACATAGAGTCAAGACTCTGGTCTCTTCCCTCATCCTGGGGACCCACAAGCACCACCACACATCAGTCTGATGCGTTCAGCTGCAGCCAGCCCATGTGAGATATTCACAGCTCTCACACAGCCCTGTGGCTCTGCGTCCCCAGTTGTCCCCCTTTGAAATTTTCCCTCTTCAAGTACCTGGATGATGCTTCCCTCTTTCCAGCCACATGGGATGGTTTTTCTTGGTCATGAGAAAGGATCAGGTGCTGTTGAACAGATCCATCACCTGCCTTAGCTGCAAGCATTTAGGGTACAAGAGAGCAACCAGACAGAGCTGTCTCTTCCCTGCATTCCAGAGCACCTGCTGTGCTTGCGAGAAGATGAATTAAATCCATGAATGACATAGGACCCTTTTATTGCCAGCTGAATTTCAGCTGTCTGTACATCCTGCCTGAACTGCTGCTCCCAGCCTGGCACTGAGGTGCCCAGACAGGTGGTGCAACCCAGGGTTTGCTTTTGGGACATGAGTTTGATCTTGCACGGCTTTGATTTTCCCCTGCCTCCTGTGCTATTCCTTCTCCTCCATGCTGCTGTTACCAAAAAAGCAGAGTCAGGAGTTGCTCCTGCAGCAGATTTCAGGCTGAGAACAGCCCATGGAGAAATGGTGCTAAGTCTCACAGAGCTGTTCTGTGTTCTGCTTTGCTCTATCACCTATCAGTTGTTTCTGGTTTTGTTATTATCAGGCTGCTACAGACACCTTAGCATAAGGGACAATGTAAATTAAAGACAAAGAGGTGTACCCAATCATTCATTGCCTTTCTCACTTCTAATTTGGCATTGAGAGAATATCACTTCCTGATACAACATTTGGTGCCTGGCCAAACACTAAATTTTTGTATTTGTTGTCTCCTGTTTACCATTTGCATGAGGAGATAAATATTGCTCATTGAGGCACTGTTATTACCTTAGAAATAGAAATAGCTCAACTGCCCTAAAAGTTTACTCCTTAACTGAAAAGGGTAAAAGGTGTGTCAAGTACAGAAAGCAAAGCAGCTACCAGAGGGGCTGCCATGCCCTTTCCTGGCACACAACTTGGTTAATTGTTATTGTTTAATGCCTGGAGGAGACTGTTGCAGATGACATCTAGGTAAATATTGTAGGGCATGACTTAATTTTTGATACTGGAGGCTATGACACTGCGTTTCTTAGCTATTGCAATTTGTTTTTCCTGGCAGGCACAGATCCCAGGGTAGTTTATCTCACAAGAACATTGACAGTGGGGAAGTGCCTTCCTTGGAATAGGAACTCTTTGTGGGAAGATGAACAGAAGAGCTTCTCCTTAGCACTGTTCCCTTCCCTCACTGACTCTGACAAGCCAAAGGCAGGGGTGGATCACAGCTTGTGCACAAGATTGTCTGCAAGGTTTCAGGGAATTGTGGGGCCAATGGGAGCCTGTGGCTATGGGTGCACCACAGCCAGTGCCTGGGGGTTTGACAGGAGAGACAGAAATATTTGTCTCTGGTGCTTCATTCTGAGTATCTTCATGCACTGATACCAGTTGTCCCCCGCTGGTGCTTTGTGACTGACACTGCAGTATCTAAGTAGTGAGTAAATCATAGATTGGCCCAAGTGTTGGTTTCTCTGGGTCTGGATTGAAAGCACTTGAGACAGCAGTTCATGTTTGGACTCAAGTGTTTATTATTTCTTATCAGTAAAACAGTCTCACAAACATGAGCTCAGCAGCTCTTCATTAGAAGGCACAAAATGGCCAACAATCTCTTGTCTATTCTGGTCTATCTTGAAGTCTGGGAAACTTTCTCCATGAGTGAGGGTCAAAGTCAGTGCTCCCCTGGGGATCAGGACACTCCAGAGCAGACAGGGAAATATTCCTGGTGCCCCGGGTTTCCACGCCCAAGGAGTCAACCCAGCTGTGAGTGAGGTTCATGATGGGCAACCACTGCCTGTCCTGCTGAATCACTTGGGCTCACTTCTACCTTGTACTCCTGCATCCTTATGAACTCCCACTCAGCACACCCTCCCCTTGAAAAAGGCTCCTGTACCCCATCGCAAGGGCTGTGGTTTGGTTCTCTCCTTGGTTTTCCTTCAACATTTTTGCCTTCCTCTGTGCCTCACACTCGCTGCCAGGCACACATTCCTCCAGCAAACAACATGTCACTTCCCTCAGCACCCTTATTCACAAGATGTACCTCCTGAATTCCTGCTCAAAGCTTTGGGTTTGGGTTTTTTCCCTCTCTATCCCTCCAGTTATTCCTTGTTGTAAGGATGTCTTGGTTTGGAAAGACAGATGTATGATAAGGAAGGCAAGAGCCTCCCCTGAAATGGAGAATGTACACTCCCTCCCTCCAAATTGCTATAAATTTTAAATTAAGGGGCTCTCAGGCAAAAAATATGGGAGAAGGAATAATAGTTCTTTACTAGGGAAGAAAATAAAAGGAAGAAATAAACAATGCAGTAAACAAGAACAACACTGACAGAGTCAGGACACAGCCTGACACCCTGTGGGTCAGGATGTTGGCAGCAATCCCATTGGAATTGTGGCTGCAGTCCTCCTGCAGTGTCAGAGGTGGTTCTGTTGGACCAGGGATCCTGTAGAAATGTGGAGTCTTCTTCTGAAGATCCAGTGGAAGAAGAGGCAGCTGCTGTTCCTCTGGGAAATCCAGTGGAGAAGCTGTGCTGGTGTTCCAGAATCTCCAGATTATATTCAGGTAGGAATACTTGGCTCCTCCCTCTGGGCTCACATCTCCCAGTGGGATGCTGTAGTTCTTATCAGCCATGCAGGGACATTCAATGGCCTCTTATCAGCAGATGTCTCTCTGGAGGGAGGAGTGGGTGTAGAAGAGATAAGGAAAACTGCCCACCTGACAATAGACAACTCCATACAGATGATAGTAGAATACATCTTGCCTTGCAATCTGGAACAAAGGATTATCTTGGCCCTGTGTTTTTGCAGAGCCACAGACAAGGCAGGTTGGTCTGACAGTGGCTCTGGGTACTTCTGCATGTGGCTGAGCCACAAGTGGTCCCTCCTGGAGCCAGAGGAGGTGTCAAAGCCACGAACTGGTTTAAAAGCACAGCCGAGGCTGTGGCTATGTCCGTGCCATTTCTTTTCCTTGCTGCTAATATGCAGGAACTCTGCTAGGAAGATTATACAGCTTGGGGGATCAGTTTTTCAGTAGTTTGTACTACTCAGAACTGCAAAATGAATTTTGTTTACAAACCACATGAGCCTCTTGCTTGTTTTTCTGGCAGGTGCAGGGAAGACATGGGCCACTTGTTTGCTCCCTCGTTTCTATGCAAGAGCATGGTGACATCTGCTCTGCTTGACATTGTCTGTGCTGTGTGCAGGATGCTGAAACATGGATTTTATGACTGCTGCCTCCCTGGGAACTCCAAGAAAATTAGATATTTGTCTCATGAGGTTGATCTGATGGGGAAAAAATAAATAACTGCATGAGGCTGCAGTGATGCTGTTCTTTAAAGTGAGAAAGCAGATTGCTTGGCTTTTGTGCCTGGATTTTGTCTCATACCTAGGCTGATGCTTAGCACTGACTAAAAGAGGACAGGTTAATTTCCACAGAGCTCTGGGCAGCATTCATTCCAGTGCATATGTACCAGTCTGAACACTCAATAAAATCACTAGATGTTGATACTTAAATTTCTATGGGCACCAAGGAGCTTTGGCTATGGCTCTTTCTGCACACACCTGTGCTGCTGGGCATAGGCCTGGAAATTATTTGCCTGTATTTGCCAGAATTGGCTGTGTTTGTGTTAGGAAAGACCCTTCAGAGGAGCTGATGCTGAGTACCCCCCTTAGCCTCATACTATATTAGATTTCATTTCAAACTAAACATAACCTGTTGTTCTGGACTGAGTTTTCCCACTTTTTAAGTAACTTGGAGGTGTTCAAAGGAGCACCCCTTGGTTTGTAACCCTACACCCCCTTGGGAAGGGGAATTTGTGCTGCTTTTGGTGAACACCTGTGGAAGAGCTTCTTTTTTAGTTTCCTCCAGAGGAGATTTATTTCACACATGCCAACATTATTTTTCTCTGTGCTGCAGATCAAAATTATGGGGATCCACTGGAGAACCTCCTTGCTGCTTTGAACCAAGCAAAATACTCTGATGTAGACCCAACCAGCATGAGTTAGACTTGATTGGGAATTTTTCCACACGTGCCCTGTCCATGCTAACCAGAACAAATCCACCTGCTCCCACCTTCCCTGTTCTTTGGCTGCCAATGGGAAAAAGCAAATTAAGAAGGCTGTGACACTTGGGAGTTGTGCTGGAGGTGAGCTGTAAGCATTTTCTTTGTGACTGGGCTGGGTGAGCTGTGCTCTTGAGCTGAGTCACCTCGAAGATGTAGGGGATGGGCAGCCAAGTCTGGATCTGGCCCAAGTACCAGGGCAGAAAAAACAGCACCAAAATCTGCATTAGGAACTGCTGAACCACATCAGAATCTGTATTTCTGGCCAGATTTTATAATATTTCTCTCTCTTTCTTTCTTCCCACCCCCCTTTTAATTCATAGTGGTTTAGGCTTTTCATTTAAAGTTTGAAATTATCCTAAGAGAATGCTTTGAATGAACAGCATTTTCCAGTAGAAGGCCTTTATTAAACCTTTTTGATTAGCCTTTTTGATTGTTGAATTTTAAAAGATTTCCTCTTGGCATGGTAATTCAAGTTTTAAAAAGGAAATTTCTTATGAAAAGACTCAGTGGTTGGTTATAAAAAAATGCAAACAGATGTGGTTAGCAATAAAATCACACCATGATGTCTTTTAATTCCATATTAATATGTAATTGAGTAATAAAATAGTGGCCTAATGTTTTGCATGCTGTAGTTTTACATACCCATAATTTATCCTGTAATGTTACCTGGCTTTCTTAATCTCATCAGAGTATAAAATTGGAATTTCATTATTGGAATTAAATTCTATTTCTGCTGCACTTTATATCTGAGTCTGCCAGGCAGCACTGAAAACCTTCAGGACAATTTACTAGAAGCTAAAATTGTTGTTTTTCTTTCAGTATAAGACACAAATAAGACAAAACTGCATCTTCCAGTAATGTGGATAATATACAGAAGCTGAGCTCTATTAAAAAAAAAAAGGTTTTATTTATAATTAGAGTAGGATAACCACTAAGCCTATAAAGCCATCATCCAGAGTTGATAGTGGGATTATTATTATCCCAGAAATTCTGTTTTTTAGAAATCTGTAATCATTCAAAAGCTGTGCAAAGCCCTGGGAGCTCTCTAGGAAAGTTGCTTACCAACCTATTTGGAACGCTTTTGAAATGATTTAATTTACAGTGATCTTTCAGCAAAGCTTCTCTATAGATTCAGTTCCCTCTAGTTCACTCTTATATCTAAATCTGTCTTATAGAACAATCTTTCTGGTTTTAATGATACCCAAGATGAATATATAATTATGCTTCTTCCTGTAAGTCATGACCATTTCCATAGGATGAAAAAATACACGTGGGATTTGTGTGAATTTGATGATAGCACAGTCACTGTTGCAGCTCCAAGTGCTCTGCAGACAGAATGCTTTTGAGTTCAGCAAAAAAAATTAAATTAAACCCACAAAATAGAGACCATCAGATGATTCCAAGGCTCTTTTGTTATCTCCAAGCCGGGCTTTTTTAGAGATGCCTCAGTGAAGCACAGGGTTTCTGAACTGTAGATTTTACTCATTTTCAACAGCACATTAAGAAAAAACCACAGAGCAAATGTAATATGGATACTTAATTTGTGGATCTAGCAAACCGTAAATGTTGCATTTAAAAGCAGAGGTAGATTAGCATTTTAGCAGGAGCTGGTGTTATCTGAAATGTTTTACTGGAAAATGAGGTTTTCTTTTGAAAATGCTCCTTTGGCAGAGCTGTGCTGGCAGAGGCAATGGCTTTGGGAAGCACTGTGGGCTCTGTGTGTAGCCCCAGGGGATGGATCCTGGTCTGATGTGTCCTCCAAAATGTAACCTGTGACCTTTGGGGCCTCACTGGCTTTTTGCCAACAGAGCATAATGAACAGGATCATGTGAAAAAGCCGTATTTTAGACTTTCTCCCAGAAAAACAGCATTTCCCTTGGCAAATCACATGTATTTTATCTCAAATGTATATTTCTGCTGCTTTGAAATGTACTGTCAGTCACCACAAGCCTCAATTTATTGGTGAAAATGCTGCATGTTATCAGTTTTTATATATTTTCAGTACATTTTGTTTTCCTAAACCTAGTCATAAAAATCCATACCTCTCCCACTGACAATTTTAATAGAAGTTCAGCCTTAGCAGAATCCCTATTCAGCAAGATGCTGCATCTGCCCAAATCCTTTCACAGAGAAAAATATTCTTTCTGTAGCTGCATTAGAGATAGGAAAGGATGTAATAAATTCCACATGTTTTAAAAAAGTTGGAGGAAACTGATGTTGAAGGTTCTAGAAGATTGTGTGTGCTCACTGCACTGAGCCAGTAGGTAAAATATATTTCTAAAAAAATCCATGTTCAGATCCAACCTTGTATTCTGGTTTGGTCTCTCAGTGTTCAGGACCTTAAAAGTCAACTTTTTTCTTCCCAGAGAAAAAAATCTGATCCAGGGTAAGTTTATCTTATTTCCTGTGAAATTTGGTGTTCAGGAGCCAGCTCATGCCACAGAATGAAATACTTTCGGAGATTTTTTTCTCCCTGAGATGTTTTTAAATAGGTTGCATATCTGACTAAAGAATTTATTCTGTAATTTTTTTTTTTTTTATCATTTGCTCTTCACTGAATCTTTTGTGTCACAGACTTGAGCACATCCCAGATGAGACTATTCCATTCTTAAGACAGCACCTTGAAATTTTTACCACACAATTTTATCTCATAATTACTATTCAGCCAAAAGTGTCTTTCCACTATCTTCATCTTTGTGACTGTGAAGAAAATGTAACCCTCACCTTAACTCTATAGAAAGAGGTAACTTTTGGAAAATATTTGAGATCCTTTGGATATACACGTAATTATCTGTGTGGACGTGCCTGAACATTTTGCTGTGCTGAAGGCTGACAAATGGATTTCCTGTAATTTTGAAATTCCTCTGGCACATGGCAAGAGACTGAAAAGTGAAGTTACATAAACCTCCAGATCAAAGGATGCCTTTCTCAGGGCGCTGTGCTGTGTGATGCTGTGTGAGAATGAAGCACCTGACTGCAAGCAAATATTTATTCTTGTTTTCCTTTGAAGATCAGACATATTAAAAATAGCAGCTCCAAATGAGGTTGCATTCTTGAAGTCTCATCCATTTATTTGACTTCAGTAACCTTTTTGCACCTGCAATTATCCTAAATGAAGATTCACTGCTGCCTGGAAGATCACCAGACAATGGATTGTTCCTTTTTGAAGCCCAAAGAAACAAGCAGTGTTGGGAGTCATGTTTTGTACATCCATGATTTCAAGGATTAGTGGCAGCAGAGAAAGAATAAGCTCTTTTCACCCATGTCATGTTGTCTTGGTTCAGAAAGACAGGATTCTGCTAAGGAAGGCAGGAGCCTCCCCTGAAATGGAGAATGTAAACCCTCCCCAGCCCTCTGAATTACTATAAATTTGAAATTAAGGGGCTCTCGGGCAAAAAAATATGGGAGCAGGAGCAACAGTTCTTTAATAGGGAAGAAAATAAAAGGATAAAATAAACAATGCAGTACACTAGAACAACAGTGACAGAGTCAGAACCCAACCTGACACCCTGTGGGTCAGGGTGTTGGCGGCAGTCCCATTGGAATTGTGGCTGCAGCCCTCCTGCAGTGTCAGCGGTGGTTCTCTTGGAGCAGGGATCCTGTAGAAGAGTGCAGTCTTCCTCTGAGGATCCAGTGGAAGAGGCAGCTGCTGTTCCTCTGGGGAATCCAGTGGAGAAAGCCATGCAGTTATTCCAGAATCTCCAGATTATATCCAGGTAGGAATGCTTGGCTCCTCCCTCTGGGCTCACATCTCCCAATGGGATGCTGTAGTTCTTATCAGTCATGCAGTGACATCCAATAGCCTGTTATCAGCAGATGTCCCCAGGAGGTAGGAGTGATTGTGATCACTCAGAGAGAGAGAGAAGGCAAACTGCCCACTTGACAAAAGACAACTGCCATACAGATGGTAATAGAATACATCTTGCCTTGCAATCTGGAATACTTTTATTGGTTTTCTTTGGTTGGGTATGGTTTATATACGTCTGAGGTATATGGACGAGGAGCTGAGAGATTTTGGCACAAAACTGTGAAGATGCATCCTTTGTGTTCTCCAAGGTTCACACTCCACCTTGGCTGCTGTTCTTGGGGTACCCATATGAGTGACTGTGGGTAATCTAAAGGACACTTCTATCCCTTCTGTAGCCTTGTCATTTTCTATCTCCTCCCAGGACCTAGGCAACAAAGCGTTTCAACTGTTTTTCTGTCAAAAACAGCAGAAATTTTTAACATCTGCCCCATTTGCATGCTGTCTTTTGATGATCCTCCATGAGCAGCTGAGAAACTCTGCCTGCCTAAACTTCAATAAGCCTCAAGGCAATTATTGCTTCCCTCAGTGATCCATGGAAAATCATATCTCTGCTCATTTAAGAAAATGCAAAGCTTTTCCTTCTTTCAGGGCTTATGTCTTGCCTTGCTGATGGGATGGTAACACCTCTGGTGTTGGTCATAAGCCCTTTAAGGCTCTAATGCAACCAAGTGTAAATACATAGATAATCCATTCATCTGCCTGTGCTCCCTCTGTGTTAGCTTAGAGCTTCCCAGGCACTCTGGGATTGGTGCTCATGGGCAGTCAGCCCATGGCTGAAATAATTTTTATAAAGTAAAAGAGTGTGTGCATATGGTAATATTTATGCACTAATCTTCTTTTCTGGCCAGGTTGAGGCTACTATAAGAAATTGTTTCACAGTTGATTCTTTTATTTTTAACATGTCAGTAGTGGCTGAAATTTCATCAGTTTGAAGTTTCTAGTGAAGTTTATGATCCATTGTTTTTAAAGTGTTGCATGAATAAATGATTTTGCCTAGAATCTAAAATGGTGGACTTGATATTGAGCACTAAAATGTCTCAGGGGTATATTTCATGCTTCCCTGAAGTCCAGCTTTCTATATGTGATAAAATTGTCAGATGAGCAACTCCATCACCTATGCTGTAAACTTTGTTGTTTATATATCTTATATTTTCAGTTTTATTTGAAAAGTATAAGTAAGCTTGTTTTGCTGCCTGCAATGTGTTTAGTAATTCTAAGTGACATGCAGGTGTCATCTGAAGAGGTGGACACTGAAGAAGGAATCAACATCCTGGCAAGGCACAATTTTTACTTCAGGAATGTTAACTGCAAATTGAATATCAGCAATGGATGCAATCTAATGGGATATTTCCCTGGGCTTCCTAGATCCACAGATGTTTCCATCTCCTGCTCCCACCATAGGTTTGTTAAGAGTGAAAGGCCACGGGTGAAAAATTCTCAGAACTACTGAAGTGGTTCCTTGCTAAAAATACCTTTGGATGTAATACAAAAACTGGGCATTAGGATTCTAATGAGGGAAACTTCATGGAAAGTGAGATGAGCTGCAAGCTGGTCACCAGCAGGCCACCAGCAGTACTTCTCTCAGAATTAAAATGTGTACTCACAAAAACAAGCACTAATGGACTGTTGGGTGAGTGCAATAGATTAGATGGGGATGGACAAGCAGAAAATAACTTGGTGAAGTTGATGGGTGGAAGGATTGCTACTGTTGCCCATATAAATACTGCAGAAATTTTCTGTCCCAACAGTTATTAAAATTATATATCAAATCAAGAAAAATAAAACCAGAATGCTCTTAACATCAGCAACATATACACTGCAACAGAAAATGTTGCATTCATCAGAAATGAGTCTTTTGCTAAAATCTTCCTAACTTCAGATTTCCCAGAAGGACGAGCTGGACCTTCACAGTGAGAAATGACATCTAAGTGCAAGAGATGATCTTGCTTTGAAATATATCACAGTTATATCTTGTTTTGCTAAATTATCAAGTGATATAAACAGAAGTAGTTCATCAACCATATCAGAAGTACTAATAAATTATTTTAGTGATACCATACATAAATGCAGGTGAAAAAACAAAATCTACTGAAAGAACATTCTGCTTTGATTTGCTCTGATCACTAGTATGTTTTTTCTAAAAACACTGGTGCCCTCATTCTCTTGGTAAATTAATGAATTAACTGTACTATTCCACAGGATTTAGCTGTTGAAACTCAGGATTTGTTTCATAACAAGTTGTTGTGTTTACAAGAGATGTTAATCTTGTGTGTTTGCTACTCCATCTCTGAGTAACTTCAGTAGAACAGAGAGGTGGGAGAGTGTGGGTGTTTATTTTGCACTGAGCTGGATAACTCTGTTGGTTGACTTCTTTACCTGGCTGATAATGCTGGAAAGAGTAAACAGAGAAAAGTCAACATCACAGCACTGTATCTGCAGAACAGCATTTGGAGAAATACTTTTGCATTTCTGCTTTACAGAGACCAGAAAAGATTGCAAAAGCTCAGAGGGAGCAAAGGATCTGCATGCTCACATAGATTATTTGAAGTAATGTGTGTGTTTTGAGCATTTTTGGAGGTCAGAGCAAACTTCCAGGCTCTGGAGGTTTATTCCTGTCTCACTGGGGTCAGTGGGTGTTGTGCTATTGATCCCCACAGAGGAAAGGCTGAATTGTGCAGAACACAGCTCTGCTCTGCCCCTTTGCTCTTTTCCCAGGGCTGGCAGAGGGATGATGAGCATGAGAGCAGAGAGGGTGATTTGAAAGCACCAGCTGAGACATTGATTTTAGTTTTAGGTCAAATATTACTCTTCTCTAGGTACCTAATGAGAAATCCTTATATGATGGCAGGCATTTAGCTGGGGTTTAGCAGAGCATCCTCACTGAGGAAAGTACAGTGCACTTCATAAAGTGTATTCCCTGGGTGACTCCTGCTGAGCTAAATGGGACTAATGCAAATAATTAAAGTTTCTCTTTGTAGCATTTTGTGGTATTTTCAGGGTTCTCAGGATGAAGGAGGAATTGAGAATATGACTTCATGTTCTTCGAAGGCTAATTTATTATGATATGATATGAGATTATGGAATGCTGTATTAAACTATACAAAAGAATAGAGAAAAGATACTTACAGAAGGCTTAACAAGATAATAATTAAAAACTCATGACTGACTCCTCAGAGTCTGACACAGCTGGATGGTGATTGGTCATTAAGTCAAAACAATTCATATGTTGGATAAACAATTTCCAACCACATTCTAAAGCAGCAAAACAGGAGAAGCAAATGAGATAATATTATTTTCATTTTTTCTCTGAGATAATATTATTTTCATTTTTCAGCTTCCCAGGAGAAAAAAATCAGGCCAAAGGGATTTTTCAAAAATATGCCTTAACAAATTTTTTTCAACTTGACCAATGTATTTGGTGGCTACTGAAAGTATTTTTTAGCATGGGGTCCTAGCAGGTACAACAAGCTTTCACCTCTTTGAACTTCTGATAGCAGCTTTTCCCCACTGTAATCCAGATGTGTCTGAGAAAAGCCTCCTTAATTTGGCAAGAATAAATATCTGCAAAAGCATTTTAATTATTTTAAGATGAGTTGTCATAAAGGTTTTCTTCCAATCTCCTTAGGGTTTCTGTTTAGTTCTTATCACTGAGAGAACATTATTCTTTTACCTTGAGATGGAGAACAAAAAGTTTAGGACAGAAATAATGAATTTTTATTTCTTTATAATTTAATTTTTAAACTTGAATATTACTGTAGTGGATGGTTTCCATGGCACTGATAATAACAATGTAAGATCAACCATAGATCATAGAATATTGTGATCTAATGGATAATGTATTAAATACATTCAATACTGCACTTTCTTTTATTCTGAGTCAAGTTTAAATTACATGTGACATTCAGATCAATGAGAGGATTTTGAATTAAATGTCTCATTATCTCCTAATAGAAAAGAAAAATGAATTTATTGTATTGCAGGTGTTCCTAGGTAGTAACTCTCTTTAGAATATGGTTTGACTGCAGAATGCTTTAGTTCATAATAACATTTAATGTATTTCCATATTAACACCAGCAGAAACAAAGGTGGGGCAATCCACAGCTGATCCTGAGGTCTGTGTTAATCCTGGGTTTAGTCTAGTCTGAACCCAATCCTCACTGGCTGAACGAGATGGAAGGAATTGAGCTTTTGTCAATGCAGTTCAACCCTTGGGTATGAAGGGCTTTGCCTGTGAGCCTTGTACTATGACAACTTCAGTCAACTAAAAAGGAACATATTTTAAAAGGAACAAATAACAACCAAAAAAGGAACATATTTTTAAAGGAACAAATAACAAACAACCCTGTTTGTTACAGCAAGCCCATGGCTGTCCTGTGAGTGTGTGCAGCCTCTGCTGGTGCCTGTTAAACCCCACTGAGCCAGTGGCAGTGTCGCACCTCCTGCTCAAACTTGGCTCAGTTCATGTGCTCAGATCTTTGCTTCCCTTGCACATTAAACATACCTGGACTGCTTTAAGCTCTTGTCACAGTTTGATCAATGAGTGTATAAAACTCAGATCTTGTGAGACAGCAAGAAGGAGTGATAGCAAGAATGTGTCACTGTCATATTTTTTGGAAAAATCCCTTCACCAGGATTTCTTCTCCTGGGAAGCTGAGAAGCCTCAGAGAAAGAGGTATTATTTCATTTGTTTCTCCTGTGTTTTGCTGCTTTGGAATGTGGTTGGAGATTGTTTATCCAACATGTGAATTGTTTTTACTTAAGGACCAATCACCGTCAGGCTGTGTCGGACTCTGAGGAAGCAGTCCCAAGTTTTTCATCAGTATCTTGTTAGGCCTTCTGTAAGTATCCTTTCTCTGTTCTTTAGTATAATTTTATTATAGCATTCTTTTATATAATATAATATAATATAATATAATATAATATAATATAATATAATATAATATAATATAATATCTTAAAATAATAAATTAGCCTTCTAAGAACATGGAGTCAGATTCATCATTTCCTTCCTCCAATGATGGGGACCCCAAAAAATACCACAAGAATGAGTGAGTTTCTGTCAAAATGTGTATGTAAAGCAGAGCTAAAGAAATTTGTATCTGACTCTGAAGCCTTTAAGGTTTAAAGAAACGCATGCACAACATCTGTTAAGAATCAGTGGGAAAAGCCTCAATTTCAGCTGCATGCATCGATCCAAAATGATTTCTCTTAATAAATTAAGGGCTTGGCTTTGCTAAATTGGTTCCAAATATACCAGGGTGAAGAACATCATCTTGCCTAATTAAGTTGGTAAATGGCTGAAGAAAATTGTCACTGGGACTTTTTTAAAGAAATGGAAGAAGAGTTTGACTGAAAAGCTAAGTACACACCAAGATATGTAATTAAGAGAAGATGAGTTAATAGTGTTTATCTTTTCTTGCTTTAATTTGGATTTCTTGTAGCTGGGTAAAGAAGGGAAAAAAAATTGGAAATACATTCCAAAAATTGGAATGTACCAACTGAAGATTTTGATTCCACAGAAACAATTATTTTCCACTGGAGCTGGCATTTTGTCTGTTTGCTCTGGCTGTCAGTTTGTGCTGTTTCCCTCAGTGAAAGTTTGGTGTTTTGGTGGTCCTGTCTCCTCATTGAGTAGCTGTGAGTGTGTCTGCACTGACTTTAATCCACTGTTGCTGAATCGATGGCCATCTTAATCCCCTTTGTGCTCCAGTTGAGGCCAACGGATTCTGAAATGAAGAAATCAATAGGCAATTGATGTCATGGAGGAGATGGAAAATGAAACTTGACTTGTGAAATAGTGCTACAAGATATACAGAAATATGATGGTGAAAATGGCCTTAGGCAAAGCAGCTTCAAATTGCTGCACCTTTACCAGAGAACTGCTTGCATGTTTGCTAGATCAAGCAGAATTTGCTGATGGTTTTGCACCATTTCTTAGACAGGTTACAGTCTTTGCCAGTTTTTCTGTCCTCCTTTTCTTAGTTTGATGTGTTTTAGTGGGTTTTTCTATTTTTATAATTTGCCTGTTATTCTGAGACTGCACATTGTTCTGAGCTTGGCAACACCTCCTCCCATCTCACAACTTTTTCTTTTTATCTTTCTCTTGCTTCTGGCATCCTTCTGCCTTTTGTGCAGTACTCCACATTTTTTGAATCATCCTCTTGTGTGCTAATCCTTCTTAAAATCCTTATCCTTCTTAAAATCTCATATGTTTTCTAAGGCTCTAATAAAAATCCCTTAGGCATTAACCAAACTTTTTAAGATTGGTTGATGCCTCTTGTGTTGACAACAGCAGCTGCTGGATGAGCCTCAGCGGCTTTCTCTGAATATTATAATTCATTAGACTTGAAGATTTTGCTGGTGAATACCCTTCTTGCACAACCCTCAATATTAATAACCCTATTTAGGGTTTGCCTGCAAACCCCAATTATTAGTAAAATTGGCTTATGGGTTGGTGTGAGTTAATTCACTGGTACTGAGCCCACAGGCTTGAGAAGAGCTGCAGAGGTGAGGTCTAAAAATACAGCAGTGTGGTCTGTGACTGAGGAAACTGAAATCTTGGTTTCCTGTGGCTTTATATTGTGTGGCTGGATTATCTTCCAGCAAATTATGTGCAGGCTCTGCCTGAAACTTTCCCTGAATTTCTAAGAGCGTTTGTAGCACTGCACTCAGGGGGATTCTCTGATGTCTGACTCCATAATTAAAGTAGTGCTGATCTAATTTCTTTCCTCTGCATTGGAACCTCTTTTCACAAAACTTTCAGGATCTAAATGTGTCTAAGCCTTCAGTTCCTCTCCTGAAATGGTTCTGATTCAATTATCACTGAGTGGCTCTGATGTTAAGGGAATGCACAAAGGCACTGGGATTGCCCAAGCCCTTTTCGTGTCAAATCAACCTTACAAAAATGGTTGGTGCGGGACCCATGGTTCAAATCTTTGGAAAATTGATGGCTGTTTTTTAGCCATGGGAGTGGATGGAGGTTTGTCTACAAAAATCTCTGCTTTTGATGTGAAGAGTCAGTGACTCTTGAGAGAACTTTCTGGTGGGCATTTGAAACCACCTTGGTGTGTCAGAAGGTGTAGAGAGCAAGACTTATTCTTGTTTTACATATTACATGTTAAGACATTTTCATTCTAAGCCAAAAAAGGGAAATGAAACTTTATAGCAAAATTAAATTATATCTGCCCTTTCCACAGAGACTTATTTTGTAATTCCTATAGAATTATTCCTTTCAGAATTAGAAAATCAAATTCGTTTATAAATTACGTAAAAAAGCAAGAATATAATTTTGGAAATTATTGGAGAGAAATCCAGACTTTTAAGCAGCCAGAGAGCACTTTTACATTTGATTTGAAAGAGATCCTGCTTATTTGGGTAGAGTTCATATCTAGCTTTCACAGGGGCCTTCTCACTTTGATTTAGGAACTTGCTCTGAATGGGGAAATCACAAAAGGGTTTTGGCAGAGTTTGGGTACTGGCAGAGAGTGGGAAGGAGAGGGTTGCTCTTGTGTGTAGGTAGGAAATGAAATACTCATGCCTGTCCATCTAAGAATGATGACTGTAGAAATATTTTTACACTCTCTGATGAACCCAGGTGATGGTGCAAAGTTAAATTTTTCCCATTCCTGTGTATTGGGCTTGAAAGGACTTTGAAGCAAAATTTCCAGTGCTGAAATCCCAGCTGATGGTTAATGCCATGGTGGCTGCTGTGAGGAACCACTTGGAAACCAATTTCTGAGGTACTTTCTGAACACAGCATTATTTTCCTCTGCAGAAACACAGAGAAAAAGAGTGCCTGTAAATGTACATTGGGATTTGAGTAAACCTGCACTGCATTGTCTCCCTGAATTAATGTTATGTTTCCCAGACATTGAATTTTAGGATTTTTTTTTAATTGAAAGGGGTAGCTGAAGGCTTTTAGTCATTTGTAGGCATCCTATAGTGATTTGTTATTCTCTCCTAAAAATTTGCTTCAATTTCCTGCTGGAATTTGTTTCACTTTGACATTGGACCTTGTTATGCCTTTGTCTGCTGACCGAAAGATCCTGTTAAATCAGAAAAATCTCTTTCTTAGAGTAGGTATTTATAGACTAATTCATCACTTAAGCCAAACTGAGCATTTTTAAAACTCTTGGTTAAAAGTTGATTTTACAGACCTTGAATAATTTTTTTCCTTATCCTTTGTGACCCCTTGTGTGACCTCTGCACTCTGAGAATGATGACAGAAATGTAATGGATTGATGTCCAGTCATAAAGTCTCCATGGTCTCAGAAGCCAGCAATTGTATATTCCCATGGGATATTTCTATTTTTAGATTTCACAGTTCTACAGCCATCCTAGTTGTTGCTAATCTGAATTATAGAGAGAAATATATTTATTTTCTTTGGCTTAATAATTCAATGCTTTACTTCTTAAATTTCACTGGGACTTTAAGGTAAACTATACCATTTTTCGTTTCATCCTCTCCTCTTGTTTGTTAATCTGAAAATTTCACAGAAATTAACTTTTAAAGTGAGCAGTACATGCTTAAAGATAGAAAAGCATCCCAAAAGGATTTGCTTTCCACCCTTTGTTGTACCACAGCCATGTCCTAAAAACCAGTGAAGGAGCAGCCTCAGACTCAGAAGTCAGCAGACAACTACTCAATATTCCTCATTATTTCATTGTGTGTTCCTTATTCTGGTATTATCAGGCCAGCACAGTTAAAACAGATTTTTCCCTTTTTTTCCAAAGCACTCCAGCCCAACATACTCCAAGGAAAGGATCTCAGTAACAGAGTTCAGGGAGCTATCCAGTTTTTCCTCTCTCTGGGCAATAAGAAAATGTATTTTCTCATTATTATTTTTTTTGTTGTTAGCACATTAATCTGAAACCAGAAAGAAAAGACCAACAAGTACTAAGGGTGATAAGGGATTTGCTGATGTTTCATGAAGGCAGCTAAATTGCAGCAATACAGCTGGGAAATAGGAATACTAAAGTCTACTCTAAGCTCTGTTTCACAATAATGACTCATAAAATATCAGTTCTTTGCTTTAAGACATTGTGACTGTATAGTAACTATGCATTTCTGCAGAAAGCATCTGTAAGTTGAGTACTAAGACTAGCTTATCGAAATGAGGGAAAGAGATTATTTTTTTAAGCTCAAATGTGATTTTTCTGGCCCCAGATTTTTGAGTACAAATTGAAGATAAATCTTAAAGAAAGAAAAAAAAAGTGGACTATAAATGTAATAACTTGCCAGAGCCTTTTACGAACCCTCAGTACAAACAATATTTCTTGTGATAGCTTTGAAGATGGAATTTGGGTCATATTTCATGTGCTGATGCATACAACAGTGGCTGTAGTAGATGACAAATATTTCTTTTTTTTTTTTCTTAAAAAAAAAACCCAACCTACATCCCATCAGTACAAAAACCTACCACCTAGAACTCCTATTGCACTTTTTCTTGTTCACTATAAATCTGCAAGTGTTTGGCTGAGGGGAAACAAAGAACAGGGAAAAAAAAAAAAGGATTATAATCTTTCATTTTAATTGAGATCTTTGTTGTACTCATTGCACTCCAAATGGTCTCTAGCAATGCTCTTTGTAATGAGCCCATGTCAAAGAACCTGGTCATTAATCCATGGGGGCAGTGATGCTCTGCAGTGCAGCTCCACAGAAGTCAGCAGAGCTGCTTCAGACAGCCCCAGAGGAGGGTCTGCTTCATCTGCTGGTGTCAGAACAACCCAACACAGTTGGTATCAATCTCCCCAGGTCCAGTTTGTGTGCAGTCATTAAGGCATTTATCTCTGCATGTCTGTGATCAAACCGTTTGCTGTGGGAATCCATAAAATCAGAGGGTTTTGGGAAAGCTGCAAAAGGCAGGCCTCAGAGACAGCAGAGATGTGATTAGAGCTAAGCTGTAGTCATGAGATTGGTCAGCAGAAAAATGATGTAAAATGTAGAAAAGTAAGGACAAATAGAACAATGACCTGTGTATTAATGCTTGTCTAGAATAACTCCCTAAGCTACAGAAAAGTTTATCTAGTGAGATATTAGGAAGTTCTAAGCTTAATAATGGAGCTCTGTGCATTGTGTTTTAAGGCTGACAAGCAGGTATTGTACTTGAAATAAGCAAGCATTTTTTAAACCCAAGGTACGTGTGCTTATAGTGGTTGGATAGAACTACTGTCAATGTGCTTCTGCTTTGTGTGATTGGTCAAAAAACTTTTAAAGTTGTAACATTAAGTTATTGGTCTGCTGCCTGGGATGTGAGCTGAGGACATCTTCCCATTGTCATAACCATGTAATGAGGCTGATGCTGGAAAATAAAACAGTTCAAGGCACGCTCCTGGCAGTCCTGTCCTGTTTGTGATTTGTACACAGCCCCTGGCCGGTGATATTTTCAGCCAAACCCAGACAACCCACTCTCCTTTTGGTCAATGTGTCAGGTGAGTTGGACCCTGAAAGTGTTTGTTCCATGGAGCTGGATAAAATAGAACTCTAACCTTTGAAAAAGGGGGCAGAATAGAGATCTGTCTAGTCCTCTGTAGATGGTTACCAGCTTGTTTTGATCTTGATCCTCATCTGAAAGAAGTGGACCCATGTTAGTGTGAATACATCCTGCTTTTGACCAGGGATATATCACCTGGTGCAATACATGGACTGGTGCAATACATTGGCTATCACCAACCCCACCCCTGCATGGACCCACCATGAGCCCATGGTGAACACAGTGGTGTTGGGGACATTTTGGACTTTTCCAAAGAGGTCTTTTCCAATTATTCTATATTTTTTTCCTTCTGTGATTGACATGTGCCAATAGTGCCAGCTGGGTGTGTGGCTGAGCCTGCACTGCCTCTGAGCTGTGCAAATCCCCACTTAGGTGCTGTGGGCTATGAGAAAAGCTGCTGCAAAGGGGCATTCTGGCTATTTTGACTCTGCAGAATACTTCTGTGCTTTGACAAATGGCATTGGAGCCATTTGAAGCAGGTACCCAAAAAGGGGAAGGAGGATGCTCCATGCAGAACACCCAGTTCCCAGACTATGACAGGGAGACAGCACACAGACAGTTTTCATTTTTATTTACCCCACATTTCCTTTCCTTTACTTTGCTGCTATGGAACTCCAGCTTAGGGAAGCTGCCTGTGCCTTATGTTGATGTTGAGCCTCCATCATCCAGACAGCAAAACTGGCTTGGGTCAGAAAAACAAGCTTTGGCCTCTTGTGATTTCTGCAGCCCAGTGAAAGCTAAACAAGCCTGGAATTTGTTGTAAATGTGAGGGGAATATGAGGGAGGCCTGCCAGCTATCTTATCACATCTCCCTGTTTGTGCTGTTTTATTTTGCTGCTCCCCCTAATCCACCTCACTGCTGCCAGTGAACATGTGAAAATACTACACAGAGCTCTCGAGGAAAGGAAGGAATACCAAGAAGGACCTTGCATGGCAAGGAAAGGAAATTAAAACACTGCTGTGGGCCTTGCAATTTAGGGTGATGGGCAGCGTCAGTGTCATTAAATTTGATTTCTGCTTCAGGAAGAGATCCTGGGCAGAGGTGACTGCTGCAGGCTTTGAATGGACTGGTCAGGGTGGCAAATACTTGCCTGGACATTGATTTCTGCACAGATGACCCTGATGCCTTCTTTGTCTTTCCCAACACAGCTCAGGAAGGGTATGAGGGAGAAGAAACATCTGCATGATGGGAATGTGTCCCTGCCAGGGCTGTGACCTGGGACAGTGGTTCCCCTGCTGAAGGAGCAATGTGAGGATGCTTTTGTAGGGACAGCTTTCAGCAAATTGTTGCTGGTCCTGCCTGTGCCCTGAGCCACTCTGAAACCTGAATTCAGAAGTGCAGAGGTGCCACAAACACAACCTATCCCCTCCTGTCAGCTTCCACCCAATACAGACTGTTTTTCCAAAAGACATCACTTGGAGAAAGAAAATTCTCTTGGAAAGTCCTTATACATGTATCAGAGATAGACTAACTTGTGCACTAATAGAATTTCTGCCTTAGGAACTGGGCAATAATCTAAATTGGTCCAACATACAGCAGCAAAATAGGGAGAGGAAAAAATGTACATTTATTTTTCCTCGGCAAAGACTCTAAGGACTCCAAGACTCCGATAACATTTAACCTTCTCTCCTCTTCTGTAAATATCTGTCCCCTGGGGACCCTGACAATGGCTAAAACCCAATTGTTCAGTCCAGCAGATCTCTAGAGAAATCCTGCTGTTCTAAAATTGTAACTGTGAAACAGGATGGCAGTGTCTCATTATAAAAATTCCCTGTGATACCATTCCTAAATCAAGTTAGTATGCAAGAAGAGTCTAGGAGCAGAAGAGAGGCTTTCCTGTTTTTCATTCCCCTCTGATATTTTCTGTGTGGGAGGCAGCTGTTGGGAGGCCTGCAGGAACTTGAGAATTTGACTGAAAGCCATAAAATTGTACAAACATATTCAAAAGCTTTGTACAGTTTCTGTTGGAATCTGGGTTGCAAGTTTATGGTGAAAACTGAAAGCTTCATCTGCCTATTATCTTTTTTGATATGAAAGTTTTTCTGTGAATATTTTGGAACATCTAATTTGAAATATTAAAATATATCTGTAAGAAAGAGGTGTAAATACTTTCCTGGAATCAACTCCCATGCAAGAAATTAATTACAGAAAAGAATTTTCTTCAACATCTATGTCTGCATATGTCTGTTTTCATCTAGGGCTGCAGTTCATTGCTATTCAGAGGTGCTTTCCAACTGTTTTACCATATTGTGTTAATTAAGATGATGTTTTCATTAGTTTCAGTTCACATATTGTTGGAATCTAGATTTTTGAAGAGAGATTTTAGGAGATAATGGAACGTGGGCAGCACAGTGGAGGCTACAGGGAGCTCATTACCCTTTCCTCAATTCATTGTGGTTTCATCAGTCATTAATTCCACTCTAAGTTCCCTGTTGTTAGAATGTACATTGTGAGTGACTTTACTTTTCATATTCAACAATGTGCCACTTTCCATCCATAACACAAAGGTAGACAGTAATTACTGGCAGCATTAGAATACTTCAAAAGATTGAGAGACTTGGAAGAAGGCTCCCTGAGGAGGGTGTGTTTGAGTGTTTCAGACAACAACACAACCTTGCAAGGCTGGAGACAAAGGCAGTGAGGAACAGAGCTGATATTGAACTTGCTCTTCTATCACCAAGTGAGAATGAATGAGGCTGAAGACTCTCTGGTCTAAGGCAGGGCTGACTTCAGTGTTGGGTGATATTGCTCAGGGCCTTTTCCAAGTGGGCTGTAAATGTTTTTAAGGGCACTGATTTCAGACTTGACTACCCTCAAGATGTTGAGCTTCTACTTATATGTAATGGGATCTTTTTCTTGTAACTAGCACCTCTTACCTCTTGTCCTTTGCCCTTCACCTCCCTGAACATTTTCTGTCTTCTTCTATATCACCCACTAAGTAGTTAAAGACAATAATAAGATCCTCCCTTGGACCCTCTTTTTTTTTCCAGACAGAACCAAACCAGCTTTTTCAGCCTCTTTTGGCACTCCATGTGCTCCAGGCTCTGGAACATCTGCTGTACTCTCTCTTGTATGTCTGTGTCCCTCCTGTGTACAGGAGCCCCAACTGGGACACAGTACTCCATATGCTCTCTTGCAACTGCCAAACAATGATGAAAAATCACTTCTCTTGACTAGTTCTCTATGCTTTTGCCCAGTAATTGGTTGTTTATATTTGCTGCAGTGGTGCCCTCAGTTTGCCCACCAGCACCCATGGATCTTTATCTGTGGAGATGCTTTCCAGCTGCTTGGCCTCTATTCTGTGCCAGTGTCCAGATTATTCCTCCCCATGTACAGGGAATTTCCTGAACTCTTGGAAATTTCTCTCTGCTCATTTCTCCAGTCTGTTGAGCCCCTGTTCCAGCTCCTTATTGCCATCCTTGAAGATGCATCTGATGTTTGTCTTGCTCAAGTCATCACAAGCCTCCCCAGCCATCATAACCTTTCCAAGCCATAGAGAACACATCTTTCATGCATCAGCCATCACCCTTGGGTGCATCCTTCCTGCTCTCACAGGCTTGTGTAGTCTCTGCTTTGATCTTCTACCACAATCAGTGCTTCACTGCCCTTGGCTTTGCCCCTCAGCATAGGGGTGTGGGAAGAGACCTTTCAGTAAACACAGAGGCAATGAAATAAAATACCAAATACCAAAACAAACACCAAACACCTTGTGTATTTCTGTGTGGAGGCTCAATGGCCATACCCATTTCAATTTACACACTCCTGTGGTTTGTATCCATCACCCACCTGATTCACACACATACAAAAAGTTGTGCCTGACATCCCCTCTCCTTGTAAAACTGCAAATGGACCATGTGCATGCTAAGGCTCACACCTGGGAGTTGGAAGCAAGCTCCCCAAAATGGATTGAGGAATCAGATTTATGGCTGGGCTATTGTTCAATTAACAGATTTACCATCCTCTTTTGGCTGTTTGGTGCCATAGCTTGGGCAGACCCAGAAGTGAAGGCTCTCCCTAGAAAAGTGAAGTGATGGCTGGGTATAAGTCAGCTCTCAAGCAGTTGCATGCAGAGAAAGGTAGGACAGAGAACTACCAACTATCAGAAAAGCTGAGTATAATCCTGGCACAGTCCTATAACTCACAGAGCATATTAGGTGCTGAAATTCTTATTCCTCATTTTCTTGACAAATGATGCAACAAGAGCAGAAAATGGCTAATATGAATCTTGTCTCAGGCCTGTGATTACAGTGGTAATAAGGAATGATGTAAACTTAACTTGTTCCTGTTAGAGAGTGCTAAGGAGAGTGAATTGGACTTCAGGAGCAGTGTGCAGCCAGAACAGAAGCTGGCAATGAAATAGCTCTTTAATAACCCTTTTTCATGATTTTTGAATTCTGTTTTAGCATGCAGGGCTCTTGTGTGGTACTCAAAGCAACAGAAAACAAGTGCTTCTTTACTGTACCTCTTGACCATCAAAGACAATTTTATTTACTGGAAGGGCATTTTGTAAGGATTTTAGGCCCACATAATGGTTTGGGTTGGAAGAAACCTCTAAAGGTCATGTGGTCCAACCCCTCTGAAGTGAGCAGGGACACCCTGAACTACATTAGATTGCTCAGAGCCCCTTTCAGCCTGGCCTCAAATGTTTCCAGGGATCATTCACCATGTCTCTGGACAGCCTGTTCCTGTGTTTCACTGAACATTATTGGAAGAAATCAAATTCAAAAAAATTCTTCCTTATATCTAGTCTGAATCTATCCTTGCAGGACATGAAATGCTTCTTCACAAATACCATCTTCTAACCAGACTCTGTGTGGGTTTGCTTTACTTGAACATGAAATCTTGCATAAAACACAATATGATACTTAAATCATGGCAAAAGGAGGCTTCAGTTCCTGGAAAACTCTATTTAATCTATTTTAATCCCTTTTTATACTTTCTAAATAAATGATCATTAAATTAGTAAGCTCTGATAAATCCAATAACTGGTATACCCCTTTAGTTTGCTTTCAGGCAAACTTTCAGTGTCTTAGGAGGGGGCACAATCTTTCCAAGCCACTGTTTGCAGCAGCACTCTGCTGAGCTGTCAATGCATTATCAGGTGTCTGCCCCTTTCACTTCCTTCTGTCAAAAACTTCTCTCAAAAGCTTGATTTCTTTAAAAGTCTTCATGTCTCCTTAGTGACTGTGATTGAAATGATTCTTTCTGGTACATAATAGCTTGGGTTAGGACTGTCCATTTTACCAAATGCTTGCTATTTTGAACTATGAAAACAATTTTCTTCATTTATTTAACTTTTGACATCTCTGTTCTTTTGGTACTTTAGTGTTTCTTTAATGCTTCCGTTTATCTGTGGCCAGATGAGAAGTATCTCATTTTATTGGGATTTTCTGATTCTGTTATTCACTCTGACATTTTTCTTTCCCCTGGTGTAGAAGTTGGTTTGTTCAGCCCTGAGAAGCATCCCAGACAACAGTGTTAGAATTTTGATATTAGAAACATACACACAGACTGATTCTCTTCTATTTGCAATGTTTCTTCTTCAGTGATCTGCTTCTGGTTCATCTGCAGACTTGCAGATTCAATGCAAAGCTTTTTATCATGTTTGCATGCAGGTTTACTGCTGGTTTCAGATCATTAGCTGCTCCTGAAAGTGTTTGTGATATTATTAATGGGACCCAAGCTGAACCTTAGTTGTGATTAAGTACTTCCACATTTGCAAAATCCTCTTTGGTGGTATCTGTTAGTTTCTCTTTTGGGTCTTACAGCCAGTGCTCATTGATTAGTTTCTGCTTTGAAACTGCAACTCCAGGGGAAGCTGGAAAATGTTATTCATAGGTACTTGCTTGGGTCAATATAGCAAGTGCACCGTCCATTTCACTTTGTGTACACATCTTCAAGCAGCTCCCAGACCTGTGGGTGTGTAAGAGCCTAATAAACAGCCTGCTCTGTGATTCTGCAGCAGTTCTGCTCCCAGCCCTCCCTGCTGCTTCTGTAAAGAGAGTTTGATTTATTTCAACAGGTCAAAAGTTGGTGTTTTCTGCTGGTGCCACAAGGTTTTTCTCTTTTGGGCTCCTCTTGTGCTCTAGCCCCCATGCGAGTTTGCTAATCTAGCGCAGGTTCCGTGGGCTTTGCAGGGGGCTTACATATTTCTTCTGATTTTTGAACCTTTTTGTCTTGGAGTCTTGGCACATGCAGTATGGCTTGAAAATGAGGGGATGGGGCAAAGCCTTTTTGCACTTAATATAGCTCTTGTTTGAGACTAAGGTCTGATCTTTTATGGTTTAAGACCCTTTGCTTCAGTTATTCTTAGTGTTTGCTGCAGCTCATATCCCCAGGATATCAGCAAGCCCTTTCACATTTTCAGATGAGTTGTCTGGCTTGCTGTCCAGTGAAATTTTTATGCATATTCCTGTGTAATATTTAAATTCTACTTTACCATGGTGAGGTGGAAACAGATGTAAGGGTTTCAGTTCTGCTCATGAATTTAGCACCCTGCTTTACCAGTTTCCTGTGCATGGTACAGAAGGTACAAAAGTGTCATTTTGGATCCTTTGCTACATCCCATGGCATTGTCATGAGGAAGGAGAATGCTCAACTTCTCATATCATTAAATTTGACACTTCTGTTTAATTGTGTCCAGCCGGATCTCAGAAACAAAAATTGTGCAATCCAAGAGAATGGCCCATTTTCTTTCAAGGTGAAGATGATGGTTCCTACTGCAATAGAAAATGCAGGGAAAATGTACAGAAGGCTTCCTCCCTCGGCTGTTGTTGTGCAGGTACACCCAGGCTATCCACATGTGACACTTCTCCACCCTGTCTTCAAAAACTCCTCCTTGAGGAAGGTTCAGTATATTCTCTAGGAGGTATGAAAAAGAATTTTGTAATTCTGATATAACAATACCTTTTTCCTTGCTTTACTTGTAGCCAAGGAGAAATCAGATCCATTAATTGGATCCTGTACATTATCCATATATTATCCTGTATAGGATACTCTTTTAGTGAAGTTTAGTGGTTCCCATCATGTTAATTTGGTAATTTTTTTAGCTACACTTGCTGCTCTGTGTCTGTCTTGTGTGTGTTACTAGAATGCTATTTAATGAACAAGATCTCTTAAGAACAATTATTAAAAATTCTTTCCTGTGTTTAAAATACACATCTCACTGACTTATTGCATAAACACTGATTTTATACATCAACACAGCTTTTTCTTCCATTGCCTTTGCAGTTGCCTGAATGTTTTTTTTTTTCTGTAGTATTCTTTTTGGCCTGAACTTTTTTCCTGTAGTATTGTTGTTTCCTACAGTCATACTGATTGCTGTGTTGCGGCATTGCTTCCTGCTTTCCACCATGTGCAAAATTCATGTCTGTTGCAAACTACTTCCCAATTTTGCTTACAGATTATTATCAATATATCTTCTTGGCCTTTCTCTAGGATTATGTGTAGCTATTTCTTTTACTGTTTGATATATGCACATCTTGTATATATCTTGACTACAGCGATGTGAAATCTACCCCCAGAGCTCACAGACTTGCTTTTTAATAACCTGTCTGTTTTTTTAATAAAAAAGCCTTTTATGACTCCATCTTCAGGTGAAAGGGTCTTTAAATTTGCATCTTCATTTTGTCTCTTCCAATTTTTTAATGAGTAATGGACAGTGCTCTAGACTTGCTGTGAATTTGTAAATGCATTTCCATCTTTGCCGAGTTTTAACATTAATGTTCACAAAATACATAGCATTTAGGATAAAGGAAAAAAAATAATATGTGAGACTATCTTCAAACAACAGGTAGAAACTTCATGTTCACAATCCCTGAACCTCACAGGGAATTTAAGCCACCATGATATGTGCTGGAAAGGCCCAGCAAGACAGGGAATGCAGCAAGTTTCTGATGACAGCACTGAGCAGAGCTCCTTGACACAGGAGATTCAGGAGCTGATGAGTGGGGAGACCCTGCTGAACCTTATGCTTGCAGTGCTGGGCTGTGTGAAGTTTGGCAGAAACCTTGATGACAGAGACTGCATGAAGGTAAAAGCGAGGCTTGTGAAAGGAGGCCCAAAAGCAGGATCACAGCCCCAGACTTCAGTAGAACAGACTTTGAGTCTTGTTCTGTCCAGTTTGAAAATCTCCAAAGCCAGTGATTCTTGAGCATCATTTCCTCTGCGAATGATTTTCCCTTCTTCCATTGTCCTGACTTCTGCCTTTTTATGGTGCAGCTGCGGGATCATCCTATCTCTGTCCAGCTGCTAAACTCCTTCCACTGAGCTGTTGAGGTAGACTGATCTGCTGTGGTCAGCCATGTACACACAGCTTTCTGTTTCACTGGATTCCTGTCTTTAGGGTCTTCTTTTCAGTGAACATTTCAGTGCTGCAGGTCAAAGGGGTCATAAGGGGCTGAGAAGGGGCAAGGGTGAGAGAAACAAGGGCACAGCTGGTGCTCTTTTTCATCCCTTTAACTCTGAGATCAGTACAGGGAGTGACAACACATATCTTGGAAGTAAATTCATGGTTACATACCCAGAGGTATTTGTTTTACTCACCTAAGAATGATGTTTGACAAGGGCATGAGCAGAAATGGAGACCACTGAAGACCTTTGACTTGGAGCTAATCAGTCCAGGTGGACATAAAAACCAGGCTGGGTTGTTCCTCACAAAGTCATAGGAGTGGAGAGCACTCACTGCAATGCAAGAAGGGTGATGAGCAAGCAGAAGGAGCTGTAAATATTAATGCAGGTTCTTAGTTACCCACATATCTGTTGCAAATAAAATCTATTTCAGAGAGAGCCTGTTCAGCGAGTGCTTTGAATGTGTTTCTCATGGACTTTGGTGAAGTTAATTAAGAAAAGAAGAATAGGGTGAACTTTGATTAAGCACTGACCAATAGAAAAAAAAAACCTGTTTGACATGTTAGTTGAGAATAATCATGAAATGATACATTTATGATTCACAGGATTTGAAGGAACATAAGCAACAAAACAGTAACAATGGATTTCAAGTAGGAAGGTTTCAATACTCACAAAATTGGTAGGTGTTGTCTGGGAGGCAAGGCAGATGGAACAGGGAATTTTAGAAAGCTGGCAGTTCCTTTAAGAAGAATATTAATAAGGCTCTCTCCTTGTGGAGGAGAGATAAGAAGTCAGTAAAAGATCAACTTGGCTAAATTATGAGCCTTTCATTGACTTCAAACACAGGAGAAAAGGATACAGAAAGCAGAAACTATGTCAGGTTACTAAGAAAGAGAATAAAGGCATTGTGAGAGCTCTCAGTGACCTAATCAGAAAGGTTAAGACATGAAGTGAGATGAAATAGCAAGGCACATTACTTAGGAGAGGACCAAATGTTGACACTTAATAGAAAGAAGATTTGGAGAAGCCTAAACTGATGAGCACTTTATTCTGTGCTGATCTTCACTTGCCAGCAGGGAGACAGCACTGTTAATACCTGTAGCCCAAAGGAGTGAAATGACAGCCAGAGCAGGACAGCAAAACAGCAGAGGGAGTTCTCAAACTGATCATGGGAAGTTTTTCTGTCAAAGGAATTTTAGCTGCCCTTAGCAACCCTCTTTCCTATGGGAATGCCGGGAGATAAGTGAGGTCCCCAGTGGGTGTAAAATGTGGATGGACACTGGGGAAGTGTGTTCTAGAGGAAATGACAGTAGACTGATTAATTCTCCCAGAAAAACATAACACACAAGGATTTCACCTTGAAATGAAAGATTTAGTCAGTGAAGTCCTTCAAGGTTTCCTCAGGGTTTGGCTGTGACCAGGGATTTTTTTAGTGACCTGTACAATGGAGAGGATTCTGAAAATGAGAATCCCCATCAGAGCAACACAGACCATAATTCAAAATGATTTTGACAGAATGGAGGTATGACCTGAAAAATGAGAACATTATTTAATAGGGAATGATTGCACTTATGTAGGAATAATCAAGTAGATGAGTATAGGATGAGAAGAAAACTCTCAGGACATTCTGAGATGGCTGAAGAGGCTATAGAGAACTGCAAAATAGACAGAGATGAATGATGGCAAGCTTTGCAAAGTACTTAGTGTCACAGGGAATGTGTGAACAGGAGCACAGGCTGCCCTGTGATGTAATTACCTCTGTGTAGCAAAAGGATGGCCTTAGACAGAGAATTGTGCCATTTTTAGTGCTGTCCTTCAAGACAGAGATGATCTATTCTCTATCTGAGAACAGTTGGAAACACGATCTACAAGAAAATATTGAAAGAATTTGGCCTGTTCAAGCTAAAAAAAGAGTGCTGAAATGATGAAAACATACTATCTTTTCTACTTTTTACATATTTTTCCCATATTTTCTCTAGTTGCCTCTAAATGCATTTTTAAACTGGAAAAAGGCTTGACCTTCAGCAAGGAAGTTTCAATTTGAGCTGCAGAGACTCTGTCTTTGGGGCTGACTTCATTGACAAATACTCATCAGGAATGGCAGGAATACCTTGGGCAGGGAGATGAGTGGAGCAGGTGATGCCATGGATTGGACTGGATTTCTTCCAGCCTGATTTTCTGTGGTGTGAGTGAATGAAAGTGAATTAAATTTTTATTTGCATTACTATTTGGAGGCAGTGACCCTGCTCCCTGCTGATGCCACCCTGGTTTGTGAGTGACACAAGGATGAGCAGAATACTGCTGGCAGTAATCAGTTGTTGCTGCCCTATCTTTACTTTCAGACCTCTAGTCACCAAAAAGAGGGATATTATCCCATGGCACAGCTGATTTTTCCCTTTCACAGACAGAAAGTGAAATTCCTATAAAAGCCTTTGATTGAAAACTGTTTGTTTCTGTGTGATGTGTAAATACCACATTATCACTTCACAATTGATGAGTGAGCAGAAAAAGAAACATCTTTGTGATCACTTGTTGGTAGTACAGGCAAATCTGTTCACACTATGAGATGAAATCATTTTGCCAGCTTTTAAATATAATTTTTTTTTCATTTTCATTGTTTGTCGTGCTTCAGAATGGAATAAATCTGCAAGAAAGTTGTAGAAAGGCAAATTGTAATTGCTGAAGAGAGAAATTGGCAAGGAGTTAGGACTTGTCTATCATTTGTCATCTATCAGTTGCAGAGGAGGCATAAATGACTCTTGTTAGAGTCTGGGATGTTTTGTATTAGGACAGAGTTTGTTGTGTCTAATAGCATTTAAACATTCCATAATATGTTTTAGCCTTGTGTACTCTCAGTTTTAGAAAATAGTTGTAGACAGAATTTCCTAGAAATAAATGATTCTGTGGGTTGATTGATACATATGAAGTTAACAGTCAAAGACTGTTTGGCATCTAAAAACAACACTGAGAAACCAAGGACAAGAGTTAGAATTTTCTTGTTAATAAATCTGTTCTCATGGTCCATAAATAATTCTGATATCTAGGACGACTTTTTCAGGACAGAGAGCATAATTTTCTGGTGTTTGATATGGTTCCACTTACATGTCATTTTCCCCTGTACATAAGAAATAGCTGTACTCTGTTGAGAGATTTGGTTTTTATACTGTCAGATTGTGTAATCAATGGGGTTTTAAATAGTCTTTTTTTTTTTTTTTTTTACTTGTGGGAAGTTATGCATAATGCAACATGTGAGAATACCTTTAGCACTGCTGCTAATGAAAATCCATTTTTTTAAATCTCGGGCTTTAATGAATGCAGAAATGTGTTATTCCTTGCAGACATTATTTTGAAGATTATCCCAGGTTATTAGATTTGATTAAAGGATTTTATGCTTGGCTTGCTTGAGAGCTGAGGATTAAGCAATAAGGAGCTTTCTCCTATGCTGTATCTTTGGGCTTATCATTTCAGTACCGCAGGGCTTTGATTACTTACTCAATTTTGTAAAACATACAGATTTTGTTAATTTACAGCTTTTCAGATCAGTCAGAGCTATTAAGCCTGCTGGGTGATATCCTGCCTGACAAGCCCTATTACGGGCTAGGTTTGATTCTGCTGGCTTGACCACTGTGTGCCCTTTGTCAATACAGAGCACTCAGCCCTTGTGGGGTGCCAGTCCCTCCATACAGGGACTTCAGAGTCCTTGGGGATTGAATTTGCCCACCTGTTAGCAAAGTTTTGGGCATCAGAAACTTTTTTTTAAACTTGTGTGGAGGATGTGAGGTCCTTCAGCTTCCTTCAGAGACAAGGACAGGTACCAAGATGGTTCAGGGGGTGCCTGTCTGGATTGTTTGTCTGCTTTACTGTAGAACTATCCCTGATCTGCCTTTGCAGCACACCAGGCTTCATCTGGTGCTCTATCCAGAGTCTTTGGAGGGAAAGGTGATGAATCCAGGCACTCACTTCACTGTTAAAGTGGTTTAGAGAAAGAGGACAAATGTGTTTTCACTCTATGGATGCTGCAGACTGAGGATGTAAGTGTGTCTGTCTGTTTGTCCTCTTCTGAAGGCACTGCAGAGATGGTCAGGGGTCCATGAGCAGTGTCAGAGTATCACTGAATTATTCTTCTGAGGATAAAACCCCATTCTGCTCATGGTTCTGCCTCCCAGGTACCAGGAGTTAGGGCTCTAAGAATTCTTCTCCACACCAATGGGTGTGCCTGGCCATTGTGTTATGCCTGTGCACTGGGGATGTCCAGGTGGGAATGCTGTCACTCATCCTCCAGCCAAACTTGCAGCAGTTTCAGCAGATGATTTGCTGCAGGTGACTTTGTAGCCCAGCCTTTCCATACATATTGTCAAGGAGCAGTCAAATTCAAGGATGTGGGTTTGTGTTTTGGGTTGGTCTTTAATACCAGTAGATGCACTTCACACAAATATGGTCTTTGTTCATGGGAAAAGACTTTCCTTGTCCTTAAACAGCTGCATCAAAGATACAGCTTTTGTTTCTAGAACACCCTCTTTTGCTGGTTTTTCAGCTCATTTCCAGAGTGGGATAAAGGACCTTGGAATTTAGAGCAAAACAACACCTCTGCTTCTTCAACCCAACTTCCCACAGACAGATTGCAAACAGAACAAGTCCATCAGACTGCTCAGGCCACTTCTTGATATTTCAAGATCCTACATGTGTATAGATTCCTCAGATGTTCTTTGAAATATGTGGGCTGGTGGTCACTCTAGTGTTAAACTTCAGTGTACAGCAGCAGATAAATACAGTAGCTGAGCTTTCACAACCTCTAATGCATTTAATTGTTACTGCCCCATATGACTTGATGTTCCCACTTTGGTTTATGATTTTGATTTTTTTTTTCAACCTTGACCTCTTTTCTATTATCAAAGAGCTGAAAAACAGACACCATTCTTTTACTTTTTATTCCCTGGGGTCAGTTCATAACTTATTCAGTGTATTAATTGCGTGTTTCACTGTGCTTGGCTTATCTTTCTTCAAACAACTCATTTGCAGACCTGCAGTTCCATCTGGTTCCAGTTCTCGTTTGAAAGAAATTAAACTTAGATTGAGCAGAAATCAGTATGTAGCTGTTAACCCTTGGAAGTTCAGGGAAAGTTCTGGACTGCATGGCTTTTGTCAGCTTTTATACGTAAGGTGGTCTGGGTGCTGATGTGACATAGAATTCAGTCACAGCAATGCCAGAGGAGAGGTATGAAAGGGAGCCAAGACATTTCTAATGCTGTTGATGATGTATATTCCTTTGCTTTCCTTATTTGCTGTTTCTTGGCAGGACCATCCTCCTTTTTTACATCCTGTCCTTGGTGGGAGCATTTTGGCAGGTGGGATAGCACAAGGGTGAATATCTCAGAATAGTTTGCTCAGCTAATTTCCCTTTGCAAATCTGGGAGGTGTGGACCTGGGCAACCTTGGGGAACTGTAAAAAATTTCCAGTGACTTCCATTCAGAAACCCTTCCTGAATGAAGCACACCCTTTTTGTTTCTGTTTTGGTGTTGTTTTAATCAATTGAATTTATTAAAATGTGATCCATATTCAGACATTAAAAACCTTTCACCTAAATTAACTTTTGATAGAACCATTTTATTAGTGTTCTTAGACCTCCAAAGAGGAGTAATGATGGTAAATCATTAATATATATTCTGCCATTTTAAAAATTAAATCTGTGCCCTGGTGTGTTTTACTGTTTTATAGCTATTATATGAAGCCCCTTGGGATATTCTCATAAAAGGTGCCCCATAAATTTTATATAGCCTTGTATGGCATTATATTTTATTGCAATATTCCAGCTTTTCATAGAACCCCCAAGGCATCATTTTTTTTTCCCTGAAGGCCTCCACGAGAGAAAGACATCAAAATTTGTGTTGGCAATTTCTAGTGAAAACACCTACCATTTGCAATTGTCATCTCTTTTCTCAGTGACATATTGCCTTCTGTCATTTTCAATGGAAAAAGCTTAGGTGTAAAAGATACAAGTGGAGATGGATCTGTAGGAATAAGAGGGATCTATTTTGTGTGTACTTCTCCTGTCTCTGATTACACACCAGTTGGTTTCTCTCTGCTTGTTTTACCTTCCTGCTGAGTTTTCACAGGCTCTCCTGCAGTTTAGCAGTAAAAGCAGCCAGGGCCACATCCTGCAGGGGATGGCAGAGGCAGGTGCTGGGTGGGATCTATCAGCTTCCAACTCCTAATGATGGTTCCTGTATGTGATGGTGTTCACAGGGGTCTGAGGATGAGGGAAGAGATGAGGATCTGACTCCATGTCTCAGAAGGCTTGATTTATTATTTTATGATATATATTATATTAAAACTATACTAAAAGAATAGAAAAAAGGATTTTGTCAGAAGGCTAGCTAAGAATAGAAAAAGAAGGAATGAATAACAAAGGCTTGTGGCTCGGACAGAGAGTCCGAGCCAGATGGACTGTGCTTGGCCATTAATTAGAAACAACCACATGACACCAATCACAGATGCACCTGTTGCATCCCACAGCAACAGATAACCATTGTTTACATTTTGCTCCTGAGGCCTCTCAGCTTCTCAGGAGGAAGAATCCTAAGGAAAGGATTTTTCATAAAAGATGTCTGTGACACCAGGGGATAAGTAAATGAACCCTGGGGCAGCATCCGAGCTTGGGGACATTGCCCTGTGATCCCCATTGGCAGGAACAAAGAGAGAGATGCTGATTTGTCAGCCCTCTGGAGGCTTGTAGTCCCTAAAAGGAGAGAAGAAATGGTCTCCTGGATGGTAGCCTGAAATTTAGTACATGAGCTCAATTCCTATACATGCCACAACACACTGTCAATGCATTGGCATATCTTTCAAGATATGATAGTGCCTAATGTTATTTTGAAGGCCTAAAGACGCAAATCGTCTTTGTGTATGGGGATCTGAAATTTTCAGGGGTGCTTAAATGATTAAAAACTCAAGATGGGTGTGTAGAGAAGACTCTGAGACAGATGTCATCTCACTCTCAGTGTGAGGTGCCCAAGGTGCCTGAAGGGAAGGAGTCCTTCAGGAAAGCCATACTGCTGTTCCAGAAACAGCAGCTGCTCCATCTCCAAACTCCAGTGAGGAGGGAATGCAGAAACCCAGCAGCTCAAAATAGACTGTTGCAGACATTGGGGAATACAGAGGAACTTCCTCCACACTGTGAATGTTCCTCAAAATCACATCAATTGTCTCTTAATGTGGAAATAACTTTACTGCTACTGTTTTGCTCAAGGATTGAATGTAGTCCTTGCTTGAATTGCTTTGGGGCATGCAGAAAGGAGGTATTTTCCATGTCTCTCAATTTCTTCAAGGGCCAGCAATGCTTTTCCTTGAAGCCTTACTTGCAATGTTTCTCAGTTATCAAATAAAATGCTCTCCTAGATTCCAAGTTATGATAAGAAATACTTAAATCAGAATGCTTAAAGCAAAAGATAATTTCAGAAAGGTCCCATGAGTTTTCAGGCTTGTGATGTTTCTAAGCATTTGTCATCCCCTTCAGTTATTTTTGACAGGACCAGTGATGTGCCAACAAATTCTGCCCATCACCAGATCTGACAGTACAGGACATATCAGAGTTGCTGCCTCTGAGCAATTACTTGGGAGTTAATACCTCCTAACTTGTGCCTTTTGAATGATGCATGTATCTTCTACCCCTTTGACCCCCACTTCATCTATGATCTAATTCAAAGAGTGAACTTGAGTGAGAAAAGGAAAGAAAGTCAAATGTAAATTCATCTATGTATCTGTGTTGTTGCCTCATCCAATGCATTTTTCCTCTTCCTAACACTGGCCAACTTATTAAATGTGTGAAATTTATAGTTAAATTTGTCTGCCCTAGATTAAAAAAACATGGTCACTTGTAATTTTGCCTACTGAGTTTTCCTCTTGGGATCTGGTTTTGTTCTTGTATTAGGTATTCTGCTGGTCCTAATGCCTCTATAAACCCATTTACTGTCTCACTTCTTGCTGTTTGATTCTGTTCATCATTATTATTCACCCTTGTCAGCAATTTTAATCACAGTGATGAAACCAGATTAGAACTATTTAAATATGCTAATATGGTGACAGGCAATTGAAGGGCTTCTTATAAATGACTGAAAATCAAACATAACTTCCCCTGCTTTGCTGCACTTTATTACCTCTGATGTTTCTCTCCTGTCAAATATGTTATACTGCCACTTACTTTCTTTGTGGTCTGACCTACACTCTGGATTGGTCTCAGTTTATTTCAAATCCTTCCTAAATTGTGTTTGTGCATTTCTCTCCTCACCAAGGTGGGTTTGTTAAACTGCACCACAAATTGCAATGGACCATAATCTACCAGAGAAGCAGGTAGGAACAGTTAAAAAATCACTGGAGAACTTCAAAGACTGAATCAGGAATTCTTGTCATCTATTTTGCAGCTATGAAGGCAGGAGGTTTAAATGTAAGCTTTAGAAACCACTGACCAGCACAACATAGGAATACAAAGGTGTCACAGAGTTGTCAAATCTCCTGGTGAGGGGCTTTCAGCACTACATCAAGTTATTTTCTGCATGTCAGAAAGTGAGAGGACAAAGGGCAATAGTTTTAAACTAAAAAGAAGAGATTTAGATTAGATGTTAGGAAGAAGTTCTTTATTCAGAGGGTCATGAGGCACAGGCACAGGTTGCCCAGAGAAGCTGTGGACCCCTTACATGGAAAACTTCAAGGCCATGTTGGGCAGAGTTTTGAGCTACCTGCTCAAGTGGAAGGTGTTCCTGCCCATGGCAGGGGAGTTGGAATTAGATGATCTTTTGGGTCCCTTCCAACTCATACCCTTCTATGATTCTGTGGTTGTTACAGGACTGAATTTATTGCCAAGCCTAATTTGGTCAGCTAGAAGTATAACTTCATTTCATGCTTCTGACTAATCTAATTATGGTAGCAAAACATTGAGATTAGCAGCCTCCAGTGTAACCCTAAATGAAAAAGACAGCCCAGATCCCAGCAGAGATCCTGGCCTGTGTTATAATTCTGGCAGAGTGGGAGGCAGTGGGAATAGGAAAGCAGTGTGTCTGTTTTGTGGAGGCAGCAGAAGTGCTTGTCCTACACAGACTTACATGGGAGACAAAGACTTTGCTAGAGGATGATGTCTCTAGACAGCTTTACTCAGGAACATGTGGGCTTTGTCCATGTTTATAAAGTTAGTAAAGAAGCTGTTTGCAAATTTGTAACAGAAAAATTGAATTTATTGATTTTTTTTTAGACAGGTGTCTGAATTGGGTGTAAATGAAAACTAATTTATGGCTTTTGAGAGGGAAAGTTTTTGCAGATATTAGCATTTCAGAAAAAAAAAGAAAACCTAATTTTATGCATTGTATTTTTCTCAGATCTTCACGACCACTGGTGTACTGTGCTATTGTAAGGCTGGGATATGTATGCACAGCTGATTATTTGGGAGAGACTGGAGGTGCATGTACAGTGTAGCCAGCAGTGCTGAGATCTCAGATGAGTGTTACAGATACAGACCAGTGAGGCATTCAAAGCAAACCCTGAATGGTTGTAGAGACCCTGAAAAATGAACTCCAGAATGAGAGGACTAGAAAATGTGACCTATGTCTTCAATTTACTAAAAATAGAGAATATGAATGCCCTAAGAGCTGGACAAGAAGTAGTGAGCTCAACCTCTAGAAAGAGAGGTTCAGGTTAGAATGACATTGCAGTTAGGAAAAGCCTTTATGGAAGATCTGTGGAGCTGTATGGGTGATGTACAATTTCCACCACTGGAGGTCTTTCAGGACCACTCAGCTCAGCATTTCTTGGGATGATTAAGGCATGGCAAATCTTCAGCTGGGACACAGCATATAGATCTGCTGCTGTCACTTTCTTTTTATTTACTGCATCAAAAAGAGTAATAAGGGAGTATAAACCCACAAAATGCCATGATCATTTATAATTTCAAATAAAATAATAAAAAATAGAATATCTAAAAGGTTAGAACTATTACCACATGAATTCTCAGTTCTAGACTCTGGATAAATTATTGTTAGATGTATCCCAAGATAAATCTGGAAAGTGCTAGGGAGATTAAATCACATACATGTCATTCTTTTCAAAGCAGGATGTCATTTGCATGCTTTACATCAAAACAAATTCTATAGAACTGCAGTGGTTTGCAAAGCCTGTCTTCACTCAGCCAAGAAAGTCTCTTACTGTCATGTATTGCCAAGTAAACTCCTTGAGAGTGAGCTGGGACAGAGTGAGTGACTTTCAGCAGAAGGAGGAGGTCATGTGTTGAGGATGCCTTGGGTTGCCTTGTCCTGTTCCATCACCATTGCAGGCAACAAGGAAAGCTTTTCAAGAGGTAACAAAATCCAGCTGTTACAGGGATTTACAGTCTAACATTATAAATCACATTTGCTACCCAGGCATGAGGATAGTCTTGATGCTATTTCTACTACTCATAAAATCAGAAGCTTGCTTTATGTAGGAGCAGGCATTAAAACTGGGCTAATATTTCTGCCCTGTTATGCATAAATATGGCAAAAATATCTATATGTCCAAGAATGCCAGATTTCCCTCTGAGTCTAAAAAGCTAATGGAAATAAATCAGTGTATATAAAACCAAGAGAGAAATGTAATTAAAGCCTCTCAGTGCAGTCTTCTCCACATAAGAATCCCCTGGCAAAAACTGCACCTGTGATCATCTGGGTAATGTGAAGTGTCACTTAGAGCCACCACTAATGGAGCTCTCAGTACGTAAAATGATGAGCTCCCAGCCACAGGGTTTATTGAAGGTTTTAAATAGTTCAGAACACATAAACACTCAGCTCCCAGCTCAGCTTTTCCAAGAGAACTGCAAAAGGAAGGTTGAAATGGGAGATGGCAGAAATCTGCTGCCCTGGATGTTCTTACCCTCCCCAGCCAGGGCAAGGATCATTTTTAGTCTGTTTTCTAGTGGTTGTCTATAATGTGTGATTGAGAGGGGCAGATCTGAAGTTAGTTACGTGTTGTTGAGTGCTGAAATGTTGTTTTTCCTTTGTTGAATTATTGTTGTCACACAGAGTTGGGGCAGCCAGAGGTCTATTTCTTTTTGTCACATAGATTTATTCTGCAGTGTTCTGTGATTAGAACATTTCAAAATCTGACAGAAATTTTAATGTAAATGGAATTTAAAAACATCATCACCTTTTATCATAATTTTACTTAACTCCCCTGAAATTCTTAACTTCAGCTTTGAATTTTATTCTGAATTCCAACATGTAGCCTGAATAAAACAAACCAGTGATTTTTTTTTTTCTTTTTTGTTCTTCTCATTTTCTGTGTCCCAAAATTATATTGCCAGGGCCCAGCTAGGAAATGTGGCCGTTGATTTAAGTTCAGCTCCCTGAGAAACAGAAGGTGGTTGTGGCCTTAGAAGATCTGTTTCTCTGAGGTTTGGTTTCATATGTTGGAGGAAGCTCTTACAACTCTAGGACTGAACAGCAATAGCCACAACAGTCCTCAGGATTTTAGCAAAAGTAAATAGCAATTAAAAATGCTAAGAAGAACATAATTACAGAGATAGTAATCCACAATCAAGTACTTTCCCTGGCATCATTGTTAACAGTGTTCAGCTAATCCTTTGGAAGACTTTTTGCTTATACCCAATACAATTTATTTTCCATTTTCACTTCTATTTATCTGTTTTTATGATAATTAATGCTTAATCCACCATTCATCGCTGGTCTTACTATGATCCATTTGTGAACATTTAAATCTGATTATACCAGTGATGTGTCTCAGGGAATTAGCACAGCCAAGTGTGAACAGCAGGACATTATCTGGCTTTTTATTCTTGTGTGGGTAACAATTTTCAGGTGATGTTTCTAAATTTTTGCAACAAAAATAAATGAAATGGCTGCTGAAGGCGAATGTAGGAAAAGGGAGGATTAGGCTCAAGGTTACAATGTGTTAATAACAGCCAGGAAGAGGAGTTTTGTGAGAGCTTATCAGCATCCCTCTCTCCGTGGATGCAAGAAGAAGCCTGGAAGGAGCCTGGATACTGCAAGAATTCAGCTGGGGGTGGCTCCCCAGTGATCTGGTGATTCATTTTTATTGGTTCTGTATAAAGCCACACAATTCAGAGAAACTTAAGAAAAGAAGATATGAGTAATGCTGTCAAAAGTGATAAGCAGCAGAAAAGACCAGACCTGGTTTTGATGCTACACCAACAATTCAAAGCCAATGTCTTGTGGATTTCCAAGAGGAGTAAGATCTGAAGGTTGGTGGTTGTTGGCCAAGGCAGTAATGAGTATTTGCTGATACTGGGGAGGAGAGGTCTCTGCTGCCACAGCTTATTCCTTCCCCATAAACAGGAGAGCAGAGGGGTCACATGTGCAACACAACCACACTGCAAAGCTTTTATCAGCACAGCTGTTGGTCACAAATCACAGCTTACCTGGCTGCAACAAGAATTGTAGCAACAGCTGGCGGCAAAGGTCTCTGCTCCAGGCCCCATCCCACAAAAAATCCTCCTGCTTTAGCAATTCTGGCAAGACAAGAAACCCAGACCTTTGCTTACACCAGGGTTGCTGCTCTTGAAAGTTTAATTACAGAGCTATTTTATTACAAAGTTGCTCCATGAAGTTGTGCTGGGAACGAATTTGCAAAGCTCCTTTGGACATAGTTGGGTCAGTTCCCACCTCGCCCAAGCCTTTCTTTGCTGTTCATTCTTGATAGTGATATGCTATTGAGGTGTCAAGCAATGCAAGTTTATGAGAACAGTATTGCAAAATACAAGAACAACACAGGTTATTTATTACCATGACAATACTAATGAGGTGAGAATAATTACTTGTTACACATGGAATTTAAAATAATGGCCATTTCCCTGTAAAGCATTGTGTTTTCCTGCTGCACAACCCAGTTCAAATGCTTCAGGCCTTAGAGAGAAATCTGGGACAGGTTCAGGTTGTGTGGAGTGTAGGAGCATGACAGAAATAGTAGGGGAAGAGATCACCTCGAAGGCAGATTTATGTAGGACATTTAAAGAAAAGGTGGAAGGTCTGGACTTGATCTATTAGAGAAGAATATCTGGATTCCACTCTTGGACAAACAGCAGGAGAGGAGATTTACAGACCTCTCTGGGCGATGTTCAAGACTTGTGGCTTGTTGTATGTCACTCAACCACCCTGTTTCCCCTGCCCATTCCATGCTGAAATATGGCCCTGCTGAGAAGGTAATGGAGAGTGGCCAGAGAGTCTACAGAGTAGGTGGAGGGCAGCTTGGGTAAGGCTGATGTGAGTGTGGGTAATGGAAGAGGCAATAAAAGAGGTGCTGAGATCTTGAGCCAGCTAATCAACACCTTTTTGTAAAGCTAAAAACTCTTAAAGAACAGTCTTCATTTTATAGGCAAAAGGAAAGAATCCTGCAAACTGATTAATCTTTCCAAAAGACGACTAACAGCTCATACTAAGGCAGAATTATGTCCCTGCTCTTGTGCCACGAGCCATTGAACTTCTATTGAAATATGAAGGTGCCATTTTTTGGCCAGATTGGATTAGTAAAACAACCACATCTATTAGCACAACTTAAGGCACTGAGAGATATAGTTATCCTATGGAAAAAAATGTGCTGCAATATAAAAGGTAGGTTCATTTGGCATTCTTGAGACGTAAAGTCATTGAAACTGCTTTTGTTAGAACAGCACAGGGGGAGGGAGCTTATGAATAGGAACTAAAATGCTTTTGTGCTTGTATTAACTGTGAAGTGACTTAGGTATCATACAGAACACAGTTTTTCCTTCCTTTCCTTCCTTTTCTTTTTCTTACTTTTTTACCATCCTTCCAAATCAGCTTCTTTCTTCGTTGTTATGTTGAGATAAATAGAATGGAAAATAAATGTTAGGTGAGTGGACAACTTGTATTCCAGCTCTGTCTCATTTAGTTTTACACTGATCATATACCCATCTGGGACAGAGGACACAAATACCTCAACTCAAATTTTTAGAGTAATTTGGTTAAAATTGAAAAAAGTTTTTTAAAAATAACGCTATTACAATCTCATATTTTTACATAAACAGGCAAAAAATAATTTTCATCCATACATTAGAGGTGGGTACCCAGCTCTGAGTTTACCAGAGCAGGTGGCTTGCTGGGGTAGGGCAGGGAGAGCTGCCTTGAGCAGGAGGAGAGGCTGGGTCTGCCTAGAGAGCTCCATGGGGAGCCCCAGTTAGCAGCATTCCATGTCAACACATCACAATGGATCCTCGGATCAATACTCCTTTGGTTTGCATACTTGTAAGGCTGAATGATTAATTGAGCAAACAAATGTAACAGAATGACAATTCCCTGCTGGAGACCGTTAGAGGAGCAGCATGATTCCCTTTCCCATAAATCTGGAGGCTTGTGTGTGTTGCATCATTTTGAGAGAATGCTGCTTAGGTCTCTGCTGAGCAAGAGCTGATGGGAGAGGGACTCATGGTGCTCACACGTGAGGGATTGTGTGACCTCTCCAGTCTTGTATTTCCAATGGATAAGAAAATGGGACAGGGCTTAGCTCTGCCTGCTGAAACCTCCTCTGAAAATGGCCTTGCTTATAAATTCCTGAGCCATATTCCTGCTTTGGGCTGATTTTCTTTTTTTGCACAGCTTTCGGCACATTAGTCATTGGTCAGCTGTCCCTTGAGATGGAGAGTCCAGGATTTTATAAGTATTTTGCACTCCCCATTCTAAATGTGCTCCATATTTATAGTCTGAATTTCACAGAATCATAGAACATTTTGGGTTGGAAGGGGCTTTTAAAGCTCATCTAGTCCAACCTCCCTGCAATGAGCAGGGTTGCCTTCAAATAGATGGGGACCCCTGTCCAATCTGACTTTGAATCTTCCCAGGGATGGGGCATCCAGCACCTTTCTGGGCAACCTGTGCCAGTGTTTCACCATCCTCACTGTGAAATCTCTTCCTTATTTCTAGCCTGAATCTATCTTCTTTTAATTTAAAACCATTATCCCTTATGCTATCATAATAGGCCCTGCTAAAAAGTTTGTCTCTGTTTTTCATGTAGCCCCTTTAGGGAAGATGCTCAAAGGTCTCCCCAGAGCCTTTTCTTCCCCAGGTTGATCAAGCCCAGCTCTCTCATCTTCTCCTCACAGCAGAGGTGCCCCATTCCTCTTTGTCTTCATGGCCTCCTCCAGACTCACTCCAGCCTGTCCATGTCCTGCTTCCTTCTGCCTTACACATCTCATTCTACTCTCAGAAATCCCTTTTCTCTGTGGGACACCAGGCTGACACAGCCAGTCTGTATGAACCAAACCAAACCCACACCAGGGTCCCTGAACTAATTTCAGCTGTGCCCACTGAACTCCCCACAAGCAGCTTTGAGCCTGCAGTTGGCCTCATGAACCTTGGGTTTCAGAGTTGGAAGCTTTGACTCTGTAGCTTTCAGTAGGTGACAAGGTTGAGCCTTCCCCTAGAAACCAATTTAGAGTCATTTTCCCTTTTGACTCTTTTCCATGGGGAGTTGTCTCCCAGAACATCCCCTTTCTGGAGATGCTGTTCATCTGTCAGAAGCTGCCATCACTCCTTCCCACCGCACCTTCCCCTGGGCTGCTCCTCAGAGTCTCTGCTGTCAAACCCAGCTGCCCTCAGCCCTGCTGTGGACTTTGGAAGTACAGATTCAATACTGTCACAAAAAGGCTGTCTTGATATTGAGCTGCATAATGAAGTGATGACAAGGGATTTGCATTTGTTGTTGGTTTCATCCTCTGCTCAAGGTGATTGCAACTGTTGGGAAGTGTAATTCTTGGTGTAGAAATTGTAAATACTTCAGTGGCATTCAGTTTTCAAGAGGAGAAAGGAAAATGGTGGCATTTGAGGCACTTGTTATGGTAGGTTCTGCACTCTGCACAGAAATGAGGACACAGCAATGTGCATGTGCATTTATTACCTCTGGAGGCTGAGTGGAGCTTGTCAGCTTGTACTTTGGCAGAAACAGGTTCAAATCCCAGCTTTGCCTAGCTGATAACAGTGCTTCCCTGTCCTTGTCATCCTGAATCTGGTAAAATGAGAGCTGAATTTATCTCTTCAGGCATCCAACTCTACTAACATCTGTGTTTCCCACTCCAGCCTCTGGTGTGAGCTGCAGGAAATGGCAGAACCCATGGCAAAGTTTCATTCTGATCAGTTCTGTACAGAGAGCAATATTTCCAAGGCACTTGGAAAAGTGGAAATAGTACTTTCCAATTAAAGATTAAATTGCCACTTAGGTAGTCAGGCAGGCATTAAGGCAACTTCTGAGCTCAAGGAAATGGCTCCGTGTCAGAAAGAAGGCATAAATCACCTGAGAAAATGAACTTTAAGTGACTTGGTGGATTGATATATAGAGAACAGGTCTTCTACCTGTAATTAGTTAAAAACCAACATGAATTACTGAAGGGACTATTCACTATTCAGCTTGATGCAGGAGTATCTTCAATAAAGGCAGGAAAATCTGTGTGCAGGTGACACAGGAGGTAAGAGCTGATGTTGTAACTGTTCTTGGGATGTCACTGCCAGGGAGTGGGAGGAGAATCTGAAATGAAATTTGTTTTGGGAGACACTAACCCATGAATGTCAAAACTTAAGGCAAACTATCAACTAAATTCAAAACAGGAAAATATTTCTTTTGAAATATTGTTCCTTTCTGTACTTGTTCTCCAGTTAAATTCTGTAACTTTATTGAAAGATTCAGAAATACTTACCAAAGGTCACATCTCTCTCACTTTGCTAATAAAAAGACTATTTATTCCAGAAATGCTGCTATCATGAGTGACTGCCCCAGTGATCTGATCCGTGGATAAATCCCAGAGAAATCACAATACACCAGTGGAGGAAAGTAGGAACAGAAATGTCAATAAAATTGGTCTCAAATATCTGAAGATTGAAGTAGATTTCTAATCAGAGGGATTATATCACTCATGACCTTAACTCCCTCACTTATCCTTGGTGAGTAGTGCCTCCTGTATGTGGCTCTCCAGTAAAACCAAAGGTGGTTTGTTTTCTCTTTGTGTGTGAAGCTCTGTGGAGGCCAATGGCATCTGGGGGTTGAAACAGCTCCTGGGCTCTCCCATGATCAGGTTGGGACAGTAAGAGCCTATCTGTGTTATTTTTATGCTCTGTGGTAAAAAATACCTTCTTGAAAGCTGTCCAGAGCCATTAGCATTTCAGTTGTATTAGTGCTTCCTTCATGCATGTAATCACAGCCATTGCCACTGCTCCTCTCAGACTTGTGAGAGGAAATAATTATCAGAGGGAGAAAGGAGACCTCAAGGTGAGGATTATACCTGAGTGCTTTGTATTTCAGACTCCAGCAGTGTCACAAGCCCTGTGAGAGCCTCCCGCACCTAAAAATAAATGTTTATTGGTGGAGCATGACTACATGTGTCCTCCATATAAGCAGAGGAGGTTAAGACATCTGCCTTGTTCTTGTGACTTCTAGAGAGTTCCATTGGGGTGGAACAAACCTTTGAGTAATAGGAATTTTCTCTGCTCTTCAGACAAATGTGTCTTTCAAGGAATTGGTGGGTTTTCTGCCAGTAGGGTTTCATTATGCCAATATAGGTCAGCCCGATTAAAACCCTACAGTTTATATGTATTTCTGTATTTTAAAAGAAATGATCAGGTATGACATTTGTCTTGATTTTCCTGTTTGGGGCTTTACCTGTTTTTTTTAATCTCTGGAAAGTGGAAACAAACTTTGTTATTCTAAGAAGCACTCAGCTCTCACTTGTCAACCATGGAAAAATGATGCATAGAGGAGGAGAAAATTTATACCCCTAAACCTAATATATGGTCATGACATAGTCACACTTCCTTACATGACTGCTGCACATAAGGATGTGACAGCCTGTTTTTCTATCACCATTAAAACCTCCTGCTTTTTCTATAATGCTTCAAGCTGGACTTCCCTGGGTAGTTGCCTGTCAGTTGCTGTGCCCATTGCCTTTTAGTGCATATTTTTCTCTTTTTATGTCAGTCAGAGGGGTGGGAATTTTCACAAGAAACAAATGCTGGAGGAATTTTTGGTAACTTTTCGTGGACTTTTCCAAGACAAAGTCATTCTTCTTTCCCTTCATCTGAGAATCAGTGAAGGTTGCCTTGAAGATCTGTTGTTGTTTATGGTAACCCTGTGGAATAGCAATGCTTGAAACTTGACTGGTTTTGCTATCACTGTGCTCCAGGAGACGTGCTGTGAGGATAGGGACTTGACATAACATTTCTTCTCCTGTCATCTCTGATGATGCAGATGCACAAACAAGGTTCTAGTTGTTTATTCAAATGTTAATTTTAAGCTTAATTAGTAACACAAGGGGTGCAGGGAATTAGTGTTTGACAAATAGAAGGAGACACATTTGGAAGGAGAACGAAGCAGTGTTTGTTTTTAAGCTCCTAAGGGGCTGTTGGAAACTATGAAGAGAAAAGGGAAACAAAGTTGAACTACAGGAAAAGTACTTAAGAGTGTGTCCTTTCAAATTCTCCTTTCTCTAATTTAAAAGGGCAGTGACTGCAAATACAAAGAGCAGAAAAAAATTGTCCTGTACTTAATTTTTTAGAGGAATAAGAGCCAGTGTGAACTTGGCTGTTCATTCCCCAGGGAAGTTAAGTAAGATTAAGTTACAAAGGAAACATCAGTTATAACCCATATAGTTTTTTCCACTGGCCCCTCTGTGATTTCTGCAGTCTTTTAATAGCTTTATTCTAGCCTTATGTTGGTTAAACAATCAACAGAAGAGATTGTTTCCTCATCACTGTCTAGCCATTGCTGAGGCACAGGGAGAATGGCTTTAAGCACCCCTGCTAATTTGCTTTACCCCTAATATTTTCCATTCCCAGGTGAAAAGCAGCCTTTTTAGAGGATCTCACCTTCTGTATTTCTAAAAACTTTCTCAGACTGCAAAATGGCACAAGGGGTCATGTAAAAACTGATGGGGAGTCAAGACCAGGTCTGAGGGCTATGACCTGTGATACAAGCAACAGTTCAGGAGGTAAGATTTACCCCTGGCTCATGTTGTACTGTTGTTCCCAGTGTGTTTAGAGGCTGCATCTCCTCCTTTCATGCTGTGCATGCCATCACTCACCTGGAAACACAGAGCAGCAAGATCAAAGCCCGTGAAGCAGCTACACTGCACTTGCAAGGTGCTTTAAAGTCTTGTGCCTCTGTTCTTGGTGTCAGCTGAAAAACCTCAGCAGAGCACAGGGGCCTGGCTCCACAGATTTGATTCTGAGAGTCTCTGGAGGGCAAGCACTTGATTTAGAACTGGAGGAAAATCAGTGAGAGCAGGTGAAGGGTGGGAATTGCTGTGCAGCTCCTGGATGAGAGCCAAGGGGTCACGGCTCCTGGAGCCTATCAGCTTTGAATGGTTATCTCTCTGGAACAGTGCTTTGCACAGGCAGCTTGTCTAAGGTCCTCTGAGCAGCTGGAAACCCTTCTGGTTTTGTTGAGTTTAAAATGTCATTTCAGCAGTGCTGATGAGCAAGGGCATATGGAGAGGCCACAATGCTGTCACCCATGCTGCAGGTCACTGTTGGAACTCTGGATGCTGAGAATTTCAGACTTTCTGTGGTGAAAGGCACGTACCCTCAAGAGAACACTGCATTTGACCTGAGGCTGTGGAGAAGGTCTCCAAAATTGAATTACAGCACTGGGATTAAGAGTGTGTAGTTTGAATAGAAGTGTGTACTATCACATGGTGGAAAACTTAGAGTTTAAGGCTTTAGAATACAGTAATAGATATAAAGCTAGGATGGAGGTTTTAGGGCAGTGGCTGGTCCTTCTTCTTCACCTTCTTCTTCATGGGTTTGGGTGGTATTTTGGTAATTGGACAGAAAAGTCCACATTGCAGGACACAGGTGATTAGCTATTGGGTAAAAGTAAAAGTAATTTCAGTGTCATTTCTTAATTGAATAGTTTTTCCTTAAAAGACCTTGTAGAGGTAGATGTGGGGCCATTTTGTAGCTTGTTGGTGAAATGTTGCAGAACTCATGCCTTGTAGGACTGTGATATAGATAAGAACTAATAAACATCTGACTCCAAATACAAAATCCCATCTTGAGCACGTTCAATCCTGACCCTGACCAAGGCAGAAAAAGAAGATAAAACTCATGAGAAACAGATCTGCACTTCTCATCCCCAGAAAGGCTCCATTCAGCCCTGTATCCAGGGTTCTCTCAGTGCATCTGTGCTGCAGTGGGGGCACCCCATAGAGTTGCTCTGTTTTTCCAGTTTTGCTGTTTTACACCTGGTTTTCCCCTGTAACTGTGCCAGCTGTGCAGGGAGAGGGAAGTGCAGCACCTCCTGGTTTTGATGGTTCCATGGTAGAGACATTGGGTCCTGCTTCCATTTCTCCCACTCCACAGCTCTGTCGTCAAAATTTCAGTGGCTGTTTATTGCCAATATTGGCTAAAAACTTTGGCATTTGGCATGTTTCTGCTTGCATGCCCAAAGAGTTGAAGGGTAAATTGTGAGTCTCTGCCAGGTCAGTTTGGGTCTTGCAGTTGGTTTTTGTTGTTTTTGTTTTCTTAATTTAGTTTGGTTTTGGGTTTATCCCCTAGAAAATTACAGCTCTGGCATTGGGCTCTCTTCTGTTAAACTGGTGAGCATTTAGAGAAATTTCAGTGTGACTGGTAGTAAAGTGAATTTACTCTGAGGTTTCTGAGCAGAGCAGCTGGCTCTGCATAGATCTGTCTTCAATGCCCTGCGTGAGCTGGTCTATATAATTTAAATTGTGCTTTTTTACACCTCCCCTGAGAAACCATTTGCTTTTCCTTGAAGTAATAAGGAGTGCAATGGAAATTGGATTGGTTCCCAAATGCCATAAATATTTTTCCTGGTTTTGGCCTGATTTTTCTAAAATAATTGACTAAACTACAAGCAGAATTAAATACATATTATACACTTACAAGAAATCTACCTTTAATATTTACACTATGTCGGCTATCTTTGTTTCTTTTTTTTTTAAACAAAAAATCTATTACAACATTTCTCAGAGTTTTGAGTTGTAAGTGCATTCTGTAGTTATTTATGGATAAATGTAGTATATGGCAGATGTAGGGAAACAGCAACCTTCAACAGCCCTGTGCTCAGTTGCTTAAAAGGAAGAAGACGGTTTCACATTTTAAATTTACCAGCTTTGATAAAAGTAAAAGGCATAGAGAGACTTCTTACTCCTTCAGACTGAGTTGAAGGCATATATTTTCTGTCTTCCACCAGGGACTAAGTGAAGGATGTTCAGATCTTCCTCAGCAAGGTTTCCTGAAATCACAGGAGAGGCTCTCCTTGTCAGGAATTCAATTCAAGGCATCAGCAAAACCCCTGGTTCTTAAATCAGCACACAGTAACACTTTCTTTTTTGCAAAAAGTCAGCTTTCTCTTGATCAAAGAGGGTTTTTTCTAGAACTAAGAGGCATGTAAGGATGTTCTGGTTATATTCTCTATGCAACTTGTTCTGGTTATACTCTCTATGCACAGATTATCTGGAGTTCTTCCACCAAAAAAAAAAAAAAAGTGGGGTTTGATATTTAATTAATTTATTTTTTTTTTTAAGTATCAGGATATAGCTTCTATTTTGCTGCCAAAATTTTGGGCTTTACTCATGTTTTGAGTCCATGGCTATCATAACTGAGTTGAACCTGACAACTTTTTGGCAGTCTTCTGTATCTGAATAATAATTCCTTTGAGGTTCATGTAATAATTCAATCCTGCTTCACCTGTGTTTGCCAGTCAATCATGCTCAAATAAATCTTATTAATAGGACATAATGCTCCAGACATGTGCTGACTTTGATCCTGTTCTTCCTTTCTCTTTCCCTGTGATATCAATTTCCTGTTCTTGGTGCTGCTACAAATAATACACTTCATATTTTTAATTTTAGTCTTTTTGCTTTACTTTGTATATGCATTGTTTGTGTAAAATTGTTCTGCCCACATCATTGAAATTATTCTTGCAGAATTTCTCTGCTTGAGCCTCCTTGCATTTTTATGAAAGTTTTCATTGCTCCCCTCAAAGAGACTCTTGTCTCCAATTTCTAAATAATTTTCCTATGCACTTAAATTTTTCCTCCAGAAAAGGAATTAGTATCCTCTCTTGGCCTATGTGTTAAGATTTTTGTTTTTTTAAATCTGTTTTAAATTGGAGAATGAAAAACCATAATTTAACTGGACCCAGAGGGCAAAATAGCAAGTTTTTGAAATCCAGAAGCCATTTCTGTGGAGTTGTTACCGAAACTCATCATTATTAAAGATGTTCTAGTACTTGGGTACTCATTTAGGGACTGTGTTATGTACTCTTATTTTATAGCATATGTGGAAACAACTCTTAATTCCCTCATTGGTGAATGCAGTGCTATATTCAATTTTTGCATTCGTGCCTATTCTTTAGCATATTTTAAAGTTATTTGTGGAACAGAATTTCCACCTACTTACGCAAAAACAAAAGTGATATTTTCTTCTTTCTTTGACAGACTGCTTTGCTTCTTGGTGGAAACCTAGCTGTTTGCACTACTTCTCTTCATGCAGGAATTGTTTCCTTTCTCAGTTCTTATTTTAAGGGAGATTTGCTGGTTCTACTGTCTAACCCAATAGTTCAGGTGCCTCTTGTTAGGCTGGTTGGCTGCACTCCTGTCTCCATATGTGATGTCGTAGCAGTGCTTATCAAGATGAGAGATGAAAATCTTGGCCATGTGGGATTTAATCAAAACCAGTAATACATGGAAGAGAGGATGAATGAACTAAATTCAATCAAAGAAATAACTTCGAGAATAGTGATGTTTCCTGGTCTGCATTCTATATTATATTCCCCTAATAGAGTAGGCATCATCCTCCCATATTTCATTTTTCTCTCCTGATATCCCTCCTTTTCTCTTCCCACTGAGGTGCTCTGTGTCTTTTTCCTGTGTGACTCCAGACATCAAGGCCCAGGAGCAGTGGGTGACTCAGTCTACACAGAGTTTTGCTTTGCAGAAGGCTGTGAGTGGGCTGGATTTCTCAGAATCTTTGGAGAGGCTGTGTGTGTGTGAGAAAGGGCTGGCACCAGGGTGGGATAGCAGAGCCTTCCTTTGGGATGAGGCTTTTTGGGAGGGAATGATCAAAGGAGAGCAGAGCCATGGAGCTGGAATTTTAATTCCCACAGGGTAGAAGATGAAAGAAAGAACCAAGAGTGTGGTGTTAAACAGTCCATAGAACATAGAGCAGGCTGGTCTTTCTATTTACCCCAGCCCTGAGCCACTAGAACACACTCACCATCTTCTGGAGCTACACATTTTAAGGGTAATGATCCTGCTTTGCCCTTTGGCATCACACCTTCCCTAGGGCAAAATTAATTTGCATTCACTTTTGCTGTTTTTCCTGATCATGGAGGAACTGCGGCACTTTTCCAGTGTCTCTCATCTGGGTGTGTTGAGGAGATCTAAATAATATCACCTCTGCCTAAATCTGTTGCTGTCACAGGTAGTGCTTCAGAGGCAGGCATAAATCAGGCCTGATGACTTTTCCTTCTCTGCTGTAATACACCTAGCTCCATTAACCCCAGAACATGAGGCCCCATCTTTCAGAAACCATCACTCCTTTGATGTGTTCAGGGCCCGAAGTGAAGAGCCTGGTGCTGAGGAGGGAGGGGAGCCACATCCCACCCAACCTCCACACTCTGTTTTCTTCCCTGAAAACACTTGTGTTTACTGATGGTCATGAGCCCAGGACAACTCCAAACAAGGAGCTCAGGATGAGATGGAAGAGAAGCAATTTCAAACAGGAGACAATTTAGAGAAATCATGTAACGTGTAACTCATGGAATAAGCTCCTTTCCCATGCCATTGGTACCAGGGACAGCCATGATGACACGATGTCACTTTGTTTTCCAATCTCCCTCTGTGGATGAGGGCCCTTTCCTGTCCCATCTCACACCCATGATCAGTCTCAAAAAGGCTGGGAAATGAACACAGACCTCCTGGTTCAAAAGTTGCTGCTGAAAAGACTGCTACTGAAAGGACTGCTGTACTTTGAGTGTCTTCCTCCAAATGCTGGGTTTGATTTCTTTCTAGGAAATGCTGACTAACCATTAAAGAGAGAAAAATGCATGAATGTCTGCCTTTGTAGCACTAAAAAGAAATACCTTGGCACAGTGGTTCTTTCCCCTGCTGTCCCATCTCTGTTATCTGAGGATGTTGTTATAAGGCAGTTCAGAGGCTGGCAACACTTTGCAGATATAGATTGTCTTTCCCTGCAGCCCTGTAGTAAAATGTGGTTTTGGGAGGAATCTCTTGGCTTCCCCTGTGATCTCTCATTTTAATCTTCCCACTCTTCAGCTCTTGTTAGCAACAACTCTGAGCTTCAGGGAGGACTGAATGGCCACCAGAGTCGCCTGCTCACATACCCTAAAGTCTTTAGACAGATATCAGAATTCATACTGAGCATTCCAACATAGAAACTGTTTGCATTTCCAGGCTTTCTCTCAATATTCTTTTGGTATTGGGACACAAAAAAAGGTTTTTAATCCATCTGAGGACTTTCAATTACCATAGCAGGCTAGCTCAGTCAGTAGGGCATGGGACTCTGTCACAGATATCTTTTATGAAAAATCCTTTCCTTAGGATTTTTCCTCCTGAGAAGCTGAGAGGCCTCAGGAGTAAAATGTAAGCAATGATTATCTACTGCTGTGGAATGCAACAGGTGGATCTGTGATTGGCGCAGACAGTGACAGAAAGTCTGAGCGACAAGCCTTTGTTATTCATTCTTTCTTTTTCTATTCTTAGCTAGCCTTCTGATGAAATCCATTCTTCTATTCTTCTAGTATAGTTTTAATGTAATATATATAATAAAATAATAAATCAAGCTTTCTGAAACTTGGAGTCAAATCCTCATCTCTTCCCTCATCCTAAGACCCCTATGAACATGGTCACAGAACTCTTAATCCCAAGGTTGTGAGTTTGAGCCCTACATCGGGTACCAATTAAGCATGTGGGTGTTAGAAAAGTGGGTGCTGCTGCCTAATTCTTGTCCCCAACAAACCTCTTCTGTTGAAAGGCAAGCTGAGTTAACATTCAGGCAATGCAGTCAAACCTCCACTCAACACTCACTGCAACTGGCTCAGTGATACAGGTAAGAAAGGCTCTTTTACAAGGTTTTATTTCAGCAGAGTAACACAGCTCCTGGAAGCCAAACCCAGAGAAAGAGGAGGAACCACGTGGAGCAGGCAGCTTATAAAGGGGAAGGGGTGGGAGGCAGAGCTAAGGGCTGGGCAGAGGGGCCTGGCCTCCAGGGGTACGGGGGTGGCCACCAGGGATGCCAAGCCAGTGAGAGGGGAAGGAGAAACCAGAGGAAGTTGTGATACCAAGGCCATGAAGGAGTCTGTTTTTCCCTTTGGGAGGGCTAACCCTGTGGTAAATGTTACTGATGTGTCCAGGGCTGAGGGCTTGGGGATTGACCAAGGGAGGAGAGTTCATGGGATGCTACAGCAGGGCACTTGTATCTGCACCATCCTCACTGTATGTCTGGGCTTGAGCTACACAGCTGAAATGAATAGTGACACAGCATGGATGGCACACTGATTTGGAAGCACAGCTGTCCCATGGGGCTGATGTGATGTGATGTTGTGCAAGGACAAGAAACTGCCTGATAAACCCCCAAATACCTCCTGGGTACTAAAATGCCTCCAGTTTTTCAGCATCTCCAAGTCTTTCCAGAATTACTGATGACTGAATCACCTCATTAAAGGAGACTACCACAAGCACATCTCCACAAGTACTCTCAGCATGTATGTCAGCAAAAGAGCAGCAGTTTCACAGTCTGAACAATTTGCTAACTCAAAAAAATTTACTACTGAAATGAGTGGTTAAAAATGACAGCTTAAAAAAGGGAATCTCATAAAAGTAAATTGAGTTTAGACAAATGAAATAGGATGGTCTTTTAGTTTTTGGCTTCTCCAAATCCTGTTAATTCTGGGTCCTGGTCAGTTAAATGTTTTACTTAATGAGATCACTAAAAATAATGAAGTACTTGTTGCTGATGTAAAAGAAATTCCAGCAGTGGTTGTATAGAAACTGATAAGGATTTGCTGCTGGTGGAGTTCTTGGAAACAGGAGTTGAAAAGAGGATAATTATTGTAGAAATTTTATTGACTTTAGTCAGTGGTTACATAAAACTGTCCTGATCTGTTAAAGGCAAACCTTTTTCCACAGAAATAAGGCAATATTTTCCCAACAAGGGTATTGTTTGGCATTGCTGATGCCATCCATCTAAGATAAAACACATTCCCTTCAGAGAGAAATGTAACAGGCGTCCTCTGTGCATGTGGAGCTATAATTTGGATAGGACTCTGTGTCAGATAAGACAAAAGACACCTAAATAATCAAAGCTGGGCTCATGGTTTTGTGCAAATTCTTATATTTTCCTGCAGTTATCAATATTATTAAAGTGAATCTCAATTCATGTCATTTATAGTATTGTGAGGGGCTGGTGGTTTGTAGGTACCTCTGAGGATTTGGGGATCTGGGGGCAGAGGCTGTGGATACAGGTGTCATTACAGAAGCCTGTAGGGCCATGATGTGTCCCTGGACCAGACATCATCAGCACAGGATTTGGAGGACAAGGCAGATCCATGGAGAGCTGTAGGATGTGTAGGGTGTGACCCCACATAGTCAAAAGTCCAATCCTCCATGGTGCCCAACTTGGGGGCACCAAGTCCAAAAAAAACCCAGAAAATAGCTTGGATTTTCCCTGCTACTGTTCTTCCAGACAGCTGTCCCAGAGGTGATTTGCCATTAACCTGGACTTTTCTGGGGCCAAGGATGACCCAGGATCACCCTGCACAAAGGTTGCTATCTGCCAGGTGAGCCCCTCCATTCCTCCTGGTGCTGAGGTGTCAGGAGAGCTGCAGGCTCGGGTGTGCCCTGCCTGGATGCACAAGGAGCTGAGCAGTTTTCCCTGGATTTTGGGTGGATTTTCCAAGTAAAACATCGCTGTTCTGCCTCTGCTGAGGAGCTGGGCAGTGACAACTCTGTGAAGGGGGCACCTGGAGACTCCATGGGGCAGGAATATCCTCCATGGGAGAGTTCTTCCACTGCCCCTCTGCTCTTGGCTGCTGCCAGGTGCTGATCTTGGTGTGACCCAGAGAGTTCTCAGCCCCCAGAGCTGCACAAAGGGCTTTCAGTCCTGCAGTCTGCTGCACAATAACAGTTTTCTTGTGCTGTCAGCTCTCACTGTGGCTGATAATTTCTTGCTGGTTTGAAAGCTGGAATGCTAGATACTTTAGGAGGCTTAGGTTCACCTTGCAGCAGATAGTTGAGTCCCAGTGTCACTGAACTCCAGATTCTTAGAATGATTCAGTTTGGTTCAGTGTTCATCCATGCATTCAGTACTATGCTTTTGTTTTGTACAAAAGCTTGCGCTCCTTCAGAAGCAAACTCCAGGTAAAATGCTCTAGTTGGAGTGGCAAAATGTTCTGTTCAGTGCAGGTGTTAAAAAGATATTGCAAGCAATTTCACTAGCACTAATAAGAGTAATTGGAATTTTTGACTTAAAAGAAGCATGATGGGTTTAAAAGCCTAAAAGCTACAGAATTCTGTGAATAGAGAGATCATCCTCAAAAGGGGATGATTTCATTTATTATAAAGATATAAACTCGTACTCTGGAGAATAGGTGCTGAGAACAGCAGGGTTGGGAATGGTATGGCTTTTAGAATAACTGGCCCAATAATTTGAGTCATAGAAGAGACTGGACTTTTTGAATCTTGGTCTTCAGAAAAGATTTGTGCAAATCTTTGGAACAATTTCTGTTAAGTGTACAGTTACACTATGGTCATGCTTAAAAGGAAAAGAGGAGCATGAATTGAAATCTTGATTTCAGCTAGTAATGCTATTATTTGCTTAAGTGAGAGAAATTGCTTCTAAGACTTGTCTTGGGAGAAGGGTGATGTGATTTACAGTTGTTCTAAAAAGGAATTTTTTGTATAAAATTAATGCAAACTGTCAAAAATGTCTTCCTAAAAAACAGGGAAAAAGCTGTTGGAAACCGGTCTAAATGTTATTTCATAACTGTGTCATAAAATATTCCTCTGTTTATCTGAAAAGATAAGAGAAGAGTAGCAGAAATCACTGTATTGGGAGCCCTCTAAGTCCTGGTAAATGTGAGATAATGAGCTCTTAAGCTTCTTCCACTGAGATTAAAATAAAGTGTATTACACTGTACTTGCTGTGGGCAGCAGTGCCTGTGGATGGTTATCAAGGCTCAGTTAGCCCATGGTAGCTGTTTCTCAATCACCTGAATGTATAGGTTGAAAGAAAACGAAAAAAAAAAGAAAAAAAATTCCCCAAACTCCATGGGTCTGAACACTTCATAAAGAACCAGAGGTGGTGGGACTGGGATTTTACTTCACCATTATCTGGAAGATCAAAGCTGCTGACTGTCTAGTTTGTCTTCCACTCTCATACCATGGCAAGCAGCCCATTTACCCCATAGGTACCAAAGAGATAATCAAAAGATTTTTATGCTTTTTCTGACTACATCAGCTAGTCTAGTAAAAATAAAGCCATCTTTCCCCATATTTCTTTGGATCCTTAAAAGCCTACAGCATTATCACCAGCATATCCTTAACACATTCAGACTGGGGGGGGAACAAATGAAGAATGGCGGGTTAACCCTGTATCTTGTGTCTGATGATAACCTTGTACCATGCCTGCCCAGTCAATTAGAACAGTCCTCTAATAATACTGTATCTATTTTAGTGTTAAAAGAGCATTTAAAAATTAGGTAAATAAATAAATAATGATGATAATAATACATAGTAAATAATAAAATATTTGATTGAGTGAATTAAAATAAAAGGTTTAATTGGGTGAATTATAGCTTTTTTGATATCACTTCCTTTGCTCTGGTCTGATCCATGGAAGTCTGAAGCTGACTTTATCAAGCCCCAGGTGCTCAGAATTGTCTGCAGCTCAGGTAGGAGACACTCATGTCTGTAAATATTGACTTTCTCCTTCAAACCCTGCTGTGGCTGACATATGCTGTTCTCTGTTCCCTCTTCAAAGCCTGATTAATGATACTGAGGAGTTCAACATAATCCTGACTTCTTTTGTATTACTGAGCCAGTGACTCCTTTTCTAATATTGAGCCAGTTAACCTCTGATCTATTAACATTAAACTATAAAATTCAATAAGTAAGGGCTGGGCTTTAAATAATTGAGAACAGGCTACAGGGTAATTAGATATTATGAAATGGGGTTGAAGATGATCTAATAAGCTGAGGAGAGATGCAAATCCATAGTGAAAATTTCTCTGGAGGATTATTCCCTTTTCATTTAGGGGCTGGTAGGGAGGCTGGGAAATACATGTGCCTGCAAAATAATCTGTCAATACTGAGTGGGTTCAGGAAGAAAAGTATAATGCTGACATGACCGATATGGAGTAGGTGACAGAGTCTAAGTAAGTTGGATGAATATTTCTTAATTAGTGTAGGAAACATGTTGTAATTGAGATATATGAACACTCTTAAGCATCTTCATGGTTTATTCATGGCTATTGCTAGCTGCTACAGAAGCAAACTATGACATACTGCAGACTTCTGTTGATAATAAAAACAAATCCTCTATTAAATACCTCTGTAGAAAGTCCTGATGTACCTTAGCATTTTTTCCAGGCAGCACTGTGGGAAAAATGTTCAGATCCCAATGGATCTGATAGAGTTAGAAGGCTTACTTAGATCTTACAGGATCACTGGAGACCCTAAGATTTAGGGCAGGGACATAAGGTCCCCTGATAGCCACCAAAGGGCTCCTTTTGCACAGCTATGTTTAAAACCAAGCTTTTGAGTTCATGAAAGCCACTGGTGTTTGAATCTGAACATTTTCAAGGAAATCTTGTGAAATTTGGGAAGGAAATTCTTGTTATTCTCTCCTGATGTTTGCAAGCCTTGCAAGAGCTGAGTCAGTTTGCCTGTGCTGTGGAAATTGCCTGTGATTATCCAGCAGTTTGCGGCACTAACTCAGAATGGGACAGAACAATATTTCAGTATAAGTCAAAACAGAGACTAAATGGGCTGAGCCATTTTGAACTCAATGGGATTGCTCACATGGTTAGAATTAAGTTACAGCCCTAAAATGAATCTAGATTTCACTATCAGTTTATTCACCTCCATTTTAAAGGCTGGTGTACAAATTGCACATCTCAATAAGGGGAAATGAAGGGCACCCTCATATAGTAGCTTTGAATCTTTGTCAGCACTTTATTAAAAAAAAATTGATTGGAAAATGGGCTGTTTACTGCTCCTGAAAAGAGCAGTTCATCTTCTTGAGTACACATTGTTCATAAAGTGTAGAGAAAATCCTCCAGACAGCTGAATTATTGACATCTATCACTAAAGAGTCATCCTGTGCTCCTACCACAGTGTCTGAGCTGAGGTGCAATGAATATCCCCAAGATTCAGTCTACTTCATGTGTTTGAGGTGCTCCCAATACTCATTCCTGTAGCCAGCAGCATCCTGTGGAGTTGTGCTTGAACTGCTGGCAAGGGAAAGCAGAGAATTCAGGTTTATGTAATTTCCTGCTTTCCCACAAACCTCTTTCTGTCCAGGGTTCCACAAAACAAATGGGCAACTCTTAATTTTCAACAGGGAAAGCACAGCTTTAATGTCAATATAGCAGCTGGTCTGGTTCACCTGGGCCATTTGGACGTTGTTCACATTCAGAGTGAATTTATGACTGCCTTGTGATCTCAATAGCAATCCTGAATCCCCTGGGCAGCACACAGGACAGAATCTCTTGTCTTAAATTAATTCTGTTTGAGGCTTCCTCTGGAGTCCCAAGTAAAATCAGAATGATGTCAGTGTCCCTGGAAAGCATGAGGAGGCAGCTTTGGAGGTCAGCTCAGGATCTCAGCTCAGCTCTGTCATTTATTCATTATGTGGCAATTCCCAGTGAAGGCCTTAAAACGTTCTGCCGGAAATACTCACAAATGGAAATTCTCTGAAAGAGGAAAAAGAGATGCTGTTTATAGATTAAAAGTAGGTTATCAGGAAATTAAATTATTTTAGTGAAAATTTGGCTGAAAATCATCAAAGTCTCTTGGGTTGAGATAAAAATTGAAAAAAATTGCTCCAAGTTATTTCTCTGAGTAGTTTCTGATGACTTCAGTGGTCTGTAGAATTCTGTCCTCTCTGTCAGCAACATCATTATAGAGATCCAAATGAAAACATAGTCCTCACTTTTTGAAAAGCAGAAATAAATGCTATTAAAAAAAAGAAAGCATAAAGCATAAAAGAAATCTCCCTCTTTAATCCACTTTATATCTATGCTACAAGCTTTGCTGCAAGACTCTTCATTGTGATGAGTCTACACCCTCCTTTCACAGCTAAAACAGGAAAATGAATAAATGATTCAGCTTTTAATCCCCCTCCAAATACAAAGCTCATCTGCTTGTTTGTGAATCCTTTTTTTTGGTTCCTCTTAATTGCATCCATGTGTATCTGCAATCAGTAATGTCTCTAATAATGAGGGAAAACTTGCAAAGGCTGAATGCTGAGAGTGGCAATTCTGAAGTCTGAGTCTGCTTGTGCACTGTGTTCTTGGTTTTTGTTATATGGAGGTAGGATTTTGTTTTTGCAATGTGCTGCAGAAGTAGTGTCCCTCAGGGATGAAGAAATTGCTTCTTGGAACCCTAGCCAAAAGAAGAATGAGGAATGAAAATTAGTTTTTTCCTTTTTTTCTTTTTGTTAAAAAATATATATATTTCAAAGGTTGATTTTGTGTGAAATAAGAAAACTTGCAGTATGTGTTTAATGTTATATTTAAGCAGATAAATGTGTCAGGCTTTGCACTTTGGGGTGATAATAGTTGGCAATTTACTTATTCATTCCAAATTTCTACAGGCACATTAATGGAGCATCTCTTCCTGGATGTAGGCACCTAATCAGACACATAAAAATTCAACAAAATTAAGACAAGAAAGAGCACTAACAAACTAGGAGAAGCCTTTTTGGACACAAAAAAGTAGCTGTCTGCAGAACTGACATCCTTCTGATCCATTCTTCTGTTTGATTTCTTCCTCCCACATTTCCTTCAGATCATCTCAGTCCTGATGTGCAAACACATCCCCTGAATCTCTGAAACCCTGCAAGGGCCATCCCCAGTGGGATTTTCATGTGCCCTCAAGAGCAGACCTGGGGTCCTCTGAAAGCCAAGATAATGAGGATTATGAGCTGCAGCGCTCTCAGAAAGGATATTCCAGCAGTATTTTCCTTTCTTATGTTCAAAGCAAGGTTCAGCACTTCCTTCTGGTCTTATTTGTGGGAACATGGGGAGAGAGGGTGCATTGGATCAGAAAAAGTTGTGAAGAGAAAGTACGTTGCTACAGAAAGTACATTGCTACGGACATGTAGAAGTGGTGCCTAATCCTGAAACAAAATACTTCAGACTATGTAGAATTATAAAAATGCACCCAGGCATTTTAAAAGGCTTTCTGGACATGCTTTTATTTATTTATTTATAATAAGAAACCATGCGGATCTCCCACTTTACTTGTATGCACACACATTTAAAGCTGATCAACTTGCAAAATCAATGTCTCAAAAAATTAAGATATGCCAGTATAAAAGAATGACATTTAGTCTTTGCATCACTTTGGGCATATGATGCTATGGTATGTACTTTATAATTTGTAGGCATAGTTGACACTCTAATTTTCACAGGAATTTTACTTCTGTGTTTCAAGACTAACAGCTTTCTCATTACATTTTTTTGTGGTGGTGTTCACAGAGGTCCCAGGACAAGGGAGGAGATGAGAATCTTGACTCCATGTTTCAGAAGGCTGATTTATTATTTTATTATATATATTATATTATAAGAAAATTATATATTAAAACTATACTAAAATAATAGAAGAAAGGATTTCATCAGAAGGCTTGAAAGGAAAGAAATGAAATGATAATAAAATCTTGTGATTGACCAGAGAGTTCGAGACAGCTGGACTGTGATTGGCCATTAATTAGAAACAACCATGTGAGACCAATCACAGATGCACCTGTTGCATTCCACAACAGCAGATAATCATTGTTTACATTTTGTTCCTGAGGCCTCTTAGCTTCTCAGGAGAAAAAGATCCTAATAAAAGGATTTTTCATAAAATAGGTCTGTGACATTTTTTCCCCCATTAGGTGCCATGTGGCTGAAGAAAGAGTTCTGAGAGGGAAAGTTTTGCTCAATTTCTACAATCTTTAGGCCCTTCTCAGTACAACCAATATATTCAGAAACTAGATACGTGTGTATGATTGCACACCAGCTCATGTTCTAATCTCTCACCAGATTCAGCCTCTATATTCCCATGACCATCTGAGTTGGAGTGAAGAAAAAGTGGGTTTTTCAGTGACCATGAGGGGAGATTTGGGAAATACATGCCATATCTGGATACCCTTGGCTGATGCCTGAATTTTTTCATGAGCCACATGATGTCCTGTATGGCTGCTTTCTGAGGCACAAAGCCACTTCCAGTTCAGGTGTGATTTACAGCCTGCTCTTGCTTTCTTCCTGACCAATTGCATGAACTCTGTAATAATTTGAGCTGGTGTGTTCTTCTGTGGTGAAATAATCCCTTGTATTCTTCATTTCACTTGAAGCAAGTACATTTTCTGTGCAGCTCTTTAGTCACAGAGTGAGTGAGAAATAGGAATGTGATGTGCAGACACATCTGGTGGCACCATCACAGGGTGTGCTGGTGGCTGGAGAGGTGTCAGGTGTACAAAGCCCAAGTTTGCAATCCCCTAATTAATGACAGCAGAGCTCCATGAGAAGAAAAGCCTAAAGTGGCCCATAAGGTACAAACCTGCAGCTCTCAGCTGATGGCTGGGCTGCTCCTGGTGCTATCTGCGAGAATCCATAAAATCAGAGGGTTTTAGGGAAGCTGCAAAAGGCAGGCCTCAGAGACAGCAGAGCTATGATTAGAACTAGGCAGTAGCCATGAGATTGGTCAGCAGAAAATTTATGTAAGAAATAGAAAAGCAAGGACAAATAGAACAATGGTCTGTGTATTAATGCTTGGCTAGAATAACTCCCTAAGCTACAGAAAAGTTTATCTAGCAACATATTAGGAAGTTCTAAGCTTAATAATGGAGCTCTGTGCATTGTGTTTTAAGGCTTACAAACAGGTGTTTTATTTTAAATAAGCAAGCATTGTTTTAACTGAAGGTATGTGTGTTTATAGTGGTTGGATGGAACTATTGTCAATGTGCTTTTGCTTTGTGTGATTGGTCAAAAAACTTATAAAGTGAGTTGTAACATTAAGTTCTGGGTCTGCTGCCTGGGATGTGAGCTGATGGCATCTTCCCATTGTCATAACCATGTAATGAGGCTGATGCTGGAAAATAAAACATCTCAAGGCACGTTCCTCAGCAGTCCCATCCTGTTTGTGATTTGTACACAGCCCCTGGCTGGCAATGCTATCTACAAAATTCCAGCACCCTGCAGGGGTTAAAACTGGATAGTTTTTGTATTATGGACCTCAGATTCCTTTTTGATACCTGGTCACTGAAGATGATGATTGCACCAGAATTAACAAGGAAAGAGGGATTTAAGGAGAGCAAACCTATGTGAAGGTGTGGAAGATGGGAGTGGATATCAAGCAGAAGTTCTGGCTGGTATTGTAAAAGTAGCTGGAAAATATGCTGTGGTGGTAGCAATGTCAGTATGAAGAATGCAATGAGAAACTCATAAAAAAACGAAGCAGAAATATGAATTCACAAATTATCTAACTTGAAATACTCTGAGGTATATTAATAGCAGACTGTGAGAGTTACCTCTCCACACAAAACAATTCTTAAAGGACCATCTGTCCTTCAGCTGAACCAGAAACAATATGAAGTAGAACATCCTACTCCAGTTAGGATTCACCTTGAAACTCTTGTTAAAAAGGTAATTTTATTTCTAATTCTCTGCCCTGCTTCAACTCAACAATGTTCTTCCCCCTATGATCAACAATTGGATCATGTAGACTTGTGACATCCACAAGACACTGAGACACGTCATGGGGAGGCTGCTGCTTCCTTTGTCCTGTAAGGACTTGGATTGGGCAAGAGCAGCTGGATGCTCATCATGCAAATGACATCCTTAACAAGTCTGTGAAACGGAAAAGATGATTTTTTTTTCTGTTAACTGTGCCTATTTAAGCCCCCCAAAACTGCCCTGGATTTCCAGCACAACTTACAGGAGCAGAACCCAACCTACAATTTGGCTTTGTTCCATTTTGCTTTTCTCTTTGTTCTATCTGCTTCCCTCCATGCTCCAAGTCCACCCTCATATTTTAGAGCATCTTGAAGCATTTCCCAAATGCAGGTTAATTAGCAGTTTCAAACCAAACTACACAAATAGGCAGGAGCCTTTATCTAGCCCAAGACTGGATTGGTTTGTTCTGCTTTGTATTTGAGGGATGATGCTGGGCAAAATGGGCAGGTGCTTATTGAAGCTGACACAAGGAATGATGATTTTTCTCTGGTGCAGGGTGAAGTTTAGCCACCATTTTCTTAGAAATCTCTAATGATGGCAGCCCAAACCCCTTCTTACCATCTATTCCAGCTTTTGAATATCTATTTCCTAGCTACAGCAGGCATGAAGAACACCTTATTACTGTCTTTTTTTCTGCGTACATCTTTTATTTTGTTGATGTTTGTGTTCTTGGTCTCCTTTTTTCGACTGTACTGAGCCTCAAGCCTTTCCCATAGGTCACATTTTCCAGAGACCTTGTTGTTTTTCTCTGTTCTCTGATCCATGCATTCCTTGAACTTGATGCTCAAAGCAGAGGAATGTTTTCTTAGTGATTTGGTCAACTTTGAGTTGCAAAGAAGAAATTCTGTTTGTATTTCAAGAGTTGTGTTATGTTTTGGCAGTTTTTTCTTTTTTTTTTTTCTTTTTTTCTCTTTTTGAAGCAATTTGACATTGGCTTCTCTTTACTTTGTGATCCTCTACAAAATCCCAAATCCTTTTTGTAGAACAGCTGCATAATCAGTTGCTTCTTCTCTCTTATGCAGTTGATTATTCTCTGGAGTTTGTACTTATGCTCTGCACCACATCCCTTTCAGGCTGCTTCTGCAAGGGGACAGTTTTATCAATTCTTCCCACTGAAAAGCAGAACTTACTTAGATTATAGATAGGTTAACCTGTAATTCTGATTGGTTTAATGTCCAGGGAGAGTGTGACTGTATCTGCAACAAATTTTGGAAAATAACATATAATTTTTCTTTTCCTTGAGCATCTTTTATCCCATTCATGGGCAGGATATGTACCTGCTGCTGAGTACCATCACAGAACTACTTTGGAACAGAGCAAAGTTCAAATCTAAAAGGATAAGAGAGAACATAGCTCATTGGAACACTTTTTTCCTAGGAGAGTTTTATAAAAACATTCAGAATTTGATGTCCTGCTATTTCCTGAGGATGCAGTCACAGACTGTAGTATTTCCCACCAGCTCTAAATCAGAGTTACAGCAGGGCTCCTTTCGCATGCCAAGTTGTATAGGAGATTTAGGAACCTCATGCTGCCTCTTTGTATGAGCCCAAAGATGCTAAATACTGGTAATTGGTAACTAATGGAAATTAATATATGACTACTATGAGGGAATAATTTAGGTCTTATGTTCATTTGTACTGAGCAGCACTTGCACTTTCATGGCTGCTATTATCACTGTGTGAGCTCTGACAGAATAAGAGAGCTGGGACTACAGATCAATTTGCAATAACAATAAAAAAATTCAGTCTGGAGGAAGGCAGTTCAGTGATTGAATTAATGGAAATGCAGTGCTGTGCAGTCAGTGACTAAGCCGAGTTGATGCTGTAAAGTCAAATGTCACAGCTATCATTGCAACTTCTAGTAGGATAAAAAAATCTTCAAATAAATTGTTTTCTGCAATCTGCATGGTCTGTTTCTGTCTGGATTTTGTTGTGGCCCCTTTCTTGGCTGTGTTTTTGGGCTCTGATGTACAGCCCTGCCCTGAGCTGGTGCTTTCAGCCAGTGCAAATCTCTTCTCTGAGCTCCCAGGGTGCTCTGTGCTGTCTGCTGGCAAAGAGCAGCAGCAAATCCAGTTACTGCAGCTCTCACTCAGGCTCCAATTAAGAGTGATCCTGAAATGGGCTGTGGTGCACAGCCTGAGAAACCTGACAGCTGTGCTATGGAAAGCAGGAAGATTAGCTTTTCCCTCCAAATCACTGAGAAATCCCCAGTGACACAGTGTTTGTGGACAAGGAATATAAATAATATATTCATTTTTACACAAATGTTTTAAAATATACAAACAGTTTAGGAGCTGGAATTACATCTCTGAAATCCCTGTGAATTTTTTTTTTTACTTCTTCCCTTCTCAGTAGCATAAATCTTGCCTTGGGGAAATATTTGCAAGCCCAAGCAGGGGATTTCAAGCCTGTGTGAGCACCTCCTGCCCATATCACAGTGGATCAATCAATACCACAGCAGTGTGATAATGCTCTGCATCAAAAATTCTGCGGAAGCCTTATCAAGACCTACCAGGGAATGAAACCAAGAGTGTTATTTTGAGTGCAAAGGCTGACCATACGTTTTGAGAGTGAGGTTGTTAATCTCAGCACTGTCAAAAAGTGTGGCACCTGGGGAGGAAATTAAAAAATAAACAATATTTACAGCTGAACAATGCAGTATTTTATTTTCTTATTCCTGCTCCTGCGTTTCTCAACAGAATTCCCACCACTGTGATGTAATAGGTCAAGTTAATAACCAATAATGTCACTTGGTTTGACAAGAAGTTGTAAAATTTTTTCCCTTTATTTCTGTATACTTTTTCATGTCCATTTGTGGTATTTATATTTTGCAGATTGTCCTGTAGGACTTGGCTCCTGAGGCAGGAGAAGGACAACATTATTATGGAATATTCATATCAACTATGCAAGTTTGAAGCTGTCTCTCCAGAACCTTGTTGTGATGCAGTCACTTCTTCCCTGAAAAACAGCTGTGAAGTGCTTACTACAAATGCAAATAGCTGTAAGAGCATGCAAGGAAATACATTATCTGGTACTGTAGCACTAAAATTTTGAGGGGGAGGAAGAAAAATTATAATTTAACCCACAAAGCATGGCTTGCTCTTGCTTCTATTTGAGATTTCATCATAGTCTCTTCCAAAACCACTTGTATTTATCTCACAGCATTTATGTTAATCACAGCCATTCATGCAATTCATGTAGAAATCAAGAACCTACAATGTCTCTTATCACAGCATCAGTGTGATGGGTAATTAAAAGCTAATTAAGTGGTCTCCAGGAGTTCTGGGCCATCATTTCCCACTGTAGCCAGTATGATGGATTAAAGCAGTAACTCAGCCTGAAAAGACAGAATCCATGTTATTTTTCCTCATTTTAATTCAAATGGTAGAATTTCATCCTTTTGGTAAGATGGATAATGCCATTTCAAGATACTGTATGTTTGTGGGTGGATTTAGGAGAGGAGGATTTAATAATAAGGAAAAAGGAGGATAGAATAACAGGAAAAAGAGAAACATGCTGTTGATTACGCAATAAAATATAGACAGCACAGCAAGGAGGGCAAAATAAGAATCCTGGAGCTCAATCCCTTTTGAACCCAAGCTGCAGATTGGTGCAATTCAGCCTATGAATCCTCATGGATGCTCTGAGAACATTGCTGAGTTTTTTTCTGGCAGAAGGATTCCAATATGCCTTTTTTCTCTTCAACTCCTAAATTCCTTCTTCCTCTTTCCTGCTTTCTTTCCTCTGGGAAAACCTTGCTCAAGGTTTGCCTTTGAAAAGCAAAAGGCCAAAGCTCAGAAACTACAGGCTAGCTGGTGTAAATCATTAAAGCACCTCTGGAGACTTTGTTAGCCATTAATGTGCTCTGGGATGTGTCTGTGACTCTGGGCTGATGGGGACATTCATGAAGATTTGCACTAATTATTCTCTTGACTCAGTATTAGTTTGGTACCCTGGGCTGCTCTCTATTAACACAATTGGAAAAATAGAGCTAAACCCTTGAGGCCCTCACATTCAAGAATCTTCTGCGTAAGGTAAAAACCCCGCAGTGTAGATCAATCACAGGAAAAGCAATTTTTAAAGAATTCTAGGCTCTTGAAGACCTTTGTGAGGTGCAGTCCCTTGTGGGAACCCAAGAAATTCCTCTGGCTGCCCTGGAGGACTCGAGACCCTGCCCAGGAGGCTCAGGGACCTTGGCACAGACCACAAGATACTTGTGCCTTTGATTTAATGCTTAGAAAAAACAATTACCAACCTTATATGCAAGCCACAAAAGTTTAAGTAGAAAGATAATGAATTTATCACATGGTGAAAAATAGATTTTTAGGGTTTTTAGAATGGGCGTTCAGAAAGCAAGATGGAAGAATCTGAGCATGTCCAGCCTTTCTCCTTCTTCTTCTTCTTGGCCTTCATCTTCTGCTGCGATGTTGGTGCTTTTAGATTCGTTTAGAGTAGAAGCTCACTGTCTAACATAGATGATAAGTATTAGAAAGTAATTGCAAATATTGTACACGTAGTTTTTAGTATGAAAAGATAGCACCACCCCAGGAGCAGGCAGAGTGCCTCTGACTGCCTTGCTGAGTGGACCTCGGCAGGACAGGAGAAAGAATTTTATAGATAAGATACAATAAACAACCTTGAGACAGAAAACTGAAGAGCTCTGACTCCTTGTTCAACCTCTGGGCTGGGAAAAGAAACTTTCTAACACATCATGAGGTCACTCTGACCAACTGGAGACCCCAAAAGTCTCTGACAAGAACCTGTCTTTTCTTTCTCTCCTTAAAGCCCTGTCCTTGGGCTGGTTGTCTCAGTGAAGGAAAAACCACTCTCTTTCTCCCCGCAAACTCTCAGACGGTGCCAATAAAAATGATGCACAGCATTGACAAGTTCATGGTGGTATCAGTGCTTGTTTTCACTAAGTGGTGTGACTTTACATTTGCCTCTATGACATTTGTCATTAGTGATAATTAGGTGTGTTCTGCATCCTATAGCTTCCAACTTTCCTTTACCCAACTTTTTCGTCTTCATTCTTCTTCACTGCCTGATTTTCTGGAGTTCTTTTTGGAGCACCACACACATTGCACCAGACACTCATGGTTATTTATACTCAAGCTTCTCCTTGTATTTGATGAAAAACATGAAGCACATTTTTAGCTTAGGTTAGACTGAGAATGATCAGCTATTAAACAATTGTAGGCCAGAGCAGAGGTTCATCTTGCTCAGTACTCTCTCTGATAGTGGGCAATAATAGAGGCAGGAAACACAGAGTGATATTTCCCAGGTCATTCTTCCAGGCTCTGATATGTGACTCAGCAAATTCCTCAGCTAGAGGTGATAAATCTTAGCATTTAACATCCCTTTCTCCACTAATTTGTATTTTTGCTTTGAAATGTGTTTGTCACGTACAATGATTGATAAAAATTCCAAAGGTCAGACTGCTCCAGGTAGTGTTGGGGGCTGACCCCTGTGCCCTGCATTACTCCAGGAGGAAAGGCTGTCTCCTATGGACACTGAATATATTGGATTTTGTGTTTGCAGTGAGCGAGTTGAGGGTAGATTTCTCACTTCTGCAGTGCTGTGCCAGCTCTGGGCAGCCCTGCATGGTGCTCCCCAAGGAATTGATTGTTCTCAGGCTTTCACCTGTGGGAAAAAAAAACCTTTTATGGTAAATCTCTGTGTTGATTCAACAAACTGTGCACTGGTTTCTCAAATAATTTATTTTTGTTTGGTTCAGTGTTGTAATGATTCTGCAGGATAGCTGATTTTATGCCCTTCTGTGGCAGTGACCAGTCTCTTAACAGGCAACAATAAAACTTGACCTATAGCCCATTTTCCCCCCAAATACTGATTATATTTTAATGTGGAAGGAAATGCTCTCATGGAATATATTCCTCAAAAGGAACAGTAATAAAAAAAAAAATCAAAAGGGAAACAAGAAGGAATGGAAAGAAAATGAGACTAACTCTACTTATTTTCTCCCTTTGACCTGACAATAATTTATGTGCAGCATTAAGTAAAGGAGAAGTTACCATAAAGTTTCATATTTTTTCTCTCTTGAGGGAATAATAATTGTAAAATGGCAAAACTCAGATCCTTTGTTGTTATAAATTGATTGTATGTATGAACAGCTTGTGGAGGTAAGTGGTGAAACTCTAGCTTATGAAGGTGTTTATTTTACATTGCTTTTGTGTGCAGGGCAATCAGCCTCCACTTGTTCATGATTTATATTAAATATGATTCCCTCTCATATTTTATGAGAAATGTTTATGCAAAGTAATCTATTTGATTTTTCATCTGAAATTTACCTAATGAATATATATTGCATATGATTAATCTTCTATTTCCCTGTTCCAAGCATTTAAAAAAAGCAAATGTAACCAGAATGGGCAGCTCCATGCTATCCAATAAATTGCAAATGAATAGATATCTTTTAGCAAAGGTGTTTGAATTTGCAGCTCATAGCTGGCTGGCAGTGTTTTGCTTTCAGACAAAATGAGTTTTCTCAAAGAATCTTTTTCTTCTCCTTGTTCTCAACTAAATGGAACTGAAATACTTGCAGTTTATATGATTTAAGAATTTGAACTGTGTAATTGGATGGGGTCTGCAATTTGTTTCCATCCTTTGGTTGTGTTTGTCTCTTCTTGTTTTATCAGATGCTGCAGAGGGAAAGAAGATCCCTCTTCATAGTGAAACAGAAAACACCGAAAATATTTATGAGTTTGAGGCCTTTTGTTCTCTAATATATTCTTACAATTTAAAATGCCCCAGAAGCTGGTTTTATCTTTCTGTTTTATTAGGGAAAATGGTGGACTTCCTTTATTACCCTCTGGGATTGTCTCTTAATGACTCTGTCTCTGGAGGTTGAATTTTCATAAGCTTTACAAACAAAGAGTGTGGCATTCACATTCTCTGGAAAAATCCCTTTGCCCAGGATTTTCTCCTGGGAAGCTGAAAAGCCTCAGAGAAAAAGGAAAACAATTCTTATCTCATTTGCTTCTCCTGTGTTGTGCGCATGTGGAATGTGTTTGGAGATTGTTTACCCACAGGTGATTGTTTCATTGGATTCTGGTCTGAGTTGTTTTCCCTCATTGGCCAATCAGTGCCAGGCTGTGTCAGGACTCTGGAAAGAATCACAAGTTTTCATTACTATCTTTTTAGCATTCTGTAAGTGTCCTTTCTGTGTTCTTTGGTATAGTTTAGTTTAGTATTCTTTAATATAATATAGTATCATAAAATAATAAATTAGCCTTCTGAGAACATGGAGTCAGATTCATCATTCCTTCCTTCATCAGGGCACCACACAAATACAATAAAAGAGTGATATGTGACACTTTTTTTGACCCTTGTGTCTTAAAATCAAAGTTGTATAATGGCGCTTTTGGTCTGTTTGTTCCCTTCTACAGCTTTTGGTGCAGGTGAACATTTGCGCTCAGTGATGGAGTGACTCTGTCCCTGCCAGCACTTATGAAATCACATCTTGGCTCTTGTGGTCAGTTTTGTCCCCTCACTACCAGAATGACCTTGAGGTGCTGGACAGTGTCCATAGAAGGTCAACAAGCTGGTGAAGGAGATGGAGAACAAGCCCTGTGAAGAACAGATGGGGGAGCTGGGAGTGTCAGCCTGGAGAAAAAGAGACTTGGGGGGACCTTCTCCCTCTTCTTACCGAAAGGAGGCTGTAGCCAGGTGAGGGTGAGGCTCTTCTCCCAAGGAACAAATGACAGGACAAGAGGAAATGGCCTCAAGTTATGTCAGGGGAGGATTAGGTTAGATATCAGGAAAACTCTTCAGCAAAAGGGTTGTCGAGCACTGGACCAGGGTGCCCAGGGAAATGGTGGAGTCACCATTGCTGCAGGTATTTAAGATGTGGCTTTTAAGGAATTGGTTTAGTGGGAGCTTGGCAGTGCTGGGTTAACATTTGGACTTGATGATCTTCAAGGTCTTGTCCAACCTAAAATGATTCTATGAGAATTGAAGACCTTAATGATAGCTTAAAACTTAGGAAGTAGAGGACAAAGAAGAAGGAACCAAGGGGGACACCAAAGAGTGGGGAGACCAAAGGGACACCAAGGAAGGAACCAAAGGGGACAACCACTTAAAGAGGCATTTATGGGCTCATACATCCTGGGCATAAGAGCCATCCAAACAGTGCCCACCAGCCATGGCACATGAGACCCAAATTTCTTTACTGGGAGGAACTGGAAATACTGATTGGGGTGGATGGGAAAGAAGGCAGAAAACCTGGCTTGTGAGAGAACTGCCAGAAAACTGTCTGGTTTTAGCTTTACCATTCAGCCTTTGTATTTTGGAGCTGGATGGGGTTTCTGAGATGGTTAAGGCCATGCTGTGAATCATTACTGACAACAGAACATTTTTTGCTCATGACCTACAGTGTCTATATTGCCAGGCAAGCCGTCAGCTTGGAGCAATTGAGTCTGTGGCAAATTCAGGGTGATGGGGAAGCAGAGATGCTGATTAAAATATGGATATTATCTCAATGTATTGGAAAGTGAGGGAAATAATCCCTTTTTCCATAGGCTGGAAATTTGGAGTAGTATATCCCATTATTTCCACACCTTCTCTAGTTTTCATAGAAATGTATGGCAGTTTGTTCTTGTAGTTTGTTTTTTTTTTCCCCAGAGTAGGTAAGAATATTGTTATTAAAAACATAAGAATCCTGGGCTACATTAAAAGCAGGTAGAGTCCAATCCTTTCTCTGTTTGTAATCAGTGATTCCCCCAGGTGAGGATTAACAGATTGTAAGGGAAGCTATTTTTATCTGGTATATCCTACCAGCTCCTGGCAAACAGCAGTTCTAGGAATTTCTGAGCCACCATTAATCTGCAATGACATATTCTCTATCAGTGAGATTAAGCTTTTTTTATAAACCAGATTTTTTTCTCTCTACAATTTCCTGTGGCAATAAGTTACACAATTTAATTATGAAGTGCATACAAAATAATTTCTATTCGTTTTGGGTTTTTTTTCATCTTCCCTCTGATCCTTGCATTTCACACTGGCTATTTCTTGGGCATAATGAATAATTCTTGGCAGTCTTTCTTGTCTGCACAGTTCCTATACAGACCTTTCCTTTTTTTTTCTTCCCTCTCTCTAATTCCTATAACCTATAATTTTGTATGTGTGGTTATGGTTTTTTTCTCCCCAAATGAATTACTTTGTATTCATTACCATTGAAATTTAACTGCAATCTTATCACTCTGTCATTCAGCATTGTGAGCTCCTTTTGTGAGCCTTTGAAATCAGCACAGAATTGACTGTTCTGAATAGGTTTTTATTATTTATTCCTTTCCTTAAACCATTTATGAATATGCTGAGCTGAACAGATGCTGGGACAGATCCTTGAGGGACTTCCCTGGTAAACTTACCTTTCTCTCTTTATCTCTCTCTCTCCAGTTTTTTATTATTCCTTTTGTTTCTTGTATTTTGATGTGTGCTTTAATTTGTGCATATTTGTTTTGTTGGTCTGTCCATGCCTGTGGTTCACTACATTATTTCCCATCTGTATTCACATGGTTCTCCTCCAGATGAGGTTTTTCCCCACAAAGGCAGACTTTCCCTGTTGATTACACAGCAGTGAGCAGTGGGAGCAAGGCCAGTGGAGTCAGGAGCAATGCAGCAAACCTAGAAATCTCACTAATAAGGGAGGCTGTGATGCCTTCTCCTTTCCTTCATCACCACTGGAAGAGAAGAACAACTCCAGGTACCACATTAAATGCAGCCTGGGCTCAGGGCAGCATCAGGAGAGGGCAAGGGGAGACCCTGGCTGGCCATTAATTGAACCCAGCAAGTGTTTACACAAGGAATCAGACTGGCAGTGCCCTAAATGCTCTGATTTGTAAGGCTATTGATTAGCACTGACCAGTCAGGAAAAGCAGTGGCAAACTGCTGCTTCAGCATTGCCCTTAAGTGCCAAGATCAGTGCCAAGAGCCCCCACCTGTGCATTTATAGCAGTGTCCATTCACTCATTGCCATCCCAGGCTTCCATTTACATATTCATATATCACAACATCTGTGCATTCACCACGCCCAGCCCATGCTCTGTTATCCTTCATATTGATTAGGTTTTTACATGCATATTGAGACAGATGTACTAGAGGTACTTGTTTTTAGCTGATACATATTTATAAAGGAAAACTACTAAGTATGTGCCTGTGGTCACAGTTTATCTTTTGCTGCCTTGCTTTCTGAGGGATACAACACAGCCCTCTTCAAGATTACTTCCCTTTTTATTGGTATCTCATCTTCCATGCTGAAACATTCTCTAAAGTCCTTCAAATTATAAATATATCTTAATGCTCCCTGATGTAATGCATCATATTTATGCATCTCACAATCCAACTATGAAATAGCCTCTTAGTCTACTTGGGCAGCTCTACATGGATATTCCATATTCATGCTGTACATGGAATATCTTAACATGGTAAAAATCAGCTTTTCTCAGGCAAATATTTTTTCATTGCCTTAATATTGGGGTGCTCTTTTCAGATGTGTGAATAAAATTTGGTGCCTTAAAATCTTCATTTATAGCAACGCTTTTGAACTTTAGATGCAAATACAATGCAAAATTAGGTTTATCATTTCCCCTTTCTCTGATCGTGCAGAAAAATATATATCAAGCCCAGTTTCAAGTCCAGTGAGCTTCCTCACTCAAATATCTTCTGTTCTGCATCTCCTGAGAGGACAGAAGCCTCTAAACAAAAAATTCCCTACTGGTTCTCCTGACATGCTCTGTGACTGAAGCCCTGCAGTTTCTTTTCTCCATCAGAGCTGTCTCTATCTACGTACCCACAAAATGATGAGAAATATCATGGTTGCAGGATCAAATGCACTGGAGCTCTACAGAGCCTTCTCAGTAATATCAACCCTCCTCATTTATAGAGTTCATTTATATCACTTGTTAATAATATTTTTTAGTTTCCTTCCTCCCTTTGCACAGCTTGGCAATGCTCCTCAGCCCTGGGGCTGGTGGCTGTGGAACTTGGAGTAGCCAAGGGGAGCACCAAGAGGTGAAATGCACTTCTGCACTTCCAGGTTACCCCTGACCATGCATCTTGCAGGAACTGCTCCTTCCCCTCACTAGGTGAAGGAGTTTTTTCTTTCTGCTCTTCCGGTGAATCTGACCTGACTTCAAGATAATAGATTTCCATTGCCACTTTGTTTCTCAGTCTCTCTTGGAGAGATTTAGCTGCTGGCAGGTGCTTCTGGAGAGCTGGTGCCTGGAAGATGTCTGAAATCTCAGGATCCTCTTTTGGGCAGCAGCATTGTGGATCCTGAAGCCATGCAGAGGCAGGGGAATACCCAGTGCAGCATGGGCACACTTTGCTTCTTGGGCAGCTTTGGGTATATCTGCAACTGCAGGCGACTCACCTGCCACCACTCTGTCCTTTCAGGTTAGCTTCATCACCAAAAAAACTTTGTTTGAGGCACTCAGAGGGAGTTGCTGGTTCAGTTTTCTATGGCACCAGGGAACTTTTGGGATGGGTGCTTGGATACTGTATTTGGGTCACCCCCAGACGAAGGAAGGAATGATGAATCTGACTCCATGTTGTCAGAAGGCTAATTTATTATTTTATGATACTGTATTATATTAAAGAATACTAAACTAAACTGTACTAAAGAATACAGAAAGGATACTTACAGAATACCAAAAAGATAATAATGAAAACTTGTAACTCTTTCCAGAGCCCCGACACAGCTTGATTGGCCAATAAGTCAAAGCAATTCACATGAAAGCAATGAAACAATCACCTGTTGGTAAGCAATCTCCAAACACATTCCACATGTGAGCAAAACAGAGGAGAAGCAAATGAGATAAGAATTTGTTTTCCTTTTTCTCTGAGGTTTCTCAGCTTCCCAGGAGAAAATCCTGGGCAAAGGGATTTTTCAGAAAAATGAATGTGACACTGTGAAGTGCAAAATGAGCAATGTCCTTCAGCTAAGAGCTGACAGTGCAAAGGAGGGCAGCCATCAGAACAGTGCCATGAATGCCATCTAGCAAAACCAGCCAAGGTTTAGGTCTCTCTGCTAAATAAAAAAATGAATTACAGCTTTTGGCTACCAAAGGTCTCATCTGTACAGAAATTGTTTCTGGCCCTTAGCATGGTGTTTGCCTCGGGTGTTGCAGAAAGAACATTTGAAAGACTGAACTGTGCAAGTGGACTTTAGAAGCAGTATTATCTGTATTTGTGGAGATCAATATTACAGCAAAACTTGTAGCTGTACTCACTTGGCTGGTCAGAGCCCTTGAAACAAACCCACTGCTTTCTTTGCCCTGTTTTGGTCTGTTGAGGCAGCTCTCACAGTTCCAGATAAAAACATCCATTGGCTGGGTTAGTCCCCACTGTGACCAAGGCAAGACTGATCTGTGAGCTGTTCCTGGGTCCACATCCCTAATTCCCTTCCTCTGCAGAACTAAAGGAGCTTTCTGGGGGACTGGCAGGAGCCAGAGCTGCTCATCCATGATCACAAGGACCCTTTCTGCATTTCATGCTTCTACTACTTCTACAAGAATCTTCGTAGGAAGTTGTGAGTTCTGCAACTCTATAAATTGTCCTGGCAAGAAATCAATTAAGACTAAAGTCTAATGAACTGGGTTTCCATGAATGATTTCATTAACAGCCCCAAATCAGCCAGGTGCTTAGATAGACTTACCTTTAAGCATCTGATTGGTCTTACTTTTAGTCAGCTCTCCTCTGTCTTGGCTGCAGGCATGCAAGCAGCTCAGGTAAAGACGTCTTGATGGAATAAATTCATGTGCATGATAAATCTCAGTAATGAAATACATGCTTTCTGCTTTCCTGAGCATAAAAACCCCAGAGAATGGCAATTCTGGTTTGTTTTTGCTTTGAAAATCCTATGTATAATGATATCTGTTATCAACTTAAGGTGTTAGAATTCCCTGGGCTGTATGAATAGCAACTGGATGGATTTTCTAATCCAAATTAGCTTTACTGCTGGGTGAGATTGAAGGACTATGGTATGGCTCTTCAAGCATCTGTTGTGAATGCTGTTTTGAACACCTGTTATGGGCAAGGCTTGGGTTTCACCTCTCTACCCCTCCAGCTTGAGAGGATGATGGATGTAACTTCTGATCTTGGATGTCATTTTACACTTACAATCCAGTAATCTCTAGGAATCAAAAATTATATTTCTTATTAATGCCCTCAGAGAGCCTCAGTTTCCTTGACTGAGACAGTGTTGGAAGGAGACAGGATTTAAATGAACAAGATGAAGAGAACTGGAATCCAGAAGCTTTCCCAGTTTGCAAAGTACACTCAGCTGTGACTGTTGTTTTGCATGTGCCACTCTTGGTTTGCAGATAAATAGTAGCATGAATGGATTCACATGTAAATTTGTCCCATGATGATGCTGTGTAGAAGAAAAGAACAAGGTTCTCCAGGACCTATCTGATCCAGTTCAAGGGGCAGCCAGCTCCTCTGTAAAGCTGGCTGATATGCTCAGGAGTGAGACCAGGGGAAGGAGTGAGAAATCCTTTTTTGCTATCAACTTCGTGCAATTGCCAGCAGCACACACAGCACACATGACTTTAAAATACACATTTAAATGTGTGAAGGGGTAAAGGAGCATATTTCTGTTAGGGATTCCATCAGAGCATCCACACCTCAGAAGCAACATGGTCCCCAGCACTGTTTGATTGCTGGGGCTCATCCACAAGGGTGCAGAGGGCAGGCACTGCATGACTAATGGGAGCAAAAGGCAACCCAGTGTTTTCAAAACCACACTCAGCTCTCCTGGGCTGAGTGATGACACACTTCTGTCTTCAGGATCATATAGTCAACTCCCCCTGAAACCCAACTGTTTGTAATGGAAATGCTGATACCTTATCTTCAGTAGTAATAATGGAGGAGCCATGAAATATGCCCAGGGAGCCCTTTTATTGGCTTTAAAGCGACAACAGAGGCACATTCACAACTGTAATCTGCTCAGGACAGAAATTTGCTCCTTGTTATCTGTGGGTCCAAATTTAATGTGTTTTTAATTGCCTATTCACTGCACCTACCAATTAAGGCAAAATGATATCTCTTCATTTGAAAAATGTATGAGCTTTACAATTAGAAGTAATTGTCCTCGTTAATTGAAAGTGCAGCTTTATTTTCTGTTGATTGTATTTTTTTATTATTAAACGATTGTAAAGGTTTTTGAAATCCCATTAAAGGGCAAATGCTATCATGTGCTTCCACTGCAGTCACAAAGGACAAACTTGGGGGTCAGCTCAGCACTTGGGGGCTCCTTAAGCTCTCTGAATATTCAACATAAAGTTAGTGATGTTTAAATATGCTAAACTGTGCCAGAGGGTAACTTTCACACTGGACATCTTTTTCTCACTGCTTTCAGTAGCACTCATATTCTTGTCTCTTGGGACAGTGGCCATCACTACATTATGTATAATTGCTATTCCAAGGAAAATAGTGCCAAGCTCTTTGTGCTGCTGTTTGGTGAAAGAATGTTAAATATATCTGCACTGTGTGCAGAAGAAGACTCTTGGGGAACACCAAGAATTTTGGAAGGTCCAGAATTTTGAACACAGGGTCAGAAAATCCATGGGTGGGTTTTTCTTTTTCCCCAAGGAAGCAGGGAAAATTGAGCACAGCACATGAACCATAGCTGGTGCTCACATTGAGGTTGCAGAATATTGGTCTGATAAATCTGTATTTCAAATTATTGTCTCATTCAGGAGACAAGGGAAATCTCCTATTCCCTATAGCTCTCATACTTCATACTGAGAATGTTCAGAATAAAGTAAAAATGGTGAGCTCAGATGAAAATGCTGAAGAAAATTTTGGGAATGGAAACACCAGGGAAGTCCTTTTACATTCTGAACATCTCATTCCATATAAAATGTTATTTAGCTGCAGGATTATTTTGATAATGGCATCACACCTTCAGTAGTGGAATTGGGACATCTTGAACATCCAGGCTGTCCTGCCTGTCAGTGGATGCCAGAATTAAACTTCAGTGCATGAAATCAAGCCTCACTGCTGTGCAAAGATCCTGCCCAGGAGCCTCAGAGTCCCTATTTCCCCTTCAGCAGAGAGCTGGGGCCTGCAGAGATGCACTGACTGACATGCAAAGGCAGCTTTCATCTTTTCCTGTCCATGCTATTGCAAATGGAAGCAAATGGACACAGCCAGCCTTTTTTATTTCTCTGAAAACTCTCTGCCTTATTCTTCACATGACCTTTAAATTACTGGATCCTGTGTTCCACAGAGCAGCTCAGAAGAAAGACACAAGGCAACTGCTTCATTTAACACTGCTTGACAAAATGATCTCTCCTGACCTCCCAGCAGCAACCTTCTCACTCATTTTAAGTACAGTGTAATTGCTGGGTGTCTGATTCACCTCACTGTTTTTCAAGTGCACATCTGTGGCTACATTTTTAGGCATGACTTTAAAATACACAGTTAAATGCTATCTGTTCATATTTCTGTAATGCTCTGGTGTTCTGGCTGGGATGTGTGTCAGTCAAAAGGATGTTTAACCTTTTCTTCAGAGAGAAGAAAATACTGTGGGATAATATTGATTGGTTTGTGTGAAATGAGCCCTTGAAAACTGCATGGCTCTGTGTATTTGTTTGGGTGTAATCAGATTTAATGGGACAATGCTTGGATTGCTTCTCCCCAGACCTGGCACACAGCTGAACGCATTGATTTGTGGGTTTTTCAGTCAGGGACCAGTTCAGTTTGAGTGGTTCACTGCCTCAGCAAAATACTGGAGATTCAGACCCACTGGCAGAAGGAAATCTTGAACCATGGCTGTATTCTGCATTAAAGCACAAGTATATTGGTTGGGTTGCATTAATGTTCAGAAGCTCTCAAAATGATGGCCCTGCCTCCTGCTGAAGCTGGCAGGGAGTGAGAAGCATCCAGAGATATTCCATCTTGTCCTAACAGCAGTGTCTGAGCAAAGAGCACTCTCAAGGCCTGCCTCTCTTTGCTTTAACTGTAGTGGAAAGTCAGAACACCAGCAAAGCTAAATAGCTGGAGTTAACCAAAGCCAATTCCCATCACACTTTCTATGCATTCACTCTATGATTAATATGTTGGAAATACCACATGTAGGAGCCCACATTTGTTCTACAAAGCAAATTCATGCTGATTCTTCTGACATTTATCTTAAGATGGGCTAGAGAGCTCTGCAGAGGTGCCCCTGCCACCATCCAATTCAAGGAGCCCAAGAGTGGAATTCCAGATACCCAGAGTAGTAACAGCAACCTCAGTCCAGCCTGGGGAGCCATACTTTGTCATCTGTTCCTTAGTTGTAGTCTTCATGTATGGTTTATTTTCAAGTTCTTATGAGAATACATCTGCAATTTAAATATATTAGTGGAAAACTAGGATTTAACAAAATTTAAAACACATGGATAATATTATCTTAAACTTAGTTCAAGGCATTACAGCTTCTATTATGCTACAATTTTGCATTAAAAAAATAGTATCCATTGTTACTTCTGGATTGTGTGGAGGAAACTGTGGAATTAATTTGGACCTAAGGGACTGATTCTGGATGGGTGCAAATGGGTGCCTGATCCTGTCATCCAGTGTCTGTTGTTTTGTCTTAATCTTGAAATTAAAATGTTTTTCAACCCCAAGAACAAGTATTCCAATGCACAGGGCACCCAGGAGAAGCCTTTTCTTCTTGTTTTCACTGGTCTGCTGAGGTTACTTGAGTGCTGCACTTTTCTCTTGAAGCTCTTCCGGGCAAAATAGATCCATCAAAGGCTTTACCCCATGTGGTCCAGAGGCTTGTGGGAGCCATGGAAACTGGACCCAGCTTCAGTGGTGCCCCACAAGCACTGGGAGTGCTGGGTTCCCTCCAGCAGGGAGCTTTTAAAGAGGGCTTGCCTCCTTCCACAAGTCCTTGTTGATCTTGATTTCCCCAGTGTTCCCCCCTTGTATAAATAAGACCTGATCCTTAAAACCAGAAGGCAGTTTTGTAAGAGAGTGATTATTACCCAAGGTCTTGTTTGCCTTCAAAATAGTTAAAGTATGATGAGAATTTGGAGTGAAACAGTTGTGCTACCTGCTAAATCTTGAATGGTGTCTCAGGTGAATTTCTATTAGCTCATTCCCATATTCTATAATTCATATAGATTTTAATTTAACCTTCAAGAAACATGCAGTGATGTGTGTTTTTATCTTATTTGTGTCTCCTGCCTTTCCCAGGCTGGGAAGTGGGGACAAGGCATCTTTGATCTATCGGCTGGCAATTGCCATGTCCCTGTGTAATTTAGCCATGAGGATGTGTCTGACTCAGTGCAGACACTCACCACAGAGGAACCCCTTGATTGAAGCTGCCCAGGGTAATGGTGGGTGCTGGTTTAATTTTCTTTACAGTAGCAACAAGGGGCTGTGTTTGGCATTTAGAGATTGGGATAGAAACATCCCTGTTCTTGAGCCTTTCCTGATAATTTTGTGAGGACTAGAACCAGGTTCATTAATTTTCAAGTTATTTTTAGAGAAAATTTCTTCTTGGCTCATTCTCATTATCTTTTACATGCTGAACTTCTTCCACTCCTCTTACATTTCCTTTTTCTGCACTGCTTTTCCCTGTGCTACACATCTCTTACTCTGCCTCTTCCTATTTATTTACCCTTCATACTTTCTAAAACCAATAAAATCTCCCCTTCTTCCATCTTTTTTCTTTTCCAGAAACCCTCAGGCTTTCTGTCTATTGATCTGTTATCCTGCACTTTGTCTTGTTTTATTTTGTTGACTTAAGAGGGAAGGTTAGCTGTGCAGGGGACTTGTCATCCAGGAAAGCATTCCCAGTGCTTGCCACTGCAAAGCACATGGCACTTAAAATGGTATGAGCATGTTTTCCAGTAATAATCACCTATAATGTTTATGTTTGCATGGCAAAATATTAACTAGGGTCAAGTTAGAGGCATAAATTCGGAAAATTGCAGAGATCTCCAAGTATGTGGCTACAGCAAAGACTTAAAAATATTGATGACAGTTCTGTTCCTCTTGTATATGATGTAAAAAAAGAGGTAACAGACCTGTTATAGGTTTTGCCTTTTGCATTTCTCTAGCCTTACAAGCAGAAGCATCACTACTAATGGTTTTTTTTCCCAAATTTCTGAGATCAGAGCTGTGCAGCATCATACAAAGCAGGAACAGGTTTGTAGTCATAGTATCATGCAGCAGAATATCAATAAATAGGGAGGAGGCAAGAATTCTTTTTGTATACTCACCATGTAGAAAACCTGAGCTCTAAAGGTATGAAATCAGTATTTTCTTTTATAGCAGGTGCAGGTTGAGCAGCAGTGGGCAGATCCCATATTGTCGCTGTGTAAATGGTGACACACATCACTAGTGAGGTTTTCAAATGTGCCTCAGGAATAAATCTTCATGACAAGCAGACTCATAAACATTCAGGTTCTGCTAACATCAAGTCCAAGTGAAGTTTGTGCTGGCACACATGAAAGCAAAATCTTCATATCATAACAATGTATTTTTTTTTCTTGACACTTGAGCATCTAAACAAATCACTGAGGTACTTTTTTTTCTAACAAACTGTCTCAGCTTAGAAAAAATAAGCATGGAACATTCTGCTTACATCCATGCATGAGTGGTGCACATGTGTCTGCCCTGTCATGAACACACACAGGAGGGAGGAGGGAGGGGATGGAGAGGGAGAGGATTCTTTTTGCACCATTACTCTCAAAGATGTTTTGGAGCAAATTCAGGCACAAGTTCAGTTTTGTCTGCCACATTAAGTCAATGTGTATTAAAGGCACACTAAAGATGCAAAGATGTCAGTGAACACAACAGCCATGCAGTCAGAATTGTCAGGTTGAGGGCTCTGGAATATGTGATTTCCTCCCTTTAAAGGTGTTTTGAAAAGTAGCAGGGAGCATAATTAACTGTCCTAGCAAGATATACATTGTTTTCTGGGAAAAACACTGAGATTTTGCCTACATATTTCATTGCAGCTGTGATTATAGAACAGGGTGTTTTAGGACACTGGCCTCCTCTGATTGCATCCTCGCTATAAAAGTGTTAATTTCAATTTCTTTTTGTTGCAATTGCAGAGGCATTTTGTGATTTAAAAAAATTAATTAATAATAATTTTTAAATCAAAACAAATATGTAATAAGAAATTGATTTGTTTTAAACAAGTTTCCTTCATCAAGTTTTACTCTTTCATTGTCAGTTTTCTCTCCCACCAATGAACCTTGCCCTGATGCTCATGATGGGGGCAGACATGTCTGCAACATAGAGCAAGTGGTAGGGGCTGCTGAAATATGTTCAGCTATGGCCAGATAAGTCTGTCTGAAGCCTTTGATGTCTGCATGCACCTTTCTGAGGGTAATATTAGGCCTTTGCTATGTTCCTTTCTGAGGGTAAAATTAGGGCTTTTGCTATGTTCTGCATGGAGCCAAGACTGGAAGGGGTGTGAATGGCAAGATGCACAGAGCTCCAGCTCCAGATCCAGGTCACAGTGCCAAGGATCACAAGTTTACAGCTTCCAGTCTGGATACACTAATTTTCTTCTATGGGCCATAAAACTATTACAGCAGCCATTACTACAAGAGATGCAGCACTGTGAGAAATCCTGGCCACTCTTATGTCTCTGGGTCAATAGGTATGTGAAGTTTTGCAATCCTCTGCATCCACAGCTGCTTCTTAGGCATGGCTAAAACCCTGATCAAACCTCCTTTTTTAACTGATAGGTGTGATGTCACTATTTTCCTATATTCTTTATAATTACTGAAAAATTTTTTAGGATGTGATTTTTCAGTTTGTTGCTGATTCTGAAGTTGAAATGAAGACTTATGTTCTACTTAGTAACATTTTCATAACATGCCCTTGGATAAGTAATTTAGAACTGAAAATATACATAACTCTTCTGTCTTTTCTTAATGGGTTGAATATTTAGTGACAGTACAAATTCAGGAGTCTTTTATTTAGAGACAGCCAATGGGAAAGTCAAGGACATACTGTTATTATCCCCAAACAATGGCAAATCTTGAAGCCTTGGAAATAAATTCTTGCTAAAAAAATATCTACGGCATAGAGTCTAGATGCTTTCTTAACCTGAATTCTTAGTAAAGTTAGTATAATGCCTCTATTGTGCAGGGAGATATTCAGAAAAAGCAAATCAAACTTTCACTCCAGACAATCAAAAAGCCATTTACAATTCACTCTCTCTGGACAAACTGAGTCATAAAATAAATTCCCTGCTTGCAAGAGTTTCCCCAGAGGCAAGGCATCATCTCAATAACAACGTGGCCAATATGGTCTTTCTTCAACACTTTTGCATTCAGAGAATTTATAAATGCAGGTGTGACAGTGTTTTAGAGCCGCTCACAGTAAGAGCAAAACAAAGCTGTGTCCACGCCAGGTAGGTAGGCAAATAATTTACCATTGCTTGACACTAGGAAAATTAGAACAGACTAAACTTGGGGTTTTGAGGATGTTCTTCGCTACTTCTGGCTCTATTCATTTGAGAAATAGATGTCTTTTAGCTCCTTGATAGGAAAAAACAAGTCGTTTCTGGAAATGCTCCATAGTCTGAAGAGATTTGTCTGGTTTTTCCTACATAATGAATGGCAGTGGGGAAATCTGTGCTGAGAAAAGAATGTCTGCTTAACTGTAGTAATTAAAGATGTTGTTCCCTTTTAAACTTTTTCTTTTAATTTCAAAATTTCATTCATCACAAATACATAGAAAATGTTGTTAGAGGGTATAAGCCTCTGGCACATATTTTAGTGCACAGCCAAACCATGGGGAAATATTGTAAAGAAGGTCCATTTATGCTCCACTTACTGGCTTTTACTCCTTGGAAAGATTCTTTAATGATAAATGTGTTTAAAAATCCATTACAACTGGCACATTGGGTTGTTTTCATTTGGAAAAGGGAGAAAAGCAGCATAAACAATTTTATATTTCAAATGCATTTCGTGCTGAAACATTCTGCTGTGGCAGAATTTAAACTGCAGACAGATTGGAACAAATAATGCAGAACTGCTTTGTTTTAAAATATTGGTACAGACAAAAAATATATTATTCAAGGGAGCTCTTTGGACTAGTTCTGAAATAGCAAAGAGTGAATGCAGATGGTCTTAAATACATATGTAAGAGAAACTTGAGGGAGACATAGCACATGGGACCCAGCTGTGATCCCATCAGGTGCTCTGCAGGGATGCTCTCTGGCTTGTAAAGTTTATTTTTTCTTTTTTCCACCTTCAAAGGCTGTGGTAAATATTTTCCGTCTTGTATCCTTTATTCTGCCCAGCTCATTTAATCTTCCCTTGCCTCTTCCTTCTTAGACATCCTTCATGAGAATATGACAACTGGTCAGCTTGCTTATACTTTTATTTCTTCTCTTCAGAGTTGTTTCCTTTGAGGTCTTCATCTGAAACCTCTCTTGAGTGGCCACATGGAAGATGTCTTCTCTGTACCCTGCTCTGGCCATCTCTGTGCTTCGTTAGAGTGTTTTTTAATTGCTTGGAAGGTACTTGGGGCAGAGTCTGCTCTGAGGCCTCTGCAGCACCCTCATGCTGTTGGTTGGTGGGAAAGGAGCTGGTCTCACCCATAATACCCTGTAATTCCAAGGTCTCCCTTGTAAAACCATGGACATTGTTTGAATTTCTTGATGATCAGACTTGACAGAGAGATGGCAGGAAGAGCTTTTGTGTAAGAAACAACTTCAGGCATCTTGTGATTGCTCCCAGCGGAAAGTCCATCAAAGATGTGAAGCAGGTGGAGCTTCTCCATTTTCAGAATGTGGTGATCCCTCCTCCTTCTCTCTCACACTTCACAGGCAGCAGTGACACGTTATAATTCTGCCATACAAGCAGCTGGACCTGTTGCACCCTGTGATTTTTAAGGCAGGGATCAATAGTGTTTTATTTTGCTGCACTAACACTTCAAGGGGAAAGCAGCAGAGTGCAGGTCATGCCTTGTGCCCACTTCCAATAAATATTTTGCTTGAGCTCATGGAGGACACGTGCAAGTTGTTGATGAGGAATGTGCTGAGGTTGATGCTGTGTGGTCAGAAAACAGAGACAGAAGGGGTTTGCAGGGCTCATTTCCCAATTCAGGCCTGTCTGCTGCCCAGGAGGCTTCCTGGCATTGCTGGATGGCACTATCAGGGTTCCAGGCTGGTGAAGCATGGGACTGCAGCCTGCAGCTTCCTTGCATGGCTCTATGCACTCCCTGCATGGCTCCATGCACCCCCTGCATCGTTGTATAACTCCCTGCATGGCTCTATGCTCTCCCTGCATGGCTCCATGCATTCCCTGCATGGCTATCTGCATTCCCTGCCTAGAGCCAGCCACAGCTGAGCCCCTTCTCTGATGTCCCAGCACCTTCCCCTTTCCATTCCCAGCACAGACACAGCACTGGGCAGGCAGCTGGGTTTGATCTTTTCCATCACAGGCATCAGAACCAGTGCTAACCAACTGGCAGGGCTGCACTGCCTATAAAGAAGCTGTGAGGGGCACCCAGGCTGGCAAGACAGATGAGTGGGAGTTGGAGACAACATCATGCCTCTATGGAGACAGGCTGAGGTCAATGCTTCCACAAAATTGCTGGTTTTGCATTCAGACTCCTTTTGGGAGAGATGGAAGGCATCTGCCGCATGGCTGGCAGGTATCTTTTCAAGTCCTTTCATGTCCAGCAGCTGTAGTTGGGCAGAATTATCTCAAAACCTACAGCATTGGCTGCCCCTAGCCAACATATTGATCTGTTTGTGAGTAAATCAGCAGGGGGATACCCTTCAACAAGTGCCATAGATGCCCTCAGGAAAAAATTACAGTGATCCTCCAAGGGAAGGAAGCATCAGTCATTGCCCTCTGTGGCAGTCTGAATTTTAACTTTTCTATCTCCTGTCAGCCAAGCTTTTCTGACCACTTGAGATGCTCAGGACTGAATTAATCCACCTGCCATTACAGTCTTGAGGCCAAAAATATGCTTTAGCCAGAATAGGTGTGGAACACGCTGTAGTTGTGACTCACCTGGTGCCATGCACTGACATGGGATGGGGCTTAATTTATTCTGGGTTTGTGAGAATGAGGGGCTTGGCATTTTCAAATGTGCCTAAAGGGAGCTGGAGCAAGGACCTGCAAACCTTGCAGGGGGGGTGTCTCTGTCTCCACAGTCAATATTGTCATATTTGTAGCTGAGGATCTCGTGATTGTATTCGTGTGTGAAAAAGAGATGATGTGGACTGAAGCACTGTGATAAAATAATCAGCAGGCAACACCACAGAAGGAAAAGAGTGTAGTTAACTTCTGTGCTTGAGAGAACTGGGGATGGGAGGGACACTTCAAAGCAAAGGCTGATAAAGGTATTAAATTATTTTATCTCCCTGATGAGTTTTGCTGTACATTTTTTTTCCACCCTTTCAGCCAAAGAAGCTGTACGTCAGATGACATTTAATATAAAAACAGCTCTCAGTAAATAACCAGATGAGATTGAGAGGTATCTCTAATATCAGCAATGTGCATAAGTACCTTTAATAAGCATGGCACTAGCTGCAGAAGTGAGTGCTCCTTATGAACACCTAAAATTGGCATATTCTCTGGGATCCTTTTGATGTGCAGATCTAATCTGTCTTTGAGCAGTAATTGTGCAGCTCACACAATGGTGTTAGCATGTAGCCCATGCAGCTCCACTCTGTAAACGTGCTCTGCTGCAGCAGATGGAGTAGCAGCTTGTTTTTGAAATTGAGATAAAATATGAAAAAAATTGAAGCAATTTTTAATTTTTTGTTTTCAAAGGGAGGAGGGTGTGTGTGCTGTAATTTTGGAAGATGCCAAGATAACAAGATCAAACACCTGGACCCTCTTTAGCTAAAACTTTTATCACCATGAGATAGTTAATTTATTCTTCATAAATATATATCAGCATTTTCATTTTCAAAAACAACCAGTTATTTCTGGTGTCCCAGTTCCTAGTTTCCTTTTTTTCCCCACTATACAGAGACCTATTTTTGCAAAGTGACACTTCAGAAATCAAGCCTCTTCAATGAGATTTAAATTGGACATGCAATCTCCTTAGTTATTTGCAAATAATTTGAACCCAGATAGTTCTAGTGTAAATATCCACCATTTATCCATATGAGAATCAGTTAGTATCAGCTGAAACTGATTAAATTCATTAATGTTTTCTGTGCATGCGAAAGGAAGGAGTAAACTATGCTTTCTGTTCACACTGGACAGAAAGTGACGGGATTAAAAACAAAGGTTTGCCTTAAATCAGAAGAGCAGCTGCCTACTAGCATGACAGTCAGCACTTGAATAGTTTATTGGGAGGTTGAGCAATCTCTGTTGTTTGAAGATTTCGTGATAAGCTTAGGTACCTATCAAGAATGATCTGTTAGATCTGGTCCAGCTTTGCAGAAAAATATTAACTAGGTGAGATCACAAGGTCTTTTCCGGCCTCATTTTTGTCAATATATATTAAATATATATATATACATATGTATGTGTATGTATGTATGTATATATATATATATATACACACACACACACACATATATATCTATATATATATACATACATACATACACATACATATGTATTTGGAATTCACATATATGATTTAATAGATATAACTGATTCTGTCCCCCCATGTACACATATACAACACACTAGACCAAATATATATTGATAATTTACAGACATGGTATGATGATTTTTATTTAGATTTCTACTTTTTCACACTGGAATGAAAAGCTAATCAGTCTAATAATAATGAAGACTGGGAAGTGCAGAGCAGATGCAGAGGTTTTGCTAAGGAGCTCATTCTTCCTTTTCAGCTCCAAGAAAACTCCGCAGATGGGCCACAAGGTGGCAGATGAGCTGCAAAGATTACAGAGTATTAGCTACAAAATGAAAAATAAGATTGCAAATGACAAGTTAAAAAAAAAAAGCAACAATTAGGGAGGGAGTCTTTGCTGTGCTTTTGGGTGCTTTCCTTGAAATTCAGCAATGCTTCTCATTTTCATCACATAACAAAGTAAACCAAATATCCCCATCCCCATTGCAACAGGTTTGGGTTCTGATTATACTTGATGGCAACAAAATCAACCACAGCAATTTTTTTGGGCAGGCTCCTTGCCTTGGGCAACGTCCAAAGAACTTACTGATTTTGGCCTTTTGTCAGTGTTTGGACTGAAACAGCTCGAGCATGAATTATTTTACATCTGATGGTTTGGAGCATGAAATATTTTGCATCTGATGGTTTGGAATTGTAGTGAAGAAATTTCCTTGAGACTGGAGTGTGCCAAATGCAGTGTGTGTTTGTGCTGGAGCCTCACCCTCTTGTTTAAACGCCTTTGTGTATCTGCTGAGTGTAGCAGGAGAGAGAGGAGTGGTAAAACCTGGCAGCACCTGTTTCCTGCAGTTCAGAGCTGGTGACCAGAATCAGTGATCCAGGGATCCTGGCCCAGCTCTGTGGCTCAGCCACTGTCTGGAAGATCATTCTCTTTCTGCTGGCTCACCAGCTTATTGTTTTTCTGAATTACTGACAGTCTGCTCTGCACACTTACAACCAATGCTAAAAAAAATTCCCCTGAACTGCTATAATTTTCCTTCTGGGATGGACTAAATTATAGTTATTGTCTGAACCACTACCCACCTCAACCAACATGCAGCAGACAGGAAAAAAGCTCTAATTAATTTCATTCTTCATTTCAAGAAGACTGAGTTGCCTTTCAGCTTTGTCTCTGAGGCTGATCTGAACCCGCTCTTGTAAGACCCATTTGAAGCACAGATTTGCCCTCAGAGAGTGACAGACCCTCACTAACAGTAAAAAACCTAATTGGAGCAAAGACATGCTGCTTCCTAATGGAAACATTAATAACAGTTCCATTGCTTTTGTAGTTTTAAATTATTTTACTGAATAATTTAACAGAAGTTTACTCATTCTGTTTTGAAAGTAGTCCTCTCATTTTTCAGCTTGTGTTTGTTATGTCGTTGCTGTTGATTTTCCTGTGTTTCATCTTATGTTTGCTATAAGGATATATGCTGGAGTACTTTTAAAATGTAAAAAATGAATTTGATGGCTTACATAAGGTCTTTGCAATTATATGAGTGAATGTTTTGTTATAAATAATTCAACCAGTATTAATCAAAAATTCTTGTTTAATAATCACTTGTTTCTATCTGTTTATTAGTTTTCTTCTTATTAAAATAGTCTCTCATGAGTTATAGGAACTCTCTGAGTATTTCCCAGAGAGATCCAGTGACAATCAGAGTAAGTGACTGAGAAAAGATTCCTGTCAATGTTTTTTCAAAAGTTTATTGTGTTTCTGTTACTTTTCTTAACTCATTTGCCTGAGAGCAAGAATGGCCAGATTTTCAGAGTGCAGAAGAGAAATACTTGCAGTGGTTTTTTTGCCTTATGGTTGGTTATGATGGCATAATCAATCAATGCTACTTAATGGTTTAATTAATCATAATTCTGCAAAATCAAGAATTTATATTTTCTCTGTTTCAAAGGAAAAGTACAAATTACCTTCTACTAAAAATTCAGTTTATAGTCAGAGAAGGAAGGAGAAAAGATTTTATGAGATTATCTTGGTTTTGGGTGGGATAGAGTTAATTTTCTTCCTAATGGCTGGTACAGTTCTGCATTTTGAATTTAAAGTGAGAATAATGCTGATATCACAGCGATATTTTAGTTGTTGCTGAACAGTGCCTACTTTAAATCAAGGTCTTTTCAGCTTCTCACAGCAGAGAGGAGCTCAAGGAGCACAAGAGGCTGGGAGGGGACACTGCCAGGACAGACGACCCCAACTCAAGGGATCATCTCAAGCTGCTTCAAGGGAAATAGAGTTTGGGTATTAGGAAAAAGATTTTTACAGAAAGGTTGATAAAGTTCTGGAATGGCTGCCTGGGGAGGTGGTGGAGTCCCCATCCCTGGTGTGTTTAACAAAGCCTGGATGTGGCACTGGGTGCCAGGGTTTGGTTGAAGCGTTGGGGCTGGGTTGGACTTGATGATTTTTAAGGTCTCTTCCAACCCATTCACAGTCATTCTGTGATTCTGTGAACTGGCCAAAGGGATATTCCAGACCACAGGGCATCACAGTATTTAAAGTGTGGGAAAAGCTGGCCAGGGGCTGCTGCCTGGGAGCTGGCTGGGCATGGGTGTGTGGGTGGAGAGCAATTGCATTGTGCACTGCTTATGTATGATAATTATTATTGATCACTATTATTCTTTCCCCTTCATTTGCTGTCCTATAAAACTATTTTTAACTCAAGAATTTTACTTTTTTTCTCCAATTCTTTTTCCCATCCCACTGTGTGAGGGAAGGAGGCAGTGCCTGTGTGGTGTTTAACCATGAAAGATAGATTTTCTGGAATCTCTAAGCTGAAACACATGATTGGTAAACACCCAGTCTCGTGGTGATGTGGGCATCCATCACTTTGGCTGGTTTTGGGGGAGCCAAAGGCATTCAGAGCCTCTCAGGTGTGGGCACAAGCCCTGGAAGAATTAGCAGAAGGGTGTAATGGCTCCTTGCTGGAACTGGCACAGATGATTTTCTGATTTGGAAGCGCTGATTTGCTCTCAGCTGTAGCACTTACACTTAATGAGGCAAAATAATTTGATTCAGGTAATATTGTTCACTCGTCTCCTTTGCATTTCCTGATTTGTCTTTGTTAGTTATTTCTGTCCCTAAACAGTGGTTCCAGCAAAGCCTCATCACTGCAAAGAAGGTGTTTGTTACAGTTATCACAAATCATATACAAACAAAGTGCTCTTTTTTAATCAGGTCTTCTGGTATTTCTCATTAAAAAATGAATCTGCTAGGGTTTGCCATTTAATAAACTCTTCTCTTAGGGCAGAATCACATCTGTTTTTAGCTGTGCTGAAAAAATTGAGTATTTAAAAGTTTAAGCAGGGGGAAATGGCACTTAAGAAGTTATGAGGAAGGCACAGTTTGTTAAGCCTGCTGGACATTTTCAGGCTTTTAAATAATACTTAAAGTTTTGTCTGGTATCCTGAACAAAGTCAATATTCTTTTGGAAAAACTCAAGCAGCAAGATTTTTTGCACAAGAGTTACTTGCATAGATGACTTCAGATGAATTCATCTTCCTTGGCTTCCTTTACATGCACCAGAGTCAAAACTTGGGACTCATGGGATGCTATTCTATTAATCCTAAAATAGTTTAAGTTAATCACACACTTGAATAATTTAATTTTACCTGATGACCATAAAGAGACACTCAGGTATTTGTTTGGCAGCTGACATCCTTTCTCTGGATGTTTTAAGGGAAATGAAATCCTACCCACAGAGACTTTGTGAGGTAAGGCAGGAAGATTTTGTATAATGTGGCACTGAAAGAACTGAAATGGTGTAAAGCTGAATTCACTGCATGAGTCAGTGATGCTGTTGTTGAGGTGTGTGGAACAGCTAAATCAATACAGTGATAACAGAATTGGACATTTTGCATATTTTTAGTGACAATACCGTGATAATCTACACTATTATGCCACAGTTACAATAGTAATAATATCATTGGAAGTTTTTATGCTGCAATGTATTTCTTAGGCCAGGAAGAGGAGGAGAAGCTGTCTCTGGAAAACTGAACTGAAATCGTTATTAACTTTAAAATCCATGTCCTTAAAATCCTAATCTTTATGGATTAGGTTTAAACATAATGCTTTTAATTTAAAATGGGCACTTTTAATTTTTTGCTGAGTCCTATCTGGGGGATGTCAGTTATTTCATAGACTTTTTCTAAAGTGCTAGTATGAGAACTTGAGAACTAAAGTAGAGAAGCTTTGGCTTTGTGATATCTGTGACTGAACATTATCCCCATTTTATAACTTACTTTATGCTAGTTACACCTGAGTAAATGAATATTGTACTTTGAAAGGAAGTTTTTTTCCTGCCATTATAGGCCTGAATGTATATGAAAACCTGTTTTGCTGATGGACAGTGGGATGGGGTGGAGAGAATACAGAAGATGGGATTGGAAATCATGGCTCTTGACAACTTTGGTAGAAGATATCTTGAAAATGAGATTATTGCTAAATCAAGGTAGCATCTGCATTCCTACATCTGCTTACTTAGAAATGAAAGAGTAGGAATCTGTGAAAGGAATGGAAAATGTTACAAGAGACACAGTGAAAGGCAAGGTGGAGGTGATGATGGGCTGGGAATATGTTCCCACTGATCCTGGCAGCCTGTACCAGTCAGAATCTCTCATTAGAGGGAATCTCTTGCCTTAAAAACCCATTTATCTTTCCTGTAAGGAGCCTGCAGGAGAATACTCATGGTGTATTGCAGCAACTGCCAAAGTTGATTAGCTGGAGTCAGCCTTCTCCATATGCTTTTACTGGAGTTCTGAGATTAATTTTATGTCCTTTGGTATTGTTATTTCTGTCTCTTCCAGTGACAAAGAATACAAGGGAGGGTGTTTTCAGAGATGTAGGGTATGTATACTTTTTCTTTGCTATCTTCTCTCTGAGCAGTTCCTCCTTGCAGTCAATAATTTCTCACCCAGGTATGAGCTGGAAAAGCTCTACATGACTCATTGTTGTACAGTGCTGATAAGATGCTATCAAGAGCTGAAGCAGCAGCATATTGGTTTTTCTTCTCACATCCTACACTACAGATAAAAGACACATGTCAGTTGAAAACATGTCCATTTGGAGAAAATGTTCTTCTATAAATCTTTATTATCTGTTCTGTTTTTTAAATTTTTTTAAAAATTATCATTGCAGTTAATCCTTTCACTGAAACCTCCTCAGACTAATGTTTATAATGCAGGAAATATGGAACAGCAACTGCAATATTCTTCACTCTAGTGCACCTGGCCACTCTTCAAAATGCAGCAATGTTACTTGGAAATGACTTTAATAACCAATTTTCCTCTGGACTGGATGAAGATATGCTGGGAGACAGATTCAGATCCTTTGCCTCCAACTGTTTGGCACTGGCAGGATGTCCACGTGACACAAACCAGTCCATGTGCATATTGCCAAGTTCTATTATATTCCAAAGTAATCTACTGGGAATGGTCAAATCTGCCCAAGAATATTGTGGGATTCCAGGAGAAATTGGTCAAATCTGCCCTTGGAAGCCCTCTGTCAGTGTAGCAGCATTTCAGAGTCTGGGGATATTGCCTGGCATCTTTCAGTTTATTAGGAGAAATATGGCTTCTGCAATAATCAGAGTTACATATATTTTTATATCACAAATGCCAGTATTCAGAAAGCTGTCTCTATCAGCAAACTTAGAGTTATGTGCCAGTTATATGTGCTGTCAATAAAAACCTGGGTTTATAGTCTCTGAAGTGGAGGTTTAGAGGAAGAATTCATGATTCAAGAATTCAGAAACTAAATTTTTCTATCAGATGTTATTCTTTTTTGACAAATCCCTGTAAAAGCCAGAGTTCACATTGTTCCATGGCTGTCTCCATACAGAGATACAGCTGTCTCTGTCACTGTCAAATTTTCTGAAAAATCCCTTCACCAGAATTTCTTCTCCCGGGAAGCTGGAAGCCTCAGAGAGAAATGAAAACAATATTATCTCTTTTGCTTCTCCCTATTTTGCTGCCTTGGAATGTGGTCTGGAGATTGTTTATCCAACAGGTGGTTGTTTGATTGGTTCCATGTGAATTGTTTTGACTTAATGACCAATCATGGTCAGGCTGTGTCGAGACTCTGGAAGGAGTCATGACTTTTTCTTCAGTATCTTGCTAAGCCTTCTGTCTGCATCCTTTCTCTATTCTTCAGTACTATTTAGTATAGCATTCTTTAATATAATACCATAAAATAATAAATTAGCCTTCTAAGAACATGGAGTCAGAAATTCGCAATTTCTCCTTCCTCCTGGGGACCCAGCAAATACCTCATGCCTCCCTTCCAACATCCTGCCTATTGGAAGGAAGTGAATTCTTGACCTTGGGTACCAAAAGAGTAAGATGTGAGCCAAAAGAGTAAACTTTTCAGCTGTAAGAAATCAGTGGATTATTACAGGCACTGAGGCTTGCTTTTAGATGAAGACATGATTATACACTAAGCCAGGGTATTATTACACTTTCATTTTCTCCACTGAAAGGTCTATTACCCTTTCTGTAGCATGATCTAATATCTGTTGAAGTCAGTGTGAGCTTTGCATTGAGTTTAATCGGCTCTGATTCATGATCCAAATGTGTGAGCTTGTTCATACCAGCTAGAATTAAGCAGGATATAAGAAGTGTGAAGAGGTAATCTCTAAAATCTATGCATTTATTTCTAGATCTGCCTCTGTATATACATATGCTTTCCATGTAAACACCTAGACATAACAGAATATCTACCTGGAGATGATAACAAAACGTGTGAAGGAATGCAGTCTAAATTTAATCAAGTGGTTTCAAAGGGCAACTTACGTAAACTGATTGATGGGAAGAAAAAGGAGATTTTTGAGTTAAAGGAAAAGAAAATATAGGAGTTCTCATGAGTAAACTTCCCCAAGAAAGGAAACTGATATGCAGTTTCATGGTGGATGGTTTTCCTTCTACTGCTGTGAAAAACTCAGCTATCCTAGATCTGATAAACACGTTCTCTTAGAACAGGTTTTTTATAATCAGGATTTTTTTTATCAACAGTGTATATCTGTTTTGTTTGAAGTTCATTTCCTACTTTTTCTTACTCTGTGACTGCAATGAATATATTTTGGAGGTTTTTTTTTTTAATCTGAGTATTTTTAATGGATATTTTGGTCATTGTAAGTAAAGGCTGGTTCTCCAAAGGCAGCATGAACCCAGATCCATCAGCAAGGAATCAGCCCTCTGAGACTATGCAAATAATATGGAAAATATTCCCATATTTTTAATCTCGAAGCACATGAAATATGCCCTAAAGTCTGAATTTTTAATTATTTGAAATCTTTACCAGACAAAAATGCTCTGATAAGAACAAGTCTGGGGCTTTGGGGCCAGGAAAGGGCTCTCAGTTATCTTCAAGTACTTGACCTGGATCTGTTAATTTTCCTATTTACTTCTGTGTACATGAATGGCCACACTGGTCAGACCAAAAGGTTGTTTAGGGTTCATCCTGTGGCTGATATTGAGTAGGTGCTGATATCCAGGAAATATTTAGGAGACCAAAACAAGTTGTACACAACTGTCCTGCAATGTGCAGCCCTCATAATCTCTGAGTCAGCAGTTCAGCTTTCTGAGCTCCACAAGTATTGTTGTGTTTTACACAGTCTCAGTCCTCCCCTCTGAGTTCTAGTAAATTTTCCAGCAGAATAGGGGATTCTGTAATATATTTCTTTCTTGACAACCCCAGATCATTTGCATATATTTTAATGGCAATTAATTCACCAGCAACTAAGTTAGACTCCAAAAGGGACTGTGTGTGCTACAGTTCTGCCCACAGCTCACATCTCCCCACTTTCACTAACTGGTACAACTGCACAATGACAAATCTTCATTGTGACAGCCAAAACTTCCTCCAGTGGGAATTACCTCTGTTGGAAAGCAGGCAAGGATATTGTCCTACAAATTGTGGTTGATTGCCAAAAGGAGTCCATCCAAATGGAGCTCTAGCTGTTCAGCAGTAGATGGATCACTTTAAATCTATAGTATAGACAAAGTTAGACTATAAATCAGCAAAAAAATCTCAGTGGACAAGCTATTTCAGCCACAATTATTTGTTGTGGTGGAAATTAACATATATTAGGTGTTTGCATAGATAAGGTTACAGGATACAACAAGAGGGAGAGCATTACGTGGGGTATGGCTGTGGTCTGCAGACTGCTGGGAGAAAATTCTTCTTTAAATCAAACTCAGGAAGAGACTAACACCACTCAAATCTTCCACAGTTTGTCACTGCCAATAGAGAAATCAGCTGGTATTACACTCTCTATAACAAAGGAAAAACTATCATAAATCAGCCACTAACTTTCAAAATAAAAAAAATATATTTTAGCAATAACACAGTGCTGAGAACTTTGAGCTCTCTGAAGGGCTCTCAGACACTTGCATCCAAAGCCCTCTGCAGAGAGTAGAAATAACCCAAGGATTTGGGGCCAGGCTTACTGAATTTCCCTATCTCCCCCTTCAACAGGAGACTATCTTCCAGTCAACAGGCACCAACATCAATTACTGTGCATACTGCTGGAAATGAGAATACTTTTCATATTGTATTATTGGTCTATAAATCATATTTTGATTCACTTAACCTAGAAACTCAAAAGAGAGGCTGAATCATGCGTTAGGTAGCAAGAAGGCAGGTGTAGAATGGGGAGCACTGTGGCTTGTGTCTCTATTTTCTCCTGCCAGAGGAAGGGAGTGGCCACGGCACAAAGCCAGAAATCTTTCCCCTTGAGGAAAACTGAGGCACAGTTTCTTCTTACTGAGTTGCTACTTTTACACAGAGGCACCAGTTGTGGCGGTTCCAGTCGGCAATTTCCCTAAGTCTAGATTGAAGGCACTTGAGACAGTAATTCATGTTCAGACTCAGGTGTTTATTATTTCTTATCAGTAAAACAGTCTCATTATTGTGAGTTCAGCAGCTTTTCATTAAAAAGGATAAAATAACTAGCAATCTCTTGTTAAAAAGTCTTTTAAAACTAAACTATCCAATTAAAAACTGACACCTAAATTATTCCCCTTTTTAACCCAATAACTGGTCCCAAAGAATCTGCAATGGGGACTTTTCTACCCAATTACAAAATGTCACACAAACCCATAAAAAAGAAAAAAAAAAGCCATGAAAAAGAAACTCAAAACAACACCCTATACCCTCCATCTTACTTCCATCCTCAACATACTAAAAATCCCAAAACCTCAATTTCTCACCAAGTGATCCACCTACACTACTCCCTATAATCTATTTCACACTTTTGTAAATTCTAGTCTATCTTAAAGTCTAGAAAACTTTCTCCATGAATGAAAGTCAAAGTCAGTACTCCCCTAGGAGTCAAAACACCCCAAAGCAAACAAAAAAATATTTCCAGTACCTTAAATTCCCACATCTGGCACGTTTGCACAGGCCCTGCCAGAAAAGACTTTTGAGGATGAGGTTCCATCCCTCAAGTTCCCTCTTTGCCATCCCTCTCCTATCTCATGACTCTTCACCACTTGGTGCAAAGAGGCAGAAGAACAGAAAGCAGTGGGAGGAAGCTGGAATACACATTGTCTAGAGGTTCAGGACATGTTTGTCTGACACAAACTCTGTGCCTTTTGGGCACCCTGAGCTGTTGGATGTGTTCATGCTCTGGACTTGTTGATCTTAGCTGTCTTTTCCAACCTAAATGATTCTGTGATTCTCTCTAGCATGTTCTGCTTGCCCCACAAACAGCCAGAATAACTTGGATTGTGACATGGCTAAAGCCAAATCTGTGGATGAACATTGCTCTTTTGAGAATAACAGGAAGTTTCTACTGTGGAGAACCAACTTACTAATTAAACTGTCTCCTCTAACAACATGACATCCCTCGAGAGCTGATTCAGGCAGGAAATTAGGAGAAAAAGGAAGAAGATATAATTTAGGGCAACAGTAATTTTTTTTGACATTCCCATTTTGATGCGCTTAGCAGGGGTGGGCAGATTGTCTGATCAAATTTACATTTGACCTAATGACCTCAGTCTGCCTTAATATCAGTGGAGGCAAGGAGGCCCTGCAAAGGTATGAGTCACCTCCTGAAAGCAGACATCTGAGTCAAGAAAAAACCCCAGAAGTGCTTATTTCTTTCCATTGATTACATAGGTCAGATATAAGTGCTCACATTACAGATGTATAAAGATGGGGGCTGTGAAGACACTATAGATGAGAACTTTCTACCTGTTCACCCACCAAATATAAAATAAGCCAATCAATAATATGATTAAATCTTTTGGGCAGGAAACATCTTACTGACATGCTAGTGCAGGTAAAAGTCTGGGAATAGCAGTCTCAGAAATATCAGAAGAGAAAAAAATATCATTTATGTATCTTATTTCACAGGGTGGAAACTCAATTGCTGCACTGAGATCTGTCGTGGGATCTATGAATTATGACTGACACTAAAAACAAGTTTTAAAAACAAGGGTAATTTGGTAACCTCATAACTATTCTGGGTTAAATTAGTTTTTATCATTTTAGGGGAGTAGGTTTCCATATAAAATTTTATGGGCTACAACACCTTTATTACTTGACTCAAACAGGGTCTAGTTTTCTGGATCTTATTTTGGTCTTGCAGAGATACTTAATTTTATTAGATTATTTGATCTTGTCTAAGTGCAGCTGTTAATCAGTCCCTTTCTACATCCTCCTTTCTTCCTCTGCCTTTTCTGATAAATTATTTCTGCTGTTAAGACCAAAATCTGCTAGTCTTAGTAAAATTCATTTTGCCCATTGCTGTAATAGGAAAACTTAACATGATTTCCTGATGCTTTTCAAAGGGCAACTATCAGGTATGTCAAGGAGGACTTTGGTTGTTTTGGGCAGTCTTGTTGCACTTGCCTCTGTGTGATTTTTAATATTCACGGGTCAATAGTCCCACATGTAATTTGCGCTGAATTTCTGATGATTTGGATCTTCTAGCTGTGATTACATATATAAAAATATCAGGCTATCACAAATCTTTTAATACATTGCACTAAAATATATTTAAATGCTATCAGCAGGGAAAGTTGAGAGATATTTTGTATTTCATGTTTTTTCTCCTATAAAGCTTCTTTCTGAGTTAACCTAATCTCCATCTCGTTGAATCTCAAAGATTTTCTAAATGCTTTTTTCTGTCTTTTTAATGCAACAATAAAAATAACTGCTAAAAATAAGAAAGAAAATGAACAGGTATTTTTTCTCTATAATAGAAAGAAATAGAAAGTTGTTTTGTTGTTTTCCAGATTGCTAGCTATCCAATGCTACACAGCATAGATTATGCAGAAAATCAAGGAACAGAAATTAACAAGGAGAATGAAAAGAAAACTGGTATTGGACTAATCTTTTCTTTCAGTATCTACAGTCCAATCTTAGCAAAGTCCTAATTTATTTTTACACCACTCAGGATATAAAAGCTAAAAATGGAGTTAAATTAGCTATTGTATATTCTATAACCCACTATATGCATGTACAGTTTCTAAGAAAACCCCAATGTTCAGCATATACACAAAGATTGAAAAGTACAGTTGAGAGTCTGCCTTCCTAAACTGGATTAGATTCAAAGGAGATAATGAGGTGATAGGAAGGATGCTCTAAAGATGTTAATTTTATATTTATTGTGGACCTCTAAGGACCCCCACAGGACATTGTTAGTGGATAGGAAGTCAATCCACACATCTAGTAATAGTTTTGTTCTTTGTATAAGTGAGCCCAAAAAGTGACTGCAAACATGTAATGGGTTCAAGAGCTGCAGGAATTCGTGGTGGGGTTGTGTAGTGTTTGTTTTTGTTTTTCTTTTCCATTCACTTTTGCTTTGTTGTGTTTGCCTCATGTGATGCAGTTTCAGCAGATGGATGTAAATAGCCAGATTTTCTGCTATTTTTTTTCCCTCAAAAAAAAATCAGAGTTTTTCCCTATCACCTCTGTGTTGGCCTATGGGGGGTACTGAAATCCTCTTTGTATTCCTGATCATTTCCATGCCTTGTTTGTGGAGAAACATTGACTGGGTTCACCAGCAGCACCCATCCTCCTAATCTGCTCCACTCGCAGCCATACACACTTGGGCCCTCTGTGTATCTAGGACTGCAGTTTTCCCCTCATTTTGGTTGTTTGCACCATATTGACTTCTAAGATGGAAGAAGTGATGCTCAGCAGCAGTGATCAGCAATGTGTGGTCACTTTCAGCAAGTAAATCTCTCAGCAAGTAAATCAACAGAGAGTGTTTCTCTCTTCCTGACTGTTCATCAGCCCCTGGGCTCTTGCAGCCCCTGTGTCATAGGGCTTGTGCACATAAAACACTCTCTGCAGCTAAGAATTGGGCCTGAAAGGAGAAATTGCTGCAGCAGCTCAGCGACATTTCTTCTGTAGCTATATTTTTCTTGTCCTTACCAGTTCATTACCCTCCAGAAGTTTAACAGGCTGAGCAGGACTTTGAGTTAAAAAATCTCAGTTTTGCAAAACGCGGTTTAACAAACTCCCCACAGTACAGAAACAATATTAACAGTAGATTATAATTAGAGCTATTGGAGACTGATTGTTAATTGGGCTGTTACAAATGGAACATATGGATCATTAAAAGGACATCAAACATGGTGGCTTGCAGTAGGACATCAGGCTTTGGCAAAGACAAATTGTTCATTAAGGCCATATGATGACTGTAAGTAGCAGTTGTTAACACCAAATTTCACTCTAATGGGATGCTCTGTGGTGCCTGGCTAATTTCCTTTCTTATCTTCTCGTGCTTCTTTAATGGGCTTTTTTATTGCTGTGTGTTGTTCTTTGGCTTTGTCACTGTCAGCTGTGCTCACTGGCCTTGACAGTCTCCTGACAGGTTTTCTGTTTGCCTGTTTGTTTGTGCAGCCATTCCTTAGCTGAGTCACTGATGTACACCAGACACATCAGTCCTTTTTAGCTTGGTGGAAGCAGTCCAGTGCACATGAGAGTCTCCTAATTTCTCTTTATTATCCTGGTTGTATCTCTTTTCTGTTCCACTGTGGTTACCAGCACAGCCAAAGTGCCAGACTTAGAAACACCTGTTGCTCTACACCCAAACTGAGTGAGCAGAAGCAATCCCACCAAAATGACAGAATATTATATCAGCATAAGCAAAATAAGGAGCAAGGCCTTAGTAAAAATATCCCCCACATATACTGAGGTGATGTCTAAAATATCTTAGTGCTCTAAGAGAAAGTTGGTTCTGGGAAAACCTTTCAGCTTGGATATCTTAGGTGTTTTAGACTAATTTCAAGATAGACCTTTATTTTTCTAGTATTTACTTTTCTGGGGAGTTCTGCACTCAGCAGCATTTGGCATTAGTCCTCTGATGGACAACAGGCAGCCTGCTCATTAGTCCTGTATTTAATTGGTTTTTAGTCACATCCCCATCGCTTTAGTTGTACAGATACCTTTATTGAATTCCACTTTTTTTTTCCCTCGGACCTTTCTAGAATGTTTTAGCCCTTGCTTGGAGAGAGGAAGCCCTAAATAAAATTTCTGAGGACATGGGGCTGTCCAAGAAAAGGGTTAAGAAGTGAGGGATGCTCAGTTCCAGGTTTGTCCTAGATGAGTGAGAAAGTACTTGAAAGTGCCTACAAGAAACCTGGAGAGTGACTTTTTGCAAGGGCAGGTAAAGATAGAATAATGGGGAATGGCTTTAAACAGATAGAGAGCAGGTTTGTATTGGATATTAGGAAGAAATCCTTTACGGTGAGGCATTGGAACAGGTTTTCCTGAGAAGCTTTGGATGTCCCATCCCTGGAAGTGCCCAAGGCCAGGCTGGATGGGGCTCTGAACAGGGATAGTGGAAGGTGTCCCTGCACAGACAGGGAGGTTGAAGCCAGATGATCTCTAAGGTTTCTTCCAACCCAGATTGCTTTAGTATTCTATTCCATGACTTCTGGGGCTCATGGAAACGTGCTTTCAGCTTGATTCACCCTTGATCATTATCGTATGCTTTGTTTTCACATCCAGTGGGATCTGGCTGGGTGCAGCCATGCCAGATGATCACCTGCAGACCCAGTGCACGTTGCTTTATGAACTGAATGCTTATGTGCTTTATGAACCAAATGCTTATGTGCTTGTGCAATCCATATGAAGCAAAATAACCAGGTACTGCTCTGGGGAGTGGGGCTACCAGTTTGGCGTGCAATCCCTGCTTGAAAAATTAGGCTGAATAAACTCAGGTTTGACAGGTATTGCAGATACCCTGTCAATCAGCTGCTGCAGCTGTGGTTCTGAGCAATCTGAGGGTCACTTGTGTCCATCAGAGACAAGTCTGCAGCAGACACATGGTGTGATAACATGATCCATCTCCACACAGGCCTTGATTCTGCTGCTGATTTTGTCAGCAGAAGGCTTTCCTGTGAGGAAACCCTCTGAATCAGGATTCCCCAGGCTGGGCAGGGCCATGTGCAGACAGGTATTTGTACCATGGTGACCTATGCTCTATAGGGATAGAAATCACTTTGATAACAGACTTACTTTCATTAAAAACAAAGTGACACTTCTCTCTCATTGGCAACATTAATGCATCATATGTACTCTAAACACTGTCTCCTAAGCTGTCCGGCTTGAATTTTGGGTAATTCAAATGCTATATTTTTTCTTCTTCCTGCTTACCGTACCCTTCAGTTGAAGAATAGCTTCTCAAAGGAGAGATCACACTTTGCAATGCTTTAATCTTTGTAAATGTGGAAATCTGATCTTTATAATCACTTCCAATTATTTCTTATAGCAGACCTTTCTAACCCTAAGAGGTTATTGATGTAATTGTGTTTCCTTTTTGTTAAGCAAATGATATCCTGTAAAATGTCTTGAGCAAAATTAATGACTCAATTTTTTATTGATCTGTTTGGCTCATGCAATTGATTTCTCTTTCAGTACTGATTGGCTGATGATACTCACAGTCAGAGCTGATAAATAAATCAGTTTCTAGTGCAAAGCATCATGAAAGAAATTGCCCACTGAAATCTTTCTCTTTTCAGTAGGTCTTTAATTGATGCAGAAAGGAGATTAGTCACAAGGAATAAAAACTATGGGTTTTATTTTAATAATGAGAGAAGATAATTCCTGACAATAGAATCTGCTTTTTCTTGTCACAGGCAGACTATTCCCTATGGAAAATATCCTTCCTTTGTAATTTTAACTGATCATCAAGTGCGCTAAACCAGTCAAAGATGAGAGATGGGCAATGCCTGTGTAATGATACAGGGTGTGAAGCTTCTCTTTTCTGTGGTGTTAGCAGCAATGCCTTGGTGTCATCCAGCCAGAAGTCCAGTATTTCAGGGTACATTTCTAAATCAATACTTACCCCCACTGAAAGGGATCTACCATCCTGGAAATACAAATTCAAATCTTCTTTAAGACCCTGGAGAATCACTTGCTCTTTCTTTTTCCTCTCTAATAATCTTCAGAACTATCTTTTAAATGCTGAATATATCAAATGCATACAGATAAATACATAGTTTTTCCAAAAGTGTCAAAGACTTAAGAACACAAAGGCAAAGCCTAGGGTGTCTTTTTGCAGCATGGGTTCAGTTGTGAAACGTGCTTGTATCCACTGGCCTGTGCCAATCCTGTTTTGGGGGACAGAAAGGGTCTGGAGACCATTGCCTTATGAATATTTTAACTCTCTGGTCTCAAGTAGCAGACTTGGATAAGGTTTTGGCAATTTCTACCACCTCTGAACATGAACAAAAGGTGTTTGTGCTCAGTACTCAAGCTGTTGGCAGTTTTTGCACCTGTACAGCATCACAGGGGGTCAGAATTACAGAGCTAAAGAATTCGGTTCCATTGCCATGTGATTTTTAGGGGGTGTCATTGTAAATTGACAGAGAGTTATGCTGTCCCTAGAAACATACCAGGACAATCAGCACCCCAAACCACCTTCCTCATGCTGCAGTTATTAGAATGACACCTTTTTTGCAGGAGCAGGAGAGATCTGCTTCCACAAGAGTTGCTGAAGGTTGGGAATGATGAAATAATCAGAATTGGGGGCTTTGATTTTTTTCTGCTGTTCTGTTCTAACCTCCTGACCTGCTGCTTCTTTCCATCAGAAAATGCAGGGCAATATTAATTTCTCTCTCACAGAATCCATGTGCTCTTGTTGAACAGACTCCTGCACCTGGCTCGTGGCTCCTTTGCATATCCCACTCTCTAATTGCCAGCCTCAGTGACCTTCAAGTGCTTTGTGCAAAATGCTGGAGAATGACCAAGAGCAACGTTTTAATAACTTCACTAGCATGGTAAAATGTATGGGGGGGAAAAAAATCTACTTTATTGTGTGGAACAGCTGGTACTCATTTCAATAGGATTTACAGAAAAACTTTTTTGCTTCTGGGTTTAGGATGATTCATAATTGATCCCAAGAGGAGAGCTCCACTAATCTCTGAACAAAACATAATTATGATAAGTATTTTGGAAAATTTAATTATTCTGCCCTTGGGAACTTACAGCCTTTAGAAGACATCCGCTTCTTACCACATTTTCTTGGACTAGTGATTTGTAAAGGGACAAATAACATTTAACTCCCATCATAAAACAACCTTAATTTCGGCCTCATTAAAAAATTAATCAAGGCACTTATACTTTACTCCAAATGGCATTGGTGTGGCCAAGACCCAGGTCCTCAAAGGTATACAACTGTCCAGATAGGAATTGGCCATCTAATATTCAGTGATTTTGATGGAATTATTTACTTAACAGCCGTTGTGGGTCTGAGACTAAATCCTAATGGGGAGCTGGGTACCAGCTGGCATATGTGATGCTGCATAAATGCTGATGCTGCACAGCAGTGACTGAGGTACTGAGAGAGCAGCTCTGACAGTTCTGGCTGATAAATGTGGGAGGTGATAGTTTGGGCTGCAGAGGGGGAAAGCAATGTCAATGTCATCAGGCAGAGAAAGGAAGATTCACACAAGGGAAACAAAGACCCCACTGGCTCAAGAAATAGAAGTTTTCCATAATTCACTATTGCTCTAATGCTCAAGAGTATTGACAAACATCCTCTGATTGGTATTTTGTGAGTTTAGACATTCTCTGGAGCATCTGGCTAAATATATATTGAGGCAAAGATCAGAGCTAAGGGGTTACGCATTTAAGTAATAGCAAAGTTTTCAGAGTCAGGTAACATTTGGATTCTGGTTTCCACAACTCCTGTTGGAGATGTGATCTCACCCATTAAAATTTCATTTTTCTAGCCAATGCTGACTAGAACAGTATATTCCTGGTCCTTTTTAAGAGAGAGCTCTCAGAGTTAAATATGGTTTCTGCTTCTAGACTCCAGCAAAGACAGAATAGAAATGTTTTAAGGGAAAAAAGAGATTACTTGGTACAAGAAAAACATTTAAAATGAAAAAAAAAATCCCAAACTCAAATCCCATAACCAACCAAATCACAAAACAAAACAGAACATCAGCAAGGGGAATATAAAGATACTTTCTTCTGACTTCAAAGGAGCATTCATTCTTTCTGTCTGTGATAAACCAGTCAAAATAATTGAAATAATCTATCTTGTGCCCCACAAAAATAAGGTCTCCTGTATTTAAACAGTGTAAATATATTTTTTGCTGGCAGGGAAAAATATATTACAAGTCTAGACTATTTTCTCAATTCCCTGAGATAGCCTTAACAGGACCCTGAAGCTAAACAAGTACTTACACATATCAAATTCATTTTCACTCCATATCTGGCACAGTGATGCTTGAGAATGGAGACAGGCTGATGGGTATCAGTTTATGCAGTCTACTGAAAAGTGTGGATTTGAATGTTCTATCACTAATTTCCACCATACAAAACTTCAGGGGATTATGTAAGTGATAACATTGCCATAAAAAAAGTTTGGAGTGGAACTTGGATCCTTGTGCATCACTGGTGCTGTAGGGATGGTGTGTGGGAAGCATCAGCTGTGCACTAAGGTCAGATCCAGATGGGGCTGCAGATGTGGGAAGGGACAATGAGGAGCCAGATGTAGGAATCTGTCCTCACTCACAGGACAGATGAACTGCTCCTAGGATAGACTTTATTAGATCTGGAGGGTGGAGATGGAAACACTCCAGAAAAAGAGGCAGAACTCCTGACTCCATAAAACATGGAGCCAACCCTCCTGGCTTCACTCAGCCCCAGGTTTGGGCAAAGCAAAGTCTGCATGCACCCATCAGCTGTGCTGCTATTTGGGCAGCAGGTGTCCCAAGGAGTTTTCTCCATCAGTGCCACTGCTCAGAGCCTTTTAGAGATGGTTCACTAGAAAGTTTTGTAAGTATAATCAGTTTGGAGACTTTTGTTTTGTTTCGGTATGACTGTGCTTTACTGGGGAGGGCTAAACCTTCACTGCTTGCTGTGTTGTGGGCAATATTCACATTATCAGCACTCTGGAGAACAGGAGAAAGTGTCCTGCAGAATAGAAATCCATGGGTTGGTGTTCACAGACCTCTCAGTCAATTTATTTGTCTTTTGAGCAAAAGATTAATTTTATAATTCCTGCCAAATATCAAATGCAAATTCAAACTCAAAACTGGAAGTCAGATTGGAGACACCTTCATCTTCATAATCACCAGAAATAGGAGTTTTTGGGTCAAGATGCTCCTCTACAAATCCATTGGCCTTTAGCTGGACTCTAGGATTTGTCAATGCTTTGTTTGTAAACCTTAGAGTTATACAATAGTAAATGTACAGTCATGTCTGTGACTTCCACTTTTGATCTGCAAGATGATCTTTATTGATGAGCTATCTTTTTTCCTAATGTTTATTTTCTTCACTGTTTATGAGCATTTCAAACAGCTTTCTCTCTCTTTCTCTTTTTCTCTCTTTTTCTTTCTTTCTCTTTCTTTCTTTCTTTCTTTCTTTCTTTCTTTCTTTCTTTCTTTCTTTCTTTCTTTCTTTCTTTCTTTCTTTCTTTCTTTCTTTCTTTCTTTTCTGGAGCTTTATATTGACACTAATGCATGGCAGTTGTTTAAATGAATAATTGATTGGATTCAGGTTTAAATATTGATTAATTGTTAAGGAGTCTGGGTTCAAAGTGGGTGGCTGCACAAAGGGCTGGCACACATGAGAGGGGAAATACACCAGGAAGGAAAAGACCATATTTATTGTGTGGCTTTGTCATAAATTACTAAAAAGCTTAAAAAAATTTCACTATAAGTTTTTCAGCTCCAGATCTGATTTGATATAAGAAGAGAATATAACTTTCCACATGACACTGCTACAAAGAAGGAATGTGTCACATTCCCACACCTACTGCAGAGAGGCAAAGAAAATCCAGCCACCACATCCAGATGTTCCTGTAACACCATTGTGGCCCCTGATTGTACTTGAATACTGGTTGCTGTTTGAAATCCAATCCATTTTGCAAGCTGTACATTCCTCACCAGCCAGATTACAGTTCTCCCAAATAATCAAACCATGAATGATTCCTAATATCCATCCATATGAGAGTTTGGAGTATTTGAATTTATGGTGCAGTTATGTGGTCTTAATGGCAAATCCTCAGCTGAAACAAACTGTTCTGTTAAAATCAGGAAAGTCACAGTGGTTTAGAACAAAATTGGAGTAAATTTTCTTATCAGAAGCATTTAATGGAAGACAGAAATATCCTGTAGGATGCTGCATCCCAATGGATCACTTCTTTTAGGAATCAGCAGAAACTCTCAATTGCAGATCTTCCCTGTTGTCTCCTGTATCTCCATTTCTTGTATCAGCAGGTGACAAGGGCAGTTACACTTCTGAAATCAGGAAATTTGGGTTAGATTTACTGTGGCAAAAGTGGGATCAGAATTGGGTTTCTCCTTTTTACACCTTAGACACGTGTCAGTGTTTGCTAGAGCTCTGCTTAGATGGAGACCGGCCAGGGAGAGCTGGCTTTAAGAAAGAGATAAAACCAATTCTATCAGTAAGCAGGAAGAAAAAGCAACTTCTTCTACTTGCTGCTCCACATGAAAAACCCCATTTTTCTTTCACGGAAAAACCCAAGGAAGTGATTTTTCATTCTGGGCGAAGCTGCAGAAACGATGTGAAAAGTGCTTTTTCCAAGGATTTTTCTCAGAGGCGGATGCACCCTGCATCCCAATGACAACAGAGGGCTGGTGAGCTATGCAGTCCCTGTGATCCACAGGAGGATGGGGTGCATCAGTCCTGAATTGCAAGTGAGCAAGCCATGTCCTCCTGCTACATTCAGATCAGGATGATCTGTCTGTCCATCAGTCTCAGCAGTGCTGCTGCTGCCCATGGTCAGGATATGTCAGCATTTCCATGTAAAATTCACTGGCAATAGCAGTTTTTGACTGTTCCATTATAATTCACTATGAGGCTGCAAAACCCATGTGGCTGAGAGACTCAGAGAGAGAATTAAAGGAGCCTTTCTGTGTGAAATAAGCAGAAAATCTCTGAAGTAGTAATCTGTTTTGGTGTATCTGGTATGCAAGTCTGGGCGTTCTGTTTCTGGTGGCATCAATTTATTATCTCAAGGGAGTAGTCATCTGTTTTGGTGTATCTGGTGTGCCAGCCTGGATGTTCTGTTTCTGGTGGTAAATTTATTGTATCAAAGGTTGTGGTGTCACTGTCAGAAGGTCCAGATGCTTCTGTGCCTGCTTGAGGAAAGTTGAAGCAAGGAGGTGATTCTGGCTTTGATTATTTTTTGTTACACATTTTTATTGGAAATGGTGATCTGAGGCAAACATGAATTTTAAGAGGAAAAGTAAAGTTGCAGAGACCTGTGCTGTAGAGAATTTTGCCTCTCAGCATTGGGTAATACATTTCCACTAGCCAGCATGTTGGCTTCTAAGAGATGGGAACAAACAGGACTCTAAGGATTGGGTTTTTTTCTTCCAGAGAGCAGTGTTTACTGCTTTGTAGGTAGGTTTGTAACCCTGCACAAGAGTCTTTATTCCTCACTTGGCCAGTCCATGGCTGGTATCAATGCCTCCTTTCTTTGTGCTGTGAAAGATTGGCACTGCTGGGGTGAGGCACAGGCAGCAGGCTGGAGGAGACACAGCTCTGAGCAGGACAGCCACAAGGAGCATTTGGTCTTTTCAGCAACCAGACAAAAGCCCTTTGTGCTTGTGCTTTCAGATGGTGACCCCATGTCTTGTGGTTTGATAAATCAATATCTCCAGAAACAATCTGGCCAGGCCTGGATTTCAAACTCCCCCAAACAGTAAACTGCTTCAGAACTGGGCTGCATAACAGGGGTGAGTAGAGAGGTCATTTGTTTATATTTCTGTGATCAAGAAGATGTGCCCTAGAGCCCTACTGAAAGTCTTAGCACAAATAAACTCTCTAATACCCAGCTGAGAACTAAAAAGCCGCAGTGAAACTTGACTGGTTTTAAACGAAGCAGAATCAGACCAGCATTAACTGCTGCCTGAAACTTTGGCTTCCCTTGAGCTTTTTTGACAATTCAGATTCATTCTTTGATGTTCTACCAGCAGAAATAGTTACATCCAATATTAATTTGAAGAAACAGCAATTTTGCTCTCATGAAATAAGCACCAACATGACAGCTTGGACCTTTGCAGCAGCCAGTGCAAGATGTCGCTGGAGTGTTAACGTAAGAGTGACCATTCCAATTGGAATAAAAAATCTATTAATCCTAGCAGGGCATCCTGCTGCTGCTTATCAAGCCTCAGAACTCAGCTCCTGCAAATCCCTGAGGTGCAGGGAATGGCTCTGGAAAAGCTGTATTGGGAGCAGTGAGTTTGAGGGGCTCAGCCAATTATGTTGTGTTGTGTTTCCCTGCCACATGAACAGCAGCCACCTACAGCCACTGACAACTCAATTATGATGGGAATAAAATCTGAAACAAATCACACAACATAAGATTGATTTGTTTTTCTTTCACCCTTTACTAAATTGACTGGTGAAGCTACCAGGCTTTCAGGCTTTTGCTATCCCAGGTCCCCCTGTGGTCCTTTCATTTTCCACCTGCTACATCCCTCTGATCCCAAGAGAGCTTTAAGGCAAAGGTTAAATGTTGCCATTGGTATTTTGGCTATTTCATCACTGGGCTCTGTTAGGAGTGGATGCCCTGGTCAGTGGCTGACATTGACTTTCACTGTTTGTCCCAGCACCTCTCCTGTGATTATTCAGTCTCAGACAGACCTACAGGCTATACAAGACTCTTAGTTTCTTTTACAGCTAACACCTGTACAAAGAATTTATTATCTGCCTGGCAATGGCCTTGTCTTTCCTGAGTGATCCTTGTCCACTGGGATTATCAGTTGGCCCTACAGGCTCCCTAGGCTGACAATTTGCTCCTGCTGTATTGAAAGAAGAAATTACTATTTGTTTTAATCTTTTAGTAATTTGCTTCTCAAAAAGTTTTTTTTTTCTGTGACCCTGATTTTATTTTGTGTTTATATAGTGGTTTTGGTTTGCCAATTTGAGATTTTCCCAATTTTAAGATTTCTCAGCCCAACACACCTCCCATGTCTATAAAGAATTTATGATACTTCACTAGTATTTTTATTACTCTTATTTGTTTTGGGTACAGTTTCATTCTGTGAAATGATGCCTTCTTAATTCTAATAACTTCTTTTTCTTTGCTGTGTCATCATGCTACTTTCCTTTTATCCTTCCTCAAGATTTCCTTAATGGGTGGTATTCACTGTGCTTCCAGTTTCACATCCTTCAGTGGTCTTCATGCTGCCTAAAAGGTTTTAATTCCCTCAGCTGGTTGATTTAACTTTTTAACAAGCTCCCTCATTTTTACCAAAGTTGTCTATTGGAGTTTAGCTCTACTACACTGGACTTTTGTGGTGGTTGGTAGGGATATTGAATGTCAGTTCATTTTAATCTCTGTTAAAAGTGGGGCTTCCACTGTGCAGGTCTGAATCAGACCTAGAGCATTGCTCAGTGTGATGACAAGAGTTGCTTTTCATCTGCTCCAACGAACTATTGCAGATAACTGAAATCCTTCAATGTATTAAAAAGATAACTCCTATTTCACTTAGGTCATGCAGAAAACCACTTTAGAGGATCCACTCAGGGAATTTGTCAGCATACAAAGCTGAAACCTCTGCTGAAATTATCCATTCACAGCTAGCCCATGTGGAGAACAACAGGGTGGAGAACAAATTGAAGAATGAATGGAAGCTACCGTCAAAATTTGGACTATAATTTCCCCTTGAACACATTTCAGTTCATCAACAGCCAGTGCTTGGTCTTTGCTGGGAGTGGGAATGCTGATCCTTAATTCACTATAATTTGCAAATCCCTTCCAGACAGACTGGACCCGCAGGAGGCTGCAATGCAGGAAAGGAGGGGATCTTATCAGAGGCACAGAAGGAAAATCCTCTCCAACTGCAAGCCAAGCCCAGTCTTTGGGGGTGGGTTTGTATCATATGGCACCACACAGCTCTGAAAAATAAACCTGACAGAGCAGGCTCTGAACACACAACCTAATGCTGCATCTTGCTGTTATTTTACACTTCTTAGATACAGCTCTGGGAGGTTTTCATATGCCAGCATATACCAGATATGTACTTCACTTTGTCTTTTTTAATAGATTTTTATTTTATTTTATTTTATTTTATTTTATTTTATTTTATTTTATTTTATTTTATTTTATTTTATTTTATTTTAATGTTTTGGCTAGGGTTGGTAGTATTAGGAAGGAACTTTAGAGTGGAGAACTAACTGCCATCAAATATACCTCATTCTGCCCTGAAATAATGTGATATTCTAAGAAGTCTTTTCCCTATTTTGTATGCATTTTATTCTCTATTTTGTATGCATTTATGTCTGTAATGAATTTGCAGGTGTTTTTTGGAGGATTACTGAACAGGGCTGGTGTAGTTTTCACAGGAGAGAAAATCATGTTTCTAAATCATGAATGCAGGGAGTTACTATCACAGATGGCGGCTTTTACTCTGTGCTATTAAACTCTGCTACAAAACTGGATCCAGATACAGCTGAGGTGAAAGTAGGCTGATGTCTGCTCAACTTCTGACTTTGTTCTTGCACTGTGAATATCCTTAGATGAGATGAAAACTTATCAGGGACTAAAGACATGGTGATGCCATGCTGGCAAAATCCAGAGCAAGAGGAAAGCATGCTGGTGGGAGATGATAACTGAGAGCACATGTTATTCTTCTCCTGAAAATTATTATTTTTTTTGGAAAACAAAGGAAAAATTCCACACTCTTGGTACAAGACTAACAATGAGGTATCACAAATGTTTACCTCTTCCTAAGATTGAGTAAAGACAATTCCTATCACTGAGTTGCACTCGTGGTGGTTTTGGAGAGTTTGGCAATGGTGTCACACTACTGGCAAGAACTCAAATGAACAGAAACCCATGGAGATACCTAATGACAATTACAATTTGTGAATGTGTTTGTCTGGTATCTTGTGCATTCCTAATTATTTATCCTGCTGTCCAGCTCTCAGCACCAACGGCCTTTGTAGTCTTGGCTTCTCAATGGAGCTTAAAGGAGTTCAGAGATCTCTGAAACAGCTAAAACACAGATTGGAATTCTCACTGCATTTCCCTGGGCTGTCATATGACAAATATTTAATTGGCTGTAGATCAGTAAAGCACATATCCCACTTGCCAACATTATTTGGAAAGAAATCATTGAGAATTTTGACCCCTGCAATGTAACTCTTGCATGGAGCAGGTAGGATTGGGACAACATTTTATGACAGTCTTATTTGCAAGCTCTTGTAATTTCATTAGGATTCGATTCTTTCTCCTAGCCAATTTTAAAGGGCTCTTTTTATTTTTTAAATTGCTGTAGATTGTTAGAGAAGACGCCACTGTTTCAGCAGATCTTACAGCAAGTGCTCTTATGAACTCTGGATGCCACAGACACTATTGGGAGCTTTTCCCTTTTATGGTGAATTACAAAGCTGAAATGCGAAAAAACAAGTTTTCTCCCTTTATTGCTTCTGTATGATGCATAAGGGCAGTTTCAGCATCTATTCTGCCACTGGCCTTTCAACACAAATATCAGACTGAATACCTGGATTTTTTCAGGAGCTCTGGGGAGAACAGGTTCAACAGGACAGAAATATCACAACAGACAAAGCAGAACCTGCATTTTATTCCATATTCAGTGCCTGAACTTCTGTGTGACTCCAAACTCTACTTTACTTTTTCTGTGTTGAGGTCTATCTCTTTGCCAAGATTGATTTCACCCAACTTTAGGTGTCACCCTTCTAGTTAAAGGGAAGGAAATATATATATTCAGGGAGTGGCTCATCTGACCCATCTTAGATGTCATCTTTATCTTGAGAAGAATCACACCATTGATGAAGACGAGGTTCACCTTGTCATACATAAGAGCCATGATGGGTCACATAAATCACTCAAACTTGGAAGAAAAATCACTGGCAGGAGAACTTGGAGAACTCCTTATCCTTATTTGTACATAAACACTTCAACAACAGAGAGAGTCACCAAGGCCACAGGGACCCTCATCTGTTTGCTGTGATCACACACTGAGCAGCACTATCTGATTCTGAGGGCACAGTTCTGCTTTATTTATGAGTCTAGTTATTTTAAGGCAGAAAAGAAATCAGAGCTTCTGAAGAAATCCTCCAGCTTTTCATCCTAGAGTAAGATGCTGCTTGTAGGCAAAGAAAAAACAGCTTGGGAGATGGGGTATGACAGTGCTTTCTGACTATATTTAAGCTTCAGAAAAGCAGTTCTGGGTGTCATGTGGATGGAACTGGCTGGCAGCACAAGTCATGGTGAGCTTAAGCCCTTACTTGAGTAGTAGAGATAGTGAAAACATTCTAGAAATAAATTATGGTTCTCACATACAACTTGTGTTTCAGTCTATTTTGATTTCAACAAATAGGCCCAAATCTTAAAAGAAAAAAAAAGTGAACTTACTTATTCTTGGGACATAACAGGGAAAAACCCCAACCCCATCATGATTAAAGGACTTGAACGGACATGGTGACAGGCATGTGAAGAGACTGACCTAACACTTGATCAAACATTTCCGATATATTAGAAAACATATTCCTTCTGAACACTGGTGCTGATATGCCCTTGGGACACCTAGCAGGGATCAGAATATAAATGTGTGCTGGAAAGGTTTTTCACTGAACAGGGGAACCTGTGCATTGTGAGTGCCTCCCATGCAGATCAGAGCAGCTGCTGGGGGCAATCTGCTGCAGATAATATTAATATATCCCCATATCACACTCTTATACAGACCTGTATCTCCACCAATATTTTACATTCCTCCACTTACACAGAGAAGGGGAAGAATTGTTGGAGGGTTGGGTGTCATCTTTGTCCAGCTTCCAGTAGCTGGTTATGCTCGCAGGGGATATCTGTTAAGGATAATTGATTCCACCCACAGATAGGTCATGTCTGAGTATGAAAAATGCCATGAACATTGTTTAAATTATACAGGTAGAGTGGGATCAGTCTGAGCACTTGAGCTTTTCCTCCCAGAGAGAGGAACCATTTTATCTTACTCTGTTTCCCTTTTCAGTCAATTAACAGAAAGGACCAATTTAGAGGATGATGTATGTGATTGCTTAGCCATCAGCTTTAGGGTGAGATAATTCATAATACAGATTCTCTTGACTGGGCATGGAGACAAAGGTTGAGTCATGTTTAAGTGAATGTAAGCCAGACCTTACTTAATAATTTCTGCCCCAGTTCTTCCTGCTATGCATTTCTTCCTGCCATCCCAAGGGCAGTATTTAATGCAGTACAGAACAGTGTCAGGAAAGGAAAACAAGAAGTAAACCCAGCAGTACTAAAGCATCACCTTCTAATATAAAATTGGCAGGCAAGTCTGAAGAGCAGAGCTGTGTGAAAGATACCCATCACACTGAATTTTGGAGGCAGCACTGGAGCATAGCTGCCTTGGAAAAATAAAATATATGTACTTCAGATTTTAGATTTGGGTTGAAAAGTCAACATATGTATCTGCCTGGGACTAGTGGCTTCAGTTTGCTATGTTCACCTCTGGAAAATTGTTGCTCATCCAACTGTGAATATGACAGAGAGCCAGGCTCCCCTGAGGGAAGATCAGGACCAGGCAGTGGATAAAGTATGTCATGGGCACACACATCTGAGTGATGGCAAGTAAATCAGAAATAATATCCTAGGCCAAGGGACTGCAGCTCTGGAGGTTGTTGTGATATGGTTACATGGGCAGAAGGTGAGAGTGGATGGCCCCCAGATGCAAGGATATTTAGGGAGGTATCTGGGATAAATGAGGTGGCTCCTGAAATGGAGAGTCATCACTCCACAGACACAAAGGGATACAAATAGCAGGTAAGCAGGCTCCATGGAGATGGGATCCATGTTGTTGGAGGGGGATTAGAATAGATTTTGTGGCTGTTTGATGTTTTTGTGACTGTTTCATGAGAAAGGTGTCTCTGGACATGGTAGAAGCCAGAAGTGAATGGCCTGCAGGCTGGTGAGATAGCAAAGAGATCAAGTGGAGGGTAACAGAGCTAAAGACTCACTTGCATCATGAACCCTGACTGGTTGCAGCAGCTGACAATGGACCTGGCAGTGAAGTGTTACTGAGGCAGAGGTGCCTGTGCCAGCCCAGGGAGAACCAATCACTCTTGGGCTTGCACAAAAAGGAGGAGAGTACGACTGGAAGGGGACTGAGCCTCAGGCTGACCCAGCTGCCTGGATGGCCCATCCCTGAGGAGTGACAGTCTCAGTTCAGTGAGGCATTTCCTTTTATTCAAGCTTATCTACCCCTTCAAAAGGCTGAAGGCTTGTCCCAGCAGGGAAGTCTGGAAAAGCCAGAATATAACCATGAGATCTAGAACTTGGTTTCACACAGTGATTAAATGTTAGTTAAATGTTACTTGACCCAGCCCAGATGGTGGGGCTGCTGGAGAGCACAGGGGTGATACACTGCCCAGGGACCCTCACAGCACCAAGCAGAAATGGAATTAACCCTTTTGATATCCAGCTCAGAGCACAGTTCCAGCCAGCCCATCCCAGCATAGACATTATGTCCCATTCAGTGGAGCCAATGAACAATCTCTCATCCCTCTCCAGTGCTGTTGGCTGCATGTTGGACACCTCATGCTTCTCCAGTCTCCTTCACAGCAGAGGTCCAAGGAACCACATCTGATGCCCCATGTTGCTATAGGACATGAAATAAAGCGACACACATGCTGGAACTTCCAAGGTAAAAAAGAAGGGAAGTTTATTTTCTGAATCTAAAATTTATAGATTTTCAAAAGTGACAGTGGATTGGAGGATGAAAGTGCCACCTCTCCAATAATACTGGTCAAACCAACAGTCTATGAAGTTTCTCCTCCTCCAGAAAAGAATGTAAACCAATAATTATTTACATAAAAATGTGTGACAAACTTCATTACAAGAATGTAAACATCAGGAGGCTTAGAAGAACTCAGAAGAACAGGGCAACAGCCCTGCTTTTGTCAATCTCTGCAATACATGAACAAACTAGAGAAAAAACCAAGAAAAATCACCTGCATATGAGGTGAATTCCAAAGATCACTGTGTGCTGGAAGCACCATGGAAGGGCCTGAAAGTGGAGGGGAGCAGGATGCCTTCATACAGGACCTTTATCAGGTCCAGAGCAGCCCTTTGTGCTCACAAAGAGTTGTGTTCAGCACGTAAAACCAGATATCAAATTCATGTGAATCCAATAGGCTAAGCTATAAAATTCTTAATATGATATTGAGGTGTTACTCTGATGTAATAGGCCATTTAGAAAAAAATGGATATAGATTTTCTGTCTCTTACCTGATCCATTTCCTTTCTCACAAAGGAGAAGCTAAAGGAGGAAAGTGCTGTGCCCTTGTTTCATAACCATTCCTCTGATGCTTATGGTGATGCTTTAATGGAGATGCTTTGAATCATTTGCTTTATATTGCTGTTACCCGTTATTTTCATATCCGCTTTCCATTACAGTTAAGCCAAGCACCCATTTAGTAATTCTTACCCAAGGCCAAGAGCAAACAATAGCAAGATATTTAGTGTTACTAAAAAGCCTTGAGAACTTTGTGTGTCAATAAACTGTACAAATATTTTTGTGAACAAAATGAATTTGCACACATGGCTGGGATTTGTGTTCAGAGCTGTAGATGTTGTAGTTGTGCAGGGTTCTTGGCATCTGTGCTCCAGGACTGGGAAGATTCAGCAATTTGTTATAAAATGCTGCATGGCAAAAAGCTTGAGGGCTTTTTTTATTCAAAAGATTGAGTGCATGTTGCATATCCTTTCCTGCACCTTGTCTGCAGGGAGTTTGGGCTCACAGCAACCACAAGAAGAGGCAAATCCCTTGATGAAGCAGTAAAACTCCTGGATTTGACTCTGTCAATCCTTAATACCAGTGTCAGAGCAGAGGAGTGATGGGGCTGCTAACGCAGTTAATTGCAATTTCCTATATTTTGATAGTCTGTAAAAAAAAATTTTGTGTTTACCCAAATCTATATCTATTAAAAGCAAGAACAACAGATATTTATAATCCTCAAAAACATTTTGCTCAAAGCAAATAAAATTCTGTAAACCTCTCTGTCTCTCCCTATCACACACTTTCTCCTCTGCCAATGTAAGGGAAGAGTTTGAAGGCAGCCAAACATTCTACTTTTGGCATTTTCTGAATAGATCATTTTTCATAGTGAAGTCATCTCATACCTTAGAATTTGCTAAACCTTTGACATATGATAAAGACCACAAACAACAGCAAACAAGAACAGCAGCAAAACAACACATACTTCCCTGAAACCTTTAAATAAAATTGTTTTTTCCCATTTTGTCTTACAGAACCATTGAGTTGATTTGTTGTCCTCTGGTTGTTGTGTAATGCAGGGGGTTTGGGAGAAGAAGGGGTTCTATTGGAGGTATTTAATTCAATCCTTCATTTTTCAGCTTCTGGCTGTGGTGCCTTTAATAATTTAATTCTTCAGACATGCCATTGTGGGTATATGTGTAACACATTGTCATTTACCTGCCTCTTACAACCCAGGGGTGTCAGAAGTGGGAGCCTGAACAACAATGGGAAGCTATATTGTATTATTTTGTCCAGAACATTGTACAAAGCAAGGGACAAGTTCACTGTCAGCCACTCTGAGGGCAGAATCCATCATCTGGGTGCTGTGGAAATGAACAGGTTACATTCCTTGGTTTCTCTGAATGTACCTGTTCTCTTACACTAAATTGGGTGCTGAATGCAGACCTCTTCCCAAAGTTAGGGAAGAGTAAGGTGGAGAGAGCCAAATGCAACATGAGCAAGGCAAGGGAACTAATAATTTGTAAAGTCTGTGTTTGTGGTATTTTCTGGGTCCCCCGTTGAAGGAAGGATATTATGAATCTGACTCCATGTTCTTAGAAGGCTAATTTATTATTTTATGATCTGTATTATATTAAAGAATACTATACTAAAACTATACTAATGAGAAGAGAAAGGATACACACAGAAGGCTAAACGATAATACCGAAACTTGTGACTCCTTCCAGAGTCCCAACACAGCCTGACTGTGATTGGTCATTGAGTAAAAACAATTCACGTGTTGGATAAACAATGCCCAACCACATTCCAAAGCAGCACAACACAGGAGAAGCAAATCAGATAATTATTGTTTTCTTTTTTCTCTGAGGCTTCTCAGCTTCCCAGGAGAAGAATCCTGGGCAAAGAGATTTTTCAGAAAATAGGACAGTGACATGTGTTTAGTAAACAACAAAGCAAAAATTAAGGGACAGTCAAAAAGATTTTTTCTAAAGATAAGTAAAAAGATTTGGTCCTAAAATCAAACCCTTTATGTTCTGCTAATCAGTACTTAATCACGCTTAGTATTCATTAAGCATTCTGTTGTTTTGCCACTACTTTAACTTAATTCACTAAGACAAACCTAGTAGGTGACTGATTTGGTAGTGATGCCATTAGAGCATCATAAATCATATTGACCCAGTGTTAAAAAGATTTTTGGTTTCAGTCCTTTTTGAAAACCTGAAGCACTGGGACATGACTCAGTGGAGATGAGGGATTAATCTTTCTTTACTGCTCTTGCTTTAACAAGATTGCGTAAAAAGATAAATACAAAAAACATTTAAATTACATTATAGTGCTAACGCACACTCCACCCTCTCCCCAAATGTAAAAAAAAACCTCAAAGAAGAAAAATACAAAAGAAATTATTCTCATCATAATAGTTGGTGAAATTCTAGTGCCTGGAGCCACCCTGTTTCCTGTATAGTAGGAAAATTGTGCTGGAGTTATGAGACACAAAATCCTAGTTCCCTTAGCTGTGCCCAATGAGGATCACAATGTACTTGCTCCCTAATCATTCCTAAAAAGAGTTTTTAGGTCTGATCCTTCAGATACTCCCGAATGGCACAGCCTGGATTTCAGAGTGTCCTCCAACAGTTCAGTTTCCACCAAAATCTCTCCCTGAATGGTGAAATGTGTCTTTCTCCTGAGCAGGGTAAGGATTGCTCCATACCTCACTGATTCATGCCATGTTGAGAAAAGCTCTTTCCCTGGAAGAATTTGGTGCCAGTGGCAACTCTGGCTTCCCCTGGGACATCCTTACTCCTGTGGCCTGTGATGGAGAGGGTGCTTGGATGAGTGGTACTCCTTCAGAATGAATGTTTCCCGTGTTGCAACTCCAAAGGTTTTAAAGGACTGTGAAAGAGCAGAGGGGGAAAACTTATATTCAAGAATTTTAAAGGAAACAGCCAAAGTACCCTTAAGTTCTTTAAAACTGATGGTTATCAAGACTATGAAACTGCAGGAAAGTAAATACTGATGTTTTTAAAGGATAAATAGTATGACCAGGGTAATTAAAGTTCTTTCAGCATGACATTGATTCCACAGAAGATAATGGAACAGTCAATCTAGGATTTGATTGATGCAGGATTAAAAGACAGTAATGTAATTAATGCTAATCTACCTAAGATTATTAGCAGTAGATCTTGTCAAACTAAAGTGGATAACTTTACTTGATAGCTTTACAAACAATGCTGATAAGGAGAATGATATCCCTTTGATAGACTTAGGCTTTGCTAAAAAATTACATTAGTCCCACAAAGAAAAGTAGAAAATCAACATGGATGCATTGAATTGATTAAAAGCTGCTAATGGGAAGAACTCAAAACATTCCAGTAAATTAGAGATCATTACTGGACAGGTGACCTGCTAGCAAAGATTGCTATTTAACAGTTCTGTCAATGTTTTGAATAAAATCCTATCTGATAAAGCAAGGTGATGACAATAATATTGGGGGAGTGATAAATAATGAGGGGAGGTGTGATGGAGATGGAATGATCTGCATTGATTGCCCAGCTGAGCTTGGCCAAGCAATGTGGTTTTTGGAACAGCAAATACAAAGTCATTAATTGAACAAAGAACAAAGGAATGGGTGCTGGACAGAGGCTGCTGCTCAAGAAGCTGCTTCCCTGGGAGGTCTGGCCAACATGGATGAAACTGACCTACTGCACACTCCTCCTCTGGAGGTCTCACCAGTGGAGTTTTCTTGGAGGTTTCTTATATTGTCAACTAGGGGACCAGTCAATCAATTTTGTAATGTTTGAACATCCTAAATTCAGTTGGTGGTTGTTGTAAGTTGTTTTTGTTTTGTCATATGTCTATACATAACCAAAGTCTTAATTCAGCAAGTTACCCAGGACCATTTCTTCCATTAAGCATATGCTTAAATAGTTTGCTGAGCTGGGGACCTTTGCCACAAGATACTCTTCCATTATCTTGTGGTTGTTTTTTTCCCTTGGTTTCATAAACTCATTTGGATGCAGTGGTTTTCTGTGGTTTAATTTACTTTCTCTGTGTTATTATTGTCTCCAAACTGTGTATATTTACAAAAGGAATTAAATGAGTACTATTTATTTTACATCCTGTAATGGCCCTTTTGGAGGGAAGCCATTATGTAGCTACTTAGAACATACATCTTTTCACATTAGAGAGCTCTCATGACATAAATACAAGAAAACAAATATCAGGCTCAGTCCTGGGAACAGTTTATTGCAAAACAGGCTTTATTTCCAAGAACAGCTCTGTAAAAAACCGAACTATTCATTCAGCTGGCAGTGTCTCCTGATTTCTCCCCATTAAAGCAGGAGTTTTGTTATAGACGTCTGGGTAAAATTGGCATTAGAAAATGAATGTGCTTGTTTGTGAGTAATTGCATGTGCAGAAATCACAACCAGTTTCAGTAGGACTGAACTTAAATGAAGGAGATTTAAAAACCCTTTTGTGCTGCATAGTCAGTACAGAAAACTTAAGTAGGTGCTGAATCTGGACCAGTTAATGAATGTTGGATTAGAAAGGTGAGAGGAGAGGAGAGGAGAGGAGAGGAGAGGAGAGGAGAGGAGAGGAGAGGAGAGGAGAGGAGAGGAGAGGAGAGGAGAGGAGAGGAGAGGAGAAAAGGGAAAAGGGAAAAGGGAAAAGGGAAAAGGGAAAAGGGAAAAGGGAAAGGGGAAAAGGGAAAGGGGAAGGGAAAAGGAAACCAAGGAAACAATTTAACAGAGGGAGAGAAATGCATGAACTTGCTGGTAGTGGGTGACTTTCTCCACTGCCTTGAGTCAGGTACATTGGTGATTGTTCCTTCAAATTTTGTTTGGGGGTGGTATTATCCCTCTTTTGTCCAAACTTTTGCCTGCTTCAGCCTGGATGAAATTGTTATTCAAAAAATGACTGTATTAGAGAAGTTTTGTTGGGTGAGTATTGTATCTTCTGCCTACAGTCAGTTTTGAAAATAAATGGTGTGTGTTTAAATACAATTGGTCTACCACGTCTGAAGCCAAAGGGTCTTGTATTAAAGATAAAAATTGTCTGGATGTATTGACCTTAGCAGGGCAGCAGTGATTTATCCCTGCTGAGAATCTCTCTTCATGTTTATTTATTTCCTTTGTTTTTCTTCTCTTCCTGACTGCTCCTATACTTTGATTCTCTCATCTCTTCCTGCTGCTTCTGCATACAGACAAATATATACATCTAGTCTTCATTCTCATTCACTTTTTAAATTTTACTATGTAGTTTAAGGCTGATTTCTGAACAGAGCCAGAAGCGCTTTTGTTTTTAGGCTCAAGAAATTTTTTTCTCTCTTCATGCTAATCAAATCCAGCAATTTGTAAGGGATAAAGGAAAGCTGTGCCTAGCCAGGCTCAAAGATTATTTCTTGACAACATATTAATGCCAAAAATCTCAGTTGTTTTATTCTGGTCATTGCTGTTCTATGCACACAGGGAGATGGTTTTATTCTTTTTGTATGTCCTAGACAATCAGCCCAATTTTCTTTGAAAGCATCTCTTGCCAGAATATATCCCTCTGATGCAAAGCCTGATATGTTGATACTATGCCAAATCACAGTTTGGAATGAAAGCCCTTGAATAAAAGACTTCGGGATTTTTATATAAAAAAAACATATTTATCACCTATTGAACTTATACTTCTTGGAGAGCAAATTTAAAAATTTTTTTTTTTTTTGCTTTTCCAATTCCAACTGAAAAAAACCAGGGAATGAATCAGTGGATAAAAATGTCATGTTAGCCATGGTAAATATTTCTTTGCAGTCATAGTGTTGGGAAGATGTAGCCATCTGTATTTTGAGCTAAAGACTGAAGTCTACAGCTAAATGATTGTGGGTCAGATCTGTGCTTTTGCCCTTCCTCTGAAAAAAACCTGCCAGCATAAACCAAAGTAATAATATTGGAAAAACTGCAGTTTGTACCTGTTTCTCATTAGTTTCAGAGCTCCAAGGCCATGAGCAGTGGAGAGACAGGAGTGGAACAAGGATCAAGGGTGATGAAGGGAAAGGGGATAGGAGACCCAAGGGTCTGGATTAAGAGGGATCCAGTGATGGCATAATTGGGATGATTCTTTGTGAGGAAAAGCAGAAGGCAGAGGCACAACCAATGCAGTTCACTTGTCAGCTTGCAACCCATTTTGCAGAGAATCAATAATCTCAACAAACAATTGCCAAACCTAGTAGTGAAGTGCTGCATTTGATGCTGATTCCACATAGGTGCATAACTGTTGATTTAGGTAATGCAAAGCTTTGTCATCTGACCAGGTTCACTCACAGGGGAGGGTTTCAGGGGAAATTTTACCTGAGGTCCAAACACACTGTCCTTAGCAAGCAGAAAGGTGGAAAGGTAGCCAGGAGACTGATGATTCAGAAAGCACAGATCAGGGAAACTGTTCACTAAAACTGAAATAGAGGAAAAGATGTCATAGCAGAAAGCAGTAGAAAAAGAGTGAGGGAAAGGGAAGAGCCTTTCTGTCACAGTGACAGAAGGCCAGAAGTGAGAGAAAAGAAATAATGTTTTAATCACTGCTCTTTATTCCAAGGCTAGCAAATATTTGATGTTTGTTGACAGACCTGTAAAGTTTCCACACATGTGGACCCAGGTTATGCCTAAGTATTTCTTTTAATGGTGCTGTTCATTCAAGACTTTGCTTCATGCCCTTCCAGAATGGGGAGAGCAAGGAAGTCCAAACTTTGCAAACCAACCCAGGCAAGTCATAGGCAAACCATCACCTTGGAGAAGGAAACAGACCAAAAAATCTACAGTCTTAAGGGTTTTGTCTTCTTCTACCTGTTTCACTTCACTTAAATCCTAGTAGAAAATATATATGGTCTCCCATGATTGTAGACATTTCTGGGCTTCATCTTTCTGCCAGCAGCACTGACACCTCCATTTCCTTCATGTCCAGAGATCTGGATGACCAAGAAAATAACAAATGTTATAATTTCACAGGGGAAATTGTGGTTTTGCTGTCTCCAACAGCTTTCAAAGACTGGGTGCTGTTGAGCATTTCTCACAAATCTTAATTCCAGTAGCTGTGGATCATCTGCCTGGGAAAGGGTTTCAAGGCTCCCAAATTTGTCTCCTGCATACATTTCACTCAACTTTGAAGTGAAAAAAAAAAGGTGTTTGAGATGCAGGGATTGGGCTGTGGATTTAACAGGCAAACACAAGGAATGGCCAAATCTAAAGAGAAGACTTGGCATGCGCTTTGGTAAATTATCACCCCTTTTGTTTTGTTTGTGGAGTCCAAGCTCGGGTTATGGTTGTGCTTTATAGGTTAAAAAGGTACCTGGCATTTATAAATGCCTGATGGAAAATCAATAGTTGCTGTTTATGTTCAAGGTCATGGGCTGGGATGTTGGAATCAACCTGCAGCCAGAAGAGAGGCTCAGCTGAGGAATTTTGGAAAGCTCTGAGAGAAAGGGTGGGGTGCCTTTTATAACAATTTCTGGGGGAGCACCCAATCTCTGAGCAATAGTGAGAAATGCTTCTCCTGTTCTGTTTTTGTTTTCTTTAATGTATGCACTGCAAATCAGCACAGCCTTCAGAATTTTAGGGAAAACAGTCATTAAGAGGTAACCATCCCACATTTGTAGGATGGCTCCCTGGCAGCATTTGCTCTAATTGACCCATTCAGGAGAGTTATGTTGGTGGTGTGAACATAATCGACCCAGAGCAGATTATTATTTCTGTCACAGCTCTTCTCTGCAGATGTGAGAGAAAGTAACTTGGGCAGGGGCTACAGGCTTCAGAGAATCTCATCAGCCTTCAGCAGTACAAATACTTGTATGCTACTGAGATAAACATGAAATACAACATTCATAAATACCAGGCCCTTGGGCTCAGAACACCCAATGAATGTGGAATGTGTTTCTTATATTATAGTAGATGTGAGGGAATGCTACTTAGTAACTGAAAATAGAGTACTCTTCGTGAAATATCTTTTGTAAAAATGTTTATTTATGTTTGTCTTTAATTAATAGATTGCAATAACATCTGTTCATATAAAATTAGGAAAATTATTGACTCAAATAAAAGTTATTTGAGCAATTATAATTATCTGACTGACAGCTTGCTGGAAACGTTTGCATTTTATGTCTGTATCATGACAAGTCTGGCAAATTGTATCTTACTAGCCCATTAATGTTTAGCAAAATGTCAAATAATGTCCTTGTTGGAGGAGATTTTTTTATTTTTGTTGTCTATCATATAGAAACCAAACCCAAAATTAAGTAAGACTTCACTAAGTTGTCCATGAAAACAGTCTACCTATAAAAAATGAACTGTAATTTAAATGTACTGGGGAGATTAATTAAATAATATCTCTTAGTCTTGGACATAAATTCTTTCTCAAATCATGGCATGCATATAATCCTGCATTTATGGTAGTGGTGGTGGGGAAATACCTTCAGCATTCTACTACTAAGAGATTTTATAGAAGCTGTGTTTGGGCAACAGCTCCTTAAATCCTGATTGTATTCTCTTCCTATCCACTCTTAATACATTTCCAGGAGTTTTCTGTATTTAAATTAAAAATTAAAATGCATCATATGCAAACTGTAAAGTAAACTAGTATATGAATCATTTAAACTGCAATATATCCCACTGCAGAAACTTGTTTAGATTAATTTCTGCAAAGAAAATAGTTCAAAAAAATTACACCCTCTTATCCATAGAGTTGTGGCTTCCCATGTTTATTTCAAGAAGGTTGCCTGGTTTGGTGACAAATACACTTATTTACTGTTGTAGCCAGGACAACTGTGCAGCAAGAGGAAACAAACTGTGCATTTGACTCTTTGTGTGCTAGCATCAAAGTCTCTTTACTCCAAATATTTGTTCCTGTGCAAAGACATTGAAACCAATGTTTTTTTTTTTTTTTTTAAATGCTCCTGAGAGCAGTTAAGGCTGAAAAAATTCAGTCATTTGTAGTAATGTTCACAGGGGTCCCAGGAGATGGGAAAAGATGAGATTCTTGACTCCGTGTTTCAGAAGGCTGATTTATTGTTTTATCATATATATTATATTAAAATAAAATGATATATTAAAGCTACACCAAAAGAATAGAAGAAATTATTTCATCAGAAGTCTAGCAAGGAAAGGAATGATAATAACATCTTGCGACTGCCCACAGCCTCAACACAGGTGGCTGTCATTGGTCATCAAGGAAAAACAACCACATGAGACCAATCAACGATGCACCTGTTGCATTCCACAGCAGCAGATAATTATTGCTTTTCTTTTCTTCTGAGGCTTCTCAGCTTCTCAGGAGAAAAAATCCTAGCAAAAGTATTTTTCAGAAAATATGTCCATGACAGTCATTTCTATGAAATTACTTTAAGATTCCCAGCTTTTACTTCAGAACTTGCACACACCAAATAATCTACAAAATGGAATTTCATGGAAAATCCTGTCTTTATGGAGGTGTCATGGACACATCTTAAATTTTGTCATTGATGAAACCTTTATGCACTGAGTTTTGATGTGGGATGTGAGGTATGACAACATCCAAGGAGCAGAGGATGAGGAAGAACAGGTAGGGAAAAAGGGAAGGGAGATAGAATGAAGGCAAGGCACTAAATTTTGAGCAGCTGTACCTTTGGACCTGGAGGGAAGAGACTGGAAGCCTTTGTATTGCCTGCATATGAGATAAACATGACACTGCACAGCCAGGCCCCCTGTCTCACCTCTTCTCAATCTTCCTCAGACTCCAAGAAAATCAACTAAACCCATCCTGGGCTGTGTGTGTTTTGGGATGAGGGATGTTTAGCTGTGAGAAGTGAGCTCTTGGCAGGAGTACAGGGTGTGATGAAGAGCCTGGTGAGTGCCAGGCTTGCCCAGATGCAGCCCCTGGCACTTCTTGGCCTGTGAGGGTCCCCCAGGCTGTGATCAGCACCATCACCTTCAGCCCCAAAATGCATCCTGAGAGATCATCTGTGTTCCTGCTTGGGTGGCTCCTCTGCACACAAACTGCTTAGCCAAATCTCTCATGAGCAGGAATGCAACATGGAAAGACAAGCAAAAACTCTGGGATGTTGGCCTTGGGGGCTTCAAAAGCTCCAGCATAATTTTTGAAGGATTAAATTTCTTGGATTTTGATTTTTCCATCAGACTGATATTTAAATTTATCTGTTCTCCAGAACATTGTACTTGCTCTTGGGACAACTTTTTAAGTTCTGTGGAGTTTGAGATTCCTGCAGGAGGATCTATTGAGGTGTAAAGACTTCATTTAAGCCTGCAGAATGGCATGTGACTGCATCAGCTACACACTTTACAGTATTTTGCTTTTCTTTTGTCTCCTCCAGGAGAATGTGTTTAACTGGAGTAGTCCCATGTGAAAATGACTCAGTTCCTGAGTCCATTTCATTTACAAACCACTGAGAAGTGTTAAACACAGAATCTCACATTGGCATTAATGCAAACCCACTTCTTAGGGGAGAAGTTGACATTACCAGGTGCTGACTGATGCTTTGGAAGAGCCACTGACAAGTTCTATTTGTGGAGACAATTCAGCACATTAAAACTGTAGAGAGCAAGAAATAGGGTTTACTTGGTTTTATCAAGTTATTTAGCATAAGTACATCACTTTTGCTTCTCAAATATTGACTTATTACTCTTGTTGCTGCTTAACTTGAACAGATTAGGGCAAATTTGTCTACTGTGCCATTTTGACTTGAATTAAGATAAAAGCCACTTTTAATCAAGTACCTCGTGCTCTGTGACTTCTCAGCCATTCCTCATCTCTTATTGAGCACATAATCCACTCTGTCATTTTGATTTTGTACCAACAATTGTCAAGATTGGCTGTCACTCTCCTCCTTGACCAGCAAATACTTGGTCAGAATAGATTTAGGATGACCAGGCTCTTTCAAAAGAAGAAAGGAAATATTAGAAATTTTTCTTAGGGCTTAAATTGGTCCCTAGAGAGGTTTTTTTTTATTATTTTTTGCATGTGAAGAGTTCTGGTTTTGTTACAAAAACTTCTAGTTTTCCAGTTCATTTTCTATTTCCATGTGAGTTCAATGTCTTGGCTCATAAAGTGACAGAACTCTGGAAATGTTTCTCTAGAGACAGTTTGGAACATTCACAGTCCATCCTTCAGAGGACCCAACAGAAGACCCATTTTTTCAGAATGAAACTGAGAAAGAATCAGTCCAAAGTAGCCAAAGCTACTTCAAAAATAAAATAAAAACCAAACTAAAATCAAAACCAAGCAAAAAAACCCACAAACAAACAAAAACCCCAAACCAACCAAAAACCAAACCAAAACAAATGAACACAAAAAAAGGAAAAAATAACATCTTAGCAGCTTTGAGCTATTAGATGTTCTAACCAGTTCTTAATAAATGGGACATTTCTGATTTTGATGTACAGTATTTAAGCTCTGTGATCCCAAAGGTGTAACTTTAGGAGCCTGCTTTGTTCTTGACAGGTTTTAAATGCATTTGGACCAGGCTCTGAAATTTGTGGGGCTTCATTTGGATAGAGAACTATGAAGAGTCTTGGCTGGAGATGTACAGAAATGTGGGCACAGTCTGATTTTCAGTCTGTGGTCACCTGGAGGGAAAAGGAGGGTAGGAGGTTAAGAGGGAATCTGCTTACTTCCTAGGGATCCTGAAGGAGAAATAAGCAAAAAATGGATAGCCTAACTTACTGTTCAGGGGTTCCTGCCTCTATGGAAATGCCTGAAAGTTGGCCAATTAGAGGGAAAAATAAAAAAAAAGAGCTGAAAGCTATTCAAATACACCAATGCTGGAACAGCACAGCATTTCAAGACCTTGCTATGAATTAATTTGCTAACTTCCAAGGGATGCTGAGTGAGCAACGTGTAACAAATCATTTGTTTGACCTGTTTGTTTGGGCTTTTTTTCTTCTTTTAATCAATCTGTAACCACAGTTTTCAAGCTGCCTCTCGGTGTGTTTGTAAAATGAGGGCCCCAATGCTCACCTACCACAGAAGGGTCTTCTGAATGTGGCTGGGTGAATTCTGCTGTGTCTGATTGAGCAGCCCCAATGCTGCAGGCTCTGGGAAAATTGAGTGAAATTGAGTGTGGAAGAGGCCAGGTGGGATTTGTTTCACAGCCTCACTCCAGGTCTGAAAGGCTTTTGAGAATATTGCAGTGGCTCTGTGAGTGTAGATCCAGCTCGTACAGACTGAAGGCTCTATGAAAATATTTAGAGCAGCCCTACTTGCTAGGCTTTGTTCATTCACTCTGTCAAGTCCTTTTGAAGGATTAAAGGTGTTACAGAAGTGTGTGGTGAATTAATAAAAAATGTATCTAATTTTAACTACTTTTATTAGTCTGTTCATGAAGCTTTTTATATAGCACCTCTTTATAAAAACAAACAAACAAATCCAAAACAAAGACCCATGCTTTGTAGACAAGCACATGCATAAAAACTGCATATTATTATCAAGTCATGTAGAAAGTGCCCCAAGATTTTCTTTTGGATCTCATATAAATAGGACTCCTGGGCTTCTTTCATGGGGTAACAATTATCATGGACCATATATTGTCTGCTTCACTTATTATTATTATTATTATTATTATTATTATTATTATTATTATTATTATTATTATTATTAATCACCCTCATCATTATCATCATTATTATTATTGCTGTTGTTTTTTGTTGTTGTTGTTGTTGACAGCTTGAGCATAAGTTTATTTGAATAAGCAGAGCTCTTCCTAATGGGAAATCTATGGCAGGAGGCTTCAATTTTAGATCCTAATGGTGGGTTAATTAGGATAGTCCCAGACGTCTTTGTTCTGGGAGAGTTCATCACCCAATTAGGATGTTCTCCGTGGTATTTTCAGGGTCCCCCAGTGCAGGAAGGAAATGATGAATCTGACTCCATGTTCTTAGAAGGCTAATTTATTATCATGTCATATCATATTATAGAATGCTATACTAAAACTATACTAAAGAATAGAGAAAGGATACAGACAGAAGGCTTAACAAGATACTAATGAAAAGCTCGTGACTCTCCAGAGCCTCAACACAGCTGGACCATGATTGATCATTAAGTAAAAACAATTCACATATTGGATAAACAATCTCCAACCACATTCCAAAGCAGCAAAACCCAGGCGAAGCAAATCAGATAATATTGTTTTCGTTTTTCTCTGAGGCTTCTCAGCTTCCCAGGAGAAGAAATCCTGGCAAAGGGACTTTTCAGAAAATATGACAGTGACAGTCCTCCACTGCGCACATGAGTCTGGTAGTGAAGAATCACAGATTGTTTGGGATGGAAGGGAGCTCCGGAGACCATCCAGTCCAACCCCCCTGCCAAGACAGGGTAGCCTGGAACAGGCGAGTTTGGAATGTCTCCAGAGAAACTCCATGACCTCCCTGGAGCATGTCCCAGTGCTCTGCCAGCCTCAACACGAGGAAGTTCTTCACATTGAGGTGGAATTTATTGTGGGGTTTTTTTGTGGCCATTGCTCCTCATCCTGCTGCTGGGCACCACTGAAATGGGTCTGGCACCATCCTCTGACACCACCTTTGTGATTTTATTTGTGTTGATGAGATCCCCTCTCAGCCTTCTCTTCTCTGTACTAACCAGGCCCAGCTCCCACAATGCTTCCTCACAACAGAGATGTTCCAGACCCTTTATCATCTTTGTGACCCTCTGCTGGACCCTCTCCAAGTACCCTCTTGTCTCTCTTGTACTGAAGAACTGGACAGAGCACTCCAGATGTGGCATCACCAGGGCAGAGTAGAGGGGCAGGATCACCTCCCTTGACCTGCTGACCACACTCTTCTTGAGGTGTAGGAGCATCGAGGGTAGGATGGTCGGGACTGATGGAAATGAGAGATCTCTGAAGCCAGGTCGTGGAATTTGGGGTTTATTGCGAAGGGCCTGGGTGCAGGGCCCTGCTGGGATTTGGGGTTTATTGCAAAGGGCCTGGGTGCAGGGCCCTCCTGGGATTTGGGGTTTATTGCAAAGGGCCTGGGTGCAGGGCCCTGATGGGAGCTGCCAGCCATAGCTCAGAGCAGGCCCGAGAGAAGAGAGGGGGAGGGAGGATGAGAGGGTGAGAGAGTAAAAGAGGATAAGAGTGTAAGAGAGCGAGATTCTCTTTACAATACAATAAATCTTCTTCTGTGTTGAATATTCTAATTCTCACTAACCAATCTAGTACAATATACAAATCCTATAGCATTTACATACAGCCTGTAAGAATCACTACATTACCATACTGTGTTACATTTTAAACCCTAAAAACTCCTCTTTGGACCCCTTCTGCCAAGCTAGAAGGGTCTGCTCTGACCCTTGGACCTATCTGTGAGCAGAGGGTGATGTTTCATCAAAAGGAGATTATCTTCAGCGTCCACACCATTGTTTTCCAGTTTTTCAGTAACTCAGGTATCTTAAAGCTTGTTTTCATGTCAATCTCACTTACAGTTTCTACATTCTCAAAATCTTTTGCCGGGCAATCATATTTGTAAGGCTTTCCTGTTTCATCTTCCCCAACACTGAAGCACCCCAGGACACCATTGTCCCTCCTGACCAGGGCACTGCTGGCAAACTTGTCACTCACCAGGACTCCCAGGTCCTTCTCAGCAGAGCTGCTCTCTAGCAGGTAGGAAGACACAGTCTCATAGATCATTTTAGTTACCTTTCAAAGGCTTCCATCTGGGATAAAATCCTGAGCAACCATGTACAGTTTTCCACTTATAACTAGTTTATGCAAAAAAGTCTTCCGTAAGATCAGACCTCAAGAAACTTCATCAGAAACTTCAGAGGTCTTTTCTGAGAGTTTTGATAAACTTTGGGTCTGACTAAGCTGGCTACATCATGATAACAATCTCTCTGAGAGTCCTTTTTATTCTAACCATAGACAAATCAAGGGCTATAATCTAACAAATCATGCAAGTTCCCATTATTTTTAAGTCTGGCTTTATTCTTCCTGCTGGATATTAGCCTGTGTACCTCTTGGCTCTTCTCTGAGCTATTGACAGTTACCAGGCAAAGACTGTACTCAGCTGTTGGATTGATTTATTAACAGAAATGACAAGAGGTCTGCATTTGATCTTAACATGTCTCAAGTTTAACTTCTCCTGACAATCACTCAACTTTGACCTTAAACAATTTGAAGCAATTTGCCCACAATTCCTCACTGTAAGTGAGTCAGCTCTAGTCAATATGTCTATCTCTTTGAAGGAAAATGTTGCAGTTTGTTCTCTGTGAAGGAAATCCTGCCACTGTTTTCACTGGGGGAAAGAAAGTCCTGCATAATATAACATGATTTATCTGGGAGAGATATGATGAGGATGCTATTTTTAATGGTAGCTCAGCTAAAATATAATGTGCAATGACTCTAGGAGGTTATCATTTGAAAATCAGAATCTCACAAAGACAGAAAAAGGGCAGCATGAAAAATTGATCACAGGAATGCCTAATCTCCACAGAAGGCACTTTCAAAGGGGAGCACCTTTCATGCTTTCAAAGGGAGCCTTACCACCTGAAAAGGCATTTATCAGAGACAGGAAACAAGGCTCCTGTGAAACTTGCAGTCCAGAACTGGGAACTGCAGTAACAGGTTCCATGTTTTGTTGCAAACTTGCAGTTTTGGCCATATTGACTGAAAGCTCTGGGTAAATTTGTACTATGAGTGGATCTTGGTGTGTTTACAGGTGTCACTGAAGATTAGACAGTGACAGTAAGAGAATATTTTTGTTTTCTGGATCTTGAAACTTCCTCCTCAATTCTCAAATCTTCAGAGAATTCCTGATCTTAGCACTGATGTTTGAAAGGGTCTTTGAGAGGTATTGGAAGTAGAGGTATTGCCCTTTCTCTTTTGTGGAATGCTTGGAAGTACTAAAGTCGCTCAATTTTTACATGAAAACTGTGCCCACTGAAATCCATAAAAGCAGAAAGCACTTAAGAACCTCAGAGAAGAAATTTTCTGTTCTTCACATGTTATAAGTCTACTTTAATTTTGATGCAATAAAAAAGTGAAGATAAAACATGGACCTCAGATTTCATCCCAAAGCCAGAGACACCCAAGTCTGGGTGTCTCAAATATTGTTCTGTTCCACTGACCCAAGTTGTCCAAGTCTTTTGGTTCAAGCTTAAATTTTTTTTCTTTAAAACTCACTTAAATCCTCCTCTCTGAGCACATTAGCAGTTGTGCCAGTCTGGGCCATAAAACTTCTCAGATTTTATAGCACTGCTGCTACAGGTGTGGTGAGGTCTCCTGGAGATGCTCCCAGACAGAGGACATGGCCGTGTGGGATTTTAAAGGCTGTTATCAATAATGTTCTGGAGCTCGCTGTGAGCACAGTTGGCTTCTTATGCTTGTACACTCATTTTATTTTTTTCTGTTTATTTGGTTTGGACTGGTAGAATAACATTTGCTGATCCTGGTGATATTTTTTTTTTTTTGTGTCAGGCTGAAGATGCTATAATTTAAGCGTATTTCATGAATATCTGAGCCTCTTTTGCATTACGGATAGATCAACACTACCTCAGCAAACACCCCAAGGATTCATATCTCTGTGCAGAGGACAAGAGCTTGCTTGAACCAAGCTCACATTCTGACAAATAATAGAATTAATGTTTTTGCTTTGCACACCATTGCCAGGGTAACTGATGCAGCACACAACAGTGACATATAACTTGTCCATTCATCAAAATCTGAACTGCACAATTTTGTGGTGTTTTCTATAAGGCTGGATAAATGCCTTGATCCAAACACCACTGGAATCAGTGAAAAGATTGTCTTAATGTTGCTGGGATTTAGGCTGAACTCACAGAGGTGAGGGATTTTTGCAGGGAAGATTTTGTATGGCCTTTTGAAATGCATCCTTTTAGAGAGATAGCCTGGAGTATGTGCTGAAGGATTAACAATAAAAATCATCATAACTCAGTAGGACCATCATATAGACATTGATAAACTTCTGTAGAGTTTGCTCAGCAGACCTATTTATTTTATAGTTTCTAGCACCTGTACTGGACACTTAAAAATCCTGTGAAGGTAATGTATTCCATTCAGCCCCTGGCAGTCTGCACCCTGCTGAGAATACAAATGGTTTGCAGTTGTGCCTGTGCCTCCTGCTCACTGCCATGTCTGGAAGTGAATGCAGATGGACTCATTTGTTGACAACCTACAACATGGCTTTGATATAAATTGCAGCTATGACATCAATTTCCTTTTGTATAGAACTCCAAAATCATTGAATATTTACAAAAGGCCAAATTCACCTCAAGCACCTTTAGTGCTGAACTAAATTTAGCAAAGGCACAGAGAAAAGAGGAGCAAGCATACATGACTCCTATTTCTCTATTTTTTTGTGTGAAGCCTGCAGACCAATTCAGATCTTCATGCAAGATACAGAACGTTTGAGATCCCAGGAGTTCTCATTATAAAAGTTGGTGTCTTTTATTTCAGTGGTCCCATCCCATTACTAGAGTTGTTTAGAGGGAAAACATCCCTTCATTCTGAGTGGGTGATTGTCTGAGAGGGACTGCTTCTCTAGTCAGCAGTAGCACCCAAAAAACCATGGAAACATGGAATGCTGAGAAGCAGAGTCAGGAAAATCACTGAAGTTTCTCAAATTCAACCAGGCAAATGATCAAGGGGCTGGGGCAAAGAGGCAGCACACCAGGTCTCCAGAGCTACAGAGAAGGCAGAAGTCAACATCCAGGCTGTTAGAACATCTTCAAAACTAATACATCCAGGAAGCTTTTCCATTCCAACAAATTGATAAGGTCAAATATTTATTTATACATACGGAATTGATCTCTGACTGATCAGACATCAGTTTTCTTCTTCACTCGTGTCTCAGAGTAAGGTTAATTTTGCATCTCAGTCTAGTGTCAGACTCATCCTTCTGGGAGCACATCTTCAGACTGATAGAGATTTGTCTTATTTAATAGATTCGCAAAGGAGTATATTTTTATTCCACCATTGTTTAACTATTTATTCTTCCAGCTTTGTCTACCGCATTTAATTTTTCAACTGGTGTTTCGTTCTATTTTATAGTGACTTCCTCATGTGCATCACTTGCAACAAGACTGATGTTTTATTATTTTAAACTGTAGGGAAATGTACAGAAAAACATAGTGAGAAGAAGACAGAAGTGTCTGGCTCATCTGAGAAGCCTCTAAAAATTCTGAGATAATCCTGGTTCATTTTTGAAAGTGAGTGATGTAAACACTGGATAGCGATGCCAGCAAACAGAGCCACCTCTCCAGGCTCCCATCAGATGTAAATCCCTGTAATACCAAATTGGAGAAAAGAAGGACCAGTCTTAATTCTTTCTAACAAGGTAGAGAAGAAAAATGTTTTGCACTTTTAATTTGTTGCTTTCAGGCTGTTAACTGAACAGAGACATATAGGGTTATTTAAGCAGCATTTTAATTTTGCAAATGACTAGACTATGTGTTCATTTCCCCAGAAAGAAAAATGAGATGCTTTCTTCTCCCTTTTTTATTCTTTGGAGAAAAGATGTGTGTGTATGTTGCAGGAAACTTGCTGCCTGTGAGTGTAACAGGAGAAAGTAAAAGTGAGGAAAAAGAGCATTTTCAGCCAAAGGTCAGAATTGGAACAGCACAAAATTGCTATAAATTTTTCATGAATTAGTTTAGACTGGATTGCTCTAATCCACAAATCTACCTTTCAGGTGGTTGAGTAAGGGCACAGCAACCTGTGAGCTCTGGAAGCAGAGCTGGGTAAGCTGACAGGACGAACATCATGACTGGGTGGCTGCAGTGGGAGCTCTACAGCAGGGCCTGAAGCTGGTGGCATCTGCAGAGATCCTGCTGGGAAGGACCTTGTGCCTGGCAGGGGACAGCCTGCAGCATGACCTGGCTGCTGGGCACAGATGGCTCAGCTCCTTTCCCTGGGCACGTGTGGCACCAAGCTGCTGCTGATGTCGTTGCCGCTGTGAAAGGTGGTGTGGAGACCTGGCTTGCCTGAAAATGTCATTAATTTCCTGTTCCTGCTCATAATATGGGTCGAACACACCTGGGGACAGCTGAGGTGTCCAAGCATCTCCCACCCAAACAGTCTCACTGCAGGAGGCAAATTTCTGTAAGTCTTGTGTCTTATCTGCCAGATTCACATCCCTGATGCCCAAGGGCATTTTGCATAGGAAGTACACCTGCATTTACAAAACTGATTATGGCCCCACACAGAGGTTTGTCTGAATAGATCTGGATAGCTACAACACAGACATCATTATGACTTACTCAATATGTCCATTGACAACACCCTGATTAAATCTATTTAGTCAGTGTAAGCCACTGGTATCTATGGTGCACTTTATTTCATTCTGAAGCAGACACCTAAAATTAGTCAAGTGGCTCTTACCCTAGAAGTGCCAATTTCTCTCAATAGTCGGTAATGTGAGTCTGATGTGAGATATTCTGATTTAAACCTTCAAATTTTTAGCTGTTAAAGGTTAAGGGACCTCAGTTTCTTTCTAGTTACTCTGATCATATGTAAACCCTGATGACGGCTCCCCAGATCCAAGAGCTTCTGGTTGGAAGGAGGAGAGGTGAAGATTTATTAACTTAGGAACCATAGATTTGTCTGAATTATAGAGTCAGTTCAATCAACCACAGGGATGGTTGGCAGTTCAGTGACCCAGTGCCTAGCTCAGCTCAACTGCAAATGTGAACCCCAAAAATCTCCTGTCACTGCCCACTTAAACCACCATAGCTCAGGTGGCATTGTCCAGCTTAGAAATCAGAGTGAAAATAATTATTTACTGAATTGTGCAGGTACATTATTTTGTCTGTTATTAACATTGGTGGGATTTGCAGTATTCAAACACTCTGCAATTCTTTCCCCTTAGGCTACCAGTGCTTGCTTGCAGCCCAGAGGAGAACAGCTCTGTGAACAGTGCTGTTGAAAGTTTTCACCAATTTATTCTGAAGACAGAATTAACTGATATAAGCAATTATGAGACTTACAAGATGCATAATTGACCTCCTTTGACTATATGAGATAAATTGATATGATGTCACTGAACTGCCCTCTCATTATCCTTTAAATCACAAACACTCTTGCAGGTAACACTTGGGATGTTATGTAGGAATATAAATATAAAATTCATTGATGGCATATTGATTTCATACAGTGACTCAAAGCATTTATCTCAGCTATTCTTATTACTAATCATAACTCCAGGAATGGCAGCAGATTCAGCTTCTCACTAATGGAAAACATTGTTTAGGTTTCTCTGAAGAGAGATACAAATTGTTTGGTAATTGTGTTTTGCATAATCACCTGTTTAAATAATTACCAACATCATCCTCCTGCTGATGTTCTATAATAAACATAATGATTTCTGAAAACACTGTATAGTCTTCTCTAACTGGTGCAATCATATCAAGGTTGTCTGGTCTAGCAGTCAGCAAAGGGAAGAAATTGTGCTGAGCATGTGTAGGACTTTTTCCTCCAATGCCAAAGCCAAATGTTCTGCCAAGCATCTTTCTCATGTGCAGTGTTTTCTGCACATACCCAGCTGTCACTGCCCTGTGTCACAGAGCATGTGGATTGCTGCTTAGATTGAGAAGACAGCAAAACGTTTTGTCTTTGGGATAAGTTTAGTCATTAATCTCCTGAGGTTTTTTTCCTTTTTCCCAGATAGAGTAAATATGGTTATTGATGATGCTGTTTGAATTGATTATATTTATAAAGTCTTTTCCTGTTGGGGAATTGGGAAATTGACTCCTCAAGAGGGTTGAAAGTATGCTTAAGTAAACAGCCTTGTGAAATGCAAAGCATGTTGTGATTTTATTTTGCCATTTCTTTCAAAATGAAAGGAATTTTGCAAAATACATTTCAGTGGAACAATATTTTTTCTTTAATTATGGTAACATTTCACCCTGATGCAAGCCAGTAAATTTCTACAATGACATATTGAATGCTTATGGTAGACAAGGATGGTGGCAATGCCATCCCTTCTGTCTTCAACACCATCAAGCCATGGCTCCAGATTTGACAGCTTGTGGTGGCAGTGGGATTTCCCTTACTGGTTCTGCTTGCTTGTGCTCCACTTTACTGGTGCTTGCACTTTAAATTGAACAAAGATAAGATGATTTAATTATCTGTCTCAGTTTAGTGGAAGTGAGGTCATTATTTAACTGTTTAATATTTTCCTGTGTCAGCATCATTATTTTTTCCAATAATGTCCTTGTCTTCTCTTGTACTTTCAAATTCCTGAGGAGATCATGGGTCCTTTGTAGAACGAACCTTTAAATATATTGACATTAAAGCCTGTAGATAGGGATGAGCCAGGATTAATGCTTAAATCTCAAGGGCTTCCAAATGTCACTGACAACATGGGAGTTGTGCACAGAACTGAGCTGAAAAATCCTATGAAATATGCCTGTTGAAAAACACTGATTTTCACTTAGTCCAGTCAGTTCACTTGAAATTCTCATTCTCTAAAATTAATATTTAAAAAGTTAGACATTACTTCAGTTTCTGGGAGGATTTGTTACACCACTGAGTGCAATTATCATTCCCAACCTGTTGTGAAGCAAAGTACTTAATGCTAAAAGCAGCAGGGATGCTGGGCGTCAGGGGCTCCCCGTTAAAAGCACCTTGGTCTGTTCACACTGGAGTTAATGCAGCCTCCTTTCCTCCAGGTTATATCTTGTGGTTGGCTGTCTGGTGTCTAATGAAGTGTGTGCTCATTTTGCATCTTTTAGTACTTTACAAGCTCTCTTTGTCAGCCAATATTCATTAAACATCTCTGAGATTTCTAGTTCCTGTTACAGCAGGACTGTCACGCAGTTTCTCTGGCACGCACACACACAAACAGAAAAGAGCTGCTTAACCTCTATAACCTTAGAAAAAGAGTTTAAGATGTCTTGGGTGTAAATAATTAAGCTAATTCTGAATTTGCTAGTGGGTTTTGCTTGTGGGGAAGTCATATAGTAAAAGCAGGGCTGTAGCAAGCTGAATTGCTGCTAGCATAGTCCAGGGTAAGGAAGCAAAGAGCACCTTTGCATAATATCCACAGATGTTTTATTCAGCCATGAAGTGAGATGTTCAGGTCCCAGACACACACACATAGAGGGTCCAGCTTTCTCTCTACAGGGGCCTGGGGGCCCACCCTGGTCTCAGGGCAGTGCAAAGATGTGGGTCATTCAGGGAATAGGGAGGAGTGGCTCAGGGACATAGGAACAGACATAGGGACAGGGGAAGGAGCCAATGGGATGTAACAGCTTTTTGAAGGAAACTTCTTTGTCTCTCTAGACCAGGGAATGTCCCCCCCAAGGTCTCCACACGGGGCAACCCCAACAATGGGAGAGAAATGATGGATCTGACTCCATGGATATCAGAAGGCTAATTAATTACTTTATTATACTAAATTATTCTATTCTATATTACATTACATCTAAACTGAAACTGCACAAGCACTCAACTCAACTGCACAGAATCTCATGACTGTCAGCTGACAGTCCCAACACACACACGTGCATTCAATTGGTCAATGAATCAAAACACTCACACCACAATCCAATCACCAATTCCCTTCAGGTAAACAATCTTTCACAATGCATTCCACTTGCTCCAGAACAGAAGCAGTAAATGACATGAGAATTGTTTTTTCTTTCTCTGAGGTTCAGAGAATGTAAATTCCAGAAAATCCTTGGGAAGGTCTGCCTTGCTTTTCTCTGTGAAGAGGAATGCAGCTACAGAAATCACTGTTGTGATTGTCAGGTTCTGCTTTCACTGATTGTTGCACGAGTCCATGCCTCAACCTTCCAGTGACCCTCCTGCAGAAGAAGATTGGCTTGGTATTGTTTGCATCAGCAACATATTATAGGCACGAATGTTATTGAAAAGAATGTTCTGGTTTGGAGGGTTTTCTTCTGCCAAATGAATGCCAGTGGATAAACTGCATGGTTTGTAACCTAACCTGGTGATTGCAGTGAAATTACAGCTCGTGGCAGAAACAGATGATGGCTGTGTCAGAGCATTTGAGGTTTTAATGAGGCAAAATTTTGTTACCCGACCCTACATCCAGTAGCTTGTCATCTAGTTGTGAGCAGAATAATTACCAGTGATAAGGGCTCATTAAAAAGGTAATTCTCTTTTAGCAGGAGCTGCTGTCTGAAGCCCAGCCTTTGGGCTATCAAACCTCTGAGTGGCAAATGGGGGATGGCAAGGAGATGGCAGTCAGTGTGCAGCTCAGGGGGCTGGGATGCAGCAGAATCCTTTGTAATGTCACCCTGCAGTTACTAAAAAAAAGCACATTGGATAGAAGTTAGATGAATGCCCTTTTGCAATAGTACTCATGACTCCCAACCCTTTCAACAATAGAAAATATGAGAAGATCAGCAATGTCTGACTCCATAGATGAGCACAGACCTCATAGCAGGGACAAAGGCAGCAAATTGGATCTAAGATGAATCAGAGAGGAAAAGCCTTTAGAACAACAATGACTCCAGAACATCAAAGCTGAAGAGCATTTTAGGGAGATAGGAAGAGAATCCTTTGTGCCTTTCAGGGACAATGTCTTCACATCTTTTGTGCCCTTTGGACTTGTGAAGGAGTGATTTGGCTGACTAGCAGAAGAGACAAGGATGTGGAAATTTGCTGGCTTCAATGTGCCTAGGAGAAACATGAACATCACTTTTTGCCCTCCTATTGAGCTACTTGGTGAGAGACTCCCAGCTAAATTCCCTGAGATGCCCTCAGACCAAGTATGGGAGTTTTTGAGGCTGGGAATTCATCTTCCTCCTTTGCTGGATGGGACTGATGGGAGGGAGAAGGCTCATTTCAAGAGAGGGCAGGTTCTCTTCCCTACAGCAGCAAGTGGGCAACTCAGGACAGTGCTGACAGTCTCACAGTGTGGCTGGTTACTGGAATCAGACTGTTCATTTTGTGATGCATTTGCATGCACTAATCAAAGCAGCCAGAGGAGTGGGTGTCAGCAGTGGTTTGATACCTGGGACAGGTGTAATCAAGTGTCTCCACCCCAGTGTGGATAAAAGTTAGTGAAAAGACAGCACTTTCTTATTTTTGATTTTCAGTTCAGCGCTCCAGAGCAGCTGCTCTCCTGCCTTTGCAGCATCCAGATCTCAGAACATTGCAGGGGACATTACACTGACAGTCTCAGCTCAGATTTTGGGCATGGTTCCCCAACCTTGCTCAACCAAGAATCCTATTGGCCCAGAGACCATTCGAAACTGTCTGCTGTGGGACTTTTCTTCTCATTCTGATAATTCTTTCCCTTTGTAAATCTCATTTAAGGACTTGTTTTTACTCTGCCTGCTAGTATGTCTGTGGAAAGTACAGAGGTTATATTAAGAAGGTTAAGGAGGAAAAGCTTTGGGGTTTTTTAGACACTTTTCTACAAAAAAATTCAGATTTCTCAAGCCCACATTCACAATAGACATAGAGAAAGACCCAACATCATAATAGTATTATTATTCTCTATGTATTCCTTTTGTATTAATATAATTTTACTATACTAGCAGGTTAAGTGAATGGTTTTTTAGTAATTCTCTAGGAAAAAATCTCTTCTGAGCTCAGCACATGTTACGTTATTTCCTTCAGTTATGTTATTTCCTTCTCTCTTTATCTGGGAAGACTTTTGGTGTAGCTCATTTAGGGAGGAAAAGGATGGTGCACCCCTGCTCTCTCTGCTCTGGGGGCTTTCCTGCACCTTGGAGTCACAGGGTCTCTTCTGTTCTGTTTACTGCTTTAACATCCCTTTTTGTACGCTTTCAGGGCATGTGCAGCAAACTGGACGTGCCCAGAAACAAGGATGACAGAACTTAAATTTCCTTGTGTGCTGGATTGTCCTACCTGAGACTGCTCAATGCATTTTATTTCTGTTATTTTAACTATTTTGCAGTTAAGGTTGAGCAGTAAAGATGAAATCCACTTCTTTCTCTCTCTCTCTACTCTTGTGGCACTGCAAAGAATATTTCAAGGCACTTTTTTTGTGCTCTGCCTTAAGAATACAGCACTGACCAGGGGCAAATGGTCCCTGTAGCTCTATTAATGTTAAATGAGGCTTTTCATAAATCATGACTGAATTTCCTGTGTTACATTATGCCAGAAATCCTTTTCTAAATGCTCAGTGAAATCAAAGTAGCATGCAAAGATTGACATTTAAGTTGCGTATCTACCTAAAAGTATTTTACACACTCCATTAAAAAGTTGAAGATAATTTAAACACAGTAATTCATATTGATGTCATTAAGTAGAAAGGAAGTATATTTTCAATGCTGAAAAATGTTTATCTGGCAGCTTAATCAAGTATTAGCACAAATAGAAAACTCTGAGATCTAATTTTCAAATGTTGCACAGTCATATTTGGAAAGGAGTAAATAACCCTGCATCTGTCTGCCTTTCCAAACAAAAAGGATATCAGCAGAAGATTTTTATATCTCTTTTTGTCTTTCATCTGCCTAAAACAAATAAAATTCATGCTGCACCTATAATGATGGAAGTAATAAGGGAAATGGTAATCAAGCAGAATTAAACACTCTGAAATTGTCTAGCAATGAATTACTTTAAGTGAATGTTTAAACTGCATAATCATTTTACTGGAAGATTGGAAAATCTCATCAGACATTGCAGATAGACAGATGGAGAGCTAAGGATTGTCTTTTCCCATGAGTTTAGTCCTTGCTGATGAAAACGCTCCTCCACTTGTTGCTGTGACTTGTAGCCCTCATTCTGCAAGGCTCAATCCTTGTTTAAATCTTTGCACTTGAAGGCTCATCATGTTCATTCCACTTTGGGACTGATTTCTGCACAGCTTTTCCTCTCACTTCAGACCTGGAGTTAGAAATATCTGTGCAACTCTCCTGGTGCTCTTGTCCTTCCCTGTCCCATGCCATGTGTAAATCCTGGTTCCCCTGTGAAGGGAAGACAGCACAGAGGTGAGTGCTGGAGAGTTTACAGGGTTTATTTTCTTGGTCTCAGTTAAAAATATCTCCAAGGGACAAGGCTGGAGGGTGCCTGCAAAGGTGAATGAGCCAGAACCACTGGATTGAACAGGAGAAAGCTGTGTCTTCACTTTCCTTAGTTCTTTACAGGCATTGGCACACTTATCAGTATGGGAGGACTCCACAACTGCTTAGCAAAAGGTGTTGGAGAATCACATCTTTGAGGCCCTTTTGTGTCTTCAGACTGCAAATAGGGCAGGAGTGTGTCTTAGTTAAACCTCCCTGTGTCATTTTGGCTTCTGCCAGGCTGGTGCAGGACAAGGCTCCGCACTGAGGTGTGAGATGAACAGAGAATTTCTGGGTGTCTCTCTCCTCCCTGCTGTGACTGCCACTGTAGGAACTCATTTTACTGAAGGAGAGCAATGTGACCTCAGAAGAAAACCAGTTATTAATATGGCTGTCAGCAGAAGTGTTTTCAGTACTGAGTGCTGGTAATGTTCTCATCCAGTCCCAGCTGCCACCTGGCTGAAGCTTTTCTCCTCCCTGTTCTTTGTGCTGCCCTTTTCTGAGAGCACTGAAGAGATAGAAAATAGAGATAGAAAACTTCCCTGACAGAAAATTGCTCAGGAACACACAGCTGACTTTTCCTGCCCTTCCCTCATGGCAGCCAAACATCTCTGAGGGAAAGATGTGTCACGGACATATTTTATGAAAAATCCTTTTGCTAGGATCTTTTCTCCTGAGACGCTGAGAGGCCTCAGAAATGAAATGAAAACAATGGTTATCTGCTGCTGTGGAATGCAACAGGTGCATCTTTGATTGATCTCATGTGATTGTTTTTAACTAAAACAATAGTCCAGCTGGCTCAGACTCTCTGGTCAGTCACAAGATTTTATTATCATTCAATTTCTTTCCTTGTTAGCCTTCTGATGAAATCCTTTCTTCTATTCTTTTAGTATAGTTTTAGTATATAATTTTCTTTTAATATAATATATATCATAAAATAATAAATCAGCCTTCTGAAACATGGAGTCAAGATTCTCATCTCTCCCCTCGTCCTGGGACCCCACTGTGAACACCACCACAAAGATGCTAATTGGAAATATCCAATTCCTGTTTTATGCACCTGGATCCACAAGACGAAGCATTGCAGCAGAGGCAGGGCTGCTCTGAGTTACACCTGACCCTAAATTATGACTGACCTGTTGTCATCTGAGACACCTTTGCTCATTTCAGCCATTCACCTGAGGCTGCCAGACACTGAGTAAGCCAGAGGCAAGACCTCATTGTGCCTGATAACAGCATCCACATATGAACAGCCTCTAATAAAACATGTGGCAATATTTTTTGGAGAGCATTGGCTCCAGAAGGGAGGTTCACACGTGTTCCGGAGTTTTCAGACTGTGACAGTGCACCTGCTCCCATGGCAGCAACCCTGGCAGTGCACGAGGGGTGTGTTTCTCTTTTCCAAGCAGTAGATTACTGTTTGAAAAACTTCCACAGCCTTATAAAGAAATATTTCAAATGGATGAAATCTTTCTGACCCTCTATTATTTTTGTACTTGCCAGCTTCCCCTGTGTGGGTGAGTCTTTTCTCCCCTCATTCAGAAGCTTAACAAAAGTCATTAAAATTACCACAATATTGTCTATGAGCAATTCCTATGTGTGAAAGAAAAAAGGCAAGAGAGTGTTGGAAGGATTGTTTAGTTTTTAAAAACACTTTTCATTTTTCTGATCTCCTTGTCCTCTTCAATCATATGAAGCAGAAGTAAGCATTTAAATAATAAGACATTTGTGTAAAATTACTTTTTCCTTGCCCTTGTTTTATATTACATGAATCTATCCATTTTCCCTGCATAAACAAACAAGATTAATTATTCTTGGGTGTTTGAGAATATGTCTGCCTCTTATCATCAAGCCCACTCAAATGATTAAAAGGAATAATAAAAACAGCATTTCATGTTGAATAAAACGTCTTTTATTTGGTCATTAATACACTGTGGTCCTTATGTACTAACACCCTAAGCAATTAAATTCTCATGAGGTAGATTAGGCTTTGAAGGCTAATCAGAAACCAAACAGAGGCACATTTGAAGGAGCACATATTTCAGGAGCTGGCTGAAGGATGGATGTTCAGAGGTAGCTTTGAACGCTGGCTGTTCATAGCAGAAAATGGTTTGTGTCATCATAAGTGAGTGTGAATCCATTTTCCTGTCTTGTGAAAAATATTGAAGCTTCAAGGAGTTCTTTGTGCCAAACCCATGTGCATTGAAGACCTATCAAAATGACTGTGTTTGCTTATTTATTTTTCCTGAGAAATGAGGAAGGGGAGGTTGAGGAACAGAGCAGTCTTGGGAGAACAAAGAGTTTGGTAGTCAAGTCCCTCTCCTGAACTCCCTGTGGGTGCTCCGCTTGTTAGGAGGGAAGGGGCTCTTTCCATCTCCATTTCTCCATCTTTCCATGTCCCCTCACTGTCTGCTACCACTCTGAGTAGCAACTGCACATGAGCACATAAGGAAAAAGAGTAATTTGTGTCTCCCCATCTACTCAGATCCTGACTGGAGATTTTAATTTTTCATCTTCTCCAAGAACAATGAACTGGTTTTGAGGAAAAAAATAAAAGACCAAAGGGTCTTGTTGATTCATCAGTCCTTTGCATGGAATGCTGAACACTTCCCAATCAATTAGCTTTCCTGTTTTATGTGTCCAGCTCAGCCCCTAATTTTTCTTCTCTGTGCCAGAAGTGAATGCCCTGGTGTGGAGCAAAGATAAAATTATTGCTTTTACTTCTTGAGACAAAGTGAGGAGAGATTGAGGCACGAGCAGCAGCACTTTTTAAAATCGGGACGAATCTTGAGCACTCGCTTGTTGTCTTGAGAGAGTGATCACACAGGGAGGCAGAGGACAGACCCTTCAAGTCTCCTGGGGCTGGGTCCAGTGAGCTTATCAGCACCATTCCTGCCTATGTGAAATATTCTGCTATACAAACAGGAGGACAACCAGGCTGTCCTGCCTGGGAGGAGCAATGGGAGGAAATCAAGATAAGGTGGAATCTTCTCTCCCTCTCCTCCAGACCACCCCCTGGCTCCACAGCTTGGAGGGAGGACCTTCTTGGCAGTGAAGCATCCTTTTGAGTTGGATTAGCTGTGAGAGAAGGTCCAGGCAGGTTGATACATGGCTGAGCAAGGAGCTGCACTGAAGAGGACCACAGTGACTGTTTGGAAAGTGTACCATGAAATAAATTTCTACTATTGTGAGAACACTCAGTGGGTGTCCACATAGTTTGGGACCATCATCCCAGTCAGGAAGACATGAAAACATAGTGGATTTTTTTTGTTTCTACATTTTTTTCTTCTGTCTTATCCTCCATGTTCAGTATTTTAATGCTTCTGGAAACCTGAACTGAGCAACTCAACAGTGGGTGCTTCTGACTGCAATGAGTTGTATTCTACAGCTCACTTTGACACATTTAGAGCTCAAAACATCTTCTGCCTTTGTCATACTCCTACTGGACTTGGTCTAAGTAACAAAGTTGACATCTTTATCGTTTTTTAATTTAATTCTGTCTCTCTCTTGTGGCTTATGCTTATGGGAAATGTTTTACTTGAGTTCATCTTCAGTTCAATCTTCATTGATAAACACTACAAGTGTCAAAAATTTACCAGAGAAAACTTGTTCTGCCAGCAGAGGCATTCACTCAAGACAGACTTGCTTGGACAGGTGGATGAGAGGAATGCTATGTGACTGACTTCAGAAGGGTCATTTCAGCAAGTGCCATGGAATTGAATTTAAAATGTCAGACACTTGCTCCCGCTATAGCTCCTGCTGGGCACCAAAGCCTGTTGAAAAACCCTAAAAGACAGCTGGAAAAGGGAGCATTGTAGCAAATGTCACTATGTTTTAATTGAGTGGTCTGAGCAAGGAAATCCACAAAATACTGAGAGGCCAAGTCCTTGCCCTCGGGTAGTTGGCTTCAGGAGAACTTGCAGGTGCCTTCAAAGTGTACGTCATGCATCCCTGTTGTCTAAGAAGATAAGAGTCTAATGCAGCTGGTGAAGTTCAGCTTTGAGTTTGAGAGGTGTATATCTGTGTTCAGCTCCACAGGTCAGGAGTTCAAACCTTGTTAACGACTTTTGAAGAGGCAAATCTCACACGTCTGTGTCAGAAAGCAGCCCCAGAAGTTTAACACTGGCGAGTTCTCAGTAATCTATTGAAAAGCAATGATATGAATGAGGGGAGCTTTTTTGCCTTTGAAAATGCAATCTCCACACCCTGCTGTACCTGAAAATGTGCTTTAGCAGTGGGAAAAATGTCACCGTGCCACCAATGTGCATTGGACAGATCTGGTCACAGCAGATGAGGCTCATTTGGCAAAATGTAGTAATGGTAGATATTCTCAGCATTCAAAAGACTTCAGCTGAGCTAGAATTGAGCCAACGCATCAGGGAAGGCTGCTCTTATTTTCCTTAGGCATTGTTCTCCTCACACTTGTTCATGATTTTCTCCTAAGAAAAGTAGAGAGTGTGGGGAGGTGACTTTCTCTGCATGGAGAAGACAGGGAATACACATCTCAGGTGTGAATATGTATTGTTAGGGACTTAAAGCCATAGGCATGGGCATGTGGAACACGTCAAAACATCTTGACTTGCTTTTCAATCAAAGAACAATAAAGCTTCTGTAAAAAAACATCCCTCAGGTATCACCTGAGCTAGTGTTACAATGTCTTTTATATACAATTCAATAAAAACAAGGCCAGTGTGCAGTGATTACTTGTTGCTCTCATGCTGAGTTTTTGGTCAATTCCACATATAGAAAAGTGCATTTGAGCTTTATTTCTAGTGTTGATTTTAGGGACAACTTTCTAATATCTTACAGAGCACCAATAGCTGCCAGAGGAGGAGAAATATCAAGCATAGATGCACCTTCCCAGGACCTGGAACATGTGTAGCATATTGTGATGTTCATTTGTCACTGTGGAGTAAGAAATTACACAGACTTACCAGAAGGCTGGTTAGTACAATATTCTTGTTTTACTTTGGATTCTCTCTTTTTTATACATTGTTCTGATACAGATAGACTAGATTGGTCAATTAATTAATACTTTTCACCTGATTGGTTAATTAACAAAATGCCTTTCTTATAAACAATCTGAGAAAAACAGGAAAACAGAGAGTGTGAAAACGACACCAACAGGTTTTAGGTTGTTTATAATAATAAGTTATCATTGTTTATCTTCAACTCCCTAAAGTCTCACAAGCTGATTCTGGGAAAACTTATCTAGTTTTCTTGCTCTCCGACCAAGCTGTCAAATCCCCATTCATCGGCAAACACAGACAAAATGGGAAAGAGCAGCATTAACCAAGGGAATTTGGTAGCAGATTTGAAGGAGCTTATGCATTTTAGAAAAAATAGACGAATACCTCTTCCTCGTGAGAGTGAGGAAAACCTACTCTACTGTAAATCCTCTGGCATGATGCTGAAAGAAGCAAGTGCTTCTCAAGACACAGTCCTTGAAAGAATGAAAAAGATGCTCCTGCTCTGCTGAGGTTTAGCTCAAATAAAGTTCCAGTTTGGGCTTTGTTCCTTTGCCCTGCTCCCACCTGTGTCATTCACTCCCAGGTGTGCATCTGCTTGTGACAACACTTGGGACAGGAAGAGAACAGCTCAGGTTTCATGTGGTGGTGGAGGATTAAGACAGAAACAGAACCTGAAGGTGTTGGTTTCACTGTAGGACATGAAATAACGTGACATGGACACACTGCTCTTTTCAAGGTAAAAAGAGACTTTTTATTTTCTGACTCCAACATTTATAGATTTCCAAAAGTGACAGCGGATTGGAGGGTGAAAGTGCCACCTCTCCAATAACACCTGACAAACCAACAATCTATCAAATTTCTCCTCCTCCATAAAAGAATGCCAAACAATGAGTTATTTACAGAAAGTGTGTGAGAAAGTTCATTGCAAGAATGTAAACATCAGAAGGCTTAGAAAAACTTAAAAAATCAGAGTGACAGGTTGGTATACTTTTTGTGTTGTGAGAAGCATCAGCCAACAAAAAGAAATGAAAGAAAACATCCATTTCTGTCCCTAGAGATCCAGCAGGCCAAAGAGATAAGATATGTGAGGGAAGGGACGCCTGGAGGGGTAAATATTGGCCCAAGGTCACAGAGGCAGGGCAGGGTTTGCAGAGGAGTCAAAGCTTTCCTAGATGAAGCCTATGGTTTGTCTATTTGTTGGATGTTCTTGACTTAAAATGTCATTTTCAAAGCTGAGTTAGCAGCTGTAATTGCACTCCAGTCATCTTTATTACATTCTGATGGTTTATTCAGGCAGCCTCTTAGGCACAGCACTTTATGGACCTGTGGGATGGCGGGTGTGTGCTGTGAGGAGCTCAGTTTAGGCTGCACTTAGCACTGCAAGGTAATGGCAGACAATAAAGCAAAGCAGACAGGTGGGAGGGCTGTAACACTGAATGTGCTGATATATCAAAGGAAAAGCAATGAAATCCTACGTGGGTAGATCATCCTTCATCTGTAAAATAGGACGGTTCTCAGCAAAAGGGAATTACATTTAAATGTAGCTTTGCCTTCCTAATGATTTTTGGACATTGTCCCTTCTCTCTTGTCTGTGTTGTGATGACCACTAGACTTTCCCTTCAATCTCAAGTTTAGTGTGGACAAGAAAAGAAGAACGTTTCAATAATATTTAAGGATTAAAGAAAGATATAAATTAAAACGTAATTTTTTGCCTAGAATCGCCTTTCAAAAAAAGTGGATAAGGTTGGACCTGGAAGTAAAGGTGTGCTGGCTAGTCAGAATTCATGGATGGAAAATACAGTGCTAAATATGAGGTAATAGTGAACATAAAGAGATTAATGTGCTTGGACATTCTGGAGTATCACTGTCCTGCAATACCAAAAGTCAGAAGGGTGAAATTGCATTCACAGTAGTAACTCTATAAATGTGTGTTATGACTATTGCATGAAGTGCTGTCCTTGAGAGAAAAAAAAAAAAAAGCCTGAAAAGTGATAGAGACAATTAAATATTATTAATCTGATTGTAACTGTACCAAAAGTCTTTGAATCACTATGAAAGCAAGGAAAAATCAGAGACATTGAGGTAAGCAAAAAGCAGACTAACAGGCTTTTATCAAAGGGACAGCATGTTGTGCTGCTTGATACCTTTCTCTGAAAAGAGATTTTATCCATGGGATTTACCTTGTATTAAAAAAACATTTGAGAAAGTGCCATGTGGGAAACTGAAGTAAAACCAGAAAACATGAGGACCAGTGCAAGAACTGTACAGTGAAATGACAGAAAGGAAGCTCTAGTAGTTGACAGGAGATATGTCAATCTCAGGGAAGTTACTGACAATCTTTTTCAATACTTCTTGGAAGATCACTTAATAGACAAATAAAGGGGAAGTAGTGAGGAAAGATAAATATCTTCCTTCACAAAGTGACTACGAGACATCATGGCTACAAAAAGATAAATCCCTTGGTAGGCTGCACTGGCACCAGCACATCCAGTAGAGGTAGGTAAGAAATGACATCAATGTAGGGATTGGTCAGGCATCAGGAATTGTGACATTTTTCTCTATAAAATGTAAATGCAAAATTCTGGCCATCTACATTCAAATCAGATGAATAACAAGGAATCAGGAAAGTAGAGTGGGTAGGAGCAAGAAAATGTCTTTTATGAAGAGAGAAATGAAGACTAAAACTTCTACAGCCTGGTAAAAGAAAAGATAAGCAGGTGTGTGGCAATCATCAATAAATCTGTGACTAATGAGAAAATGCACAGGATGGAGACTCAGGAGGAGAGAAGAGAAGAGAAGAGAAGAGAAAAGAGAAGAGAAGAGAAGAGAAGAGAAGAGAAGAGAAGAGAAGAGAAGAGAAGAGAAGAGAAGAGAAGAGAAGAGAAGAGAAGAGAAGAGAAGAGAAGAGAAGAGAAGAGAAGAGAAGAGAGGAGAGGAGAGGAGAGGAGAGGAGAGGAGAGGAGAGAGAGAGAAGAGAAGAGAAGAGAAGAGAAGAGAAGAGAAGAGAAGAGAAGAGAAGAGAAGAGAAGAGAAGAGAAGAGAAGAGAAGAGAAGAGAAGAGAAGAGAAGAGAAGAGAAGAGAAGAGAAGAGAAGAGAAGAGAAGAGATTAAAACAGATGAAGGAACAGACATACACAGACTAGTGAGGGATACTCTTTAGTTAAGAGATTTCAAACCATCAGAGGAGCAAGGCTCTGGAGCAGTTTCTAGATGGGGTCAGGATACAAAACCAGACTATTTTAAAGATGGCACATACTTTGCCTGCAGCAGGAAGGGTGAAAGCACAAAGACCTGGGAAATCTCTTCTTGCCCTTCACTCCTCTACATTAACAAGGAAGGGATGATGTCATGAGTGTATGTAGGGAACTAATCTCCACATGAATTCACTGTCCTCAGCTGAGGAGTTTTTGGCTCTCATGGCAATTTGAGCACTGTCTGACTGAGTTTTGGAGGTGATATCTCTTGAAGTAATCTGCAATCCTTTCTCCCCAGCCCTGTCATCCATCAGGGAGTACATCCCTGAGCACCCTGCCCTCCAAGGGTGAGTCCCCAGGAGCTGAGTGTCAATGGGAGAAGACAATGAATCACTGAGGGATGAATGCAGGTACAGAGCTGTGAGAGATTCTCTGGTTTATGTGCCTGCTGTGGAGAGGAGGAGGTGTGCAAAGCAGAGAAAATAAACTCTGGGACAAACACTGCTGTTATGGTTATTAAAAACTTCACACTCCATCAATTCTAAGACCTCTGGTCTTTAATCCAATATCTGAGGCTTACAAACAACTTGCTACCATAACTCACTAAACCTTCATGACTCTCTGGGTCAGAAATGCAGCTCTGGTGATTAGGATTCAATAGATCTCCACATCTTTACACCACACTTGGGTCTGGCCATGCAGCCATCCTGGTGGCCTTTGGCTTGGACTGTGTATTAATTTAGGTACAGCATTTATGTCTGCAGTTCAGCAAAGTTATCTGTGATCTGAATAATGTCATATGAAAAGGAAATACAATTTCATTTAGAAATCTGCAGGGATAATTCAGTGTTCCAAATAGCCCCTTGGTAGATCTGTAAATTAAAGGTTACTTTCTTCCTCATCTTAATAACAGAGCTCTCCTTGATTCATCTATCTTAGTAAGAAAATGAAAAAATTCAAAATCTAATTTAACAACTGTCCACATAGCACTGGGATATTTATAAGCAAATGATATCTGAATTATTTTAGCCTTTAGTAAATCTATAACTGTCGCTTACAGAAGGAGATACTGAGAATTTTCTCCTGTGAGCTGGAATCAGAGGCCCATTCAAATGCTCCCCAAACATCCCTTAAGAGCTGGGCTTCAGAGATCTCACTGAACCCACTGCTAGAGCTGGAACAGAAAGCAACAGAGATCTCCATCTCAAGTAAAAATTTGTTCTTCTTGTAAGTTAACCATTGTGCTTGAAAAATAATTTGTGATTTTAATTTGTAAGGCTGTTGTCTGCCATAAAAATAAAAAAAATATTTTGTGTTACTCAATTTCCTCAATTCTCATATTAGTTGTTGTGACACAGTTGCATATGTATGATTTAACCCACCATTGATAGAAAAAGTAATCATTTGCTCTTAGATCAGGAGAGAGCTATGTGGTACTATGGAACAAACCCTTAAAACTTCATTAGATGTTGCCTTTTCTTTTCCTTTAAAGCACATTTCTGTGTGTAAGACATAGTATATATTTGTAACTACTTTACTTAAAAGTTGGGATTAGTTAGGCTGTCTCAAAACACACTTATGTAAGACATTTTCATTATCCTAAATTAATATCACGCTAATTTATTATGGGACACAGCTCTCTGCACTCAGGAAAATGAGGATGGAAACACTGTGCTGCTTACTGCCTGTGGCTCTTCCTCTCCTTCCTGGGATGTGAACTCCTCTGGGCCACTATCAAACTACATCTCTGCAGTCTTTTGCTTCTCTGCTTAAAACTGAGTTTCAGACCAGATCCCAGGAAACACTGAACATTTTGAATTCCTCTTGAAAAGGACATGCACAGTGAGAGTCTTAACACCTACTCAGGTCAGGTACTTCTTTGATTCCGCTACAAAAGAGGGAAGCTGTGAACTTCAGTTCCCACAGAGTGGTTCAGTGTTTATCTCCAAAGGGGTATGACATTTGAAGTGCAGTAACAAGCATCTATCCTCCTAAGCAGACAAAGCTAAATGCAAATTTCAAGGCAATGAAAATACAGAATTTCCATTTCATGCTTGGAAGAAGGGGCAGTCTTTGTATGACCTGATCCAATTTCAGAGACTTCCTGAACTGATAGATCTGATCTGATCCAAACTAGCTGCTGCTGCCCTTGAGTGCCTGCAGTCCTTGCTGTGTTTCTGTATTTCTTTCCAGAAATTTGATCCTCTGCCCTTCCCTGTCTCCCAGAACTGACTCCATTTTAGTGCTTTGCAAAGTTCCTGCTTTTGTCCCATGTGGGTGCATTTAGAAGCCCACATTACTAGTTTAAACACCTATCTTTGACCACTCCAACCTCTCCAAATTCTCATATCTTTCTATGAATATCTTTCATACTCATATCTACAATATCAACACCTCTATTGACTATCCCATATCAAAGTAAATCCCACGGGGAATAGTCCTGCTGGCTGGTAGGAATTATCTGCATAGTAGGCTGTAGGAAAGACAGCAGCCAGTTAAAATGATGATTTTATTTTTTAAATTGTGGGACCATTCCACTGTACTCAGCACAACCTGCTCTCCCACTGATGCTGTTCTGTGACACCATCAGGGCTGATCTGTGCAGGGCCAGGGGGAGGTTGTGGGTTTGCCCCTTTGGTTTTGGTGGCTATTTTCTTTTTCCCCCAGATAAAATCTTAGCTTCCCTTTCCCTTTCTGCCAGCAGGTGCTCACATACAGGATCTATTGGCTGGGGCAGATCCCAGATGTTACAGGGCAGCTACCCAAGGGCACACAGGAATTCTGTGGAAGAGCAGGAAATCAATCCTCCACCAAAATGGCAAGATTTTTTTATATTCTTTAAACTGAGAGCCCAGGAAAAATGCCAGACCCCATGACTGCTGCTGAGGGGAAAAGAAGGGACTCTTTGCTGACTTCCTATAGGTGTTGCTGTCCTTAGAGCAGAGAGAAAGCCTGGGGCTGTCACACAGGGATACATTGACCCTCCAAACCTGCACCTGTAAAGCCTTGGGGCCCCTCCATCCTCTAACAAGGACACAGAGCTGCTGTTTGGAGCAATTAGGAAATTACTATGAATGATGTGCACCAAAGTGTGGGATTGAAGCTTTCTCAGCCCCTGACTATGAGTCATGAAAACATGGCAGCTTCAATCTCAGTTTTCCCACATTTTCAGGAAAGGGTGTGGCATAGAAACCTCCTCCAAGGCTATGCCAGATTCTCCAAACCATGGGTGTGGCATAAAGGAGTGCTGTGCTGTTGTGAAGGTCCCCAGGATGAGGTAAGAGATGAGGATCTGACTCCAAGATCTCAGAAGGCTGATATTATTATATTATATTATATTATATTATATTATATTATATTATATTATATTATATTATATTATATTATATTATATTATATTATATTCTAAAACTATACTAAGGAATGAGAAAGGACACACCAGAAGGCTAGACAAGAATGAATAATAAAAACCTGTGACAGACTCAGAGTCTGGCACAGCTGGCTGTAATTGGTCATTAAGTAAAAACAATTGACATGTTTGGATAAACAATCTCCAGGCCACATCCCAGAGGAGCAAAACATGGAGAAGCTGAGGCTTCTCATCTTCTCAGGAGAAAAATCCTGGTGAAGGGATTTTTCATAAAATATCATTAGGACAAAGGAGAGGAGAGGAAGGGTCTGTCCTGCCCAGAGTGGCTCATGCAGAGCAGTGTGAAACTGCTGAACCTCTGCCTTCCCTTCAGGCAGGCCAATGCCACAATTCAATCAAACACAAGCAGCCCTGAGTGCAGCTGGGTCCTCTCACTGCAGTGCATCTGTTCCCACTAAGTGTGAGGTGCTGCCTTGCAAACTACTCCTCTCTTAATAAATTATTGATGAAGCTTCTCCCTGACAGATTGCAAAGCCAGGGAGCCTTGGGCAATTCTGCTCCTCCCCCAAAATGTTCTAACACTTGTATTTATCTGAAGAACATATGCTTGTTGTTCCTGATGACTTTGCAGCTTTTTTGAGTTGTTGTCTTCTTCAGGAATACAAATGCTTTGGCTTCCTGCAGACAGGAGAATCACTTTCCCCTCCTCTACACTCAACTTTTCATAGTGTTTTTGGAATTTAATAGGAAAATTCTCCGCTGGGGATGTGACTGGACTGCTTTCTGATGGATTATGGAGTTTTAACTTTGGACTGATTGTTGGTATTGGCATAAATGTTCAAAAAAGAAAAAAGCACAAAACTCTATTTTGTGTTTTGTGAGTTTCTGTACAGTTTCATATCTGAGGAGGTTTGGATTGTTCAGGTTTTATAAACACAGGACGTTCTCAGAACAGTAGGAAAACACGATTTCCATAGATTTTTTTCAAAAATATAGACTCAAATTGACCACCTTAGAGTCAGTATGGCAGATATGAGCTTCTTGTCAGTGTGCCTGGGGCTATCTTGTCTGCCCTGAGTCATCCTTGTGTATCTTAGACCACTAAGAACACGAGGCTGAGCCATATCTCTGCTGGAAACTCATGCCTGAGCTCCCCAGGCATGCTCTGACTACAACAAGTTGCCTTGAGGGTATGTTAGCAGCCAAAACCTGGCTTATCTCTACAAGCAGAGTATCCCTCAAATGGCAAGAGAAAATATATTTTATTGTTGATAAAGCCACGTGAAGCCATTGCTGACCAAACCATAACCAAGGCTGAGCTGGGCTCAGGGTACTCTTTGCAATTCTTGAGCCACACAGGTGGGCTTGGGGCAGGCAGGTCTGCTGGGCTCATGAACAGGTCAGGTCATGTTTGCAGGGCTGCTCTGAATGCTGCAAGTTGGGCTGCAGCTTTTACAAAGTGGGTTAACCATCAGACTTCACATGCTTCCCAGTTTCCCTCCAGTTATCTTTCTAAAACTCGGTGGCCTTTTACTGTGCCAAAAAAATTTAAAAATATTCCCTTTAAAGTCAGCAGATCTCCTGCTATTTCCATATTTAACTTCACCATTATTTTTATCTGCTCTGTTTTGTGCTTCTAGAGTCAGGTAGAACTTTTTTTTATTCTCTTTGAAAGCTGCAAATGCTTACCTACCAGTCTGCTTTTGTGTTGGCTCAACCGGCTTAATAGAGAGGGCTCCTTTAAATTCCCCAAGGAAAGGAAAGGTATAGAAAGGAGGAGGGATGGTACAAAACAGGTAGAACTTGGAGGTTAGAAAAGAGTTTTCAGCACTATTTGTGAGTGGTTACATATGTTCTCCTTGGAAGCATTCAGATCTGTCTCTGTCAGTCCTTGCATGGTAAGAACTTGATCCTTTAGGGTTTCCATTTTTTAAATTTGACATTATTTTAATTTCCTAAGCCATCAGTTAACATACCCCAATGGCCATTGTTTCCTTGCACTGGAGAAAATACAAGGTGGTTCTCCTTCAGTACCTTTGTCCCAGTGTGCCAATCCTTGGTTTAGGATATGAAGTATCATAAAGTTTATGTAAGGCTGTTGTTTCCACTCTGTTTTTCTCTATTAATAATACAGACTTTCAGGCAAAGGACATAAATACTAAAAATTTTTTTTCTGCTTATTCTATCTGACCTGGTAGTCTGGCTAATTTTTGCTTTGTGAGTAAAATTTAAGGGTACAATCTATTAAACTCATTTAGTTTTTACATATCTCCTTTGCTGCCTGAGACCTGCATTTAAAACAGCCATCCATTGTGGAAAGCAGATAGGAATAACATTGAATGCTGGCTAAAATGGATATTTCTAACCATTAGATAAAATGGATCTCTCTTTCTATGAGATTTCTACTTCTTCATCAAAGCCACACACAGTTCACCCTCCTCAATCCTAAAGTGTGACCATTTTCTAAAAATTTGGGAAAGATGGATAATGCTGTAAAGAAACTACCTGGAGCATCCCATGGCAACATCTGTGACAGCAATTACCTGCCTGGTGAAATAATCCCACCTCTCATCTCTCAAAGGTTACAGTTTTCAGTGACAGGATCTTCTAAAGCCTTCTGTCAAAGTTAGGAGTTTTTTGAGGTCTTGCACTCTATTTGGGATCTCTTTATGCAACTTTCTTTTACTTTACTAGTGAATGCTTTTTAAGTCACTATTGAAATGATCATGTGAAGGACAATGACAGAAATGGGATCACAGATTCACTTGTTAGAGGTCTGGCAAAACACTGTCTCTAAACTGTGGACACAGTTTCTGGGACCTAATCTTGGGAACAAGAGGCTTATTTCTGAAACTAATATTGTAAGATTAATCAGAAGTAAATCCACCAGCCCAAGCACCTCAAAATAAGATATTTTCTCATTTATTGGACAGAATTTGGAGAAGAGTTTCCAAACTTTCTTGACCACAGGAATGATGTACCTCACTCATTCATGCCCCTGGTGAAAGGTTTGCAGGGATGTGGTAACCAGCTGAGTCCAGGATCTGTGGGACCCTACAAACCATAACTGGGGGTCACTGTGCCTGGGCCTCATGGACATGAGCTGAACAAACTGAACAACATTGATCGACTTCATGGTCAAGCTTTTGCAGCCTGGAACACGGGTGCTTCACTCCAGGAAATTTTTTAAAACTGGAAGAGTGATTTCACTGCTGGTTTTGTGCCTCAATACTCAAATTTGGCATGTTAAACTGTGGGATAGGATGGAAGACAAGGGCCAGCAGCGACCCATGCTGGCACCACACCCAGCACAGGGCAGCACTGTGGGGAGATGCCAGCTGTGCCCTGGCTGCAGCAAAGCTGTTCAGACTGAGGTCCAGCTGACCCATCTTGCATTCCCACAGGATTTATTCACTCAGGTCATAACAGACCTGCACAATTTCTTATTTTTGGTACTACCTTGGTCAAGCTCAGGGCTTGAGGGGCCACTTGGTGAACGGCATTTCAGGAACTTTTGAGGATGATGCCCTTGAAGCTCATGCTCCTGTCTGGTAGGTATGGAGTGTTATTTAGCAAAGATGTCAAAGAAAGACTTCTATAAACTTCCTAATTCACACAAAAACAGTGCCACTGTGTGTTTTATTTCCATACTGAGCTCTGGAGCAACTAGTTGCAAAAAAACCATTTGGTCGGTTCTGGTTCATGAACACCAGACACCTTTCACCTTTGTGAACGTTGGAATCCTATTCATAATCTGACAAACTCTATTTTGAGATCATCTAGATTGCCTTTCTTCCATTTCAGCAAGGCATTCAAAATACACACTCTTCTAACAGAAACTGCAATATGATTCTCAGCCCAAATTTACTGACAGCTAAGTCCTTGTTGCAGCATTTCTTTTAATAGTCCTCCCTCTAGGGTTTATACTCAATCCATCATCTCACATTTTACAGAATGGTTATCTCTTTTTCATTTTTTAAACCAAATGAGTTAAACAGAAGATAAATTACTTTAGAATGAGAGGAGATCAAACTTATTTTCTCATAGAATTGTGCAGCAAGTCTTAAGTATCTCTTTCAAATCTTCTTTTTTGTTCTAGAGCGCAGTGGTCTGAAGTTATGTAGTGAAGTATTAAAGGCAGGGATTTGTTTATTCCTGTGGGAAAATACCTGCCATGCTGTGCCATTACTGGAAATATCACATCTGAAAAGTCTTGGCTCACAGTGATTATTTTCATGCTGAATTCCCTCTTCCCCCCAGCCATGCTATTTTTTTAATGGGAGTGTTCCCAAACCAGCAAGCTTTTTACAGCTCCTGCTGTCAGGGTTGGATTTTATGTGCTGGGATTTCTTCCCCGGCATTCTGGGCTAGGGATTTTTCCATAGCCTGGGTATAGTGAGATCCCTGGACTTGGCTTTTACCTGGGATGTGACTTTTATCTTTTACCTGTGCTCCATTACTCTGATTGCCTGGGCTTTACAAGCAATTCTGCCTCTTTTTTCTTATTAAAAAAAAAATGTAATGCTTATTTCATATTTTATCTAGAACTTTAATCCCTTCACAATCCCTACTGGCTTTGTCCCTTTTCTTCTTCTTCCTTCTAGTTGGTAGACTCCTTTCACCAGAAATAACTCAATTTGACTGCTAGGTTTTCTCATCCTGTTGATAGCATAAACAGATCAGATGTTTCGCTGATGGTTCTGAGATGACAGTCTCAAAATATTTTTCTTGTTCAGGTTGAGTTGCAGGAGTCATTTGCTAAGAGTGAATAAACAAGAACTCTTTACCTATAAACAGAACTTAATTTGTAGTGAATAATTTAGAGATAATATCACAGTGCCCTTCTGGCATGGGATGCACCATCACTTTCATACTCATTGATCAACGAGGCTGGAGAGGGGCTGGCAACACAAAGCCTGTGAGGAACCCCTGAGGGAGCTGGGGGTGCTCAGCCTGGAGAAAAGGAGACTCAGGGCTGCCCCCATCACTCTCTGCAGCTCCTGAAAGGTGCCTGTGTTCAGCTGGGGCTGGGCTCTTTCTCCAGCAGCACTGACAGAACCAGAGCACACAGCCTAAAGCTGCATCAAGGGGAATACAGGTTGGATAGCAGGAAAAAGTTTTTCACAGAAAGAGTGGTAAAGTTCTGGAATGGCTGCCCGGGGAGGTGGTAGAGTCCCCATCCCTGGGTGTGTTTAACAAAGCCTGGATGTGGCACTGGGTGCCAGGGTTTAGTTGAGGTGTTGGGGCTGGATTGGACTTGATGCTCTTTAAGGTCTCTTACAACCCAGTGATTTTTTGATTCTGTGAATCCTGTTTAATTCCCATGGCATGCAGACTGCAGCTTCTATCAGACCTCTGGAGCCCACCATGGTCACTGTATCTGACATGTGCATCTCATTTAACATTCCTCACTAGTGGCTGTCCCTTGGTTTCTCATCTCCCTGACTCTCACCTTGTGTAATGTGCAGACAGAATTCAGTGGGTGGACAGCATCCTGCCCAGGTGTGCACCTTCTACAGGCTCTTACATGTCACCACAGAAAAATTAAATGGTGCCACTTTGATCCAGTTAATCAGGTGTCTCAATTTCTTGAACATTCAAAGTATTTTCATGTAACTCTGACACCTTTTCCTTTTTTTTTTTTTTTTGTGATTAATGAAAAGAAGTAGGGTGAAATTAAATCCCTCTAAAATGTTTTGCCAGTTTCCCCCCTATGTTCCAACTCTGCTTTGCACTGACTGACAAATAAGATGCATATGGAATTAAAATCACCAATGAATAACACATTTCTCCAAGAGAGCATGTAAAGCCAGGAAGATTGTCTTTCCCATTTATGAATTTAAAGCATGAATAATTTAGCAATGTACTGGCACACTAAATATTTATTTGTGGTGCTGCTCTGAGCAGAAAAGATTTAAAAAGGCACAGAAAACAAACTTGACTTTGACCATGAAGATATAAATAGGAGATTTACATGCTGACTTAAGAGGTTTAGGAACATGTACCTCAGTTGCAATAGGATTTATGCTACTAAATCCACATATTTCTTCCAGAAATGCCCTCTAACATCCTCTGCGGTTCCTAGATAGTGCCTTGGTTTGTCTGGATGTACTTTCTACTTCTGGCCCTTTTTGAACACAATATGTGGTAATACTCTGGAATCAGCACTTCAGCTGCACTGGTTTTAATTATAAATATACTTCATGCAATTAAAGATTAAATCCCCCATCCCTGACTAGCTTTTCTGAAACTGGGCTAACAATAGGAGCACTTGTTTTGCTCTGCACAAGGCAAATCATGGTTGGCCCTCCCTGGAAGCAGCCTCTGGAGGGAACATGAGGGTGGAAAGAGAGGATAACTGAGTCTGTTTGCTGTAAATAGAGAGGAAGGAACCTGGGGATGTGTTTTCCACTGTCCAGTCTCCAAAGATGAAAAGCAAACAACACCTAAAACCCCTCAGGCAACTCAGTGTGTCTGTTTTCTCTCTCTGTTCTCAGCTGTCACCGTTTGAAATGGTTCTTAGGGTCCCACATCCTTGAGTTACTGAGGATGGAGTGGACAAAATGTGTAGACACAGATCCACTTTCAAGTACTTGGCTTTGTAGTTCATACACCACGGTTTTAAGAAGGAAGATGACTGCATGTATTTTTAGCTAGAAATAAACAGCACAGGTGAAGCTGGAAAGAGAAATGATATTTTAAATAGGGAAGCACAAGATGACTGAGCATCCCATTTTTTGCATTGTGAATTGTATTAGAAGTATCTTTCCAAAATGCTTTCTTCATATTTTTCAGTTTTGTAGTTCCCTTTTTTTTTTTTAACAAGCCCATCATATTGCTTTCCTCTGCAGAGTGGTAAGATGAACATTGCATTTTCAAGCTGGGAAATGAGCTGAAATGCTGCATTTAAAACCACTTACTGCCAAATCTTCCACACAGGAGAAATACCCTGTGAGCCTAATAGTCTGCCCAGAGCAGAGTCTGGGCAACTCAGGCTTCAAATGCAGCTCCTTCCAAGGAGAGGCACAAAAAATGTGAAGTGTCAATGAGATGGCTTTCTGAAAGAAGACTCCCAGCTAAATGATGGGTCATGCATGCAGAAGGCATTGTCTGGAATTCTCTGGTCTGTGGAACAGCAGATGGTTGGAGTCAGACTAGATAATAGTATTGGCCTGTTGAGGTTGCATAAGCCATAAGTGGCATGAAGATAGGAATGTATGTTTGTGCTAACCCTGTAAAAACTCTGTGAAAACATCAGTAGCATTACAAAATCAGGCAAACACAGCCTAAGGAAAGCCAGAATTTGGGGAAGACTACTAAATTATGCTCAGCCACTGTGATTGCCTTTTCATGTGGTAATTAATGATGCACATTTCTTTGTGATGTGAGGGTTCAGGGGGAAAAAGAACTTTCTTCTGACCTGTCCTGACCAAGCCAGTGGGACAGCTGTGTCATTGGTGTGCTTGGAACCCTTGTCTTTGGGTTTGGGAACCCTGGGAACATGGATTGGGGCACAGGGCTTCCCTCTCACAGTGAGGTACAGAGCAGAACCTGAGAGAACAGATTTAGGCTTTGTCCTTGAATTACTGTTCCAGCTGGTAATAACTACTCAGAGCTCTACCCCTGCAGACACGCTTGTGGTGACACTCAGCCCTGCAGCACCCCAGCCCATCAGTGGACTAGACCTCAATCCTCAGGTCTCAGCTGGAAAAAAGAAGCAGGAGCAGTTCCTTGTTGTACAGGAATGCTGTGAGCCAGGCAAGGCCATTTCTGACAGATTGCAACTTGCTCAGACAGCAACAGAAAAATAGATGGAAAATGTCTCAGATGAACCTGTCAGCTCCTCCACTGATCTTCTCCAGAACAGTGACCAGCAATTACAGCACTGTAGATTAAATTAAGTGGTTAGTTTGTCCAGTAAAGCTTAAGGTAATTAATTTTTACTTATTCTCTATAAGATTTGCACTGGACTTGTGTTCAAAGACCTAAGCCTTAAGTGTTTTCTAGTTTCATTGTTTTGCTTTAGCTACAGCTAAATCCACCTCACTCTGAGTCTTGTATCATCCACTGGCCAAATGAGTAAAAGATGGGTTCTTTTCCCCACTTTTCCTAGTGGTAGGTGGCCACATATCTGCTATAAGAATCACTGCCTTAGTTTACTGTTCTGAGTATCATCTTTTTCCTGCTTGAATTCCTGCTTTAGTCATGACAAGACTTCAAGCTCATTAATTATTTGACACAATGAGCAATTTCATCTTCACTCCATAACTCTGTATATTTTAATTTCTTTTTCCTTTTTTTTTAAAAAAAAAAGCAAATGATAATTCATTTTGTGCATTTGGAACAAGCAGTTTCCTGGGAGCTTGAGACAGTGCTCATCCTTCACCTTCCACTTGTAGCTGGAAACAGGAGTCTGCCATGACCCCCTCAGCAACACTCCCCTCCTCTGAAGCCTGGCTACTTCCTTCACAGTCATCTCTTCAGCTGGATGAGCTCAAGGCACTTTTCTCAGCTTAACATTGCAGTAGCTGGATGTTTGTCACATTCACATTCTCTGAAAAATCCCTTCACCCAGGATTTTTCTCCTGGGAAGCTGAGAAGCCTCAGAGAAAAGGAAAACAATCATTATCTCATTTGCTTCTCCTGTGTTGTGCTCCCATATGGAATGTGTTTGGGAATTGTTTACCAACAGGTGATTGTTTCATTGGGTTCATGTGAATTGTTTTGACTAATTGGCCCATCAGAATCAAGCTGTGTCGTGACTCTGGAAAGAGTCAAGAGTTTTCATTATTATCTTTTTAGCATTCTGTAAGTAGCCTTTCTGTATTCTTTAGTATATTTAGTATAGTATTCTTTAGTATAATATAGTATCATAAAATAATAAATTAACCATCTGAGAACATGGAATCAGATTCATCATTCCTGCTTTTGTCAGGGATCCCTGAAAATACAATAGATGTTGTTTCTGGATTTCCTTGGCAGGGATGCTGTGGCACACATCACTGTGGGAAGGTGGTCATGGTCACGCACATCAGGGGTTTGGGCAGGCAGCTCCTGAAGGGGTGGGTTATGCAGGGTGACAGTGACCTTTTGGGGAAAGAAGTGTAGTCCACACCAGTTTCCCTAGGATCCACCTCCTCCCACTTCCAGCTGTGACCTTTCTCTGTCCCCTCTCCATGGCAGCAATAGCCTGACCCAAGTGATCTCTGTAGGATTGGGGTAGAAAATGCATGCAACTCTCTGCTCCTCCTCCATGTGCTCAGCCTGGCACTGTTTCCTGTGCTATAGATAGTGCTGAAAAGTCCAGCCCCTTGCTGCTGGTGGTTTACTTATTTATCTCCAAATTCCAGGTCTCACAGGTAGGCTCAGGAATGACCCTTTTGAGGTAGGAAATTCTATTTTGTCAGACTCTGGGTCTGGCTCTCCAGCACATGCCCAGTAAGAAAGGAAAATTGGGATATTAATACCTAAATATACATGTAGAAGTCAGACTTTACAATGGTAAAGTCAGACTTTACAATGGCTTCTGGTAAAAGATCACTTCCTTTGAGAAAAAAGAGTCACTTTTCTGCATTTTGGATATATCAGTCTTTCTTAAGATTGATATAACCTGGATTTCCTAAGATTGAAATAACCTGGATTTTGTAGAATGGATGACTAGAAAAATATGGAAAATAAATATATGCAGTGTTGGGTGAATGTCCAGTCAAAGTGAATTCAAATGTGAACTCAAACAACAGAAAATCAATTCCTGAGGCACAGTTCCTACCTACTTAAACAAAATATGGGCTTACTCCTACCTATATAGATAAATGTACTTTTCCCTTATTTTACACTGATAAAAATTTTATTGCAATCATTTATCTACATCCAGAGAGATTTTTTTTCCTGTGGAGGAAGAGAAGTGGTTAATATGCAGCTTTTTATGGCTTTCTGGAATTAAAAGATGAGGAGAATGCTCTAAACTTTTTAGTGAAAGATGAACCAATGACAAAGATGTAACACAAACCCACAGTCCACAAATGCCTTTCATCAAATACTGCCCAATCAATAAAATGCTAAATAAAATTAGACAGCTGGGGTAAAAATAACACATAAAAGAACACTTTGAAAATTAAACTAAAGATTAGGATTTGTTTTGGGATTAAATGGTTTAATCCTTCTTTGTGTTGGATTTTTAAAAAATTGCAGGTGGTTTGTTTGTTTTTAATTGAATATTGTTTATGGTTCTCTGTGGGAGTGACGTTAAAAAGCAGTGTTAATGGCAGGGGAACACAGAGGGACAAAGAGTTCCAATCACTGTAACTCTCCCTAAACTTCCCTCAGCAAACCTCGCTTAAAGCAGGTTTAATTAAGGAATAGGATCATGCTTTTACAAAGAGCTGGACACCTGAGTCTCCCAGATATGATATGTTTTACATGTGCTGTAAAAGCTGTAATTTTTGGAAGTGTCCAAAAAGCTAAAATTAATCTGGTGATTTAGTCACAAGCTAAAGCAGAATCTGGGGCAGGCAGGTGGGAACAAGAGAGGGATGAGCTTGGCTCACCAATTCCTTGCCCATGAACATGGATGTTGACTCCTGCTGGGTTAGCGCATCAGAAGGAGTTAGAGCAGTAAAAGTGCACTTTTCTGGAACTTTCTGATTCTGGCACTTTCCAGTCACCCCTCTTCTGATGCATCCCAAAATGGATGCATTAGCTAAATCTGGTATTTTTGCAGTCTTGAGAGCTACTTTGTTTTGCTGCTTTAAAGAGAGCAGAATTTGATCCTCTGTTGTGGCTCACAACCCTTCTGTGGGTAAATGCTAAAGAAAGTCAACTCTTTTCCAAAAGATTCATGTGTTTCCAGCCCACATTCACTAATTGATTGCTCTCTATAAATTGTAGTGGTGTTTGAGATAGTTTTACTATCTGCTGAGGTTTCTGATTCACTGCTTTATTTGAAGTGGCACTTTCTATTTCAAGGCACTCTGATTCAAGCACTTCTGAGCTTATATTTAAAAGGTTATTTTGATCATCATTGCCTTCATGCAAGTCACAATGCTGAGGAGATGCTGCACAGGTTGGGTTTGTGATGCTGCTTTCATCACCTGAGCCATGTTCAAGCACTCCTGCTTGACAAATGCCTCAGCAGTTCAGAGCATCCAAATGGCTTCCTGCTCCCTGCAGCTTCTGGAAGAAAATTATCTTTGTTTTCATGTGGAGATGGAGAGAGGCTCTCAGCAGCTTCTGGCTTCTGCCTTTAGAATGGGGTGAAAGCCCTTGTGTGGAAATACAAAGTGCTCTGTGTGGGCAGTGGAGGATAATGGGCCAGCTGGGGGCAGAAATGACATTGCTGTGGTGAAAAGTAGGCAGTGGTCAAGCAAGGTGAGAATAGACACTGAAAGAGATAAGAAAGACAGTGAGGAGGTTTCTATCTGATGGGGAGAAAAATGCATAGAATGAAGAGAAAAACAAAGGGTGGGCAAAACATATTGTTGAGATCTTGTGGGGACTATGACTGGGCAAAATTACATTTGCCAAGACCAGAGGAAAGGGTGTTAGGAGGACCATGTGGTGAGAAGCAGATATCTGTCATTTTCCTCTAGGAGCTCCTTGGTTCTGATTATTTTGTCAATAACCTCACAACTAAATGTTTCTTGTGGCTGAAGTCCTCCTGTCTTCTGACAGAACTGAAGAGCTGTGGCCTAGATACAAAATGTGGTATTACTGAGGAGAAAAAGAGGAGGTGAATTGTTATTAGAATGGCATTAGGGTGGTGCTAAGATTTCTCAGCAGTGCTGGTGTTACTTGCACTGTGTGAGTTGTGTGCTGCAGTTTTACTGTGTCCACAGAGAGAAAGGAAGACAGATGAGTTACAATTTTCTGCAAGGAAATTGAGTGGTAAGATCTGTCCTAAACTCCCAAGAGGAATCACTGAGAGAAGTCATTTGATTTCTCAAGTTCATAGCATTGTGGTATTGGAAAAGACCTCCAAAGTTAGCCAGTACATTCACTGCCCAGGGCAGGACCAGCTTTATCAATATTATTGCGGTCAAGCTTGCTCTTGAAGATGTCCAATGCTAAGCACTCATCCCTCCCCAGACATCCCATTCCCTTGCTTATAAAGCATCTAGAAATTTTTTTTTCCTGGTTTACCCTTTGTTGGCTATTATTAAAATATTTCAATTGCCTGATTTGGAAGTCACTTTGTAGACTTGACGAGATGAATTCTTGTCAGGACTGCAAGGCACAGCTCTAACTCCTGCTGCAACACATTTGCATCATGTGCTCTACTAATTTAGGGGCCAAGGTTTAGCAGATGTGCCCATGGTGGAGTCCAACACCTGGATGTGGCATCATGCTGTTGTTTTACTGCAATCTGAGACCTCAACAACAACATCTGCCTCCTAGCTCTCATGCAAAGACCTGGGATTTTTTTTTTCTCAGAAAAACTGGATGCTGCCCCTGCTTTTTAAATGAAGAAAATAGGGATTCAAATGTGATTTTACTTGGGTTGCTGTTGGGTTCCCTGAACCCGCTGCATCCCTTAAATAGTCACAGAGAAAAAATCTGAAAGAAAGCTCTGTAATTTGAGTCACCTGGGCTGTGATAATAGTTGTTTCAAATTTTTGCAGTATGTACTTGTGATCAGTTGATCAGCTGATCCAGTCCTCATGCTTCTTTCTTTTTTATTTTATAACACATTACTGTAAGATTTCTTAAATAGTTCTTTATTTTGTTATTCATGCAGAAACATGACATTAAGTTCAATAGATTCAATAGATCCTCTTGCTCCAAAAGAGCATCCTCAGCACAGAAGGAAATTGGAGAAATAATCCTTTTAGATTTGTGCAGTTATAGGAAGAAATTACTTGTGTGCTTCAGGAAAAAGGGGGAAAAACCCAGGGGACAGATATTGATCTTAAGTTTTCATGTGAGATGTGAGCTCCCTGCATCAAGAGCTCTGATTAACTGCTTGTCTGCACAGCACCTCATGCAGAGCAGTGTTGTTGTGAATGGATTCTCCTGACCATCAAATTAATAATGTCTAATAGGAACCATAAAATTACTTTTGTATCTCTCCTCCATGATCCAGTGCAGACACATGAAAGGCAAAATACCAGCTCTAAATACATATTTAATAGACAGCCACTGCTTGTAACCACTGAAAGGTCCTTCTAAAGCATGAAGAACTTAAGGAATGTTTCAAACACAACTATGATCCTCACATATTTACCTTGAAAATTTGACATCAGTGGGAAAGCAGTAAGAACTCCAGGACTGCACTTTGGGTGAGTTTTGAATCAAGAAATAGTACAAGGACCCAAGGGAACAGGTTAAGTATTGCCTATATGATGCCCATCGTTGGACATGCCTCATTTAAACCAAAAATAAACATAAATATTAATACTTCCCTTTTTTTTGGCAAATTGTGTTGTTTGCTGATGAAAGAAATACACAATATTAGTCCTTGTGGTTATTATCAGTGCTATTATTAAAGATTTCACATGCATTTTAGGCAGCAGGAAAATAAATGTACACCCAACAAAAATCCCAAAGCCTATCTTTAGGAGCTAGATTGCTGTGAACAGGAGGATGGGGAGTTTTCTGAATTGGGTTGAATGGAGCTGTGTGTCTTGTGCTGTCCTCAGGCCAAGACTTCTGTCTGCTGCTTCTGGCTGGGACAGAATCCTTCTTTCAAATGGACACTGAGCACTACCAGGATATTTCAGAAGTGAATTGAGACAGTTCATCCTGGAAAATGTGATTTCACAGCCAGTAAAACATTAGACATGGTAATAAAATGGCTTAATATGTATTGTTTGTCTTGCTGGCAACAGTGATTTTTTTCTTTTTGAAGCTGAGCAGAATGAAGCCTCTACAGGATTTTTGGAGCAATTTGGTTAGGATTTTAATCTGTAAGACAATAAGAAAAACATCCCACAAACATAACTGCTTCTCTGTTTTTTTGACAGCTACAAGCACAAGCTCCAGACACCCCAGTCCTGGAGCTTGTCTAAAATACACACCCCGGGGTAGCATCCTCTTCAGGCAAAAAGTGCTGGCCTGGAAAACTATCAGATAAAGACTGCAGTTTAATTGCTGGTTTAAGACAGCCTAAACCTGCCCTGCTCTCTGTCCCATCAGCCTGCAATGGCCCAGAAGCAGAGCCAGAGGACCTGGATGCAGGCAGATAAATGAGGCTCCTTGCGGAGAGGCTCCTGTGGATTGCACAGCCCAGGGCAGTGGGAGGGATGGAACCAGCCCTTTCCACAGTGATATCAAACTACATAACCATGATTTCAGGCTGCAGGCAATTAAGTCAGGACTGCTGAAGCCCAGGATGTTAATATAAACTGTAGCTGGTGGTGATTTACATTAATCTGGGGGCTGTGATTGTGGCAGTTCAGGGGTAGCCCTAAGCTCAATTTGGATATCTCTGTGAGAGCCTAAACATCAGCTACCCTTAAATGGACTGTGAAATGTGAGTCAGAGCCTTGATTTAATTCTTTATTATGGTGGAGAGGTTCAAAGTGAAGCATTACATTTTACCTTGGAGCTCTCAGCAGTGAAGGCCACAGGCTGGCTACAGCAAAGGCCAAGCATGGGGCACTGGCATAATGATGTGTACCTCAAGTTTAAAATTAAACATTTTTTCTCACCTGCAGAGTGCCCGTTATCTTCTATGATGCTTCCTATGTTTTCCAGTGTCTTGTTATCTTCCCTGAAAATAGGGGTCTAAAGCTAAGGAGAGTTTTGTGCACCGAAACACTGTACTGTGTCTGTGTAGAGGCAGTGCTGGGGAAGGGGAAGAGACTGCAGGCACAAGGGGCTCTCAGGAGCTGCAAATCCCCTTTGTTTTAATGTGTAACATTTGGGATTCCAAACAATGCCATCTGAAAGAGGATGGGCCCAAAATAAAAGCAGCAAGTGAGGAATGAAGTGGCCAGAGAAGCAAAACTGGGCTCACAACTTGCTTCTTTAAAAGCATCCCTGAACAGGTGGACACCCTTCTTGCAGCTCCAAGAGCACCCAGAAAATGAGGAGGGAGCAAACCTCTTCAGACTCAGTGGGGACCAAAAATGTCAGAGAAAAAAACCCCGAAGATCCCTTGATCAAGGGCATCAAAGACAGCAGGAATGTCTGAAGGAATGGGAGCAGATGTGTGACTGCAATCCATCACCAAGCAGATGTTGTGAGCTGTGGCTCTTGGAAATGCCATTGTCTGGGAGCAAACCAAAGTCTCACCTGCCCAGCAAATTTTAGGAAAAAAAGCAAGAAGCGCTGGAATCAAAAATGATTTAATCTTTTAATTTTAAACATATTTTAACCTTTGTGTTTAATAGCTGCCAGTAGACCTGCCACCCATTAATACAGCTTATGACTAATCTGTTTTTTAATCCATTTATTCTCCTGGCTTCTATGATATATCACAGAAATGAGTTACAAAATTGAAGTGTGGTAAGGTGTTTGGCAGGCTGCTTATTCTTGTGGCCTATTTGTCATACTGTGAGAAATAGTCAACAGCTCACTGTCTAAGTGCAATAAGCCTTCCCAGCTCTTCTTTTACTTGTCACCTCAGGGCTAAGAGAGCTTCTGTAGGGTAGGAATTGTGTGGCAGCTGGGATCTTTCACCTGTGTTTTCTATTCCTTTGAGTTCTTTTCTGTCCTTCACTGCACTATCATTTCTTTTGCTGCTATGCAGAGCCTTCAGAATACAATAAATCACATTTCATTTATGTTTCTAGCGGGCTTAAACACATTTCAACACTTTAGACTCTCCTATAGAGTTTTGGTTTTATTCTCCTGTTGTTCAGAGGCTCACAGAATGAATTCAGGTTGATCATAATTTTTAACATGCTCTGTGTAAGCAGTTCCAGCTGGCTCAGCACACAGTCCCTGAAAAGTCCTGAAGCCAGACACAGTTTCACATGGACATGAAAAAATGTGAATGATTTCACTATTTATCTGTTTGTAAGTTATCAGTTTCAGGTGACTGGCCAGTGTATAACTTTACCACTTCATTTATCTGTCCCAGCTACTGCATATAGAGATTTCTCTTTGTGCCACCCTGCAGAAGATCTTTATCTGCACCTTTCAGAAAATATCTTTCCCTGGCATCTCCTTCTTCAAACCAAAACAAACCAGTAGATTATTGATTCTCATGAGAAACAGGCCAGCAACATACATTAGGTGGGAATGGACCTGTTGGAGTGAGCCCAGAGGAGGCCATGAAGATGCTCAGAGGGCTGGAACACCTCTGCTATGGACACAAGACAAGAGAGCTGGGTTTGTTCATCTTGGAGAAGAGAAGGCTCTGGAGTGGTCTCGGGTTTCTGTGGTTGAGATGACACTGAGATGCTAGAAAGTATTTTTTTTCCCAATCTTACAACCAAAGAAGAAGTCAAGATTCCTCAGTTCTGCTTTTCAAGGCAGTTTATTTTCTCTTATCTATTCCATTCTTTCTCTGACACTCTGAGATCTGTCCAGCAGGTCGGGTTGTGGCACAGTGTCTGGCCTTGGGGTGGTGTTAACCTTTTATACTAAGAACTACATGTACTTTATTTACAATAATTTTCCAATACCTATCACCTATGTTAGACAGTCTGTTTCTACTCTAAACCAATCCAGAAGTGTCACCATCACAGCAGAAGATGGGGGACAAGAAGAAGGAGAAAAAGAACAGGACACGCCCAGATTCCTCCACCTTGCCTCTTGAACCCCCATTCTAAATCCCCAAAATTCTACCTTTTCCCTTGTGACAAATTAACTATTATTCTACTCAAATTCTTGTGGCTTGTAAATCTTCACAAGAAGTTGGTAATTGTTTCCATGGTCTAAAATCAAAGGCACAGGTGTTTTTGACTCTGTTCCAAGGTCTCTGAGCCCTTGTCAGGGTCTCAAAACACCCAGGGCAGCCAGAGGAATGTCCTGGGTCCCGACATGGAGACCTTATAGCACCTTTTAGTACCTAAAGGGGCTACAAGAGAGCTGGAGAGGGACTTTTGACTCATGCATGTAGAGATGGGACAAGGGGAAATGGCTTTAAACTGAAAGAGGGGAGATGTAAATTCCAGCACTATCCAGATGAACGTATCAGCTATGGATGCAACAGACTGTCCTTCTTTGAGTGATGGAAAAGTCCCTCATTATGGATTGATAGAAAAGCTGAGAGACTATTTAGAAAGTGTACAATGAAGGAGTAGGTGGCTGTATGCTGAGCAAGGCTCAGGCCTATTTGTTTATGATCGTTATAAAAATTGAAATGTTACTTACTGTTCACAATAATGTCTCTGAACAAGCAGTACTGTAAATTCTAAGAAATTGCACATCTCCTAATCAGATATACTTCTCATGTTTGCACTTCTTATGCAGGTTATGATTCTTATATGGCTCACTTACACTTCCACTAGCCATCAAACAAAATGCATTAATTTTGAGCTGAAAAGAGTTATTATTTCTTCTGTCTTAACTTGGGAAGGTATAGAAGGCAAATCAAAACTGTGTATTTCCTTGCATTTGTGTTCTCATTGTATGCACAGATGGCTAATGTGTTCATTGTATGCACAGAGGCAGATCTCTGACAGTGCTGCTGTGTGAGCCATCATGGTGTCTGGCAGTACACCCTAAAGCTGCAGATCTGAATATATGTTCCTTTAATAGAGAGGTCTATCCTAAACAAGCACTCTCTTAGCAGGGAAGTGGGGAAAATGAACCATAACATTTTTATGAAGAAATCTTGCCTTGGTATCCATTGAAATAAATAGAAGTTTAATGCCTTAAGTTATTTTTTCAGTTGTTAGTGTGTAACTATGGAAACCTGAGATCAGTTGTTCAATCAAAGAGTGGTCTGTAGTCTTGCAGTCTTTTCAATCCTAGTGTCAAACAGGAGTTAAAAAATACCTCCCAACAGTTATTTGGTCCCTGTGAAAATGGTGATGATGATATTGCATGCTTAGAACACCAGCTTGGAAAAGTGCTTTAAGTTATTGCAGGGAAAAATAGTTGAGAGTGGCCCGCTGGTGCATTATTTACAATGTGATAGCTCTGGTGTTCCTGTCCTTCCAAATGAGCAGCCATGGAAATGTTTGGATGTATGAATACTGGGGAGCACGAGGTCACTCTGTGGCAGCTGATTCATGACCATTTCCTAGGTACAGGCACTCCTCTAAGGGATCTGACAGTAAATTAAGGACTTGGGGCTAAGACAATTTTAAACTTCTGTTCATGAGACCTAAAAGCAGAAACACAGGTCAGCTGCTGAAAAGTAACAGTAAAGTGTTGATTTGTTAAACTAAGGAAATTATCCATATTTCTCTATTGGTGTTTGTAAAACTATCTTCTAAAAATAGAGAGATATGCTGTCTTTCTGAGAGCAGCAGTACTCTGCAGTATTTAGTTATGTACATCTCAATTTCATGTAATGGATTTTTTTTCCTTAATGACCAAAAGATGTATAATTTTGTCCCTGTTGAACTTTCAGAAGAAGAATTGTTACTCTTTGCCTCAAAGTGTTGATGTGTCTGTTCTGTGGCTGGCTTTATGGCTACCATGGCAAAGGTATTTGGTAATTGCTATTTTGATGCTCAGTTGTAAAAGCTTCACAGGCTCCTCATCTGAATAGCTTCTTGAAAACCAGGCCAGTGAAAAATCTGGGGCAGTTTGCCAAAGCTGTTAGAAAATGGCAGTCTCTGTTTGTACTGGGCATAATTTCACAAAGTTGATAATACAAGAATGGGAATTTCAGGGAACATTGTGACTAAATTAGACACTGAGCTGCCAGGTGTTTAGATACCAATTTCTTGCCAGAATCAATGGGACATCAGAGCAGAAGTTTTATATCCAGAGTGGAAATGTGGTGTGCATCTACCTCATGTCAGTCCTCCTGTTCCTGGGGAATTGACACTGGTGGGGAAAAGGGGAAGGCAGCACTATTGGGGTAGCTCCTGTTTGTAGAAGGAGGTGTCTCAGGGGAAATGGTTGCAGTAAATTGGGTTTGTTCTGGGAATGGCAGGCAGTTAGTCATGTCTCTGCTTACTAAATGTGTTCACTAGGATTTCCAAGAGGGAGGAGAAGGCTTTTAGTACAACTCTGTACAAAGCACTCGTTTCTGCCAAGGATAAAGGAGGCACCAATTGGAGAAGTTGGTTCCTCTTTCTTCCCTCCATTCTACCTCTGCACTCTGTTTCCTCAAAATTCCCTTTCTACCACTGGGCCTTGTGCTGCTTTTCACCATGCCCAGCCTGGTAGCTCTTTAGTTTATTTTAAATGTGAAAACCTCTAAGTATTAAAAAGTCACAAACTGGGTGCTAGATATGACTGCTCTGCCTGTGCTGTTCTGTGTTGCCTTTTTTCTCAGTACCTCGAGGCTGAAATGTTTACATTAAGGGCATATTATCTGTTCTGTTTTGAAAGGATAGGGATAGTACAAGGAGTAATGGATACAAATTCAAAGAGGGAAACATAGCTTAAATATTAGGAAGATTTTTTTTCAAATTAATTAGCAGCAAATGCAGTTCAAGACTTAGATCACAAAGTCTTGATCCAAAGATCACATGGAAAATCCATCTCTTCCCTCTTTTTCTCTCTCGCTTCTTAGTAATAGTGCAAAAAGAATAAGGAAAATGCAAGGCAGATATTTTGAAATGGGATGAGACTAAGAATGTGTTGAAATTTTTCCCCTTAGAGACATGAATTCAGAGCATGAAAAAGGTTGAGCCCCTCTGACCTGCTCAAAGGCCTCAGACATCCAGAAACATTTCCTTGGCTGCTTGTAATAGATGTAGTTTGAAAATATTGCCCCATTTAGAGTTTCTGAGCATTGAGCTCAGAGGAAATGAAGACAAAACATCCCACAGCTCAGTGCCTACCAGCAGACAAATTTCCAAGCAGATCCCATTGCCAGATGCTGCCTACTTTGCTTCTTTTATCTGCCATCACCTGCTTTCATACACTCAGTGATTAATGTAGGCCATCCCCATTCCTCAGGCAGAAGTTGTTGCAACTAGATTAATATTAAATACTTTTGGCTTATTAAAATAATAATTTTGCTTTTGCATAATTAAGATCTTTAAAGGATTATCTATATATTTTGCCTCTCTGTGTGGCAGCCCTAAGAGCTCAGTAGTTATTGATCACCACGAATCCTAGTGGAACCACAAGAATTTGGGATACAGCTCTGATCTGTCTCTGCATTGCTAATGAAGGCACTTTAAGCAAATGAGATTAGCTCCAGCTTTATGTAGTTCATATAGAAGCTTTGAAAATATATGAAATAAAAGTCATCCTTATAGTTGTGACATTACAAGAGATAAAAGTCTTATCATGACCTGAGGTAGCATCCTAATTTTTTTGAAAGCTGCAAGTGTAAACCTCTGTCTCCCATCTGAGTCAGCACTCCAAGTTTGTTGTGTTCTGCAGCAAGGAGAGGTCAGCATGAGATAAGGAATCATGATACCACAACAGGCTGTGGGGCAGTGGAAATAAAGCTAATGATGATCACAGAATCATAGAATACTAAGGGGTTGGAATGGACCTTAAATATCATTTAGTCCCACCTCCCCTGCCATAGGCAGGGACACTTTCCACTAGACCAGGCTGCTCAGAACCTCATCCAGCCTGGCTTGGATCACTGCCAGGGTTGGGGCATCCACCACCTTCCTGCTCCAGTGTCTTACCATCTTCACAGTAAAACAATTCTTTCCAATATCCAGCCTAAATTTCTCCTCTTTCAATTTGTATCCATCACTGCTTGTCCCATCCCTGTCCTATCAAAACACCCATGTCAAACTCAGCCCTAGAGCAGTCTGCATTGTGTGCTCCATTTCTTCCTTTGGGAAAAATCCACTTCAAAAGTGGATTTTTACTTGGAAGAGTAATACACTCTGTTCTCTTCTGAGTGGAGGACAGATTGGAAATAGTGACTGGATATCTATTAACAGAAAAGGAAAGAGGGAAAGGGGCATTTTGCAACTTGGTCTTTAAGTCCCTTCAGGAGGTTCTCTGGAGTGCTGGCTACTCAGTAGGAGCCTTTAATTACATTTCCTATTTGGCTGTGGTGAGATCAAGCCCAGCTGCTCTGCAGACAGGATCTGGGAGGGCAAACAAGCAAAGTTTGTCAGTAGAAGGTGCAACAAGGCTTGGCATTGACTTCTCTGAGAATTGAACCAAACTACTCAGGCCCCAGATTGGAAATTGAAGTTGGATGAACATTTCCGACAATGAGGGCTGTGTGGTGACCTCCAGTGTCGTGGCACTTCAGAATCCTCTTGATACTGTGCATGATCTCAGAGCCTGTGCCAAGAGCTTGCACAGTCCATGCACATTTTCTTAAACCATCACTGATTTATATTTTTCACTACTGCATCTCTAGGGTGATAAAAGGCCAAAAATATCCTTAATGATTATCAGGCCTTTAGATATTGTGGTAGTAAAGCCCTGTTATCACCAGAGAATCTGTCAGTAGTTGACTGAGATGAAGCAGCAGGACTTGGACAATTATTTTTTTTAGGTAAGAAGTTTTTGTCCATTTTAGCAACACTTCACACTAGTTCTCTGAACCCTGAAACTCTAACAAGGCCCATTTCAGAAATTAAAAATGTATGGCATGAGGCTATTTGATGCTACCATTAAGGCACTTCACCGCTGCATTCCTGGATCATCAGGGGAGGAGGAGGAGGGGTGCCCTTCAAATTAGCAGGAGCTGCACATTGCACTGCTCTTGGAGGGAGCCTGAGTGTGTTCTACTCAGGCAAAAGAGGCAGTGGTGGCCAGCAAGAATTGTCTTATGTAATGGAAATGGCAAACAGCCTTTGGGGGTGCAGTCAAGAGGGAGAGAAGCCTCTGGACATGACAGAGCAAAGCACTTAGGAGATTTTGCCACTGGATCCCAGTCATTCGGAGAACCCATTTATCCCACAACATAAATTTAATTTTCTTTACATGTTCATCCATTCTTTGATTTTTGCCTTTTCATTAAAATCAGTTTGGCTGTGTCCTGGTACTGAGATAGCTTTTCCCTGACTTCTGTGTCATACATGAAGAATAGTCTTGGAAAAGGCAAGGGCTGGGCTGATAACACACTGCTGTTGTGTAGGTGTGCCCAGCACTTCCTTTAAGTTCCTGCTGGCTAAAGGGTTCAAAGCCAGCTGGCTGGAACAAAGATTATTAACCCTGCCTTTAAACATCTAAATGCAAATGGCCTGACTTCTGAGAAATGATGGGCACCCAAGGAAATTTCCTGTCTTTCTCTGGACAGATTTGGGGAATTCTCATTAAAAAGCTACAGCACTAATTCCCACATCTCCCAGCTGGCCAGCCCTGAGGCCTTGGCTAATTCCAAAGGACTGAGCTCTGTGACCTTTCTGTTGAGTACAATATTTATCATGTGTGAGCTGGAACGAAGAACAAGAGGGCATCAGGACAAAATCCATGCCCTGAATCACAAACAGAACTGGAAAGACAGCACAGTTATGATAATTTTGTTTCTTGTTCTAACTTTCCTTGTGGTAAGGCATGGTTGACTATGGATTTTTGGTGCTCCTTATTGCCATTTTTTTTCTCTACTTCTGCAAAAACTGCCACATTCATTCTTAGCATGGCTGTCTAAAGGAAGAAGGTCAGAGAACCAGTGTAAGACAAGGTAAATAATCTTTATTTGTCTGCAGGTGCTGGAGCACCTTCTGCAGGAATATGCAGCTCTGAGCCAATGTCCCACCTGGTGGCAATGGACTGGCTTCTCTCAGGGTTTTGTAAATGTTCCTCAAGACTGCACTCATGAAAATTAGGCTTCTGCAAGTACTTCTTGCTGTTAAAATCACATTCTGTTATCAAGGGCATTCCCAAATTAGGGTTTTGACTGAAATGTTCTGAATGGTTTGGCCATCTAAATCTATTCTTAGTTTCCAAGAATAGATTAATATGAAAAAAGATGAAGTTTGTTAGGTTGAAAAGAGACAAGCAGAGTATCTCTGCTGTAGATTTCAGTAGGAAGATTTTGATTTCTAGAAGAGTAACAAAATATTTCACATATTAAGAACTGACTTAAATCCATGTTTAAGTGACGGATATCTCACTGTGATATGACACAAAGATCACCTCTTCCCAGCTTCATACAAAGCTCCTTAAAGTCTCACAATGATATCACCCAGTGTGCACATTTGCACCCTGGGCTTGGGCTGGCTTAAGTCCACAAGAAACTCTTCTCATGCTTTAATTTGTCCCTGAAATTTGAAGCTGAAACAATTTTAGTTCTTTCCCTCTGCAATGAGCAAGACACAAAAGCTGCATTTACTATGAAACTTGTGATAAGGTCCTTCTTAGTCCACAGCATCCTAAAATGGTTTGGGTTGGAATTGACCTTAAAGATCATCTCCTTCCCCCCCCTGCAATGGGCAGGAACCCCTCCCACTGGATCAGGATGCTCAGAGCCCCATCCAACCTGGCCCTGAACATTTCCAGGGAAGGGGCATCCACATCTTCTTGGGGCAACCTGTGCCAGTACCTCTAATTTCTTAAAATTTAAGCCTGTCTTGCAGTTTAAAGCCATTGCCCCTTGTTCTAGCACTAGATACCCTTGCAAAAAAAGTGCCACAAAGCCCTGGAGGGTGGGAAGGCAGCAAGGGCTGTGCTGTGCCTGCAGAGCTGTTAGCACTGCTGTGACAAGCAGGTCATCCTTAGTTAAGCAACCTGTTCATTTTCACTCTGCCTGAGCAAGAGGTCAAGAGAAGTTCAGTGTAATTAACAGAAGAGAGATACAGGGGATGCAAAAGTATGAGGCAGTGTTTATTTAAAGAGCTGTAAACTTGGTGAAAAAAAAAAAAATTCCTACCAGAGAGGGAGCTATTAGAATCAGCTTTCCTTAGGAATATTTCTATAATAAAGAGTTGTGACTCCATAAAAGAGTGTAAAACTGTCTGAATAAAACCCAAGGAACAGATTTCTAAAGCCCAGGAGCCACAAGGGGCAGGACCATCAAGCTTTGTTCATAGCTCCCTTACCTGGAGCTCATGCATGTGAGGGAAGCTGCATTCCCACAGATGCCCCATTCATAATGATCCACTACTATCCTGTGGCTGAACTGGAAATTTAGGAGTCCCAGTGAGGAGCTGCTGCTTCTGCAGGGGTTGTGTTAGAAATGCTGGAGAGCTTTTAGAGCTCATGGAACACCTCAGCACACTGCCCTTCATCACTTTGTTCTGGCTGCAGCTGTACCCCATGGTAATAATGTTGATAATTGTAATGACATGGCTGATAATGGTCTTGGATATGGGTTTGGCTGATAATGGTCCTTGACATGGGTTTCCCAAGATTCAAATGGTTTTTGTACAGTGAGGCTGCCCTAGGCTGTTCCTCCCCTCCTCTCCTGGGAGCAGCCTGGCAGGAGGGGAATGAGAAGGGTCAGAGGCACAGAGCTCAGAGCAGCAGGGCTGGGCCAGCACTGGAACCAAAATGGGCTGAAGTGGGGATGCACAGAGACTCAGGGATTGTGGGTACTGTCAGTGCTTCCCCCTGGATCTGTCAAACAGGGCAGCAAGCATGCAAGAAAGGACAGCACCTAAAATATCTTTCCAGCTTTAAAGCACCAGAAAATAAAAATAGTAATTAAAAAAATGCTAAATTGAAATTATGATAGGAGTAATGTGGTAAGTTTGTATGACAATGTTTTGGTAGCAGGGGAGCTACAGGGGTGGCTGCTGAGAGACGCTGCCAGAAGCTCCCCCTGTGATGGAGCCAATGCCAACTCTGTCAGTTCGTGAAGAACTGCAGCCCATGGAAAAGACCCATGTTGGAGAAGTTTAGGAATGACTGCCATGGGAGGAATCCCATGCTGGAGCAGGTAGAGAGGTGAGAGTTTGCCCACAGGGAGGATGGAGCAGAAGAGACAGAGGGTGATGAACAATCCCCATTCCCTGTTCCCCTGTGTTCCTGTGGGTAGTGAAGTAGAGGCCAGGAGAAAGGCAGAGGTGGGAAGAAAGAGGTAATTATTTGTAAAAAGTTATTTGTATTACGTTATTACCAATCAGATGAGAGTAGGATAATAAGAAATAAAAATTAAAGCCACTCCTGTGGCTCTTCCACAACCAAAACCTTGCCATGCAAACATAACACAAGTAATCATATTTCAAATGTAACACGGGTTTAAAAATGATCCACCATCATGTAAATGTGGGTATCAAATCCTATCCATGGATCAAAGGTTCTTTCTAGTTAAATAATTTTTCCTGCCTTTGCTCCTCTGAAAGTGCTTAGCACAAATTTTGTTTCTGTAAAAATAATAATTATAACCATCCCAATCAAAGGTCACCCAAATGTAGGAAGTAAGTTTTATCTGAAAAAGGACTTTAAAGCTGGAGGTTTTGGCTCACTGTCAAGGAACATTTCCTATTTCACATCATTACAGGAGCATTTGGATTTGCAAGGAAAGTAGAGATTCTGAAATAAAACCCCTTCTCTCTAAATGCTTAGATTTCACACTCTGTTCTTTATCATTATTGCTCAGTGAGATAAATTTCTAGCTAAAGTTTACACAGCATTTTATAAACCTCATAAGATATTTTCTATATCCAAAAGTCCCCTGATCTAAGGAAAAAAGGCAAATCATGCAGTTCAGGGAATATAGGAACCTTGTCACCTGAAAACAGACATGAAACCCACCTTGCTTAGAATCTGCCTCTGACACCAACACAGAAAACAGAGTTTCAGAGGGAAGCCACAGAGCCTGGCAGGATACAGGTGGATTTCCTTCCCCACACTGGCTTCTAATCACAGGTGGCTGCTTTAAGTCCTGATGGGTGAGGTTCTAAAATCCCTGAAGTCCCTTTGGGATGGAGGAGGTAGATGGAAGTGTAGGTTTGAAGATCACAGGAGTCCTGTGTAGGGGAAGAGAGAGGAAGCTGGTGGGGAGGTGGATGAGGTGCAGACACCAAGATTTTCTACTGGTTACACATGGACACTGCAGGAAAGGCATGAAATTATCAGCTCAGGTAACACAGGGATTATTTTGTAAACCTTGATCATGGTATGTCCTCCACGCAAGAATTCTGATAATTCCTGGAAGTTTCCAATTTCCAGTACAATAATTTCCACCCAAAACATGAAACCAAATGCAAGTCTTGCGCTTGGTGCTGCTCTGAGAATCACTTCAGCCTGAGCCTCAGCTGGGGAATGCAATTCCTGACATGTTTGAATTAATGAGAATGCTCATGTACTTTGGCAGATCAGATTGACAGAGCTCCTCAGCACCAGCCAAAATTAAGTATCTGCATGAGCTCACCCTTGTGGCAGCGATTTCTTAAGCTTAACACCCAAATTTGTCTCAGACACAGATAATTACATATTTTTACCTTGTGGAAATATTTACACAGGTTTACTGTGGGGAGCCATAGTGTCCTGGGGTTTTTATGTCTTGTACCCTCTTAAAAAGAAACAGAGCTTGACTTTTGAAGCAACATTTCAGAATGTTCACATCAAATTCTCCTTCCTTTGAGGCGCTGCATGAATGGTTGCCAGGTAGGGGTGCAAAGGCTTTAATACAGGTTATTTATATTATTTATTTATAATATTTATTTTATATTTCCTCTAAAGAGAATGTATCAAATAAACTTATTTCAAAGAAAAATATTTTCCTGTATTTTCTTTTTCTGCTGTTTTTTATCCTGGAAAACAATGAAAGAAGAAAGCTTTCCATATCTGAGTTCACATTTCCATTTGCAGCTGAATGATCAGAGGAAGATCGAGCAGAAAAGGTTTAAACCAGAACCATATGGAGAACAGAATTTCTATACTAATGGACATTTTAATTCCTTAATATCTCCTCGAACATCAGAATGAAACAAGCTTGTGTTTTAAAATTTCAGAAGTCCTGCAAAAAGCTGATTCAAAAATTTTGGAGAGGATTTTTTTGTCATGATTTCTGTGAAAATAAACATGCTCTTTGGAAGCATCAATATTGCAAAATATTGATCAATGAGGAAGTACCTGATTTTCAAAGTCCCCACCAGAAAATATAAATTTTTGTATTCCCTAGCAAGAATTCTCCTCCTCTGTTGATTCATCTGCCAGCCTCCTTTCTTCACAATGTAATTGAAGGAATAAAGTTAATTGAAAATGAGTGGTCAGCTCCACTTATTGGTGATCACACAACAAATCACTGCAGATCCAGAGGGTCTGGGGGATGAGTCCTTCTCAGGTGCTTCTGGACTCCACAGACAGCTTCCATCCCACTGTGCTGGTAGGATATCCTGGGTGATAAGTGTTTCAAACTTGAGCTCTTTATCTTTTGTTTTGCCTTCAATGAGTCAGTGGGAGTTTTACAATGATGTAAATGTGAGAACCTCCTGCTTAACCAGAGTTATATTACAGCAACTCATTATTTCTTTCATTCTAAAATATATCAAAGGACATTTCCCCCACAATTAGGATATTGTTGTGTGTTCCTCCAAAAAGGCAGTAGCTTCTATGACTGTGTTTATGAACAGAATAATTGATTTTTATGTTGTTTTCAGCAGACTGTGTGGTTGCTCCTCTGTGGCATAAAGGACTTTATATTGGTCATTATAAAGCACACTGGATTTGTGCTTTCTCTAGGAGTCATAACTGTTGTGGAACATCTGAATCACTGTTGCAGAGGGTGTATCACTGGTGACAACTGGATGATTGATCCCAAATTAGTTCATTAAAAATTAATTTGATGTCTTTTGTAATGTTGGCTCCAGTGCTGCTGTCTCTGAAGTCCTGCTTCCTTTGAAGTTTTGTCACTGTCTTCTTCAATATCAAGATCAAAAACTTCTTCCGCATAAGTGTTACCATTCAGGGCAGCTCTGTGTGTGACCTGTTTCCTTGATCAAGATTTTCTGGTGACCTATGCAATCAATTTGTGTCTGTTGTGCTACTGGACATCCAGAGCTCAGCCACACAGCCTGGAAGACTTTCATGAGTTTTGGAGGGATTTTTATTAGTTTTTTTCTTTCCATTTTGAGAGTTTTGCATTTTTTTATTCTTTTTTCACACTCTGAAATGGTTAGAGAAGTAGGAGTTGATAATCTGAATGCAGCTAGAATGGATTTTATGCTTTATTCTTATACTGTTCCATCATGACCTCCCAAGAAAATCCCCAAGTGTCTTGATTGCAGTTGACAAAATATACATCACTTTTATTTCTCCTTGGGCTCCAAAAGCAATAAGAATTAGCAGTCTGATTTTCTTCATGGCCTTTTCTCCTTGTCTCAGAGATCAAGTTCACATTTATCAGACTCCCTCCAAGTCATCAGTGTTGCTCTGCTGTTTTGCAATTTCATCAATTTATGACAGAACACTTACATTAGTGTGATTGTTTCTTCAATTTTTCCTTTCTCTGAAATTATTCCTCTTTTGGATACTTATTATTATTACTGCTTTATTGCTATTATTCCGCAGGTCTCTGTTCAATCACCTTCTGTGATGAGGGGAGGTCATCACCAGTAGATATGAAAAATACAGGAGACAGAGCTGTAGGTGGTAGTAGGAACAAGGAGAATAAATGTGCAACTCTGCAAGTTATGCAAGTCTAGCAACTTACATTCTCTAATTTCTGTTGATGCAAATTTTTTAATTTTTGGAGGTTGTTTTTGAGAAAAAAATCACAGATTTGAGGATCTGAATGTTGGAAAATTTCATCCCAGGCATTTTGTCCAAGGTCATGTGTAAAGAGTTTGTGAAAGAGCTGGAACCAAATATCTGGAGACCTGATTAACTGCAGGATTATGAGGCTTTTGTTTATTCCCTCTCCTGTGGTCATTGCAGCATCACACACTCCCCTCAGTCACATTCAGCTAATGGAAATGTTGTCATCTAATGTGCTGAGGATATTGCTTTGTCTCTCATATTTCAAACATCCCAAACTACAAAGCTAAAGAAAAAAGATGTCCTCAGCTCCTCATTTATCATTTCTACTCTCACAAGAGCTGCTGCTGCTGCAGAATTTGTTTCCAAAGTGAGTTGAGGGAAAAATCCCTCTTAATTGCTAATTTTTTCTGGTTTATCTCTTATTAGTTGCAATTAAACACATGAATTGCTTAGATGTCTGTTTTTCATGAATAATTGTAATGAAGTGTCTTTTTTAAACACTTCAAATTTAGTGACATTTTCCCCCTTTCAGGAATATTATGATGACAACATAGGAAGAACTTGCCAAAAATGCTTTCTGGGTGGGGTAATAAATTGATGTAGCAAACATCATCTCAAGTGATATTGAAGGCAAAAACTCTGTGAAGATTTGCCATAGGTAGGTGTGTTCTCCTCCTCGTGGGTGCTTTGTTTCTTCAGCTCTCATATTTCACTGCCAACACATTATAACCTGAATCATTTTGAGACAATAAAACCAACAGTCACACTCCAAATACTTCACAAATTACTCAATCCATTTTGCCATTTCCTCGGAAAATCAGTTCCATGACTCTTAGCTCTGGTGACCACAAAGAGCACTGTTTGGAAAAGTGCTGGTGTGCCAGGATAATCTGTGGCCAAGTGGGATCAGCACCTGTCAAAACCACAGTGTCTTCCTTACCTTAAATTTTATCCATGAGCACACCTAGCAAGGAAATGCAAGTATTTCTTGGTCTTTTGAGGCAAAAGATGTGATGAAAACTAAATTTAGTTACTAGTTTGCAGATCTATGTTAAAGAGACACAGATAAATGCACCTTCAAGGTGTTTTTTTTGTTTTGGTTTTTTTGTTTGTTCGGTTTTCTTTGTGGTTTTTGGTGGGTTCTTTTTACTATTTTTGTTGTTGTTGCTGTTTATAGTTTTGTTTTGTTTGGGTTTTTTTAATAGCAAGAAGTAATTTCCTCTGGGTTAGCACATGGTGACTCATGCCAGTTCCTGCAGCAATGGCACACAACAAATTACACAACTAGCACTTGACAATTGTCATCTGAAGAGCCAGGTTACAGATTGCAAAATTTGCCAAGATAGTCTTGGCACAATTCTTTGCAAATATGCGTAGTCACAATTTTTTTAGCTTCCACCAGGCACTGAAATGATTTGTCATAATTTTAAGGCAAATAAAGATGGTAAAATGAGTTTTTGAGAAATGCTTTTTGCATCCTTGTGGTCCTCTAAAAATGTTAGGCAGGTGTCAAAGCTGTACACAGCACCTCAAGTATGAACTCATTCTCATTAGGCTTGGGCAGCTCCTGTGCTTTCACACTGGAAACCTTCTCTGTCCAAGTACAGATTCTGCCAGGAATTTCAGCTGAAGGAAGTAATTTTCTTTCCAACTAACTAAGCTCTCATCAATTGCCTTTTTATTTATTCTGTACAAAGCAAGGAGTAAGACCCACACACCAGAGTGAAAATTCCAGCAAATAGCAACCAGTGACCCTTCTCTCCTTACCTTGATGTGCAGCCAGAACTCAAAACAGTAAACTATGACTGTTTTTCCAGTCACAACAGTAACTATATTTGCATTGTGAATTTAGGGCTGAAAAAGTGTAATATTTGGGCAGAGGACCTAGAGTTTTCCATCAGGCTGTCTACTCTTGTGTCCAGGAGAGGACAGCAGCTCCCAATGCTGCAGAACAAGGCTGTGTTGAATCTTACTGTTGATCTTCTTACAAGGCATGTAAGATCATGGGCACAGGCAGAGATTTAACAGAGCAAAAAGTGGAGATAGGCAAGAAAAATAGAAATAGAAGATGGACCATCTTCAGGTGCACTCTCATGGCTCCATTGTCCTCCTGGCCATCCCCTAACACATAGTGAAGGCTGTCAGGCTTGGCAGAACTCTTTCTCCAGCCCTTTCTTTGGTTGTGATGGAGTCTGTTTTTGTGAGCATCTATTTACACTGTAATCAAAACACTTGTTTTGAAGTGTTTGGTTTCATTTGGGTGGGCTGTAAAAGCCTCCTGTTTTTCCTCTTCTTCTGAACGGAAAATGAGGCTTCAAAGTGACAAACCCAAGAGTTTCATTTTGGAAGCTGTTAAAATGAAATGTTCCAGCATGTTAGAAAGTATTTATTTGTGAAACTGGAAAACAAAACTCCACTATTTCTAAAATCTTTCAATTTTTTTCAGCAGAAACAAAAAAAAATCTCCAACCTGAAAGTAAACCCCCAAATTAACAACAATCCTGTTCTGGAAACTAGATATCAATCTACTGGAAGTTTCACTTGCATAAGGCTGCACACTTCATTCCCACTGAAACTCCTTTCTTCATTCAATTTGGTGGTTAAAAGAAAAATAAAATATTCCTCTCCCTGTTAAAGGAGACAAGCAGAAGGGAATGACAGCAGTGTCACTTGCAGGCTGGGCCAGGGACTTAGGAAGTGCCAACAGTCTCAGTCCTTTTTCCATTTCTCATGGGACTCTGAAAATGGGATTTTATCCAGTGGGTTGAGGGTGCCAGAGATGCCTTTGAAATAAAAGCAGCCTGATTTTCAAAAATACCCAGTGCCTGTCTTTTACTGACTGCAGGGAACTTCACTTAACTGAAAGAACAAACATATTAGTGTAGGTGTTTAGCCAGCTGACACTCAGGTTACTTTATCTCACAATTTCTGGTGCTAATACACAATATTTCCCCTATAAACAGTGATGCAAGTGTATTTTGGAAATGTGGGCAGTCTCTCAGAAAATAATATGATATTTGCACATATGCTAAAAATAATTTACTGTGTGTGTACAGATCCTGTTGGACCCAGTACTATCTAAGGAAATTCTTGTAGAAACTTGACACTGAGGCTGTTGTGTTATAATGTTCTTTTTACAGCCAGATTTAACAGTTATCTCTTGTTTTCCTTAATTTGTATTAGTTAATAGCTTTTCAAATCAAAATGAATAGAGGCAGAGCTCCTGTGAGACTCTGGGAGTGTGCTGGGAGCATGTTGTGCTACATCTGCTCACTTCACTTTGAATTGCATCAGATTTTGGAGTGTAACAGACTGTTAATGGGTGCTGTCACACACACTTTGATGCAACCAAATCTCTCCATTTTGAATTTTCAGCCCTAAACTTGACCCCACTGGACCCAGAGAGGAGTTTTAGCTCCTTGTGAGGGGCTTTTTTAAACCTACACCAATGCATTTTGAGTTCTCTCAGACCACACAACTGCATAGATGTCACTGGACAAGAATTTATTGTCAGCATCACAGGCTTGTCCCAAAGATGCCAAAGGCAATGGTTTATTAATCCATTTGTTTGCAACTGCAGATCCCTGACTGCTAGTAAAAGACCCAGTTTGCATCCCTGAATTCAAAGACTAGACTGAATTAGTATCACTAATAAACAGCATAATCATGTGTGTGATCACAGTGTGTAGGAACAGCCCAAAGACTTAATGAGACACGAGAGGCTTTAGAAGAAATCTCAGTAAAGGGAAAGGGTTAGAACAGTGAGTGTGGGATAAAACAGAGGGAGAAACAGGAAAAAATGGGCACATAGGGCTGGAGTGAAGATACAAGTGGCATGAGGTGAAGTTCAGTCTGTTCCACAGGAAAAGAGAGAAAGCAGATGGTTCACAGCTACTGCAACTGTTCCTGCAAACCAGAATCACATCGGCAAATTTGCCTCCAAGATCTGGGGTGAGGAGTGATGGAATGAGGAGGAAAGAAAAGGATCACAGGATTCTTTAGTTCCCCAGGTAGGGAAAGATCTCTGTTTTTAAGGCTGTTAGTCCTAGTATGGCTGCAATGACACTGCACCCCTTTGCAGTGTCTTGGGAAATCTCTTCTCTCTGAAGATGTGCTTGGATACAAGAGAATACAAGCTGAAAACTGAAACCCTAAATTGCATTTAAAAAGTGGATTATCTACTTTAGGGAAATGAAAACCATCCCTGGATCAATCCATTCTGGGGAATTGACCTAGATGTGTAGATCTGCAGGGTGAGATATTTGGTTTCAGCAGAGAGATGCTCATTCACCCTGAGTCCTGCTAGAGATTTGCAAAGTATTAAACTTGCCTCCGATATTTATGCAATGAACGAAATTCTTGCCTTCAGCAACATTAATTTCATATTGGAGTAAGCCAGTGGAGTTACTCAGAACTCCAGCTAATGGAAATGAGAGGCACATCTAATCTAGAATCTCATGCGGAAACTGGCCATATAAATTGAGACATTATTTAAAAATATTTCATAGTCAATACTGTGACTTCAAAGCTCAATGTGATCTCAAGTCTTCTGGCATGGATACATGACATTTATTAGTAGAGGTGCTGAAGGACTGGCATCCAGTTGATGTCATCAGACAAATTACTTCTCCATTACCTATTGATTACTGTTCTGCCCAGCAAAAAGCACATGCTTACTTCTCATACCAATGGGGAAGAAAAAAATTCAATAGCTGACCACTTTAGGTAATTATCCAGTTCTTGAAAAGCTTTACTATAGGCAAATAGAAGCTGTGGCTTTTCCAGCACTAAGGAATCAGTTTTCTCAGCAGAATAATCCAAGGGAACATATTGCTTTTGGTTTTCTCACATTTCTCTGATTCTTTTCACATGCTCCAGTCCTTATTTTTCACAAGTGGGATACAGTTAGTAAAAGATGACTTCGCTATATTTGATCCATAAGATAAGAGAGAATCATTAGAAGCGCTTATGAAAAAGTTTGGATCCAACAGGTTTCCACAAAAAAAACCAAACCAAAACAAAACAACCCCAGTTATTTAAATAGAAATGCATGTAAGAATGTGCCAGTTTTCACAAAATAGGATGAGAGAAAAATCCAAATGATTTTTTTCTCATTTTATTTTGATAGGAAAAATTACTTTCTTCTGACTCTATTATCCAGACTCATTTTGTTTAGACTGCTCCATCCCATACCAATATGTATTTTTACAGCATTGCAAAGGCATCACATAAATTGATATATTATTTCCTTATCTCTGCTAAACATTTTGGCACTGCTGAAATGAACCACTTCTGTAGTCTCAAAATCAAACAATATATTCATATGTGTGAAAAGACTTCTGGTTTAATATTTTCCCCCCTCTTTTCATGAAACTACGTAATACAACCACAGATGTTAAGATGAGTTCTGGTGACAGAATTGTAAGATCTATTTCCTAGTTACAGTTGAGATTATGGTTAGAATATCCAGATTGGTTTGAGTTCTCAAAGTCCTGATTCTTTCACGTGGAGAAAACAACCCCACAGCTCTTCTTCCTGTGAAATAAACCCGGTGTTGCTGCATCTCTCCAGAGGTTTTGTGGAGGTGACTATTTATAGACTTTCTAATAGCATTTGAGATGGGATAGACACAGCACTGAGATTGGACAGCTAAAGGGGAATTCATCAAGATGGGAAGGTGATGGATAAGTTTTCAGAGTGAAGCCCATGGAAAGAAGGATGGAAAACGGCCAAGTGCTCTTAGAATGGTGATGAAGGAAATATTTCTCTACTAGCACCAAGTCAAAAAGGGATTTGTCTCATTCAGGTCTCCTCTCACAGCTAAAGAATCAAGAAAACTCTCCAGCAATTGTGACTAAACTCAGACATTCCAATCCTGCTGTGAACCACAAGGAGAGTGATTTGGGATGAGCACTTGCACTGGAGTGGGAAAACTGAAATTCATGAGAAATGTGAGCACAGATAGCCTTTTAGTGACAGATTTCATCCCAGGAGACCATAATTATTTGCATTTTAGTCCTTCCAAATATCTCTCTAAGAGTAAGCATGTGAAGAGTAGTTGATTTTGGAGCCAAGGAACATCTCCCAAAGAGAAGACAGAAACTCCCCCATATCTCAGCAGCGCTACCACCACCCCAGGAGTTCTCTACAGCTCTGTGCAAGAGCAGGCAAGCTATTAAGATCTCTAAAAATTGCATGGAAAAGACTTTGACAAATCCTGCTCTGATTTACATCCCTCACAACTTCAAAGTTTCAGCCAGCTTGCACAGAGGGTAAATCAGAAGAGGGTTTGTCTCACTGGCTGTTTGATCTGCCTGTAGTTGTTTAGCAACTCTCTAGATTGGCCAGGGAAATTCAGGAGCCCCTGTGACTTCTTGCAGAACATGAGGTAATTAATAAAAAGTTTTCCTTTAATCTACATTCTCAAGGGCAAAATGGTCACCTACTGGAAAAATGGTGAGATGGATTTCATCAGTAAACAAACAAAAAAGAAAAATGTAACACCCACAGGTTTTGTTTTCTTGTAACTATAGTTGGGAGAAGGTTTAAACCTTCTTGCACTACAACATTTCAAATAAATAAATGAATAAAGAAATAGAAATATTAAAAGCCCAACTACTCAAATCTATTGTTAACATTTACTCCATTGAGAGAATCTCAGTGTCTCTGTCCTACAGCACCCCCCTTTCTCAGACAACAGTGAATCCATGTCCAACTCTTTGGACATGGATTTTCTCTGTGTTGGTGTTTCCCAAAGCAAAGAGAAGAAACACCTCACTGGCCTGCAGGGAGCACCTTGGTTATTTTGTAGTCTCTGCTATGAAATCTTCACATGGATCTCTGAATGCTGTCATTATTTGACAGGATTTTGAATGAGAAAACAGGAGCACCCATAAAAATAGGAGTGAACCTTGAATAGGAGCCAACATGGAGAGCTGGAATTCATTTCTAGTGGACAGCAGTGGTTTCTGTGGGGGAGGAGAGGGTGAAGGGGCAATTTCAGAGCTACAAAATGTGTGTGTTTGACAGGGTTGTGCTTTCTCCATTTGTGAATAGGATCAGGATGTTCTTGCTCTGCTGCCTCCAACCCTTCTGAAGAGGGTGACTTTTCCTCAGCTAAAAGGACTCAAGTCCTGGCCCTTTTTTATTTGCACAGTGGGCCCTAAATGCCCCTACTGCATCCATGTACAATTGTCAGTAATAAGGAATAATATATATATTTATTATCTGTGCTCAGGAGTTACTCATACCTCCCAGTGCTGAGTGAGGCAGCACTCAGGCCATCTTTCAGAAGATAAATAAATGAACAGACATTAGCTTTTTATTACTTCTGTGATATATGTAAGTGCTTTGGGTAAGTGTCTGCTTCAGTTTTAACAGCTGAAAGTTAAGCAACCTTAAAAGAGTGCAGTTTTGTGTTCACTGAGGTAAAAAGGGTAACTTTTCTGGCATGATGGAGGTTTTTGAATGTTATTACATGCCCTGTGAGCAAGTGGGGTTTTAAGATTACAGTTCCAGAACTGAAACCTATTGAGTGATACATCAGGGACTTGAGAATGAAACATAAGTCATGGGTAGGTCTGTTATCAAGGATGAGGCATGTACGGCATATAATCAGTGTCCAAAACTGGGAGGGAGCATAGCTTGGGTATTGAACACTATTCCACATCATGGAATGCGTGTCCAGGATATGAACTGGGGAAATTACCTGGAAGCAAAACCCTGATGTGGGTTCAGGAAGAGGGATCTGGCATCAGTTAGGGAATGGTGAGCAACTCTATAGTTGCATCATTTTTTTTCTTTTTGTAGGTTGTTTGTTTTCCCTTTTTATTATCATCATTACTATTATTATTATTTGCCGTTGTTTTTGTATTTTGCTTTGTTTTCAATTATTAAATCGTTCTTATCTCAATGCACAAGTTGTACTTTTGATTCTCCTCTGCATTCCATAGAGGTAGGGAGGGGAGGAGGGTTGAGTGAGTGCCTTCATGGTGCTTAATTTCTCTAATTCCTGCTGGATTTAAGCCATGGTGCTGATCCATGAATTCCCAGTGCAGTTGGCTTTGTCAGTGTGATCACACCCACAGGCTGATGATTCCCAGTTTTTCCTCTTTGGATAGGGTAGATTGCACAGACACTCCTGCTCTTGTTAAACAGCACTTTCTGCAGATGGCTTCCTTGGATTAACATCATGCCTTTGTTCAGCTGTCAAAAATAATTCATGCAATAGTGTGAAACATATTTGAGGCAAATAATAGCACAATAAAGAATATCAACCATGTAGCAGAGCAATGCAGATGAAACAAATAGAGAAGGAGATGAAAGAATTAATAACTACAATTGCTGGAAACAGATTCTCTTTTTAAAAGTAAACACATAGTGATAAACATCAGCCTAAAAAGCAAAAGTGTGTGCAGCCTGGAAACAAGGTGTAGACAAGCAGAACACAGTCTCCCCTTAAAGCAGCATAAAAAAATCAGAAAATTTCTGGCAAGAGAAACTAAGTCATCTCTAAAGACTGCCAAAAAATAATGCATAATGCATTTGACTGCCTGCTTTGCTCTTTGCATACCCAGAGCTTTTGGATTTTTTAGAGACAGATCTGGCAAAGCCAAAGAGGTGAAGACCTGAACAGGAATCCAACACATATTTTGCTTCTCTTACATCCTTCCCTGCCCTACATAGGCTTATGTCATTTCATCCCCTTGTAAATGATCCCATTATCATCACTGTAACACCTGAAAGCTGATCTCAAATGAACTGATTTGCATAATGTTACATCTGAGCTTATTTATTTGGAACAGCATTTCAAGCTTGGTTGACTCTTTGGGGGAATTTTCTAGTTTGTTTGCTTAATTTTTTAACATAAATATAAAATATATATAGTGTTCACTTTGCAAAAGAGCAAAGCTGAAGATTTGTGAAACTCCATGAAAAAGAATTCTAGAAGATGAAGATCTGACTTAAGCACATTTATGCAAGTCCTTAAATTCCTCATTGTTTAAATCAACACTTAAGTTTGTGCACAATGCAAAGGATGTTTTTCCAGCCCATTGACCACAAGGCCTAGTAAATGTGTTTACCTAGGAATTTTTCCAGCTGGTACAAGAGTACATTTATTGGGCAAGGTTTCTACTTAAAATAATATCCATTATTTTTCTGAATAAGAAGTTAATGCAAGTCAGGAGGAGGAGTAAAGGTGGGAACATCAGAATTCACACAAGGGAGGGATCTCCCAGCCCTTGCGCACATCCATCAGGGAAAGAGGGGAGATAGCTCAGACACTGTTCTATTGCTTTCTGGCAATCAGTAGGTTCCCTGGACTTTGCCAGTCACATTGGTGGTGGTGGTGAGAGCCAATCCCAACATGTTGGTGAAAAACCAATACTATTTTCCATAAAAGTTTAAGTTGCATGAAAGATTCTCTAAAGGAGGTGGTCCATTTTGCTTACAGAGGATTTTTAAATCGTTGTATGTTAAATGAGTGGAAGTGGTTTTGATCCAAAAACTAACTTAGAAAAACAAAACAAAGCAAAATCCTTTTTTTCTTTTTTGTCATGTCTGTGGACATCATGTTTATGCCATATTAACCCCTTGATTTGGGACTCCTCCTGGTTATCTCAGGGAACAGGAAAGATTAATTTTTCCTATTTTTAAGCCAAAATTGGGCTGCTAGGAGGCAAGAACAACAGAGAACTGTTAATTTTAGAGCTGTCATAAGGAAGATGTACTGGGTGTTCCTAGTAGCATCAGGCTTTTTAGCCCCTATTATTGTGATTTTTCTGTGTTTAGGTTCCAGAAGGGAATTTTTGTTTTAGTTTTTTTTGTGTAAGAGTAGAAAACTGGACCAGTTTTCCCTGTAGCATGAGCTGCATTTCCTTTCCTATGGAACACAGGACAAAGCGTATAGCAAAGGAGAAAAGGCACTTCACAAATCCTCTGCTAGAGGAGGCATCTAAAGCAGGGAGGCAGCAGCCACACTCCTCTGCACATTTCTGATGTCGGACATCACTTGTGTGGGTTTGGGTTCCCCCTCTGTGTCCTTGGTCAGCCTAAGATGGGAGGAAGGTCTGCAGGGTGAGGACAGATGTTCTCTGAGCCAGCTAAACAAAAAAATCAGAATATGTCATATAGAAAAAGTGGTTTGCCTCTTTTTGTCCTCCATGTGTTGTCTTTTATAAAATTGGACCTGAATCCACAGATTTGGGTGGGGAAAGGGAAGTGTTGTCCAGTAGGTCATTTGCGTCCTCCTGGCTCACCGAGTTGTTCAGAAACAAGAAGTTCTGGCTCTTTTTAGAAGAAGGTGAAAATAATTTTCCACTAAACCTTGTCTTTCTCATTTAAAATAATTACACATATTTTGTCAGAGACAATACACAGGCTAGGTATTAAAAAGCATTTTTGCAAATTGGTATTGAATAGGTTTTGTAAAGTACCTTCCTGGCTATTTGTCTTTCATCTCAATGCATGCCAGGTGATTTAGAAAATTCTGATAACTGCCTCTCTTACCTTTCTATAAATATCTTAAAAATCTTTGACCTGCATGACCCAGATAAAAGCAGATAACACAGTAGCAATCTGTATGCTTTGGGGATGGTAAATGATCCACATGGATTGTCTGGCTCCTCTCCATGCCAGAGCGTCTCCTTCCATTGTGACCCTGAGAAGGACACGACTTTCTAAAGTTAATTCAAGTTATAGGCATGAGTAAGGAAGTGGAACTGTTCAAAGGGAGAGGACACACTTGTCTGACAAGCGGGAGGAGCCTCCCAACACTGCAGGGAACTATCACACAGGGAACTGTTCTTGACATCTTCTGGGTCACTTTTCTGGAAGAGAGAACACTGGGAGTGGCTACATTTATCCACATGTCCTGTTCTTGTCTTGGACACAGCTAAAATTCAGGCCAGATTTATTTGCATATGGATTTGCCAAGGTGTCAAACAGTTCCTAACACATCATTTGAGAATGTTCAGATTATCTAGAAGTTGTCACCATGATGGGATCACATCCTGCTGCAGAGGGAAAGACTTTCAATGTCCAATTCTGTTCTACTTTTTGAGACTATATTAGAAAATAAAAGTTTGGGAGTTCTTGGACTTTGGGGAATTGTAGAATTTGGGAACTCAGATTACAAATTCCTCCTTGAATTCTTTATGCCTGCTTTCCTTTGATACTAGATGTCAAGAGTGATAGAAAATATCCTTTGCTCTATCAAAAAATAGGAAATATCCTGTGGAGGACTGAAAGGGAAGTTACACTAAGAAAACTTTTTTGAGAGGCATCTCCAGTGAAGATGCTTTATTTAATGTTGTTTGGGAAAAAAAAATCCATTTCTTTCAAACTCTTGTTCCTTTTTCCCAAAAAATCACACTTGGGCACTGCCAACTAAGTCAGAAAGTTGCTGTCAGGGGTTATTAACATTTACATGCCCTTGAATGTTTCAGGGAGTGTTTCCTTGATATTGTGGTGTTTTTTTTATTCTTTGATGTCCTACCTTGTAAAATTGGTGAGAGCTTCCTAGAAGAGGGTAAGTGCTTTGCTTTCTTTTTAATTCCTGTCTTCTGTTGGCATCAGAAGCCATATTGTTGCAAGCTGAATGCCTCAGTACAGAAGTGGAGATATTTTGCTTCTTCACACTCTTTTTATTCTCCTACACTGCCAGCTCATGAGTTAGTCTTTGATAATAGTTCCCTTCAGCACAACTTTTTACAGATCCTCTTGAGGCTAAAACTTTTCAAAGAATCTCACTAAACTTTCACTGAACATGCACCAAACTGTACTTCAATATAAAAGTGTTCCTACCATCCTAGCTGTTTTGGAGAGAAAAACTGAAAAAGAGAATGAGGAAATCAGAATAAGGAAAATGAAAGGAAAAAAAAAGGGAAGAAAAAGATTGTCCAAAACTCCTGACAAATCTTTCAGAGATCTGACTTTCTGTCCTTGGACACTCTTATGTCCAAATAATGAGTACTAAATGTGACTTGTACATGTCAGTAAGGGAACAGTAAAGCAAAATAGAGGTAAATGAGGAAATTAAAGAGGCTGAATGGACAAATGTTCCATAGGTACGGCTCAGGATGTCAAAAGTGTTCTATAAATCTTTATGAGATGGGTAATAGGAAAATAGGACAGATTCAACAGGTAAAGATGTGCTCCACAAGCCAGTTATAACCCCAGCTATTAAACACCTGGCCCTCCCCACCAGATAATCCCCACAGGGATCTGTTTGCACTGATAATCTTCAGTAAATTCTCTGCTGAGGTCCAGTGGCTGGAGCACAGATTGCTGCTTTGGGCCCAGAGTAATTCAAGCAGGTTTGTGTCATTCTCCTGGAGCAGAAGGAAATGGGTCCAAGAGACTGTAGAGCACTAGGAACCCCTCTCAGCAAATGAATTCCTACTTGAAATTCTTTGTACAGCCCTACAAAGTAGAGATTTTCATTGGTTTGAAGGATGGGTACAAATGCCATCAGAGGAGCACCTTCCTGTTTCATAGAGGGGCATACCAGTTCTGCATGGGGCATGCCATCCTGCAACTTCATGGATGAGTCTGCACTGGCTGTGGTAGAGTGGGAGAATGCAGCAGGGGTTTTATTTTGGTGCTGTAATAAAATATCTACAATAAACTCTTATGTAATTATCTCTGTTTCCATCTGAACTGTTCAACATACCTGACTTCAAAATAAAATATTCTTTACCAGGTAGACTAGGTCAGTTATGTCTTTTCAGTAAATATTGCATCTAATATCACATCTATTTTTACTGAAGATGAAATGATTATTTTAATGCATTATCAGTTGTTAATTTTCGCCTGAATGTGTCACATTAAAACAAAACATTCTGCATCCAAACAAAGATGTGAAGAAGCACAATTTCACCTGCAAAAATCAGAACAACAGAACAGGGCCAGGCACTGATTGGCTTAGAGACAATGTCGCAGCAAAGGGCCGCAGGGCCACATCCTGTCCTTGGTGCCACCAGTGTAACTGCAACCTGAGCACTGTCTGTGAGCATTTCCATTATGGTCTGCTTATAAACTAGGAATTTTCAGAAAGTATCATGGTGACAGACCCCATCTGGACATTTGGGCTGCAGAACCCTGATGGGATGGGCGGTCAAGGCCTTCACCCCTCAGGCAGATGGAGAGGAAAGGAATGCCTGGGTTTGTAAAATGTGATACACAAACTCTGCAGCAGAGCTGGAGATAATTCTCTTCAACACCAGTCAATAGTATCAGTCCCATGGTCTCAAGATGTCTTAAGCTTTTTTCACTGAACTAAACTCTGTCTGAAACAGGCAGGATTGATATGGCTGTGAGGACTTCTATGCCAGTGAGGCAGCTTGGCCAGAGATCAAACTAGCCAACATAAAATCACTGTTAGTAAGTGATTCCAGAAGCCAATGTCTTTTAACATTCTACCACAAGAGTGATACTGGGATGTGCTTTGTGTTACCTAATTGGATGAAACTCATCCTCATTTTACATTATTTTGAAGTTTAATATAGTTTGTCTTCTTTTTTAGGTCACAGGACCCACAAATCAATATGTATTGAGTTGAAGAACCACAGTGAGATAGTTAATTCTCATCCACGATGATTTGAGCACTACCTGCATTGACTAGAGAAGGCAGAACTGCCTCCTTACACTGAAAAGCAAGGAAAAGACCCACTAATGACATTGCCAAATACTAACCCTAAGGTTTTTAAGTTGGAATTTTTGCTGAATTAAACCTGCAGTTCTTCCACACTGAATATTGACTTTGCCAAGCAACTTCATAGGTAGGCATTTGAAGGTTCTATCTGCACTGTATGTTTTATACTCTATGGCCAATTTCAAACACATTAAAGGTAAAAATACCAAAATCTGACTTAAACTGACACCCAGGTTCTTTCTCTGATGTATAAATCACATTTTTTTGCATTTCAGTAAAAAGCCTCTATATAAAACAAGGTGCCACTGGTGAAAGTAAATTTACTGCAGGGTATTTGGCAAATAGATGACACCATTATCCCATCTTGGCAGCTTGTTTTTACACATACACTTTGGCAGCTCGTGGCAAGTGGTTATCCTATCTGTAACAGTAGCTGTATGAAGCACTAGCTGTCAATGCCATTTTTTTTTTCACAAAGCTCAGAATACTTAGAATATTTCTTCAGACCCTCTCTGTGATCACGCACCGCTCCTCTCTACCTCTGATTGAGTGTAAACACATTAATGGCTTTATGATTAATGAGAAAAACCTGGAAATGTCATTATTCACAACTTAGAGCTCAGAAGATAAATAGTAATAATCCCAAAGCAATTGGCTTAAAATTAGTTGAGTTATATGTAAATAATTACAAGTTGAAGAAAAGAAAAAAAATCTACAAACAAAAGCAAATTTCATACTGGCAGTTATAAATTGCCTGGAAAGGCAATTTTATGGTTCACTAAGAGAGTGGGGGAATGTGTTTTTCTCAGGCCACCACGGCAGGATCCTGAACCCAGGTGATGATTTCTTAACATTGCTACAGCACACATAGATAATAAATTTTTCTAAGAGCCATGTTCAGAACCTCAGCATTGTTTAGTAATGCTGAATAGCAGATGATGCCTCAGGGAGCTTTAAGTCTCTTTGGGATTAAATGGAATATTGCCCAGAGCTCTGTGAAATTATTTATCTGAGGATACCTACCAGGCAGTGAGAGAGTAGAAATAAATCATGCCCAGCCCTGGTGTGACATCCTGTGATATCCCAGGCAGAGCAGTGCCAGGGTGTGACTTGTTTAGCAGTGAAGGCACCTAAACCATGGCATGGTCATTCCTGACCTGGGACAGGTCCAGGACTTGATTTTCCTGCTTTTGGAGCCTACTCCCATGACCTGCACTGATGGAGACACCTGACAAAAGAAGTGTGTGGGCTTTTGTTTCAGCTATCTCAGAGCTCCATTCCTTCATTAATTCTTTACAACCCTTTTGATCCAAATTTTCTGTGTTCAGTTTTGCATTAAGTAGTTCTACTCTTTCAGAAAACAGAGATGAGGAATTAGCTCAGCCAGCTTCTATTGAGAGATCTCAATATTTTAAAGTTACTGCCTTTGCAATCTGATTTTTATTATTGTTATTTTTTAGTTGTTTGTTTGGTTGTTTTTTTATTTTTGGGGTTTTTTTTGGTTTGTTTTGACAGTCTAAAACCAGGCAAATGCCATGCCGATGCAAATAGAAATGAATGTTCCTTACATTTGCCACTTTTCCAGATTTGTTAAATACATAGGGGTGGGGTATTTCCCACTTCTCTTTTAGGTTTATAAGCCAAAAAGCAGTGAAAATCATATTAATGTGCCATGAGACATCGTAATATTCCTGGAAAACAGCATTTTTGATGGAGTCAAACCAAAACTCTTTCTAATTCTTTTTTCCTCATAAGAGTGCTTAGTCAGGGAAGAATGTAATCTTGATGTTAACTTTTTCCAACATACCCATATGCCACTATGTTTCTGTCTTTCTCCATTATTATAGTAATTCCAAATGAATTTTGTGTGTCTCATACATGACTATAGAACAGTTTTCTGGAAAAAAATCTTTTCTCCCTCATATCAAACTCCCTGAAGAAGAAAATGCTACACTCACATCTATACTACCACTTCCCTAGACAGAGAAGAAGCAAATACATTTATTTAACTCTGTAAATAAATGTCTTTAGGCAGGAAATTATAAACAACTTGTTGATATTGGTAGTTAGGTTACAGTGACAGCATTAGCACCATGTGGCTATGGCCATGTATTCTATTCTATTTTAGTTACTTTTTGTGCAGTAAAGGGTGTGCAAACACCTTTAACAGACTTACCTCTCATTAAATGTTTTTAATACACTACTTTATGTGGACTGTCAATATCTACAGAGACATCTTTTCAAACAGAAGTTTCTGAGTTGATCAAGGCTGTTCTAAATGTTTGCTCCCTTCCCTTGGAGCTGGTACCTCACTTAATACCCAGGTGATGTGGGTTTATTTTTTTGTTTGCCAGTTTGCTGGGGTTTTCTTTGTTTCTCTTTTTGTTTTTGTTTTTTCTGTTTTTTTTTTTAAGCTACAGTTAAATAAAATTTAAAAGGGCCAATGAAATCAAAGATTAAATGTTTTGTATGTGTCTTTTCCTGAATGTATTTGCCTCCCTCTCATAATCTTTGTATAATTTTGTAATTAAATCCACAAAGTCTGAAGGTCTGTCTAGAATTTCTCCTACTTTCAATGGAAAATTGTTCTCTGTAATGCATCTGTTTCTTGTTTTGGTTGCAGAGAAGATTGTGTATTTTCCTTTAAAAAGCGTTGAAGACCCTTGCAGTGCTTTTTATCACTCGGCTTCTCCAAATTTTTGACAGGAATGAAGTCTTTGCTAATGGCTCTCTTCTATTCTGCATTGTTCTCTTTGGTGTCAAATATGACTATACTCTTTAGGGACACTTAAAAAAGGGATGGCCCACTCATTGTCCTAGTTCATAAAGAGCAACTGAAGTGGAAGAAAAATTATCATTAAAGAATTTTCCTGGAAATCTTCCAGGGAAAGCTTCAAGACTGAGCAAATGAGAAAGGCAATCTCCATCAGTTACACCTGATTGTTCAGAGAATTAAGCTTGTTATAGAAATCATAACAAATGCATTTTCTGTCATTGGGAGGTTTGCTGGCAAGAGTAGAGCTGGAGGAAGAACTTTGGGCTGTGCCAAAATTATTCTACTTAGTGATGTTACAGTTCATACCTGCTGTAGCTTATTTTGAGCTGCCATTCCTGTTTCCTTCCTGGTGCTGGCACCCACAGAAACAGGGAATGCTGTTTCCAAGGTCCAGACTGATCCAAGCCCAGCCAGCAGTTCTGGTTACGTCACTGATGAACTAAATCATGCAAACCAAGACCTGGCTAAAGGGGACAAAAGCCATTTAGAGACAGTCTTGTCACACTGTGGAGAAGAGAGGGGCAGGTTGTGCAAGGGGCTATAAATAGAGGCAGAAAAGCAGATTTGTACCTGAATAGCACACGATGATTGCAAACTCTAGTGCTGCTGTAATACAGCTGAACCACAAAAGGATCTGAGCATAGCTAATTTCAACCTTCATGGTTGTTATATCTGGCTTGATAAACAGCCATAGCCAAAGACATAGAGCAGCTTTTTATTCCTGTGTCGTGAGTCTGGATAAATCCTGCTGCATTTTGCATCCAAATACAGTTCAACTACTGCAGCTTCATTCTAGGATCAGCTGGCAGAGCTATGGAGCACCACAAGGTCCCCCTGACCCAGGATTGGAGAGATGCAGGGACAGGTTCACACTGTGGCCTGAGATAATCAGAGTTTCCTCTGATAAGCCCTACCTCTGGATGTTAGGGATGACAGAGGAAGCCAAAAGAAGGGAGGTTGAGACTTGGTAGAACTTCTGATCTTGCTGCCACTTCTACAGGCAAATCATCCAAACTCCAAATGGATGAAATCAGAACCAAGAGTACCAGAGAAGAAATTTTTTTTCTCTCTCTTGCTCCTTTTTTATTTTAATTTTTTTGGTGTTTTCCACCAGTCTCTGCAATACTGTTTATGTCTGCCTGCTATGTGGGTCACAGACAGACTTGTCTGCTCCTAAAAAGTCATCATGTTCTTTTATCTGCCACTGGGACCAGTCATGCTGCTGCAGATCTACCTGCCCCAGATCATTCCTTGCTGCGGCTCACAACTGTGAATTCTTCCAGCTCATAAGATGTGCCAGAAATCCCATTTTCCTGCAAAGCAGCATTGTTATAACAGGTGTTAAATAACTAGAGGGTAGGCAGTGGAAGCTGCACGTGGATGGGCAGATGAGGCTGGATCTCATTTTTCTGTCTCAATAATTGCTCTCTTTCCCCTAAGGGCAGCTCTCCTAAGGCTGGAACAGGGCTGGGCTCACCACTCCTGGGCAGCACCAGCCCAGATCTGGTGCTCTGCTTTGCTCCCACTCTGAATATTGGTTAGGGTTTTTTCCTAATCATCTACTAAAAGGGGACAGAAAGTATAAAATTTTTTAGGGGATGGACACAGGAAACTGTGCATATTGGTGCTTCCAAAGGATGTGCAGACTACTGTAAGGACCAAGACTACTAGAAATGCCTGCAATTCTGCTTATTCAATTATTAAATCAGTGCTTTCCACTTTTTAAAATACTTCCATGTGCTTGGAGGAGAAAGTCACTTAATTTGCACATTAGCTAGAACAAAAGCTTTTGTTCTGAGTTGATGAAATCGCACATCTTTCTCCAGGCAAGCACCCAGAATTAATCTACTGAAAAACATCAGCACTGGTGGTGACTGTGCACAAGAGGATGGGGATAGAGAAGATTTTGCTGCCTGTGTTCTTTTGCAAAAGCTCATTCTTTTCTTCAGTCTCCAGGAAGTGGAGAGCACTGGTTGAAGATTTGGACACCATTTGCTGTCCAGCTGGTTGTGGTGGTTTGACCAGGAAGAAGTGGGAATTCTGGGATGCTGTGGTCAAACCAATGGATGTTTGAGAGTTTGATACTGGCACCTGGTGTAGCCAGTGGGGTTTGGACACACCTCCGAGAATACACAGGGGTTAAAAAGCAGAGCTCGGCCCCTGGCAGGCTCTCTTGGGACGTCGAAGCGAAGAGCTCAGACCACCCTCCCCTGTCCAGCCGCTGCTGCTGGGCGGGGGAGGGGCAGCCACGTGGTAGGCCCTGGGCCTGGACAGAGATGGGAGGTGAGGAGGCCCTCGAGGATGGAAGGGTGGAAGATCCCAGGGAGTCAGCCCTCGGGCAGCCATTCCCCCCCCCCCAGGAGGGAGAGAGAGAGCCGGCGACACCGAATGTGATAGCAGCCGGCCCAGGAGGAGAAGGGGGGGGAAGAGTGCCCGGCCGGAGCGGCAGCGTGTGTGGGAGTGCCGCAGCTCCAGGACAGAGACTGAAAGTTTTAACCCCTTTCTTTCATGATTGGGGCCTTGCAAAAATGCTAATCCTCCTCGAAGCTGAATAAGGAGGGAGATAAGAGATGAGATGAGACAAGGACCTGGCCCGAAGAACGTGGAGATGATTGAATGGGGAGAGATGATTTGGAGTGGCCTTTTGGCTGGACTTTTCTTGTGGCCATGGACTCTGTTCCTGTGACACAGAGACTGCACTTAGGGGGAAGCAGTGGCTCAGAACCAGGAGGGTTCATCGTGAGGACCCCCCGGCCCCAGGGGGTTGGAAAAATATGGGGGGGACAGATGTCCCAAAGCAGAGACTGTGCCTTTTTGGAGTGAGACAAGGCATCCTTGAAAGACAACCCTAAAAGCAGCTCTGATCCATGCACGGTGGTGAGAGCACTGGGCATGGAAGGAAGATGTCACAAGCGGCAAAAGGACTTTTTTCCGGGCGGTGCCGAAGTGACAGGGAAGCACACGAGGTTTTCAGTGTGTTTCCAGGGGAAGCCTATGGAACAAGAAGGACTCCTTTCCTCTTCATGAACTGAAGTTTGAGTATACTAAAGTGTGGTGCCAGGCTGGGCAGTTGGTGATTTGGGAGAATGTATCGGATTGAGAAAGTCAGGTAGTGGGGAGGAGGAAAGTGTTTTTTTTGTAAGGTTTTCAATTTTTTTTTTCTTTTCCTTATAGTTTTTCCCTATTTTCCTGTAGTTTAGGTAATAAAGTGTTCTTTATGTTTAAGCTAAAGCCTGTTTTGCTTATTCCTGGTCACATCTCACAGCAGACACCAGGGTGAGGGCATTTTCATGGGGGGCACTGGCTCTGTGCCAGGCTCAAACCATGACACTGGTCCAGGTCAGAACCCAGAGGACTTTGCTGAGGAAGAGAGGAAATGACATTTCAGCCTTTCAAAAGTCATTTGTGCCTCTAGGGATGATCAAAATGTTTGAGAAGTCATTCTGGTGTGTCACTAACAAGCAGGCATCCAGTCAGTCATGTTGCATTTGGGGTGCTCTGCCTGGACAGGGAGGAAGAGCTGAGGGAAAATGAGCAGTGAGCAGAACCCATCCCTGTGTGCCAGCTCAGCCATTCCTTGGGTCTGTCCTGCCTGCTGGAGACCAGAGCTGCAAATATTTACACTTTGCATGATCTGTTACATCAGGCAGCTGAAACCCTCATCAGCAGTAACTATTAGAAGCTAACATCTCCACAAACCATGGATTTGGCAGTGATAGTCAAGGTGAGAGAAGAAAAGTCTTGGCTGATCCCTTCTGTGTCCAAAAATCTCCATGGCACTGTGGGTTTAAGAATATTTTCAGTGGCAACAGCACATTTTACAAAATTCTCCTTGCTTCTCTTTTTACTCCTGCCATCTTTTGAACTAAGCCTGTCAACAGCCTCTGGAGCTGCTCAGAATCTTTTCTGTTGGATACCAAACTTCTTTTTATAGTCCTGCTCACTTCTTTCTTCCAGCTTGCGCAGAGGCAGCAGACACATCTGAACCCGCAGGATATTTTTGGAAAATTAAAAAGAAAAATATTGTGTTTATCTCAGGAAAACAAAGAAGGCAGCCCGCTTTTTGAACAGGGCCAAGGTGGCTGCTTAAAATATTGATGCTGTTACAAAAGGCCTGGTGACAGAACGGTATTTCATCTTTGTTGGTGTTTGTCTTTCCCTTTGTTCCCTCATGAGACAAGCCTGTTTGTTTCTGCTGGGGGCAGCTTGCTTGGTGCAGATGAGGCAGTGAGAATGAGCAATGAACTCTCTGGATAGGAGAGGAGCTGTCAATAGCTCTCCTCAGCCCAGAACTGATGAATTTAATTCAGGGTGGTGCACAGGGATCACAACTGCTCAGGGTGGGAGGGAAGAGCTGGCTCTTGAGCCCTGCTGGCTTAATAAATCAGCTGGATTTATTCTCACATAGCTTTAGACATCTCTGGTATCATCCTGGGCTTTTTTTTTTTACACTCAGTGAGAGGAATGGACACCCACAGCAGTGTTACAGATGTTGTTTCCAGAGTAGCTGTACCCCCCATACTCTGCTCCCTCTCGTGATGAATATCCCCTAACTCTGATGGGACCAGTGTGGGTTAGAATATTTAAGTGCAGGGAGCTACATTTAGCCATCTGAATGCATCTTTAGTGGGGAAAAAAGCTTTTTGCTGCTATCTCCTAGAAGCTTTTTATGCTTTAAATGCATGTATTTCTACTGCAACCACTCCCTGGTGGGAGGATGCATGTGTAGCAAATTTAAACCTACTGAAAATAAGCTTGTTTTTCTTATTTACCTTTCTCTGACTATGTAGGAATAGTCCTCTCACTTGCCAGGCTCCATGGGTGACAGAGTAGAAACCACCAAGTTTTAGAAAGATTTGTGAATAAAACTGTGAGAATAATGTGAGTGACACTGCTGGTGGCTTATGAACCAGTGAGGCACCTCCAGAGGAAGAAATAGCAAATAATGGGGGAAAAGTGAATAAAATTCTGCTCTCCCTATACTGACAGAAACATGGAAAGTGCTTACCTGGCAACTCCCTTGGTGAGTTTTGTCAAAGCAGTTGCTGCTGGCCTAATTCTGCAGAGTGAGCCAGGTTTTAACCTTTGTGACAGCAGAGTTAAGGCAGCTTAAATGTGTTCTGCTGTCCCCCAGCACCCAGGTGAGTGTCTCTGGCACCAGAAGGGTTGCAGGAGTCCCAGTCCTGCTGCCCTTAGACACAGCTCCATTCTGTATTTGGGAATTTTGTTGTCTCCAGTGCAGCCTCTCAAGGTGGAAAAGGGCCATCACAGGTGGTTTTCCTCAAATTTGGTGCCTGTAATATAAAGAAATACTGCCTTGACTTAAAAGTTCACATTTTTTTTTCTGGGATACTCTGAAATCCCTCCACGGCCTGCTGGAGGTGAGGAGCAGCTGTCCATGTGTTTTGCAAAGAGACAGAAACATTCTGGTTTTGCCCTGTTAAAATAATGACTCACATAAAGGAAAGGTTTTGAAAAATCAAGCAGGAGGAGTGAGAGCGCATGTGACTGTGTGTGCATGATGCATAAAAGTCTGAGTGAGCATTAATATTATATTAGAAACTTAACAACTCTGAATCACTGCAGTTTTCATTTAATGTTTTACCAAATGCCTGTAACCTTACAAGTCTAATACATGACAGATACACTTAATTACCTCACTGTAAGGAAAATAATGATCAGGACTGTTAAGCAGGAGAAATGAAACATGACTAAGCTGGCATTTGTTACAGTGCCTAGTTTTAGACTTTTCCAAGCCATTTGATGGCAAGGCAAGTCTGTAAGCACTGGGTGGTTACTATGGCTTTTCATGGTCAAAATAACACTTTCTGTGCCACTCTCCATGCTGGGCTTGGGAGAGACTGGGTCCTCCCCAGGATGCTCCGACAGAAGAAAGAGAGGACTGGGATGTATAGAGGGAGGTAGAGCCTGAGAATTCCAGTCTGTTTTCACTAATGACACCATTGGGACTGGGGGAATCATCTCCTCCAAACAAAGGCCCCAGTGTCAGGTAAACAAAAAACTAAAATTTAAACAAAATTTTAAAAATATTTTAAAATGTTAAAATTACTTAAATTATTTTAAATGTTAAAATTATTTATTATAGCAAAATGCAATAGCCAGTGCCTGGTTCAATATTCAAGTTTCATAAATAAACATAACGTAGTTTCAGAAAAGCAGACTTAGCTGTGGGCCTAATATGGAGTGCACCACCAGAAGGAAGTGAAGATTTTTGACATAAATTGAGTTCATCTTTATTTGTTGAGAGTTATTTTAATTAAAAAAAACCAAAACAAAACAAATAAACAAGCCAAACTTTATATTAATTGTAAATCCAGCTATAGTCATCAAAAAATATACCTTGTGAATATGCTTGGGCATTAGTACACAAAGCTTCTGGAGCACCTTTTAATGTAGTATTTTTATTTCTTGTTCTTCTTCTTTCCTCAAATTTTTTCTCATTACAAAGTCAAAAACTGTTGAGCTGAAAAATGATCACGTTTAAATTTATTTTATGTTAAACATGTCAGTGAAGCAGCAAAGTGCTTTTTGTATTTCTCCATTGCTCATGGCATTTTCTTAAAGCCTTTTCTCATGATCTACTTCTACCCAAATGCCTAGGAAAAGGAAAAAAATTCTCCTGAATGAACTGATTTATGAACAAAGCTATTGGGTTTTAACACAATTTTCAGTTTTTTTTGTCTTTCTCTCTTGGATGAAAGATGTTTAGTCTATGAATACTATTGTATCTAAAAATTGTTTCTCATATTTCTCCTACAATCACAGAGATTATAGAGAGACAGAGATGCCTTTCACATCCTTTAGTGCTTGTTGCAGTAATCAATTAAGGAGCCTATCATGAGCATTTTTTAAACTTAAACTCCTAAACACATATCCAGGAACCAAAGTATGTGCCTGGATTTCTATGTGCCAATGCCCAGGAGATCACATGGACACAGAGCCTTGGTAAAAAAGGAAAAGAAAGCAAAAAAGGAGAAAGAAAAGAAAATGAGAAAGGAAAAACAGAGAAAAAAGGAGAAGGAGAAGGAGAAGGAGAAGGAGAAGGAGAAGGAGAAGGAGAAGGAGAAGGAGAAGGAGAAGGAGAAGGAGAAGGAGAAGGAGAAGGAGAAGGAGAGGGAGAAGGAGAAAAAGGAAAAGGAAAAGGAAAAGGAAAAGGAAAAGGAAAAGGAAAAGGAAAAGGAAAAGGAAAAGGAAAAGGAAAAGGAAAAGGAAAAGGAAAAGGAAAAGGAAAAGGAAACCTCTACTTTATAAAGTTGATTCATTTCAGGTAGTTAATTTCAGAAAAATTATGGCCTAGGGACATCAAAATTATATCCACTCAGGCAGACTTTTAAAGCCAGGCACACCTATAGCACTGAGCTGTGTGTACTGGGTATATGCCATCCATTGTAGGGACAGCCAGGTCCCAGAAAAGTTTCTCCTCAGAGACAGATCCAAGGCATCACTGAACCCTGACCCAAACTCTCCATAACAGTGTACAACAACTCCCATTTTTATTAAAGTCATTAACAGCTCCTCACTGCCCTTGCTGCTCACTCCATTGAAATTTTAGGGATATGTTTACAACCCTTAATTGATTTTTGGCCTAGGAGACAATGGGTGAGGATAGGTCCCAGCACAAGCCTTTAGTGGCTGACTGTGTTTTTGCCAAGCATTTTTAAAGGCACAACTGCCAGACCTTGTTGGATGAAGATATGGTTTGCTTTAATTTTTAAAGAACAGCCTGCAAGATGCAGCACCCACTCCTCCTCCTCCTGCATATCATGCCTGCTTAGAGATAAGCAAATATCTGGAAAAATTAATTGAAATCTACATTTCTTTCTGGCTTAACACCTGCACTGCTCTGCTACCTGGAAGATGAAGTCATAAATCCAGTCTCTCCATGTGCTGAATGCTATGCAGGAAAAGGAATTTTTGGGAATTGTTAATGTTTGCTCAGGGTTGCAGAGTCCCACACCCTTGTTCACCCACCTTTTGGAAAATTGTGGCACTTTCCCAGGGATTGCTGCTATTTCTTTGGAGCTGCAATTCACTCTGGTTGTTTTAGCTATTAAATCAAAATATCATTATTAGTCTATCTAGGTTATCAGTGAGTAGAGGCAGGGGATCCTTGGTATTTGCCCTAAAAATTCTGTGTTCTTTGGCCAGCCCTCTCTAAATGAGGCTGGAACAGCAGGTCACCAGGTAAGAAATCAAAGGCAAAATCAGCAGTAAGCAAGATTAACTAAAAGGATGAACTGAATAACAACTAAACAGCATAAAGCTGATCTCCTGTTGAAGGAGGATATTAATACAGGTTGTTTAGTAATCTTCATTTTTTCCTATGAATTTCCAAAGAGGTGGAGGAAGGAAGAAATATTGGTAAAAACAGTGTTTTCAATTCTGCTTGAGGGACAACTTAAAATTCTGCCCTCTCATGCAGCTGGTCATCAGTAGAGCACAGAATTCCAAAACTATTTCTGTAATTCAGCCTTTTAAACTTGATTCCAAGCAGGGCTCTGACAATTGCAGACTACTTGGAGACATTCCCTTGTTCCCAGTTTAAGGTCTCTCTCAAAAACAGAAACAATAAAATTGCATAGATTGTTACTTCAGACAGTCAGAAATCACTGATCTGTTTTCCATGATGTTCCCTTGGAGCTCATTACCCTTTTTTTGGGGAAGCACAATGAAAGCCAACAGTAAGTTTTGTGGCACACATCTGTAGTGGCAAAGTTTTGAAGGGGGCTATGGGACATGGGTAGCAAAAAGAGACAGAGAATAGTGCTTTCTGTAGCTCTTTGTTGCTGTTGTGAATAGCATCACAATATCTCCTAATGAAGCAGATGTTCAGATAAAGAATTTCAGGCTACATGCACCAAAAAATAGAACTTTCCACACAGCTTGAGTTCCAGCTCTGTTTTCCTTTTAACCAGTTGTCATGCTCTGTCTGGCAAACCATAAACTCAAAGGCATCTGTTTGATGGAAAGTATATCAGAAATATTTCCATTACAGTTTCTTAAGCACATCTTGCTGTGCACTCTTTCATCATGCTGGATGGAACCTTTTCAGACTTATGATCCCAATTCCTATTGCTCATCTCATTCTCATGTGGGGCACCATGGCCGTAATGCACTGCTGTTGTAAAATGGGAAATAAGTTTACATAAAACAGATGAGTTTTGATTTAATTGCTTTTTACCCTTATTACGTGTTAGAGTTTGCTAACTGGAACTGTGTCAAACAATCTTCAAAGTGTCACAAGAGGATTGTTATGTTAACATCCACATTTGGTAATACTCTAATACCTTTGGGACTCTAGCTCATTTTTGGATGTACAAATGAGAAAATTGTGAGGGGAAGGGGATAAGATGTTTTGGAGGAGAGGTCTGGTTTGCACATTAAGTATGGGGTAAGAAAGTCACACCTCACTTTGGAAAAGCCTGGATCACTTGAGGGTATCACCATTCCCAGAGTGAAAGACACTTGGAGACTACTTTCAAGCACAAAGAAACTGTTAAAAAGGCTTGGTGAACCTAGAATTAGGTGCAGAGCAAAGACAATTAGACCACTGGGTGAAAACCAGCATTTGCACTGGGAACATCTGCTCTGTGTTTGTGTCCAGGCTCTCCCAACCTCCTGCAAGGCAGAGGCTGGTGAATATTTGTTAGGGAATGTCAGCCAGAGGCATAGACAAAGGAACAAACCCACCCATACAGGATGTGCTTATTTTTTAGCTGCCATGGTTGATGTTGAAGTGGCCTGCTTGGCTTGTAGACAAGAAGAGATTTGGCAAGTGGAAGCATAAAGCTGGCTAATGGGATAGGTGCACAAATCTCTGTAGAAACAATAGCTGGCTCTGTGCAATCTGGAGGCACAGCCAAAACCATCATGTGCACTGAGGTATAAAATGAACAAAATAAAAAGGAAAACGGGACCATAGAGGGCAACAGCAGTGACTACAGTGTAGCTGTGCTGCTTATGGCCACCCACAGGCTGTGTTAGACAGCACAGATGCTGTAAGCACTCCTCTCATGCTTCTCACTGGGAGACAAGAATTCTCCTTGTGCTGTGGAAGAGCTGCCTTATGTGGTGGTGAAATCCATCTGCCAGGACCTGTGCTACTGCCTCCATCCAGCACACAGAGGAAGAGTGCCTGTCTTTGTTGTGACAAGAATACAGAGGGACACGAGTTCCCTGGCCACCAAAACTCAACCCAGATTATGAAGTTATGAGGTCTTGAGTTACAAGAGCCCTGCAGTGACACAACAACAACAAACATCAACAACAATGGGTGGAAATTAAAGCCCCTGACCACTCCTGTGCTCAACCCACTCCATCCCCAACTATGCCTCTGAGCGTGGGTTTGTGTCCATGGTGTGAGTCCTGAGCTGTGGGAATGGCATCTGCCCTACAGGGCCTGGAGAGGGAAATGATGAAGGAAACAAAGCTCAATTTGTCACCCTGCAAGGCAGAAAGGAACCCGAATGTACAAGGTGGTGCAGAGGGTAGAAATCATGTAGGTGATTCCAAAGTTTGAAGAGCTGGTGTGAGGTTTTCAGGTTTGCTAACACACATGGATGCTTGGTGGTCCTATGAGGACAGACTGATGCTGTTGTTGTGTTATGGACAGGAATCTTCCTTCAGCCTCAAGGGCAGAGTTGTCTGGAATTCCCAGATTCAGGAAAGGGAATTATCTGGCCTGAAAGTAAATTTTTTCCCTATGGCTTCTGCATCTTCAGGCCGTTGCTTCTAAAAATCACATTCCAATCCTGGGAATCTATGCTAAGATTGGAATCCAATTCCATCTATGCTAAGATGCCTTGGGAAGTTGGTTTTCATATGTGAGTCTCTATCAAGAATTGCAGCACCATATTCCCTCTGTTTATTTTAGTTAATAGCTTGAAATCCCTCCAGAAAAAAGAGGGTATGTGAATAAGAAGGAATTTGTCAGACCTAAGTATGATTACAGAGGAATCAAAATAGCTTTACCCTTTTAGATTTGTCATGAAGGTCTGCCTCAATGGGACTCTTTGCTGTCAGTGGGGATAAAAAGGTAGTTTGAGAGCAGGTCACCTGGGCTGTTTCAGGTGTCTCTGTCAGTACAGTGGTTTTCCCTCTCCTCTGCCCCTGTTCACTGGACCTCCCCTGACTTTAAAGGCAGCCTGCAGTGACTAGCTCAGCTACAGCCACTTCCATTTAGTCAGCTAAATCCACAAGCTGATGCACAGAATCTGGGTCAGAGATGTCAAGTGCAAAACCAGGAAAGTAATGAACAGACACATTCATCAAACCCTTCCATTGGATGAAAAGCTGGTGCACGAGCAGCAGTACACAGCTATTTCTTCTTCATTAAAATGTGCTTAACTTGGATTGCTATTCACTTAAAGGTTCTCCTTCACATTTCACCTTTTCCCTTAGAATTAGCCTTGGAACTCACAGCATTTTCTTTGAATATCACAGCCCCAGCCTCCAGGGTTAGTTACTTTTTAGCAAAATTTTTCTTGCTTAAGCAATGCTGTATACTAACCAGAACTATGTCAAAACATTAATTCACTTTCCTAATTATTTGGTGAGGGGAGGGCATTTGGGATATTTAAATAATGTTGTAAATCTAATTAAGAAAATCTAAAAGACTCTGAGTTTTCCCAATTGACATTATTTCCTGAGTTTCTTCCACTGATGCTGATGTTCCTCCCTGTCACCTCTGGATTCATCAGGAGATGTCAGGCTTTGCAGAACAAGCTCTTTACACAGGAAAATTAAAATTGCTCAGTGCCATGCAAGTCTTCTGATTGATAATATGCCCAAAGCAGAGTATCTGGGCTTCTTTCTCATCCTAGGCTGGGGTCTGTGTGCCAAGCACTGTCTGAAGTCTGCAGTGATCTATCTGTGCCCCTCTCTGCAGCTGGGGGGATGGAAGGATGTTGCCACAGTCTGAGTTGGAAGTGAAAGTGCATTGCTTTGGCACTAATATAGCAGACTGCTGTGTTTCTCTCAGCCCAGGCTCTGTCTGGAAGTGAAAGTTAAGACGTCTCCCAGTAATTTATGAGATGAGTGAGGAGCCAGCAATGTGAAGGAAGCTGCCAGGGAAAATCCTTAATAGCATGAAATGCAGTGCTAAGACAACATGAAGCCCTGGAACAATGTGACATGACTTCTGCACTTCATTGTTCTCAAAGTACTGCAATTTCCTGAAGATCATGAGCAGCTTGAGAAGTCACACGAACCACAGCAGTCCCAGGGCCAGCAAACTGTCCAGATCATAGTAGGCCACAATGCGACATTCTTTTTCTCTTCAGTTGTCATGCACAGATTTTATGAATAATACTTTCATTAGGATCTTTTCTCCTGAGAAGCTGAGAAGCCTCAGAAAAGAAATGTAAACAATGATTATCTGCTGCTGTGGAATGCAACAGGTGCATCTTTGATTGGTCGCATGTGGTTGTTTCTAATTACAATCACAACAGCCAGTCAGCTGGCTAGGACTCTCTGGTCAGTCACAAGATTTTATTATCATTCCATTCCTTTCTAGCCTTATGATGAGATATTTTCTTCTATTCTTTTAGTATAGTTTTAATATATAATTTTCTTTTAATATAAGATATATAATGAAATAATAAATCAGCCTTCTGAAATATGGAGTCAAGATTCTCCTCTCTTCTCTTGTCCTGGGACCCCTGCAAACACCACCACACTTCAGTGACTCTTACAGGAAAGTCAGCACTGACTGACCCCCAAATTTACCAAACTATTGCTTCTCCTACTTATCAGCTCTGGTTCCTCCTGATGGGTCATAAATCATAAGTGTCATAAGTTTTCCATGTCACAGGTCACCCTGAATATTTGTGAAGTGCATAGGACAGAGGGAGCTGTGACCCATGGCTGAGGCCGTTAAGCTCCTATAAAGCCAGAAGTAATAACAATAATAACAAGGAGCTTGAAGAAGTCTGTGCCTTCTTGGAGGTTCTGGGAAAGACATCTGCTGTAAGCAGTTCTTTCATACAAGATGCAAAGAAACACTGTGAAAACCATTCTTTTTGATTTGTCACTGATTTCTGTGTCATCATTACCCTTTCTCTAACCCAAATATTTGCATCTTCAGTTGTTCCCATATTGTTAATCTTTTTATTGTCATTGTTGTTTTCATGGATACAATTTCTCCTCATAAGTGACTTTTCATTGGTGCAAGCATTGTTTCATAGCTGTATTGTGCTGTACAGCTGCTATTTTTCCTGGATTTGCATTCTTTGCCTGTAATTTCCTGCTTAGTACTTAGCACAAAAACCTGTTGTCCTTTCCTATAATTTTTGCTTTTTTCCCTCCCTAGTTCAGTTTTGCTATTGTCTGTGATTCAGCCTCCACAGTCTTCTTTATGAAGTGTCCTTTTCCCTCTCTATAATTTGCATCTTTTGAAATATTGTGTATTCTTTTCTTGTTTCAAAGGAAAGTTGCAACACTGCTAATCAGATTCTCTCTTCTTATGTGCTGTTCTCTTCAGGTTCAGCAATCCTTTCTTTTTCCCCCCATTTTCCACTATCATACTAATAGAGAATTTCCACCATTTTCCAGAGCAGCCTGTTCCAATGTTTGAGCACCCTTTCAGTGATTAAATATTCCCCAGTATACAGTCTAAACCTCACTTTCCTTTCTCACAAGAATCTGACTGAGCAAGCACTGCCTCTCCACTACTCTCTTATTCCCCCTTCAACATTTCTCTTCTGTCTTTTCCTTCCCCACCTTTCCTTTTTTTTTCTCTCTCACTGACCTACAATGTGTCTACCTAAGCACTCTAAATATTGGGATATAAAGAATTATTTTGATGTCAAATAGTTATAATTAATTATAATTAATTAATTATTATAATGATAAATAATAATAGAAGAATATAATTGTATTTCGAATTATTATTAATTATTATAATTATAAATAATTATTTTGCTATAAAATAATTGCTGTTTCATTTTTGTTCCCTTCTCTGGACTCTAATTCTTTCATGAGTGGTCACTGCATAGTTAGTCTCAATTCATTACATGGCTGTCAGAAATCCAAGCCATAGCTTGATATATTCAATCAGTGCCCTTGGCTTCTGTGCAGTAATGTGCAGTGGACTTTAGATTAAATTGTTATTGTTTGCTAACAGCTTTTGCTCCTTCCAGGACAGTCCTTGCAGGGCCTTGGGTTGTTTGGATGGAGAAACAGATGCTCCCAAGTGGGATTGGGGATGGAAGAGCAGCAGGGGCTGATCCAGGACTGGTGGCAGGGCTCTGCTGCCTGGGAGTTGTCTCCTACATTGTGTGGCCAGACAGGGCTCAGGGATCTTGGTCCAGACTGCAGCCAAAGCAGATGGCACTGCTTTGAAAAGTCATGGAAATACTTAGTGAGCTTTGAAGCTTGTTGAATTGAGGCTGTAAGTGAAGCAGGTTTTCTGGAGAGAGATAAAATAGATTTCTGGATTGATTTTCATCCCTGGCTAAGATAGAGAAACTGTTAGGTAAACCGTCCCATCTTCCAGGCCAAAGTAAAATCTTTCACCTTCAAAGTTAAATTAACTTGATGCTGCTACTCAAACTACCTTGCTGTTCTGCCTTAGTGATGAAGGATGCACACTGGTATCCCATTCCACCCTTGGTGGCAGCCCAGCCTGTGCTGGTGCCTACAGCCTGCCCTGAGGACCTGTCAGAATTAGGCCAGCCTGTAGGCCAGCCTAAATATCCTGTCAGCCCAAATACACTGCCAAGTTCATCTTTTAATAACCCTTGCCAATACAATTTCTCCTGACTCTTGAACAGAAGTGGGCACCAAGGTGTCTCCACACTACAACAGCTTCAGCATTGCTGAAGAGGATTAAAGCCCCACAATTTGAAGTCAGCCTTTTACCTGAGAAACACAGATGGAATCTGTATTGTCTGGGCTGCAATTTTGGACTCCGTCATTTGTTTCTAAGAAAAATTTAAGACACTTCAGTCTACCATCAAAATATCTCGAGTTCTCTTCTAGCAGTATCGAAGTCCAGCAAACCATGGTCAGCATAAAAATGGTATCCAAAAAACTGTGCTATATAAAAATGTGCAAGTCACAGCCCAGTGAACACAAACCCAGCAGTCATCCAAAACCTACTAAAAAAGAGACAATAGGCTGTCAGGTTTTCACCACCATCACATCTGTTCTAAGGGCCCCCATTCCCACCTTGACAGTCTGAAGAAGCTGCTTGGAAAGTAAATATTTTCCACACAAACAGTACTTTTATATTTTCTCAGAAACTTGCTTCAAACCCCTTAAGCTGTGCCATATACCACCAAACTCATCCTCAAAAGGAAAATACCAAAGGAGAATATGTACCAAATGGAATCAGATTATTCCTTGAATAAAATGTAGGAAAACTGACAATATGTCTCCAGTCTTAAAAATATTCCTGAATCTTGTGCCTAGGGCTCCTCCCAAAGCATAATATACTTCACCTACTACACAACATCCTCATGGAAATTTTATGGCTATAACAACCTCCATGAGACAGAAAAAATAACAGGCAAAGCTGAATGGCAGAAACATCCAGTTATTGGTAGACTAAAAACTTTTTCAACACAGACACTCAATTTCCTCTCTCTCAGTCTCTCTCCTCCGGGGGATGCTCCAAAACACTTTCCAAAGGTGGCAATCAGAAGACATTACTCATGATAAGAAAAAGTCACAACCTCAACAGAGACAAACATTCATGGCAAGTTATAATTCTCCCCTTTCAGCACCACTCCAAATTGCTTCCCAGTGAAACTGCCCATGTGCAGTAAATTCTTATCCTCTCCTTTCTCTCTCTCTGTGTATCTCTTTCTAGTGGTAGTTACTCTCATGGCACCTTTTCCTTTGCAATACCCTTATCTCTAGTTTGATAGAGATATCTATTTACTACAGGTATCAAACTTTTTCTTTTATGTTCCCCCCACAACTGATTAAGAGAACATAATTAAATTCCATACTTTGCTCTCAGCTCATGCTCACCTTTGAATTTTGGCCCATCTATTCCTGGCTCAGCAAAGAGCTTTTAAGCCTGAAATCTCTCTGTTATTTCAAAGTAAATCAGTTAATGCAATAAAAGGTGCTTTTCCCCCCATACAAATTTTGCCAAGCTTAATACATAACTTAGATCAGTGCTTAAAAAAACAACACCTCCAAATCTATTTTGTTGCATAAATATTATTCAGACTTGATTTCCATGGCACAAAATGAACTTTTTAGGGGATTTTTTCCTTTTATATTGTTAATGGACTATGTTGGTAGTTCTAGTGATCTACTACTTTCTGTCTTAATAGGAATTATATGAACTGACTTAAACTTGAAAAAGTGTATCTAGGTCTATGTGAATAAATTTGTCTCTCTATCAGCCAGGATAGTTTGCTGCAGGAACAGAGCTCTTCTTGTTCCTCTTGTAATGCATGCTTAACTGCCTCAGCACCTCCATGTGAAATATCTGGCTTTTAGAGCCACATGTCTGTGTTGAGCTGTGAGATGTGTGCTCGTGCATCACCTGCTGCAGTGAGACCCTGATGCATGGCTTGGTCCCTGAGGTTTTACTGCCCAAGCATCTCCATGCAAGGCTTAATTCTGCCATTCCTGTGGAGTGGGGCCTTGAACTTAAAGTTGAAGTGGTGCTAGGCACAATGCACAGTGTGGGGAGTGCAGGCAGAGCTGGGTTAAAGATCCTTCTGGAGCACGAGTCCATGGATCAGAGCAGCTCTGGGCTCCCCACTGCAGCTGATCACAGAGGCAAAGCCCCCAGGTGATTTACATATTAAGTCTGGTACTTCATGGTGAGCAGCATCTTTGAAATTGGGAAGGTTTTGCCCTTTCTCCCATTGAGCCCAGCACGTGATGTGAGAGCAGAAACACTCTTGCTGCTCTTTAGGGAAGTGTTTTGGTAGCAAAATAGCCAACAGACATGAACACTTGAATTCAGGTACCTCACTTATGTTGCCTTTGAAATTTAAACAGGCTGACTCCTTCTGAATTACCCTTATCACTCCATATGAATCTATGATTGTATTTTACTTTATTTTTTTTAAACTTGTTTTCTTTCTGTCAGTAAAAGCCCATCAGACTATTCTGTGCTGCTTGTGCCCCTAATAATGACATATTATCTCCTAATCTCTGTGCACAGGAATGAATGCACTAGGGAAACTCTCAGGGACTGAAATTCCAGGGAAATATTTCTCTAGGTGAAGTGAAAAAGGTGGGATGGCAGATTGTTTTTTACTGAAATATTTACCATAAGTGACTTTTCAGTTTGGGACAATATGTTCCCAGGCCTCTCTCTGGGTTCTGTGAAAGCGGCTTGTGTTGCAAACCTGCCTAGTAGCACATTCAGTCCTGCTTCTTTCAAAATTAAATTAATCCACCGAAGCCATTATATGTATGACCCTGTGGCAGGGTGAATGATTATTCACCTGCTCCCAAACTGCTGGAAACAAAAGGGAAATTTAAATTCTCAAAAATTCATGGTGCTTTGATGTTGGTAAATTTTTTAATGTCATTTTAGCATGAAATAGCAACAAATAGAGAAAAATCCTAAAAGCTGTGAATGTCTTTGTCAGTTGTTTATGGTAGGACTTGTTTCTGTAAAAGCTACAAAAGGGACACTGTTGGGAATTATATATTTATGAAAATAGACTAGATTAGGTAGCTGAGGAATGGCAAGTACCCGGTTCCAGTTTGGTGGAGGTGATCACCTGCACAAATCCACTGCTAGGGAGTGCTGGGGTGGGTTGTGGTGCTGCAGAAAAGACTTTGGGTATATGTGCAGGTGCTATGGTAAATGGGTCAGTGGGGTCATGGAATTAGGCATGGGATGCTTAGAAATGGAGCCTTCCATTCCCTGCAGGAAAAATACAGATTGAGCTCAACCACAGCATTCAGTCCAGAGCACAGCAGTAATAATGCACACCACCTGTGGGAGCTTGGAGGAGTTAATTGGAGTTGTTCAGTAAAAGATGAGGGACATTAACAGCCTTCAGAGATGCAAAAAATATTATAAACAACAAGGAATAAACTGCTCAGACTGTTCCTTGGGGTAGGAGAAAAGAACCAGCATTAGTCAGCAACAGTGCAGAGTTTTGTAAGGCATTAGGATAAACCTTTTAAGGTTGCTGAAGCTCTAGGAGGGCCCAGAATTTCCACCTTTGAGGGTTGTTATGAAGAAGCTGTGCAGGCACCTGTCAGCAATATGTTAATGATTCTGAGCAGAGCTGACCTCTGAAGGTCTCATTCCTATGAATGGGAAGCGAGTGGTTTGTGTAGATCCCGTACATAATTTAGGAAGCCCACAGCTGCTGCCTATAGGCTTCCAAAAACAGTAATGCTCAAAAGTCCTTGGCAGAAGATGCTGTCTTCCTCAGTGGTACCCAGGGGTGCTTGTGGAGGTAATTTCTTTTTTCTGCCTGAGCATCAAAGTCCTCCATTTATTTATCCTTGGCAAACTCCATGCTATCATTAGTGAGGTAAAAGGCAATAGGTACATTTTAGGAAGCTATATCACTTGCTTTGCTTCAAACACTGGCTTAGCTGAACTGAATTTTTTCTTCAAACATGGCCAAATTTTGTTTTTTTAACAGGACCTTTTTTTTTAAATCCTGGTCATCCTAGCCATCCTGGCTTTCCTTTTTCTTTTTTACCCCAAGTTCTGTATCTCAAAATAAAATGCTTAAAGAACAAAAAAGAATTGTACAAAGTCATTTTCCCTATTGATCCACATCAGCTTTAGAAGCTGGCTGGAAGGAGGTAAGTCTAAGTATTCCACTTCAGCTACTTTAAGGTGCAAGCGAACATCTGAAAATTCCATTCAGATATTTTTCTGAGAGCTAAAGTTTTTATGGTTGTCTTACAATGCTCATTTCTCATTGATTTTCCTATGCAGAAAGTAACTAGGGAAGCAGGGTGCTCAGGCCAGGTCCTGCATCACTCTCTCTGTGAAGAAATGATTAGATTTAGATTTGATTAGAGCAATGATTTACTCTGCTTTGCCACTGATTTGAGCACTCTCATAACATCATAATCCATCTTTAATTTGATGCCACCAGAGAGAGCTTGACCATACTTAGCAGAAAACAGCACTACAGAACAAGGGATGTGTCAGTTTTCTGTCTGGTGGAGGGCTGTGAAATAAACTGCTAAAAGACACCTCTAATAAAACTTATTCCCAGCAGTGCTACCTGAAAAGCAAAGTGTCCTTGAAGAATTATATATTCCTTCCTTAATCCAGTATCTGCAACATTTGCAAGCTCATTGAGTAGTTGCTAAATAATGTATTCAGCTGCTAATTATTCCTGCAGATGAGAACAGCTACAGCACAGCAATCACGTAGCCCAGCTCTGCTTTTCTTGTGAGCATTGATGTTTGCTTAGCAGGTTTGCCAGCTGTGGGTGCTACATTTTTCTTGTTTTACTTGCAATGAGCACGAACATGGAAGATCTTATGATCCTTTTGCAAACCATGAGTTTCTGTGCATCTTGACTCATTTCTGGAGCAAGCAGGAGGATGGAGCACTTCACAGGGTCAGACTTGTGCACAAACAGAATAATTTAGCATTAAAAAACAGAAAAAAATGCTGTTGTATTCACCAAAATATTTCCCTCAAGGATTAGTGAATCTAAGAGGAAAGCAGAGGAAGTTAATGTTTGCCAGAAGGGAAATAAGATCTCTCCCCCAGTATGGGGCTCAACTGAGCAATCAGTCTTGGACATGCATCCCAGCATGCCCAGAGACAAACACCCTACTCCTTATTCCCTGCAGGAACTTATTAGTTTGAGAAAAGTTCCACAGTTTGCTCTCTGTACTCTATTTTCATAGCTCACAAGTGCTCCTGGAGGGCAGGAAACCCAAAAGTGTGTTTTGAGTAATTGTTGCATTGCTCCTTGAGAGCAGCAAGGGAGAAGCCACAGACATCCCATTCTCCAGCCAGGGTGGTTGATGTTCAATTCTGTGTTTTTTTAGCTGAAGAGGAATGCAGCACACATTTGGTGGGGACACTTTCAGCCTGCTGTCCCCTCAGTTTGGAGTTTTACCCAGGAGCACTGCTGAGAGTCAGGAAGGATTTTGAGCTACAGACAAAAAGAGCCTGAACCAGCACTGCTGTTTTAGACCCATTCTCCCTCATCTCTCTAAATCTATTGCAGATCACTCAGGAAATATCTTAATCTTCTGTAGCCACAATATTTTATGAAAAATCCTTTCCTTAGGATTTTTCCTCCTGAGAAGCTGAGAGGCCTCAGGAACAAAATGTCAACAATGGTTATCTGCTGCTGTGGAATGCAACAGGTGCATCTGTGATTGGTCCCATAGAGCTGCCTCTAATTAATGGCCAATCACCGTCAGCTGGCTCAGATTCTCTGTCCGAGACACAAGCTTCTGTTATTGATTCCTTTTCTATTCTTAGCTAACCTTCTGATGAAATCCTTTCTTCTATTCTTTTTAGTATAATGATATATATAATAAAATAATAAATCAGCCTTCTGAAACATGGTGTCATATCCTCGTCTCTTCCCTCATCCTCGGACCCCTGTGAACACGGTCAGAATCTTCCAGTACAGCACAGCAGATATAGGAATTGTTGATAACTGTATTCACTACCTTCTTTTCACTTGGGAACAAAGGAATGGCAAACAGGAGACTGAGGGAAGGCCTCACTGCAGATACAACTTCCTTGTGAGGTGGAGAGGAGGGGCAGGTACTGATCTCTGCTCTTGACTGGCCTGAAGTTGTGTCAGGGGAGGCTTAGGTTGGATTTTAGGAAAAGGTTCTTCACCCAGAGAATTGTTGGGCACTGAACAGGCTCTCCAGGGCAGTGGTCACAGCGGCCTGTTCAAGAAGTGTTTGGACAATGCTCTCAGGCACATGGTGGGATTCTTGAGGTTTTCCTATGCACAGCCAGGAGCTGGACTTCAATGATCCTTGTGGGTCCCTTCTAGCTCAGGATATTATGTGATTCTCGCTGGCCATCTCTGTCTCTCAGCTGGGATGGCAGCCAGTGATACTTGCATTAACCTCCCTGTCTCCTTGGGCTAGTCACTGGGGTGGGATCACCTTGCTTGCCTTGGGATACCTGCAGTGAAATTCTGAACCTGTCACTCTCATGGCCAGCATGGGTTGGTAGGCACAGGGAAGGTGTAACTCACCTAGTCCATGTTAGCCCTTTGTTTAGGTGACTCACTTGAAATACATGTATTTCACCAATGTCTGCAATGAATGTCAGGGACTCTCTGTGACTCCAGGCACCTGTGTTTGGTCAGAAGCAGCCCACCTGTCCACTTGTGCCACATGTGGGATATCTCTGGTGACAGGACACTGTTTCTGCCTGTTATGCAATGCCTTGCCCTGTGAGGAACTGTATTCCTTACCAAGACCATCAGTTCTGATATAAAAGCTCAATAATTAACATGCTGTTGCTATAAACTTGTGGTCAATAATAAAGATGCTATTTCTATAATCTTGTTTTCCAAAGAACTATTCCCCAGGCAGTAGCAAGCTGCTGCAAGTAGAAGTCAGATCAGAGACATTGTTGACCTCCATTTGCAGGTGCCACCACTAAATCTCAAATAGTCATTACAGATAAGACCATGAAATTGTTTCTAACAGCTACTGCTTGGTTTGAATGATGCTGTCATTTTTAAATCTCACTTCCAATGAGTGTTCTGACATATCTTTATTTTGTGGAGTTGGTTAAAGATTTTGAAGAACATTTTTCAGGAAGGGATTGCTTTGATGGTATACTTGGCACATAATACTTGAACAATCCCCATCTGAGAGCTATGTTGTTAAGATTTCATTTTGCTCCTGGTGGAAGCAGGGAAGTGCTGATGGATTGTCTATAAGATGCATGAACAGGAGAGGCAGATTAAACAACGGGGTCTGAAGGAATAATTATTCTGTGCGCTTATCAGAGGAAATTGATTATCAGACATTTCTGATCAATTCATTTTCCCTACATCTGCTTTTTCACAAGAATGAATACATTTCACTTTATTAAAATTTCATGGTCTAAGGGAGCTTTTAGTTCTATAAACCAATCTACCAATAAGCTTTTAGTACAAACAGTCCAGCCTAGCAGTGATCTGCAAAAACTTCAAATATGGACGCAAAACAGTTGGGAAAAAGAGCAAAACCAGGAACAGCCAAATGAAACAAGAGAAATGTGTAGTGAGTGGTAAAATTATCTTTTGTCTCTTCCTTATTGTGTTACTCCTTCATTAGAGTTTTCTGTCTGTATCTCTGTCTGGAATTATCTTTTTTCTCTAAAATATAATGAACATAGGGTGAGGAAATTATTTGGAATGTCACAATGCTATTTTTGAGACTGGTTTGCAAAATTAATGAAATCTACCAGTTCTCTTAACAAAACTCTGGGCTTTGAAGTTTATTCCTCAGTGTTTGGAGCCCACAGAAAGCAATACAAGCCAAGAATTCTGTGGGGAGGGCAGGCGACACACACCTTGGGCTGTTCAGTGCAGCCAGGAGCCATGAGTTCCTCCATCTGCACATGTGCTGTGGTTTGCTCCATCTGGAGTGGTGACACAGCTCTGCAGGAACCTGCAGGATTGACTTATCCTCTTATTTTCCTGCCGACCCTTCTTGCTCTCTTGTCAAGACCTAAAAATTCCTCGCTTGGTCAGGATCTCCCCAGCACCCCAGGAGCAGAGAGTGGTTGAAGTTCAAGCAGGGGAACAAGAAAGCTGAAGCAAAGGGACTGACTTCCCTTCTTGCCACCTTTCATACAAAATATTTAATTACTCAGTGTAACTCTCTAAGTGGGAAATTTGAACTGTCCTGAAGACTTCTCATGTGCTGGACCTAGAAAAATCTTTATGCTTCAGAGCAATTTTTTTCCATTTTGATGTGTGGATTAATACCCTGGATGGAGAATCTGAAGATAGTTCTCACTGCAAAACCAATCCAATTTTATACAGATATCAAACATTAAAAAATTTTCTTGCAGATACAGAAAGGCTCAAAAAGTAAAGTTCTTTGTTATTTTGTTTTGTTGTACTCTTTTACTAAGATGGTAAATGTTTATCTACGGTTTAAGACAACCAAGAACAACCAGAATTGTGCACTTGCAATGGTGGTCATGTAGGAGCTGAATGTCAGAACAGCACTTTGGGGATTATCATGCAACCCATATGGGTCTCCAGATGGAGATGCTGTTGCACAGCTGCTTGCAAGTCAGGCTCTGGGCACCATCCAGGCAGCAACCAGACGCTGCTCACAAACTTTGTTTCCTCATGGAAGCATTACCTTTTGCAGAAATGTCAAATTTTTGTCAAACATTCTGTTGGTGCAATAGTTAAGTGATGGAAGGTAAGTGAGACTTTCCTATCTGAACAGAGAAACCCAATTTCTACTATAGTAAATCACCTCATAAAGGAGACAGATATGCCATATAATATTTAGGAAAATTTATCAGGAGATTGCAAGACACAGTGCTTTGCTGCTGAAAAAACCCTCTACCACCTCATAGTTCTGCTTGTAATATTATTTCCTCCTCTAGGAACACTTTCTGCATCAATCTCAAAAGTAGGAATGTTTTCTTCATGAGCTGTAGACCAGCTGGTCAAGAGGGAATAGCAGCAAGGACAAAAGTGATGTCCTTGAATCCTTCATACAAATAATTTAGATTCAATCTGCTAACAGAGGTTAGATGCCAGTACTTAATTCAGATCCCATTAGACTAGAACATCAGGGATGAGATGATGTTTAGATAGATCCTACAAACACAAATCTCCTTTTCCTTAATGCAGTTAACCTAACACAAATCACCTTACAATGCAAAAAAAACACTTTGAAGAATCAGAAAAGAGGTGTAATTTAAAGTAAAATCTCAGTTTCTTTATTAATTTGGGAAACTGCATTGCTGTTTGCACTGTTACAACTGTATCGCATGATTACAATAGTCGGGACTCCTCTGAATTTCCAGGTTAAAAAATCAAAACAGTAAAATAAAAGGAAATTTTTTCCATTACAGACTATGAAGGACAGAAGGGCAATCAAAACACTTAATTTGAAAATCCTTGTTGACTAGAATATTGACTCACTGTGATTATTACTGAGGAATTAATCTAACAGAGCTGAGACACATAAAATGAAGGCTTCTGCGTAGGGGTTGCTAGTTATCCTGGGCTCCCTGTGAGGCCATTGGAAACTCAGCCAGGGAATTTTCAGAGAAGTTAAAGTGCATTTTATCTCATCCTAAAGATGCCTACAGTCCTGACATGAAAATGTTTCTCTCCACAGACTGAAGGAAACACCTTGGCAGGCTCATAGGCTGGAGGAGTGAGTGTCAGCTTAGGTGGAACAAGCACTGCCCATTTGTAAAGAGGCCACAGAAGCACTTGAAAATCCTGGCTGAAACTGTGAATACTAAACTGGCTGCTGTCTTGTTGTCCTGGTTCTGAACAGAGGGGTCACAGCACCATGAGCCCATGAAATTCCCAAGAAACCCCTAGGAATGAGTGCAAGAACACATCCCTGTCTCAGAGAAGTCTCAGAAAACCTTGGTGCTGCCTCACAGTGTAGGGCTGTGGAGAGGGGAAATGCTGTGCTCATTTTTAGGTTGCTAGAAACAGCAGAGCTGTAAAATGTTGTAGGAGGAATGGGAAAATATCTGAATCTCTGTTAACCAGTGGGAGCCAGGGGCCAGCCTGACCTTCTGGAAATGGATCTTTTTGAGAACTGATGAGCTGTACCCATTTTTATGACAGACCTTGTTCAGCAAGTCCCTTTTGCTCAGTTGTAATTTCTGCTGGAGTAAGTAACTAGATTACAATGTTATAGTGTACATATGGTCCTTACAGCCGGTGAATTAAAACTTCCCTGATTCTCCTCAGTCGCTGCTGCTGCCAAAACAAAGGTATTTTGCATTAAACATGAAATCTGTGACTTTAAATCTGCCTTGCTCCAGCAGCCAGGCTCACTTAAGAAACGATGGTTCAGCCAATGACCAGCCTGTTAATTTGCTGAAGAGATTATTGAATCTTGCCAAAATGCAAAAAGCAGAAGAAGAGCTGGGCTTTTCCAGCATTGCTGATTAAAAAAAAAAAAGTGAAAGTGATGATACAAACTGTGTGTACAGGAAATTAAATCTCTGGGACAAAACAACCTGGTTAGCTAGAAAAAGAGCCAAACACCCAGGAGACAGTAACACTGCAATCATAAAATATCCCCATTTTTGGCTGCCAGGTTCCTAATAAATGCCCCCTTTGCTTCAGTGTTTTGCTCTCTGCCTTCTGTCCATTCATCTTCTTCCCATGGAATAAAGCTTTCCACCTCAGTTCTGCTTCTCAGTTCTGAATTCCAGCTTTCTCAGAATTAATCTGTATTTTGTTGTGCTGTCAGTAGGTGCCAAGGTCTCCAACTAAGCTACTGCACAAATTTAGGAATTGCAACAACATCCTCTACCAAGTATTTCCAGCACAAAGGTCCATGTTAGAGTTCCTAGGTCTTGCAGCAGACAGGTCCTGTCTCTTCTCACAGCCAGCCTAATTTGCTGTAAGATCTTGACTCTAACAGTGTTAGAACTTCCAAAGTTGATAGATAAAAGTGTAGGAAAAAACTACCACTTATGAGAAAAAGGCATCTTAATCAGGAGGACAGAACTCAATTTAGATTTTTTGGCTGAATACTTGCTCTCGCTCCTTGAAGATCACCTTAGGAAAGAAGAAGAGACCTGGAAGCTTAATTCCATGAAGTTTGGCTTAACAATGGCAAGCAGAGTTATGAGAAACTCTTCCAAAGTAGGATGGTGCAGGAATCCCTCAGTCAACATGATTTCTGGGAAATACTATAATACACAACATACATGTATGTAAAAATGGACCAAAACCATCCAGGATCACTGCACAATGACCAAACATCATCTTCTGAGCATCCAGCTAGCACAGCAAGGCCTGTGACTCTCACAAGATGTGTTTTCTAAAACCCAAACACTCACAAATTTTTTGAAGACTGGTCGCTGCTGAATGCTCGTTGTCATAGTTATTTTTAATTACAGGGCTTGTCATGGTGAAATGTTTATGAGGCTCCCAGCTTTCACTGGCTGTCAAAGGGAACTCAGTCCCTTCACACCACTGGAGAAACCGGCACAGTATAAACCCATCAAGTGGAAACAAAGAATTAAATGTCAGTGGTTTGCCAGAGCTTTGGTGACAGCTTTCTCCTCCCCTCTTTTCATTGCTGAGCCAACAGCTGAGAGATGCACAAGAAAAGGCAAAAGAAGCCTTTCAAAGGGAGACAAAAATGAATCATTTAGAATAAACATAATTCCTCAGCCATGAAGGGCAATTAAACTTATTTTACTAGTGAAAAGGAGAGCTTAATAAAGTTATGAGTATTTTAAAACTCATAAAAGCAATTTTTACGTTCCCCCTTCACGGATGAGCTCTCACAAGTCACAAGTTTGTGAGATCATTATCAGCTGCCATTCAGGGAGCTGCAGGTTGTTAAAGTGCTTTGTCAACTCTCTCCATCTCCAAGCTTCACCATTAATTCAAGACTGGGGTTTCTTCCTTCCATCCAAGGAATTAGAACCCAATACAAATTTTGATTAGAACAAGATAAACAATACATTCAATTGCCCATCTCTTCCCTTGGTGCCAGCTCTGTAAAATGATCAGCCAAATAATTGGTAGATTTTCTGGTTTTGTTTCTCCCCAAGTAGCTGTTGAAAACAGATGGAAATATGAACACCTGATGGGAGGAGCAAAGCAAGGCACTGTGGTGGAGCAAAACCTGAAACACAGGAAAGATAAGCAAAAAACCAAGTTTAAGGAAGGTATTTGAAAGCCTGGACAATTTAATTTAACCCTGGTTCATCTGCGAGCATAATTGTCACCTTCTGAGCAGATCCGTATCACTTTGAATGTTTACATCCTCTCCGGGGTTTTCTGCATCATTTGGATTTTTCATCCCCTACTCTGGATGAACTTGACTTGCCATAGATTGACTTATTTTAGTGATTCTGGCTTAAAATTGATTTGGATTTACAGACCGAAATTGCCTTCTCTTTCAGTGCTTAAACAATCACACATACAACAGGGGAGAGGTGTGAGCTGGGACAATTCTTGATTTGTTTCTTGTTCCTAAGAGGTGACATACAATAGACATGAACCATGATTGTGATCTGCTGCTTTGAAAATTCCTGTATCTGCAAATGCTTCAGGAAGTTAAAGCAATTCCTAAATTGCTTTAAAATAATAATGAGTGAAAGCTGTATGTAAAACTCTTGTTTTTTAACAGCAGCTACCTTGTGCCAAGAAAAATAAATAAGTAGTGAGCTGAGATGTGGAGCTTCATTTACATTCTTCCTTTCTGTGGTGAACCAAACAAAATGTACCATCTCAGATGAAATTTCAGACACTCAAAATAATAGCACAAAGCAGTCACACCCCAGGTGGTGTTTTCAGAGGGGTCACCATATGAGCAGCTACAAGGAGTCTGCCCAAAAATCATCTTTCACTCAGGCACCTCTGTAAGTGGCTACCTCTTAAAAGTCAGCTGCTTTGTTCCAGCATAAAACATTGAAAATGCTGAAAAATTCAGATGTTATTTATCAAGGCAACAACAGGGCAGGAAAATCACACTCCTTACAAACCTCTTGACCTTTTGTTCAATCCCACTCCTGCACATTTTAATGCATGATTTTAAATGCTCTGCAATGAAAGGGAAATCAGACTGCTGTGATAGAAGTGGTGCAGTTATTTACAGTTGCTCCTGGAGGCCGATTCAGAAATGTTTTTGCTGGACCGTGCACCCTCATGTTTCTTTGAACATCCTCATCAGAACTCTCCAGGACCTGGGCATTGTACAAGCACAAGTGTGATGTGTGCACATGTATATTTTAGGAAGCTGCTCCTCTTTGAACCGTCAGGTGTCAGGATTATGAGTAACATATTTGTTCTCTGGGACAACCACACCATGTGCTTCCTAACACAGGAAACAATTTTTGAAGAAAAGTGAATAAAAAAGGAGAAATTTATCAATTATACATTTTAACAACCTTAGCTATGCTAGAAGATTAAAGCTGCATCTAGACCTACCCACACCAATAATCTCTGCAGCTGTTGGCCAGGGCATGTAGTGATAGGACAAGGGGGAATGGCTATAAACTGACAGAGGGCAGGTTTAGATTAGATATCATGAAGAAATTCTTTACTATGATGGTGGCAAGGTGCTGAAACAGTTTGCCCAGAGAAGCTGTGGATCCATCCCTGGAAGTGTTCAAACCCAGGTTGGATGGGGCTTTGAGCAGCCTGCTGTAGAGGAAGGTGTCCCCTCCCATGGCAGGGGTAGGAACTGGATGATCTTTAAGGTCCCTCCAATACAAATCATCCCAGGATTCTATAATTCTAAGTTTCTTAGACGAAATGGGAAACAATTGTGAATATTCAGCCCTCTTACATGGTCATTGGTGAGTAATTTATGGATCAGGATCACTTATAACACCAAAGTCAGAGAAGTTACTCTTGCACCAGCCATGTGTTGGCAGAACAAACTTCTGAAAATGATACACACTTTTTCCACTTGCAGTGCTCAAGTCTTTAACCAGTTTCCCATTCAGACACAAATTTAAAAAGCCCTTGGTATTCTGTGTGATGCCCAAATATAATATCATTATGTGATACAAACCATTTTACTGATTTCAAATGTAACAACTCTCCAGAGTGAAATACTGTTAATGACCAGCATAAAATGGTGATCATTTCAGTACAGGTGGTAAATCAAAATTTATTTTGTACCTGGCCTGCCATGAGGGTGTGATTAACTTTTATAAAATGGGCAGGATTTGGGGAGCCATTTGATTGGTCAATATTAGTTCTAAGCCACAGGTATAAATCTTTATGACTAAACAGGTCGAAATTCATTAATCCCATGCCCCTCCTTCAGTTCACATTGCTGTAAAGTGGCAAGGAAAAAAGTACCAGTGAAAATAAGTGCTTTTTTTTCATCTCCTGATCTATTTTCTGACAGCAGAATGAAAGCATACTGTGGGCTTTAGGTCCAGCCTTGCTGAATGATGATTTTTCTCAGTTACAGCCACAGGCTGGCATCTGTGGGCAGCTCTGTGGAGGCTGCACAGCTTGGAGGGGCTCGTGAGAGCCAAAATCCTGCAAAAGGTGCTCACCCCTCTCAGCCAAGTCCTGGAGCCATCCCTTATCCCTTCCTGTGTCCAAGGCCAAGGCTGAGAGGCACAAAGCCACCTGGTGCTGCTTGGAGAGCCAAAATGAGGAGGAAAATGTGGCATGGATTATCAGAATCCCTGAAGTTATCACCTCTCAGCTAAGCCATTCCCTCCTCCATGGCCTGGAGCAATACTCTGTGCAGATTCTATTCAATCGGAGACACTTAATTTCACACTGCTTGTTCATTTTCTTTTTCCCTTCCCCTCCAGGGCACAGACATAAAACTCTACAGGAAACAGGATTTCAGGACTACAGTGTTCTCATGCAGGTGCTGCTTCCCAGAGCCATCACCCCAGCAGAGCTGTGCTGGAAGGGAAAGAGAGCCTGCTTCTTGATTGCTGTGCTGTTTTCCATCTCCCTGCCCAGGCAGGTGTGGATGCTGTGCCACCTGGTGCATGGGGGTGAAAGAGCCCTGTGAGATCAGCCCATTATGGGGTGGTGAGGCACATCCCAGTGCCCGCATTGCATTTCTCAGAGGTTCTCATGGAGCTGGAAAATAATTCACTTCTACACCTCCTTCTGGGCAGGCATAGGGAAATATCTCCATGCCTTGACTGGGACATTTGATTTCCTGCATTAAAAAAAAAAGGAAAAAACCAGAAGCCTTGCTATCAGGTGTGGTGAAGAGGTTTTATTCTGCTGGAGAGCTGCTTTCACCTGGGGAACCACCTACCAGTTATCCATCAGACTGGTGAGGGGGCCACAGAAGGAGCAGCAGCACAGGAATGTGTCCCCAAGAAGCAAATGGTCACACCTGCAGGGGTGTGCACTGGTTCTGAGCTGGGGGGGAAATAAACATGGGCAGGAGACCTTTCTCCTTTTTAATGGCTTTAGAACCAATGGGTCCATGCTCACACCACCGCTGCTCCCAGGAGTGACTCAGAGGAGGAGGAAGAGTGCAGCTGTGTCCACTGGTCTGTGGGCAGAGCTGGGGGTTCCATCCTCATGAGAGCACCAAGACGTTCCCTGCTTCTTGGGTCAACAGTTGGGGTCCTCTGTCTAGCCAACATCCTTTAGGTTAGGGTGAGGGGTAAAAAGGGTCTTAGCAGATACTTGATTCTGTTCCTCACACCTAGTCATCACTTTGATTAATCAATTTTGTGTTGGCTTGTTGTTTTTTAGGGATATTTGGCTAGATTTGGTGAGGAGCTTCTCCCATTGCATGCTGGTTCTGAAGTCATTTGCATGCCAACTCCAATGTCTCCTCCTCTTCACCATCTGGGTGCCATCTTCAACAAAAGGGGGAATTCTTAACCAGCAAGGACAGGTAGGTAATGTAAATGACAGATGATTACAACAACAAACAGTTAGAACTCCACCACGGCAGTGACTAGCCCAACGTGTAAACTCTGCAACCTTTTAAAAAAATGGGCAGCTTTCCTACTCATAACAGGGGCACCTGGTGCCTCGGCGCCCCCATAGAGCTCGTGGCTAAGTGAGGGTGACAAGGACACACAGACAGGCTGTGCCACAGCAGGAGCCCAGCCAGGACCTTTGTCACTCCTCTGCACCACCTCTCTGGCAATAAATCTATGAAAACTCTCTCCAGGCAGTTAATGAGGTGTTTATGTACCAGAGTTTCTAACACTTTATAAGCGATTCTTATCATCCCTTTAATCATCTTCCTTCAGCCATTCTAAACTGCTGTTCCCATGAGATCTATAAATGAATATTATCCATCAGTGAACAATGTTAGTGAAGGAATTCAAATAGAATCTGGTGCTTTATATGTGGGAATTAGGAGGCTTTATTATGAAAACTCTTCTGCAATTTTAATTACAGTGGCTGTAACTTTTGACTGTGCATATTAAAAAAATTATTTATCTCTGATATATGCTAAAATAACAGCCCCAAAAATGACACCAAGAAAACAACAGAAAATAAATGGTGAAATATTTGTTATTTTATGTCCTGAAAAACAGTCAGGGCATTATTAGTGCAAAACAAGATTAGGAAAATAGTAAAACTGCTATTAGATGGGAAAGGGCTTTCTTTGCTTAAAGGAAACCCAAATAGATTTCCTCACTCTTAACAACAAATTTAAAAGAAATCTTGATCAAAACTGGAAGGACTGTGCTTGCAAAACTTATTAGGCAAGTTATTATTCATTTCCCTTCTGAATAGTCAGAGATTTATTGAGTCTGTGAAGCAAACATCCTCTGCAGCAGATTTTAGCACCTTCCTGACCTGGTGGCCAAAAAGCACAGCCAACCAGGCAAAAACTGGCTCTGCTCTTTCCAAATGCTCACTGCTTCTTGTTTAGATAAGAAATGAGTCATCTGCAATCTTAGCAGGCAGCACTGCTGGCCTCATTGCACAGATTTTTTTTACTTCAGAGGGTACTTCCCTGTCTCAGACTGTTCCTTCCAAGGCAGGATGCACTGCCCTGTGCCTGGAACAGCATCAAGCATGGCACAGCACTTGCCATGGTGCATGCAGGGCTCTTCAGAGCGATTTAGCCTGGTTTGGTTGCTATTAAAACAAAACAAACAGATTAACATCTATGCTGAAATGTCACAGACATCTTTTGTGAAAAATCCTTTCTTTAGGATTTTTCCTCCTGAGAAGCTGAAAGGCCTCAGGAACAAAATTTAAGCAATGATTATCTGCTGCTGTGGAATGCAACAGGTGCATCTGAGATTGGTCTCATGTGGTTGTTTCTAATTAATGGCCAATCACAGTCAGCTGGCTCAGACTCTCTGTCCGAGCCACAAACCTTTGTTATCATTCCTTCTTTTTCTATTCTTAGCTAGCCTTCTGATGAAATCCTTTCTTCTTTTAGTATAGTTTTAATATAATAGATATAATAAAATAATAAATCAAGCCTTCTGAAACATGGAGTCAGATCCTCATCTCTTCCCTCATCCTTGGATCCCTGTGAACACTATCACACTGAAATAAAAAGAGTTCCCCCAGCACAGGAACATTTTGGGGACAGAAGAGGCTTTTCCTTCTGAGGATGGGACACACTTAACTTCTGAGATACAAGGAGCAGCCACTTAACTGGGACTCATAGAGCCACACCAGTAAGAATTGCTTTACCCCCAGTACTCCTTCCAAATGCTGTGTCTTCTCCTTTAAAAGTGGGGGCTGACTGCAGGCTAGGCAAACCTTTAAGTGTTTTTATTTGACTTGTGCCCTCCACATTGAGGGTTGATTCACAGTCTTTAGTGCCTTGGTGCAGCCATCTGTTCCCCTGGCCAGCTGCCTGGGGACAAACCTGCTCCTGCCCTTCCCTGGACATATGGTGCCAGTGCTGAGCAGGGACAGCCTGCCCTGCAGGGAAACTCAGGGAAATTCTCCTCTCTGCCCCTGCTCTGACAGGGAAAAATAGAAGCAAAAAGGGGGGGAAATATCGATAAGGAGCCTGAGGATCTCCTGAGTTTCTCTGGTTGCTGGTGCTGCTCCCAGAAGAACCCAGAGCCAGGCTGAGGGGAGGCAGGGTGGGCACCCACCCTGGAGCAGTTTACCCTGAGGCCTCTTGATAATCTGCAGAGCTTTTTGCATTGCCAGCCATCTGAATTGCTCCAGGCTGTGCTCAGATGAACACAGCAGCTCCAAGGGGAGCTGGGGAGGGCTGGTTCCCTTTAGACACCCTGCCTGCAGACATCTACCTGCAGGTGAGTCAAGTCCCTGCTTCCTCCAGGCTTCACAGCTCCCACAGGATGCTGCAGGGAAAGACATTCTTGGGAGGAGCAGAGTCCCAGGGCTGACACCCTTTAAGACTGGATTTGCATTTGGTATAGATGGGTGAATGTCATTTTAAGGTCTGGATGCCACAGCATGAAAAACGCAACTGCAGCTCTCCTGGATGCAACTTGTGGAAAGCTGCAACCCTCAAAAACAACAAAAACCAAGAAAAAAAAGAAAAACCCACCCAAATAAACAAACAAACCCACCCAAACAAACAAACAAGAAAAACCCCACCCAAACCAACAAAAAAACCCCTAATACCAAAAACCCCAAATCCAGCCTGCCCTTAACAGCAATTGGCAAGAAACCATCTCACTGACAGTTTCACAAGTTGTGTGCAGGCTGGCAGAAAGTGGCAGGTCACTCTTAGCACAGCACACACGCTGGGATAAGGAGCTCCAGGCTTTCACATTTAGGGATGATTAGAGCCACAGAGCTCTCTCAAGGGAGGAGTTATCCCTATATAGAGGGATAGGAGGCAGCAGGTCTAAAGTGACAGGGCATTAAGTCAGCACTCCTACAAAAGATCCTGAATTTGCCATGGTTTGTCATGTACGTGTAATTCAAAAATTAATGTGCAGTTCTACTCCTTCAGTAGCGCCTTCTAATGGGTTTTGGAAGGATTTATTTACTACTGCTTGTTGTGATATTTTATTAATTTTATTTCAACATTTTATTACTGACAACAGAAGCTGAGAAAATATTTTGAAATATTGCAACCTCTTATTATATTCATAAAGTACCTGTGCTGGAGAAGGAAGTACTTGCTATTTTATATAGGAGTGAAATGATATTCTTGCTTCATGGTTCACTACAGGTTTGGAAGACTCCTACACCCAAACTCAACTTTACTGCTGCAGAGTTGAAAAAGGTGGCCTGAAATGAAGTGCTAATTGTAAAGCTGGATGTATTAACTCAAGCATTCAAATGGCATTCAAATATGAAATTGAGGAATCACTAAGTACTGTTAAACTGAGCCTTCCTGTGTGTGCAATGCAGGGCAATAAATACAATCTCAATGGTAAATATATTATTACCCTTTAAAAAAGCTTTAGGAGTGGTGTGAGAATCCAGAGATTAGTGGTTTTGTCTTTCACACCAGACAAAAGAAGTGTAAGACACTATAAAAAAAAGTATTAGGAAGCACAGATACGAAACCCTGAAATATTGTAAAGACTTAACAGGATTTTCATGAAAAAAAGAAGGAAATTATGCCTTTTGCATATCTCAGGATTATTTGCAAGGAGCCAAAGAGCATGAAGATAATGGTTTTGTTATTGCAAAGGAGCTGAAGTTTAAAATATCTCACCAAAGACTGTTAAGGAAATGAAGTTTTTCAGGGATAAGCAGGAAATTCCTACTCCAGATTAATCACTGAAAGCAATTAACCAGGAATTGCTTAATTAATTAGATAAGAACAGTTTGTTCTCACTCTGGAGAGCAAGGTCCTACATTCAGGATCTCTGGTAAGGTTGGGGTAGTCTGTGTGTTCAGAAATGACCCAGGAATAGGGGAAGACACTTAAACACATCGGCCCCTGACTGATGAGCTGTGCCAGAGTCTTGTGCTGTTCTGCAGCTTCAAGATAAAAAGATGTGTTTAAATAATTTCAGACCTCTGTCCCAGCTCTCACCATGGGGAAAACTCAGATGTTTTCTCTCAGTAGTACCAGGGAGGTCTGGTGTCTGTCCTGAAGGAGTGTTACATGGCATGTGGGTTTCTCCTTAAGCCATAGGAGATATGTCTTTGGAAAATCCTGTACTTTCACCCAGACCTCTGGACAGTGTGTGAAGTGTCTGCAAATGATGTGGAGCAGTTTTCTTTCATGGCCAGTGCCAGAGTGATGGCAGAAGCAGTGGGAAAGAGGAGTAGAGGAAAACATTTGGGCTTATGACTGAGCCTCCCACGTGCATCCCACACCAGCAGTAAAATAAGTCCAACGAGATGGAAAAGGTAAAGCAATGTCACTGTGGTGAAATGAAGCTCAATAAAACAAGAGAGAAGTGATATGCATATCAGAAAGAATATTTGTGAAAGTTGATGCTGTAAGTCCTCTTAAATCTATCCCAGTTCTTGGTAAAATGGAAACCTGCCCTTTTTGTGGCTCACTGTCCTAGTGTCACACATAAATCCTCCTGGAAAGAATTGATTCTGGATTTTTCTTGGCTCTTTTTTTTCCCCTTTACTGTGTAACAAAAATAAGTGACTTTCTGTGCTCAATTTTTAAGTGGTCAGTGTTCAGATTATGAGCTGAAAATTGGAGCACTTGACAGCATACACCGTGGAAAGCCTAAAGAGAGGAACTTTCACCCCAGAGGAAGGGGAGGAAGAGGCACCTTCAGTCCTTCACTACCTCATGTTCAATCAATTCTCCCTCAGTGCTGAACCAGTTCCTTTTACTGCTTCCTGTCCTTCCCTTATGCAGGGCAAATCAGACCCATCCAGTATTTATGGCAGCCCTTACTTCATATTGATTATTTTTAGCTCTTGGTATTCAGCAGCAGCAGAATTCTCTATTGAAGTTCTATGTAAAATCTAACTACAGCAGCACTCTTGCAATAATTATTTTATGAATTAATTACAGGTAAGTGGCTGTACATAAGGGCAATTGTAATTATCTGTATCACACAGTGAACTGCAGTCACGCTTTTGGGCTTGAACACTTTTCTTCTGCCTTTTAAGAATAAGCTCATGGAGTCTAAAAGAGCTCCTTGCACCAGAATTTGGCTGACAGGCTTTGTTGATTGAATGCCATATTTCTGTCTTAGGTTTGTGGGGTTTTCCCCTGAAGAATCTATTAACAACTTTTTCCTTTCTATATCCTTGCTTGGTTGCTGTGTGATGTGAGTTCCAAGGTCAGGCAATATCACCATGGGCCTTCATTTTACCACCCCTTATTTGGGCAGAAACCTCATAAAAATGAATCAGGAAAGAGAGTGTGGAAGCACCTTTGTAATATTGCTCACTTTTTTGGGGGGATTTGGCTGATCTCTGATTAGTTATGTGGTATCTCATGCCTGCTGCTTCACTCCATCCTCTGAATCGTTCTAAGAAGTGTATTAAGACTGAAGCCAAACAATCATGAAATAATACAGATAATAAATTCAGGGCTTACACGTATCTCTCCTCACACATTCTCACTCACAGCAGCATGTCTCAGAAACCTTTATTATTTGCAAAGGTCAGGAGATGATGAGCTGGGTGTTGCTGTTCCATGCCAGCAGGAAGAGGCTCCTTCCACAAATCTCCTTAGGACCAGTGTTGGAACTCAACAGGGATGATATACAGGAAGCTTCCCTGGCAGGACCTGAGCTGAAGGTGCCTCCAGCCCAACCTCCTCTTCCTGTGGTCTCACACCAAGTTTAGACATTGTTAATAACTTGTGGAAACCCAGGGCACTGGGAATATATCTCTGTCTGTTCTGGGGTGTCCTGACCCCCAGGGGAGCACTGACTTTGACTCTCACTCATGGAGAAAGTTTCCTAAACTCCAGAACAGACTAGAATTCACACAAGTGTGAAATAGATTGTAGAGAGTAGTGTAGGTGCATCACTTAGTTGGGAAATTTGGGGTTTGGGATTTTTAGTATGTTGTGGATGGAAGCAAGATGGAGGGCACAGGGTGTCATCCTGGGCTTCTTCCTCATGCTCCTTCCTCCTTCTCCATGGGTTTGGGTGGCATTTTGTAATTGGGTGGAAAAGTCTGCATTGTGGACTCTTTGGGATCAATTATTGGGTTAAAAGGGAAATAATCCAGGTGTCACTTCTTCATTGGACAGTTTAGCTATAAAAGACCTTGTAACAAGAGATTGTTGGCCTTTTTTGTGGTGCTTTTCCAGTGCACTGAGCCTGGTGTGGAAAGCGCGCAAAACTCTAGATAAGATAATAATAAACAGGAACCTGGAGACCAAAAAGATCCAGTGTGTCTCTTTCCTGACACAAGACCACTCCAGGAGGGTCTCCACTGACAGGGGAGCCCCCTGGGAGGGCCCAGCCAGAGTCCCAGAAAATGGGGAATCAGCGACAGGTACCCCAACAACTATTTCTCACTCCCACAGGTGCTCAGCACCCCTGACCATCCCTCTCTGCTCTCCACATCCCTTGTCCTTTACCCATTATTCTCTGGGCAGGACTCCAGATGCACAGGGTAATTTGAACACCTAATTCTAGTGTGGAGCATGGAGATACAGCCACCATTGCAGATTTTGGGTGAAGGAAACTCCTTCCCACCCTGTGAAGATCTGTAGGGAAGACATCAGGGTTCAGTGAGTCACTTGTGGGTGTTCAGCAAACATCAGTGTCTTGCACACTTTTTCTGGAGTGTGTGCAACTATCAGATGGGTTCTGATCCACCACAACACTTGGGAGGTGGGCAAGAACATTGCTCTGAGGGCCTAAGTGTCCCTTTGCTCTCCCCTTCTCTCCTGGGGATGTCTGCACACATTCTGTGCAGCCCACTAAGATCAGCACTGGTAGGAAAATATGTATGAAATCAGAGAAGGTTCTTTCTGTGGGAAGAAGAGAAGATCAAAGACTAATTAACATCTTGAAATGAACCATGGCTTAAGCAAGAAAGAAACTAGGGAGATTGATAAGGGAGATCTCAGGCTGCAGAATTCAGATCGGGAGAGCTCACAGTCTGCAGTGAGACCAACAGGTCTGGAAGCATTTCAATAACAAAGGAGAGACACGGTTAAAATAGAAACACCTTTCTACAAAACTGGTTATGAAACAGTCAAGGAAAGCTAACAAAAGCGTAACCTCTGCTAAGTTAACCTCTCTCCGATGTAATTTTTTTCCAATGTCAAAATATAAAATATGAGGAATAGAAACATTGCCTCAAAAAGTAACTTTGACAACATTTTGGTTACCACACTGGGAGACACCACATATTAATTTCTCTTCAGCCCTTACTTAAGAAGTGCTGAACACCTTCAGAAATTAGTAGATCTGTGGTTTCTAAACAACTCCAATTTTTTCATATTTTCTTTTCCTGTCCACTGAAAACCATTTCCATAAAATTTCTGAACTTCCACAGGGGAAGTAGCTAGTGCACTTATCTTTACCAAGGAAAATCAGTTTGTTAGATTTTTCTTTCTCCCCAAATTCTCTGAGCTGAGCTAAATAAGAGAATCTCAATTAGTAAAATGCACAAGAAAGGGTTAAAACTGAGAAAGGTCTGAATCTTGGCCCTGGTGAATTACATTAAAAATTCCATTGACTTCCATCAGGCAGAAAACCACATCTGCTTTGGAGAGAATGGGTTTAATTTTATGGTAGGATTAATACAGCTGCTTTGGAGGAGGCTCACTCAGCCCTAAATGCTTCCAGCTTTCTGACAGTTTTGCAGCTCTAATCTTTGATGTTGAAATGGCTCACGGGGTCAGAAGTCCAGCCGTAGTTCAGATCCCAGCCTTGCTGAGGAGATGAATCTTTTATAAGAGATCTATAAGAGAAAAATTAGGAACTGGATTTTCCAGGATGAGCAGACTGAGGAAAGAGCCTTTCCCATCCATTTTACTAGAAGTATTTCAACAGATGTCCTTGTTTGGATGTATCTACTGAGGGAAAATTGTTCTGGAAGTACCAATGTGACATTTTGCAAGAACTCTCACAATCTCGTAGTCTTGACAAGTCAGAGGGTTTGAGAAAGTTATGTCACAATTAGGCTAAACAGCAGCAATTTCCAAACACCTCAACAGGCCTCTGACATTTATAAAAACATTGGGGTGTTCAGCTTCTCTGAAAATCAAACAGTGAGGCTAAAATTCATCTGCAGGGTAGACATCCATATCTGAGCAAGGGCATGGGGGCTGCACAGGGTAGGGAACAGCTCAGCAGTCTGAGACTGTGAATACAGGTGATAAATTATGTCCCCAAAGTGACTCTGTGTGCCAGTGACCATAAAGGGTGACCAGCTTGGCTCTTAGGGTAGGTGAGATGAATCACAGCATTAGTTAGCTAGAAAATAGTGCATTGACTTTGCTGAGTTGGTCCTCAATAAAAATATAAATTTCACAGTTTGTCTCCTGCAATTGGTGAGGATTCAGAACCACTACTGAGTCCAGTATGTAGTTCTGCCCTCACCCTCTAAAAATCTGAACTACTCTAAAAGCACCAATGAATGGTGGTTTCCTGAAGAAGCTGAGACAGAAAATAAGGGGCCATATCACTTGCCAGTGCCATCAGGAAATGTTGCAAGAGTCAGAGACTGAACTGTAGTTGCCCTTGCTCTTCATTTCTGTCTCATGTTTGCTCATGAATCCATTCTTTCTACTGTCCAGAAGAAGTGGCAGGATGCAGACTCCAAAAATGTATTTCAGTCTGCTTGCTGATGATAAATCACCTTTTATTGTGAAGGGTGGAGGACAGACAATCTGGTGTGCAGGCTTCTTAATCATGTCCTTCTGGAAGAAAATTGCCTCCATGTATTTTGAAATGTTTGGTTAAATAAGTTCAAAACAAGTGTCCATGTCCTGGTTTAAGGCTGACACGGGCACTTACACAGCTCCTCCCAGTGGGATGGGAGACAATTGGAAGGGCAAAAATGAGAAAACTTGTGGTTTGGGATAAAAACAGTTTAAAGGGCAAAGCAAAAGCCACATACAAAAGCAGAGCAAAACAAGGAATTCATTCCTCACTTCCCATGGACAGGCTCAACCATCCCTTGGAAAGCAGGGCTCCGTCAGGCTTGAAGGTGACTCGAGAATACAAAAATCATCACTCTGAACATCTTCATTCTCCTTGTCCCAGCTTTATGCACTGGGCATGATGCCATAGACTGTGGACTATCTCTGTGGTCAGGCAGGGTCAGCTGTCCTGGCTGTGTCCCCTCACAACCCCCTGTCAGGTAAAGAGAAATGGCCTTGGCTCTGTGTAAGCCCTGACCAACAATAACTGAAACATCCCAATCATAGCTCCTGTGAAGGAAATTAACTCTATCCTAGCTAAAACCAGCACAATGAAAAGATTTATTTACAGGGAAATAAATTTCACCTTTGTCCCTAGACAAACCCATAATCTTGTCTTGTACTGTGGTTGAAGCAAAGTTCAAGAGTGATGTGTGGCCAAACACAGGTTTATGATTATTTCCTTAGAATCACCTACTCTTTATGAGCTACTTTAGCCTGTTTTAAGCAATATATTTGGCAGCCTCAGTTCTTTTGTCAGGAATATAAAATACTATGAGTGTTTGAGAAGTTGGTTCCTATTAATTCCCAGCACTTCCAAAATTCAGTTTTACTGCGGTCCTTTCAGGTCTTCCTCTCTAAGACCGGGTGCTGACTACATCTGGTGAATTTTCTATATCAAGAATGTTCTGTGAGTCACCCTGGGAGAAGGCACAATTTATAGTCAGACTGTCTCACATGCTTGGAGATAGACAAACATCTCCCCCATCTCCTTTCACTCTTGGGTTTGAGTGGCTCTCATATCTCAGCTGAGGTCACCTCTTTACTCAGGAGAGGACAAGGAGCTCTGGCTGGTGCCCCCACATGATCTTTGGGAAGTATCTAGCCATTCATGTCTGTAAAACACACTGCAAAACTGAGTTCTGCAGGGACTAAGCAGTATGAGCTGGGGTATCAGCAGAATACATCTCAAATGTGAGTTTTTTATTTTCCCTTTTCCAGATTTTACACCCCCCCTGTTAAGTAAATCACTTAACACACCAGAGGTTCCTTACAGAGTTGTAAACAGAAATGTTGTTCCAAGTTGCCAATTTCCACTCTGTTATTTCACCCTTCTCTCCACACAGGTGAGCTCTAAAGAATCAATTCTCATCTTCAAAGATACTAAAGCAGTTAATTAGATTGATAGGGTTACCTTCCTCTCCAGATAAAACAGTCCAGCTTTTACTCATTGCTCTCCTTGTCAAAGATTTTTACTCCTCCTTTGGAAAAGGAATGTCTAAAATTCATTCTTGACCCATATCATATAAACATTTACAATCACAAAGGAAAGGACTGCTGACAGAACTAATTTTTCATTTTTTAATGTTTTTATGAAAAAGGCACCCAAAGTTATAACTTTTGAGGGATTTAAGGCTTCCATGTCTCTCACTTACGAGATGTGTTTATAGCAGTGAGAGATCTCTGCTGTCAGTCTGTATTTCATATTTGATTGTTTGACTTACCAGTAATGGTCGATTAATGACATTTTTATTTAATATTAAGGCTCCTCCATTCTGCTTTGATTACAAGCCCAAACAGAACCTTGTTACCACCCAGGGTAAATCTCAGCAAGTGGTGTAACATAAATCAGTCTGGGTCCCACAACCAGCAGAGTGAAGGTGTGGCCTTTGGTTGTGGTCATTGGGATCAGTGAATTGGAGCAGGAATTGGTCACTGTTCCCAGTGCAGACTGGCACTGAAGAGCAGGGCAGTGGCTGGCCAGAGGGTTTCATGCTTTTCCATCAGTGGCAGGAGAGTCTAAGGAGAGTCTGAACCTCTTTTCCATCCACCATGCTCAGAGGTTTTCCTGCCAGTGCACCAGGTGTTTCTTCCTTCACTTCTTGACTGTTTGGTCTCAGTTTTTTTTTCCCTTTCCTTGGTCTCTTTTGTACCTCCCAGGGCTCATCTCTTTGTCCAAGCATTTTTCCTGACTTCTTTCCCTTATCTCTAATTTAATAACAATTTTAACCAGACTGTCTGTCTAGCCGTGCAATTCCCTTCTTCACCATCATACTGGTGGCAAAGAAGAAAAAACTGTGGGGAGCAGAGGACAGAAACTGGCCACTCTGATATTGAGAAGCTGAAATGTGTTGCAAGAGCATCTGGGTCTGTGTGACAGTGTTCACAGGGGTTTTTGGATGAGGGAAGAGACGAAGATTTGACTCCGTATTTCAGAAGGCTTGATTTATTATTTTAGGATATATATTACATTAAAGCTATACTAAAATAATAGAAGAAAAGGTTTCATCTCAGAAGGCTAGCTAAGCTAAGAATAGAAAGAATGAATAACAAAGGCTTGTGGCTCGGGCTCTGTGTCCAAGCCAGCTGACTGTGATTGGCCATTAATTTGAAACATCCAACATGGGCCAACCACAGATCCACCTGTTGCATTCCACAGCAGCAGATAATCAATGTTTACATTTTGTTCGTGAGGCCTTTCAGATTCTCAGGAGGAAAAATCCAAAGGAAAGGATTTTTAATGAAAAGATATCTGTGACAGGGTCTGCCCTGGAGCTGTGAAAAGCAAATTCAGTCACTGTCTCCATGCAAGCAGAGTTCAGGAGGAGCAAGAGCTGAAAGGCAGGAGGAACCTCAGTGAAAAGCCAAGCCTGGAAGATGCTTGCTGTCAGGCTTTCAGAAGTCTCTACTGATCCAGGGGAAAACAAGCTGACTTCCAAAAACAACAGCTCAATAGGTTTTCTAGGCACTGGCACAGTCATCCTTGGCATAAAGGCAAATTTCCTGCCATAGTTTCACCTGGGGAAAGGGGTACTAAACCTGCTGAGAAAGGTCTCAGGTGTTGCCTGGCACAAGCAGTGCAGTGGTTGAAATGCCTTGGCAGAGGCCCTAAATCAAAAGGTCATGGAAAAGTTAAAGCACAAAAAGCCCACCTTGCTCTACAGGTCTCAAAGCTGGCTGAATAGGAATTGCTTCAAGGATTAATTCAGGTGAGCACCTGCCCTCAGCCAGGATACACGAGCCCTAGCTGATGGGATTCAGAAAGTAGAGAGAAGGAAAGTGGTGGAAACAGGCTCATCTTGCAAATATTTCCTAGAAATCAGTGCCAGTGAGCAGCCATGATAAAAACAACAATAAGGCAGCAATAGCAGCCATTGTCAGGATTTTCATGCTCTGCTCAGGCTGCACATTTGATCTGAAAGCCCCAAAGCCACCTGAGTATGTCCTAGGTCCTGTGAAGGGATCTGGTTTAAAGGAGGAATCTGTTTTTAAAGGACTCCCAATGTGATACAGGCTCTACTTTGGAAAACCCACACAATTTGATAAAAAAAAAGATTGTGCTTCACTGGCTTGTTAGAACATGAGTTTTACTGTCAGTGTAAAGGCTTCTGTGATGAAACCAATCACTTCACTGGGTAGGAAATTCTTAAAGCTTTTAACCCAATTCTTTGGTTCCTAATTAAAATAACATCTAAGAAGCAGAGTTATACAGGCATGAGATATTAGCACAGTGCTTAAAATTAGGTTAATTCTAGAAATCATCTTTTTTAAAAGAAAATTTAACATCCATGAGAGACTCTGCAAAAGCCATCTGTGAGATGTGAGATTTGTTATTGTTTATATTAACACTGGGTATAATGGCACTGAAATCAAGGTTTTCTGGTTTTTAGATTATGCTAAAGACCCACAAATGACAATGGGCTTTGAAATTGGACTCTGAAGTAATATCAAATAGTGAATGTGATTAAATATAGATAAACAGAGTACAATCAGTCATGGAACAAGAAACCAAAAAAGCAGTTGTGAAAATGGAAATATAGGGCTGCAAACTGACAAGAAAAGAGATTTGTCAAAGAAACAGAAAATTTCCTGAGTTTAGGCAGCAATTTTGCTAATGAATGCAAACAGGACTTGGGACTTCTGGGGAATATAATAATTTGTAAATCAAAAGGTGAAGTAATACAGTGATGTTTCTGTACAATGTACTAGTTAAAGACCACCTATAGTAACTGACATTGTGTTTCTGAAAAAAACTAATTTCTTTTTATTGGGAAAAATAGAGATGAAGTCTAACATTATGTATCTCAAAGATTTGAGGGCTGCAGGAATTTAATAAAAAATTAGACTTTTCCTTCACTGCCTGATGAAAAAGCTGGTTTTGTAAACATTCTCACATCAGATTGGTAACACTTCCCAGAAAAAAAAAAAAAAAAACATGTGGCGAGGTGCAAGAGAGAAGAAATATTGCCACTTCCAGCTATATTTATCCAAATCCCCTGTGACGGTGTTCACAGGGGTCTCAGGTTGAGGGAAGAGATGAGGATCTGACTCCATGTTCCAGAAGGCTGATTTGTTATTTTATTATATATATTACATTGAAATGATACTAAAAGTATAGAAGAAAAAGTTTCATCAGAAAGCTTAGCTAAGAATAGAATAGAAAGTATGATAACAAAGGTTTGTGTCCCGGCTCTCTGTCCAAGCCACCTGGACTGTGATTGATCATTAATTACAAACAACCACATGAGACCAATCAAAGATGCACCTGTCACCTTCCACAGCAGCAGATAACCTTTGTTTACATTTTGATCCTGAGGCTTCTGAGCTTCTCAGGAGGAAAAATCCTAAGGAAAGGATTTTTCATGAAAAGATGTCTGCAACAATCCCCTCCACTCCATGCTGTGCCCCTGCCATACAAGGGGAGTCACTGCAATGGTGCTCTCAGAAGGACCCTGCTGAGGAGGGTTCAGCTCTCTGAGAGCTCCTTGGTGCAGCTCTGGAGGTGCCAGAGATGTCCTGGAGACCAACAACTCCTGTTTCACTCCATTTACAGGGGGACATGCCCTGCTCTAGAGAGCTTTCACAGCCCACAGAAGAAATACAATCAAGGATAAAGAGAGGTTTGCAATAATTTATGAGGTAGGAGTAGAAACAGCATCTCCAGACCCCAGAAGTTTATGTTTAGGAATACTCCACTGTCGCAGACAACTTTTATGAAAAATCCTTTCCTTAGGATTTTTTCTCCTGAGAAGCTGAAAGGCCTCAGGAACAAAATGTCAAAAATTATTATCTGCTGTTAATGCAACAGGTGCATCTGTGATTGGTCTCATGTGGTTGTTTCAAATTAATGGCCAATCACAGTCAGCTGGTTCAGACTCTGTCCAAGCCAAGAGCTTTTGTTATCATTATTCCTTTTTTTTTTTCTATTCTTAGCTAGCCTTCTGATGAAATCCTTTCTTCTATTCTTTTAGTATAGTTTTAGTATAATATATATATAATAAAATAATAATCAGCCTTTTGAAACATGGAGTCAGCTCCTCATCTCTGCCCTCATCCTCAGATCCCTGTGAACACTGTCACACACTGTGTGTCTGAGCTGTAAAAAATATTTGCAGTGAAGATTAATTCTGTCCAAAGTTCTTTTTTTTAGTTTCTGACCCTCAGTTCCCAGATCTGTCATGCCCCTTTCCTCTGTTGGTGTTGCTGTAAATCTGAGCTCTCCAATGCAGCTCCTACATCCACCCTGTACAGCACAAGCTGCTGTCAGAAACAGAAACAGTTCATGCCTCAACAGCTGTTCAGCAGCCATGCATTGCTCCTTGCTTGCCTCTCCTGTTCCCATGACACTGCTGTTGACAGGTTCTGAATGCGTCACAGACACAGGGGAGGGGAACAATATAAGAATCAAGCTAAAATCCACAGCAATAAGATTTTTTGCTTCTAAGATCTTGTTTTCCCCTGTGTTTGATAAGAAAGTTCATTTATTACCCCGGTTTTAAGTGAGTTGTATATTCTACCTTCAGGATCCTAATTGCTTTTCAGATTGTGAGTATCATTAATACTGTATATCTTCATTTTCTAGCCTAGGTAATAATTGAGCATTCAGTCATTGTTATACTCACCATTCTGCCAAAATTTATTAAAATGAAGCAATTAACTATTGTCTTAAATGGAGTTTAGAGGTAAGGCTCATTAATTTTACACCCAATACAATTAACTGGGATGATAAATGTAAACTTTTTTATCATGGCTTTGTACAGAATCCTTTTATTTTATTATGCAATGTCAGTGTTCCCTTTGTGCTGCACATTCCTTAGTTTGTTTGGCCTCCTTTTAAGAAGACTGCAGTCATTACTGTGTTTGACATTGGAATTGCTGTGAATCACACCCAGAGCAGTATTTGTACCCCCATGGTTGGGAGAAGGCAGCACCCTCCTGGACAAGACCTTCAGATGGAGAAATTCCCAGTTAAGGGCTGTCATGCAGAGTGGCTTGATTTCAAAAGCTGATTTCCCCCCTGCCCTCAGCTCAGCTACAAACTCTTCAGATGAAGTCCTTTTCTAATTAAGGTCCTTAATGCAGATGAACCTAATGACGTAGCTACATCTTCATGAACAAGGTCAGAGAGATGAGGATTCCTGATGGAGTCCAGAAGGAGCACTCAGGAGCATAATGTCAAGGCACATGATTAAGTGCCTCGCTGAATGAAAGCCTCAAGATCTAAATATACCCAGCCAGGCTCCCCAGAGGCCCCACAGCACATCAACTCAGACCCAAAGATGATACAAAAGTTTCATTCCATTAAATTTTCTTCTTTAACACGCAACTTCCAGGGCAGTGTTATCCATATTCCTCACTTTGGCTTATTTCTTCTCTACTGAAACAAGGGGAAGAAATATGAATAATAGGTAAGAGAGGAGAGTCTGAGGAAAAAAAAATAAAAATTATAAACTGTCATTTGGTCACAGCTCTGAAGAGTACAGCTTTTCTGTACCTCTGTCTAGAAGCTGGAGAGAGCACTTTGAAAGTGTTTTCAATTCTTATAGACTGGGTATTCTTGTCCAGATATCCAACTACAGTCACCTTGCAGGACATGTCTTCTGTTGCAGCTTTTGTATCATTTGGGAGGTAAATTACGTCACCACTTTGCTTACATTTATTTTAGAAGAGCGAGGAAAGCCATCAAAATGGGGAAGGATCTGGATCTGGCTGTCTCCACACATTACTACCTTCCTCCCCTACCTCCACAATGAGATAAAAGGGGGACAGTTGGTAAATGGCTCTTTGAAACCTGCCAGACTTTCCTTTTGATTCATGACAGCTTTGAGAATCCCTGGGCTGGCTGCAGAAAATGCTGCTTTTGTAACCTTCACTCTGATCTGCTCCTGAGGGTAAAGGTACACAGCTAAAATCAAGAGGAGTTTGGCTTCTACCTGCAGGCAGGTTGTGATCAAACACCCAAGAAATGCCTGAGATCATCTGTTCCAAACCCCTGGCAATGAGCAGCAGCATCTTCAACTGGATTGGGTTTCTCACAGCTCCATTCAGTTTAAGATAAAATGAAATCCAACAATTTCTGAGTAAACATAACAACTTCATCTTCTCAAGAGAAAAATATTTCAGTAAGGACAAGTACCTTATATGAAAATATTTTGTGTTAAGGGAAGACAAAAATAACCACAAATCAACAACACTTTGTTTGAGTTTGTGTTTTCATTGTGGTACCAGATTAAATCTCAAATCTGACAATGCTTCTAGGGTCACAAATTTTGGTTTTTAACTTGTTCTCATTGCCTGGAAGAATTAGTGAGGTAGCAAAGGAGACTTCAGAGAAGTCACAGATGTGTCAAGACCTGTAAGTAATATTTCAGGAGAGGTCCTTTGTGATTTTGTCTGGGTGATAGCACTTCAATGCAATCAGCAAGAGAATTTGTGCCTTTCTGGTGATCTTTCTCAGAATCAGTTGTGGCCATTCTTCAGTGTCAAATCCTCAGGTGTCAAATACCGCATTCACAGGGGTCCGAGGATGAGGGAAGAGATGAGGATCTGACTCCATGTTTCAGAAGGCTGATTTATTATTTTATGATATATATTACATTAAAACTATACTAAAAGAATGGAAGAAAAGGATCTCATCATAAGGCTAGCTAAGAATAGAAAAGCCAAGAAAGAATGATAACAAAGGTTTGTGGCTCGGGCTCTGTGTCTGAGCCAGCTGACTGTGATTGGCCATTAATTAGAAACAACCACATGAGACCAATCACAGATCCACCTGTTGCCTCCCACAGCAGCAGATAATCAATGTTTACATTTTGTTCCTGAGGCCTCCAACTTCTCAGGAGGAAAAGTCCTAAGGAAAGGATTTTTCATGAAAAGATGTCTGCAATACTCAGGAGCCAACAGATTCATACTTTGAGCAAACAAATAAGATCAACAGTGAATTATTTGCTTCAGCAGTAACCTTCCAGGTAGAAAACCTCATTTCTCTAGTTTGGAAAGGGAATTTAAATTAATAAAATTCAAAGCATCCAACTTAAAGTACTACTCTGCAAAAGGCCCATAACTCCTTAAAATCATCCTCAATTCCCATCTCATCAGAGTTTCTACTCATGATACATATCCGAGAGTTTCTACTCATGATAAACCCATAACTGCTTAAAATTATCCTCAATTCCCACCTCATCAGAGAGTTTCTCCTCATTGTACACCCAATCTGGTTTCATAAATCTGCTGGCTGCAGATGAGGATGCCCAGGTCACCCCCAGGTCACACATACCCTGTGTTTACCCGGAGAACAATGGCACAGGGGCACTGATTTACCAGATTAGACATGACCCCACTTCCTGAGCTGCATAGAAGAGCCTGCCTGTGATTAGTAGCTATCTGTGAAATGTTGAAAGTGAATTGAGACTTAGCAGCCTCATCTGACTCCCCCAAGGTCTGTAATCCCTCTGCAGGGGGGTTCAGATGAGTTGATGTGACGTTATTTGTAATGAGGCAGCTTGAGTAGCAGAGAGCCTTTAGGGGGCTGGGTAAAGTCTTCTTTCTCCAGGGACTGTGTTCCACACAGTGAAAGGGTGGAAAAAAGCAGCAAAACAAACATACATCTCTCAGTAAAGCCAAGAAACAGCCACTCATGCTGCCCATGGCTTCTTTGCTTTCTCCACCAAACAAGCTCTCTCCTAGGAGGTTCCCTGGCTGCTTCCACTGTTCGTGATGTGAATATCCCACTTGTGGCCCTAAGGAAAAGAAAAGCAACACTACAATCATTCAGAACCTCATTTCATGCCTATTTAGATCACCACTGACTCCAGTAACCCTGAAAGAATTCTATTCCTGTCTGTGGCAGATTTAATGGTTGGTTGTCATTTTATTTTAAACATTAATACCATGTTTTATTTCTATAAATAGAAGGCCCAGGTGTTTTCTCAGGATTAAAAGGGCTGTTTTCTTGTCTTCTTTCCCTTTAATTTCCTGCCTCAGTTCAGGGAGAGCTGGATTCCACAGCTCCTGACTCTAAATCCTTGCTAGGGTAAAAGGAGTCTGTGCCAGGGGTCCTGGCAAGGACAGTTTCATATTGCAAGTTCATCTTAAGTCACTCTATTGCATTTTCACTGTTCAGCCTCCAATCCAAGATTATCTTTGCCCATCTGTTATTTATCCTACTGGTTACATGACCCGTGGATTACCCAGCTTTTCTTTTAAAATCTCATTCTGCCTGTGTTCATTCATTACTTGCTGCTTATTTGTCAAAAAAAGTTGCCAGCCTGCAATTTTACTTGAGGCAGTGGTGGGATGCACAATGTCCAGTGAAGGGTTTGTGCACACATATGCAGCTATCTCTAAAAGGGACAGCAGAATTTGGGAGAAGCACACAAGTATCCACTGCACGCCCTGAGGAAGTCCAGATGGCCACAAGGGGAGATTTTGCCTGAGTGATGCTTCTTGAAAAAACATCTACCCATGAGTGTGAGCTGAACATTGTCATTTGACATTTCCACTGATTGTTTTTTCACTGACCTCTGTAATTTTCACTCACAATCACCCAGTGCTGCCTGTGCTTGGGCTCCAGCCTTGCAGAAGCAGCACCAGTTGACTTTGGGATAATAAAAAATAACAGTTTTGCTGTTATTCCTGAATTGCTGTATTTCTGCATTTTTGGGTTCCAGAAAGGTTTTGACTATCCCTGCTGTTTCTGAGACATAGTATAGGTGTTCTAGCACTAAGGATGCAACCTTTGGCCAAAAAGAAAAACCTCTTTCCCCCAAAATAGTTCTAATCCAACTACAGCTACTGCACTTGAATCATGAGTTAATACATGTACCCTGTAAAAAAGAAGCAGAAAAAAAAGCCCATGGACACAAGAATAGTTAGAAGACAGTTGTTACTTTAGGGGACTGTAAGCCATAAATTAGCTACACAGAGGTTTAACAAGTTGTGTGCATTAAGCTCCATCTGATTTTAAAGTCACTCTTCCTATCTTTTTTCATAATAAATAATTTTTCAAGAGGGAGACTGAAAATGTTATATTGCTGCTATTGCTGGTATGCACTTTGCATCATCCAGCTTCCTTAAAGCTTCACTCAGGGCTGAGTCCTGTTATGTTGGGAGGTGGAAAAGCAGAGGGAAAGTCACTGCTCACCTCAGGGAAATCAGCTTTGAATTAATAGCATAAAACAAATATCTGTGAAAACATGGAGCTGGCAAGGCCTGGGAGCATGTTGTACAAACAGAGAGGAGAGAATAATGAGAATAGCTCAGACAGGAGGGGAATATATAGGGAGTTAAACCTTTCTATTTTTTCTATCCTAACACCTCTCCATTGTAATCCCTTGGTGTGAAAGCAGAATTAGTCTCAGCTGTTTTGTTGAAATGTGAAATATAATGAAATTATCAGGTATAAAAGGCTTTGAATTCTTTAAATTGTCTTTATATGTAAAGTTGTTGATATTATCTTGTGCTACAGCCCACAGTGTGGATCTATAAACCAGTGACACTGCTTGCAGTGGACTGTGTGAGCCAGGAGATGCAACAATGTCTCCTGAACCCAAACTCAGCACGGCTTACACCAGTTCTATTTCCTGTTGCTCCCTTTTATATCTGTGTACAAGCTTTTGCTGCCTAAAGAACAAGTCACAATAGCCCTAAGAGAGACACAGAGGTGCCTGGCAGCATCTTTGCCTTTGAGTGATTGTCCTGGTTTAGGGAGAATTTGGGAGGAAACTCCCAAATGTGTCCCTCTAGAAAGCAGATTCAAGCAGCTCCTCCCCCAATTAGTTCAGGAAAAGATTTTCTTGGAGAAAAGTGGAAAAAACCTGTTTATTTAACAAGCAAAGCATTTACAAGCATAAAAAGCTTAATGGTATTAAACAATAAAACCTCTTGCTGTTCTGAAGAGATGGCAAATTCAGAAAGTCCTTATTGTGGGGGGTAGCTTGGCTCACTCAGTCTCTTATCAGTCTCTCCTGTGCTGGAAATGCCACATCCCTGGCCCTGGTGCCCACAGGTGTGAGTTCCTGGTGTTTTATTGGGTTTTCAGTCCAGAGCAGGTTTGAACAGATGTAAGAAAAAGAAAAACCACAGTCCAGGGAACTTCACTGCTTCAGCTAGCAAAAAAAAAAAAAACAAAAGCAACTAAAAAGGAAAGGAGAAGCTCTCTCCCGCTGTCCATCTGTGCAGCAGACAGCACAGTCCAGGAGAGAAAAATTGCTGAAGATCTCTATCTCTGTGTTCTGAAAACAAATACCTCAGACATTCCACCACTTCTCCTTCTCCCCTACCCTTCACCCTCAGATCTAATTTTAAAGGTGCAAAACTTATTTCTGGGCTAAACAGACATATGGGGATACAATTCAGCCTCATAAAGTTATCCTAGGAGAGTGATAAAGGATAGATGGATAGGGGAAAAAAGGGTGAGAAGTGGTGCTGTGAGCTGTTACTGATGTTACAAGTGGGCTCTGACTGCTGAGCTCATGGGCACATCTTTTTCTATTATTCAGTTATCCTCTTTCAGGCTTGGGAGGGAAGCAGGAGGCCAGGACAGGCTGCTGTATTTTCTCCAGGCATGGTTTCCTCCACACAATGAAAAATACTGTCTGAAATGGCTGAAAACTCTTAGTCTATATAGGTTTTATTGGGAAAAGAAAGTTGTGCTGGCTCTGCTTGTTACATGGTGCAAAGAGAATGGAGATATTTTTATTCTGAGAAAACTTAGGATACTACTGACAGAAAAGGAGGAGCTGTGATTTCAGTCTCACAGCCAGAGGAGGATCCAGAAAATGTGACTGTCATCATGTTCCCTAAACCCATATTTTCAAGGATGTGTCTTAAAATGCTGATTTTTGCTTGTGGAAAGCAAAGGGACCTCCAGTGTTCCCTTGCCCCAGTAATGCCCATGTCTGGGTTCTGAAAGCCAGGTGCAAAAACATCTGAATGGAAGAAAAATAGATTTTCTATAATGCCAAACTAAAGACAACAACTTCTTTTTTTTTTTCTTTTCTAAACAGAATTTACAAGCCATTACCCATCACATCCAGAGTATCACCAGAGCTGTCAAGAAAAGGAAATCAGTGTGGAAACAGCATTCCACTGGGAAACATGAAACGGCAACAAGTTGGTCCCTCTACAATATGTCCAACACTTAATATAAAATGATGTACAACTAACCTGCAATGAGTTCTGCACAGGAACTCTCTTCTGGGATGCTGGCTTGTGATTAACTTCCTTGCTCAGAAAAATAACTCCTTATAAAAAAAAAATAATTCTTTGTTTCCCTTCCTTTTTTCTCAGCACACACCAATGAAGAAGCTGAGTGATTCAGCTGATGATGTGTTCATGAGGGGGATATGTTTCAGCATTTATGATTATTCTGTGGTGATTACAGCTCTCTCTCAGTAGCTTTCCTTGCCATGACCTCTTCAATAAGAGCAACAAGTGGTTCCAGGCACTTCTGTGGAAGATTAAGTATTATCTCAGTGATGAATTCTCCTCTCTCATCTGCTCTCTGTTCTTGGTGCTTTGTGTAGATCTCTTCCATTTGCTTTCCCATCACATGTTCAAGCTCTTCCCCAAAATTTAATTTTGCATTCCAGCTTTGATTAACCTGTGCCAGTGTAGGGTTAACAGCCAAGTGAGGGCTCAGGGACACTGGAGGAATTTCCTGCAAGCATTTGTCCTGTGCTACTTCAGTTATGATTTCAGCTCCCAGGTAGAATCCCTAGACTAACAAACTGTGACAAAGTGGCTCAAAGCTACAGCCCCCTCCATCTTTCTTCATGATCTTATCTTCCTTCACCCTCCCTTGTTTTTCTCATTCTGATGTCTCTGCTTGCTCTCTGTTCCTAGTTCTTTCCTCCATTGATCAATCCTGTATTCCCAGCTATTAGCTGCCTTTATTTCCTTCATAGCTTCCTTTCCTGAAGTGGTCCAGGCCTCCAACATTAAACATTTCTGAGAGAAAAAGCACTATCTAAGCTGATTTTACAAGTCATTACCCATCACACCTGGCACCTTGCCAGAGCTGTACTCACCTGCTTCCTGTTAATCTTATCACCTCCCTAATTTCCTTCTCCTCTCAACTAACTGGAAATGCTGATGAAAACCATTAATTCCATTTTATATTCCCCCAGCCATTTTTCTGGGTTGTTTCTCACCCAATTTTAGCTTCTCCCTGAACTCTCACTGACAATTCTTTTTTTGGCCATGGCTCCAGATCTCAGCTCTCTCCCCATCCTCCTTGATGCTTAAACTTCTTTTAATATTATTACTCACTCCTCCCTTCAACGCTTTATGGCTTACAGTCCCCTAAAGTAACAACTCTCTTCTAACTGTTCTTGTGTCCATGAGGTTTTTTCTGCTTCTTTTTTACAGACTTTCCTCTTATTGCTTCTGTTCTGTAAATGGTGCCAGCCCCATTCCTCCCTTCCCAGTCCCAGCAGTCACCCACATTTAACCCTGCAATCAGCTTTCTCTGTTGCCATTCCATCGTGTTTCTTGTCATTCTGGATAAATCATGATCAACCTCAAGCTCCACACCAAAAAAATCAAACAGAATGATGGCTAAGGAGCATCTTTCCATGGGAGGGCCTTGGTGTTGAGCAGCTTTCCGTGCATTTCACACTTCCATGTAAATTCAGATGAGTTACGTGTAAATAAATATTGCCCAAAAGGCATTTTATGGGTTATCCAAGCATTTGTAAAAGCTAGGTCGCAAGCAAGCACACTTTTACACTGTGGGAGAAGTTTTACATCCGGAATATTCCAGACACTATGTCCTATTAAGATGATCTGTTGTAACTGCTGTGCCTCCCTCAGGACACAGCAAAGAATCATTCCTTATACATTATTTACACAGAGCTCCAGCCTAGGTAAATACACATGGTAATGCTGACTGTGTCATTTTGCACCTCGCTGTACTCATGCTCTTTTTCTTGCTGTGTAAAATACACTTGTTTGCAGCAGCTGTTTCATCAGAATATCCTTCAGCAGGGTTAGTAGTGTCTCTCAGGCTGTGGAGCATACATTTGCTGGGGGATACAGAGAAAATTGAAATAGAGGAGATTATTTTTTAAACCCCAAGATGTTTGTCACTTAGGCTGTAAATCAGCTGTGCATTATACAGATATGTTACTGCTTTTTAAAATGTTTGTATTAAAAATCCACTATGGTGGAAGATGCAAATTCCCTCTAGACTTTCTGCCATTAGATTATTTTAATTATGCAGCAACTTCATCCTCATTTGAATACAAAGGGCCTGATTTTCATTGTGTTAAAGACACCCAGGCACTTTCTAGCCAGAGTAAAGAAGTGTCAGCAGGAGCAGTTCAGACCTCTTCACATTTGCTCCCACCAAGCTGCCAGCTTCCATATGGCTGGGGAGAAGGGGACAGTTTTGGTGACCAGACATCCCCAGCGACAGGTGCTGCACTTCAGGGAGGCTGCAGATGAAAGGAGTGGCTGGAAGCTCCTGGGAGCTCAGCCATGAGGAGGGGCTCACACTCCCCAAGGGTGGGAGCATGCTGTGATGCCAGCCCTGCTGTGGGCACCTCCCAGGGCTCAGAGAGAGAGCTGGGCTGGGATGAGGGTTTGTCCCTGCAGGAAAAGGTGGCAGGGGCTGAGCTTGTGTCTTAGTTTGGAAAGACAGGAGTCTGCTAAGGAAGGCAGGAGCCTCCCTTGAAATGGAGAATGTAAACCCTCTCCACCCCTCTGAATTGCTATAAATTTTAAATTAAGGGGCTCTCAGGCAAAAAATATGGGAGCAGGAAATAACAGTTCTTCAATAGGGAAGAAAAAAAAAAAGGATAAAATAAACAATGCAGTAAACTAGAACAACCCTGACAGAGTCAGAACCCAACCTTGACGCCCTATGGGTCAGGGTGTTGGCAGCAGTCCCATTGGAATTGTGGCTGCAGCACTCCTGGAGTGTTGGGGTGGTTCTGTTGGAGCAGGGGGTCCTGTAGAGAAGGATGTATTCTTCCTCTGAAGATCCAGTGGAAGGAGAGGCAGCTGCTGTTCCTCTGGGGAATCCAGTGGAGAAACCGTGCTGATGTCTCAAAACCTCTGGATTCTGTCTGGGTAGGAATACTTGGCTCCTCCCTCTGGGCTCACATCTCCCAATGGGATGCTGTAGTTCTTATCAGTCATGCAGTGACATGCAATAGCTGTTATCAGCAGATGTCCCCTCCGGAGGGAGGTGTGAATGTGGTCACTCAAAGAGAGAGATAAGGCAAACTGCCCACTTGACAAAGGTAATCCGCCATACAGATGGTAATTGAAAACATCTTGCATTGCAATTTCCAACAGCCTCTGCTCTGGCTTTACTAAGAGGTGCAAGCTGTCTTTTCTACTGAGCTTTCTAAGCAAAACTATCTCTGACCTGGACAGTAAGTATACAACCTTCCTCCATTTTGGGGTGATATGAAGAAAGAAATGTGCTTCAGCCAATGCCTTTTTTTTAGTCTCCAAGACATGCAGAAAAATGTATTTAATGCATTTTTGAGTGCTGCACTCACACAAGTAGAGAGGAGCCACTCTCTACTGTGCTGGTCCAGGGAAGCCCAGGGACTTGGCTAATCCCTCTGTGCACCAACCCTTTTTCTCCCCTGAATTCATACAGTAATTTCTTTAAGTCTATGCAACATTTTAGCATTTACAACACCTGTAAGTCTGACAAAACTACCACAGCTTAAATATCCATTGTGCAAAAAAATTACCCACTCTTTTGGTTTTGATTTAAACTTGCCACCTCACATAATTTCTAATTATGACCTCTAACTCTTGTACAATGAGGGTGAAGTGCAATCACCACCTTGCCTCCTCCACTGTGACACTCACAACTTGTATCTTTGCTGCTTGTTCTGTTCAGTCTAGTGGCTTATATGGAAATAATTTTGTACCTCTGTTCACCTTTGCAACTTCCTCTGTGTATTATCCAATTGTCTGTATCCTTTTCAAGAGGAAGGATAAAAATTGCATGCATTACTTCAGACGTGGGATTATTTAATGGGTTCATATAATGGCATAATGATGTTTTCTGTTCTATTCTCTATTCTTCTCCTTTTTATTTTTTCATTTTTTGATTGTCACTGAGCATCCAGCTAATAGATGCATGAAAGTGACTTTTCTAACCTCAAGATGTTTTTCTTGAGTAGTAATAACCAGCTCACAGCCCATAATCATGTACGCAAAGTTAAGATTGTGCTTGGATTTTTTTGGCATTTTAAAAATGAAGTTCATTACTTCACACTTTGGTGTTAAATTTCATCTGCTGTTTAATCATGAAGCCACATAGTACTGTAATTCTTCCACAATTCTTTTCAGTTCACTTGTCTTTTACTAATCTGAATCATAAAATATCAGCAAATCTCCTCACTGACAAGGCTCTTCTCCACATCCTTTGTGTATAATTTGAAAAGTCCGTGTGCTGGAATCCTCTGTAGAGTGGCACTGGGGACAACCCCACACTTTCTTACCCTTTTACCACCTCCCAGCCATCTGCTTGCCCATGCAAAGATTGTTCACAATGATATTCCAAACCAACTATTTTTTTTAATTAATATCTGGTAAAACCATTTTTCAAAAGCCTTTAGGAAAAGTGAGGAGCTACCTCATCAGACTACAGTCTTTTGTGCAGAGACAAGTTTCCTTCAAAGTGCTCCAACAGACTTGAGCAACATTATCTTTTCCTTTCTCTGCAACAGTCTCAGCTGTGGTATTTTTGGGTTCCCTCATCAAGGAGGGGAAATAATGAATCTGACTCCATGTTCTTAGAAGGCTAATTTATTATTTTATGATACTATATTATAGTAAAGAATACTGTACTAAACTATACTAAAGAATAGAGAGACGATACAGACAGAAGGCTAAAAGATAATAATGAAAAACTTGTGACTCTCTCCAGAGCCTTGACACAGCTGGCTGTGATTGGTCATTAAGTTAAAACAATTCCCATGAAACCAATCAAACCACCTGTTGGTAAACAATGTCCAAACACATTCCAAAGCAGCAAAACACAGGAGAAGCCAATCAGATAATTATTGTTTTCCTTTTTCTCTGAGGCTTCTCGGCTTCCCAGGAGAAGAAATCCTGGCAAAGGAATTTTTCAGAAAATTTGATGGTGACACTCAGTTTTTCCCAGTATATCCCAGATTTGGTCAAGGTGCCAGTTAGTTTTTGATATACTACAGCTTCTACCAATTTACCCAGTGTGACAACCATCCTGTTGTGAAGCTTCAATTCCCTGATTCTTCTTCCACAATGCTTTACACCAGCACCATAAGGTCATTTACTCCTTGATATTAAGACAGTTTTAAACAAAAGACCAGGTACTACCTAGTAGCTCACCTATTTTATATTTCAGTATCTACATATATGTATTCGCCTAGTTTTTGGTGAGTACCATCTAGTCTATGCCTTTTGTTTTTCACTTTGTCAGCTGTCTCGCCTGGATTTACTCTTTCTCTGAGCTCTTTTTGTGCCTTGATCATCTTCTGGTACCAAAGCTTTTGCAGATGGAGCACCTGGAAATTATATTCAGAGATTTGAACAATAAAGACCTTGGTTTGCATTCTGCTTGTGCATTTAGTCTGATAGGAAAAGTGCTTTTTTTTTTTTCCTTTGGTACATAACCTCAGCTATCCAAGAAGTGATTTTTTTTCCCCCTTAACTGCTTCCTCTACATTGTTCTTTTAACCACAATTCTTAAAAAAAAACAAAAAAAACCCCCACAAAACCATAGATTCTATCTGTATTTAACCATGTTATTTTTTTATCAATTTAAGCATTCTCTGAGCTGCATGCCAGCTTTTTACCTTTTCAGATTAAACTAAAAGCTAAGAGAATAAAATGATGGAGATAGATTGAGGATTGAGTATGCAGACAGGGGATTGATTAGCTAATTTTCAAAGCACTAATTTTCTATGTGACTTTATAAGAACTCTATGATCTAGACAGGTTATATATACAGTTTAAGAGAATGTACTAATTTTTCAACTAGATTTAAAGGTCTCTGAGAGAAACTTTTCATCAGTGTGAAATTGCTGAGTAATCCACCTCTCTGCCTTTGAAGCCTGTGCTCAAATCTCTGTTCCATCCCAGCTGTTTTGTACAGAAGGTGAACAATTGCAGCATATAAAAATTCTGGTCAAGTGAAATAGCAAAAAGATCCCTTCTCTCCCATATGTGGCCAGAAAAACAGGTTTTACTCTACTAAAAATAACATTGGTGAAAGATCCACATATGTGGGATCTATAACTTGATTAGAGAGAGCAAGAAAGGAACACATGAACAGGTAGAGCCAAATTGTGGTTCAGGTAAAAGGTAATTTATCCTTCAGATGGACCCAGCTAGAACTTCTAAAACACTTGGAAGAAAATCCTGGAGGCTTGAGTGCCAGAGGGCTTTCTAATAGAGGAGCAGAGAGCAGAAATAAAGGTGAGCAGGTTGAGGGTTTACCTGTCCTCTGTGGAGCAGATGCTCTCTCTTCAGCACTTGAGCAGCAATGGATTCCCTAACACCTTGTGATTCCTCACAATGCCATTCAGCTGATTAATTAATAATTAAACTTCTTAAATTGAATGGAGATCAGAGAGATGAAGGTGTGTATGAAATAATTATGCTGGTTTTACATTTGTAGCTTTCCTTATCTGCAAACCTTGTTTGCAATCTTACCTCTAAATCCACAGACTGTATGCTTCTTTTCTCTAAAAGTTAATGAAACATTGACAGAGCCTGCTCTAGCAGCTGAATTCTATCTGCCCCATAAGCATTTCACACCTAAGGCATTCTTTCTCTTTTACTTTTTTCTTCATAGAAAGTCAAGGCTTGGTATCTCTAGGAGTGATGATTTTGGGAGAACTAGGCAAATAATAATATTCTGTGATCTCAGAACTTTCACCAGTTTGTTGGTCCATTTAGTAATTTTCCTTTCCACTGCTAAATCCATGCATTGGAAATGAAGGGTACAGCTAAACACTGCTGAACCACAAAAACCTGAGTGTCTCCTAAAATAGTCATGCTCCACTAAGATTAAAAGTTAAGTGCTTCATAACAAGTAAATTATCATCTGAAAGATATAGCCTTTGCTTAGTTAGCCTTTGTGAGGTGTGGAAGCTCTGTAGGTAATAGCTCAGAAAAATTAAGGTAAAACAGGAAAACTTTGCTGCCTGGTCTCATTGTATCAACATTGGGTGCTTAGCAGGACTTGGGAAATGAACTTTTGTAATGTTGCATAAGGGTTACATCTAAAAGTCTCCACTGGTGCAGGATCACACTGTGCTGAGGACTCTGAATATGAAACCTGTGTAATAATGGAGCAGCAGGAATTAGTAAGATTATAAACTCAGTTATGAAGTACTTATCTTAAACCTTCTTTGAAGTCAGAAGGATTTTAAATGCAACACTCCCTTGACTTGAAATTCAATCCTTTCAACCCTTATTGTTTGCTTCTTAAAGTTGCTACAGACTGTTGGGTCAGGTGGTGTTCTTACATATTGGAGACAAAAGGCTTTGATTTAGCTGTTCACAGAGTCTCTGCAGGAGCTAAATTGTAGATAATCCTTAGGGACCTATGCAGGAGCAGTGTGTTTCTCCTCTGATGCCATTGCTAAAGTTCTTATCAATAAAGAACTTAGAGGCAATGAACTTGCAGCATCAAGTCTCATTCTCTTCCTTCTCATTCAGTTCAGTAAAAGTCTTCCCACAGTGAAGAAGCTGAGGGAATAAACTTCGAATTCCCAGAAAATCAGGACTGAAAATGGTGAGTTTGACTCCTTTACAGTAACAAGAATGACTTTGATAACCTGACCTGCAGAGGGGTGAGCCATGTTGACACACAGGCACGACCGTGTAGATTGCAGACACCTCCACATCTGCTGGATTGCACAGGGCTGAATTGGCCCCAGCCAAAATGCAGAAGAAGGGATTCAGCTGCAGCTGGGGGCCCATATATCCATCCAGGTGATGCTGGGCAAATTCACATCTTGTTTCTGCTGCAGTAGATGCAATAATATCCCAAATACCCACCAGAGCCTCTGTACCTGTGCTGCAGCACAGCTGGTCTCAGAAAAGAGACATGTCAGAAAGTACCCAAATGGTTTGAACAAATGTATTGTCTTCCACTAAAGCAATATTTCCTGAAGAGGAAAAGAAAGTAAAAAGATGATAATAGATACCAAGTGAGAAACGAAATTCCCCATCTACTTGATTTGTTCCTCATAGCTCTTAGTCCATATTTCACACTGCATTAATTTTAAAAGGTTTGCCAGTGAAAGTACAAATTTTTTTAGTATTAGAGAAAGATGTCCTAAACCAGGACACTTTGGTTCACCCATCCAGCTAATGGAAGAGATTAGAATCCACTTGGATTGCTGCTGTGGGAGTACCGATGTACAGGAGATGTCCTGCTTCTGAAAGGGCTCTTTAGCCTATAAAAGGATAACGAGAACCAGTGTCTGGAAGTAAAGACAAAGCTAAATTTGAATAAAGGACCTGTTTTGTATTACCATGATGATGTACCTGCTGGAAAAATTCCCAAAGGAAATGATAGATTTTCTACTTGTTTGTCCTTAAAGCCAGCACAGCTTTCTGAAATAAATGTTATGATCAAACACAAGTTTCTGGGCTAAACAACAATATCTGTTTGTGAATTGGAATAATGAAAGACACCTAAGAGGACAAAATGTTTCATTTAGCAGTTAAAGTCCTCCAGGTTTCTGAAGCTGCTGTTATAACCTGGTCTGAGTAGGGCTGTCGGGATGCAAGATTCACTCTAATATATTATTTATTGTTACTATATGTTTGCAATTCATTACTATTTATTTGCAATTAGAAAGATGATCATTTTCCCTTTAATATTCAGCAGCATATTGCATTTTAGGGAACAGAGCATTACATAGGAGGGACAATATATTCTCAGTGCAGTCATGTTTAACCTGGTAATGACATAACCCCAAACAGGGACTTCAGCTTAAGCTTCCTAAAGAAAAGGTATCAGAGAAGAATTTCATTCCAGTTGGAACTGAGATTATTTGGGTTGACTTCCAATATTATTTCTTTCTGTTTCTAAAGAACATAAATCCTCTAACATTAGGGCTGTATTCTGCATTAAGAGTCAGAGGTAGTGTCAACACAGCTTTGCCAAGACTTTGTTTTCACTTCATCTCCATTTACTTTAACAAGATGCCATGCTGAGATAAGAAGCATCCTGGTAATGTAGGATTTTACTATCTAACCCTTTGAATATTCTCCCTTCCTGAAAAGCATCCTCTGACTTTCTGAAAGGAAAAGGCATTTCTCCTAGAAATCAATAAACTTTAGAGGACATAAAAAGCACCATTGCCTTTTTCTTTTTTCAGTTTAAATCCTACAAGAAAATCAAAGCTGAATTATTATGATCTGTTCTAAAGTTTATTAACAAAAATACTGCCTAGCTTCTTTCCAGTGGGTTGTAGTAGAAAAAAAAATCACAACCTAGTATCAAGAGGGAAACTTGGCCCTAGTTCAGCACTGTATAAACAACTGCTTGTGATACATTTGCTGACAAATTATATATATGCTTAAATGTGTAGCTGAATCAGGACTTTTCCATGTCCCATTATAGATTACATTCAGCTGCTTTTCTCAAGCACAACCAGAGTTTGAATTGAGATGTTTCAGCTCATATTTAACCCTTCCCTACATTCAAGATAATTAATTAAGATGCCTGAGACTGGTGGAAACGCTCTCTCCTCTTGGCATGGGCAGCACAGTGGCACACAAATGTCCCCACACTGTCCCCACCCCACTGTCCCCAGCCCCCTGTGAGCATCATCCCCTGTGTGCCAGCACTGGCAGAGAGGCATGAACCCCACTGGGATCAGCTTCCCAAGCCCCAGTGATCCACAAACACCAGCAAACATCCAGGGAGGATGGAAGGAGCTGCTGCTCTTCCTGGCACTCTCTTTGCCAAGCCAGTACTGCAAACCCTGCCTCTTCCCAAAGGAGGAGTCCTTGGAAACCACTTATCCCAGTCCTGTTCTGGGGGTACCAATCTTTGGTTTCTCTGGGTCTGGATTGAAGGCACTTGAGTCAGTAGTTCATGTTTGGACTCAGGTGTTTATTATTTCTTATCACTAAAACAGTCTCATTACTGTGAGTTCTGCAGCTTTTCATTAGAAAGCACAAAATGGCCAACAATGTCGTTTCAAGGTCTTTTAAGACTAAACTATCCAATGAAGAACTGACACCAGGATTATTTTCCCTTTTAACCCAATAACTGATCCCACAGAGCTGCAATGGGGACTTTTCTGCCCAATTACAAAATGCCACCCAAACCCATGGAGAAGAAGGAAGAAGAAGCATGAAGAAGAAACTCAGGACAACACCCTGTGCCTCCATCTTGCTTCCATCCACAACACACTAAAAACCACCAAAACCTCAATCTCTCACCAAGTGACACACCTACACTGCTCTCTATAATCTCTTTCCCACTTTTGTGGATTCTGGTCTATCTTGAAGTCTGGGAAACTTTCTCCATGAATGAGGGTCAGAGTCAGTGCTGCCCTGGGGGTCAGAGCACCCCAGAGCAGACAGGGAAATATTCCCAGTGCCCTGGGTTTCCACATCTATTTCCACTTATCCCAGCCCCTTCCATCATCATCCTGTCTTGCTAAGGAATTTGCTATTTTGCCTGTCTTTTGTAAGGATATGTGATGATAAAATGAAGGTTTCTGTGCTCTTACCTCTCCATCTATCTCCACTAGAATAACAAAGATTCAAAAGCTTAGTGCTGGGAGATGAAAATTATGAAAATTAATGACAACCAAACCCTCTCCATCTGATTTTATCTCATGCTCTCCCCCTCCTTTTTTCCCTGCTTACTCTTGGAGTGGAGCTCTGCCAATTATCAGGCATCAACCAAATCAGAAAGTAATCACTGAGATATGTCAATCTGCAGATTTCCTTGTATTTTTTTCTCTCGCTGTTCTCGGTGCAAACCACTGGCAATTATTTTTTTCCTCTCTTTTCTGTCACTGTCTATTTCTTTTTCACCAGTTTCACAATTAGTGCATCTGAAAGTCATGCAGAACACTTCAGGTACCACACAGAGAGCACAGATCTCTCAGAAGTCAGGGTAGCAAACACACAGAGCAGGAAAAAAATTGCAAAATATGATTTCTTCAGAGACAAGCTTTGCTCACACTCTGAAATGAATGAACTCCTCTCTTCATTTTAGATAAAATATTTTATGCTTAGAACTTCCCCACAGCACTTCTCTTCCTAGTTCAGAATTCAGCTTATGGACATTTAATTTCTGTGACTTGGAGTTCCATTTAGAGCACAGAACTTCCCTTCTTCAATTGTATTTTGAGTTGGCCACAGTGGAGCTGTGGTGTTCCAACTCCATGAGACCCAGTGAAGGGATGAGCCACATACAAGGAACACATTGCCCAGCTGTCCCTATTTTCAGAGATCAAGAATGAACTTCCCATGGGAATGAGATTAAATAATTTATTTACCTCCCCTTTCATCATCATCAAATTCACAGGAGTGAGGAGAAGGGGTGGCATAATTTCCCCTTATTTCAGTTATCTCCCCATGAAGGTGTTTTTTCCTCAAGAAAATAATTTTTTTTTCCTTTAAGGGCAATATCACTATTACTTTAAGATCTATGTGAGGGACAGTGCCTGAGAAAAGTTTCTTTAACTTCCTCCTCTAACTTATACATGATAAGGTGAATAAAGTGTGAATAAAGACTAAGCTCCATGTAAGAGTACGGAGTAAATACATTCCCTCTGAATAAAAAAGTCTGAGAGTGAATGTGTTCTGAAGAAGCTTGGCTGTTATTGCTGCTATAACATGTAGATGTGTCATAAATCAAATTCATCATAGCTGTAGGAAAACTCCCTGAAAAAAAACCTAATGCAACCTCACTGGCAAAACTGCATGACAAACCTCAGGCAGCCCAGTTCTAACTTCATAAGAAAATAAAGCGTCTGTGTTCCCTAGACCTGGCCTTTTGTTCAAATTAAAATTGCTACTTTAATTGTTCCTTCAATATGACTTGCAAGCATAAAAGTGGGTGCACACATTTTGAGAGTTCCTCAAAGAAAATTTACTTCTGTGCTGCTTGTAGGCAGATGAAGATTTGATATTGAACATGTTTGTAGTAGAAAATTAATTGATACAATGTATTTGCAATGAGCTTGGCTTTGTGGGGAACTAGTATGGTGCTAGCAAAATTTATTTGGAAAAATGCAGTAGACAAAAATTCCATTGCCAATTTATGTTTTGAAACCCTTAAATGTATTAATTTTCCTAAAAATAATAATCTAGAAGGTAGAAAGAGTAAAATGGTTGGTATTTTTATCTGAAAAGGCACATTTGTAATCCACCAGCAGATGTACATGTACTCTACTATGGTAGTATCTATCACGTGAGTGGGAGGCCAAAGCAGTGTCTAACTATTATTCAGCTTATATTATAATTAGCAGAGGAGATTTGTGTGCTTACAGCCATCACACCTCACTCACTGGAGTGCCACTATGGCACCACAGTCACCCCTCCATCTCCCTGGGTGTTGGCATATTGGAATGCTCTGGAAAAGAGCAAATCCCTGGTAGCACCCTGGCATGGAAGGTGTCATTCCAGCTGATGTGTATTGTAAATGGATGGCCACTGATGAAGGAAGGAATGATGTATTTGAATCAATCTTATCAGAAAGCTAAACTATTACTTTATAATACTATATGATATTAAAGAATACTATACTATACTAATACATATATATATATGCTATAGTATAGTATATAGTATATAGTATATAGTATATAGTATATAGTATATAGTATATAGTATATAGTATATATAGTACATATATATTATATACTATACATACTAATATACTATACTATACATACTAATACAATAATAAGAATACAGAAAGGATACTTACTGAATACTAAAAAGATAATAATGAAAATTTGTGACTCTTTCTAGAGTCTCGACACATCTTGGCCCCAATCGGCCAAAGAGTGAAAACAACTCACATCAAGTCCAATCAAGCAATTGTTTACCTTGGGTAAACAATCTCCAAACACATTCTACATGAGCACAACACAGGAGAAGCAAATGAGATAAGAATTGTTTTTCTTTTCTCTGAGACGTCTCTCTGCCTTTCAGCTTCCCAGGAGAAAAACCTTGGGCAAAGAAATCATGTTCAGAGAATGTGAATGCCACATATGTGATGTTCCCTGCTGACCCCAGGCCATGACAGGTTGCTGTGTAGGCACTGGCACTGTGCTCTTCATGCTTTGTGTTCCTGGAGGGATCAATTCCAAGCCAGAGCACAATGTAAATGTGCAGCACTCCTTCAAATCCAGCATCCTAACCAAACTAACAAGCCACAGCCTGTTTGGATTCAGAGGGACTTTCCTGGTTACAACCCAGAGGTTGGAGACCCAGGATCACTGCAGAAAAGATGCTCAGGTTATGCCTGTACCAAGGGATTCAGGAGCACTTTCCCAGTCTTGATCCCACATCCTGATTGCATGCATTACCTCAACAAAATCCTTCTCTCCTCTCCCTCATTCCCCATGGCCATAGGAGTCAGTGCACTCCAACCAGCTCCAGATGAAAGCTCAGGTGTTCTGGGGCCACTCATAGCCTCAGTGCCCTGCACAGTTATCTTGGAGGTGATCCTGGCAGCGAACTTTGCTATCTTGGTTGTGATCCTTGGCAGGAACCAGGAAGATGTGCCTTGATCTGTCATGGCTGGAAATAATGATCCCAGCTCAACCAGAGCAGGTTGAATGTGGAACTGTACAAGTTCTGGTCCAGATCTCAGCCCAACCAGTTCTCAGGAGGAGCATCAGTTTCAGCTCTAGATATATAGAGTGGCTTTTATTCTGAACAGGTTTTCAATTCAAGTTGGTACAGCCTGAAAATGAATGGCCTTATTTCTGTCCCTGGAAACAATGGAGCTGTGTCTCCATGTGCTTCCTCAAAGAGCTCACTTAGACCTGAGTCAGCTCTGAAGTTCTGGCATGGAAAACCCACAGCCCAGGTAGCCAAGAGCCAACTGCCCTCAGCAGTGCTTTATCTTACACATGCATTTTTCAGGAGGGCAGGAATTCTGTTAAGTGTTGGCACTGTGAGCCTCAGGAGAAGAAGACCTTTGATGTCAGCTGAGTAAGTAACCAAATTATACTCTCTGGGTGAGCAGACTAAGTAGTTAAAAGCAGCAGACACAAGTTGAAATCCAGAACAGCAATACTCATATTAGCAATACAGATGTTTTACAGGTACAACTGTTCAGCTCTGCACACCTACAACTCCCACCAACATCATGGTGAAACATGGTGAACATCATATTTGCATGAATGGTGGGATTATCTTTATGATCATCTGAGATTCTGTAAGGGAGACCTGATTGCTTTTTTCAGGGAAAACAGAATAGTGCACATGCCAGCTGCTGTAATGAAAATGTTCATCCTCACATCATACCAGGAAAAAAAATCACTAGAAAATGGTGAGTCAAACCCGTGTTCCCAGCACAGAAATTCTGACTCTTAAACAGAAGGTATAAAACATTTACCTGTGTTTGGAGCAGCCCATATCCCAATGGTCCGAGTTCCTTTGCACTCAGAGGAGAAACCAAGGGGGAATGGTACATTGACTCAAGTGGGAAAGTGGGTCACCAACATCCCAGGTTTTAAATTATTCTGAGGTTTCTCTGTTGAATTTTCCTATGTAAGATTGTATTCTTTATTTTTTTTATTTTATTCTGACACTGAATAAAACCTTAAAATCCTCTTTTTGTGAGCATGAAGCACGCTAATTTGTTTCTTTTCCGGCAAGGCTGTCAGCTCCTTTAGGAGCAGAAAGAGGGAACCCACACAGCATATGGTGATAGTTGCCTACATTGCTGTTCCCAAAGAAAGCTGTCTGGCTGTCCTAAAAAAAGAGAGACAAAACATGTGAGGAGAAATGCTGCAGATTAGCACCAAGGATTACCTCAGACACCACTTTTGTTTTTCCCAGAATATGTTATAAAGACTCAGCAGGAAAAGATATTTAAACATATACTTAAAATAGTGAATATTCCTGTGTGAATCACTGAAATTACTCAATCTGGTAACCCTTCAGATTCTATATGCTAAATAATGCAGTTATAGTAGGTATGCTGGTACATTCATATTCCCAAGATACCTGGGAACTTGTACCAGAGCCCTCAGTCTGAGTCCTGACCTGGTTAATGCTCATGACACCACCTCGAGCAATGCCTCAACTACCCCTAAAACCTTTTGCCTCTTTAGGATCATCATCAGATTTATGTGCAGAGTAAATGTACCTGAGCAGGATTGCCCCAAGCAATCTCCTTCAAAGGCTGTGCTGAGCTGTGTTGGTTCTGAGTGCTCCCTGCCAAGAGTATTTGCCAGCAGCACTTGTTTCCAGCCTTGCTGGTGATCAAATTCCTGACAGGACACCAAGAAACAAGAGCTTTGCAGCTTTAAATTAAATGCTATTGCAAATTGTCAGCAGCCTCCTTATCCCTGGTTATCAAAAGGCCTTGGGAATGAATAGTTTAGTTACAGGCAACAGGATCTGTCAGAAGAGCCTTGGTCCCTACCCTTTCTCTTTGCAGTGGCTCACCTGGTGACCACTGACCCTCTGATTTAAGTGTGGGAGTTGTTAATGTGGCAATTAGTGCAAGAGCTTAGAGCAGGGCAAGGTCTCTGCCTAACAGCATGGATAGGGTACTTGAGAATTCTGCTTATCATTTAAGTGGATTTCCTCTGTGCCTGGTTTTTGTGGTTCTCAGGCAACCTTAGCTACAAGTGCAGATTTATATAAATTGTGGGGAACTACACATTTCCAGAGGTGATTCATCTGATATATTTTAGATGTCTATTCTACAGTGAGATTATCATGTCTTAGAGTCCATTGGGTGACAGATGAGCTCTGCACTGACAAGAAAGTGAGGCTTTAGTGCAACTCACAGGGAGATAACTCCACTGTAGCTACCTCCTGCTAGGCAGACAAGTCCCATGCTAAATACCTGTCACAGCAAAATCACTCAGTCTGAGTCCCAGGATTTTTGACTCAAACCACATGTGAAAGGTGAATGTGCCTTAAACCAACATTTTGGGATTCCTCTGCTTACATTTAAGTAATATTGCCTTCAATAGAAGGAGGGTTGTTTCATTTCATTAAGCAATTGAGTGCTTGTTCTGCAGATCTTGTATATGGGGGAGAAAAGCAGTTAGGTATCCAAGAACTATAAATCAGTAGAATCACTCTACTTATCTTGGCATATGGAGTGGCTACAAGAAAAAATTTGGCTGATCATCTTTCTTCAGCTGTCAGCTGCTCTGGGGCAGTGGAAGATTTCTGTCCTTTACAAAGAGCTCTGAATGTCTCAAGCAATTCAGGAACCTGTAACAGGCTTTCCTGTGGCAACCATGAGTGAAGCCTCACTGCAGAGGAGAAGGAAATGAAGTTGCTTTGCTCTTTTAGTATAGATGTAATCAGCATCATTACCCAAGAGAATTGAGCTGTAAATCTGATGTCAGCTTCAAGGTTAGTATTATCCAGAGGACTTCCCAGGGAGGGATGGCTTTGCTGTGATGAGGTGTTTTGACTTACTACTGTTGTGTTGCTTTTGACTGTGCAGCCCTGCAGCTCCACAAGCTGTTACCTCAGTGGACATTTCCTGCCTGTGGTCCCTTAGGAAGGTGATTTGGAAGACCAGGACTGTGTGCACTGAAAATCCTCATGCCAGAGGAGGGGCTGAATTGCAGTGTTGGGCGTGTTCAACTGCAGTTCTCCTTGGCCTTCGTGGTCCCAAATCTGAATAAAAACGCATCTTCATGACACAGCAATTACCATCGTCTGCAATACCACCTTCTACTCTCCAGCCCAGCCTGTGAATTGCAGTGAACCTGCCTTTCCACATTCCCTTACAATGAGATTTAAACCTGCAGGGTCCAGAATGGTGACCAATGCCAGGGTAATCTGAGCCAGTGAATTCCTTCATTCTGTCTCCTTTGCTCTACCAGTTCTTTTGAAGAACAACTTTCTTCACCTGGGACTGCTTCAAGTTTCTTCAGGAAATTTTAAGTCAGATGTGCCTCCCTCCCATCTCTAGGTGCCCATCTGGCATTGGGTGTGTGTCTTTCCCTTTGGTGTTCCTTTTCTATTCCTGCAGTTCTTTAGGGAGAACTGTGATCCCTTAGCAACCCCAGGGCTACAACAGTCTGTCAGCACCACCTCAGACAAACAGGGTTCACCAGAACACCTCACCCCTACTGGGTACAATCTTTCCCATTTTAGAGAGTCTTCAGCACTGTTCTGCCTTCTCTGCTGCCTGCCAGCACAGTGGCCTGATGACAGATCTGATGGCTGATGTCAAACAGTCCTCAGGATGGGCTCAGGCACAGCTCCAAAGAAGGACCTGAGAGTTTCATAACCTTTCAGTGCCATCTTCATGGTGGCAGACACATAGAGGTTCAAATCTGTTAAAACTAAGTGCACCTTCTGACCATTGTTATATGATGGATTCTGGCCATGGATTTCCCTGGAATGCTGGCGTTTCTGAAAGAAGCCAGAGAGGTTTCTCCAGAACTGCTACTCCCAAAAGCTGCACTCATTTTCTTATTCCCTTTTCTATGAGCCTGAAACCACACCTTTCAAAATGCCTTTCTGAAGGTGAAGGTAGGAATTTCAGCACTCAGAGCTGTTATTATGGGCAGTGGCCTCATATTTATCTTAGCAAACACTGAGGCACTCCACTGAGCACAGGCTGTGGGTGGCTACAAACCCAAAGAACACAGGACATGGTGACACTCTCCATGGAACATGGTTTTACATCACAGATCAAGGCTGAACAATTTAATCACAGCATAACCAAAGGTGCTGTTAAGCAGCAAAACCTCATGAAAGAGACATGAGGGGGTTTTGTTTCCCCTCCCAAGGCTGCTGAGTGTGTTTCATCTTGAAGTATGAAATCTGGTTTATTTTACTAACAAATTCACAATTCCAAATTGGCAAAAAGGCTTCAAATATTCTTTCCCCTTTCCCATGCACATTCCCTTCTCTTTATTTTCTTTCCTCTCTGAATAACTTGAAAGTGAATACTCTTGTTTAAACACCTGTGATTGAATATTTTTCTGCCTAACTCAAACAAATCTATTCCCAGTACATTATTTTATAGTCTGCCTTCAAATCTGTATACTTGCTGATGTTGAGTGGACATTACAGAATCCTCTATTGGAACTTCAGCACATTTTCTAAATCCTCAGAATAAATTATCACAATAATTCCTTGTAATAATAATTATAATGATGATATTAATAATAAATTCCAAGAGGACAGATTTTGCCCTTGTCTTATTCCTATGTAAACCCATGGGCAAAATTTCAGTCACAATACTTCAAAGCAAGATCTGAATAACAAATTTTCAAATTTGCAGAGCTCGCAGGACCAGATTTCTCTAATCTGAAGCTGGGCCCTAAGGCATATTAATGCACAATGAGGTTCATCCGTGTGCAGTCAAATCATGTAAACTTCCCTTTATAAATGACAGGATTTACACATGCAAGGGCTATAGTTGTTCTTGTAAATAAAATCTTGTGAAGGCACTTGCAATTATCTGCAGGAATAGCAGTCTCTTTTCTGGCCTGATGGCTTTTTCTACCATATTTAGGTGAGAAATAGATTTCAGCATGACCTTTGTATAACCCTTTTTATCATAGCTGCATGACTCCTTCCACTATCTTCAGCTGAGATGCTGACTGTGCACCTCAAGATCTTGGACTATTAGCTCTGTTCTCTCTCTAAAGGAAGTTTAACATCCTACAGTTAGGCTGAAAAATGGGTAGCATGCCTGCTTCACTGTACCCTCCTAAGTTCAATTTCTGCAATATAAATTCAATTTCTACTACATAATGCAAGCCAATAAGACTAGAAACTGCTTTTGTAGAAAACCAGATAATAGCTTCTCCCTAGATTGCTTCTTGGCATAATAACCTTATTTGGTGGCATCTCATCACAAGACTGATGGGGCCATGCCTCTTTGTGGAGAATGGGTAATGGAGCTCTGCAACAAGGCCCTGACATAGTTTAATTGGGAATAAAATGCATTTTATGCTAAGTCATAACATACAGGATTGGAAAGTGATTTTCAATGTAACTCAGTTCCCTCTTTCTTTCCTGTTACTTTTTTTAGCAGGCAAATTAATAATCTGTAACATAGAATTACAATAATTGGAATTCTAGTATATAACAGGCATGAACATAATTTAAATGAGGCAGAGCTGCATGGTGACAGCAAGAAGTCTCAACTTTCATAGCCAAGTATAGTTATAAGAGACATCATGGACATGTTTGTGTGAGTTCCTGGAGTCAGCACTATCCTGATATGGTTCTGTATACCTGTATTAATTATTGATGATATTGAGCTAAACCAATATTGATGGGTCTCTTATCAATAAAATTGCTTTTATAAAGTTTGTATTGCCTCTTGCACTGATTCCTTTACAGAGATTGAACAGTGACAGTGCTAACCATGTCCTGTTTTTGCTTTGGAGAGGATGACTGGGGAGGCTGGAGCATTCAGAGCCTCCCAGGCCCACCTGGCCCATGGAGGGTCTGAATACTTGGTCCTTGCACTGCTAAATGGCCTGGCATCATCTCAGTGTCCTGTGCAGGGGCTCAGAAGGGATTTCACTACCCAAGGAGGAAGGTGTTTGCTCTGCTGGTAAGAGATCGGCAGATAGATGTGTTCCTTAAGTCCCACTCTCCCTATGCTCCAGACACTCAATGCATCACTTTCCTCCATTCAGAATTAATCCCTAAGCTCTGTTCTTTCCATGGGAAATACAGCAGAGATCTGTATTGCTTTCCTAAGGAGACTGCAGTAGGGCCAGGCTTATGTATCACACATATATTACATTTTTATCTAGATGTGGATAATTCAGTACCCTGTGTTGGATAATTCAGTGACCATAAAGGACCCAAATCTCTTTTGAGAATATGAAACCTTTAGTGTTCACTGCAGATAGTGGGCCAGCCATCATCCTCCTGCTTCTCCTCAACCACTGCCAGAGTGCCTAAACCAGCAGCTGCTTGAGCCAGGCTGCTGGATCTAGAGGATCTTTATCCAAATGCTGTGGAGAAGCTGCAACAAGAGTAAATGAGGGTGATTTTCTTGGTTCCCAGCCCTCCCTTCCCTAAAGGAGCCCCATACACATCCCAGGTTCACCTTTGGCTTCAGGGTAGGAGAGGGGCCCAGAACACCCACAGTAAAATAGAGCTGGACCAGGACCAGCAGGTCCTGGTGGGGTGGGTTAAGGAGCTGGTTATTTCTGAATTATGGAGATCATGTTCAGGCCAGGTTTCAAAGGAATGCCACAACCAAAGGTGGTTTTCTGCAGGACAGCCTCAGCAAAGTGCCCCCAGCCCAGGGTGTGAGGGGCAGATGGACAAACAGAACCTTCCCATGTTCTCCAGACACTTCTCCTAACTCTCCCTTCACTGAGAACTGGCATATCTGGGGACTTTTAGCACTCAAATTAAACATATTCATTCTTCACCTCCCTGATAATTGACAGGGCATCAGTGAGAGCAGAAGATTTTTTTTGATCTAGCCTTGTATGTTCCCCTCTGTAACTAGGGGAAAAAGCCTTTTTGAGAGTAAACACATTGAAAATTGCAAGAAACATAGCTAGATGTCATGGTAATTGGAACAATGACTCAGTTGGGCAGAATCAGATTCCAGGGAAATCTCCTTCCCTGAGAAAATCAATCTGAAGCAAAAATCAAATCAAAATCCTGAAGAAAACAGAATTACAGTGGAGAAAATTCTAGTCCTCCACTTCCCAGAACCTATAAAAAGAACATACCTATTTGACACTTCACTGAAATGGTATTACCTTCTTATCAAACAAACTGAAAGAGAATGAAAAGCCAGTGGTTTTATTTATACAATATACATTTGTTCTTGCTTCGGTTTTCTAGGTTTTTGTTTGGTTTTGTTTTTTTATAAAGAGTGCAAACCCAGCAAGAAAAATCTCTTGAATTTCAATTTTTGGCTGACTGAAATAAAAGACTGAATCCTTGTAATTCTACTATTTTGCTCTTTATTTTTTCTATTCAGAGACACTTCTAAGTCATAATTTCTGACTTCCTGAGTTGACCCAAATCAGGTTGCTGTGTATATTTACCTTTATTTTCTGTGTCTTAAAAACCTTTCCAGCATAAAAAACTTGCTGTTTAGTCAACAGATTCTTCCCTTTTCCATCAAGCTTTCTGAGTTCACAGAAATGCTGGACATTGCACTTAAGCTGTCACAGATGACAGCTAAAAACTGCTTAGGTCTAAAACCTAAATTAAAAATAGTTTCAGTATGAAACTTGAAAAGTAGCCAAAGACAAACTGCAGTTCACATTTTCTAACCCACCCCACAATTACAAAGGTATAACTCGGTAAGAACAAAAGCTTTCATTAGTCTCTGGAGATCAAAATGGGTTGGACTTTCTCATGCAGAGAACAAGAACCTCAGTAACAACCTAATAGGCTGAAATTGGGTTCATCCACTAGTAGACTCACAATAAATCCATATTACCATCATCATCCATCTGAAATTAGCATCTTCAGAAGAAACTAAATAGGTACTGGCAGACATGTGGTTGATCCTTCAACTCAATTTGCTAAATATGTAGATAAAAATATAAATATAGCTATAGATAGACATGATTGTGCTGTGGATATCTCTGTTAATGAGTATACATTGATCTGTTTATCTCAAAAACTTTTTGCAGGAACTGGCATTCTTACGGCATTTTTAAGCAGACTGGATGGAGAATTAAGACTCCCAGAGTTATTATAGGGTTCCTGTAAATAGCTGGCCTGGGAGAACAAGGATCAAGACTGTAGCAATTCCTCATTGAGGAAAAGGATGCAGCATGAAGCCAAATTGTACTGGAAAACCTAAGTCAAGGACAACTGTTGCAAACATACCAGCAGCAGAAAATGCTTCAGCTGAGCCTGGTCCTGTTCTGGAGACCAGAAAATTCCCTTCCTAAAAGCCTAGCTCCAAATTCCTTTATATTTGTGGTGTCTCTCACCTGAATTACCCCATATTCTTTTTCCAGGAATGAGTTTTCTATCTTGGTTGTGCTGCATGGTATGAGAGAAATAATTAAAAAAAAAATATATATAAACAAGGGAAAGAAAAAAGCATAATCTGGATGTAGATTCATTTTGGGGAGCTTTTGTTTGGGTTTGGTTGGGTTTGAGTTGCTTTTTTTTTCAGTGAGCATCACTTCTTTTTTGCATTTCAGCATTTTTATTTTTCAGTGTGGTTTTTTTTTTTTGCCAATTTCTAATGCTTCATTTAGGATCTCTGTTTCCAAGATCTTGGTGAGGCCCTCAGTGTCAAATGGGTGTTCCATTTATTGCAGTCAACACCTTAGAACAAAAAGTAAGAGTGACAAAAGCTTGTGTTGCTGATTGTAATACTAAAGGAATTTATGGCTGAATCACCCTTAATACTCTTTGTCCATCTAACTCAGGTGAGCTGGGATCTGCAGATTCAGCTGAACACTTTCAGCACCGGGATATTGTGAGATACCATCTGCTCTGGACAAGGCATAGAAATCCTGACCCCTCCTCTGCCTTTTGCCATCCCATAGACCCATCCTGAGATGGCCTCACCAGAAACTTTCCTGAGAAGAACCTAAAAACAGACCAAATGACTTTAAAACAACAGCTGGAATCCAGTTCTTTTGCAACAAAACTCCCTGTAATTTCAGAGATTGCCAGTGTTGGGTGTGGTTTCTGTGTAACTTTTAATGAATAAAATAGGAGTTTTATATTTGTAATATCTTAATAACATACCCCTTAATCAGTCCTGCACTGATTAATTCTAAATGTAGCAGGTCAGCAAGAGCACTCCAGTGGCTTAATTTATTTGTCAGATTAAGGCTGTATGTGTGTTGTTATGGAAGCTCCCATGTGCAGTGCCAGGTCAATGTGCTGGCCTTGACTGTAATGCTTCAGTAGATTTTTTTGTGGTTTTTTGGTTTTTTTTTTTTTTTTTTTTTTTTAATTTTGAATAACTCATCACTAAAAAGATCAACTTAACTTCCCCCTCCCCTCCCTAGACAGACTGTAATTAACATAGACCACAACCCCTAAGAGATTTTACAGGTTTACTACAAAAGCCACAATGTTTTTTTGGTTTAAAAATTTGCTTGGTATTCCTTCAATATTAGTCAGAATTAGGTAGTACCTACTTGTATTGCTAGCTTTTTCATCTGAATGATCAATTCTTTAGGATGGGGTCCCTATAAAGCATCTGTCCTGATTTCAACTAGGAAAGAGTTAAAACTTCTTTCTTCCAGCAGGTATAGTGTAGTGTTTTGGATTGACCATCTGCTGTATCAACATCATTGCACTAAAATCACCCAAAAATTCACTAATGAATTTTGGTGATAGAGCCAGACAAATACAGTGGTGATGGAACCATAACTGACTTCAACCTGCAACAATCCAACACACTGTGTGTATATCAAAAGACAGGAAAGGTGATCATGATTAATTGAGATGAACTGGAAAATGTTGGACCTGACGTCACAGCATAGGATAAGGGGTGGATACTGTTCTGGTTTTGGCTTGGATAGAGTTAATTTTCCTCTGAATGGCTGGCACAGTGCTGTGTTTTGGATTCAGTGTGATACTAATGCTGGGAACTGCACTGGGTTTGCATGGCAAGGGTTTGGTAGAGGAGACCAGAGACATTGTGTGGTGACCATAACCCTCATTTTCTGTGCTCTTGTGATACTGTGGGGGAGGAGGCAGAGAATTTGGGACTAAAGTTAAACCCAGGAAGAAGGGAGGGGTGGAGGGCAGGTATTTAAAGATTTATTTTTTATTTCTCATTACCCTATTCTCTTTGATTGGTAACCAATTAATTTCCCCAAGGCAAGTCTGTTCTGCCCATGATGGCAACGGGTGAGTGGTGACCTCACTTGTTTTGTATACTCTAGCTATTTTACTTTTATTATTACTATTTCCCTTTCTTTTTCTGTTCTATTAAACTGTATTTTTCTCGTCTCACAAATTTGCTCACTCTTCCAATTCTTTCTCCCATTATGCTGCTGGGGGAGTGAGAAAGTGGCTGTGTGGTGTTGAGTTGCTGGCTGGGATTTGACTGTGTCATCACCATAGTGCAAATTATTCCTCATTGATCTCTTACACGGAGGTGGAGGCAGAGTCTAGACACATTCTATGTTTCAAAGTAACTGCCTGTTAAATATTGATTCATTTAAGTTAACAAGCACCTTCTTGCCAAGTTTTCTCTAAGCTCCTATGTGATTTTCACTTTTATTTAGAACTCCATATAGAAAAACTTATTTCTGTAGATGGTTTGATAAAGACATCAGAAAAAGCATGCAGGAGGGAAAAAAATAAGAAAAGGTACTTACACCTGCACAGCAATGCATGACTAGTTTTCCTGGTAACTGCTGTAACAATGATTGCTTCATTTGCTGCCCTTGATGCACGGAGAATCTGTCGCCTCAAAGGTTTTCCCCTGCTGTCTATTAATTCTCCTGAATGTATTTGCTGTGGGATATGCCATTTTGTCTTCCCTGGCAACTAAAATTTGTTCCCATGCAACGCCACAATAAAAACCCCTAGAGAGATAATATTGCCTGCTTTAAAAACCAAAACAAAAAACCCCAAAACCTAAAACAAGCAAAAAGTAAGCCATAGCTAAGCCATAAAAAAATGTAGAGGCTGGAATGCCCTTTTAAATAGAATATGTTCTAACATGTATTTTCAGGATTTGTACTACCAGGGTACTTTCAGATATAATAGGTTTTGTACATGTCTGATATCCCTTGGCAGGAGGCTTTGCAGGCTCTATTAACCCAGACTTAATTTGGGGGGCCTGAAAATGCCCTATGATTGTGTTGATGGAAAGACTGACCTAAGGCACCATCTAAAGCTTAAATGCAGCCACATTTTAGGGGGCCCATAGACCTGACCCAACCATCAGGAGCTTACCTGCAGCTGGTTGGGTTGCATGACCAGGTGTAACCTTCCAACCTGTTGTAACTTTCTGACTGTTGGAACCCAGGACATTCCTCTGGCTGCCCTGGAGGACTCCAGACCCTGACAAGGGGCTCAGAGACCTTGGCACGGGGTTAAAAACACCTGTGTCTTTGGTTTTGACCCATGGAAAAAATTCCCAACTTTGTGTGAGGATTTACAAGCCACAAGGGTTTGAATAGAATGATAGTGAATTTATCACCGGTTGAAAAAGTAGGATTTTGGGGATTTAGAATTGGCGTTCAAAAGGCAAGATGAAGTGATCTGGGCATGTCCTGTCCTTTCTCCCTCTTCTTCTTAGCTCCCATCTTCTGCTGTGATGGTGACACCTCTGGATTGGTTTAGAGTAGAGACAGACTGTCTAACATAGGTGATAGATATTGGAAAATTATTGTAAATAAGGTACACATAATTTTTAGTATAAAAAGATAACACCGCCCTGAAGGCGATCAGGTGCCTCAACCCAACCTGCTGGACAGATGTCAGCATGTCAGAGAAAGAGAATGTATTTTATAAGAAAAAATAAACAACCTTGAGAACGAGAGCCCAGGAATCCCGTCTTCTTCTTCGGTCTCAGGGCTGGAAAAAAGAGACTTTCCAACACCTTGGGGTCATCTCGGCACCAGAGACCGCATCATCTGACCTGTTGCAGTTTTCTGACCTGTTGTAACTCTCTGCTGAGAGGTGGGAAGCACTGGGGTGAGGTAGGATTGCAGCTGAAGAGCAGAGGTGGGGAGGATCCAGGAAAACAGGATTAGGGGAGTCTGAACAAAGAGCTCTGAGGATGAGATGAAGGAGAGCGGGTTCAGGCTGAATTTACTCTAAATTCAGGCTGTAACTAATATGCTGCTAAATCAGGCTTTAGTAGGAAACTGTGATCTAGAAGATACACAAAGTTGTTTTGGTCAGTGTATAAAAAGCTGTCTTGGTGCCAAAACTGTGCTTGAACTCTTCTGAGACCAGCTCTTCTGGAGCTGTAGAAGGTTTGTGAGAAATGAGCCAGAAACTACAAAAATTTTGTGGCTGATGTGAAATTGTCATCTTCAGCTGCCTTTCAGAGTCCACCTTTGTGATCAAATTTGGCCTCACAATACAGAGCAGGAGCTGCAGTCCTGTGTTAGAGGATTCCTGGTCCCATCTTGGCCTGCAGAGCCACCAATCCTGCTCTTCTGGCTGCTTTGTTCAGGTGATAAACAAAACTTGCCCCAAACTGAGCTTTCAAGGCTAAACCCTGCCCTCTGGTGCTCTGCTGCTGAAGGGGTAAAGAAAACTTGAAAAATCTTTATGTACAAAATAATTGTACCCCATTTACTCCTTGTTTTTTGACAGGTATCTCTGAGTACTTCCTGTGTTTAGGTTGTTTTTTGCAAGCAAGTTAAAATGCTTGAGAAGTGGTAGGATGGAAGTGAGATGGACTCCTGGGCCATCATTCCCAATCTTGTGTGAGAGTTTGGGAATTTCAGTGCTGTGTTGCTTCATGTGTCTGCTACAGAGTTCTCCAGAAATGTGTTTTTAGGCTCTTTGACTCCTTCAGAGCTTGTGGTGGCCGTGATGGGAACAGGACTCCAGTGTGGGGTCCCAGCCCAGGACTTCAGCCATGATTTGGGTTATTCCAAAGTGTTGAAATGAGGGATAATGGATATTCCACCCCAGCTTGCCTCTCACCACCCACATCTGTACCAAACCTCCCTGATCAACCCAGTATCACTAGAGAGACAACACAAAAAGGGAACACAGTCTCATTGCTTCTGTGCAGCTCTTACTAGTTATTGTCATCTTCATCAGCTTATTTGTGTTTCTGTACACCTGAGTGCAGTTTTCAAACACTGGAGTTTATTTCAACAAACTACTTTTGAGTTTATTTTATCAAATTACATTTTTTTTCGGCTTGTAAAAGATGGAGGTTTGAACAGTGGGTCTTGGAAGACAGCAGGGAGTTTGTGGTTGTCCCTAACAAATGAGAAGCCAGCCAGCCACTAAATACATTGCACTGATGTAGTTAAAAGAAAATATTTTGCAGAAAATTGAATCATTCTAAAGTTTGGGGTTGAAAATATTTTTGAATTACTTGTTTTTTAACTTTCTCTTCCTTGTTGAGAATAGGAGGGTAAAGGGAGAACAAAGACCCTTCAAGCCAGAAGGAACTGCCCAGTCAGAGGTGTGGGGGGCTGTGCCATAGGGCACTACACACTGGAGGGACATGGGTTTCTCTTCCTTTACCTTGATTTCCACTCCAAGCTGACCAAATAAAAAGCTAAAAACACATTTCAGAGCTCAGAAGCTGCTACATGAACTCTTCAGGAGCCTAATGCAAGTCTTCTTAAAAGCACCTGATTTTAGGGAGTGAAAGCTTGCAGCTCAGCACTTTGTGAAAATGAGGAATATCTTTTGGGCTTGTTGTTCAGTAACTGAAGCGTTCAGAAGAACTGATCTGGTTTCAAGAATCTTGCCTTAAAACATCTTTTTACTGTTCCTTTTCCATCTAAGCAAATGCTTTAGTTGCCTTGGGGATACTGCGTGTCTGTGTTGCACATCCTTCACACTAAGAAGTAGTTCACACAGAACAAAAATGAGAACGGAGCCTGCCTGGGAATATTCCATCAAAACTGACCATTGAGAAATCCTGTGTTTTCATCCCAGGAAGGGCAGTGTGGATTTCATAACCTCCTCAGAGAAAAATCTCCAATGATTTTCCTAACCACTGGGGGAAGAGTTTAATGTTTTTTGCTGACCAGTTTTAATGTTTTGATTTCAAAATATTGTTATCCCTTATAAAAATTCTTTTTTGGTGGATCTAAATCTCCTTATCTTTCTCTGATGTCCATGATCCACTGAGGAACTGCAGACCCCATAAAAACCCCACTGGGTATTTAACGCTTCTCCAAGAGGCAGTTGTTCTGCAGCATGACAGGTGAAGAGCAACTGAGAAATCCAGGGAAATGGACTTGGATTACTGCTCCTATGAGCAACTCTGAGACAGCCATTCCACCTAAACTTCATTTTTTTTATGAGATATTGTGGAGCTTAAAATTTATTTTTTTAAAAAATTCAATGTTTTAAATTTTTTTTCCAAAGATATTCCAAAGTAAAAGATCTCCCTTCAGTCTTCTCTAAAGAGAAACTTAGGTAGTATCTAGTAAACTTTTTTCTTTGCGATTATTATGGACTTTGTGTATTGTTTGGCAGTTTGGTCAGAGGTGACCATAACTTTCAAAGCATGTAAGTGGTGACCAGTGCAAGGGTCAGAGGTGCTCTTTGAACATATCACACAACTCAGGCATGGCCAAAATGTCTTATTGCCTCATGGTCATCAGGATTATGGCATCACTGCCAAAAGCATCTCATTCACCTGCAGGTGAGTTTTAGCTAGATTGATGCTCTTAATTTTCAATGCAGATATACCAATCTTTCATCAGCTTCACTCAACTTTCTTCTTCTGCAAAGGTGAGATTTGAATGAAATTATTTCTCTTTTAATTTATTATATTAAAAGGGCTCATGTAGCCTTAATCTAGCCTGAAGAACATTTGATGGCAGGGTTTATTGGATGATTTTTCTTATGTTTATAATCTATATAAATTATGCAATATTTTTGTAACATGCCATGTATCATGATGTGATTTAATATCCCATATATATTCTGGTGCCTGAAAGTAATGTGGAGAGATGTCTTTGAAAGGCCATTAAGTATAAATAAATTAGAGTGAGAGCTAGAGTGGTGCTGATGAATAACATTCCTCGATAAGGAGACCTCCTAGACTAAATGGAATGAGTAAATTATTACTTAATAATGCCATGCTTAAAACATCCTAATAGTTACAGCATTCACCTGGGAGTGTTCATGCATCTGGCCAGAGAACTGCTTATCCAGCAGCTGCATAGCATAAAATAAAATGCAGTTCCAGAAGCAGGAACAAACCCCAGAAATACTAAGAAGAAAAAGAACCCAAACTGTGGATGTTCACCCTGGACTTGTAAGCCTCAATTTCTCCTCTGGGCAAGTTCAAAACTTTCAAGGGATGCAGATTTAGTACCTTAGATGGGGTTTTCTGGTAATCTATGAATTTAGAGCCTGTGTGACCTACAAAATATAAAGGTGAGGTTGGCTGTTTGTGACCTACAAAATATAAAGGTGAGGTTGGCTCTTTTCTAACTTGGGAGTTTTGCTTCCACTAAATTCCTTTACCAAATCTAGCAGGTTTTCTGTGCCCCAAGGGTGTTAGAGCAGCTGCTTGGCTGACCTGCAGCTGGAAGAAAATGTGGATGATCCAGGGAGCTGAAAAGACTCAGTGGATCAGCAGCTGAGCCAAAAGCAAAGTTTGGAGCCCACATTCCATGTTTGTGCTCAAGTGTTTGAGAAACCAATTGCTCATGAATTATGGCAGTGGGATGAGATAGGCAGGCAGGGAAAGGCAGGAGGAATACTGTGGGAGAGCAGAGGAGTCCAGCATTGTAGAATTAATTGGTTTTTGCTTTTTAAGCTCTCTTTTGCCATCACATCTTGGGGGAACAACAGTCCAGGTAAAAAAAAAAAAATAAAATTGGAAATTGAGGAGATAGGATGGATTTGGTTGAGATGGGAGCTGATGTGAGTACACCGAGAGAAACAAGACCAGAAAAGTGTGGAGTTTTTTGTGCTCACATCCTTCTGTGACCCTACCTGGGTCAACTTCTTTCAGGGACAGTTTTGCAACCAGTCAGGCCTGCAGGCTGCAGGGGGCTGTAGAAGTGCCATGATCTGGCTTTGAATGCACAGGACTGAAATTGATCCTTCTTGAGGAGTGGATATTGGACCAAGCTGGGCTCTGTGCTGGCAGCAGCAGCTTGGATATTCTCCCTCTTACAGTCAACACAGATATGTCATGATAGGGTCTGCTGAGAAGAGATCTCTCTACGTGATCAAGATTTTGGGGTACTCAAAATGCTTCTTTTTCCCAGCCTGATGACAAATCTGGAAGTCTATAGAGATGTCTCTGTTCTGGGGAGTTGTAATGTTCCCACCAGTGTTACACAGGCATTTTCTCCATCATTACCTTATCTTTGATTAACCTCAACTGTGGTAGCAATGAAAGGAAAGGGAGAGTGGAGCTGCCTCTTTGCAGCTCCACAGCAGAGCCACAGAGCACAGTGTGGACACAACATGCCCAAGTGTTTCAGAGTTCTGCTGAGTCCACACCATTCCCAGAAGCACAGCTGCAGTAGAGGATGCTCTTGTCTGCAGGTATCACTTTGTCATTGTTAGAAGAAAATTAGAGAGAGGGCCCCGTGTGTGTTAATGGACTTTTACCCTTCATTGCTGTAGGGAGACTGAAAGCTCCTGTGAGCCTGCTCTGTGCTGCTGTCATGAGAAGAACTGTAACAATCAAACCAAACTCTGCACTAACTCTGTCCACTTGAGTGGATTCAAAAAGCTCAGTCAGGCTCCTGGCTATGACTAAACCATCTAATTATAGCCTTCCTGTGCTGTGCTTTTTGCATTCATTCCTGATCCATCACTGCATTGATTTTTAGAATTGTGTTCTCTAGCACTCCATGGTCTCAATTTTCACATCCTCCTTGTCTCCCATGCTCTCCATTTCTCTGCCTCACTGCATGTTGACTGCTCATCTTTCTGTTTTCCTAAACCAGTTTTTCAACCACATTTCTCTGCTGAGGTGGAGAGCAAGGTGAACCTTGGTGGTTTCTGCAGCACTTTGAACTCTGTACAAGTGCCAGTTACATTTCCGTTTCTGCGTCCCTGTACTGTGGCTTTGACCTGTTCAAAATGGATGTGCTTTCCTGGTTACATCACAAGTGGAGTCCAAAATTACTGAGTGGTGAGGTGTTGGACTAACCTCAGGCAGCTTCCTACTGAAAATATTGGAGAAGGAAATCAGCAGGGTTGTGTCTTTGCCATGTTATTGAGAAAACCTCAAAACCCCTGGAGTTCAGAGAGCAGTGTTACCATGCCCCAGACAGCTTAAATTTAGATCAAAACAGGCTCCTGGGAAGAACTTAAAACATTAAGAAATATTTCAAAGATCTTAATCTAAATCTAACCTGGAACTTGAAACCAGTTGCATGGAACAGTCTTGGCAGTCCTATGTTTTTTCTTTGAGTTTTGTGACACTGGATATTTCTTCAAAAGACTCAGCTGATGGAGTCAGGATAATTATGTAAAACTCTGGATTTCAGTTTTGATTTTCACTCAGCTTTACAGAGTTCATCTGCAAAGTATGAATTTGAGGAACTCAAAAAAGGCCTTCACACAATATTAAATTTTGTGGCATAACTTTGGCTTTAAAATTTTGTTTTGTTTTTGAGTCTTATGTCATGATTGCATGGATTTCCTTGCATTCATTTTGCTTAGCTTTAGCTCAGCTCCAAAGACAGATTACTAAATGTTCCCAAAAAGTATGACTGAGATTCCTTTTTAATACTCTTCTCAGCCAAGCTTATGTATAATCCTTTTCAAAGTGTAAAATGCCAAGGGATGTTTATATGCCACAGCTTATATGACAGTATATTGTTGTTCCTTCACACTTCACTAAGCAGTCTGTGAATACTAATCTACAAATCACTTACTTTTCTCACAGGCACTGGAAAACTGTGCTGTTTGTGGCATTGTCTGTTCTTTTCTAGATATATAAACCACTCTAGTTTTAAAAACTATAGGCTGTAATGATTTCACTGTTGGTTTTCTGCAGAAGTTAGGGGCGTTCACTGAAACAAGGGCCAAAATGATGGTGGACACTGTAGGCTTGCACAGGTATGTCCTGCCTTGGGGAGGTTGGAAATAGATAGGCAGAGGTGGGATGGGCAAAAAAAGATGTTGGTGATTTCTTTTCCTCCCAGGATCATGTAGAGAGACCTTTGCAGAGTTTGAAATGGAATCAATTTCTCCCAAATTTCAAAGGCTGCACTTCCACCATGCATTCAGCAGCCTCCTTTCAAGAGTTAGTAAACATCAACATGCTTGCTGACATTTTTGAAAGCAAAATCCATTTTCTGTGAACATTCCCTGATATCTCAGTTGGAAATTGCCCTTTCCTATAAAGAAGGCAGGTTCAGAGCCATAGGGTTTGTTTTGGTTTTAGGTGAGAATGGAGGTGCCCATGATGGGACAGACATTAAGTAGAAAAGTGGGAGAGACAAGGAGATTTCCTTGTGTCTCTCTTGCCAGGGAATAAGACAGAATGTGCCCTATGGTGAAAATAGACTCCCTGTCTGCTCTCACTGGTTACAGAATGGAGAGGAGCCTTCTGCTCAGAAATGGGGAATAGAGTGGTTTCTTCTGCTTTGCTTCAAAAAAAAAAAAATCTGATAAACCCAGTGGGACAACACTCTCATGATCCATCTCTATAATGCAAAATATTTTTTGTATGAGAAAGAGAGAGAAAAGAGTACAGATTTTTTACCTTCTCCATATAATGGCCAGAAGGGTTTGCCATGAATTTGGAATCTCTTTGTGCAGTTTTTCTGGCCCATCTCTCTCTCTTTTTTTTTTTTTTCCCCAAAATTTCTTCTGCTCACTTGTACAATTGCAAATAATCTAGGAACTTCTGCATGTCTCTGTGCAACAAATCATGCTGAGAGAGTATAATGATGCCAGGCCCCATCAAATATGCAACTCTAAGTGTATAATTTGATTTATTAGCAGGCATTTTCCTTGGGAAGGTATGAAAACCAAAGCACTTGAACGGAGCAGTCAGAGTAGGAAACTTCAAATCTTAATTAGTGTAAAATAATGAAAGCCATCATAGAGCTGTAGCAGGGAATAGTGATAATGTGGGGGCTGAGCATGCTTGATAGAGCAGCCAGAGTGCCAGCACTCACTGAGATTGGTGGGACACTTGTCCCTGAGGGGGACTTATTGGCAGCAGTGAGCTAAGGAGGAGCTGACACTGCAGGATTCAGGAGCAGAGTGTGGTTATTACAACAGGACAGCTGCCTGAGGAGGAAAGACTGACCCTGACAAGGTGGATTGTGCCCAGAGGGACTTGTTTCTCTGATAAAACCAGTCCTCAGATGGCCACTCTCATCTCAAAAGCAGTGTGCTCTCTGACAAGAGGGGTGTTTGGCCACACAGCGTGGCACTGGGTCCTCTCTGCTGCCTCTGAGCTGAAACCAAATGTCTCTAACTAAATTTACCTTTTAACTACACTTTATTCTGCTGTCAGCCTCCATGATGGGCTCCTTACGTCTCTTTTAGCCGCATGGCCAGAAGATGCAGCCAGTTAAAGGTGGGCTGTTTGCCCTTCAGAAAAGAGGGAGCTGAGCTTCTCTAAAGCAGCACAGGCTCTGGGGCAGGACTAGCAAATATTTCTGTTCTTTCTGCAGCATCCAGAAAGGGTTTTATTTATTTAAAGGTTTTAAAGTATGCTGTAGGAGCTTAAAAATACTTGAAACAATCTATTTGGATAGATCAATTCCAAGACAGAAGAAACCCTTATTTGATAAGATGAAGTGTGGATCCTTTTAGCCTTGACTATCCAGATCTTGTTACTCAAACATACACTATGTTGGGGGGGGTTGTTTGTTTGTTTGTTTCTTTTGCTACTCTGTGAACTGAGTTTTGCCATATTTTTATTGCAATAAAAGAGGAGGTGGTGTCTGACCTCATGGCTGAAGTGGAGGGGTGGACCGAAGATAGGAAGAATACCCCAATAATATCCCAAACATGAATACTTTATGTTTGTTTTTGTAAAAAACCCTACAAAGTTAAAGCAGCAATTTTTTACCAGCAAAGCAGAGCTGTTTGTGCAGCTCTTTTATCACCAAAACGAAAAACAACAAAAAAGCCAAACCCTAAACCCTGAACTCTAGCACACCTGGAAAAGGAATTGCTCAAAAAGAGTGAGACCCAAATCCTTCAGCTTGGTCGTGAGGAAACATCTGCCCAGCATTTCTTTCACTCTAAAGCGCTGGACTGGCTAACCAAAACACCAGCGGGTCAAACCCCAGCTCTACGGGAACCCGTGGCATCTTTAATGCGATTTCCCGCTGCCCACGCCGCGGGTGAGGGATTAAATAAAACGATGCTGAAAGAGTGAGCGGGTCCGGGGGCGAAGCCGGGACCCCGGGGCGCGGAGCATCCCGCGGAGCGCGGAGCCTCCCTCGGAGCGGAGCCGAGCGGAGCCGAGCAGGGATCGCCCTCCCCGCAGCCGCGGCGGCCCCGGAGCGCGGGGAGCGGGCGGAGCCGGGCTCGCCTCGCCTCTGCTTTGGAGGGCGGGGGAGGAAAGCGGTGCCAGGGCCGGGGGGTGCTTCGGGTTTTGTTTTGGAGCCGGCAAGGCGGGAGCGCCGCCAGCGCGCACACCCCGCGGCCGGGGGTAGAGTGGCGGCGCGGGGTGACAATCCCGGCACGGGGTGACAATCCCGCTGCAGGGTGATAATCCCTGTGCGGGGTGACAATCCCGGTACAGGCTGACAATCCCGGCGCGGGGTGACAATCCCGCTGCCGGCACAGCCCGTCCTGCCCTGCCTGCTGCCATCCCCCTGCCGAAGCTCCTCGGAGAGTCGCGCCCGAAGCCCAACTTTGCCGCCCGCCCGCCGTTCCCAGCATGAACCAGACGGCCGGAGTGAGCAACCACGTCCGCTGCTCCGGCAAGGGCTCCAAGGTAAGAGCGGCCGGGGCTCGGCATCGCGGGCAGCGGGGCTCGCCGGGGCGGGAGGGATGCCCCATTCTCGTTCTTGGCTCACGGTCCCCAAATCTACTGCTGAGAGAGTGTTCCCCAACCCGGGGAGCATCCCTGCGCTCCCCGCCAGCCCCCCATCACTTGGCGAAGTTCAGCATCTCTGCCCGGGTCCCGCCGCCGCCTGCGGGGTGCTGGGGCAGAGATGGCTCCGGATGGGCTCCGTCCCTCCGGACAGGGGTGACCCCTTCGGGCTGAGACCCGGGAGGGTGCTGGATGGGGCATTCAGGGTGCTGCGACCTCTCAGCATCCAATGCTGGAATGGTCAGAACCCGTGTGCCTGCTCCAAACGGGATAAAATGCTTTGGAGGTGAGGGTTTGTGGAGTGAAACTAGGGGGGACCAGGTAATGCTCTAGCCACTGCTTTAACTTCTTGCCACGGTGTGTTTGCATAGCCAGCATGAAAAATAAATAACTGAGATAAAGTGTGTCATTGGGCATTCTGCTGAATTCAGTAGAAATTCTGGGCGCTCGTACCTGTCCAGGTCATATTTGTATTAACATTTTTTAGGTAGTGATGAACATAGTCCTTACATCTACACAACTTTATATAGCAGAGTATCACTGCTGTAAAGTCAGATGCATGTGCCCTCTTACAGGCAATTCTGTTGATGTTGCTCTTCTGCAACTCTTTGAAGTGTTTCTCTGTGTTTATGTTTCTCCGTTATGGTGGACACACCACCGTCCCCAAGATTTCACGTGCTTTTTGGGGCCGGTATTTGGTAGAGAGATATGATTCTATAATACATAATGAGATGCACCTTAAAGAAGTGCAAAATTTACATTTCACCACATATGGTGCTGTGCTTTTTTTTCTTTAATTTTATCTTTTAATACCGGTGTCCTGTTCCATCCTCTAGACTTGGTGTTGTGGTGTTGTTTGAGATGCTGGTGCTGCTGCTCACCTGGTTGTATACTTCACGTCTAGTTAGTGTAAACCTGACCCTACAAACTCTTAGGCACACAGGTTTACTTCATACCTTCCCTACTGTGAAGTGAATACAGTTGTTCCTCCTTTCTTCGTATTGTATTTTAGGATTAAACTCACTAATCATAACCCTATGTGAATATTAAAAGGTGCTACATGATGAGGGCTGTGGAAGTAAACAAACAGATTAGGTGATTCTGCTGAAATTATTTACTTAGCTCCATGACTAATCATATATTTGAAGTTGCACCCATACCTAAGCTCTTTGCATGATTCAAGGGCCCTAAATTAAATGTCCTCTGGATATTGCCTGAATTTTGAATGTTGGACCTCCTTCTTTGCACTGTCTGGTTTTCTCTGAGTTTTGGGTTGAACAGCTAAGGTTATTGCATATCAGTAATAATTTATTGTATCAAGCTGCTGACCTAATACTTCAATGCAGAAGAAAGAGATGGGGCTCAAATGAGTACATTCTTAGCACATGATAATTGATACATTTTTATTTGCCTTGAAGTCATTTTCGTCTCATTTTCAAATGCTGGATATGTTTTCCATTAGAAATAAATACTTTTTTTTTCAAGTCATAAGATTGAAATGATTGATGATTTCAGGATTTAATTAAAACACAGAAAGCTCCATGCATGACTGATTTAGTTTCAAGGAAACCTTGCAGAGTTCTGAAATGAGAGTTTATCAAATGGGGCTGAAAAATCAAGTAACTGATCCTTAAGAGGTTTCTGATGGAGTAGAGAGGAGGCAGAATAGCCAAGTTTTTTGTGACTCTAACTTCTAAAGCATAGAAATTAGAAATGCTGTTGAGATGGTTCATATCTGTGCTTATTTGTTTGAGGTTTTTTTCTGAACAACTATCAAACAAACAAAACCCCAATGAAAAATAAACCAATAGAACCACAGGCAGGATTTATCTCACTTTCCTAATCTCCTAACTTTTGAACTTGCAGCCAATTTTAACTAAAATTGACAAAATAAGAGTAATCTTGTGTCAGTTTGCTACAAGTGTCATGGAAATCAATTGTTTAGTACAGAAGGATTATTTAAGACCTGAGTAAAGGAAGAAGCAGGGAAAAATCTGTCCCAGCCTGTCCCACATGGCTTTTGCTACAAGAGCATCTGTCCTTTGCCCATCACAGGCTGTGCAAAGACTGAGAGGGAATGGGAGGAAGGAAGGAGCAGAGAAGGAACTTCCAGAAGAACTGGAAGTTTATGGAAGGAAAGAAGGAGCCGTGGGTGAGGGCTGAGGTCTTCTTAAGGGGGAGTGTGTTGAGCAAATAATTTGTCATAAATCACTTTGTTGTCACAGCTGATTAAACAACATGTTAGGGTTTTTCTTTTCCTCCCCAAAAAAGTTATGTTGTATTAGCTCTAATGCCAGCTCAGTGAGGTAAGGTCACTCTTCTTCCTGGCTTCTCCTGAGCTTCCCTCTTGCTGGGCAATGGGCACTTAGACTTCACATTTCTCCTGCAAGATTTACAGCTGTGCTGAGTTGTGGTGAGCAAGAGAGGGAGCTTTTCAAAGGAGGGATACAATTAAAGCCCTTAAGTAGATGGGCTTGATTGTCATTCCAAACTCTAGTAATGCATGCCCTCTAAAAGGTGTATATATTTTTAACATTTCTATGTAATGTTTTTCAGCTGTTTCTAACCAAGAGCTAGAAGCTCTAAGCCACTTGTGAGTGCTATTGAAAGACTGATTTATTGTCTAGAGAGAACTATTTTTGAGAAATAGTTTGTGTACATACAGCTTCTAATGCTCTTTTTTCCTGCCTGTGACTAATCCCTTTGCCTTCCCTAAGATAATTTGTGGGAGGAAAGCAAGAGGATTCACCCCAATGCTGTAATGGAAAGCTGTGTCACAGGAAGATTTCTGATTTGTTGGGGTGGTTGGGGTGGTGAGCAGCCCAAGTCTGTACAAAACCCACCCACCTGTCTTGTGTGGGCTGGGAGCAGGTTTTAACTCTGGTTAAGGAAATGCACTTCACTGCAAAGTCACTCACATCCTGCCAGAGGAATCTGGGGGTCAGTTCCAAGCTGCCACATTTCAACAGATTTCTTGAAGCAATTAATGAGGGCTAAGTCCATATGGGGATTCAGGCTTTTTCAACACTACATGTTGCAGCTCCTGGCTTTTGGCTTTTATTCTACAGTCCAAACCCCACACCAGCCAATACTTGAACGTCCTGATTCCTGCATTAATTGTGTCTTGAATTTATCTTCTTTTCTTAAATTAATACCAAGGAAGACACTGTGAGAAGGCACTTGCTTTCATGTTGGGGCTCCCAAATTCATCTGTCCTCAGGGAGGAAAATATATAGAAACAATTTGGGGTACTTTCTTTAGAAACAAGTATACTTGGGATCCTTCATCTAAGGACCATCCCCATCCTCAACCAGTGAGAGAGGAGGTGTCCTGTGGAGCAGGATTTGTGGATCTAGTGTCCTTTTAAGTGTTGAGCTATCCTTCCGGGGACTGTTGTACCCATCAACAGAGAGCAGGATCCCCATCCTGCTCCACAGCAGGAACCCTCCTGTCTCTCCTTTTGGGGAAGGGGCAGAGCAGAGTTCAGGGCTGTTCTTTGGAGTGGGTAAGATGGAAACTCACAGTGTCTCCTGGGCACAGGGGGATGCACTGTCTCTTTATTTTGGGTGAAAATGCCTTCAGCCAAACCATTGGTTGACATGCACAATTTGGGGGGCACGGTCTAAACCCCCAGCTCTGTACAGCAACCTCAGCAGCACATTAGGACATGTTTGGCACAACCCTGCTGATATTCAGTCTCTTCTGACTTCTTCCTAAGTGTATTTTTGAGCAATTGCAGTTGTTTTAGCTGTTTTGTGTGGAGCTCAGACTTGGATATGGTCATTTCATGTATTCTGAAATGACCAAAAACCACTCAAACCTGATTCCTGTTGTCAGGTGAGATGTCAGTCCAGCTCCTTTGCCATCCTCATATGCAGCTTATGACACCACTGACGAATACCCAAACTGGTTTATGTGTTTGGAGGGTTGATTATGTGTTTATTAGGCATTTATTTTGTGCAGTCAGGCTTTAACCTCTCCCTCATTCCAATCCTGATGTGTGGGTGGGAGACAAGTGGTTTTTGCTGCCTCAAAAGCAGTGATGAGAGTTCCTGTATGGTAAAAGGAAACAAATCTGCATTAAACTTGAGCAAATGGGGCTTGTTTCCATCATGGATTTTGTTGGTGTCAACACATGTCACTTTTTGGAATGTAACAAATACTAAAAGCCACTTTTCCTCTCTCAGCTTTAATTATGTAAGCATTAAAAAAAGCTTGGTGAAACAAAGTTAGAATATTCACCTGAATAGCTGTAACCTCACTTTTAATCAGCAATAATGAATGCTCAAGAATAGCAGCAAATCATTTGGACAAATTGTTTTTTTCTTTCCTTTTAAAGGAGAAACAATTGTCCTAATTAGCAGTATTGGTATGTAAGAATGCAGTTATGAAAACAACTCAATGCAGTAATGTAAAGTGTTTGTTAAAGGAAAGCACACTCAATTAAGCTGAACTGAAAATGCAGTTTTGATTGTACCCCCGGCTGCTCTCTCTCATTGTTTTGAAAAGGACATATTTAACCTATGAGAAAAACAAACTGCTGATGTAGGATGTTCTGGATGCCCTGGTCTAAAGGAACAGGGCAACAATTGTACAGCTGTGGGCAAGAGGTCCATAATGTCCTTTTAAGAGATTATGAGAGAATTTGGTTTCATAGTTTATTCCTTAAACGATTAATAAGAGATTATTGCATCTACACTGGCTAAATCTAATTACTTTCTCTTTTACATGAAGTATTCCCCTCACATGAATTCCACTGATTTCAATTGAATTACTGCTTATTTATGTTGGTTTAATTGCAGAGAGATTCAATACCTCCAAAGTTATGGAAGCAATAGAGGCACAGCATTTCTAGGACTCTTGGATGCAGAAAATTGAGATAAGGAAGCTGTGCTGGCTCCTCTGTATTATTACTGAAGCAGAAACAAGTTCAGCTTTACTTGCACGTTGTGTTTTACTGTGAGTGGTAAGTTACCCTGCATGGGCACAGCTAAGCAGTGTATTTTTGAGTTTCCTAATTTTAATGCTCTAGAGGGAGTTCAAGGCTGACTTCCACACCTAATAAGTATTAAAGTAGGACTGGATGTAGCTGCCAGGGCTTTAAAACATGATTGGTCAGCTATCTCCAAAATCCAGCCTTACTCAGAGTGCAGTCTCATGGAAATTGCACTTCCATCTCAAAACATCAACCCTTCAGAGAGGTCTAATATGGCATTGCATGAGAGAAACAGACAAGATCAATGCCCCATCCTGCTGGATGCTGTGACCCCACACAGACAGAAATGCCTTGGCCTTCAGTGTGTTTATGGTTTAAGTTGACAATAAGAAAGAAAAATCTGGGAGAATGGGAGAATTACTCTGGTTTTGCAGGCAATGAAGTACCAGGAGTAAACCCCTAAAAATTTCAGACTAGGGAGATGATAGACTAAAGCTGAGCTTTTCTGCCACATAAAATAAGTAAATAATAATCATTGTCCATTTAAGAGCCAGCAGGCTCATCAGAATTTGCTCACCATATCCCACCAGCACATCCCTCTCTATAAATAACATTATCCCTTGTCCAGGGCAGGTGTCAGCAGGAAAAATCTGTGGGCAAAGGAGAGAGAGAAAACTGTACACTTGGGTCCTCTGTCCATTAGGGATCCAGATATTAGTTTGGCTCCTTAAGGAACAAGGTTTCATTTTGCACATGCAGTGGAGATTGTGTTGATTTAGCTCTTTCCCCTGTACCAATTTGTGAAGCTCTTCTATCTTCTACATCCTTTGGGAGGAACTTTCACAATGCTGCAGAGGCAAAACCCATCAAAACTTCAAGTGGTGAACCCTAAATCAAGAAGACGTGCCAAGGAACTTAAGGCCAAGTGTTTGAAACTGGTTTTTTATTACAGTCTCTGACTTTCTTGTAAACTGTAATTTTCAGTGGACAGTATCTGGTGCAGGTAATGAATTTAGTGACAGAAGTTCTGCTTCTGCTGATGTAAATGGAAAGATGATTTTAGAAATTTTACAGCCTTAACCAATGCAGCCCTAAGGATTTTAGGAGTAACAGCTGTGGGAACTTCTTGATTTGATCTTCCTATTATTTCAGACAGGGAAATCTGCTTTCTCTGTAATTCCACCTGTAAACCTGATGGCTTTTGGCAGTTAATTCCAGCCATGTTCCCTAGAGCTCTTCCAGCAGCAACTGTCTGAGTGTCAGCTGTCTCATAAAGGTCCCTTTAACAGGAAATTTGGCAAGAAGAATGATGCTGGGTCAGGACCAGAAATTTCAGTGGAAGGCTCAAACACCCACTTGAAGGATGGGAAGACAAAGGGAGATGGCCAGGCTGACTCTGTAAATGTCCTGAATGATCAGAAAACCTCCTGGCAGGGGTTGTGCTTTCCCTGACTGCAGGGAATCCAACCACAGGATGCACCCTGAGGAACAGCAGGCTCCTCTAGCCCTGGTGTTGATGGAGCATCCTGTCTGGGATATTTTGGGTGATGGGGAGCAAAAGGAGCTGTGGTTTTTGTAGCCTTGAGCAAATAAGCACCAGCTTATTTGGTGTACTGTGCTTACAACAGCTATTATTTTAGGGGCTGGAGAAAGAGTGTTCCTCCTCCATGAAATATTTGCCTGGAGCCTTATGGAAGAGCTGTGTGGAGCTCCAGAGGTTCCCAGCAGTGTGTGAGATGTTGTGCTCTGCATCCCTGCAGTGTCCTCAGGCACAGGAAACCCTGAGCCCTGAATTTGAATGAGTTCTGGGCATCAGCAGCGACAGAACCATCCCTGTTTGTTTGTGGGTGCTGCTCTGCTGCTGTTTTTCATCTTTAATGAGAGTTGAACACACCATAAAGTTTTATTGGGTGTTTATGCTAACAAAATTAAACTAACAGTTGGTGCTTTAAAAATGCAGCCAGAGCTCTGTGCACTATAACTGGGAATCTGCAATGGTTTTTTAACTGGTGTAGGACAGAGCAAATGTGTGGTTGCCAATGTCATTTAACAGCAAACCACTTTATATTAACTTTTTATAGACCAGAACTGATTAATTGAAATTTTCAAAATAAATCTTAGCAATATATGTGCTTAAACAAAATCAGATTTTCAGAGATAAGATATCTGGAAGCTTTGTCAAAATTGTGGGTTAATTTATAATACGAAGATTAATGTGTTGATAATCAAAATAAATTAGCTTAGCCACTTCAATACTTCAATGCTTAAATGAAATAATAGGAGCATTTTGATTTATTGTATTTCCCAATAAAATAGATATAATATCATGCTGTGATGCTGTATGGATTACTTGAGGCCAGAATTTCAATGAGAGTACAAAGGACCTCTAGGTTACAGAAAAAAAAAAAAGAAAAGGGATTATCTTCAGACTCAATTTCTTGCTCAGTAGAATGTATTTGGCTTATTTCTATATCAGCACTGTTAAGTAAACCTAGGAAAGTGATTTGGTTTCATTCATTTATTTATTTAGTGCTTTTCTTTATTTTCATGCTGTTTGCCTGTGCCTAGTCTGGAGAGTTTGATGTTTATGATCTTTGAATTATACTGGGGAGTTTTATGCTGGTTTTAAAATAAGCAGATTGACATGCTGGGATTTTATTTTTTTTTTTATCAGTGAAATAGTTTGATAATCAGGTAGCACTGATTTATGAAGTATTTATCTAGGTACAGTCAAGGATGATTTGCATTTCATGGCATTTACATTAATAAAGTTTGGCTAAAACACTTGAGGGGAGTGTTCTGATTCCTGCATTAAGCCCTGAGTTACCCTGGGGTAATGTCTGAGTGTTTTAGGCTTTGCATTTTCACACTGCTTTTTATCATAAATGGTAGCTGATTTTCAAGGCCAGATAATACTGCCACAACTTCTTTAACCTGCTTTGAACCTGCCCGTGTAGGCATGGACTTAGTGATCTGATGTGAAGTCACAGAAGTCAGCTGTAGTATTGTATTTGCAGGGAATGCCTGACAAAGGCAGGAGTGATGAATCTGACTCCATGTTCTCAGAAGGCTAATTTATTAGTTTATAATACTATATTACATTAAAGAATACTATACTAATTATACTAAAGAATACAGAAAGGATACTTACTGAATGCTGAAAAGATAATAATGAAAACTCCTGACTCTTTCCAGGGTCCCGACACAGCTTGGCCCTGATTGGCCAAAGAGTGAAAACAACTCATACCAGAATCCAATGAAACAATCACCTGTGGGTAAACAATCTCCAAACACATTCCACATGTGAGCACAACACAGGAGAAGCAAATGAGATAAGAATTGTTTTCCTTTTCTCTGAGGCTTCTCAGCTTCCCAGGAGAAAAATCCTGGGCAAAGGGATTTTTCCAGAAAATGTGAATGCCACACAGTAGTTCCACCTCACTGAGACTGGGACAAAGGTTCTGCCCATGCTTTAGTTCTTTACTGAAAGTAAGGATGAGCACTCCCCATGGTCTGTGAGCTCTTCGGTGGAGGAGGATAACTTGGTAATCTACTAAGTGGGGTTCCCATCTTTATTTTTGGCCTTGTTACTCTTCTTAACATCTGAGAATCTGACAAATTTTGGTGCCATTAATTCCTTGGAATGAAGGAAAAAAGGTAGAGGAGTGACAGAGATATGTTTGTTTGCACAGACCCTGTCCCATGTCATCCAAACCTTGCTCCAAAAGACAACCTTGGAGGGAAGAGTAACCAAAAACCAGAGTTGTGTTGCAGGTGTGGAGTACATGGAGGATAAGCAGGGACCACATCAATTTTTCAGCTCACTTGAAAGGAAGGTTGTTAAAATTATAAAACCTTGGGTAATTTGAAAAGAGAGCATGTACAGCTCTCTTTGGTGTCATGTCTTCAACTAAGTAGAATAAAATTCACTGCAGCAAAGTCAGGGCTTGTCCTTTGTGAGAGCTCCAGGGAGAAGCTTGGGGTCTGACAAAGATGGTGGGCATTGGGCTCCTCTCATCTCTGCTGGCAAATTGAAAAAGGGCTGGACATCAACATTTTGAAATCAGCTAATTTTCTTATTTGCAGATGGCATCCAAAATTGGAATGCTAGGAAGAGGCTGAAATTATGGCAGACAGATGTGTGCTGTTGGTAATTTACTGCTACTCAGGACAGCAAAGACAAAATACAATTTCTTTTTTTATGTATCAATTTATGCTTCTAGTCTTTTGACTTTTCTTGGACTTTCCCTTATCATCCAAGCCATCCTAGTGTTTGCAGATTTTTAGTGCAGTTTTATACTCAAATGTGATTTTGCTAGATAATGACCTCACACAGAGCCTTTGCCACTGCTTTAACTGCTTCTCCTGAGTGGAGGATCAGAGAGTTTTTCATAGGTACAAGCAGTAGGGACTAATATCAGTGTTATTTCTATTGCAGCACTCTATAGGAATGCTGGTTGCATATTGGGATCCAATTGAACAGCCAGATAGCCGAGTAATGCTTCCTGCATCAAAGAGCTTAGGTTTTAAATTTGTTCGCTGCTTTATGGTCATCCCTCAAGTTTAGGACTTTATTTTTCCCTTTATATTCTCAGTGCTTGGCTGAGATATCACACAGTGATATCTGTGTGAGCTCACTGAGCTCAATGGGGCTTCCCTTACCCTGGGGAACACCAAAGCTGTACCTGGAACCCTCTGGGAGCAGCAGTGGAACACATTTCCCTTGGCACACTGCGCTGCCACTCCTCTTGTCTGACCGCCCACTGCACAGTTAATCTGCCAGCAGAGGCCACACTGAGGTTTTACAGTCATTTGCTCTAGTTTTAGCCACTCTTTACTGTTACAGATCTCTCCTCCAGCAGCTCAGGGCCATCCTTCAATTTCCCAGGTCCTGATCTCTGCATGCTCTGTGCCTTCACGTTTTCTGACTTGTTCCAAATTTAATCACCTCAGTTATCTCGATATTGTTAGAATTCCCTAAGGCTTGAACAATATTATAGAACATATCTGTGCCTTCTCTGTATCTTTCACTCTCTCATTTAGGGTTCATTCCTGCTTCCTTCCTATGCCTGCTCTGCTCCTACTGTTTTGGGTGGTTTTTTTTTATGGCAGTATTACTGAATACTCCATTTTACAAAGAAGTTAATTTACTTTTGGTGAATAAAACCAGCTGGTTTTCCTTTACATTAATTGATAAGGGAAATGACCCTGTATTTTTGTTGTTGTTGTTGTTAATCTGTGTATATTTTTGCCTGAACAGGGATTTATAGCCCAAAATATAAACTGCCTTGCTGGTTTGCCAAGCTCAGGGGCACTGAAGGGCTGATTTGGACTGAAACACAAATATCTTTAATGAGCCACTGAAAAGGCAGTGGTGGCTCTTAGGAAGGTACTTCAAGCTGCCATTCAGAAGCTGCATTGAGAATTTCTAGCCATGCATAATCACAGTGGAAGTTACAAAGATATTAGCCAAGGAAGAAGGGAGGAATGAAGTTGTTTATGAATCCTCAAACTCTTTAGTGATGGCAGGAATTTGGTGGTGGGTTTTTTCTCTTTTATCCTTTATTATTCTTAGAAAACTTCAGTGCTTTTTATGATTTTAATGGAAAGTGATCAATGCTGTGCACCATCACAGCATTATGATCAAAATGCTACAACTATCTTTGACAGCAGGGACCTCCAACAGTTAACCTTCTCCACATTCTTTTCTGCTGTAGCTTCATTATATTTTACAACTTATATTTTTCACCAGAGGAATTCTGATTGGCAGCTGATATGGCGTAACTGAAAGAGAGGGACATTGTCCTGGTTTTCTTTAAGAACAAGAAATATACCCATGTCTGACTTCCAGTAATGCCAGCAAAAGCAACATCCCTAAATCTGTGTGCTGATGGAAGAATTGCCCCTAAAGCTTTTCCAGTGTAAAACATAAATTTTATTGAAGAATCAGTAATGAAGAATGATAGTTCCTGGTGCTTAAAGTTTTAGTGATTGCACAAAAATGAGGACTATAGCACTTTAAATTATAGTTTGTAGAGACATTACAATAAATTACTTATTCTTTCTTGAAAGATCATATCATATCTCCTTGATAGCATTTGTTAGATTTGGATTTTAATATGGACATCATTAATAAAAAAATCAATATTATATTCAATGGAAGTTGTCATTTTTGTACTGCCATACTTTGGAAATAGAAAGTAAAAAGAGTTAGGAAGAGGGAGCAAATGTCACTGTGGTCCTACCATTGTCATTTCCAGACTTAGCAATTTAACCAAAACTGTAAAAACATTCATCTGAACACTGACTGTATTTATCTGACAAGCAGCTGTACTTTGCAGAGGCTGAAGTGCACAGATGCACCCAAATACTGCAATAAAGTAATAAAATATAGGTGTTACCAGAACAAACGTATATGTTTACATTGTGTGGTAGAAAAGGTATCTTCTGTCCTGTGTGTCATTTGAAAGCCAGCATGCCTGATCTTGTTCAACAGCACCATGGGGTCCAGGTGATGGTGCTTGCCAAAAAAGAGATATTTTTTGATGAGTCAGAAGAATATTCTGGACCATCACTGGAGGGAAATTGTCTTTCTGATGTGTAAATATGAACAAATCTTCACATTTTGGCTCTGTGTCTCTGTGGTGTAACAGTACTCCTAAGCACCTCTAAAAGAGCACCACAAATGAAATTTATTAATTTAATTTAATAAAACCAACAAATAAAAAAAAGGCAAAGAAAAGTAAAATGTTTATAGCTGGTGTTGTTGCAGAGGTGAAAAAATGCCAAAGTGCTGTAGGAGACTTCAATGAGTCCTCAGAAATACTTAAATTCCCTCTCTGCACTAATTGGAAAACCAATGTAAGGTGATCCTTAAAGGACAGGACTCAATTTAGGCTTACAGCACCAAGATTTAGACATTTATTTCTGCTCACATGTAACTCAGGAGCAGGATTTTTCTGCACTAGCGATGTGTGAGACGTGCCATGTACTCTTCCAGCTGCCGATGCTCGGGGACATGAACATCCCACAGCCCCAGAGTTGTGTCTGCTGGCACCACCAGAATGTCTTGGAGGTGCTGGGATGTCTCAAATGATGATAGATATCTTCATTTAGTCACTGGAATTGGACAGGCAGCACCTCAGCTCCTATTATAGTCAGTGGGACATAGAGGTGTCCAGGGAGTGATGGAACTCCCTGCAGGGCTGCTGTGGGCTGGCTGCCCCCTGCCTTGCTGCTTGTGTTCCATTGATTTCCTTTGACTAGACCCCTGTTGGCTCTAATAGGAGTTTAGACACCTGGTACTCATATAAACACCCCAATGAAAACATCCTAATCTCAAATTGCATCCCTCTTGTAGCATCAGCCTGGTCTGCTGTGCTACCAGTTGTCAGTGTGGGTAGAGTTATGGTATTAAATCCTTGCCTGCCATTTCCCAGGAGCCAGGACATTTCTTGTGTGTCCAGATGGATGGCTGAATACCAGAGTGTAATCAGCAAAGCTGAGAGTGATTTATCTGTAAAAATACAAGGCACAGCAGTTAGAGCTTGGGAAAAAAAGACTGGGTCTATTCCTAAAATTCAGGTTTTAGCAAAGCTTTGTTTATTCTGATCTGACTGAGATTGATGTCTACATTTCAATCTTGATGAATCCTTGGAGAAGCAACCTGTTATCTGGACCAACAGAAAAAGGATGCTCACATGAATTTGAAGATACCAGTTCTCTTGAAATAGGCAAATAAGATTTCAAGAATGCTGATATCAGTGTGCAGAAGATTTATGAATCTCTGTGTGGAGCAGAAGGCAGATGTAGATATAAAGCGGGCAAGGTTAAATCATCCTTTGCCAGAAATCGTGAGCATGATATCAATGTCAGTGTCTCTGGCTGCTGGATCCTTTGGGAACCCTGATAAACATGAGCTAGTCACTTGTTGCTCAGGCCATGCCTTATTTTGTAGATTTTGCTCTAAACAAAGTTAATTAATGATGAGATCTTGTGTTGAAAAATACACTGCTTTCTCTGGGTACCATATATTATTTTTGCACAGCAGATATCTTCTCCTTACTGCTCCAAGAACTAAAGATGGGGTATTTACTTCAGTGCCCAAAGGCAAGGCTCATTCTCCACTCCCTTAAGGGAGTTAAATGCCAGCATGGTGACATTTCCCTCATTCCTCTTGTCATAACCTCAGTGAGCTTAATTCAGCACATGGATGATGGTAAAGAAAATTCAGGCTGTCTCAGTACTGCCAATAGCTCTTGTTTTACCCACTGTTAAATCTTAGCATTTAGTTCTACCCTGGTTCTTTAATATTTAGGAAAGAAGATATAAAATATTTAGACCTCTGAGAGAGGCAAATGTCAGGAAGGTTATTTCAGGGAAAATAGAGTTGGTTTAATCTTTTTTTTTCTGGTGGGTTGTTCTGGCTTGTTGTATTTAGAGAATTTTTTAATTTAGTTGTGCTTTTTAAAGAAGCTATATTTTTCCAACAGAAAAATAACTTCATGGCCAAGTGGCAGAAAAGTTTGTGAAGTCTGTGGGGAAAACATCAACTCCTAAGGGGAATTTGCACACATTAGAAAGCAATTTTTAAAACTCTACCAGAACTTAGTGAACTGTGTTTTAGATGCATTATCCTCAGAAGGGAGGAGATAAGGCTATAAAAGAGACAATCATCAGCTAGGATATGTCTGTGGGCTCCATTGCTGCAATGTTTTAGCTCCTCAAAGCCTCTATTGAGATTTGCTACAGATAATTACTGCTTTCTGTAGATTGGATTGAATGAATTACATTAGATTAATATTACTGTTTTAGAGTGGAACGGAGAAACAGGGACAGCAGGGACTGGATTTTGAAAGATATTTTTCACTTTGGTGTTTAAACATGACATTTGGTATTCCCTGCACAATTGTATTCTACTACATGGGAGGTGGGAGCCCTTTGTAGGGTCTTTTATTTCCATCTACCACCTCTCTGGGCAACCTGTTCCAGTGCCTCACCACGTTCACAATAAAGAATTTCTTTCAAATATCTAACCCAAAGCTGCCCTCTTTCAGTTTAAAGACATTACCACTTATCCTATCAGTGCATAGCCTAAACAGTAGAGGAAAAAGCTCCTCTACAATTTTTCTGTAGGCTCCCTTTAGGCACTGGGAGGTGCACAGAACTCCTGAGGGATAAATGCAGAATATTCCTAATTGTTTATTATTTTTAAGGTCACAAGCCTGCAAAGGGGATTTTCCTGTTTCATCTGGTCAGTTCTGATGGCTTTCTGCATGACATGCCCATGATTTGTATAAACACACAAATCCTTCACTTGGCTGGGAGCAAAACTCCTCTATAATATTTAATTTAGCTTAATTTGCAAAGCCCTGAAGAAAAATCCCTGAGAATCTCCCTTCTTTGCTTTCTTCCCATGTTTTCTGTGTGCAGAGAGCAGGAGCAGGGGGCTGTGTAGTGCCCTGAGTGTTTTAAGCCATGATTTTTGCTGAATGCTGCTTGGTGCCTTTGCACACAGGATTTGCATGCCCCAGCACAGTTTGTGGGTGAGGAAGCAGAAACGCCTCTCAAGAATGGAGCTCTGAGGTCTCCTCATTCAGACTCTGGTTTTTGTTCATTTGGACTCATACATGCTCTGCTAATCACTCAACGGCTCTGCTGCTCCTTAAAATGCTTTGATCATGAGGTTCTGGCTTTTTTTTTTCTCTTTGTAACATCACTGCTTTCCCAATTCTTTCATGACATGAAGGAAAAAGGGCAGTGGAAGTTTTTGGAATACATGCATGCTTAATTTTCTGTAAGCTGACTTGTATCCTCCTCCTTTGCTGTGGCTTGAGGTGAATTTTAGATTTTTAGAGCAGTGATATAAACCATTAAAAAGTTTTGCTGTCTAACCAGGCACAGTGCTTCTACAAAGCTGCCTCTTCCATCAAATAGAGATGAGAAAGAGATCAGACTGAGAAAATCACACTCTTTAGGAACGAGGAGCATGTTTTATTGATCCAGAGCAAGAAGGGTGCAGTGCTGTGCTCTTGTGGTGTGCGTTATTTTCCCTTGAGCATGGGTATGGCTCAAGGATTGATAGCCAGAAGTAGTTGGCTGCCAGTTTTAGGTAATAATCAAGGCCTGTGCTTGACAGCAAAGTTTCAGAAGAAAATTTGAGTGTTATATAAGCAATTAAAGCATATTTTGACATTGAATTTTGGGTATAGCCAAATTGTAGAAAGCATAGGGGGCAGAGGTGGGTGTAAGGCTATTCAAGCAGGCAGGAGCTTCCAGCATCGTGAGAAAATTCTGCAGCAGGCAGAGAGCAGTGATGGGCCAGCTGGCCAACACTGTCACCATGCTGAAATGTCTGAGCTGTGCTGGAACGCAGGAAACTGAACTCTGACATGCCCCTCCCAGCAGAAAGCAACTCCTTTTTATCCCCTCACATTTGAGTCAAACCTCAGAGCCAAAGAGGAGTCGCAGGGCTGTGTTTCTGCAGCAGTACAGCTGCTTTCAGCAGAGCTCTTTTACTCTCTGGACATTATAAAGCCCTCATGGCACAGGGCACCAGCCAGGGCACATCCACACATTTCCAGCTGAATAAAACCTCTCAGCTCTTTCCCTTTCACAGCACCCCAGTGATGGAGACCCCATTATGGTGGTGTTCACAGGGGTCCCAGGACGAGGGCAGAGATGAGAATCTTAACTCCATGTTTCAGAAGGCTGATTCATTATTTTATGATATATATTATAAGAAAATTATATACTAAAACTATGCTAAAGAATAGAAGAAAGGATTTCATTAGAAGGTTAGAACGGAAAGGAATGGAATGATAATAAAATCTTGTGACTGACCAGAGAGTCTGAGACAACTGGACTGTGATTGGCCATTAATTAAAAACAACAACATGAGACCAATCAAAGATGCACCTGTTGCATTCCACAGCAGCAGATTATTCTTGTTTTTCTTTTCCTCTGAGGCTTCTCAGGAGGAAAAAAATCCTAGCAAAGGATTTTTCAGAAAATATGTCCCTGACACTTGATTTTCCAGGGGATCAAGCCAAAAGATTCTCACGTGCCAGTGGTGAGTAGAGGCTGCTTTCTACCATGCATTATTTATCACTCTGCCCACCTCTGTGCTGCTTTAAAGGTTCCTTCTCTCTGCTCTGAACAGGTCTTAAGCCTGGCTCAAAAATCAGGACTGTTCTGTGCAATTTGGTTCATCTTTTGGCAGCAGCATATTAATTATTTTGTAATGAACCTCAGATGTAATAATAAGCTGCATACTGAAATCTGTGCCTCTCTCTTCTTTAAGTTCTATAATATTTGTTGTGTTATGGGAGAGTTACATAGGTTTTTTTTCTCTAGGGAAAATAAACATTGTTGGCCTGACTATTCCATTTTTGCCTGTCCCTTGATTTTTAGGCTGTGCTGTACTTCAATTTCAGTTTGTGTTGATCTGTTTTGCACTTGTGGTGGGTTTGTATGTTTTCAAGATGAGAACCAATGTCAAGGTATCTTTTTTTTTTTTTTTTAAGTTTTATTCTCTTCAGCTTTCAACTCAGATCTTGGCCTCTCTTTGGCAGGTTGAATAGCCAATACTTGCACCTGTTGACTGCTGTCTTGGCATCTGAAGGGGTTTTTGTTTCCAACCTGAGATTCTCTGTGAGAGGCCTGTTTCTAGAAAGGCTTTAGCCCCCAACAGAAGAAGAATGAGGCCATTTATTTAGCAAAGTTAGATACATACATATCACTTCTTAAAAATCCTAACCAGAAGATATATACCGATTTATTTTTTTTCAAGAGTGGAATTATCTAATTAGATTTTTTTTTTAATTTCCCATGACATCCATTTAATCTGCTCTTTCCCATCTAAAAATGCTCAAGTTGCAATCTCCTTGATTTTCAGTTACTTCTGTAATTTTATTTCAAAGTTCCTTTCACAGTGCACTGCAGAAAGAAAAAGAAAAAAGATATGGAGAGACTTTATATGCTAAGGAGGCTACTTCAGACAGAGGCAATTAATTGGTGCTATACAGTTCAGACAAGAAAATCAGGAGATGTGAACTGAAGATCAGTCTTTGAAAATGTGGTTAACAGGCAGAGTTAAAGCCTCCCACTGCAGCAGGCTGGGCTGAGGGCACCAGGGTTTGATCCTGGGTCCTAAGCAGCTTCCTGGCTGAAGCCCAAGATCAGGAACTTGGTTCCTTCTATTCTCAGATCTATGATTATTCTTAATTTTCTTTTTTTTTTCCCCTCAGATCTCACATATGGAACAATGTACTTCCCTCATAAGAGAGAAGCAGCGATATATTTATTGATATAAACCAAAAATTTTATGAAGTTTAATTGTACAAATTCAGTAGCAACATACACTTGATTATTTTCTGCAAGAGGACAGACTTGAACAAAACTGTCAGGGAGACCCTTATGTTAAGCCATGAGATTCAGGAGAGAACCCCTTGCATTCTAAACTCCTCCTCAGAGCTGGGTTTAGGTGCAGCTAGAGCCAGACTTAGTCTCAGACTTGGTTTATGTCTAAGGAATTATTTGTGCATAGTCAAACCTTCATCTCACTTAGATCTAAGATTTCCTAGTTTCAGGGATCTGATTCCCAATTCACTACCAAGAGTAACTGTGACTGTGGTTCCAGGATGGATGGATGATGGATCAGAGGACATTGCCCTCCTTGCATAATCTTAGAGAAATTTTGATCTCTGCTATTTGTCCTTTGTTATTTGTATTTTCTCCCTTGAAAATATCCAACACTACAAAAACTCTCTCTTCTACTCACTTTACTAATTAGTATGGCTTTGCAGGTCAGTTACAGAGATTTGTGGTGGTCAATTATGAAGGTTACTTGCTCAGGAACTGTGGACCTGGAGACATTATTTCTTTGGCAAAATCTGGGCTCCTTCCTTCCTTCCTTCCTTCCTTCCTTCCTTCCTTCCTTCCTTCCTTCCTTCCTTCGAGAACCAAAGGCTGGGTTTTCAGTCACCTTTTGCAGGAACTAGTTTCAAGGATGTTTTATTCATGGATTTGGGCAGATGTCATTCACAATAGAAACATTTCAGTGCCTGCTTGAAAGCTGCAGGAAGAAGTCAGGAACTGCAGCATTTGCACTTGCACCAGAGGCTGCCCATGCATGAATTTGTCCAATGAAAGAACAGGGCTCTGTGTCTCTGTAATAGTGCAGTGGCTCAGGGCTGGCTGAGCTGACACAGTTCTGCTTCAAGTATTTGCAGGCAGAGCACTGACCATTGCCAAAGTTTTTCTTGCAGCTTTTCCCTTGCTCTAAGCACCCTGGCACATGTGGAAACCACCCATGCCCCACCATGCTCAGAAATTTAATGTGGTAGTAACACAGTGAAGGTTCTTTATTCTGACATTGAGAGCAAAACATTTCAAGTTTCATACCACAGAATGCAGAAATGATTAATGGTGTCATTGGATACAGCTCTTACTTTTTACATTCAAATTTTTTACATGAGGAGCCAGGATATGTGAAAATCTATAAAGGATGAGGTTTCAGTTCTGCATGGATTTTGTGCCTGAGTCAACTGCTGAGAGTGGAGCTGATAAAAAGTCAGAATTTTTCTGTCCTCCAAAATTTTGTCAAAATTGGTATGATTGTATAAACAGAGCTGGTTTTCTCAATCAAGATTTTCCTGGTGGAAACCTATTCCTGTGGAAAACCTCTGCCAGATCTTTTTAAATAACATAAGGATCCTAAAACTACTTTGACTGAGGAATGAGGCAATTGTCTGCTTGTGCATTGAAAGGAAAAAAAGAAAAATCCACATCAACAACAGGAACTGCTGTTTTGAGACTTGACATGCATCCATCCATCCATCCATCCATCCTCAATCTCAGCTCTTGGTCTGAGCAGAATTCCTCAACATTCCTGATCTTCATTTCTGGCAATAGAGTTTTAGCACAAATGTAGCCACATCTGTCTGGAGAAAACAAAATTGCACAAAACAAAATTCAAGACAAAAATGAAATAAATACATTTATTGCCTGTGATGGAAAGCTGTAGGTGTGTGCCAGAGGCATATTCAAGCTCAAAATGCAAAGCCTGCTATCAGGTAGCTGAATGAGCTGTCAGATAAAACAAAAACACTGTAGAAGGCAGCACATTCATAGCAACATTCAGAAAGATAATATACTACAGATAAAAGTCAAGCATCCTAATACAGAGAGAATTATACTTCCTTACAATGAATATGTCTTTTCAAACAGCAATGCTGATTTTTATAGGTTCAATTTTGTTCTTTTCACTTGTTCATGTGAGTACTACTTCTATCACAGTTAATTAAGCAGATTAGGGTTTGTGGGGTGTGGCCAGGCTCTTTATTATCTCTCCCAGGAGAAGTGGTCACTGGCTACAAATTCTCCAGAGGCAGGAAAAAGTCACTGGGGCCTCAAGTTAAAGTGGAAATGTCAGTGATTTGCTGCAGTAAAGAAGCAAAGATGCTTCTTCCCCAATACTGCCATCCCAGATGTGCTCCCACATTATTTGAAATTCATGGAAATTAGATATTTATAGCACTGTGCTCATTAATTCAGATAGAAATGTGTCCCAAATAGTAAGCAAATATTTTCAACTTTCATGTGTTAAGCTGCAAGAGCCTATTCTTAGCCTGTTCATTTCAGGTTGTGATCAAACTGGATTAAGATGTGTATTTATACATAGTTTGACACAGTGTTTGAAAGGTGGAAGGATAGCTAAGTGATTTCCACAGTTATCAAAGTATTTGCTTGTAATTAGCAACCAGAAGCATGAAAGGATTTGTTGCAGCAGGGGTGAATCTTTAAATAATGCCAGAACATTTCCCAAACTTCATCTCATTCTGGCCTCTATGGTTAAGGCAAATGAACAGGAATAGAGATAAACCAAAGGGGGAAAAAAAAGATACTGGAGAGAAAGAGGCAAAAAATTCAGTTTCTTTTGAGGAGATGCCTCAGAGAATTGGTTTGTGTTTGAATCACAGTAGCCTTGTATTTGAGATGTGTGCTAGACATCCTTACTGTTCATCATGCCACAAAATAAACAAAAGATAACGTGAGAAACATGGAATTAGACATGCAGAGTGCAGATTAGTGGCAGGAGGAGAGGGAAAGGTTTGGATCCTCAATTCCCAGTGCTTGGACAGCACTGGCTCTGCTCAGCAGCTCCTCTCTGGAAGGGCAGAGCCCCACCTGCCTTTCTCTGGGGGATTCTGATCTTGAGAGCTCTTGCCAGTGGATGGCTGAGAAGACCCAGGTCCCTCTATCTGCTGCTGTTGGACTAAGAAATGGCAGGGAGAAGCAGCTTGGAATATTCAGGAACATTTAGGAGATGTGCTTGTGCTTGGAGCCCTGAAACAGCTTGTTATGGGAGGTCTTGTACACCTGACTGCTTCTTGTGGTGGGAGGTTTTCCTGTGCCAGGAGGGGATTCTTTCCAGCTGGTCATAAACAGCAGAGGAAAAAGTCCCTCTGAGTGTGCAGAATAGATTTCATCTGTGCTCTGGAGAGAAGCAGAAGAAACTGTGCACTCACACACACATAACACCTCATTTTCCCAGAAAACCAGACTGGAGATCTTCCTCTCTGTACAGGCTAATGAAAAACCACTTCCAGCAGAATGAAATTGTTCACACTGTACCACAGAGGAAAGTTCTCAGCATGTACTCTTGAGGGGAGGTCTTATACACCTGGCTGCTTCTTGTGGTGGGATGATTTCCTGTGCCAGGAGGGAATTCTTTCCAGCTGATCATAAACTGCAGAGGAAAAAGTCCCTCTAAATGTGCAGAATAGATTTCATCTGTGCTCTGGAGAAACATGGATGCTGCTGCGTAGTCCAGCTGAGGGTTCTGGCATGAACCAGGGTGGCATGGCCCAAGTCTCCAGTGTGCTAGGCAATATTATGGCCATCACCTTAAATGAGTTCTGATCCCTTCTGGCCCACATCTGTTAGCTCTGTGTCAACAGGAGACTGAATTATCTGTTGTGGCCTGAGATCTGGGTGCCAGCAGCTGGCTGGAAGTCCTGTGCCACTGCGGCACAATTTGTTCCTCTCCTGGCTGCACTGCTCAGGGGAGAGCACTCTTCCATTTGTTACCCTGTAAAATTCTAGAAACAGCCTTTGGAGCGAGTGTTAGAGGGGCTGAATTGAGTGTCCCCAGCACAGAGCTCCCTCAGTGGGGTCTCTCCTGCAATGCCTGGGGCTCACCGAGAGGCAGCAGGAGGAGGGTATGTGATGTTTCCATGATGTCCCCATGATGTCCCTGTGATGTCCCCATGCAGAACAGCCTGCACACTGCTGCTCACTGAGACTGATGGGCTGCCCTGGCTCCAGCAGCTTTGGTGTGTCTGGGACAGCTCTGAGGCACTGAAGCCATATGGAATATGCTGCCTGCATCTCCACTGCTGAGCCTTGGAGTCTCCCCAGAAAGGATGAAATCTGCTTTTGGCAATGGCCAGCACCTGTGTTAATTCCCAATGCACCCAGAAGTTGCTTGGAGGAGCAGTGGTTGTCAAAGGCCAAAACCATGCAGGTGATTTTTTAACAACTTAAATCTGTAAAGGCCTCAGGGCCAGACCCCATAAATGGCCCTTGACTCTGGTTAGTTTTTAACAGAGACATATGGCCTTTTCCCTTTTTATGTCTCAGGGGACCAGTCTCAAAGCCATGCCCAGTGCTGCTGGCTGCACAGAGGGCAGGAAATGCCAGTATTTAAAAGGCCTTGGGAAAGAGAACTATCCTTCTTAAAATCACACAGTTTCCTGATTTCTCTGTATAGCTCCAAGCTAGGACTAAAATCCAGAGGAAAACTTCTTCTGAAGTGTTTTACTGACTCTCACAAGTCAGTAAGTAGTTTCATGGTCTCTTTAGAGAATGGCAAAATGAAAGGACTGAAAATGAGCACTCTTGTCCCAAAGGCACCTTGGCTTATTCTCAGTGTCTTTTCAAGGTAACCATTCTGTTACTTAGATGTTGCAGGCACTTGGGCAAAGCTTCTTCTTTAAAGACCTGTGAATGGATAGACTGTGTGTCAAAATGCAATTTAAAAAGGCACATAATAAAAACAATATCATTCCATAACTCTCAGTACCATTAAGCCAGTCAGCAGGGGATGCAGAAGTCACCCAGGAAAGAGAAAGCATGATAATTTTTTCAGAAGAACATAGGCTGCTAAATTACTTTGCAGCTTCCAACCATCTGGGGAGAAAAATAAAGTACATTCATCCCTGCTTGAACTGATGAATAGAAACTGCAGAAAAGACTGGGTTTTTGTATTGCTGGTCTGCATGTTAATTCAGAGCCTGGAGCTGGTGGATTCTGCATCGACTGAGCAGAGTTAGCAGAGAGTACGTGCTGAGAACTCCTCTGTGGCACAGTGTGAACAATTCCATTCTGTTGGAAGCGGTTTCTCAATGGCCTGTACAGAGAGGAAGAGCTCCAGTCTGGTTTTCTGGGAAAATGAGGTGTTATGTGACCACAATGTGTGTGTGAGGGCACAATTGCCTTTGCTTCTCTCCAGCAGCTTTTTTGATTCAACCAACCAGTATCAGCCAGATGTGATGAAAGGTCTGACAAGCTTCATGAAAATCAATGGCTTCATAAAGGAGAGAGATTCTTTTTGTGTCTCCACCATATTAAAGCCTGCAGTATGGATTTACTCACTGAGATACTGGAGGCACTGTACAAAGGAGGCATAGGAATGCTCCAGCCAAGGAAGAAGCATCACCAGGAGCTGATGTCTTGTTAGACATCAGAGAATCTCACCATGAGCCACAGAAGACAAGACTTCAGTAGTTTCATTTCCCAGGGAACCAATATTTCCCCCTCTTTCAGTTTCTCTCTGTTCTTCCAGACTGCAATATAATGTTATTTTAAGGGCTATGAGTAACTAACAAATAAAGAAGTTATGACATCCTGCTTAAGACTTCTGGAAAACAGCCCAGCAGAGAAATTTCTAGCAAAGAATCTGCCACCTAGACCATGCTGCCTTCCTGTGGTGGAGCATCAGGGGTCTGCTTCTTTCTGTGAACTTATGGGCATTTTTTCTGCAAGGAAAGTTGGTTCCTTTTGGGGGTGAGGAGCAGCTGTTACTGTGAGCATTGGCTGTGCCATGGCAGGGTTATGGACCTTTTGGAGCACAGCCTGTCACTCATGCCCTCAAGACCAGAAAATTAAAGAGAAGTGTGTAGTTTTTAGCAGGTTTTGCTCATTTTAGGGTGAGCAGGTAATTTATAATGTTTCATGAGTTGCTATGAAGGGCAGGACTCCTTGGGGAAATGATCCCAGATGTGTGAGGATTTGGGTAACCCAAAGGAGGCTGAGCTAATACCCATCCAGTGACAGCACAAGTGGCAGTGGAATGAAAGCATTTTCAGTAGAAGAAGTTGGGTAGAAGTGTATCTAGGTCCAGACTTAGCATCCTTCAGTGCCTTTCAGTATTATTGTTGTGTGTGCTGGAATTAAAAGAAAAACAGCAATAAAAACAGCTAATGAGCAGTTTGAGCCATCTTCACAAGATGTGATTGTAAATGTGGGAGCCATTTACCCACATACATCTTCAAACAAGGACTCACTTTCTTCCTTGGCATGAGAGGAGCCCCATTAACACATTTATGAAACTATTTCACTATCATCCTTTACCATCCTTCAAATTATTTTTTATTTTTCCTCCTTATCATCCTTCATTCCTTTCTCTGTTTCTCTCCTGTCTGTCTGTCCATGTCTGTGTGCTGTCTCCTCTCTGAAATTTGGGATTTCTGGTGCACAGGCTCTTTCCGTTTCTTATACAGCACATTACACGATGTGAGCCCATTCTTGATGAAAATATTGTATTACTTTTATAATAATCATACTTTACACACACACACACACAGAGGTTTACTCCTTATTTATTTTTAAATTCAAAGAGAAATGTGAACTCTCTGACATTTTGATAAAGAATATCCTAGGTAGAATTGCATGTGAGTTTTTGTTTAATTTTGTGGTAATTTTTTCCCTAACTACAAGGCACTTTGTCCAAAATTTTGCAACCTTTTCATTTTCCTTGAGCCGGGTTGGTGTTTGGCTAGCACTTTATCAGGTCCTGAGTCCTGTTCCTGCCCTATTTCTTGAATCTTTTCTAGCATTTGTGTGATTTTTGATAGTAAGCTTTTCAACCATACCCAAATGATAGAATCCTCTCCCACTTCCAACAGGCAGCTTGGTTAACAGCAGCAGCATTTTACTCTTGATGCAGAATCCTGGTTCTCTTTGCTACAGGGAGTTGTGTGCTTGGGTTCATCCAACCTTGCTGACAAATTTAAGTGAGAAATCTGGTCCCCTCCAGGCTCCCTTTATAGGTGGTGGAGTTTGATGAACTTGCCCAAAAGCAATTCTCCCCACCAAAATATTAAACATTCTTCACAATCTTCTGTCTCAGAGCTTCCAGCCTTGGCCTGACCAGTGTCAGTGTTTGGCCATTGTTTTTCTTGTGCTGGAAAGTGTTGCAGAAAACTCATGTCATTCCTAATGGAAGATAAACTGGTGACTTCACTGCAGTTTCACTTTCTAATACAATAAGAAACAAGGTAATGCATTTTTTAGATTTACAGCTTGTGGTTTATGACTGCATTGCTGCAGTTTAAATGGATAGCTGTATATTTAACACACTTAAACACAAGGTCGATGGATAAATAAATAGGTGGGCAATGGGGGTACAGGAGTTACAAATGAAGACACACAACCCATGGTCTTTGGAGTCAACTGAAGGGTGGAGGAAAAGGAAGTTGGTGAGAATTGAGAGCCCAGGGCAGAGTCTGGCCAGCTGGAATGAGGCACTGAGGATGGAGTGGTTGCAGTGTTGGACAGGAGCTCTGCCCTGTCTGCAGGGCAGCAGTTGGATCTCTTTAGGAAGGGCCATATCTGAGCTGCTCAAGGCAGACCATTCTGGGACACAGACTGTAGTTAGAGGTACCTGCATTCTCAACTTCATGCCCTGAGTCAAGAGGCAAAATTCAGGTGAGATGACTCTGGATAATTCTTTATCTTTTCATACACATGAGAAAATTAAGAGCTGTGTCCCTTGACTTTTGTATGAAGCATCTCTTCCATATTTTGCATCCAATATTTCTAAAACCTGTCAGAGTATGTCTGGGGTGTAGGAGTGAGAGAATTTGCCAATATATCTAGAGAAGTAATATTTTATTGAAGTGATTCCATTGCTGTTTAATGTATTCTTTGTCATCTTAGTCCTGGAAGGCAGGAAAGCCCTTTCACCTTTCTGCAACTGGAAACTGTGCTGTGAAATTCTTTGTCCAAGGTATTTCAGGAATACCTTTCATTCTGCTGGCAGGATCAAGGTCCAACACTTACTTCTGAATCTGTGTAAGATGAGATCTCACTTGGGATCTTTGCTGATGGGTTGGGACTAGCTACAAAGGTAGCTGAACCAGAACATGTTCAGGGCTTTGAAAGGGCTTCTGTTCTACCCTCAGGGAAGTGGTGGACACAGGGGTGGTTAGGAGGTGGTTGTGCAGTTCATTGATTTCAGGAAGGAACAGGAATTTAATATCCAAACTTTGGGGCTGACAGACAAAAGCAGAAATTTTTTTTGGTAGATAATACTCAATTTTCAGACTCACATCTGTCAGACTTTGTCTTTTGCTGTTTGTCAGTTTCTCTTCCAAACTCTATCTGTAGTTAATAATTTAAATTTTGCAGGCTGGCTGCTCACTTTGTTTTGCTCTGCACTGCATTCTTTGAAAAGGCATGGGAGCTTTCCTTGGGATGATAACAAAGACTAGGTATAATATACCCAGAGAGGTCTTATCACTTTCTTACAGTGTATAGCAATTACAGTAGTGCTTTTGATTTATGTTATATCCTCCTAGCAACCACATATTTTGTTTGCTGCCTTCATTTCAGCTGCACATTGAACTAACTGATTTGGGATTCTTTTACTCACAGTGAAAGTCCTTAATCTCTTAAACAGCTCCAAACCATTTTCCTGATCTCTGTGCTTAAAATTCTCATTTTTATAATTTTTAAAATTATTATTACTTTTTTCCCTTTCTTTAGACCTATTATTTTCTTCATTTTTTTTTCATGAACTTTAAGCTTGACCACTTTATTGATTTAATACCCAACTGAACATTTTTTAGATTTGAGATGTGGATGCCAGTACTTTGTGCCTACTCCAAGTTGGGATTTGCAAAATTATCAACCAAGTTTTCTGTGCAGAGTAAATGCTGTCACATGGAAAGTGTTTACTCCATCCACAACACTTCCACTCTTTGTGCTGCTATTGCATTTCTGCTCTGAATGCTTTCAAGGGAAAAAAGCATTTTCCCCTCCCATTATCCACTGGGAAGAGAAGCACCATTCAGAAGAGCTCATTTCTGTTGAGTGGGTGTTAATTTATTGTGGTGTTCTAATTTCATATATAAACAAGTGTTGATTCGAGAGCAGGTGGCTTTTATAGTGACAGAGCCATCTGTAGGGGACTGGTTCTAATTTCATTTTTTTAGTTCAGTTTCTATTTCTAGAGCACAGCTATCACTCAGTCCATGACCAGTGTGGAGGCAGGTGGGGACAGCCACAGGGAGGACACAGTGGCTGTTGAGATGCTGGGAGCTAATGTGGGAGCAGTTTCCTCACATGAATTGCTCCAAAGGGATTTCTCCCATTTCTGTGCCATAGTTAATTCCCATTGACTCAAACTTTAGGGCTCCATCCTGACAAAGTGTGTCCAGAGAAGGGCAACAAAGCTGGTGAAGGGTCTGATGGGGAGTGGCTGGGGCTGTGAGTGTTTAATCTGGAGAAAAGGAGACTCAGGGGGACCTTATCAATCTTTACAACTCCCTGAGATTGTAGCCAGGCATGGATCAGTCTCTCATCCCAGGCAACAGGGAACAGGGCAAGCAGAAATGACCTCAAGTTGTACTAGATAGGTTTAGATTGTATAGCTGGAAAAACTTCACTAAAAGGGCTGTCCAACATTGGACCAGGCTCCTCAGGGAGGAGGTGGAGTCACCATCCCTGGTGGTATTTCAGAGATGTGTGGATGTGGAGCTGAGGGATGTGGTTTAGTGGTGGACATGGCAGTGCTCAGCTGAACTCAATAATCTGCAAGGTCTTTTCAAACCTAAAAGTTTCTGTAGTTCTTAAAACAAGCAAACAAAAAAAAGAGAAATGTTGCAAGTAAATAGGAGATCAAGTCCTCTTGAAAATGATTTTTTAATTTGAAAACAGTGGAGAATTAAGCATATGGGTACAACTGAGTGTTCTAACACAGTTTACAATCCAGGAACCTGCATCCCTCACATGGAAGACTTTGAAAATTTTTTTTTTCTTCTAGGAGTCTCTTATGGAGTAGGATTTATCCCTTTAGAATGCCATTGGTAGGGTACGTCCCTTGCCTTTTGTTTTTGAAAAACAGTAAAAAAATTCCTTGGTAAATTTAACACAGGACTTTGGAATATGTTCTTTTATTCTGCACATTTCAGAATGTATTTCCTTTTGCAAATGTTTTGGGTGGATTCTAATCTATGATTCAAGAAAATAAGGAAGTCAACAGGTAAAATGTAATGTTAAAACTCTAGTAGGAAAACACTGAAAAATGTCTGTGCTGAATGAGAAAACAGTTTCTGAACTGTAGCACCACATGTGCATGTGACATGAGGGCTATGAAAGGTCTATGCAGACTGATCCCCTGCCTTTGGGAATGAATAATTTCCTTTTCATACTGCTCATCTGAGTTTACACTATCAGGAAAAAGAGATGTTTTGCAGTGATTTTGCTGAACTTCAATTAAAATTGAACTTATGTCACACTGAATTCAAAAGAACAACCATTACCTTTATTGTTCATGGGAATGTATTTTCTCCTGTGACCTTGACACCTTAGATAGTGCCCCAGGACATTTTCTCTCATCATCTTGGTTCAAGCAATTATTATGAGGATAATTCTTTGATTTATATAAAAAGAAAGGGAAAAGAAACTTGTATAAAAGCTTGGAGCTTTTTCTGACCTAATGATTATTACTGCTAATATAAAATGCACTAACAGAGAAGATATTTCTGAGAGATGGGTATGTGAAAGATTCTACTAATTCCACCCCAGCCTTGATGCTCAAAAACTTACAGCAGGAATCTCAGACACATTGGAATTTATTTGGAAATGTTTCCTGTGTTTCTGAACAGAGTAAGAAATGAAACTCTGTTATAGGAAGATTAGATGCTGTGAATTTGAAGTAAACAACAGTAGCACAGCCTTTAAAAGACAGAGCAAGAAGCTGACAGAGTGAATGCTGCTGCAGAACTCCCAGCTTTAATTTGTGGATCATTTCCCTGGAGAGATACCCTTTCCATGGTATTTCTGTGTATTGTAGGGGCTCATGCTTGACTTCTTCCTGCTGGCTGATGCTGGATTCATTCAGCCCTCACAGTTTCAGCATCATTGCAGAGTAAGAGCATTGCTTCAGTACCAGTGAACTCCTGAAGGAATATTTATCCCACTACCTTTGTTGTTTCCTACTAACTACTGACCCTGAAATTCATAGCCCAGATTAGAGAGATTAAAAGCCAGGATGAAGAGGAACATCAGGTGTACAGGTGAAAAGATTCTGTTCCATCTTTCACTCACCCAGCCATTTTTGCTGTTCTTTTTCTTCTATCAGCTGGAAAAAAAAAGTACAGATTTGTAAAGCATTTAGTTGTATTCATCTCCAGGGAAATTTCATGTGTCTGAGGGCCCAGGAGCCCTCAGGGCTTTTTAACTCATGCTGTTTCTTGGTACAGTGGAAGGATGATAACTCAAGATGACATATTTGCAGGGCAGTGATTACTGGTTAACTGAAATGAGTTTGCCTTTGGCAAAAGCCAGGTCACATCAATGGTACATTTGAAAATCCCACCCTCTGTGTGTACCTGCCATAGCCTTCAGGTGTAACTGTCATAGCCAGATAAAAGTCCTGAAAGTTTTAAACCACTATGGTAGCTTAACCTTTTCATTTTCATCTTTATAATTTTGATGGTTTCATTACAGTTGGAGTGTTTGAGTTGTGACTGAAAATGCAGAGGTTCAAGCATATATTTATAAAAATTTGGATTTGGCCACAGTGGCTTCATAAATTTGCCAGTGTGACCTCCAGCTGGGAGGGACCCTGGAAGGAGCAGTGATGGAAGCTGTCTTGTTACCTCTCTGGAAAGGAACAGGCTCCTGCTCAGCAGAGCTGCCGGTGCTGTTCTGCATCCTGCCAAAGGATGGTGGCAGCACTCCAGGAAAGCGTTTGTGATGATCAGTGCTTTGCTCTGGGTACCCCAGCCCTCTCTGGATTTCCACAGTGCCTTGGTCTCACCCACCCCCTACAAAACTGAAGTTATTTGTCCCATGGGGATGCTGTCCTGCTCCAGTGACAGTGCTGATGTCACCTCTAATCTCTGTCCCTGCAGCTGGAGACTGAGCTGAACCCAAATACCAGCTTGGTACAAGTTTGATCTGGAGGAAATGTGCTCTTCTCCCTGAGGACTCTTTTATGTTTCACCACTGATGAATTAACTGTCTTCCTTTCCATTTACCATAGGAGAAACTACCTTTGTCACCCTGACCTCTGCAAAACATCCCCTTCTGCTTCATAGGTGCACTCTGCCTTTTCTCTAAAACAGTCTGTTTCAGATAAATAGTAAATTCTGAAGAGCTGTTCTTAGCTTACCCTTGTTTTTGAAGGTGGGTGTTTGTGCCAGATCTGGAGAAGTTCATTGTATAGCCTCTCTCCACAAACAGAGAGGTGCGCAGGTAAAATCTGCAGAAGGCTCTTTGATAGAATGTAGTGCTCTGCTCATGGCACACTTCAACAGCCTGCAAGTTTGAATTTCCCTTCCTAAACATTTCATCAACTCTGAATGACACACAGCAATCTCTGACACACACCAAAGAAAAGTAAAAAAATACACTCTTTCCCACCTCTGGGGAGCTATGTGACATTTTTTCCAGAAACAGTGAAGGCTTGATGGTTTGGTAGTATACTAAATGCTTTCAGTGCTTTCCACTTCTACTATTGCAAAATACTTTATCTGAACCTTGAAAAGAATTATACTTTTATGCCCAGACCAAAAAAAAAAAAAAATTCCTCTAGTACAGAATGGAGCTGTAAGCCTCCTCAGCTGCATGGATTACTGAAATCACATCACCTCTGTGCTCTGTTCATTGCATCAACTGCCTATATAGAGCAGCAAAAGGATTATGCAACTCTCTAATTGATTGGCTGTCTTAACAAGACCCAAAATCAGGTGAGTTTGGTCTAAATTTGGGTTGTTGTGAATGCTTTTCAGATAGGTCTGCGTATGACTCCAGGTGTCTCAGTCTGAGAAAAATAGGGATTCATTAAAACTCAACATCAATCTTTCTGATCTGTTTTTAATAGTTATATTGCACATAATTACATTTAGACTCAAAATCCCTAGAAGTCTCTTTCATAGTTTGTCTTAATTAGCATTGATCTGGACATGCTGAGCAAAAGCGAAAATTTTAGCTTTGCCTTATTCCATTCTTTCCTTTACTAGAGCAGTTTAAAGGATCCACTTGTCAAAAAGAATAAAAGACTCTCTCATATTGAGAGTTCTCATAAAAGGCCCTAAGAGCTTCTATAGCGCCATTACTGTCTATTGTGCACAGCAGATCTGTAAAATACTGGCATGGGGTTATATTTAATGCACTGAACATGGTTAAAATCAGTGGGAATCAGCATGTTTTCCTGTGGAACTGGGCATCTTTTGCCCCTGTCTCCAAAGAAGCCCAGTGGTTTAGCACTTTCTATTAATTCCTTTATTTCTTTGAAACAGGGTGCTTTGTAGGGGAAGAAAGAAAAAAAGGGAAAAATACAGGGGAAGGCAGAAATCACTGGCATTATAGGTATGAGTAAGCTGTGTGACGTGACAGTTTATGCATTAAAATGACAGCTGAAGGAAAATTCATTCCTATTAAGAGTGAAAGAACTGAATGTGAATACACGTGAATGAGATGCACAGAATTGCTAGAGACAGAGTAAATAGTGGGTGTCACAAAACTGCATCAGCCTGAAAAAAAACATGCAGAGAAGGCAGCGCTGAAACTTTGAAGAAAGATTGATGTGGCAACAGCTGCAGGTAAATAGTGTGGGGGAAAAAAGTAATTTCCAGGCAAAGTATGGCAACCCTTGCTTTTTAAATCTATTTATGATGGCAGCAATGCATCAGTATGCACAGGAGGAAAAGAAGAACACAGAGGATTTGTGGAAAGGTAATTAAGGTAATTAATCATGCTCTTTTGGTAGACTTGATCACTGAAAACTTTGACATTATAGGGGAAATTATCCTTTGGTTTTACTTTTGCAGTATTGTACATACAGTCCGTGGGACCCTGACTAATTCAAGGAGGACATAATGAGACCATCTCATACATTCTGAAATATTCTGAAATCTTGGCAGTTTTTGCAAACAGGTCCCCCAGAAACCCCCCCCCATAACTGCAAAAAAAAAAAAAAAAAAAAAAAAAAAAAAAAGAAAATCTATGCCATTAAAAATAAGAGAGAATTCCTGTACCAAAAAGACATTTTGTCAGCAACAAGGAAAGTGGATAAAAGGCCACAGAGTCCATTAAGAATTTTGCTATTAATGCCAATGCTTTAAGTCATTCTCCAACACTGTGTGAAACTAAGAAATGCTAGAATAACTAAGTGGAACTAGAGGAGCTCAAAAAAAAAATGATTGGCTTTTCATGAGGCTAGTGGAAGTGGTCACTGTTAATATATGAAACACTACAACAAGCTCCTTCTTTCCCCAGTTTCTTTGCTTGCTTGGAGTGCAATTAATTTCTCCTAACTGAGGGCTGTGAGAGTTAATTTTTGTGGGTGACATACTCACTGAAGGGACAATATTCAGGAAGAAAGAGACATCTCCCAAGGACTGCTTTTCAGTTGCTGAGACATTGAGATGAAAACTGCTGGAAATGCACATTTCTCTCCATTGAAAATATCAAACACTGATGCCTGAGTGAGGTTGGGGTGTCAGAGGTAATGAGAGAAATGCTAACATTGATGTTCATATTTAATCTTAATCATCACAACGTTACACTTGTGAAATTTATTGCAGGCTGTAGTTTGTGCTGCTTTCTGTGGATTTTATTGCAGCCAGGTTCATTTTTGCAAGGACACTGGCTAAACTTGAGTAATTAGTTAGAAACATCATTGTCTAGAGCACAATGTTGGTGACAATCAGGTTCAGTGTTTGGTGGTAACAACCAGGGAAAAGAGCAGGATTATTGTGGGAGTCTGTTATGAACCAGCATGAGGAGGCAGATGAAATATTCTATAGGCACCTGGGATAAGTCTTGCTGTGGCTGGCTCTTGTTCTTTTGGGGGATATCAGCTTACCAGATGTCAGCTGGAAATGCAGTACAGCAGAGAGGAAAAAGTCCAAGCCTAGCTGAGAGTCCTTTGGGAGACACTCCTGAAGGGCAAAGGGGTCCAGGAAGGTTGGACATTCTTCAAGAAGGAAATTCCCATGAGCTGCAGGACAAACCAGCAGGGAACACAGCCTGGCTGAACACAAGGCTTTGGCAGGCACTCAGGAAAAATGAAAGGAGTTTATCACCTTTGGAAGAAGGCTGAGGGAGCTAGGAATGTTGCACCTGTGGTGATTGAGTGGTTGAGGCATCAACCCTGGAGGAATTTAAAAGCTGTAGAGATGTGGCACTGAGGCACTGGTTTGGTGGTGGGCTTGGCAGTGCTGGGCTGACAGTTTGACTCGATGCTCATACAGGTCTCTTCCAACCTAAACAATTTTATGATTCTAACTTAGTGGACCTTGCCATTCAGCACTAAAACTTTTCTCACACCTTTCTGATTCCTTTGTCATTGCTTTGGATGCCTCTGTGCTTCTGTGCTGGTGGTGGAGGTCCTCCCTTGGAACAGGAGTTGGCGCTGTGGCAGTGACACCACACATTGCAGAGATGTAAATTCTGCCTGCCTTGCAGCCAAGCTGGCCAAAGGCGGATCCTGATTCAGGAAGTGATGAAAAGGTGGAAGCAGCCAGGCAAAAAGACTAAATGAGCTGCAGGAATCTGAGCCTAGTTGCTGTTTTCAGTGTCCAGAAGCAGGTGCAGAATAGGGGAAGGGACTACAGCATAGTCCTAATGAAAACAAAAGATTATTTCACATAGGTTTTTGCCAAAAAAGGGAAATTCAGTACTGTTAGCAGAAAGCTCTTCCTTTGAATTCTATTCCAGGACATTGCCTTCAGATGATGTTCCAGAAAAAAAAAAAAAAAAAAAAAAAGAAAAAAAGGATTTTGTGAAGTTGTTTTCAGTGAATAAGCAGAATTATATCAGGGAAATATCTGACTGTCAGCCACCAAAACAAAACATCAAAGGCTGAATCAGCACTTGGATCAAAAAGTACTTTTAATTTCTTTGGGTTTGACCTTAAAACTTCTATAATTGGTTTCTGGTGTTTTTGCCTGGTCTTATCTAAATTTCCATCTCCATTTTTGTTGTCTTCATCTCCCAGTATTGTTGAACTTGTAAATCAGGTGTTGGCTCCTGTAACAGCTCAGCTTCACTCATTTCATGCACCAGTCACTGTGTTGCTGGAAAGTACCTGGAAAAACAGCTTGTGCTTTGCATTATCTAAACATAGCTGTTTCCGAATGCATGCACCTACAGAATGAAGTATTTGTTCCTTATACCTTTTTCAGTATTTGATCAGTTTATGTGCATACACTTGAAGGAGTTGGCTGCTCTGTTCAGAAAATTTGGTCTTTTTAGCTCACTTATCCACCTCAAAAGCTGTGGCCTCAGTTTAACTTGTCTTTACCTTGCACTGAGGAAAAATAGCAGGATTTTTGTATTCCAATAGCATATAGTCCATATCCATGAAGATTCAGGAACTTCATCTATTTGCAGAACCTTTTACAAACAGTGCTACCTCACTAATTTTTCAGAAGGTTAAATATAAAAATATTGGTCTGATTTTCATAGATAGTCTATTGGTAACTCTTGTCCCTGTGGAGCAATCCTATTTTATGAGTGCCCTTTCATGCTACAGGAATTCAAAATCATCCATGATTACTTTCAGATTTTTTGGCAGCGCTGCTGTCACAATGCTGTAGCCAAAGTAACCTAAATTAATTTAGGTCTACTGGCTTTAGGACCAATTTACAGTAATTGATGATCTGTCCTTTATGGCTAATGCTTTTTATATGTGCTTATCTTTACTTGCTGCAGTAGCTTGGCACCCAGATCAAAATAGGCAAAGTCGCATAATTATGTCAAACTCGGCATCCCTGCATATTGGTCATGTAATAAACCACTAGATTTGATCTAATCAGCCTATCATTTGCCCTGTTAATGTATAAATACATTTTTTCAGTGCTTCCTAGCCTGACTACTGCTATTTCTCTTGCTTCAAAGTGTTGCCCTCAAAATCTATATACCGAAATCTTGGTAAAAACCTCTTTCTATTCTCCATATGTTGAAAAACACTGTGTATTCTTTGTTTTCCTTTTACCTAGCTACTAATCTGTGGTGCTACTTTCTCTCCCAGCCTAGCAGAAGCCACTGAAGCTCTTGTGAATGTCTTTCTGTTGCTGTTAGAGGTCTTTGGATCAAACACAGATTTTTCCCCATAATGTCTTCTGAGGGATTTTCTAAAAAAAAAGAAATAAAATTGCTGTGATATCATTGCTAGTCTCCTTTGCTCTGGCACAAAAGCAAGCTCCTGTATGACTACAGAAGTCTCGCTTCCCTCTGAAATGCCTGATATACTGAGCATTTCCATGCAGTGAACTGCCCATGGCCAGGGCAGCACCTGCCAGCTGCCTGTAGCTGTCCATGGTACCAGTCTGTTTTACAGAGCTGCTGGCACAGTTTTCCTCTGTTGGTGCCCTCAGAAGTGTTTGGGCACAGTTCCAGCCACAGCAGAGGCTAAAGAACATTCCCAGTGGGCTGCCAACATATGCTCCCTGCTTTGGAGGAGCAAGGGACTGCAGCTGGATGGTTGGAGTTCTATGCTTGGCCTCTGGACAGAAGATGCTCAGTGGGTTGTTTTGTCTTTTTACATAGACATAACTGTGCAAACTGGTAGCAAAACAACCTGTTCTGAGCCATGGTTTTTGTGTATCTCAATGGGTTGGTGCAGAAGACAAAATTGTGGTTGATGCCTGGAAAAGTGGATTCCTGGAAATTGAGTGCCCCAGGAAAGGCTGGCAGGATTGCTACTGATTGTAAAGCCTGAGGAGGTGCAGAAGGAAATGAGAATGAATTTTGATGTCCTGTATTTCAGTCTTTGAACCTAGGCTGGCCTCCTACTTGTAGCTCAGTAGGCACGAAGTGTCCTGGGCTGAGATCACGATGGGGTTGTACTCCAAATGATTTGTGCAGGATGTTCAGTGATGTTTTAAAAACTGGGGTCACCTGTTTGGTTAGTTGGACATTATGTTTAGGCAATTGGCTGCAAGAAAGGTTATATCCTTTAATGCATCCTTTAAGGATATACCTATCCCACCTCTTTCACAATTTAACTGGAAATATTGAAGTTCACTCTTAAGTGGTTCACATGAATAAAAACCCCACAACCCCAAAGAACCCCATTATGTAAAAACTTCAAACTGAAAGCACAACATTGCAGCCAGTGTTCAATGGTACAATTCACTTTGCAAAACTCAAAGCACCAGGATGACATTTAGACAATAGACTATCCTTGCCCCAGAATAACCCTGTTTATGAAGTTCAATTTTCTTCTGCCCTTAAACACCACATCTGTTGATTTTTTTTTGTAGTACCTTAACTCACAAAGATGAATTTTCAATTCTCTCTGAAAGGGAATTACTTAAAAAAAAAAGCCAAACTAAGAAATGCCTAATAAAATGAAAGTCAACTTAAAATAAACCCAAAAAACCCAAAAACCAAAACAACAACAAAAACAAAACAAAAAACAGCCCCTCCAAAAAAAAACCCCAACCTCCAGCCTTCAAACCCTGAAAACAGTGAGAGGCTGCAGCCCTGGGGGAAGGAATATGCTGGGCATTTAAGATCACACAAAAGAACATCACCCTCCTCTGCAAGGTTTCTCACCAAACCTGCCTGCATAATAAAATTTTTTGCTTTGGAAAGTGGTTTGGGAAATAAGAAATTTTAGTTGACAAGAACCATGTTTTAGTGAAGTAATCATTCAAGTAAACAAAGTTTACTTGAATGATTTCCATTCCTTTCCATTCCTTAAAATAAAAATTAAAAAACCCCAAATACTGAACATCAAAAAACAAACTACCCCCCCCAATAATTAAAAGAAGCTCTATTATTGTGTAGGATGAGAAATTAATGGAATAGGTGTAGCTGTATTCTTCTCTGTACCTCTTCACAAAGACATCAGCACTTATCAAGGCAAGGGCTGGTACAGCCAGGGGGTTTGACAGGGAACCAAGGAAAAAATGTCACCAAGTGAGAGGCAGGAGGAGACCTGACTTCTCAGGTGGCTGGAAATTACGAACAGCCAGAAATGACTAATCAAGAACTGCCCCTGTCCTCCAGAGGGCCACTTATCTCCATCTCCATCACTCAGAAATTTATGAGTGAACCTTAGTTCACAACTTTGCTTAAATCTGATCGAAACCCTCAATGCTTGGTGTATAAAGGATGAAGCAAGATGGAAATGTTAAGATTAAGAGTTGTAGGTCATGGTTTGTTTCCCTCAAAAGAATTTTTACAAGGATGCTGCTCTTGCCTTGGCTTACCTTTGTCTACCACCCCCACCCCTTGTGCCCTAAACATCTGAACATCACTTTGCTTGTGCTCAATCTGGTACATGTCTGGGAAAAAAAAAAGACTAAACCAGAACTCCTGCAAGCAGGGTCATTTTTTTGGTGTTTCGAAGGTAATGGGCATGTCAGTGGCGTTGCATAATGGAATCACTCAGGAAAAACAATAAATTTGGATTTAGAACCCATTATGAGATGCCATTCAATAAGGAAGTGGATTAATACCTTAAATTACTTAGAAATGTGGGGCTGTAAAGGGCATCTGGGGCTGAGGCCAGCCCCTTGCCATAGTCAGCCTCTGTCAGATAAACCCTTTCATAAACTAATTAGCTGATCCATCTTAGAACAAATTGGGTCATTTACCACCACTACTCCCACGGGGAAATTGTTCAAGAGCCTCACTTCTCAGTTGCTTTGAAACATTCTTCTAATTTTCAGCCTCAATTTATTCATGGCCAGCTTATATCCATTTGTTCTTGTGCCAATGTTGTCCTTTAGCTTAAATAGCTCTGCTTCCTCTCTTATTGTATTCCTTGATGTATTTATAGACAACATTCACATCCCCTCTGGGCTTCTGTTTCACTAGGCTGAACAAGACAAGCTTCTCTTTTTTCCTAGCACAGGCTCAGTGTTGGTGTCATCATCATTCTCCTCAGAACCTGATCTTACTTGGATTTGTTTCACCTCTGTTTGTATGGTGACAAATACAAATGATTGAAAATAACAGCAGTCACCTTTATTCAAGATCCAATAGAGAAGAAATAATCTGCATTAAAAATAGGAAATTTTACCTCCAGTAGAAGAAGTAGCAGCATTCCCTATTTTTGGTAGCATTTATATAATTCTGAGCTTATTTCAAAAGCAAAAGAAAACCCATTTCATGCTCTAGAAAGTGTATGTGTTGCTTTCCTCCACTATCCATATCTAAAAGTATAGGGTTATTTGACACTTATAGTTGATATTTTCTCCTCCCAAGCAGAGTTTTAGGCCACTGTTTTCTTTTTAGGGTCTGAGGTAAATTCAGAGGGAGAAGTTATGAGTGATGTTTTGTCCGATGTCCAGAGAAGTGATGGGGGGGACTCCATCTTATCAAAAGGCTAATTAATTAAATTATTATACTATATTATTCTACACTATATTACACTGTATAACTTTACATCTAAACTGAATCTGCCAAGCACTCACTCACCAAATCTTGTGACTGTCAGACGACAGTCCTGACTCACACACATGGATTCAATTGGCCAATGAATCAAAACTCTCACACCAGGATCCAATCACCAATTCCCTTCAGGTAAACAACCTTCCACAATGCATTCCACTTTGGCACAACACAGGCACAGCAAATGAGATAAGAATTGTTTTGATCATTCTTTTCTCTGCTTCTCTCAGGTTCAGAGAATGTGAATCCCACAAGAAGTAGGGGAACTTTTGCGTTGATGTGGCCACATCGCTTCGGCAGAATTTGAAAGGATATTTCCCCTTTCTGCCCCTACTCCACATGCAGTTGTGTGCCAGGGAAGGAGTTGTTCCATAGTTCTGCACTGCTCCTGAGGTTCTCCCTGTCCTGTGCAGAGGTTGTTGGCCAGAGCATTGCCGTTGCTTAGAAGGCTTGGGGAGCTGTGAAAAGGACGCGCCACGTGCCTTGAGACATGTGGCATGCCAGAAACAGGGTATAGAGGTCACTTTGGACCCCTGAGTGAATCCAAGCTTGGGGAGGAATGTTTGGAGGAGCTGGGGCTGTTTAGCCTGGAGAAGAGGAGGCTTAGAGGTGACCTTATTGCTCTCTACACCTTCCTAAAGGGAGGTTGCAGACAGGTGGGGTAGGTCTCTTCCCACCAGGCAGCACTGACAGAATCAGAGGACACAGACTCCAGCTACCTCAGGGAAGGTACAGGTTGGATATTAGGAAGAAATTTTTCACTGAAAGAATAATAAAGTACTGGAATGCTCTTCCGAGGTAGGTGGTAGAATCACCATCTCTGGATGTGTTTAAAAAAAGACTGGACATGGCACTTGGTGCTATGGTCTAGTTGAGGTGTTAGGGCATAGGTTGGACTTGATTATCTTAGAGGTCTCTTCCAACCTCATCATTCTGTGACTATGTGTGTCTGGCTTCTTCTGTTGTCAAACAAAAGATACAGTCCTCTTTCATGCTTTTACACACTCCCAAAAGCACGTCCTGAAAACTTCATTATTTATTATTGTAGCTCTCACGTTGTGTTTGATTTAGAGCAAGAACCAAAGATGCTGACAGCAGTGTGTGAGATACATATGAAGATTGTTTCAGGGAGTTTGTATTCTGGTGCTTCAGTGCTGCAGAGATTTGAGTATCTATTTCACTTCCAAAAATATACATCTTTTAAAAATGAATATAACATTTAAAAATATACATTCATCTGCTTCAGGTTAAGAAACCATGAAAGCCTTTGAAAAACCAGAGCCTAAAAGAAGCACACAGATGAGGTTCTTTGGGAGATGCAGAAAAGGTGTTAACACAGATTTATTAATTCAGTTACAAAACTCTCCACATACTTGTCTCTTTATACTAAGAAATATGACATTTATGGGCCTCACTGGTAAAGTAAGACTCCAGCAGAGCCCTAAAACTTGATGCTTCAGGTGTGGGAAGTCATTCGATGTGAAGGAGTTAATGAGAAAGAATAAAAAATATTTCACAAACATTTCTGGAAATGTGTGTTATTCCTTTCTTTCTTCTTATTCCTGGCACAGGTTGTCATCAAATGGCCATTTGACATACCTATGGACATCTAGTCACATCTTTCTTTCTCATCTAAAATGCTCTCTGCTTTGAGCAGTTTCCTGACTTTTAGAAGTCTCTCAATTAGAGATGATCAAAAACATTTCAAATTTAACAACCATCAGGAAGTACAGCTAAATCAAAGTAGGCACATTTTTCAGGAACAAATTGGTTTCAGTTTTGATACAAGTTTAAATGGAGAGTGAATGTAAATTAATTGTGTCAGGTTTCTTTTGTTTAAATATAGAAAATATTTTGGTTTTACTTTACCATTTTGATTAATTTTATTCTGGCTGTCATAGTAAAAAAATTATATTTCAGTTAATCATGCATTTATTTATAATTCAAATTTAATTAAAATGCTATAGACTTGAAAGTTTCCTGTTACTTGATGGACTTTTTATTTCCCTTTAGAGTTTTGTATTAGTGAGGAATTAAATGGTGATATTTTTTTTCAAACGAAGAATTCCTTTCTTCCATCAGTAAAATTGGAGTGAACCCCTTCTCTGTACTTCATATACTGTGGGGAGAATTAGCTTCTCCATATTTTGATATTTTTTTACCAAATAATCCACATCAGTTCTGCTCAGACAGCCTTTGGCACCAGAGGGTCCATCCAGATGTTACTGAATACCAAAAACTGGCTTGGCACTTAGAGATGTGCCTTTCTTGAGATGATTCCCCATGTGGAGAACTGCAGAGGGTTTTGGACAGTGTGGTTCAAAAGCTCTCTCTAGGAAGTGAGGGTACAAAGCCTGGGGGAAGACAGGCTGGCAGAGCCCAGATGAGTCACAGACTATCAGACCATTCATTTAATGATAAAAAGTGAATTATTGTGGTACACAAGTTTTGTAGTTGAGAACGCAGCACAGAAGGCTGAAATAGCATTACCCAGGTCTGGCTGCTTATAATGTGGATTTAACTGTCTTTGACATCCAGTGCCCTGTGAGCAGTTTATTATCTGGAAAGTTTTAGAGCCCCGTGTTTCACTGATGGTTATTCATCAAGTGTTGTCTTCCTTCCCAGGCTGTGCTCAGACGTCTTTCAAAATTATGGTAAATATTGATTTAGTGCCCTGCTTAAACATGCATCTCTGGCACAGACTGTTCAGCAAGTGTGCCTGTGTCAAACAGGAGAATTAAATTCACAGCCAGAGTTCCCTATAATAGCTGTCTTATTCATCTAGTGCTTGCCTTCTTGGAAAGCATCATCCTGTCATTTGTGTCTCTGAAGTACATAAATGAAATAAATCTATTAAAATGTTAAGATCTTTGACAGCCAAATACACTCAGACCCTCAATGCTGGAAAAGTCAGTTTTGAAAAGTCACTGCCAAAATGGTGTGTTTGGGCCGTGTGTGCGGTCAGCTCCTGCAGGAGAAACTCCCTCCATTCCCTCTTCCATTCTCAAGTTGTATTTAGTTTCTAGTGTAGCACTTGCTCCTTGAGAAGTTGTGCTGTGGTGACTGGTTCACCTCGCCCAGCGCCAGAATTAAAACAGACATCCCTTGAAGAAACTGGTTTGTGGTTCAGCAATGAATCAGGTGAGCAGAGGAGGTGAGAATGGGCAGATGGATGTTCTTTTGTGCATGGTGCCTAGTGGAGCCTCTTCACCAATGGTGGGCCAAATTTATATCTGTGGGTAGAGATTGACAGAGAACTCTGCAGGGATTCAGTTGTCTGGTGATCCTTGTAGAGAGCTTCCATGTGACCCACTGAGAAGTGCTCCAAATCGGTATCTTTGCCAATCAGTCTAATAGTAAAATGAGACTAATTCCTCAGTATCAGCTTCCTTGACCATAGTGTTTACAACAACAAAAATTGCTAATGCACGTAGAATTAATACAGCAAAACAGAAGAGGGTTGAGATGTTTGTCAGATGCACAGGAAAGATTAAGTACACTCAAATTAAAAAAAAGAAATTGTGAATTTTTGCTTTATAAGAAACTATGTTAAGTTGTGCAAACCCCATCTAATTTTTCTTTAGTGAATGCATGAAACCACAAATATTATTCTTTTTGATGTTGCATAAAGACACTAGCAGCATTTAATCATTAGTCTCTCTAGGAATTCATGTTACAAGAGAAATTAACTTTTCTTCATGAGAAATGTACTGTTGGCTGTACTGGCTGTGGTCCAGTTTCTGGCCATGAGGACTTTTGCTGGTGACCAATGTTGCCCCTGCTATTAACTGATCCAGTTCAGCCCCAAGCTGCAGGAATGGCACAGCTCTCAGCAGAGTGTGAGGGTGCTTAGCTGAAGGTTTCTGCTGCTCTGCTTGCACAGGACCTTTCCTTGGTACTTTCCTTTTTCCATGCCACCTGTGACCTGCATTTCCCTGTGCCTTATTGCTCTTTCCTAGAGCTACATCTTTTGTAATCTACCTACACACACTCAAATAAGACTCAAGCCTTACTTCTTTTTATTTTTCTTTGTTCTGCAGAAAACTCACCCATAAAAAAAGGATTGTGTAGTTCCTGCTCTGGTACAGCATTTTTCTGGAATAAAGAGTTTTGATTCCATTGTATGCATTTTCCTTGAGAGCAGATGGGTAGATATTGGTCCATTTCTGTGCCTAGGAGGTTAACCTTCTCATTAGTAATTTCTTTTCAGTTAGGCTTCAAAACTGAAAGGGCAGAAAAGAAAACTGGGCTGATACTGAGCCCTGTAACAGCATTTTTCTCCTATGGAAAAAAAAAATTAGATATTTCTGCTGATTACATTTCTTTGTCTCTTTTATCCTTTGTGTTCCCTTTCTGGTTTTTGATGTCTTTGTCAGGCATCTTCAGAGGAAATAATCTGTTTTGTGGGAGGCATGAGGCAAGGCAGCTGCTGCTAACTCTGGGGAAGGGAGAGGATGTAACTCTTAGTGGAGTCAGTTTAAGGTGCTGATGGATGGGATGGCAGATTCACACAGGCAGGCTGGTGTCCCCCACAAGATCAATGATGTGAAAGGTTAATTAATGACACATGGCTCATTTAGATTAGGAAGGGCAGCAGCTGGACAGACCATGAGATGGATTTGCTGAAAGCATCACAGCTGAAGTGTGTTGTGTTGGGTTTGTTCTTGTGGAAATGAGCTGATTTCAGGTGGACATTCCTGGATTTGCTTGAGTGTAATTGGTGTGTTTGTGCATGTTTGGATGGGTGCTTTACTATGTGTGCATCCCCTAAAGGTCCCAGAGAAGATTAGAGACTACCAAGAGAGGACATCATTGATGGCTTCTGAAGAGCCAACAGAAATCTGGGTCCTACTGAGCACTCTGGCAGCAGGCTGGGGGGTGTTTAATAGTGTGCTGAAATTTTAGTGTGGGGATAGTCACTGAAGCTCAAAGTAAAAGCATAAATGGGTGCCTGGTCTGAGCCAGGTTGCTCAGCTTTCTGCAAGAGGGAGACTCCTCATAGAAATAGTGGCTTTTCCCAAAATTCAGGCGTGAATCCAGTGCTTTTCATCTTGGCACTTTATACAGGCTGCCAGTTTGCCCTGTTGCAGTAACAGAGTAAACCTTTTACTCAAGGTTTACCCATCAGGTCAGTGGCAGCTTTACATGTAAAACTCATCTGTCTTGAGCTGTGAGACTGTTGGGGAGTGAGTTCACCTGAGCCTCCCCAAAGGGTCCCTCTCACTATGGGTGGCACTCACAGTAGTGCAGCTCTGGTTGCTTTGGCTCTTCCATGTCACAGACATCTTTTATGAAAAATCCTTTCCTTAGGATTTTTTTCTCCTGAGAATCTGAGAGGCCTCAGGAAAAAAATGTAAACAATGATTATCTGCTGCTGTGGCATGCAACAGGTGGATCTGTGATTGGTCTCATGTGGTTGTTTCTAATTAATGGCCAATCACGGTCCACATGTCGGACTGTCTCGGCCAGTCACAAGCCTTTGTTATAATTTCTTTTCTATTCTTAGGCAGCCTTCTGATACAGTCCTTTCTTCTATTCTTTTAGTATAGTTTTAATAAAATATCTATCATAAAATAATAAATCAAGCCTTCTGAAACATGGAGTCAACATTCTCGTCTCTTCCCTCTTCCTAAGACCCCTGCGAACACCATCGCACTTCCACCAAAAAAAATCACCACTAACAAGAGAAGTCACTTGTCCCCTAAATCTCACCTGTGTGAGCAGCACCCCTCCTTCCCTCAGTCCCTGTGAGTGATGATGTCCCCACACCTTTGCTCGAGGTTAAGTTTGTTGTGGCAGTCTCAGAGGACTCCCAACGAGAAAAGGCTTTGCTGTTCATCCCATAGAGCTGAGGAGCTGAGCTTGAGCTCCTTGCACCTCCAGCTGAAGTGAGCCATGATTTCTGTGACAGGAACAGGCACACATGTGAAACAGACTTTGAGAAACAAAAATTGACCATTCAACTCACCTGGCCAGGGTAAGGAATTGCTGGGAAGGCTGTGGGCAAAGTGCATGGCCAATAACAGCAGCATGGTTTTTTACTAGGGGAAAGAGGTTCTTCAAGAAAATGTTCTCCAAAAGTGGTCGTGTTGCTTCACATACCCCACAACCCCAGGTTTAAAGTAGATGTTACTCTTTTAGACAGCAGATAACTCAAAATAAATCTGCTTGAAGCTGCTGTTGTGATATGTGTTATTAAGAGCAGGGAGGGGAATTCTTCATTTATCTGTTATGTATGTGGGCAAACTCCAGAAAATAGGTGTGTAAGTGCTGATTAATCAAATCTTGGAATTAATGGGATAAAACAGCATGGTAATGGAAAATATTCAAACTGTATATTCCTTATCAGTTTGTTGATTTTGTAATAAACATTGATTTGTCTGAAGAGTCACTGAATTATGGGTATGATTGAAGCAGCTTCATCTTATAAATCCTGGTGCTGCAGGTTGCTAAATATCTTTGTAGGTTATCAAAAGAAAGATAAACATGTCTGAACATCAGCCATGCACTGTCTTAGGAGCACTTTGAGAATATATAGGCTAAGTTTGCCCTCTACTGGATTGCAAAATTACATCACTGGTTTTATTACTGGCCAGATATGTTCTGGTTATTGCCAAGGAAGTTTCTCATTACATGATATAACACGTACACATCTCATCCTCAAGATTTGTGTCATCTTTCCAATCAGTCATCTTTGCTGTGTGAACTGCTCCCTGAATTATTTTGTTGAGAACTGTTCTTTTAACAAATGTCTCCACCCAGGGCTACTTTCAAACAGGGTTGTTTTGGTGCTTTTTATTTTGGATGGAAAGTTTGCACAGTGAGAGCAATTCTGAACATCAGGAATAAACTAAAAACTGATTGACAGGAGCCAGCTGCACAAGCAGATCTGCTCTTTTCCCTCTGACAGCTTGTTTCTAGCAAGGCCTGGGGTCTCCAGCAAGCTGCATTCACAGCCAGGAAACAGCCCCTGAGGGGCTGCAGCTCCTGCTCTTTCCCTGCCAGTCAGGCTCCTTGCCACACATTTACTGAGCACTTTTAGTGGGGATGGAACTACTTGCAGTCAAGGCATGAAGCAATGCTGCATCTTAATTCTAAGTATGTACAGGGATTTCAAGCCTCATTTGGTGTGTGCTTGAAATAATAGCTGCAAACATACACATCTGTGACAGGCTGCATTTGACACCAGCTCTACAAGAGTGATCCCAGAGTGAGGAGGTCATACCCATGAAAGTTAAATCTGCTGTGATGAATCATAAAGTATATGGGGCCAGGTGCTCATCTAATGTAAATCAGGATAAGTTCTCTGACCTGAACAGAATTGTGTTGACTTGTGCTGGCTGAAGCACAAATCAATGTAATTTTTTTTGTTTTAATGTAATTTCTCATTTGTTGTTTTCCCCTGTTGGGTGAGCTGGTAAAGAAGATTTCTTGGCCTCATCAAGCCATTTAAAATTTCTGTCCTTGCTCATAATTTTTAGGTTTGCCAGGCTCTGTTTATAACCAGAAATGCTGTGTCAAAAATAAAAAGTAAATCAACGTCTGACTGGATGCTACTCAGCTGTTCTTTGTTCTGTCTCTGTGTTCAGATTTTATCTGTACTGAAAAAAGACCAGACAGCACAGTGGGGCACTATTGTCTGTCCCTCTGGCAGTGCCAAAAGCGTGTCAGGATCAGCTGATGGCATTTGTAAGGCTCCTGTTACAGGTCTCCTTTAGTCCCTGGATCCCCTGGCAGCAGAGTGAACCAGAAAGCTGCTGAGAGCTGTTGTGCTGACAAGGTTCAGGGCTGTTTTTTGCTATGAAGTTGTATATCTGCACCCTGGTGTGCTAGAAGGTTGTGGTGAAAACCCCTGAAAGTCAGAAAGCTATTCCCAATAGCACTGTAGTTTTCCAGAGCCAGCAGGTTGCTGTTTTCATGCTGGTTTATATATAGATAACCTGAAAGAGGAATGGAGATTGAATATTATCTGAGCTGCTCCACAGTCAAAAGTAAATTTGGAGGTGAGGAGGAAACCAGCATATCTTAGAGCATCAGGTAATGGAAGGGGAGATATTTCTGTCTGGCTGATTTATTTGTCTATTTATTTCACCATCAATTTTGGAGTTGAAGTAAGTCCCTGGGAAAAATGGGGTAGGCAACAAATGATCAGTGGTGAAAAGTGTATGATGAATTACTGTGCCCACGGCTCTACAGTTCATTTCAGGGGCAGCACCTCCAAAAGAGCCAGAGGAAAGTCAGATGCTTGAGATTGGTAAGAAATTATTAAAAAAAAATGGATATTTGAATGGTGTGCAGGCAGAAAAGGAGGACTCCTGTACCAGTGGAGAGCACACTGACTGCTCTGACCGTGGAGGTTGCTCTTGAAGTCTAGAGAAGCCTCCCTCATCAGCCTTTGATTTCAGAATATTCTTAGGAAAAGTCAAATCCTGGCATTTGTCACAGTGATTGATGTCTTGTAGGGTCCCAGCCACTCTCTCAATCTCTGTGGGAACTTTGTGCTGTGATGTCTTATGCTGGGCACAATCTGGTTGCTCTGGGAATTGTGTTTGAAGGCAGAAACTGGTGCAAACTCCTTGAGTCAGGAGATATAACTGCAGAGAGAACAGCTCTGCTCTGTGAGGAGCTCCTGTGACTGTGGGGTTGAGAGTTTTTCAGTCATTCCCAACCAGCCTCTCGTGTGGCTGAAGTAGAACTTCATGGAGGTCCCATCCTGAATCCTATGTATCTTGAAATTTGAGATTTCAGGATTTTTTGGGTGGCACAGAACTCCTCCTCAGAGGATATGCTACAGCTGTGCTTTGAAAGGGTGAACAAGGCTGGGATGGGAGGCAGCTCACTGGACCCTGCCCAAAGCCTGGAGGAGCTGGATGGAGGCTGCTGGGTGCAAGCAGACCTGCAAATTCTGTTATTTGATTGATGTATTTTTTTTCTGATTTCGATAGTGAATATTCAAGAGCAGAATGTGCAGGTTAAGACCTGAACAGTTATAATATTGCTGGCAAAGCTCTTTCCTTGACTGTAAGGACTTTTGGCTTCTGAGTGATATTCTTAGGACAAATCCTGAACATCACAGCCTCTTTCCTAACGAGAAGCCTGGAATAGAGCTAGAAATGTCCCAATTTTTCCATGGATTGGTGCACAGAGAAGCAAAGATCTGGGTCCTCATAGGTTACGGGTGCTTAACTCCAGTGTTGTGAGTGCATGAATTGCCCTGACCAGCCTCATCTTGCACCTGTGTCCATGTCTCTGGCCATGTCCAGGAGCTCTGTTTAAGCTTGTGCTCAGGTGTCCAGGTCTGCAGGTGTTCCTGAGCCCAGCCCAGCCTCCTGCTGTCCTGGCACTGGCTGCACAGGCACTGCCCTCCCTGGATTTACCCTCTTGGAGACTCTGAGGAGCATTCCCTGGGTTAGGGAGACACAAGAAACTTCCCTCAAAAAGATGTTAAGACACCATTGGCTCCTTCTCTTGTTCCTAGGTCCCTGAGCCATTCCCTCCCTATTCCCCAATTAACCCTTATCTTTGTACTGCCCCAAGACCAGGGTCACCCCTTGGGAGAGAGAAACCTGGACCCTCCATGTGTGTGTGCCTTGGACCTGGACATCTTACTGGGCAGCTCAATTAAACATCTGTGGACACCATGCAAAGGCCCTTTTTGCTTCCTTACCCTGGACTTTGTAGGGGGATAGAACATAAGTAAATAAAGGTGGTATAGAAAGTAATCTTGTCCCCTAAGGAGTTGAAACTGGGTTAATTATTAAAGATTAGGAGCAGGCCTGATTTTAACAGGCCACAGCTGTAGCCAATAAGAAGAGTGGTTTAAAAGAGTGGATTGGTTGGTTGAGGGGAATTGGAGTTGGTTGGCTGCTGTCAGTGCCTAGAGGAGATGCCTACAAGAAAAATCAAGGTGGTACAAAACTCTGGCAATGTGGAACCCTTGCAAGGTACTGATAATAGAATTCTTGCACTATAATGACAATAGGACTTTACTAGCAGCAATTCTGGCTGCAACACACCCCAAACCTTCCTCAAGGGTAGCTTGTCTTAGGCTGCTCTCCTGCTGCAGTTTGCTGGATAGACCTGCATTTGACACCCCATTTCACCTGGATGGAGCTTGTATCAGCACAGGACTGCCCAGGTCTGTGAGGTGCTGCCCTGTGTCTCCCAGCTCCTTCTCCCTTGAGGAGCAGCCCTGCTTTTGCTGCTCCCTGGCACTCAGCCCTGTGGAAGACAGTGAGTCCTTTACAGATATTTCAAGAACTATGCCTGAGGTCACAGAATAATATCAGCAGACATGACAAATCCTCACTGAACCATCTTTCCTTTGTGCTGCATCCATCCTCTGTAATTAATACGATTTACAAACTTACATCCATCACTTAATTGCTTCTGTATTCATAAACATGTCACAGCATTTTAGTTCTTTTTACATTTATGGGCTAGAGCTGTGCAGGCTGTAGGGCAACACACAGATTTCCACTTCATTATTACACAAATGGTAAACAAGTGCACAAATGTGTTTGTTGTTAGCTCAGGCCTGAGAACTGAGCTCTAGACCACCGCAGAGCACAGGCTACTTTAAAGAAAAGGTCCATGGAATATATCATGGAGAATGAAAGAAAACATGGAGATAAGCCATGGAAAACACTTTGGGAAAATGAAGGATAATGTGGGAAATGTGAAGGGCAAGTTGATTGTCTTCAAAGACAAGACATTTAAAAGGATTTGGGAGTAGATGGGGAGAGAAAGAAGAAAAGGGGGCCTGGATTATAAGCACATTGCACAAAACCAGCCAGAAGGTTGTGCAGTATCTCTCACACAAGCCATTTTTCTGTAATGCACATGAAAGAAGAAGAAACACGCAGGTCCGTTTTACCTGTGTGGGAGCCAGCCTGGATTCCATTCTGTAAGTATTGCAGAGGTATTTTGTTAACTCAACTGGTAGTCTGCCATTTTTAATTTTGAAAATAATAGCCATGGCACTAGAACTAATCTATGGGAGTTATAAGGGAAAGAAAATAATTTCTCTTACGTTCCTTCATCTCGGCTCACATCTAATTTATTCACTTCATAGACGCATAAATTCACACAGAGTTCAGACTCAGCTGAAACCAGAATAGATGGAGTATTTATTGCACAGGCAAGAGCAGCCTGAGGAACATCACAAAAAAGAGTACCAGAAGACATATTCCTAGCTCCTGTCTCATAAGCACCTTTCATTTCAAATTCTCTTACAAAGGGGTAAATAGTATGAGAGCAACTGCTTTAACAGACTGCATGTTACAGCTGCTTAGGGACAAGTTGTATCTCTTGTACCAAAAACTGCCTGCTTTTTATTTATTAAAAAAAAAAAATCAATCATTTCAAGAAGAAGTAAAGCATACAAACTGTAATGGCCAAACTCATGCAGCATTTGGAGTTACATCAAATTACTCCATTCTGAATTTGGCCCAGATCTGTAAGACCTGTTTTGAGAAGAAGTTATTTTCTTTGTATTCTGTAAAAACACAGAACACTTGAATTTCAAGAAGGTAGCAAGGATTTGTGTGGAACTGAATGAGAGACAAAAGAGAATGAGTGGCTGCCTGGGGTTAGGATCTCAATCCACTTCTAGCTACAGCAGCAGACACAGGAATATAAATTTTGTCTCTCAGTAAAGTTTTGAGAAAATAATGTCATTTTTCTCCATAAAAATTGCTTCCAAGCTCTCCTCCTCAACTTCCAAGGGAGTCTGCATGTGTGTTGTAGCTCTTGGCTCTAGAGGTCTTGGGGATCCACCTTGTTCCTTATGGAAAGGGCTGAGGAGAGGACTCCTTGCCCCAAAGCTGTGCTGGATGTTGGTTTTCAGGCAGCCCAAGCACACAAATGAGCTGTGGAGCATGATGGCTACTCAAATTCAGGGCACTGGCTTGGGGCACCCAGCTCTGTGTGAACGCAGGACAACTGTGTAGGTCACAAACCTCAATGCCAGTGGAGCTGAAAAGGTACCAGGGTGAGGTGTGGGCTGAGATGAATTTCTTATGATTTCCTCTGTAGACCCAAATGTCTGAATTCCACTCACATCTTGCTTTAGTGCTCCAAGTCTTCCACTGTCTTTAATTCCTTTTGTTCCACATATTTCCATTTCAGAGCCACTGTGGCAATGTTATTCTGACTTTTCCCATTTTGCTCTGTGCTTGATCTCTCTGTCCTTTTACAGCATGGATTGGTCAAAATGTGTTGTTTACATTTTGAATTTGCTGCTAATTCATCCTTGGAATCAGTGATTCCACTTGCTTGATTTTTGTTGTTATTGTTGTTGTTTTAACAATAAAAATGACAATTGAGTTGGGTTCAATTTGCAAAATGTCTTGCATATAGATATTACAGAAATCAATTGCTTTTCTTATGAATATGCAAGTTTTGGTTACAAAAAGAATATTTTAAAAGTATATTTTAGCTTAGTTGATGACAAATGGCAGCCTGATTTTTTTATTTTCAGCAGTCTGTAAAACTTCTTTTGGTGGAGGACTTACAGGACTCAACTTCAAAGGAAATGAGCGACTTAGTAAATTCTTAACCATCAATTCTAAAACTAAACCGTTTTTAGACACAATTTGCAGGTTTTGATAAATAAAAGTTTTCATGGCTGGAATTCCTTCAGAAACTTCCACATTTTCTCCTTGCTTGAGTAGGGAGAAGGTTTTTCTGTCTTGTAACCAGGCTTTGCCTTTTTATGTCTTTGTTTCTGGTTAAATTTCCTTTTGTAAGGCACATTGTCCATATCCATGATGTGCATAAGACACCTGGTAAAAAATCCAGTAGTTGAAAGCCAAGATCAGTTAACCAAGGATCTATCCTATGGAAAGAGTTAATGTCTTATGAACCCCCATGATATAAAACAGCTGCATTTCAAAACAAGTTCACTCATAAAGAATAGTTGTGCCTTTAAAAACGTCAGCATAAAAATATATTCTCATCTGTAAGAGAAGATTGTAATCCTCAAAATGTTTCCTAATGTTGCAATTCAAACACTGAACTTTGTTGTTTCATTTGTATTGGTGTTTAATAAATTGGTTTTGTTTTTCAGCTGCAACAAGGCAAGATGAATTTTGTGGAAAAGGGCAGTCTAATGGAGATGTGGTGTGTAATTTGGATGATGAATTATCAGAGCAACACAGTAGACTGTGTTGTGGTCATTTTATTGTTCTGTGCAGTAATAGAGTTAAGTTATATTTACATTTTCTAATTATATTTTGTTATGCAAAAGATTATGCGTATGTAACCTCTTGCCAAACCAAGCACTGAACTCTACTTCTCTCTTGGAAAAAAAAAGAAAGAGAATAACTGAGACTGAAATAGAAAACAAAATAGATAATGAAAGCCCACAGAAATCACAGAGAGGCTCCACACTAAATTCCAGACAAGCATCCTGCATTTCATCACGGCCATGGCCCTCTCCTGTCCGCCAAGCCTGCAGCTCAAAGTCTCCTCCTGCCAGCAGCCTTGGCCAGGATCCCTCGCTCACTGCTGCATTGAGAAACACATCTTTAAAATCCTTGGGTTTGGGATCAGCTGGGGAATGTTCCTGTGGGAGGTGGTAGCACCCAAAAGACTGAAATTGTTCTCCCTGGAAAGGTAGCTCCCCATGAGAGGAGCTGGAATGGCAACCCAGTGATCAGCATGAGCAGATGCCATCTTCTCCAGATTCCAGGAACAAAGAGTTTTTGTTCAAAGGGATGGCTCAAGTTTTGGTTCCCCTTCCATGCAGGGTGGTCACTCGGGAGCCAGGGGAGTTGCCTGGACAGTCACTTCACTGAGAGAGAGAAGGAGGGACTGCAAAGATTTCGACCAGATTTTTTTTTTTCCTCACACCTTTCTGTAGAGTATCTGTCTTGGTTTTGAAAGACAGGAGTCTGCTAAGGAAGGCAGGATCCTCCCCTGAAATGGAGAATGTAAACCCTCCCCACCCCTCCAAATTGCTATGAATTTTAAATTAAGGAGCTCAGGCAAAAAAAAAAAAAAAAAATGGGAGCAGGAGATAACAATTGTTTATTAGGGAAGAAAAGTAAAAGGCTAAAATAAACAATGCAGTAAATTAAAACAACACCGATAGAGTCAGAATTCAATCTGACACCCTGTGGGTAAGGGTGTTGGTAGCACTCCCATTGGAATTGTGGCTGCAGCCCTCCTGCAGCATCAGGCACAATTGTGCTGGAGCAGGGATCCTGTAGAAAATGGTGCAGTCTTCCTCTGAAGATCCAGTGGAAGAGGCAGGTGCTGTTCCTCTGGGAAATCCAGTGGAGAAGCTGTGCTGGTGTTCCAGAATCTCCAGATTATATCCAGGTAGGAATGCTTGGCTCCTCCCTCTGGGCTCACATCTCCCAATGGGATGCTGTAATTCTTATCACCCATGCAGTGACATCCAATAGCTGTTATCAGCAGATGTCCCCTCCCGAAGGAGGAGCAATTGTGGTCACTCAGAGAGAGAGATAAGGCAAACTGCCCACTTGACAAAAGATAATCTGCCATACAGTTGGTAATAGAATACATCTTGCATTGCAACATGGAACAGTATCCCAGTAAGCTGCTCTCTGCATCCCTGTATTGAACAAAACTAATGTTTTTATTCATCTACTTGGACACACTGGGTCTGCCTAAGTCAACTCAGAGTCTCCAGAGGTTCCTCTCACATCCCCATCATGATCCTCGATAGCTGAATTTCCTGAAACCCCATTTATGTGTCTTCATAAGTGAAGGATGGCATAATCCTTTTTTTTTTTTTTTTTTTTTTTTTTTTTGCTAGGACTTCTAGAGCTTTTTGTTTGTTGCTTTGTTGCTTTCCATGCATTTGTTGCAATGAACACCATTTTCCTTACTTAGCTATTTCCCCACCTTTAAATGACTGTATCTAAGTTAGAAACTATAGGGTGCATTAGAAAGATATTGAGAGAATACATTAATTTATGATTCCAGGTCAAAGAGAACTTCCCCAAAATAAAGTCCAAGGCAGATTTAAACTCTGGTTCTTTTACCCCAAGGCTGGCAGCCTGAACTAATATCTAGAAAAATAATAACTTTTCCAATGTTCCTTTTGATTCCGTTAAGAAAAGTTCCACCTCCACATTAGGCAGCACTGTCTTTAACTGAGGGAAAAATGTTGATGGAAATTATTGTTTGCATTCTATATACCTTGATTTGGAGCTAAAATGGCAGAAGTAATTAGATACTTGACTATTCTTCCTAAATATTTTAGACATTCAGAGATAAACTCTTGTTCTCTACCATCTTACTAACAGTGGAAAAACAACAGTTCTATGGTAATATTTTATATTATTGGATATATGTCAGGGCCCTGTTTGCTCCAATATTTTATAAATGTGAAAAAGTGAAGGCCCTAATCTAGAGAGTTCACACTTTCATAAATTTAAATAATTACAATTGAATGATTGTCACAACAGATTAACTAAATCCTTGATTTCGGAGAACTCCAAAACACCATCCTAGTAATTGATTCACACCAATAAACAACAAGATTACTTTAAGCATGATATGAAGCTCTTCAAAAGGAAGGAAACTTAAGTACCTGGCCTCAAAAAATTAAGAAATTAGATTACTAAATGCATCTAAGAATAGTAAGCTCTTTGTTAAAATGCCTACACGGCAATATTTGGTCATCTAATTTGGTCAATAAAATTCCACTGAAATTCCACTACAAAGTAGAGAAAAAAATAATTTGCTGGTGATGTAGGAACATAATCCAAGAGCAAGAAATGTTGTCTTTGCCCTCAAGGTGGAAAAGAACTCAAAGTGAATTGACAGGCTTATATCAACCTCTCATCATTAAGAAAGGGAGTAATGCAATTAAATGTAGTCTTATTTTGTTGAAATATTTTATGTCAGGCACAGGGTGTTCTGAGGTGATACAGATAATTAGCAGAGAAATTTAATCATCCATATCACAATGAAAGAAAAAAAATTGGCTCTTTAATCAAAAGATAGACCCACCTGATCTGAAATGAGAATGCTTCAGTATGTCTTCCAGGCTAGAAAGCCTAGTTAAAAATTAATGGAAGTTGGCAAGCATTAAATTATCTACCTAAAAGATCCTATACAGCTTCACAAATTAAATAGAAGTCCATTGATATTCACAAAATAAGTTATCTGCAGGACTAATGCATTGGAATAGTGAAATAACATATACCAAAGGCAGAATGCCTTCTGAGCAATGTGCCATCACTGGGGCTTGTGCTAAACACAAGGTTCATTTGTGGATCCAGGTTTTCTGCTTGGTTTAAGTGGAAACTGTGCTGTTTTACCCCAGTAGAGCTTGACTCATGGTGGTGTTGAAGGCAAATTTAGGCTAGACCCTGGCTGCAGCTGTGGCTTCAGTGGCAGGACTTGTGTTGATTTCAGTGGGATGAGCCTCCTTGGCTCTGAGTGCTTGGCATTTTCTTGGCAATATGTGAGATCCTTCTTGGTTCTGGGACTTGTGGTTTTGGTATCTTTCCAACTTGGCTGGAATCACTGTCAGGAGTGAACGCTTGAGTGAAGGAGATTTTGATGCTTTTTTGCATTCTCAACATAATTGTGATTAAAAAATGTAGACTGTCAAAAGTGTATTGAAATAAAATTAAACTTGTTTCAGAGGATAAAATCTGTTGCATAACAAACTTTCAAATGTTTACCACAAGTCTGTCTGTATTTTCATTTCAGTGGTAATGAGAAAACCTTAGCACATATGTTGCTTTCAGCATACTTTATTCTAGTTAGGCTTTTGTGTGGATTTATGCATTTGTTTTTAAAGCTCTGCTGAGTCTCCACTTGCACTGGGAGAAGCTTGGTGGCACAGGATACTCTTAATTTAGCAAACACAATGGGATCCATCTGCTGGGCACTGGAATTGGTGAAGTCCAGATGGAAATCCAAAGTACATCTAAGGATGAGGATACTTGCTAGAAGAGATTAATGAGGAGTTTATCATTCCACAGTGGGACTTGTAGTTTTGGAAGTATAAAAAAACTTTAGCTATGATTAACCAGAAGTGGTACTTGCTTGAAAAACAAGTCCCATAATGCTTCTTTTTAGCATTTTCCTGTTACTGCTAGTAATTCTAATGATGTTGCTCAGATTTTCTAGCATCCCTATGCATTTAAATTTCATAAGCCCAGACATGATGCAGAAATCATATTCTGAATGCTTTTCCTCCTACTCTGAATCCCTTAGCAACTTCAATTTCATTCATGGAAAAGTAATTATTTGAACTCTGTATTTTTAGCTTTTATTAATGGAGTTTAAAAGCTGGAAATGTGAAAAAACAAGAAGCCTTAAGGCACAATCTATACTTCTAGTAGAAATCCTCCAGATTTTGCCCTCCTACAGCTGTCAACATCACTTCATGCTTGGGCTGTACTACAGAGTTTATCTGCTGCTTGTCTTAGGAGGAAACCTTGTGCTCAGTGTGGAATGTATGAAATACTTCTACCTAAGGAAGTGAAAATTCATTATTGTTGTGGATGAGTCTGAGAGCTCCCCATCCAATCTGCTTTTGGGAGAGCACAGAAGGTTCTGCCTGGGCCAGGTGAGCACAATAAAATAAAAGGCACTGCCCCATGTGAGCCTGTGAGCTCTTGGGTTTATCATGGGCTACATGAAAGCAAGCTGGGGATCTCTGCACTGACCCCATGCTCTGTTTGCGGAGAATAATTCACTAAGGGCTGGTGGGGAGTTGACTGAGTTCCAGGTGATGTGTCTCAAGCCAAATCCCTGGTGAATCTAAAAAATCACTAAGTTTTCTAAGAACTAAATGTCAAAGCACATATGTCAGTATTTAGTGTCTCAGTAGTGTCAGGAGACACCTGATGTGTTGAGTTACCCACTGTTTTCCCTGGGAAATTGGTATATGAGGAATAAACTGTCCAATTATACCCTTGGAAAATACACTCCTGTTGGTGTAACAGGAACATATTAGTCTTCTCCCAAAGACAACAGTGTTCAGCTGTTCCATTGCAAACTCCCTGAACATGTGAAGTTTTAAAGTCCGACATTAAACTGGAAGGGATGAGAAGTGAATGAACATGCTGTCAAAAAAATAAGGTGGAGAACAGGTTGGTAGTAACCCAAAAAAACCTAAGTATTAAAAAAAAGATCAAAAAATATATAGTTCTAAAATTCAGAGGTTTCTATCCTATTCACTTCTCCTTCAGGAAACAGAGGATACTGTCTGAGATAATATAATCTCCTTTTCTTCAGACTCTTCCATTTATGTTAACAAAGATGGCTAAAGCACCCTCATGCAGTAAGAGCTAGCAAATATTAACTTTTCAACAGCAGCTGCTCTGTCATTATTCTAATCTCTTGAAGAATTAGTGATCCTCAGAAGTAAATTTTAAGTTTATTTAACTGTGTATTTACTCTATCTTTCTCTCCAGTTTCTTCTCTGGAATACAAGCCAATACTTTCTTACAAGTCAAGACTAGAAGCTGTAAATACTTGGGCAAAATTTTAGGATATTAGGAGTGAAGATTTTTCAGAAAAGACACGTAGCTTGGCTTGAGCAATGAAATTCTCAAAATTGGTCCACTTAGGAAGAAAATCTTATTCCTTGCAGTAATTCTCTGAGGGTTTTTTTCAGTGCTGCATTACTAAATACTCTTATGGAATATGTTTATTCCATAAGAGTATTTGGAATTACTGAAGCTGTTTCTGACTTATTTAGGGTTGCACAGGGTAGCACTGAACCATTTCATTTGGGATCCCACCAGTTCTGTTCCTCTTAAATATTATAATTTAATAACAAAGCAAGGACTAGAGATAATCTTTGCCTCAGCTGTTGTTTCCTTTTCTTGGCACTCATTAGACCACATCTGTGGTTCTGTTTTGAGGCCTCACTGCAAGACTGATATAAATTGGAGCATTTTCAGCAGAAAGCCCCCAGGATGGTCATGGACTGGAACATTTAACCCTTGCAGAGGGGCTGAGGTGGACTGGTTCAGTCTGGAGAAGAGATGTGTTTGGGGGGACCTGGCAGCACCTTTCCAATTATTTGGGGAGGTTTTTGAGAAGAGAGAACCAAGCGCTCTACAGTGAGGTGTGTCAGGAGGGTGAGAAGCAACAGGCACAAGCTGAAACAAGAAGAGTTCAGACTGAATAAAGGGAAAATCTTTATCCCTGTGAGAGCAGGCAGCCTTTAGAACAGGTTGCCTGGTGAGGCTGTGCAGTCCCAGCTCCTGCAGGATTTCAGGATATGGCAAAGCTCTGAGCAACCTGGTCTGACCCAGAGCTGACTCTGCTTCAGCAGGAGGTTGGGATGGAGACTTCCTGAGCTCCTTCCACTCTGAGTGATGTTTGATCTCGAGCCTTTGGGATGGGTTCCTCCTCAGCATTTCTACAGGAAGTCACCGGCTTTCATGGATGATGCTTTACAGAAAGTGCAGATCAGCCTCCCCCCTGCTCAGGTCAGACTGTGGGCCCAGTGAAGGGAATTAGATGAGAATCACATGACAGAACAACGTGCTGAGGACCTGGGTCTGGTGGGATGCAGAGGATGGGAACAACTCAGAGCAAAAGAGTAATTTGGCTTAGCCCAATCTTAGAGAACACAGTCTTGAAATTTAGTTTGGACAGAAGCCTGGGCATAGGCTTGTGGCATCAAGCTGACAGGTAGAAGACAGAATCCTCACAAAAAGGTTTGACAGAAGAAAAAGCCATTTGTTGCATTTTGAAAACACAAATATTTCTATTGGAGACAGTAAAAAGTAACCTTAAATAAGGAGAGGAAGTGAAATCCTGATGCTCTTAAAACTGCCTCTTAGTACAACAGCTGTTGCATTTGTCTGTGGTCTTACATCCTCAAAAGATTTTTCTTTCAAAATATTGAAAAAATGAATGTCTGCGCTCTGCAGCCAGCTAATACTTTGTGAAATTAATTCTTTCCTTCTATTCAGAAGGACTGTTCCTAGGCTTGTTTGGAGAGTCAGGAGAGCCAGCATCAAATGCATTGAATGGGTTTTATTTGATAAAATAAATTCTCCCAGTCTCTTATCAATGTGGCTTTAAATAAAGTATTGTGAATAGGATGTAAGCACTGTAGCCTGTGTTCCTTCTCAGATAAAGAAAGTCAGCCTCAGAGTACTGAAACCCACAAAGAATAGAATATCTATGAGGCTTTAATTTTTTTTCCCAGATCTCATTCTGTGAGAGATGTAAGAAAAGCACATTTACTCAAAATGGCCTATAAAAATGTTGGGGGATGAAGATGCCATGTTGGTGTTGTCATAGTACCTGAGGTACAGAGGCTATCTCTAGATCAGATTTAAAATGAAAACTTTCTGATTTCCCAGGATTTCCCTCCTGTTATACACCTTAGATACAAATGGACAGATTGCAAAAAAAAAAAAAAAACCCTTTTTGTACAGGGGTTTCACTTCAGACCTTGCTGTTAAGATGCAGCTGAGTCTGGGCCAAACCTTCCCACATTCATATCAAAAGTAAATGTACTGGCAAAGGAGGTGCACTGAGACTAAACTAAGGAATGCAAAAGTAATGAATTTTCACATTTTCCCTCTGAGAAAAAGCCTGATATGATGAAGGAATTTTTTCATGTTTTATTGAGGTTTCCTGGGCTAGATCTGTGGTCTTAAATATGGAGGCTTTTTAGCTACTTAAATCATACTACTTTATTGGGTCCCAGGGTGATTGTCTGTCCTTCCACATCATTCAAAGGAAGCAAAAAAATATGTTCCCTACAAAAATACAGAAGGAATATCAGATCATCTCTCTGCATTCACCATGTCACTTCCTAATCATAAAAAACTTGATTCCTTGTTCAGTGAGAGTATTTGTTGCAGCTCCAGCGAATTTCCATTAAAATGACATGGAGAATATCCATCAAGAAGAAAAGCTCACAAGATGTCTGAATGGTGGATGATAAGGAGTCCGGTCAGATTAATACACTTCAGGGAGTAATGTGGTGGTATCGCTTGTAGCTGCCCTAAAAGTCCCAAATCTGAAGGAAAATGTCATTGACTGTTTGAACAGAATCACCTGGCCACAGCCTGAGGTGGAAATCTGCAGCACATCTTAGTCTCACACTTCCAGATCTGAGACCAAGCCTTGGCTGTTCCATCAGCCAAGCAAAAGTGGTTTAGGAGTGAAAATTAACCAGCCAATGTTGTGAGCAGTATAACCTGAACTCTCTGGGAATATAAGTGATGCAGTTTTGGAACCATAGAAAGCAACAGGCAAGTCATTTGTTGAAGAGACATTTTCATCTGTAATTAAAAGGGTCACTCTGTCTGGGGTGCTGTGATCCTTCAGGCTGGAAGAGGCCTCAGGAACTCTCCAGCCCAACCTCCTGCTCAGAACAAGGTGACCTCTCACATTGGACCATGACGACCAGGGCTTTACCCACTCAGCTCTGGAAACTTCCAAGGGTGGACTCTGGTCATAAAACCTATCAGAGTTTTCATTATGCCTTTTTTCAAAGTGTCAAATAAGTCAGAAAATAAGAATTCTCTCTCATATGGTGTTTGGCATTGTTTCACAGCATCATCATTTTGTACAATGCCTAAAAACATTTTTGTTTCCTGCTTCTGGAAATCTCTGGATTATAGGGTCAGCCTTCAATGGCAGAAGTGGAAACATAGTAATGTATAAATTCCAGCCAAATGGACCCTGGTTGATGTTTAATAAAAGAAAAAGCCCTAGATATTGTCAATGGTAAACTAAGCATTTTGCCAGTAATCTCAACTTTAAACAAAGCTGTTTTAATCAAGATAATTGCTACTTTTATGCCAATAGTGCATAAATTAAATATGAAATGAAAATAAGATATAAACACTGCAACTGCATTATGACAATCTGAGGTAAAAATATGGAAAACCCCACTACTGCCAGAGTTCAGTGTATGGTGAGTATTTCTATTGGTGTATGAAGCCATGCAGGAGGGAAATGGGACTATTAACAGTCAAGCACAGATATAGTTTGCATTTCTTTGTAATTAAAACACCTAAGGGTAAAAACTGAGATGGAAGAGGATCTGCCTGATAAAACACCAAAATTAAAGAAATCAAGACCAGAGTTTGAGGAAAATAATGAAGAACTTCCTGCTGAAAATGCATCTTGTGTAAGGTATAAGCCACTCCCAAATAAAGACAAGGGAGAGAATAGTCAAGATCTTCAAGTAAGGGGTGGCATTTTTGTAAAACAAAAGCTCTCACAGGTGACCCTCAAAGGAAGCAGCATCACCTGCCATTGGCACTTCCCACAAGTGTCCTGGAGCATCACTTCTCCCATTACCATCATTTCTGAGAGATCTGATTAATGTCTTGTATGAGATTTTGTATCTAAATATCTTTCAACAGCTGGGTGGCTTGAAGAAAACTAGAGTGTGAACAACACTCTGAGATTGCACAGGTTGTGTCCTATTTCTGGTGAGCACCCATTGCCTATGAAGATACTGCAGACTGTGAAGGAGCAGAGTTCAAAGTGCTACAGATGGGCATAAAACAAGGATGCATGGACATGTCTGCAGTTCCCTCACTGAAAGAAAGAAAGAGCTTTTGGTTTAGCCATTGGCTTGGTTAAACCTTGGATGACAAGAAGAGTTCCTGCTTTTTCTTCTTGGTTTCCCTTCTCAGATATTAAGCAAATCACTTCTCAGTTTCTTCTCTCCTTTTGAGTGAGCAACACGCAAAGCATCCCTGTTCCTGTGAAATCAATGGACACCTAATTCTCCTGAAATGTAATTACTTCTGGTGCATCAGGGAGAAACAAGAGACACCACACTCCACAAGCATTATTTTTCTGTGTGCAAGCTGAGGTGTGAACCTATGGGGTGTGTGGGAAGGCTCTGTCCCTGGAAAGCTGCACCAAGAGGAGCAGGAACCACGTTCTCACAAGGGCAGCAGGATCACAGTGCTCCAGCCACCTGTGGGGCAGCGGGACTGCAGTGACAGCCAAGGGAAACCTCTCACAAGTGTGGGCACCTCTAGAAAGGCACAGAGGCCACGGCCGGGTCCATCTGCAGCCAGCGCGGGCAATGCCCTTGGCTTTGCATTTTCCCGTGGGGAGAACCGAGCCCCGGCATCCCCCTGCCCGCTCCTGCGGCGTGCGGAGGGCTGGTCCCGGATCCCAAACCCTGGTGCTGGGACGAGTGCCTGGCAGCTCCCCATGCCCGGGAGCGCCCCGCGCTGTGTCCTGCGGGCTGGCAGCCGAGGGTCGGGGGGCTGCGGGGCCGGGCTGCGGGCGGGCCGGGGCGCAGCCATGGAAACGCGCCGAGCATCCCCCGCTCCCCGCGGCAGCGCCGTGCTATTCCCCACCCTCCCTGCACCAGCCGTGGCCTGGCCGGGGCCGCGGCGGCTCAGCCGGTGAACAGTTAACGCCGGAGAGGCGGCTCCTCTCCCCGCACCCTCCCCGGTTCCTGTTGTAAAAAGCGTGTGTAACCCCCCCACGGGAGAGCGGCGAGCAGGGCACGGCCAGCGGAGGGGGCGAGCGCCCCTCCGCCTACTCCAGCTCCCCTCTTTTTTTATTTATTGCCTCCAAACCCTCCCTTTTTCTGCAACTGCTCTGCGGGGTGGGCTCGGCTCGGCGGGACCGCCCGGGCCCGGGGCGGCGGCCGGGCATGGCCGGGGCGGGGGGCGTGTGTGCGGCTCCCTCCTGCCCACCCCGCCCCGCCGGCTCCCGCAGGGCAAAGCCTGGATCCGGGTGGTGACAGAGCTGGGTGCCCCCGCTGCTCCCTGCCTCGCCTCTCTTCTGACAGGGGTGCTTTATTTTTATTGCCTTTTTTTTTTTTTCCCTCGCCTTTCGGTCAAAAGGAAAAATATATATTGAAAAGGGTGGGGAAGGAAAAGATAGCAAGCAGGCACCCTCCCTCCTGCGCTGCTCGTAGTCCCCTCCACTCCACACCAAAAAGAGCCATCGCAAGTGCACGCCAGTTCTTCACCAAAGTGATCCAGCCGCTGGATTAAGTAACTCTCGGGGAACAGCACACGCACGCACACACACGGCAACAATGAAGGAAAAGGCAATGTTTCAAACGGCTAAAATGCAAGGGAACATGCTGGTAAGTGGCTGCTGCTGGCGCCGCCAGTGACTGTGAGTGCGTGTCGGGGCTCCCCGCTCGGCGCTGCCGGAGCCGCGGTCGGTGCGGAGCCCCCGCTGTGGGGCTGGGCTGCCCGGGGACACAGGAGAGGGGCTGTGCTTGCTGTCCTTGCCCCACAGCGTGGGGTCTGTCCCCCCGCCGAAGGGGTCGCGGGGGATTTGGGGCTGCTGGGGTGTCCCCCTTTGCCGGAGGAGCGGGGCACAGCGGGGCTCGCTGGGGCTCCGCGCCCCGGCACGGCCAACTTCGCCAAGTTGATGACCACGGTGTGTGTGTGTGAGCTGGGGGATGTGCGGACTGCCTCGCCTTCCCCCCCGGCATTACTACTAGAAATATTTGTCTTCATGCCTTAAAAAAAAAAAAAAGGCAAAAAAAACCCCCTACTCAGGATGCCTTTCCAATAATCCCCCTCCTCCCTTAAGGAAAAAAATCAAAGCATGCAGCTGCTGTGGCGGAAGAAGTGCTGGTTGCCATCTTGTGCTGATGGAAATGTATCGGTGTGTTTTGCCGGCTGGCCTGACCCGCGGGGGCCGGGGGTGCGCGGGGCCCCGCATGCGGCGGCTCCGCAGCCGGGAGGAGCTCGCTGCGGTGGGGCGGGGGCGCGCCGCAGCCTGGGAGAGGCTTCGGGGTCCTTCGCCTTCAAACCACTCCTTTCACATAACCTGAAGCTCTTCAAGGGTACCTGTTGGTCTCCTCTCCCCTCTCTGCTCAGGCAGAGCGCTCCTGTGTGTGTTTTGCCTCCCCTGTGAGGGGAAATGCTGATGTTTAATACAAAGGTGGTATCTGTTTCTCTCGTGCCTTCTGCTGATGTGTTCAAGAAGCAGGCAAAGTGTTCACCATCCTTTAAGCAAGTTCTGTAGTAAAATGCTTTGCTGGCTTTTAAGGAAGTGCCTCCTTTTGCAACTCCAATAATATTGCTTTTTCCAGCAGTAGTGTTTAAGAAGAAGGTGCAGTGCTATGTGACCTGTGAATTCAAGTAAGGGAACTGAACAGGAACTTCTACAAACATTTTTTTTCCAAGAGAATTGCACAGCCTGTGTGATTGCAGTGTGCTCCTTTTATTGTGCTTTTTAAAATCCTGGGAAATATCTACTGCTGGAACTTTTCCAATGTGGAAAAATTTAGATTATTATCTGCTTAAGCTACTCATCCTAGTGGTCATTATAGCCTTTGGTTAGGATGTTCTTTATCAGTAAGAAAAATTAATCAACCAGCTGAGATGACATTGTTTGATTCAAGTACAGACTGAGCCTGATTCACATACACAGAATGTGTAAAATCACAGAATTAATAAAAACCTCTTGCACATTTTCCTTGCTGGTCTCTGAAGTCAGGGAATGAGGAGCAGGCAGGGATTCCCCCACTGCCACTCAGCACAGGGCTGGAGCTTCTGCTGAGATTTCTACCTGGTGCTTCAGAGCGTGGCAAAATGGATCCACACATCCACAGCTCTGCAGGATGAGCAAAGGCTGGGAGATGGATCTGCACTCAGGGCTGGGTAGCAGGGGCTGCCCACAACTCCAGCCTTCAGCCACACACAGTAGTTTTTGCCTCTGACTCAGACAGGAGCAGGATCTGCCCCCTCAGGCTGCTAAGTCACAGTTACTTCTGTCACTTGGGGCAGCCTCCCTGGATTTGAATGCAAGGTTTTTCTTTGGAGGCCTCATTTTTGAGACACTGGGCATCAAATTTAAAGACAGACAAACTGTTACATTTGATTTTGGTGGGGGAGACGGGTGGTTTATGTAGATAATGTCTGTTTTTATGGGCCACCACAACCACACACACCTGGTTTCTGTGTTGGTCTGGTCTGTGGTTGCAGCTGGATGTCTGGATCTGTAGTTTATTTAAACAAGAATCAAGTTTAGGTGAATATTTGAGCTCTAAGATACTTGAATAGATTTCATATTTCTGCAAGATAGTATTTACCAGACCTCATTCTGAAGACTGAGGTATGCCTTGGATGGAAGTTCCAACAAGTTAAGTCTAGTACTTTCTCCTTTTCCTTTAGCCGTTGTTTAAAAATAGTATTTTTGCTTTTCTATAACTTTTTTTACCATTAAAATGAGAGTCCTGAACTACACATGTCAAATCCTATGCTGTGGATGCCCTCCCTCATATATTGGCAGTGATTGAGGATGCAGGGTTAGGGTGTGGGGAATCCCAGAAGGTGCATTACACTGTGCCCTGCAGTAAGTGCCTCAGCAGAATTCAAAGTCATTGGAAAATCAAAGCCCACCATGGCTTTCTTTTTTGTTTGTTTGTTTTCTGGCAGTTTTGCTGTTGCTTAGAATCCTGACAAGCTTCTAACTACATATTGATTTCTCTTCTCTTTAAAAATCTTTGTTAAATTGAGCTATTTCATTCCTAAAATGATGTGACAGCAGGTGATAATACTGACACACTGGTCCCTGGCCATGCAGTGGACCCTTTTTAAGTGTGGTAATGGCTCATGGAGTCACTACACCTGTGATTTCTTTATTACCTAATTAGACCAGCAAAAAACGAAGCCATTCTTGTGACACTGAGATATATGTTTTTATCCCTGTGGCAGTATTTTACCAGGTCCCTGTTTGGTTTTTTGGTTTTCTTTTTCTTTAAACAACAGCATTTACCTGGAAAGGTGCCTATTTTTATTTTACTGCTGTATTTCCCATTCATCATTTGAGCCAGGGGAATGCAACTTACAGAAACAGCTCAGGCTCTTACAATGGGATTTCTCTTAATTCTACATAAAAGCTGTAGGGAGTGATTAATGCACAGTGGTTTCTCCTGGTAAGAACTGACATACCCTTGAGTTTTCCACAGTGTATTTGAAGTTAATGTGCAACAATATGGTATGGAGATAAATGTTTATCACTTTTGGAAGTAAATTTAATGCACTTACATTTTATCCTCACTCTAGGTATAGCTATATGAATTATTTCATTAAAATATTCCAGGTTTCTTCCTTACATGTCCAGTTGTCAGGTGAAGGACAATAATGCCAACTGCATGTTTTACTCTACACTTCCCTGTGCCTCCCCAGGGTCTGATCTATCATGTACACAGGCTTTTTGTTTGGTTTTAGTTGATTGATTTGCAAAGAAACGTATCCAAAAGAGCTGTTTGGAAGAGGGCCTTGTCTGTAGTGCCAGATTCTTCTCTTACGTGCACCCATGAAAATCCCAATTTGTTAGAGGTACAGTTGCAACAAGGGCAAAAAGGAGCTGCTACCTTTGGTTGTAGACAATCAGGTGAGAGAAAAATGGGCTTGGAGGGGTACAGAGGGGTCTTGAAGGCAAATTCATGTGGTGTGTGTGAGCAGGCTGTTACTTTGGCTGTTACCACACTTAGTGGTCAGTGGAAGCAGTGAGCACCCTACTCTATGTGTGTTAGAAGGATATTGCTGTGAAACTCATGTTCTGAATTTCAGTCTAACCTGCAGTTGCTCAGTTGTTTGGAAACTGCCAAGAGGAGCCATGGCGGATGTGTCATGTTTCTGCTTTACTCTGATGAAAAAATCTATGAATAGGGCAAAAGGGACAGTTTGGGTTCAATGAGAGGAGATGAAGGAGAGTCTGGAGATTTAGATTTTCAGTTTGACCATTTAAATTCCAACTCTGATAGCTGCAGTTTTGATGTACATATATAAAACCCAAATAAAATAAGCCCAGTGGCAATGTTATCTCCTCAGAAGTTTGCTAGCACCTCTGAGGCCTCAGAGACCACAAGGGTACAATTGACATGAAGACTAAGCTACTCTGTCATCCCAGGAGTGCTCCTGCTCTTCCTTGAGAAACACGACTCTGGTGCCTCTCACCAAGAATTTAGCAATAAATTCTTACTAAAATAAATAAGACCTTGGTGTTCCACTGTGATTTCCCTTATTTGCCATAATTTACCTACAGGTGTGTTTCTTGCAGTGTTCAGTCACATGGCACTGAAGCAGAGTGAAATTCTTCTCAGCCAAAACCGCAGTTTTCCTAACAAGGGCTAAAGAAGCCGGGTAAAGATTAACTTCTTTTTGAAACTCTCACACTGAAGTGGTGGAATTTGTGATCCAGTGCAGCTCCCTGCTACTTTAACCTTCCCTATGTCTTATATTCAGCTTGACTTAGGAGCCAGATGCAATCCAGATTTTGTGTACTATTCCTCAGTTGTCTGCTACCTCAGCTGAAATACAGGGAGCTCCTGAGCTGAAGGCAAGGGAGCTGTGGTAGCAGTTCCCAGGTGAGCTATCATGAGTTCAGCTGAAGTTTAAAGCCAGGCAGGAATTCAATTGCTGATACTACAGCAAGAATTGCAGCAAAAAAAAAAAAATCTTTGGGACTGCGGCTGAAAGGCAAGTTGTGTTTGGAGGACTGTGACATTCTTGTATAATTTCTGGGTCAGGCACAAAGGGAAACAAGGGTTCCCCTTTGTTATGTGCAGCAGGTGTACGATCCATAGGAGGTGCTGGAATTGCTGCATTGTGGGGAAGCTGTAAGATATGCTGAAACTGTTCCAATATCAGGCTGCTAGTTGGTGGAAATCGGGAGTCTTTTTACATTTAAGGTGGGATGGCAGAGAGCTCCACAAGATTTGTAGGATCCTAATATTATCCATGTAATGTAGTGTCCTTTTAGATACATCCTTATTTAGGGGATAGAGAAGTTCAAAGCCTGGAATTCTAAGAGATCTACTAAAGTTGCAAGACCTATGAGAAATACAAGGTGCTAGGCTGTCTCAGAATAACTTTGGGAGCTGTGGGAAGCAGTACACATTGCTGGCTCTTTATTTAGCACTGTGAGATTGAAGGAGGGCATGTGGTCTAACTCTAATTTTCACTGTCAGAAGGGTTCAAAATCTTGAATCTGATGGTGCTCCTCACCCCTGCATCTTTTTCTTCAGTGTTCCTCAGCAGCTTCTCTGGTGCCTCTTATGCAAGGAAAAAGGTGCATTTTGTGTTAATTTCTCCCTTCCTCCTCTGAGTTGTCTGACTTTTCACAGGATAGTCTATCTTCTCCCTCTCTTTCTGAATCTTTTCACTGTTTTCCCAAATAGTAAAGGAGGAGAAGTTGAAGGGACTGTTATGATTTTATTGAATGACAGCTGAGTAGGTGGCTGTAGAGCCCTGAGCAGCAACAGAGCCACAGAGCTGTCTGTGCAGCTGGGAAGGCAGCATTCATATTTGAGAGGTTACATTTATTCATTAATGAAGTCTGGATTTGCTTGTTAAGATAAATACCTAAAATGTAAGTTTTGTAGATGTTGATGGCCTGAGGCTTTATTTGATGAGGAGAGCTTCTCTTTCTGCACTGTGGAACGAGTCTTTCAACTGCCAGCAGATACTACACAGCACGTTTCAAGTGTCACTCTTGCATATCTCAGAGGTCTCATTTCTTGGCAGAGCTTTGCACTCTCAGTATTGCCTAACTGATTATGTAAAGGGGAAGGCAGCAGAGTATCATGCCCCAAGAACAACTCTGGTTTGTACACAACCCTTAGTGCCAACAGGGTGTTTAATGCAGCTGACAAAGACAAAACAAGATTCAAAACTGGAAGTTGGAGTTAGAGCATTCCAAACTAGAAGATAAAGTGCCTGATTTTTACTGTGAAGGTGATGTACTGCTGGAACAGTCTCCATGGGAGTGTGGTAATTCTTCATTAGAACAAGATGGACATTGGATTCCTCTGATTAAACACTGGCTTCTTCAGTATAGACATTTATATCTAAGTTAGTCAGCCTAGAGTTAGTCAGCCTAGGCTCTTTCTACAAATTAGTCAGTGGAGTCTGGGCCATGATTCATCCCATCTTCATGTAGATTGTGAAATGGGCCAGAGTACCTGCACTCTGAAATGCCAACTTCTCTCCATTGACTCGAGGAGTTATGGGGTACAAGGTGAACCATTAACATCTACCCTGCAGATATCTAAGTGATGAGTCTGTCTGTTGCTTAAACATAGTCATAGATATTCCAGAGCATCCTCAGTGAAACTAAGAACCCTTTCCAGCCTCCTCTGTTACATCAGACAAAAACCACTCTGCACGTCTGCCCAGGGTTTGTCAACTGCATCTGCAGTAGCACGTGAAGATAGATGAGCTCCACATTTGGAGCTTTGCTCCTCTGCAAGCTTGTGCAGAAGCAGATCCAGTCTCTCAGCAGCACAGCCCAGCTGAAGCAGGAGAGGAGCTCCATCACAACAAGATGGCATCCTGTAGCAGAAATCTCTTGGTCCGTAGTTTGTGTAAACTGAGCTGTCCTATAACATTATAATGCACCTTTGGCTTTAGAATTATATAATACAAATGGTTTAATGCCATCACAAGTGCAATATGAGGATTTATTCTTCTAGGTCTGTGTTTGCATGTGTGCTGTCTGTACAGTATTGTACTACACAGTGACTCACGTGAGATTAACAAGCAAAGCCCATTTATTAAATTGTTTTATGTACTCTAAATCTCATGTAATCCACTAATGCATAATGCTGTCACTTAGTAAGCTTGGCATTCCTTCCCAATGGAGCATTGCATTTAGCAAGTTCCCATAGTACTCAGTCCTTTTGAAAAGGCTGCAGTTGAGAATGCAATTTTAAAAATAAATCTAAATTATTAGAGCCTGAATGCTTACAATACACAGAGAACTGGGACCCAGCTGTAGCATGCATTCACCTGTAGATTGCATAGATTTTCTAACCACTTAAGGAGACTGTACAGACAGAGCTTGCATTGTAGCATGCAGAGTTTGCTTTTGTAGTGTCCTCTTGCCCTTGGAGCAGATTATCAGGATTATGTCTAAATTCTGCTTTTGCAAAAACTGGCTTTGTGCATCTGTGGAGATATTGGTGAGGTCTTGGGAATTCCTGGAGCACCTGTGTTGTAATGCTTATGCTGTGCTCTGGGAAGAAGTGTGTGCCTTGCTGGTGATTTCTGAGCACAACATTTTCCCTGTGGCTTCAATATGCCCAGCAATATCCTCTTCATCACTGCAGAGGTGAAGAGTAGGAGCAGAAGCAGTGGAATTGCCTGTCATATCTTGATCAGAGGGATAATTATTATCTGTGGGTCTGGATTTTAGTCCAATCCTCAGTTGTGAATAGGTTGTTCTCAAGTTGCCCACTTGCAAGGCATGATAAAAGAGCTGCAGTCTCTGCATCTCTAGCAACTGGTTCAGGATTTTGCTTGTGAGAAGGCCTTTTTCATAGTGTGTCTCTATTTCTATGAAATATTCCTGCCATCTCATCCTCAATTACCATGGAATGATGATTTAAGGGGCTATACTGAGATGCAAAGCAAGTCAGTAGAAAAGAACTCCAGTCAAAGCAAGTGTGAGAAAAGAAACAATTCAAGACAGTGGGATGAGCTGCAGTGGTGAACATTGCAAGCCCAGGTCAAGCACTGGATGCCAAACAGTCTGGTCAATGCTGAGGAAAATCCCTCTCGAATCACAGGGAATACTGGCCAGGAGATTTTGTCAACTCAGGCATGTGTAGACAGACTTGGCATGAATTCCAGTCACATACTGCATAGCCTCATTCTGTAGTCATTATTCAGCACTTACTCAAGCAAAACTTTTGCCAAACTTAATGGGTTTACTACTCCTGCTGAAATGAGTAAGACTTTTGTCTGAGGCTCAGGTGCTTTCAGATCTGAGTCTCAACACATAACCCAGCCATGTCCTGTGTCACCAGAGATTTTCAATAATTTTTAAAAGATAACAACAGTGAAATATACTGCAGTTGACAAGAAAAAAATAAAATGGGTTAACTATGTGGTAGGAAAGCAAGCAGAAGAAAAGCAGAGTGAGATGCTCAAGACAGGCACTCTGTATATTTTACTTCATCTCATTTTGTAAGTTGTCCCCCATGGAGGGCCCCATGAGCTGCTCCATCAGCTGCTCCCCAGAGCATGCTGCGTGCCTGCATTTCTGCTTATGTTTGTTTTCAGTGATGATGTTAAACTAGAAAACATGCTGAAAATGAAACATTTTTATTTGTTTATCATTTGGGTCTGACGTTATTAAAAACATGGAGAAAAATTGAAAATATAGCTTGGCATATTTTCTGTAAATAGTGAGTAGTTTTCTCCAGCCTATGATATAACCAAAGTAACCTAGAAATAAGCTTGTATGGCTTTTTTCTAGTGTCTAATTATAAGGATATAAAAAAATATGCTCATAATAATGCCTTCTCATCTGGCTGTGAGGGGGCTGAAAGTACCACTTAGGAAGATCTAGTCTGTAAAGCAAGTGATTGTAATGCAGGAGTATGACTATTCATGAGCTCTGAGTTTATTGACTCTGTTAAAAACTGGATCTGTGGTCTACATGAAGAATGTATAAAATGCTGTGTGTATCAGAAATTAATTGTAGTTCATATCAGTATGACTGAGCCTTTCCTGATCTCACTATTTAGAGTTTTTCTCAGGGAAGAGAAGTTCATGTTATATATTCTATGTTGATTTTGAGTTTTTCTGTGTGCCTTTTATTTCATTTGCATTAACCATGTACATCTACATTTGTAATGCATTGAAGACATCATTAAAGATGATCCATTTTGGTTGGATTTGGCCATTAGGAATCAAAATCTTTAAAAGGTTCTAGAAAGTTTAAAATTAAAGTTTTCTCCTCTTTTTTCTAGTATCTTGGGTTTTATAGATATGCCTTGATTTGTGTTTTTGCATTTTTTATTTATAAAGAGAGTATTTCTCACTATTTTTGTACTCAAATTTTAACAGAATTGCAGTCTTGGTAGGGAAAGGAGACCATTGGTAATATATAAGGGTAGCAAATAAATCACATGCAACAGCAATTAAAGCAAAACTCACATCCTCCAGAGGTGTGCTCCTTGTTATGTTCCCTGTTCAGAATGTACTTAAGCACCTGTTTAACATTAATGGTAAGCATATGCTTAAATGTTTCTGCTGACTTGGGAGTTATGAGAAGCCTGCCTTGCACACACAATAGTTGAACGGCCCATTTTCCATCTGTGTGCAAGCCCAGAGCGTAGTGCTAGCTGAGCATTTTCCAGGTTAATTAGATTGGCATAACAAGATCCCTGGTGGACTCTGTGCAGTCATCAGCTCTTCTGTGCTCTCTGGCTATTGGGAGCTCTGCTTTGAGTTGTGCATCTTGTGCTGGTAACTGAAACAGAATATTGCACTCTATTTCACCAGTGTACTCAAATGGAAACAGAATTGAATGGATTGCAAGTGCACCATAAATACAAATTTGGCCCTATATTGCTAGCATGAATATGGTGCATCCTTCAAATGCACAGTGTCTACCAAGGACTATTTATTCTACAGAGCTACCAATAATGGTTGTGCTTTCATGAATTATGCATGTGTTTGTCCTTAAGCCTCACCTGGATGTGATATGGAGTGTTTAAGATTTGAAGCTGGCTGTATGTATAAATTGCAGATATTTTTTCATAAAATATAAAGTCCTTACAGGTTTCTTTGTGATATTGGAATCTGTTGTGCTTGTGTCTACAATAAAAAAAAAGGAATCAAAAGAATTCTAATTCAGTACAGGAGAAAAAAAAGAGAGCTTGATGCTCAAGAGTCTCTCAAGAAAAGGCAAAATTATGTGAAGTCAAAGGTGATCTATTCATCTATTCAATAAAGCAAGTAAGATGAGATAGAGGCAGAGAAATCCATCTATGGAAAAATAAGGGGTTATTGTAGGAATAAGGGAGTTATTGTTTACCAAATGTGGGGGCATTCTGACCTAGAAGCAACTTGCCAAAGTGTAAAAGTGTAGCAGTGAACATCACATTATCTATTCTGGTCTTCTGATGGATTGAAATGAAGAGAAAGAGCACCCGCTTTCAGGGAGATATTAAATAGATGTGGAGGAGTATGATCATTTTTCCTCAAATCAGTGGCACAAAATTTAGCTTTTCAGTATTTTCAGAGAAAGGCTGCCTTGGTTTCCTCTAAAGTTTCCCCTGTTCTCAGCATTTATACTGTTCTATTGTGTTTGAATTTCTGGTTTCTAGAGAGTTCCCTAATATTTAATTTTCACATTCAGGTACATTGGTTGGTTTTAGCCTAATCCCTTAAGTTTTTTAAGAGTTAAATGCTAGAGAAACATTGTATATTTAACAGTGCCATCACCAAAAATATTAAGACAGAGTGGACTAATCTGCAGAATGGTGACAAATGGCTGTAGTGCGCTCCTGAGCTCTCTGCTTCCTGCTGTGGTGAAGAGAACACATTATGAATAGACGTGACTGCAGAAAGGCAGAACAATGGAAAGACTGGGAGACTTTGGGCATTTTGCATTCGTGTAAGGGGAAGCTTTCAATCTTCGAATCCATCCTAAACTGATAGTTATTGATGGCTGCTAACATTCATTGCCTGCTCACTCATTTTTGGGTACTGTGGGAGGAACAGAGCCACAGCTGAATGAGGAATTGCCTTGAACCACCTTGTGACCACTCAGGCACTCTCTGGAAGTGACTGATGCATCCACATTGCACATAACTTGGCAGGAACCTCCCTTGTTCCCAAATGGCTTTGTTGTTACTGGAATTGAAATAAATTCCATGGGATTTTTCAGCTTGAAGAACAGGATTCAGTCCTGAAAGGTTATTTTGTTCTGTGATGTGTGAATGTGTGTTTGTTTCTTGCAAGGGTTGAGACTACAAGGCAACCTGAGACAAGGCTAGATCAGAGTAGGAATGAGATGAGATGTGTGCTAAGTGCACACCATGTCTGTGGGGAAGGCTCTGGAATGGACTGTCTTTGTGATCTGTGCCTTTTGAAGGGACCTAGCAGCATTGCTTGGAGGTGGAATTGCCACGTGGGAAACACAGATGCTGAAATCCTGGTTCCTGGAGTGAAATAAAGAGTGAATTAAATTTGTAGTCTGGACACGCGCAGTCTCCACTTGTGGGCAGTGTGACGGTGGTCACAAGGGTTTTCAGGTGGAGAGAGACGAGAGTGTTGACTTCATGATCAGAAGGCTTGATTTATTATTTTATTATATATATATAACATTATGACTATACTAAAAGGAAATAGAAGGAGAAGTTCTCAGAAGGCTAGCTAAGCTAAGAATAGAGAAGAAAAGAATGAATAACAAAGGAGGTCTCTCCGACTGTCCCAGAGAGAGCTCGGTCCTTGATTGGCCATTAACTATGCACATCTAACATGGGCCAATCACAGGTGCACCTGTTGCATTCCACAGCAACAGACAACCATTGTTTACATTCTTTTTCTGGGGCCTCAGCTTCCCAGAAAGGAAAATCCTAAAGAGAGGATTTTTATGAAAAGATGTCTGCAACAGGGCAGAGCCGCTATGCCAAGGAAAGTTGCAGTTGAAGCACATCAAGAACTTACAACTCATAGGGTTGGAGGATACAAAGTCTAGTTCCAAACTGTCTAAAGTAACTGTCGCACAGCACCTTTTTTATTGGTGTACGCTGGAGAAAATCTGCTTGAGGCTAGGAGAGTTCATAGGATCACACAAGCTAAGCCCAGTAAACACATTTGCTATTTGAAAAGTGAATTCATTTATTTCTCTTGTGCCTTGTAAATTTGTCAGAATGGCACATCCACTCTGCTAGATTCTGTATCTTGTGCTTTCTCCCTTTGGAGATTCTCATAGTAAGCTGGTTTTCCTCTCATGTAACTAAACATGTGGAGACTTGTAGCAGAAATACTAACATTGAATGAAATACAGATGCAAATATGTCTCAGTAAACACTGGAAAAAAACAGTGAAATGAGTGTGAGAAGAATGACATATGCTGATAACAGAGAACATTGTTCCCAGCAATAAAGCTGAGCAATGTGCTGTACTGTCAAGCACAAAAAATTCACAGTACAGACATCTCTCCAGCATAAGACCTCACTTTCTAAGGACAGTAAAAGGCCACAAGGTACTAGAACATTGTGTTTGTGATGAAAATTCTTTTCCTGCTATGCCAACAAATGGTACACCTGCCAAACAAATGTTTATTTTTCAGACAAACTCCATATAAACAAAATCAGTTACTGACCTGCAACCTCACTAAGACTTAGGAATGCCTAAATAGGCAAGATTTGTAAGCAAAGGATCAGCTGTTCTCAGCTGCTGACTCATAAAAATTATACTATAAAACTTGTCATTACCAGCCAAGAAAAAAACTGAGTGTTGTGATGAGAACTTAATAGTTGATAACCCTTGTCTGCCATGACATGTGCAAATCATCTCAGCCAGACTACCTGAACACACATCTCAGTGCACTTGACAGTGTGATGGATGAACTCTGAGAGAGACAGAGAATGAGTGAGTGTATAAAACCAGCATATTCAAATTTTGCTAATAAATACCATTTTCTTCCATATGGTATTGCACTGGAGCTTGTTACACTAATTTCACACATGCTCAGAAATAGATGTCAGTCATTTGCTGAATGCTAACAAGAAGGACCTGTGCTTTGTGGGAGATCACATACAATATATGAGAATGGGGAAAGGTCACATCTCCTGATCTCCCCAGCCATGTGATGCCACTCGTGCCGCTGAAAGATGTAACTGGAAAACATGAGAGCAGGCAGCTGGGGGCTGTGAAAATCCAATGATGGAATGTGTTCAAATAATGAAGCCAAGTGCATTTCCAAATGCCTGAGTCTGTCATGTCTACATCATTGCCTTTATCAATCAAATCTGTAATTTCATCAAGAAATGAAATTGGCTTTTTTTGACAGGACCTGTTTTGCAGAAATCTGTATGTAGTAACATTAATTATACTGCTATCCTTTAATTCTTTATTAATTGACTCCCATTTCAGCTTTACTACTTTTCCATTTTTAGACAGTGTCCTTCTAAAGGGAGACCAACCAAGCCATATCATTTCTGTGGGTAAATAGGGCATTAATTTTGGAAAGGCTGGTTGTAAATGCTGTAAATCATGAGAGTAAAACCAGCAAGGGTGAAGAGGAGATGCAGGGAGACACTTTACGATATGAGGTGAGACAGAGCACCATCAGCAAGAAAGTCCATTGGAGAATCTGCAGCCTCAGTGAAATGGAGTGCACACATCCATGAGAGGACAGGGTAGTGTGAGACAGAGAGAATTGTTATCAGGGCAAGCCCTAAAGAATGGTATTGTTTGTTGCACACTGTTTTCAAGCAGTAGGAATGTATGCTGAAGGAGTGAGGAAAGGCAAAAATGGTATTGGTGATTCCATAGAGAAATAACTTCGTGAAGAGAAGAAAGGCATTAACAATTAACTACAGCAAAGACAGACTGGGGTGAGAAGCAAAGGAATATTGATGGAGTTCTGTGTGTGCTGTGCTGGAGTGAAAGTGTATGTCATGCAATCTGACTGAAAAGCCTGTGCCACGTTGCTTTGATGTGGAGCAACTTAAGGAGTTGTTAATGCAAATGTGTCCTGCCACGGGGGGAAAAGTAAACCTAGAGATTTGGCTGTAAACGAGAGTAAGGACTAACCTGTGGTAATGAAATGTAAAGTATCTGATCAAAATTCAGCATGTTCCTCTGAACAGTAAATCTTTTATGTGAATGTGTCACTTGAGCCCCATAGTCTATGTAGTTTTCTTCTCACAGTGTATGTTGACCTTGATGTCCATTGTGACTGCAGAATGTGGTAACATTTCACTGTTCCCACTTTGTTTGTCTGCCAAAGCTGCATAGAGTCAAATGGCTTTAAAAGTTTCCTGACTACCGGAGGCTCCAGGATGTGCAAGACAACTGTGATTTGTTGAACTCTAGGGCCTTTGCATGGGGTTGAGGGGGTGGTGAGGTATTTAACCAGTGGGCATTGCATTTGAACTAGTCATAAAAAATGAAATTTAAAGAAAATCCCGTGTTTAAATGCCAAGAGGTGCTGTGCTCTGTGCTGAGCAGGGGCCACTGTGGTATCCTCAGCTTATCTCCTTCATGAAGGCTCTGAGACTTCTCATGGTTTCTGAGGAGAAGCCGTATCCTGCAATGAATGCACTTGGATTGGCACACAAAAAATTTGAATTTGGAGGGATATGGTAGTGGTTTCCTGTGTGACCTTGGACAAATGTCATGCTGCTGCCATGCACAAGAGAGCTGTGTCCCTGCAGGGCAGCTCTACCACCTCCTTCTGTGGGAACCACATCTTGCCTGGGGCTTCTCCTTGGGCTTTACCTCCCTTTCCTATTTGTTGAGTAAACTTGATAATTCCTTCCCTTCCCTTTCTTTCTAAGTTTTGACTGTGGAATTTAAACTCCCATAATATCCATCTGTATTTGTTTAGTCCATAAACTGTGTCTGATTGTGCTAAATATAAGTGGTTATCTACAATTAGAATTACATTAAAGGATTCAAATGTAATTGATCTATTGAATATACAGTGTTCAATAAGGGATGATAGGAATCTGCAAATCCATACAATACTGGTCAGGGTACACTTGTAGAACAGGTTTATACCAAATTACAAAGAAAATTGAGGATAATGTCTTCTATTCATGTCCATGCTTGGGGCTGTCAGGGTTTTAGTAAAACCAAAGCAGAATTTGTCACAGATAGTGCACAGAAGCTAACTTTTTTACTGAATTAGACAATATCCTATGTATTAGTAATAAAAAAATTTATAATATTTCAGTTGTTAAGAGAATTCTGGCAGATAGTGGAGTCTAGCATAAAATTTCCAAATCAAATATTTCTTTCTGTATTTTTGCCATTAACCTCATTTAAGAACTTTATGGTTTTGATAATGCAGTGCTTAGAAAAAGATGAATTAGAGTACTCTGTCGAAATCTGATATCTGAAAAAAACCCTTTGAAATGTAATCCTTGATGGTTGTTTGCTTTTATGTTATATAAATAATTTGTGGAAAATTAATTATTTCAGTTTTAATAAAATGAAGGTTTGATTGATGGGAGCTGATTTTGTTTATTGGGAAGTTTCAACAGTCCTTGTTTTCATCTTGCTTTGGAAGGAAAACAAATATTGAAATAATTTTTCTGCTAAATGGAGAATTAATTTCCTCCTCTCACCTCGGTTTTGCTTTTTAGCACATAATTTTCCCATCCATCTACAGCCTGCCAATACCATTAAAAATATATTGTAAATTGAGCTGACTGAAAAAAACATTTTTAAACATAGGCTATTAGTCTGTTCCTAATTCATCCTTTGCTTATGCAAGACCACAATCTGCATTCACAACCACTTTAATATTCAACATGGTGTTTGTAGCCTGATTTGACTCCTTTCAGGTTGTTTGTAGGGATAAAGTGAGAAGAGTTGAGACTAGAACTCCCTCCTGGAGAATAAGGATTGAAAGTTTTTAAGAAGTGCCTGGTTTCTTTGTCTTCATCAGAAAGAGTGCTGCTGTTTGAGATCTTTAATGGGTGTGCATAGCTTGCTTTGTGTTGAGGCCCCAGAGAGTCATTGCAGCTTTTACAATAAGAATGTGATAGCTCCTTTGCAGCCATGAATATTCCTTTAAAAATGTGCTCTCAAAGTCACTCATTACCAAGAGTGCACTGCTGAGTGAGTACTGCAGGCATCCCTAAAGTCCTTGGTGTGCACCATGGGTTGGTTTCAAGCAGAGCATTCTAAGACCTCCAAGTGGACAAACTTTCCAACATGCCTGGAGGGATCCAAATCCCATCTGGGGTAATCATTCTGGTGCTGGTACTACCCATTTAGATCTTGGTTCTCCATGCATATCATGTAGAGTTGTGTCTTTTAAGATGAGCACGGAGAGGGAAATTATGCTCCAGGTGAAACCACAGTACATAAAGGCACTCTTTATCCTGTTTTCAAGTAATCACTAGCATTGAAACTGGGTCAGGCAGCTGCTCTGAGCACCATGTTCCTATGACTAATCTAATATCATCCCAGACCTGCTTGGATAGATCTACCAGAACTGTTGTCATGCCCTGACTACGTTTAAACTTGACCTTGATCACAGTCCCCACTCTGTTCACTCTTTCTAAATACAGTTTGTTCTGTCCTTGTTTGCCTTGTTAAATCTGCTGAGATGTGTGTCTTGGCTTTAGACAAACAGCTCCTAGAGAAATACTATCTCTCAGGGTAATCCTTATTCCATAGCAGATTTGCCTGGGTGGTGGGGTGCAGTGTGTGTGTGGCAAGAGATCCCAGTGTCCCAGGGCAGCCATCAGGAATCTACAAGAATGGTGCTTACTGACCCAAAAATGACTTGGGCTTGAGAGCTGGCCTGGAGATTTGCTGTCTTTTTATAAAGGACACCCTTCAAAGTTTATGTGAGCTTCCTCAGAAGGAAGTAAAAGAAAAAAGAAGAAAAATACTGAATCATAGCACTCAATCAGTTATTTGGAGCTAATATGCAAAGGATTAGTGCTTTAAATACTGTTTCAGTTCTTGCAGTGTTGTTGGTCCTTACATAGACTATGTGCTTCTAAATAAGTTTCTAATATAACACTATGAAAGCATCAGTAACAAAGTTTTTAGCTGTAGTTCTAACCTTGTTTTTCTCCCCAGCATGGAAGATCTAGCTTCCACACTCTCCTTTCTTCAGGCCTTTTCTGTGATCACAAATGTACTGTGGGATGAAAGTCATGCCCTCCTCATGGTTTATCTCTGTACCATTTCAGTACTATGGTATATGTAGGTCATAAGTTTATTTTGCTGGGAGAGGCAGACAGTCTTTTGAACTTCAACAGGAGAGAATTTGGATGACTGTGGTGTTCCTATTTCTTGATTTTTTTTTTTTTTCACTCAGCAATGTTACCAGGAGCACTTCAGTACATATTTTTACAAAATGCAATTGATAAATATTGAATCCAAAGCAAAGCACTGGATTTAGCTGTTGGCATTGTAGGTGCATATTTCTGTACACTCTATCATGAAATTTGGATGCCAACTGCTATTGAGACTGAGATGATGGGACTTTTTTAAAAATCAGAACTGATGCTTCATTGCAAAGCTGCAGTGCATAAGGACCTTGTATTTCTAGCCATACTGTCTGCAGTCTTCTGTGTTGTAATGACAAGAACTCCTAGCTATTAGTGGACTGACCCAAACAGACTAAAGGATGTGTTGCAGAGAAGGTTTGTGTTTCTCTTAGATTTTTTTTGTTTCTGCCCCAGCACTGCACAGCAGAGACTCATGGGGCTGTGAGTATGCTGGTGTGATCTATAAATGACCCCGATTATCACTTTCATAAATGACTCTGAATTTTCCGACCAAATTACCAATGAAGTGAAAGGCATTGAACAAGATTTTTAATTATAACAGATGAAATCTGTGCTCTCTAATCAGATTGTTTTACAGGTAGCTATTATTCATAGCTAAAAGTTAGAGCAATTATACTTCAGACAGTCATTGGGCAGATTATATAAAAAATCACTTCATTTGAAGGTTTGGGTATTGGTTTGTTGGTTGTTTATTTTTTTTTTTTTAATTACTGTCTCTAGTGGAAACTCACAGTATATTGATTTTTCAAACCTGCCCAAAGGTGAAGTATTAAGACTTGTGCCAAAACAGCTGCTACAGGCGTTACTGTTATAGACTTGCAAACTTGGACAAAATTAATGTTGTGTCTTGATTTTGTGAGACGGTAAAATAGTAGAAGGCAATATGGGGATTTCTATTATTTTTTCATCATAGTGTGTCTTTCAGGATCTCAATTTTTTACCTGCCTCTGAGATGACAATGCCATGTCCTTTCTCCTTTTCATATATGTCAAAGCTGACTGCTTGCCTGTAAGACAAGTATGGAGGGGGTATCTATTCTACCTCTTTTAGAGATGAGGGTATTCTGGACCAACACTGAGGGTAGATGTGCTCTCTTTGTTCAGTCTGCAGCTGGCTGTTGATGCAGCTTGATCCTGATTTGAAGAGTAAGGTATATGGCTCCTTTGTGACATATTTGTGGCAGGACTTTGCAGTGACATTGGTGGGACAAAAAAATCTCTATTTCTGCAAATTTTCTCTAATGGGCCTCATTGTATCTTTGTTCAGCCATTTGTAAAGTGGGCAACTTAACATTTGTCTGTCACATGGGAGTATTGTTCAGCTTGCTGAGGGGTAACTTAAAAAGCATTTAGAGATCCTTGGATGACAGATGCTATAAAAAATACTGATTCTTTGCACTCTTTCACAGCTCTTCTTGTCCATTTTAAGTCCAGCTCAGCACTTACAGCAAGATGTCAGCACTCTGCTCCTGTACAACACCAGGTTCCCTGCCTGTTTTTGTGGAGACATAATATTTGTATTCATCACACATGCACAAACAATGCCTCCAGAAATTAAAATAAAGCCACCAAATCCTGAGTATGTTTAACTGACTGTGGCCTGTATCAAGAAGGTGCTTCTACATCCAGGTTGATGAATATTACAGTGATTCCTCTTCAGCCTTTACTTACAGAAACAAAGAAGAAACCCAAGGCTGTAGTGTAATTATGGTTCCCTTCAGGCCTTGAACATTTGGAATCACAGAATCAACTCATTACTTAAGTGAGCTTTGAGTGATGAGCTTTGAAGGATGAGCATCCTTTTTAAAGGATAACAGTTGCTGCTTAGTGGAACGTTTTCCAAAAGCCTTGATGAGATTTGAATGCCCGGTTCTCTGGAAATAGAATAATCCTCCAAGTGGCCTGGAAAACCCCAGCCTGAACACTGTGCTTTCAGAACAACCTGTTCTGTGCTACCTTCCCCGCTGAATCTGAATTCAAAGGCATTTCTTTGGATGGGCTTTTGGCAAGGCTTAAAATCCTGTGGAAGGAAGCGGATGGTGTGGGATTGGGCACTGTCTGTGGTGCTGGGCACTGTTCGCTGCGCTGAACGCTGTCCATAGGGCTGAGGTGCTGTCCGTGGTGCCGAGATACTCTCCACGGTGCCGGGGCGCTGTCCGTGGTGCTGGGCACTGTCAGCGGTGCTGGGCGCTGTCCATGGTGCTGGGGCATAGTTTGGAGTGCCGGGTGCTGTCTGTGGTACTGGGGCATAATCCATAGTGCCAAACACTATCTGCGGAGTTGAGCACTGTCCGTAGTCCTGGGCACTGCCCACTGTGCTGGGGTATAATCCACAGTGCTCTCTGTGGTTCTGGGCACTGTCCACGGTGCTGGGGCCCTGTCCATGGTGCCCAGTGCTGTCCACTGTGCCATGCACTGTCCGCGGTGTTGGGGTGCTGTCCGTGTTGCTGGGGGTTGTTCACAGCACTAGGGCACTGTCCACGGTTCTGAGTGTTGTCCATGGTACTGGGCTCTGTCCACAGTGCTGGGTGCTGTCTGTGGTGCTGGGGCACTGCCTGCGGTGCTTGGGCCTCCTTTGCGGTGCTGAGCGCTGTCTACAGTACTGGGCGCTGCTTGTGGTGTCGCTGTCCTGAGTCCTGAGTGCTGTCCATGGTGCTGGGGCGCTGTCCTCGGTGCTGGGCACTGTCCGTGGTTCTGAGCACTGCTCACGGCACTGGGCGCTGTCTCTGGTGACGGACACTGTCCACTGTGTCGGGGTGCTGTCCTTGCTCCTGGGGTGCTGTCCACGATGCTGAGCGCTGTCCGTGGTGCTGGGAACTGTTCGTGGTGCTGAGCACTGTCTGCAGTGCTGGGCACTGTCCATGGTGCCAGGCGCTGTCACAGTGTCATGAACTGTCCCCAGTGCTGGGTGCTGTCCTCGATCCTGAGTGCTGCCCATTACCAGCAGCAAGGAAGGCTGAGCCTGTCCTCAGCCCATCGCTGGGCCAGTGCCTCCCCACTCCCTGGTTTTTATCCCACAGACCTCTTCTTGAGAGTCAGCACATGGTGATTAACTTGGCACTGATTCATTTGTTTGTAGTGGAATCCTGTGTGCACAGAATTGTACAGAGGCTTGCTCCAAAAGTACCACGAGAATAGTGTCTTCTTAAAATGTGGCCACAATTAGGTATGCAGGAGCCAGGTTGAAAACACAGTGCTACTATTCTCTGCATTGTTCCTTAGTAGTATGTTGTAAAGAAGAAGGAACATCTATATAAGATCACTTGCCTCTTCTTATTTCTGTTTGGCCACTGTCCAAGACCATCTATGTGGGGATCTTCAGCAAAGTTCCTCTGAGAAGCTGTGGATTCTCCATCTCTGGAACTGTTCAAGGGAAGGTTGGATGATCTCTGAGCAATCTGGTCTAGTGCAAAGTGTCCCTGTACATAGCAGGAAGGTTGGAATGAGATTATCTTTAAGGTCCCTTCCACCCCTAGTCATTCTGTGATTTTATGAATTAACTAAAATTTTTTCATTTGGCTATTTAAGCTACACAGAACTCTCATTCAGAATTAAAGTAGCCTTCATTTCATTTTGTTTATTTTACTCATGAAGTGGATTAAGCAAAATTAAATTAAAAGCATTTAATTCCATAGGGGCCATCTTTGCAGATTCTTAATGTGGTGTAACTTGTCCATCTACAAAGTAAATTTACATGTAGCATTCCAAGAATCTTAGGGTAAAGCTCTTTTAGCCTTTGTCAAGAAAACCTTTATTTGCTGTTTGATAATATACTTTGAAAGTGTTTAAACTTATGATGAACAAGGACACCAACTGTTCACCAGGAAAATTAACATGGAACAGCAAATGAACTGTGAATTTCTAGCTCAGTATGTTGTAGCTTTCCCTCCGTATAGACAAAGCAGGTTCTGTTGAGGTCTATAAATATTTTCTGTGGAATTTAAGACCCCGAGTTCTGCTTAGAAGCATGGTAGTCACAGATTCCTAAAGTGAAGTGGGAATCTGAGGCCTGATATAGCAGGAAATACTGTGCACATGCTTAGCTTTAAATACAGAGGTACTTTGATTGACTGGTTAAGAATTGCCCTGAATGAGAGCCAAAGTGCTGTGGCTTTTTGTGACATTTATATGGCTTCAGGATATGGATGTACAATGAAAACTTCAATGACATTCTTCCTTAATAATTCAGAACTCCCAATTTTTCTTTAGAATTAATATCATTCTGAATGATACAATCATTCTGCAAATTTGAATCCTGGCTCTATAAGGATTTCCTTGAAGGAAGTAGCTTACAGATAGCAGGTTTATTAAAGGCAGAAGGCATAGGCTGTAAACTCTTTTTTAATTTTTTTTAATTGAAGTTGCTTGTCTTTTATTAAAGTCATTTTAAAGCTATTTTATTTAGTTTCCTGGGAAACAGTGGTGTGCTTTCCAGCAATCTGTATTTTGTGAAGCCTCACCTGGAATACTGTGGTTTGGTTGGATTCTCAGAACAAGAGAGATGTGCAGCTGCTGGAGTGAGTTCAGAGGAAGCCACAGATGCTCAGAAGGCTGGAGCACCACTCCTGAGAAGACAGGCTGGGAGAGTTGAAATTGTTTGTATTGGAGAAGAGAAGGCTCTGGACAGGCCTTAGAGATCCTTCCAGTGCCAGGGCTGTGTGACACCTGGAGAGGGATTTTTGACAAGGGCATGTGATGATGAGTAAAGAGGTAATGGATTTAAACTGGAAAAACACAGGTTTAGACTGCATATTGGAAAGAAATTCTTTACTGTGAAGGTGATGAGGCCCTGGAACTGGTTTTCCAGAGAATCTGTGGATGCCCCATCCCTAAGAGTGCTCAAGGACAGGTTGGATGGAACTCTGAGCAACTTGGTGTAGTGGAATGTGTCCCTGTCTGTGGTAGGGGGATTGGATTAAATTGATTTTTGGGGTTCTCCCAACACTTTGCCTCTATAAAGAAATCCTCCATTACTAATCCTCTTATTAGTTTAAAAATGTAAAATAACACTTTTGTACACTTAGAATAATGTTTTGAAACATGAAAAATAACTTAATAACTGTAAGAACTTACTTAGACATTTGAAAATATTTAGTATGAATGACCATTTCTCTTGAGTGTCATTGAAATAGCACAGAAAAAAAATCTGGTTTGTTGTCCCGGAATTCCCGCAGAATAATGGAAAGGAGATGCAAAGACGACAATTACCTGAGATATGAGGGTTCTGCCAGTTTGGCCTTAGGAAACATGGAATATACCTCAAGAAGGAAGAATTTTGTTTAATGCATATATATTATTCACTACTGTTATATGTGTTCATTTTGCCCAAGTGTGTGGACTGAGGCTACAGACGTATTTGAATATGCTGAAAAAATCCAACAACCTGAAGTTAAAAACCTTCAATAAATTTATGTCATTATCTCAGTAAGTGGGGTGGGAGGAAAAGACAAAAACCTGTGTCTTCTTAAGTGCTTGAGAAGAATGAAATTCTCTCCATGTAAAAGGTTATCTTTTGACTTTAATTGCCAGTTACACTGTGTGTCTCTACATAGATGTATAAAGAAAAATTTAGAAAGGAAAAGGACATTATATGCATATATTAAAAAAAAGGTCTATTCTGTAAGAAAAAATATGCTGGCTGGAAAGTCAAATGTGCAATTGAAACAGTTTGGCCTTGAGCAGCCATAATTTCTCTCATCAGAGGCCTAGGTGGAAGTCAAGGCTTTGAACCTGTAAATGTTTAAGTGCATGAGCAACTAGCACCTGTATTTTGTACTTGGAACTCCCTGAGGACTGTGTCATGTGCAGGGGTGCTCATGTGGGTGAGTGTTTTCTGGCCAGGTCTTACACAGCAGTGATGCAGAGAGTGCTGGGAGCTGCACTGGTCCAGCCCTGCCCTTTCCCAGCTTCAGAGATTGTTGATCTTCCACAGCTGCTTGTGTTTGCCGCAAAGATGCATCAAATAATTTTAGATTGCTTGCAGTCCTGTAAAAAATGAGCTATAGACTTCACTTTTGTGTGTCTGGAATCCAGTCAATAGAGATCTGGTGAAACAGGGCCTCAAAGTGAGGCTGAGACAAATTTGGGATTAATGCCAAACTGAGCCTCTAGATCTTGCTTAAGGCTATTTATTGTGTAAGATAAACCTTACTCTACAACCCGTTCCAAACTTTCATTGTTAAGCAAATGGATGTAACATTGATGTTCTTTCTATAAAGAAAATTCTACCATGGGAACTATTAAAGCTTTTTCTTTTAACTACTCTATTCTGTGTTTTAGTACAGGACTATTTTAAATTAATTATCCTCTAATTTGTAGTTGAGGCACTGAGTGGCTGTAAGTGATAACATCTCCACTGTGCAGTTAATGTTAGGCTTCTTTGTGTATATAAATACTTCACAAATGCATTTTTCTGAGATGTAAATTGAAATCTAATAGTCTAAACAGCATCATGTCTGTACAATCCTTAGCAATGCATTCCAGGTACTTGAAAGCAATTTCAGAGAGAGTGAAAAAATTTCCACAAATTCTTCATATCTTAAAATTTCTGTCACTCTCTGCAGTAAACCTTATATTCTGTTAATTGGAAACATTGAAATATTTTTGAGCAGGGGTTTAGCATGGGTGCAAAGATAGTGAAAAATTTAGATTTTTCTAGATTTTTGTTTGTCTTTTAATGCAGGTTCAGTTGAGAAATTATAATGAAAAATATATTAAAATGTTTAAAAAATATAGGGCATAATTCTTTTCATGTTCTAATACGCAATCTTTTAAACTCTGATGGTGTGAAAACAAGAATTACAAGAGTGATTTCTCTAGGAAGCTTTCATTTTTCCAGTACTTGAGAAGACACATTAAAGATTCTTGGTGTAGGATCTCTGCATTTTTGGACAGTAATGCCTTGTAAGGGGCAGGTTGCATTGGAGAAAAAATTGTGATCTGTCTTGAATATCTTGGGTTTTGGAATTAGTCTTCCATTTAAAAAATGGCAAAAGGTGTAGCATTTACTGGGATTCAAAAGACTTGTGAGATAAATGAATAACACAGAGTAAATGCCATATTGGCACTGTTAATACATTGCTTTTCTTATTAATCCATTCACCGGTCAAAAAGAAAAAAAAGACATAGTAACTAGATGGGGTTTTGTTCTTTTAAATAAAGCCTTAAACTTTTAAAGTGCTCTCTGATACACTATTATGCATGTCTTGATTGTTATCTCTCCATCATGTATGTTATAATGCATTACTGGATGATCTGGAGTAAATTTAATTTCCTTACCAGCTGCAGTCTTTTTCTTTTGGCACAGAGTGATTGCGTTTGGCTGTGTTTAGAATGAGAATATAAAGAGCTTTCCACAGGGCTTCTTAGACCTGTGGTGATGTAGAGAGAGCTGAAGTAGGAACTTGGTGCAATAGAGACCCTGGAAGATGGGAAAAGAGGCTTTCAGCCACAGCAGCACTGTTCTTATTCTCCACTCTGCAAGAACTCTGAAGCAAATCACTTCTTTCTGTCAATACTCAGAACATAAACCATATCAATACTGCAGGCAAGATTACTGAAACTCCAACAGTGAGAGAACAATCTGGGATGTTTTTTTATCAATTCTTCGTCCGGGGTGATGTAGTTAAAAGAGAGCAAAAACCTTGATCAGCAGTTCAGCGACACAGATGTGATTACCAAAATTGTCAAGCTTAGCAGAGCTCTTGTTGAAGTCAGCAGGCATTTCTTCAATGACATTATGGGTATGGGGAACTCATATGTTTTAAATAAGCAGTTTGCAAATGTATGTCCCATGGGCACATTTCAGAGCCTCAATGGATCATCTTGCTCTTCTCATAATTTCTTTTGATTATACCAAGCTGCTGATGGCTGTTCTGATGTGTGGGATCGGTACACCCAGTGCTGCTCCTGAGTCTGTTCCCTTACCAGTAAGCATTTACCCAAGTCCCCAGTGTGACTGCATCTTCAGGAGTGGCTTTGCACTGAGAATGTTTGTCCCCCTGACCTTTATGCACTGTAAAAAAACCCCCTTAGAAAAGAGAGTAAAAGATAAACACAGCATGATAGCAGCAACAACTCAGCAAGCTTCAGTCTTTCCTAAATGCAAATCAGCGTAATTAAATTCTGCAGTTAATGACAGACTATACAAGCCTGATTTAGCAGATCCTCTAATGAAACCCTGGGGACTTGAAAAACAGAAGAGTGCTGCCCTCTGAGGTTATTAAGGCACAGCAGCATCCTCACCTAAGGTTCTGAAGCTGCCATTGTGAGTGGGAGGCCAGGGCCCTTGAGACAGCCAGGCCAGGTTCCCCAGAGCAAGTGAGAACTGAGGGAAAGAGCAGAAGGGAAGCCCAGCACTCTGTCATTTCCCTCATAGTTATTGCCTGTTTACTCAAGGAACAACAGGCAAAGTATTTGAGCCTCTTCCAGTATGTTACGTAACAAACGATTCCTGTTTTTGCCTGTAATCAGAAGGCTCTCAATAAATGTGATTTCATGTGCGTTTCTGAGCTTTAAACATTATTTGTGTCCTGTTCAGAGAAACATACTTTTGATTTATTTTATTTTACCATAATGGAATTTGGTGTGATTTGTTAGAGATCTGCAACCAGTGCCCATTTTGGCACTGTGTTTCTAAGTGTGCAGCCAAAGAACTTAACAATGGGAGAAGAACCATGCAATTCACTAAGGTAGAGTCCCATGCACACTTAAGCAAAGGCCTTGAACTTTCACTTTGAAGTCAGGGTAGACACTAATATTTGCCAGCTGTGAAATAGCAGTGACATGGAAAAGCATTGCAGGGATTAACATGCAAATAAAGGCACAAGTCTTGTGGTTTGTTTCCAAATTCCCACATTCAGTACTTTCACAATAGACTTCTGAAAATAGAACAGAGTTTGACCACAGGACAGGTTTATAAGATCACTGCAGCTTATTCACTGGTGTTAGGTCTCATAACTCTGATGCACTGATTTGATTTCCACTCTAGGATGTAAATTCTTTCAGCCCACCTCCAGTTTTTCAGGAAAGCAATGCCAGAACACTGAGGAGTGTGAGGTTTGGGGCAAAAAAGTGGCTGGTTTTGTTAGCTGTGCATACTTAAAAAAACCCAAAAACAAACAACATCCCCTCCTCCCCAACTTAATAACTTGTTAATTTTCCTCTATGCAAAGACCATCTGAACATATGGTAGGCCATGGTCTCATGTAATCCCTTCATAAATCTACACTGACAGCCTAAGAAGTTTGTTTTAGGCCAATTTAGTTTTATTCCCATGATCTGCATCTGTGAGGAGGTGAAATAGGTATGTGACCTGATATTCTACTGCTTGACTAGTGCTAAGCATCCCCAAAGGGCCAAGGAAAGTGTTTGTTCATGTTGGCAATTTTTAGGAATTTGACAATGGTTTGTAGAACATTCAGCACAGTAAAACACAGAACCAAGTGAGGTCCTCATGTGTCCCATCACAAGAGGTGCTGCCATCACCTTCTTCCTGCTCTCACATCTTCTGAGAGAGAAAGAAAGTGCCAGCTGAAGCTCACATTCATATATTCACAGTGTTTTGAAAAGGATTAATTTTCAAAGAGTAACAAGTAAAAGAAAAACAATATAAAGCAGACATTTCAGTGTTACTCACCATCATAAATTATCACCAAGCCTTTTACATTCAGAACTATTTTTGATGGAAAGGATGTGAAGCTGGTTTAAATTTACATGTTGGAAGTTTTTTTTTGACAGAAGGCTTTTCCAGGGAGAGGAGTGAGAATGAGAGCCACTCAACAATGTTTAAGGATGAAGACTGGGAAAGGGTTCTTTGGGGGTGAAGAATTATTCTGTCCTTGTCTGACACATCCCAAAAACCACATCCTACTTTTGTTAAAACAAAAGCAAGCCTGGGTCTAATTGTTTTTTGGGAAAATTGGACTGAATGTTACAAAGTAATTTCTCATCTTCCCCAAGTCCAGTTCTTTCATAGCTACACACAAGAATTCCTTCTTCTATTTCCTCCAACCTGTCCCCAGTATTATGGATAAATTTCTGGAGTCCATCTAGTTCCCCACTTGCCCCTTTTGTGTTTTAATTGTGGGATTTCTTCCATTCTTTGACCTTACTCATTTCCACTGCTGTCTCTGGAGGGATTGACATGTTTTCCTGCATGATGGTGGAAGATACTCTTCACCACGAAGCACAAAGTGCCAGAGCTGCAGAATTTTAGGATCTGCCCATTGTGTGGCAATCTGCTGGGAGAGCTCTTGCTTTGAGTGCAGGAAAGTTCTCTTGACTGGTGAGCCTGACTGAACAGCTAAGAAAAAGATATTGTGAGATTTGGGACATGATATAATCCTTACCCTTAATTATGAATGACTGACTCTGACTTTAATGCCTCTGGGGCCTAAATTACAGAGCAGTCCCATGCTGCTCAGAGCAAAATGAAATTAACAGTAATTGCCAAAAAAAAAACCCCTAAGTTAAGATTTCCAATCCAACTGATAGAAAAAATTGGTCTCCAAAATGTCAAGGGTGTGAGATAAAGAATTCAAAAGGACATGGGAAATCATCAGTGTGAAGGCAGATAAGAAGTGAGCAAATTTGTGTCTAAGAAGAAATCTGCCAGCCTGACGGTAGTCATCAGGATGTAAATTATTATTTTGAAGTATGTTTCATTAATACAGTGGTTGGTTAAGTATTCCTGATGTCTGGTCCTAATTTGCTGAAAACTTTCCCTTCCCTTCCCTTCCCTTCCCTTCCCTTCCCTTCCCTTCCCTTCCCTTCCCTTCCCTTCCCTTCCCTTCCCTTCCCTTCCCTTCCCTTCCCTTCCCTTCCCTTCCATTTCCATCAAAAGATCTTGAAAGTTCAAAAAATGATCATGTCATTCTGCCTATTACCAAAATGAGTAATAATTACTTGCATTTGGTCTGTTAGTATCAAGATCTGCTTTCATAAATGTAAAATACTGAGAATTACTTTCTTTTCTCTTGAAAAGTTTAAATATTGATTTCTACGGCTGTGTGTACATGGATTCTTTTTTGGTCCATTAAATCCATGTCCAAATAAAGCCATTTCAATATTTCAAAACCAGCTTTTCATTTCTCAGTGAACTGACTGATGAGATTAACTTAAGTTTGATATACAAACAATGCTAAAGAAATACATAATTTCTCTAACACAGCATTAATGTCTAATTTTCAGCATTTTCAAGTGACAGTTGAATTTTTTTACAGTGCAATCTGTTTCACAAGGTTGAGCCTCCTGCTGGGGAGTAAAGTGCTGTATCACTGAAGGTAGATGTCAAAGCAAAGTGCTTTTAGGTTTTTATTTTTTGTTCCCCTTCCTTCCTGATAAGGCACAAAGGAGCCTTAAGGGCCTATCCTCCACTGGGAAATCTAAAAGTGTCCCACTTGTTCATCTGCAAGTGATGAACTCTCAGCTGACACCAGTGTTTTAGTCCTCCATCCTGAGTAACCCTGCTGAGAGCAGGTCTAATAGGCACAGCTGTAATGGCCCTGAGGTGATGGAATTTCCCAGGTGCAGTCAAAACTAAAGGTTAAGTGGTGTTCTCTCATTGTGTTTTTTAGGACTAGCAGAAGTTTAGTTTTTCTTTCTTTGGGCTTAAGGGCTTTGTTTATAGTTCAGGTATTAAGTTATTCAGTGCTGCAGTCCTCTAAAGATGAAAAAAGAAAGGAGTGGATGAAGATCTGATTTTTCCAGAAAAATAAATTCCAGCAAACCAGCACTAGCTTTGAAGATGTCTCTTCTAACTGGGAAATGTCACTACTCTTGTTTCATAACTTCCTGAAAGTGTAAATTGAGGTAGGGCAACTTGTGAGGGAGGCTGGAATAAAGGAGACACCTGGAGCAAAATAACCAATTCCAAAGCTCAAGATGGATTTCCTGGGCCCAGACCTGGATTGCCACAGCTGCACAGGCAGTGCTGAGAACTGGCAGGAAAGGAGAAAACACAGAACTTGTTTGCAGAGAGGTCACTGCACAGTTTCCACAGGGGTAAATGCAAACATTACTCAATATTATGGAGTGATTCTCTGTGTGGCCAGACCTGTTCCATAACTGAGCTGTAATTGTGTGATTTTTACGAATTAGTGTCAAGGTTCTCTTGACCTAGGAGACACTGGGATGGATTTCAGTTAAAAATAACAAGCAAATTTATAAAAATGTTGTAGAGAGGGTATTTTGGAAGCAGGACACTCTGCTATTTCAACCTGAAGTTATTTACCTAAAATGAGGGGAACTTCTTAAAAAAAGACTAAACAAAAGGATTTTTTTTACTACTGTTCTCTTTTGCTCTATGTGTTTTTTCCTTTTGGGGGCTGATTAAATAATGCTTTGTGATGAAGGTCTAGAGCCACTTTAATCAACTGGCTTTTCAGATATTCCTTGGAAGAGCTCAGAGATGTCAAATGCAGTTACTTTTGTTGAGTTAAGAGTGCTGGAAGATGGAGGAGCACAGAGAGGGAGAGATTGATCCCAGTGTGGGTAAAGCAGGTGGTTCTGCTCAGGGTGGTGCAGAAATACCAGCCTGTCATCTCAAATATAAATTAAAGAAATATTCCTGGGGCTCTCTGGCAGAGGTCTCCTGGGGGTGTGACACTGCCTTTGTCTAATAAAAGCCTGTCCCCAGCAGGATGAGTGACAACTTATTTCTGTTATCTTTATGAACTAGACTTCTCAAACCTGGTACCTTTTCATTGCAAGCCTTTTTCATTACAAGCTGCAGAGTTTGGGGCAGAAGCATAAACCTGGATTTTCTTTTTACATTAGAAGTGACTAAAAGGCTGTCAAACTTCCATTTGTGATTTCAGTAATTCAGACATGACTTTGAACTTTGTTCCATTTCAACAAGAGCTACTAATTTCTTACGCTATAGTGATTACATGTGAAAAACAACTTAAATGTGCTTAAATGGGCAAAGGGTCACCAGACTAACAATTTATGAACATAATTTAAATCATTCCCATGAGGAATTCAGTTTAGATTTAAATAAATTTATTTATTTTAACTAGATACAATAAATTTTAGCCCATTTAGTAATTTCTTAAAAGAACTGAACTTCTGTGGTATTTCTTGTGCATGGAGATAAAAATTGCTTTTCAAAGGAGACTAAATAACCTCATATCAGTTATTCAGGAGTGAAACTAAACCACCAAAGAGGTGATACAAGCAAGACATGTAAACAAGTCCTCTACAGTGTGGATTTCTGCTGCTTATTCTGCTGCTTATTCTGGACCTCCATGATAGTGAGTCGAGAGCAAGTTGTATGTTTAGGGTACAATTCCTCTGACCTATTTTAGACATCTACATTAGGAGGAGAGGAATCCAGCCTTACATGAGGGCTGTTGGCTGTCAGACAAGGTGAGGGTGATCAGCTCAGAAGTCAGATAGTCAAAAGCATCTACATTTGATCAATTCCTATCCTTAATAAACATTTCATTTTCTGAAGTGATGCAGTGTCCTAATTTTGCTTTGTGGACAGTGACCACATTGCCAAGGCCCTTAAGATTGAAATATTATATGGAGGAAGGCTGAAAATAAAATGTGGTACAAAGCAGAAGCTGCCAAATGAATGAGCAGTGTGGCTACCTTGGCACCAGCCAGGGTGAATGCTGACACACTCATCAATGGTTAATCAATCACTGTAGCAATGCAGGGTAATAATCAATGCTGCAAGAATTTTCATTTTCCACTATGAAGAGCAATATGACTAGAAAAAAATTAATTGTACTTCCATTGCTATGTAGGTCTTAATTTCATAGTAAATATTCTTTCAGAATAAAAACTATTTTATTTAAGATTAGAGTGCATGTAATACAATGCTATCAATTTATCCATAGGCATGTATTTTTTTCCGCTTTGTAGCCACAGCAGTTAATTTTCCTGTGCAGCTGGGTACTGAAATGGGTTGGCTTTGAAGCCCAAATGCAGCTGTAAGTGAGATGGGATACATTGTGAAAATTGATCTGAATGTCACAGCTTGTAATATAGAGGACAGCAGTTCCTGTTAGTACCTGTAATATCCTACTCCTCAGCCTCTGGCATGAACATTAGCCAGAGGAGAGGGCCATCTCAGACAATTTGCTGAAAATCAGTTCCTGTGTAGGTGTCCCTGCTAAGCAAGTACCTCATTTAAGCTTCATGCTGATTAAGGAGGTCTTTCTATTTACAAAGTTATTAAAATGAGGTTGTTCATTTTTTTCCCTTGTCGATTTAACAGATATTTTTTCTCTGGGGAAGAACTTCATTATTATCTGTTTCATTTGTTAGTAAGTAATAAAGTTGCTTTTATTACCAAGTAACCAAGGAGAGCTCCCTGGTATCTCAGGCACTGCAGGGACCCAGAATAGGCAGCTCTTGCCCTAAAAGTGTGTGGTCTGTGTGAGGCAGTTTAGTGGGAAAAAGGTTGGGAGACCTCATTTCAGACTTCACACAAACACACAGAGTGCACAGAGCAGGGCAGTGCCCTTTCATAACAGCTTCTGGGACATTTCACTGTGCTTCTGCTTGTTCAGCTGGGACTCAGCTAAAAGCAAAGCAATGAAGCAGGTGTGAAGTGAAGCTTGGGGTCAGAGGATGAGAAGCAGAGGTGGAGAGAACTGGAGTTCACAGTGTATTTAGTCTACAGTGGTGGAAATCCAGCCAGCACTGCAAGTGTTTCTGTGAATGGTGAAAGGCTCCTCATGTGTTTGCTTCCATACTTGTTTTTATTTTTGAGGTGTCTGAAAGACTCTGCAGCTTTTCCAGGTGCTCATTGCTGGAGTGGTGACACTGGGAGGGCAGGGTTTATCAGCACAGCAGATAAACATTCCTCTGACCAGTTTATAGATCAGAGGAGAGAGAAGCTGTCCTCATTGAATGTCTCATTACTTTCCCCATCTCTGTCTGATCCACCTCCCCATCTGGTAATGTGAAGAAAATCTCAAGTAGAATTGCTGCTGGTTTTTGGTAATACAGGGGTTTTCTCTTTGTTCACTGTAGCAGTATTTATTTTATTTTAGCTTTCACTATGTGCTGCTGGGGTTTCATGTTAAAATGCAAACACGTTGCTAATGTTGACAATAATATTAATTGCATCTAATTTCATGGGGAGCATCCTCTCCATAGGGATAGCAGACAAAAGAAGAAAGCTGGAAAATAGACTTGTATGTGTTAAGTGAAATGAAGACAATCACTGAGGTGTCCCAATCAAAAATGACAGCATTCTGTTTTAATTCAGACTGTCATGACACTTTCTGCAGCCCTGCTGGTAGCACATGCTGTGAAACGTGCAGCAGGATCAGGGCTGATTCTAGGATGAGACTGCAAAGCAAGAAATACTAAGCCTGATTCCCAGTCCTGACAGCTATTCCCAGTGACCTGGAGGGTAATTCCTGACCTGCCACATTTGCTCTTTCAAGGGCAGCTTGTGGCTCCCAATGGCCCCACACTGCCCCATACCCCTGGGGGGATCACAGCACTTATTGCTGGCAGCTCTAAATAAGAAATTGTTTTACTGAAAAGGAGGATGTGTTAGGTGTGGCATTTAGTCATCAGCCCAGAAAACGTTGGTTCCTTCACTGCAGTTTAAATCATCACTAGAGGAGAAAACCCAAGGCATTGTCATTAACCTTTATATCCCTGTTTCCCCATAGTGGCAGAGGAATAAAAGTGGAGATTTTTTAGACAGGTGTATTGCAGTGGTATTTATTGCCTCAGGACTCCACTTCAATGCAGATAATAAAACGCATATCGATATTGGCCCACTTACAGCTGTGCATAGGAAAACTCTGCTGTGGGAGAAGGGACAATTCCTCTTTCTTTTCTATAAAATATCAATGGAATCTGGAGGTTAGTGAGACCTCATATGTATGGCTGCAGTAAAAATTATAAATGTTAACAATTAGGGCTGTATTTAATTGAGCAGGGTTCCTTTGGTATCTTAAGTGCAAAGCTGTTCCATGCCAGTGACTGTCACCACAAAGGATCCATCTCCTTTGGTGGTACTATTTCCAAATAATAGATCCCTGAGCAATAAAGAAAACTGCAAATATCACTTTAAATCTTTGAAATGGGAGGCAAACTTTAACTGATGGGAGCTTTAATTCTCCCTCCCTATTGCAACCCAGGGAACCAATACATAATGCCACAACTTTCATGCCAGTTCTCTGTTAAAAGCAGCTTCTGACAGGAATCTAGCACAAGGGTTTTTTATTTTCTGGATAATATGACATGGAAGAGATGTTCAGTGTTATTCTGTACCAATGTCTTTCTAAAGTGCATTGTTCTGGGGTTGGATTTCAGCATTTTTATATGAGAAAGAATGTCTGAAAAAAGTAACAATCACATATTCCGTCATTTAATGCTTGGATCTGTCAGTGATAAACCTAATTTCTATCGTCAGGTCTCTCTTTTAGGAGAGTATATTGAGAAAGAAGCAAATATTTGATTAACACAGTTAAGACACTACTTTAAAATCTCTTACTGAAGTATCTTATTTCCCTAGACAAACTCAGGGAAAATGAACATAAAACTTTATTGTTAATAATGGAGTTTTGGCTTTGGATAAACATTAGCTGGTAATTTCAAGGGATTGTAACTGAGTATGTAACTTACTTTTACATCTATCTTTTACTCCAAGAACATGCTTAGAAAGAGTCTCTGCTGAGGAGTCTGCTCAAAAAGTGATTCTTCATCTTCAATGGTGATTTTGTTTTTAATCAGTACATATTGTCTAAATTAGGATTGCATTTCTTTTACCTCTACAACTATAAAATAACTGTGCCAATGAAAAATTAGGGCAAACCCTGACTCCATGAATTTTCTTCAGCAAGTTGGGAAATGGAGCAATCTACCCCCCTTAAAATTAGAACTTTCTATAAAGAAATACTAATTTATCTCCTTCCTGATGCAAGCAGACCATCAGGATAAATTTGGGCAAAGCTTCCTGTAACAGGGTGCAAAGATTGTTAACACACAGGCTCCTTGGTCTGGCACCCCTGTGGCATTACAACAGAAATGATTGGAACTTGTAGAATTCAACTATTCTACAACATTATCCTGTCCCCCAGAGTTACATGTGCAGAATGGAATAATTAGGTCAGTAATCCAGAGCTAAAACTTTGCTGCTGGATAATAATGCACTTTCTGGTAATGGTTGACTCCTGTGAAGAGCCAGCATGAGTTACATTGATTAACAAGATGAGAGACTGCAGATTGACAGGAACTTACACTTGTGACTGTAAAACAACAGACATATTGCAAATTGCACAGACTAACAAATAAGACAGCAGGAATAAATTGGTACCTGGGCATTTTGAGATCTCTTGACCAAAATCTCTCTAGCATGAGCAATAAGCTCCTCCACTTCTGTCTCAAAGGGAAAAGGAAACCAACTAGTGTGGCAGAGAAAAACAAGGGATGTTCAATAAAATGTTGATAGCCCATGTTGGTACCTAAATTATGAGTCTACATACAGAATTTATAGAGTGGTGACACAAGTCATAGATAAGGTGCTTGGTAAAAACTGACCTCCTAGAACAGATAAGAAATTCAATAACCTGTATCTGGTAAGATCATATATACATTTAACTTATTAAAAATATATCCAGGAATTGCTTTGAGTAAGGCCTGACAAGCTTCATGACAGACTCCATGCTTCCACAGTTCTCAGAGGAATGTAACATCTCTGATACTGAATATTGTAATATGGAAAAAAAGCTGTCAGGAAATCTAGAACAAACTTAAAAAGTTGTGAGGTTGCTTCCTTGTAGCCTGGGTACCACTCAGCTTTTCTAGGGATGACATCCCTGCATGCATTAAAGGTCAGAGGGGATGAGATCACAATGCCTTGATAGTCTGTGACAGCTTTTGATTGATTGTAGGGTGCCTCATATTTGTAACGATTTTGAGAAAAGAAAAAAAGAAGATACAGTTGATGGAGTTTTTACAGCCTTCATTTCTAGACTCTCATCATAAAGTAAATATCTGAGGCAAAAATAATTAAATATTGATTATGGAAGAAAATATAAGAATTATCTGACTTTGCATTGTTTTGTAACTGGGACAAACTAAATCAAGGAAGAAAAATTATAATATAAAAGCAAAACAAAATCAGCAATTATAGATGAAAGCAAATAGAAATAGGAAAAAAAGTCACAGAAAAATCCTTAGCAAAGCAAAATGTTGGCATTCATGATAGGAATTTCCTGCTGACTTCAGGGAAACAGTGTTAGGAACAAAGGTGCAAAGTTTGACAAAAGATGTTACTTAAACTGTCAAGACAATTCTGATGAGCCTGTCAACGCTGTGTGGATGCCTAATCTCACATGTGATGCCAGGGCCATAAATCTGAGCTAATTTATTCATGGAGAATTAATCTGCCAGCATCAAATGTTTATTCTGAGAGCTCCCTTACTGATATATGGCCCTACTACAAAACAAAAATCTACTCAGTGAAAATATTTTTAACACATTTTGGCCGTAAATGCCTACATTCAATCATAACCATAAAGGTGTCCTCTTGGTGCAGTTGTGAATGTTTGTTATTGATCAGCAGTGCTTCTTCAAAGGTAAGAAATCCAAGTTCAGTAGGGGTGAACACTCTTGATGCTTTCCATGTCCTCTGTAAATCTGAAAGATTTACAGGAAAGGTTCTTGTAACTCTTGAACCTGAAAGGTTCTTGTTACTCTGTGATCCCCTGCACAGCAAGCTGCCACGGGCCCTCGGTGAGCATGAAGGAGTTTGAAATTCCAAATCATGCTCGTGTTATGTGTGCTTTAGGTGGGAGGGCTGATTAATGAGAAGCTGGACATGTCCTGGCAACGTGCACTGGCAGCCCAGAAACTCATCTGTATCCTGGGCTGCACCACAAGGGCTGAAGATCAAGGGAGGTGATTCTGCCTCTCTTATCTACTCCTGTGGGGCCCCACCTGCAGTGCTGCATCCAGCTCTGGGGCCCTCAATGTGAGAAGGGCATGGAGCTGTTGGAGGAGTTCAGAGGAGGGTCCTGAAGATGATCCAGGCACTGAAGCACCTCTGCTGGGAAGCCAGGCTAGGAGAGCTGGGTTTATTCATCTTGGAGAGGAGAAGGCTCTGGGGAGGCCTTCAAGCACCTTGCAGTACCTAAAGGTGATGCCTTGTGAAGGCTGACATAGAACAGAGACTAGATGGAGCTGAAGAATAAAGTAGGTGTTTGTTGAGAGGCGTCAAATAGATCCACCTTGGGCAGCACAACCCAAAATGGACTACAGGTCTGGGGTCTCACACTTTTATAAGTTTTGATACATTTGCATATTGGAGGTAACTGCCTAATTACAGCTTTTGCCCATGAAGTCCCATCCTCATTTTCTCTCTTTGGTCCACTGTTGTTTATGCTCTTGGGCCTGAAATCTGGGTTGGCTGTCCTTGGATTCCCAGAGAGAAGGAGCTATTTTTTTCTTCCTGTTACCCTGTTCTTCTAAGTTCTTCTGATGTTTACATTTTTGTAATGGAGTTTCTCATGCACTTTTCATGTAAATAATGATTGTTTTGCATTCCTTTCTAAAGGAAGAGAGAATTGATGGACTGTTGGTTTGACTAGTGTGGCTAGAGAGGTGGCAATTTCATCCTCCAATCCATGGTCACTTTTGAAATTCTAGGAATATTAGAGTTTGAAAATAAACTACTCTCTCTTTACCTTGGATGTCTCAGCTTGTGCATGTCGTTAATTTTGTGTCCTATTGTGACATCTCCCTGCTCTGTGCAGAGAGCTCACCATCCCCTAATATAAAGCCCAGACTTACAGACTAAAGCAGAACAGAATCTGAGAAGTATAAAAGCTAAAACCTGAGGTATCAAAGAGGCTAAAAGAGAGCTGGAAAGGGACTTTGGGGAAGGACATGTAGTGATAAAACAGCTTCAAATGGAAATGGGCAGGGTTAGATTGGATATTGGAAAGAAATTCTTTACTGGGACGGTGTGAGGCACTGCAACAGGTTTGCCAGAGCAGCTGTGGATGTCCCACCCCTGGAGATGTTCAAGGCCAGGCTGGATGAGGATTCAAGTAACCTGGTCTAGTGAAAGGTTTCCCTGCCCATGGCAGGGTGTTGGAGCTGGATGGTTGTTAATGTTGCTTCCAACTCAAATTCTTCTATGATGATTCTTTGAAAAATGGGAAACATCTTGTCCATTACTCGAAAGAAAGAGTGAAATTTGATCTGATACATCATAGGTCTCTTTTAAACTCTTCTATATCTCTGGGGTATGGAGAAACAATGCCCATTATCCAAACCTTTGACAATCAATAGCTATCAATTTACTGCAAATTCCAGTAGATAATGTTAGATTTTGAAAGTGGAACAACTTAAATCAAGCTTTTATTCCCAAATCAAACAAGTAAATTCAAATTTGATCAAAAGTCATCTATGCCATCACTCTCTCCTTCTACTCTATTAATTTTAACACACAGCAAGGATTAATTGAATCTGTAATAGGAATTGTTTCCCAGAGATAAGGATTGTGGTGAATATGTTCAGATGAGCTTTACTCAGTCTCATGGGCATCTTTTCTTGCTGCTTCTCCAAATTTATGTTTTGGGAGCAAAGCTACAGAGATTTTTTGTTTCCTCCCCTCACACACATCCCCTATTGAGTATTGATTTGTTGTCCCATTTAAATACAGCATTCAGGTGTTTAAGTGGGACATAAATAAAATGGCTTGCTTGGCTAAGCCAAAGGAACTATTTTCCAGGGATCTGCTGTAGTTTATGGTAGGCTTGACACCAGCAAAAATATCCTAAATTCATTATCATAACCAAATGGTGAACCATTTTGGGCTCATGGAAGAAAAGCTGTACCAAAGAACGTAGAGGAGAAACAGGATTTGAGTGCTGCACTGCTTGGGATGAGGGTTTGAGGCAGCCATGCCTTAACATGTCTGTGACTGGATCAGGTCTGCTCACTGCCACACACAGCAGGAAAAAGGAGGATGGTTTCCTACAATGGGGATAATCACAGAATGTTCTGAGTTGAAAGGGACCCACAGAGATCATCAAAGTCCAGCTCCTGGCCCTGCACAGGACAGCTGCAAGAATAACGTGGTTTTCATTTTGGTGATTGATTTGAGCCCTGAGGAAGGCAATGGGAGGCTGATGAGAAAACTGATGAGGGGACTCCAGGCTGCAGGGACAAGAGCCATCAGCACCTTCAGCTGTAGAGGGGGCCTGGAGCAGGGTGAGCCTTGACCTGACTGAGGAGGGGGATTTTACTTCCCTTTCTCACTGGCTTTGTGATGATTTCAGCTCAGTGAGTCACCACCACATCCTCCTCCTCCTCTTCCATGGCCTGCACACCCTCAGGGAGCTGGCAGATGCCCTGCCCTCACACCCCAGCCGTGAGCCTCCCTGGCTGCTCACCTTGGCTCTCTGCAGCTCTCCCGGGGCTGGGCAGGCCCAACCTCCCACAGGTTTTCCTTCTCATGAGAAAAACCTCCCAGGGCTTTGCCTATGGAACAGCTTTTTCCACTCCAGCTCCATCTCAGTGCCAGGGCAGCTGAGGCCACTTCTTGTGAGGAGCCCCCTCAGGGAGCTGGGGAGGAGGTGAGTTATGTCAACCTTTTAAACACAGCAGCAAGAGTGCATGTTGTAAAGCAGAAGGATAAATTCATCTCCACGATGCAGTTTCAGTGTTTCAGCAGCCTACAAATTACTATGGAAATTGTGTTTCTCAGTGGTGTCCCATCCCCCAGCTCCTGGCTTCCCTCAGGCAGGAAAGCAGAGCAGAGAAATCAGTGAGAAAAGTGTGGGGAGAGGAGAAAGGAGTGGGAAGAGGGAGGGAAAACCCCACTGATGAGGGAAAATCCCTTCTGGTGGTCAACAGAGTCTCCCTGTGTTTCCCATGCTGAGGGAGAGGGTCACAGCAGGGTGGGAAGCAATGGTTCAGCTGAAACCTCCTAGGCCCCTCGTCTTACCCATAAAAGCACCTCCTGTGCTTTTCACTGAGAGAAAAAGGCTGAAATCTCATCCAGCATGCTCCTCTAAATCCCAGGGAGGAGGGGCAGTCAGTTTTATTTACAGAGAGTGGTCTGGAGCTGTGCACAATGCCAAACACTCAGGGATGATGGGAGGTCGGCTGGTGATTTATTTGCTTTATGGATCCTTCTTGTGGATGCCACTCCCCTTCATCTTCCTGATGCTGCTGCCAGATTTTGTAATTTCTTTAATTACTGTATGTGAATGGTTTTTTATTGTTAAACTAGTATACTCCATCCCCCACATTTCTTGCTGATGTTTGTCCATGAGACACGTGAAGACAGTGGAACCCAGTCCTAAGATTTAAATTCTCACCTGCACATCTATAAGACCAATCACCTGAATGTCTTTAAAAGAAAGGCAAATATTTTTTGAGGATAAACCTAAAAGTAGCCTGAAAATCATTCCCCAGGATAATGTCTCTGTACTGCTTCACTTGGGTTAAAATGCTGATGTTTTTCATCCCTTAAGCCCTTGGCTAATAGAAGGTAATAATTGGGTTGATTATAATGTTTAGTTTATTTTGTTGGTTTATTCTGTTTCCTGCTGTGAGAAGCATATTTAAAATGGCTTTGAACTGTTTCATTTTGTGGCTGGAAATCAAAGTTAATCATAAGCCTCTTTTTTCTTCTTAATATAATGAAGTGTTTCAAGTTGTAAGATTCAGCCTGCATTTTGCACCATCTCATATAAGCTTCATGCTTCATGGAGTTAAATAACAGAGTCAAGGCTTTTAATCATAAGTAACAGCAAAGACAGAAGCAAATTAAGAGCTGCAGGCAAAAGCAGAATGGTGTGTCCTGGTGAGTTTTGAGAATTGATGGATTATATGCTTATTTTTACTCCAGGAGCACCTGTGGTCTTTGCACTGGAAGAAGCGCCAGGTGTGGTAGGCACAGGTTCTGCAGGATGTTCCTGATGGACAACAAGAGGCAAAAAATGTGGGTGAAATAGAGATGGAGAAGGGGATGATGCAGTAGAATGCCCAGTTATGTTTTTAGGAGAGTAGGTGTTAGAATAATGTAGCTCTGTGGAGGTTACAGGCATTTGGCAGCAGGCAGGAGTGCAAGAGGTCCAGTGATGGCTCCTGAGGGAGTTTGGATGGTGAGTGGAAGCACAAGGATATAGCAGTGTGTAAAAAGCAGTTCCAGAGTACAAGACCTGCAGAGGAAAAGGTGTTCAAACCCACAGTGTCTGAGTGATATGTGAAGAGATGGGGAGGGATTTCATTCTAGGCAAGAAAAACTAATTTTGGATGCGACATCACATTCAAAGTTGAATTTTAAAATAATAAATAATAAATAGATACATAAATTAGATTTCTGGCCACATTGCTGAAGATGCCAGCTCTTACCCATGAGGTGAGCACACAGTTACAAAGCCCTGAGAAGGGGCTTGCCAGCTGAACCTAGCTGATATTTGCAGATTTGTGAAAAAAAATCAATGCACATAAACCAAATTGATAGAATTTCAAATAGTAAGAATTTATATTAATATTTATTAATGTTCACTTCTATCAAAATATGCTATTTCAGTGCAATTGGCTCATGTTTGGCTGATTTCTTGACTTGTTATCATTTCCAGCCTGCCTCTCTAATGCCTTGTGCTTGAGGCAGTCATTAACAGCCTGGGCAAGGGGGAATAGCCCTCTGCCACATAAGAATTGTTGTGATTTACTCTCCCTTTGCATGAGTAGAAATAACTTCACTTGCTGGGAAATAGCCTGAGAGGGTTTGGGAGTCCTGACAGTAAAATTGTCATAGGTTAAGGGATCTTTTTTACCTGATGTGATAATTTGGGATCATATTCACTGCAGGTAGTCCAGGAATGGACAAAATTTCTGCTGCTCCTCTAAAGCTTTCCTCTTGCTACCTGTGCAGCAACATGTAAGTCCTATGCAGTGTCCTATGTAGTTCTTGTGGTTGCCAATCTGCAGCACATTTTTGGATTTGCCTGTTAATTACCAGCTCTTTGGTAAACACTGATCAATCATTTTCTCTTATTACTGGTGTTGCAGAGGACTTTGCTGCTGACTGACGCTGTAATGATCCTTAAGCTTGAGTTCTGTAACTTCAACATAACACAAGCAGAAGTCTCTTTGCTTGCTCTGATCATCCCTTTTGATCCATATTTTTGTATTTACTCCACATTTACCTTCACTGTTTTGTCCCCACCCCACTTCCCCAAGACCCTGGCTGTGGAGGATGCTGTGTCCTGCTGCAGTTTAGCCCATTCTCTTTGTGTGCCTGTTTCAGAGATGGAAGCAGACCAGATGTTTTGCTTCCAATGGCTTTGTGCTCATGGCTTCTTTGCTGCAGTAGAATGCCTCCCTGGTCTTAGCTTCCTTCAGCTGTTTTCTTGACTTGATGATAATTTTTCTCCTAGGCTGCAGTTGCCTGTTCTGAAGAGACCAAGCAGGATCCTGACTTTCTGTCAGCTGGAAGGAGATAACTGCAGTGTTTCCATGTTTTGGAGCAAGAAAACCATACTTTCCCCTCTTTCCTTTGCTGTTTAGTCTCTTGGTCACTTAGGCCCTTCTGTCTTCCTCCATGGAGAAATGGAAGGAACTGGCACCACAACACTTCTATGTTTCACCACATTCTGATTGTGTCTGCTTTTTTCATGTGTCTGAGCTCAACAGAGACAATGTGCTGCTCATGATGGACTTTTCTCTTGTGTCAACAGTCCATGCTTGAACATCTCCAGACCTCTCGGCTCAGAGAAACTGGAGCAGTCACCTTTGAGCAGACACTTCCCCTTGCAGTGCTGTAGAAAGTGGATTTAAGTTAAAGTCCTCAATTTTTATAAGCTTCTTGTTTGCCACTGACAGTCTTAATTCCATTATAGTTTTAAATGAGCTTCCTATGAATTCTGTATTTCACTCTCTTCCTGGGATATATGACATGTTATTTTCAATCCATTGCCTGAAAATACGTTTTTTTTTTTTTTTTTAATTTTAATGCAATGCAGCATAAACCCTGTTGTGAGTGACACTTTTTATGCCTGCATCACTTCAAGTTTTCCTGATGTTTTACTGTGATTAAATCCACAGCCTGTGCTTCCCAGACCTGTTCAGTTCTGCATGTCAGCCAATGTGAACTTTATCCAGCCCTTGCTCTTGGGTTATTTGTGACTCTCCTATTGACACCTCGCATTTGGCCTCAATGTGGCTTTATTGTCTATGGGTAGCTTTTGCTCACAAGTATTATGGTCTGCTGTTAGTGCCTTGTCAGAGCTGCAGGGATAACATTGCAGCTGGCTGTTCAATCCTGCTGGAACAGAATTGGTCATTGACCTAACAGCATAACTGCCAACATGGTGATTGAATTGTTGGCAGTTCTTTCCTGTAGTGTCTACACACTCATGACCCCTGGATTGGCTGAAGTCACTTTGTGTAGCTCTGTTTAATTGGAAATCCCTGTCTCCAATAACTGCATACATTGCCTTTCTTCTTTAAATGGTTGTGTTTTTCAAAATTACAAGACAGTGATTTTCAGCACGTGGCCTGCCTTCTTTCTTTAGCCTCTCTCTGTGTATCCTGGACCCAGATGCCTCTGTATTGTTTCTGTTTTTTGTTCTCCTTTGACCTTGGCCTTCAGTACTTGATCTGACTCTCTGTTTCAGATTTTTTCCTGTCAGATCACTTTCCTTTGCTGCTTGCAACCACTTCTCTAAGAGCAGATGCAATTCAAGCCTTATTCCTACACGATAAAATCAAATGTCCCAAACATTTCTCTGATGACAACAGAGTTACCATGCTAATTGCAGAAAGGCCCCACTTATTGCAAGACCTGCCAGCCCCTCATTCCTCAGGAATAACCAACCACTGTGTTCCACTTCTTGGTTCTTGCTATAAGAGGAAATGTATTTCTCTCTGTTTTTTTTCCCTTTCTTTTTTTTTTTTTCCTTCCTTTTGAATGTTGGTACTTACTAAACACTCTCATTAGCTGTTACTGGATTTGAGGCATTATTCCTGGCAAGTCTGTCACATATGCCTTTCATTTTTTTCTGCAAATGAATTGTAAAAGTTCTCATAATATTCATGAGGGCTGTTAATACAAATTGTTCTTCCTTTCATTGTCTCCAAGTTTTTGCAAAGGTTTTTTGTAGAAAATCACTTTCTTCCAGTTGCCAGCCAGAATCCCCATCTGGCTGCTTTAGTAGATGGTATTGTATCATGTTACTCTCACTGTTCTTTGCTATATTTCTGTGTTGTTTTTATCAATTGTTAGGTCATAAGAATTCCCATTTTTAAAACTGCACTTGCTTTTTTTCCAGGGAAATGCTTGCAAAAATATAATGTGTTATATGATAGCCATGTGAAAATGTATTGATTGTCTTATATCTTCACCAAACTCTTTTCAAGATCTGCTTTCTTCTCTTCGGCTTTCATGGTGTTTGGCTAATGTGCTAAACAAATGATTCAGTGATATATGAGGCAATGAAAAGCCTTATTCAATTTCTGGAGTGAAAATTAATTCATTAAGATTGTCATCCACCATTAAATATCTGTGTTTTCTGGGTACTCATCTTCCTAGTCTTTTGCAATTGATCATGTCATAATTTTTCACTCCTTTAATGGTCTGGTTTTTGTTCATACATGGATTGAGTGGTAATTTTGTAGTATACACCTCTGCTTCTCTTCAGTCCACACCAGTCTTAATTTTTACACAGACTAGGGGTAAAGTGATGGAACAGACATGTTTATTGTAGGGAATGAGAGCTTAATCAAAAAGCAGGATTCAGCTGATTAAAGCTGAAGCTGTCAAGAATTTTGTCCTGTAAACTAAGAATTACAGTCCTGGAACTCTTGGATCAGCTCTAGCCTAAAACTCAGGATATTTATGTGGGTTTAATATCTTCCTTTTTAATCTTAGTCTGCCAAGTGCCTGCACAGCCTGTTTTTGGATTATGAGGTTTGTCTCTTTTTCACAATGGAATAATATTCTGCCTGTGTCAGGTCAGGAGAAACTGTCCAGATCCCTGCAGGACTGTTCCAGTAGGTGCTTCTACCCTTAGCAGGCACTCATCAACTCTTACTGAAAAACCACACAGCTGCTGCTTCACAAAGAATGGTGGAGGAGCATAGAGCAGGGATTGTTTATATTTTTTTCTGCAAAACCTCATTGTTAGAATTTTCACCTATATAAAGCATGAGTTTCTTCCTCTACCTAAGTGTCTCAAGCCCATATGTCCCTTCCTGGATGCAGAAAAGCCTTTTCTCTTTAGCTATTAAAATTTTAACTTGAATGCAATTTGGGATTCATGGGGCACACGATATCACAAGACCCACTGGGCAGCTGATTAAATTACTTATCTTTGACTGGGGAGCCTTGGGTTCTCCTAGGGTATGTTTATGCATTTTGAATTAACCAGTTATTGTAATTCAGACTGTCACTGCTTGTTTCATTGTATTTTTAAATAGCATATCTGTCCTAGGGAGCCAGCTTATAAACTGTATCTGTCAGATCAAAAACTAAATAAATATAAATATCCCTTAGGCCAGAGAAATTGTCAGTTTACCTTGCTATTTTTGAAGTAATGAAAACACTTAGAAAAATCAGCACCTCTGTTTCAAGAGGAGTTTTATTGAGAAAAAATGAGCACTGGAGAAATGTGTGCAGGGGACATTGTCTTGTCAGTGGCTCTCTAAAATTCCCCTTTGTTTAACCTTTATCCACAATACACCTTTAAAAAATATTCTCTTCACACCTGATTTAAGAATCCTTAATCAGGTCTCCGTCACTTGAGTGTGTAGCAAACAGAAATTGGAGAGAAATCAAAAATGCAGTGTTGTATGAACACAGCAAATAACCCCAGTGAAGTGCTTTGATTTGACTGTGCTGGGACTGACCTCAGTGACCTTGGGCTGCTCCTGGACACTTTGTGTGTCTCTTGCTACCTGTAAAATAGAAAGAATAGATCTTGTAAAAGGTTTTGTGAGGTGTGGAGTAAAATAATGAGATACTTTGCTCCTCTGCAATTACTTGCTCTGTTACTAATGCTGGGGTGGGGTTTATACATGGATGTGCACATTCTAAATTAGGAAGTAATTAACATTTCTTTCAATGAAAATGCATTTTCTGTTTATGCCCACGGTCTTGTTATTACTTGTTATTATGTTCCTCTCCTATCTTTGTTATATCTGACTATTATAATCTTATAATCTCATGCACATCAAGGCAATAATAGCCTTTGTATTATCAGTTTTTATGTCTTTGAGAATATGTCAGTATATAGTGAACTACCTCCCATCTTACAGCCTTGCAGTCATGTGTTTAATGGAAAATCTAATATTCAATTACAGTATTTATAAAGGCAGTTGTTGTCCATAATGCTTATGAAGGAACTTGCAAATGGAAATCTCAGTCATTTCAAAAGCAAATGGCAAATAAAAGCACTAGGAGTAAATAATTATTGGATTTTGCGATTTTTAGACTTCTTGCATTATTTAAGGAAGTTCAGCACTCTAATTAATTCATAACTGCTCAAAACTTTCAGTCCTGACTTTCTGGTCTATGGTTTTTTCATGTATTCTGTGACACCTCTGGGTACTAATTGGAAATAAAATCATAGAATCATTAAGGTTGGAAAAGATCTCCAAGATCAAGTCCAACCTTTGACTGAACACCACCACATCAGCAAAACCAAACCACCAAGTGCCACATCCAGTAATTTCTTGGATATTTCCAGGGATGAGGGCTCCACCACCTCCCTGGACAGCCTGTTCCAAAGCTTGAAAACCCTTTCAGTGAAGAAACTCTTCCTGATGTCCAGTGTGAACCTTCTCTGGTGCAGCTTGAGGCCATTTCTTCTTGTCCTGCCACTTGATGCTTGGTGAGAAGAGACCAACACTTTCCTTGCTGCATCCTCCTCTCCAGACTAAACCACCCCAGCTCCTTCAGCTGCTCCTCACATGATTCACTCTGCAGACCCTTCACCAGTTCCTTTGCCCTTCTCTGGGCTTGCTCCAGCACCTCAAGGTCTTTTTGTAGTGAGAGGCCCAGAACTGGGCACAGCACTCCAGTTATGAGCTTACCAGTGCTGAGTACACAGGGACAGCCCTTTCCCTGCTGGTCACACTACTTCTGGTGTAAGCTAGGATTCCATTGGCAGATCCCCTGTCCAGAGAGGATCTGTTGGATTCCTGTTGGGCAGGATTCCTGCCCTCCAACAGATAAACACTCCCACATACTTTTGTGTCATTTGAGGGTGCACTTGATCCCATCATACAGGTCATTGATGGAGATATTAAACAGAACTGGCCCAAATCCTGAGCCCTGCTGGACACCATTAGTGACCAGCTGCTCTCCCAGGAGCCCTTCTCTGTTTGTAAACATCAGATCTTAAAATATTATCTTGTATTTAGAAGGTAATTACTTAAATATTTATTTTGTTGACTTAATGAACAATAATAGCTTGATAAATTGGGCAAACTACAAAAAATATACAAGCATACAAATGATAGGACAAGGAGTAATGAGTACAAATTGAAAGAGGGGAATTTAGATTCTAGGAAGGAGTTCTTTGCTGTGAGGGTGGTGAGACACTGGAACAGGCTGTCCAGGGAGATTTTGGATGCCCCATCCTTGGTAGTGTTCAAGGTCAGGTTGGATAAGGCCTTGAAAAACCTGGTCAAGTGAGAATTGTTCCTTCCCTTGCCAGGGGAAGTTGGTATAAGAGAATCTTTAGGGTCCATTCCAACTCCTTAACATCCTATGGCTGTATGATTCTATGCACACATAGATGGAAGAAAACACTGGTATGTAATTTTTAGGTTTGTTCTCCAGTCTCAAAATTCCTATATTAAAACACACTTTGCGAAAACATAATAAATCTTCAGTGGAGTTCTGAAACTTGACTGCAGCAGGTGCTACCAAAAAGATAATAGATCCTCAAATATCTTCTCATTAATTTCAGGTTATTGCATACCGCACTAGACACATGGCACAGCATTAGCAGAATTTTAAAAAGTTCAGTTGGGCAGAGAGTGAAAGTTTATCTACTTTTTACCCATATTTACAAGGAAATGTTCACCCAGCATAAAAAGATACTAAATCAGGTTGAATAGTACCCATGAGCCCAATTGACAAACCAGAGCTGTGACTTTGTCTGGTGCTATGCAAAACCTGCACAAATTTCTAGTCCAGGTGCTCTAGAATAGAAGCACACATACCTTTTCCTTCTCTGCTAGAATAACCACATGTCTGGGAAAACCCATGCATTGAAATAAGTTATTTTGTCCAGGAATGAGCCTTGATGGAGTTGTTGAAAATACTGAAGGGATCTTCTTGTACATCAGGACCATTTTAAACAGGTGTTATTTTTCTCCCACATCTCCCTGCCTGTCAGATGCAAATTGATGCTTTATTTTAGTCTCTTAAAATACACTCTCAGTTGCAACTCATTTTAAAAGCTACCACTGTCATATGGAATGGTATTTCAAAAGTTCTTCATAATGTATGGAGTGCCCGGATGTCTGCTTGTGTTAGTGAGATGTGGTTTTTCACATAGGCCTGAAGATCAATTTTAGTTAACTGCCAAAATACAGATAGTGCAGACTGTCATTTCAGATATCTAAACCCTTTAAAACAGAGTAAAAAGCTACAAATGTTCCTCAGTCTCCTGCTTGTGAAAATACTGTAGGAAAAAAACATCATCCTGATAGCAAATCATGTCAGGTTAAGGACATTTTTATTACCACAAAATGACGTAAAAGTGACTGTTTTATAGGTTCTGTCTTTGTGACTTCTGCTGATGACTGAGTTATTAAATAGTTTATTATGCTTTTGTTTTAAATATTTTATTTCCCCTCAAAAAATGAGTGCAGCCAACCAACATTTAAGGCCATGCATCATTGACGAGGTAGAAATATTTGAACGTTGTGATTTGAACATTCAGACAGCGGAGAGCTTGGTTTCAGTCTGTATTGAACCCCAGTAATTTTTTTAAACTCTCTGTATTTCATGTACTCTCAGAGCATATTTTAGGTGTGAACAGAAGTGGTGCAGCTGAGTATCATTGCTGTCCTGGTAATGGAGAAATTCTGCTGGGCCTGCCCTCCAGGACACACCTGATTTCAGACTGCATGCAGCCACACCTATCTTGCACCAGTGTTTTCCCCATGAACTGTCAAGAAACAGTATGATTTTTCAATTGCAAAACTCATGATTCTCAGAAAGTCTGCATGCGCAGAGAGAGAACAGGTTTTTTTACCTCATTGGAAAATGAGACGACTTCACAGGTATTACCCTCACCAGAAACAGTTGTTTTTTGTCTGAACTTTTTAAACACTCAGGAACTCTGAAAACTAACGAAAATCTCAGTCACTCAAAAGCCTCTGTAGCAGCAAGATGGGTACTATTTCTAACTCTCCTCTTTCTGAATTTCTGTTAGAATTGAACTGCCCAGAATTGCTGAAACACTGTAAACAAAGCCATTTTTGCTACTCTGCGCTGTGGTCCAGACTTCCTCTTGCTCTGTACTGCTGTTGTTTGAGCTTTTCAAACCCAATTAAAGTTTGAGGCCAGTGGAGATCTGTGGGAATAGAGAGGACTGTCTGTGTTCTCTGGAGAAGGCAGAAGCTGTGACTTCAAAATCATCTGTACTCATCTGCAGTGGACTACTGGGCCATGCAGCAAGATGGGCTGGATCTAATTTGGGGTTTGGCACATCTCTGTCAGCTCCTTTGGCTTCCAAGGCTGCTGTGGAAGGCAAAACTATACCTGATTTCACCAAAGATCTGCTTTTTTACAACCCTAATTTGTCCATACTTCTGTAATGGATTTAGATCAGCAGAATGAGCTTCTATTGGACAGCCTGGTGTGTCATGCAGATAGAAAATTTTTGATCTGGTGCTGTTAGCCTTACAGACAAGTTTTCTGCATTACTGAACTGTGGTCTGAGTACAGAAATGTGAGATTTAGAATTTCTTGACTACTTAGCTCTGCTTGTAAATAGAGGCCAAGGACACATTTGTGCAGTTTTTTGTTGCAACAGGAGTTTAAATAAAACAAGTCCTACTAAAAACTGCCCAAAAAATTTCAGATTTACATTAATAATTCTGTTTTATAATTTTCATAAAATTAGTTAGATCAAAGGTAAAAATTATAAAAAAATAAAATTAATGTATTTCCTAGAACAAAGAAGCAAGAGATACAATACCAAAACATGTCCCTAACATTATGTTTATCCACAGGGATTTTTCTTTTCTGCTCCAAGTAAATCAGCTAAATAACTTCTATCTGACTGGCTTTGGAGACTTCTCAGAGCTACATCTCCTCCTTTCCTTTTGGTTTTAAAAATCAACCTGCTTTCTTTTTGGCAGAAAATAGAATGATCTGGCCTGGATCAGCCAGACTTTTAGAAGACCACATTTCTTTGCTACTTGTGATTTGACACTGGGACATCACAGATACTACTAAAAATTATATCTTTTCCCTGTCCTTCCTATGGTTGGTGAATTAACACCTTTATGGTATATTTGGATTGGATTATATTTCTGGCTTTAATCTTTGAGCAGTCTACCCCATACTACAGCCTTTTTAAAAGATACTGATATGAATTTAGAAAGTGCATTATGGGACATATTAGCAGTGTGCAGTAATCTCAAATATTGTAATATATAGGTCACCACAGGCTTTTCTCAGGTATATATATCTATGTATATATGCACAGGTAAAAATTAGATTTTCAGTGAGTATATAAGGCTGGAAAACCAAAACTGAGTAATGCTTCACTTCCTTTCACTTTTACTTTGTCAGGTTTGAAGGGGTTTGGCAGAATTTCCATTGCAGGAGTCTAGTGCTATGCTGTGTGTTCTGAAGCCTATTTTAGGAGCTACTGGGCTATTTTCTGACACAATACCTGACTTTAAATGCAGCTGCTATGTGTCTGTTGCCTTCTGCTAGCTGTATCTTTCATACCAATTGCTATTGCTCAGCAGAGATGCAATTTTAAGGAGATATTGCTAGTTTGATTCCCAAGTCACCTTAAAGCTGATGCCTGCATCAGATTGCTTCATAAACCTGTGTTGTGTGGCCAATCAATGAGAAAAATACAGGAAACTTAAACACATAATTCCTTAAAGGACACCTTATGAATTTTACTCAGTTTGCTTAGGGACAAAAGAAGTTTCATCTCTTTGGATACAATTGCACAATTTCAAATATTGGAAGGTTGTGATGAGGTCGTAATGCAATTTTCCCTTCTCCAGGCTGAACAGCCCCAATTTTATGGTTTTGTACTTTTTTATAATAAAATCTCAAAAAAGCCCCCACCTCTTTGATGTTTTGGGTTGGAAAATCAGTGTGTATTAAAACATTTTAAAAGCTTTGATTATTTTGCAGAGTATTTTCCTCCAATATACCCATCAGTGAGAGAGTTAATCACATCTGCTGAGAAGAATCAGCCAAACTGTGAGGTGTTTACTGTGGTTGAGGAGCTGAAGACACCAGTTCAGAATAAGGAATTCCTTTTGCATTAATATTACTTGTTTCAGGTAATTATGGGTAAGACAATCAGGAGAATTTCTGGATTTTCTTTTTTTCCCCAGATAATTCAATTATCCAGAAGTATCCAGAGCAACATGGGTTATTTTGGAAGCTGAGGCTGGTTTCACAGCTTGTTTTAAAGCAGTCCTTTACTGCTCCTGTGTACTGATGAGAAGCGGCAAGGAGCTTTAGCTTACCCTTTTTCACTAGTATATGTTTTCCAGAAGGTGGCTCTTCTTTCCTGACTCTTTAATTGATCAGTGTTGTGGCCAAAAAGCCAGAGCTGTGCAGGGTGTGCCTCACCCTCACTTCACTTCCAAGCCTGATGTGATGGAGTGAGTCAAAAGAGATTATCTAAACTCGTTTTCCATGGGAAGGGTCCTTCTAGATGAATGTGTACATTTAGGATCTCTAAAGATAAAACCCAGAGGAAGATTGAATTGCATCATTAAATTAGCTGATAACAGGAATGCATCAGGGAAAGCTGGTGTCTTGCCAGCTGGGAAGTTTACTGATTTGTTTCCAAAGCAGACTTTTCAGTTCTTTGAAAAGCTGTCAGAAAATCCCCTCCTGCACAGGAGGTGGTCAGGGAAGGCTGGTGCTGTCGATACATCCTGGAGTTTTTCCTTGGGTTCATTACTACAAGCAGTAAGATTTTTAAGAGCAACTGTTAGCCAATGTCAGTTAGGCAAGAGAAACTTCACAGACATCCAGGGGACTCCTGTTTGACTAAGCAAATAGACTTGATACTTGCCCTGAGTTCTGCAAATACTACAGTCTCTTACTGATGCACTGGATACACACAAAGACTCCAAGGAATTTATTTCAATGTTCCAAGTATTGATCGAATAGTAATCTGAGTTTCTCTAATGTTGACATCAGTTTACAGAATTATCTCTGATAATGTGCTGGTTCAGAATAATAGATTTTGTGGCCTAAATCAGATCATTATGATAATCTAATCAGAGCTTCTAGGCAACACAAGTCCACAGGGGACCTGGTGGAGCTTCTGTGCTACTTCGGCTGGCAAATTTTACTTGCAGAGTGCCTTGCCTCCTACCTTACATAAGACTGGAATGTTTCCTGAACATTTTTCTGCTCTGTGAATGCACTGGGCCCCAGCATATGACAGTGGCTCAAATAATCTGGTGAGGAAGGAGAAATCTGGAAGGTTTTTTTCCTTTTATTTTTACAAAAGCTTTTTGCTGTTTGTTCATTATGCCAGAGAGTTATTTTGACCTCCTACAGGAAGTCAAGTCAATAATCCTAGAGAAACATAGGACAGATAAACAATACAGATAAAGATCTTGAAATCTTATCAAAGTGCTGATTGGATAAAACAAGGGCTTGAGGTTTGGACTGAGGTTCCTTGTTTAAGAAATTTTTATAAGTAATTTGGAAATGGTAGAAAGAACGTGTTGATAGAGAGGGGAAACAAAAACCAAATAGGAAACCTTGGGTTTTGTAACTGGGGCACTGTAGAAGAAGACATTGGGTCTCTTAAAAACTCTTGCTAAGAGAGACTACATGTAATCCATCTCGTGTGATAGTCCATAGTTCCCTTGCATAAGCAGTTTGCTTTTACTTCAGAGAAGCTGTCTAGGGTCATTGTTCCTTTTTTGGGCCTCTCAAAGGAAAATGGCCCAGAACTGAATGCAATTAGGCCTGCTTGGGAAGCACAGACTCATGGAATGGTTTGGGTTGGCAGGAACCTCTAAAGATCACGTAGCCCAAACCGCATTCCACAGGCAGGGCCATCTTTAACAGGATCAGGTTGCTCAAAGATCCATCTAACCTGCTCTTGAACACTTCTAGGCATGGGACATCCACAGCTTCTCTGGGCAATCTATTTCAATATCTCAACATTCTCACTGTAAAAAATTTCTTCCCAATACCCAATCTAAATTTACCCTCTCTGAGTCTGAAACCATTGCCCCTTGTTTTGTCACTACAGACTTTGGTGAAAACTCTCCCTTCTTAATCCCCCTCTCTTTAAGTATTGAAAAGCTCCAGGAAAGTCTCCCTGGAGATTTTTCTTCTCTAGGATGAACAAATCTTTCAGCCTTTCTTTATAGGAGAGTTGTTTCAGCCCTCTGACCTCTCCTCTGACCCTGCTTTAACAGCTCTGACCCCAGATTTCAACAGCTCTGACTCCACAGTGCTCCAGATGGGTCTCACCAGAGCAGAATAGAGGGCGAGAATCCCCTCCCTTGACCTCCTGACTCTGTTTCTTGTCATGCAGCCCAGGATATGGTTCTGGGCTGTGAGCACACATTACTGGGTCATGTCCAACTTTTCATGCCACGCTCAATCCAGTCACAATCTATGTGCAGGACCTTGCACTTGCCCTTGTCAAACTTCATGAGGCTCTGCACAGGCCCAGTCCTCAATCCTGTCAAGGTCCTTCTGGATGGCATCAGAGTTACTAAAGGTTATGTCAGAGCAAGATCCAGATAAAAAGCTGTGTGAATTGTGACCGTTCATCTTAAAGTAGAGGCAAACTCCAGGTCTGCTGTTTGGAACATTTTGAGCATACCCTGATTGCTGCATTCAGGACACAATTTCATTAGTGCTAATAGATAGTGAATGCCCACCAAAGCAAAGCATGCAGTTGTGAAAAATATGTATTTTATGATTGGCTTTTCACAAATATTAAAATTAATATTTATGTTATGTTATGTTAGAAAGTTATGCTGTATTAATTTTTTTAACTAGGGTGTTAAATACAGTTTTAGGTTATAGCAAATAGAAACTATGTATGTAAGATTTTTTTTTTAAGAAAGGAATGAGGTACTCACACCAGATAGCAGCCACAGGACATCTAAATCTTTCAGAGAAAAATGATTTATTAATCCATTATCAGAAGAAATGAACTTCTTCCTGCCTTGCTCAGCTCTGAAGATGCTGTTAGGATTCAGAGGAAGAAGCTGACACTGACCAGACAGAATCCTGTGTTTGAATGGAATTTATGCATCATGTATGAGGTGTATGAATATGCAACAGGCTGTTGTTTTTAAGGGTTACTCTGTTAACGTGGGTCCTTTTCGGTCTTATTTTGCCCAGACAGGGTTACCCGGATGTCTGCAACTCTTTATTTCTATTGTCTCATATTGTCCTAATCCCAATTGTCGAAATTATTATTACTTTAATTATATAGTATTTTTATAACCATTTTATTACAGTTGAACTTTCAAAATTTTTAAAACAAGTGATTGGTGTTTTTCACACAGTGATACTGAGGGGAGCTCGAGTTCCCAGGTGCAGCCAGTGGGCAGTTTTGTTTTGTCAGTTGATTTCTCTATGGTTTTGCTCTCGTAGTTTCAGTTCTGTGCAGTTTTTTTTGATTTCCCATGCAGTGCAAGGGTTATAGATTTCTGATTGATGCCACCAGACCTGCTTTTCACATTATTTCCTGCATAGCTTCTTGCAGCTCTTAACTTTGAAATAGTTTCAGAGATGCAGTTTTGCCATATGCACAGATTCCCTTAAACTGCTTAAGGCAACACACCGTTCCTGCATTCCCAAACAGCTTCACTCAGCTCCCATTTGTCAACAGCACTTCTCTTCCTCCAGGCTATTTTGGGTAGGAAATGTCATTCAAAACCAGGACATTCTAGCTATGTGATTATGTGAATAGCTTTAGTCACCTATCGCAGCATCTCCCTATTGATTAGGTGCTTGCTCCTCCAAGGTGATTAACAAACTAATTTATTCTGCTAATTGCAAAAGGACTTGACCCTTGACCTGGGGAATTGCCATAGATTTGAGACAGGACAATGCTCAGGATTTCTTCTGTGAGTGGCTTGTTAGAGATGCTCGGAGCTGTTGGCAGCCTGCACAATCAAGGAACAGTTCTCTGCTGAAATGCCTTCCAGCAATGGTGCTCTGCAGGAGCCCTTTCACAGGGAGCACAGGTGGAGCATTTCCTTTGGAGTGCTTGTCTTGATTGATGATCCACACAATGTTCAAGGCATCCTCAGCTAACCCCAGCTCTGGATTCAACATTGGTTTCCAAGTTTTATGGGCTTATCTCCATCTTAGGCACTTTCTTTTTACATCTTATCCAGGATTCTAGGGCCTTCTGCTTATAATATATGCAGAAATCAGAAATTTTCCTTTACAAAAGCCATCATAATTACTTCTCTTATGAGAAAGGTGTTAGTAGTGTGGTTAGGTAGGCAGAATTTCTTTGCTGGAAAAATAATTAAATGCTTTTTCCACCTGAAAAACTTTTCTAACTTACCTTTTTTAACTGGTAAGCAAAGATAATTTTGGTGATTATCAGCTCTGTGGATTTCCTCAGGTTCAACTTTTATGTTTAGCAAACAAAAAAGGGTCATGACATAACTTTATGCCTCCTGGCCCTCTAAAAACCTCCAGCTTGCCAGCTATCTTCCTAGATGAGACAGTGTTTGGAGGGGGACTTAAACTAGATTATATCTGAATGAAAAAATGACACTTCAGCGTTTTGATTCTGTAAAAGACAGGTGAATCTTAAGAATACAAATTAAAAGTTACCTACTGTGACTTTCCCAGAGCCTTTAGAGGTTAAATATCTTCTTGGGTGTAAGGACTATTTACTCTTGGAGGAGAACCCTTGGATATCCTTTATCCATGAAGGATAGTCTCTCAAGTTATCTTTGCCAGCCCAGTGTTCTTGATATTAAATAGGTATGCTCCTGTTTTGGGTATATTCTCCTTCAGGGAATCCTCCAAAATAAAAACAGGCAAGTTCTCATTTATTAGATTGTTGTTCAGATTTTACAAGTTCCAGTTTAACTTGTGAAGCTGGAGAAACTTTATGTCTGAAAAAATGAAATTTGTGTTTGGAAGATGCCCAGTGCTCCTGATATATTCAGGAGCAATGGTGTGGCACTGCTGGAGATCAGCACAGCTTTGATATTGAATGCAATTTTAAAACACTTACTAAAATGGACTTTCAGAGTATTTCCAGTTAAGTTTAACTTGCAGGTCATTAGAGTTATTGTTGTGGTAATAATGTGTTCCCTCAACTCCAGCCAATGTGTAAAATGTTGAACATTATTAGGGCTTTTCTCTACAGGTGGACTGAGATCTGGAAAGAGCACCAGTTTCTCAATATTCCTTACTTCAAGCTGCTGAATTAATGAACTCAGAAGTGCAGCTTACCTGAGGGGCTGAAGTCACAGAAAGTGAGTGGAAAGCCCAGCCTTTTAAGGAAGCTTGTCTTACTCAGTGAGAATTTTGTTACAATGAGATGAATCTGCTCAGTCACTTCTTGAATTGTTTTTAAACAGACTGCTGCATTCAGCAGCTTGCTGGAGAGCTTTTCATGTTACCTGTATTTAAAAACTGCTGGACTGAGTTACAGATCAATCTCACCCCAGCTGCAGGGTTCTGCAGGGGTTCATCTGTCTTCCTGGGCTTGTGGAAGCAAACACTGTCTTACACAAATACATCCCTGCCACTGCCATCAAAGAGACAATTTATAGGTATAAAGGAAACCTGGAGGACAGTGGTAATGGCAAGAAATACCCAGAACTTTGAAACTGTGTAGTGCTAAATCCATTTTACTCATTTAGGGCTGGGTCTACCCTCATTTACATAGTGAGAGTAAAAACAGAAGGAATAATGCTGTTGAAGTCAGTAAAATGCTACCTATTAAAATGGGAATAGAACCAGACTATAATCAAGTGAGAAATATGGAGTATAATGAAAATCATCTTTAAAATACCTACTCTGAAGGCTCTGAAACTTTTTTGTGGAATTTTATCATTTCAAGTGTGCATAGTTTCCACAAAATATAAATATTTTTTCTTTATGCTTCCACCCTGCAATCTCCTGTCAGGATCTGAAAGCCAGGCTGTGGGCATTCTGCCTTGCTCACCCACAGGATAAGCAAAACGAGAAAGAAACAATGTTCACCAGCAAGAAAGAGGGAAATACAGAGCTAGAGGGAAATATAAGGTTTTACCTAGTTCATTGCTCAGCTGCAATCCAGGATCATTCTGCCTCAGACACCCTTGGGAGGTGCCTTTTCAATGTTTCAAAAATTCTAATAGGGTAGGTTGCTCACTCTTCTGGGTGATACTGCAGCATCCTTAGAAATCTTTTCCCTCTCTTATCTTCCTGTACTGTCTGTTCTGTCCACCACAGACACAGCAATTTTTGCCTCTTCCCTTATAACCAGCTATTAAAAGTTGTTGGGGTTTTATCTTACCCCCTCAGTTACTTTTTTTTTTTTGCATGTTCCTCCTTGTTTTTCTCCATTCTTTCTTCAAACTGATCAGCATTTTGTGTCTCAAAATGGGCACAGAACCCTAAAAGTTAAATTTTGTTGAAATCTTACTGGAAGTGTATTTAAAACTCTTCTGTCTTCCACTGACTCCATCATAGTATTTGCACTTTCCTTAAGTGTTATGTTATTGTCCCATATCAAGTTTAAGAACTGTTTTAGTAGAAAGTTCTTTTCCTCAGAACTTCCACATATCTGTAAATTCCTCAATCCTTATTTTTGTACCTCATTATTGTTGAAATGCAATTTCTTGTCCTTATTGTATTACCTTTTTTTTCATTTCTACAGCTTAAAATCTGTCTGTAGTATGATACCCTGATGTTGACTAATGTCTTAGTGAGCTTTTTCCAAAATCAGACCCACCTGCTCATTGTAATGATCTGGAGGCATCTACAGGTGGTGCACCCACATTTGTTGACTTGGCGGCAGGTGGAGGGACTGCAGTTGTGCCCTTGACATGTCAAGAGTCGATGGTGATTGCATAATATGGGATATTATGATCCCCTTTCCAAGCCAGACCTTAGTGGTCCATTAATGTAAACTGCAGAGTTAAGGCAAGCAATCTGCTCACCTCCTGATACAGAGGAATTCATCAGTTTGCAGAATTACACCCAGTTATATTTTATAAATAAAGAGATACTACAGCATTTTCCAAACATCTATTAATATCCAGGAGATACAAGTGCTAGTGATAAAAATCACTGCAGCATTACCAGTTCCTTCACAGGGAGAATGCTGCTGTCATTCTCTGGCTGAAGGCAAAGCAGAAGAAATTTATTTTTTCAGTAATGCTTTTACCCTCCAAAGAAATCAAGGTGAAATTAAACCCATCATAGCTGTGCTGAAAAGTAAAATTTACACGAGGAGAATACGAATGCAGTTTGTGGGCAGACTCTGTTTTCTGCCCCTAGGAAATGCAATGAAAATACAAACCAGCTGGCTGAAATTGGCTTGTGAGTGTTTTTCTGAGGCTGTAGGCAGGCCTGATGAGTCTCATGCATGAAGTATAAGATCACACATTTGGCTTCCACCTCACACTCTCGAGTCCCTTGGTTTGAGCATCTCACATTTGAAGCACATGTGGCTTCCCCCTGTGCTGTGACCCCACAGGATTGTGCTCTCCAGCTGCAGCCTGTCTGCATGGCTCTTCTCTTTCTCTGGCCTGTGTTGCAGGCAGAAATACCCACATCTGACAGAAGAGAGATTCCACATCTGAGTATCTCTATAGGTTTAATCTTGGCTTCTCCTTACACTTGATTCTGAGTATAGCAGACAGTGCCAAACTGGTTTTTCAGTGGTCTGCCAGTGGGATTTTAAGTACTCTGATGCTTGTCTACAGATGGTGCAGTTTTGGAATTGTTATGCAGACACTGTTCTTCTTTTTTATTTTTTTCCATAGTAGCTTAATCCTCTATGAAAGAGGATTTAACAAGAAAACAGTTCTCTTCCTGTGAAAGGAGTTGATTGTGGTATTACCCTGTCCTCTCCATCACCTTTGTGGCTGGGGCTGGCTCTGTTTGGTTTTCCTTTTGCATTCCCTGATGAGTGATTTCACACACAGGTAAAGTCAGACTATTCTTTTGGGATCTTTGCAGTTTTCACAACCCTCAAGTAAATTGGCCTGCACATCCCAGTGTCACAAAAGAGTTAATGGTTGAAAATCAAAGGCATTTGTGCTCTCAAGTCAGATAAGGAATTGAGGCCAGATATCCTAGGTAGCTTGAAGTTTTGCAGACATTTAAAATGTATATTTTTGTTCTTATTCTTATGTGTTCAGTGCCTTTATTTATGGCATTTACATAAATACTACAGAAGTGATTACACATGCAATTAAGAAACCAAACTTGGTTTATTTCGATTTTGGCATACTTGAAAATTATTTAATAAACATAGAAATGCATCTCCCTTGTTATTTTTTGCTGTGTCTTAAGGTTGGAAATCTCCTTTTACTGAGGTAAATTCTGCCCAAGAAGACGTCAGAATATGTGGTTATTGAGGGCCACTCAGTCTCAGCTCTGCCTTGTCCTTCTCTGGCCATATTGCTTCAGTAGCCACATGGAACAGACTTTAAGGGTTTTTATTTATGATACTTTTATGTGAGATCAATGTTCCAGCCCACTTAAGAGACTGACACACACAGGGCAGGGCTGATTCAGGATTCCTGATGGAATGTAGACACGAGACAGGTGGATATTTTGCATCTCAGCTGGTCGTCCCATTTTCATGCTGAAATCTGTGGGGATCCAGTGAGTGTTCTTAGCAAGGCCTGCACAGAACTCATCTCTGTGAAATAGGTGCTGAAATAGATCAAATACACGAGATGGGTGGATATTCTGCATCTCAGCTGGTCATCCCATTTTCCTGCTGAAGTCTGTGGAGATCCAGTGAGTGCTCTTAGCAGGGCCTGCACAGAACTCATCTCTGTGAAATAGGTGCTGAAATAGATCAAATGACTCCTGACCTACAGTGAATATTACTTATAAATGGAGCTTATGTAATGAGCTTAGCTATAAATATTTAAATTGTAGGAGGTTAAAGGTGTGAAATAAAGCTCAGCTGGTACAGTCATGGTACAGCATGGCCCAGAGCTCGATGATTAAGGAGCAATGAGTTAACTGTGGGCTCCTTGCTTTGTTTCTAAAGAAAGTCAGACAGAGTGTTGGCTTGAGATCCTTTTCTGTCACTGCTGGGTTTTATTTGTGTGACCTTGCAGACATAATTGAGGATGCAGGTTGAAAATGGGCAATGCATTGGAGGTAATAGTGGTGTTCATCTAAATATCACAAAGGAGAACTTCCATTGTGCAGGAGCAAATCCAGAGAAGTGAATTCATGTCCAGTAGCACAATTCACACTGCCCTATCTGTCCTGTTGCCACAGCAGAGGACAATCTAGAAGGGGAAAATTGATGCTGTTGTGTTGAAATGCAGGATTTTTTCCTTGCCTGCTGAATGGTTTACTGCATGCTGTTAGTGAAGTTATATGAAGAAGGAAGACTTACAGTGTTGCTATCTGAAAACTCTGAGGCTGGTGTTCAGTATTGATTTAGCCATTGTCCACAGGAACACGAAGAATTATGCCTGCTGTGCTTGTTACGCTTTCACATAAAGCCTTTATTGAGCAGCCTTGGCCAGTAATGCTAATGGATGGAGAGATACCAAACTCTGCTCCTGCAGGTCAAAAGAAGTCTCAGAATTTAGTAGTTGCTTGGTGTTTCCTTTCTTAGTGATTCTGCTCACAGTTTTCCTGGAGCAAGTTGTAAAATCTAAGTGGTGTGAAAACTCTGGTTTTTCAAACATCGTTGCTGCAAAGACTCTGCACATGTGAGGAACTGACAGTCACCAGGGGCTTTAGGAGCTCTCACACACACTTCCCTCCTAATCCTCAGAAGAGATCTCTATTCCAGCCCTGGATACAGCTGAAGTAGGGATTGAGAAGAGTTTCTGGTATCAGCACTGTGTTATCAGCTATTATGTATGTTATCAGCTATGTGTAAATAGTGTTTTTCATCAAAGTTTTTGGAGTGTGGGAAATCTGCTTGTGAGTGGTTGTAAACTGCAAAACAAGTGGACCAGAAAATTGCATAACTGTGTCATCTGGCATTATTAACAAGTTTTTTGAAGTGCTTAAATTTCCCTGTGAATACAATGAAAGCTCTAAGTCAGCAGACACTGCATTAGTATAGCTGCCTTTGATTCCATTGGAATCAGATATCAGCATAGCTGAATACCTAATTCCTCTTGTGAACTTCATTGATTTATTTGCACACAGCAGCTTTCTTGCTTTGAACTTTGAGTTCTCTGCTTTGTCAAAAGTAAGGAATGACCATTGATAAAGGAAAGAAGGGCTGCTGTTAGTTAAAAAATGTACCCACATGAAGGGAGTGGGTAGATGCAGAGGAATGCAGATGGTATTTCAGGTAATGGCAGGCCAATGGACTTGTGGTGAGTTCCTAAGAAAGGTATTGGATCTTAACAGGTGTTGGCCCTGAGGGAAGCTAGTAGGCATCTAAAATAAGTGAAAAATTGAGATAAGAACTCCTTAAAAATCAGGGGTTCTTAGTGCGCCCTTTTCTGTTTTAGTCTTCTAAAGAGATTTTGCTATTCATAATTTTTCTGCTTATATTACAGAAAGGATCTGCCTGTTGCTGAGAAGCTTGGAATATGGGGTCACACAATTAATTTTTTAAGGATATATTAATCTATTGTGAGAAGCATCTTCCATACGAGTGGAATTTCAGCATTTCCATAATATTGGAATGTCAGCATTTCAGTGTTTCTGTTTTGTCCACTGGTGAATCAAGGTCCTTCATGACTCTGGTGAACACTCTGTGTTAATGTGCACATGGAAGCTTGTGTGTGCTGTCTGCTACAGTCATAAATAGCCCTGGAATTATAGCATTGCCATCCACCTCTTAATAAAATAGCCATAAGCCTTTCCTTCACTACAGACAGCCTGAATGCAGGCTCTGCTCCACTCTGTGGGTTTCTTCAATCTTGCCTTGTTTCATGTGGAGGTGTTTCCCAAGAACAAGCATCTGTTGTTGATAACATCATTTTTTGGTGGTGTGAACTGAGACCTCTAGAATCAGTACAAACAGAAATCAGTTTAAAAAGACACAAAATAAGAATACTGACGGAAAAAAGAAGTGCTTGGTTTTATTCTATGAAAACCTCACATATTAGACAGTCCAGGGTTTAAGTTGTTAGAGATTTTATTTTCTCAAGATCAACTTATTAAAATGTAATTAAGGATCATATGTGAATCATTGTGAATGAGAGCCCTCTAAGAGGCTAGCAAAGGGCAGTCTATCATGATGCTTGTAAATCATAAATTTAATATAAATGTGTATCTAGGAACAGAGAGGTCTGACACAGGGAGGTAAAAAAAAAAACACACATAAATTGCCTTATTTTACGTCTAACAAATCAAAACTCTCAAATGAAATTATTTTCTGACCTTTTGTCACCCTTGGACTGTGCTCAAATGTTTTAGAGAACAACTCAATGGCAAGAGTTCTTCTGCCTCCACTGAGGGTTTCATGCTGCCTGTGTTTGAGACATGCCACAGAAGCCTAACAAAGGCATTTGTCTATTCTTGGAAGTCGATGATGAACCTTGTAGTCATTCCCATACTTCTTTCAGCAGAGAAGATCATGCACACAAAGAGAAATAAATCTCCTTTATGTTTTCATAGTCTTACGGCTTCATACTTCAGGAGATGAGGTGACCTACTTAGGAAAAAAAAAAGATGGTAAAAGAGAAATAAAGGACAAAGGAGCAATAACCTAGTGTAGATTCACGAAGATTTATAGCAGAATAAACTGATCATTTTTGTTTCTGGGGATGGGATTCAACCTGCTTTCTGCTTGGAGCTCCCCACAGCTTGGCTCACAGAGATCTTGCAGAAAGTGAACGTATTAAAGATGTCAAACGTGTGATTAGCAGGCAGCATGACAGACTGGACAGAGGGGAGGCTTCAGAGCCTGGAAAGAGACACTTTTACTCCTAGCTCTGTGATTGGTTTTGATGTGTTTATATTAATTCTCTCTGTTTCTTTTCTCACCCCCCACCTCTCTTGCTTCTGAAGGCTGTAATCTCTTCAGAGCTGGAATTGGCTTCCACTGTGTATTTATATGTTGGCTGGCACACTGATACTCAGATCCCACTTGTGGCTCCTGTGTGCTGCTAGAATATAAGTAATAAAACTATTTTCTTTCACTAATTCTAACTCTGCATCTCTTGATACTTCTTTAGTTGTGCTCAGTTGTTTTACAAGATCACTGAGACATTTCAGGGAGCGCACACAGTCCTTGCCTACCAGTTATCCTACAGATGTCAGAACAGAACCCCAGTGGCTGCAGCTGAGCTTGGGATGGAGCTTTAACAGAAATAAAATAGAAGTGATCCCAGATGGCCTTTCAGTGGCAAAAGGTGCTGTAGTGGTGAAGGTTTTTTCTGTAAATATGTTGCAGTTTTGCAACACTGAGCTTATAGGTGAAGCAGGCTTTTTAGCCAAATGCAGCATCTTTCTCTTGCTGAAACAGTGCTCACCTCACAACGCATCTCAATATTCACAAATATCCCAGAGGATGCGCCACATTTATATCACAAAAGATTTGAATCTTTGCAATTTTGCCAGCTGTGTTTCAGTATAAACAATGTGGTTGCTTCTCTTCCTGGAAGTCCTTAGGAATGAGCTTCAGCTCATGGAGGGGCTGCTCACAGACTGTCTCACATCCAGAGGTTATTCCAATTTGACCAAGGAAACTCCCTGGCTTCATTGAGGGAATGTTTTGGGGGATCCTCCGAGCTTTTGGTTTTCAAAATTGACAACTTGAGAGATTCATTTTCAGCATTCAGTTCAGATGTCTTAGAAAGGAAGTTGGGTCTCTAGAGCCAGTGGAGAGTGGGGTACCCTCCCAGAGAGGGATTTCAGAGCTTGTAAGTTTTAAGTAGGCTTAATTTCATTGTCTGAAGACCCCAAATGCAGATGGTAATACTATTCTAATGTTCCCTTGTGAAAGGATAGAATATAAGAAAATAAAGATAGTACAGAAGGTAATCTCACACCTGAGGAGCTGCAGCTGTACTAATCACCAACGATTAGGAACAGCCCTGCCCTAATAGGCCACAGCTGTGTCCAATAATAAGAAGAGTGCTACAAAGAGTGGGCTAGCTGGCTGAGAATGGGGTTAGTTTGTTTGCTGTGAGGAGAGATGGGCTTTGTTGGCTGTGCTGATAAGGAGTCAGTGCTGTGAGGAGATGCCTGTGGGAAATCACCTTGAAGATATGGGACTTTTGCAATAAGATGACAACCCTCCCTCTTGTTTGCTTCTTTTCCAAAGGAGCTGAGGCACCCAGAGCCCTGTTTGGTGTGTTTCTATCTGATTTTGCCTCTTTCAGTACTTTTATAACCAGCTCTGGAAAAATGCTACTACAATATTCTTTAAAATAGGTAGCTTGGTAAGAAAATACACAATTCAGAGGCTTTTAAAGGGTGAATGCTATGCAATCTTTTTTGTCTTATCAAGCACTTGTGGCCTTCTGAAAGAAGAGCTGTTATAAAATGCACACCTGCGGGATAAATTCCAGCTGGAACTGATACCTCATTAGACACTAGAGGATTTAATAGTTGCTTTTACCTAGCTGGAAGAGTTTGCTTCACTTCTTCTGCTCCACAAAAAGATGTGTTGGGGTTTTTTTTATTGTCCTGCTTTTTTGGTCTGGTTTTAGGCCAGTTTTGATTTTGTTGGTTTTTATTGTGAGTGGCAAATCCCAGTACAGCCATCTGCAAGCAGCAGCACAAAATACCATCTGCTGTGAATGACTCTCATTGCTCTGTACCGACTAGAACCCCACCAAAGATGTTTGTTAAGATGCAGGGGAGGGCTTCAGGGGACAGAAATACAACTGGAGCAATGGTTTGTGCTATACGTGATCCCACTGATGCCAGGAGGATTATCTGAAGTTTAAATTAGCATATAACCTGACCTCAGCTGTTTAACATTAAGCAGTGAGGATAAATCTATTTCCATTAATCATTGCTGTGGTGGATGTAAAATGCCTGCATTAAGTCATTTTGATGATTTAAGAAAGCAAAGATTGCTGCTCTGACTTGAGATGGGAAGAAATAGGAAGGAAATTTGCAGTTGGGAAATTGCAAAAGTGAGTGGTATCAAAAATTGCTTTCATGCAATGCTTTTTGTGCTGCATTAGGTTTTTGCATTGCTTTTCTAAATGGAAACCAGTGTTATTCCAGCTTGAAAAGAACATTGCCCACTTGTATTAAATTTCTGGCCTGCATTGAAGAGCCTTTTGGCAATTATACAAATAGACCACTGAATTTAAGAATTCCTCTGCCCTTTTGACATATATAGAAGGCTATTGCATTTCCTGTGCATATTTGCTGTTCAAATAATAGAAAGAAATTTGGTTATTGCAGGTGGTCAGTTCATTCAGACTCCTAACATTTCTCATCTTGTAATGTCAGAGCCTAGGCAGGGAAGATAAGCAGAGAAATGGTGTTTTGAACTTCTCCCTTTTATGGGTCATCAAAAGAAACAGGTTTTGGAAAGATTAAAATGTATTTTGTAGTTGCAATATGCTGTGTATTCTACCACGTTGTGAAATGACTGGTGGTGCTTTGAAATGTCTGTGGCAGTCATTTCTGCCAGAGTCATGAAAGATGTGTATAGACAAGGGCATCACAGGTAAAATTCAGAGTGCAGGAGGGGAGTGAAATATTGCCCAATTGTATAACTAGAAAAGCTTACTAAAAGATCAAAATACTGCTCATCTAGACAGCATGCTGTCGCTGTACTTTCTTTACAGATAAACAAGGAGCCTGATTCTCTAGATATAAATGTTCCCAGGGATGAGCATAATATCTCTTCAATGTTCTATTCCCCTAGCCAGTACCTATCTGAGTTTAATTTGCTGTTCTTGGGAGAATTCAGTTGTTCTTTCAGTGCATAGATGCCTAACACCTGGAGCCTGTGAAAAGACTTTTAGTGGGCTTTGGATTGGGCCTGAGTTCCAGCTTTAGTCTGCTGAGTGTTTGGGAGCCCTGCATGTCTCCAGTCTGGACTGAGGCTGGAGTCAGTCCAGACTGACTGTCTGTGTCTGCCAGTGCTTTGTGTCTGTATGTTTGTGTGCCCCACTATGTGTCTATACAAGCACTGAGGTACTTGGGAGCATTTTCAGAGTGAATCTGGAGTGCTGGAAGTCAGCTTCTCTCTCCAGTTGCATCTCAGTGTGGATTAAAGCAAACTGCCTGAACTTCATCTACAGCATTTTCTGTGCTTTAAAAAGAAAGAATTGCATCTGATCTCCTTTGGACAATGCCTGTTGACCTTCCTTTTCAGCTGCCTTGTCCATGCCTGGTCATCTATTAACAGGTTACTGTCACAGTTCAGCTATGGAGATGCACATTTGCAGATGCAAGGCTCCTCCTTCTGAGGAAAACATATAGTGTGGCATGGCCAGCCCAGGATCTCCACTGGTCATTTTGGGGCCATGGATGGTGCACAAGATGCCCTCTATGATCTGTTGTGCTGGGAGTTTGTCCGGCCCAAGGATCAAACTTGCATCCTCAAGCTGCGATCAAAAGGGTGCCTGACTGTGGGGGGATAGAATGTAAGAAAACAAAGATAGTGCAGAAGGTAATCTCACCCTTGAGGAGCTGCAGCTGTACTAATTATCAAAGATTAGGAACACGCCTGCCACAGGCCACAGCTGTGTCCAAAGAGGATGAGAGCTACAAAAGAGTATGTTATCTGGGTGAGGGGAGTTGGAGTTTGTTGGCTGTGCTGCGAGGAAGAAGGAGTCAGTGCTGCAAGGAGCTTGCCCATGAGAAATCACAAAGAAGGTATAAAACTTTTGCAATAAGATGACAACCCCTGACCTGTGTGTCCATTAAGAGCTAAGGCAGTTAGAAGAATGTTCTCCAGGACTATGGAATGAGTTTCTGTTCAAAGGACTGAAATAATCCAAATTTAAAGAATTAGAGTACACTGTAAAAAGCAGAGTGGATTTCCTCTACCTGCACTGTAGCAAGTGATAGCTCAAAGTGGTTTGCTGCCTGGGTTTCTGTGAACCTGATGACTTTAAAGCTGTTGACATTCTATTGAGTAGTTAACAATGTTAGGGCACTGAGACCCATGAAGAGGCGGATTTGTGAATTCTTTTAAATCTGGATAAACAAATATTGTCATAGCATGTGAAACATTTCCACCCTGTTTTTTACCAATCCTTCTTTTCCTTGAGAACTGCCTCTCCTCAGTGCTGCACACAGAAAACATCTCTGTGATTTAGTCTGATGGTTTTAAGAAATGGATGTGATTCTCTAGTCACTTCCTCAGCCCACCAGTAATCCCAGAAACAGGGAAGTTTCTGGGCATGGGAACACTGCTTCTGTACTCCTGCCTTCCCAAGGTTGCTGCTCTACACTGTGGAGCCCTCTGTGTGCACACAGCCTGGGAGCAAGAACAGCTCTGGTTCTTGTTCTGTGCTTCTCCTTGTACAAGGGAAGTGACAGAGGGTGTTGCCTGCTGTCAGCTGCAGAACTTGCTCACCTGCTGCCTAAAGAGGCAGCCAAGAGCCCCAGGAGAAAGAAGTGGACTTTTACTGATACACAGCAAATGAGAATTGCCTTCCTCAGCTATGCCCTGAGGCTTGGCAGAGCTCTGGAAGGGATGTAGAAATGGCAGATTGTGATGGGCAGTATTTTTTTTTACATATAGCACTATCAGTACATAATGGGAATCAAGCAACTGCATACTCCAAATACCTGAGAAGCTCAACCTTGAAATTGTTCTTTTGAAATGGATATTCTAGGGAGGACCTTCTCCTTTCAAGGGCAGAACTGTTTAGTGGTGGCTTGTCCCAGTACAGTGGGTGGTTTGTCTCTCTGCATTTCAGCTCAAAGGGAACAAGAGTGACACAGACTTAGGAACTGACAGTCTGGCAGAGTGTCTGGCCAGGGCTGTGCTTAGGAGAAGGGTATGTTTGTGCCAAAAAGGAGTACAAACGGTGATGAGGCTTAGGAAGCAAAAATGTGGTGTGGTGATAAGCTTGGGGAGAGCTGCCTGTGGCCTAGGAAGAGGATTATGGGGAAAATCCCTCTGAAGAAAAAAGTCTTCTAGAGGAAAATATGGTAGAGGACTACCTGAGGTAGCATGAAATGCAGGATGAGTTAGTTACAGCTGTTTTTTCTAGGGTTCCTGAATTAAAACACAGGGTTGTTAAATCTTAATTCTGCTTTGTATGTTTGTCACTTTCCCCAAGGAGCAAAAGAACTTATGAAATACTGAGAAGTGGTGAAGATTTTTTTCTTAACAGGAAAATGAATGATAGAGCTGGAGAAAGCAAGGAGTGAAAGAAGGATTATAACTCTTCATAGGCTAAAGGGGAAGATACTGGGTTATGAGGTGGCCGTACTATAATCTTGCGAAGATTTCCATGCAGATTTGTCACTGTGATATTTTATGAAAAATTCCTTCACCAGGATTTCTTCTCCTGGGAAGATGAGAAGCCTCAGCTTCTCCATGTTTTGCTGCTTTGGAATGTGATTTGGAGAATTGTTTACATAGCATGTGAATTGTTTTAACTTAATGACCAATCCCAGTCCAGCTGTGTCAGGATTCTGGTCAGTCATGGGTTTTTATTATTCATTCTTGTCCAGCCTTCTGATGTCTCCTTTCTCTTTCTTTAGTATAGGTTTAGTATCGCATTTTCATATAATAAAATTTAAAAATTGAAATATAAAAAATAAATGAAACTAAACAAAAAATTTTAAAAATTTGTAAAAATTTAAAAAATTAATAAAAAATCTAAAAAAATAAATAAGAATAGATAAAAAAAATTTAAAATGAATAAAAAATTAAAAAATAAAAAACTTAAAAATAAAAATAATAAAAGTAAAATAAAGAAAATTTTAAAATTAGGCTTAAATAAATTAAAATTATAAAAAATTTTAAAATAAATTAAAATAAATAATATAATTTAATAATCATCCTTCTTAGAATTTGGAGTAAATTCTTATCTCTCACCTCATTCTGGGGACCCTCACAATACTGCAACAATTGATGACCACACAGACTGAACAACATTTCTTACAGAAGTTGACCAAATTATCACTTTACTAGGATTTGCCATTTTCAAGGATAAATATTTTCAACTTCAGGTGCAGTTCTGCTAATACTGAACTCAGTGGGGAGTTGTACAGGTGATTTGCTGATGTGGGATAGATGTTTGAATAAATTATATAATGCACAAAAATTCACATTTTCCTGCAAAAATTGGGTGGCAGATGGGAATTCTGGAGTGTGTTCTAGCTTCTTGCTTTCCCTCCCCTCCAGCTGTTAATTACTCTTTCTGGTTTGGATCTTAAGGGAGGAATTATTTATCCTTTGCTATTTGTGTTTCAGTGAAACATTAACAATCTCTTATTAACTGCCTGTGCTAATTATCTCAACAATAGCAGTATTCCTGCTCATCAGGGAATCCATGAAGGAAGAATGTGGAGCAGGAATAATGAAATCACTTTGTTGTCCCCTTTCTCTGCATGCTGCCCACAAATGAGTAAAAGAATGGTAGATCCTAACCCTGCTATGTACGAAATGCAGTGCTCAAGATCTTGTAGGAGGACAGAAGTTTTGAAATGCTTCCGTGGAGAAGTTTGTGCCATAATCCAGTGTTTGCATAGCTGGCTGTCTCTCCTGTGTGTGTTGACATAAAGCAGCCACATGCTCCTTTGAATGAAATATTTCAGCCCAAAGATTTCAATGTTTTAGAAACATTTGTGTGTAGGAAACCAAAGTGGTCTGATGTGAGTGTCAGTGCTCCTCATCTGTGATGAGTGCTCACAGGAGTCTGCTCTGACACCAGTTATTTACAGGAGGAAAATTAGAAATGTTACCCAGCATGTTACTGATGTAATTAAACTGAACAAAATATAAAGTAGGAGTGTTTATTGTGCAATAAATAATAAAATTATTTATTGAAAAAGCTGAGGGCTCCTAACACTTAGAAGAGATTTTGCAGTGGCAGACTCAATAAATATGCCTTTTCCACAGTCCTGTTTGCCACAAAACATAAATCCTTTTTGTTAAATGAGATGACTGAAAGAAAGCAGTTATGGAAATACATGACTGATGAAGGGAAGGTGATATGAGTTATTCTAATGTGAAAGGCTGTCTCCTATCTCTAATGCTGACCTTTTCCCAGTGAAATACATTTCCAGTGTTACATGTTACTTGTTAATGGTTTCAACTATTCTGGTGTTTGGGTTCATAACTCACAACTTGAATGTCTTTTAAAGTAACCATGACCATTTTTTGAGAAACAAGGAAGTTCTGATCATTTTTCATAGACAGACATAACTGGGACAAATGTCTGTCCTTGGGATCCAGGTGCTTTCCTGCCATTAATCTTCACAGCCCCCTCTGGGGTAGGTGGAGGTTGTTCTGCACACATTTTATTCCTGGGGAAGTGAAACAGAGAGGCTTGCCCAAAATTTAATCCTGGTCTGGCTGAAGTTGATAGGAGATAAATGCTTTGGTAAAAGTTGCTGGAGGCACAATTTCCTATGCAGTAAAAATGCATTTCAATAATCACAAGTTCGTGTCTGTGCATCCAACAGCCAAATCACTCTGGCCTGTTTGCTGACACTTCCTGCAGGAGAAGGCCAAGCTGGAGCTCTCACCTGTGTGAGATGGAATTACATTTTAAATGAGGCCAATATGGTTTTCTACCTTCCTTTCCTATTTTCGTCTTTCAAAAAAGTCCTCACAGCAGTCCTTTAACTCTTAAAAATTGTACATATCTTTTATTTTCCTCATTGGGAATATTTCTCTGGTATTTGTGACCTTGGCATAGGGAAGCAGATATGACTTGGGCTAATGTTAATCATGTGTAAAGGCATTTATAAAGGTATTTAAAAGGATGCCATTCTCAATGGAATAATCAGGGCACTTTGTGCAAAGTAATGAAAATTTAAAAATAACTGGTTGAACAATGCAATGTAGAAATGAATAGGCTGTAGAAAAACCCACATAGTGTCAAGGTTGTCTGCCTATTTCTGACACACTTTTTATAAAGAGAGTGAATATTGGCATATTGGCTCTAACTTCAGATGTTTTAATAAAACAATGTCTTGCTACGTAGCCTCAAAGATTACTCCTGTCTCTGTAAAGTGCCCATAGTAGATTATTCTCTATTTTTCTGTTGCTGAGTACTGCAATCTAGGGGCCAAATGGCTCTAGGCTATTAGAGTGCTAAGGCCAGAGAAGAAGCACAGTTTGCAGAATGAATTTCTGGCTCTTCACACAGTCACCCTCATCTCATTGCTTTCCCTCTGTCATCTTTCGCTGGGGAGGAAAGGCTCAAGCATTCACTGGGCAGCACACACACACTGCAGAAAAGTGTTCATCATGTTGAAATCAATCTTCTTCAAAAATTGGAGCAGTTCCTGATTTCTGAGAGCAGAGCCCTGGGCAATGCAAGCTGTGGATCAGGGGTGGCATCCACCTCAGCAGCAGCTGCTGTTGAGCAGTGCCCTGAGGGAAGGGACGTGGAAAGAGGGGAGACTCTTTGCCAGTCACTGTGAAGATCTATTCCTGGTGCTTTCCTGGGCTCTGAGTTGTTGGAATGGCTCCCAAGGTATTAAAAGTCTTTTTTCCCAGCCCTGTGCTCTTGGGGAAGAAGTCAGGATTCCTCAGCTCTGCTGTTAAAGGTTGTTCATTTTCTCTTATCTAATACATTCTTTCTCTGACCCACTGAGGTTTGTCCAGCAGGTTGGGTTGAGGCACACTGCCTGCCCTCGGAGTGGTGTTATCTTTTTATACTAAAAACTATGTGTAATTTATTTACAATAATTTTCCAATACATATCACCTATGTTAGACTGTCTCTAAACCAATCCAAAAGTGTCACCATCCAGGCAGAAGATGGAGGGCAAGAAGAAGGAGGACAGGACACGCCCAGATTCCTCCATCTTGCCTCTTGAAACCCCATTCTAAATACCCAAAATTCTACTTTTTCACCCGATGATAAATTCACTATCATTCTACTCAAACCCTTGTGGCTTGTAACTCCTCACACAAAGCTGGTAATTGTTTCCATGGGCTAAAATCAAAGGCACAGGTGTCTCTGGCTCCTTGCAAGGTCTCTGAGCCCCTTGCCAGGGTCTCAAGCCATCCATGCCAGCCAGAGGAATGTCCTGGATTCCTGGTTCTTACCTGTTTGCAGGTTGTGCTCAGCCCTGCACCAGGGCACTCTTACTGTTCCAGCTGATTTTTGCAGCACTTTGACTTCAAGGTCCAGGTAATCAACATAATTTCAAATAGTTTCAGAAAGAAAATTTCAGAACATCTCGTGGGCAAGGAGGTCACAGCTGGGAGAAACTAGGGTTTCAAGGGTTCAAAAACTTTGCTGCTCTGAGCTCTGATGGGTAATAAGTCTTGCAATTGTCTGCTCTGTGCCAAGCCAAGGAGTTAAATTAGTTTGGCTCAACTTAAATTATTTCATTTCTTTTTTTTTTTTCCAATTCTTCATCCAAATTTCAAAATCACTTTAATTTGGGATATAAATTGCTGTTATATTCAGGCTGAAAGTGGCTGATTTATGTCTTCTTACCTTAAGCAACATATCCCTCTCCACCAATGTCTTTGAACAGGGAATTTTCTTTTAAACTAGCTGTTTTACCACAAACAGTTTTAACTTGGATGGGTCAGCATTTCCCAAAAGTATCATGGAACAGTTCCTGAGCAGCTCTCTTGAGTACCTGATAAGAGTCAGATTAAAAAACTGGAATTGGAGAAACTTTACAAATGAGATCTCATTTCAGTCACTATGCTTTGACATACAAAATTATTTCATCCATTTCAAAAGATACATCATTATCATCATTTATCATTTTTTCATGTTTTTATAGCCTCACAAGCAAATAACATTTTTTATTATTATTATAGAAAGGAGTTTCTACATAATAGGAAAATCCTAGATTATGTTTGACACAGGCTCTTCATTTAGGTTGCTGTGGCTTTTTTGGAACATTTTCTACTGTATTTTGATATTGCTTTGCGTTTTACTGGCTATTCAATATATTTCCCACAAAGACCAGTTCTGTGTGTTTCCTGTAGTGAAGACTATTCAAAGAGGCTATAATCCTGCAATAGTTTATAGCAAAATCAATTTGATATGCCTTGAAAAATACTCACTTGTATTACAGTCAAAGGAAATGTGTGTGCAGAGCTGAGAATTTATACTTGTAATGAATTTCTTGAAGCTGGAAATGCATGCGCTTGTGTAATTGAGGGTCCTCTTATGTTTGACTTAATTTTTCCTTTTCCCAGCTCTTTTGAAGGAGAATCCTGGTTTATCACTGCAGTTAGTTAGGAAGGGTTTTAAACCTCTATTTCAGAAGAGACTCTCCTGTTCAGCAGTATTTTGTGCTAATTTATCTCCAAATGCTCTGAGTGCCTCCAAGGAGGTAATTAGGTGAATTATTGTGGCATAGCTCTGTGTACAGTGCCTGCTTGGCAGCACATCTTTGAGCTGATATTTAAGAACTACTGCAGCACCCTCAAGTGGTGATGCTGATCTGTGTTTACAGTTGGTTTTCTTCCTCAAATGTTTGTTTCTAGGCTTATGGATAATTTCAATGCTCAGGTATTGTCAGTCCCTGCAGTCCTTACTGAGATGAAGTACCCACTAAATACAGTTAATTGCACTGGGATCTTCACAACAGTCTCAGGGAAGTTTTCCTTGGATTGTCAAATGATTTTATGGAGGATATAAAGTGTTCTCTGTGCCTGCAGTAACTGTGGCTTTTGGCTAGAATAAATAACCTGAGAACCTATAGAATAAGAAACAGCACTTGGGGTTCTCCTCAGACTGTGGTGCAAACATGGAACAATTGTGGTATAAGAAACACAATTTCTTGAGCACACACACACAAACTCCAGTGACATGTATAGCAATGACTTAAGAAGAAGGAATACTATTTCTTAAGGAATTTTTGCTATCCATGTGGTTTAGTTCTTATTCCATTAGCTGCCTATTTTAAACAAGCAGCTGGGCACCAGATCAGATGAACAGCCTAGGTTTGGGGCCTTGTTGCTTCCAAAATTAGCAGGTGGCACCTCTCCTGATGTTTCATTTCTTTCTAATTCTGCTGAGCCTTCCCAGAGTCATTACCCTGTAAAACAAAAGGCCAAAGGACAAAAAGCCTGTGCACCCTCCTGCCCCCAGGACGGACCTACATAAGCAAATCCCACAGCTCCACTGGCCTCAGCCCTAAAACACTGACGAGAAATTTAATCTCAGAAATTTACTGTAAGCCGTAATGGGTGTTGTCTCTGCTTTAAGGGCTTTAAGTGAAACCAGATATCACAGATACTCTCTTGTCACTTAATTTGTACTGGACACAGTGCAGAGGGTGGGGGAGTGGCAGTGCTCCCTCACCCCCAGAGCTGCTTTGTGCCCTGTGTGCTAATGCTGTGGGTTAGCAGAATGGCACAGCTGCTGGTTTATCACCCCTTTCTTCCATGTCTGCTGTCTTTTCTGGATCAAACTCAGAGAACAGGCCTGAAAAACATGATAAAAAATTCAGTTTTATTTCTGAAGGGTAGAAGGCAGTCCAGACTCTTATTTATAAAATTGTATTGATCCAAATGAATTTTCTTCAGATTATTATTAAAATTTAATTTAATTTTTTTCTTTTTTGCCCTCTCTCAGTTACTTGACATAGAAAATAGACATCACTAGAATTATAAACTTTGTCCTCCTTTTTTTTTTACCTCGCTTTTGAAAAAAAAGACTCATTTTAAATGTGCCATCTAGGTTGCCATCTGTATAAGAGACTGCATTGTGTTCAGAAGAGAAGCATGTCAGTAGAGGGCAGGGTCCAACAGCAGTGAGTTTCCAAAGGGATCTGATAAAGAAATGACAACTATTTTCTAATATGAGCTATATAATAGACAAAAACTTTGTGTGATGGAATATATTTAATTTAAAGTCTGTGCTCTGATCTTAAAGGCCTGCTGTCAGCTTAGAAATCACAGTGTGATCTTTTTTATTGTATTTTTTTTTCCTATAGAAAAGCACTACTGGTAGCAAAAGAGAGAGAGATTACTTTGTAAACTTGCCTTAGGCTGCTCCTAAAATAAGCAGAAAGGTGCAGTCGGGCCTCTCCCACCATGGCTGCAGCAATAAGCTGGGATATGCAGGCAGCTCACACTGCAGCTGACCCACAAACCCATTTTGTGACATTTTGGGTCACGTGTGGGGCTTGCAAGGTGCCAGGGCAGGCAGCTTCTGCTGCCTCTTAAACTAGGTGGCCTGGCTAGAGGTGGCCTGTGGTGGAGAGGGGAGTTAAGCTCACCGTGAGAATCCCAGTCAAGGTTCAGTCATGGTCACGTGTAGCCACATTTCTCTTCGCAGAGAAAAGCAAGGAACCACTTCCCAAGAATATTTCTGTTTTTCCTTTCTCTGAGGTTTAAAGAATGTGAAACACAGAAATATTCTTGGGAAATTGTGCCTTGCTTTTCTCTGTGAAGAGAAATGTGACTACAGTCTACAGGGAGCCCCTCATGCCTGGATCAGGAGCTCAGGAACACCCCAGATAAAGCAGTGCTCCTCTGCAGCTCCCTGGCAAAAGCAGGCCAAAGATGAAATAATTGTCACTGTACTCATTTAGAAATAGGCCTCCATGAGTGTTCTGAAAGCCACACTATATCAGGCTTAAGAGACTCGTAAATTCCAAAGATTTGACTCCTTTCAGGTGTTTTCTTTCCTTTTCCATAGGATCATGTAATCATAGAATTGTTTAATTTGGAAAGGATCATTGATCCCGACTGCTGACCCACCTTTAGACCATGTCCCAAGTGCCACATCTACACATCTATTAAATACCTTCAGGCAGTGACTCCACCACTGCCTTGGACAGCCTGGCCCAGTGCTAGACATCCCTTTTCATGGGGAAATCTTCTGTAAAATCCAGTCTAAATCTTCCCTGTTCAACTCGAGACTGTTTCTTGGAAAAGAGACCAATCTCCACCTGGCTACAAGGGAGCTGTAGAAAGCAATAAGATCTCCCCTGAGCCTCCTTTCTTCCAGGATGAACACCCTCAGCTCCCTCAAATACTCCTTATAGGACTTGAGCCCTGATACAAGCTGGTTTCCAAAACTTTCTTTCAAATTTTTTAACACAAAGAAAGCACTGTGCATGTCAAGACACGACAGATGCTTTTTGTAGGAAAATCCCAGGTCATTTAAATTCCTGCATGTCCTATTCTAGCCAAAACACAGTTTTGCCCCATTTTGCGGTGGCTGTCCTACTTTCTGCTTATGTCATCTCTGTTATCCAGCAAATGTTTCCACCTCTGACAAGTTGTTGCCTGCATTTGTCGTAATGCGCCGCAAGTGTCGGTGCCACGTGTGCTCCATCTTCAAGGACCCGTATGTTTCTGGGTGACACAACTGGGCCATGCTCATCGCTTTTGAAGCATCATCCACTTCCAAAAATACCAAGCAGCACCGACAGAAGGACAGACACCTTTGAATGGGGGTGCTCTTTTCTCAGAAAATGAAATTTTCATTAAAATGCTCACCCCCAGAATCAGCAGTGCGTTCTGTTTTGCCAAGTTACTGGATGGGCAAAGATATATTTAAATTGGTGAATAATGGCTAGAATAGATAATTCCCACAGAAAAATGGTAACATTCTCTTGGCCTCATGAAGCCAAAGGTGGCTACATTGCGGTTGTTTATTTAAAATCATTGAAGATGTAGCGTTGAGAAACAATTCAGTGATTTAAGAAACATAAATTCAAGATAAATGGCAATGCTGGTTCCATCTGGCCATTGCTGATAAGATTCCTAGAGGGCTGGCATCAACCAGTGTATCAAGTGATATTTCATTAGAAGGTACTTCTTTAAGTCATGGTGGCCTCATTTTTTTCAACAATTGCATTCAGGTGCTTTTACAAAATGCAGCTCTGGTTGTGCTGCTGAAGTTGTGTTGGAAGGAATTAGATTATTTTTCTCTGGAAGAAGAAACCTTTTTCAGAGGTTTGAAATGATCAGTTGCATTCAGAATTTTCCAGGATTGCCTTTGTCAGACTCTTATTCAGATAATGATGAAGCAGTTTTTTTTTCCCACTTAGTGGAGTCCTGAATTGCTTTTATCTGTGTGGTGAAATTATTGAACATTTCTAAAGTTAGTTTTCATACTTTTTTCAGTTCACTTGATGTGCTTTTATGATTCCTTGGCTTATGAAAATAACATGGATCTATCTATATATCTATCTCTAAGTCAGGAGTGACTAGGTGTGTGCCTGGCTTGTTTCACAAAGCATTGGGTTTATTTGTTTTTTAAAGATATTACTGAACAATCCAATAAGATCTCTGTCAGTTTAACTAGAAACTAGAAATAAAATGCCCCTAAATTTAGGTACATGCAGTGAATGCATCAAGGTTCATGTGAATATCCACTGGAATTTTCCAAAGCAGCAACTCATATTGATTATACAATCACTGATCTGATTTTGATAATTCCAGTGTGTATTCCAGTACCTCACATTGCTGAATACCCTTGCAAAGTTTAGTGCCTCTGGCATATGTTGAAAGAGTGCAGTAAAATTAAAAAGAAGCACATATGTTGGTGAGTTTAATCCAGGTAGATCCTAAGAGACATTTAAAATGAAAACCACTCATTGGTTGGCTTGTTTATTGACCCTAAACATCTTCGGTCATAAACTTTTTTTAAACTGGTAAAGATGTAATTTATTAGTCTCCAATCAGTATTCAATTCTTGTCCTTGTGTCTCCCACATTTTAAAAAATGAAAGCACTGTTTGACAGCCACATATAATTCTGTATATTTGTTGTTACGTAATGGTACTTGACCAAAACATTTACAAACCTTTAAAATAACTTCCATAAAGTTCCGTAAACTAACTTCCTCAGCCATTTTTGACTTTGTTACTGAGACAGGTGAATAGGACAAACTGTGTAATTTGTACTTTAAAAACAATGAGCAAGCCTGTAAGATTTTTTCCTTAATCAATTTATGAAGCCAGATAGGCAGGCAGGAAAGAGCATGCACCAGCACTGGGAGTGAGGAAGCACAGATATCAACCAATTTAAATTAGTCTCAAATCCAAAATGACATTATTTACTTTGAGGTGATTTCAGGGGACTTCAGACAGTTAATCTAGAGCTGTGATCTATAAAACCCCTGCTCACAGCCTACTTAGCTCCAAATGACTGGAACTCATCAGATGCTTTTCTGTTCAGCCTGAAAACTTCCTCAAGTAGCCCCAGTGGCAATTCTGCACATTCAGAACTGCCTATGAAGACATCCCACAACAGCTCCTCACCTGTCTGTAATCCTGCTGGGAGGCAGAAACTGGGATGAATTGTACCTACAGCCTCCAAGATTGATCTGGTATTTATTCCTACAGAATATCCAACATGCTTCTCACAGGGAGAGGTTTTACAAACCTCCATCATTGCTCCTTTCTCTGTGAATGCTGCAAGAGAAGAACATTTGAATATGCTGAATCTGTGCCAAACTGGAGGAAGAAACATATGTCTGTCAGGGCCATAAGGAGAACAAAGGAGTGGGAGGATATTTGGTTAGCCTAAGGTAGCCTTTTTGAGATGTCCACTTCTCTAAATCTACTTTTTTTTCCTTGCATATACATATTTCTCTCTAGGGTTTCCTTTCATCTAGGGGGTTCCAAACCTAAAATTGTGTCATTACATCCCTTGAGTCTTTTAGTAAATCTAGGTTTTAGTTCTCTTCCAAGCAACAAAAAAAACCCCTGTGAATTTAGTGACAGCTTGTCTAAGGAGTCAGATCCGTTTAAAGAAAATCTTTGTATTAGAAAAAAAAAAGTCTTCAAGTTAAATTATTTGTCTGTCTGCTCCCTTTGAATCCTGTGGCATGCATTTGAAATGCTAACTCATTAAATTCCTTCTGCTTCTCCAAGATTCTTCATGCACAAGTGCTTTTTGGGAAGTGGAAATTCAGAATTTCTCCAAGGTATTTTGCTTCTGCGTGCTGCCAATTTTACAGTGGTGAATTAGGCAGGAATTGCATCAGCTTCTCCAAGCTTGGGCAATTAAGGATGTGCAGATGTGGCTCATGCACACAAATGGAGCAGGAACCTTTCACATCTAGGGCTGAGTGTATCTCTTGCCTTGAGTCAAGGTGACAGAGGGATGCTTTTGCAAGATGGTTGCATTTCTGAAAGACCTCCAACAGCCTGCTTTGCCTTTCTGAAGACAAATATGTTCTCTTTTCTTTCTGAAAACCCCCTTGAGAGGTCAGATTAATCAGGCAACCTGGTTGCTGTCGTGGCATATCTGACTTGAGTACCAAACCCTGGCAGGTTACACAGCAGAGAGGAATGTGCACGGTGGAGATCAGATCAGGAATGTTGGCCAAGTCTCACATGGATGCCAGCAGCTCGTGGCATCCAAGGAAAGATGTATTTATCTGTAATGCTCCAATTCCTGGCTTCTCTTGAAGACACAGAATTGGGATTTCATCCTAACTTCTCTCAGATAAAGCTCCCAAAGACAGAATGTTAATTAAGACAAGAAAGACAGTCTGCAGTACAAATTTTATTGGTATGGATGTCAGTACCAGCTATGGGGCTAAGCCAGGACCCTGATGTGGTGTGCAGCTGTACAAACACATGTACATCAGTATTTTCTTGTACTTAAGCTTTGCATAACCTTTTCTAGCACTTTTTTTAGCACTTGCAGAACCATTGTTCCCAACTCTTCTAGTCTGTGATGGTTTCTTTTTTTTTTTTTCCTGCCTTTCATCACCTCTGCACCAACTGCAAAATCATAAAAAAACATATGGGAAAGACCTTCTTGGTCATGTGATCTATACTATTGCCAGTTGGCAGGATTATGCCTTACAGCACATTTTCTAATGCCTCATACAGGCTATTTATAAGTGCCCTCAGCATTAGGACTTTCACCTATTTCCTTTGGACATAGTCCTGCTCACACTACAGGGAAGAACCTGCTGATTTGAGCTACCTTCTCTTGATTTCATTTAATTAGGCCTTGATGGGTATCAGGACTCTCACTGGTTAAAATCACCTATCTTGCTGACCCCTGAGAGAACATTCATCCACCAGGTGCTGGAATTGCCCTCTGCAGGAGCTGATCTCCCTGGTTTTGAAAATACTCCATTGTGTGGCTCCAATTAACCCTGTACCAGCCAGCCTGTCTCCCTGCTCCCCAGGCACATTGGTGCTTTCCATCTCTGACAGTTTTGGTCCATTTCTTCTCTGCCTCTTTGATGTCACTGATCTTCATCTCCTTTTTCTCTCAGCCCTCCTGGTACTCCACTGTGTCCATGCCTCTTCTATATGCTTCCGACTTTTTTCTTCTTGGCTCCCTCTGGGCCCATCTCTTCTCCTGGAGAGCCTTTTCTTCCAGCCTACTTTCTTTTTTCCCCAAAATCTTGTATCCTGTGAAGCCACCATTGTCTATTATTCCCAGTAGTTGAGTATCAGTGTTTTCTATTCCCCACAAAAGCCTTCGTTCCACCACTTGTGGAAGACTGAATTATTCTTGTGGTGCTCAGAAGCAAATTTTACCAATGTTTCTCTTAGTCCAGCTTGGAGAGCTTCCTTGTTCATTTAGGGAATTCAATTTGTTTTATTTTTTTTAATAATTATAAGATCTGCAAGATTATTTTTCTGAATAGTGTGTGATTCCAGAGAGAAATATTCATCTCTATGTCCTCACTCACTGTCCAACGCTGCATTTCTACATCACTTGCTCTGAGATGCTGTTGGCACAAATAATGAGCAAAGAAAGTGAACGCTCAGCATACTAATTCCACAATTTACACTGCCCCTCTGCAGCCCTACTGTCACATCTTGCCACAGTGCAGTGCTCCCCCCAGCACACCCATTAGATCAAAATGAATCAAAAATGATCAAGTGTGTCCTCAGGGACTGACACAGGAAAGGGAATTCCTGTTCCGCTCTGGTTGGGTTTCCAGTTGACACCAACCAGGCAGCAGGTGTATGGGAGGCAAAAGCCTGGGGCCGTTAGAGATTCATGAGCTGGATGGTTTTATCTTGGCTGACCATTATAGTAGGAGTTAAATTATTGTATCTTAGTCTCTCTATTGCCTAGACAGTTGCTATTATAAAAACCTTTGGTGTTTTATATTAATAAATACAGTCATTTAAAGAGAAAATATTAACTTGGCCTTTTTGGGAGTGATATTACAAAAATAACCAGGAAATTCTAAACTTCCTTTACAAGCTCATTGGAAAATGAAACTATAATGGTTCAAATAATAAAAAGTGTACTTGAACTACTGAAAAAAATCATTTGTTAAAAAATACACTAATCAGCTGCTTAATAGCTATCACCACTTGAAAACTAGAAACATGTTTAGCTCTGTCTGCAACAAACTCTATATTATTTAGATGGCAAGCTCATAAATTGCTTTGTCAGAAAGAAGAATGGAACATGAATAACAATGCATGAATTCCCTGACAGATAGAAGTTATATCTAAATAAAAAATGTCCAGGGGTAATATTGCAGGATTGTTTCTTTGCCAGTGTTATTCTGAGCTGATTTGTCTGAAACCAAATATTTAATGTAAAGTTTTAAAGGCAGTAGGGCTTGGTTTTGACCTGCTTTTGATTGTGTTACATTAATAGTGCTGAAATATGGGGACACTGTTTATTTGTACAGCATGGGGAGAAATAAGTGTCATTTTTTTTTCTGAATGCTTCAAAAATGTCAGTAAAACATACTTTGGTGCTGCAGGGAAAATGTCTTAACTAACACACTTTATTTTGATGGAAATGTCACTAGTTAGGAATCAAACCTCCCTTCAAAACTTTGGATACTGAATTAAATATATGACAAAAAGATGCTTGAGGACACTGTTTATTTTGAAATGCCTTGATTTTTATCTTGGGATCTCATTGCAGGGTTTAGGGAAAGGATTTTCCTTACATGTAGGATGTGTGTTTAAAGACAAGAACCTTATGTTCATATTTTTGAAATATTTTGCCTCTTTACACATGTTTCATAACACAAATTGCTCACTTCTCAAATCTTGCCATTGGCTGGGAAGGTTTTTTGCTGCAATGCAAGCCCAGTTGCTGAAGTGGTGTTTGTTTAGTGCCATTTTGGTGCCACGTCTCCATGTTTCCTGTGGTTCTTGGCTTTGGCTCCATGTTTTCCGTGCCCTGTCAGTGTGCACTTTGTGTGCCACTTTCTGGTCACAGAACCAGGACATTGTAGAGGACTCTGGGCTCCCAGTCATGCACAGATGAGCAGCACATTACCCAGGGCTTGCAGGTGGAGGGGAGTGAGGGTGTTCACCGGGGTTCCTGGACTGGGGAAGAGATGAGGATCTGACTCCATGTTTCAGAAGACTTGATTTACTGTTTCATGATATATATTACATTAAAACTGTACTAAAGGAATAGAAGAAAAGGTTTCATCAGAAGGCTAGCTAAGAATAGAATAGCAAGGAATGATAACAAAAGCTTCTGTCTTGGACAGAGAGTCCGAGCCAGCTGACTGTGATTGGCCATTAATTAGAAACAACCACATGAGACCAATCACAGATGCACCTGTTGCATTCCACAGCAGCAGATAACCAATTTTTACATTTTGTTCCTGAGGCCTTTCAGCTTCTCAGGAAGAAAAAACCTTAAAGAAAGGATTTTTCACAAAAGATGTCTGTGACAGAGGGGAGGGGTGCTTCCAGCCCTGAGCAGAGCCTCAGGAGCCCTGGGCTCCCTCCCTAGCAGGCAGCCAGGGCTACCATAACACATTTGCAGGGACATCCTGAACTGACTTGTGCCCTGGCAGGCTGGAGTGCTCTCCAGAGCCCCTAATGCAAATCATCTGGGTCCCTATGACTCAGAAAAATCTTCCTGCTTTCAGCAATGGCATTGACAGACTGATCCTGGTGCATCTTGTTGCAGGGGGTTATTTAAGATATTTCTGCCTCCAGCTGCCTGCAAAGCCCTTCCACACAAGGTCACCCTGGCTGAAACAGGGTGACAGAAATGTGTCTTGCAGTTCCCAACTGGTGCAAACATCCTTCACCCACCATGATACCCAGAACACAGCATTAAATTGTTTCTGCTGTCCCTGGTTTGTCATGGAGGGGAGAGCTCGAATCAGAAGTGCCTTTAAATAGCTGTAATTATTTATTTTTGGGTGAATGAATCACAGCCCAAAGCTACATGATCAGGATCTCTTGGTGGATGAGAACCATTTGGCTGTTTGTTTTTTTTTACTGAGCTTTTCAAGTATCTGACATTGCAATTCTGTGCTCCCCTAATGTAAATTTTCCAGGAATTGTGTACACACATACATGTCCAATATATGTGTGCATGACTAAGCAAACCCAATTATGTGAGATCTTGGTTCTTAAGAATTAAAACCACAATGTATTTAGATCTGAATTGGTCCTTAGAGGATCTTTTGGTTTTGAACTAGCTGTGATGCTGAATGTTTTCTTTTTTCTGTATTTTCTTTGAAACTTTTTAATTCAGACATTTAATCTTTGTTGTTTTTTTCCTGCCTAGTGGTTTTGTCTTGCCTTTTTGTGGCTTTCTTTGATTATTCCTCTGTGTCCTAGTTTTTCCTTAGAAGTTAAAAATGCATTATTTCTTTTAATTTTATTCTCTTGTTCCTTTTTGTTTTCAGTGCTATTTGTCACCAATTACAAATATCATATGGCCATGACTATTCCAAATATCATTAATGCAGTTTGAGGTGGGATTTACCTGAACTGTGTGTCCAGATTTTTGGTAATCAATTTGTGCCTGAAACAGAATTTAAAAGGGGTCCAAGTGGCTCCTGGAAAGTTACCTCTGTTATGATGGATGTCTATATGACTTAGAAACCAGACCTTTGCTTCAGAGCATTGTGTGCTCATCTTGTTTTTTAATTAAATGTCAGCATCTCAGTTGTGAAGATCAAAATGATTCCTTCTTTGAAGTTCCATCAGGGAGGAGATAGAGCGTTTGTTTTTGTTTTCTCTCCTGATGAGATAAGGTTCCCTTTTCATCTAAATGTTAAGACATTTCATGCCTGACTTTGAAGGCACAAATAAAAAGGAGTGGATGAAACTATTCAGACACAAAGTGATTTTTGATCAGGCAGTTACTGAAATCATGGAGGGGGAGTTTTTGTGCTCTAGAATATTGTATACATGATCTACTGAAGTGGATTTTTTAAGACTGATGAAATTACATATATTAAAGATGGTATTATCTTAACAACTAAAACAGCAAACAAGAACAGTTTAGAAACAGAATTTTAGCCCATAAAATCCAAAATAGTTAAATTATAATGAAGTTTGTGTGCTCTAAAGCAGAAAGTTTCTCAATGGGAATGAGCAAACCCCAGTTTATACTTTGGGCGTTGTGATCTCTATATCTCTGGTAAATTTAGAGGTCAAAGGGTAGGATTTCGGAGAGCAGAAGAGGGGACACCAACTCTGCCACTTTCCTTTTAACCTAAGCATCTGTTGCTATGGAAACCCCTGTGCCTGATGCTGGAGCAACAGGAACTGTCACCCTCTGTCCGGAGCAGCCGCTCTGGGCAGGACCTCGCTATAGCTCCGCGGTGCTGCCCCAGCCGTGCGCGGTGTTCCCGCCGGCAGCTCCGGTGTCCCCGCCGGGGCCGTGCCCGGTGTCCCCGCTCGGAGCGGCGGCCGCGGCTCCAGGGCCGGGGGGCCCCGAGCAAAGGCCGTGCCGGGGGCTCCCGGCGTGTCCCGGTCCCGGATCTGACCCCGACCCTGACCCCAAACCCGACCCCGACCCCAGCTCCGACCCCGGTCCCGGCCCCGGCCCAGCCCCGCTCCATCCCCACCGCCGGGATCGCGGTTGTTTATCCCCGGCCGGAGCCGCCGGGAGCAGCTTTGGGCGGATTTCCACTGAGGGGCGCTGAAGCACGTTTTAATGCAGCAAAAATGAATTAATACAAAAATAGTAAGAGACGCGATTTACCGGATTATTTTAAAAAGCGACGACAATGACCACCTCCAAAAAAGCCGCATGCCTCCCCTGTTCTCGCTCCTCTCCGCGGCCGTGGGGGGCAGCAGGACGGGCGGAGGGACGGGCACCGGGCAGTGCCCGCTGGCCGGGCTGAGCCGTGCCCGCTGGGGCAGGGCAGGGCTGGGGGGAGGCTTCGCCCTCCCTCCCCTCGCCCCTTGCTGGGGCCGAGCCTCTCCGCGCCCAGCGGCCTCCCAGACCCCTCCAGCCGCCGGTCCCGCCTCCCAGCCTCGCCTTCCCCCTCCCCACCTCTTTTTTCTCTCTCTCGGCTGGCGATCAGGTGTCTGTTGCCTTTTTTTTTTTTTCTTTTTTGAGTTGTTTCCCCGGGAAAAAAAAAAAAAATAGGCAGGAAAAAAATCCCCAGAAGGTACCGAAAAGGAGATGATCGTAGAAGAGCCCTCCTTCCCTGGGAGAGCAACGTGCTTTGAATGAGGCTTCCCAGCCTCTTCCACTCCGTCTCACACACTCTGTCACTCTGCCTCTCGCTTGTGCACACTGTTGGTATGCGACCTCGGAGGCGACTGCTCCGCCACCTCTGCCTGGGGAGCCGCTGACAGCCAGCGATTGAGCCAGCCCCCCTTCCTTTTTTTTTTTTTTTTTCCTCCCTGCTTTTGCAAACACACACGCACACCCCCAAAGCACATTTAATGCTGATCCACTCAGGCGCCATTATCGGGGGTACGTCTTCGTGGAGTGTTTTGGTTATTTTTTTTTTCTCTTCTATTTTTTTTTCCTTCCCAACACTGGATGGTGCAGCGTTCCCGGGGCCTGTGGTGTTACGGCTCGATTGCGTTTTATTATTTATTTATCTATCTTCTCTCTTCTTCCTCTCATCACTCCCCCGTCTCTGCTCTCTTGAACCCCCCGGCTTCTCTCCGGGTGCCGGTGCAGAGGACCGGGGAGCAGCATCCCTCTCTCTCCCTCCCACTGATGTGGGACTGATCCTCACCCTCATGTGTAGCATGCTGTAGCCAAAAAAGAAGAGAGGAGGGGAAGAAAAAAAAAAAAGAAGCGGCTCTCTTGCCCTCCCTCTCCCTCGCTTCCCGCGGATTGACTTCATGGCTTCGCTGTACCAGCGGTTCAGCGGGAAGATCAACACCTCCCGCTCGTTCCCCGTTCCCCCCGAAGCGAGTCACCTCCTGGGCGCCCAGAGCAGCGAGGAGGACGGCGCTGCCGGCAAGACCCCGCGTCCATTGCAACAGGAAGGTGGCCGGCCCCGCTTCCAGTACCAGTCGCGAAGTGACTGCGAGGAGGAGGATGTAAGCGCCGCTGTGCTTCGCGTGGGGCTGGGTTGGGTTTTGGGTTGGGTTTTGGGTGCCCCCCCCTCCCCGCCCCCTGTCCTGCGGGATGGCTGTGTGCCCCTCTAAGCTGGCAGCGATTTCTTGCGGTTTTGTCCGCTCGTCTTTCCAGGCGGGTCTTTTGCGCTGCTCCTCTTGCCCTGGAGTGCCGGGGATGGTGCGGGACGGAGCCCGCCGGGAGCCGAGCGGAGCCGGGACCCGCCCGCCCCTCGCTGGCCCCGCAGCTCTCCCGGTACCGAGCTCCCTGCGCGGCTCTGCGCTCCCGGGAACGGGGCTGGGGGCGCGGGGTCAGCACCTTGGGAAACGCCAGGTGCCAGCTCTGTCCTGCTGCCCCCAAGCTGCGCGACAAAGCTCCCCATTCTCTTTTTCCTTTTTAATTTTTTTTTTAAATTTTTATTCCGTGCTTTATCCTTTAACACTCTCCCGGGGCAGAAGTCTTTACCTTGTGCCTCCCTCATCGCCTTCCTGTCAGCCTCCTCCTAAGCTGGCAGCAGGGAAAGTTTTTAACCCCTGAGCAGCCGTTTCGGGGTCTCTCTGTGCCCCCTCCCCGCTGCCCCCGGGCGGGCTCCCACGGGGAAGCCGAAAACTTCGGCCGCGCACCTTCCTCTCTTTCAAAGGGTGCATCTGCATATCGCCTTAGTAACGAGTGACTAATCCAGGCCGCTGGCTGCTGCTGTGTCCGATGGAGTTAAACTAGTCCGGGTCGATTGCTGCTGGTTCTTTTGGGGTGGCGAGGAGGGGGACAGACTCAGAGAACAAGGGCCAGTGATAGATGAAAACGTGTGGCTCCGCATGGCAGGCTGGTGTTAGGTTTGCAGAGGGATTTGAGTGTGTTTTGCCTCTGTGGAAGCACACACAAGGGGAAGCAAATGGCTGCAGCTGGGAATAATGCTTGTGTCTGTTAAAAATACTTCTTGCCCGAGTGGGACGCGTTAGTTTTACAGCAGGATTTAGCTTTGGCTCTGGGAGCCTTCCCAAGCAAGGCACAGCTTCAAGCCACAACAGCAGGGCTGCTTCACTCAGAGGAGAGAGTTGTGTATGCAGGGAAATGCCCTCGCTTTATCTTTTAAATCCCTGTCAATTCTCCCGTCCTTTTGTAAAGACTTTTGTGGTCCATAGAGCAAGTGCACTTATGTCAGTGATGGGGCCAATCGACCTAAACCTATCCCCGAGGTGACTGAATGCTGACAGCCCGAGGGACAGCAGTGACAGGGACCTGAATTGACTCTTCCCTGTGACTCCCTCACGATCTTGGCACTGCTGCCCCTTGGCCCTGGCCAGGTGCAGGAGGACACCGGGCCCTTCGCCGGGTGCCCGTACCCGCTGGTGACTCTCTCCCGGTGTGGCTGGGGACACGGAGCCCTTCCCGGCCGTGTACTGGGCTCTAGGTGTCGCTGCGAGCCAGCGGAGTGCCACCTCCAGGGCTGGGCTCAGGCACATTTTCCTCATTGTTTTAATTCCACTTTCCTGGACTTGCAGACAGCAGATGTCTGGAGCCGCTTCTCTGGTCACCAGAAGCGCTGAGTGCGGAAGCAGAGGAAAGCCTGCAGTTTATCATGTGCGAGGGATTTCTGCTGACAGGCTCCAGAGTAATAATAATAATATCCTTTAACTTCTGTAAGGAAAGTTTTTCTCTCTTTCTTTCCCCCCCCCTTTCTTTTCTTCCCCCATCCCCTCAGTGGGTGCCCAGTGACTGCTGGGCACGGTTGAGGGACACTGTTGTCTGTGCCTCCCTGGTGTCTTCTGCAACAAAATGCAAAAAAAGTGTGCCCAGAAGCAGGGATTTGGGGTGACACTTTAACGCACGTGGACACTTAATGTGATTGTTTCTAAAAGGGGCAATCTGTCCTAGAAAGTGGCTCGGCATTTCACAGGGGTGCCCTTCAGCAGAGACTGGGAAACCTGAGATGGTGGTCTCTCCCGTTGAGGTCGGGAGGATGAAGTCGTGACAAACCAGTGGAAATGTCTTTAAATCGCGTGTTTCAGGGAGCGGAGTCCGGCCTGCGGGTCCAGGCGCCGGCAGGAGGGGGCGGGAGGATGGACGTGTCCGCGGTGCTGAACCGGAGCGGGGTGGGACTGGGGCGGCTGTCCGGGGTGCCGAACCCCTGACTCCTTCTGGGTCAGAAGGAGCTGTCCGAGATACCGAACCCTCTTGTCCCGGGTTAGAAGGAGCTGTCCGAGGTTCCGAACCCCTCTGTCCTGGGTCAGGAGAAGCTGTCTGCAGTGCCGATCCCCGCCTGTCCCGGGTCAGAAGGAGCTGTCCAAGGTTCTGAACCCCTCCTGTCCCAGGTCAGGAGGATCTGTCCAGGGTGCCGAACCCCTCCCGTCTGGATTGGAAGGGGCTGTCCGAGATGGAAGCCCTTCTGTCCCGGGTTAGAAGGAGCTGTCCAGAATACCAAACCCCTCCTGTCCCGGGTTAGAAGGAGCTGTCCAGGGTCAGGAGGAGCTATTTGCTCTCCAAACACTCCCAGGACGGTGCTGGGGCGAGCTGACAGTGACATCTCGCCCTTGTCTGTGGCAACAGCAGCAGAGACAGAGTGGCAGCAGTCAGGCTCGCTCAGGATGAGCAAATGCAGCCCTGGGCATGAGAGCCTTGAGGGAAGGGAGAAAGTGAGGCAAAGAGCATGGGACAGGTCCAAGGAGAGTGGTCTGATTGTGCAGGGTGCCAGGAGTACGTGCTATTGCTCATCATGGGGAAGGGCTTAGGGAGACAGCACTGGAAAATCTTTCCTAAGATCAGACTTCTGTTTTCTGTCTTGCGCAACTGGGGCATTCACATTGTCTTTCATCTTTTCTTTCATCTTTTGGCATCAATGTATTAGGAGAATCTAGAACTTAAACATATAGAAAAAAAAGGATTTTCTCCCTTCCCACGCTTGGAACTATCAAAACAAACCTGAGAATGAGACTGTTCTGTTCCTAACTTTGTCATGTGATTAATAAAAGGGAGAGAACTGAGTGTATTTTATGGGTTACTGATGATGACTTTTCCTACTGAAATATGTGTGCTGTATTTTTAAGCACCAGCATAGAGCTCAATGCAGAACAAAACAGAGGGAAAGACAGGATGTTGCCTTTGAAGGTCACAGTATTATAAGTAAGCATTCTGTCCACTGGAAGTACTACTGATGGAAAAATACTGCTTGAAATCTGTAAAGAGTTAAAAGGAGGTAGTAATTCCCTAAGAAAATTAAAATCAAAACCAATAATGATTTTATATGACAACTGCTGACCTGCAGGCACCATTAAGACACACTTGAGAATATTGTTTTAGTAACATAAAAATACAGCAAAGTAGAGGTCACAGCATTCATTTGAATTTTAAATTTTTATTATGATTTTTAGAATTTTAAAGTTTTTACTATGATTCAACTTGTGGCAGGTATATGAAAATATATATATATATATAGTAGATCTAACTACTGTACAAAATCTGGATTAAGTCTTGCAAAATGTTCATATTAATTGTTCATCTGATGAGACATTAATGTTATTTACAAGAAGACTAATAAAGAAACTAGGTTCTGTATAAATGATCCCTGAAAAACACTTCCTAGTTGGCTCTGTGGCATCATTGATATTAAAGTTATTAAAACAGCTTTAAACAAAATTCAGAATACATATTTACCTCGTTATAAAATTAGCTTTTTACTACATTTATTTAGATGAGGAAACATCTCTGAGATCTCTTCATTCAGTTTAATGTGGTGGTATAGCAGGTTATACAATTTTGTTAGCATAATTCTCTTTTTTAGATTGATGAGGTTACCTTTGAAATGGTAATTTTGATTGGTTTGCCTTTTAGACTGATGAGAGAAATGCTTTGCATATTGTAGAGTGGAAGGGATTTTCTCCTACATGTTGACTTGAGAACTGTTTTCCCATAAAATAGAGCTTCTTCATCTTTTCCAGGCTTCTTTCTTGGCATCACAGTGATTAATGAGTTTAATTTTTGCAGGCAACTGCCAGGAGGTGCTGAGTAAGATGTATCATGCTGATTGTGTGTAATGCCGCTCCTTTTAATTACTGGGATGATAACAATGCATTAATCAGGTGCATAAAAAATTCAACACTTCCATATAACGTGGAATATTGATCCATTTTATAAGTCACTCACAGAAATACTTTTTAAAGTGAATTGTTAAGTTATCTGTTAAAAATATTGAATCCTCCAGTGAAATATTGTAATATTTTTTTTGTATGAAAAGCCACATGCTGCATTCTTACAGGTTCATTACTTAGCCAAAACTCTTATAGGCTTTAACTGGAGACTTAATCATATTAAAAAAAGCCAGTCCCAAAGAACAAAAGCTTGAATTATTCTCAATATTCTTTCAAAAACTGAATTCTGAATATTTCTTTCTTTTTTTCATTTGTTTAAAATTACATTTGGCCATATATTATACTTTATTAGTTCTACAATTGATTATTCACACTTATTTACCTTTTGAGAAGGTTTTCATTCAGATATAAACACAGATCATTTTGAGATCCCTCAGTAAAACTGTGTTTTGTGGTTGGATAAATTAAGGATTTAGTAATTCAAATATCCTTTGTTAACATAATGAGTCTGAGAAAGTGAGAATCAAAGCCATCGATGTAAAAAAAAAAAAAAAAAAAAAGAAAAAATGTAATTTGGTACATCAGACTTGCTGTTACATTTAATTGAAAGTGTTAATTTTTGGTTAGTTATTTGTCTAACAGGAGGAGATATTACCTCCTGGAAATGTGTGTCAAGGACAGAACCTTCAGAAATATTGAGGCCTGAGATTCAGGCAACAGGCATTTCAAAATTGGGCTGTTTTTCTCCTAAAGAGATGAAGGGACTGATTTTATGGAAGAGTTTGTGGGACTGCAGAAACCCTGACTTGTAAGCTATAACAACTTGAATTGTATCAGAAGTCTATAGATCTGTAGTGCTGTGTGTATGGGCAAAACCAACTGTTTAACTCTGTACAATCTCCTCTTCTTAAGTCTGTAATATTCTCCTGGAATCTTCTTGGTGAGTTCTTGGAGCTGAACTCAGTTATCCTCCAGCCATTAAGATGCAGAGAGTGGGAATGGATATTTCCATGGAAATAGTTAGGCCCTGCTGACATTCTGTAAGCTCACCTTTTGAAAGGAATAAAAATTGCAGCTTATTTCCTTCAAAAGGAATAGCTACAAACCTTATTAAAATCATAGGTTGTATTTGCACAGAAGCTCATAATATATTTTGTGATTTCTGAATATTGGACACTGATCTGCAAGTGATACACTTTTTACACTTCACTTTATGGCTATATCTATAATTAAACAAACTTATGATATTTGCTGCCAGTTTAAAATCCGCCTCTATTTCTGCAGTCTTCCCCAGCCGTGATGATGATGCACACACTAAAAAATCTGCCAGAGCAAATGTATTTTTAAGTATTCAGAAATAACTGTGTGAAGAGGCTGAATCATTTCTCTAATAGTAGTGAACTGTGCCATAGGTTGGGGTGCTTCACATGGCGTACTCGGCTCATGTTATTTCTCTTTCTGAGCTGGGAGCTCGAGTGAGGAAAGCAGAGACTAAGCCCAGGGCTGGAGCAGCTCAAGTTGGTTTCCAAGAGGTTTTAAAGACATAGGAGGTGGGAAAAAAAAAATATAAATCTGTCAGTACATGCTGTTCTCCACCTATTTATGTATTTTTGTTTCAGCAAAGGCCAGACTGAAGGGAGTCCTTAGGGTGGGTACCCCAGCTTGGAAAATGCTCTTTGAGAGTCAGAAAATTCTGTCCCGTAAAATAAAAAGCTTTACTTTATTTTGGGTTAATATATTTATGCTTGTCCTGGTGCAGCAAAGCCTCCCATTACACTTCATTAACTGCAGGTTGATTTTTGAGGGATTTTTCCCTGATTCCCAGCACGTTGCTGTGAGGTGTGAGCATTTTCATCCCGTGACCAAGGGGTGGCAGCGTGTGGTGATCACACTGCTCCTATGGAGCACTTGGCTTTTCCTGGATTTTGCAGGGAAACATCCACCACCCCCTTGTTTACACACTCACACCAACACGTGGGGGTTCTTCAACTCCTTTCTGCCTTCTCTGGGTCTGCTGGAACTGGTGGCAGTTTTGTAACTCTCATTTTCCCCTTCTGGTGGAAATATTTGTTTTCAAAGCTCATAAGAAATGGTTCAGCAATTATTTTAAGTACGTGGAGGAAGGAGGGAAGAAATAAACCTTCCTTCTAAGGGAATGTTTTTCTCTGTTTTCCCAAAGGAAAGCAAAAAAAGAAAAAAAAAGCCTTTTTTTTTTTTCCAAAAGCCTCTTTCACTCACTGATTTTCACTCATTGGTTGTGATGCAGTGTGTTTTTTCAAAAGTACACGCAGAAAATTTAGGTTTGGCATTTCAAAACATTTGTGGTCAAACACAAAAATAGATACTGAAATATATTTCCTATTTAGATGCACAAATACTCATTTTGGATTAGTTTTTTCTACTGATAAATAACCCTTTGAAATATGTGTATCCATTAAATTGTGGGTGTTTGGTAGTGGTAAGATTCAGTGTGGGTGAGTTAAGTGAGTTAAAGCATATTTTGAGTGTGTTCATTCATCTATGGGAATAGATCACTGTGCCATAATCTTTACTGCCACTGTCTAACTATAAAAGAGAGTGGGAATGGGCATTGGGCTCATGGATGCTTTGCAGCACAGAGCAGTGCAGGAGAGAATAGATGGAGAGTGTGGTGGGATAAATCCAGGAAAGTGTTCTGAAGGGGAATGAGCAGTGGTTCTCTGTGCTGGAAAGAGAAGTCTTTCACCAATTTCCACCTGTAGAGTGTTTGGGAACATAAATTTTCCACATGCAACCAGAGCTTTAATTGCATCTTATTTTTCAAGCACTTTAATTTAGAGATATTTCATAGTTTATTTTGTCAAAATAGTGCTTGAAAGTCTTCCCAAAGATTCCAGAAAAGATTAATACAGCTTTTAAGCCTGAGGGAACTTGCAATATGGAGGCAGGGAGTGAGATAGAGAGGGGTCTGGTCCTCATTCACTCTGAAAACATTTAAGTTTACACAGAGGTACTGAAGTGTGTGAGGTAATTAGAAAAGATCAATTTCGTGACTCTCTACTGAGGAAAATGGAATGTTTTAAATTGTTTATCACTTACAAGGTGTAAATTATTTTACTCTAAACAAGGTGCTTATTAGTAGAGCTTAGCTATTACATAGATTCTTCCAGGAGCTGCAGTCTCTGTGCCTTTTAAAACTGCAATCATCATCATAATCATAAATAATAATAATAATAATAATAATAATAATAATAATAATAATAATAATAATAATAAATATTCACTTTGCAGATGGAAAATTTGGGGCTGAAGTGGCACATGGACAGTTCATGTCAGCTCTATGGCAGCAATGGTCTGCTGTGGCTCAGCCTTGTGAGCTATTGCAGTTTCTGGTTTTGGGCCCCAGGGGCTTTAAAACTAAAAATTGTTCCAGTTATCACCATGGATATTCTTACAGGTGTAAAGCTAATTGTGAAGTCTGGCACATTTAAGTCTTTGTTGTATCTAGCACTCATTTCTGACAGTTTTCCAGCTCTTCAAGGCTTTGGAGTTTGCTTTGAGCAAAAGGAGATTTAAAGCATCCAAAAGGAAGGACAGGAGTATCTTAATGCTTTCATTATAGTATTTCAGGGAGGGGGTGGTTTGGGGCTTTTTATATTTCTTTTCAGTATTTGTCAATAGCATCTGCTTCAGCATTTCAAGCAGATTTCAGTCTAGGCAGAACTCAAAAGCAAATGCAAATTTCTCCCCAGGCTTTTTCTTTTGGATATACAGAGCTACATGAAATGGAAATGCAGCAGTGGGAAATGCTTGGTAACCTCATCTCCAGTTATACCACAGTCATTGATTTTAAAGTGTTTATGACAAAAGCATGCTTGTGTTCCTTATTCTCCATTAAAATAAGCTCCAACTCCCTATGAAAGAATGTAGCTGAGGCATTTTGGTCAGAGTAGAAATGAAACCCATGCAGACTGAGCAATTACAGATGTGCAGTCTCCAAGCCCTGAAGATCTGAAGGCACTTGGTGAGCAGAGCCTGCAGGAGGTTTGCACAGGGTTCTTGTGCCTGCTGCTTTCCTCCTGTTCTGGCAGGGCCAGAGGGAGCAGTCCAGCAGCAGGAGGCTTGGTTCTGGCTGCTGTCCCTTCTCAAGGGTATGAGCATGGGTTTGCTGAGCCCAGTCTGTACAGTTTATGTCTGCAAAGAAGAATTCAAGTGTCCTGCAGTGCCTCTGGCTAAGGGGATTTTAAAAGACTTTTATTTATAAGGCTAGCTTTAGGCAAAAGAAAAAGTATGACCTGCTAACAGCAGCAAAACAGACACTTATGCTTGTAGCAGGGTCACAGAAAAGGAATCCTGTGGCAGCTGCTGCTGCTGGCTGGTAGGGTGGTGCTGGAGGTGGCTCTGGGATGGAGGGCTCTTCCAATTTGCTCCCAAAACTTCTGAATACCTTATAAACCATCGGGGCAGCAAGCACAGCTCATCCCTTCCTCTCTCCCATCCCTCAGCTCTACCTCATGGAGAATTCTGTGGTTTTTTTGCACTGCTGGGAAGCCATGAGTCAGTTCTTCCTCCCTATCTAACAGGGGGCTGCTGGCAGCCTTATTTCCCTGCCCTGGCACCTAAGGATGGTGCCCAGCAAACCCAGATGGCTCCAGCCCAGCCACTTCCCAGGGATGCTCCCTCTGGCACTGCAAAGTTCAGCTCCTGCCTGGTCCCTGTCTTCCTCTCAGGACAGTTGGGCTGTCTTGTGTTTCAGGGGAAAGCATGGGCAGACTTGAGCACAGAGCAAAGGGGATGTTGGGATCTGCTTTAAATAGAGTTTGACCTCTTGCATAAGAGACTGATTGTCCCAAGATAAGTTTATTGCATACACAGCTCTGAGATTTGCACAGATTGCTTGTGGGATTATGTTTCATGTGACTGCAGAATCCTATCTTTGTTTGTAATTTATTGCTTAATCTTTCCTCATGTTTCTGTATAACCTGTATTAAATATGATTTGGTTTTGAATTTGTTTTTCTACTTCTATTTCATCTGGGTGCTAGAAAAGAAAAGCAATATTTAAAAGACTGAACTTCTATTACTTTGTTCTCAGGGAAGCTGTAGAAATCAACAACCATGTTGCCATAGACACATAAATACTTTATAGTGAACCAAAGATTTTCACTTCTACTACTCTTCCTGCTAGGCATATTGAATGTCTGCACTGTATTGATACAGTTCCTCTGCTTGCTCTATATTAACTTCTTTTTCAATTTTTTTCCTTTTCTTTTTCATTTTAAATATTTCTTTGGTGTAATGCCAGATACAAGAGGAGACACATGGAGAAAACACTGAAGGTATTATAGTGCTTCACAATGGTGTCTCTGATAAAGTGGGAGCTGTTGAAGCAGCTCCTTTGTTCTGTTATGAACTGCAGCACAAACACTTGTCAGAACACATACAGTGAGTCATTGCAAACAAGAGTAATTAATTAAAACTGACATAGCCAAGGTTTAGGATCACAGTAACCCCTTCTATTGTACTTGCCTTGTTTATACTCTCTGTGTTTGAGGATGGTGAGATTGACACAGGCTTCTTCAAGGACTGGGCAATTCTCACTGATTTCTGGGCATATTTAGGTACCTTCTGTTATAGGGGACATGGATCAGTGGTGGAGCACTGGAATAACTCTTAGGGAAGTCTTGCAGTTGCTGGGTCTGTCACTGACCTGCTGCATGACCTTCAGCCAGTTATTTACCTTTGTGAGGCAGGACCTGCATCTCTTGGGCACCAAAAAGAATCAAGGCCTTCACTTTGTTCATGGCATCCTTGTGAAGGGTGCAGAATTAAATAATTTTTGCTTTGGGCCTAAATCTTTGGGCTAAAAAGAACCCATGGACAGAAACATGAGATTATTAATAATTAGTAGTGCTGTCATTAATTCTGACAGTGGCAACATTTGTAGAAGCATTGCTAATAACCAAAACAGGCCCTGATTGTGCTTGTTTATGGTGGGCTAAAGGTCTCTCTCATTACAATGTTTCACAGGCAGTGCCAGGAACTGATAATCACTATAATGCACATTTTTTCTTTTCACTAAGAAAAGCTAATAAGCATCTGTAGTTTTGAAAATGTCAGATTGAGCCAAAGTGCATGCAATTAGATAAGGATAATGTAGCAGATAATAAGGAGATACATGATACTGGGTGAGCAGTTATCAGACTGTTGTGCTTTGGCTGCTAAAGTGGAAAAGGGAGCAGTGGTTGGTAGGGGGGAAACATGCCAAGAGTTGTCAAAAAGGGAAACCTGGCTAATGTGGTAGAGTGACAAGGTTGGTCTTGGGGAAGCATGAATATAGGTGTCAAGATTTGATAGATGGAAAGGGTGTCTGGGTTAAAAGTCACGTACTTGGGAGGTGGGAAAGGCCACTGAGGAAAAAAAGGGAAGCAAATATGGAAAGGAAGATGGGCAGAATGGAGTAATTTGTGGTTGCTGTCCCTAAGGTTTCTTTTTTTTCTTTTTTCAAAGACTCTCTGCCTTCTGTGTGTGTGGGGTGTCTGGGCTGTGCTGGCAGCTTTAGTGGATTAAAACCTTTCTGAGTTTTCCTTCACCCAAAAGGAGACACAGCCATGATACACTCATTAAGAGCCTGGGTGGGAATTTTCAATCAATGTCCTCAGTTTAATTTGTCTCTGGGGGAAAGAATGAAGCAGACTCTGGGAGCAAGATTAAAAACAAGAGGATGAGAAACAGACCGAGGACAAGGAAAAGAAAGAAGAAAGAGGAAAGCCATGAGGCACAGCACTGGAAGCCAGCTCTGATACTGGAAGAGAAGGAATTTTTCTTCTAATTTTTTGGTTTTTTCCTATGGGGCAAAATATTTTTTGTGGCTGAGACAGAATATTCCATATTTTCCTTTTCCTTCTACTTAGCCTAATCTAGCAGCTCATTCTTGACAGGAAGGCAGGCTCTTTGTAATCTGGAAGACTTGATATTTTTGTCTGATGTTTTTTCCTGAAATGTCTCTTCTACTCTTATTCAACCTCTCATGAAGTGTTCTGGTGCCTCCAGAAGGAAGAGATTGGAAGCCATTTCTGCTGTATTTTGGTTCTATGATAACTTTTTCCACTTTTTTTTTCTATTTAGAATTCACCAAATACTTGATATCTTTATAAAATACATGACAGAAAAGCTGTATAGTTCTCATTCTCTCCTCCTTATTAGTGTCTCTAAGAAGGTATTTTATAAATACTTAACTTGGGACTAGCTATGTAGTGTTACACCTGCAGTCTTAGGGAAAAAAATTATCCTTATGATATGTTTGAAATGTGAATAAAAAATTCAAGGTATATTTTGTCACCTAGAAAACACTTTACAATTTAGTTTATACCAGAATATATTCTCTTTTTTTGGTGTACTTTCAGTCTAGATTAACTGTGTTTGTATTACAGGGTTGTATAGAAGTGTATTTTTGATGTTTGGAGAGGTCTCTAAGAGAATCATGGAAATCACAGAATTGTGGGTTGGAAGGGATCTTAAAAATCTTCTTTCCCATGGACAAGAGCATCTTCACTGCCTGTGACCATTTAAGTCCAGGGGGGTTTGGAATTTTCTTCCCATGAATGTTCAGAGAAGGTAACAGCACATTCACAGGATGTAAATTCAGAGCACATATAAACATGGCCAAAATGGTTATTTTTGTTGGTGTTTTGTTCTATTTTTACAATTCAGTCATTAGCAAGTTATTTGTTCCTCAGTAAATTGTTCTTCTCCAATGGGCAAACTTGATCTTAGAGGAGAGGCAAAAGAGAGGAAATCCTTTCTCTTTTCTTCTGTTGGGTTATGAGGGAACATTTCCTTTCTCCCAGGGGTGCTCATTGCAACTGTACAGCTCTGTGGTGGCTCTCTCCTTTTTGGATGAGCTACACAAAGTGCCTCATGGTGCTGGGCAGAGAAGGTGAAGGTTAAGAGCAAGGTTAAAACCAGTTTAATCCCACTCAGTAAATCTGCATGTGAAATCCCTCAAATTATAACCATGTTCCTTCACTGTCCCTCCCTATGTGTGCTAAACTGGAGCTCTCCTGGAAAAAGGAGATTCTCAATTTGGAAATAGCACAGGTATTTCCTAATAGGAAATGGCAGATAGCACCTGGCCCTTGGGCTGGAAGGATGCCTGAGAGTGCCACAGTCACCTTTGTAACTGTGCAGCTCAGTGCAAAATGCAGGGAGCAGCAGTGTGAATCAGAGGGTTGAATTTGCTCTAAAAGTTCCACACAGGGCCCCTCTTTTGCTGAAGACAGATTGTGCCAGTCCAAGCTGAAAAACTGTAATTTAATTTGAAAGCACCGTTCTGCTTCCCTTTCAGCTGGTCTCGATTGGTGACAAGCCATAAAATTTCTCTGTGGTTCGCTGCAGTTTAATAGATGAGGATTTCCTAACTTCATAAAATGATTAAAAGCACTCCAAAGGTGTACCAATAGCAAGGCTTCTGTGAGACAGCTCAATCAGCAGGCTCCAGGGCCCTTTGAGAAAGGTTTGGTGAGCCTTGCTTCAAAGGCAGATTGCTGAGATAGCTCATAATTGAGGGAAAGACTCATAAACTGCAAGACTTAAAGTAACTTAAAGAAAAAAATTATAAAGGATCTGTGTAACAGATGTTTTTCCTATTTGCCACGATGCTGTGAAGATGAATTGTACAAGGATCAATGTCTCTAGCAGGGATAAGTGATAACTGTGGGGCTCATTTTGGCAGCAGCCCACTCCTGGGTTTTTCTTTAACCCAGCACCTTGGACAGCACTGAAAAGCAGAGGGGAGCAGTTTGCTTTGTGTGTACAGCCCGTGTCTCATCTAGAAAACTCATCTTCCTCCAGCATGTTGGATCATAAACCAAAAGCTGAATCCACTTTCATCAAATGTTTGTAAGTAATGAACCATTCCAGGAGTGCTCTGTTCTGCTCAGGGCCTTTCTACAAAGAGAAGAAGGATGATTTATGGATTGGTTGTAAAATGCATGTTGGGCATTAGGGAATGCTTTTCCTCTCTCCTTCTCCCTCCTTTCAGATGGGCTGGCTGTGACTTTCCAAACAAGTGAGAAAATGTGACTGTTTTATTTTTCTATCCCATTTGTTTTCATGAATGTGAAGCAGAGGCTGGTTAAGAGGTAAATGGGCAACCAGGAATTTGGAAACTGAGCCTCTTAAGCTCAGTTTAGATACCCTGAATTTCTGATTCAGTGCAGAAATGTGGTGGTGGTTTTTAATCAAATGGGTTATTGAGAATTTGTCTGCTGACATTGCTGAACTTTCTGATGAAAACTTAGTAAATATCTCATAGTTAGTGCTTATCTCTCTTTTCTTCCTCTGGAGCTCAGAGAAATCCAGAGAGATACAGCACCCTAATATGTTTGTTACATCACAGTGACATAATCTTCAGAGTTTCTAAATGTAAATTTGTGTGCTGACTAAAAGACAAAGAGGCTTTTTATACTTAATAGGTCTTATCAAAGCAGGAGATTAGAATTTTCCATGACTTGGGCTCTCCCTTCTGCTGATAATGGTGGAAATGGAGAATCTGTCCATCCTCAGGATATCTATCTAGCAGAAATTTTCATTGTCAGACTGAGGCATTTGCAGCATTTTTCTTGGTCAGCTTCAACAATCACCGATTCTCATTTATTCAGGTCAATGGGCCCTTCTCTGGAGACAGTAAAGTTTTTTTTAAATGAAGGATATTGTTGGAATAAGAATTGATAGCTCTGATCTGGTCATAAATTTTTTTAGGCAGGAAATAACAAGATTTTCATGATCTTGAACATTGAAGTATTTAAAGAGTCTTCTAGAAAGGCTGGGCAAAGATAAAAGTTATATCTAGCTTTAGGCTAGATCTCAGAAATCCTACTTTTATGGGATTGTATACTTGCACTATGAAGCAGAGAAAACATAAGGGCCACTTTTTAAACTAAACATATTGAAATTTTACATAAGCCAGTGAAGAGGTCTCTGCCTCCAGCTAGGTTACAGGAACTCAGTTTTGATTATGCAGGCTAAACATCTTTTCAAAGAGTCTCCAGATGAGGTAAAGGTTATTAGACTCTCTGTTTGTTTAAAAAAATAATCACGGTCAAATGGGTTATACAGGGCTGAATTTGTCCTTTAAAGGTATTTTAAGATAGTTCAGTCAGGTTTATTTGAGAGTCCCTTGATTGCTGCATTTCAAACAACTTGTGTCAGATGTCTATGATATTTCTCTAAACATTTCCAGCTCCCTCCCCTGTGGGCCAAACACTTTTTCATTTCCAGAGGGAAGATGTCAAGAGGTCTGTCACTAGCAGGGCAGCAGCATCTATAGACATTTATGCAGCAAACATTCTGTGGAGCAAAATCTAATTCAGTGCAGTTCTTTTTCCTTTATAGTTGTAGAATTGTAGGTTCTTTTTTTTTGCTTGGCTTTAGTGTTTCTACACAGTCCCAGAGTCCTTCATAGTAACTTTGCCTATCTCCATAAAAAAGACAGTTTGCAAAGAAAAGCCTATGGATGAGAAACTCAGAATATCAGACAGCTTGTTTTCTGTTATAAGACCACTAGAATGTATGAACATTATCTCCAGACTACCTGAGTTGTAGATTTTAGGAGAATTTAGTAGCTCAGTGCATTCAAATGATCAAGAACACTGAGCTGAGTTTGAATGGCCTCACTGAGTATTTTCCTTTTTTAATACAAATCACCTCCAGGCCATAGGAGCAGTGCTGCTCCTGTGACAGAATTTCCCAGCTGTAAGCACCCAAGTTCATAAAGTTTCTCTGTTTCCTCTCACAAACAGGCAGAGCAAGCTCTGAGTTCACTCCATGTAGGAACACACCTGGTGCCTTTCATTGCACTCATTGTATGGGTCCAGAGTGGGTTTAACTTGTGTTGGAATAATTGAGTAATGAAACACAAATTGTTTTAGAGGCCTTACCTGGAGGAGCAAAACTGCCCTTAACTGTGTGGCATTTGTCTGGTGTGATGTCTGGGATTCATTCTCAGCCTTGTTCCAAGCCCCATCTCCCAGACTGAGCTCTTGGCTGCTGCTGCAGAGCCAGGAGGGGTCTCCTCTCTCCTGTCCTTTCTGAACACAGAAAACATGGGAGAGGTGGAAAGAAAACAGGAAAAGTGAGCATAGTTTGGTGTAGTGGTGGTGGTGAGAGTGCCTGGATGAGGGGCTGTGCTCCTCAGCAGATGGTGAGTGTAAAAATGACTCAAGCAGGGATACCACAGGCAATGCCAGGAAATTCCTGTTAGCTTCTTCCCCTCAGTATCCCTAGTGCTGATTTTTCAAGCTCACAGTGGGCTCTAAATGTTGCCAGTGAGGGAGTGGCTTGTGGGCAGCTGTGTCCTTTGGTACGTGTGGCCCTGAGCACTTGTGAGAACTTGACCCACGGCCCAGACTGGTTTAATGCAGCCGCTTTTCCAAATCAAGTGATGACACGTGGGAAGAGGTTTAATGTAGCTGGATTGCTCTGAGGCAGCAAATTTCTTACCAATTATTCCAGCACTGAGAGAGGAGAAGGGAGTTCTCCTTTTCTGAGCAGTGCAGGAGGGGAAGAGCAGAAGTGGAGCTTTCTGGAGTGGGTGCTGAGGGGAAGCAGTGACACTGGTGCTCTGTCAGTGTGGTTAGAGGAAAAGGAGGAAGGGAACAGCTTTGCACAAGTGCACAGGAGTGGATTGGGTGCTCAGGAGAGCAGTGATGATGGTGGGGTGGAAATTGCAAAAGTAACCTCCAGGTATCTCATCCCAGCAGCAGAGGGAAGGCAGCTGCATGTGAGCACTAAGTCAGCCAGACCCATGGCTGTGGCACATGGCTGGGAGTTATAGAGCTGCCTTCTCTTCCTGTGTGGCATTTAATTTTTCAGGAACATTTAAATCCCTACGTTGTACTGGGCAGATTTTTCAGAAGATTTTGGTTATGCAATAAAAGCCATCTGATATTGTTTCCACACTGCTGTTAAGATGAAGTGTTCTTGTTATATCCTATAATCTTACTTGAGCTTTCTGTTCTTGATGGTTTTTCTAAGCCCTGGGCTAAAAGGCATTGTGCTAGAAATTATTCAGCCAACAAAATGTCCAAACTGTGTGGCACTGAAACTCTTTTTTTTTACTTCTCAATACAGCAAAGATCAAGCAGCAGAGTTCACACTGCTTCAAAGTGCTAATATCTGTTGAAGACTCAGGATTTTTATGGTTATTTTAGCTGGAATTTCACATGTCACCAAACACACAGTCAATCTAAATCAGTGCCTCCCCAGGGCTGTGCCTGCCCCAGGGATGAGGGTCCCTCATGCCAGAGGGATGGAAGGCTCTTGTGGGAGAGTTGAGGGTACCACAAGCTCTTTGTTGCACTGATGCAGTGCAAGCTTTCAGCTGCTGATCATTCACATTAGTCAGAACTAATTTATCCACTGATTACTCACCCTGCTGTAAACTTTCGGTTTGCTGATTGAGGGTTTTCAGTGTTGCTTTAGATGCATCAGAGGATTCACCACTCAAAAAATATCAACAATGCTGGACTTTTTGTTGCTCCAGTGAATCTCTTCATTATTTTTTTCTTGCATTTATTACTCTAATTTCCTTGAGTGTTTTGTGCATCTTTAATTAAATGATTTCATGTCACTGTGGTTGTGTTTGGTTTTTTTGCACAGGACTCCTCTTCCTGTGCTCACAGTCCTTTAATGAAAACCTCTTCAATGTTTGATTTCCTGCCCATTGTTTAATGTATGGCCTTGGGCCTTAGTCTGTACTCTTTTCAGATACTGTTTAATTTTCTCTTGCACTCTTTGCTAGCATTTACTGCCATGATTTTTGAATGCTTCTCAAAACCTAGTCAATTTGTTTTCATGGGACAGCTGCTGAACATGAGGAGGGGTTTATTGCTCTGAGCTAAGCAACAATTCCTAATTTATCCTAAATACTGAGAGGTAAAGACTATTTTTGTGAGAGTCTAAAACACAGATCTGTGACCTCAGTGGCAGTGCTGACCCTCAGCATTTCTCAAATAGTACCAGAAGTCCCAGAGGTGAACATTTGTGAAGCAAGTAACTCTGTAGTGCTCACTTAGCAAAATTCAGCTTCAGTGTTTTGCCCAGCATCACAGAATGTGGCTGTATGAGAAACAGGGAAATCATCTGTGTCCTCAGCATGTCTTGCTTAGTCATGAAATTGTTCCTCCTGCACCTTTCCAGCTCAGCACTTCATTTGCTGCACGCTGCTGCTTTCCAGTCATGCATGTCACCATGGCCCTAGCGACTCCCTCAGCAGGGCTTGTATCAGAAATCCCTGAGTGCTTGAGGGTGAGGCTAAATTAAGGTTGTATTGCACTGTATCAGTTCCATACATACCCCAAAAATGTGCTGTGCTCAGAGTTAAAGCAAGAGTTGTAGGGAGAAGTAACTTCTTTTATTAGGGTAACTGGTCTTGTGGGTAGAACAAGTTTCAAGTGCATGAGCCCTTCAGATTCCTCTCTCATGAGCTGACTTCTTCCTAAAACTGAACCTTTTTTAGACCCCAGCTGAATCTACAGAAAAAAATCTTCTCTTACAAAAGCCAGCAGGAAAACAAGAGGTGGCATTGCATGTCAGCAAATGGAGCCCCCAGAGGTTCATTAGTGGATTAAATGCAGGAGAGTGACCACAGACCTTTGAGTTAATGGAGTAACTGAAAATTACTTTGTTCACATCCTCTTTAAGGATCAGCTGTTGTGGGGAAAGAGGTTCCTTTTCTCTTTAGAGTCACAGTTGTCAGAATGCAGGAAATATTTAAGGAATTTGAAATGCTGAACTCTTTTCTGATAGCAAAGGGTGTATTTTACTAATTTCTACCTGACTCATTAGGAAATTAGATCAACAGCTCTGATCCCTTTCCACTCGCTATCTGTTCTGCTTTTGTATGCATCTGAACATATTCTGTAATATGCATTACCAATAAATTATTTTGGTAGAACTTACCTTTCTGTTGGTATTGATATAGTTTCTGGCACAGAGGGGATGTGGTTTGTGCTGGGCTAATTAGGTAAACTTAGCTGAGCAGTTCTCCAGATAAACTGATTTCTTTCTAAACTCTCTAATTTCAATTTACATTAAACTGACAAGGTTGTCCTGACTTCAGGGACAGTTTTGGCAATTTAATGACAATTTAATTTAGGCTAAATTAAAACAGAATAAGGAAATTGTAGCAATCTGTCCAGATGGGTGAAATCATCTTTCAGAAACTTTCCTAATCACAAATACACAGGATTTTATGGGTCTGCCTTATAGAAGTCCTGCCATCTTGTATAGATTATTAAACAGGCCTAGGAGCAGTTTTAAACCCAGGTATGTGGGTTTATTTCCAAGAGTGTGTTATAACTCCATGGTTGAGAATTCTGTGACCTACATAATCATTTAAGCTGATCCATGCAAAGTGGATCAGTTCACATGGAAAAGAATTACAGTACCCCCCCTCCAAGCATATTTCCAAAATCTTTAGCCAGAGATACATAAGAATGAAATTCCAGGAGGTCAACAGGGGGACAAAAACAACTAAGTGAAAAGAAAAACTTTCCACAAAAACATAATTATTCTAGTTGTATAATTCTAGTTGTTATCTCACCCAGTTTTCCTCTACCAAAGCTATTCAAAAGATGCTTATCTCTTTTGTAGTTTCAGTGGTTTTATTCCTGAGAAAGAAGAATTGAAATATTGTCTCCCATTCATCTTTCTGCTCTGTGTGAATCTGCACTGAGGTTAGGCAGAGCTTCACAGCTGATGTAACATATCTAGAAATTTTTCCTACTTTTAATAAGACAGAGCATCCTCAGGGTTTTAGAAGAGTTCCTGGAGGAGTCAACAGGAAGAAATATTCATCATACCTTAATGGAAAGCAGGAGTCCTCCTGCTAGGAGAGAAATAGAGCACCACAGGATGCTTTATTTTATTGCTTTATATTACAGAAGATCTGCTTCCAAATTCTGAGTCTGGAGAAATTTCAGGTACCTGGAAGATGGAAATTTTTCTTGTCTTGAGAGGCTCAAAGGACTAAATTTGAGGAAGAAAATGAAAAGAAACAGATTTATGAATGAATGCTGAAGAAATTATTCATGTGTGTGCTTTGAGGACACAAATGTATTTTGGGAACAAAATTTGCATAGAATTGGCCACAAAGAGGAAAACAAGCCTAAAGTATGGTGCACTTGGAAGTAAGGCTAGTAAGGCTGAGGTTCCTGAGACTGTTGAAAATTCTTTCTCTAAAGAAAGTTAAATTTCAGGGGTTTGGTCTGCAAATATTTAGTAGTTTGCATCCAAGGATAATAATTTATGGATTTAATATCAAATAGAGCAGTATTTGGTGCTATGTCCTATGCTAAAAGGAGTAATTCTAAACTATTTGGAGACATAGGGCAGATCTGTTCACTGTTTTCCATGATTATGTTCAGTTCATCTGATTCCGTGGGCACAAAAATCTGCTGGATTAGAGCTGTGATTTCAAGTTTGGACAATAAACCAGTAAAGAGCTTGTAGCTCTGAGAGCACCAGGAAATACTGAATATTGCCCTGAGCTTCTGTGTTGGAAAGAACAGGAGTTCACTGCATTGCTGGAAAAGTGCTGACATATTTATTGCAAGCAAGGACAGCTTGCACACCTGATGTTTGCAATGAGCTTGCATCTACCTGGTAAAGCAGAAATCACAAAGTTTAGTCACAAGTAGCAGCTCTCAGACAGTAAGTCCTGTAAAGGCTAAGCTAAGCCAAATTACCTCACATTCCTATGGGCTGAGTGTGCACAAAGAAAGTTATTGCACATCAGCCGGCAAGTGATGATTTTACTACTTGCTGCAGCTTGTCTGTTTGCACCTGAGCCCCACGAGTAATCCATCATTTAGAGATCCTGAAGAACAAGGAGCAAACATTTAGCCTGTTTGTGCCTCTCCAAGTGCAGTCTTGAGCTGTGAGTGGCACTGTGACGACACAGAGATGGACTAGTCACTGTGGGTGAGAGCAATCTGCTCTGCTGCCTCAGATCTCAGGCTAAACTTGTGATTTTCACTTGAATTTTTAGTGCATGAAGCTTTCACATCCCTGTCGCTGTCCTAGTCATCTTGTTCTATATTTCCTGACTAATGATGACCTGTTGCTTTAACATTCTGCTAATAATAGTGTATATTTCTCTTCTTCCCTGAGACTGGTGGGAGCCTCTCATCTCCTCTGCAGATGGACAGATCATATGTCTTCTACCCCTTCCCAGAACAAAAGTCTGGGTATCCATGTGTTGATTGCATCTGCAAGACTCAGAATTCATGAGGACACATTCCTGGCATGGCATTTCATCATGTCAGTCTAAACTGGACTGTAATGAATTAAAAAATGGTGCACTTACTAGAGAAAGTAAACTTAATTGCAATCATCCAATTGATTCTGGTTGTTCTGGTATCTCACAGGTCATCTGTGATCCATGGTACACTTCCATCCATCCATCCATCCATCATGCATCTACCCATCCATCCATCCATTCCTCTCTTTTAGCTTTAGGAACAGGAAGGTTCTTGCTCAGGAAATGTTGCGCTTCCTTTGCCTATGGGATAAGGAGATCTGCTGGTGCTGCCAGGGTTGTGTGACAGATGCTGGGAGCCAGAGCTGTGCCTCATCCCACCCAGGCATGGCCCAGCAGAGCAGGGAGTTTGGCTGGAAGCATCTCCACAACTTCAAAGTGCTCCTGAGGTGGAATGGTTCTGAAGCTGTGAGACTGACACCTTCCTTCCACAAGTCATGAGCTTCCAGGAGTTCTGCTAGCTTTGAGCTGAGGAACTTTCTGAGTCTAATTGTGGCCTGACCATGCCCCAGTGACACAGAGTACATCAAAGTGTTTAAGTCATGCAGCCATTAATGACTTTGCTCTCAACTCTGTGCCTTATTTTTCACCTGGATTTTTCTGAATTTGTCTGGCTTCAGATTTCAAGCATTGATCTCTTCTGGGAGGCTGAAAACATTGCTATCACTCAATATATTTGTTAGGGGAAGAAACTAATGCTCTGTAAGTGTGGGCCTGTGCTAATGCCACTTTTTAAAAATTTCTTTTTAATACCATTTAAAATACCTCTTCTTTTGCTGCTGCAAATGTTTGGAAAGGAATTACTGCAACTGAGGAGGTAGAGCTGCAACTCCTGTAGGTATAGCCATGTCTGATAAAAGATTATTTTGACTGGGTGCCATTAGAAAATTATTTCTGGCACCACAAATCTCACTGTGGGCTCCTCATGGATGCCAGAGACAGGAAGTTTGTGTTTGCATGGCCAACCTTGCCGAACTTGCTGCTGGGGCTTCACTGCTCCAGGGACCTGAACCTGCTGGAACAAAGAGAATGTGGGCTGCAGTCTCCTGCCACTGGGTATGGAGATACATGGTGTTTCTTAATTTATTTCTCCCTGATCCCTATCTCTTGTCATGAAATTCAAATTAGTTCTTAGGAGTCAGAAAACTTCCTGTTTATTGTCTATATGGGACTGATCAGAATGGCAATTCTGTGGAATGGTATTGCTGAATTTTGAGTGAAAAAGTTCAATTGCAGTAATGTTTGCCTGCTATATTTTTAACAGAAAATGAATACTTAGGATGTACCACTTTTTAATTTAAAAAACCATAATACAAAAAATAATAGTTAACTTGAATATTAGAGTCTGGTCTGGGAAAGAACTGAACTTTGCTGGGCTTTGGCATTTAAGTATCTCTGTGGAGATGGCCTAGAGTCTTCCACCAATATGTCCCCTTGGACACATAAATGATGGATTTGTGGCTACTGTATGCAATCCCAAATAAAATTCAAGAATAAAAAAAAGAAAATGGAGGAGAAAATAAAGTAAGGAGGGGAACAGTCAGTTCTCTTACAGAAAATGTACTATAGGTGTGTGATCAAACAAAACAGCCTATTGAAAGAAAAAGCAGAAATAAAAAATACTATAATGGTCACAAAAGGATAAGAGAATAGTCTGGGAATATGTGCAGAAAAAAATTTTGACAGAAGCCATTACTGATGCAGAGAGAAAGATTAATTTCCCTTTCCTGTTAAGGGGGCAAGGGGGTAGATGGTAAACTGACCCTGATAACTTTGGGTATTTTGAAATTGAAATTGAAGCTGCTGGAGAAGCTGATTTTCAGAGATCTGATGATTCACCAGGTACATTTCCAAGTCCTCAGCATTGCAGCTAAGGATGGTTTTCCTGATGTGCTTAGGTCTGATTTTTAAACAGGCTCTTCACAGGATGGCCCTAATGTAACTCTACTGGGAAAAACATTTTCCAGTTAAAGTTCTTAACACAGTTAAGAAGTGATGAGGAGAGAGATGAGACTAAGAAGGTTATCTCCTATCCTTCCAAAATGGGCTTTTCTGCATAATGCATTCTTGTGTTTGTCCAGTTTGACTTTAAATTATTCAAACTGTGGGCATCCCTGAAGTAACCTGTTTTGTAACTTGAATCTCAATGAGCCCCTCAGTTCACAGAACAAACCCCTCTGCATGCCTCTGGAGAGCTGCATGTGCTGATTTGGGATGGGATATGGGCCGTGAAATATAAATTGTTCATGGCCAGCCCTAGGGCTTGAGAATGACCCTGTGATCTGAGCTGGGGATCTCAGCTTAAAGCAAAGCAGCTGACCCTGTGGGCATTAACCTCTCTGTAGAAATTTTGAAAAGCCATCCTGTGAGGGCCATGAGGGGTGTAGGCTCCAGTGGAGCTTGGGTTATAGCTGTTCTGTTGGGACAGCATTAATGGTTTGAATTTGGGTTTATTCTGCCATTCTTCTTGACTGCCACTCTGCAGATCAATGCACAGAGTAGTGAACTCCTTACTTTTCAGAAGCAAAGTCGATGGAAATCCCCAGGGAAGCATTGGCTCCACATTGATCAGTTGGTGATAGCCAGTGAGCAGGGCTTGCTTTTCAGCTTAGCAAGTCTCTTTTGCCACCTGGAACAGTCCTGGGTAGCTTTCTTTCCCTCCTGGGAGGGAACATTGTACTTTTCACAGAATCACTGGGTTGGAAGAGACCTTCAAGATCATCCAGTCCAACCCAGCCCCAACACCTCAACTAAACTCGTGCCACATCCAGGCTTTGTTAAACACACCCAGGGATGGGGACTCCACCACCTCCCCAGGCAGCCATTCCAGTACTTTATGACTCTTTCTGTGAGAAACTTTTTCCTAATACCCAACCTGTATTTCCCTTGGTGCAGCTTGAGGCTGTGTGCTCTGGTTCTGTCAGTGCTGCTGGAGAAAGAGCCCAGCCCCAGCTGAGCACAGGCACCTTTCAGGAGCTGCAGAGAGTGATGGGGGCAGCCCTGAGTCTCCTTTTCTCCAGGCTGAGCACCCCCAGCTCCCTCAGGGGTTCCTCACAGGGTTTGTGTTCCCAGCCCCTCTCCAGCCTCGTTGCCTCCTCTGGATGCCCTCAAACATCTCAACATCCTTCCCAAACTGAGGAGCCAGAACTGGACACAGAACTCAAGGTGGGACCTCATCAGTGCCAAGTACAGGGGAAGGATGAGCTCCCTGCTCCTGCTGGCCACACCATTCCTGATACAGGAATTTTCTGCTCCCTTGTTGTTTCTGGGATGGTGCACAGGATGCGGAGGTACTCCAAGGGTTCCCATCGTGGTCCCTTTTCCATCACAGGACCAGCAGTGCTGCCTGTGTGTCTCGTGTGTCCCCTGGCAGGGAATGCATGTACTGTTCTCTTACACATACCACAGACAGGGAGAGGAGCACCCAGAGCAGTGCACAGCCTAACTCCTGCTGCCTCCCAGCTCCTTCCTGCCACAGGACAGCAAGAGAAATGATCTTTATTTGTTGATCAGTGCACTGTCTTGGAGAAATAGAGGAGGCAAACATTGAAATGAAAGGTGTGTAGCATTAATATTGCAAATTCCCACAACTGTAAATTCAAGCCTACACAATTTAAAATTTGATTAATTTAATCAGGAGATTAAACAATTCTAAGTCCCTTAAGGCCTTTTATGATTTGCTTCTATAATTTTGGGTGTTGAGCTTCTAAAAGAGAGCTGAAGTCACCAAGTAAATTCCAGTATTACAGCATAGCAGAGTGTAGACTGGATCACTCCAAAGGTCAAAATAGTTTCTCTTTTCATCTCCTTGACAGTTGTCAGTAGCCTGGAGAAAGAATATTAGACAAGTGCAAACAGACACTGTAGCTCCCCCAGCACGTCCTCCCTGCAGCCTGTGGCTGAGGATGTTTCTGTGCCCAAGGCCATGTCACTGGATTTTTCATACAAACACATATAAACTTCTGGCACACACAGAATCCTGGGGCACTGAGCTTCAAAGATTAACTCTCTGCTCTGGGAAAGGGAAAGGGAAGGAAAGGGAAAGGGAAAGGGAAAGGGAAAGGGAAAGGGAAAGGGAAAGGGAAAGGGAAAGGGAAAGGGAAAGGGAAAGGGAAAGGGAAAGGGAAAGGGAGGGAAAGGAAAGGGAGGGAAAGGGAAGGGAAGGGAAGGGAAGGGAAGGGAAGGGAAGGGAAGGGAAGGGAAGGGAAGGGAAGGGAAGGGAAGGGAAGGGAAGGGAAGGGAAGGGAAGGGAAGGGAAGGGAAGGGAAGGGAAGGGAAGGGAAGGGAAGGGAAGGGAAGGGAAGGGAAGGGAAGGGAAGGGAAGGGAAGGGAAGGGAAAGGAAAGGAAAGGAAAGGAAAGGAAAGGAAAGGAAAGGAAAGGAAAGGAAAGGAAAGGAAAGGAAAGGAAAGGAAAGGAAAGGAAAGGAAAGGAAAGGAAAGGAAAGGAAAGGAAAGGAAAGGAAAGGAAAGGAAAGGAAAGGAAAGGAAAGGAAAGGAAAGGAAAGGAAAGGAAAGGAAAGGAGGAAGAAAGAAAGAAAAGAAAGAAAGGTCTTTTGTAAGAAGATAATAAATTGAAAGCAACATTGCTGTTCCTGTGCCCCTGAGCCCTGATGTGCCCTTCACTTCTTGCTCCATCCCTGCAGTGAAGCCATCAGTTCTGTGTTTCCACACAGGACCTGGCCAGCCACTAACCCCTTTTTATTTCTAAGAATCAGTGAGGTAAACTTTTTTTTTTTTTTTGGGACACAGTGGAATTGCTCCCCTTATGTCCTAGCTCAGTATAGGACAGTACTTTATGACTCTTTCTATGTCCTAGCTCAGTATATCAAGGAACAAGGCTCCCCTCTGCAGTCTAAATTACTGCCTAGAAAACAGAGAAACTGGGACAGAGGCTGACCTTGTGTCTAGTCAGAGCAATCCCTAGATACAATGCAATAAATTTGCCAAACTACTTTAAGCAAGAAATGTATTATTATTTACCAGTGAGGTGAAAAACCCCTTTGGTTTCCCTAAGTGAGGGTGACCAGTGAAGGTCTGGATGTTCTGGAGGTCTCTGCATTACATCAGCAGTATGTTTGGAATACATGGTGTGGGGAGGGCAGAAGAGATTCCTGTGAAGTTAACATGCTGGGTCCCAAGGAAATGTGTGGGAGCCCAGCCTTGCTGTGCTTCTGCCCTCGTACTGTGAGTCTGTGCTGGAGTGGGGACAGAAGGCCCCAGTCTCTCCTAAGCAGTGTGACTCAGATTTCACTTTGATTTTCAGCCTCCAGGTGAGAATTGCGTAAAACTCACGAGTTTCAAACTGCTCTACAAGTTCTCCACATTTCCAGGAAAAGAGGGGAAGATAAAAGGAAGGGAAGACAAACTGAGAAAGGGAGTAAGGGACAAAGAACACAAAAAGGAGGAAAGAAGAGATGTGTGTCATTGCTTTTCATCTTAGTGGCTTTGCCACCAGGCTGGCACGCTCATGCATTGTAATGCACTTTTCAAGTGTTGGTTTGAAGCCGTGGCTGGTATCAGAGATGGGAGTGAAAGTAAAAAGCTGTCTGCCTTCTGCCCTGAAATTCACTCCTTGCCTTGGCTGGAAGCCACTAAACCACAATTAAAATAGCATGAACAGGACATGTCACTGAAATGAGGATCACAGTGTTCCCTCAAAGCCTCTGGTGGTGCCCTCCCGAGGCCCTGTGACAGAAGGTGAGCTCAGCGTATGGCTTGCATCCCTTGGGCACTGAGGTACAGGAACAAGGCTTTACAAGCACAGCCAGGAATTTATGGCAGGAGCAGATGAGGAGACAAAAACAAGAATATAAAGCAAGCGACAGAACTGGAGACAAGACAATTGCAAGTAAATTGCCTCTTCTCTCCCTCCTTTTCCAGCAATTTAGTACTAAGAACAGGCTCAACATTGTCAGCAATAAAGAAATGTTCTCTGTCTCCAAGCCATTCAGCATGTCTTCAGTAAATTAACAATTTGACAATCATTGCAACAGCAGAAATCCTCCTTTGCATTGGCACAACTGTGTGGGCTACATGAGCTGATGGAGCCCCACAGTGCTGCAAATCCAGGGCCTGAGCCTCTGGCCCTTGCACTGTGCAATTTCAGTCCTACTTGGAACTGGTGCCACACACAAAAGCTTTTGGAAGATCCCTTGGCTTCTTTGAAACAATCCTTGATGCCTCATGATGTTTCATCAGCCTCGAGGCACCTGGGAGTGGCACAGCCCATCTTGCTGGCCATCTTGTTATGCAGTCTTTCTGTAGAAAACTGTATTGAACTCAATTGTCCAAGCTTGCAGTTAGATGACAGAGTGCTCTGGCTTCTCCCACTGCTCCAAGTGTTAGTTGTGCCCCAGAATTTCCGCTTCTTTGGCACCTGTTGGCTCTTGACACCTCTTGAGCTCCACAGCAGTTCTGAGTGGCTTTAGTGTCACATTGACTTGAGGTTGTGTCCATGTGTCCCTTAACTATGAATCAGTGCCCTGAGCCACACCTGAGCCTCCTGCTCTGTTTCAGCTGCTGAGGGCAGCTTGCACAGCTACATCCCTGCCTTGAGATCAGAAAATCAGGAACTCCAGGCACTCCTGTGGGCTCCTGGCTCAGCACAAAACCCATACTGGGTTTTCTCACTCCATGCATGGTGTTCTCACTCCATACTGGTTTAAGCATGAACTTAAACCCACACACATGTAAAACCTTTGCTGAGTCAGGGTAAGTGACAGCAAAATCTTATGCCAGAATAGCAATGAAAACCCGGAAAAAAAATTAAGGGCACCATTAACTTGAAAATCCCACTCTGCCTGAAAATTGTATCTGTTCTAATTAGCAGTAGGGCTGTGACTGAGAGAAAGTAGCAAAGCATAAAATGTGTCTCCTCTTAGCCTGATAATTGTTCTCTTGATTGTGCTTTGAGCTCTGTTGTTCTTACTGCTTTATTTGTTTTTTCCATGCCTGCTTTGCCTTTGTCTTGTGCATTAGCAGGAATTGTAGGATCCAAGAATCATTAAGGCTGGAAAAGACCTCCAAGATCATTGAATCCAGCTATTAATCCTGTTCACCACAAAACCAAGTCCCCAAGTGCCATTTCCACATGGCACTTTTTTATTTTTATAAGGGTTTTTATAACCCTTTCAAACATGGAGATTCCACCACTTCTCTGAGCAGCCTGTTGCAATGCTTACAAGCCCTTTCAGTGAAGAAATATTTTCCTAGTTGTAGGAGCGTTGTGGGGTAGGACGGTTGGGACGAACAGAGACGAGAGATCTCTGCAGCCAGGTTGTGGAACTTGTGGTTTATTGTAAAGGGCCTGGGTGCAGGGCCTTGCTGGAACTTGAGGTTTATTGTAAAAGGTGTGGGTGCTGGGCCCTTCTGGGAGCTGCCAGGCACAGCTCAGAGCAGGCCCGAGAGAAGAGAGGGGTAGAGAGGATGAGAGGGTGAGAGAGTAAGAAGGGTAAGAGAGCAAAAGTGTAAGAGAGTAAAAGGGGTAAAAGCACGACATTCTCTTTGCAATACAATAAATCTTCTTCTGTGTTGAATATTCTGATTCTCACTAACCAATCTAGTACAAGATACAAATCCTATAGCATTTACATACAGCCTATAAGAATCACTGCATTACCATACTGTGTTACATTTTAAACACTATAAACTCCTCTTTGGACCCCTTCTGCCAAGCTGGCAGGGTCTGCTCTGACCCTTGGACCTGTCTGCAAGCAGAAGGTACTGTTTCATCAAAAAGGGATTACTTTCAGCTGGCCACACCATTGTTTTCCTGTTGCTCAGTAACTCAGGCTTGGTATCTCAAAGCTTGCTTCCATGTCAATCTCACTTATAGCTTCTATATTCTCAAAATCTTTTGTCAGACAATCATATTTATAAGGCTTTCCTGTTTCATGTTCCCCAACACCTAGTATCCAATCTAAACCTCCTCTGCAGCTTCAGGACATTGGGTGGCTTTGCCCTTGCCTGGGGCACTCTCCTTGCCTTAGGCTGTGCAGAAGGACACTTCCCTGGAGCAGCAGCAGGAGCACCCACACTGCTTTTGCTGGGTTTGGTCTCTGCAGGTGTTTTGCTTCCCCAGTGAATCCTCTGGGCCAGGGGAGCAGCTTTGCTGACTTGCATGATAGGCCCGGGGAGCCAGCAGGCATCTTCTGCTGATCAACAGCACCTTTCTCTCCCTTGCGTCTCCACTGCATGAGAGTTAGAAGAATTTTTCAGTTTTTGGAACAAAATGATGGGGAATGGAAATTATTTACCTGCCTGCTCCAGTGCTGGGAGCCAAGGGTGAGTTCTGGGTAAAACATGTCTTTCATCCCTTTGCTGGGGTAATTTCTGGCTTCCCCATGTGTGTCATCATGTGGCCCCACAGATATTTGTGTTCCTGGCAGAGGATGGAGGGGGCAGGAAGTTTCTGGTTGTGGTATCTGTTTAATACCTTCTCAAGCCATCTTTGCAGGAGCTGTGGTGTTTAACAGCATGGAATGAGTGGTGTAATGAAAGCAATAGAAATGCTCTCTGTTAACCAGTGTTCTCATCTGTTTCCAGCCCTTCACCTGTCCTCCAGTCCCAGCTAAGTGCTCTGGGGTCACTTGCAGCCTGTTTTCAAAGCTTCTCTGCAACCTGGCACCCAACTTTTCCTCCACTGTGCAGCTCCCAGCTTGGGACTGGCAAAAAATGTAATATTTTATGGTGTGCAGCCATTGGACAGGGAAGAAACTGTGATTTATGGGCCTCTCCCCTCCCTTTCTACCTGTCTGTCCAGGTGTGTCTCAGCATGACAAGCTTCGTGCCAGGCCTCAATGCTGTCTAAAAATTGGCAGGAGAAAAAAAAAAATCCACTGAAAATTCTGGTAACTCCTCAATTTTGGAAGAGAAACACAATGTGTGCACCTGGCAGCTCTCAGCAGAGTTGCCAGTGAATATATAAACTCTGGCAACTGCTCTAAAAATCCAATGACCTGCTGATCTCTGCCACTCAACTGCTATTTTGGTTTTGTTGACTGCCTGGATTTTGGTTTATAGCAATTGGAAAAAGGTGTCTATGATACAACCACCCAAGTTTTTGCACGATGGGAGGGGGAGCAGACTTTATAATACTCAGAAAGAAGCACAGTTGTGTGCTGAGTTGATATCTGTTAAGAAATAGAGTTTAGCTAATAACTTTAAATAAAACAGTTGAATAGGAATTCTGAAAAAAGGGTTTTGTCTAAGATAGGTACGTACCTGGATTTCACAATTTTCTTATTGTCTGTGGCAGGCTTTGATTTCTAATTGCACAAATATGATGTTTGTCCATCCAAAGATATCCATCAATAAATCTTTAGCACTGTGTGACCAGGCTGGTTGTTTCCAGAGAAAAGGGGTGAATATAATATGAAATATTTATATACATACTGTACAGGATAGGTAGCATGAATGTTTCTATGAAACAGAAGAAAAAAACCAATATTTTTCATTAATATCTGAAGAAAGAACAAATAAAATCCAAATCATGCCATTGAATGGATGTTTGCTTGCATTTTTTGTGGCAATGTATGTGCAAAGAGGCAACCCCCCAAAAATTTATATATGCATGGCACTAATGGCATTTAGTCACCAGAGGGCAGGGTTTGCTGAGCAGAAATTCTTTCTGCTGAGAGAAATAAGGCTCAGGAAAGAGCTGCTGAGTCCCACTCTCACTGCTTTAATGGCCTTCCAGCACTCTGCTTCCTGCCCTCCAGTTAAATTCATCTCAGTTTCAGCTTTCTTATTGAAATATCTTTGAATAAAATTTATAACTCTCTGTGTGTCCACCTCCAATGTACCCTTAACTCTTTGGTCCAGTTAAGCTGTTTAGGATATATTTATGAGCTTTGTAGGTTCAGGGACTACATAACTTTGAAAATCTTTGTGGGTCATTTTCTGTATTTTGGGAAATGTTAAAAAAGTGATAGAGTTCAACAAAGTAAAATTGCAATACAAAAAGAATTGCAGGGAAATTTCTTCTGAGCTGAGGTCAGGAAAAGCCAAAAGCTCCTGCAGGAAGGAGTTTCAACTACAGTGAACAAGAATAAATTCTGGAGTTTCTTGTCCCAGGATGGTAATAACCAGACAAAAAGGCTGGGGAGAATATTAGGTATGCTCGAAGTCTTTAACTTGAATTGGTGGCAAAAACATTTGAGGCTTTAAACCTTTCAGACTGTGTGTGGCAAATTATTGATCTATTTATGTTTTCTGATATTGATATGGAATACCTGTAAGCAGCCTGCTAGAAGGGAAGTTTCTTGAACTTCCCAATGAAAGCCCCAATGTGTTCACTCCTGTGTTAAAAATGAGATTAAATGGCACAGTGCAAGGACTGATAGGCAGTAAATGATGAGAAAGTTGATTCCTCTTAGAAATCCCATGAGGAAAAGCTGATTATGTATAGGAAGACTTAAATCTAGACCTGTTAGCTTTAAAAGTTTCCCTTTAGCTGCTCTCATCTGTGGCTGGATTTTAATCAGGTTTACTTGTGATTGCCCATATGAAATGTGTGCAAGGTTGTCTGGAGGAAAATGTAGAAGAAAAAAGAAGAGCCACAGAAACAGGCATGAAACTGTTGTTTGCAATCTCTGAAATTCTTGGGACATTTTAATTTTCTGTTAGCATAATTCTGCTTTCATTAAATTCTGGAGTTCCTGTTGCTTTTTTAGTGTGTGTTATTGGAGAAGTTTTGTCATTTGGTGGAGCAGTTAAATTCTGCAGTAATCTGAGGAACATGCCTAATACAAGGGGGGCGTAAGAGAATTAGCTGCTGCAGCTTCTTTGGTTTTCTTTCTTGTTCTGATAAGAGCTGCTCCACTGAGCAACCACTGATCTGCCTCAAATAAATAGTAAGAAATGTGGGAATAGTCAGATCCTTGAAGGGGAATGAATGTTTCAGAATAGTTACATCCTCAAGTGGGAATGAACTTGGAGAAGAGAACCCGCTCTCTTGGTCTAACAGAGGAATCTCTTTTAAACACTAGCAGAGGTTCTGAAATTAGGACCTTTAAGCAACAACATTCTCTTAACTCAATGTAGAATATTAAACCCAATATAAAAGGATTTTGGTAGGAAAGAGTTAATTGATTAATCATTAATAATTACTAAATTTGCTTCTTTAGAAAAAAGGTAAATGAATAGGAGGGAAAGTCTGATGTCTATGAGAGAAGTGGAAATTTGGAACACATGATGTCAGTGTGGAGTCCCCACAGCTCCCACCTCTGGCTGCCCTGGTGTGGTTTGTGGCCCTAGTGCCTGAGACAATCCCTGGTGAATTTGGCCTGTCAAACAGGAAGGACTCCAATTTCTAAACAGGAAATTTCCTTTTAGAAATTGGCTCCCATTTACCAAATAGATACCACCTATTTTACAGGTGGTGAATTGAGGAAAAGAGAGACCAAGAATGTTGCCTGTGCTGGCCAGGGAAGGCTGTGACACCAAAAGGAATTAACTCTAATTCCAGGCTAACCAGATCATGGTCCACCCTCCCTTCCTGCACCTTTTACCATATATTATAGAGAAAGGAATTTTATTTTTTTTTTTTTCTTCCATGTCTGACTCTTACACAGTCTCACTCTTGGCTTTGCTGTTCATACCTACAATCTTTCACAGAAATATAAGCAGGTAAAAGACAAGCTAAAAAATATTTTAAAAAAACCCTAAACTTTTCTGGAAAGTTGGTTTCAGAAGTAAGTTGTGGATTTGTTGGACATGTTCAGATTAATGTGCACTGCAGTGCAGTGAATATTAAAGGAACTGTCAAGAAGGAAAGTCTGTGTATGGGATAAATTAGGACTCTCTAGGGATTAAAAAGATGTAGGATTTTTATTAAGTAGCTAGCCTACTATTGAAAAATAATGAGTAGTTTCCATAGCAACCTCACTTTCACATGGAGCAGACATACTGTAGCAACATAAAAAAGAACAGTATCAAAGAAGGAATAAAACTGAGCTGCACTATTTGGATTTTTAAAAATATCCCTCTGTCTTGAACTCTCTGTTTACAATGCAAAGATCAGTATATCAGAGGATTTTTTTTTCAGAGATTATAATTGTTATAACTTTCATCCAAACACTTTTAAAGGGAAGTGAAATGATAAATATTGCTGAAAAGACAACAGGAAAGGATTATGGTTCTTTCCAGTCTGTACTGTTGATTGAACAAAGGCAAGAGCATTTCAGGTTATCAGCATCTTGTCACAGCCCCACATCCCTGGGTGAGCTGGGTTTGGTTGGGAGGATGCTGCTGGCATTTCCTCGTGCAGGAAAGGTGTATGATATTTGTGCTACACTCATGTTACTCAACATCTGACCTGTGCAGAATATTTGTGAGAAAAGGCCAGAGAAAGTCAAACTCTCCTGGCTTTAAGTTCTCAAAATTCAGGTTTCCAGTTCCTCTGAAGGTTGACTAAGGGTTCAGATTTCTTCAAGCAAGGCTGGGTTCCTTAATAGTTTCATGGAGAAATCAAGTAGAAATTACACAGTCTCAAAGGAGAAAGGCCAATCGACAGCTGACAGCTTTGACAGAGGTTTGCTGAGTTTTTTTCATGTCAGTGCAAGTTTAGAATTCCCAACAAGTGCTGAAGGCCATGAACTTCCAGGAACTAAATCTCAGGAAAGTTTCAGATACACTAACTTTGATAAGAGGGCCTTTCTCTGTGTTCTGCTCAGGAATAGTCCTCTAAGTGACCTGATTACTCAGTCTAGAAAGAAAAATTACTATTTTTGTTTTCTAGCCTATCTTTTCGAGAAAAGCTGCAAGGAGATTTTTAAATACATCTAGAGAGGAGATTATAAATATAAAATTCTAAATCAGGATGCAAGTAAAAAAAAAGTCATTAGTAGTAAGAGTAAGAAGAGACAAAGATGATGAAATCCCAAAGATATCAACATTCTCAACATGTATATAAAAATTGGACTGTTATCTGGCCAATAATTTTAAAATAGTGTAATTGTACATGAAGAACCATCACAGAGTAAATGTGCTCAGTCCTGCATGAGCTGGTTCTTGGTCCACCCTCCCAAAACTTGTGTAATTCACCCATGAGAATGCAAGAGGCAATGGCAGACCAAGTTTTCTGATTGTGTTACATTGACATTTATGTCAATACTAAGGATAATGTGACAAATGCACGATGGGTTGGATCTGCTGAAGGAACACAAATCCCATCTGTTTCAAGTCAGTCACATATGACACCAAAAAATATGGGTCATATTTGAAGGGTGAGGGAAGTAATGTCTGTGGAAAAAAATGATTTGGTGTCATTGAGGGATATCAAGTGAAAAATAAGCCCCCTGTACATTGGCGTGTTCAAAAATGCTTACATGTATTTGACCCTTCAATAAGAAGGAAATTACAGTAGATTTTTACTGATCCTGATGGGATTGTTAATTAAAAATACACATGAGACAAATGCCCATGTTTCAAAAAGTTTTGAGCACAATGAAGAGGATCGAGAGATTTTCTGCTGTTGCATAAGGAGAAACATGTCTCACTAAGTTAAGTGAGTTTGAAATATTTGTTTGTTGAAGTGAAAGTTCAGGTCTCTATTGCGTCATCTCTCTGATCTGCTTGAAAGAGAGGTAAATAGAGCAGAGTAATGAAAACTGAAGGTAGGGAAATATTTCCAGAGGAGGCAGGTAGGTTTAGTCTGCTAGCTGAAAAAAATTGTCAAGAATTTTGTAATGAACTCAAATTTAGGATTTTCTTTAGTCAGGACTAATGGATTATCTAATGCAAACAGAACTCATATTCAGAGAAAACCTGCAATCATGAGGGTTTCTGGATAAAAGACTTTAAACATCCTTTACAGTGGGTGAGTGTGTGAGCTTTCCTGATTTGTGAAGCCTTGCCATGTGAACCTGTTGCTGCACTACAGGATTTGCCTCAGGGCAGCTGATTCAGAGTTGTTGATGTGAGCCTGTTCTGCTCCACCATCAGCTCTGGGAGGCAGCTTGCTTCTCCCCTTTTGCTCCAGGTATCATTCAATCAGCTCAGGCTTGATTAACTCAGCTTACCTCACATTCACCTCTGAGTGCCAGGTCATAAAAGCGAAATTGTGCATATTTACTGCAGGGAAATTGATATCTAACAATTTCCTGTGCTTAGTCCTTTAGAAATGGCAGCAGGTTTATGCTATAAACTGTATTCTTTTTTTTATGGCCCCAGCTCACAGAAATAGAAAGAAACTATTAATTGCAAACAGGTGAAAAAGGCCATAAAGATTGTGAAATTTTGCTTTTGCAGCAGAAGTTCTACACAGAGTAAAATGTTGTGAAGTCTGTCCTTTAAAATGTAGAGAGCACATTAAATTTTGAAGCATCAATTGTGGCTCCAAAAAGCTTGTATCCTTAAAATTAAGAATTGTCTTTATTAACTGGCCTATTTATTAACACAGGAAAGGGCCATTTTCAAGTCAGAATGTTTCAAATAGTTGTTTTTTCTTAATGATACTTTCCATTTTTCTTCTTCCTTGTACAGAACTGTTCATAAGGTTTTAGTTTCATTAATATTAAAACAAAATTTTACTATAATGAAAAGGTTTTGATTTTAACTCTACAAAGGCAAATTAATAGATACAACCAACAGTCAACTTTTCATTAATACTCTCCAACATTTCTACTCGGGCTACTTAGAACTATGGCAGCTTTCTTGATAAAATACTTCTTAATGCCAAATGCTAATTATTCATGGGAATATGGTTTTCTGTAGCCCCAGGCTGTTGCAGAAAATGACAGCTTTTGATATTACTAAATAAAATAATGTCTCCCCTGTGGCATTTATTGCGTACCGCGTTTAATGAAATGTAGATTTTTAAGGTCATTTCATTAGCAATGAACCCAATAGTGTTTGCTTTTGGTGTCTGATTGCACTGTAGTATTCAGGTTTTTTTTAAATTCTGAGTAATTTTATTTTTCTACTGAGTTTCTTGGGGTTTCTTGAACTTTCAAAGTCTATTTTCTTGACTTGCATAAAGAAAAAAAAATATGATTGCTAGGAAGAAAGCTGTAATGTGAAAAGCTGAGAGATTCCAACTTGTTTTTGTGAAGATCTGAAGTGCATTTCCCCTTCATCAGTTATATGACTCTCCATCCTACATCACGTACTTTTCAATTAATAACTTTTTTTCCAAATCCTTGCCCTTTGGGGAACAGATTTTTATTATGTCAGGAATCCTCTGCTGCTTTTTACAACTGTTCAGACTATTTTAAATACTTTCCCTGTGAATTATGAAAACCTCTAGCTGCTATGACAAGACTGGATGCTCACCTGAGAGTTGTTTTCCTCTGTGCCTGCAGGCACAGAAGATCCTGAAGATCAAGGCACAGAAGATCCTGACCCTTGGGAATCAGTAGGGAATTTTGCCAGTAATGCCATGGAGATGTATTCCAGACACAGGGGTACAGCCTGTAGTGTTTCTGCATGGGATTCTGTTGTCCTTGCAGGAATTTCTTCCCTTTGGAGCCACCCTAATGACTTGACCCATGTGAGGCCATAACTGGTGGCCCTTGATCAGCCTTTGCAAAGAAGCCTGTCCACCTTCAGAGTGCCCTTGCAGGATGTCTCTGCCTGGCTTTGCCCACCTGCCATTGTTCCAGAGGGACATTTGCGCTCCAAGTATCTCTTCTAAACATCACTGTAGCACTGGCATGTGCCACAGACATCTTTTCATTAAAAATCCTTTCCTTAGGACTTTTTCCTCCTGAGAAGCTGAGAGGCCTCAGGAACAAAATGTAAACAATGATTATCTGCTGCTGTGGAATGCAACAGGTGGATCTGTGATTGGCCCTTGTGATTGGCATCTTGGATGTTTATAATTAATGGTTAATCACAGCCCAGCTGGCTCAGACAGAGTTATCATTCTTTCTTTTCTATTCTTAGCTTAGCTAGCCTTCTGAAACCTTTTCCTCTATTCTTTTAGTATAGTTTTAATGTAATATATATCATAAAATAATAAATCAAGCCTTCTGAAACATGGAGCCAAATGCTTGTCTCTTCCCTCATCCTGGGACCCCTGTGAACACCGTCACAAGCATGGTTAAATAACTGCCCCTTTTTAGGTACCACTAATGATACAAAACTCCTTCTGGTCTTGTTTCAGCTTTATGCCAAGGCATGCTGCTGGCTGCTGGTGGTGTGTCTTCTTCAAAGGATGGCTGCCATCCTTGCTTATCTCTCTGCAAAGAGTAAAGACCCTTTGAAAGTACCTTCTGCCTCACTGAAAACTTAAAAAAAACCCTCACCAACCCCAGAGCCAGCTCAGTCGTTCAGAATTTTGCTGGGTTCCGTGTAATTAATTAAGATTTTTTTAAGCCTTGGTGGCCCTGCCAGCCTGTGTATCTAGGTTGTGCCAGTTTCCAGGGTTCCCCTCCACCCCTGTCCCCGCCCCTCGCCCCGGTTCCTGCACAGCCCTGAGCAGCTGCAGCCATGGAAGAATTCTTTGTGGAGGAGGCAGCTCCAGTGAAACAGGTAGGAGGGCTGGGGTGGGCACCCAGTGCCCTGAGTGTGCTGTGATGAATGGAAATATTTGAACCCAACAGGCTCCAGCCAGCTCACAAACCCCTGCTGCCTGCGAGGATGATAGGATGTCTCAGAGACACACCAGGTGTGGCCAAGAGCAGCCTTTAATTCTGGATGGTGTCCTGGTGTGCATTGGGAGAAACTGAAAAGTTCCTTGTGCAACTGGAAATCTCTGTGTTTTGCTCATGGGTGTGGGAGTTGCTGTAATCAAACCTCTGTGTCCCAGGGAAGGGGGAATTCAGCAGGAATGATGCTGAGCAGAGCAGTTCTGAAGTTTTCTGGGAGCAGGGAAGGGGAGGAAAATTCTGGAGGTTTCCTGTGCAGGCCTGGGTGTGATGAGGGTGTCACTGATCTGCCCTCAGATGGAACTGTTGGCGCTGTCATTGCTTCTGTGACCTTTCCATTGCAGGATGTGTTGGACACAGATAACTGTGGACACTCTTGCAACACAGGTTACATCAGGGCTGGATTTGTCCCGTCTGCCTTGCATTGACATAGAATGTTTTCTTCTCATGTGATTCCTTTTATTTTGTTGTTGTTTTTATTCATTTGGTTGGTTAGGGTTTTTTTTTTCTGTGAGTTGGTTACTCTTTAACTTAATATTTCTACCTCTGCCAGCCCTCTTGTTGCTTCAGCCCTGCCCTAGGCAGAAAAATCTGTGCAAGCAGCACCCTTAGATAAAATTATTTACAGCAATCATAACATGAGGTAGAAATGTGAAGCTGGTTAATGCCATGGAGTTTGACCAAAAAGGATGCAGGACAGCAGGTGACTTGTTATTCTTGCAGGTTCTTTAGGCCAAACCTGTTGTGGGGAGTGCTTTCTTCATTAGGAAAAATGACAGCTGCAGAATTGCTTGTTACACTTCTCTCATTCCACCAGACTGATGCTGCAGTGTTTGAAGAGTTGTGCATTAGCACAGAGCTGGGGTTTCTATGATGTAACTGTACAAACTGAGCTATTCAGGGTGGAAAATAATGTTAAATAAAAGCTAAATGTTTGAACTGGCTTTTTAACCCATGGGCATATATTGAAATGAGCTATTCTCTTTGGTCACACAGGGGATGTTTCTGCTGCTGCTTTTTGCTGCTGTTTGAGTAACTCCTGCAGACATCTGCAGCATTAGCAGCATCAGATCCTGCCACACTTTTCCAGTGACCCTAACCCAGATAACAGCTGAGAACGCACAGTGCACTCACTGTGCTGACAGGTAAAGCTGTGAATACAGGAGAAATCCACAACCTGTGGAAACAGTGGACGTTGCTGGTGGCCACCACAGTGATGCAAAATCTGTTTGCTGAAACGGGACTTTATGTTTGTGTGATGGTTCACCCAAAAATACATTTCTCAGGGGATTCAGGAGCAAACTCAGCTTGTACCAACTTTGGGACTCATTATCCTGAGCTCTACTGCATGGATGGGCAGCTATTCATCTATTGGGCTTGCAGTCCTTCACTGTTACAGTGGGATAACAGCATTTCTTACCTCCTGGGAATGTGGTGAGGATAAATACTGCATCAGCCTGCCAGATGCTATGGGATTGTAGCTTCATAAGAGGGCCCTAAGTGGGTAGGCTATGTTCACTTCATGCCTGAAATGTGTTTTGGACCTGTTAGGAAAGATGAAGAAGAATTTGAGCTCAGTGAATATAAAGAAGTGTCAGGACATTCATCTTACAATAATATTTGGAAATGGAAGATTAATATTTGCAGAGTCATGTCATGTTTCACAACTTTTTATAAACTGAAACCTCATTGTTTCCAAACCAATTTGGCAAATAGCTGTACATTGAACTTCACAATTTTTTTTAGTGGATAGCTGACAGTACTTGTGAGAAGAGTGAGGAGGTAAATTCCTGTGTTAAATAATGAAGTAGGCACATCAGTAACAGGCTACTGCTTCTTTAAGCAGATTTGAGTAATTTAGATATAAGCTTATAGTTCAGTCTGTATAGGCAATTTGCTTGTGCTGGATAACCTGTTTTTCTCTGCATTGCTGCAGGTAGAACAGGACTCCAACTTAATGTTAGTGTCTATCTGGAATTTGACTTTTCCCTGTTTAAATGCCAGTTTCCCTTGGGAGTGGTGTGTCAGCATGTAAAAACCACTGTAGGATCCCTATAAAGGGTTGTGTTCAGCTGTTTCCTTTACAAGTACCCCTGGAAGCAGGAACTGGGGAAAAGTGGCTTTGAATTTCTGAAATTCTGAACTGAGGAATTTATGTGTGTGTGTGTGTGTTTTTCTTTTAATGCAATGATTATACCTTTCTACAGATTTCCACATGCTTGCAGTCATTTTTCAAAGGCTGGTGTTTTAATATGAGTAGGAGAGTTTGTGCACTAAATCTGCATATTTGTTCTGTAAGCATTTTGGATAATGGAAGAAGGAGTACAATTAAAGTTTTCAAAATTGTAATTGCAAGCACTCTCAAAGAGGACGGGCATAGAATTTCAGATGATCATGATAAATGTGAGTGGCAGTGTGAAATCAATAAGATAAAAGTCAAGAAAAACAAATGCTGAGTATTGAAGTTAGGAAGGAAACTCATTTGACACCAGGACAAAATGGGGAATAACTGCCCAAGCAGCTCCCTGCAGGAAAGGGGGTTTGTGGTTTTCTTGGATGCTGACAAGACAAATATAGATCCAAAATGTGTGCAACTGCAGAAATGGTGGTGCTCATTCCAGGATATATTGATGGTTGTATTTAAGTTTTGGGAAGTAATTATTCAGTTCTATTTGGTACCAGAGAAGTCTGAAATTGAATGCTGGGTGTAACTCTTGGAGGGAAATTAGGGAAGCTGGACAGACTCCAGATGAACTCAGAAGGGTTGAGGAACATGAAAGAAATGTGAAAAACTGTATTCATTTAATTGAATAAAAGAGAAAACTGAAGAGAAAGATATTTAAGTGTTGTGTACAAAAAAGGCTTTTTTGTAATAAAGTTTTCTACTGGGAAATTTTAATTTGCAAAAATAATGTGTTGGTCAGATTTTACAAGAAACTCTTTAAGTATACATGGCTTTAAGAAAGAATGCAGAGTAATTTTTGTGAAGAGAACAATTCAGAACAGAGAACACAAACAACTGTCAGTGGTAGTTGGGAAACTTTGCTGTAAGGGACTGGAAATTCCCCTGGGCTGTCTTCAGCAGAGTCTTTCAGTACATTTCATTGCTATGGAAAGTGCAGGCTATGTGCTATGCCCAAAAATGATTTTTTTCCCATCAGAGAAATGTTGTGGTGGCTTAGAAGAGAGATGCAGAAACAAGAGCTACGTAGGTGCAATCAATAATGTCCAAGCAGTCAGAGGAAGGGTGTGGATGTCAGAGCTGCTTCTCACAGAGAAAGGAGTGCTGCTTTTGATGTCCTTCAGGTTAAGTGCCAAGGAAGCATTCCTAAACACCTGGAGATGAATGGCTATCAACAAAACAGGTCTTTATAAATACCCATTTTTGGAAGAATTATGCTTTTTTAAATGGAATGAGTGATCCTACATTGCTCAATGCCATCCTCTAACATCAGATAACCACCTGTCCCTACCACAGAATTACCTACCAACATATTTGGGATCTTTATTTAATAGCTATCCCATCTTTTAACTAAGAAAATGATATTTCACTGTATTATGTGTTGAGTTGGTACACATGTAAATAAGAGGGTGAGTCAGAGAGAACTTCAAGGGTTACTCCTATGATTATTTTCCTGAAAAAGGTCCCAGTTTACTGTTTGGCTAGCAGGGAAAGAGCTAAACTAAAAAATGTTTTCCCCATGTGTTCCATTAAACAAAATCAGGCATCAAGCCTAGTCATGTGCCCAGTTTTTAAAAAAAGAACTATATATGTTATGTAGCAGGCAAAGAGTTTTTGTTGTGAGTCACTATCTTGCAGAATCCTCAAATGAAAACAAGCACAAACAGACACTGGGTGGGGAATGTGTTGAAGCAATGTGTTCCTTCCCAAGTGAAGAAATTTGGGGGTGTGGGTTGATGGGAAGCTCAGTGTAACCAGGCAAGGGGTGCCTGCAGCCCAGAAACCCAATTGTGTCTTGGACCACATCAAAAGCAGAATGGTCAAGAGAGGAGATTGTAGGGGGATAGAATAAAAGAAAATAAGGATAGTGCAGAAAGAAATCTTACCCCTGAGGGGTTGCAGCTGGGCCAATTATTAAAGATTAGGAACAGGCCTGACTCGAACAGGCCACAGCTGTAACCAGTGAGAAGAAAGCTATAAAAGAGTGGGTGGCTGATTGGGAAGGGAACTGGAGTCAGTTGGCTGCTTTGTGAAGAAGAAAGAGTCTGTGCTCTGAGGAGATGCCTACAAGAAGCACCAAGAAGGTATGGAACTTTTGTGATAAGGGGATAACAGGGAATTCTGTCTCTCTCTGCCCCTTCTACTGTGCTGTCAAGAGATCCTATCTGAGGCCCCCAAAATGGGAAGGACAAGGACTTGTTGTATCAAGCACAGAGGAGGCCATAAAAAATGCTTAGAGGGCTGGAACACCTCTGCTATGAAAATAGGCTGAGAGAGTTGGGTTGTTCAGCTTGGAGAGGAGAAGGCTCTGGGGAGACCTTCCAGTGCCTAAAGGGGCTAAAAGAGAGCTGGAGAAGGACTTTTTGCAAGAGCGTGGAGTGATTGTGTAAGGAGGAAAGGATTTAAAGAGAAAGATGTTATATTTAGAATAGATATTAGAAAGAAATTCTTTACTGAGAAGGTGGTGAGGCCTTGGCACAGGCTCCCCAGAGAAGCTGTGGCTGCCCCATCCCTGGAAGTGTTCAAGGCTGGGTTGGATGGGGCTTGGAGCAACCTGGGATGGTGGAAGGTGACCCTGCACATGGCAGGAGGGGTTGTGCTGAATTGTCTTTAAGGTTCTTTCCAGCCAATCCATTCTGTTTCTATGACATATAAATGAGGGTACTCCTAGTAGATTGATATTCTTGGATTTCTAAGCCTACTGATATTTAGCAAGGTTATAATGCAAAACATGAACAACTTTTAGAGCTTTCTGCTGAGAAGAGAAGTTGTTAGAGCTTAAGGATGATTTAACAGAGCAAACTGACATTTTAAGAAGCACACTGCTATGTCATACATTTTGATCACTTTGATGGAGTTTTGGATTATCTGTTGGTGTGAAAATCCAGAAATCAAGTATCAAGCATGACAAGGACTAAAGCCATTAGAATACATCTGGTTAACCTTTTTTTTTCCCTGAAGGAATAAAACAGCCTAACAAACAACTTATTCCCTTGATGATCATGACTCATGATCAGACTGTTTGAGTTTCCACAATAAAGTTAGAAGAAATAAGACAATGCTGTACTATGGTATTACTAGAGTTGGATCAATGAGCAATTAAAATAAATTTATCCAATTAACTTGGCCTTTTTGTCTATTCTCCAGCTGTTTTCAGATCAGCCTTGTCTCCTGTGTATTTATCTTTGCCATTGAGTACAAAACACATTTCTGTATCTAGATCTCTGTAAATTATGATTGCAGTGTTTTTCCTGTTCAGTGGCTGATTAATAAATTCTTTAAAGAAAACTCTTAAAAACAACACAGTCTTTTCTGGTTAGGTTGTTTAGCTATTAACCAAGCATCTTGAAATTCACAGATTTTCAGATTTCCTGAACATGTTCCTAGTTATTTTCAAGTACACTTTTGTAGCCTCCAGTGATTTCATAAGCCAGACCTCGCCATCTTTTTAACAGTCCTAAACTAGTTTTTCTTTTATGAATTTGTCTATTAGCTTTTGAATCCACATCCCTTTTTAGTGCATTAGATACAGTGTTCCATAATTATCATATTGAAATATAGAATAAATAATCATTCCCTGCTCACCTTTTATGAGCACACCTCCTTGTTCAGACCCTTGTCCTGTGTGTTTTTTCTGGTCTGTTCCCTGTTTCTTGCCTAATGACTTGCAGCATTTGACTTGCATCCTTGCCAGATCCTGATCACCAGCTGACATTTTCATAGATCTGTTTGTTTTAACCCAAGCTCTCCCTTCTGAGTGCTAATTACTGAAAACCCATCAGTCTCTATGTAAACTTTAGGGTCATTTCTTCTTTGTGCATCACTTTACCTGTGTTTAAACTGGACTCTTGTGGAACACTTCATCATTCCCTCATCTTTGAGGGTTTAATCTCAAGACACTTGAGAGCCTCTTGAGCAAATCCTAGTTTCATTCTTTTCCCATCTCCCAAACTCTCTGTGACATCTTGGCTCTTCTCTCTCCACTTGTTGTTAGAGCTGGTTTCTGCCTTTAATTTTAGCTCCACTGAGGTTGGTGATACATTCATTGGGATGGATGTCCCTCACATGCCATGTTAAATTCCCTTTCCAGGTGGTCTCCAACCTGTTGGTTTGATTTAGTAATTGATGGTGCTCATTTTCTACCTGCTGGCATAACCAGAGATGCAGTCCTTTAGTTCAGTAAGATAATAACTTTGCTACAAGTTAAATAATAAATCATAAAATAAACTGTCATTTTGGGGTCCTTTTTATGATTCCTGCAGTGCTGCCACTAGACCTTGGGAAATTATGCCATCTGAAAAATTTAGTCCATCCATGGAGATGCTTTGTCAGTGGTTTAAAAATTGGATATGTGAGATTTATGGCTTTAAAAAACTAATGATCTCTTTTCTCAATGCTTTGTCAAACCCTGCTTGGCTTATGCTGCCCATAAACCAGTCTAAGCCTTGGTGTCTATACGGGAATGTGTTTTGGTGATTAACAAGGTGTTGTTTTCATTATATATTTATTACACTGAACCTTGTCAGAACAGTTCTGATCCAGCACATTTATTAGATTCTGTCTCTTCATGCCACTGTGATAGTTTCCTCTGCCTGGTTGCAACAAAATTAAAAAAAAAAAAAAAGCCAAGGAGCAATGTATATATTTGCATAGATTGCTGGAAAAGGTGCTCAGTAAAATATTGCTGTGTTTTTATGTTCTGAGAATGTCTTGAATTGCAGCCTTAAGCCAGATGATAAATTCCCTCAGTCAGGTATGGCTGAGTAGGCTCTTCCCTTGATAAGTCAAAATAAAGATGTGTGAGTGGCTGTTTGGAGAATTTGTAAGGTGAAAGAAATACAAAAGTTAGTGGCTTTAGGAAATGCAGTGAAGGTGGGAGAGTGGATATGCTTTCAAAGCCTGGGACTGCTCTCCTTTGTTTAGTTTGCATCTGTGATGTGATTAGAATACAGATTTATTCCCTTTCTTTTAACAGTAACCAGTAACTTTGGGTAATATGTGCCCCCTTTTCTATGTGTATAATGGAAATTTCACCAACACTGTCACTCACTTCACCTTGCAATTAATAAATAAAGTATCCCTGCAGAATCATAGAATCAGTGAAGTTTGGAAAGATCTCTAGAATTGCCAATTCCACCCTAAACCAAGTGGAGAGCCACATCTGCACACCTCCAGGACTTGTGCCCAGCATTTCCCTCGAGCCTGTTCCAATGTTTGACAACCCTTTTGGTGAAAAAATTTTTCCTAATATCCAACCTAAACCTCCCCTGGCACAACTTGAGGCCATTTCCCTGTGCCCACTTGATTTTTATGTGGGAGAAGAGACGCACCCTGACGTCCCCAAACCCTCCTTTCAGAGAGTTGTAGAGAGTGAAAAGGGTGCCCTGGGTCTCCTTTTCTCCAGGGTAGACACCCCAGATCCCTCAGCTGCTCCTCATAGGAATGCCTTGTTATTATTTAGAAATCCTTGAAGGAAGGTGTGCTGATGCTCTTTGAAAGTCAGCAGAAACAGTCATTATTTTTGTCCCATGGAATTAAAAACTGATGGTGCAGTGCCTGTTTCTGGGTTTGCACCCCTGTGCTTTGGGAGTATCACAGCATCACTCTACAATGAAACGTGAAAAAAAAATAATTTTAGCTCCAGATGAAAAGCTAATTTCCTCCTTTGAGCTTTAGTGCCCCATAATGTGCTTTATCTGCCAGGATGTTGATGTGTAAGCATGGGAGCCTGCATCGTTCTATGTTAGTAGGATAGAATTGCAGTTGGTATAAACCACAATTAAATAAAGCTGTGGAAAGAGAAGACAAAGTTAGTAGTGGCTAGGAGATGTTTGTTTTATTTTGTTTTGTTCTATTTTAGTTATTTTTGCTGTAGACAGGAGTTGGAGCTGCTAAAATTACTGGTAATTTTCTCCCCAAATAAAGTGCTTTTCAATTTATATTTTAAATACTTTCTTTTTAAATACATTCTACTGCATCTATAAATGTCACTGAAATCCATTTTAAAAATCTAGCTAATGTCTGCATTTTGTATCATATCCTGATCAGGCTTTTTGCTAGGCATATTTTCTTGCCATTTTTCAGTGCATCTGGTAAAAATGTTGCACATTTCTTTGTCCTTCCCTGTCTCCAGCTACTTTCAGACTGCAGGTTTATTTAATAATTAAACACTGTCGCAGCATCCACTTGTTAATAAGGGTATGAGAAACTTGGCAGTGATTTCCTGAGTCCTTATTAACAAAGAAGAAGAGAGAAACATGGAGTGCATGAAAAGCATCTCTGAGAACATAAGGGCTGTAAGGACTCTGTAACAAAGTTGTCCTGGAAGAGCCCTCCAGAATAAGACACAGCTTAAAATTCACCCAGAGCTTTTTGCCAGTGCAGCCATCTGACCCTCCCTTATCAGAGGACACAGAGAGCCTTTGCAGAAGGCACATCTATTGTATTCACAGGGAATGTCCCTACCAAAGCAGGAATGATGCATCTGACTCCATGTTCTCAGAAGGCTAATTTATTACTTTATAATACTATATTATATTAAAGAAAACTATACTAACTATACAAAAAATACAGAAAGGATATTTTTATATATCCTTTATATATATTTTTATATTTTTATACTTATTAAAGTATATGCTAAAAAGGTAATGATGAAAACTCGTGACTCTTTCAAGAGTCTTGACACAGCTAGGCCCTGATTGGCCAAAGAGTCAAAACAACTTACAGCGGCATCCAATGAAACAATCACCTGTGGGTAAACAATCTCCAAACACATTCCACATATGAGCAAAATGGAGGAGAAGCAAATGATATAAGAATTGCTTTCCTTTTCTCTGAGGCTTCTCAGCTTCCCAGGAGAAAAATTCTGGGCAAAGGGATTTTTTCAGAGAATGTGAATGCCATAGCACATGGACCTGGTTAGTGCAGGAATGTCAGCAGGAGGGATAAGAGACTCAGTGTGGGGACAAAGGTGCAAACAACCCTTTCCAGGGTGTGCCTTTGCCTCAGTGAGGGGTTGTGGTGTCCCCTCTGATGCACAAGGCACAAATGTGACCATGCAGTCTATTTAAAGCTTTCTTCTGTGCTCATGGATGCTGGTGGGAATGCTGGAACCTCAGGGCAGACTCCTGCATGGTGGGAAGCTGCTGGAGGATGTGTCTCAATGAGGGCAGATGCGCCTGCAGCAGTCAAATTCAGGCACCTAATGCCAGTTCTCCCAGCTGCTTTGTCCTGTCCCTGCTGTGACACCTCTTTGCTGTCAAGTGTCTCTGTCATCCTGAGAACTGGTCCTTATTACTATTTCTCAAGCCTAAAGTTTCTTTTAAAAGACTTTTTCTTAAAGAATTGTGACAGCTAATGTAATCTTTAAGTCATTTTCCTGCAATCAGCTCCTCACCCATGACCTCTCCTGCCTGTTCTGTGGAGAGGTTTGTCTCCTCCATCAGCCTTGCACAGACTCTGTGTCCCACATCCCCTGAGTGCTGGGCTCCAGCTGGGTGTTGGGTGCCTGGAACTGAAAACAGGGAAAAGAGCAGCAATGGTTTGGGAGGCATTTGAGGAGACAGCTCAGGGCAGCTTGAGGAGGTGTGATCCAAGAGATCCAGCCCAGTATGTTTCTGCCATACTGACTGTAGCAGCAGCATCCTCTCCAACCTCAAGAACAGAGTCACTCCTCAGCAGCTCTTCAGATTAATAAAAAGCATTAAAAGTCAGATTATCACAAGTCTGCCAAACAGCAGCTAATATTAGCACATTGCTCTTCTGTCCCAGTGCACAAAAACAACTGATGAGAGGACACCAAAGTCATGCTCACCAACTACAGGAAGGAAACCAAAGGCATTTTCTATTTCATCCTATCAAGCTGTATTAAAGCTCAATATAATGGCATTTGGGAATGAAGTAAACAGGGGCTTTAGGTACACAGCAAATGCAGTCCTGGTGTATATACTCATGGTGTAGCATTTCAGGTAATGACTGCTCCTGATTAAACAGCAGAGACCAAGCAAGACCTTGAGCTGAGTAGGTGTCAGTGTTCCTGCAGGATTCACTCCTACTGCATGTTGAAGAGGCTCTGTGTTTGAATAAGGACACATTTTGTGTCTGGGTACCTGTAAGGTCACATTTTGTGTCTGGGTTTGAAAGTGCAGCTTCATCCATTCACTCAGACTTGCAAAACTGTAATGGAAATTTATCAGCTCAGCCACAAAGACTAATCTTCCAGCTTTAGCAGAATGGAAATACTAATGGCAATTTACTTGCCCATCAAAAATAATTACTCATCCCAGCTGAGCAGGCAAGTAAAATTTGCAAGACTCAATTAACTACCTGCACTGAGGAGAGTTTATATGATATTCTTGTTGCCAAAGCACTTTGATTCTTGCTGGAGCTGTATAAATTAACCACTTCAGTGCTTTCCAGGAAACCCCATGGGTCAGAGCTCAGGTTCCTTGACACCTTTTGCACTCTTAAGAGTGGCTTACACGGAGAAGTTAATAGAAAATGTCTACATTAGGTAATAGGAAATGTCTACAGCAGCAAAGTAATTGCTACCAGATGCACTTGTGCCAAATACATAATGCTAAATAATACATAGTAATAAATGAACTGACACAGTATAAAAATGAGCAGCGTTTTTTGCAAATCTTTTGATGTTTTTGTCCTCAGCCAGTTGGGAGCCACACATGGAGCTGAGACTTGCTGAAGCAAAGCCCAGCCGTGAGGACTGGTGTGGAGCCAGTCCAGAGGTGCTTGTGAAGAGGTTAATTTCATGGAGAAATTATTCTTTAATTTGCTACTATGCCTGGTCCTGGTCCTCCCTGCTGCCCACCGCAGGCCAGCCTTGGGGGACATGGTGACATTCCCTGTGCTTTTGTTCTCCCTTGATGAGGCGACACAATGCTGTCCTGGGTGCTGTGGGGAGGAGATGATGCAGATGGATTTCAGAATTTTAACAGTGTGAACCTCTCATCTTAGGGTTGTGGTGAGGGAGGTCACTGGATCACAAAAGGGAAAAGTTTCTGATAAATAAAGCACAAATTTATCCACCTGCCAAGAGCCTTCCTTATGGTTTCTGTGAGCCTGCTAGGGATGTTCCTGGAAAACGTGGGACCAGTGCTCATCACCTGTGGGGACAGTGCATAGATGTATTTGTGCCTGCCTTTGTGAGGGAGAAAGATTCCTTGAGCTGTTTTCTAGACCCTTCCAAATACCTCAGCAGCTTCAAATTCTGTTCCAAGTTGCTTCTTCCTACTTCTGTGAAGGTAAATATTCTCTAGATAGGCAGCTCAGGGTCTAATTTCTGACAAAGAGGAATTTAGTTCAGGATTTATGTAATGAAGCCTTGAATGCAGGGTAAATTGCAGCTCCATTTGTTCAGACATAAATCACAAATCACCTGCAGCCTGAGTGGCCGTTGACTAAATATCATGGGGACATGGGTCACTGTGGAAATGTTGCAGGTCTGAGTCGCACACTTAAATAGAAACATGAAAATCAGGAGACAAAGCAAGCTGTCAACTCATCAGGCTCATCACCTGGCTTGTACTGAACATGCCCTGAGACCCAGAGCAGTGTCTGCTCCACCATCAAATCAGCTCAGTGCAAATCTTGAAAGGTACCAACTAAATATAAATGTGAAAGGCTCTGATGACATAAATGGATTCAATTTTTTTTTTTTAAACCATGCCTGGATAGGGATTTAGAGAGGATATTTCTGAATAGTCTAAGAACATAAAATGACTGTTACTGAAAAAGGACAGAACAGGAAGACTTTGGTGTGTTCTGACATTTTTTATAGTTAATACTGAGACAGTATGCCAAAATATAGGGACAAAATAAGAAAGAATTTGCTTCTTGAAACAAAAATTCCCTTCCATCTAGTCCACCCACCAGTTAATTAAGCCTACAGCAACATAATGACCATTCAGCATTAAGCACTCTGAATTAGGTAACAAATTTGCTCAGCCAGCCACAGGCATTAAACAACCATACATAACTTCCACTAGTCAATAAATCAAAGCTACACAAAATCATTACTCACTTTTCTGCACATCTTTTCTTCTCTGAGATTTCTGCTTTCTTTCCAATAATTGTGCACATTAAAGGCTTTTCCAGAGTGTGTGTTGAAAGGGTATTGTTGAGATGAGCAAGGAGAAGGAACAAGTGCCAAGACTCAAAGGAATGCTCTGCTCAGGTCCTGCAGGAAGGGGCTTACAAGCCCCATGCTTCTCTTTCTTGCAAATGTATGGAGGTGCTCCTGCAGGCCAGGCTAGTTGTGAGTAAATTAGTCCTTTTGCTCCATTTCAGTGTTTTTACATTGTTGATCAGTGCTCTTGATTACTCAGTTCCTTGTTTTTCACCCTTCAGAGGTGAAAGTGCAGAGGGTACATACCAGATCCTTTCATTTTGCAGAGAATAAATATGTTGCAAGTGGTGGGGCAGTCAAATACCAGACAACTGAAGCCAAGCAAACCCTTAAATTGTAGGACATACCAGACCATGACCTGTGTGTTACAACAACCCAAAGGGCCTCTCACAGGGACCCTCAGCTCATCAGTCACCTTCTCCATGGAGCACTTGATGCTCATTTCTTCACCCATGAGAAGGTACAAGGTGAGGCCTCCTGAAGGGTGTTGAGCTTGCTGGGGTCCCCAGGATGAGGTGAGAGGTGAGTGAATCTGACCCAATGTTCTTAGAAGGCTAATTTATTATTTTATGATATTATTATGTTATGTTTTATGAAACTATACTAAAGAATAGAGAAAGGATACAGACAGAAGGCTTAACAAGAATGATAATGAAAAACTCGTGACTGACTCCTCAGAGTCCAACACAGCTGGCTGGGATTGGTCATTAATAAAAAACAATTCCCATGTTTGGATAAACAATCTCCAGAGCAGCAAACACAGGAGAAGCTGAGGCTTCTCAGCTTCCCAGGAGAAGAAATCCTGGCAAAGGGATTTTTCAGAAAATATGACAGTGACAGGAGAGTGCCTCACATTGAGCTCACCTTACAGGTGCTTGGTCTTTTGTCCCATGTCATACAATGTCAGTCTCTTCTGTTTGAGCATGGATAGGTCATCCCTTCAATCTGGGCAATGACATTTTACCACGGAAAAGAAGCTACTGGGAGGCACATTGTTACCTGGAGAATTGTCCTTGCCACTAGGTTTTTAATTTTTCTTAAACCAGTCATTTATTCCTAAAACTTCCCTTGAGCAGATGTTGCTGGATATCAGCTGTCAATATGTGAAGTGCAGGCAAAAGTGTGTTAGAATTTTCTTGTAAAAAAAAAAAATCCAGATAATTCTGTTGAAACTCCAAAATAAACTTCTACTGCTTCTGCTGCTTTCTATGTCACTCTAAGAAGTTAAGAAATACAAAGAGCTCTGTTTTAAAGATTACATTTAAAGAGTTAAAGCAACAAAGAAATATAGACAGGGTAGAGGTGCAGGTAGCAACCAACTCAGTGGGCAAGAAGAAAGATGAAAGAACTGTAAAAAATAGGTGACAAAATATCTACCTGTAGTAGGCAGAGAAATAAAATGAAATGTAGAAATATTTAGAGATAAACACTTCATGAATATTTATCTGTATTATTCTTGCTTTCTAAAAATGGGCTGGGAAAAAGAAGAGCCCTGTCTTTGTGAAACCCAGTGTTCAGAACGGGAAATGCAGGATGGAAGAAAAGTGCTTGTTGTATACACTGTTCTGTTTCCTGTATTCTGTTATGGAATCTAGTATCAAATGATTTCTAGCCCTTAGTTTGTAATCATAGTGTCTTTTGGATTAGGGAAACAAGAGATCTCACCAAGAAGAATCCAAATGCAAAATCAGGTACCTGTAGAAACAGAGTCCAGAAAGTCAGAATTTATGTTTCCAATAAGCTCTGTGTAGCAGCTCTTGCAAATTAGACAGAATGCAGCTGTCCAAGACTGCCAGTCTATCAGGTCAATTGGAAAGTGCATCATTGCCCAAGCCCCATCCAGCACCAGCTGGATCCAAGGCTCTGCCAAATCTCTTCAGACAGTCGTGGTGTGTAAGCAAAACCTCGGCTGATCGGGTTTGCAGCACAAATCCAAAATGAGTTTGTCACTCTTTTAAATTCCCACATACACTGGTGGAAAATTGCTGGAAAATGAAATGAAGAAATGACAGAAGCAGTTTAGTTTCCTGTCAGCTATAAGGTACAGACAGCCTTACACAAATATGATTCACAAGCAAGCTCTTGTCAGAGTGTCCTGGTTTCAGCTGTGATGGAGTTCATTTTTGCTCTGTGGCTGGTGCAGGGCTTGTGCTTTGGATTCAGAACAGTGTTGATAACACACTGATGGTTTGGGTTGCCAAGCAGTGCTTACTCTAAGCCAAGGAATTTTCAGTGTCTCATGCTCTGCCATGGAGAAAATGCAAAAAAAGCTGGGAGGGAGCATGGCCAGAGGGATATTCCATACCAGAGAACCCCATGCCCTGTATATAAACTGAGTGAGTTACCCAGGAGAGGGGCTGATCGTGGTTCAGGATGGGTTTTGCATTGGCCAGCAGGTGGTGGGCAATTATATAATGCAACATTTGTTTCTTTTAGGTTTGACTTCTCTCCCTTATTCTTCTTCATCAAATTATTACTATGACTGCTACTATCATTACAGCTATTATATTAACATTATATTTTACTGAATTTCAGTTATTAAACTATTCTTACCTCAACCCATGGGTTTTACATTTTTCTGATTTGCCTTCCTCATCCCACCACGTTGGGGCTAAACCACAACATGGCGTAATCAGGGATCAAAGAGAAGGTGCTCAGGTAGGAATGGCCCAAGGCTGGTTCTGCTCCTGGGTCACAGTAGTCTCCTCACAGCAGAGGTTTTCTTTACTGATTTACCCTCCTCTTGGCTTCTCAGGTAGGTTGGTCTCAAGCTGCTCATCCTACAGCTGTTTATCCCCATATAAAGAGTGGGAAGAGTGGGAATCTGCCAGGCTCCTGGCAAGACTTTCAATGCTGCAGGTCCGGGCTTCTTCTGCTATGTCTAATATTGTTTAAATGTGGTCCCAGCACATTGTGGCACTGGCTTCTTCTGGACCACAGGGCATGGTCCAAGTCCTGTTCATGCACTAAAAATAAAAAAAAAAAAAAAAGAAATAAGACTTCAGGAAGGTCTTTTTTCTGCTTGTTATAGGGTTAGGTCTTGCTCACTTTTAATGTGGGTGGAAGAACACACAGGTGCGTCCTTGGTACAGGACACACAAATGAATTCTGTGTTGTCACACAAATGTGACCCACACAGGTGGCTTCTTGAAACACACTTTGCATACTTATATATATAAGACTGTGCACATAGTGAGTTATTTGGAATAGCTTCTCTTGAACAGCCCTTTCTGGAGTAATTTCTATTTTAAACAAGCCCTTGTTACTGGATAGTTTTCATTCTGCCATGTTCATACCTGACTTTCTTTTAGCCTCTTTCCAGAAGCCACTTACAATTGGAGAGGGTGCAAAAGATGCAGAATCCAATGGATTAGCATTGCAAATACTCAGTTTTAGTACTAAGCTGGGCTCCAGCTGTTCTCTCAGATCCCTGTCCAGGTTTTAGGCACAGGAGAGAAACAGGGGAGCAGAAGGTGTACAGTACATGTTTTCACATCAGAGCATTACTCTGAGAAGTGATGAGCATTTCATTATTTATTTACAGGGGATATACTGAGAGGCAGATGCAAAGGTTCTCAGATGATGGGGGCCCAGTTTGTGGCACAAATGGAGCAGGATGTGGGGTCACACCTCTCATACAGCAGCCAGTGACTCACAAAAGGAAACCAGGCTGGTTACAAACAGGTGTCACATCACTTTTCCTATTAAAGTGATCAAATGGGTTGAAATCCCCAAAGATGAAGTTATTGAGGTTTGTGCTTGAGGCTACATAGCCCAATTGCCTACAATCTCAGGGGAGGGGGAGCTTTGCACAGGAAATGAACTCTGGCCATCTGAATTTTCTTTAATAATTGCTTCAAAATCTATTATGTGTGCACCACATCAAATAATTACAGGTCTCTCTCTTTTTTTTTTTTTTAAACTTTTTACCTAGGACTATTTGCTTAGAAAATCAAGCTTAATTTCTTAGTCCTTGAACTGTTTCTTCCTCTACCTCTGCTGCATTTAGGGATTTATCATTGGTCAGAATAAAACCCCATGAAGCAGTCGTAGTCTTAAAAGTGATAGTGATATGTGAATTGGATGAAAAAAAGCGTGAAGTCAGGCTGTTATCTGCAGTGTGGATTAGTGGAATAAACCAATTTTTGGTGTTCACAGGTTTTGAAAAATGTTCCTTTCAGCTGTTTTCAGGATCATCTTTCACTTTGTATAGGGTAAATGAACATAGAATGTTTATTGGAAACAAAACATTTTATTTCCCAGTGATGAATTATCAGTCAGTGAGTTATTCCTGTGAACCCAGTGGGTTTTTTGTAATCTCTTGGAACTCTCTTTTACTTCTTCTTGCTGCTCTCACTACTTCTCAATGAGCAGGTTCCATCTCTCTGCATGTGAATGAAGGTTCAGATTATGTGGTTAATTTCCCTTATTATTTTTCAAAACTGATAGAACCCAGGGGAAGTTTTAAAGGCAGGAGATGCCCTTCACCCTGCAGGGTGCCAGTGCCCTTGCCTGACCCCCCTGGGCTGTTGGAGAGCCCAGTTTAAAAGCAAATACCTACCCTTGAAAGCAATCCCAGGCAAGAGCTCCCATTAAGCAGTGGGTGGTAAATGAGGCTCTGATTCACAGCCCTGCTGGGTGCTGCTGCTCTGATACCAAAGGGTGGGAAATAACACACAAGCACAGGATTTTCCCTTGCAATCAAACCCTTTCTGACTGGCTCTAATGGATCTGTGCAGGTGCGCTGGAGCACGTGGATGCTTGGAGAGAGCTTTGGATTTCAGTTCCTGTTTCAGGCTGGGGTTTTTGGGTGCAGTGTTACAGTAAAAATCCACCATTACATTCAGCAGTCAGAGTGATTGCTTTGCATGCCAAGTAGCAGCACTCACCTTTTTGCACCAGGTAACATCCCAGCTATCCAAGAATGCCCAGTTCCTTTGAAATTAAGCTGCTCCTTTTCAGCCATAAATATAATCAGCCATAAACACCATAATATAATTATGGTGTTTTGTAGCACTGCAGCCATCAGACTGCAGTCCTTCTGCAGGTGTGCTGCAGGAAGCCATGGAAATGCAGCTGCCACCAGAGTGTCTGGGAGAGCAGGGCCCAAATTACTCAGGCTGCATAGCAATCAGCTGAAATTGCTGCTGCTTTGATGGGAAGGACAAATAGGTTGACAACAACACATGGCTGTATTGACAGACAGCCCTTCCCCACAGCTGGAAAAGCTGAATAGGAAAAGGTGCCACAGGACTCCAGTGCAGAGCCCAGCAGTCAGATTGCCAGCTTCTGTTTTATTTCACCACCAAATGCTATTACACTTGACATTTCTGCATGTTCACCACTATAATTTTAAATTGTATTATCAAGATAAAGAATTGTATGTGAAAGCCGCAAATGATAGCTCATTTGGTTTTTTCCTTGTGGCTTTGGCTCATCATGTTTTTTATGACTTATGAAAGACTTGGCAATTACACAACTGGGCACAGTGAGGGGAAAAAAAAACAAACCCAAAACCACAATACATTTCTGGATCAGATTTTTAAATTATTTGAACTTTCTTTGCAGTTGAATTGTGTGGTCTGGTAGAGCAGGTTCCCAGGTGGGATATTTCTGTGATCATAAAAATTTGTACATCTGAGCAGATTGCTTGGAACGTGCTGTGGGGGAAACTCTGTGGCATGATGGTTTTCTGATATTTTCTAGCATGGGCAAAAATTTACATAAGGTCTAGCTCTCAGAGATCAGACTGTTTCAAAAGGTAATGTGAAGGAATACAAAATAATTTGGAAAGAGAGGAGGTTGAGCTGAGACACAGAATAACTTGCAGCAAGCAAGTCACTTAAGGTAACAACAAAAAAATCCAGTATAAATACATGATGAACATATGAAAGAAAAAAAAAAAAAAAGAAAACAATTACATAATATGGAAAGAAAAAACAAGATGGCTGGGAAAAGGCTAAAATCTTTATTCTTAATTTCAGTCTTCCATGAGAAAGTTGTGACCCTTTAATTAAAGTGATTAAATTTAACAAGGAGACAGACGACCTGGAGAAAAGAGGGGAGGAGAAGACACTATAAAATATGTAGATAAGAGAAACACATTTAGTTTAGGAGTGTCGGGGTAAAATTACCTGTGAGAATGAATCACCCTTGGGGAATGAACCACGAGGAAGGATGAAGAAACTTGAGAGAATGGTGCACCAGTCCAGCTGACTCCAATAACCCAAAGGAGAATAGATCTATTAATTAATAACCCTGTGGAGCATAATAAGGAGATAAAAATAGATCCTGTGGGTTTGTCCGGTATAAATTGTGTCATCCCTGAAAAAGAATAGGATCTGCCAAGTGGATGAAAAGTGATAGGTGTGACATATCTTGAGTTTTAGCAAGGCTTTTGTCACCATTCCAAATAATTTTGCCCAAAAGGTATAGAGGTGCCGTGGTCTCAAAATGGCTGTAGAGATGCCTGAAAAACAGTAGAGTAACCTATTCAAGGTTTTCTGTAAAGCTGGGAGAGCATTTCACTGGAATGTACCCAGGCATCAAACCTTGGGCTTTGTTGTGCATATTTTCACCGGTTTTTGTGGTGGAGGAAAATCTTCCCTGCGGACATTTCCTCTTGATGCCAACCTGGGATGGGTTACACACACTGCAGAGTGCAGAATAAGGATACAGTTTGACATGGAGCTACTTGTCAAATAGCCCTAAATCACTAAAATAAAGGTAAATAAACCAAATACTATCTACAGGGCTGAAGGGAATCAAATGCAGAGATATGAAATAGGGAATATTTCACTGGGCAGCACAGAAAGAACTGATATTTCTTCATAAATTAAGTAGACATTGGTAATGCTGTTGTAAAGATGCAAGGAATTTCTTGAGGGAAGTTGTAATAAGAGTAGCATTAATAGAAGGTGGGAAATAGTTATTCTGATGGAAATAACTTTTTTTGTGATTTGAGTCCCAGTTTCAGAATTATAAGTACAAATCAAAAGGAATCCAGAGGAAAGCAAGAGTGGCAGGATTTAAAAACTAAACTAAGCTTATTTGAATGCTGACTTTGTTTGATTTAAAATTAGAAGAGTTCAAGGCATCTCCAATGCACAAAATCTTAGAAAATGGAGAATAGTGAGCTAGGAGCAGAACAAGAGTGAATGGATGTGATTTTGAATAAGAAACAGATAAGTTTATGAGCAGGAAAAAAAACACCATGATTCTAAGAATAATTAAGCTTTCTGACAAGCTTGAAAAAACCCTGAAGTTGTTGATGCCTGATGCTCAATGATTGCTCATTAAAAGTTAACTAAAAAAATCAAAGTACAATGTAAATATATATGTAATTTTGTGTACTACTATTGCATAATAAAAATATTACACCTAACATGAAACTTGTATAACCGTCATTTAACAAGGACAATTTGCACCAAAATTGGTTTGAATCTAAAATATTTCAGTTGATCAGAAAATGCAATTCTTTAAGTCTTAACTTCAGGCTGTCATTATTTAAGTCCTAACTTCAGGCTGCAATATTGGCTAGACTTTGAGACAGTGATGGGGTTTATAACATTTTAAAGAAAGAAAACTAATTCCACTTGTAGACTGTCCCTTTCTTAACAAACCTGTTTATGAGTAAACATAACATAGCATAGATCTTTATATGGTGGAAATTCTGTTTGAAATTGAAATGTGTTCCATTTCAGAAATGGTATAATATCCTAAAGTTTAAATATGAGCTTGAAAATGTGGAAATAAATAAGGCCTTTCATTCTCTTACTAGTAAACTTTAAAAATAAAATTTAATACCCTTGAAGGACAAATGATTCAGAGCACTGGAAGCAGAAAGCCTCTAAGGATTTGGGTCATGCCCTCAATCATTTCTTCTAAACTTAAGCATAGATATGAGAAACACTCCTGGGTCTTGATACATTAAAGCCTGGATCTAAACTCCATACTTTTGTCACAACTTGATATTGAGATATAAATCACCAAACAGAAATCTCTGTAAAGCCTCATTATAAGAAGGGACTTGTGTTAGAAGCATTGGGTGAGTTGCTGATTTACTGCATCCTCATCACTGAAGTTCTCAGTCTACTAAATGTATTCCACATGCATCAAAGGAAGCCGGTATTTATGAAATCAAATATACTGAAATTCACACAGTCATGCCTTTCCCAAATGTAGTTTGGTCTTGATAAATCATGGAATTGCAACATGCATTTGTCATCATAAGTCCAATAAAGGGACTCATTTCTGAAGATGGGCTCCTGTCCCTTTGAAATCCACAGTATTTAAGCTCATGCCTAATTCTGTTCATTTATGCTTTAATTTACCTGTGTGGGAGCCATGGTTGAATAGTTGTGCCTTAATATATAAAAAAGATGCTTGATCTTGGTTTTTTGTATTATTATTATTATTATTATTATTACTACTGTTATTATTATTTTTGTTGTTATTTTTATGATTCTTCTTTGGAACCTGTTATTTAAACACACATGTGGTCTGAAATACCCAAAAAAGACTCTAAAATACAGAGGTTGCAATCTCCTTTGGTAGAATAAGCAATAAAGTATGTTATTTCATAGCTTTGTCACAGAAGGAACTTGATTCCTCTTTTATTATATTTCCTTCATTCAAGGGCATGTTCAGATGAAAGAGGGATTTTATATGGTTTTTCAATGCTATTGATCAAAATAAATGCAGCCATGGGCATTTTTTCCCTAGTTGGAAATAGAAAAACAAATACACATCAAATTGGAAGCACTTTGGCCATAGTGATGTTGGTGATAAGTAGATTTATTTATACTCAGGTCTGATTGTTGTACCTAATACTTTCTGTAGAAACAAAGTGGAGAGAGCTTAAAAAAAGGAAGATGAAGAAGAGTATTTTCTTGGTTCAGACTTACAAGTCCTTACTTCCAACATGAAATTTTAATTGTGGTCTGAACAACATGAGTACTTTGTGCCTCGTGTTGAATAGGAAGGAGTTTCTTTATTTCTATTTGCAATCTCTTTTATTACTTGAGGTCTCACTCTTACTGTGGAGAACATTCTTAGACCACTCTTGTATGACACTTAATGGTCAGGGTACAGAAATTCTTGCAGCACCATTAGAAACTCATGGATCTCACTTTTGATGTTTGCATTCAGAGCACAAGCACAATAAAAAATCAAAAGTAACTAAAGCACAGGTTATGGCAGATACTTAATTTGGGGACCCATACTTCATGCCTCATAGTTTGATGGTAAGGAAATATTTTTTCTAAAAATTTCAGTGTAGTCTTATTCAATCAAGAATAAAGAATTCTTTCTGAAAGAAGGAAAACCACAAGGAAAACCACAACAAACCACAGCAGGTTCCACTTCAGTGAAACAGACATCTGAAAAGCTTCTGAAATTCATAGAGCAGGCACTTATAGGGTAAAATGTGAGCAAGACACTGTGTCATAGGCTCATATTCATGCACTGCATACCTGTCAGTTCAGTTAACCTCTCTCTGATGAAATAATTACATCAAGAGCATGATGATGTGCTGTTTTAAGTCTGCTACTGCTGATGGCTTATTATTTTGTCTACTTCAACTTAAAAAGGTGCAAAGAATGTGCAACCAAGTATGCACAAAGCTCTGGTCCCTCTGGAAGGAATTCTGATATACCAGATTTTCTCCAAAAGCCTGACTAGAATATCTGAGAAGGGAGAACAAATGTGTCTTGGAAGAAAAAATGAAGCCCAGATTTTGCCCTGTACAGAGTCCTCATTTGAGCTGTGAAATTATTTTTTCTGCGTTTGCCAGAGGAGCCTGTGCTGTCCATGGACAGCTGCTCAATGAAGGATCTCACCCCTCTTGCTCCCCACCTGTTCTTGTGACAGATTTGCTGAGTTTGGGACTTTTAAACATTTGTATCTGCTTCACCCAGGCAGCTCCACTGCCTACTGACCTAAGCTGGCTTTTTTACCCAACAGGGTTTACTCCATTTGGATTAGCTCGTCCTTTCGGTCGTATTTGTTTGCCCTAAAAACTATAAAACATTTTAAAAAGTAACTTTCATGAGAGCACTTTGTATCTTTCAGCATAATTACTGTGTCTAAACCAGGAATTGTGGTGAAACAAATTCACCTTTGTGTGTTCTGTTAAAGATGTTTGTAACCCGTGTTTATATTGGCAGTCAACACGTTTTCAAATTTGTGACTTCCAAAGCCTCGAAGATACTTGATCATCTTTAAAAGCAATATCAAAGATGGCAATTTACAACAGAAGGTGGAACTCTCCCTTGTTTGGGGATTTTAATTATTTTCCAACTTTAGTGTCCATTGTTTTTAATATATCTGAATGTGATGGTCAGCATCTGCCTTGATGGGAGGAGATTGAGATAAACATTACAGCATTTCTGACAGGAAAGCTCTTCTGCTTCAGAAGACCAAAATGGCTCATAAATCCAGACTGGGACAATGGGAGGATTTTTCATTCCTTCCATCTTCCTCTGGTAATGAGCAGGGCCCTTGTGGGACTGCACTCAGCCTGCCTTGAGTGGAGGGGATGTTTAAGAAACAGAACCTTCAGCCCCAGTTCAGTGTAAATGCTCTGAGTGAACTCATCAAAGAAGCTGGCAGCTAGATAAAGGCATCTCACACTCTACAACACTTCAGTTTTTCTTCTGTGGTTTATAGATGTCAGATCTTGCTTCTTTGATATTTTTTCTTCTAGTACTCTCCATCTCTGGTAGTAACAGCTCAGAACGATGAAATCTGCAATTTTTTCATAGTCAAGCAAGACAGTGATATTTAATTAGAAATAGAAAAGACAATAACACCATTGGGCTTTGGCTTGTATTCTTACAGAGCATTTAAGTGCCACTAAATGGCATGTCCTTTGGTTAAATGCAAATGTTTCCAGAACAGGAAAATCTTAGCTGCCAGAACCTTGAGTCCATGGCCATGGTATCTTCATAAAGCAGTCAAGGTCATTGTTTACCCATCAGTTCCCAAAATACAGCCTCTAAATTACCTTCAGCTAAAAGAATTTTTTAACTTTTTAAACAAAGTCCCCACTGGGCTTGGTTCTGTCTGAACACAGAGCAGGCAGATGGTCCCTGCCCTGCAGAGCTGGACTCTGAGACCTTGCATTTCTCCTGGGGACTTTCTGTGTTTTCTCTGATTAGGACATAAGCACTGGCAGGCCAGGAGACCTTGTTAGATCCTCCTTCTCCCAGCTTCCTCCATATGTATGGAACATTCAGGAGAGGTTTGGACTTCAAAATATTTTTGTCATGTTCTTTCACAGTCCAGTACTACTTTATAAACTCAGGCTCTGAATGGGGCCAAGTAAATGCAATCCTTCCTTGTTATGGCATGCCATAAAATATCTATCAATTTTCTGGTGTGTTATTCTTCATCCTTGAACAAACTGGCCTTTTGGATGGAGGTAGAAACATTCAATACATAATTCACTATACAAAATTACTCTTTGTTGTTCAGTAAATTGGAAGATCTGCAACTGTACTGCTTCATGTAATAAAACACAGATGTAATATTAGCAGACTTACTATCATTTATTAATAAATTAGGCCTTATTTTTGTCTCTAAATGGACTAATTGTTTGTATGGGCTGGAAACACATAAAGGAAGTGACTTGCACTTTGTTGTGGAGAAGAAATTCCCTGTCATTCCCTCCCTTTCCCACTCTTTTTACTCGAGTTTGCCATAAAGTTTTATACTTTTTCCAAACTAAACACAATATTTTTCTTCCACTGTTCTGGTCTTCTTTCCTTTCTCTCTGCTGTCACCTCTCTGGAGCTGAGAAAATGTTGGTTTGTGCCTTTTCCCCTTTGTTTGGGAAAGAGAGGAAGAAAGGAAGACAGAATAAAGGTGAAGATTAGGAAGAGGACAGGAAAAAAAGAGAAACTTTCTGATTCACTATGATTTTTTCTAAACTCTTGGGTTTTTTTTTGAAATATTAACACAAAAATATATTTGTTTAAAAATCCCTACTAGTTATATTGAAAATGTTTTATTGAATTATTTTTTAAGCTCTCTTGTGGATTTTCTTTCTGTGATTTTTCTTTTTATTTTCTATCTTTTTGAGGTGTTTTGGGTTTAGTATATTTGGCATCTTTCCAGCAGACACCACTCTGAATACTAGTTCCTATTCACTCTTGGGTTGTAGAGCACAAAAGTGCAGAAGGTGCTTTCCATTTTATTGGAGCAGAGTCTGCATAATTTGTCTTCTGTTTCTACCATGCATAGTAGGATTTATTAAGGCCAAGATTGTGCCTGTCAGCCTTTAAAAAATCTGTTTATTATTAATAATTTCTACCTCTTCTCTATCTTATCCTATTTTCTGCCTGTTTCTCCAGTGCTTATTCTTCCTTGGTGGCTACCATGCATTTTTTCTCTCCTGATATCCACTGCCTCCTCCACAAAATTCATGTTCCTTCCCTGCTTCACCTTCCCATCTTCCCTTCATCCTCTTCCAGCCAGGATCCCCCTGCACTGTGGAGGTTTCCCCAGGGAGTTGTTGATGCCTGATCATGGTGTGCAAGTCATAGCAGTGGTGCCCACTGATAATTAAAGGGTTGGTAAGATAATGCACAGCTGAGTTTAAAGGATGTCAGATTAAAGGTTATGCAATGAACTCAATTAAACTGACAGTGGAGAGCTGGGGAGGCAGGAGTTCAGCTTCTTATCCCAACAGGCAGTTCTTTTACCTCCCTAGCTATTATTAAAGAGGAAAAAAAAAAAAAAGCTAAACCCTGGAGATATCCCTAACTGCCAGTGCAAATATTCTCATGAAAGTACAATAAAATCCTTAGCACGTAGATAGGACTAAGCAGTGCACTTGACAGTCCTTAATCCTGTTGACTTAAGGCATTCTCTGAATATTCCTTTCACATTTCTGTAAGAAAGTCTGAGAAGTGGGACGGGAGATTTTCTGTCAAAAAATGGTACATCAGCATCAAATCCATTTTGCAGCTTGCAGATGTAGATTGCACTGAAAGTAAACAGAGGGATTTGGGAAGATAAGAGCAAACACTTTGGATCCAATTACATATAAAAGAAGTAACGTCAAAGTCAAGAGATTTTGTAAGTCACAAACAGTGTGTCAACTTTTGGGCTCTCCATGCTGTGACTGACCATGTGATTCACCATGAATATAATCACATTTACACATGTTGGGGCCAGAAAGGATTGTACTATCTGAAATCCTGCATGCAAAGGTCATTAAACTTTCACTTGACACCCTTGTATTCACCCCAATGGCTTCCAATACAGATTCTAAAACCTACTGGGGAAAGAAAAACTAAGGAATCAAAATACAGATGTGTGACAGTTCACAGGGGTCTGAAGATGAGGGAAGAGATGAGGATGTGACTCCATATTTCAGAAGGCTGATTTATTATTTTAAGGTATATATTATATTAAAACTATACTAGAAGAATAGAAGAAAGGATTTCATCAGAAGGCTGGCTAAGAATAGAAAAAGAATGATAACAAAGACTTGTGGCTCGGACAGAGAGTCCGAGCCGGCTGACTGTGATTGGCCATTAATTAGAAACAACCACATAAGACCAATCACAGATGCACCTGTTGCATCCCACAGAAGCAGATAATCAATGTTTACATTTTGTTCCTGAGGCATCTTAGCTTCTCAGGAGGAAAAATCCTAAGGAAAGGATTTTTCATAAAAGATGTCTGTGACACAGATGCAGCACAGCTTCTTTGCAGCAGCCTAAGTGTTAAATTTTTGAAGAAGAAATGTTAATAGTAGATAATTCTGATTTGTAGTTGCAAGTTAATAATGTATCCTTCCAATGTGGTGTCATGGATGGACAAAAAAATCTATTGTTCTTTTAAACACAAATGATTTTTATCTATTTTCTGACAGAATTTTGAGAGGAAGTGGGAAATAGTGTCTTCCTGGATGGCTGCTCTGAAAGCCACTCCATGCCATATGTGTCAGCTCATTTGGTAATATTATGAGATACTAGAGAAGGGAATAAATTCACAGATCAAGACACCTGAATATCAGCGTCCTCAGGAGGGTCTAAATTCCCATTACATCTGTGCATATCTAGCCAATACAGCCAACTGTTCCTAGAGAAATAAAGTTGATTTTCAGGTTAATATAGGTTCTTACTTTTAGGTATTTGAATTGCAAGTTGAATTCCACCCTTGGTGTCCCATGACCTTCTGATGACAATGCCTTAGAACTGGGCACAGAATTACTGGAGATGCTGTGGAGATGCTCCAGAATTACTGGAGATGTAGAAACCTGATAGAAACCCCACATGTGGGTCTGGCCATTTGCCCTGTCCGTGGCAGGTGCCACATTTAGGGAGCTGCAGGGAAGCTGCTGTGACTCTGGGAACAGCAAACCAATCCCATCAGGGATGAGGAGGTGCAGAGATCAAGTTTTCCCCTTCTGAAGCTCTGCCTTCATCAGCCATAGAGCTGTTTCTACCACTGATATTCCAGATTATTAATTACCTCTGCCCTCACCAGTGAGTCTGGCCACCTTCTCCAGCCTGTTCCCTTTATGAGTAAACTGTGATTAACTCTGTTCCCCAGCCCAGGATAAGTGACATTGCCAGGAGACCAAGGACAGCATTGTATTAATAACACAACAACCTCCTCTTCACAGAGCAGATGAAAGAAAATGAAGAATCAAACTGTCCTTGCAGCAAATTCAATGTGATTTCATGGCTTCCCAGGTCGTGCCAGGAATTTCGTAGCTGTAGAATACTCAGTGTTCAGTTCCAGTGTTTTCCCATGCAGACCTAACTGAACACAGTTTGTCAGATCAGAGAACATTTCCCTGGGGTTGGGGGGAAGTAGCTGTTACTTCAGTTGCTTTCTCTACCACCTCAACTGAGACTAAAAGGAAAAATAATCCCTGATTAAGCTTTTTATTTGTATTTACTGTATAAGATCTTGTTGTTTTGTTTTGTTTTGTTTTTTTTAGGCTGGCAGACCTTTTACTTTATTCTTTTCTCATGTGAATTGGATTTTCTTTAAAGAAAAGTGCCAACATTGCTAGCAATACTATTTTAAAAGTGTCTTACGTATCTGTAGGGTTCATTAAAATCAGTATTTTTAGCAATCACTCTTTCTAATATAAAAGCCAATGCATCTCACATACCATCTGGAACTAGGCAGTGAATTCTTTCAATTTTTTTAGGCATTTAATTAGACTGAATGGATATAATGGTTTTCCAAAATATTGTTCTGACAGTTATACTTTACTGAGCATAAAAATTTTATGAGAAAGTCAAAGTTATTTATCATACTTTCATCTGCTTTCAAGTGATGCCTCTTTTCTTGATGGGGTCTAGATGGGATTGTTTGTTAGGATATAGAAAATGCTGCTCTCAAAGAGATTTTCTCCTTTAGCACCTTCCTCTTTTTTCCTTTTTCAAAGTGATAACTCTAACAAACCCTAAAGTGGGTTATACTCTTTGCACTGCTAGAGTTGGAGTATATTTTGATGTCATTTCTTTACACAGATACTGATTTATGAATTTCTAATACTTTCCATATTCCTAATGCTGTAGAATAATGTAGAAAACTGTTATGATGCTATGTATGTTATCCTGGCCCCTACCACCTACAAACTGTGTGAATTTGCAGCCTGCTGCTACCTAGATAGTAACTTCTGATCCTGGAAATCCCACAGAAGGAATGAGACACTGCTCAGGACAAAAAATAAGGTACAGGCAGCAGCCCTTAACAGTAGGTCTGTAACTAAAAGTCAACACAATAGTTGGGAAATTTGAATTTTATTCTTTTCTTTTCCCCAGAAGTTTAATTTTTCTCCATATGTTTAGTTAGAAAAAGATGTGTCTTTCTCTTCTTTGTGTATTTGATCTCCACACATTAATTAAGCAAACAAATGAAAGCGCAGGATCACTTGTTCTGTGGTGACACAACAAGTGGCTTTTAAAATAACCTCTAATTGTGAGGCCCAAGTAAAAAGTTCAAATAAAGCCACGGGATACCAAGTAGAAGATCCTTATTTTTCAGAATCATAGGCACTGACTTTTCTTTCAGGAGTCCTTAAAGTCTGCCTCACTCACTGTGCAATTGTAAAGGATAAGCTTCAGGACGCTGGAGTTTATGTGACCATGCATCACTGCAAATGATGTAGTGACATTCCTCTGGCACACCTCCAGACAAAGCAGAGAGATAAAGAGCAGCCATGTCATTGCAGCCAGATAAATGTGTTTTATCTGCAGATGCTTCAAGGAAGAACAGACCAGAGCACTACCTAGAGAATACAGTTAAAACAGCAAAACTCAGAAAAACCTCACCATTCTGTGGGTGTGTGCAATTCCTGACAGTCACTCAATAGGTCTTTTGATTTACCTTTTATAGCATTCATGAACAGTGAGCTTTTATCCATGCATTTTCCTTGAATATTTGGGTTACCATATCACCTAGGTCTTTCTTGATGTAAAGCAGTATTTGTAGATCTTTAAAAAAGCCCAATCATCTTCCTCAGTTGCTGGGCAAACATGGCAAGAGGATTTTTTTCAATTTTCTTTATTTCCTATTAGAATTAAGAAAGAGGATCAATTTCCAAACTTAGTGATCACTGTCAAACCATACTTCTGTGATAGAAACCTATCCACAACCTTAAATCTGTCAGATTCAGCAATTTTATGGTGAAGTATGTTACAGTACCTGTTGGAACATTTGCATGGTTCAGATGATAGTTTAAGAGTCACTTACATAGATCTTCACAAAATTAATTGTAATTCTGCTCATTGACCTGCCCTGGCATTGGCTTGTGCTTCAGAGATAGACAAGACTGAATATTTGAGGACAGAAATTTTGGGTTTATTCCACCAAATGTAGAACATTTGACCAGAGCTCCAAGAGTGATGAAAAAGCATGGTTTTTTTTTTTTTTTTTTTGTAAATTAAATAGCAGAGAGATGAGTTTGATACTAATGCACTCAGAAGGTCATAAGGTATTTAAACAGTGCAATTGAATAGCAAAGGCCATCTTCCACAACACAAGCCCTTCTCAGGAGCCAGCTGGAGCTCTGCTTTCCTTACAGTTTTTTGGATGGTGCCATTTCCTGCATTTAGGCAACTGAAACAAACCCTGAGCATGAAATCAGAGCTGTAGGCAGCTCAATGCGGTGCAGCCCACTAAGATCCCATGATGGTGGAGGTTGTGGATTAAATTAGTGGAATCAGAAGAATTCAGATCACCCTAACACAGAAATCTATGCCTCATCAATTGAACTGTGCCTGGAACTTCATTACCTGCATTGACTGGATCTGCAGGGTCTGTAGTGGGAACTGGGAGATGGTTTGTGTGGTCACACTCAGGTATCCCTCAGCAAGGCCCATCCCACCCCAAAAGCTACTTAATCTTCTCTACCTTTTTTGGTTATATCATTGCATGAGACTCTGCAGATGCAGTTCATTACAGTCTTGTGGAGGTTTTCACAGTGGAAGTGGCAATAAACAGAGTATTTGGCCTGAAAAATGCCTGTGAGGGATTTGGGTATTGTATGATGATTATACTTGCCATGATTGCCCCAGTTCAGGGTTTGAATTTCACAGCTGAGACTCTTTTGAGGAGACCAGAACAGATATTGATCTTCCTTTAACTCTGTTGTCTCACATACATCTACACACTGAAGATTAATTCAGTGGTTTTGCTCAGATGACATATTTTAGGGTGTTTTACAGCCCTTACAGCTGCAAACAGCACCTCCAAACTAGAGCTGCAATTCTATTTCATGCTAATGAAATAAACGTGACAGCAACCTGAAAATGTCACTAATCACAGCTCTGCCTGGGGACATGAATCAGGAAAGCATTATTTCTGCCCTGTTTGGTGGAGTATTAAATACTGCTTAGACTCCAGTGAAAGTAACAGGTACAACAAGGAAAATGAACCATCCATCCCTGCTTCAAGTAGTGCCTGCTTTTATTGCAGGGTGGGTTGTCACAGGCAACTTTTATGAAAAATCCTTTCCTTAGGATTTTTCCTCCTGAGAAGCCAAGATGCCTCAGGAACAAAATGTAAACATTGATTATCTGCTGCTGTGGAATGCAACAGGTGCATCTGTGACTGGTCTCATGTGGTTGTTTCTAATTAATGGCCAATCACAGTCAGCCGGCTCAGACTCTCTGTCCGAGCCACAAGCCTTTGTTATTAATTCTTTCTTTTTCTATTCTTAGCTAGTGTTCTGATGAAATCCTTTCTTCTATTCTTCTAGTATAGTTTTAATATAATATATACCTTAAAAAAATAAATCAGCCTTCTGAAACATGGAGTCAGATCCTCATCTCTTCCCTCATCCTCGGACCCCTGTGAACACTGTCACAGTGGGTAGTTTAACTTGTTTAGGGTGTACTTTTCTAGCTGTAAAAACATGTGCAGATGATTGAGAATTGCTGACTCCACAGCATGACTCACACTTTTTGATCTCTTTGCGTCCATCAGTCACAGTTCTGTTTCTCCTCAGAAATCCACTTTCTTTGCCCTTTTTTCCCCACTGCTGCAAGCAAGAGGGCACTGCCATCCTGCTCCTCTGTGCCTGCAGCATTGGGGCTGCCTCTCAGGCTTGGTATTGTGAGTTTTGGAAGGATTTTGGAGAGAATGGAAACTCCTGCTCATCCTTAAATTGCTCTGCTAAGTGGCCACTGGCTTTCTGTTGTGTTCACTGCCTCTCTTGCAAGCTCAGTTCAGCCTGAAGAGTGAGTGAATGAGGAACTCAAAGGTGGTGCAAGATATCTTTCAAGCCATGTTTAATGAAAAAGTGTAAAACCAGGAAAGAATGAACCTTTCTGTCTTTCTCAGATCCTTTATAGATGCCCTGATTTTAATTTAAGTTTAACCTCATTGAACCACAGTCCTTTCTCTCATTTTTGCTGACACTTCCAGGCAATCCATTAAGACTACACCTAGTGATAATTAAGGAAAGTTCAGTAGGAGCAGATTCTGCTCTGGGCTTCTCAACAGTTACCAATAATTATGTTAGAATGAAACAACTGCTCAAAATGCAGAATCTGTATTTACATACAGTAAGAGAGATGGAACAGGTAAGATGAAAGTTTATGGTGCAGGCAGTGTGTGTTCTGCAGCTATCCTTGGGAAGTCACTTTTTTCCATGTCCCTTTGCTCTTCTTTAGTCCTCTGTCTGATTTTGTCATTTTATTTTAATGGTAGGACTTAATAGCAAATAGAACCTCCTGGTAGATATTTACATGACAACAAGTCCACAGGCTCTAATTTCAGAAAGGGCTGTGGGTAAAATTATAACCATCATTAATTATCCCTTCTGTAAGTAATTGTATTTTTTTGGATGAGTAGCTTGTTTGCAGAACTATCAGTCTACTATATAATAGCAGATTTACATATTAAAAATGTAAAAAACAAGAAAATTATCTGCCCTAGAACATCAGAAGGATACAGTAGTTAATACAGGACCCTACCAGCTCTCTATTGCTTTTTTACTTTTCTTAGGCACTGTTTATTCAAGGGAAACTATTTTCTGATGTCAGTTCAGTATAAAACCAGCAATTTTTCTGATGCTGGATTTCTGGTGGACTGAGCCCCCTCATCCCATACTCATTGCAGCTCTGCAATGAAGCGCACAATAAGTCTTGTGAGAGGTAAGGATTCAGGGACACTGAGGTGATGTTGAACACTTTTTTAGTATTTCCCTCTTATGGAACCTGAAATTTGATCTCTACAATGCTTAAATGAATTTAAACACCACCATGAGTATCAAAGACTTTTGATTTGCATGTGGCCATTACGAAAAAGAGTTTGATTTTATACTTTCGAGGTTCTTTGTTGTTCAGCTGTTTGGTCTGCTTTGAGGGCTGTGGTTGCTCTTTTCAGACTGTGAGTATTGAGGTCATTGGAGAGACCAAGCTGTTTCTGGTTGCCCTTGAAATGCAGGCAGGAGGAAGGTTTGTGATGTGACACTCACCTGCTCCTTCCTCTGGCATCTATTGTTTCCATTCAAAGGGGAAATAAAACTAAATGCTCAGTTTAAATATAATGTTTAAACCTGTGAGGTTATTTTCTTTGAATGTGAGGTAGGCAGGTGAATTTCTAAAACCTCTGAGGTAGTTTTGAAGGCAGGAAAAAAACTGTGAGTGGTTTTATGTCTCACTACCCCATGGTACTTATGTAAATGGCCATTTGAACTGGTAGGTGATTGGGAATTCTAGAAATGCACTTTTGAGATACAGAAGCTATTTTTATGCACTATTAGATAATTTCTGAATCCATCCTGAAGTGACTCATCCCTCATTTTAACCAGGAGGTGGCTGTGGGGTCCTGTTAGAGGGGCTGTGTTGGGGAGAGCCCAAAGTGGGTTTGCTCAGCAAGGGAAAGTCATCAGGGACTGGGGAGTCAGGGCAGGGCAGAGCAAGGCAGGCAGAGCTGGCCCGGCCATGGCAGCCAGGCTCTGCCAACAGGGGAGCTCTCCAGACATATCTACAGGATAAACAGGTCCAGTCAAGGCAGAATTCAAATCAGCATGTTGGGACCAGCAGGACCCATGGCCGGGCTCAGGTGTGGGGTCAGCATCACTCAGGGCAAGGACAAGGAAGGGCACAGGCCTAAGTGAAGGGTTCAGCCCCTGATGGAGCCTCTCCCAGATGCCTCACAGAGCTCCTTTCCCATAGTCTGGACCCAGATTGTAGCCAGGCCACATCTGAGCTGGCCTGGCCCAGCCAAACCTCCAGAGTGGGGATGAGGTTTTGCAGGGTCTGTTGGTGCATCCAGGTCTTGGACCACTGGCATATGGGGAGGGAAATCTCCATTTCCTTGCTGCATTCCCTCTGCATGAGCCAGTTATCTACAGGGCTTCATGTGCCTTGCAGCCCCACAGCACAATTCTGGATTTTCTCCTGGGGCACTTACAGTGAATATCCCTTTCAGTGTCCTTTCTCAGCTGTGGTTTTTGGGTGTAGCTTAAAACTGATGTCTTGGCTACTGACATCATCTCCAGCCTGTCAAATAAAAGTAGAAATGATCCCTACTCCCTCCTCAGTGTGCCTCAGTGTAAAGAACTTGGTTGGACACACACGAGTCACCCCTGTACTTGCTATGCAGAAGGAAAACTTATTGGTGTCTGTTGCTGTAATGGATGATTCAGAGATGATAAGGTGTCACCATCATATTTTCTGAAAAATCCTTTTTGCCCAGGATTTCTCTCCTGGAAATCTGAGAAGCCTCAGAGAAAAAGGAAAACAATATTATCTCATTTGCTTCTCTGGCGTTTTGTTGCTTTGGAATGTGGTTGGAGATTGTTTATCCAACATGTGAATTGTTTTGACTTAATGACCAGTCAGGGTCAGGCTGTGTCAGACTCTGAGGAGGGAGTCATGATTTTTCGTTAATATCTTGTTAAACCTTTTGACTGTATCTTTTCTCTATTCTTTAGCATTCTATAATATAACATAATAATATAATACAATAAATATAATAAAAATATAATATAATAAATATAATAAACACAATAAATATAATATATAATATAATATAATGATATAGTATCGTATAATCATATATCATATATCATATAATATATAATATCATAATAAATTAGCCTTCTAAGAACATGGAGTCAGATTCATCATTTCCTTCCTGCCACAGGGAATCTTGAAAATACCAAAGATAAGGTGTCCTTCTCTGTGATCCAGAAACACACATGAGTGTGTTGAAGGATGCTTTCTTATGTGGAGATCATGCATCAACTCCAGGGAAGCTTTCAGCTCCTGGCTGCTGCAGTTCAGCCTCTGGTGTCAGCCCAAATTGTTATGGCTTTCTTGTGTCTAGGAGATGAAGTCATGTTCAGCTGAAAGGTTAGCCTGGTGTTTGTGCTGTACTTCTCTGGAAACAGAACCTTCTGCTTCAAATGCAAACGCTTGCTGAAAAAAAACCAGCAAAAAAAGCCAACTATAAAATATAACTATAAGGTATAAAATATCCCATTTATTTGTATGAGACACTATACAATGCTGTTTTTATATGAATGAAAAATATCAAGGAGAAGTCATTTTTACTCCCAACTTCTGCAAAATCACTGTGCAGTTTTGGAAGAAAGGTGACTCTGCTTTGCTGTGTCTTCATGAGACATGCAGAGAACACCCTAGGAGAGCAGATGGCTCAGAATGCCACATAGCCTCCTCCTTCTGCTGTAGCAGAGTTACAGATCCTGGATCTCCCTCCAGGCCCCTCTGGTATCTCCTGAGAATGGATGGGCTCAAGCTGAGACATGATGCGATTCTAGAGATATTCTGGAGCCTCTGTCAACACAATCTGAGATTACTTCATATTTCCTAATCTTTGGCACATCTGAAGAATCAGTTTCCTGCTTAGAATACAGAAATATCAAAAACTCCATCTCTCTTTGTTTTATCTGTTGAGAGAAATGTGGTGAAAGTATTTTTGTGCTATGGAGGATTCCAGAGTGTAAAGCTACTGAAGGCTCAGGCATTTGGGGGTGAAAAGGAGGAAAAGGAGGGTGAAGATTGCTGTTGGTATGTTAAAGAGTGATGTCCCAGTGCATTTGCACCCCTGAGTGCAGAATGAATGTTCACAGCCATGGTGTGCACGGTGCAGACAATCAGTGCAATGTTATGGCTGCAGCCAGCTCAGAAGGTTTGGCATGTCAGTCAGATTTCCTCTATTTTCCAAGTAAAGGACTTTAGGAAATCAAGGATATGCAGAACAAAACTATTCTAGAAGAGCAGACTCATTTTCTAATGAGCTTATCATAAAAACATAATCTGTTTGCTGAAAAACGAAAATGTTTTCTTCTTTGCTTTGATAGGGAGAAATGGGAGGCAACATTAGATGAAAGTTATTCTTAAGAACTTAAATAGGTACTTCTTCCTTGAAGTTCCCAGTGTTGCCTTTGGCTAAAGTGACTGAAGTTAAAATATAAGGCCCTTTTTTGAAAGGCTTTTGAATTAATGAAGACTCTCTGCTGGGCTTTCTTGTTCAAAATAAAACACTGTGTCTGTGCAGGGAAGAAAGGGAAATGGAAGTGGTTAAACACTCAAGGAAAGCAATGACAATGAATAGCAGCAGAAAGTATCTTCCTTGTAACACTGATAAGAAAGAGGAGAAACCTGGTGTGACATTGTATGTGGGTAAAGCTCCCCTCTTCATTCTGGAAAAACAGACCTTTAAAGAAGTTAAAAATGAACTTAAAGAAGTTTAAATGAACTTGAGTGAGATATTAAACTTCTAGGAAGATGATACCTGCAAGAAGAAGCAGAGATTGTACAGGGAAAGGCCAACAAAGCAGTGCACAAACTCTGCAGCAAATTCTAAATGGCAGGAAAGTCAAAATCATTGAGCTGTTTTTAATACATTAAGAGATCGTGCTGTGCTGAAGTTACAAAACAATCCAAATCCATAACTTTGCCCAATAATTTTAAGAATTTAAATTTGGGTGCAGACAGTGTGATAGTGAGTAGCTTAATGAGCCAGCTATCAGACAAGATAAGCTGTCTGGTCAGGAGGTGTCACATTTGTGATCAAAGCCTGGGAGCCTTGTCACTGCATTTTCCACATCTCACCCTGGAATAAGCTTAGTAAACCTCATTAAAAAACATTGTCTTCCCTTACAGGTTATTTGTGGCTCCTGTTTTTCACATAGTTTGAAGTGTAGTGCTTTAGAAGTTCCTATTTTTTTATAAGATTAACATTCTCAAAAGACCACAGGATCATGATTTTTTTTTTCCTCTTTTATTTCACCTGTCTCTCGGTCAAACCCTTCAATTCTTTCAATTTGTCATCCAAGAAGACATCCTGTCTTGTCTGGAGGTATAGACACCAGAGAATCTTCCCCTTCCCTCAGCAGTGCTGTACACCTGGCTGGAAAATCAGAATCTCTGATATTCCTGATTTGACCTGCCAGACATTTTGTTTGGCTGAAGGGAAATATCTCAGTGCCCTTAAACCAGATTTTTTCAGATGCTGGAGTGAAAGATGATGGGTGCATTCAAACATGTAATTGTACAGGCTCTGTGTGCTCCATCTCACACCCAGACACACCCCTGGGATATCCAGGACACACAGGGGGCTGCCAGCTGGGTGTTCTGTCACATCCACTTCAGACAAAGCTGTGACACCTGGGAACTGGGTCTGAAATGAAAATGGGGACACCAGGCATCTGACCTGTGACAGCTGCACCCTGCTCTGTCCTCATCCTGACGGTTTAACTCAAATGAAGATGCTTTGCCCTCGTTTTGACAAACCAAAATATTCTCATTCAGTAGTGCTGTTTTGAAAAACTGAAATATGTGAGCTTAAAGACACAAGGAAAATGTTGATTTTCCCTGAAATTGTGTTTCCTACTGCAAAGAAAAAGTTATCTGAGTGGTGGTTTATTCCCAATTGACTCTAGCACAGATTCTGTCTGAATCTTAGTATTGCCATCTGGCACCCAGTTGGAGAACCACAACAGCATATGCTTCTTTTATGTTACTATTTGATATTTATGAGTAAGACGAGTTAGTAATATATTTGGATAACTACTTTTTAAAATTCCATGTCCAAAAAATTCATTGGAAACGTGGTGTAAAACTTTGTTGAACACAAGTGAGCAGGAAACTGTTTTCAACCTGCAATAAGGAGGAAACATAAAGCAAAGACACAGCACAAAATCACACTGTAACCGGCAGTGATCATACCAGGCTTCATTGCCCAGGTGGGAAGTGATGAGCAGTCAAATAAAATCTTGAGCTTCCAAATCTGAAACATTGACAATAATGATCTAGTTAAAAATCATTGCTTTTAAATGTAATGGTGCTGTGTTGTCCCCCTCTCCTCCACGCCCCTGAAAAATAAGTCTGTTTTCAAGAGAAAATACAAAATATTGATTGAAGGGAAGACATCTGAGGAATGCCTGAGGTCCCTTGGTCTGTGCAGCCTGGAGGAGACTGAGGGGAGACCTCACTGCAGCTACAAATTCCTTGTAGAGGAAGAGGAGGGGCAGGCACTGATCTCTGCTCCCTGTGACAGTGACAGAACCTGAGGGAATGGCCTGAAGTTGTGGTTTAGGTTGGATTTTAGAAAGAGGTTTTGCACCCACAGGGTGTTGGGACACTGAACAGGCTCCTCAGGGCAGTGGTCACAGCACCAACCCTGACAGAGCTCAAGAAGTGTTTGGACAATGTTCTCAGACACTTTTGTGACTCTCAGGGTGTTCTGTGCAGAGCCAGGAGTTGGACTGGATCATCCTTGTGGCTTTCTTCTCTTACTGGTGGAGAACCGCAATTAGGAACAGGGATGGACACTTTTGGCCTTTATGTTGTGCAAGGAACTCTTCTGGGTGTTGTTGCATGAGCTCCTCATGGTTTGAGAGGCAATGGTTTGGTTTGGGAAGTGAGTGCTCAGTGCATTTTGGAGGACTACACAGTCCACAGGTTTGAACCTGAGACTAGAATCCTGTTATCACAGCAGAGCTAAGAGCTGTGGAGTGTGTTACAGTACAACATGGAAACCCTCTGCTACTTTTACATGGAGGCACCCATTGTGAGCGTACCAGCTGTCAGGTTTTTTTGGGTCTTAATTGAAGGCACTTGAGACAGTAGTTCATGTTCAGATTCAGGTGTTTCTTATTTCTTATCAGTAAAACAGTCTCACTACTGTGAGTTGGCAGCTTTTCATTAGAAGGCACAAAATGGCCAACAATCTCTTGTCACAAGGTCTTTGAAGACTAAACTATCCAGCTAAGAACTGACACTCAGATTATTTCCCCTTTTAACGCAACAACTGATCCCAAAGAGCTGCAATGGGGACTTTTCTGCCCAGTTACAAAATACCACCCAAACCCATGGAGAAGAAGGAAGAAGCATGAAGAAAAAACCCAGGACAACACCCTGTGCCCTCCATCTTGCTTCCATCCACAACATATTAAAAATCCCAAAGCCTCAATTTCTCACCAAATGAGAACTACTACTCATTACACTACTCTCTGTAATCTATTTCACACTTTTGTGAACTCCAGTCTATCTTGAAGTCCAAGAAACTTTCTCCATGAATTGGGCTGTTACAGGAATACTGCTCTAAATTGTTATTAATTAATAAATGGAATAATTTTTTAAACCATTATTATTAGTAGCAGTCTTGGATGCAAAAATATAAAATTCTGACTCTTTAGACCTTAAGCTGAATTAATAGGTACTAAGGAAAGGACAGCCACCAAATTTGCTGGAAGGTTGCTCAGATACTGAGAGACTGCATGGATCCATATATTACTTTAATAGAGCCACATTTCACAATGCAACACCATTTAACAGATTTAAATTGCAAAACAATGAGTGCACTATTTTCTAAGAGCAGTATAAAAACCAAAGCTACCTTTGCTGGAGTCTGTGCAGAGGAAATGAGAAAGGAACAGATGGGAAAGCATTTACATAGGAGATGGCAGGCAATTTCATTTTTTTCTATTGGCATGCTAATTAATGATCTTTCCAAAGCAGGAATGCTGTATAAATCTCCTAAAGGAAGGATAATAGCAAGGTCAGATGTATCTGCTAAACTATGCAGGAATTTGAATGCACAAGTATTGCAAAATCATGTGTCAGATTAATAACCTGTTATAAAGAAAAATTTGAAGTACTTGGTAAATACAATTTGAAATGCAGATAGGAAGTAGAAGGACAATGCACTGGAATTTCAAGTTGCAAAACTTGAACTCTTGAGCTGTCCTGGATCCTCCAACTTGTTTAACTCTATTGCACAGGGTGAATGTTGAAAAGCAGAGATGGGGCTCAGATCTGTCATTTTCTTCTCTTTCCTGAGTGCACAGATGCCTTTGAAAGCCTGCATGGTTTAGCTGAGAAATAGGGATTCAAAGACTTCAAAGCATTCTGTTTAGCTGAGATAAACATTTGAAATAGGGGGGGCTTTTCTATAGCTTGGAATAATAGTCATCATCTTTGCATTTCTTGATGTAACTAAAAGCTATGTAATGCTGCTATTTCTGCTGTGCTGGGAAGTGAACAATTCTCCTGGCTGGCCCAGAAGGAGCCCAGCTCACAGGAATTCCCAATTCCATGTCTGGAGTGCTGCTCAGCTGATGCCACAGTGCCTCACACACACCAAACCTGTGACAGAGTAGGAATTTTTCCTTTTCCATAAAATAAATATAAAAATTGTCTAAGGTCCCCCTGATGGTAGAACTGTAACCAGGAACTCCATCCCAGCTTTGTCTGGCTGAGGCTTCACTGCCTGAGTGTGTTTGTGCCACCTCTCCAGCCTCATCTCTCTCCCCATCACCTTTGACATTTTTGGATCTCTTCCTCTATGATGAATTTCTGCCCCTGTAGCCAAGCCCCTGGGAATCCAGTGTTTCAGTGCGCTCAACTGTGGTTTTTTAGATTATAAACCTAAAATCCTCTGTGGCTGGACACCTCTTAGAAAACATTTTGAATAGGATGATTGTGGGGAGAATTAAAATATGTATTTTGTGGAAAATACCACAGGGCCATGCTGTGCTGTAGATAAGCCTGAAGACACTTTAGTTTTGGTTACAGTGCATTATATACTTTTCTTTGCTGAGCATCTTAATACAGAAGAACCAATCTATAGCCTATCATAACTACTATAATTACCATATTCATGTTACTGTTCTCCAATCACTAAAAGTTAGTACATTGCAGTTTAAGCTAGAAGTTGTTTTTCAGTTTTCTTGCTGTGTAAAATTCTGAGACCTTTTTTCTACTTGGAACATCGGCAGGCTTGTTTGCCTGTGCTATCTTTCTGCTTGGTAAAATCATCTTGTTTAAGGTGGATTTATCCTTTGCTCTAAGTCATCAAAACCCATTCTAACTAACACACCCTTGGTTATCCAGTAAAACTGGCTCAGCAATTCTTTTCTTCTATATCAAAACTTGCTTTCATTTCTATTCCTTCTTGATATTCTACATTTAAAAATCTTTCTGCCAAGCACACATATCTGTGAGACTTTCTTGTCAAAATTTCATCCTTCCCAACACTGTGCCTCACATGTTGGCTCAGAAATTCAGGATAAAGAAACCAATGTGGAGTTGGAAATCAAAATGCTGAGGAATAATAGCACAAATGTGATTATCAGAAGTAGTATTTGACAAAATAATAAAGTCTGCTAGTGAATATTCGCACACCATCAAGTGGAAAATTGTCCCCATCCCAATTTTTAAAATGAAGGAATTCAAACAGGAGGAAATAGCATAATGATATTGTTCTGTACTTTTAGTAGTAGATGAGACGCATTAACAAAATGTGACTTAGAGAACTTGGCAAGCAAGTAGGATTCAGATGAGTGAGCCTACACTGAAAAAATGAATGAATTCAGCTAAAAATACAACAAGGCAAGCATTAAAAATTAATTTTAACCTTGACATTGAAGAAAATATTAGGTATTGCTATACTTGTATGAAAAGGTGCCAATTCTAATCATTGCATGAACAAAAGAGAGTCAACTTTCCAGCAATAAATTTTCTCAAAGATTTTTAAAAAATACTTAGAAATAAGTTGTGGCTGTTAGCTTAACTGGGTTAGCATCTAACTTAATAGAAAATGAGGCACTGGCAATAAAATAAATAATGCTGTTTAATTATAGTCATGACCTTTAGTAATTGCTGCTTTATTGCTTGATATTGTAAGAGATTTATTGTATTTGCTGTAACAATTGGGTTTTTTTCTTTTCCAAAACCATCAAGCATTGGAATTGGAAAATAGCTATTAGATTATCCAGTTTGTGTATCCCCTACTGTGCAATGTCTTGTCCAGTTCTGTTGCAAATATCTTGAAATGTTGTTTTGTGTGAAATGCACTGGAAGCTTATTTTACAGACTGAAATACAGATTATTCTTACCATGAAAATATTTTTCCCTCTGGTGGGTTGAGGTCCAGGGTTACTTCCATCCCTTTTCTGCTGGTTGCTCCTTTTTTTGTGCTTCTCTTCATTTAAAATGGTTTTATTAACCTGTTCTTCCTCAATTCACTCTTTTCCAAGACTGAAACAAATATTGAGGGATTAGTTTTTAACAATTCACGTGATTGCTTCTCTAAAATTAATAAAAATAGGAGAATTTGCATTTTCTCATTGAATCTGGAGAACTCTTGTGCACATATTGGTGAAAAAGGCAAAAAATAAGCATAGTAGAGCCTTTGAAAATTCAAACTCAAAGAGATTTCCTAGTGCCCTTAATTTAATAGCATCCTGATGACAATGGAATTCCTAGGGCAAAATGTAGTAAAAGTTTAAAAGCAAAAAATCAAATGAAAAAACAGAGTCCCCCTAGCCTCTTTTGTTTGTCCAGGCCTAGTGAATAATATTGGAAAGAGTGTTGAAAAACTTCTCTGCGAGAGATAATAATTATCACAAGGAACTTTAGCTACTATGAAAGAAGGGTAAGCAACAGATTATTGCCTGGTACGTGTAATGAGCTCTCACATTCTTCCCTCACATGAAACTTGAAAGAATCTTTCAAAATCTGCAATGACCTTCATTGTGCCAATCAATTTATAGCATTTGGCTTTTGGATGGCCAGGTGGACCATGGCAAAAAGGAACTTCTGGGCATATGCATAAATTAAAGGTTGACATGTGTGTATGCACCTCCAAAAGTAAATGAAAAAAAAAATGCTTGCTAAATGTATTTAACTCATACATCAAGCATACACAGGAAATTAGTACCTGGACATCAGGGGAAAAAAAAGAAAATGTAAATCAAGAATTTGCAAATAAACCCCCATCCTATTTTGAGAATAAATAAGAGTTCCTTAAGAGTCAGTGTTGAAAGTACATCCAATGGTTACTCTGCACTCTTTGGTGTCACCCTGTCTGCAGTCCCCTCTGCCTCAGTTTCCCTTCAGAGCTGCTTCTCACTGGTTTCTTCCTGAGGTTCACGTGCCTGAGTGAAGACAAGGGTCATCTGTATGGCAGAAAGCCAATCCCAGCCTTGCTGGGAGCTAAACAGCATGAAGGGACCTGAAATTAAGTAATTTACACCCATGAATAAAACACTGAGCACTATTTTTAGAAGCTTGACTGAGTTCTGACAGACTCAGTGCTTTATTTCAGCTCATCTCACCACTCCTGAGCCCAGGGGTATCCTCTGCACTCCAGGATTCAGAAAGTAATATCATTAATGATTTTGATGGAATTTGCCACCTTTTAGCCAAGCACATTCCACTGGGGCCTGCAGGCTCATTTCAGAGGCAGTCTCCCATAGATAAGCTGCCTTGGCCAAACCTCCAAAAACTCAGATTATTTAATTGAACCTCTCACTCTCAAAAGGAGGCATTGCTTATTCTCAAAGACTTAATAGGTCTCCAGGTCTAGACAGTTCCCTCTGATCATTACAAGAGGTAGAGTCATTAATATTAGCTCTTCAAGTTTTGCTGCTCTGTCATATTTCCCCTTCTTTTAATTTTACTGGAAGTGCTGCATTAACAGAGTTCTTCTGAAGAAGCATGAATATTTTTGGTCTGATTTTCCTCTTGACTGACCATATTTACAAAATAGGTAATTTTCTTCATCAGCCTTTTTTAGTTTTAAAAATTTTAATTTCCTTCTCAAAGGATGGGAAAAACACTTCAGATCTGATGGCTGTTACACGATCCAAATTAGGGTCTAATGGATGCAGACAGACTGAGAAAGCACATATTTGCCAATAGTTTGCACATATTATAAATTAGGAGCTTAAACACAGCACAGGAATCCCACTTTTTTTTTTAGCCATTCCAAAATTTAACACTTGTGGAGAAAGAGTTTCCAGTGACAAAACTGATCTCTCTTGGGATCTTTTTTTCACTGGATTGGTGAGACCACTTCAATGTTCTCTATGATAGACACACAAGAGACTCCCAAAATCTTGTAACAGTTCACCTAATTCCAGTAGTAACAAAAGAGAGACATCAAAGAAACAAACAGTCTGGGAAATCCAACAGAGAACCTCTTTTTAATTATCCTACTTATTTATTGAATAGATTGCAAATTTTGACAAAATCAATAGAATGGGTAAAAATTGCCCAGCAATGCTTCTGATAGTAATTTTAAAGAAAAATGAAATGTATATCTTCTCAGAGAACTCAGCAGGATGCTGCCATTTCTTTCTTCCTCTTATTGTTTATTGTATGTAGGATGGAATGAATGATTTTCTCAAAGGCTTATTCCTTTCAGAAATCAGTTCAGAAAAATCATCTGTCTTGACAAAAGAGCCAGAACTCTTCCAAAGCAGGCCTTACTAACTAATATATTGCTCCTTGAACTCTGATGACCCTCACAAGCACTTCAGCTCAGAGGATAAATCTCATCTCACACCAGCCTCTCACAGCATTGTGCAGGTGAAGGGAATGTCACAAATGTGCTTTACTCCCCACACAAATCATGAATCCTCCATGTGAACATTAAAACTTGCTTAATGTGACTTCAGACAGTTGAAGGTTTTGATGGAGGCAACAGGGGGAAATAAAGGAAAAAAATGTGGAAGTTGTTCAAACATGTCTATAGATAGGAATTGTCATTTCCTACTCCAAAGAAGGGAGAAGATCGTATTCTATTCTGGGAGCTGCTCTGCCCCAGATAACATTTCTTCTGTCTGTTCCCACTTTGTCAGGACCAGGTATCTTTCCTCTTGGCATCTTCCTTTGCCTTTCAGCAACCTCCTGCTCCGGTAACCTTCTCTTATTCACATCCTTCTCACCAGGCTGCTTTATCACTGTTTCCTTGAGATTCTCTGTTTCTTTCTTGCCTGGCCTTCAATCTTTTCAGGTGTGCTTTAAGAGGATCTTTCTTATCCCATATCTCTTAGCTCCAGGCTTGCCTTCCTACCCCTACTTATAAATTCTTTCTGTCCTGGTTCCATTCCCCTGTGCTACACTGGCAGTGTTGGTGCTGCTACACTGGCAGTGTTGGTGCTGTAGGGGTGGTTTTGGGGAGATACAGGGTAATATGATGGGGCAACAGGCAAATTTGGGCCATATTTTAAAGAAGTCCTTTTGTATTTGCAGTGCCCAGTGGCAGGAAGGAATGATGAACTGACTCCATGTTTTCAGAAGGCTAATTTATTATTTTATGATACTATATTTTATGTAAAAATACTATACTAAACTATACAAAAGAATTACAAAAGGATACTAACAGAAGGCTAAAAAGATAATCATGAAAACTTGTGACTCTTTCCAGAGTCCCCACACAGCTTGGTACTAACTGGTCATTAAGTCAAAACAATTCACATGAAACCAATCAATCACCAGTGGGTAAACAATCTCCAAACACATTCCAAAGCAGCAAAACACAGGAGTAGCAAATCAGACAATTATTGTTTTCCTTTTTCTCTGAGGCTTCTCAGCTTCTCAGGAGAAGAATCCTGGGCAAGGGGATTTTTACAGAAAATACGATGGTGGCAAATTCCTAGAACTGCATTTTCCATGCCCCCTGATATGGGAAGAGCCCATTGGGACAGGCTCCCCAAGGAAGTGGTGGACTCACCATTCCTGGAAGTGCTCAGAACACAAAAGGATGTGGCACTTTGGCTGTAGTTTAGTGGTCTTGGTGGTATTTGGTCAAAGGTGGGACTTGATGATACTGCAGATTTTTTTCCAACCTTAATGATTCTATTATCCTGTGATTGCATGAAATACAAGCTCTGAGTGCCTTTACATCCTCTAAGAAGTTGCCCTTCTGCATCCCCAGGTGCTTCCACTGCTGATGTGGGTGCTTGCTGTGGACTCTGTGAATTCACTCTATGAGACTGCATTCATTCATTCATGTATTCACCTCTTTATCTCAAGCTGTTTCAATTTTTTGTGTGAAAAAATGCAGTCAAATTATTCCATTCAGTGTAAATCAGACACTTGGCTACTCAGGTAGCAGGAAAAATTCTCCCAGTGACATTTTTGAGATTCACAGTCTCTCCCAGGGCATTCCCCCTCTCAAGGCTGCCTGTGCAGATGCACTCTCACGGGACTGGGTTTAGCCCAACTGGTTTCTATTGTGAAACAGAAAAACAATTCTGCCAAAGGCTTGTTATGGGAAGGAGGTCACACAGCTGTAAAGGGGTGAGCTGAAAAAGGGGCATTTCAGCAGGAAATTTTGTTCTGTCTCAGCTCTCTGAGCTACAAGTCCCTCTTTCATAGGGTGACAGGAAATGGCAGGACCCTCTTGTCCCTAAATCTTGGTTTTCTGGGCTCTAGTGTTATGAACAAGGGAAGCATTTGCCTCAGTATTGGTTTCTCTGGGTCTGAAGGCACTTGAGATGGTACTTTCATGTTCAGACTCAAGTGTTTATTATTTCTTATCAGTAAAACAGTCTCACAACCATGAGTTGGGCAGCTCTTCATTAGAAAGCACAAAATGGCCAACAATCTCTTGTTACAAGGCCTTTTAAGACTAAACTATCCAATTAAGAACTGTCACCTGGATTATTTTCCCTTTTAACCCAATAACTGATCCCACAGAGCTGCAAAGGGGACTCTTCTGCCCAATTACAAAATGCCACCCAAACCCATGGAGAAGAAGGAAGAAGAAATCCAGGACAACACTCTGTGCCCTCCATCTTTCTTCCATCCGCAACATACTATAAATCCCAAAACCCCAATTTCTCACCAAGTGAGACACCTACAATACTCTTTATAATCTATTTCACACTTTTGAGGATTCCAGTCTATCTTGAAGTCTGGGAAACTTTCTTCATGAATGAGGGTCAAATTAGTGCTGCCTTGGGGGTGAAAGCACCCCAGAGCAGACAGAGAAATATTCCCAGTGCCCTGGGTTTCCACACCTTAGGGTGCTCTGATGTACCTCAGGCTGATGGCACCAGTGATGGTACAGCTTAGTGTCCTCTCTACTCCATGGAATGTCTTACTGGTACAAACCCACACCAGAATGTTTATCCAGAAATCTCTGTTTAAGCAATGATGGGTGTGGGATTGCTGGTGCAGCTCTGAGAAATTCGTTGGATAAGTCACCACTTTGCCATTTTATCACTGTAACTTAAGGGAACAAAACCCTGACAAAAACAACATGAAAATCCTCATTAACTTTTAAGTGCTATCACAGTGCATATTTTAAATGGCCATACAGAGACAAGGAATCCTTCATGAACACAGCTGCAAAACAACAGATCTATTTTTTCTGAATGTTTTCAGGCCTTATTCAGTAGATGAAAATTAATGGGCAAAATTTTTCTGCATTCCTGTGCTATTAAAAAAGAAAAAATATCCAAACCACCTCATTCAATTTCTCATCTTGTACCAGCCTGTTCTAACAGGAACTGAGGCAGTTTGCCAAAGGCTAATGATTCCATTTTATATGATTAGTTTCTTTAGCCAGAACCAGATATTTAGAGGAACTAATAATTTGTTGCACTGCTAATCTCTTAAAATGCCTGCAAGGACTCCCATCTACCCACACTGAAGTGTAGTCATGAATCTTTTTGTTAATATTTTTGCTCTATGTTTTTGGAATTAATACATTAATGTAAGAAAAGAACAGTGAAAAGATTATATGACCCATATAATTTTTCACAGCTTGGCATCACAAGGATGTATAAGCACAAACAACATAAGGGAAAAGTATCTAGATAGGAGCTGGAGGTTTAATTTAAGAAAATTATGTGGCTATAAAATTGTCAGTATTATTCATAGCTGACATTGATCAATCAAACTGTCTTCAAGTGGAGGCACAGCATAACCTGACTGTGTTTGTGCAGTTGAGGACAGATTTCTGTATCTCAGAGTGGCATTTTGATGGTGCCTGATAGCTTGGGAGGCCTATATTCTTGAGTGTGGCATGGAAAGAACTCTGATATTCAGAAATGTGATGAAAATCACTTCCCTTTATGATCACTTGTGCTGGGTCTTTTGGACTGTGATATGCTCAGGATTATTGATCATTTCTGCAAATGTAGCATGTTGTAATCACAGCCTTTTTTCTGTATCCTTCTGAGCCAACACAACTGGGGTTCATAAGGGAACCTTCAGGCCTCTTTATGATGCTGACTGTAATACCACTAAATACTGCATTTACTGGTGCATATCTCACAGTACTTAAGCTCCTAAATAGTTGAAAAGACATCTGCCAAATCTGCAGATAACAACGGTAAAAAATGTTCCCCTTTTCATTCTGCATCTGAGGCAGCAGTGGGAGCTCACCTCTTAACTCCCGAAATCTGCAATGCCTCTTTTTTTCTCCACAGGTGCTGCCCTGTGAAAATCAACATTAAATAAAAAAAATAAGTGCTTCTCAATAGAAAAGGAAAAGGGGAAAAAAAGAATTTTCCTATAATAAATTGACTCTGATTGGGCCCTGTGGCCAATGCCCATCAAAATTGTCATAAAAATTAACATAGGAATTACCAGATCAGAATGTCACAGACTAATGCTCCATCTGGTCCAATGTTCTGTTTCCAGAAGTGACTTACACCAGATGCTTCAAGGGAGGAATAAAATATGAAACATTTAGAGAATGCTATAAGTGCCCTAACCAGCCACTAACGTGGTCATTGGGCAGCTGCTTGCAAATCCAGTGGCAGAAGGAGCCTGCCAGCATTTCTGCTTTCCCAGTAAATAGAGCAAAGAAATGCATTTCCCTGTGGGACTCTGGTATCTGATGGTACCCAGCCCTGGGCACATTTATCATCCCTCCTGTCCTGGTGTGCTCACCTGCATCCAGATGCACACACCAATCCTGTTTGTTTAAGTGCAAAAAATGGGCAAGGGTTGCAATGTGAAGGATTTTATCAGAGGTGGGTAAATGTTGCTAAGGAGGCTTACAGGGCAGGATTTGTTTTAATGAAGCAAAGTCATTTCCATCTGATGCAGTCACCTTAAAATCCCTTTATAATCCAAAGAGCAATAATGGCACTTCCAGGTGCTGCCTCTTTCTGGGTTTTTAGGTGCCTCCTTCAGGAGCCCCTGACTCCACAGACCTGAGCTCCATTGACTTCCAAAGGTGTCCAGGATGGCTTTGCTCAGACCTCACATCTGTGTTTCACCAAATGAGTCCCACCTTTGGAGGAGCTAATATTTTTAGAATGATAAGGGGCTTTAAGGAATTAAGATCCAAAGCATTTAAGGCTCTTGAGGACATATTTCACTCTGTCCCTTTCCTTAGCCTCCCTTATTGCCCATCAGTAATTACATCTAACAGAGTCTGAATTATTATGGGAGTGGGATAAGAAGCTTTTTCCCTCTAACTAGCAGCTCAAAATGATCCATCTTCATAATGAGCCAAATGTGTTGGCAGTAGATGGCCGTGAATGGGTTGATTGCATCGCTAATGGTTGATCACACAAAATGTCCTCTGGATTAACATTAATTGGTCACCTTGATGGAGACCTCAGATGAAAAATCTGTCTGAACAGGGGCAGTGATTGGGTTTTACTTCCTCCCTGTAGAATTTGTCCTTTAAAGGAGGAAAAACCCTGAGGGAATGGTGGCACAATCACTGCATGTAGAGAGTGACTTGTCCTCCCCATGCCTGGCACCTTCGAAAGTCACTGCATCTGTGTCCTAATTGTTCTGTATTTCATGTTGTTTATAATCTAATTTTTGTTTATCTAAAATACAGGTTATGTTCTTAGGGGTAGAAAATTGCTTTCTGTATTTTCTTTAAGTCTAATTTGTTCACCTTTCATGTAATGGTCTTTTTGCCTGCAGTGACTGACGACAAGCTGACTTTAGGTGGCTGAGTAACTCCAGTAAAAATAATACCAGGGCTGGTGAACCATTACTATTCCTAACAAGCCAAGGATACACAGGATAGATAAACAAAAGCAGAAATCTTCAAGGCACAGTGTTGTATCACCAATCAGTGTCAGAGAGCAGCACAATTTAGAAAGACAAAACACAGAGTGCAATGCACCATTAAATACAATGCAGACAATTTTATCTGTACCTAATAAGGGAGAGAAATAGAAACTGTCTCTATAAAATAGCATCTCTAAAGTCTGGGAATGAATCTATACCATATATGGAAAACTAATTTTTAAAGCATAAACCCAGGTACTGTTTAATGCCTGATGTCACAGGAACACACAGTGACATTTTTTATTTCTCTCTAGAGTAATGACAAAGAGGAAAACTATCCTTAGGTCTTGATGTAGACATGGCATAGAATAATGAGCTTGGAAATACAACTTTCCAGCTCTAGCTGCTGGGCTAGATTGCCTACAAAGGTTGTCACATCTCCATCAGTGGAAGTTTCTAAACTAGGGATGGAAAAATATCTGACAGGAACTGCTTAGCTCTTTACTCCTACTTTGTAAATTGGTTTGTTTTAATTTAATTCCAGAGAATTGGGACTTTCTTACAACAAGGTGTAATATAATTTTCTGTAATTTGTTGTACATAGAAGAGGTTTACAGTGAGCTGTCAAACTCCCAAAACTCAGTGGAGGATGGCCCTGGAGCTGCTTTCCCTGAAAGTTTCTGCTTGGCTGTGCTGCCCCAGCTGCAGAGTGCCTGGAAAGAGGAGATGATCAAAGAGATCTGGTAACTCTGACCAGTGCATCTTCCCATAGATCCCACATCTCTTGTCCATTCATATTCGACAATTTTAGCATATTTGGCCTTTCAGGAGGGTTGATTTGACTGGTTTTTGTGTTTCTATCTGTCCACTTCTCTCTCCTGCTCCTTTTCTTAGCCCTCTTTCTCCCAAGCAAGAAGAAGGGTTTGTCCAAATGTCGCTTAAAGAGGAAAGAGACCCCAAAGTCCTGAGTCTTTTTTGCTGCAGACCAAGATTTTGAGCTCCTGAATGCACAGCATGTCGCAGATCATCAGTGCTGGTCCAGGAATCAGGACTTCACAGCCAGCCCAGTGGTGCAAATCAGGAGTGGGTGCTGCTGTGAATCTGCCATGTAGGTGAGAATGGAAATTTTCAGGGAGCTGATTTAGAAATCACAATTAAAAAAAAAAAAAAACAAACCTCTTTAATCTCTGTCTGGTTTTACCTTTAATAAGACTTAGAAGATTTTGACATTTGGCAGTGAATTTCCATGAAGATGTTTGATATCTTGTATGCTGTGGTCTGAACAGGCTGGCAAAAATTGGACAATGTTGCTTTTTTTCTTCTGTGCAGCTTTTATACAACTGAGACAGAACACATGCAGTGGAGGGAAGGAGAAGCTGTTAAACACCTCATACTGGGATCCTAAAATCTGTGTAGCTGAGTTTGATGAAGACACTGCTTGCTAAAAGTATAAAATCTATAACAAATGGGGCCTTTTAGTGACAGCCAGTGGAGATGGCAGGTTGTCTCAGATTATCTTGTTCCACCAGGAGCCCACGCTGCTTTCAAGCCTTCTCTCTTCCATCTCCTGCAGGCTGGAAATCAGCCACTGAGTGTGACTTGGAATAACTAAGCAGAAATAGGTGCTGCATTTTGCAAAGGCTCCATGCCTGCCAATGTGCACTTACTTATATGAGAAAAGACATTTTTTTCCCCTTCATATTTCTCTAGCACAGCACATGGATGTAGCTGAAGTATTCCAGTTAATATATATGCAAATAGTAGAGACCATTAAATAGACATTATTTCCTGCTGCTAATGATGTTCTGTACTCTCACTCTGCTGCACTGTGGCTTCTTCCCAGTGCTTTTTGCTTGCAAACGGCTGACTCCTTGCCGTGAGAGGGCTGGTATTTCCATGAAGCACTGGGCAGGCTCAGGAGTTCAGTGAAATCCCAGCATGAGGGGCTGGAAGGCAGAGCCAGAGAAGGGACCTGCTTGTCCCCAGCCTGCCAGCACAATGGTTTGTACACAATGGCCTGCTGTGAGCCAGATCAGTGTGGGATAGGTGAACTGACCTGACCTGAAGATAACCTGGTAAAAAATGAATTTTCTGAGCCACCTAACAATGTTTTATTGCCATAACCATGGTGGCTGCACACTGCAGTGTGCTACACACTCAAGGGAGGAACTTCATTAAAAGTGTCTCCTGGGTTGGTTATTGCAATAAAGTGAACAGGAGTTTGTGTTCAGACATCTGTGTGGCTCCCATGGGCAGTGTGTGATAGCAATGGGCATGTTGTCCTTAGTCTCCTAATAGTGGCAGGAGGAGCAGGAAAATATTGTTTGGGGGTGACTTATCTGCCTGCTGAGAACAGGCAAAGATTGGCATCCACCTCCCTGCTCCTGAGCATGCAGCAGGATCAGAGCAGGCTTATGAGTACAACCAGTCCTGGAGGCAAGGGAAGGACAGAACACATCAGTTTTCTGTATTTTGCCCAAAAGCTGCCATCATCTTCAGAGGCTACAGTGGGCAGCTCAGGCTGGAGAGACAGGGGAAAGCTGGAAGTGTGAAAATTCTTCTCTCCAGGCTTCCATCCATGAGTCACAGCCATCTGTGGGCAGAGCTGGGCACAGCATCTTCCTCTCACTGTGGCCTCGTGTGTTTGCACCTGTTTTCATCACAGCTCAGCTGTACTGACACATGTCCAAGCCATTATAAAATCTTCATGAGATGAGATGGAGAGCTGGGTGTTCCAATTCTGCTCCTTTTACTTCCAGCAGTTACTTCTGCTATAATACAGGGAGTCTTTTTGCTCTGTTTTTTTCCCCATGAGTTTGGAATCTCACATTCCCTGTTCATTGTTTTGGCCTGTGGCTCTGGGGTACCGTATCCATTTCCAGAGTCAGTAAATGAGCTGTGATGGCAATCAGAGTGTGATTCTGCTTCTTTCACTTCTAAGGACATCATCAGCAAACAGGACTGCAGATTGACATATTTTTCCTCTTTTGTAGATTTTGTTTGCTAGCTTTTTGTTAGTTTTTGGTTGTTTGTTTGTTTGGATTTTTGTATTTTCTGTACTTGTCAGAACATTCTGCATTTGGCTGTTGCCAAAATACAGGGGTGTGATCAGCTCATGTCCTGGTGAGCAGGTGCCAAATGGACCCAGGGACTTGCACAGGTAAATGGAGAAAGTTAGAGCAGTCCTAATATCACTTTGTGGGGCAGTGTGTTCTCACTGGGAGCAGAAAATGGTCACAGCTGGTGCTCACAGTGCAGCTGAGCATCAGGTCCGATTTGCAAAGATGTTTGCCTAATTCTGTCAGGAAAGCACTGTGAGGAGCAGGAAATTGGTAGCAGCTTTTGAGGATGTCATAATGCAGGCACCCTGTCATCCTGTCCCCCTCATAAATCACTCAACAATGATATTAGATTTGTGTAACATTTATTCCTTTATGCTTGTATTAGGAAGATACCGCAGATTTGAATGGTCACAAATAATGTTTTGATTTTTAGCTTGCATTTGTTCTTTCTGGTTAATACATATCTGCCCTGTGTCAGTGTTAAAATTGGGGTTAAAGAGCTTTTCCTTACTTTTGCTTCCTTTCCCAGTATATTAATAGATGGCAGCCTTATTTTTAATTAGGCTCCAGTAGTTTCTGTCATGAGACAGTTTCTCCACTGCCCCAATAATTTACCAGCCATTATTTGCATCTATTCTGGTTTTATTTTCATTTCTTATAAATATGAGTGACCAAAATTGTATCCACTATCCAAATGAGGTTTCAGCAGTGCTCTGTGATTTCCTACTAATATTTCTCAGCCTTTACTGGAAAGCAAAGACTTTCCCAGTATCTCCTTGCAGTGCAGATTTTGTTTTCCCTGCCTTCCACACTGGTGGTTTGTAATCCTGTGATCGATTACTGCAATCAAATCTTCCTCTTCTGTTAATTTGAGAGCTGCTATAGGAACCAAATTATACTTACAGGAACACACACAGTGTTATTGCACTCAGTAAATGCAGCTGAGGTGGGATTTTGAGCTTGCAGTAAATATTCTGGGATGATTTCACTCCATTATGTTTAACTAAATTACTGGGTAAAAGCTAAGCACCTCACCTTCCTGGAAGCAGAGCAGCAAAACCCACAGCAGCAGCAGCCACTGCTCAATGGCACAAATGTGGAACCCACCAAGCAGCTAAATGGAGAAAGTTAATACTGAAGTGTCATCTGTAAGAACTTGTGGGAAATTTGACAGTTGCTGCTGCTTTTTTTTTTTTAAACATCAATATGACTCTTTTTATACTTGTGTTTGTCTCCATTTCTTCACCTGTTTCTCCTAAAGTGCAGGTCATGCAGGAGAAGTTTTATGGTTCAGTGAAGAGAGAACAGGAATTACACTTACATCTTATATTTGCTGTAAGGAGTTTTATTTAGAGGTCAGAGTTTATGGAAAGGAGTTGAAGGACATGAGAGTGATTTAGTCATTAATAGCTGGGCTCTACTCCAACCTCCTCAGACCCCCTCACCTTGTCAGCAAGACCTGGGAAATTCCGGTGCTTTGACATTTGTGGGCTCCAGACTTCCTGAGTCCAGAGAGAAGCTGCTCTCCTAAAGTGTTTCTGCCAGAGTAATGAGTATAGTGAATGAACCACAGCAGTTTATTTCTGAATGAGGATTTTATCATGAAACAATGTTAAAAATGTGCTGAAAGCCACTTTTCAGCACATTAGAATGTCAAAAGCCCTTAACTTGGTGAAAGCATTTTGAATGATTCTGCAGTGGCTTTAATTCAGAAGAAATGTTTTCCCTCTCTCCTGACCATAACATTCAAATGACAAAGGAAAAATCCACAAGCTAGAGTCACATTTGGCCTGACCTTGGCCTGGATGTGCTGTGTTGTTTATCAGCCCTGGTCACAGAAAACAAAAGGATTCTCCTGGACAATTTTGCTTCTTACAGCATGGAAAGCCAGAAGTCCATCCCCATCTTTTGAGGACAAAGGAATACGAAGCACATTCTTCCACTGGTTAGAGGAACCATTTCAGGGAGAGATTCCATTCCATTTTGGGTATCACTGGAGTCCAGGAAAGTGCACTTTTAGCTGTGGGTGTCTAGTGGTGCATAAACAAAGACAGCAAAGAGTAGAATAGCTCCCAGAGAGTGACCCAGCTTAGTGGGCAGGCCCATATCTGCATAAATCTGTCACTCTGGGTTTGCTCCATGCAGAAGTCACACAGCTGTGCCTGCAGGCAGAGCACGTGCTCCCAGAACAGCACTTGTCTGCACTGAGCTTGACTGAAGTGCTTGGGGCCTCAATACTAATTGCATCACGTCAAGAAGGGTTTCTACACATTCTCTTACATCTAACTAATCATTAACTAATCTGACTAACAATAAATGCAGAGAAAATTGAAATATTATTACCCATCCCATCAATGGCAGTCAGATTAAGGGTGTGTTTCCAGAATGACAGAAAATTAGGTCTGAAAAAGTTTGTAATACTGTTAGGTAATCGAGAGGCTGATTACTAAGGGGATATGAAGAAATTTGATGAGGTATAGCTAGTCCTTTCAGATAACCATGAGATGAGTCACATTTATTCTTTATTGAACAGAGGTCAGATTTCACTGCCATTAAAATAAATGGGAATGCTCCTCATGGAACAACATTAGGACTCCAATACTAAATGTGAGACTAAAATAATCAATTAGATGCACAGGACCAGTCTGTCATTTCCACTATTAGCACATAACAGGTCTTGATGTAAATTAAATTTGGTATCCACATTTGAAATGGATCCTTACATTTAGTGAAACATCTCACAGCCATTAGGAAGTGTGGGTCAGGTCCCAAACTCCAGGTCAATGCACATCCCCATGTGGGTTTGCTTGGCACCTTGCACAATTAGAACATCACAGGTTCAGACCCACAAGTCTTCTGCCTTTCCTTGAAAAGGAGAGAAAAGGTTTCATAAGGGCTGTGTGACTATTGACCATAATATCAAATGTGGTCTTGTAGGGGAATAGAATGTAGGTAAATAAAGGTAGTATAGAAAGTAATCTTACCCCCTAAAGAGTTGCAGCTGGGTTAATTATTAAAGATTAGGAGCAGGCCTGATTTTAACAGGCCACAGCTGCAGCCAACAAGAAGAGTGTTATAAAAGAGTGGATTGGTTGGTTGAGGGAACTGGAGTTAGTTGGCTGCTGTGAGGACAAGGAAGAGTCAGTGCCTGGAGGAGCTGCCTACAAGAAACATCAAGGAGGTATGAAACTCTAGCAATATGGAACACTTACAATGTAATGACAATAGAACTCTTGCAATATAATGACAATGTGGTCTTACATTCAGTGTAATCTGATCAAGTACAGTTATACTGTGTTGTAAGAAGTGAAGAGGAGTTGTGATGCTTCTTTTGTGCTGCTGTAGCACAAAGATGAAGATGTATGGTATGGAGACCCATGTTGGGTGCCAAATAGAAAGGTGGGTGCTGCTGCCCAATTCTTGTCCCCAGCAAACCTCTCCTGTAGAAATGCAAGATGAGTTGATGTTCAGGCAACATGGTCAAACCTCCACTCAACACTCACCGTGACTGGCTCAGTGATACAGGTAAGAATGGCTCTTTTGCAAGGTTTTATTCCAGCAGAGTAACACAGTTCCTGAAAGGAAACCCAGCTAGAAAGAGGGTGAACCACTTGGAGCAGGCAGCTTGTAAAGGGGAAGGGGTGGGAGGCAGCGCTAAGGGCTGGGCAAGGGGCCTGGCCTCCAGGGGTATGGGGGTGGCCACCAGTGATGCCAAGCCAGTGAGAGGGGAAGGAGAAACCAGAGGAAGCTGGGACACAAAAGTCCATGAGGGAGTCTATTTTTCCCTTTGGGAGGGCTAACTCTATGGTGAGTAGTTCCGGGGCTGGGGACTTGGGGATTGACCAAGGGGGGAGAGTTCATGGGGTGCTCCAGTATGATAGCAAAATGTGACAAAAAAGTAGTATCATTCACATAAGAATATGGTGGATGCCCCTTTTCATTTTGAGAGAGCCTGTCACAACACCAGATATTCAAAGCAAATCTCTTTTATAACTCTGCTGGAGCAGTTCCTTCCAGCACCTGCGTTATACCCCCAGGATTTCAATCAGAGCTGACACTTCAAAAGGCTATTGTCTGTGTAGAGGTGGCCAGTTATGCTCTCCCACACTGCAGAAGATCAGCTTTAGAGTTGTAACTGTCAATGCTTGTCAAACAAACTTATTTTCTCATTCCAGAAATGGATTCGTGATATGTTAGGGGGTTTTATGTTTTACCAGAGAGGGATATTTCACACGCTTTCTGCTTTCTTTTCCATTTCCTAAAGTTATAAAAGGAAACATAAGAAGCCCAGATGTATGAACAATAAAACCAAATGGTCCTTCTCTCATACAGTGTCCTATGAGCTGGGTAGCACGAACTGTGATCAAAATTTTTATGGTTACGACTTTCTATGGGATCTCCCTCCTGGATTCTCTCACTGATGTCTTTCCTTCCTAAAAGAATTGGTACAATTTAATGAGTAACTGATTGATTTTCAGGGGACATAAAACGTAACATCTCTGTGTTTTCTGTTTTATATGATATTTTATTTTTATTTAAAGAGAAGCAAAGAGTTAAAAATAATTTAGGAAAAATGACAGGTCTGTAGATGGCTACCATAATACAGATCTCTCACCTTAAAAAACCAAGAAATAAAGTAGAAAGCACTGCATAAGGTATTTCTCAGTTTTCTTCCCTTCCAGCACATTTAAGACATTTTTGTAACATCATGTGATTTCCATACTGCTTAAGTAGCTTGGGGTTTTTTTCTTTTTCATTTTTTAATATTTTTTTCCCATAGGATTAAAACAATCCCTTTGTAAAGAATCATCATGACGGTGCTTTAAAGTGCCATGACTGTCAGCTCACAAGTCATCTTAAAGTTGGATGGCTGACATAATAGCATCTTTTTTTTTTTTTTTCACTGACCTAAATCAAGCATTGGATAGCTCAAGACTTCTTCCTATATCATCTCAAAGAAGGGATTTTGGCTTTCCTTTCTTTTTTTTTATGCTTATGTTCAGCTATTGGTTACTTTATGCTGAGCTGGGAACTGTGTGGTTGTTGGAAGCAGCATTAAAAGCCAGGGAGTGCCTCTGTTTTCAAGAATATCTATCACTCTGCTGTTTTAGGCTCCTGCCTGGTTGTAAAATATGTTTACAGCCACATAGGATATGTGTTTGATCTGCAGACCTCAGAGATGAACAAAAGCAATTTGTCCAGAATGAAGAGATTTAAAAAAATATGGAGGGTGAGTGAAAAATATGCATCAGTCTATTAGAAATATTGCAATGGTAGCAAATAAATTGCAAGCAGATGATTCTGGTTTTGTGGACAAGTTGTCTGGCTGCATGCACATTGCTTGATCAGACTTTTATTGCAGGGTTTGATTGTATGCTTTTTCTTTTGTTCTTTTTGCATATTAGCTGCATCATCGCAAATTTCTCAAGACATTAAGCACTCAAGTTTATTTGACTTTTGAGAAAAGTTTCCGAGAATTTGCAACAACAACATTTATACAGTAAGAGCTGTTGAGGAAGCTAAGCTAAACTGATTTCCTTTGTGGCCTTTAAAAATGCCATTTAAGGTTGGATGAATATAAAAAAGGCATTACAAAAAAAAAAACCCCAAACAAGCCTCTTTTCCCCTCAGGCTGTATTTTAGAGCTGGTATATGCTGTAGGGCTGAACTAAGTGGGATATGGTTAAAGCCCTTGCAGCATTGGAAGCTAGCATGGTGGTCAGATTAAATAATAATAGATTGTCATATTTACTTCACAACAATTGAATGTCTCATAGGTTGGAAATAAGAGAAATTAAACAGAGGATTTTTTAAAAAATGTGAAGTTAATGTGGTGCAACAAGTGGAATTGGCATCTCTGTTGTCTCCTGAACTGGGTTTCCTTGAAAAGTTTGGGGTTGGTTTTTCTCATTGTAAAATTTGCTGCAAACAGTAGTTATTTCAAAAGGAATTTTAAAGTCTTTTAATACAATTGTTTGTGTGCTTTCAGCTGATGGGGCTCTGATATCAGTTACTTATGTAAATTAGGTTGCATTGTTAGTTAAATAATGTGTATTTTCCCTCATCTGAAGCTCAGTTGACTTGCTTAGTGATAACATTGATTTGATCACTTTAACTTAGCTTTGGTTTTATATTCATTCATTTTGTTTGATATTCAATGATGAGAAATGGTTAATTTCCATAATATACAGCAATTTATAGTCAGGGCATTGAGTACTAGAGGGCATTCACATTTATAAGTCTGTCTTCAAATAGATGTAACATCTCTATTTATGGTTTTGTTTGTTGAAAAGTGTTATTGCCTGAGTGAAAATTATATTTTAATCATCATACAAGTTTCATTTGTGCAAACAGGCAGTTTCCTTAGAAATTAAAACAGATCCATTAAGCATAAGTAGATATTATATCATATTAAGTGACATGAGATAATTACTGTAGTCAAAGCATGGAGCTTAAATGGGCTCTGGGAGTGGTTTAGTTGTAAGAGACAAAATGTCCTTCTTGGATAGAAGTATTTTACTTGCATATAGCTGTGTCTGCTGTAGTGCAGCTGAACAATTTGTCCTTTACCTCCTATTTGTGAAAGCTGTTTAACTGCAGGCTATTAGGCATCCTTTAATTGATGCATTTTCTGCTCTTCTCCCTGAAGCATTTGTCCCTGTTCCATCATTGTGGTACCTGGCATTTCAGGGTAATATAGCTCAAAATTAAATTTCTGCAGAATCAGATGTCAGTTTTAAATATTACTGTTTTCTTTTTTCCCATTCCAAACTATTCTGGCTAGAAGTACATCAAAATCTCCAAGAGGGCTTTTATGGTTGGGATGGAACCAAAAGGTTTAGTCCTTATATTGTGCAGTGTGTGCTTTTATAATAAGCCATAATATATTTATGCAGGAGATTATATGTCTATGATATGGCACACAGTCCCTTCTTCCACTTATCTCCCACCATTAACTTGCTCAGTATTTATGGATATATCAAAATTATGATTTACACTGTACTTATCGTTAACATCCCTTGCAAAAGCTCTCTGCAGTTCTTGCCATCCTTCAGAAGCCAGTCATAAAATGAAGAGATTAACAGATAATTAAATTAAATCCTTAATTATTTGGGGATGATGAATTCACTCTGTGATTCCAGAAAGGTATAGAGAGTCTTTTTCAGAAGCAGTATAAATTGAAACCAGTGGAGCTGTGATGATTTATGCCTTCTTGATGATCTGACTCACACTGTTAATTCTCTACTCCTCTTTTAAAAACATATTAATAAAAAATGGATGTAGGAACTGTTTATTAAAATATGAAGCTTTCAAGATATTTTTGAAGTATTATATACACTCCAAGATAGCACTGCTTGAAAAGTATCTGTCATTTTTCAGACCAAATAGAATGTCCTTCAGAAAAAGGCAAGGAAACTTCACTTTTTTTTTTTTTTTTTTTTCCTCCAGAGGTTTCTGCCATCCATGGGAAGCCTCTCATTGTTTTCAACTAATTCTTGATCTGGCCTGTGTTTCATGCTGATCTCCAAAGGGTTGAAATATGTCATTGACAGTTAAATCTTCCAAAGTGTTCAGCAGGTACCCACTCCTGCTGGAGTAGTGGCTGGTTAATAAACACCCCTGAAGATACAACCAGCTCAGCCCAATAAGGACATAAAGCCAATTTCACCAGAAAAACAACCCCAGGGAAATGAATTATAGGGTCAAAAAGAGCAGAAACAATAAGCAATCAATCTTTCTGTACTCAATTCTGAGTACATTTGCTCAAAAAATCTGCCTACAGTCATTATAAAGCAAATTACAGATTGTGGTATTTGATGGGACTGCTGGGCTATGGTGAGGACTGAGGGTTGTAATATTTATCTCAGGTACTGGGCTGTTTTGAGACCTTGTTAATAATGGTTCTTCCTGATGCAGAGATATCTGGTTAACACTTGCTCCAAGCTCAGAAAAAAACACTGTGCTGAGTTTGCTTAGCAATAAAAAAGTAAAGCAATTGTCATGGAAACATGGAAATTGTTATGAAAGTATATAATGGCTACTTGAAAGCCACTGATTCTCTTGTGTAAGCCTTTATTTAGAAAAGAGTTTAGAGCAGACATTATTTACTCAATAGGACACTCCATTGTGATCCATCATACCTGTTAAGTGTTTAAGCTCTGGGTTTTTTTAAATATGTTTTTGACCCAATAGACTATGACAGCTATAAAACCTTATTATGGCCTTTCATGCTAAGTGTTTGAAGGGGTGTTTGGAGCAAATATGCCTTTTTGAAAAATCCCTATAATTTGTTCTGGGAAATGCTTAGTGTAGTGGGCTGGAGCAATTTGTTCTCTTCAGGAAGAGCTCCTGGAACTGTCACTGATTCCATCAGGCAGCTGTGCTTTCCTACTTCATAATTTTTGTATTTTAGTCTGTAAATTGGTATAAAAACATTGCTTCTGGAGCAGTTTTTATGTCCCTCTGATTCTTAAATACGAATCTTAGTAAAGATTATGTTAAGTAGCTTGTGTTAGCATGTATAGGGACTGAGATGCAAAAAGAATGCCTTATTTAAATGCTGTTAAAATAAATTATATTTTTAAAGAATTGTAGCCTGAACCCCAGCCTTAAAGGCAACAAGCCTGAAGGATTTTAACCTGTTGACAGAATGTGTATCCAGGCTTTTAGGGCTTTCCTTCTCCCAGGAGTGGCAGTGATCTGCTCTGTCATTGCTGAGCACAGGGTATGAGTGCAAATTCTAGACTGTCCTTCAGTATGGTGCAGCTTTAAATCTGGAAAATTCCATTTCCTCCTTGCAGTGTGCAGGACAGCTGCTCCTGGGCTATGCTGTGTCAGAGCATCTCTGCCCAAGCCAGACCTGATGTAAGAGTTGATGGCCCCAGGTTTGAATGAACAAAGATGGATTTAGGAAGGGAACACAATCTCCGGAAACTTCTTGATGGTTTTCTCTTTTCCCCTCTCCCTCCAGTAGCTTTTGACAGGAGCCTAATGGTTGCAGCAGCCCATCAATTAGCATTCTCCCCACTTTCCATTTTCAAGCATGCTGCTCCCATATTCTGCAGCAGGCACTAATGGGAGAAGGATGGCTGGGAGACGAGAGAGGGAGGAGGCACCTGAAAGTCTGGGAACAGCCCTCAGCACAGGCAGGTGGGGAAAGGCTTGGGCTGAGCACATCCTGGAGGAAAGGTCCTGCAGCAGAGGATGAGCCTGCAGCACCCATGGGTGCAAGCCCAGGACGGGGAGCAACCCTCTGGCAACTTGAGCAGCGGGGACCTGCCCGAGGATGATCTGGTTAGTGCTGGCAGGTAGGAATGGGGTCTGAGATGTGACAGAGACCCCCCCAAATCTGAGTTAAAGATGTGGGAGATATCATGGGGGAGCTGCTTATTGTGTTAGCAGAAGGCAATGGAGGGGTCAGGATTTCTGCTTTTGTGGTTCTCCCTTTGCTTTCTTCTCTCCTCCCTTTTCTGGCTTTGTGATCAGGGGAAAGGAGAAGGAAAGAGGGATTTGTGTGGAACAGCTCATACCACCACTGCTTCTGCTGGGATCAACCCCAGTCCCTCAGCCTCCTTTGTCCCCAGGTAAGGAGCAACACAAAGAAGGTTGACCAGTGTGGGTCAGCTCTTTTCTCACAGGTAATGAGCAATAGGATAAGAGAGAATGGGATAAAGTTATGCTAGGAGAGGATAAGATTAGATATTAGGAAAAAGTTCTCCACCAAAAGAGCTTTCAGACTGCTCAAGGAAAAGGTGAAGTCACCATCCTTGAAAATGTTCCAAAAATATCTAGATATGGTATTTAGATACACAGGTTAGTCGTGGACTTGGCAGTGTCAGGTTAATGGTTGGACTCAATGATCTTTTCCAGTCCAAAGAGGACTTTTCTGGGCTTAAACATTCAATGATTCTGTGTGGGTTTTAGTTCCTGTGACTGTGGAAAGGTTTAGCTGTGTCCACTTCAAGTCCTCTGCTTTTGAGGACTTCTCATGGCTGAATCAGGATTCTCCACCATTCTCCCCTCTGGAGATTCCTGTCCTGGCCCAGGACTCAGCCATGGATTCACATGGAAAATGCTCAGACAAGTGAACCAAGAAAACTGTTCAAAACCAACCATTTCCACTTATATGTGAATCAATCACTTGTAATCTTCTATTTATGAAAATGAAAAGGTCTAATGTCCACCTTTGAGGAGGTATTTGGCCATTTGTTGCTCTCTATGAGATGCATTTTGTTAGTGAGGGTTGCAGAAAACAAACTGCTTTGATTTTAAATAGTAAGGAAAAACATTTTTATATATTCTTGAACATAACATTTTAATGTGTTCTTGGGCATAATAATTGGTGCTATGGGGGCCTTCCTTGCAATGATGGGTTTGCACCAACTGGTCTTAGTTATTCAGGGCCTGTCCTTTGTGTTATGAAATCAGTGAGAAAAACCTTATGAATCTATAGAAATGTACATGACAGATTTTTCTGTGTGTTGCTCCTTTTATAACTCTTATAAATTTTCTAATTGTACTTAAATATTTGTATTTGGTGTATTGGTCCAAAAAGAAGAATGTAATCCACTTGATGTTTAAGGGGTAGATCTTTTACTGCTCAGTCCCTTAGGTCAGTAGGGGACTCTCAACTGTGCTAAAGCTGTTAAGTCAAACTGGATTAGAGAATAATTTACTCATGCTTTCAAATTGCAGTGAGCAGGCTTTAAATGTCTTGATTTAAGGTTTTAAGTGGACTTGGTAAAGCAACCTGCAAATACATCCCACTGCAGCATTAGATACAAATGTAGCACAAGCTATTTTAAAAAGCTGTTTTCTGCTCCCCATTTGAATTTTGCAAACTCATATGAATAAAAAATAATATTTAAACTTAACAGACTGATCCTGCAAACCCTTATTTTGATGAGTGATTCCATTAGTGACAACAGCTTTTTTGGTTTCTGTGGGAACTGCCTATAAAATTCAACATATCTATAAATGTTTACTGCCCTGTCAGAAAAAAAAAATAGTGAATTGTTGAAAAATGAATGGCATTAGATGTTCACTGTCCTGGCAGTGCTGTGAGATTTTTGGATAGAGCTGATTGAGATATAGCTGAGCCATAACTACACAGACCAGGGACTTAGGGGTGGTCCTCTGATGGACTTAGATTCACCTCCGTCTCCTGTGGGATGTAAAACCCTGGCAATAAACTGCAAGGAGACCCTCCCAGGGTGAAAAACCCTTTGCCCCCAACATTTTGGCTGCCTTAGCAAGTTCCTTTCCAGTCATTTCATCTGAAGATATCAGAGAGGCTGTTTGTTTAACATCAGGGAGGACATCAGGGTGTCTGTAGCACAGGGCAGCATTTCTACAATAGAAACTACACTCTCAGAATATCTCACTATTGTATTTGCTGGGTCCCCCATGGCGAAGGAAGGAAAGATGAATCTGACTCCATATTCTCAGAAAGCTAATTTATTATTTTGTGATACTATATTGTATTAAACAATGCTATACTAAACTGTACTAAAAAATATAGAAAGGATACTTATAGAAGGCTAAAAAGATAATAATGAGAACTTGTGGCTCTTTCCAGAGTCCTGACACAGCTTGGCACTGATTGGCCAAAGAGCGAAAACTACTCGCACCAGAATCCAATGAAAAAATCACTTGTGGGTAAACAATCTCCAAACACATTCCACATGAGCAAAACACTCAAGGGCAAGCAAATGAGATAAGAATTGTTTTCATTTTTCTGAGTCTTCTCAGATTCCCAGGAGAAAAATCCTAGGCAAAGGGATTTTTTCAGAAAATGTGAATGTGACACCACTGCAGTTCAAACACTTCAGCAACATATATCTAAAATGGAAAACTGAGTCAGCAAATGAAAATTAGTATTTCCAGCTTAATTCTTTTTTTTTCTAAATCACTTTTCACCTGATCCACCTTTCACAACAGACCATGCTAAGAAGCTGACTGCACATCTGTTTGTGAGACACTGATGCTATGCTGATGGCTGTCTGTAATCATTGCTAGCAGTGACAGCAGGCTGTAAAAAACTTCAGCATTTCTAGCCAGCATTTTCACTGTGAATGATGGGATCTGAGGTTTCTGGAGTAAAATCCTTGTAGTCATGAGCAGACCTCCAAAAGTAGCTCAAGTGATTGGTGCTGAGGATCTTCTGGATGAATGCATCTGATTTAACAAGCCATGTGGCATGGGGGCTTAGCTGCATTGCTTGCACAGAGAGGCAGGTTCAAATTTTCTGTTCTTATTGAAATGAGATGCAAAGTATTCATAATTGCTTTAATTTAATTTTAAATTATGAAGGGAGGGGAAAGGAGGAGGACAGCACAAGAATTCAGCCTTCCTGTTCAGGGATGACACAAGCAGCTTCTATGATTTTGTGTTCATAGAAAGACGAAATGATTTGGGTTGGAAGGGACCTTAAAGCTCATCATTATTTACCTCCAGGGTGGAAGGGTCTCTTCCCACTACAGCTGAGGCTCATATTGCTCTCTTCTCTACATCAGCACATCCTAAAAGCAAGGATAAGGAGATGGGACTTGGCCTTTGATTCATTTTCTATAGCCACAGTTGTGTTCTTGGTAGAGTTTTGGAAATGAAGGGTCTGTGTGTCACGATTGGATATAGGAGTTTTACTCTAGTCTTGCTAATTAAGCTCCTAAATAGGACCTAGCCTCTTCCAAGTGGAGAAAAAAAAAAAACAAACACAAAAAAACACCCCAAAAAAACCAAAAAAACCCTCAAAAAAACTCTACAAAAAAAACACCAGCCCCCCCCCCCCAAAAAAAAAACCAAAAAAAAACCAAAAAAAGAAAAACACCCTAACCCTAAACAAACTGGTGAAGAGGTTTGCCTTCCAAAAAGTTAGGGTTAAGTTCAATGGGGCAGAAGCTGAATGTAATGTATTTACATTTACTAAAAAGATCTATTTATGCAACAAATATGAGGTTTTTACTGCCTGTATTTAAAGGACTCATGAAAATACTGATGTTAAAAGAAGTTCCCACCTCACACATTTTTAATACAACCAATGGATCCTTGCTAGAGGACTGAGGGGATGTCTCTGTGTGAGAACAGGGTGATTCTTGATGTGCAATTTCTGATCTCCTGAGGGCCTGTTGGAGAGATGGGTTGTGCTGCTCTTCCCTGGACCATGGCCCTAGCACAAGGCAGGTCTTCCTTGGGGACACCTGCTGCCACCCCATCCCTCAGAGAGTGAGGGCTCCCTGTGCTCTGTGGGATCTGGGCTTGTTGTGACAGAGCTCATGGGCACAGCTGGACCCTCTCCAACACAAATCTGAGCAGGGAGCAGCCCTGCCCCTTTTCCTGACATCTCCATTGAGAAAGGCTTTTTCTACAGAGGCTTTCTTACCCATCTCAGTTTGAGTTTTCCTCTTCTGAGTGGAGGGCAAGTGTTTATTACCCAAGCTCTTGCATCTTTGATCTCAGAAACAGTTTACATGAGAAAGAAAACTGGTGAGCCTGGTCTAGGCTGGCACCTGAGGAACCTTGCTGCTGGCTAGTTTGCATGTGCCCTGCTAAATTGAATATTTAATCTTAAATTTTTTTAGGTTATACTCATGGGAACTAATGTGCAGAATTTAATGGCAAATAACAGAGTCAGTAAAGGTCTGCCTACAGTAATTTATTATAGGGTTCTCTGTGTGTTGTTTTTTTCTGTTTTAAAGAAAGTTGAAATTGTCCTGGGGCTCCTCTTGACCCTCTCTCCCTGGAGGGTAATTGTGACTTCTCCTCCTTTGCCCAGCAACAGCACTGGAGGGTGGGAAGGTGAAAGTACCCTTGAAGCATGGCACAGAATAACTGTTTGGTAGATAATTGCTGCATTTAGAGAGGGTACAGAATTAATGGTATGGTGCCTTTCTGGCAAAAAAATTGCATGTGTTAGAGAAGCAATGCTAATAATTCAGAATGCCTCTGGAAATGGCAAATGCAGAAATCCTCATAATTGCACCAATTTGGTAACTGTAAAAGCCATGTAAAAGTAATGATTTCTGATGGCAATAAATAAAATGACATATCTTTCAGTTCATAAAGATTTTGTTTATGCAGACTCTGGAGTCTACCAAAATCTAAGGGCTTACTCCCTTTGCCTTTTACTGGGTGCTCTGTGGCAAGGTGTTGCCAGCTCCTGTCTTCAGGGAGGGTCACTGGCTGCTGCCCACACCTCATATCATGTGGTGAAAGTCCATAATCCTCCTTAATCTGGAGGACTGGTCAGGAAGGTTATTTCCTTCCCCTCCAGTGATTTTTGGACAGTTTTTCCACAAGTTAATAACCAGAAAATTTTTCCTTTGCATTTCACTACCAGATCACTCTTGTCCTCACTTCAGACATACCACTGTTGAATTTCTGGCCGTTTTTCTCCAGTGATGATTTCCCTTTGTTACTAGTGGCTTCCAAACAGCTCACATGTGAGGCAAACAGGACAAATATTTCTGTGTGTTGACTCTCTTCTCCTGTCATACCTACAAGAGGGAAGAAGGGAGGTTTCTTGCATCCTTATGAGGTCAGTCTTAATCTCGTCATTCTTGCTCATTGACAAAAAGGAAATGCTCTTTCCTTTTTCTGCACGAAGAAAAGTACAACATCTGGAGCTGAATGGTGCCAGCAGAAACCCTCCTGCTGGCAAAAAGACCGAGAGGGCACAGATATTTAACCATGAATTTGGATGGAGACCTTATAGGGTACATTTGAGAGCTTAGTTTTTTTAGCCTCAGATATTGAGGAGGTCTATTTTAATATGTTATCTTAGTCCCCACCAATCTAGGAAAGCCATTTTTGTTGTGGAAATCTCTCTATAATTAAAATTCCCCTTTGTTTTGAACATGTCTGCTGTGTTGGTGCATCCCACAGATGTTCTTAGGGGGTAAAATGTGCAGTGACAAAGAGAGGGCTATTCTGGTGCACTCCCCAATCTATTCCCATCTGGATTTTGGACTTCTGCAGAGCTGAATCCTTGGAAGGATGGACTTTGGTGTTGCCTTGGGAATATGGCCAGACCCAAGCTGAAGAGCCAGTATTATGATAGCATTTAGGATCATTTATTTTGAAACAAGGATCTGACCTGTGCAGGGTTTGAAAGGGTTTAGTGAGCATTTCTTGACATTCCCTCTCTTGTCCTGTTGCTGGTCCCCATAAAGCTTGGAGCAAGCAGTTGCTGGACCACATGAAACAAACATTTCACTGCTTTCTGAATTTCACTGATTTTTTTTTTGCTTTTGTTGGGCTGTTCCTGAGAACCAACCATATCTCTATAACTTGATTGACAGTAAGGAGATGAGATATTGCTCTCCACAACATCTGATACAGTTTCAGCAACTGTAGAGCAAAAAGTCCTCCTGCAGAAGGAGAAATCGCTGCATTGTCTTTCTTTTGGTGAAGAGCAATCCCTTCTGGAGCACATGAACACTGATAGATGGCTGACACTAAAAGACACAGTGGGGTGGACTGAATTTTTTTGACATCAGTTCTTCACACAGGTGCTTTAAATAGATGTTACACACAGATTTCCAGCTCTCAGATGTAGTGGTACTCCCTGTCAAAACTGCCAGAATCATTTGTTTGCTCAGAAAATGAAGCAGTAAGGGCATATATTACTTAGAAAAAATTCAGCTTATTTTAAAAGCAATAAAATAATAAAATAAAGCTGAGTTTTTATTTTTTAAAGCACACATGGATATTTTCCCACAGATTATAGGGTTTGTAGTGACATGCAAATTCTCTATGGATTCTTCTTCAATAAATGTTTGAATGTGTTTGAACTGCATTTTTGTGTTTTTTTCCTTGGTTCAGGCCAGCTATTTTTTTCTATGGAAAGTCCTCCTCCTGTTTTATATCCCCCTGCTACTTTTAATGTTACAATCAGAGAAAATTTTCCATATTTCTGCTCCTAAGCACTCTAAAGCCACTGGGATGCTCCAAGGCCCATGTCTGAGCAGCCAGACACACCTCATGAAGGTTTTGCAGAGAGAGTGAAATTCATTATTAAAAGCTCTCAGGCTCTTTCTTTGGCCTCTGGGAGTGCCCTGACTGTGAATCTGCTCCTGCTTCCCTCTCACTGAGGTCTCAGGGGCCCATGGGATCCCCACCAGGAATTTTCGAGGTCTGGGCTCAGCCTGGTGCCCAGGATTTCTGCTTTGCAGGGGATGTTGGGTGGGTGTGTTGCTGCTGGTGCCCTTCGGGTATCTAAACTGCACCTGTTTTCCATCCTCACTCTCTCCTCACATAATTTCTTGGTGCTGTACGCCAGCACAAAGTAAAGAGGACTCTACCTTTTGATTTGTGATGAAAGTGATTCTAAAAACATCTTCTTGAAGAGATCCCCTTGGCCTCTCTTCCTACCAAATCAAATCCAGAAATCATGTTTGCCTCTTTGCTTTGCTTTCCGCTATGAATTATTTTTGTCTCCTTCAGCACTCTTTTATAGGATTACACTCTGAAAGAAATGATCAAAGGATTGGAACAATTAGTACAAGAAAGAACATTAAAATATGTATAAAGTGCTTTGATTTAATGACAGCTAATGTGGATGAGAGTTTATAACAGTTTACATATTTATGAAAGATGTAAACATGAGGAAAACAAGAAAATATTTGTCATAACAAGTTGGAGTTTAACTTACACTCATGGAATGAAATTTTAAATGGAAAATACATGCTGAATATAAAGAAAATTGTACTGCTCATAACATCTCTTAGTGATAAAATAGTTCACAGGAGATGCAACTAAATCCCTTTTCTATTATATTAAAATTTTCAACTGACCTAGAGGAAGCACTAAAATATTGATTTGAGAAACCAGTCTTGCATCACTAAAAAGGTGGTCTGAATGAGGTTGGGGCTGTTTTCCATCACTAATTCACAAGATCCAATAGTCTTTGATTTTGGTGAGATGTGCAGAGGGCAAACAACCTCAGAGACAGAGTTTATAGTTTTTTGTGCTATGTACTGAGCTAAACAGCAATTGCTGCAATGAATTCCAGCCTCCATGAGCCTGGGATGGAATTGCATCTAATTGCTTTGCAGACTGTGTTATATTTTAGTTTGATGCCTTGTAGGAAAAAAAGAAGTTTCTTAATTCCTTTTTGCACCAGAAGTGCTTTGACGAAGAGGTGCTAATGTTGTTCTGGCAGAAACAGTGGTTGTGCAGGGTGGTTGATATGGTCCAGAGACAGCAATCTGTTAGACCACCTATGGTAAATTTATTCCTCAGCCCCTCATTTAGGAATTTCTCAGGACAAAATAAGCAGTATTTAATTCTGAAGGAGTTCACTGTGGCAAGCAAGCCTCATTTTCCAGGCTAGGCTCCTTGGAAAAGATGGCACTGGTGAGGTCCAACCTTGAGTGCTGTGTCCAGCTCTGGCCCCTCACTTTGGGAAGGATGTTGAGATGTTTGAAGGCATCCAGAGGAGGCGACGAGGCTGGAGAGGGGCTGGGAACACAAACCCTGTGAGGAACCCCTGAGGGAGCTGGGGGTCCTCAGCCTGGAGAAAAGGTGACTCAGGGCTGCCCCCATCACTCTCTGCAGCTCCTGAAAGGTGCCTGTGCTCAGCTGGGGCTGGGCTCTTTCTGCAGCAGCACTGACACAGCCAGAGCACACAGCCTCAAGTGGTGTCGAGGGAAATGTAGGTTGTACATATGGAAAAAGTTTTTTACGGAAAGAGTGATAAAATTGTGGAATGGCTGCCCAGGGAGGTGGTGGAGTCTCCATCCCTGGGTGTGTTTAACAAAGCCTGGATGTGGCACTGGGTACCAGGGTTTAGTTGAGGTGTTGGGGCTGGGTTGGACTGGATGATCTTTAAGGTCTCTTCCAACCCAGTGATTCTGTGAATTCTGTACAGCTCTCTCAGAGTTGTGAATATCCACTGCTGTATGCACTGGAGTTACTCAGCACCTTTCAAAACCAGCTTGGTTGTGAGTACCTACAAAAGGCCTTGCACACCTTGCATGAGCCTTCTAGATTAGAAAACTTCACCTTTTCAATCCAGCCTGAAAGAACTACAGGTAAATTCAGCATTTAAACATAAATTCCAACCACATCACACCGCTGGGGTCTGGCAGAGCAGCTCCTGAGAGCCTCAGTGTGTCCCTGCCCGGAGAGCTGGCACCGAGAATAATCTGGGGCAGCATTTCACCTGGTGGGGAGATGTGCTTTAATGCAAGAAAAGGGATGGACCTGTGCAAGGCTCTCAGAACCTGCCCATGGTTTGCATTCTCAAAGTGCCTTTATCAGGCAGGAGAGCACACTAGGATGCAATTTGCTGTGTAGACTCCAGATAGGAGTTGGGAACCATGAGATAGTAAGCATGTGGAGCTCTTGATCTAGTGAATACAAATAATTTTACTTTGAATTTTACATACTTACTAGAAGGGCATACAGAGATGATGTGGCAGATACATGCATTACAGTCACACGGAATGTATGAATGTGGATAAGAAGTGATAAAGAAAATAAATGTAAAAAAGAGGAGAATTTGTTAAAATCAGAACAGAAAAAGACCAGTAACAGGCAGATAACTTAATAGTGGAGAAAATCTTTCCTGACTTACCTCAGTCTGTGTTAAGATTCATGAGAGGTTTGAGGCCATCTGCAGATGTAAAGCAGGCTCAGTGCTAAGAAATTCCATCTTGGTACAAACCAATCTGCCTTTTATTGTCTAAAACTTGTATGACATTAGCTTAATTTCTCTAAGGCAACTAAATATGGTATTATTAAATTATCTTAATGCAACCATGGTAAACAAATACCCGTACTGCTAATATGATTTTTCTTTCTGTAAGGTAATGAATATATTTATTCACTGATTTGTAACTCAGCTGGATTTCTGACTTCTGCCTATAGAAAGCTCCAGGCCACTTCTTTTGAATCTCTTTGCTTCTAATCTTTTCTGGAAATCTTTATTTTCTATTAGCATAACTAAATAGAGCAAATGAAGCCTACAGCTATTACTTGTCTATGCTAAGCTCCTTCATGTATTGTTACATTATTCTGGATATCTGATTGTTGTTCCTTGTATTATCCTTTTTCTCTACAATACTACAGAAAGACTTAAGATTGAATGATAGGACTGCACTTAGCTCAGTCTTCCTGCTGTTGTATGGAATTATTTGGGATTTAGGTCAGTCATCTAAGGATTCATCTCCTAACTAGAAGATAGATTTTCTTTGAGTCATTAAGTCTCACAGGTCTGTTCAACCTGTGGTTCTTTCATTTATAAGCTCCTGGCATGCTCAGATAACTTTCTTACATGGCTTGACACAGTATCAAAGTCCATTACTCACTCACCAACCCTAATCTGTCCTCTGGCCTCCCTGCAGTGGAAGGAGCTGGATCTCCATCTTCCCTGGGACTCAGCCAAGCCCTGGCTGAGGGATGGCTTGTGCAAAAAGCCTTCTCCTAAACAGCAAAATCCCCTCACTTGAAAACCCAGACCTGGGGACAAGGATTCCTCTTATGCTCACAAATACAAGGGGCAGGAGGAGGAGCAGAAAAAAAGGCCAAAAATTGACACACTTCAATACAAATAGCAGTTTGAAATAAGTCTGGAGTCCTTGGTGCCATATGTAATTCAGAAGAATGTAACTAAATGTATTTTTTTACACACAGACATGAAAACCCCACAGATACAGCGTACATGGCTGTGGGTGTGCAAGTGCAGCAGTGCTCTATTGCAGACAACTTTTATGAAAAATCCTTTCCTTAGGATTTCCTTAGGATTTTTCCTCCTGAAAAGCTGAAAGGCCTCAGGAACAAAATGTAAACAATGGTTATCTGCTGCTGTGGAAAGCAAAAGGTGCATCTGTGATTGGTCTCATGTTGTTTCTAATTAATGGCAAATCACAGTCAGCTGGCTCGGACAGAGAGTCCGAGACACAAAACTTTGCTATCATTCCTTCCTATTCTATTCTTAGCTATCCTTCTGATGAAACCTTTTCTTCTATTCTTTTAGTATAATTTTAATGTAATATATATAATAAAATAATAAATCAAGCCTTCTGAAACATGGAGTCAGATTCTGGTTTCTTCCCCAATCCAAGAACGCCTGTGAACACCGTCACAGTGCTCCTCAGGGAGGAGAGGTGTGTTGCTTCATCAAAAGGTGTTTAGAGAGAACTTTGAACACTGTAGCAGCAAAGCCATTCCAGCAGTACAAACTTGGGGAAGATGAACCTCTCTTAACTGAAAATGAACTCTGTGTAGGTTGAAAAACCCCTTTTCAACACTGCCACGTCTTTGAAGTGAAAATCTGCACGTTGTGAGGGAATGATTGAAGTGTGAAAACCACCTGTCCACCAGAAGCCCATAAAGGATCCCCAGCTACTCTGAGCAGTGTGGATGTGGAACATGAGCCATTGTTGTGTGCTGCTCTCTCTTTGTGCTGTGCATTTCTGCAGCCCCAGTGTCAGTGCTCAGCTTGTGCCACAGCACTGAGGAGCTGCCTGTCAAATACAATGTCAGACAAAGGGCCACAGGGCACAGAATTTGGGTGGCCAACTTGGCTGGTGGGCAGGCACGGGGTGGGAGAATAAAAGTATTCATAATCCAGGAATGCAAAGAGAAATTTGCAGTGAGCAGAGATCAGATATGTGAGTGGTGCTGCTTGGGTTGCATGAGCATGTCACAGACATCTTTTATGAAAAATCCTTTCCTTAGGATTGTTCCTCCTGAAAAGCTGAGAGGCCTCAGGAACAAAATGTAAACAATGATTATCTGCTGCTGTGGAATGCAACAGGTGCATCTGTGATTGGTGTCATGTGGTTGTTTCTAATTAATGGCCAATCACAGCCCAGCTGGCTCAGACTCTGTCCAAGACAGAAGCCTTTGTCATCATTCCTTTTTTTCCTATTCTTAGCTAGCCTTGTGATGAAATCCTTTCTTCTATTCTTTTAGTATAGTTTTAATAAAATATATATCATAAAATAGTAAATCAAGCCTTCTGAAACATGGAGTCAGTTCCTCGTCTCTTCCCTCATCCTTAGACATCTGTGAACACCTTTACATGAGCATGGCAAAGTTCATAGGGAAATTGGAAAGAGAAGGTAACCCTGGTGAAGATTTCCTCTGTTTTCCAGTTGAGGGAGAGAAACCCTCTTGTTCTGGGTCTGCAAAATTTCTCACAATAGAGTTGGGCTTCTGCAATCCTGTTGGCCAAGGGACCAGCACCTTCCTACTCCCATCTCCATAGGCACAAGGCACTTGCACTGGTCCCAAAGCCCCAGATCTATGCTTGAGATTTAGGGCTACATTTCCCAAGGTTGTGCAAGCCCGGTCTTGTTACTGGGGTTTGTCTCAGGCTGTATCAAGGCTGCTCTCCATCACAGTCACAAGTCAGATTTCAGAGAATGTGATCAAAATGAAAAGTGGTGGCAGACAGCTAAGGTGAAGTGATGCCTGAGCAGGGAGTAAAATAACTTGGGCAGAGGTACTCTTACAGGGACTAGTAAACACTTGTGGTAACATTTTTTTTTCTACAGGGACAAAATAACTCCTTGTGGTTTGGGGCTTTTTTTTGTTGCTGTTTTTTAGTGTGCTTTTTTCATTGAGTTTTTTTTTTGTTTTGTTTGTTTGCTTGTTTTTGTGGTTGTTAGGGTTTTTTTCCAAGTATTCTTATTATCAATTGTTACCACAGAGGAACTGCTGTGTATTTCTAGAATAAAAGGCACCCTCCAATATCTGTTCAGAGATTTTGACAACACGATTGGCTGAATGTCCTATAACTCGTGAATTGTGAATGCCTTATAAATATTTTAAAACAACTGTTCCAGCTACAGACTCACTGAAATCCATACTGAGACTTCATTTTCCTGACAGATGCCTTTGTGTTTGCAGTTCTTCCTGGCCTTGCTGCTGCGAAATCTAATCAAGAAAAACAGGTCACTGCTGGTTTGAGCTTACTCTCAGGTGTCTGGTTTGGGGTTGCAGTTGTCACCAGCTTCTTGCACAGTCCTGCAGTCTCAGACCAATTCCCCAGACCATGGGCTGCAGGTCCCTTTGCTGAAATAACATTTCTGCACTGCACAAGCAAGCTGGGAAAATAAATTCCGCTGAGGGGGGAGGAAGGTTTAGACAAAGCAGTGATCAGGATTAGATTTGTGCATAGATCAATGACACTGAAACACCCTTGAAAAATCTGTGCCTCAAAGCAAAATGTGACTTGCCTAATATTCTCATTTTTTCTTGTTGGGTGAGGTTGTGATAAAAGGTTATGATAATCTCAAGGGAACTTGTAATTCTTCTGCTGAATCACTGTTTGCAACAGGGATGCTTTGCTACATAAACATGAAAGAAATCAGAATTTCAGGACTCGGTGGCTGGACGAATTTCCATAAGAATTTGGGTTATGAAAGGAATGCAGTGCCTGTCCCACTGTTATTTCCATTGGGGTCACCAAGAAAGGTGTAAATTAGCCCCAGCCTATGTGTATCAAGTCAATAATGGCAGGACTAACAGAAAGAAATGTAGATTTAAAAACAAATTATCCTCTAGGAGTCTAGAATAATTATTTAGCATAATTTTATTATTAGCATAATTAATCATTCTAGCATAATTGTATGTTTGGCTTACCCATAGTGTTCATACCTACCAACACCTTCCAATTATTTACAAAGGCTCCTACACTGACCAGATGTTTAACAGTAGATTTTACTATTAATCTGTGATATATATGTGGTTTTTACTTTGAGAGACTTAGAGCTTTCCACAATCTTTCAAATCCTGCACTTTCCAAAAAGCCAAAATCCCTCAGCTGATTATCTCACTGAAATATTTCAGAGAGTGCTCCAGTTGTGTTTTGTTTTCTGCACTCCATAATAAGCACCTAGCATGTAATGTCTGGTTATGTAATTTATAAAATTCATCTGCTAACTAAAAGTCAGATTCACTGACAAAGAAAAAAGTAGAGGCAAGTAAGATGTCTTCTGTAAAGCTAAGTGCATACTTTATTTGCAGCAGAGGATTAAGGATCTTCCCCACAAAATTTTGTGTATCTGAGTAACCTTGCAAAAAATAATTTGCTTTCTTTACAAGCTGAAGTTCTGTACTTAGAGAATTTTCTGAATCCTCTCTGCCATGGATGGTCTTTGGGGTGAATTCTCCAGTGCCTCCTAAAAGGATTGCTTTTGTCATCTCACTTCATTTTGTACAGATGTTTACTCTCATCTGTCTTCTGTGCCCACTTGCACAAAACTTGTGAGAATTTTAATATATTTGTTGAACTTTATTTTGTCATTTTTTTTTAACCAGCCAGACGTCCAAAACTGAGCAGGGCAGACACACATACAACACAGTCATATCAGAAAATCATCGGAAACCTGGGTTTAACAAATAGGATTAAAATAAGAAGCCAGTGAGGAGTTCTGTGAATTCTTTTTGCAGTGTTTTTGAGGGCATGATGTTCTGCAGGGTCACAGCTGAGTTTGCAATTACAGTCAGAAGCAAGAGCAGTGAGAGGGGATGTAGGTAACAATTCATAAACTGCTCAGGATTGTCTGTGGCAGATTCTCTGTACAGAAAGCTGGAGAGTGGTAGAGAAGAAGTCAGAGCAAAACTTTCCTGAGCAGGGAGCAGCTGAAAGATGAGGTCAGGCTGGAGATGCACAAAATGTTTGCTATTTCTCTCTGTGCCTTCTGCATTCTGGGGTTACAGGAAGAGAGAAAAAGCAAACTTCTTCCCTATACTTGTCATTACAGGCTTTGGTAACAGATCTGCCTCTCTAAATTACAAATGTGTTGTCCACCAGGGCAGATAGAGTAGAATTAGTCCCTGTTGTTCTCCCCTTGATACAGCACAGCAAAATTACATCCAAGAAATAACCAGATTTGATTCCTTTGCATAGCAAATATTTCCTGAATATTCAGCGTGAAAATCATTTGTGTAACTTCTGTATGTGGCATCTTAGTTTTGAAGCTTGTTATACTCATTCTACAGGACAAATACCCATCCCAAGAGATCACAAGATGAAAGAAAGGCATAAATCTCTAATATTCACAGTCAAAAGGCAATGAGGCTGTATCATGTGATAATCTAACTAAACAGAGATTTGGATCCCATTTTCAGCAGCCTTCCACCCTTGAGTCTACCAAAGGCACTAAATTAAGCAGCACAAAACCCTTTCTAGAGCAAGATGAAATGATGTTTAAGCACCCTGCCAGTTAATGGGTGATTAGTGTATGCCTTTGCTCATTACTCCATCAAGGAACTTGCTCTCAAACAACACGCATTGAGAAATGCTTTAATTGTTCCTAAATTATTTGGTGGTAATTAGTCAGCTGCAATCCCAAAGAAGAAAGGGAATTGAGGACGATGGCAATATTTCCTGATTACCTAAGTGTTGCTGCAGCGCTGAATGTGGCTGAGGTGATGTGTGCCTATGCCAAAGCCTTTGCTGTGTGCTTTTTTAGTATACAGATGAGCATAAATACCAAATTTCTGACCCTTTTTACATCTTGACCCATGATTCACGCTCCTTCCAAGAGCTGAATACTACAAAAAAGATAATTAGGGGAGCCTTAAGTATTCTGTAGGCTGTGTGACTTCTGTTGTAAGGCTAAATCATGGATTCACAATTGTCCATTTAATTTGCCTCCATTTGCATTGATGACTTGATATTTCTGTCATCCTTTACTGTTGCAGCTTGGTGCTTGCTTGAAGGTTTCTTGGCAAAATTTGAAACCCACAGAAGCAATGCCAAGAATTGTGGCTGTTGCATCATTATTTATCCAGTGGTAATGCAGGGGTGGATATTGCAGTGTGGAAGCAAAGAAATGCCTTGAAAATTGAATGTACACAGCTAGCTGAATCTGCAAATTCACAAAACTCTGTGCTTGTGTATTTGCAGACTTGTAGAAGTAGTTTGATGCTATTTTATTATTGATAATGGTCCAAAAATTGTTTAGAATCAAAGCATTCCATAATTTCATTTATAATTTTTGTATTTCTGGGCACAAAAGATTTAATTTCCTCTGTCATCATAGTTTTGAAATACTCCCCAAATCTTCCATGTTAATCTAATAAATGTGTGCTTTCTTTACCTACTGCTAAGTACCATGTGAGTCAAAAGTAGGGGTTTTTTTCTGCCTAAGCTACCAATAAAGCACTGTGTATTCTGGAGTATTCTGGACAGATAATTGAACAGCTGGCAGCAGTCCTGTCAATGAGTACAAATGATACCACAAAAGGTAGCCCAGCAGCTTTTCTTCTGTTGTTGTAACTTGTACAGTGCATCCATTTTCCCCCTCTGTCTAAATCAGGCAGCTGTAAAGCAATTACTGTCAGCATAAATTGAGCAAGCTTGCAAATTGTCTTCAAAGTCATCCAAGAAAGCAACTTTATCCTTTAAGGTATCTGAAATATTATGTTGATATTATATGCATTATATATATACAGTTATTCATATAATTTATAGGTATTCATTGGGACAAGTTAAGTGCACTTTATGTGTTTTATCTGGATGACTCCTAATGCATGGAAATGGGAATTATTCATAAGCTGCCTTTTGGTTATAAGAGTCTTTATATAGCTTTTGTTTGCTAATGCATTTGATAGGCTATTTTGCGCACTAACACATTATAGAGAGAATTCTGGCAGTAAAATAAATGCTAAATTATACATTGTGTAGTTCTGCATTAGGAGCTGGTAGAGTCTGCTTCATCATCTTTGCTTTGCTTCACAAATCTAAAGATAATTGATATTGTGCAACTATCACTAAGCTCATCAAAAGCACACTGCCACTGAAGTGTAGCTGTGTAGTTGGTGCACAACTGGCAGGGCTGGCCAATTTCTTAGAGCAGTGAAAACCTAAATATGGGACATGGAAGCTGCAATATAATACATGGAGTCTATCTGGGGCTTCTTAAATGAGAACAAATAGAATTTATAATTATCATCCAAACGAACTAGCAGAGGTTTTGAGTGTTTGTGTGGGTCTAGGCAAACTGATGAGGGAAGGGAAGGGAAGGGAAGGGAAGGGAAGGGAAGGGAAGGGAAGGGAAGGGAAGGGAAGGGAAGGGAAGGGAAGGGAAGGGAAGGGAAGGGAAGGGAAGGGAAGGGAAGGGAAGGGAAGGGAAGGGAAGGGAAGGGAAGGGAAGGGAAGGGAAGGGAAGGGAAGGGAAGGGAAGGGAAGGGAAGGGAAGGGAAGGGAAGGGGTGACTTCCATACTTCATTCACCCAAAAGACTTGTTGTTCAGAGTATGAATGAGCCAAGGTGATTTAGGGAGGACTATACAAGCACAGAGGGTTCTATATGACGTGGAGGGGGAAGAAGAGGTGGTTCAGTTACCTCTTGCCAGATCCTTTGAGTTAGCAGCTCCCTCACACCTTTCCCCACCCAGGCATTGCTATGATAATTAATGAGCAGCTTTAACATAGTCTGGAGTTTTAAATGTCTGTCATCAATTACTAATTGAGTTAATGGCATTCACTCATTCTCTGGGACCATTTGCACTGTTGGAACTCCTGAGAGATGCCAACACCATGGCTGTGACGCAGGGCTAATCCCTCTGGATTGTTTACTTATATCCTTGGAAACAATGGGCACTGTGTTGGCATTAATCATGGTCATTTTTCATGAGTAGGGTCTTCTTCATACACTTTATCAGTCTCTCAAAACTTTTAATAAGATTTATATCTCATCTCTTGGACATCTTGATGTAGGATGGCTCTGGAACTCCTGGTTTGCACAGCCTGATTGGGTGTATCTTTCCCCTCAAAGGTCAGCATTCAAAGGAGCTGTTGAATGACTTAAAACCTACTGCAGTTTCCTCTAGATTCGTCTGTGCTGACTCTGCCCTGGGTATATCAAGTGGTCTTTCGTGAATTTGAAGGCTTTGGGACCACAGCATCATTTGTCTTACTGAGAGTTCCTATTATCAAAATGTGCCTGCTGTAGCAGATCCTTGTCCCTCAGGTACACTGAGAAGATTTTTCACTGGAAATAGGTATTTCAGCCAAGAAAGCAATAAAAGAGTAACCCTAGAAGGCAAGTGCCAGACACAATGTACCTGAATTAACAACAGGGGCAGGAGCCGTCTTCTAAATCAGCGAGGTTACCTTTTAGTGGAAATTATAATTATTGCTCTAGTCTGGTGTCTTGGACATTTTCACAGCCATTTGAATCCTCAGGTCACACACTTCCCCTACCATGTGTAACATTTCCTCACTGGTTTTGGTGCCACCACAAGGCTACCTTTACATTATTGTTGAGGAGGACTGCTATCACATTCACACTTTTTGAAAAATCCCTTTGCCCAGGATTCTTCTCCTGAGAAGCCTTAGAGAAAAATGAAAACAATAATTATCTCATTTGCTTCTCCTCTGTTTTGCTCATGTGGAATGTATTTGGAGATTGTTTATCCAACAAGTGATTGTTTCATTGGATTCTGGTGTGAGTTGTTTTTACTCATTGACCAATCAGTGCCAAGCTGTGTCTGGACTCTGGAAAGAGTCACAAGGTTTCATTATTATCTTTTTAGCCTTCTGTAAGTATCCTTCCTGTATTCTTTAGTATAGTATAGTATAGTATAGTATAGTATAGTATAGCATTCTTTAATATAATATATTGTAATATAATATCATAAAATAATAAATTAGCCTTCTGAGAACATGGAGTCAAATTCATCATTCCTTCCTTCATCTGGGGGGAATTCAAATACAGTAGGCTGGAGTAGATGGGTGACCCATTTCATACCTAGCAATTCAATCACGGGGGAAGATAGTCACCATTTGCAATTTTGTGTTCAGCTTGAGCCAAATCCATGTTTCAAGTCCAGCCTGAGTCCCAATTAGTGCCTGGTTTGATGGTTCTTGTCAAAAAGGTGTTCATCTATTGGGTTTGTATCTTGCTTTTAGCAACAATCAATGTATAATGTTTCAGAAAAGGGACTAAAGGAAAAAATCCCAAAGCATAATTCACTAAACCAGTTTCACACCACCATTAATTTACTCTCAGTACCATATGAGCAGTCTTGTGAGTTCTTCAGCCTCAGCTGAGTCTGGTCTGTAAAAAAAAAAAAGTAATTACTCTTAATGAATATTTTTAACACCTGTATTCAAATTAGCTCATCCTTGGTTTTTGGAAAAAGCAGCAGTCTGAAATACAACTAAAAGCCAAAGATGATTTGCTGCGCACATTTTCCCATGTTCCTTCAGACCACCAGAATTCTTATTCTTTTGGAACCGTTCAGCTTCATTTGTTAACCCGTTCCATTTGTGTGGATTCAAATACCTCCTATTCTGATGTAAACCAAAAGGCTCCCAATAAGAGCATTACACCATTCTTAAGGATCCTGGTTACACTCACATCTAATTAAGCTTTCAAAAACAGGGAGTGTGTTAACATTTAGTGAGCTAAGATTAACACTTACTACTTGAAAATAATCTTCCATTAATTATTTTTTAATTTGCTAATGGTTTCTCAGTGATGGGCTGAAAATGTTCTCTTTTACCACTGCATTATCTTTTCTTTTGTTAGGGATTTTTATTGCTTCTGATAGTTCAGTTGATTTAAGCAGATTCATTCACAGGAGCTGCATTTACCTGAAAAAAATTGCAAGGGATATTTCTACTTCTGATAATGTTATAAAGTGTTTGCTTTTTTCTTTTTTTATTTTTTTTAGGTAGTTTCATTTTTGCATTACCATTTCAGCACTTTTCAGGGGTTCCAGGGGAACTATTGGTTGAAAGTCATCAGAGAGTAATTGTTAAACACTCTGGAATTAAGTATGTGGAGGAATGAGCAATTCTGGAGGGAATCCAAATCTTTGTAAACTTTGTGAATTAGGATATAAGCACCTATTAAAATACATCATTATTCAATTAATTTGTAAGGTAATTGGAGCCTTATTTCCAAATTACTTATTTTTTTTTGCTTGTGAGTCTACAAAATATTTCCAAATGCAGTAGAATATATTAAGGATTACTGCTTAAAGTCTACCTTAGAAACCTTTTTTTCTCCATTACCTTGTGACTCAGGTAGTTTTTTCACACTAGATAAGATTCAGAGTTAAATATTCCTAAATGAGAATTTTCCTTTCACATCACTTGCAATCTATTGTTACCCCATAGTTTTTTTCTTGGGGTAGGAGTTATATGGCAAGAGCTGCAGGTTCAAATGTTGCACAGCTTCCCCTTCCCAGAGTTTGAAAGTAATTTTGTGGAAATTCCTGTTATTCCAAGACTTAAGGGGACTGAGTACTTGACCCCTGGAATCCATCAGCAGAGCCTATTCAATGTCTGGTTTTTTGTGTATTTGATGTATTGACATTGAAACCAACATGGAATTTTTGTTTGTTTGTTTTTTGGTGTTTGGTTTGTTGGTTTTACCCCCATTTGCTGCTCTTTTCTTTTCTGCTGTCCTTGTTGGGAAATTATTTTACAGAAAGCAAGAGTTTCAATTCCCTAGGTTATTTTTAAAACAGCAGCCAGACTTCTCAAAAAAGAGTAAATCTAATGTCTTTGGAAGTTCCTCCCTGTCAAGTTGCAAATTGCAGAATTTCCCAAATATCATGTATAGAATCATTGCTAAGGGGATTAAGCCTTAATTTGTGCAGTTGGTTCTAGAACCACCTAATTTAATAAAAACATGAAGTAAGTGTGGTCATCCTGAGGAAAAGAGAGAATATTAATGAGGCAATCATTACATTTGATCTCCAAAAATAATTTGATTAGTTTTTATTTTAACAGGGTAATTAGAAAAGATGACTCACATTTTACTGATTTCATTTCCTTTAGCCCCTATAAGGACATAAAAAGTAGAAATAAAACCTCTATGTGGAACATTGATTTAGGTATATCTTCTTATGCTCCCTACTTAAATTTTGTGTTTGCCATTATTCTTCATGTATTGCAGTGCTTTACAGCTGAGATTTCTGAGATATACTCTTCCCACTGACATTAATGGGAACAGTACATCAAAATCCGCTAGGTGGCTTTGAAAATTTCAGATATATTTTCAGTCTGCTATGGGAATACTGCTGAATTTATCCTTACACCACCCCTCAAAGACAGGTAAATACCCTTTAAATATATTTTATTGAAGTTGAACTGTGCAGAACAGAGATGTGAGAGACATAATGGGCCTAATCCTATTGACTTATCCTGGCATTGGAGGCATAATCATGAGCCAAAACCATTAAGCATTCATCAGCAAAACTAGACTGATATTGTAGTGGCCTAATACTATTTAAAGACATGATTTAGAAAAAATCTGTGGCACTCTGAGTTCTTTTTTTGGTGTACAGAGGGCAGAGAGTGCATTTATATATTTTGAAGTGGAAATCAAAATATGTCTTTATAATTGGAATTATAATGCTTCATGGGAGGAATAGCTCTTGAGCTTGATATTCTCTTCTTGGCAGAATCACATGAGGTTTTCTCTTTTTGGATTCAAGAGCAAGTCAGGTCATGTCTACCACAAAATAAATTCCTGGCTGCTGTGGGTCATAAATGGATAAAATAGGCAACATTACCTTTACTTTCTGAACAATTTAACTCTGTTCTTTATACCTGCTCTTCCCCCATTGTCCAGCACTTCTGAGACTTATCTGAGGAGCTGTGTCCAGTTTGGGGATCCCTAGAAAAAGAAATGAACTTCAATAAACTGTTCAGGGGTGGTCACCAGGATGGTCAAGGGCTGTGTGAGGAGATGCTGAGGGGCTTTATCCAGCCTGGAGGAGAGCCAGACTCAACACCTTTTGCAGGTGCACAGCTGAAAGGATGACAGAACAGGCACACAGGTTACAGCAGCAGAAAATTAATGGGTACTGTAGAAGTTCCCTTAAAACATTGTGCAATATGTGAGAAAAAATGACACTGTAAGGAAGCCTCAATTAAAAGTGTTGGAGAGAAGGGCTGCAAATCATGTTTGTTGTGATTATGGCAAGAAATTACAGGCTTCAGTAATGGGTGATCAGACATCAAGAAATAATGGCAATGTTAAGTAAAGGGGGAATAGAATAAATTTTCTGTAGTGTGGGGTCCCACTACTTAAGATGTAACAGGACACCCTGGAGGAACACCTTTCAGGAATGGCCTTGGGGAACTTTATTTAGTTCTTTGGAGGAGAGTCAAAAAAAAAATAACCTCTCCCAGGCTCTTCCACACCTGTTTTATCTGGTTTTGTTGATAAAAGTGTAGAGCAAAAACTTGGGGCCAAAGCCTTGGCTCAGCTGCAGTTTTCTTGTGTGACCTTGGGTACATCAGTCAGCTTGGGCTGTGTTTCAACACTCCATCTCCCAAAAGAGATTATTATTATCATTATTAGTGTTTAGCATCAGAGGTGCAGTGAAGGTATAATCCATTAATGCTTTTAAAGCACTGGCATACTACATTAATGACAAAGAAATGTTATGTCCTTGCAGAATTTGTAATCTAAAAAGATGAAAAAATGTGAGAGGAAACATCAATATCCTTACCTTAGGGACGAATGACACAGCCATGGGAGAAGTGATTTGTCAAATGTGGCAAAGCAGGACTGAGAGAAAACACCCAGATTTGTCATGTATTCCTTAAAGACAAGGCCATGCTTCCTCTCTTACCATAAGTGATCACAAATATTGTGATTTTGTTTCTTTAAGCTCCTCCATTGGTGTTTCTTTACAGGAGTAATTTCTCCTGACAGCATCAGTAGGAGAAATACAACCTGCAGCCATTCAGTTTGACTTTATTTTCAGATGGCAGTGAGAATTACAGAATTAACAGGACTAACCCAGTGGTGGAGCACATCCTCCCACCTTCTGCCCAGCCACAACCTTGTTCACTGTCAGCTCTCTCAAAGGGTGGCTTGCTTTACAGAGTGCAGGCACTGCTATTAATAATCCATATGTTACTCATTTTTCATGGCTTCTATTGCCTGAAATCCCTTTGTTCTTTTTGGCTTCAGGGTCTTCAGACCAGAAATTCTGCCAGTGGGTTTGACCCAAACCTTAACCATGCTCAGAGTAGTGTCCTTCACACTGCCATGAGTGTTGCACCAGACCTACTCTTATTGTATAAGTAAAGATGACCTCTAACACTTGGCTGGGTTTTTTAGAATTTACTGAGGTCTGTGCCAAACCACAGTAACTCACATATTTTAAAAACAAGAATTAACCCAAGAAAAGGCATAAAAGCCTGGAGAAGGCTTCACCCTTGGGTGAGAACTGTTTTCTCCACACTAAATGGAGGAACACAGACCTGTGACTCATAGGATTATTGTGCTGTTGGAACAGTTTGTCACAGGCTGATGAATGATGTCAAGGCAGGACACCATCTCCTAGCAACTCCTCTAGCCCAGAGTTGTTGCCTTTATATTTAACCCTTCTACATTCCCATGCACACCTGTCACCCTGATATTTTCTGAAAAATCCTCTTGGCCCTGGATTTTCTCCTGGGAAGCTGAGAAGCCTCAGAGAGGAATGAAAACAATAATTATCTGATTGCTGCTCCCATGTTTGCTGCTTTGAAATGTGGCTTGGACATTGTTTACCAACAGGTGAATGTTTGATTGGTTCCAAGTGAATTGTTTTTTCTTAATGGCCAATCACTGCCAGCTGTGTCGGACTCTCCGAGTCAGTCACAAGTTCTTATGATTCATTCTTGTTAAGCCTTCTGTCTGTATCCTTCTCTTTCTTTACTATAGTTTTAGTACAGCATTCTTTGATATAATGTAATATAACATAACATAACATAACATAACATAACATAACATAACATAACATAACATAACATAACATAACATAACATAACATCATAACATAACAAAACATAACATAACATCATCACATCACATCACATCACATCACAATAAATCAGCCTTCTGAGAACATGGAGTCAGATTCTCATCTCTCACCTTGCCTTGGGGACCCTCACAAAAACCACACATTCTAGCATGCCACCAGGATGTGTTTGCACTCCAGCATCTGCCACAATTTTATCAATTTTTACTTCCCCTGCTCTTTGAACAGTGGGCAGGGCAGGGCAGAGGGCTCCAGTACATTGACTCAGCTAAATGGAGTGGATCAATCTGTGATGCCAATGTGATTTTCCCCTTCTTTTGCCTCTCTGTTTCCTTTCCTCCTGCCATTTAGGTATGGGATTGTTTCTGCTTTATCATGTGTTCAATAATCCCTATGGTTTCATTGAAGTCTGCCTTAAAACATTCTTCTCTGCATGGCTCTGAGTTCATGGTATCCAAAAAGAATATTTTTAAATGATCAAATTATTTAAATAATGCAGGGAAAAATCCAGCAGCAGTCTGAACTTTGAGACTTTCCCTTTGTTTTAGACAGGTAGATAGATGATGCCTCTCCAGGATGCAGCAGGTTTTCTTCAATTCCAAGTTCCTACCACATGTGACACATGTGCCTGGTGGCAGCAGGAAAGATCTTTCCTTGCTGAGAGGAAAATTGGTAACACAACTCTCTGCAAATCCTTTCACTATGCTTTTCTTAAAAAAAAAAAAATAGGATATAGGTGGTTTTGTGGAACTAATTCAATCTCAGCAAGCTGAGTAAAGGAAGTCATAGTGTCATTGATTTAGAGATATGTAAGAGTTACAAGGCAAAGGAAAGCATTTATCAACTGTGTAAGGGATGGTTTGTGCCCAAGCTGCTGTGTTTGGTAAACTGACTTTTGTCTCAGATCGCAGCAGAAAAGACCTTCAGTCTGTTTAACTCTTCCTGATGTCTGTGCATTCTGTTCAGAGCACTTCCTGAATGGAAAGAAAGCTCTTCATATTTTGCCTCAGTTTTAATCTTCGAATCAATGAGGCATTTGTGTAAATAGCATTAGGGTAGTTGGCTCAGGCCATTTGCTGCTGGAATTGTGCTGCTTACACCAGTTTGGTGTATGAACTGACATCATCCCCATGTTTTACCCATAAGAGCCCATGTGCTTGTTGGCTGCCCCATCTCAAACCATACACAGCATTTAGAACATTTCCTACCCAAAGCCAGTGGGAGCTGAACAGCTGGCATGTGCTGAGCATGTGCAATTTGAAGAATTACTTTGAAATTTGAAAATTATGACCAAATGGAGTCCTCAACCCAGACTGAGTTGAGAATAACCAAGAGGAGTTTGTGGAGACAGGGTGCCCACACTGCCTGTCTTCCCAGCATAACCTCACAAAGGTCCCTCAGTGAAAGGTCCTTCATTTATCTGTGCCTACCTGCGCTAAAATCCCTGCTACAAATCACTTCAGCAGTGGCTGCCAATTTGTGAATCACCTCGTAGCATCAGCCCAGCCTCTGAGCAGCAGTGCTTTGCTGTAGTGCAATCTGTGTTCATTACAGAAAAAAAGTTTGAGCCTCTTCACAAGTTTGGGTAATATTGCAAATCTTTCAGCATCTATTAGAGCTGGAGCTCGAGGCTGGAATGCTAATGACACTGAAACAGAACACGAGGTGATCTGACAAAGTTGCCTAAGGAGGTTTTCATAAACCTTTTGTACAATTTCTCTGCTTCTTTGCCAGTGAAAATTAACCTCTACTTGCAAAAAAATGAGACTTCACCTAACTCATTTAGAAATAGCAGAGGGAAAGAGAAAATCAATCCATAATGAACAGTATCACATTAAGAAGATCTAATTAGAAATGGCTCCTCTTTTATTGCACTGATAATGGTAAGCTCTAAGAATGACATCACTACAAAATTCAGTAGCTTATAAGGGAGTGAATTTTTTAAAAAGTGTTTAAACTCCCAGATCAATAACTTCACACACCACCTAATTGAATTGTACAGAAATTCTCAATAAGCACTAATGTTAGAAATGTGGTGCTCTATTTTAAAATAAAGTATATTTTATCTTGTGCTGCATGTACTTCTAAAAGTTGCCTTGATATTACTGAAGAGTGAAATTCTCTTTACATGGCATTGAGGACAAGGTCTTCCCTACTTAGTCTTACTTATTTGTCTTCAACTGGAGTTGGGTGGAATTTATTTTTTGAGTAAATGTGCCAGCTTCTCCTAGAAATGTTATTAGAATATGGGTGGAGGCTTTTTTAAGGCAGGGACTTGAACAAGTACAATAATTTAAACCTTTCCAATGTAACTTCCAATATTTTCTTTTCAGATTATTTTTCATTTCTTCAGAAAGAAACAAAACTAAGAATGCTCCTACTACCTGGAAACAGGCCTGAATTTCAAAATTTTATCCAGGGTTCCCTCTGTTGCACAGCCTTTAACTTCAGTTAAAGCTTTAAAACTTCAGTTTTATGAAAGTAATACACCATTAATGAGTTTTTAATCAGTTACTGCATGATTTGATATTTGATATAATTCATCAGGTTCTGGATACAGCTAAAATACAGTGATGTGCTGCACACATGTTGTATCCTATGGCCTAAGGTGTAATTTACTGGTGGTAAAATTATTGTTGTCTAAATGCACTCAGATAATCTGCACTCACACTGAGGGAGCAGCATATCTAATGTGTAATCTTTTTGTAATGAGCCTATTACTCTGGTTTCTAGGTAGAGCTCCACCAGGCATGTCTGTGGGCAGTTTTGTTCATACTCTCATTAAAAATGTCTCTGTAAGATGAGCTGCTGTTTGGCAATTTACATTCCTGGATGTATTTGTTTTTAACAAGAGCAAGAGATAATTAATATACTTTATGCAGAAAGCTTCAGCCATTTGAATAAAGAGGAACAAGATAAAATTAGTTCTGCTTTCTTTTCAACCAGTCAAGGGTTGCAGGAGTTTCAAAAAGTTTAGGCAAAGGATTCAAGGTTACACAACAAAAGAATTTCTCTTGCGTGGACCTTGCAGATAAGAAACAATGTGCTGCACATAATACTTGTGAGATGTGATTAAAATTGCCAGGGATATTGGCAGGGAAGAGGAGCACTGTAATGCACTGCTCTGCAGAAGGAGTTCATCACTGCTAACAGAATTTGAATTATGCTTTACTAGATTTCCTGCATATGTCAAAAATAAGTAATTGCCAATTATCCTGCTCAAAAGAGCTGGTGGGATACAATCATTTAACTTAAGCATAAGTGCAGAGCTGCAGAGTTCTGAGGAAGAGCTCTGCAGAGGGAAAGCTTCAAGAAGTCGCTCATAAATCGAGATAACTTCAGCTGAAGCAAATTTTAACTTCATCCTAGCATGCAGATTTTCAGCACTGCTTCATAGTCTGCAGCAATGCACCAACTGGAGCAATGGGTTAATTCCAGCTGGCTCAATAAGGCAGGACTTTTATTCCCCAGGAAAGAAACAGCTGCAGAGACTGTGGCCTGCTTGGAATAAATGTGCAAGATCAGAAATGAGCTTGGGTCTCCTAAGCTCACCACCCTCAGCACTGGAGGCTGCTTTCCCTGGATGACCAGCAGAGAACTAATGAAAAATTATGATTCCTTATATAGTAGGCTCTTTTTAAAATTTTCTTTCTTTCTGCAAAGGTTATTGAATCTTTAGAGAAGCCAGAATTTTTTAATGGTTAGATCAGAGATCAGAGCTCGAGCTCCAAATTTCTAGTCCAGGTTCTGCTGCTACTTCAAGAGTCCTAGACAGGTCTTTTGCTAGGTTCCCCAGTGGCTGAAATGGAAATAATTACACCGAGTTTATGGTAGTGCTTTGAGACATGCTTGTTGGTTTAGATTGTCTTGGGATCTTTCCAAGAGAGATGATAGGGAAATGTGAAGTGTTAGAGCACTGAAATCTTTCCAGTATCAGAAAAGGTACTCTGAGAAACTGCACACAGTATTAAAAAAAATTCTAGAACACAAAATATAACCATATCATAACTGTAGAGGTTTGTCTACAAATATACTCACCTGATAAAATTCTTGGTATGACTAAACTCTGTGTGGCACAGGCAAAACTGAGTTAGACTCGAAGCATCAAACAAGTCTAGGTTTTTGCATATTCTTGGGTTTCTGCATAAATTTGTGTGTTAATGCATTAGATTAAGGAGAGCTTTTGTAAATAGATTTCTGTGAGTCAGGCTTAAATTTGTAAGGAAGTTTCTAAAATGCATCCTCCCATTTTTTGGTGCTTATACATAAATTCTTGAGAACTGAGGACAGCAAATGGGACTGATAATATTTGTGTGGGAGACAGGCAGAGAATTCCCCAGAAGCAAAGCAAACAGCCCAATAGTTCCCTGCATTAGCAAAGCAAGTTTTTATCTGCCTTGAATAGGAAAAATTATCACCTAAACCTCCCAAGCCCAGCCTGCTGGGGTGATATAATAAAATTATTTGCAATTAAATGCTGTAAGTAGCACACCTGCAGAGAGAATGGGCAGGTCTGCCCCAGGTGATCCCCTTGGACTTTTGCAGGGTCCTGGGGTTGCTCTTTCTCCCCATCAAGTTGGCAGCTTATGCTGGGGCCTGCAGGCTCACGAGGTGTTGTAGGGAGATCCTATGGAAATCTGTCAGGTTCCTGGAGCTTCCAGGACCTGCCCAGCACAGGGTGTGACTGGAGCTGGAGGACCAAAAGAGCTGAGAGGTTTTTATGTAGGCTGCACATCCTGGAATCGAAGCTGAGGGTTTGAGCTCTGTGATTCCCTGGCTCTTGGGTTGGGATCCTGACCAAATTTGCCAATGGCAGCACAGCAAGTGGTGAACTTCACTCCTAGAGTTACATGGGTCTTGCATTGCTATTTAAATTAATCTGTGATTTTTGGCCCGACCCCTTCAAGCTGTTTACTTGACCTGACAGATCTGGCGGCCAGAAATCAGGGGAGTGCAAAGATTTTTTGCTTAGAAATTTGGGAGAGAAACTATATGAGGCAGTTGCCTCTAAGAAATACAAATCTTATTATCTTCTTAGTTAGTAAGAATCCTAAACAGAAAGAATGAGAATTGAGGGGGAAGAGGCTGATAAATTGACACACCTGAAACTCCAGCAAGATCTGAAATGAATTCTGGGATTTTACAATGTAGAATGTGTCTTGTGAGCTGCAGGATGAGCTGGTGGCTACACCTGTCACTGGAGCACTCTGGTTTCCTCTGCCTGTCCTAAACCCATGTAAAATTGCACCATCAGATTCATTGAAATCTATTCTTTTCATTAGATTCGTGCTCACCTTAAGGCCAGAAAAAAGTGATCTTTCTGATGGAAGCAGGATTAAATAGGTAAAATATTTTTGACAGGTTTTTCAAGTTTATGTTTTCTTCTTCAAATAAAGAACATGCACAGAAATTGTTATTCAGTTTGCCTGTAAATTTGGTAACTCCTGAGATACACTGACCTGAGTGAATTGATATTCTTCCCCTTCTGTGGGAGATTGTGGCCTCAGCAAGATTCAATGTGGAATGAAAATCCAGCCATGTTCACAGCACTGCCTTCCATGGGGAAACAGCTGCTGCATTTTAACGTTTGACTGGAGAAAAAAGTAGGTTAGAAGGTTTTGGTGTCCTCCCTGGAGCTTCATCCTTGACTGAGCAGATAATAACTCTCTAGGAAAACTCTCCAGCAGCCTGGTGTTTGCATCCTCCTTCCCTGCAAAACCCACTTTTCTCTAAGGAGGTGAGGAGGGTAAATGCCTGCAATTAGCAGATTCAGCATTGAGGAGTTTGAAAGATTCAATTCACATTTTGGTACTTTTGAAAGGACTGGCCCCCATCCTCACTGACATCCTCACACTACCGAGAACTGATGTGCTGCAGGCAGGGCCCTGCTTGGCTCTGGAGCTGGTCTGTAGTTTTGGCATGTTCCCTGCAGGTTTGATACACATTTTCAGGGGGAAAAACAAGAATGGTGCCTTAAAGGCGTGGAGCTGTGCAGGATATTTCTCCATGAAGTACAAATGCCAGAAAAATTCTGGGTATGTATACATACATATCTGGGTATGTATTTGATCTGGTTACTCTGGGCTCTCTTTATAGCCATGGGAGAAGAAAATGGCACATTAAGAGTATAATATCTGACCTACGTTTTCTCAGGCTTTCTGTGGGATATGTTGATGGATAGCTCTTGACTAGGAAGCCACAGATCCTGTGGAGAGCTCAGGTGTGAGAATATTCCTTTGGCCACATGAAGCTGGAGCCACTCTCTTGCAGTGTTGAGTGGGTCCCAAGGATGAGGTGAGAGATGAGAATTTGACTCCAAGTTCTCAGAAGGCTGATTTATTATTATATTATATTATATTATATTATATTATATTATATTATATTATATTATGAAAATTATATACTACAACTATACTAAAGAAATAGAAAGGATACATCAGAAGGCTGGACAAGAATGAATAATAAAAACCCATGACTGACCAGAGAGTCCGACACAGCTGGACTGGGATTGGTCATTAAGTAAAAACAATTCCCATGGAACCAAAGATGTACTTGTTGGTAAGCAACCTCCAGACCACATTCCAAGCAATCAGATAATTATTGTTTACATTCCTTTTCTGAGGCTTCTCAGCTTCTCAGGAGAAAAATCCTGGCAAAGGGATTTTTCAGAAAATATCGTGGTGACAGCTCTCCAGTTTTAGGACTCTCTTTGCCATCACCCTGCAGGGTGCCAAAATAACTGGACATGTAAGATTATGCTGTCTTTCCTAAAGTGTGGCAGAAATCCATTCCCCTCCATCCACGGGTTATTGCTCAAATACCACCCTGAGGACTTTGGAATGACTTTTTGGGAATCCACTGTTATTCTTCAGCTTTTTTTTTTTTTTGTTATGTCTCTGGAAAAGGAGTAACACAATTAGTGGCTTGACCTCAGCTTCCCCTTCTCATCTCATTTGGCTCAATTGCTCTGGCAAATGCCACAGTGGTTTGTGGGTTTGCCCAAATCTGCCCATTCTTTATGGTAAGCACTGAAGTGCTTTTACCCATTCTTTCTGTTCTCATTCAGTGTCCCCTCTGCCCTCCCTTGTCACTGAGGCAAGACAAGGTAATGCAAAGCTCCCATCCCTATCTCACTCTCTGGCATCCTTTTTAATAAACAGACATTGCAGCTGTGATTAAAATGCTTTAATACTAAAATATACATTTATGTTGTCACTCACCTTCATTTCTTCTCCACTCTTGGAGTGATACCAACCAGCCTGAGTGATATATTGCATTTTAATTTATTGAACTGTTCTTTCACCTCTTTTCTTGATACATCTGCCTTTGTGAGTACCTTGGCTTCATTACCTGTAAAGCGTCACCTTGAGATGGATATTTCCCATTCACCTTCTGAAGTGGCAGAGAAATGAAAAGAAATTCATTTATTTCCTTGCACTTGGGTTGAATCATTTACCTTCTCATTCTCTTTGATTGCCACTTTTACACCACAGGATTGCTACTAACAAACTTCCCTGTGGGCACCCTGCTGCTGGGGAGCTGGGTTTATTTCTCACCTTCATAGTTGTGGTTAATTCATCTTCACCCCTGTACCAGCCCATTTCCAGCAGGAGGTTTGCAGGAGACCCAGAAAGCAGAACTGCACATGAGGAAGTGACTTTATTACTTGTCTCTCTTTGCCTGAAGCTTTTTCTGGCCTGACCTCCTGCATCCTGCTGGTTAATAATATTTGGGGAAAGATCTCTGGTAGTTTTGTGGACTGCTCCTGGGTTCTTACAAACTATGCCTTGTAAGTTGATTTTGTAAGACTTTTTTTTCCCCAACGATGCCCTGAGGGGAAAAAAAAAAAAAAAGATTGCTCATAATTTACTGTGACTTTCTAGGTTATTAAGAAACTCCCTGAAAGGAAAATTTAAGAGAATATCTCAAATCAGCAGGGCAGTAGGTAAGGATCACCTTGCTGTAGCTCCTGGAGGATTGTCAAGTCTGTAAACAGAAGCAGATGTTGTCTGTATGAAGAAAAAAATCCATCCCTGGGGTCTGAAAGCACTCAAAGAGGAAGGGAATTGCTGCTGGTGCTGCAGGGCTTTCCATCTCCTGGGCAATGAGTGAAGGAAGGGCTCTCAAATTCCACCTATCTGCCCTGGGGCTGGGTGGTTGTCCTCTGTTTACCTAGATACAAGAGAGGGTTATATCAGGACACATATTTCTGCTGCTTCTAGTAGAATTTAACTTCAAGATCAAGCTGTTCAAAACGTGGCTGCTTAAACTTGTTGACTCAGTCAGCACTAATTACAGAGGGAGTGATTTTGTGATGCTGGAATTATGTAATTCTCTCATTCTTCCTTCCCTGATATTATTTATTCTCATTCTACATTCTATTCTTGGCATCAAAAGTCTTGTCTCTTTCTATTTTTTCTTCTTTTCAATTCAACAGAAATGGAAATTTATAGACACAAACCAGTTTCTGGTTGAAAACTTACATTTTTTCCCAAAATTTAGTATGGACTACATTGTATTTAGCATTTAAGATGGACTACATTGAATTTAGCAGCACTGGGGTTAATTTTTCTCTCAGGCTTTTTTGTATTTGTTCTTGTTTTGGACTAAAAGAATAGTCTCGGACTATTCTTTATCAGTCCTGCCTGCCAACAACTAAAACACAGGTATCTGTTCCTTATAAATACATAGTTCTGCACTTTGTAGGATTAATCACTTGACATGATTTTTCCAAAGCACCTTTTGACTTCCTTTTATCACTTACCAAATCTCTTCTACCAGTTGCTCAGATATTATTTATTTTCATTAACAATTGTGTTCATAATTTTTTTTTTGTCTGGTGGGTAAATTAAGCCTTCTTAATTGGCTCAAAAAAAATAAAATCCCTGGTGCATTTAAGGTAATAGTTGACCACAATTCTTCCACTTCATCATTGTCTTAACACATGGAGGCAATGAAATTGTGAGTAGATTTTTGCTGGTTGGTTGGTTTGTTTCTTGGGGTTTTGTTTTTTGTGGGTTTTTTGTTTGTTTTAATTTAATGGATTTGGATTTGCACCTCTGTAAGACACAACGGTTGTTGGTTTATCCTTCCATTGGAGCAGCTGGAATACAGCTGTCTGCAATTCCAGAACATGTTTGCAGCCTGGATTAAGCATTACTTGAAAGACAAATTAAACCAATCAGACTTACTGGGCTTTACATTAAATGAAATTAGTTCTTTTTGACCAACACCTCTTTGTATCCATAGGGAAGGGTTACCTAGGGAAGTTCACCATTCTTTCATTTTCTCCCCAAATTTTTGAACAGAGATTCTGATATGGTACTTTTAGCAGCTCCAATGCTGAACTTTCCTGGTGCAATCTTTTGTGACTTTATACTGAACTTCTTATGTCATTCTTTGGAGATTTTATAATTTATTAGATTCTGCTTCATTAAATTATTCTTTAGATTACATCCTCATAAAAAAATTCTGTATTCATTAGGACTATAACTTTCTCCTTTATTAGACCAGAGATTTAAATTTCTGACCCCTATGAAAAGCAGCTATTGTCCAGTTTTCAAGCCTTGAAAAACATCTCTATTCACTTCATCCTAGGAAAACAACCATCAGCAGCCATCCCTAAACTTTTGTGCCACTACCCAAACCTGTCCAGCACTACTGAAGGAGCATGGAAACCCACAGAAGCACTTTTATGAAGAACCCAGATTTTGACTGAGTGGGCTCACTATGGAAAGAAATTTAGAGAAGTTTCCTGTAGATAGTAAATGAAATTGTCCAGTTGGTCAAGATGCTCACCTACTCAACCCACACAGGCACCTGGCAAAAGATAAACAATTGCTAATAGGAAGGTTTGGGTTGTTTCTCACTCTGGAAATTTCTTATACAGCCTTCTCATTAATAAAAAAGGAATTTCTGAATCACCTAGATGGCCAGAGTTCCCTGAGGATGAAAAGAATGTAATGAAAAGAAGATAATGAACAGAACTTGCTTGAGCAGGGTTAGCAGTTTAAAAGAGCACAGGAAAAGAAAGGTCAGGTCCAGGTCTACACTAAAAATCTTCTGCAGAGCTGTAGTTAATAAAAAAAATTCCTGATTCAACATCCAATACCTCCTCTTTGCCTAAGCATGAGTATCAAAACCAGCAGATAAATAAATAACTAGAACAAAGCCAATTGTTGCAACTCTGAGGAAATTCACAACAGTGAATTAAACACTAGAGATGGGGATGAGGGGAGGTAATTAAAACAAAATGGAAATCTTGATAAGTAGAAATAAAAACGGAGAACTTTCTATCAATGAGTAATCTTGATTGCAAAAGTTGTTGCAGATGGCTTTGAGCCTTAGAGGATTTCAGCTGGGAGGTTCTTCAGCAGCACAATGAGCTCTGCGAGTGCTGACCCTTTGTAAGTACCTAAACTAATCTTCATTCAAAATTCCTGGGGAATTGGGAAACAACTGACACTTAACCGAGCTTTTCTCAGGTGTGTTTCACAAAAGGCTCCCAGCAGAGCCGATGGAGCTGCTCACAAAGACGTCAGTAATCTTCCCAGCCTTATCTGTTCTTGTACTTGTGTTAAAAATGAAAATGCCCTGCTGAAATTAATGCAAAATACAGTCGGGAACATAATGAAAACCCTTTTCTGATAGTCTTTACACTGCTGCAAGCATCCCTCACTTCTCTTTTTCAAAAAGGATATAATAGTCCTTTTCACTGTTTTGTTATATTCGAAAGAAGAACATGTGTTTTCTACTTCTTTTTTTTTTACCAATTTTTGGTAAAAAATGCAAATTGGATGAGGACAACATATAATCTCCTGGCTTATTATTTTTCTTTTTCCTGCAGAAAAGATATGCTCAGTATTTTAATAGCACCATCTGTCACGGTAGCAAGTGCCAAGCTGCAATATTGATCTTGTCACTTTGGGGAATGGTATGGTATTTAGGATTATAAATAACATTTTTCTTTGCTCTGTTCATGTGTTAGTTTTTATAGAGAGTCCAAACTCAAGAAACCACTCTTGCCATCTAATAAGACAAGCACTTTCTTAGGATCCACAGCAGAGTGTCATTAGGACCTGAAGCAGTGTTTGTGTTATTACCTGTCACAGCTCAGTCGAGTGAATAACCCAATTGGTCCATGAGATTTATATAGTGGCAAGTACAGCCACAACTAAGCACAGCTAAGATCTTCTAGTGACCATAAGTCATCACTGGGCACTAGTTTCCTCTTTTTAAAAGAGAGATGATGCTCATGAGATTTTAAATTAAGAGCACTCAAGCTCTCTTCACAAAAAAAAAAAAAAAAAAAAGGCAAGTGCTGCATTTTTTGCAATTTCATGAGTTGAAAAACAACCTTGGGTTTGGTTTTTTTTTTTTTTTAAGGCTCTGTCCCCTCCAGATCACTTGGCATTTTGGGTTAAAATTTACATTTAGTTTGCCTTGGGAAAGAGAACATGCAGTATTGCAGGCAGTTTTTATCTCCAAACAGACTCTCTGGAGAGGCCAGAATGGTGGGGTCACGTTTGAGGTTACCATGAGCCTGGAAAGGTCTCAGTGTGTTGATTCAGAAAGAGACTTTTCCTGGCAAGGAGGAGACAATTATCCTTTTAATGTAAAATTTTTTGGGTGTTTCCTCCCATGTTTACATTTCTGGATCTAGATGTATTTTTTCAATGCACCAGGCAAAATTCTGATGCTTGTGAATGGTTGAAGAAAAAGATGCTCAACAGATGTGAGGGGTAATTAAATTTTCTGAGAGGTTATGATATTTTCCAGGATTCACAGGGCTGAGTACTTCTGTCTGTAATATTCTGTTAGACAATCAACATTTTGATAATATGCCAGCATTTTTTTTCTGCTCCACAAGTTGCTTTTCTTTGGGTTGGGTATTACTGAATTTTGTGCCTGACAAAGCAAGATTTCACCTGGGGCTTGAAGTGTTAAAGTGTTAGAATAGAAATACTTTAATGCTGTTTTTTTCTGTTGGTAGTTCTCCTGCTGCTGAACATATATTTATCCTCTGCATGCAATTTCACTCATAACTTCAAGGCAGCTCCATGGTGCTCATAAGTACTGCATTTTATAGATTTTCAGCAGTTGTCATTAAACATCTCTCTTGAGGAACAAAAATACCAAAAACATTTACACAAAACATCAAAAGCTTGTACTAAAATAATCCATTATAATCCCATTCTTCATTTTTCACAGTCTCTGCAAATTGATTTCATCTAAGATATTACCCAGCTATATTCAAGTTTGGGTCTGGTTTTTTCATCTGTTTCATTTCCTGTAACTCAAGTAATTTTATGAAATGCAGTATTTTTACTGCAGAAAAATAAAATCCAGTAAATAGTCTGCTGTGTGATGGGATGTGGATAATCCATTCTCTACCTCATTGCTTGCTTTTGCTACCTGGTTGTTCAGACTCTTGCTCAGCCTTTTCTGAGTACTACCATTTAATTAAATACCTGGTGTAGAGGACAGCCAGGCTGTAGCCATGGATGCAGCAGAAATTTATATAGAAGGCACACTGAGCCGTTGTACATAGATGTACAGACATTCCGTGGCGTAAGTCTACAGAACTACAGAAAATTTCAGCTATTGTGTGTGTATGCATATATTTGTATATCTATAAATGTGTGTACACATGTTTTACATTTATATTTATATTTATAAGTATATTTATATTTATGTTATTATAATTTATTTTCATTTATATTTATATATGGGATAAGGGCAGTTGCCAAAATCTCCACAGTGGTCTTAGCCTTACCTTTGAATACCAAATGTGATTTCTTTCCTGGTGTTTCCTGTGGTACAAAATGTGAGTCCTGGGTACCTCCTCAGCACTGTGTGAGGCTCTGGCAGTTGATTATCAGCTTCTGTGGCCATGGAAATTCTGTTTGGGCAGTGTCCAGCCCATGATTTGTGGGAGCTCAGCCTGCTCTCCATGGACCTCAACATGATGGCAGCACTGTGGTGTGGCAGGTCCAGGATCCTGCTTATCCAGCAGGGAACAATGTTTTAGAATATGAATAAGCATTATTTTGCATATTATTTGGTATGGAAAAAAAGAACCAAAAAGGCTTCCCCCCCCCACCCCATTTTTTAATCCTATATTTTTCAAGCAAAAGGGAGTATCTGACTCACCTTCTCCTTGCAAAATTGGCACAGGGCACTCCTCCACCCATTGCCTTATGTCTGTAATTATTCAATGCTAGTGTTTTCCTATATGTGGGTCGCTTCTCACATGGTAATTGCAAATGTAACCTCCTTTACTGCTCCACTAGCTCAGAGCCAGCAATGCCTGGCTGCAGGTGGGAAAACAGACAACAAGAAGCATTGCTCTGTTTGAGGCTTGACACAATCAGCTTTTCATGGACACTCCTCTCCCGTGTCTCTTGGTGGTGGAGGGAGCTGTGCTGTCATTAGCAGCCAGCAGGGTGTTGTAAGGGATGTATTTTTGCAGAGAATTCAACTCCCCTGGTGCCTCGTGAACATTTCTGCCTTCCCAGCTGCACAACGTGGGGGAGGCTCTGGGCTGTCTGGGTCAGCAGGAGCCAAACTGCTGGGGAGAATGGAAAGCTGGCAATAATGTCAGCTTTTCCTTTGAAATGTGGGGTAGCTTGACTTGCCTGGCCTGGGGACACAGGGGGGATGAGGTTCTGCCCAGAGCCAGGGCAGCAGGAGAGCTGCAGGGAGCTGGAGGGTGTGGGGTGAGAGCATGGGTTGTAGGTAAATGAGCAGAGGGAATGGAGGGAAAATGTTTACACGGAGTTCTGTGATCAAAGAAAAGATTCTGTGTGTTTCACCAAGAGTTTCATCTGCCCTCTGGGCTGTGTTACACAACCAGCTGTCAAACAGAGCTTTTTAAAAGGAAACACAGGTAGCTTTTCCCTTTTGATGATCAAACGAGAGATGCACAAAGTTACCCAAAGTACCTGATTAAAACCAAATACGCCTCCTTCCAAATGCCTGAGCTGACAATTGTTTCTAAATGGGAGAAGTTTTGTCCAGCTGTATGCAGGCTTTGCCTGGGAAAAAAGAACAATTAATAACCCCAGGGAAGCAGGGGAGGATGTGGTGAGTGCAGCAGGGAGCACAAAGCAGAGCAGAAGCATTGGTCAGAGGGAAGGAGAGATGGGAAATCTGAGTGCAAATTAATTAAGCAGCAGATTTAATCTGCAGACTATGGGCATGAAAGAAAACATGTCAACCTTAATACAGTTAAAGTATTTATATTTGTAAATAGATTGTGCAAATTCACAAATGAAGGAGAGCATAAAAAGCAGCTGTTTTAGAGATGAGGATGGATGTAGGAAGCTGCATGTTCACTCACCAGCATTTTGGGAGTGGCTAGGAAGGGTTTGTGGAGACCAAGTGTGATGGTTAAGAAGTGATAAATGGGAAATGATTCATGTCCTTGTTTGTTAAGGAAGAGAAAAGCAGAGGGAAGATATTTTTCTCTAAGTATTATCAGAAATAAAGACTGGAGACAAGTGCTTTGATGCAAGTGACCTCTTGTGATAAATTGTGCTAAGTATCTCTTCATTAGAAAGGCCAAGAGGGTGGTTAAAAGTGTGAAAAATGCCAGTAAGATAACTGCAGCAGGACTTGAGGGATATCTTGCTTCAGGGAAGGGCATCCTGAATGCTGGAACAGACAGCAGCACTGCCAGCAGCTTCCCAGACACATCTTCCCAATGTGAATTTCTGGCTGGTGGGTGACCTGGGGAGGATCAAGAGCTCAGATCTTCTCTGATGCACCATGAGAGGCTTTCCCCATGACCTTGGTGTCCTGATGTGCAGCAATTCCATTGTTTACCTTCCTTACAGCCCTCGCTGGATTTCCCACCCTTGAAATGGGGATTTGGCAGGACACTGAGCACCCAATGCCTCAGCCGAGGGTTCTGGGGGGAGAAGAAGTCCCGGAACAGCTGTGGATGCATTTGGGGTGCAGAATGCAAGGCTCAGGGCTGCAGGGCTTCTGCTGTGATGGCTGATGTCTGTGAGAGAAATTTGGGCAGACAACCTCCCCAATCAAGGCATCAGAGAAAATAGGAATGGAAAGGATCTCTAAAGGTCATCTAGTTCACCCTTGTGTCCGAAGGCAAGTTTAATTATACCCACACCATTCCTGAGAGATGTTACATCTCGTTGGCATCTGCCTCTCTAAATTAAACCATCTGAATGCTTTCAAGTTTTCCCTCAGATAAGATGCATTTTTGGACAATTGTGAGCCTCTTCTGGGCTCCTTCCAATTAATGTGAGTTCTTCAGCAGCTCAGGGCTGGCTGTGGCTGGTGCCCTGCACACAGTGGTTCCAGTTGAAGAGAACCACACATTTCCAGTTTTGTTTCATGGCTCCATAAATGTATTCAGCCTTTCATAAAGGTTTGGAGAGAGCTTCCTCAGACATCACTTTAATGTCTTGAAGTTGAATGTCTTGTTTGAGTTAAGGGTCTTTTTTACTAATTTCTGTCAAGGTAAAATAATGGTTCAAGTCTGAATTTGAAAACTTTTAGAAATTGCCTCAATATAAATAACTTTGTGTGGACTGAAAATTACTACAGAGTTTTTGATAAATGGGAAAGTCTCTGTTTACAAGGAGATGCTTAGTGCAGCTGTGTTAGGTCAGGTCTCATTTAGCATCTCCATTTAATGATCCTGAAGAGGGAGTAAACAGTCTGTTAATGAATTTGTGTGTGGTTCTGTATAGGGAGGAACTGTGAGTAATAGGCAGGAAAGAAAAAGACTACAAAGGGACATGGAGATTAGAAACACTCACAGATAATGGAGTTAACTTCATCTCTGCTAACACAAATTAATGTGTTTGGGTGGAGGGGAGGAAGGGAATATGCTTAAATAAACTTGGCTACTTGAGAGCATTTTATGAGAAAAGCAGATTTGTAGGCCAAGTACCCAAAGAGGGCCTGCAAGAGAGCCCTAAAGGGGCCTTTTAAAAGGGCAGAGGACAAGGGGGATGGCTTTAGGCTGAAGGAGGGTAGATTTAGATTAGATATGAAGAAGAAATTCACATCTCTGAAAGTGTTCAAGGCCAGACTGGGTGGGGCTTTGAGCAGCCTGGTCTAGTGGAAGGGGTCCCTGCCCATGGCAGAGGGGTGGAACCTGATGATCTTTGTGGTCCCTTCCAACACTAGCCCTTGATTGTTGCAATCAGATTGGAAATTGGAATCAGGTTCTATGATTCTGTGTGGTATTACTCCCAAATAGCTGAATGTCTGTTTGGACTATTCAAGGAACTTGTGGGACACAGGAATCTTTCCCCTCTGTTTGACTACTATTGGTCTGTGTGCTTCACTACCAAGGAGATGTTTAGATATACACAAAACCTGTGATGAAGATGAAGGAGGAGTGGTTAATGGGCCTGAATTGAAATGTCCTGGAGTGGCTGATTACCCTAAGGGACAGAGCAGCCTATGGCTGTAGGTTTCAGCAGAGAAAACAGAGGTACCAACATGGTAAAAGGGAAGATCTTTGTGAAAATGCATTTGAGAATGGGGAAATTGTCACCAGCCATGAGGTGTTTGAGATGATCCCATGTGGTGAATCCTTCAGCCTGGTGTTTAGAAAAGTGTGTAGTATTTGGAGAAAAAATACCAAGAAAAAGCTGAATTTCTGGGAAAGACAGAGGATAAGGGGTGTTATTCTCATTCTTATTTTAATTTATTTTACCTCCCCTTACATTTTTCTGAGAAGAGTAGCATACGAGGAAGCTCAACAGGAACGAGACTGTCTCTGCTGAGATCAGGTTCCAGTGTTTCAGCCCCTGAGTTCCTTCTGCAGAGATGAATTCAAGGATCAGATGTATCAAACCCTAAAAGATTTGGATGTAAAAACTTGAAGGGTTCTTTTTTGAAATTATTTCCTCTCTTCCTTTTGTGAGTGTCCCAATGTGCTGGAGGTTTAAATAAAGGAAGTTACCTATCTAAACTAGAATGCATCTAAAACCTATTCCCAAATGCATATTTGTGTGCATGTGTATAAAGAGATTGAGGGAATGTTTAATTATGACTTTCCTTAAAAAAAATGCATAGAAAATAGAAAAAGGCATTGAAAAATTAAACTGGGCCTGCTAGACTGTAACTGGCTTATGGGTAAACAGCAGCAACGTCCTTAAATATCACAGAAATAATGTAGGAATGCTGAGGTCAAAGAGGGCATTCAGAGACATGAGTAGGGAATGACAGATGAGATTGTCATTGCAAAATGGGTTCTGTGCCATTAGTATTTAGAGAAAAAGCTGAAGGTCACATCAGAGACTAGAATACATTTTCCTGGGGGCAATATGAAATGCTAAAAGGTTTTATGATTATGCCAGAGCTGATAGTTAGGCAATTAGAGCTGTTAAAAATTGTCAAGGCATGGGATCCAGATGAGTTACATCTGAGAAGTGAGATGGGAGGAGCTAGTGGAATTGAAAGCTTTGGCAGATATTTTTTTGATCCCTCTCCAAGGATGGGGTGGTTGGAGAGGATTGGGCAGCATGGCTGATGTAGTTGCCTATATAAGCAATGCTCCTGAAAAATCCAGAGCCAAAGCAACACTTTGGTGAGAATATGACTGACAGAGGATATTTTGCTTGGACTTAGGGAGTTCTTGGCTTGTCAATTCACTTGACTTTCTGAAACACATTATTGTGCCAGAAGACAAATGTCAAACAAAGTCCATAGTTTATCTGGCTTTTCTGAAAACATAGCATGCAAAATATTGATCTGCTTAAGGAATGCACATTTTCTCCTGAAAATGACTAAAAATTAGCTCAGGGAGGACAAATAGTGTCAGTAACATTGCGGAGGGATAACAGTGCAAACATACATTGTGCACAATCTATTTGCATCAGGTCAGACATCCTTGTGCAACATTTCTCTTGTTTTGAGCTTTAGACTTAAAATGTAGAAGAAAAAGGGGGAAACCTTGTGCTTCCTTGTGCCAAAGTACAGGTTCAGTGAGGGGCAGAACCACCACAAGCCGTTCAAGGCTGTGCAAGTCTTTAGGCTGTACAAAACTTCGTGTCCATGGCTGGCAGGGGCTGCCCCTCAGGCACCATTCTGATTGAAAGGAGCTCAGCTCTGTCAGGGGTGAGGATTGGCCTCATAAAGTATTAATGATGGCAAACTAGATTGTTTCCAGCACAGCTGAATGCCATGTCAGCAAATATTTATTAGAAAAGAATGAAGAATGCAGTGTGATATTTTTAACATTTCCCTGTGTGCTGGGCTCCTTCCCCAAAGAGAATTCCTGCTCCTGGCTGGAGATGGGAGCTTGTTACATTGACATTTTCTGAAAAATCCCTTCACCCAGGATTTTTCTCCTGAGAAGCTAAGAAGCCTCAGAGAAAAATGAAAACAATAATTATCTGATTTGCTTTTCCTTTGTTTTGCTCACATGGAATGTGTTTGGAGATTGTTTACCCACAGGTGATTGTTTCATTGGATTCTGCTGTGAGTTGTTTTCACTCATTGGCCAATCAGGGCCAAGCTGTGTCAGGACTCTGGAAGGAGTCACAAGGTTTCATTATTATCTTTTTAGCATTCTGTAAGTATTATTTCTGTATTTTTTTAGTATAGTATAGTTTAGTAATCTTTAATATAATAAAGTATCATAAAATAATAAATAAGCCTTCTGAGAACGTGGAGTCAAATTCATCATTCCTTCCTTCCATTATCTGGGGGAAAATGCAATATGAGCTCCCAAAGCAATATCAATAGGCAGCTGTCCATGCCTTTCCTGTGTGTGATGTTTTCCTTGTCTCTTCATCTTCTAAAGTGATATAGGTCAGCATTAAATTGACCCTCTCTGTCCCTGTAAGGCAGTAGATATGCAAAGGGGCAACTTTTTTTTTCCTCTCCCCACTTTTCTCTTCATTCTAGGGGTGCATTTATTTCTAGGGGTGTCCTATCTTCTTTTGCAGACTGAAAGAGCAGTAGCAGGTGTCTTGCAGCTGAGATTTTTATTCCAAGTGGGATCTGTCCCATGGTGCAAAGGGAGCACACTTCCCATACCTACCTGTGCTGCATCCTACCTTGCCAGACCCTTGCACTGACCCAGCAGGAATTAAAATAGGAATTGTAAGTACTCAGCACCTTCAGGGATCCAGCACTGTGGTAATCTCCTCCTCCAGCATAATCTTCATAGCTGAACCACTGTTAATGTGCTTGCTATTCATCTGTTGGAACACTGAAATAGTAATTATTAGTGGCATATTCTTTTGGGTGATCAGCCCAAAGCTGCAGTGCAAGAGTGTGACCTTGAGTTTTCCTACAGACAATGGAAATTAGTTGATAATGGACAAGAGTAATTGCTTGGATGACAGTGCACCTCTGGAGCTACATCACCACAATACATCACTGAGGCCAGGAGCTTAGCAGGACTCAGGGAAAAAAAATAAAAAGGGAATTAACAAAATGCATACAAGATGTTGAAATGTGTTAAAAATGGGACAGGGGATAATACAGAGGGTAATTATAATGTAATTATATAATTGTATAAGTAAGCACTGTGGTTTCCCTGGGAATGTTGCATGCAGGGCTGGGCTCAGAGGTGTCTGATGAGTATATTTAGAGGTTCAAGTAAATCTTACTAACTGGAGAATTCTTAAACAGCGGTGTTATTTATTTTTGGAAAGGAGACCACAAGGAGGGTATCAAAGGTGTCCTGCCAGGAATCCTCAATTTTGGAGCCCTTTTTTCTCACAGTAGAAGGAAGGGAATGGGACTAAACAGATTATCAGTACATCTTTTCCCCTTTCTCACGTGCAAATGCTCATGGTCATTGATGAACAGATGCACAAGAAGTTACAGAGAGGAAGAAACCAGGGTAGCAGAAACCAGAGCAATGAGATTCCCCACCCAGGTTCCTGTTAAATAGTTGTCCTTACCAACCCTCCAAATATTTCCCTGTGTCTCTTGAAGTCCTGCTGCAAGGCATGGTCCAGGGAAGATAAAATAAAACCTTCTGAACAGACAATAAGTCCCACATTTCTAATATTTGAGTTCAAATTGAACACACAGATGTTATTTTCACACATCTCCTTTTGTGACAACAAGTTCCATGAGAGATTAATTCTCACAGGTTTGGGATGAATATGGAAACAAAACAAAACTAAGAGTTCTACTGTTGTTTTGATTAGCAGAAGCACCTTTCAGGAGGGATAGTCAAGCTCCACAACATAAATTAAAATTTAAGTATGGGGGATGAAGATAAAAGCTAAACTGGAAGCACAGAATCCTTCCTGTTTTTTACACTTCCTGGAATTAATTATGTTTTCTGCACATTGAATTCACCCATTTGTATTTCTAGTCAGGTCTTCTCTGTGCTCCTGTATTTACATGAACAAAAAGCATTCACAATCATCAGCATAAAGATTAGAAATATACAAAAAGAGCTTTTGGGAGGAATTCTAATAACAGAAAATTTGTGCCTTTGAGCAGGTTTGTGAAAGTATTTTTGTAGTTTAATCTGGCTGATTCTGGCTGTCATAATACAAGCTGTATTAAACTGATCATTAACTTGATCCAATGTAATGTGTTTTGTGCTTTTGATCTTGCTTGCTGCTGCAAATATGTCCTTCATTCAGAAATGGCCTCACATATAAGGTGGCTGCACTTGCAGGCTCCAATTTTATTACATTTGCCAGACTGATGCACTCAGGCCATTTAGTATCACTTTATCACAGATAACAACAGCACAACTAGCTACAAAACCACAAAAAGCCTTAAATTTTACATATTGGAAACTACTTAAAATTCACTTTTAACCAGGGGGTCTTCTTCAAGCTGAGAAGAAAATGTAAAATGTACAATTTCATTACCCTGCATTAAACTTCTATTTTGCCTTTAGAGTTTTACTAGCTAAATCAGCATGCCAAAATCCTCTTCGCTTTCTCTTCTTGATTTTTTTTTTTCATGGAACTTAAAAATGGGTAATATTTCCATGATTTTTCCATTCTGTGATTTTACTGCTGGGACAATATTGTTTCTGTTCCGGCCTGTGAGCACTACTTTGTATCTGTTCTTAAACAGATCTGATGCATGAAATGATGATGTTCCTGTGCTTTCTCAGGCTCTCAAGTTATTAGGGCTAAATACTGTCAGGTTTGCTAAATGTTTAGGTGAATGAGCTGCTGTACTGTCAGACCTGAATGTACAAGAAGTAATAATCCATACTAAAAAGAAAAATATATCAGCATTTAAAATAAAGAAAAAGAGTACTGGCATTTTAAAAGGAGATGCATTTTCAGGCCTCTTTTTCTCTCTACTGAGTTTTGCACTTTGTGTTAATGAAGTCTGTCTTTCCCCTTTCTTCAGGAAGGCCAGAAATTGATTTTTTCCTCTTTTATAATGGAATTTGGGCTTCTCACATGCCTCACTGTGTGAAGACTTTAAAGAAATCTCCGCACAAGAGTCTTCCCTGAAGATTTAGTTGTACCTAATGGCAACCTCTCCAAACATACTTGTCTGCACTATCCTTTATCATAAATACTTCCCCTCCTTGCAGATGAATTTTAGTCCTGAGTAAGGGATCAATAGCTGAAGGGAATCCTGGAAAAATGAGTCTGGTGCTGTTCCTTAGTGTTTGCTATTCCTATCATTAGCGTTTGCTGTGCCTTGCATCACCCCAGCACTGATGGAGTTTCCAAAGTGGGGAAAGCAATTATTGCCAGTTTGCTTTGTAAATGTTGAAAGGCATCTGCTGTTCCTCTGGGTGCCTGGAGAAATGGAAATTGATGCTGATAATAAACATAATTATAAAGAAGGTTGCTGCAAAGTCTCCTGGTCTGTAAGGGAAAAGTGACATTTTAAGGGCTGTGCTATGGATATAATGAGAATAGACATTGGCTTTTAAACCATTATACTGAGGCAGGGATGGATGTTTGATAAAGTCTCACTCATTATGAGACACTACATTGCAAAAAGTTTGTGTTGTATCAGTCCATGATGGCACAAGATTGGAAATTCTTTATTCCTGTGTCTCGTTTGCAAACCTCTGGATCTGGGTTTTCATTGGAGTTGGTTGGTTTATTTAATGCAGAAAGGAAAGGTGTCAGACCTTCCCTTTGAAGACTCTCCTAACTCCAGTAAGGTTCAAGCCTGGCCTGTGCAGACCATCATCAGGGACCTGCTGGGTTGTAAAAGACAAAGGAAAATGAATGTCTGGGTTTGGTGCAAAGGCTCTGGCTTGATGCGCCTGCACAATCTAATCTTGAAAACAGCAGTGTCAAAGAGGAACAGGATAAGAACACATTCCATAACATTTGTGCTACCTGATAGTTTATGTGCCAGATATTTAGGCTGAGGTCACAAAATACCAGCTTTTAAATTACAGACAGCTTGGTGCAAACACCAGTGATAAAAGAGTAAAGCTGAAAATAATATTAAATAATTACTGTAAAATAAAAGCACTATTTTGAAGTTGTAATTGACTTTGATGTGTCAGAATTATGTTATTGGTAGAAGTTCATGGCTCATCCAATGTTATAATTGCAGAATCAATGTTTTCATTTAATGTTCTCTGGATCGTTGTTGTCATCTGTGGTGCTTAATTGAATAAAAATCAAGATTCACTTGGAATAGATGCAGATACAAAGTACTAAATTTCTCAGAGGATGAATGTTTTCACTTTGTTTAACCCAAAGCATTAGTTTATTTGGTAATATAATTGATACTGGCTTGAAGAGCATTCCTGGAGTACATTAAGCAGGACAGCCATAACAACAGTATTAGATTTATGGCAGATGAGTGCAAATAGTGCAGTATTAACTGTAATGGATTCTGGGCTATAAATACACCACCACATCCCACTGGGCAGGATCAGGAGTCTTATTCATGAATGACTCTTTAGATGTGCATTGTGTGAAAGGAAATAAGCCCTGGACTTTGAATTGTAGCACAAAGTTGCACATTTTGGTAATTCTGAGTTGCAGGGTAACTACCAGGTCTCAGCCCCCGGCAAGGTTGTGGTCTTGGTGTCCAAGCCCAGCACTGAAAGTGGAAACAGAACGCTGAGTTTGGTGCAGGTTCCATCAAATCTCACCTGCCAATGAGCTTCACCTGTGCAGGGAACTGCACATTTTAAATCCTTGCTCAACCCAAACTGAGGTGTAACATCCCAAAAGCTCCTGAATGTGAGCCATTCACTCTTTGTGCAGGAAAGGTACAGAGGTGCAATGCTGCACACATAGAAAGAATCTTCTACAGGGTGCCTCAGAAGTGAGGGCTGGAAAAGGAAATATCTGTGTGGAGAGAGAAAATCACTGATAGTAAAAACAGTCTCTTCAGGAGCAGGCAGCAGAGTGCTGTGGAAGGGGAGGCAAAATATTCTTGTTGGGAATGGAAGGTATTTTCTGCGGGGTCTGTTGTTCTGTTGAAAACTCCTCTTGCCCAAAGCACAGGGAGCCCTCAGCAGTGCAGCTCCTTGGTGCTGTTGTGATGCAAATACAGTATGAAAAAGAAAAATTCTAAATTTTCATTTAGAAAATTTTCATTTTCATTACAATGATCTTATATGGTGGCTGTATTGATTGCATACAACCACACCACAGGACTATTCTATGAAGAAATGCTTTTTTGGGGTTTGACTTCAGCACACAAAAAATGGATGTTCATTTTAACTGTTGGAATTGCAGTTTCTCTGACTGTATAAGGAGGCTTCAAAATTGATGTGCCTTGCACTTAGAGCCACTCTGAGCCACTTCACAGAGGCAGAGTAACATCAAGGAGCTTCAGTGCCTGGGAGAAGATGTGCAGGATTTTGCCAGGGTGGAAGCTCTGTCAGACTTTGCAATCAATTATCTCTGATTATAGAAATTTAAACCTCATTTACAGTGCAAAATCTGATGAATGTGCTTAAGTTTCTGTATCCCCAGAAAAGGATTAATCCGAAACAAATTAACTACCCCTTTTCCTCATGGGAGGAGAGTCAAAGTGAAGAGATGTTCTGGTATCATATTCCACAATTCAGTGAGAGCTCTACTCTTTCAGCAAAGGCCTACCTGCATCACAAGGGCTTATTCTACCATCTGTGTTTGCATAAACTTCTCTTAAAAAACCATATTGTTATTGGGGAGAAAATTAAATCTTTAGAACAGGTTTCTCTGAGGCAGCTGTCTGAATCCTCTGTGTTGCTGGAGAATGTGTCTGTATCAAGGAATGTGAGACTGCAGAGTTTATTTAACAGTGAGATAGAAAAAGGGTTCATTTTATTGCAATTCACGCCATCCTAATGGACTACTTGATAAGAAAATATTAAAATGTAGTGCTGGATGGACTGTAAGTGAATATTTATTTGCCTTCTACCACTACCACAAAGCTGAACCAACAATCTGAGCCTGGCACTCAATGGTTAAGATGAACTGTTTAATCAGGTCTGTGGCATCCTGCTGTCAATATTATCTGAAGTGAAATCAGTTGAAAGAAAATGCCAATTGAAAGCATCCTTGCAAGACTGTATCTGCTATTTTTGTAACTTTTAATCACATGCAGCCTGTCTGTGGCATCTATGAAGAGGGGAAAAGGTTGGAAATAGATTTATCTATTTTGGAAAGCTTGTCTCTTCATTTCTGGACATAATTAAAAGCCTGATCTGTTGCTTAGAGTTTTCCCATGTACTTTGAGTTTTCTTTGACTGCTGGAAGGGGTGAAGTGATCAGTGCAGGTACTTCTGAAGAATGATGTCTGTTAAAGCTTTGTACAGCAGTTTCCCTTTCATGCTGAGCTCAGATACCTTGCCCATCAATCTCTTCATTTTCTGCTCATATTAATCCTCTCAGAGTAGCTACTGCTTGTTCTGGTGTTACCAAAATGCAACTCAGGGTGAGAATTAGTTAACTTGGTGCTCTGGATTGCTCCATAAGGCAGATAGAAATTTTATTTATTTATTTATTTATTTATTTATTTTAATGCTGGCCAACTTCTATTTCTATTATTTCAGGCTCTTGCAGATTAAGCCTCTAAACATCCCATCCTGCAGTCACTTCCCACACCAGTTGAAGTCTTGATCTACAGAGATGAACAATAGAAATGAAAAGACTGCTGATTCCATGAATAAATATAAGCCCTAAGCTGCCTTATTATCCCTGGAAAATATGTCCAAAAAGATGTCTTTGGGTAATATTTGCAATAAAGGGCTGATAGTGTTCTCAGGACTGATGAAATCTGCCCCTTCTTGTTTCAAAATTTCTGATTTGCTCAAGAGAATGCAGTGATGGGTGATGCAACTTTTTTCTAGCATAAGTTCATGCATGAATGTGAAACTGTGAGTTTTCCAAAGATACTCCACAGGTAGAGCTGGGCACTGACCCAGGGTTTTTCAGGACACAATATTTACAGCAAAGCCTGATCTGAGCACATGGCATTGGTCTCCTGCTGCCCACCCTGCTGGGTGGGTTCTAAGTGCTCCTGCATCTCCTCTTGTAACCAGGGCAGGATCACAGCAAGCTGAGACAGGAGTGGGCTCAGTTTCTGTCTCTTTGTGGGCTGATTTTTATGTGTGCACACATGATGGGGATATTTCATATGTGCCGTTACATGAAATTTGAGAGGTATGTAAATGAGACATGCATTAATTATCTGTGACAAGAAAATGGCTCACTCTGGTTTGCTCTCTCACACTCTAGCTCACATTTCATACTTGTGTGATTTCCTAAGGGTTTTATGTTCAGGGTGAAAAGTCTACATTCCTGCATAGCTTTGTGTAACCTTGTTATGGAACTTTCTGTTAGTGTCAAAATATCTCAACTTCCCTTCTTTGTGCTATTTTCTAAACTAAATGAAATCGCAGAGGTTTTTTTGTGCAAGAATTCAGAGGCTCCCAGCTGTAGGCTACTTTGAAATGTTTGTATCATTATTTCTACTTTGCTGTCTTCAGAATATGGTAAAATCAAAAGGTCAGAGATACCAAATCAAACAATAATGTAGGGAAAAGTGTGTTGGCGACAAGCTTACTAGTGAGTGTTATAGAAAGGACACAGTTCTTGTTTTGGGTTGAGTGTGGGAAATTATGATTAAATACATCAGTGTCATGGGCATATTTTATGAAAAATCCTTTTGCTAGGATCTTTTCTCCTGAGAGGCCTCAAAAACAAAATGTAAACAATCATTATCTGCTGCTGTGGAATGTGGCAGGTGCATTTTTGATTGGTCTCATGTTGGATGTTTTTAATTAATGGCCAATCACAGTCCAGTTGTCTCAGACTCTCTGGTCAATCACAAGATTTTATCATTCCATTCCTTTCCTTGCTAGCCTTCTGATGAAATCCTTTCTTCTATTCTTTTATTATAGTTTTAATATATAATTTTCTTTGAATATAATATCTATCATTAAATAACAAATCAGCCTTATGAAACATGGAGTCAAGATTCTCATCTCTTCCCATGTCGGGACTGCCTGCAAATTCAACATTTGGTGACCCTGAGTGAGGAACAATTCAATATCAGAGTACCTGTGCAATGTTTTGGGGAGGCTGTATCATATTTTATTCATATTCATAAATAAATGTGAAGCTCTGTAAACTGGGTTGGAGCAATCTCAAATCCTGAGTCCCAGTGAGTTAAACAGAGGTCCCCCAGTGAGTCTTACTCAGCACTCCTAACACCCTTCAGCAACACTCAGACATCCAGAGCCATTCCATGTGCCTCTGCCTGGCTGTCAGACCCCAAAGGAACAAATCCCTCTGAAGGGAAGGCACAGGGAGTAAGAGATAGACACTTGGCAAGAGACTTTTTTATGTTTCCTGTATATTTTGGACATCCCATCTCTGCTGTTGCTGCTCTTGTGCACTGACAGTCACAGCCTTTACAAGACTCACCCCTGTTTCCTGCAGGGACAAGGCTGAGGCACTCTTTGTCATTTCAAGTGGCAATGTGAGGGTTTCACCCCCTCTGCCTGCAGGAGATCAGGGGCTGTGATTCTGCCCCTGCTCCAGCCCCACCTGAGTGCCCAAGGTGGCATTGCTGAATACCTGCTAAGTCTCTGTAATTAACGAACATTATCAAGGCTAAATAAAGGATGTCTTTTCCCCTTTTGCTGTGCCCAGAGCCCTGCTGTTCTCCTCTAAGATGTACAGCATATATAGAGGTTATGCATCTTTTCTCCATTAATTTTCTTGTGCTACAGCTAGATCTAATAAATACATGAGAACAGGACTTCACCACCACACTACTTGAATTATTTATTCTATTTAGGTTTCTATTTGGGCAGTTATGTACTGCGTGTGTTTGTACATGCTGCTGTAAGGTTTCCATTTTCCTTACTGTGTCATCTGGCTACAAGTGAGCTGGGAATCTGGTTTGGTGCAGTATCCTCAGAGCTGAAGAGTACCTCTCTGAGGCAGTTAAAACAGTGACACAGTACTAGCATGCTTGTGAAAATGAAAGCTCTTTAAGGTGGTAGAAATGGCACATCAAAAGTGATGGTCAGTTTTTTTAAAAATTGAAGCAAGGCATTGTTCTGGTTTCTGTTTGCTTCATCACAACAGAAGCAACTCTTGAGGTTACAGTAGTAACAAGCCAATTCTGTTCACCTCCTTTATCTATTTTAGTAAACACACACTTGTACCTCTGTGTTGGGGTTCTGAGTAGACCTTTCCAATTGGCCCATTTTCCATAAATTGCATCTCCCCAGAGGGCTTTCAATGTACCAGTAACAGTTTTGTGTGTCCTCTGGGATAAGTACATGTAGTATGCAAGACCTGCTGTCCAGAAAGGTGAATGCAGGGTGGGTACTGAGGCACACAGGGGGAAACTGAGTGAGGTGACATGAATCTGTGCATTACTTGTTTTATCTGCTCAGTGGAGTTTTGCCCAAGTGTTGTTTTCTGCCTCTTCCTTCCACTTTCACACTTGAGAACAGAGATCTGAAAACATTGTGGGTTTGCCTTCTCCAAAAATAAAGACATGAAGCAGACAGGAAGGGCTTTAGGTCCCTTTGTGCCTCTTTTAGAGAAGACAAGTGTTGGCAGTGTTTTATTGTTCAGATTCTTGAGGAGGTTATTTTAGGTTGGAGGAAAAGCTTATCTACCAGAGAGCTAGCAGGAATGCAGCAACATATGCTCACCACAACAGATTTAATACCAAGAAATCTAGAAACACTTGATAAAAACCACACCAGCTTACAAATCCTCACAGTCCCCACCAGAAACTGAGGGCAGTGGTCACCACAACCCATACAGCTCCCATGAGCCTGTTGGGGAGGCACTGAACACCAGAGAAAACACCAGGGCAGGTGGCAGAGGTGACATCTTTGCACCTCTTGGTGTTGTTTGGGAATGGTTGAGAGAAGTTATGAGGTCAGCATGGTGTTCAGTGGGTCACCACTCCTCAGGGCCCAGTGGTCACAGCCTCTGCTGCAGGTGATGGAAGTCCTGAGGAGGTCCTCTCCAAATGGCCAAAGGTGGGCTCAGCCTGCCCAGCATGCAGGATCCACATTTTTATGTTCAGAAACTGAGGTTGTTTGGTCTTTATGCCTCCATCACCTGTGAGACTTCAGAGATTGTCTTGGTACAACTTTCATGTATGAGACATCTTTAGGATGAATATGTGTTTTACCCATCCATTTAACAGTGTCATTATTTTGTGTGACGGTGTTCACAAGGGTCCGAGGATGAAGGAAGAGACAAGGATCTGACTCCATGTTTCAGAAGGCTTAATTTTTTTATTTTATGATATATATTATATTGAAACTATACAAAAAGAATAGAAGAAAGGATTTCATCAGAAGGCTAGTTAAAAATAGAAAAAAAAAGAATGATAACAAAGGCTTGTGGCTTGGACAGAGAGTCTGATCCAGCTGACTGTGATTGGCCATTAATTAGAAACATCCAACATGAGCCAATCACAGATGCACCTGTTGCATTCCACAGCAGCAGATAATCATTGTTTACATTTTGTTCCTGAGGCCTGTCAGCTTCTCAGGAGAAAAAATCCTAAGGAAAGGGTTTTTCATAAAAGATGTCTGTGACAATTTTGCATAGCCTTACTATTAAAAGTGTGTGGTTCATGTTGTGAGTTCAAGTTTTGTTTTTTTTTTTTTTTTTGGTTAAAGCTGATATAAAATTAAATGAAAAATAACAACCATTGTGATGAAAAGTGTACTTCATAAAGCAAATGCTTAAAAAACCACTTGCTCCAGCTGCAGCTTTTATGTACAAGGATATCTCAGGCAATGTATGTGCTTACATAAGAAGTCTTTCACAACATTTACATTTAAACCAGTCATCATCTTATATGCAGATCATTTATTCATCCTATAAATCACTTTGGAGCTAAAAATGAAGATGAGGCTTCCTCTTTTCCAAGCAGTAGGCTGCTAAACAGCCTAATGTGTTTGCAGCTGTTGTGAACATGGGGATTCTCTGCTTGATTCTCAGTGATTTGGGAGGTAGTTTCTCATCCCTGGTGATGTCTTTTATATTTTCTCACCTGGATATTTCAGTTCCAAAGTATATGTTGAGGGAGGGAGGGAGGGAGGGAGGGAGGGAGGGAGGGAGGGAGGAAGGAAGGAAGGAAGGAAGGAAGGAAGGAAGGAAGGAAGGAAGGAAGGAAGGAAGGAAGGAAGGAAGGAAGGAAGGAGCTAAGAAATAAATTCTTCCATTCCTAAAACAACAATTAAAAAGAACACATACTGAGTCAATAAGGAAGGAATTCAGACGTTACCTAGAGATAACCAGGAGCTATGGGGGGAAAATGTCAGTGAATATTGATCCCTAAGAGCACAGGGAGCAGGAACACTGAGCCAGACTGTGAGGAAGCAAACTTTGCAAAAGCAATTTGGAGACCATTCACAGCTGGCACTGAAGCTGGGGCCTCAGAAGTCTCTCTCACACGGATACACAAGTGAGAAAGAGGCATCTGTTGCATTGCAGCTGCCAAGGTTACACCAGCAGGAGCAGGCAGAGGGGCAGAGAAAAGCCAGCAGCAGGGTCTGCATTCCTTGCAGGGATAACAGAGTCAAACAACTGTAGCACTGCTCATCCCCCTGCCTTTGAGACTGGGATGATGTATTAAAATATATACACCGACTCAAAAAATAACCCCACAGTGGATTCAAAGTAATGTTTTTGAACAGTAACTACTTCAATAGAAAAGTCTGACTGTCACACTTGATCTTTAGGGTAGGCAAACCAAAGTGGGTGCGGAATCCTGAAGTGAGAAGAGCACAAGTACCTGCCTGCTGTGTTCCCCAGAAACACACTCCAATCCAGGCAGGAAAGTGCTATGCAAAACAGCTCTAGCTGTGCATGAAAGAGCAGACTCCTTCACAGCTTGCATGCCCTGTGTTGTCTTATTTGTTTACCATGAACTGTGGGGTTCTGGAACTCGGAGCGGCAGCGAGAAATGGGAAGCAGCAGAATACAGTGCTTCAAATCAACTTATTATAATAATTTTAAACCACTTTTTCCTGCTCAAGATTAAAAAAATATTAAAAAAAAAACCAACTTAGTGAGGCTTTGGTAATGGACAAATGGTAACAACACCACAGGACTTTTATGCAGACACACAAGTTGTTCTTGCAATTCCCATTGTCCCTGTGTCCCCTGCTGCCACACACCTGCTGTCTCAGATAGCAGGAGTTCTCATACTTGTGGGAACATTTTGAAGTGTATCCCCTGTAGGAACAGATATTCATGCAAATGACTAATTAATGGCATTGACTGAATAAACTGGATTTGATCTGCTAAATGAAAATAGCACACCAGATTGCTTTCTTAATGATTTTGGTCATGCTTTCTTAATGGCTTTGGTCATGCGTAATGGAAATGTGATGTATTTTTAACTGTGACTATATTCATAATCTGTTACTGCCTCTAGTCCTTTCACAGAACCACTGAAATCAGGAAAATCATCCATCTGAGTGGATCCCCAAGACAGAGAGGTCCTTTGAAAGTTCCTCTGGACACAGAGACCCTCCCATGACTGACCCTTGGTAGAACCAACACGTTGGAGACAACCAGAGAGGGGCAACAGTAGCAGGGCTGATGCAAGATAAAGCTAATTAGTGCATCTCCTTAAAGGCCAAACATTTTCCTTTCTTTTATTATCAAATTAGTTTTGGGATGTCCATTGACAAACAGAGAAATCTTGCCAAAGCTAGGGATTAACTTGGAACAAGACTTAAAGTGATTTTTTGGTCTTCTAATAGGAACTATTATGACAAGCAGTGCTGGGGATGGTGTGTAGGCAATAGAGATGCTCTGCAGCCTTTGTGGGAGTGGGGCTGGTGTCAGCTGATCTCCCACTAAGTGTTTCCAATTCCAAATTCCAACTGGGGACGTTGCTGTGCAATAATGTGATATTAGTGTTGTCACATTCTTGGAGAGGGGCAGGGCACAAACTGTGCTTTCTGAACAAAACAAAATTAAATTCTCCCTCTCCAAAGCTCATTCAGATGAGTGCAGAACAGAAATCTCCAGAATGAACAGCCAGGATGTCTGCCTGCTTCTGAAGCATCTAAAGCACAAACTCCTGTAAAAAGAGCTTCTAACCATGCAGCCCTCATGGGTTTAAAGCTTTCTGTTCTTTTGTATCTTCTGTATGAGGAGCCCTTGACCTCCAGAGGGATCTGCAGAGGAGGCGCAGCCCCCTGTGGCTCACTGCATCTGAGCCATGCAGGTACAGGAGAGGGGCTGTGCCATTGCTTTGTGTGTGGATGAGATGTTGGCACTGGGACTGAGGAGGGGGAAGTGGTCACCAGCATACCCTGGCATGTCTTAGGACTATGGACATCTTGATTTTTATGGACTCTTCCCTCTTGTTCCTCTTGGAATTTCTCTATAAAAATTGGAATGGTGGTGGAATAGGGCACCAAAGGTATTTTATCAGTCAAAGGTACTTTTATAAGTGGAGATTTACCTTTTCTGGAGTATGCTGCTGGGCTTAGAAGAGCATTGTTCAGGCTTTGTGTCCCCACCCTGCTGCCTCCACACCTTGGAGAGCAGCACCAACACACACTGAGCACTGCTCCCCTTCCATCCTGTGGGCCAGTATTGTTCCACTTGCATCCTGTGGGCCAGTTTTGACCAGCCTTTTCTTGACTGAATGCTAAAATCCATGGCTGCAACATTTTTAAAGGTTTATCTCACCTTTCTCATAGTGGAGGCCTGTGCTGGCAGCCTGTTTCTCTTCCTGAGCTGTCTTTAAAATATCTGCTACCTATAAAACTAAAAACCTGTAGCCCTTACACCTTTTCCTTTGAGTGGAAACATACCTCTGAGTCGATTTTTCTCTTGCCATGTGCTTTCCTGGGCATGTGCTTTCTCTTGCCATGTGCTTTTCTGTGTCCTTCCTGAACCCAGAGCAAATCAGCTAAACCAGTGGGAGCTCTCAGCAAGTATGAAGCCCAGAGGGGCTGGTTGTACAAAACCACATTGAGTGATGTGTTCTGCTGGAGGCAGCACATTACTGCACCCCAAATATTAATGGTACTAAAGGCTTAGAACCCCCCAAAATTTCAGATATGTACCTCTCCATGGGACCTGGTCATTATCTGGAGAAAGGAGTACATTAACAGACTGATCAAATGTATGGTTAACCAAGTAGAATTAATTTCTATCCCCTTTGCCCATTGGCTTCAACTTCCTTGCTGTGGCAATAAAAGGGGAATAAATAACCCGGTGTGGTACAGCTAAAGCCCCAGGTTTCAATGGAGCAGAAGGATTGTGCATCCAATAACTGTACGTGCTGCTGCTGCTGCTTATCCCTGCTCTAGTCTGTGCTCCCTGGAACAGATGTGTGCAGCTGCAGGGCTCACTGTGAGCTCAGGCTGCTGGTGGCTCTGGCCTCTGGAACTCACAGGGAGCAGGAATGCTCTGCAGACTCCTGAGAGCCCATTGCTGCTTCCCATACAGGAGCTGCTCGGTATCCAGACACCTCTGCTGCCAGCGAAGGGCAGAATCAAGGATGGCCTTGCACCCTGATCTGCTAAAAAATGTTTGGGAGCAGTAACAAACTGCTCCTTTTGCTATCACGTGTTGCTGTAATGCTTCATCATAAAAAAAAAGGCTGTGTGCTTTAGCTCCTAGGAGTTCACAAGTCTTTGTGGTGATGACAGTTTGAGCTTTTGTTCCACCTCATCCTCCAGAGCCACTGGAGCATTAATTCCTCTTTGCAGTGTTCAAGGTTTTCAACAATCTTTGAGCAGGAAGAAGCTTTGTGGTGACTTTGTGAACTCCAAGGAGAATTTTGAGAATGATCCCAGGCCACAATCTTGTTCCTGCCAGTCTCAGGAGAGTGAAGCCCTTTCCTTCTAACAGAAAACGCTCCAGGACCTGTGTGACTAATTTGTTACAAGGTAATTAAAAATTATCTGTATTACTGCAGTGCTGCATGATTTTGTTGAAGCAAGCACTCTGGGTGAAGATGAGTGGAAAAGCTGGAACATCTCCTGTTGCTGGTTCCTCTCCTGATGGGAGGGAGCTGGCTCTGTCCTGCTGCCAAGCCTGGGGATGGCATTCGTGATTGTAGCTGGCATTTTGAACATGCATCTTGGTTAATGGGGAGAGCTGTCTGTGCTCAGAGTGGGCTCCTGAGCTGTCCCAGTGGTGGCACAGTGCAGACCACATGGATTGATGGAGGATGGTCATGACAGAGATGCAGTTTGTGTGGGCAGGGAGTGAGTCTGTAGACTGACACCTTCCCATGGCATGGGTAGGGAGTGGAAACAAACATGTTTCAGGTGTGGGTGGTAGAGGTTGGACAGCCTGTTGTACATTTGACCCTGGCAGGGAGGAACAACCTGCTCCTGTGTCCTGGTGATCAGCTGGGATGCTGTGGGGAGGGATGGATGGGAAGGTTGCACTCCCAGGGTTCTTGTCTGCCAGTGGCTCCTGCCATGCCCCAAATGTGACTGTTTGGGACGCATCCTTCTGCCTGCTGCCTTTGGCAGGGGCAGATTCTTGTCCTTTGATAGGGCTGTGCTAATCCTTCATCAGTGATGACTCAGCCAAGCAATGCCATTGGTACTCTAACGCTGCTCAGAGATCAGGAGGGAAAGCTCACCCAGCTGCTGTGTGAGGAGATCATTCTCTGCCTGTGACTAATAATCACTTCTGGATGCCAGTGGCCACTGCTGCTCCTCCAGTGTCTCCCCAGGAGGTGTTTGGCAACCTCAGAACCCTTTTGATGGAGGCAGGAGGGTGACAGAGAGCTTGAGGACGTCACTGCCCCTGATGCCACATCCTCAGGCAGCGAGCAGCTGGTGGCCACCTGAGGGATGGGACAGCCTGCCCTGGTCAGGGGTGACAAGGGGTGACAGCCGGGCAGGGAGATCAAGGATTTCAGAAACACTGGGGTGGCTGTGCCAGAACAGCAGCCTCCTAATGCACCCCAGTAATGAGGCTCAGCCACATGCATTTGCATTGCTAGCTGCTGGACTAATTAGCACAATTAACTTCTTCTGTGTCCAACAACAAGCTTAGTGGGAAAAAAAATCTACATTGTGAGGGAGAGTGGCCATTTCCAGAACAACAGTTAAAACTGTGTCTTAAATTGTTAACAGTGAAAGAATAGAATCTGCAGAGGGAGGGCATGCAGTACAATTAAGTTTAGGGATTGCTAGTGTAGGGGGGTCAGGGACAGAGTAACTGGCCCATGTTTTAAAAAGGGATCTGTTTTGTAGAAATTTCCAGCATGACCAGTGAAGGAGTAAAATAAAACAACCAACTAAATAATAAAAATCCCACAACCAAAAAAAGCCCCCAAAACCAACACACCGATTCCAAATACAGTTTTTTGTTTCATTTGAATTCCTCTCAGAAAGAAAAAGAGCAGAAGTGTGGAGTAAAGCAAGCCTTCATTACCACTCACAACAGGTAGAAAAGTAGACCAAGCCGATTGGAAAATTCAAACTGATCCACTTATATAAAACCTTGAAAACAATTTTGTTCTGATGGCTGGGGAAAAATGTATGAGCAACAACCTCACAGTAAACATTTAGAAAATACTGTGACTTAAACTATGGGGACTAAAGGGATGGAATTGCAATGTAAGCTAGGACTCTGTCAGAGTATAATTCAGCAAGAAATCAACACAGGCTGTTAGATTTGAATGCAAATTATTGTTTCTTGTTAGAGAGGTGCTATTCACTTATTTTTTAAATGAGCTGTTGCCTGGGTTGTGGCACCTGGGAAAAGGCAAGTTTGTCCAGTTTACTACCAGCACAATTCTGTGTTGCAGATCTTTTATGCCATGGCTCCTATAAACTCCTGTGGATGTAATGGTGAAAATGCAGAAACAGTTAGGGAGTCTGAGTGGTGCCTTGTAGATATCTTTAGGGAAACTTGGGTTGGTGTTGCTCTGTTTCTGAAACAAGGATCAAAATTATCCCAGGTGTAAGGAGACATTGACTGCAGTGGTGTTGGTGAATGTGACCTTGTGTAATAAATCCGTGCTGTAAAATTGGGTATCAAACGAGGCATAATCACTTCCCTGTCAGATAAACACTGTGATGTTCCCTTTCCTTAGAGATCCCAGCACCACGTGAGTGAGGGAACATTTATCTTTACACAGCACCACAGCCCTGAGCTCAGCTCTGGGCTCCATCCCGGCTGTGCTGGGTAGGAGGTGAAGATGGGAGAGGCAGCAAAAGTGGCATTTTCGTGTCACCAGGTGTTGGGGTGAGTGAGGGCTCCATCAGTCCCGCGCAAACACCGAACTGCTCTGCTCTGAGTTTTGTCCGCCCATGCCAGGGCTCCTTCCCGGAGCGTGGCTCTGTCTCTGTGCCCCGTGCTCGGCGCAGCCCGTGTCACCCCGTGCTGGCAGCCAGGTGGGCGAGCGGGCTCGGGAGCCTCCTTTGCCAGCTCCGATGTGCCGGAGAGATCTCTGCTATGACAGAGAGGCTGCAGGGAGCGAGCTGCAGCAGGCAACGTGTGCCCGTGGGTCACCCTGCAACGTGACCTACATGGCAGCCGCCACAGCACGGTGGCCCCCGGCACATCGAGGACACGGAGGGGGCTGGGGGAGGCTGGGGGCCACCTTTCACTCTTCGGCAGTGTAAGGGCTCACTGGAGCTCACTGAGGACGCTCCCCGGAGCGTCGGTCCCATCTCGGGGTACCCTGGCAGAGCGCTGCATCCTCGGGAGCCGCGCTGGCAAGGTACCCAGAGATGGTTGCCTTGGCACGGCTCTGCTGGGCAGCGCTGCCCTTGGCACAGCCCTTCTTCAGAGTCGGGCACTGACGGAGCCTCTGCAAGTTGCGAGAAGACGGGAGCGCGCCTGCCAGAAACTCCTCGGGTGCGCGGCCCCGCGGGCATGCGGGATGGGGGATGCGGGACGGGGCAGCGGCCCCCGGGGGATACAGGATGGGGCAGCGGCTCCGCAGGGATGAAGGATGAGGCAGCGGCCCCCAGGGGATGCGGCACCGGGCAGGGGCCCCGCGGGGATGAAGGATGAGGCAGTGACCCCGAGGGGGATGCGGGACGGGGGATGCAGGACAGGGGATGAAAGATGGGGCAGAGGCCTCCGAGGAATGAAGGATGGGGGATGCAGGACGGGGCAGCGGTCCCTGGGGGATGAAGGACGGAGGATGAAAGATGGGCAGCGGCCCCGCAGGGATGAGGGACGGGGCAGCGGCCTCCGGGGGATGAAGGACGGGCCAGTGGCCCCGCTGTCGCCGCTCCGGGAGGGGGATGGAGCAGGGCCGGCCGTGCACAGCCCGGCGATGGCACCGCCAGCCCCGGTGCATGCGCAAGGCGCGGGCGGCCGCCGTGGAGGTGGGGAGGGAGCGAGGACCACATCGCTGCCTCCGGCTCCGAGCTGCCAGTTGCTGGTTGCCAAGCAGTTATCATTGTTTCTGTGACGATTGCAGAGGCTGTTGCTAATTGAAGAAGCCCCCACAGCATCCTTCTCTCTGCTCCTGCTTCTGCTTTTATTTTAGAGGCTCAAGGGGGAAGACAGCCAGACTAGTGCTTTTTTACATTGCATTTTTATTTATTTCTTTTTGTGGGGGTGGGAAATTTCTCAGCTGGTGATTAAGTGATGGACTAGTTACTCATCCGTATCCCTTTAGTCTTTGTGTGTGTGTGTGTGTGTGCGTGTATGTCTGAACACACAGACAAGCTTAAACACACACACACACAGAGTAAAATCCTGTTTGCCACTGCAGTGGGCACAAATAGGTGAGCATGACTACAGCCAAGGAGCAAAATGCATCAGGGAAACAAGCCCAACAGCAAGACCAGGTAAATGCTTATTTTCCTCAATTTCAAACAGATACAGATTTGCAATGTGTAGCTTTGTGTTTCTCGTATGATTGTTATGATTTTTTTAAAAAAATCTTTTGGTGTGTGTTCTTAAAATTGTCAACTGAGTCACCAGGCAGTGGCAGGAGGGAAGTGCTGTGTAGCTGGGTTCAAGGTCTGCTTTCTCGGTGTATGTGGAGACTTGGGGGGAAAGCTGAAATTGTGATGATTTTAACAGCCTGCACCTCTTGCTGAAGGGAATAGAGGTTTGTTCTGTAACTTGTTCCTTAAATGTGTGCTGGGAGGGGGACTATGTTGGGATGGAGGCCCTTTCTCCCTGGAAGAAGGGGGCAAGGGTATTTAAAAGCCCTTCTGCAGACGGATATAAAATTGTAAAAGTCGTGTGCAGCTTCTGACTTTGTAATGCACTTTCAGTGAATTTTTCTTGCCTGGCATTGTCTTGGAGGGGCACTTCAGGGTACAGCGTGTGCCCAGGCTATGCACAAGCAAGAGGGATGGCAGGGGGGCAAAAAGCAGCTGCAAGTAGGCAAAACTCCTACTGGCTTTGGGGCAAATTGCTGTGCTCACAGCATCTCTGAACTCGGTTAATTTATTTCTCTTGGTAGGTGCTTTATGTGTTTCTGGAGAGGTAGAAAGTTAAAGATTTCATTTTCTCTGTCAAGCCTGTATTTTGGAGGATATTCCTCTCTGCCTGCACTTACCAGGATGGAATGAAGTCAAAACTTTCCCTGTCTAAAAAGCAGCGGGTGGCAGAAAAAAAAAGGGATTTATCCTCAGCTGTAAAGGATGGGCAGAGTTAGGAAGTGGTGGCATAAGGGAAAGTCTGGCTGCGATCTCGCAGCTCCAGCTGAGGCTGGTGGAGGTTCCTGGGCTCTGGGGGCACTTGGCACATCAACATCTCCCTTCTCCTCATCCCCACCTTCCCCTCCCCGTGCTGGGGCTGCGCGGTGGAGCCCAGACCCTCCAGTCCTGCAATTGTTCCTCATCTCCTTGAGACACTGGAAGTTCTCCACTTTAATCTTTGGTTAGGACAGCACAGGAGGATAATTTAAACAGATCTCTCAGGGCACAAATTAATTCTTAAAATAGTTCTTCCTGGAGTGATAGGCTGAGAGCCTCACGTACTGTTTTTCTTTTTTTTTTTTTCTTTTTGGTACAGTATTTTAGGGAAGGAAAGAGCATGGGAAGACACTAAGCAACACAAATAGCATCATATAATCTGCATTTTCAGGGTGACATTATACCAATGACCAAAACAGGCAGGCTCAATGGTTCAGAGGAAACAAGAGGAAAACAACTTTGATATTTGGGTTTAAGAAACTATGCCTTCATCTAACCCTGAAGGTGTTGGACTTTCCTCCTCTTTTCAATGCTTTTGGAATATATATTTTTGTTCACTGTTTGCTGCAGGTTAAAATGACCTGTGTTTCTACCTGTGTTTTTGGGAGGCAGGGGTTTATAAGTGCCTTTTCTGAACAAAGAGGGCTATGGGGCTGTCCCTTCCTCCTTCTTAAAGCTGTGTAAAAGTGTTGAGTTTTGTAAGTCAAGAAGTATATGCTGCATTTTTCTAAAGCAGGGGTGGTTTTGTTTCAAGTAGTGTTACCTGCCTAATGCCATTTTGCTGTGGGCATGCCATGTCTTTGCTACTTTGGTCTCCCTACATGAAGAACAAAATGCTCAGAATAGGTCTCTAGTATATGCAGAATCTTGATTGAGTATATTCCATAACTGGCTGAATTGCAATTATACCCATATGGTACACTTAAATATTCTGGGAGTACGTGCTCTCTCAGCTCTGCCCTAGTGTGAGCATGAAATAGAAATATCAAGAATATATAAATATCAATCATATTGATGAATATTAATGTCTGAGTCTGTGAGCAACTTTGCTCACTGCCATCATTTCTTTTATTGTTTTCACAATACATTATTAGTAAAATGGCTTGACAGCGGGGGGCTGAATCCAATCTCTGTCTATTGATTTGAGTGCACTTTTATCTTCCAACACCAAAAGCAGATCTAAACCCTTATTTTATCTAAAACTGTTCATAACTGAAAAAAGGCTCTATTCAAATTCTATTTCTAGCTGCAATTCTATTTCCAGTCTTATGCATATCAAGAATTACTGAGCCTTTTTTCCTTGCTTAAAAGCGATCAAGAAACTGAAAAATGTAGCTTGGAGAAGAATTGAAGGCAAAGTGCTGGTCTGGCTGTAGAGGACTGAGTCTCTTTCAGTAGCAGCTGCTGCTGTCGTAAGAGATTCTGTCCATCCCTTTTCTGTGTTCCTTGCTGTGACATTCCCTGGATCCAGAGGCAAGCAAGTGTCACAGTTGGCTTAAATCTGTGCTGTGTCCTACCATACTAACCCAAACAGAAGCTGGCCATTAAAAGACACTGCAGGAACAGGGTGGGGAAAGTTTGAAAATATCTGCAGAAGCTTTGCAGGCATGAATTTAAAAATCTACTTTAGACTCATGTGTCTATATGCAAATGAAGTCATGTTCTGTCTTGAGATTTACAGAAATGATAATAATTAGAAAATGATTGGGATGTGGAGATAAGCAAAGCACCGCTTTAGCTGCTGAAGGCAGGCAATCCCTTTCTTCCTCAGGTAATTAAAAAATGTTTCTATACAATTCCTTTCTGATAAGCAGTGCTGCTCACCTCCATGCCAGTTAAACTGCTCAGAATTCCAGTCATTTATCTCCTTGCTTATCTGTCTCGTGGGTCTGAACTCTTAAGTCTTTTGGACATCACGTACAGAGAACATTCTGTAAGTGATAAGTGATGCTGTCTGTTACTGTCAGGCTGTGATTGCTTGATCAAGATGTGAGCTGGACGTGGTTGTCCCTGTGCTCCTGGCTGCTCCTGGTGCAGCTGTGGTTTCTTGTTCAGAGGGTTGGAGTTGGGCACAGTGCAGTGCACCAGCAGCACGGCTGCTTCCTGCCCAACCCAGAGCTCAGGAGTGCGTGGCAAAGACACTGATAGACCCAGGATGTGGCTCAAGAGGACTGGAGAATCTTGTTCTCCCCCTCAGGGTTGGTTAGCTGGATGTGTGGATATGCCATTAAAACACTTTTCCATTAAAAAAGGGGAAGAAAATAGCAACAGCAGGTCAAGTACTCTGACAATGCTTTAGCTATTTATACAGGCTGGAGATCTCTGTGTTTTAACATAAGCCTGTAAATTTGTTATCTTAGTTTAGCCCAATTCTTGCTACTTTTAATGGCCTTTGGGAATGCAAATAGCTCTGCAGTCATATATAAAGATAAGGAGGCTGATTTTTTAATGAAAATGTGGTAACAGGCATAATGCTAAAATGAGCCTTTTAAATATTTTAAAAAGTGAGTCAGCATATCAAGTATAACAGGATCACAGATTCTCAAAGAACAATTTTTATAAAACATATTTAAAGGGTTGATTGGTTAATTGGGTATTTGAACACTGAGGATAAGGATTGTTCTCATTTCTTTTGCTATGTAGAAAAGAACTGTCAAGGGCTTATGGGGAGCAAGATCCTGTTCTGAAATGTCCTCATGTCCTAGACAAGGTTGTTAATGACTGCATGGAATCCATGTAAAAGACCAAAAAATAAGTGAGGAGACAAAATAGCTTGAGGGCTGCCTTATTGAAGTGGGCTCCATGGAGGAGCGGAATCAGATCAATAGAACAGTTCTGCCTATTAGCTGTCATTAAGGTAATCAATTCTGAATTTTACAGAACAGCTGGAATTCCAAATCATAGGTGTGATGTCTTCAAGTGGAAAGAGAGCACATTTTACTTGGAAAACCTAGGCCAGACTCAGGAATAAAATGATGGAAAGATTAATATTTCATGCTGCTAATGTTCCCCTGCCACTCTACTTCACAGAAATAGCCTGTAGTATCTTGAAGAGTGAATACAGTTGGAGTATCTAATATACTATGCTGAAATGTGCCTCTACTTGTGTAACTTTATCCAAATAAGAAGCTAAGTGCGCACTTCAGCTGCATTATGCAGACAGTCCCCCTGTGTTGTTTTAATTCTGGTAATTCTGGGATTCCTGTGCCAGGGGATGCCAATCCCTGTGTGCCCTGCTTGTCTTCCTGCAAGGTGGTAAATGTTCTCTGCATTGTGAGCTGAGTCCTGTGCTGTTAATTCACTCCCAGAGTAGATTAAACTAAAAAATATGGGTGTGCTTACATTGGGAAGTGGTGTGTACCCACCCTGTGAGAGATGATACTGAGTTCTCAAACACATAATTTTGATTGGGGAATTATTTCAAACAAATTCCAGGCTGGTGTGCATGTTCTTTAGTAGTTGTTCAGCATTTCTCTCTAAACATCATCTGAAATGAAGCCAGTTTCTGTACTCTGAGTCTACTATAAAATGTGAGTGAGAGCATGGTAACTGTGTACAACTGAGAGATTTAGTCAGTAGTGCAGCTCTGAAAGGAACAGAAGGACTAAAAGTCAAACAAATGTAACTTCATGTGAGCTATATACCTGTATCCAAACATATCCTTATATATGTATACATATTTTTTCCTCTGAGATGTGACTTAAAATCTTTCCAGATCTTCTCTGCTCACTTGGCTGCTGTCCAGAAAATCACTGCCCCTGGGTACCAAATGTCTTGGTTGGTTCTACATGCTTTGCATGAAAGAATGCAACAATCCTGATTCTCTGTGACAGCAAAGCCTCCCTGCAGCACATGAGCAATACAAATTATGTCCAAAGAGTGCAAGATCCCTTCACATTGTAAGCAGGCAGTGCTGTACAGTGGTGAATTATAAGTTGTGAATTTTATCTTTTTGAAGCAGGGAAGGGACTTTGCCCTTTTATTTGTCAATATATTTCTGTTGTATGCTAGATCACAAAGAGCCACTGCTGAACCCTCTCTCTTTTCTAGCAAGGTTTGAAGTTCCACATTTTAACTGAATGTTTGTAAGCAGATTGAGCTGTGAATTCACAAGAAAGCTCTGATTCACAGAGCCATTATCTGGCACAGTCAGATTCCCCAGAATCCATGCAGAGGAATGGAGCAGCACCATGGAATAGCTCTGAGGTGCCCAGATCCAGCACTGGGCTGAAAGGAGCCTGGCCTGGAGCTGTTGAACAGGTGGGAGGGAGTCTCCTGGGAGATGAGCTAATTTAGTGTGTTATCTCAGTGACTTGTGACAGCAGAGCTCCTACATTCCTGGCTGGAGCTGAGAACTGTCACATCCCAAAGGTGAAGCCCTGCTTGTGAGAATCCCTCATTCTCCTTGCAATATTCAGGCTCAGGTTGTTAAAGCTGTGCAGAAATCAGGAGCAATGCCCACTTTGGGGAGGTGTCTGCCAAAGAGAAGGGAAAAAGGAGAAAGCTCTGATTTACATAGAAAATGATGTTTCTTTAGTTTTAATGGAACTATCTAGTATTTTATGTTTGAGGGAGTAATTAAAAAATTATTAATATAGAATACTTTTTATTAATAATATTTTATTATTATTTATTATTTATTATTAAAAATTTTATTTTTTTCTTGATAACAACGTTCTAAATTACATGTCTTATTTTAGACCCAACACCGGCTTTCTCCAGGAATCATAGAGAACATTTTTTCATTCTCTTAATGGTACCTGATCTATTCCTCAAGAGATTAAATTTCTGTAATAGCACTCCCTAGGACACTGTATTCACTGGATGGAATTGCATCAAACTGGCAGTCTTTTCTAACTATTATTTTGCCACAAGGAATGCAGTCAGCTAAGCCATGAGGAGGGGGAGACAGAGGTGGAAAGGAACATATTTGGTGTCAAACTGCAGCCTCAAAACAAGAGACAGCAGAGAAGCCTTTTCAGTATCCAATGCTGAAGTGGAAATGCTTCTGGAAGGCCTCTGGAAGTCCACAACCTCTAAAGATTGTACTTTTCTATAAGATACTGCTTAAGATTGTGTAAATTTTACATTCTCTTTATACCTTGACCCAGTGGGATGTGCTCTGGCACTGTCCTTGGTACAGCAGCTCTCTCCATTCCTGGCAGAGGTGACTTGTGTTGCATTCTTTCCCATAAAATCTTTTTCCTTTTCTGTTGGATAAGGGCAGAATAATCTGTCTCTGAAGTTCACTGTTAATATGGGATCATGGGGCTGTGTTTGAATGCCTCAAGACTCTCACAGAATTTGATGTGTCATTGCAGTTGTGGTCCATTAGCAGTGCTGTGCATTGCTACAGGCATTTCATGAACAGTGGTTGTACCTGCTTCCAGTTCTTTAATGCTGCTTCACTGTGATCTTTATCAGGCATTAAATTGTGGTGAATCATGGTCACTTTGGGTGATGTGAGAGAAGGCAGCACTTTTAAAATGATGTAGAGTACAGCAATGTCTATTTTTTAACACAGTATATTCTCTATGTTTTATATTCACATTTTTTGTTCTTTTGTCCATTTTTTTTTCATCTTTTCTTTCACCTTTCTGTTCTGTCTACTCTGATTCTTAAGTGGGATTTCAGTAAATGAAAAAGAATCAGAGAAAGGAGAGTGCCAGCAGCAGTGGACCACAGGAAAGCTGTGCACATTCCTGCAAAGTGCAGATGTGAAGATGTTAAGAACTAACTGTGAGAGGAGTGCATTCAGCAAGTTTGAAACCTTTGTTAAAAATAAATTTGGAAGGGACCTGTATTTGAAATCAGTGAAGGTGGTCAAGAATGAAAAGACAAGTTAATGTGAATTCTGATTTAATGACTACTTTTGTGTGGGATTATTGGTTGGCTTTGAATGACAATTCAGTGGTGGGTTACAGAACTTAGTCCTTCCTGTGTGCAGACATCCACTGTGGCTTTGAGCAAGAGTGTTGGGTCCTTAGTGGCAGTCAGCAGTTTCTCTTCTGCTCAAATAGACCATATTGCCTAAAACTGGGGGGGTAAAAATATCTGGGAGTCTCCTGAGGACAGCAATGTGAAATATGGAGTTTTGTGATACAACAGTAACTCAGGCTGCACAAATACCTGAGATATCAGAGAGATGCACTTCTTGATGTTTGGAGAATGTAGGGAAAGGGTCACAGGAGAAAACCTGAAAGTTAAAACTCATTCTGAAGGTTTAGATATGAATAAGAATTTCAGCAGAAAAATATCAAGATAAAGGTAAGTGCTGTCAGGACTTGAGACAGTTATGAGCAAACTTGCAAATGAGAGAGAGATAATGCACAGAATAGTATGATTGTAAGGTTTAGGGAATTTGAAGTAATTTTATACTTTAAGGTAAGATGGAGATGCATCTTTCAGCTCTCCATTGCATCATACAGAGACCTTTTCCGAGAAGGAGTAATTAATATTTTTTTCAGAAGAAGTATTGCAGTATAATTGGGAGCCAGGGAGGTTAAATGGAAATGCAAATGGGGGATGATGAGCCAAGGATATGTGTGGTCATAGGTTAAACCAAAACCTTTCAGAAATGGAAGCCAGAAAGCTGAAGTTTGGTGCTGGCCAGGCTGATGGATGGAGAGCATCTTCCTGAAAGTCAGGATGAGGGGATGAGCCAAGGCTGGAGCCCAGGGTCTGGTGTGTGTAGAGAGAAAGCCCTGAAAAAAGTTGTGGAAGTTGCTGGCAGCTCTTCAGTGTGATGGTAGCAGAGAGGACATAGCTACTTCCCACCTCCATTAGTGAAAGTCCTTCACTATATAAAATCCTTTCTATATAAAATATAGGAAACTGCTGATATTCAGAGGTCCTTTCCAATCCTAACTTTTCTTGATCCATTAGAGAGGAGATGGTGAGTGGGCTAAAGAGTGACAACTCTCTGGACTAGTTATGGGAATTACAGAAGCAGAAGTAGGATTGGATTTTGTGAAAAACACGTATTTTATGATTGGCTTTTTGCAAATATTAAAATGAATATTATATGTGTTGTGTTAGAAAGTAATGCTGTATTAATTCTCTTAAGTAGTTTGTTAAATATAGTTTTGAGTTATAAAAGAATGTTAAAATAGAAACTATGCTATACAGGATACTTTTTCTAAAGAAAGGACTTGCACTGAGATAGCAGCCACAGGACACTTGAATCTTTCAGACAAAGAGAATTTATTGCCCTCTTATCAAAAGAAAGGAACTTCTTCCCTCCTTGAAGGCACTGTTAGGATTCAGAGGAAGAAGTTGATGATGACCAGACAGAATCCTCTGTTTGAATGGAATTTATGCATCATGTATGAGATGTATGAATATGCAACAGGCTGTTATTTTTAAGAGTCAATCCTCTGTTAATGTGGGGCCTTTTTCGGGATTATGCTGCCCAGAAAATGGTACCCGGACTGTCTGTGACTCTTTGTTTCTATTGTCTCATATTTTCTTAATTCTAATTGTCCAAATCATTATTACTCTAATTGTATTACTATTTTTATAACCATTTTATTACTATTAAGCTTTTAAAATTTTACAAACAAGTGATTGACATTTTTCACAGATTTGGTGGTGAAAGATGCTTGTGGAGGAAGTGGCTTCAGGCCACTATTCACCTGCCTGCCTTGAGCAAAGCAGCCAAGAGGGGTTTATTTTGGGCAGCTGTCAGATACCCTGAGAGACACACCCTGACTTCAAAACAACTACTTAAATAACACAGTAACCAGAGACATGGCCTGCTTTTCTGTATGAGGGGTATGGTGGGGGAAAGGCGGCAGCTGTCTTTGTCAGCTGGCAAAAAGATTCCCAAAGCAACAAAAGGGAGAAAATGACCAAGATCATCCCCCTTTTGCTCAGGGAAGGGGCTCTACTTCTCTCATTTTCCCTTGTACTCCCCATCCCTGAGTGCCCTGGTTGCCTCTGCCCTTACTGCTGCTGGACTGAAGCTTTTTGTTGGGAAACAACCTGTGTGCTGTCTGCATGATAAATGCTCAGTGGCAAGAAATGTAGGGCTATTACTATTATGAGATACAATTTTGTGAAGGAAATTGCAGGTGAAAAGTGCAGATAGGCCATAATTTCTCAGAGAGGGTTTTGCCCTAGACTGCTGAACAACATCTGCTCACAGAGGCATAACAGAGGCTCTGCTTTGGGATCTTGTCCTGTCAAATAGCCCTGCAGTGCCAACACCTGGGAATGTTCCTCTGGGCTAATGGCCTTGGCAGAAGAGGCTGGTGAAAGGATGGGACAACCTCCTTGCTCTGCTGGTGAGGCAGGAGCACTTCCCTGTCTCGAACAACCACCTTTAAAAAGCTGAAATATGGATAATCATGGGTGTCACAGACATCTTTTTATGAAAATCCTTTCCTTAGGATGTTTTCCTCCTGAGAAGCTGAGAGGCTTCAGGAACAAAATGTAAACAATGGTTATCTGCTGCTGTGGAATGCAACAGGTGCATCTGTGATTGGTCTCATGTGGATGTTTGGAATTAATGGCCAATCACAGCCCAGCTAGCTCAGCTCTCTGTCTGAGGCACAAACCTTTGTTATTCATTCTTTTCTATTCTTAGCTTAGCTAGCCTTCTGAGAACGTTTTCTTTTATTCTTTTAGTATAGTTTTAATGTAATATATATCATAAAATAATAAATCAAGCCTTTTGAAATATGGAGTCAAATCCTCATCTCTTCCCTCATCCCAAAACCCCTGTGAACACTGTCACACATGGGCAGAGGATGGACCAGTTTTGTTAGAGCTGGTAAGTGCTGGGATGGAGAGGAGTCAGTGGTGGGATCTTGGAGAGTTACCAAGGGAGCAGAAGCATCCAGACATCATCTCTGCTGCTCCCTCAAGCTTTCAGTCCCTTCAGTCCCTTTCAGTCCTTTCAGTCTCTTCATGCCTTTGGTGGGCAGCCACCACCCACCCCAGGGTGCCAAAGCCTCGTGCCCTCTCTGCACCTCCATCAATACACAAGTCTAAGCTGAGCAGGGAGCCAAGCCCTGAGCGTGTCTCATGGTGAAGGAGGGTGAGAGAGACTGAAGGAAACACTTTTGAAGAGTTAAACTGAGCTTGCAAGTTAAAAGATGTAGGGTGATACAGTATGGATAAATGAAAGTGGTATAGAATGTAATCTCATCCCCTAAAGAGTTGCAGCTGAACCAATTACTAAAGATTGGGAGCAGGCCTGATGCTAACAGGCCACACTTGTAGCCAATAAGAGTGTTATAAAAGAGTGGATTGGTGGGTTGAGGGGAATTGGAGTCAGTTGGCTGCTGTGAGAACAAGGAAAAGTCACTGCCTAGAGGAGCTGCCTACAAGAAACATCAAGGAAGGATGAAACTCTAGCAATATGAAACTCTTGCAATATAATGACAACAAAAAGAACATGCTAAGAGCCATTAGAAAGGGGAGAAGGATGAGTTTGAATGAAACAGCAAAACCAAGCAGATCTGGAGGCTGAATTGTTGCCTTTTTTTTTTTTAACTTTTCCACTTAACATCATTTTTCGGTCTGAAAACAAATGGCTGTTCCTTTTATTGTTTATAGCATCATAAGACACATAAAATAAAAGTAAATTTTACATTGTTTCACAATGCTTTGGCTAAAGTAGTTTCTATTGCTGCTTAACTGCTGCTGAGCTCAAAATTGGAGAGATAATAAGGCTTCATCTGCAGCAATTAGTCTGCAGTTTTTGACTCCATTACCTTCAGTTATGTCTGTGGCCAAATAGTTACATGCAGATATTTAAGACTTAGTTGTAGTAAGATATTGTCAAAAGTGAAATCCCAACTTAGACTTTAATTTATTGTTAATTTAGACTGTCAGAGATACTGTAATAAACATATAGTAGTGTATTATGTTGAATGCATTTTGGGTCATTAATTTAACTTAATCACACACTGTGACCAACCTCTCAACTCCTTTTGTGTTGGGTGGAAAGGGGTCTGATACTTAATCTTAATGCGGTTGTTGGAATTAACAAATGGTACATTAAGTTGTAACTGTGCCTAAGTGTGCTGAGAGCCTCACGCTTTGATTTTTCTGTTTTCATGGCCAGGAGTAAACAGATTATTTTCAAATGCACTTGCAGCATTTTGTGCCTACTGATAGAAAGAAACTCAAGGATGGACAGGAAAAACACATTGCAACTTAGCCCATGTTAAAAGAGAGAGAGGAGGCATGTGATGACACACGGAAAATCAGATGATATAGCTTGAAGGATATAGTAAGGAAAAACTTCATGGTTGTTATTACTCTGAGATATGGTGGTGTTAGAGAAAAAGGAGCAATTGCTCAAGGTGGGGAAACATCACAAAACTTTTTTTTATTACCTAAATTTAAGATTCTGCAGATGGCATTGCAGTGAGTGTGATAAGCATTGACTACTCTTCAAAGAAGGAAATTTGTTTTTCAACTTTGCTTCTTCATAAGAATCCCTGGCATATCACAGTTTAGTTGAATCTAATACACTAACAACCTTCCTTTTTCTAATTTTTATGTCCCAATATCTGTGATTTAAAAGTTAATTTACAAACATTGCTGAGAATGTTGATCCATTGACTCTAACAAGGATTTGAGTTTAATTTTTGTAAGTTTAAGCATTGGAGGGTGCAGTTGCATTAAATTGATTTATTTTCCATGGTGTTTTCCTCGTAAGGTACAACACATGGTTTTACATGGATTATATTGGTGGTTGACTTTGCCACTGCAAGTCCTGGTATAATTGGAAGTCTTATTCCAACAAGCTAAACAAGCCAGATAAAGAGCAGTTGTAAAAATATGTGAAAGAAAAATCCAAGGAGAAATTGATTGAAGCAGCCCTGGAAAGTACTTAGCACAAAGTTTGTGCATTAGGGAGATTATATTGATTGGGAAATGGTTTGACTTTGGTTGTTTAGGGCTGTTCAGTGCTTGCTTGTCCAAATCAGGATCTCTTGGCAGGACCAGCTAACCTCCTCTGCTTGAGAAATGTTTCCTTCCCACCTCTGAGAGTGATAATAAGTAAATAGATGATATCTTCTTTTGCTTTTGTGCCTTGTCTACAAACTGGGCTTTCCAAAGCCCATCTGAGAGACTACAAGAGTGAGTTGTTGTGTATGAGGCATCTTTCCCTCAAATGTGTTAAGGAATTCAGTGTTGATACTGGGCTGTAGGATGACAGAGCATCCATTTGTAAAACAGAACTATAAGAAATTTTGGGAAGTGTATGTATCTGAAATTTGAGATGTTTTGCATCAGTGTCTACGTTGAGAATAAATCTGCTGACTTCATCAAGCCATGAGCTGGTCATTATACTACCTTTTAATATCTTGAAAACTCTTATGAAGAAAATTGAGGCTTTTCATCTACAAGAGCAACAAACCTGTAACTAACAGACTTATTTCAGCTGGCTCATTCTGTTTTCATGTGGCTTTTATTAAAGAAATGGCTGATATTTTAGACAGTTCTCTGTACTGTTCTCTCTGTACTGTTCTATCATGGTAGAGAAAATGCTTCTTCCAGAAATCAGATTTCTATTCAGTCCTCAGACGTGTGGAAATATGATGATTTCTGTCTCATTCTCTCTGTCTGAGAGTGGACTTCAGGATTAGGACCACAATATAAATTAGGCCTTGTATACACACATTGGAATAAAGTTGTGGGTCTGGTTTCCTCATTATTTGTTTCAGAAGATTTATTTTATTACCCTTTGGCTCCCATCCTCTGGCATGTGAGGAGATACTGTGCACACTGGTGTTCTCCTGACCTTGAAGTGGGAGGTAAATAGAACAAACTTGGGGACCATGTAAGTTCCCTGCCAAACCATCATGTAGTGTGCTTCCTATAAATTCCTGTGTGTTCCTAAAATTCCTGCAATCTCCTATAAATTTCAGGCTTTCTCCAGTCAGTTATAATGCTCTTAGCATCTGGGTAGTAAATCAGTGTTATCAGTAAATAAATTGTCATCTTGTCTGTCATGGCAAAAGCGACCAACTTCTTTTTTTTAGTGTTCTTCAGCATCCTGCAGTGAATTCTGGAGAGACTCTGGTGATCAATAGCACACAGCCCCTGTCACAGGCTAAGCCCAGGTTTTAAGTCTTCAGTGATCTCTCTGCTGTAAATTACAGCTGTTTGAAACTAAGATGCATGGCTGTTTTTTTCTGTAGAATGCAGTTCATTTGTGCAAGGATATTCCCATTAAATCACCCAACTCAAAATATATTGGGGAAGCCTTTCAAATCTCCATGGAGCTCTGCCTGGGGATGGGTGGAGAGCTGGCTAAAAACTTGGATTGAAAGGAGGGGAGGGACAGGTGACCTTGAGGGCAGCCCTGAGGAAGCTGGTGAATGAGAAGCTCAACATGAGCTGGTGTCACATTCACATTTTCTGAAAAATCCCTTCACCCAGGATTTTTCTCCAAGAAAGCTGAGAAGCCTCAGAGAAAAATGAAAATAATAATTATCTCATTTGCTTCTCCTCTGTTTTGCTCATGTGGAATGTGTTTGGAGATTGTTTCTCCACAGATGATTGTTTCATTGGATTCTGCTGTGAGTTGTTTTCACCCATTGGCCAATCAGGGCCAAGCTGTGTCAGGACTCTGAAAAGAGTCACAAGTCTTCCTTATTATCCTTGTAGCATTTAGTAAGTATCCCTTCTGTATTCTTTAGTATAGTTTAGTATAGGATTCTTTAATATTATATAGTATCATAAAATAATAAATTAGCTTCCTTTGTCTGGGAGCAATGCAAATACAATTAACTGGCAGCCCAGAAACCCAACCACATCCTGGGCTGCATCAGCAGAAATGTGGCCAGCAGGTCAAGGGAGGTGATTGTCCCCTTTCGCTCTGCTCTGGTGATGCCCAACTGGAGCACCATGTTCAGTTCTGGAGTCCTGATAGAAGAAGGACAAGAGGAGGCCACAAAGGTGGTTGGAGGGCTGGAGCACCTCTCCTATGGCTGAGCGATTTGGGGTTGTTTACCCTGGAGAAGAGAAGGATTTGGAGAGACCTTAGAAAACCTTCAAGTGCCTAAATGGGGCTATGAGAGAGCTGGAAAGGGGCTTTCTGCAGGTGAGTGTAGTGACAGGACAAGGGATAATGGCTTTAAACTTGAAGAATAGAGTTAGATTAGAAATGAAGTCTTTACTGTGATTGTGGTGAGGCTCTGAAAGAGGCAGCCCAGAGAAGTTGTGGCTCTCCCATCCCTGGAAGTGTTCAAGGCCAGATTGGATGGGGCTTGGAGCAACCTGGGATAGTGGAAGGTGTCCTTGACCATGGCAGCAGGTTGGAATGAGATGGTCTAGTCCTAAGTCCCTTCCAATCCAAACCATTCCATATAGAACCATTCTGTGGTTCCATATTGAGTATGTTTGGACCATAAACCTAGTTTTACCTAATTTGTGTCTACGTTAAAATGTAAAACCAAAAAAGACTAAAATTGCCTTTAGTGGGACAAAGAATTACCAAATAAAAAAACTTGTTCTAAAAATATTTCTGCTGCCCAAACGTGCAATAAACTTCTGGGTTTGTTCTCTAGGGTTTAAAATATCTGAAAACTGAAACTTTTTTCCCACTTTGATACAACTGGAGTTAATTACACCCCTCCCCTGCCCCATGCAATTAACATCATAAATCTCTTTCCCTTCTTTCTCTAGGAAAGTAAAGAAGGCTTGGCTGGTTGCTATTTCTGCAATAAAGCATTCTGGAAATACTGTTCTATGTACACAAAGATATGAAGTAATTGAGCTCAACAGGCCATGTAAAATACACATGAGAAATAAAGTATGTACTTGAGGCTAAAAATATAATCCTAAATGAATCCTATTGGGATGGTCTGTGCTCATGCTACTTCTCGCCCTCTTTCTGCAAGTAGAGCTTATTTGTCTTTGCTTTTGTTTCCCAAATAGCTTTTTTGTCATTTTACTTTGGCCTCTATGAAAAAAGTTGGAGAAAGAATTGATTCTTTCTTCTTATAAGTTGCTACAGCAAGGTCTACTGTAGTACATAAATTGTGCATAGTCCTACAGTGCAGAAAAATAGATGTAGCAGAGGTTTGGGGAAGAAATTCTTGAGAGATTATAATGAATCTGAGTGTGCTCTTTCTCTGTGAAGTCACTGTTCAGGGAGACTGTGATACATATTTTACAAACCATCTTCCAGATTATTTTTCCTTCCATTCTAACCAGGCACTTCCATTTTTGCTCACAACTGCCTGTGAGTTTCAAGAAACACAGCCTCCAATATCCACTGAGCCTTTGTTTTTCCTTGGCCCATTTCTTGAGTAATGGTTTACGTTGTTCATAGAGAAAAAATCAGGAATTCACTTGTTGAGAGCCACTCACCAAATACTGTTTGTACTTTTATGTGTGGTTTGCTGCTTGTCAGGTGTAATGCATAACTTTTATCTATTTTTGTTGCTGAAACTGCTGTTAAAACAAGAGATGACAGTTGCTCCAAGGAGACTGAATTGAGGTGACACTCAAATGTTTATACTTCATTACTTTTCATTGCCTTGACAGTTTCTGTAGAGTTTCTTTCAATCACAGAAACCTTCAATTATGATTAGTGCTTGGCTCCCATGCCAAAAATCACATGAACTGTATTTTGTGTAGTATTCATCAACACAGATAATACAACTAAATCAAGAACAGCTCAGCTTCAGTTAAGGAATTCTTCAAGACTTGTTGTGTTGGCAGGATGCAAAAGTGAAGATCTGTCTGAAAAAGATGTGGCATTCACTTGTCCATTTGCCCTGATTGTCTTTGCAAATATGTCCTATCATTACATTACCCTTTGGATTTTATATTCTGTGAGGGAGGAGAGGATACTCAAAAAATTTGCAGCAAGCCAGACTGTTGGCTCAAGACTGATAAAAATCCCTCCTGACTATTTTGTGGAATTTCAGTGAGCGAGAGAAGACTGGGAGCTTTCTTTAATATAAATAAATAGACAAATAAATAAATAAAATCCACCTGTGACCCTAGCCTGCAGGAATTACAGATTTAAGGGAAGAGAGATGTTTGCAGAATCAGCTGCTGCTGTTGCTGGTCTCTCAGATCCCCTCTCAGTGCCAGGGAGGTGTTTGCAGAGGGCTCTGGAGGTTCTGTTGTTTCCCATTCCCTATTCCCTGGCTGCAGCATCCTGCTCAGGCACGGGCAGATGGCTCAGGGTGCCACAGAAGGCTCCTGTCCATTTTTAGCAGCAGACTGCACTGCCTGCTAGCCACTTACTCTATTTGTCATTTGGGCAATGCTTCAATCACTGACCACATTATTTAGCTTTTAATAAGCTGGGCTAGCTCCTTTTTTTAATTTTTTTTTTTTTTAGAGCATTTGGGACAAATGTCCTCCTGAGTTTTGTCCTGGTCATGCTGCTGAATGATGTGATTCTGTTTGTTGTGAAATGCACTCTGCATGCATAAAACACAGCTAGAGCTGCTCAACAAGCTTCAGGGACTTATTTAGCTAGCTGGGATTTGGCAGGAGATGACCAGTTAACATGAAAACCCAGGAAGAAAATCAAATAGTTGTGAGAGATGTTGAAAGTAACAGATGAGAAGAGATTGCTTGCAGAATTTTAATTCTACACAATAAATTATTGCTGGCAAATTGAGCTGCCGCTTGCTTTTCAGGGATATTAGAGAGCTGGAAATAATGCCTATTTTAGCCAAGCAATCATCTACTGCCTTTTGTTGACAGACAACTAAAACCTGAGCAGGGAAAAAGACTAATTAATCATTACTTTATGTAACCTTTACCAGCATGATACAGCATTTGCATTTGAGTCCTAGTGTGCAGTGCTCATTTAAATTAAGTCTGGTTTGCTTTTTTTTTCTTTTTTTTTTTATTATTGCTTTAAGATCCAGGAAGAAAAGAAGTGGAATTATTGTTTTCAGGGAGCCTAATACAGTTAATTTTCCAAGTCCAACCAAAAATGTCAGTCTCAACGGTCTCCACTTTCTGTAGACCACATTGTTGGTAAATGATGCCCAGGGGAGAAATTGTTGAGTCGTGATAAATTGTTGAGCATCCAAAAGCTATTGTTGGTCTCACTGGGGACCACTGAAAGCTCAGTGCTCTTGAAAACCCAGCCAATTATGCAGGTGCTTATGCATGGGCTTTGAAGGCTCAGTTTTCTTGCTTATTAAAAAGGATGGTTTTTTAAAAGCTTTCTGTCATTACTGGTCATTTATTTTCCCCTCTGTTTTCTTTTGAAAACATCTGAAAAATAGCACACTTGAAGCAAACACATTTGAACTCCTGTGTAGAAATGATGGCATTTAATTCAGGAAACTGAGGGTGGTCTTTTGGGCAGCATTAAGAAGGAAAAGGCAGCAGTTTCTCAGATTTTAGAGCATTAGAGAGCCCGGTTGAGTTTTTGTCTTTTCCTTTGCATCCAAGAGTTAATAATTGAGCTGAAGTGTCATTTTAGTTACAGAATATGTTTTTTTTTTTCTTTTTTTAGTTGGAATATAACAGATTCTGAAAGATCTCAGACCTCAGGAGATGCTCTACAACAACTGTTTATATTATTAATGAAAATCAATTTTAATTATAGAGTTATGTTTTTTAAACATATCTTCCTTGCAGAAAGATGTGTGTTGCTAAAATGGCTCTTTCCACATATAATACTAATAATACCTAACACATCCTTCATGCTTTATGTGTTTGAATTGCTTTCAAAAATATTCTTTCTGACATCTCAGTGATGTAGGTAAGCTGCATTCCCCACACTTGGCAGAAGGGGAAGATTAAAACAAGAATGGAGTGCCTTGCCCAGGGCTGTGTTACTCCTGCATTTCAGGCTCCCAGCCCACGAATTGCAGAGATGATCAGTGCTGTGGGGACAAACACTCTGGGTCAGCACTGGCTTCAGGCAGTTTGTAGACATATCCTACATTGCTGAAGCATTTGGAGAATGTTAACAATGATTTATTCATCCATTCATTCCACTACTCATGTTTGGATTCCTATAAATGAGATCAGGCACACTTGGGTGTTTGGATCTTTATGGGCACTTCTAGAGATTTGACAGTCTTTGAAAGAATCTCCTCCTAAGCCAGGCTGTAGAAAGCATCCATGGATATTAATAGTCCATCAGGAGAATATGTGCACACTGATTTATATATGCTCATGTGTGCACATACAGACATACAACCCACGATGAAAATCACCAAATGAATCCTCACTCCTGGCAGCATTCAATGAACTCTGAACCTGAGAGCAAGAAATCACTGTTAGAAATCTAAAATACTTCCAGAAAGGTGTTAGGCACTATCTCTCCCTATGGAGATGCAGCATTTTTCCAGCTTTGACTGGATTTCTACTGGCCTAAGTAATAACTGACCAGGGAAATAAAAGCAGACTGGTGCACCACTCTCAAAATGTAGTAGAAAATAGTGCTTTTCCGCTGCAGATGGTTCTAAATTTGAAGTGGTTGGTTATTTCTTCCTGAAGGAAGAAGAATTTCATGATATCTGCTGCTTTGTGTCAGAATAATATCCAAGTGCTGTGGGTCAGTGCTTTGCAGTGACAGGATAAAATGAGCCCCAGAAGTGCCTGTTGCGTGCACTGATATTGCCTCCTCCTGGGCTGAGTGCCTCACAGCTGTTAATTAATTTAACCTCAGTGCTGGGATGCTGGCAGAGCTCATGGAACCTGAACAGACTCTTTTGGCTGCCTGCTTAGTCCTCCCAACTGTGAGAGGCTGCACTCTTACCATTAATTCTTGCTTCTCCTTCCACAGGGAGAGGACAGAGGCACAAATTGATGACCCAGCCCTGTCTCAGGCCCTTGCATCCCATGCCTTCAGTGCTTTCCTCAGTGAATCAGCCTTTCTCCCAGGAAATTCAGTGTCTCCTGTCACTGCCAGTGAAAGGAGTTATTTTATAGTCTGCAAAGGTGTTTGATTCCCTTGAGCAGGAGAGTATATGTCATTCCTTAGTGGGCAAATAGGAATGGCATGAGGGACAGGTGGACAGAGCTGCTTTTGGCTGTCCCCCTAGACTGATGGTTCTGTAGCCATAAAAAAAAAAGAAATATGATGTGGTTTTCAGGCAAATCCCTGAAATTCCTCTCCTTCTGCTTTTCATAGCATGGCAGTGACAGCATTTTCTCTAAGCTACAACTAATGAGGGCAAGAGGACCTAGAGAAAGTGTGGAGGCTGGAGGAGGGGGAGCTTTCCCTTGAAAATAGATGTAGTGTGTTAAAAATATATATGTGGGAATGAGGAGAAGTGACTAGTAAAATAAATCATCATCAGCCTCTGCTTCTTGTTCTTTCTGGAAATTCTGCATCTGAAGCTATAGATATTTTCTGTCCTGAAATACTCCAAGTAGTGTTTCCCCTTCCCTTTGGCTCTAGCAAAGTTAGTGGCATAAGGCTGGTTGGACAAACCTGTATTTTGCAAAAGGAAAGGATTCTGGCCCTTGATTAACTCCAATAAATGCTGATTTTAAGAATTGTTTTTCAAAGTGCGATAGTCCTTTAATGAACTACTCAAGATACTACTTTTATTTTCATTATGTCCACATATTATGAAGCAATAAATGCAGACCTGTGCATCTAAGTGGAAATACCCACTCAAAACCAACCTCTCTTATCCAAAGAATAAAGCAAATAAGTTTTGAACCAAATGTTGGGAAGCTTGAAAGAAGCCAAAATGTCTTATTTAAGGACTTTCAGAAGATCCATCTTTGATATTAAGAGTGATTTTTGGAGCCTAACACTGATGTGTTACTATCTAGGACTTCAGGCTCAGTCACTGAAGGTGTCAGATGGAGTATAAGGACCAAGAAAGATGTTCTGTTAGCTGAGGAGGTTAAATGCTGTCATGGGGCTCCTCACACCTTTGTGCTGTAGTTTCTACATCATTCTGAGTGATACCCTTGGCCAAATTTTAGCTCTTTCCTATTTGTCCCTTTTTTTTGGTTGGTTGTTTTTGTTTTTTTTTTTTTTTTTGCTAATGCTCAGCTGGATATAGTTGCTAAGTAAGAGTCTGGATTCTAAACTTTCTTTTTTCTGACTTTGAGAAGTGCTAGACATTTCCAACTACAATTGAACTAGATAGGCGCTACACTCAACTATATAAAGTTATGATAATTGCTCTGAATAAAATCAGATCTCAGGCATCTGAAATTAAACACCTTAAATTAGCAAAATGTTTGACCTTAATCATTCTCTGACTCAGCTCCCCATCTGTGTGACGGGATAACATTCTCCCTTCCCCATTTAGAGGTGCTCTGGAAAGAAAGTGATGAATATTTGAAGCACTCATGCATTGTAGTGATGAGCTCCATAGAAACCACTGTGAGAAAATGGATAACTCTGCCTCTAGAGCAGGCTGGGATGGTGGGCTGCAAATGCAGTGAGGATCAAATGAAATATTGAAGAGACCTCATCACATGTGAGCACCAACCACTTGGTGCAGTGTCTGAGGCATTGAAAGTGCGTGGGATGTATAATTAACCTTCTGCACAATACATATGTACAGGGGGCTGAATTACAGCTCATGAACCTTGAGGTTTGAGTTTGATATTGCCCAATCTACTGCCTGTGTTTGAACCTTAACCTTAAGGTAGATTCAGTCTCTTACTGTTGATTACAGGTGAGATTTTCAAAAGCTTTTTCTCTGTCGTCAATAGAGATAACAGGACTTTATGGATGGCTTTAGTGGGAGCACAGCTAGACCAGTGTTGAGTATTTCCAAGTCACAAGCAAGGATTTATGTTGCACACTGCCTGAAAAATACACCGAGGAAAAAATAATGCAGTGTTTGATGCTTGAACTCAGTGAAGTTCTTGTCTTTCCTAAGGGCTGTTAGATTTTTCTATTAAGAACAACCTTGCGTGTGAGATGCTAAAATTAGGTATTGGCAGTGTTTGTTGTTGTTTGCCAGTGCATAACATGAGTAGGCACAATTTCTCTTATTAACCTTGAATGCAGAATTCCATTGACCTGGTTCTGAGCATCACAAACCTTGTGGTAACCTCCAAAGGTTTTTATCTGACGTGCACTGAGTGGTATTTAAATGACCCAGAGTTGAGTTTTAGTGTTATTTATATTGCAGAAAGCATCAGAGATCAAAACCTCATTGTGTCAGGTTCTTATCAGACACTGCCATGAAGATCTGGCAGAATAAATTGACAAATTGAGTTTTCTTATTCCTGTTTTACACACAGAGGGGGCAGAATCTGGCCTGCAGAGAGCAGAACTTGTTTTATGCTCACTGAAGAAGAGGAGAGGATTTTTCAAAGTCAGGCACAGAATCGTTAGTGGAGTCAGTAGCAGGATCCAGAACTGTTGGGTCACAACTGTAATTTTAGCAGCATTAATTCCTTTCTCATCTCCTTTGCAGATACAGTCTTCCAGCCTGCGTGATGACATTTTGCTTTTTTTCCCCTTCCCATTTAAGACTTTTTCTGTCCCTTTTACATAAGCAATGTTTTATATTATTAGCAAGTAATTGTCTTCTTCTGCAAAAAAGATTTTTTTTTTTATCCTAGCTGTTCCAATGGCACTTACCATGTCTCTTTTGAACTTTGGAAGTCAGAATGTACTGAATTGATGGTACAGTGCATTCCTCCCACCTCCAGTATAATTTTCTACCATACCCTTGGCACAGACTCCCTGATCCTGCACATTTTCTTAGCAGTAAAAAGAGCCATTTGAACTGCTACAATTTATGTGATCTCACAGGGAAGAAAACATTATTTCCTTAGAAGCAGCAAAAGCAAATCGAAGTTTTCTTCACTGCAGGAGTAGGAATTGGATTGAAACACCTGTGTTAACCACGGGAAGCTTTCCACTCTCACAAACCAATGGAATGTTTTGGGAAACATCTGTTAGCTCCCATGGAAACCCACTGGTCCAGCACTTGTCTTTTTTTCCATTGTTTCATGGTTTCCACTTACTGGGGTGAACTGTGGTATCAAGGAGCAAAAATAATTTTTCAATAACACAGATACACACATGTACAAACTGAGATGCTCATCACAGGAAAATGTTTCTTTGCCATGCTGGAAAGGGGCTGCCATGCTGAATTCTGTCTCAGAGATGATCACACCTAGAGGTGGCAAGAATAGATGAAGATACTGTCCTTTCTGTGAATTCATTTAATTTTTCTAATTCAATTGACTTTCCAATACCCTTCATTTTCTCTTAGTTATAAATCTAACTCCCATTTTTAGGTTATCTTGTATTTATTCATATTTTGATGATATCTGGTTGCTCTGGTCATTATTATGGTTTCTGTTTCCAAGGGAATGAAGAACTAAGTGTAGAGCAAGAGATTATGTTGTTGATGGGCACAAACAGTGAAACAGAAAGAAATAAGATAATAAAAAGGCCACTTTCTTCCTAGAGTTTGGTAAGGATCCTAAAGCACGGGGTTATACATTACAATACTGAGGATCCGTGATTAGGAATGAATAATGTGCTCATCCCAAAGGAGTGGGACTTTTTGAAAATCAGTGTTTTCTTCAGTGGGACTCTGAAAAGGAGGAAAAGAGGATTCTCTTCTCTTCTCTCATTGTTGTATTCAGGAGGGAAGTTCAACATGCAGCCCAGCAAGCCTGACTGGATGGTGGCGCAAAGGAGAGGCTCTGCATTGCTTTTTGTCTGCTGTGATTCTGGCAACACAGTTCTGAGAGGAATTTGAACCAAGTGATTTCATTATTCCCTCTCTCCTAATATCTCATCTCTCTGTTTAATGACTACCAAACTCTCAGTTTTAAATCCCATTTCTGTATTGTTTCATTTTTCATTGTCTTTATTATTAAAAAAATCTAACAATACTAATAAAATAGCAGCTGTCTATGTGATGATGAGATTTTAAATGTTAGATATAAATTAGTCTAAGGAATAACAAGGCTTTGTTCTCTTACCCAACTGGAATGTATCACAAAATCCCTAATATTATGTGTTAAATGCATTTTGAGAGCAGTGGTGTGCACTCAGGAATGCCCATCTCTAAGAGATGGAAGCCTCTGTTATTTCATAGCTTGAAATCTCACTCCATCCACCCCATTCCAGGATTTATTTTTACCAGGAGAAAGATCATTTCTGAGTGACCAAGACCAAACTCCATGTGCTAGGGCACATCCCCAGTGGTTTGGTGGGCATCTCTGAGGTTTCTGTCTTTACCTCTGAAGGAAAAAAAAATCAGTCCCCCTAAGTTCCAGCTTAGCTGATTTAGAAAGACAGAGAATAAGAACTTGGATCCCAGGAAATTTCTGTAAGAGAAATAAAACATTATGAACATGAGATTTCACTAATAATGGAATCATGGTGAACACTACAAAGCTGCATTTAATGTATTTTCACATTGAATTGCCTCAAAGACGTCAGCTGTTTTTGTAGAACTGGATGGTGAAGTTACTCCTCTGCTGGATTGGAAAAGTATTTTTCGCTACTGTGGCAGGAAAATTCTTGGGAGGAGTTTATAGGAAATAATTTTGTGAGATGTAGGAAGGTTTTTGCAGCTCTTGAACTGCTCCATTTCTTCAGGTTCTCCCCTGCAGGGCCACGTCAATCTTTACAGAGCACCTGTTCACCTGCACAAGCCATTGCAAATGGCCCCACTGTTGGGATAATTTTGTTAAAGTGAACAAGGTGTGGGTCTGCCATATTTATAGAAAGCTGATTAAATATTCCAGTTTCAATCTTCTCCAAATCATGACAGGAAACACTGATGAAAAACAAAGGTGTTTAAACCACAAACCCAAACCAAACTCTTAATTCTGGGAACTGATATTTATAAATAAGAAGAGAATGCAGTGTAACCAGGAATTTCTCTCAAAAGGCTTCCTGAAATGTCAGTATTATTTTAAAAGTACCTACAAAGCGAGTGTTATTTGGAGGCACAAAGCCCTACTACTAGAAACACTGTTTTCCTTTTAGTTCTATTGATTTCTTTTGTGACTCTTGGTTTCATTCCCAGGAACTTACAATGCTTGCTAAAAGCTCGTGTTATTTATCTTCCATGAACTCTTGCATATCTACAATTGTTCAGCAAAATTCTGTTTCTTAGCAATTTGCTCTAAATGACTTATATTTTCTAGAATTTAACCACAGGCTTGATTTCTTTTTTACCTGATACCCAAATCATTCAGAACATGATGCTTAAGAAATATGATGGACAATAAAAGGAAAGAATTCTGGGATTTTTGGGTGCAAAGTCAGTCAAAATCAGGACTTTTTTTACTTTTTTTGTGAGCCTTCTTTCAGCACAGCTGTGATTTAATATTATTCCATGCTTTCATCCCTCCTTGCTCCTCTCTCGAGTTCAGAATGTCAGTCATATCAATGTTGGAAAAATAACTTCAATCTGCATAGGATGTGCATTAAGGAAGAATTATGGGCTCAGGTTTGCTGGAAGCCTGCTTGGATTGCAGGAGCTATTCAATAAATCTTAAATTGCACCTTTGCTGCTGCTGCATCCCTGCTGTCTGATCTGTCAGTAGCAGCACTGCCTTTGGGTGGCTTCCTCCCCAAACACCTTTTGATGTTGAATTTGAGTGGGACATCCTCCCTGTGTCCACTAAGGCAATGTCTGCTCCTGAGAAAAAGCAAATGCAGTTATTGTACATATTTATCTATTGGCACATGGGCAGAGAAAATCTACTTGGAAGCTTTTTCTCTGGGATAAGTCACCAGAATTTCCCTGTGTAATTGTAAGAAAACACTTCTTTATGTCTTTCTTTCCGCTTACAGACGCCAAAGATGTAACAGGTACCTCTTGATTAGCAGGCTTCTAGTTATACTTAGTGGCTGCCTTTTTTATAATATTTTTCAACTTTTTGTGTGGTATTATTAAAAGTAGTTCCATTGCATTCCATTGCAATATTTCAGTTTTATTACTGATATTAGGAAAATGTGTGGTATTTAAAGCTTTCATTGGATCCATGTAAACAAACAAATGGAAATGGCTGCTCAGCACTGGCTGATCCTTGAGAGGAGTTTTCAGATGAAGATTATTGCTCAGGAGAAGCCACTGTTACACAGAGCATGAATTTGCTTGAGTTAACAAAAGGAATGTTGGCCTTTTCAACTTTTTGTGTGGTATTACTATGAGTATTTTGATATTTTTTTATTATTTTTCAACTTTTCGCGTGGTATTACTATGAGTATTTTGCTGCATTCCATTGCAATATTTCAGTTTTATTACTGATATTAGGAAAATGTGTGGTATTTAAAGCTTTCATTGGATCCATGTAAAAAGACAAATGGAAATGGCTGCTCAGCACTGCCTGAACCTTGAAAGGAGTTTTCAGGTGAACATTATTGCACAGGAGAAGCCACTGTTACACAGAGCATGAATTTGCTTGAGTTAACAAGAGGATGTTGGAAGTTCCTTTAGGAATAGTCTGGCAGTGACTTCATCACATTCTTTGAGGTGCTGTGTTGGAAGTAATGCTTTTTTTCTGATAAAGGTATTCTATTTGAAATGGTATGAGACAATCATTACTCACTTCAGCCCCTTTGACCAATGAACTTGAAAACAGCCTCAGGCAGTAACTTGCATTTTTCTTCACAACCCTACTGTACCAGGGCAAGGATAATATTGAGAAATTTCACTGCTGCTTATAAGTGGGGATATCATTAGTCATCAGAGTCATTATTAAATTATATGATTTGTTTAATGGATCTACAGTATACTTGAATTGCTGAAAAATCAGTTGTCTTTTTTTTTCCTAGGAATTATAGTAGAGCGCCTACAAACACACATAAATAGAAATTTATGTGAGACTGTTCTAGCAGGAACCAGACTGAAGTCTGAATTGCTATGATAACAGCTTAAGAAAAAGCCTTTCTTATTTCTGAGAGGTGGAAGTTGGTGCCTTTGGAAGATTGAAGTTAGGCCAAAAGAACTTTACCCACAGCAGTCATTACCTCAGAGCCATTCATTGTCTGCAAATGACTTCAGACAGGATTATGGGGGGTTTCTCCCTGGCATTAAGAATGGCATTAAAATATTTGAATGTAAATGTTTAGTGCCATTTCATGTCACAGACAGAGAACTAAAGAGCTGCATCCTTCTGGAGTGGCAGGGGAAGCCAGGCAGGGTAGACCATGACATTTAAAATAGCACATGACATCTGTGATCAGAATCCTGCTGGTTCAGAAATATTAATTTTTTTACTGACTTTTAATTTCTTCCTGGTTTCCTGCAATAATCTCTAACAGCTGATGTTATTTGCCTTCCACACAATTCTGCAGAGCTACAATATTTAATTTTTTGAGAAAGTGTTCCAGCCAAAGCTATCCTTAAAGATCTTATTTGAGTTGTCATTCTTCCAGTAGCTTTTGTATCCCATAACATTTTTAATAGTAAGTTCTTTATGCCTCATCTCAGATAAAAATTATATGCATTTATGAACGACTAAAAGATAAATGTTTTTCACAAAATATATACAGACATTATTTCACCTTTCATTGCCATGAAAGTAAGTTCTTTGGATTTCGTAAAATATTTCTCTTTTACTTGATAGAGTTACAGCTAGGATTACCTCCTCTAGATGAGTTTCTAGTATGCAAAAGTGATTTTCTCTTCTGTGTTTATCATGGGATAAGCTTTACATATATGAACTATATAAGCTGAAATCTATTGGTTCAAGAGAGTTATGGAAGAATAAATTGAATGTTTATGAACTGATCTACTTGCTGTAATTCATACAGCAGAAATGTTTCATTTGCTTACACTGAAATCAGATCTGAGACAGCATGCAATTAGAGTGGATCATGAAGGTAGTTCCAGTGTAATTTCAAAACCAAAAGATCTGAAATTACTCTTTATTTGGTAATCAGCAGGAAACATAGAAAGTGATAGTGGCTGCTGAGGGATGAGAAAAAGGATGTCTGCATCACTCATACAGACAGCTTGCAATATATATTAAAAAAAATAGTGGAATAAAGTGATTAGCAAGATTTAGTTTATACCTAAAACTGTACATGCTGGTAGGATACAGTCCTTGCCTATTGATACAAACAACTTTTCCTTGAAGAAACACCTCTAGGCTTGATTTGGGAGGATGTTTTCAACATACTCTGTCTGTGCCTTCGCCTTTCTGTCCATCTCTGCCCATTGCTCTGGAACCCAGCACTGATATCAGTCAAATGTGATGGAACAGGCAGTGATTTCAAGTGTATTAAATCCAAATGTGCAAATTAGTGGGTGAACAGGAATATAGAAGCTCAGATTAATGCCTCTGAAGGGGGAATGGGTGGAACACGAACCCAGCAGTGGCATGGCTGAGCAGCACATGCAGTAGCTTCCTTTTCAATGGCCAATTTTCTGACTTGGGCTGTAACTCTGTCCAGATCACAGCTCTAAACCTTCCTGACCCTTTTTGTATGTATTGGAAGAGATCTGAGAGTCCCTTTTCATCAACACAAACTTTCAGGGGAATAAGAGAACCAGAATTAATGAGTTTTACATGGGGAAATGTTGAGTTAATGTTGAAGAAGAGTCTGTGTAGGAAGTGAAGCTTGAGCTTCTGGGCAAAAAAACATTGGAAATTTTTCCTTTTGTAGCATTGGAAATTGTTCCTTTTGGCTCCCATTTCTCAGGATTCCTTTAGTTTTTACCACTTGTCCCACAAGTTTTCCTCAAGCAAAGAAATTCAGATTTCATAGTGGTTAGTGACAGGAACATTGCAGCTTGGGAGTGGGCTGGAAATCCTGGGTGGCTGTAGAATTCCCAAGGGAATAGCGTATGTCACCACAAATGAAGTGTGAAGCTGATGGTTTTTCTGTCTCAGATACATCAGGGGGAAAACTCATGTAGTAAAGACTCAACAGCTCTGTAAACCTCTACCTAAAAAATGTAGTTTGCTTGGAGGAGTCCAGGCAGACTGATGGCTTCCAGCTGGACTTGCACGGATGTATGGGGTTTGTGTGTTGGACAGTTATATTAGCATAAGTAATGGCTTTGTTTTCTGTGAAGGTCTGAATAAGGAGACAATTTTAGAGCTTTGAAATTTATTAATCCCCACACAGAATATAACCACTGGAGATTTATAGCTGTAATGTTTGGCTTTCCTTAATTTCCATAATTTTCTGTTTCTTCTTCATCCATCTGCTCATCTCCCTGTATTCTTTTAACGGACATTCATTAGCTTTCCTAAGTTTTTGTTGGTTTTTTTTTTTTTTTTTTGTAGGGGGTTTCTACCACAAATCCTTTTATGTTCTTTGATTCTGCTATTTTTGCTTTTTTTAATAAATTAGTCTTTTTTTGTGGTTGTCATATTTTTCTCTTAATACTAGAGTTTTGATGAGATGTCAGCTTTGTTTGAACCATCCACACCATCAAGTTTTAAACTCTGCTGAAAGTTTCCAGCCAAAACCAGGCTGATTAACACAAGCCTTCAAATGAGTGTGCAGAACTCAGACTGCCATTCCCTTTTTTCTTGAAAATTCAGGATTTCCCTGATGCCTAGGGCCAGCAAGTTGATAACCACTCATAGCAGAGTTCATGGCCCCAGAGATTTCTCTCTGTAGCAGAACATTTGTGCGCACACAGCTCTGCAGGGAGGGACACGAGCCCCTGAGCAAAGGCTGCTGCAAATGGCAAAGAATGGCAAATAATCCTCCTTCATGATTCATGTGAGCCCACAGGACGTAATAGTGGAGATGAGGCTGCCAAACTGGAATTTGGACTCAGACACAGCTCTGACATTGTGTTGATTTTTGCAAAGCACCAGAATTCTCCCATTTCACAGACATATTTTTATGAAAAATCCTTTTGATGGGATTTTTTCTCCTGAGAAGCCTTAGAGGGAAAAAAAACCCAATAATTATCTGCTGCTGTGGAATGCAACAGCTGAATCTTTGGTTGGTCCATGTGAGTTGTTTCTACTTGATGACCAATCACAGGTCCAGCTGTTTTGGGACTCTGGTCAGTGAAAAGATTTTATCATTCCATTATTTTCCTTTCTACCCTTCTGATAAAATCCTTTCTTCTATTCTTTTAATATAGTTTTAATATATAATTTTCTTTTAACAGAATATATATCATAAAATAATAAATCAGCCTTCTGAAACATGGAGTGAAGATTCTCATCTCTTCCCTCATCCTGGGACCCCTGTGGACACCACCACACTCCCAGCCCACACAGATGTTTTATTATTGTATATTAATAGGCATTATTGAAATACCACTGGAAGGCCAGGATCAATTTAGGCTGTATTGTGCTGACATGAATAAAAATCACAATAAGCAACAGATATGGTCCCCAAGGGACCTTTGTCAAAAAAACAACATGGACTATTCAGGAGAGATGGGCAGAAATAAGAGGTACTGAGAGGAAAGGGAAATAAGTAACTACTAATGAGATAAATCCAAGCTACTATCAGGTGTGAAATAGTTTCAATTAAATACGGAATTTATCAAAAACAGTTATTTTGGTGAGCTGTTCTCTCCAAGAAGACAAGCATGGGAGTGAGGGTATCTTACTTTAGGGAGTAAGATAACTTTTATACTACCTTTATTTTCTTATGTTGCATCCCACTGCAAAGAGTAATTTCAGATTTTTTGGTTTTAAAATTCACAGACATTATTGAGATTCTGCATGTGTGGTAATGCTTTTGATTTCCTCCAAATGCAATTGACACAAAAAACTTATTGGAGCCAGAAGAAAATGTCACCAGGAAGCTTAATTTTTCAAGATGTGTTGCAACTATACATGATCTAAGTCGTAGCCCAATGTGTTTATTAAATACCAGGCTGTTCTATGCCCCCCTTTTCACCCATATTTTTTGCACTCATTTCTTTTTCTAGTTACATGAGAGTATTAGTTATGTATCTGCAATGAATAAAGTATAAGTTGTTATTGCAGTTGCTACATTCTCAAGCCTTTATATTACTGGTTGTGCCATATTTGTGGGCAAATCCTGCACACATGACTCAGGCAAGCAGATCTATTAAGTTTAGAGGAGATATCTTTTTAAAAATAATTTTACTCATACAATAAAGACAGATCAAACAATGGCATTCATCTGGGAATTTTTCTGCCAATGCTAATTTTAGAAGTACCCATGAAAATACATTTTGTTTTCTTTGATTCTCTTCCCTTTATGAAGAGCTGAAGAGAGAACCATAAAATTCACAGTGGTGGGGCTTTGAATTCTGCACCACTGTTGGGCTGTCACAGTTTGCATGCTTTTGTCCAAGGTTCTCCTGCTGTCTCCCACCCAAGGGAAACAATCCACTGCAGGAAGCATTCTAAATGGTCATGTAAACACAGAATAAAATTCAATTTATTTTATATATAAGTAAGTTTATACTTACATATTAAAAAAAAAAAAAAAAATCTGAAAATCAAGGATTCCAGCTTTTGATTTCTTATTTTGAAGGACTACAAGAAGTCAGTTGTGCTGTCTCTTATTTTATTAAAAGGCATTACAGGCTTCTTGATCTATTCCAAAGATCTTCCTTTACTGAAAATTTTAGGTGATCATTGAAAGATGTGATAATACAAGTAATTAAATAAAGCTTAATATTTTCATGGGTTATTTATTGTAACCACCACGCAGCAGAAGGGCTGTATCAAGTAGGTGAGACAGGGTAATGGAATAGGAAGCAATCATTTTAAGTCCTTGCTTTTCAGAAACTAAAGTGTGGAGATAAATTAAAGCACCTTGGTGTGTGCAGGGTTAAGAATAATGTATATGTCTGTGTGTGGGCTGGTGCATACATTTATGTATGTGTTTTTAAGGCAAATTATAGAAATAATAGCTCTAATTTCCTGTTTCTTTTATATTATACACAAGATTTCTGCATAGATAATCCTAATTCTTAATAGTGTAGATCATTATTTAAACTTGTTTTCATTTTTTGTCATATGCTTGGGATATTTTAAATACTCTGCTGGCTACTTACTGTTTGTTAATAGGTTTTTTCAGGTGTAAGGTGACTTTACAAGATGTATTTTGATTCAAAAGGGAACCTCTTTTGGTAGTGTGGATTTCAGAGGCAGCAGTTGTTGGCCTCAGGGCACTCACTGAGCTGGCAGCTCTGAACCAGTTGTGATTAGGTGTGTGTGAGAATGATATTTTGCATCTCTGTGTACAGAATTTTGTTGAAGATTATTTCTTCCCTCCAGCATATTTAGATAAGAGAGTTCTTTGATTTTTTTTCTCACTCAGTAGTGATGCTCTCAGTTTTAAGTGCTGGCATTTTATAGTTCCCTTCTGAAAAGAACTTATGACTATTCTGTGCCATCTCTCAGTAAAAAAGAATTTGATGTTGATGGATTATTTCTTGATCAAGCAAGTCAGCATTATGAAGGTAGAAATATTATCCTAGTTTACTAAGAGCAACAAGGGAACGCCTCCTAACCTTAAATAAAAGTACTCTTAACATCAATACACAAAGATAAATACACTGCCCCCCTTTTCCTGGGAAGCAGATGAATAAATACACCTCTCTGAACCTAGTCCTTAAATTTCATCATAAAGTCAAAACTGAAATTATGGACATTTCCCAAGAACATAAATATACTGAAACACTCCTTTGGTGAGCCTGCAGTGTCTACTTTTTATTGAAGTAAATAATGTTACTAAATCATTTGAAGTATTCATTCAATTTGGGAGTTTTAAGCTATCCCATACAGGGCCAGGTTTGCTGCTTATCCAATCCTGCCTGCTCTCCAAGGCACAGCTTTATTCTGAAATATGCTGCTATCAAAGAGTCCTGCCTGGTCTGGGTTCCTCCCACTTGTCTGTGGAGCACAAATGCATCTCTCTGAGGCTGAAAGTGTTAGTGTGAGTTGGAAATAGGGTACCCACTCAGCTAGGGCATTGTTCTGATCCTCAATATAGAAACTAAGGCTCGCTTTGTTGTTTTGTTCAGTTTGATTTCACTTCACCGGAGTTTGAAAGTACATGGGGAATTTTGTCAGTGCCCTATTTCAAGGAAATTTTATTAATCACTTTCAGTCATGCTGCGTGGTTTCCTGCTGTGTATTGTTGCTGAAGAAGGAAATTCCAGACTGATCTTTTCATTAATGATTGCAGAAAGCTGGACTGGTACTACCTGCAAATATTGAATGGAGAGGGGTTATGTGAACCCTTTTCATAACGTGCACCTCATTGTAAGAGAAAAGTTATTCCATGTTCAGGTTCTGTCTGCACTAAGGGTTATGCCACATGAAAGCAGCAGCTCAGGAAGTTACCTGCAGAGAATATTAGCCTTAAGAAAGCACTGTAGGTTTTTTTTTTTTTTTTGCTGTTTCATAATATGTTGTAAACTTGCAAAATATAGGGAGTCAAGTTCTCAGCTGTTTCTTGTTAAAGGTGACATTTTTAATGTGGTTAATGAATGAAAACCAAGGTGCACCAGCACCATGAGAGCATCCCCTCTGTGAATGACCTCTGCATTTCCATCACTGCCTTCACCCTTTGACATCCAGATCTCTGTCTTCACCATTTCTTATTCACAGGCTTTATATTCTTAAAAATGAATTCTAAATCTTCTTGTGCGGAATAGCATAAGAAAATAGCTCAGTTAAAACTTTGACTTTTCATTCCAGGTGGGAATCGTGTTACCTTTTGAGGGGGCTGTTTTGTGGACCTGTAGTGGCCCAAAGATTACAGACTGAGGATCCACTTCCAGGCACCACAGCTGGGGAATCCATGAGCCAAGCTATAATTTAATGAGCCAGACCTCATTAAAAGCTTCTTCCTCTAATGTTACAGGATGAGACATCTCAAAATCTTCTGAAAGTGTAGTTCAGACTTAGATGCCTGCCATAACTTGGATGGCTAGCTTGCTCTCCTACTCATCTAAATGACACGAAGGATAGGGATTTTGTTTCATCTTATAGGTGGTTCTGTATTTGCAGTCTCCTGATTCATTGCTCATATTGATACATTACATGAGTTGATAATTGAAATGTATTTTAAATCCCATTCTATTTGCAATATATTCTAAGTATAGCACTTAATGCAGTGTTTCACAGTGATTCAGAACAGAGGCAAGTGACTCAGAATCAGAGAGAAGTAACTAAATTTTTTTGACTGCTCTTGAAGGCATTTCTGTCTCAAGGAGATACTGGGAAAGAATGCAAATATTGCATCATAAGAGCACAAATTAAGTCAGAGAAAGAAAATGGAGTGCTGCAATGGAAAGTAATGATACTCTGGATTGGATAGAAGGTAAGATGCCTGTAGAAGACATAAAAGCTGGTGTTGGCATACTCCAACATGATGCTTGGAGACAGAAACTACAGCCTCAGGGATTTTAAAGTATAAAGAATTTAGAGAGCAGTAGTTACAGAACTGTATTGAAAGGGAAAAGAAGTAAAAGTTTCTTAGTGAAGACAGATATAACCAATTTGTTCTAAATCATTGCTGATTTAAGTTTATGTAGTACTTATCAAGAATTTTTTGATGTAAATTGGGTGTTGTGTCCTTGCTTAGCATTTGAAATATTGCATAAACTACAGTAGTTTTGAATTTTTTTTATAACTACTGAAAGTTGTCTCAGTTTTTCAGTTCTTCTTGGAAGATGGTTTGCTTAGCTTGTTGCAGCAGGACTTTTTTTATTGAAATCTCGTGGAAGCTTCTAGAATTCTTACACATGAATGAAGTGTAAAATCTGACTTAATTTGTCTTGTGGTTTTTTCCACTGTCGACTGAGTTCACTTTGCTTCCTGGCTGAGTTTAATGAACTTGCTGTCCTTAGGGAACATTGATATTAATGCTGTGTACTGCTCAAGGGCCCTGGGCAGGACTGGTGCACGGTGCTGTGCAAACTCTCAGATATCATGGTGACCCCCAGTGCCATCTTGCCAGATTTATTACTTCAGTTTCACACATGCATGCAGCAACTTCAGCTAAAAAGTGTTTTCTTTGAAGCCTCATTGTGGTAGCCTAATTACAGCTCAGCAGCAGTAAGGGCAGTCCCTTGAACCCCACAGAGCTGGGTTCAAGGAACTGAATAGCTGGGACCATTAAAAATATTTCATCATGTCTATCCCTGTCCTTGAGTTATGCAGAATCGTGCAGGAATAAGAGCAACAGGTCCTCCTCTATCAGCCCTGACAGCTCAGCTTTCTGGAGTGCAGATTTAGTTTTTCTGGATCACCTGGTTCACTGCTGTATGACTGCAGGGATCACCACGCCATGTGATGAAGGGGACAGAGAAAATATCCTCCTAATATTAAACAGATACCAAGGTCTTGCCAGAGCTGTCATTCTCCACTTTAATAAAATAGTGTGGAGCACAGAAGTGCTGGAAAGGAAAAGCCAGTTCTCTACACACATCTGCTTCAGTGGGAGAAGAGGAATTTTACAGAGGGATGGACGTGACCGTGTTCACAGGGGTCTGAGGATGAGGGAAGAGATGAGGATCTGACTCCATGTTTCAGAAGGTTTGATTTATTATTTTATGATATATATTATATTAAAACTGTACTAAAAGAATAGAAGAAAGGATTCCATCAGAAAGCTAGCTAAGAATAGTAAAAGAAAGAATGATAACAAAGGCTTGTGGCTTGGACTTTGTCTGAGCTAGCTCACTGTGATTGGCCATCAATTAGAAACAATCAACATGGGCCAATCACAGCTGCACCTGTTGCATTCCACAGCAGCAGATAATCATTGTTTACATTTTGTTCCTGAGGCGTCTCAGCTTCTCAGGAGGAAAAATCCTAAGGAAAGGATTTTTCATAAAAGATCTCTGTGACAGATGGATGCAGAGCTGTGTCACCCCTGCCCTATACCCACAGCAGCCTGGCCCAGCCAAGTGGGACCCCATAGCCTGGCAAGGCACCAGGGTGCTGGGACAGACTCACAGCTCTTCCAAAGTCAGCCTGGAGCTGGACCACTGCTCTGGTGCCAGAGTGACAATGACATTCTGTCTGTCATCCTCTAGATGGAGGATCGATAAACAAAAGAGCTTGAGGGCCCTAATTAGGAGAATACAAAGATGAATCTGATATGCAGGCAGAATTAATTTTCATTAATTTAAATTCATTCTTTAAATTTTAAATTAATTAATTTTAATGCTATTGTTTCTATTAGGACATCTGGCTGCTGCAGGCAATCATTGTGATCACCTCTGCAATTGTGATCCCTCTACAGTTACAGAGGGAAAAGTACTCTTCCAGGATTAATGCATGAAAATTGGACTGTCACTTTCTATTCCTGTTTCCAATTTTATCACTGATTATTAGAGTAGTCTTGGTAAGATCACTTGCTCACCCTGGACATTTCACTTTTTCCTCTAAAAAAATTCTATAAAGTAGATTTTAGTTCCCAGGGGTGATGTACGTTCAGCTTTACCAAGTAAATGTGTTTTGAAATCACTAGATTAAAACAGGTTACCAGTGCAGGGTATTGTTAAGCTATTTCACTGCTAAATGGCTCATCTGAGAAGTGAAAAATAGAGTGCCAATGGGTTTTTGTTGTGCAGTTCTACTGTGACTCTGAAATTATCTTACCACCGTTGCATGGCCAACTCAATGGCCATATCTCCCTACTAAGAAAGACTTGGCAAGCCTCCCCTGCTCTGAGGGTCTCCAGGCATTTGAGTTGTTCTTTTCTAGGGCAGATGTTCACAAGAGACTTTTCACTTGAGCAGGAGGGAATTGATGTAATGGAATAGTTTTTCATGCTGTTTTGAGGGAAAAAAAATCCTCAAACTTTAGTCTTACACTCAGAAGTGTTTTGTGGTTTTGGTAACTGCAGCTGGAAGACTTGCAGTGAGCACACATTGAGTGTGTGTTCCTGCTTTCCTGCCTCAAGTGAGCTTGATGAAATACTTCCCATTATTCACCTCTCAATCAGATTTATTTCCTCATTCAGGCTGAGCAGTGTTCAGTGTGCTCCACTGTCAGACGAACAGTGGTGAACAGTCAGGGTTCAGTATATATCCACTTCTTCAGTTTTGGTTCATACACTTCTGTATTTGTCTTTGTTTTGTTTCAGTAAGGTCAACAAGCAGGCAATGGGAAAACAGAAGAGGAAAATGTCTGTGTGATTTTGCACAATGATTTCTGGCCATTTGTTTTGGTTTTTCTGAGCTCAGGCTATGGCATTTAAGCTTTTTTTGGTTTAGAGAGGAGTATTAAAACCCATCAATGAGTGTTTTCTCACTTGACACCAGCACAAACTGAATGTGAGAGGAGCAAAGATCAGTTCACCATTTCCCTGCCCTTATCTCCTCCACCTGAATATGGCATTGAGTCCCCAGAGTCACAGAGTTTTGGTGTCACCCACATCCCAGAGTTTTCCATGCCTGTGAAGGTTTGGGGACAGCCAGAAAAGAAGGCCAGTGTGTGGGACCTGAGTGAGATCAAGCCCGTGTGAAACTGAGCCTGTGATGCTCCACAGGGGAAACTGCTCTTTCACAGAGATCTCTCACCAATGAGCTTTGCTCCAGGTTTGCCACCCTTTCCATTTGTACAGGGACACTGTGGCTCTCCTGGAAAGTGGGTATTGATGCTTTCTGTCTTTCAACTACAGTATTTTATTTTATAAACCTTTTCTCTGTTCTAAACAGATGAGGTATACCCAAAATGCCATTTTCAAATGTCCTGCCCCAAGAAGTAGGATCTTTAAAGTGTAATACCTTCTGAGATGCTGGAGCCCATAAGCTTCCCTAGAGTTTTGTGTCTGACCTTTACAACTCACTTTCTGAGCAGGCATTCAGAAGATGCGGGGTTTTTATAGTCTCCAATGTCAGTAGCAGCTCTGATTGCTGATTATTGTGATGAGACCTAAAAATCATTTCTTTTGCTCTTCATTTTCACATTTCTGAACAATGACAGGTCAGGGGGTGCTTTGGTTCTCTAGAGAGTAACTTCTGTAATGTGAGCTCAATTATTTGACAAGGTACTTCACACATCCCTAGAAAATGGCCTGGGAGGGGATAGAAAAGGTGACTCTAATAATTTAGGAGTCAGTTTGGTGAATCAGGTTCATTAATCCAGGGTGGACCTTCCCTTCAGGTAGTGAATCTCCTGTATGATGCTCCTGAGTAATTGCAGCACATGGATTGCAATAGGAGAGAGGAAAGCAAGTCTATAACAGAATTATAGACTTATTGAAGTTGTGAGCATGGCAAGAGCATCTTGCCATGGTGCATCCTGGTTCCGAGTCAAGAATAGCAACCTTCTCAGGCTCTTGAATTTTTACAAAGCAAAATTTTTATTACTACAAGTTTTCCATGAACTTTCCCAGAGCCAGACTTAGCCTTAAATCTACAGGCTGGATTTGGATTCTGGTGTCTCTGTGTGATGTTTCAATGCCTCTTTCTTGGGACACATCTGTGACAGTGTTCACAGGGGTCTTATGTTGAGGGAAGAGACGAAGATCTGACTCCATGTTTCAGAAGGCTTGATTTATTATTTTATTATATATATTACATTAAAACTATACTAAAAGAATAGAAGAGAAGGTTTCATCAGAAGGCTAGCTAAGAATAGAATAGAAAGGAATGATTAACAAAGGCTCTGTCTCAGCTCTCTCCAAGCCAGCTGACTGTGATTGGCCATTAATTAGAAACATCCAAGATGGGCCAATCACAGATGCACCTCTTGCATTCCACAGAAGCAGATAACCATTGCTTAGATTTTGTTCCTGAGGCCTCTCAGCTTCTCAGGAGGAAAAAATCTGAAGGAAAGGATTTTTTATAATAGTTATCTGCAACACACATCCTTTTTCTCTGTGGTGTGAGAAAAACCTGTGGGTGCAGGGTGCAGCTTTATTGGAAGTACTGGAATGCTTGGGTACAACTGCAGAGCCCACCAAGCTGCTGAGCTCCTCTGAGCTTGTAGGACATGCTGTCCTCACAGTGCAGCACAGCTCATCAGCAGCTGCAGGGCTGATCACAGCCTGCATCTGGAACTGGGATAGGGGATGGGAGAGAGGCTGCAGGGATCTGACTGCAAGGTGGGATACAGGAGGGTGATTTCATACTGAATGTCTTGAGCTTAACAATTCTGGTGACCCTTTTGGTTCCAGCACAATGATGTGGCAGTCTGGTTGAGTGAGACACCTTGCAGATTTACAGGAGTTCTGGTGTGCCTGGGGTTCTTTGTGTGCCTCTCTGGAGACCCACAGGGTATCTCTTGCAAAAGCATATTTCTAACACAACTACAGGTGTGCAGTGAGCTAAAAAAATGTTTGCATAACCTTGATATGTCTATGTAGGAATTAGCTTTTACATCTGGTAAATAAAATACTGTGTAAACTTTCTGTGACCAAAGGATGACATTAACACAAAATGAATTGTAATTAATCTTAGTTAACTGCTAATTACCTGTAAAATCTGATTAAAGGGAAAACTAAATTTGCCTGCAGTAATTAGTGTTTCGATATGAAGTCTGTGTCCATGTAAATATGTCTAGTTCTCTGTGTTAATTTATCACCACTGTTATTTATGAGCTTTTTTTTTCTTTCTGCAAAGGTTGCAGAGAATGAAGGACAAAATTAGAATAATGAATCCTTGTTTGTTAGCTCTGCAACAGAACAATTATTGTATAGACATTTTATAAACTCCAACATCATGGTATTGTCAGAGAAACGTAGTGTTTCAAGCATATTAGCATAGAAATAGGCTTGTTTCTTATTATTTCAAATAGTTCTGCTTGCACTGGTTTGTCATTCAGCTGTCAGTGGAAAGGCAACAAACATTCAGTAGGAACCGACCCCAAGAAAGGACTGGCCATCCTGCTATTCATTGACAAATGGATTTTGAAATATTCACATAATGAAATCCCCAGAACAAATGGACTTGAAGAGCTGATGGGGTTTTGTAAAGCAACATCAAATCACAGATGGATGTCCAGAGTGAATTTTCAGTGGGGACAGCAGGGAAGTAAATACCCAGTTAGAATGTGATTGAAAGGAGTAGGACATGTAATTCTTCAGCCTGACAAGTACCAAGTCTTTTCTCTGTTTTTTTAGCACAAATACATTAACTACCTTGTCCTCCATCAAACTGTCTTAAAAATATTCCTACACCAGGAAAAGTTGGTAGGTATCATGTTCAGCAGCAAAAAGAGCAATCTATAAAGTATTCCTTATAGAGAACTCACAGGCCTACACAATTCCACACAACAAGCTTTTACTGGAAGCAGCCCCCATGCCTGTGATGGAGTCAGAAATTGCTGCATCTGCATCCACACTGAGGGGGAAATGCACACAGCTTGTCCCAGCCATCTCAGGGCAACTTCCATGCAGCAGGATGCTTTTCCATAGAAATAATTCCATCTTTGAATCAAGGACATGAACAACACTCTTAAGCACTCAAATAGAAAATGCCCAGAGGTTTTATGCTACTGTCCCGGAGGGGATACAGAAAATCACTCCATGACTCCTGCATTGGAAAAGTAACACATGCTCACCCTCTCCTTTAAACAGCTCTCCTAAACCTTACCAAAATGATTATTAGAAGCTTGATAGATTAAGGTGGTGTGAGAACAACAAATAGAAAAGCTGCCTAAATATCTCCAAAGTCATGACAAAAAACAAAAAAAAAAATTTCTTGTCAACCAAATAACCAGTGAGCTCCACACATAGAAATGTTACAGTGTGATGTATTTTCTCTAGTGCTCCAAATACCCTCCTGGAATTATGTGAGTGAAACAGTGACTTTGCAGCAAAATACTTCTCTGCTGATAATTGGGAAAAGACAGAAAACTGGTACTCAGAGAAGCAGCAAACAGCTACTTTATCTCTGTTTCCTGAGCTGGGTTCTCAGGGGAGATGTATAAAATACCTTTGAGGAAGGCAATTTGGGATAAAGTGCGTAACTTTGCTGGATATTAGGAATGCAGACACAACAGCTTCATTTTTATTTCGAATTACAATTTTTTTTCTAAGCCTTTCCTCTTGATAAACCCTTTCTGCTCCACTTTGTCCAGCCGATAAGGAAATGAGCCTTATCACCTCTTCCCCTGATTACCCTTCATGAGCTTTTCTCTCAAGTTGTTCAGCTGATTAACACAACTAAATGAAATTCAGAACAGTGTGTCCTGCTTTGTACTAAGATTGAAGTTTGCTGCCTCTGTTTCAGCCAGAACACTATCAATTCCTCTATGAAAGATATTAAAATCTTCAAATCTTGCCAGTCTTACACAGATAAAACGTGGGATTTAGATGTTTACTGCAAGGCTACTGGTAGCTCCCTCTTGAAAATGCTCTCCTATGAGAACAAGGGAGCAAAAGTTGAGATAGGTTTTGTCATTCAAGTAGGAACTGGAAGGATGTCAAAGCAACTCCCTGGATGTTTCTCTGTTTCTCCTTGGATTAAGGGCATATGGGTGTTCTCCTAGAAGATATGTACCATAATGCTCTACTGACACAAAATTTAGCAAGAAAACTGTGAAAGTTTTCAGCAAGATCTGCAAAAAAAAAAAAAAAAAAAAAAAAAAAACAGTTCTGAGTTAGGCCTTTAACACTGTCCTAACATGCCCAAAGTTTATTGTGTCAATGGTTAATTCCTAAGTGATCTCATGACACAAACTATTATATCACCTGTGTGAGCCTCCTTGAAAATTTGTAGCGAGACATAAATTAAGGCAGAACAGAATTTTATCCCTTATATAGAAATTGGTATACCATTTATGTAACTTGTTCATTATTTTATCCTTGATTATTTATATACAGCTTCATAATTTTCAAGATCTAACCATTTGTTACAGAGAACCAAATTCCTTAGAAAGACAAATAGACAATACGTACACAAAACCTCTAAAGAAATAAAGACAAAAACAGGAGAAATACTTTGGTAAATCCTGGGGCCTGTAACTCCTAGCAAATGTTTTACAGGTGTGAGATTAACTGGACAAGGCATGGAAATCTCACACATTGGGTCCTCAGTGCTTTGTGTAATTCTTGGCTGGGCCAATGTCCTCAAGGAAGCTTCACCTCTCTCTGAAAAAATTATAGAATCATGGAATCATAGAACCTTTAAGGCTGAGAAGACCTTTAAAATCATCAAGTCCAACTGTTAAGCTATCACTGCCAAGTCCACCACTAAATCTTGTTCCCTTGTTCCCCTGTTCCTTTGTGCCACATCCAGACTTTTTTTTTAGCAATTCCAAGTATAGTGACTCTAAAACTTCCCTGGGCAGCCTATTCCAATGTGAGACCACTCTTGCAGTGAAAAACTTTTTCCCAATATCAAATCTAGACCTCTCTGGTGCAACTTGCAGCCAATTCCATTTTTCTGAACACTTTTCCTTGGGGGAAAAAGTGTTTCACATGGCTACAGCCTCCTTTCATATGGTTGTAGAGACTGATAAGGTCCCTCTGAGTCTCATTTTGTGCAAGCTGAGCCCCTCCAGTTTCCTCACCTGCTCCTTCTCTGTGCTCCAGACCCTTCCCCAGCTCTGTTTCCCTTCCCTGGGCACAGGCCAGCATCTCAAAGCCTTTCCTGTAGTGAGAGGTCCTGTGCTGAACAAATATAGCTAAGTCCTTCTCTTTTTCTTTCCATTAAGTTTAATTTAGCCAAAAAGAAGGAACTCAATCTTACAAACCAATGACTTTATTCATTTCTGTAACAGCATTGACACTGAGTTTGAAGATGGTCAGGTTGTGCATTTATGGGACTGTGTTATTCTGTTGCCTTTGTTCTTCATTTCTTTTACATATTCAGTCATTCCATGAAATTCAAATAAAACTCTGTTTGTCTTTAAGCTGGGGTGACGCATCAATTGCATTGCCTGAAACTGTGAAAGCAATTTCAGCCAGAACCTTTTGCTATAGAGACAGTATTGCAGTGGAAACTGTTCTTACATGTACAAAACATTGCAAGGGCATTGTAACAGATCCTTTGTGGCAGATTTTCAGACTACTGTGCTTGTTCTCATTATGGGATGAGAAGGCATCTGATTCATTTTATTGAGGGGAACAGGATGTGAGCTCAATATCCTTTAAAGAAATATTCTGTTTTTTTAGAGATTTGGGGTGTTTTTCCCAGCTGTATTTTTCTGCAGTGATTTCCTCTGATATTTGATCATATTTAAAATTCACTCATTTTATTGTACTTTTCAGAAACTGTTGCATCAGTGGCTCATATTCAGCTGATAGAAGCCAAAATTATTTTGATCATTAGGTACCAAGGAAACTTCTACTCTTCCCTTGTGTCTTATACAGAAACAGTTGTAAAATTGCATTTCTGCTTTTTCTGCTCTATAGATAATAATTGGTAATTCTGAGAGGCTGAAACACTGATGCTTCCTTTGGCAGTGCAATTCAAGAGAAAGGCCTACAGAGGTTTTTGGCTATTTAGAGGGGCAGGGAGTGTGTCTGTATCTCATTCCTGTAGTGCAGCTCAGATTCTCTCTAGAAATCCCTGAAGAATATGTGAATTGATGCTTTCATGCCTGCTTGGTTTTGTTCCAATACTGCTAATACAACCTAGATTCTCTGAAAATAGGAGTTATACAATAGTAGTTTACCACTTTCACAAGTTTCAGCTACCAGAAATTGTTTATCACTGATTATTCTTGTTGTAAGATCAAAACTTCCAGCCAAAATTGCCTAGAAACCAGAGGTTCAGAGGAAGGGTAAAAAATCAATTCTTTTGCATGACTCTTTGTTCTTGCTCTGTCTTGCAGAGCTTTTAATAATTTTTTCTAAAACCCTCCAGTCTTCCAGGTGAGTTTATTTGCTAGGAAACAGTTATACCCTGGAGTAAGAAATACTTATTTTTATCAGAAGATCTAATTCCAGCATCCTTGACTGGATGGGAGATGTAGGAAACTCTTGAGCCAAAGTCCTGAACTGGACCCTGCCTTGCTGCAATCTTTCATGCCTGGCCTTGCATCCTTGTAGCTTGAATTCCAACCTGATTCTCCTGTTATGACAATTTTATGTATTAAAAGCCCTTGAAATACCCCCAGGACATGAGGAAACCTTAGATCATCTCCATGAATAGCAACAACTTGCCTGGCCAGGAGCAACTGGTCATTCCACTTGTGGTAGGAAGTCCTGATCTCATTGTACTTTTGGCTAACACTGAGAGCTCTATCCATTAATTTTGAAGCAGTCTGCTTTAATTTCCCTTCTTTTCCTGAATACTCTCTGTAGCAATGATTTCAGAAATGATTGTCCCAAGTTTTAGAGAGTAGGAGCCTTGACTACAAAAAACAAGCTCTCCAATGGTGTTTTCTCTCCAACACTGGGCTAGATCTATATCCTTTCCTATGCCCTGTTGCTGAAATTTAGGGATCAACACATCAGGATAATACTCTGAAATGTATTTGAGAGATAAGATTTGTGAACCTGGCTTTTCCACAGAACATTTTGCACCAGGGTGATACACAGAAGTGGACAAATGGACCTGTCATGGGGAAATATGTCTTGTAATGGCAATGTAATTGAAACACAGCAAAACTGTCATTTATAGGTAAAAGTTTTAATCTGAAAATGGAAAAGTCTAGGTTTGAGAAAAGGGGAAACCTTTTTTTAGCATCTTGCAATAATCAGAAAAGGTAATTTATAGGATCAAATGAAAAAATGTCTTTTGTCTCATGGGACACAACCTGTACCTGATCATTTTTAGATGGTAAAAGGTAAAAGATGAGAAATGACAGAAATTGTCAAGTGAATTTTTCTATGGAAAATTTAGGGGCAGTTCAATGGTAATTGAATAGGGTGAAGTGTGTTGGTTTTCTGATGATCATTTTCAAAGAGCTGGCCAAATCTCTAACCAGATTAAAAGCTCTTTGGTTAGTCAGCATTGGCTGAGGGGCTTTAACAGAGGTCTCTTTATGCAGTAAGCATGTGGGGCTTTTGGCACCGGGAAGCAGAGTCGGGTTTTCTTTTCCTCCTAGTGTTTGGATTTAGCTCTGATTACTGAGGCTGATTCTTCTTTTATGTAAGAGACAAAAGCAGCCAACTACTCCATCCCTTAAAGCCAAACTGTATAGGAATGACTGGTGATTCTGTGTTGGAAATCAGCAATGGGCTACTGCTTGCTTTAGAGCAAAAAAAATATCCTGATAACATCATTGATGGAAGGCTATCCCGTCTGCATCTTTAAAATTCACAAGAAAAACAAAGGCAGACTTAACTGCTGAATTAATCAACACAGGCTGAACTTCTCTCCAGCAAACAGCTTATCTTGAAAAGAAAAACAGGAAAGAAAAAATTAAAAAAAAGAGAAAGGAAAAAAACCAAGAAAGCAGGTGAGGATGATGCATGACAGGAGTGTAAAATGGAAGTTACAGAAAGCAACAGACCCTTAGCAAGCTTTATACAATTCTGTGGAAGAAAACAGATAAGATTAAATCCCTCAGCTTCATAAAAAGGAGTAGAACTCTTAGGAGAGTAGAAAAGCATAGAACTCACTGCTGTGGGCTATTGCAACACCAGAAGGATGTGTGAGGGTCTGAGACAAGCTCGAATATCTTTCAATGCTCATTTCCAAGAGCCTTTTTGGCTCCTAATACCTCTAGGCTTATAATTTGCCTCTTTGACTCAGCCTGAGGGCTAATTATGTGCTTGAAGAATCCATTAGAAAACAAACGGCACAGGAAGGCAGCCCAGCAAGATGTGCTGAATGCATGCTGAAGGCAGAAATAACAAGTGTCCTCACAAAATCCGAGGAGGAGAAGGTGATAGCAAGTAGCCCCTGCAGCAAGAGCCTGCTCCAGCCTGTGACAGCTGCTGCCCTTCCTCCTCCCTCTCCCCTCGGGAGCTGAGCACTGTAAGCTCTGATGCTGATTTTCACTGCTGAGGGTTTCTGGTGGTTTATTCAGCATGAACTGTTCCTCTCAGCTGTTCTGAGTCTCTAAAGGAAGTGTGATCAAGGACAAGTCAGGGTGAGAGACAGGGTTCCTAATTCAGATCATGTTCTGTAGTGGGTGTTGTATTAACAGGTTAGTGCATATAAACTGTGTGATCTGAGCTGGGTTTCCCTGTCCTTTAAAGCACATACATAATTGTCACAGACAGCTTTTTATGAAAAATCCTTTCTTTAGAATTTTTCCTCCTGAGAAGCTCAGAAGCCTCAGGAACAAAATGTAAATATTGGTTATCTGCTGCTGTGGAATGCAACAGGTGCATCTGTGATTGGTGTCATGTGGTTGTTTCTAATTAATGGCCAATGGCAGCACAACTGACTCAGACAGAGAGAGTCCAAGCCAGCTGACTTTATCATTCTCTTTCTATTCTTAGCTTAGCTAGCCTTCTGATAAAACCTTTTCTTCTATTCTTTTAGTATAGTTTTCATGTAATATATATATCATAAAATAATAAATCAAGCCTTCTGAAACATGGAGTCAGATCCTCATCTCTTCCCTCAACCTGAGACCTCTGTGAACACCGTCACAGATAATGTTAAAAATGGAGCATATTGAAGTAAAATTTATCATTTTGGGCCAGAATCTCTATGGGAGCCAAACAGCTCTGACTCTCTGTGGAGATGCTGAGCTATGAAAGCTGACAGACACCCCCAGGAGGGACAGCAGTTTGTTTTGTGTACTGTCTCACACTTCTGGTGGAGCTGGGATTATCATATTACCTAGGGGAATTAGGCAACTTTGTTAGCTCCCTAATTTCTTTTTTGGTGTTTTGAAAATACCAGATTAATTAATTAGTAATTAGTGTGTTTTCTCCTTATGTCTACTGCATGCAGTTTTCTATTCCCATGCTGCCCAGGTGAATCTCCAGGGTATGGGAATGCCAGAGCATCACGGATCTGCTCCTGCTCCTTTCCATTCCAAAGCCTGTCACACCCATGGTGCTGTGCAAACGATGACTTTTTCTCTATACAGCAGTTCCAAAGCAAAAATGAAAAATGGTTCTTTCCCAAGGGCTGGGGAGAAGTTAATAGCTTTGAACCAAATGGAAAAGGCTGTTGTCTGTCTTGGTTTGTGCTGAGTATACCTTTGAAAAGAGACAGGAGCAGACCCAGTCTGAAAACATCACAAGGCAAAAAATCAACTTTCTATTAATCAAATGCTTTGGCAGAAACATTTTGTCAGAATGGTTTTCATTGCTGCTCTTATTAATGTGGTGTTTTGTCTCTGAAGCTTTGGCTGGCTCCAGCTCTGCCGCACCTCTGCCCTTTGGGACTGGAGCTCTGGCCCACCTAAGGCAATATCAAAGCTGCTTTGCAGTCTCAGTCCTTCACTGAGAACCCACAAGGGTTTGTCTGTGCCTTCACCAGGCAGAAGGCTATGAAAAGCTGCCTTATTTATTTTTCCACCTCAGCCTGCAATTAAAAGATATTTAGGCTCTTTGTCACTAGCAAAAGTGTCCTGCTGTTCTTCATGTCATTATTCCAGCTGCAGCTTCATAAACTGATGTTCTGGCTTAGAAAAAGAATTTATGTGGAGTCAGATATCTGAGATTAAAGCTAAAATGCTGTTTGACTGCTTTTGTGTGGTGTCATGAATATAGATCAGCTGAAACACTCCATGTATCTGTCTGTCTAATCATATACCTACTTCTTGAATCAATAAAGTTAAGCACATGGAAATCTATTTGAAATACAAATCCAGACAAAAGACACTTTCTTTCTTTAATCTTGGACCAATACTTGGCTATTTCATTAATATATTATCTCTGAAAGGTAACTGGGTTTGTCAGAGTTGAAATAAGATTAAATGAATCAGCTATTGTAGTTCATCTGTTAAATCACAGCACTTTGCTCTCAGTTTGTAAAACACTCTCCAGACTAATGAAGTAGGGTCAATCACATGCATTTTTGCTGGAACCAAATTGCCATTAATTGTACCATCAATTGTATGGACAGGTCAATAAATGTTGCCGCGGCACACTGACTGCTGCAGTGCCAGAAGATGAGCCATTTTCTCATGATGTGGGGCAGATTCAGACTCTGCACAGATCAGTGTTTGATTTCTGCAGTGTAGGAGCTCCTAAAAAAGCTCACGGATTCCTGCAGGAACATCCCTGGCTGTGTCACCTGCAAGAGCTTCGTGGCTATAATGGCTGACTTAGCCATGGGCAGCTGGTATTTGGCACTGTCTTGGTTTGAGAAGACAGGAGTCTGCTAAGGAAGTCAGGAGCCTCCCCTGAAGTGGAGAATGTAAACCCCCTCCCTCTGAAGTGCTGTACAATTTAAATTAAGCGGCTCTCAGGCAAAAATATGGGAGCAGGAATAACAGTTCTTTATTGAGGGAGAAAATAAAAAGATAAAATAAACAATGCAGTACACTAGAACAACACTGACAGAGTCAGAACACAACCTGACACCCTGTGGGTCAGGGTGTTGGTGCAGTCCCACTGGAATTGCGGCTGCAGCCCTCCTGCAGTGTCAGGGGTGGTTCTGTTGGAGCAGGGATCCTGTAGAGAAGGATGTATTCTTCCTCTAAAGATCCAGTGGAAGAGGCAGCTGCTGTTCCTCTGGAAAATCCAGTGGAGAAGCTGTGCTGGTGTTCCAGAATCTCCAGATTATATCCAGGTAGGAATGCTTGGCTCCTCCCTCTGGGCTCACGTCTCCCAATGGGATGCTGCAGTTCTTATGAGCCATGCAGTGACATTCAATAGCCTGTTATCAGCAGATAGCTCCGCAGAGGGAGGAGTGGTTGTGAAAGAGATAAGGAAAACTGCCCACTGAACAGAAGACAGCTGCCATCCGGATGGCAAACTGTATTCTATTTGCTTGGCACTCTGGGAGGTGTGGGAATCACTCGGTTCCCAGAGATCCCTTGGTAACTTTGGTGTATTGAGCAACTTGTGAAGAAACATTCATTACTCACAGTTGTGCTGGCTCAGTTTGCAGTTCACTGGCAGAGGAGAAACCTTTGTGATAAGTTATGCAAGCAGTGTGTTGAGAGGCTGCTGCAGTGGTGGCATCAGGGCACAAACTGGGGGTTTAATTTGAGAAAAAGAATCACCGTGGGGCAGGAGGGAGAGAATGGCAGTGCTGGCTGGTGGTGCCACACATCCTGGTTGAGGTTTCCAGGGATATCAGGGGATGCAGAGCATCTGCTCTGACACACACCTCTGACACTGCAGAGGGGCTTTAACCAGGCTGAGAACACAGACAGTGACCTTGGGAGCCATTCCAAAAGGGCAGGTGAGAGGGGGTGAAAAGGAGAGAAGGAAAGAGCTGCTCCCTCATAGGGAGAGGGGTAGAAGTGACCTGCATAAAAGGCTTGGGTAAACAAGAAATCACAGATTTTTCTTTTCTGTATTAAAGCTTTTTTATTTTTTTCAATTCAGTTTTTTATATTTATTTCTTTTTTAAGATTCGATGATCTTTGGCTAATCTGATCACTTCTACTAACTTGGAGTTCAGTTCAGAGAGAAAAGTGTCACTGCCAAAACCAGCAGGGCTCTGGGTATAAGTGCTACTGCTGTAGAACCTGCTGTGAAATGTCTTCAAAAGAGGACGAATAAGTGGATCTTTTGCTGAAGAGCAGAAGTGGGGAGAGTCTCAACAACTCAGAGTCCAAAAGGGACCAAAGTTACACTGCACTGTGGATATCCATGGAAGAAATATTTCTGTCTAGCAAAGAGGCTCAAAATTGTGATTTGATTATTTTTGTTTGCTCTTGTGGGGGTTATTGGCTTTTTGGGATTTGTGGTATTTTTCAAATATGCTCTTTTTTCCTGTTTTGTGTGGGTGAAAACCCAAGAACTGAGCAAGTTCTCAATAAAAAAAAAAAAAATACAGCTTCTAAGCAAACAGCAAAGAGATGAGAGAATTTTCCATTCTCCCGCTTCCCCAAGGAATGTGCTAACCATTCAGCAGTTGGCTGCTCTGGGCTGGATTCCTCTCAGCCTTTCTTGTTGCAGCTGCATAAACAATTAAATATTAATTGGACCAGGAAAACAGATTTGCCATGTGCAGAATAAAGACATTCACCTGGGACATGAGTGGCCAAGTTCAGCTCCCAACTCTGAAACTGGTAAAGTAAATTTTTCTGACCTACTTCTGAGTTAACTGGTCTCAGCCACCTCAATATATTTACCTGTCTTTGTTGCTCTTGCCCATGGTGTCTCTCATGTTCAGACCATTCTAAGCACAAAACACGTTTTTAAAGATTTAATCAAAATTAGCACATTCCCAGCAGAAGTGTTACTTTCTGGGACCGGAATGTGGCAGGTTCAACACTTCTGTTCCAAAAAATTTGACTAGCTCTGAAGTGTTAGAAATATTTATTTAAAAATACCTTCTGCCACAGTTTGGTTTTTTTCCACAGATGAATCTTGGAAGATTAAGGATGAAAAATATGTGCCTGTTAACTTTTTCTGTCCCTTCTACTGGGAGGATAAATATTGTGTTGCCTTTTGCAAGTTGTGAGAGGGTTTCTTAGCACAAAGCATAGCATGTGCTGTTTCTCTGTCCATATGTGGTAGCTTCTGGATATTCAGATGCTGCATTTGTTCCCCCAAAAGTGCTCACAATCCCCTGTATTTTATCAGCACGTGTAGTGCAAAAAAAGGGCTAAAGTGAGGAATTTAGGGTGATGAAAGTGTCATACCTAATTCTAAAAGCAAGCAAAGACCAGGTGTTAAAAAAAAGACCCCGGAGATGGTTATACATTATGGATACACACAGGATGGAAAAAAGTTCTGGTTTTTGCACTTTGAGTACTTTTCATGTACTAAAACACTTTTATGACATAACTTTTGATGTATATTCAGGCTATCCTGTACTTTGCATTCCCAATGGAATGGAATTAAGAGTTAACATTAAGAATATTGCTTAGAGGGCTCTTAGCTAATATAATTATTTTTAAGTTGGTTTTTTAGCTTTGAATTTGATCTCTTTTGGTCTCAGAAAGGTTAATTATCAAATGTACCCTATTTACTTGTCAAATTCTCTCAAAATTTCTGTAACTGAGATTGTACACTGGCTACTTGACAAAATTTAGCAATGATGCTCCGTATTGAGTCAGAATGTTCTGAAACCAATCTTAATTGCTTTCTGTACCCTGTGAATCTCCTTTGAAGTTGGCAGGGCTGGTGTGGGAAGAAGATCATTTGACTACTGCTTTTGCTGCCTGCTGCAGCTCATATTAAAATTATAAACTGGGTAAGGCACAAGGGGATTTCTCTGGAGATCTCAGTTGTCAAAAGGGCAGAAGATTCCCAGTAATTCCCAGAAAAGAGCTTGGTTTCTTGTTGTCATAATTGTTGTTCTCTATTTGTCAATACTGCAACCACTTAGTGTGCTGCTAAATTCAGCTGGGTAACAACACTTCCCAAAAATTGCTATCCAGTGAGTCAAATAGATAAAATAGAGGGATTTTTTTGTTTTGTTCCTTTTTTCTTTCTTATTAAATGAAATTTTTAAAAGCCAAGTTATACAGACTTTTCTTTGAGTGGTTTTAATCAGTAAACCTGCTGTAGCACATGTATTACAGGAGAATGTTATGGGAGTATGAAAATTATCATAAAAGGGTTTGAGGTACTCAAGTAAGAATTTCAGGGGAAGGGGAAATGTATTTCTTAATGCAGTCTGGTGTGGTGGTGTTCTCAGGGGTCTTAGGATGACGGAAGAGACAAGAATGTTGACTCCATGTTTCAGAAGACTGATTTATTATTTTGTGGTATATATTATAATAAAAATATACTAAAAGAATAGAAGAAAGGATTTCATCAGAGGGCTAGCTAAGAATAAAAAGGAATGATCACAAAAGCTTGTGACTGAGACAGTCCAGACAGCTGGACTGTGATTGGCCATTAATTACAAACATCCAACATGAGACCAATCACAGATGCACCTGTTGCATTCCACAGCAGCAGATAAACATTATTTACATTTTGTTCCTGAGGTCTTTCAGCTTCTCAGGAGGAAAAATCCTAAGGAAAGGATTTTTCATAAAACATATCTGTGACAATCTGGGTTCAAAGATGCTCCCCAAAGCCAGATCCAGTTTTTGTCACTGCAGATACAGTAAAGGGCAAGGAGGCAAACTGTATTAATCAGGGCTCTGTTCTGATTTTGTCTTCTGCTGTAGCAGAGGGTGACTTTGCCACCAGCACCATGTTAAGGACAAAGCCTCCAAGATCTCCAAGTCATTCAACTGTACACTTGTTTTTTCCCTTGCATTACAATTCCTGGAGGGCTCCTGGGAAATGCAGCTGCTGGGGCTGGACCAGAGCAGGATCAGAGAAATGCCTGGAACTGGAGCTGAGTGGAGCAATCTCCCTTGGGCCCCACTCAGCACGCTGTTGGATTGCAGCAGCCCTGCAGGGAACTGATATCTCTGCATGCAATGTTTCTTTTTTACATATTTCTGCCCCTCCAAAGAAAGCCCAGCTGCCAGGACAGTGTTCACTGGTATTTATTTGAGATACCAACATGTGGTTACTGTGCTGCTCAGGTGAAGCATCAGAGAGGGTTTAACCATTGCAGAGATTTTGGCCTCAGGTATTTATAAACCACAGGCAGGGACACCTTCCAATAAACCAGGCTGCCCAGAGCTCCATCCAGCCTGGCCTTGGACACTTCCAGGGATTGGACATCCACAATTTCCTCTTATCAGTGCCAGTGCCTCCTGATTTGAGTTCTCAAGAACTCAAAGTGTTTGCCAGAAATCTGGAAGTTTAAACAGTTTTGCTGTCTTGAATTACTGCTTGGCTTTCTGAATCTCTAAGGGATTACTCAAATCATGTTAATAAACTCCCTGGACCATAAAAGCCTTTTTTTTTTTTCCTTAAAAAAGAAGCATTTTTTATTCATGACAAGGCTAAAGGAAGCAGAGTTTCCCAATATTGGTGAGTAAATCTGCATGCTCACAGCTCTTATTAAGCTAAACAAGAGTTGTGGGAATTGGAAGACTCTGGAAAGGAAGTTTTAAGTCATTAAATCATTTTGATATCTCTATGAGGGCCTGCATTCTCTAACTACTTTTTTTACAGCTTTGATATCACACTAAATCAAGAGACCCATGCTCCTGGCTGGGCACTGGACCCCTAAAACTGATGTTAGGGTAGAAGTGAAAAGCAGACTTTTCCAGGATGTCCCAATTCCAATTTCACTGCACAGCTCCTGTGGGATGGGAAAGTCATTTTACTAAGGGAGACAGATAAAATAAACACTTTTTCAGAAAGTGATTTATAAAATAGACCTGTAGCATGTTTGGATTGGACATCCCAGGGAACTGAAGGTCTGCAGAGCAGCTCTTCTCTGCAGGGGAAAGGTTTAACCTCTGCAGCAGCTGGTCCTTTTGCAGTGTGGGCTGTGTTTGTGAGCTCTCAGCCAAGGATATTCCCTCTGGCCCTGTGTCTGGCTGACTGGTAATTGGGAAAACCTTTGAAGTGTGAGCAGGATTTCTGATGATCCTTCAGCTTTGGGGTCATTAACAGACCAGAGGGTGGCAGGGCTGGTGACAATCTGCTTTTCCAGGAGACGTGCTGCCCTAGCTGGCATGTAAAATGTGCACTGTGTAGTAAATCTAAATGTGGATTTTCTTTCTCTGCAGAGGTGAGGGAGGCTCTGTCTGGTGGCTGTGACGCTGGCTGGAGACCTGGGTGCTGTGCTGGGAGGCACTGGGGGAGTTTGGCAGGGCAGACTCCTCCTTCACTGCACCCAGTGGAACAGAAGATTTTTCTTGTTAGTCTCTATATCTTGAGAATCCTTCAAGGAAAGTTAGCCCAGGAGTTCCTCAGAAATCCACAGGAACAAAGGGCAGGCAATTCCTTATGATTTGCCTGAAGTGAAGCTAGTACAGTTCAGCCTGACCAATGATTTAAAAATCAAATCAGGCCCTAAATCAAAAAAATGAAATTATGAAACTTTGTTTTCTTTTGTCATGAATTATCACTGAAGGGGTACTGGGGACAGTTAAAGCTGATACTGAGACTCCATCATCAGAAGACATGAAAAGACACTTTATTATTAGAAATCTACAGTTCTTATAGAAACCATGATGCACCTAAGACCTGATTGGCCTTTAAGAATCTTCTCTCCTACTCTTGGTAAACTATGAGTAGCACACTGGAGAATCATATCTATAAACAATGGTTACTGAAATATAGGTAATAATTGTTTTAATTCTTTCCTCTAAGTTTCCTAGGCTCAGCCTTGGAGAAATTATCTCTGTTCTTTCTTTGACTGAACTGAGAATATCCGCAATGAATTCTGCTTCTATAAAGCATTCCTAGAAGCAAGGAACCCTTCCACTGGTCAGTCTTAGTTAGCAGGAGTAAACAAGGATCCAGCCCCAGCATTTCACACAATCCTACAGGGCTGAACTGACACAAACTGGTTTGTTCCACCACTTCAAAAGACAGATGAAGTACAAAATTAATTATAATATTGATTCCAGATTAGCCAAGTTAAATTAAATGGTTTGTTCAATACCAGGTGACTTTTAAAATTTATTATACAGTGCATTATTTACGATCTCCACTTAAAAAAAACCCCAGTGTTTTATGCCATTAACGTAATATGTTCTGAGGTACAGATCTACAGGCAAAATGAATAGGCTAGATGCACTCTCGAGATATTTGCTCTACAAAGAACAGAAGAATGACTTTAGGAGAGCAGACAGAGGACCCTTATAGTTTAGTGCCTTGTCTCAGGCAGTGGTCACTCACAGATAGTTGTGGAAGAGTATAAAAAAGGGAAAATGTACAACTGTGTTTTCTCAAAACAAATTTTCCTGGTTTCCAGCTACAGATGGAGAAGAGCTTGCACTATATCAAATATAACTTTCTCTAGATGTAACTGTGGTATTTGTTGGGTCCCCAGGATGAGGGAGGAATTGAGAATCTGACTCCATGTTCTTAGAAGGCTAATTTATTATTTTATGTACTTTTATTATAATAAAGAGTGCTATACTAAAACTATACTAAAAAATAGAGAAAGGATGTAGACAGAAGGCTACCAAGAATGATAATGAAAACTCGTGATTGTTTCCAGAGTCCTGACACAGATGGGTGGTGATTGGTCAATAAATCAAAACAATTCACATGAAACCAATCAAACAACCACCTGTTGGATAAAGAAAATTTCTAACCACATTCCAAAGCAGCAAAACACAGGAGAAGCAATCAGATAATTATTATTTTCACTTTTCTCTGAGTCTTCTCAGCTTCCCAGAAGAAGAAATCCCAGTGAAGGGATTTTTCAGAAAATATGACAGTGACATGTAACCACATGTAATGTCACTGAAATCAGTGGTATTGCAATCAATAGATTTACACTGGTGAAACAAATATAAGATCTAGCTTCTGGCTTCCCACATGGAGAATGCCATTGAGTCCCTCACTGACTCCAAAAAAAAAACCAGGAAAAGGTGATTTTATTGCATTATCCCTCAATAAGACCAAATGCACACCTTTAACAGGAGTCAGATTCCAATAAGAGTCAGGAGAGTAGTAGCATGTCAGTGATAAGAATCACACACCAAGATTATGAAGATGAATTATACAGTGGTTTGCTGTTTCTTTGACTCTGAGGATTTCTCTAGAGAATTTGATGTTAAGATATAAAATGTTTCTGGCTGATAGAGTTGCTCATATTGTTGCTGTATCTTGATGATGTTTTCCCCTAAACTGATATATTTAAATGACATCTAAGGTTTGTGTCCTGCAGTCCTATCATCACTGACACTCCTTAAGCAGCAGAAAATAAAAGGAGATTTGTATCTCTGGGCTGAAGAGACTTGGCTTGACATTACAATTTCCAGGGGTAGCAGTATCTCACTGTTGTCACTATAACCATGTGGATCTCATGACCCAAAATTTTGTCTTTGGCACTGATGAGTCAATAGCCCAGGGCTGAGATGTGTTCACGAGGCTGGAAAAGCAATAAAAGGTTGGCTCTCAGCAATTCCTGTGGGGCCTGTTTCTCAAAAATTCCCCAGTGCTTGTGTTCCTGACCCATGGCACTAAAATCCTGACCACACACTGCTACTACAAAGGCTTTAGCCTTCTCTCCCACTTTTAAGGGTGTTCTGTAGGCACCAAAATAGCCATAAGTTTCCCATGAGAATCTGAGTGAGGCAATTCTGGGGCTCATCTGTCTCCCTCTGGCAAAACATGAGTGGAGGAGGAGGCTTAGCTGGGTTGTGAGCCACAGCTTTTATCACAGCTCTTCACAATATTTGGCATTTCTCCTCATGTCCCCACTCCAGGAGGTAAGTGGCTGCATGCAGACCTCAACTTAGAGCAATCAAACAGGTGAAGAAAAAAAGTCTCTTGAAATAAATGTGCTGGAAAGATCAATCCAGAAAACTAATGACAAATTTTAGGTTTCCTATTTTGAAAATATTTGTCTCTTTGCTAGAAATATCATAATTTGGTTTGTGTTTGAGTCTGATTGATGGTCTTTAATAATTGAAAAGTTGGCAGAGCTCAGTTAGCAAAAAAGTTGAGAACGGTTCTTGTCTATCTTTGACATGATATTGACATTTGATTTTTCTGTGCAGGGCAGAGGAGTTCAGTGTATGAGATGTGCAAGTCAGACCCCTGGTTTGCAGCACATTTTCCTTTGATATGGGAGAACTTCCTAAGAGAAACATGCCAAAAGTCTGCTTACAGAGGGTTTATGTGCAGCAAAACGGGGAAAATATCTGCAGTCATACAAGGTACCTGTGCCATGGAAAGAAGTCAGGATCCTTGAGCATGGCAGAGGTTTTCCCCTACCTGTATTTTTCTATTTTCTTAGCTGTTTTCTGGACAAAATCCCAGCCAAATCTCTCCTCTGTGGTGATGAATCAGTGGGAATGCTCTGTGCATACTCATTAGACTTCAAAATCCTCATGCATAAAGAAGGGCTCACAGTCAGGGCAAGTGACAGTGTTCAACCAAATGCATTCCTACTGAATCTCTTTTATGTCCAGCGCTAAGAATTGCCACACTTCAAGTTGCAGTTTGGTTGTGGAGTTTGGGATTTTTTCCCCTCTTAGCATGTGTTTTGCCACTTGGGATATACTGTGCTGTTTGGTGGATGTTAAGCAATTAATAAACTGGCATATTTTGCATCCCATTATGTGGAAAGAGTGACAGAGCTCTTCTTGTGTGTGCAGATAAAGGCAGGAACATTTAATTCCCTCTGCACTGCTGTAACATGTCTGGTCTGTGCTAGACTTGCACTGTACTGCTGCTGCAGGATTGGGGGTTTTTAATGCCACATATATTGGAGTACCTTACATGCTGTGCTATTTTAAAGGATTTTTTGTTTCATTATTCAAGGCTGTCAGGAAATTATTTTTACATAATTTATCTTACCCTTTTTTCTAGTATTAGTAATTCTTTATGGTGAGTCAGGTTCGTCATTGGCTTGGGACACAAAAGATTTGATTTCATCTTCTGCTGCCAAATATTTCATGTGACTTTGGGTGCTGTGTGTTTGTAAGAGCTTTTTGGTCACAGGCAGGTAAGGATTGCTCTAGCACTTTATTCACCATGCAAAATTTGTGTTTGAAATTTATATGACATTTATTTAGAGAATATTGGGGAACAAAACCCAACCAAATAACCCTAATCCTGTAGTTATTAATTTAGGGCCACATATTCTTCACAGAACTCTCTACAAAACAATTTTCAAGTCTGGATTGAGACCTCTTGTATGGGTCTCAGTGCAGGCATGGCCAGATCCTCCTCTGGAATCATCTGTCCAGGACTTCTGCTGCACAGTTTACCAATAATCAGGGAACCATATGCTGTATTTCATAGTTAAATTGAAACAGCCTTCATTTCCACCAATAAGAGTAGTAGGAATAATTTTATATTTTGCATTTAATTAGGAAAAATGAATAGAGAGTGTGTCATTTTCTTTTATATGACAATTAGAAGTATGCCAAAAATTCAGTCTGGAATTTATGTGCAGCTATCCTTTGCAATTAGTCATCGTATTTACTGCCAAATAAATGTGGTTTTTAGCAGAATTTCTGTGAAACTGCAATTACAACGAGGGAATGAGTAGATTAATCCCATCTGCATGTTTTGTATGGATCTTCCCACAGACACTCTGCATTCCCTCCCCACATGCTCTATTCATGGCTGACTTACTGAATCCACTAAAACTGGCAGAAGGAAATTCTCTGCTCTCCTCAGATGAAAAACTGAATTAATATAACTTAACCTTGTTTACAAAAAAACCCCAAAAAACCATTTTTCTATGCCACCTATTATCATAGCAATTTGAGCAGGCAGAATGCATCATTTTTTTCTGAGGAGAATATTGGTTGGAGTTCAGGACCTAATCCTTCAGACCTTTCTCCCTTTGCTAAAAACAGGGTGATTTAGAAGAGAAAGGACTAAAGGATCAGACCATGACACAGAGAACAATTGAAGTATTGCATGAGGTGAAAGGGGTAATAAATCATGTCAGGATTAACTTCTTGGTTTCCATTTTTTTTTTTTTTCTGAGACAGTACTTGCTTCAAGAAACTCCTCTCCTTTAAAACAAGTACGGTCCAGAGGTTTCTTTCTTGAGAACTAATTGGGATTATTTGTTGTAGGAGTTGCTGGGTGATAAATTCAGATGATGCTCTGTGGATGTCAAGAATCATGTTTTTCACTTGTATACAATACACAAAACCTTGCCAGAAATAAATAACATTGTGCACTGCTGAGGTCTTTGTGCAGCAGGAAAAATGTCTCCCAGGCATATTCACAGTCCTGCACTGCAGCACTGCATCAATAAATGTGTTGATATCAGGGCTGGACAGAGAACTGAGCACTGCCCTTACTGTTCCCCTTGGCTGCTCCTTGGCATTTTTTTTGGCTCATGGTGGTCAGGAACATGAGAGGAACAATTTGGGGCACACAGGGGCTATGACCCTTCCAAAAATGACCACCCTGTTTTGGCCTCTGAAACAGCAGCTAAGGTCTGGCCTCTTTTATTGAACCAAATGTAGTTTTTCAACATCATTTACTGAGGCTTGTGCTGGTCTTGTGTTTTCATAAGAAAAGACTTCTGAACTGTCTCAGAGAAGAGTTGTTCCAAACTACAGATCATGAAGTCAGCTTGACATATTCATTATTACTAACGGTAAATCTGTTAATTGTGGTCATCTTCGAGTTCTTTGTTAAATTACCTTTTGAAAGCGAAAAATTTTCAAAGGAAATATCTTCTGAAATTTTACTGAAATGTTTCACTGAGCCTACCCAGTCAGAAGGCTCTGTTCACATTTGCAGGTTGATATTTCTGCAAATATTGCTCTTTTGACATGTCTTAGGGAGTTAAACTGTACCCATATAATGATTACAGCCATTTGCTGGATCATCTGTCTTTCAGGACCATCAGAAAGTCTAGGTGGATGATACTATAATTTGGAACAAGGTATTTCATTCCCTTGAATTTACTAATGTCGGACAATATATAGCTCAGTTCTATTTTTGGCAGTGATGATGATCTAATTGCCTCAGCCAGAATGTGTCACCTCACTGGGAGAATAGATTTGTGTGATGGCTGCTCAGTCATGGGGTGACCTAGAAGGGGTCATGCGTAAATAACCAATCATATGATAACCTGAATAACCAATCATATGATTGTATAAATGATATCTTTGAGATGAAGTGGGTCACGAGGGTGATCCATTTATTTCCCTCTCATCTGAGCAATGAGCAGGTCCACAGTGCAGGAGAGACAGTGTCCCCCACTGTGCAGCACAGGCTGTTGGACAGGACACAGGACAGTCACAGAAAACCTTAGGTTGGAGGTTCTGCTGCAGAAAGGTGCCCCAAACCCTCTCCAAGCAGGGCAGAATTGCAGTTCCATCATGTTACTCAGGGCCTCATCCAGTCCAGCTGTGAAACTCTTCAAGGGTGAGGGTGACAGCCTCTCCAACCATTGTTGCAAAGATTTACCACTCCTGTTACGATGATTTTTTCGTGTCCTATCAGAATTTTCCATGTTACAGCTCATGCCCTTTGCTCTTGGACTTTGTTGTCCATGAAAGGAATACCAAGAAATCTTTCTCTGCTCAGCAAAGGTCCATAAAAGCAAAGAAAAGAAGTCTCAGGAGTGTGAGGGATGCTCACATTCCTTGGCAGTGTTCACTCAAAAGCTGTCTGTGCATTGATCAGCAGAATCAGGCTGCACGCAAGGATGAAGTGTCCCTTACATTCATGTCCCATAGCGTGTCCCTTATCCTTGCACAGTCTTTAATGTTCACCCCAGGTTTTTTTCACTGGATCCTCTATCCTATTCATTCTCCAAGCTTGATGACTTCAGAGATTAAGCAGAGCTTGCATAGTGAAGTTTTCTTCCAGATTAGTTGTAGAAGGTGAGACCGACATAATGAATTTTGGATCAGTCATCTAAATTAGAAGTAGATTTGGACATTCATCTGTCTAGCCTTAATTATATGTTTGTAAAACAAGGAAAATAATTCTTACTTCCTTAAAAACAGTTGTTAGGTGTGACCGTGTTCACAGGGGTCTGAGGATGAGGGAAGAGACAAGGATCTGACTCCATGTTTCAGAAGGCTTGATTTATTATTTTATCATATATATTACATTAAAACTATACTAAAAGAATAGAAGAAAAGGTTTCATCAGAAGGCTAGCTAAGAACAGAATAGCGAAGAATGATAACAAAAGTTTGTGGCTCGGACAGAGAGTCTGAGCCAGCTGGGCTGTGGTTGGCCATTAATTACTAACAAACTAACATGAGCCAATCACAGATGCGCCTGTTGCATTCCACAGCAGCAGATAATCATTGTTTACATTTTGTTCCTGAGGCCTGACAGCTTCTCAGGAGGAAAAATCCTAAGGAAAGGATTTTTCATGAAAGATGTCTGCAACAGTTAGCAAGAAAGATTCCATAAGAGACTGCAAGTCTCAGGAGAGGTGGTGTCCAGGCAGGCTGGTGACAGAGCCATGCCAGTCCTTTCAGGCAGGAATGAGAGCTGGAAGCAGTGCTGGAGGGCTGAGCTTTGTCCTGGAGGATGCTGCAGAGGATGTGCAAATCCACCATGAGGACAGTGGGAGAGCCCAGACTTCACAGAGGGTTTAGAAATGCTAATGGGAAATTTTCAAGGGACTTAATAACCTTTAAATGTAATGAGATTTGAGTGGTGAGTTATGAAAAAATGAGATATACAAATAGAATAAAAATAATCAATTAAATAGTAGCATTGAGCATAGTGTGAAACAAATTTTGTGTAATATAAGAGATACAGTTTTAGGCAAGGATATGCTAAACCCAGGACATGGTAGGATATCCAAATGCTTACAGCGTGATGGGACAGTGTAAGTCTTGGCTTTTTCTAATTTCTGAGATCTGACTTGGCAGCCTGGGCCATTTAGTATATTTTCTTTTAAGCATTTAGCAGTATTACACCATCCAAACCTGGACAAGAATTTTTGCAGACCAAATATATAAGCACTCATGTGTAACGAACCTGCTGCAAATTCAGATTATTCATGTGGTGCTTTGGAGAATCGGCTGGTAATGGGTATTTTCCTGGACATGTGGAGATGTGTGGTTTGTGGTGAAGGACAGACCAGCCATGGATCTGAGCAGATGGTGGTCATTACTTGTGCCAACATGCCACTGCATTTAATTACAGCAGAAGTGCTGAGGCAGATTATTTTGCTGGGCTCTTCACATATATCTGCCTAGCAAAGTGAGTAAGTGCTCAAGGAAGCATTGCATTTAAGGATCAGAGCTGAAACAGACTCACTGTAATCACTGCTCTATGACACAGTGTCTAATATTCAGAAATTCCTATTCTCACACACATTTGCAGATAGGTCTGCCACTTGAGAGCAACAGAATATCTTCTTCTCAATGTGCAGCAGCCACTTAATGCAATTCAATTTGATGGAAGCTACATTTCTCCTTGAGTTCACAAAACAATAGAATAAACTGGCTGCTCATAATAAATATGTCTGCACACCTTAAAACACAAATGCAGTTTGCCATTTTGAGCCACATTATCTGGAATTATCTGTAATGCAATATGATTTCATCTTGGGAACCTCACTGTTTTATGTTTATATGCTCTCACTAAGTCATATTTTCAATTTTTATGGGTTATTTTATTATTGTTTTGCTAATGACACTTAAACCTCTCTGTTTCTCCCTCATAATGCATCTTCAGTGACAGATAGTGTGGTCTCTTGGCTGTGAGTTTGCAGTTGTGGAGTAATTTTTAGCAATTAAGCATGTTATTGATTAAACTGTTCCTTCTGTTCCATGATTCATGTCACCAGACAGTGCACAGGGAGCAAAAAAACAGCTGCAAAGAGAACAAAGTGTAGAAAATGAGGGTTGTGTTGGATTCTTCCTCATCAAGCCCAGCTTTCACAGCCTCAACAGCATCTTGTAGCCAGCAGGTCGTGGTGAAATTCTCCAGTAGAAAACCACGTTGTGGTGGTGTTTGAGTCCTCAGGACGAGGCAAGAGATGAGAATCTTGGCTCCATGTTTCAGAAGGCTGATTTATTTTTTATTATATATATTATATTAAAAGAAAATTATATACTAAAACTATACTAAAAGAAATAGAGAGAAAGGATTTCATCAGAAGGCTAGCGAAGAACGATAATAAAATCTTGTGACTGACCAGAGTCCAACACAGCTGGACCATGATTGGACATCAAGTAAAAACAATTCACATGCAACCAATCAAAGATGCACCTGTTGGTAAACCATCTCCAGACCACATTCCACAGCCATCAGATAGTTATGGTTTACATTTCTTTTCTGAGGCTTCTCAGCTTCTCAGGAGAAAAATCCCAGTGAAAGGAGTTTCATAAAACACGTCAGTGACACCATGTAGCACCTGCAGAATTAGCACACAAAGTGAGTGCGGCTGGAAGCAGAACTGGCATTTCCTATGTGTTTTGAGATAGGGACTGGAAAAGGGGCAAAAAGTTACAGCTTAGCAGTCTGTGACACTGCATGGCCTTGCCAGCCTCATATGGCTGGAAAATGGTCTTGCAGAAGCAGCCCTATCTGGGATTTAGGGACTCTCTGTACTTAGGGAAGTGCAGTCAGCATTCCTACTGTACAAAAAATGAGTGGATGTGGTACTTCACCACATGGCTTAGTGAGTATGGTGGCATTTGGTCAAATGTTGAACTTGATGGTCTTAAAGATATTTTCCAGCCTTGATGATTCTGTGGTTCTTAAGGCTTTTCTAGTTATTTCAGAGGTTCACCTCCCTGCCTTTATTCTAGGTCCCATGCTGTCTGCATTGTGTCCTGTAGCTTGGATTTACATGGGCCAGCACACAATTTTAATGTGAAGGGAATTATGATGAAACCATCTGAAAGCATTTATTCCTTTATGATTGTAAAAAGCAGTGAAAATAAAGTCCTTTCTTTAGTAATAAAATCTTATGCTTGTGGCCATATGGCTGATTTTGCTGCCCACAGTTGCTGGATCATTTCCTAAACCTGGCTTTCTACCCTAGCTCTGAACAGAGCCCTGGTTCTGTTCTCCTGCTGAGGAGGAGCTAGAGGCAACACAAAATCTTGCTATTTATTCTTTGAAACTTTGCATGCAACTGACCTCCACTTAAGCATTTTGTACTATATAAATATTTCAAGTGAGCCATGAATCAAGATTAATGTGTTAGGTGACTACCAAATCATTAGCAGTGCAGGATGTAATGAAGTTGTTGCTGGGTTTCATTAAGCAGGGTGTGTTGGTCATTAAGGCAAAATAATGGTGTTGTGTAAATGTGAGAGCAAAACAAAATTTCTTCTGAGTGTCTCATCTTAAACAGGCAGCAGTGGTAGGAATGGCAAAGTAGCAAGGCAGGAAGTCAGGCATGGTTAAAATTGCAATAGTGAGTGAATTCTGATTAACAGATTTCTGCATCTCTTCTCACAGGGAAGATGATACCAAACTTTATTTTCTGCTAGGCCCCAAACCCATAATTTGGTTAGTGATGGGAGAACTGATTTGTCAGAATCAAAACCAAACCCTGAAAAGAACACAGAGCAGGGGAGCAAGGCAAAACTCAGGGTTTGCAGCAAGTACACAAATGTCTAGTCTTCTCCTTTTTTTTTTTTTTGCTAGTTGCAGAATAAGAGCAGGCAAAACATTTATGATTCATTGTCAAATAGCCTTTCAGAGAACAAATAGGAAAAAAACCCCAGAATCTACTAATTTTTTTTATGCTTGGAATTTCCCTAGTTTATAATCATCACCCACTTAATTTATTCCTTTTGTTTGTGCCCCCACATAGTCTGAGTTTATGCTATGTACTAGATTAAAAAAAAAACAAAACAAAACACAACAAAACACTCTTGCAAAGAATTTCTGGCTAAGAGCTGAAAAGTTCCCTATGCTGGCATTTTCCTTTGTGCGCATTCCTTTGAATTCCAAGGATGAGTAAGAACATCAGCCTGTTGAAGAGATGCAGCCAGGCAATAATTCCTGCCCTTGTCCCTGGGTCCTTACAGGGAGGGCTGGCACTGCTGTCCCAATTCCAGCTTTCTGTGACTTTTAGGCCATTACTATTGATTTCATAACTATTTTGAGTTCCTGATGATTTTTTTTTTTTACTTTTTGCAAATTAATGGCTTGAGATATTTGTGTTGATTTACTTGCTTATTTCCATAGTAGTCTTGTTCAATCTTGTTTTGATGCCTTGTGAAGGCTGACCTAGAACAGAGACTGGACAGAGTTAAAGAATAAAGAAGGGATTTATTAGGAGGCCTCAATGGACCCACCTTGGGCAGCACAAGAGCTCAGTCAGGGCTACACCCAAGATGAACCAAAATGGTCACAAAATTGTCACCTCAGTCATGAGGTCTCACACTTTTATAAGTTCTGTTCCATTTGCATTTTGGAGTTCATTGTCCAATTCCAGCTTTAGCCCATGAAGCCCCATCCTTCGTGTTTTTCTCTCTTCATTCTGACATTGTTTGTGCTCTTGGGCCTGAGATTTGGATCATTTGTCCTTGGTCCCCAGCTAGAGCAGGAATTGTTTTGTCTCTCTGTGCAGAGAGCTCACCATCCCCTGTTATGAAGCCCAGACCCACACACTAAAGCAGCACAGAATCTGAAAACTATGAAAGTTAAAACCTGAAGCATCAGTTTGTTTGTATCTCAAATAGCAACTTTACCATTCCTGTTTTCTCATGAAAATACTGCTTTTATCATCTTTACATCCCCTTTAGCATTTAATTCATCACTGGCTTTTCTTACCCCTTCATAAAAATGTGTTTCAGGGATCCATTCAAATGATGGATCCAACACACCCCTGGCTGCAGTGATTCTCTAGCCAGGAAAGGAGATTTCTTTCTTTGATAATTTTTTCCCTTTTTCATTTAAAAACAAATTCTGAAGGTTTAAGATTTCTATCTGCTAGTTGCTAGGGGAAGCATATTTTTTTCATCAGTTTCTCACCCTCAGCATTCTTCATGAAATATCATCCACCCTCTTCTTCAGATTGTTTCCTTCTTTGCAGTCTGGAGCCTTTATAAATAATTACAGGTGAAATGCCAACATAACATTTTCCAATTGCTAAATTTTGCAAACCAGAATTATATAGGTTTTTTGGGGAATAAAAAAAAAAAAGTTCATGGTGACTTTAGAAACTGATAGAAAGGATTAAAGTGTTTTACTGGAGGATTTAACTTTATGTAAATGTGTGTTTTAGCTGATGGTTTTGTCCTGTATTTTGTAATATATTGTCCTTAGCTGAAGTTAACATATTTTTTGCATTTCTTATTTTTGTGAGCAGTAACTAACTTATGATTTAAATGATCAATTATAACTCTCTCAGGCTTCTACCTTATTTTATGGTGATTTATTTTTGTGTAGAATGTACTTTTACTGCGAGTGACATTTCAAGAGCGTATTGCAGTCTCTGGAGTCCTTGAACTACTTCCAAGCAGTGAGCCTGCTGAGGTTTAAGCCAGTTTGGAAATCTGTCTGTTGGGTTGATGGATTATAGTCCATGTAGTGAGCACTCAGCCTCCACAAGGTTCATGGCATCTTCACCTTTAAGTATCTAATTTATGTAGAAATGCCAATAAATTATTTAGAAGGGCATGCTTGCTGATATCAGCAGTCTGGAGCAACTAAAAATGGTATGACTTTGAAAATCATTGGAAATGTTGGCAGATCTTCAACAATTCTTTATAGGTTCCAGGTATTAAATATTTTAGAATTAAAAAAAAAAGCTGTTTTTTATTTTTTTCCCGAAGATTTTCTTATCAGTTCTTTAGGAACTTATCAGATTGCTCTTGGAATAAAGTTCACATTGAAAAGCCTCTCAGAAACATGTGAGAGGAGAGCAAATGTTCAATAAAATTGCACTATAAAAGAGCTTCTTCTTCACTTCCTGGCTCATTAAGGATTTGTTCCTGAGTTTGCAGGAACCTCACATTTCCACCAACAAATTTCATATAGGTACATTTATAGGGGCCAGGCAAGGATCCAGGTTGGCACATCATGCAGAGCTGTTGAGGATGTAGAAATCTGCCCTGGAAGCCCAGGTAATCCTGCTGGAGAACTGCAAATGTTGACTCTCCAGGTTAAACACCTAAATCTGCCTGAAGGTGTCTATTGAAACAGCAGTGTTTTTGCAAGTGCTGAACACCTAAGTTCTTTACTAAATCAACAGGAATTTGAAAATCACCTTTGAGACAGACCTTGTTTTCTGATAAAATTGACATTTATTAACGTACAGGCTTTAGAAGAGAGAGAAAAACACAGTTGTGCCTCCTCTGCACTTGGGGTTTGTAAGATACCATCAGTCAGAGGAACATTTGCAACTCTCTCCTTTCCCCAAAACTTCTTTGCCCCCCACAATGAGGTATCCCTGAAAGCAGAAAAAACAATCAAAAGAAATATGAAAAGTGAAAATGTAGCTTGGATAATTTTTATTTGATTGCAAATTGAAATCATCATTGTACTTCTGTGTTAGATTAATAAAAGTCTGCTGGGCTGCCTCCCCTTTGGGTGGCTGTTTAGAACCAGGGCTCTGCCTCCTGTGTCACTCTAAAGGTCCGGACATTACCTGGCCACCTATTCTAAAGAGAAACAAGCAGGTATAGAAGATGATTGTCCTTTTGCTATTTTTTTAAAAAAATTATAGCAAATAAGCAGTCACTGAAAACTGGACCTAAATTTTAACTTCCTGCACAAATGAGAAAACAAGTGGTACTGCAGATAATATTTTACAGGAATATGACACAATATATTGATTTTCTTTAATGCTGAAATTCACAGGAGTAGTGGTGCAGATTTGACCTTAGCTGAGATCTGTTTATCTAAAACTTAAATGACTAATCTTTCTTTTTTTTTTTTTTTTTTTTTTCCCTGCAAAATCTAATTGAATTTTGCAGACAGGATTAGATCTTAAAACTCTGAGGCATTGATGGGAATGATTATGGAAGACCAAACTAAAGCAATTGTCTGTTATTTGCAGTGACAGCACAGCAAGCTCCTTTCTAAGGGTGTCATGTGCAAACAGCTGTTAACTTAGCATGGATCTGGCTTTGGACTTGCCAGAAATTTGGGAAGCTCGTGGGCTTTCACCTGAAAGAGCAGCTGTGGGACATAGAGCCCGGTTTTTGTGTGTGAGCACTCCCTGCTAGGGAGGGGAGCAAAGGGAGGCTGTGCCACCTGCTTGGACTTGGGTGCTGCACTCACCATCTTCTGCATCCCTGTGTTAACTCCTTCCCTGCTTCAAAGGAGATCACATCACGCCACATGTGTGCAAGGATCTTATTCTAACCAGTTAACATATGGTGAGCATAGCTGCCTTTTGCTGTGGCCAGAAAACTGAATTTTCAGCTGTGAATCTGCTGCAGGGCATTGCCTTGAGGCAGGATGACGTAGCAAAAGACAAAGCTTCCTGAAATAGATCCTAATTCACATGAATTTGGTTCCTATTAACAAATTAACTCTTTGACATCGTGGAAATGTGTAGAGGTAGAGGAAGACTCCAAAAGCCCTTTGTTATGCACAGGGTTGGTAGAATCACCTTAAAATTTTCAGAGAATGCCGTGGGTTTTGTGTGCTGGCTGTGTCAGAGGTGCACTAATGATGCTGAAACATTTCAGGTTGTCAGCAGGTTCTTGCTTAACGGGGGCTTTAGGGTCAACATTGCCTCTTTTAATTAAGCCCTTACAAGTAATGTCAGGACAATTTCTAACACAGGGAGGTCATAGTTATGATGAAAACATTTACTGTCCACTGCCAAGACTGAAGAGAATATGAAAATCTGGTTATTAAGCACAGTGATAGCCACAAGTGGTATTTTCTCTTTTATTTGTGGCGGATATGTGAGTACATCTAATGTCTGCATCCCACCCTCTCGGGGCAATGCCAATCCAAGCATCACCATCTTCTTTGGAAACTGCAGCAAATCCTGGTAATTGCTAATTTGTCCAATCATCCCATTACCTCACTGGGAAGCTGGCTGAATTTAGAGGAATCTGTAAAGGAATGAATAGTCTGAGGAGGAATAATATCTGAGAAAGGAGCAAAGAAGTGATGTTAGTATAGAAAATATCCTTTTTGAATAGTTGTGTTTCTGTGGTGGTCAGTTGTGGTCAGTTATGGTCATTACATTTTGTTCCCACATATGCTTCTTGGTTACTGCAGGAATATCTTTACTTTTGCATTTAGTTTCAAGCATTTTTCGAAGTGTTTGATGTGTGCTGGGCTTTCCCTTTTAGCTCTCTCTGAAAGCATTCCTCAAAGACAAGTAAACACCTCTCTGTCTATCTCAGGCACAATCTCTGATGGCTGCCTTGATGAAGGTGATGAGGAAGGAACAATCTGTCTGGGGGCAGCTGGCATTCAAGTAGGAGGAAAGACAATTTAGGGCAGCAAACCAAAGTAAAACTAATGGTTGTATCCTACAATGCTTCACAGCATCATCCAGAAGAGCCTTGTTAGTCAAACTGAATGAGCTACCTCTTGAAATGCTTAATCCTCTCTGAGCACTCCCAATCTAAACAGAGACAGCAACAGAGAATTATTATTCACATGTTATTCTCCCTGAATACCTTTAAGAAGGGTGTAGGTATGTGAAACTGCAGTTATATAAATAGCTCTGAAACAAGAAAAATTCAGTATGAAAAATGGTGAAAAGGGCAGTAAGGATGAAGATGGAAGTACAAGATCTGTGTTTCCAGATTAGTTTTTAATCACTATCAAGTCCATTGGAGAAGTGAAAACACAGGATGAGCAATTGATATAGAGGCGTTTTTCTCAAATATGTTAATGTCTTTATTATAAAGTAGCACCTGCTACTGCATTGGAAGTTATTAGATTGTGTGTGCATGAAGTAGTACCCTTAGAAGAATTTAGATGAAAAACTCTTAATAAATCATATATCACAAGTGCATGCAGTTAATATCAAGATTAATTATGCAGTGACTTGTAAGTCATTATATCATAGATATCAATGTTGAGGTTTAATTTTTCTCTAAAAACTGATGAATTCTGATATAACTGTTTAACTATTTATAAGCTCCCTTGAGATGCAGGCTAAAGGAAGGCAAGGAAACTGATGTTGGTTTGCTTCTGTAATGGAGTGGTTAAATCTACACCATCAATCATATAGAAATTTAATTGAAGTTTTTGTTTTCTGTCCCTTGTTTTCTGTCCCAACCTTTCTGTCCCAACCAACCTTGTGGGAGCACCCTCTTTTTCTCATTTTTACTCTCCTGATAATCTTCTCTTGTAATGTTATTTTGTGGTATCGTTTTTATCTGATTTATTAGAATTATTAAAAAGCAGGAAAACACAGGATATATTCTGCCATGGTGATGAAGTTTTATGAGCTCTTTAATATATTATGTCAAACATAATTTATATTCTCGAGCCATTAGTGTGTTGTGTTAGGTTTGAGAGGTTGGGTTTTGTTAGGGGGGCTGCAGGCGTGGTTTTTGTGGGAAGTTGCTGGAAGCTTCTCCCATGTCCAGGCAATGCCAGGCACGCCCAGGATGGATCCACCACTGACCAAGCACCTCCCTGTGCTGCCTGCAGGGAGGAGGCAGAGCTCAGGGAGGAGGGAGAGGTGAGGGGAAGCTGGTTTTAAGATTTAAAGATTTATTTTACTTGCTATTATCCTGCTCTGGTTTTATTGGTAATAAATTCAATTTATATCCCCCAGCTGAGTCTGTTTTGCCCATGATGGTTTTTAGTGAGTGACCTCTCCCTATCTACAGCTCAACTCATTAACCCTTTGTTATAATTTCTCTGCCCTGTCCAGCTGTGGAGGGGAATGACAGAGTGGCTTGGGCGGGTGTCTGTCATCCAGCCAGGGTCAACCCACCACACATGTGAAACACCACAATATTTAATTTCCTTTCCTAATTAAGGGCTAGATGCTCTTTGAGACAGACACCCAAGAGCTGGGCTCAGCTGCCCATGCTGGGCAGAGAGGGCTGGATGCTGCAGGGAGGTGATGCAGGAGTTTGGGCATAGGACAGGCATCCCCCTGCCAGGGAAAGGATGTCCCTGTTTTAGACACCTATGTTGGAATCTTGGGTCTTCCTCTGCAGAGCAAATGTTTGTGTTGGGAAATCATACACCAAAAAGTCTAGGAAGTGCTGAAATGTTCGTACCTGCACCCCACTGAAGTATGTGAGACTTGAACACAACTCTGAATATTACAAAAACGTATCTTACTAAATGCTTTTCATGAGTTCATCTACAGCTGAGCCTGTGGGCATGTGGGGCCAAAGGAAACCACTGCCTTTTCTGGCAATATTTTCCCTGTAGATGTTGGAGAGTCCTGTGAGAAAGGAGAGAGAAAAGCCATTGTGCAGGATCATGCATTGACTGACAACAGAATTTCTTTATTTGTACCAAAAAGATTTAATAAACTAATAAATACATTTAGTAATTTTAGAAGCAGCCCATAACGCACAGTGTTGAATTTTTATTTGGATGAAGAAATCAACAATACTCTGAGGTGCATTGTACAGTTACTTAATGAAACATTGACTGACAAGCAAAGCCTAATTATGATAGAGTCCCATTTTTCATTTTCTGGAAGTTACCTATTTTCTATTCCTTTGCTTAATTGCCCATGTTTCCCTTAATATATAGATATAATTTATTTTTTAATTGTGTGCATGCACACATGTCTGACACTTGCAGCTTAGACCTGCACACACCATCCCTCTGAGCTCAGACCTTAAGTGGTGTGTGGAATTCACTTTCTCTGAACAGAGACAGACATAATTCTCTCCCCCAGGATTTTTTCCTGGGGAAGGAAGTGAGAATCATAGAGGGAGAAGAGAAAACAATTCTTATCTCTACTTGCTGCCCCTGTTGTTTGGCACAAGTGGAATGTGTTATGGAGATTGTTCACCCAGAGTGATTTATTAATTGGATTCCAGTGATGGTTGTTTGGATTGATTGGCCAATTAGGTCAAAGCTGTGTTGAGACTGTCTGGAGACAGTCATGGGTTTTCCTTTAGCATCTTTTTAGTATATCTCTTTAATATAGCATAGTATTAGTGTAATATAACCTAGTTTAATAAAGCATTTGTTCAGCCTTCTGAAATCATGGAGTCAGAGCACATTATTCCCTACGTTGGGGTCTCCCTGCATCAATACTGGTGCACAAAAGGTGATGAGAGCCATGTGGACTAAGGTAAATGTCATCCCTAATGGACATGGGAAGCATTTTTCCAGAGGCTGGTTCCAAGTGTGCTCCCCATCAACAGACAGACCAAGCATCCCCACCTCTTGCTGCTCCAGTGTCTGCCCATGGCAGCATCCTCTGCCAAATCAGGCTCTGTGAAAGAAGCTCAGGCAGTTTGTGAGGGAAAAGGGATTCTGCTTCCCTCTGCATCAAATGTTTTAATAATTTTAAGTGAAAGCAGCAAGCTGGAACTCTGTGTGGTGCCCATTCATGCAGCATGAGAGGCGTTAATAAAAAGCACAGGGATTACATCTCCCTGTGCAGAGCAGCAGGTAAGAGGCAGCATGGTGCTCTCTAAGCCAGGTTCAAATGCTCCTGTCCTGACAACGATGGAAACAGATATTACCTCCTGCTCCTCTTGCTGGTAATTCTGCCCTTACATCCCCCCTTGCTGGTCACAGCACAGCTGTGCTGCCCCTGGGCGCGGATGTGAGAGCAGCTTCAGCTCAGGATGTGTTTGGTGACCTGGCACAACTTCAGACAGGATGCTGCTGCCAAGGAGAGCTCTGGCCTGTCCTGATGAGTAGAAATCAGGGGAGCTGCACCCTTCTCTGAGCCCCACACAGCAAACCCCTTGTGGGTTAGCCTCAACTTCAAGGCTGCTCTCCCACCTCAAAACTATTGTGGGGGATTGGGGTTTTTTTGCTGTATGTGAGGATAGGAAATGGTTTTTAAATGATGTTCAAATAGAGAGGTGCTTAGGCACTGGGCATCGGTCTTCACGGATGTTTGGGAGCCTTGCCTACAGGGAAACTGGAGGCAGTCAAGAACTGAAATGGCTTTTAAAAACATAATCCTGCTTTTGATGCAATTGCCCAAATATCTTGCATAGATGACCAAGTAAACCCTCCATGTTACCCCAAAACTCTGTTCTGAGCAAGGGTGTTTCATCTGCTCATGCTGTGGAAGGGAAAATTATTGGGGAAAGAGTGGCAGCAAAAGTCACAAACCAGTGAGGAATCAGGAACATGCAGATTTGGGGATCAGAATTGTTACTGAGGAAGGTTAATGAGTTGTCCATTACTGGGTCAAAAACTGGATCCACATCATGGGCTCCTCCCCACATGGTTCACTTCTACCATGGAGTGGCCAGCTGATAGGGAGAGGGATTAGTTCAAAATCAGAAAAATTAACTAGTACAAATATGAAGTAGTCTGTAAAAATGATTTTTTTTTTCAACCGTTTCTCTCATTTGGTCTTTCCACTTTTATTTTTTTTTTTCAGGAGGTGCATTTTCTGATTTGAGAATTTTAATTCTTATTATACGGCTTAATGCAAGTGAAAATGCAGTTGTCTTATAATTAGGAGATATATAAGTGTGGATGCTATAGGATATGAGAGGTTCTTGTGAAGTCCATGCTGACTATAAACCCAAGCACAGAAGTTTCATAGGCCCATCTTTTGAGATTTTCTGAGTTCAGAATTCTTGCTGTTAAAGAATCAGGATTGTCTCAAGATGTCTTTCATTCCCATGGGAGACAATGACTCCCTGTCTGGATAGCAAATGTTCTCATTTCCATTGAAAACTTATAGGACAAATGTTAATTACCTCCTGTAATTTCACAAAGAAATTTGATAGAAGCCTCCAGCTAATTTTTTTCTGTCTGTGCTGGGCATTTTTTGTTGTTCTAGAAGCTGCTGGCAAGGTACAGGCTGTAGCACAGGGGCTTGTTAGGGCCTTGGCAGATTGATTATTTTGCACTCCACGTCCTCAGCCTGCAAAGGGGATGGGCTGTGCAGTGGTGGAACTCAGAGCACCTCCTCACGTGGCACTTGCAGCTGGACTTGGCATTGCTGGAATTGTGTCACTAGACCCCAGGGAAAAAAAAGAAATAGAACTGGGCTTATTCCCTGTAAAGGAATTTTTTTTAATGTATTTTTTATAGAAGCACAACAGAAGCAAACAGCTTCCAACTCTTTGTCCTATTACCCAGGAGAGGTTATTCTCTCTCACAAGAGGGGGAAAAAAATACCAAAATCACAAATAAATGGTGATGAAGCCATTAAACAAAATGGAAATTAAGGGAAAAGTGGGAATGAGATGCTGTTGATGTGAATTTTAAGAGTCCTTCACAATGGGTTATGTAAGAGAATGAGCTAGATTCTGATTATATTTTTGAATAAATTCCAGTAAAATGAGAAAAAAAGAGCAATCCTAGGTTTGCAGTGCCCCATTAGTTTGCTGTGAGATTTCCTGTGCATAAGATGATTTTTTTCATTTTGCATTATAAGATAATATTTTAAAAGACAAAATATTGCATACAAAAAAAATCAGTGCTGCTTCTTTGCTATTCCAGTAACCCAGCTGGGTACTAAGGAGCAGTTTTAACTTATTTCTTATTATAAAGGAGAGGTCATAAAACATATTTTTTTTCTCCTCAATCCTACTACTGAAATTTAAATGAATGCTTTGCAGTCACCGTCACAAGTCATAACTCTAAATTATCTCTCTGGGGTCCCAGGACCCTGTGGCTGCTCTGGCTGCCCCAGACCCTCTTCCAGCTCTCAGACAGGTCCATGTTCCAAACACAGCTCAGCTCAAGGTGCTCTCCTGAGCTTTGGGAGGCACAGGGCAGGTACATGACCCCAACAGCACCATTCTGTCAGGAGCACAAATGGAAATGGGGGAGCTTTGAGATTTAGAATATGATTTGTGTTGGGAGGGACCTTAAAGGCCATCTTGTTCCAGCCCCATTTCCATGGGCAGGGACACCTTCCACTAGACCAAGTTACTCAGAGCCCCATCAAACCTGGTCATGAGCACCTCCAGGGACTTGGAGCACACAACCACCAAGGGCCTTTTTATTCCCTGTGAACCCAAATAAGGCCATGGCAAAAAAAAAAAAAAAAAAGAAATTGGGGAAGAAAAAATAAAAAGAAGCCACTGGCTTTACTTCAATTCCTCTGATTCTTTGAACTTCTGATCAGACATATTTTAATTAATTATTCACTAGTCATAGTCCCTGACCATATGGGGAAAGGATTAGGTGAGGGGGTGAAAATGCTGCTGTTCTCTACTGCTGCCTGATGGGGAGGAGGCTGCAGCTACTGACTTGTGAGCTGCTCCTTCAGAGAAGCCAAAGCCCAGCTCCACTCAGCATATGGAAGGACAGTGTATTTCACATTTAAAGGAGATAAAAAATAGTGCGTGAAAAAGAAATGATTCCATGCAAAAAGCTAAGGGTGTGTAAAGGGTGAGTCTCTGCTCTCCCATGACAAGACATGGAGAGAAAAAGTTGTGTCTTTGGTGTCTTTGTATCTCTCTATCTATCTGTCTCTATATGTAGATATATATATCTACGTTCACACACACACACACACACACACACGTACACACATATATATATGCCTATATACTTCATTGCTGTAGCAGCACAAAGCAGTGAATGAATCTGTGCAAGCCAAGTTGGTTTTGCTCCCTCACAACCCTTGTCCAAATTAATGTAATAAAAATGATTACAATTTTTCTAGTACCATGGCTCCCTTCCTTTCCTGTGTTCAATTTTTAGGTACAATGGTTGCTTTAACCTTGTGTTTTCTCTTGGCAACCAAGAGTACCACTTGATAATCCCTTCATTGATGGGTCAAACTAGCTGTAAGAGTAGGGAATAAATGGTCCATAGCACCCTCACCAGATATAGAAACTACAGTTGTCTTTAGTCATATAGTCTTGCCATTATTTACCAACCGATGAAGAATTTCTCGAAGTAGAAGTAGAGGTGGAAAATCCCATGGTACCGTGAAGACATGGGCAGGGAAATTTGGAATCTGATACTCAATGTGGGGAACACTCCAGGGCTGAAAAATGCCAAGAGCAAAACAACCATGACCTCTGTTCCTCATTTGGCAATGAATGAAGATAAATAACTGAGATTCTTTACATCAAACATTATCTGCTCTCTACAGAGGGAAGTTCCAGTGGTGGAAAGCTGTTGAGTACACAGGGGGAACAAAGTGGGTACTTATGTCAATGCCATGGAAACAAAATAAATAATATTAATTTATCCTGAGAAGCTCAGAGGATCTGTCTGTTGTGTGGTATCTTTTGGCAACCAGCACAGCAGCCAACAGAAGAGCATAGATCAGTTTTTTCATGTCCTCTTTTCATTCCATTGACACAGGATGTACCATAAAATCCTGCAATCCTCAGTGCCACCTTTCAATTCCTGAGCTTGGTGACAGCAAATGTCACTTGAAAAAAGCACAAGGACTGTGATGGGTGATAATTTTGGGAAATGCAGTGTGGGGCTGTGTCACTTCAAAGACACATTCTGATTGTGGCTTTGAGTGTGAATGTCACTGTCCTGCTCTGTGTCCTCCCCATGGAGAGAAGACACCCTGTGTACAGTTGTGTGAGGGGGAGAGGAATCCAAAGTTTGCAAGCCACATGATGGGGAATGGAAAGCCTGTGGCAGTGCCATGAAGTTACAGGAACTGTTTTGGATCTCTCAAAAAAATAGGATTTCAGCTGAAGTTTGCTGTTCTGCCAGTTGAAATTAGTAGAAGCCTGAAAATTGTTTCAGGTCTTCTAGAGAGATGCCATGAGCCTAGTGAAGCTTCACACCTTCAGCTGTAGCAAGGCCAAGGTCAAGTCTTGCTGAATGGCAAATCTGGAGCTCAGAAGCCAAATCCTGCTTATTCTGAGATTCCAGAAGTGTGTGCAGGAGGAGGTACAGGGATCACAGCCTGGTGATGTGAGGAGAACTGACAAATGGATTTCCTAACCAAAATGACTTTATATTGCATTACAGAAAATGTTGTGATTTGCAGGCTGGTAGGAGGGAGAGTCCTGCTTTTAATTATGGTTCAACATTATTTTTCACTTTTAATAGCATTTTTGTAATCAAAGGAGGTAAAAATGAAATGTATGTTGCTGCTTTTTTTTGTGTGCACCAATGAGTAATACAATCATAATGTAGTTTTAGATTAAATTCTTTTGTTCCTTTTGTTAATTTGAGTTTGATGGCTTTCCCTGCTACCAGAGCATAATTTACAGCAGACAAAATTCCCTTAAATTGATTTTTAAAAATGCTCTCACATACACTACATTAACCTTTTCATTCCCTTATGGTGTGTGTCAAAGAGAAATGATCCCTGTAACTCTGCTCATTGAAGAGATACATCTGTGAAATGTATTAATTGGTAGAGTTCCCATTCTGCTCTGAATGGATTTTTCACACGGTAAATGAATTCCTGGCTGTGCTAATGCTCATCTATCTTTAAAAATACCAGTATTCCATCCCCTGTCATTTACTGTCTCTGCTCCATGTCTGATCACTTCTGAACTCTTCTATCAGTTGTGGAGGAGTTTTATCTATTAACTTGGATCTGGTGAAGAGAGGTACCAAGGCACAGGTCCTCAGGAGCATCCTTGTGCCTGAATCCTGATGAAGCCACAGGGAATCAAGGACCTGAGCAGCTCTGAGGAGGTGCAGGGTGCAATGTGCTTCTTGCAGCACCACATCAGAGGGCTCAGAGTGGGAGCTGGGTGGGGAGGTCTGTGCTGGAAGGTTCATTCAGCATCACAAGTTCAGGATGTCTTTGAGTCTTGGAGAATGAGTGAGATGGACAGGGAGATGAAGACAGAGGGCCTTTATAATGTGTGTTTAGATCACAAATTGATCCAAAGCTCTGCTGATCTCTGTAGGGAAATTTGGCCATGGCTCTGCCTGCCAAATTTTGATTAACCCTTCAATTTCAGAACCCAAACCCTGCTTCCCATGAGGATAACAGGTTGGTGAGGTGTGGAGAAGAAACTTCTTTCTTGGAGACCTTTTTCTTTACCATCTCTGGGGCATTTTTCCATGGGATGCAATGAAACTGTCACACAAAAGTTATTGAGTCTGCGTGAGTGATTTTTCTCTTTTCAAATCCTGCAGCCTGTTTATTTCAGTATAATATACCTGCATTTTTGAATAAACCACCTGCATGACTCAGGAGAAGAGGTGTTTTTGTCAGTGCTCCTGATAAGGTAACATGAGTTGTTGAGGGAGATTAGAAATGATCATGATAATGCAGTGGTTTTAATGCTGGTGGCCCTGGTGGCAGTGACCCTCATAAAATGATAGAAGAGCATCAGGAGGAAAAACAATTGCAATTTGTGTCTTAATCAGTTTTGCTTCTTTTTATTTAATTTCTGTTTTGAGTAGGAATGTGGGTGTTTCCATTTCATTCTGTAATTTACTTATTGAATCTCAGAATTGTGTTGAATTAAGGATAACTCCTTCAAATGAAAAATGAGCAATAAAAATGTTCTTTCTGTACACGGAGTCACGCTGCTGTGGTGTTGTGCCACAGTTAACACAACTCAGTGTGGAAAATTGGGCATCTTGCTTTCCTGAGGAAAAATGAATTCATGTTTGTTGGTTTTGTTTCCTGTCAACCAGAAAGTTTTGAAAATTAAAATAAACGACTTTGCAAAGCCTTGTAGTGTGCTGTGAGAACCCTAGCAAAAACACAAATCAATTAAAACAGACCAAGCATAAGACTCACAAACCTTTGGAGACCTTGGAGTTGCTTTTTCTGACAGCAGCACCAGGGCTGAGCCAGCTGCTGCCATTTCATGCCAAGAGCCCAAGCACCCTTCAAAGAGCAGCAATTCTTCAAACCACAGTTGTCCTAAGATAGTGCTGGACAAGGGCCTGGGGAATTTAAACTTTTTATAAAAACAACTTCATGAATATCCATTCAGGATGTCCATAAAGTCATTTCTGGTTCAAGAATATCTGAGAAATGCCCAAGCAAATCCCACTGGGAGAAGTGAGGTGTCTCCCAGCTACTTTGAGGGCATTTCACAGCCTGTGGATTCTGCCTCATCATCCAAGTGGTGCCCATGGATGTCAGCACAGGTCACTGCTAGGCAGGAACAAATAGTCAGCATTATTAAGTACAAAAAACAATCTGTTCTTTTGCTGTTGTGTCCCTTTCTCTTTACTTCTGTGTGAGTAACAGTGTGGGCTCAAGCAAAAGATTTTCCTTAATTGAAAGAATTACACAACTGGGGGAATTTGGGGATTAATGCAAAGGTTTTGGGATGCTGAAGGAGTTCAGGGCTACATTTCTGTGATGAGGTAACCCAGAAGGGTGGAGAGCACTGAGCACAGGGGATCACTGGTTTGCCATTGTGCTCCCAGGTGTCCCGATATGACACAAAATGAACGACACTCACATGCTGAGGTGTCCAAGGCAAGGAAGTCACTTTTATTTCTGGAACTCAATATTTATAGAATTCTAAAAGTGACCATGGATTGGAGGATGAAATTGCCACCTCTCTAACCACACTGGTCAAACCAACAGTCCATCAATTCTCTCCTCTTCCAGAAAGGAATGCAAAACAATCATTATTTATATGAAAAGTGTGTGAGAAACTCCATTACAAAAATGTAAACATCAAAAGGCTTAGAAGAATTTTAGAAGAACAGGGCGACACCCAAGTGTGGTTTTGGTCCATTATTGCAGGATTGTCCCAAGAATGCTGCAGAAAAAGTTGATGTACAGAGTGGGACTGTTTTGCTAAAGAAGTTGGGGTGGGGTTGTGCCGCACTCCAGTATCAGAGGGTTTGGCTTTTAGGTGAGAGAAGAACACAGCCAATCACCCTTGAGACAAGATTTTGGGTGATTTTATTTACTGGTTTGTATTCACTTGTGAAACCAGGAATGAAATTTTAAAGAGATGAGAAGAAGGGGACAGAGACTCAGCAAACACTCTGGGCTGTGCAGACAGGGGAGAAAACCACTTAGCTGGGAGAGAAGAGCCTCCATTCTGGATTGTGCTCTCACAGCTTCTCATTTCTTTTCATCTAAAAGAATTTTTAAAATGCAGGCTCTCACACATTCCTTTTCCATTGTTTGACTCAATTAAAATTTATATCAAAGAATATTCTTTCCATTACTTTATTTAAAATCTTGGCTAAATACTGCAACATTAGAGACCTACATAGCAAAATTACTTGATCCTAGAAACAACAGTAAATTAAAGTTAAAATTATCCCTTAAAGGTAAAATTACAAGTATAATTTTCATATAAATATTAGTACAATGATGAATTATGCAACTGCACTGTCTTTGAAACATCCTTGCATGAAACAATTTGTCTTTTTCAAAACTGTAAATGACTGGTACTTGAAAATAAGTTGTGTAAAATCCATTTTCCCCCCACCCCCTGCTCTACATATGGATTTCATATTCCTCTTCCCACTGTCTCTGCAGCACACTGACCTCAAACCTTGGCTGTCTTCATAGCTCTTCCTCACATTGCTCCCAAGCAAATTATTGAGGAATGAAACTTTCTTTGCCTCATGTTTTCCTTCTTGTACCATTTAGAACCAAATTATTTGTAAACTAAGATATGAAAAAGCCTAGGAATTTATAGAATGTAACATTGAACAAATTTTTTAATGCTGTCTTTCTACCCAGGGGGATTAAACACCTTACTATTTCCCTTATCACAAATTCTTTCTTGGTGTTCAGAGTGATAAATTGACGTTGAGACCAAGTATTTTCAAACCCCCACTGCCACAATAAATTGAATGTTGTTTTTTTTTTTACTGAAACACAGTTTCACTAAAAATTGCAATTACCTTTTAACAAAGGTAAGCAGAATGCCATTTTGTTGGAATTAGAAGGGACAAAAAAGCTGAGACGTTGTTTCGCCAAGCTCTCGAATCTTTCAGGAGAGCTTATTTTCTGGTTTCTTGAGATCATAATTCTTCAAGAAATGGAGCAGAGATGCCATCCTGGCCTGCCTTGGCAGCAGCACTCTTTGCAGATGCTTTCTGCACAGGTGTGAGCTGTCTCAGGGCTCCTGTGTGCTGTGGCTGGGTTTGGAGGGAGGCTGTGAGAGCATTGTGGTGGAAAACCTGGAGCTAGGCAAGTGTTGTGGCATAGGGATCAGTGATCCAATCTATGGCATTTGGACTTTTCATGGATTTGGGGAACACACAGCCTCCTCTGGAATAAAATCCTAAGCATCAAAGCAAGTTTTACTGGTGGCGTGGCGGATATTTCACTGCAGGAGATGATTTGCAGGTTAATGTGTGTGCTTATATCAAACACTGAAATAAAATCAAAGAAATGCTGTTGATTTTATGGGCTCTGTCAGTGCTGGGAATGGGTCTTTAATTATGATTTGAATTACAGTAGCAGCTAAGGGCCCCTGAGAGGATTTACAGTCCCATCATGCCAGATGCAATAAAAACATCTGGGTTACAGCACCAGAATGAACCAAACTAATGGGGGGAACTGAAGGACATTAATAAATGACATTAAATCAATGACAACACATTTCTTGGCTAAAAATATTCATAGTCACACATGTCCTGTGCCATACACATGTACAGTATTGCCATCTCCTTCCTCCTGGCCATGGTCAGAATATGACTGTGCCTCTGGCTGGAACCACTCATAGTTCAACGGATACAGGTTCAGATGCTGTTTGCAGCTTGAATTTTGTCACCTTGAGAACAGGCTTCTGGCAGGATTTCAGAGTCCATGTTCCAAGGTTCTCATTTATTTTGAAAGTTCCATGGAGTCACTGTGTCCTGAAGCACTAGGAGTAATTTGGGAATGTTTCAAATGGCAGTGGTGCTTATTTGCATATGCTGGAAGGGCATAGGAGAGTGTTGTAGTGTGGTAATTCTGCTTGGCTACAAAAGTCATGTGAAATGCCAGTTCAAAACACAGAGAATCTAAATTAATCTTTTAGTACTTCAGGGTCTGGAGGTGATCCAAAACCATTTCATCATAATGCCTATAAAAAATGATGGTAAGTTATTAAATATTCATTTCTGCAATCCAAAACAGCTAGGAATTCCAGATATTACTGGATTAAAATAATTTTACAGATTTATTTTTTATTTTAACTTAACAACAGCAGTGGGTTTCATTTGTAGCTGACAGACTGGCTGGGCTCCAGTGGAGCCAATGATCTGTGTCAGTCAATGCTAACTGAGGATCTGGTGCCTTCTGCTCCAAACTGTGGAAGACTTGTCATCTGTTAAAGCTACACTGAGGTGTGTGGGATGCAGATGGCATTCATTTTCTTCTATTGGCTTTGTAATCAAAACATGCAAGACTGAAAGCTCTACCAAAGCAGGAAACATGCAAGGTTTAAATTCATGGGGAGCTGAGTGTTATGGGCTCAGCCTTTTCCTCACTCACTTTCAAACCCACCATTGGTGCCCAGCCTCTGAACGTTTGCCTGTGTGCACTTTGCAGATAATGGTGGGAGGAGATGGAACCAAAGAGAATGGCTTTAGGGCATTCATAAAAGAGCCTTCCAGAAATGCTGGGCAGGGGAATGTGCTGCACTGTGTGCAGGGTAAAAGGTTTGTCTCACAGTGCTGGGGAGTAGGCAGCAAAGATGTTCACTGTTGCTAAAATCATTGCTCCCTATTAGTAAAAGCATCAACAGAAGATGAAGAAAAACATAACATAGTTGTCTTTCATCACCACAACAGGCAGATGGTTTTATCCCTCTTATTTCTGGTGGGGTTTTGCAGGAAAGCCCACGTACATGCCACGTCTCATTTGTAAAAACAGAGCAAGTTTTTATTCCTCGCTCTCTGAAGTGCCACCTTTAGCACCTGAACAACTGAGTTTCTGTAGCCTGGGGCTCAGGCTCTGTGTCTGTCTGGAGCCTGGTTGTTATTCTGCATCACACCCAGGCCCAGGGTGGTCTGCAGCCGCAGAGAGGAGGGAGGCAAGGAGGGAGGAGGAGGGAAGGAAAGGAAATAAATAAAATATCCCCAAGCGAGAGTAATGCAGCTTGACTTCAGAGGTGAGAAGGATGCAGTCACATGCTTATTATTGTTTATCTGTGTTATGATACTTCCTAAATTCTGTAGTGACTGAGGTTTCCTCTGTGCCAAGCAGGGTATCAAAAATGATTCCTGCCCATGAAAAACCTCCGTCCTAGGTTTAGGGTAAGGGAGGATTCAGGCAGGAGGATTGTGATGAGACAGTAATGCAGTATCAATCAGCAGAATAACCAGGAGTCTCAGTGAACCTCCTGCTGTAGCCACTGCAATTCATTTAGTTTACTGCCATTATCATTGCAATTAGTGTTTCATTTTTGCAACACAAGGTTAATAATCTAATAACTGTATGGGTTACCCACTCCTCAGCTCATTTGTAGTACTATTCAGCAGGTATAATTTGCTGCAATTTTGTATTATAAAGAACTAATTAACAACAAGATTATTTTTCCACTGAACTTCACAGGAGTTTTTTTGTCTTGGACAAAATTTTATTTTTATTCTGTGCCATGTTCTGGACTTGATAAGCTGAGTTGTTGACAACAACAGTCACTCACATTTCATCAGGCAGAAGTCCTAATTCAGAGCCAGGTGGCATGAGTGAGAGGTATAATACACATTTTTCAATTAACAGTGCTAACAAGCTTGTTAGAAGAATTTTTCTTTCCTGTGTTTATAAGTGTAATATTTAAGGTCAAAAATTAGAAATAAATCAAAAATAAGCAAGAAACAGATCTTGCAAGAGTAGTGAGTATGGAAACTACAAAATTACTATTAATTATTATAATTAAAAATTATAAATCCTCATTGTGCCACCTCTGAGGCCAACAAAACATCTTGTGCCGGCTTTTATTTCATACCATTAATTTCTTGGATTTTCTTTTGTCTTTTGCTTCAGATTTACACCAGTTTAACTGAATTCAGATCTCAGTCTCCATGGCCCAGTGTCACCTGCTTCTGCATGGAATCTCTAAATCCAGCCTCTTTATCTGGAATGTATCTATTTCATATAGCATTTCATATAACGTACCTGGGATTTATTGTTATTGCACAAACGTGTCATGTCTGTGTTGAAAAAGACTAAGAGGCCAACCATGACTATCTAACTGCTAACACTTCAAAGATTTTGGTCCAGGATGTATTAGTTTTATTAAATAATACCTATGCTTCACAAGTGATGTCTATATTGTCCTTCAGCCATACAGACACGGTTATTAAAAAAAGAAAAAAGAAGTGCTTGATGAGTTGTTTTAAGAAGCCATTATATTATTGTAATATGACCACTGTGCTGGCAGGCTTTTGGCAGGTTTCAAATAAACATGCCAGGAATAATTTTGTTGACAGCATCTTGGGCTGGAGCACATCCAGCCTTCATCCATAACGTGTCAACACAGTGATTCTTTCACAGGCAGGAAAATATGTCACCTTGGATCTGTGTTTTAGAGTCTTAAAATACCATAGATGTCTAGATTAATGGCTCCAAAATCAACTTTACAGGTGGCTAGTGAGGTTTTTCAATCACAAATGAATATGTAAGTGATAGCATTTGCAGGTTTTAATATGCAGCATCAATGAAGTGTGCTTATGTAAAAACCTGTGGAAACATCTGGTTCGCTTTCCAAATCCAAAATCAATTTAGTTTTCATGTAATAGGAAGAAGGAGGTGAAAAACAAGCAGCAGAGGAAAAGAAGGAGCAAAACAGGCTGAAGGGCTTTAGCTGGTTTGCAGAGGTCAGGAGGATGTCAGTGCTTCCTGTGAGGCAAAGAGGAGGTGGTTCCTACTGATGAGTGACTTCAATGTTTTCTTTCACGTTCTTTTCATCAGAGCAGAAACCACATGTGCTCGGTTTATTCCCCTTTGTGTCATATGCTCAGATTTCAGTATGAAACCCAAATTTGGTATCTTTAGGATTAACACAAAGGCATCTGCTTGCTGGTCAGTTTAGATCTCATGTTTATCTGCAAGCTGGGTCTTTCAGGACCAGGCAAACTCCAGCTCTGAGCTCTGTGCTGGAAATGCACCCTTTGAGCTGCCTCTTCAAAAACATCATTTATGTGCTTGAATCTGTACCTGCCCAGGACTGAATTTAACAATTTTCTGGCTTCAGTCCCAAGTGCTGAGGCTCCCCTGAGGAATCCCAGTGAAGGGTGAGGGTTTGGTGCCAAGGCCAGGGGGTATCACAGGCTGGTGGGCCTGTAATCCCCTGGAGGTAAAACATGGTCACAGTGACATAGCAACATCCCTTTGGAATTAACAGAAATACAGACAGGAATAATCTGAGGTGGCCATCATGAATATGGTGTGACGTGTCTGCAGTTTTGCTGTAAGTGATTCCATCTAAAGAGACTTCAAATGACTGAGAACAAAAGAGCAGCTTTCCAAACCTGTGCTGAATAAAGCTGTTTGTCTTTCTTTGAAAAGTCATTTATCTCTCCTTGCTTTTTACCAGGGGAAATTTCCTGACAGAATTTTGAAAAGAAATTGAACATGTTCTTTCCTATTTCTTTGCAGTGTATTAAACCCCAATATTTTGCTTATGAGTAGTTTTCGTCCTCTTGATACTCTAGAAATTCAGTCTTTTTTTTTGTTGAGATTTTGCTCAAATATTGATTGAATGCCTGGAGAATTAATGGGATTGACTTGATAATGAATTCAGTGCAAGTACAGCTGCCCTGAACACTCAAGTGTGTGTGTGTATTTCTATCACACTGGGACTCATGGATGGGAAAATCGCACTTCATGCAAGGTGTTATTAAGCTCTTGAACCACATCTGGGTTTGTAGATGTTATTCAAGTCCATGAGGAAATTTTTTCTTCATTTTTAAAACTTCTGACCATTTGTGGTGACAGTGTTAGATTATTTTCAGGACTGTGACTGTTGCCATCAGTTCTGTAACGCTGTCATTGTTTTACCTCTGTCCCAAGACACTCTGAGGGCTCGTTTGGATTTCTCACCTGCTTCTCCACAGTTCTCCCATTTCTCTCTAGACCCCCCTGTACTTTGATGTGAAAGAAAGAATATTTCTGCCACTATCTGAGAAACCCTGCACTATTTCCCTGGCTTATTTATAAATTTCCTTCCCTTGGAAAGCCACAGACTTTTATGACTTTTGTGCCTCTTGTGCCTCTTGTGCCTCTTGTGCCTCTTGTGCCTTTTTGCATCACCTGAAAATTGGAGATCATAGCAGTTTCCTAAAAATGGCATTAGAAGACTAAATTGATTAACATTTGTATTCATATTTAGTGTAAAGAATCTGTAGGAATGGAAGTATTTCTTCTGCTTGCTTGATGCCAAAATTGCAGTTCTCAAAGCTCCTGACCTACTTTTCAAATTTTTCTCTAGTAACAACAGTAACTACAAACTTGTTCCTTCTAATTATTTTTCATTTCAAATACTAAGACATGTACAAACAAGGGGAAGACAAGGAAAGGAGGCTGTTCTCACCTCTACCCCACTTCTCCAGAAGGAAGAGAAACCTCGTGTCGTTTCCTGAATTAGAATAGATGATGGAGTGCATCAGGTGTTTAATGCCTCAAACTTGGCTTTCCATTGCAGATTTATAGCTTTTGTAGTGGCTAGGTCTCCAAACATATAGAAAGTGATTATAGGCATTATTTTTTTTCTGTAAAATTAATTCTAGGAAAAGGTAAAAATAAATATTTCCCAGCATCTTCTGAAAATAAAACTGTGAGGTTTGCCTGACTTCTCTCTTCCAGTGTTGTTGCTGTGTATAAGAAGCAGAAGTAAATGCAAACTCTGAATAACAGAAGAGCTGAGTCTACTAGAAAGCTTTTTGTTTTCATAAAAAATTTAAAATGGAAAGAAAATAGTCTTTTAAAGAAGTACCAGCAGCTCTGTTTTAGACACACCATCCCTCATAATAAAGGAAATGAGGCAAAAAAACTGAAATAGATGAGTTTCACAAGGAGGAGGAGCATCCAGAGTTCTTCTGGCTGTGACCAGATCCCTTGAGTGAATTCAGCCTCTCAGAACAGCTGAGTGCACTAATATTTCATACAGCTCCTGTGGGTGCTTCAATGCATGCATGAAACCACATATAGTGCAAAATGCTAAGAGGAATCCAGCAAAACACATGAAAGTGGAATAAATTTTTAAGATCTTGAGAATGCGAACACAGCACTTCATAAAAACCTCAGTCCTGAGAGCAGGGCTGCTGTATACATCAGAGGCAGAACATATGGTGCAACCACAGTGCAGTCAGAGCTAATCACTGAGTGGTGATGGAGCTTTTATTCTGAAGTTTTAAGGATGTGATTAAACTTAATGTATATGCTAGACAAGAAGCCTGTCTTCAATTCCTCAGACCTACCAACCTAGGAGTGCACGCAGTATGCCCTGAGGAGATGTCATGTTTTCTGGGAAGGCAGGAAAGTTCACCAGGGGGATATCCTTATTGATTTTTATCTCTATGCATGCCCCTGTGAATTATTTATCTTCCTGTATGCTTCTCTGACATCTTATTATGAAAGTCTCTTGAAGGTTACTGTAAAGCTCCTCATTCCCAGACTTAATGAGGGCTGGTAGGAAATCGGCGTTGATGAGTGAGTTTGGATGAGTGCTGGGATGGGGGCTGGTGTCCGTGTGCCAGGAGGTAATGGGGAGTGTGGGTTCCACTGTGAGCCACCTGTGGATGCATTGCATTTATTTGCTGTATAATTATTTGGGATGAATTCAATTAATGGCACTATGAATTATAACAGCCTGAACTGTGTTTGGCTCGAGGGCGTCACCCACTGCGGTCACAGGGTGTAGTTCTGCAGACATTGCTGTCTGGATTCTGTGCTTGTTTCCTTGTCGAAGTGCCCTTTTCTAAATGTTCATCTTCTTTTGATGTTTCTAGGAGCTGGTGGGGAGTAATCCTCCTCAAAGAAACTGGAAAGGAATTGCAATTGCCTTACTTGTTATTCTCGTTATCTGCTCGCTGATTGTCACCTCTGTCATACTCCTGACACCAGGTATTTATAACCTTTAACTCATTTCCACTCTGGTTTTCTTCTGTAATTTTACACTTCCAAGAGTAAAGGGATTGCAAACTAACTGCAAAGTCTACATCAAAGGAATTCTCCTTCCTTCCTCACTTTATCTCAGTGTGATGCTGAGTTCAAGGCTATTCTTAGGGAGATTGTTTTAGAGTTTGACATTTCAGTTCAGAAATCAGGGATGCTGACCTGAGGGCACAACCCGGGAACTTGATTGCCTTAACATGGGTGGGTAATGTCATTTTAGATGTGCAGGTAGGAGAGGAACCCACAAGGGGCAGTCAGTGAGGGCACAGGAACTCCTGAAATTCATGTCCACATGGAGCAGTAGTTGCCTCTTGATTGTCATATCTTCGACCATTGGAAATGGCATTGGGTGCCTTGGCACGTAAATCCCATCCCATTCAGTTGCATTGATTTTTAGTTCAGACCAGAGTGTTTACAAGGCAATTGCAGATAATGATATACCAGATTGTACTTATCCACAGCAAATAATTAGTAACTTCCCAATAAGGAATTCTTTTAGTTAATCCCCTTACCAAGTTCCAGCAAAGTTCTGTGTGTGTAACCTCTGTAAATTACTTCTCTTACAGTAGCTGCTGACAATGTAGGCTTGAATTTTAATGTGGTGTCATTATGATTATTGATTACTATGCATTTATACAGCTCTGAAAATTTCCATGCCTGCTTAGGGAGTAGAAATAAAGCGCTTTTGCAGTACTGACAAGATTGTGAACTGAATATGAAAAGACAAACAAAATGAGAGACAAGACACAGAAAAAAGAATTCAGTGTCAGAAGGAGTGAGGAGCTACAAAACCCAGGGGGAGGCAAAGGTCCCTTGCTTAGGGATGTAGATGAGAAGAACAGGGACTCCTTCTTGGATGAGTGCATGTGAGTGGTAGGAGAGAGAGCACAGAGCTGAGGAGCAGAATGGAGGCAAGAGAAATGAAACCTCAGGAAGTGGAAGAGCACAGGGTAGGGAAGTGGAAAAATGAGACAGAAATTGTGGGGCAAAATATTTCCAGCTCATTACATGCAAAATACATTCAGTCCAGCAGGCCTAGGCCATCTTCCCTGACAAAATTCTCATCCCACAGTCCTGCTGTGTGAGGAACTGGAGAGAGGGACAAACCAAGAAATACAGGAGTGCATTGAGTTAATTTGAAAATGAGTGAAGAAATCACTTGCATTGTTTTTTCAGTTATTTATTGTCATGCCAAATTCAGTTTATTTTGTGTTATCCTGAAGTTTTCAACGCAAATTTAAGTTCCATGTGGTCATACCAGTGTAATTATGTAATTAAATTAATTAAGGTAAAACTTCATTAAAGATCATTTATTAAATTCATTTTGCTGTTGCTCAGATTCAACATCTTTGGACAGTGCAGTTCATCCTTGAGATATTTTGGAGTGTGGTGTGTGGACTACACTCACATCAGGCACAATTTATTAGGTATGCACATGTTGCCTGCAGTTTTACAGAAGCACAGACTTTTCAAAGATGTACAGGAAAGCCTTGATTACACAGTCCATACCCTGAGCCTCAACAAGTCCTCTTGAAGCTAAAGCACTGCCTGGGTGGGACTATGGGTGTCACTTCCACCAAAATCCTTAAATCTACTGGCTTCCCTTAATCAGCAATATGGGAATCCCTTGATCCATCCCTGTCATGATATGAAATCAGGTTTGATGAGCATGACTCTGCCCTCATGAGGCTTTGCTGGCTGAATTCTGAATTCTATTTTAGGTGTTTTTCAATACCTCCCAGAATAATCTTCTCCATAACTTTTCCAGGCACTGAAATGTCATTAACAGGCCTATAGCTTCCAGGGGCCTCCTTCTTCTTCTCCTTCTTGAAATATTCACATTCAGTTATAAACAAAATTCATAAGTGTATTTTTTAATATATTTTTTATATGCATGGACAAAGACATTCTCCCTTTGGGGTGTGTGTGCACACATGCATACATATAAATCACAGTTTTTATTATGTACCCAGCAACACCTCCAGATATTGAGAGGGTCTCTGTGCTTAAAACTTAGAAATATGCAAAGTAATTTTCTTTGCTGGAATTTCCATTCATGTTTTTTGAGATTTCTGATTACCTGATGTGCTGGTAAGCTGGGCTTGGGTTATTTTTTCCCCTGTTGATGTTTCAGAATTGTGTCTTGTATGCACTCACAAAAACTCTGAGCTCAGTACTGCTCCTGTTTTTATTATGGATCCAAAGTGGTGGAAGTTCACATTTAATTACACTATAATTTTATCTATATAAAAGGTGGAAGTTTACATTTAATTACACTATAGAACAACACACACCAATGCCTGGGCTGAACTTCTCCAATTTCATGGTGTGTGAGTCCTGCCATTTCACCCACCTTTGAAAAATGTTAAACCATTTATACAAATGATGACAGTGCTGTCCTGAGGCTTTCCTAACTGACAGCTCCTCACTTGTCACAGCATGTGGCACCTGTGCAGGTCCCATTCCATTGTTTGTGTATTTATATAAAGATGTAGAACATGTATAACTTTCCAGAAGTCTGACCATGCACACACACACAGAGAAAAGCTGAAAAAAAGACCCAGCCCTACAGAAATTTTGAGTAAAATAGGGCCTTCCCAAATTCCATTAGACATTGTGCTTAGGAAGAGGCTGATTTCTCATACATCTGTTCCTGATATTTAAAGCTTTCTGGAGATATATATCACATTTGCTCCTTTCAAATCTGACCTTTTAACTGAAAAAAAAAATTACACCCTAATCCATATTAAAATTTTTGAAAAATCCATAAGAACTATTTCTCAGAAGTGTTACTGAGCTAGTCATTGCATAGCATTAATTCACAACATTCTGTCTGACAGTCAAAGGCATTACCTAGAAGGCTTTTTAGCTCTTGTGATACTCAAGGCAAGGAACTATCCTTTGACCAGCTGTGCAGGAGAGCAATTTGTTATATATAAATGTGTATTTTACACCAGTACAAACTGGTGGGATTTTTCAGAGGGGAGAAAGTCTGCCTGTTTGCCTTGTCTGGTGTGGCAGTAGCTCTCTAGCCACAGAGAGAAATGCACAACTTTCCCAAGCATCATCCTCGGAAAGGTTGTGAGAAGACCAGAGAAAAGAATGATAAACAATTCTTATCTTCACTTGCTGCACCTGTTGTTGTGAACATGTGGAATGTGTTATGGAGATTTGTTTACCAAAGGGGGGTTTCTTAATTAGCCAGTGGTGATGGTGTTTGGATTGAAGGACCAATTGGGTGCACCTGTATCATGACTGTCAGTAAGGGTGATGAGTTTCCTAATAAGTATAATGTAATAAAGTGATGGATCAGCCTTCTGGAATGATGGAGTCAATGCTAATTATTACCCAGCTGGGGGCCTGCAAAGACATCTGGCCACTGCCTTTTGGGTACAGAGAGGTCATCTAGGGGAAAAGAGGGCTTGGGTCTGCCCAGGGATCAAGCAGGTATCATGATGGTGGGGATGGAGCTCCTAGTGTGCTGGCACAGAGAGATGGAGGCACTGTCCCTCTCATGCAATGCACAACAGCCCAGAAGGTGTGTGAGGAGAGCATCCAACACCAGCCTGTGGCTGAGCACCGGGGTGATGGAAAGAAAGGCGGGCACCCAAAGGCAGCTGCAGCCTTCTGACCTATCCAGCAGCCTCTGAGTGTGGCTGGAGTTGAGAAAAAAGCTTGAAAGAGATGAAAAAACAGGCAGTGAGGTCAGCTCCTTGCTCCTTTTTGTTGGAGTTTTCTGGATTTGTGGAAGATCTTTGTTCTGGAGAGTCACAGGATGTCATTTCAGCCCAGGCTTGTTTGGGTGCAAGGAGGAAGAGCAGGCAGATGAACACAGACACAGGGCTCCTGTCAGCCTCTAACAATGAATCCAAACCAATATAGACACGGTTTCTGCTTGGTTCTCTCAGCATGTAGCTGTGGAGTTTGGATGCTGGGTTTGTGACTTGGCACTCAGATCCCAAGTCCCTGTGCCACTTGCAGGGCTGCCATCTGGATTTGCTGGGCTGGGAAATGTGAATGTAAAACAAAAACAGTGCCACATGCTTAGTCCTGTCCTTCCATAAGCCCAAAGAGGCCTCCAGGTCCCTGCAGCTGGGTGTGGATAGCACAGCCTCTCCACCAGCTGGTTGAGACACCCTGAGGCACACTTAGAATCTGCTGCTCAGGACAGAGTGGGGTGTCTGAGATCCCACAATTGCATTTCTTCCTCCATAAATGTCTCCATTAGGGCCAGAGGAATGGAGCAGATGTTCTTAATAAGCCTTCTGACCTACCTGTCTGTTAGAGGAGAGGCCAGTAAATATCTTTTATTTTTCTATTACTGGAATTTATTGATGGATTTATTATTTAGTTTATTTGTGTTCTCCCCAGCTCTGTGGCTGAGATGAATGTAGCCCATGGTCCAGCAGAGGACCTCTTGCAGCTCTTCCAGCCCAAGCAGGGGACAGGGACAGAATTTCACCTCATTCCTCAGAAATGTTCCTAAAGTGCACAGTCCAGGTGCTGGGTCTCTCTGTTCCTGCTGTCCCTCACAAGGAGCTGAGTGCTCTGGAGGAACAGAGCTGGTGCGGCTCCCAAACTGATCCCCATCCTGCACAAAAAGGAGGAATAGGAAGGGCTTCCCACCCTGCTTCTTCCCAAATCTCCAGCACAGAGGTTTGATTGTGCCTGTCCTTCTGCCCTCATATGCTCCTCCAGAGGGCATTTGGGAAGCATCTCCTGGACAGGCACAAACTTAAAACTCCGTGTGGGCTCCTGCCCTACCTGACCTCCCTGGGTATCCACTTCTGGGGACTCTCATCACAGTGAAATGAATTGAAACGATTTCCTGGGTTCCTTGTCACCTATATTTTCCATTTTAATAAATAAAATGATGCAGAACAACTTGGCATGACGCTGTCACACAGAGGGATTTGGCTGAGGACTTGTGTGAATGGGTTCTGGAATTTGGAAGCCACAGCGAACAGTGTGGTTGAAGTCTCAGCCAGACTAAGGAAAAATATGAACACTGAAGAATATAATTTAATTTGCTAAATGTGAAAGTTTGTTCTGAAACACCTTTTAGTGGAACAAAACACTGTTCACAGGTATTTTTATGTCATCTCCGGGGCCTCAATTTAGTATGGCTAAGAAGACTGTTTTTTTTCCACAAATAAGTGCCTTCAGGGTCTGCTTCCACTTCTCTAATCATAAATGTTCCGTGTAAGTTTAGCACTAAACAATATTAAAGATATCTAAGGCTGCCAATAAACCTCAGGCATGAGGATACTGTCATGAGGAAAGATGCTGAAACACATTCCTGCTGTGGAAATATTCAGAATGTGGCCTCCTCCTTTCTTTAAAAGAGCAAATGTATTTACAGCTGACTGAAAGGTTTCCATGAAAATATTATTTCAGCAAAACATTGAATGTTGACAACAAATTATTCATAGAGGGTGACTGCTTGTCAAAACAAAAAATATTACAGTTGATGGGAGAAAAGTAAAGAGGAAACATATTAATCAAAATTGTTGGGCTTTCAAATTTGTTTGCTTTCTCTAAAACTTTCAGTTTTGATATTTCCATGTTTACAAATGAAACTGTATATTCTTTCACTAAAAATTGAAATCAGTGTGGGCAAACTATGCTACACCTAAAGATTAAGGGTTATGTCTCATAGACTTTTCAAAAATATTTCTGAAACCAAATGTCTGATTCCCATGGAATATCTTTTGTGAATTCCTGAAGGCATCTGCATGAGCCCTTACAAATTTAAACCTTTCTAGTTATGGTTTTATGTTAAAAATTTTAAGGACATAAAAATACAAGCTGTAATAAATGGGCCATTTTTAATTCTTTTTTAGTTGTAGCTCATAATTTCAGAAATATTTTAGGGTTTAGCCATTAAATAGTAGGCATTATATATCACTATGACACCTATAGGTGTTTGCATGACTTAGATTCTTTTTTGATCATGTTATAGCTGAAAATGTGTGTTTTGGACCATTTCTTGGTCTTTTTTGTAGCTGTTAAGACCAGGCATACACAGCAAGGAGAGTTCTGTTAATGAGCCATTAGGTGCCCCTTTAATACCACTGACAGTGGGAAGGGATTTGTGTGTGACCAAAGCTTAATGTGGACTGTTTCCAAATAAGCTATGTCACTATTCACAGTTTCTGTGCTTTCAGATGCATTTCAAACCTGAATTAATGGTAGTTTATTTCTGAATGTTTTCCAGTGGAAGATAACAGCTTGTCTCAGAAGAAGAAGATAACAGTGGAAGATCTCTTCAGTGATGATTTTAAGATTCATGACCCAGAGGCTAAATGGATAACTGGTGAGTTTTGAGCACTTTGTAGCATCTTTGCTTTGCTTCCTTGCTCCCTAACCATTGTTTTTCTTTTATGTATTTCATAATTCCTACAGTTCTTTATGTTGCTCCTGAAATGACAGGATCAAGAACTGGTTGGGGTTGGAAGGGACCTCTGGAGATCATCTTGTCCAACTCCCAGCCCTAGCAGTGAGAGCTGTTTGCTCAGAATCATGTCCTCAAATTCCACTTTTCAACCTTCAAATTCCTAATCCAGTTTTCCTCCTGTTAAACATGCAAACACCACAGTTCTAACTTTTTATCTAGGGCTTCCCAGTAAGTTCATAGATAAGCATGGAAAACAGCAGCCTTTTTCTTCAAGACCATCCAAAACTCAGTAATTGATGTGACACATGGTTGGAAGACGTGGTTGGAGCACCATCAGTGATTATTTTACCATAAACAAAACTGGAGGTTTATATTCCCTCAACAAATATGTTTTTTTCCTGGCAGGGAGGAGAAGCAATGCTAAGCAAGAGGCAAACAGTGCTCCAGCAGCAGCTGGGCTGGGGCTTGCACACAAGCCATGTGCTCTTTTTATCCTCTGCTGCCTTACATTTTCCAGTCAGGGGAAAACCAAATAATGCTTGAATTAATGCATGTTGGATTTGCTGGAGTGGATCTACTTTGGGGCTTGTAGATTCCAGCTCTCCCCGGAAATTGCTGCAGTCAGAACAAGCTTTGTTGAGAATAAAATGATTTGTGCTGTGCTGCTCATGTGATTTCCAGTCCAGGCCTTATTATCATGGAAGTTATTAGCTTTTCTTTTGAATTTAATGGGGAACTGGACCAAATCCTTCCTCTGTTTTGCTTTCCTTGTCTGCTGCACCCATTGGGAACAATTTTAATACCTGCAATGAAAAGAGAGAGTGTTAAAGGGTAGTGCTGAATGAACACATTCCCCAGCTGCAGGTTCTGCCACCTGCTCAAGCACAGGGAAAGCTGTTGCAGACAATAAACACCTTCACAAACACACCTGCAGAGTGCAGGAGCTCTTTCCCAGGCTGAGTTCTCCATGGGAATGGAGCTCCCCACAGCCACTTTCTGGGAATGGTGATAATGGAAATGTGAGCTGCTCTGCAGTTCAGGGGTTTTTGTCCGGAATCCTTTTCCTTTTAGCACAGATATCCTGATGGCCCTAATGAAGGAAAAGGTGTTTTACTGAGACTGATATTTTCTTTATTTGTTAGAGTATAGCAAATAGACCATAGTGGAGGGAATGATAATGAATTAACTAAACTTTTGCAAGAACAGAGAATGAAGTATTGCCATAGAGCTGGTATAATATCCCCCCACTGATGAGTATCACTTTTTGTGGACATCAGGCTTGTTTTTCCACAACTGCAGTCTGCTGTGAAAAATCAGCATTTCCTTTGCTTTTTCAATTATGGTCAAATACTAAAGTCATATAAACTTTTATGAAGATTAAGATTCTGATTTTGAGTGTTTTAAAATCCACCTCTGCCTTCTCATGTACCCTTAATTACTCCAGTGATGTCTTGCTTCTGAAATTACTAAAATATTGTTTCTGTAAGAGACAAAATAGACTAAAGACATATTGTGAAAATATACACAGAAATTTTAAAATTACTTACTCCATTCTTTTGATTACTTACTCCATTCTTTGAATAAGCACAGACACTGATTTTAGTACATCTAAAGAAATTTTATTAAGACTTACAGATTTACCCAAGGGTGACTTTGCATTTAAGGGCAAGATGCTCATCTACAATGTCACTCATCCAAGGACCCAGAGCCATTTTACAACATTAATTGCTTTTTTGCATTATAGTTGGATTTTTCATAGCTTTCTTTAGCTGGCTATGTGGGGAAATTGTGATTAAGATGAAAGACCAGTAGCCAGATTCCTAAGCACATGTTATTATTGGCCTCTTGTTTTTCAGTATGCAAATGAAAGACTCCAAAAATGCCAAAGCCAAACTAATTAACTTAGTGTAACAAGATTGCTGGAATGCCCCAGCAAAAGAAAAAAAAAGCATATTTGAAAATAACATATTAAAATTGGATGACTGCTTACAAACCTAACTGATGCTTTGTGGGGATCAACACAGTTAAAATGGAAGTATATAAATATAAAATAAATGGGTAGCTGTTGTGTGTCCTTCTTCCCCTTCCTGTCCTGTTAATCATACAGGAAAATATCACAGCCATTTAGAGCTCTGCAAAATTCAGTCTTCCTGGCTCATCAAATCTCTGTTTCCTTCCTTTCCCTTTACATCATTGCAGAAGAGAGGAGCTTGGAGGCCAGAGATGAAGAATGTTGCATGTTTAGGAGTGTTTGAATCATCTGAGGGATTTGCTCCCAAAATAATTCAGTCACTAAAATATCTGTGTGCTTCCCAGTAAGCAAGGGGCTGATTCAAACACTGAATGAGGAAGATCTTTCCTTTAACTAGATTAAGTCTTAGAGCAAGTATTTCAATAAATAAAATATTTATATTCAGGGTCACGCTTTAAAATATGCTGAAAGTTCCACAAAATTGATGTGTTGAGCTCATGTTTTAGTGTTCTCTTGATTCTCAGCAGGCATGTGGAAAAATAACATATTTCTAATCAATAGCTTTGTGTCATTCTATTCTATTGATTTTAAAGGACCTAGGACAAAAGAAAAGAACCAGTCTCAAAGCTGACATAAATACACTTTCAGTGTAAAGATTACAGGCTTTGTCTCAGCTTCCAATCACAACTTGTGGCTCATTTGTGGATATATTTGCATTTTTTAAATTGGAATTCCAATTAAATTTACTTGCACAAAGTGAGGAATGACAAAGTTGTAAAATTTTGTAAATTTGAACATTTTACAATTTTTGTGATGCCTCTGTAATTTCAAATTTCAGTTTGAATTTTCCTGCACTTCTTATAGGGAGAGGAAAGAATACTCTTTGTCTTCTACTGTCCTGACCTCTGTTGTCTTTGGCTCTGTTCAGAGTGATCCGGAGTGGAGCGGTGTATTCATAGAGCATATAGTGACGGGCCAAGGGGGAATGGCTTCAAACTGACTGAGAGAAGGTTTAGACAAGATATTGAGAATAAAATCTTTACTGGGAGGCTGGTGAGGCACTGGAACAGGTTGCCCAGAGAAGCTGTGGATGCCCCATCCCTGGAAGTGTCCAAGGCCAGGCTGGATGGGGCTTGGAGCAACCTGGGATAGTGGAAGGTGTCCCTGCCCATGGCAAGGGACTGGAACTGGATGATCTTTGGATCTCTTCTAACCTGGGCTATTCTGTGATTCTGTGACTAGAATGGAGTGCTCCACAGTTTATTTCTAGATCCACTTCCAGGGACTGCTATTGGTCAGTTTTTCCCTGCAGTGTGAGTAAAAGCTGACTTTACTGTGAAGGTTTCATTTTTCAGGACAGCGCAGCATTTGTGTTACACTACAGTAGGTGTAAAGCAGAGAAGTACAGGAAATTTGGGGTTCTTTTGGTGATTTGTTCTTTGGGTAATTGGCACCCCCCTATCCAGCAGTCCATCTGAGCTGTGTTCCTGTTCCAGTCCCATTCATCCCACCCCTCCTGCACTGTTCTCATCCCTCCATGTCTCACATACTGCACTGAACTTCCCTTTCCTGTACAACTACAATTATATTGTCCATACACTTAACAAGCATATGAGCTCCAATCAGTGCCTTTTTTCATACTGTGTATCTTAAATGTAGTATTTGACCATTTCCTTGTTTTCATATCCCCTCCAGAGCCTGTCAGGAGTGTCCTGTGCCAGCCTTCCTTCAGCCCTCTCCCAGCTGACAGGTGGTCTGCTCGTTATTCTGGTCCCTAATTGTTCAGCAGTTCTGCTCATGAGCACCACATTACCTTGTAATTAGGCTTTGCAATTACTGGGCTTTTCCTGTAATTTCTCTCACACAGCAGTTTAACTCAGGTTTCTGAAAAGCTCAATGGGATGGTGCAGTGTTCCTGTGATGTTCAACAAAAACCAGGATAAAGAAATTTGTAATTTTGCACTGAAGAGCAGCTTGATTGTCTGATTTCTTCTATAAACAATAATTCATAGTCACTATTTAGACCTGACCTGAGAAGGCAGTTGAAGTTGAGTGGTGCATTCTGGTTTTGTGGCTCTTTTGAGCTGCAGTGATTCCTGCCAGCTGTGAGTCTGATCCTGGGAGCGCTCCTGCCTCATGGGGAGGGAGCAACATGTAAAAGAAACCAATGGAGACTGAACTGTGTGTGCCACTTGTGGAGACTTATGCTAATCTTCTACCTTTGTACTTAAATGGCAAATAGATTTTTTCCCATTTTGAAAGTACTTGGATGCTGTTTTAGTTAGAAAAACAGCAGAGCAGCCTTTAATATCCTGACAGAATTGCAATGGATTGGGTGCAACATGTCAGTTTTTGCTCTTTAGAGAACATTTTTCCATCCTGGCTGTAGGCATCTTGCAAGACACTCTATCTAGCAGTGGCTCTTGTCAGGATTTTGGGCTGTAGGTAAGTGACTGGAGGTTTCAATTAGGAGAGCATTTTCCTTGGCCAGACCTGGGGAGGCAATCCTTGCAGAGTGGCTGTAGCCAAATGGGAAGAATAAAAGTTAAAATTAGGACAGCACAATATATTCAGTTGGGAAGGAGCACCGAGGTACAGGACAGCAAATAACATGTTTAGGGTCACAGGAACTAAAAAAATGTGAAAATCAAGCCCTTCTCTCTAAGGTCCCTGCACACTCACTTCACCTGTAATATTGGAAAAATAATATTTATTCTTATGAGTAGAGGAATAATAAGCGAATTAGCAAGAGGCTTCAAATGACATTTTCAGAAATGTCTCAGTTATTTGGAAGCCTGCCACTCAGTGAGAGCCAGGAGCATGGTGTGCCCAGCTTGTCTCTGAGAATGGCAGCTGGGCTTTTATCTCAAAAGTCCCTTTGAAAAACACACTAATAACTAATATCTAAATATAACAAAGTAATTATTTTATCTGTAATACTGAAGCACATATGTTCTGTTGCATGTTTCTCTAATAACATCATAGAATTTCTGGGCTCTTTTAAAGCCTAATATTGAATTTAATGACCTAGAACTAATAGGTTTTATTTACCATGCTGAAAAAAACCACAGTGTAGTGACTGAGGTAATTTATTTCCATTTACCTTTAGTAATAATGCTCAGATCAACAATACTTAGATAGCCCAAATGCCCTCAAGCCTCTTTTCTGCAGTGTAAATCCTTTGCACTGTATTGATAAAAGCACTGATGCATTTCAAACGATCCAGATGCTGTGGAGTAAATGAATTATTTATAGGTTGCTTTGCATAGATATTAAGAACTTTGTAAGTGCTAATATTTTTCACTATGAAAAAGGTTTTGTGCTACGGTGCAGCTTTGACAGCTCTTTAGACTTAAATTGCCCTCTTAGAAGCTACAGCATTGTTGACTGGAGTGCAGGTTTGTCTGGGCTGCTTCTCCATGGGCCAAAAAGATTCATGGAATCATTAAGGTTGGAAAAGACCTTTGTGTCCAGCCATCAACCCAGCACTGCCAATTCCACCACTAAACCATGTCCCTAAGCTCCACCTTGACATGGGGTTTGAGCATCTCCAAGGATAGTGATTCCACCACTTCCCTGAGCAGCCAGTTCCAGTGTTTGACCAGTGAAGAAATTTTTCCTAATGTGCAGTCTAAATCTGGTATGACTCAAAGTAATTTCCTCTTGTATTATCACTTGTTACTTGGGAGAAGATGCCAACTCCCACTTTACTACAACCTTTTGTCAGGTAGCTGCAGAGAGCAATTGACAGCTTGCATTGACCATCCGAACTGTAAAGGAAGCAGGAGCCTTTCTCTTGGCAATGCTGGGCTGTCAGCAGGAAAGGAAAACTCTTTTTTCTGTTTGACATCCAAGGGACAAAGCTGCCTTCCTTAGGCACTGCACGTTGCAGTCTTGTGCACATTTGGAGTCTGTGTTAGGAAGGTGAATTTCCTGTGCAGGCATCCTTGAGCCACAATGCCATCCCAACTCCTGTCTTGTTAAATGAGTTTAAGGTAGAAAATGCTCACAGGTGGTTTTGTTAGTGTAAATCTGGTGAAGGCATAAAGAAAATTGGGTTACTCTATCAGAATATTTGCCCACATTTTAAATTAGAAATATTAGCTGGTTCATTTTAATGTGTTTTAAATGTGTGTTTAAAAGACTGAAATGAATGGGTTTACTGGTCTTAAAGGTTCAAAGAAAATTTTCTCCACTCTCAGTTCAAACCTCATATCCAAGCTCATGGTAGCTACTTTCTGCAGTATTTTTATGTGTGTTTTGACTTTTATAATGTTTTTAAATATTTTCTGAAACACAAAGCAAGAAATCTGGTGCACAGCACATTGGAATGTGGTGTCTAAGGCTTACTGAACTTCCAAGCCCCATTACAAAAAACCCCACAGCCTATAAGGATGACTTTATGCTGAGAGTAAAGACACCCTCACTAAAGGAAAATGCCTGTGGGCCAGAAGAAAATACAGGGGAAGGACTAAGAAAGATCTTTTTGTCTAACATAGCATGGTTTTGCTGGGGATGGCCTTCAGAAACCCTCTCTTATGATTCATAAAGATGTGGTTTGTTAAAAGAAAGTTTTGGGTAGTGTTAGTGCCAGTGGAAGTGTCTATGCACTTCAGAGCTGGTTGATCACTATCCTTATTATAAATGCCTTCATGAAGTAACATGAAGTGAGTAGGTAAGAGATCTTGCTCTGTCATGACTGCCACATTGAGGAAGAAGTGAGGAACCTGTTAAACCATTTGAACAATCATTTTAATTTTAGATCCCCTCCTGGATCATCTTTTTTGAGATTTCTGTGGATTTTTGATCTGAGAGCACTGGAGAGAATTTGTCCCACTCCTGCCTTTCAGCCTCTGGGCAGCTACCCGAGTTCAGCAGTGACAGTAACCTGTTCACTAAAGACAGGAAACTTGGGAATTAATGGAATTTTAAGAGACTACAATAGGCCATGGGGGAGAGCATTCCTGCCATGTAGCTGTTTTGTTCATTATTGCTAGAGAGAATGAAATGGGAAATCAATTTGGCTCTTGCAAAAATTAATACAGCCTGCAGGAGCAAGCTGGGGAGGAGTGTGGTGCCAAGGATTGGGCAGTGCCTCAGTGCACTCTTCTCTGCAGTGCTGGAGTGCTGGTGGGACACATGTGCTGCTTTTTGACTGAGAAAATAATTCTTTGGTGTTTACAGCAGCTTCTGACTTTAGAAGGAGAAATGTGTTGCATTAAGTCATGTTTGGGAAAAACATCACACCCTGGAAAAACAGAAGTAACAGTAATGGTCAAATAGGGGTGTTTTTGAGTAGTTTTATGCCTTGAGGACACCAAGATTTCCATAAGAGCCTAACCTTATATTTAGAAGCCTCCATAGGTAACCTAATTTCCTGCTGGACTCTAATCATTCTCCTGCTCATCATGATTGCTGTTGAGCCTCTGAGTCAAATGTCCTCCTGAGGTATCAACATATGACTTTAGATAGAGAACATGTAAAACCCACATGCATTAAAAAGTGGCCTCAGGCATTCAGTGCCATAGCTTTCTATATGTTCTGTCTCTGCATCTTGCCAGGATGAGTTAGGAGTCAGGGACAGAGACAGGGCTGTGGCATGAAGGTCCCCTGGGAGAACAGACGCAAGGAATGAGTGACGAGGAGGGTATGGACAATGTGGTGATGCACAGTAACTCAGGGGAGAAGCCCAGGCAAGCAGGAATGATTTTGGGGGTGTCACAGGTGGAGCAGGAGCCTGGAGTTGTGTGAAGAGTGAAAATGAGTCTGGAAGTCAGTACTGCTGAGAAGTGGCTTAGTGGCCAATGAAGAAGAGCTGGAAAATACATTCAGCTGCTGTGGCAAAGAGAGCGTTTAATGAATCAAAGGTGACTGGAAGAGGCAGGAGAATTCTTTGCACTTTGTTTCTTCTTGTCTAGGTTCTGTTAACACCTACTGCCCATAATTGCCTAAATCTCTTCCCACGAATTTTTTAGAAACCAAAGAGGAAAAATAAACTTCCCCCTAACAGCCAACATCCCACTCTCACATGTTGGACCAGCAGGCTTTTGTAGACTTTCTATAGCCATTAAAAAAAACAGATTCCCCATTTCCATTTCAAGCCCTACTTCACTAAAATTAGTGCTTTTCCTCAAAGTAGCTCAGAAGCCAGGCAATGCCTCCTGTCGTGACTGTGTCTGCCAGCAAGAAGCAGCTTCAGGGAATGATTTGAAGTTGTAAAAGATGTGTGAAAACTAGAACAATTTGGGCTCCTTTGTGTGTTAAATTTCTCTGTATATTTGAGATAGAAGTCCCTGGGAATTATGTTGAAGCTGCCCTCTTTGCTCCTCCCCATCAGCTGTGTGTTGCTCTAAGGTGCACTGCAGCATTTCTAGGCTCATTTCCTGGTGGTGAATCCAAAGCTGATAAATTCAGATAAATAAAAGTGCTGGGTCCTTTTACCTGCCAGCCAGGCAGGTACTGCAATGACACTGGATTCACAGTGGGGAGCCTTTTGATTAAAAATAAAAAAACAAAAAAAGGAGAACAGCAGGGATGGAAGAGGGAAGGAAACGCTGCCACAGGGAGCAGTAGCATCTGTGGGGAACTTTGAAGATTGTGGCTCACTACAGAGATGTCACTGAACCACAGACATAGAACCACATGCACAGTCCTGCCTGTGTGCTGAACAGTTTAAATCCAGTCAGGAAAAGGATCAGTTTTTTTTTCATCCTATTCAAAGTGGCTTGAGATCAAAACCCTGCTGCTCTCAGAGCCAAAGGAAAGGCACTGGTTTTTCAGGAGTTTAACTGGGAGAGGGATTAGGTGTTCTCTCAGTGGGTGTTAGTTATAAAATCCATGTGAATAGATACAAGAAGAGTGTGACACCAAGATGCCCTTCCCCAGCTGACACCTGTGAACCAGGTAAGGGTGAGCTCCCAGCTGTCCCCAGCCCTTGGGGAAGGGGACACTGCAGTGACAAAAATTGTCTGTTACAAGCCTTAAAAAGGCCATAATTGCATTCCTGCTGGTTGAATTTGTACTAAAATAAAGTTGCTGGGTTTTTTTTCCTTTGACTTTTCAGAGGAATGTAACACAGGCAAGAGGAGGGAGAGAAACAAGAGCTGTGCTCTACTCCTGGATGATGAGGCAAGCTGGGCACAGCAGAGGGTGGTGGTCTCCCTTCCCCAGGAGCTTGGCAGTGTTTCACCATGAGGAGGATTGCTTCTGGAGAGAGGAAGAAATTTTATTTTGCTTGGATCCAGCACTGCTTAGAAGATGTGGGTAAATAGAAAGGAGACTCTGTTTTGAAGAGTAGGAAAAGAAGGTTAAGAAAGAGGGTTTGCATGGACTTGCTGAAGGTTTTTTTAACAGTCAGGCTGATTTCAGGATGGAAACATTTTATGAAAGAGATACTTAAATGTGACGGTGTTCACAGGGGTCCAAGGATGAGGGTAGGGACGAGGATCTGACTCCATGTTTCAGAAGGCTTGATTTAATATTTTATGATATACACTATATTAAAACTATACTAAAAGAATAGGAGAAAGGATTTCATGAAAAGGCTAGCTAAGAATAGAAAAAGCAAGCATGAATAACAAAAGCTTGTGTTTTGGATAGAGAGTCCAAGCCAGCTGACTGTGATTGGCCTTTAATTTGAAACAACCACATGAGACCAATCACAGATGCACCTGTTGCATTCCACAGCAGCAGATAATCAATGATTACATTTTGTTCCTGAGGCCTCACAGATTCTCAGGAGGAAAAATCCTAAGAAAAGGATTTTTCAGAAAATATCATGGCTACAACTTAAGAGATAAGCACCCAGAAAAGCACAGATGGAACAAATGAGGTGCATAATTGCGGAATATGCAGAGCAAAAAGCACGTTCAAGTGAGGACTGCAAAGGGGTGATGGAGAAAGGAAAACTCTTTGGGGTGTTCAGGCCTCTTGTTAAGCCATTGATCCAAATTACAACACACTGCTAATACCTTCAGTAGTGATCTCCAGAAATGTTTCTCTTTTGACAGAGTCCATCCCTCGGAACCTTTTGTTCTCTAGGATGCAATTTGCTTACTTTTTAAAACTTTTTTTTTTAAGATTTTCTGTTTTTCACGCTGTCCTTCCCAATTTTGATTGCTTCTTGCAGATTTTTACTTGGTGCAAAGAACATTTTCCTGACTCAGTAGCTTTCCCAGAGCTTGCTCCACTGCTCTTGGACACTTGTTGATCATGCAATGCTTACCAAGTATTAATTAGATCAGTGTGTATTCTACTTGTTCCTATTAATGAACATTAAATAAATATATGTTGAGATACCATAATTAAATAATTTGAAGACAGGAAATACTGTATTTCTGGTGATTAAACTTCATATCAAGTCTTGTAACTGAAAATTTAGCAGGCAAAGATTTACTTATCTAAGAAAAAGTCCCCAGTGATCTTGGATCTCCTGACTGGATTAAGATGTTCAATGTAAGGAAAGCACTTTTTTTAACAAGAAATAGTCCCAGACTTATATAATTCATTAAAAGAAATGTATAATGAGATAATTATCATTGATCAAGGGAATGTAATTATACTTTAAAACCTCACATCAGTGGAAATTCAATTAAGAGCACAGGAGACCAAAGGTTTGCCCAGCCCAAAATCCTGTTTCCATGGGAGGCAAGATGTGTGTGCACAAAAATAAGTAAGAGGGAAATGAACCTCACTCACTTTTTAGCTTAGAATCCTCATTTCCTCTTGTATATTTTCTGTTTACCAAAACAAAATATTTTCTGTTTGCCAAAAACAGTTTTCTCTTCTAAAACACTTTCCAAGCCCCCTCCAGAGCCTCTTGCATGCAACATTTCTCTCATTTACGAGTTTCACTGACGTAAGACTTGTTGCAAGAGGAAGGGGGAGCTTGTTTCTATTTGCTTTGCTTGGTCAGCCTTAGATCAGGACTTTGGAAAAATGTTTTCCATCTCAAATGTGTAATTTTGAAGAGGATGGGGTGGGAACTACACACAAGGGTTGCACAGAAGTGTCTGGGTTAATTTCTCAAAATGTTCAAATTATTTTGAGTTTCATGACACTTGAAGACAAATGTATGCATGCAGTATAATTTGTTTGACCTTAAAGAAAAGCCAGATGATTTTGCTGTGTGTTAAAATCTTTAGGTTCCTGTACCAAATCATGCCACACAAAGTAATAATGAAGTCATAAAATAGTGTGATCCAGGTCCCCAGCAGGGTTTCATAGTTTCATGTGAAATCTGCACTGGGTCTGCTGGGTATGTTTTCCTTTTGCTTCTTGACAAAGTCCCAGCCTCTGGGGAAGGCAGCACACAAAAATACTCTACTTTGATTTAAAAAATAAATGTAACAAATAAAAACATTTTTAGTACTCAGAGATATTATGATAATTATTTCTAAATGGTCCTTCAAATGTTAAACTTATCTGGAGGTAAATGGAGACAAATTTGTTTAATAGCATTTGAAATGATGATTTTAAAATATCAGGTTCTTTTGAAGCCTTGTACCTGTCTTCCAGTGCTTAGGTTTCATAATAATTGACAAAATTTGGGTAATCATCCTCAAAGCATTTTAGCTTTCATGGGAATGCAAAATGGAAAGGGTGAAAAAAATTTTGTGTAAACAAAATCTAGTAAGAAGGCAGTGTTGAAACCAAGAAAAGTTAAAAAATCATCAGTTCAGAAGCATTTCCTCCATAATGGACAAACGTCTGGATCTATTAGATAAATTATTATTATATTGGCATGCACTTGACTCTATAAAAATTGACTCCACGACGAATGGTGGTGAATACACAGTTCAGAGAGATTGTGGTCTTATTAACAGCGCAGTTATGTTCCATGTGGTCATGTATGTAGAGTAAACCATTCCAGGGTCTGGCTGGAAGTCTTGGCCTTGCCAAGTAACACGGTGCCTTCAGGCAGGCTGAAAAGAACCATCAAAACTTGAACAAACATCTAAAATCCATCAATTCTCCCCAGACAGAATCCAGAATTTTTTTCCAATACTCTAATTTGTTACCAAGCTAATAAACATTTATTCTGTGCTCAGCAGTCAATTTTCCCATTTCCTGGTGGACAGGAGCCCATGGCCAGGCCTGCTCCTGCAGCTGGCTCTGGATGCTCAGCCCCTGGCAGCACCAGCAGGGAGGGGAGCCAGGGGGCTGGGCTGGCCCATTGCCCCTCAGAGGGGTTAATGCACATTTGCTGGGCCATGGGCAGCAGTTTCCACTGTCTGCTGCTGCCTCAGCTGATGGACTGACTCATTTTTACAAGACAAATTGCTTGGAATACTCATGCATAAGCCAAGATGCTTATTAATAATGTGCAAGTATCTTTTCCTTCCTTGTTCTCCTTCCCAGGGGAGCAGACTGTGAACAGTGACATAAAAAAATATCTTGAAACGCTTGTTTAAAACATGCCCAAGAGAATATATGTGTGTATGTATGTATACATATATGTGTGTGTGTGTATGTGTATGTATATGTATATATGTATATATATGCCAAAGAATACATATATATGTATATATATACATATATATGTGTATATATATGCACATATATACATGTATATACAAAGCAACTATGTATATATATATATTTATATGTATATACGTATATATATATGTACACACACACACACCCCCACACAGACATATATATATATGTATGTATTCTCCAGGTATTCCATATTTTCCTTCTTCCAGTGTCACTTTCAGGGGCAGCATTTGTAAGAGTTTGCTGTTACCTTTTACCTTGAAGCTGATATCAAATACAGCAGCAGCCATAAGATGTGGCCTCAAACCAAATTAACCTTTAACATAAAAGCATGTTATTTATGTATTTTTATATATTATTTATGTATGTATACATATATATATATGTGTGTGTGTATGTATATATATGCCCATGAATACATATATACATCTATATGAATATATGTATATATATACAAAGCAAATATTGTACAAACATATATATGCATTTAGATGTATATACCTATACACACATATATATATATATTCTATATTTTCCATATTTTCCATCTTCCAGGTGTCAGTTTCAGGGGCAGCATTTCTAAGAGTTTGCCATTACCTTTTGCCTTGAAGCTGATACCAAACATAGCAGCAGGCACAAGATATGGCCTTAATGGCTTTAAACCAAGACAACCTTTAACATAAAAGCATGTTTGTTATGTATTTTCTAATTTTAATGCCTCACAAAGGAAGATATTTTTAAAAATATACACCAATAATTATAATATTTCTGATTTTTTTTCCCTAATTGGCACAGAATGGATAATATAGCTAAGCTATCAAGCCAGAAGGCTTTAAATAAGAAAACAGGAGAGGGATTATTAGAATTCCATAGTTTGCATTTGTTTTCCTTCTTCTAGGGCAGGAAACTGAGAGCATAATCAATTTTCTGTTGCAATCAACTTTTTTAGGAGAAACAATATTGAACTATACTCAGGAGAGAAAAATACTGAGAACAGCCTTTTTTTATCCAGTTTGAGGGACATTATCACCTTGATCACTGCAGTGAGCTTGGGTTGCTCCCTCCAAAAAAGATAGATTGTAATGGGAATAGAAATGGTCCAGAGAAAGATTAAGACCATGACAGAAGCATGGAAATGCACAATAAAAAGAATTGCCCTGAGTTATTATGAAGTTATGTAAGGATAGAAAATAAGGAAAAAATATGAAGTCAAGCTCTTTTCGTTGAATAAGGGCATTCATTGGATTTAATCTCCTCTGCTGAAAGTTCTTAACCCATTGAGAAGGTAATTTTGGACAGAAGGTTCATGAGAACTGGAAGGAAGGAGCAATTTTTTTTTTTGGTGTAACTATTTTTCATCCATTGCACTTGAACCAGGTGTTCATACCAGCCCTTTTGCTCCTGCACCAGCATCAGCACAGATCTCCTCTTAGAACTGCTGGTGCTTCAAAACCAAGAGAACAAAGGCAGTACCAGGTGGATGATGTTGATTCCATGGTAGAGAGAGGAAAAGGAGCAAGAAGTGAAATAAGGAATTCAGGAATCTTTTCTGGGGTTTGGTGAGGACTGCGTAGAAGCTGAACCAGTCACTGCAGGCATACCAAACCAATGTGCCATGCTAAGGAAAAGCTCCTCACTCATCATGGAATCATAGAATGGTTTGGGTTGGAGGGGAAATGAAAGATCATCCATTTCCAACCGCCTGCCATAGGCAGGCACATATTCACTAACCCAGGTTCCTCAGAGCTCCATCCAACCCAGCCTTGAACACTTCTAGAGATGGGGCATCCACAGCTTCTCTGGGCAGCCTCTTCTATTGCCTCACCACCCTGCTTAGCTGACATGATTTTTTTTTCAATCCATCATCAGTTGGTTTAAAAACAGTGGGATTTTATCAATAATTGCAAAGTGTTTCTCCATTAATGTCTCCCTTGCAGCTGGGTGCAGGAAGACTGTTCTCACCCAGGTGCCATTTCCTTCCCTCAGTGCCATCTCACTCAGCACACCACTCTCCCGCCCAGCACTGAATTTAATTATTATTAATGGTTCTTTGCAAGTGTTGAAAGTGTTTCCATTGGCTCTGTAGCAGGGTGCCCTCTTGTGACCACTCCAAAACCAGAAATTGTGCACTGGTAACCTGCAGTGTTGTGAGGGTCCCCAGGACAAGGTGAGAGATGAGAATTTGACTGCAAGTTCTCAGAAGGTTTATATTATATTATATTATATTATATTATATTATATTATATTATATTATATTATATTATATTATATTATATTATATTATATTATATTATATTATATTATATTATATTATTACATTGGATACAGACAGAAGGCTAGAAAAGAATAATAAAAACCCATGACTGACTAAGAGTCCAACACAGCTAGCTGTGATTGGCCATTAATTAAAAAGAATTCACATGTTTGGATAAACAATCTCCAGACCACATTCCAGAGGAGCAAAACATGGACAAGCTGAAGCTTCTCATCTTCCCAGGAGAAGATATCCAGGCAAAGGGATTTTTCAGAAAATACATGGTGACAGTAACCAAAACCTGTCTTGGGGTCTTGGATTTCATCTCTTGTCTGCCTTGATTTTCAAAAGCCTGAGGTCAGGGTGGTGGCCATGACGCTGACAACTCCTCGCACATGAAGTTAGACTTCATCACAATCATTCCTCACCAGACACATCTGAAATGACAGGCTGACATAAGAGGGACTGTGAAATATTGCACACAAAGATAATTAAAACTTCACCCACAGCTGCACACAAAGCATATCTGCTTGTTAACATACAGCAGTCTCCTTCAGTCTGTACTGAAATTTAAGTAATCTTCCCATGATAGTAATAATGAAAAGCAGGAAAAACACTTTAAGTGTTCTTCCTGCCCATCATGGCCATTAACAAGTGCAATTTGTTTAGGGGCAAAGAGAAAGAGGCAAGGGAATGCACAGAGAAATTAAGTAAGCGAGCTGTGGGGTCACATTGTAATGAAAATTTATTCATGGATTCCTTTTTTTTCCTCAGTGTCAAGTGGATTATTACATTTAGGTGCAACACTTTGGATCATGCACTCCCCTGTGCGAAGCCAAACCAAATGAGGCAGAACAGACCTGGTGTATCTGGCAGAGAACAGGGAGGTCACTGAGTGATGCTGCCCTGGCCTGGGGCACAACCAGGGAGGGCTTGGAGCAAGTGTCCCTGCATGGAACAGCCAAGCTGGGTGCCACCAGCAGCAGGGGTGACTTGGGCTCCCATCTGAGCTACAAACTACAGTGGAATAAGCTCTGGAATTTTTAAATTCCCAGTGAAATCTGTGCTACTGTGTATTTGGGGCTGTGCACCCACCCCAGTCCCTTCATGGAGCTGGGATAAGCTGATTCCTGCTGCTTGTTAGCTGCACTTTTCTTTTTTTCTGTCTTTCATCATGCACAGTTGCATGATGAAACTGTGAAAAATATGCAGGGTGTGGATAAAAGCATTAAGGACCATTTTCTGGGAAAATAGTTGTCTGGGTTTAAATTGCTTCTGGCCTGTGTTGAATGTGAAATGTTTCCAGCAGGGAATCAAAGGGATGAGTGTAATCTGCTGTCTCCAGCTGTCCAGTAACCCAGGGGTCATCACTTCTCCTCCTAGAACATCCAGCATTTGAAGAGCACATGCACAAGCACAGCTGAACAGGAGAGTGAGATGGCAGAGAATTTTTGAGGGATATTTCTCAGCTCTGGAATACACCAAAGTCATCTCAGTATGGTGCATTCCACTCCTCCCCACAGGCATTAGAAAGATAAATTGAGGGCACCAAGTAACAGGGTGTGAGGTTGCACTGCTGTTGTTAAGGTTTTGCAGCAGTTTTGTAACAAAGATGGTTTGCTCTGGATGGAATAAAAATTGATTTAGACCAGAGGATGTCTCATTCAGGTTTTGCCTAAGTGTAGTGTCTCTCTTTTTGCCCCTCTATATGTTATAAAAGCAGATAGAAGTTGGAAAGGAGTAATTTGAAGTTGAAACAAAGTCTCAGTTTCTCACATGCATTTGAGCTCTTCATGCCTGTGTCACTGAGTCATGATGAGCCCACAGTATTGTATTTGTGTTTCTCCCAGATGATGGAAGGAATGATGAATTTGACTCCATGTCCTCAGAAGGCTAATTTATTATTTTATGATACTATATTATATTAAAGAATGCTATACTAAACTGTACTAAAGAATACAGAAAGGATACTTACAGAAAACTAAAAAGATAATAATGAAAACTCCTGACTCTCTCCAGTCCTGACACTGCTTGTCCCTGATTGACCAATGAATGAAAACATTCACACCAGAAACCAATAAAACAATCACCTATGGGTAAACAATCTCCAAACACATTCCACATAAGCAAAACAGAGAAGGAAATGAGATAATCATTGTTTTCATTTTTCGCTGAGGCTTCTCAGATTCCCAGGAGAAAAAGCCTGGGCCATGGCATTTTTCAAAAAATGTGAATATAACACCACAGAGTTCCCAGACTGGGGTCTGTGAGGAGAAGTTCATTCTCACAAATGGGGCAGGAGCAGAATTTTACCTGCTTTCAAATTTAGGACCCAAATTTCAAAGGTGTGCTTTGCCTGTATTTCAGGCTTGATGCTGAACTAATTTTTTTTGTTTGTTTGTTTGGTTTTTTTTTTTGTTTTGAATCTTGAAAGAGTTGGGATTAGAAAAAAAAGAGAAACACACCACCATTGCTGATTATAGTTTTAAGTTTTCCCAAGACTCGATCTCTTGGAGCTTTTGACAAGTTAATTTACAAGCCTGCTAGAGATGCACGTTGATGTGGGAATTTTCCTGAGCTATAATTGTGTTTTATTTTACTGGTACTACTGTAAAAGCACTATATTGGTGCACCAAGTGCAACTGCATTGAGATGATGAGCAATTAAAACCACTTCTTACATAATAAAGCGCATTCTGTCTTGTTGCACTTACTTAATATACCAATTCAATGTGTTATACAGTATTTAGCTAGATTACAGTAAATCACCTATTTAAAGAAGTTTTTCTTTCAGCCTTGCATGTGGGGAAAAAAGTGATGGGAACAGTAAAAAGATAATGACCCATAATGGCAGAAAGCTAAAAATGGGATTCCAGTTGTCTCCTGGAATTAAAGGCTGCAGCAATGTTGTTAAAGGCAAGCTGTTCTCTGTCCCCTGTTGCTCCTTGTATCAGCATCACAGAGTCTAAGAAATTCTTATTTATTTCTTCTAAGCAAAGTAGAAAAGAGGAAGAAGAAGGAGTTACTCGTGGGGGTAGGTGCATTGAAACAGAGGTAGGGTGGTGGCAGGGGCTGTGCAAAATTATAAATGCCAAACTCTACAGGGCCCATCCCTAAGGAGAGCTCACTGAGGGCACAATAAAGCTGTGAGCATGGAAATGGGGCTTTGCTGCTCTTCCCTATTTGTGATGCTTGCCTCCCACTTTCTGTTATCCCAGGCATCAGGGGACAGGGGCTGGGAAACCTTCCCTGCATTTTCTCCCTGGGAAGCAGCTCACATCAAAACAGCCTTTGCTTCTGCTCTGGGGAGGGAATTTCAGAGGCAGTTGTTTGTTGGGTACATGCTGTAAATATCAAATAGATGCACTGCAGCATGTCTTGAAAGAACAACAGATCACAGCATTAAATGTATCATCCCAACAGCCTTCTTTCCACCTGAGCTTGTGATTGCATCTCTCTGGACACCTGAATAGGCTTCCATTGGGGGCTGATTGTGCTTTCCTTTGCATGATGATCTGTGTGGTGAAGTTTTGCAGCAGTTACTGAGCAGGCACAGTCCTGGCATTTGTTCAGCCTCTGTTCTCAGTGCTTTTCTGAGGAGTAAATTCTGCCTGCCCTAAGGGGTGTAGGTCAGGGGGACCATTCTCCTCCTACCTGATTCCAGATAGGCAGATACTGTCCTAAGTGAGTCAATAATCCTGCAGGCCTGGTAAATAAGATGTGATTTTCCCTTTCGTGAATGCAAAGAAAAATAAGTATTTCCCTAAACCTGCCTGTGTTCATCCTTCTCCCTGCTCATGCCATCCTGCACCTTATTCCTCTTGTTTGGTGCTTCTTAATGTTTGCTGGTTTGGGTTTTTTTTTCTGACAGTTTTTATTTCCTCTGTGAATTTACCTAGTTCTGTTGTTTCCCACTCTGCTTCCATTATGTCCAAAAACCTCAGGTCCCCTCTCTCAAAACCAGTCCCTGAAGATAGTAGACTTTTTGAAGATAGAGTCTTCTGCTGCACCTGGCAGGATCAAGGGTTTTTAGGGTTTTGTTCCCTCACACAGCAACCTGTTAACCACAGCTTGTGCTATTCCCTCACCTGTGACACTCAGAAATCACATTTTTATAGGAATTTCAGAGTCCCCCCAGTTTACTTTCACTGTGAGCTGTGGGATGGTGGTACTGAGCATCCATGGCTGGCCCTGCTGCTGAGCTGCTCCCTCTCCCTGGGCTCTGCTGTGTGCCTGGGTTATGGGTGTGGATGTTGATGGTCTCAGCTGAGCCCAGCCTGCCTGGGAAGCAGTTCAGCATGAGCTGGGTTCATTCATGGTTCTGCTCCCCCAGACACCACTGCAGTGTGGGGTGCCAGCCTCCTCCAGTCCTGGAAACAAGGCCATCACTGCCAGCCAGTGGCTTTTCCTCTGTGCTGCAGGTCACCTGTGGATGGTCTGGGTTTGCTTTCTGCAGCTGGACCCTCCACTTTGGTATGTGTGTGATGGGATGAGAGCTGTGCCATGCCCAAGCCCCAGGGCACAGCCACTTCTTTCCCCACTCTGGTCTCCATGCACAGTCCCCAGTGGAAGCCCCTTCAGCCCTGGGAACAGAGGCTGAGCAAATGCCAGGCCTGTGCCCGCTCACTGACTGCTGCAAAACTTCACCACACAGATCACAACGCAAAAGAAAAGCACAATCAGCCCCCAATGGAAGTCTATTCAGGTGTCCAGAGAGATGCAATCACAAGCTCAGGTGGAAAGAAGGCTGTTGGGATGATGCATTTAATGCTGTGATCTGTTGTTCTTTCAAGACATGCTGCAGTGCATCTATTTGATATTTACAGCATGTACCCAACAAACAACTGCCTCTGAAATTCAGTTCTGGGGCTCACCTGACCCTTCAGAAAATTTGCTGAGCTGCTAAACAAGCAGAAGATTTCTTTTTTTAAACTCCACTACCTGATCCTCATGCATCTTTCCAAAGGAACACAACTGTACTACATCCTGTTGAAAATACCAATTTTCTGAAGAAACATCTGTCCTACCATTGCAATCTTCCTGCCTGTTGTCTTGTTAGATGGTGAATGTTGTCCAGGTGTGTGATCAATACCTGCCTGGGAGAACTCCAAGAAGCCCTTGGCTGGTTCAGGAGCTGCTGTCACCTCAGTGAGGGTGGGCCCAGCCTGGCCAAGGGCTGAGTGATGCTGGGCACCACACTGGGCAGGGCTGCAGGGCTCCTGCAAGGCTCCTTCAGATGTAAACCACCAAAGATCTGACTGCTTTGGGTCATGAAAAACCCAAAACCATTCTTTTGTCCCCCATGAGGAATGACAGGAGGGTGCCAGTGATCTCTTGGTGGCCCTGTGACATTTGCTGTGCCAGTGCAGAGCTCCATCCCAGCATCCCTGCACGTGGCCTGGGGCAAAGTGGCCTCTGTCCCTTGGGAGGGGACAGAGAGGTCCCACAGGAGCTGCTGCTCTCTGCTCTCCTGACACAGGGTAATGTTTGCCAGCCCTGCTGGTGTCTGCAGGCTCGTTTATCTGAAATGGCTTAGAACGACTTCAGGACTCAAATTTCTTTTATTCACCAATCTCCCCTAATCTTAGGTATTGAAAATGATAATTCCCTCCATGCTGGCTTTCATCATACTGGGACTCATTCAATTATCTTTCATGTCTATTGATCAGGGCTTAAGAAGTTGCTTTTTCCTCCAATCTGTTGATCTAAGACTGGAGTGGCCTTAACAATTCTGACTCTACCTTCTGTCTTTCACTGTCTCTTGCTGCTGATTTGCTGCATGTGAATTTCATAACCTTTTTTTGTCTACTTTTCATTCATCAGTTATAAAAATTATAGAAAATTACAATTTCATTAAAATATTTTTTAGAGATTGATTTAATTTTTTTTGTTTGTTTTCATATTTTATTGCTCAGTTTTGCTTTCTGCTTCCCATAATCTCTGACAAATAATGAAATTTCCTCTCACAGGCATGGTCCTGCTAGTGTTTTATAAACCAGTCTCTCCTCTCTGGTAATGTGGACTTGAGAGAAGCTTTACTGCACTAAATTTTTGGGCACTGATGCTGTGTTTTTGTCAATGGATGTAGTTCCTTCAAATTCTTTGCAACTCAAACTTACTCCTGCTAGAAGTGAAGTTGTCCCACACCTTCTTGTGCTCTGTGGTGAGCTGTTTTGTCTGGTATTCTGTCTGTGCTGTTTCTGGTGAGGGCTCAGTGAATTCAAGGGCCATGAGCTCCCTCTCCCTGGATCTGTTTTCTCTGCCTGTGCATTTCCTGACTGAATTCAAGACACAGAAGCAGATGGGGTTTATGATTTCTCCTGTTCTGCTTAGCAGGTTTTTAAAAGTTTCTCCCCAGGCCTCCCCATTCCTCTGCACTGGCCCTGTACAGCCCCAAGGCTGATGCATTATTTCTGATAATCATTGTTTTTTCGCAATCAGTCACTTTTTCCAAGTGTGACTACACCCCTGTGCCTACATTCACAGTCAGAAAATGTGATGTATCACACAGACAATTTCCTGGAAGTTGAAAGAGGTGAAGAGTTGGAAAAGTGAATTTTGTTATTGAATCACAGAATCAGAGAGAGGTTTGGGTTGAAGAAACCTTAAAGACCACCCAGTTCCAACCCCATTGGACACCTTTCCCTAGACCAGATTGCTCAAAGCTCCAACCATCCTGGCCTTGAACACCTCCAGGGATGGGACATCCATGACTTCTCTGGTGAAGAACAGATGGAAAAAATCCAGGAAATATTGAAGAAATTGAACAAATGGCTGCATGCCTGAAAATTATAATTTTTGGCATCATTTATACTGAACACCACCCCCAAAGAAAGGCAGATATAAAAAATGAGATACAGTGATGACCTTTATCAGCTCTGGTGAAAACTATAAATCAGGCTGCAAGTTCTCATCAGCTTGCTGGACAGAATTCATTACAGACAGAGGCCACTGCATTGCTTTCTGGCTTTGATTGAGGTATGTCCCATTTTAAAAAATGTTCTTGCACTGGAACAAATCACAGAAGTCCAGGAATATCATCCGTCTTTTGAGGACTAAGACCCAGCTAAACTTCACAGTGTTTTGTTTGGAGTATAATGCAGATCAATTTGTTCTTCTCTTAAGCAGACCAATTTTCTGTTCATTAACTCAGACAGTGTGTTGATGGCTGGTTTTGAATATAATGGCAAGATTTAGAGCCCTAAAAAATCAGCACTGCTTCATTTATTTCTTTTTTTATGCATTCTAAAAGTACATGTGGCAGATTAGCAACTGATTTTAAACTTGTTACGGTTTAACAAAAAATGGGAAAGTCTGTTATCACCTACTTCCAACCATGGAACAACTGTTATGTAATCTTGAAGTTTCATAGTTTATTAAAATGTTATGAGGGCCTTTTTGGAGCATAAGGAGCAATAAAATTTGGTAGCAATGTCATTATGGGCAGTAATGTGACTTCCATCAGCTCCTGCAATGTTCAAGAAACAGCTTCACAGACTCATTAGATTAATAGGCTACTTTACCTATGTTCTGAACTTGGAGCTGAATTTCATTGCTCTTTTCTTTTCTGTAATTAGGAAATATCCTAAGAGCCTTACAATTATCCAAATGTTTTGCTGACCATGCTTAAAACATTTTTTTTTCCTGTCTGGAACTTAGTGTGGATTGGAAAACATTCTGTGTTGTTGACAGAGAGTGATTATTAAAGCAGTAATGTTTTCAATGTTTTCCAACATGTCTGATAATTAGGCAATAGTCTGTCTCTCAGTTTTCCTGGGTTGCTGTTGTTTTGGTTTTTTTTTGGTTTTTTTGTTTGTTTTTTTTTCTGGAATGTCTGAAATATTTCTGGAAAATAAAAATTTAGGCTACATACTTTCCTTTTATAACAAAACAAATAATTCTTCAGACTTTGTGGCCTGAGTATATAAAGATCAGCTATGTACCGAGCGTTAAATCTTTTATTACCTCACTTCCTAAATTGTTGGCATAAACACTTTTCTTAAGGATCTGGACACAGAAGCTGGAAGTTAGAGTTGTAAATAAGTTAATGCTGGATCAGACCCCAGGGATTTTCTCTTCTGGCATAAGGCCCAGGACAAGGGCAAATACTTAGCGAAGAGTCTGAAGAGCAGGTAAATCTCTCAAGTTGAGGATTCAGGATATTCCTTTAGTCCCTCCCAAGGGCTGGTTCATGAGCTTCCTGAAAAGCATTCCCCTTCAAGACATCTAATCTTTGAGGGATTTTGCTTCCATTTTTCTAATTCTAGTTTTGATCCACCTGCAGCCCTGGCATCTGCTCTGGGACTGTGACTTCCACAGTTTGTTTGCCTTCAGCATGAAGAAATAATCCCATTTATTTGTGTTGAACCTGACACTGGCTGGTGTCATCTGCTCCCTTCCAGTATTTATGTTGGAAAAGGAAGGGAATAAGCATCCATTATTTATCTTCTCCATACTGCTTTATGACTTTTTTGACTTCTGTCCTGGCTCTGTTCAACCAGTTCTTTCTCAAGTTAAAGTTTCTTAGTTTGTTCAGTCATAAATTGTATGTAGGAATACTTTAAAGATAAATGTAAGTCAATCTAATTCAGACCCTTCTTTTTTTTTTTTTTATTTAAGACAGAAGTTGCTGATAAAATCTGTTTTATAATTTTAAAAAGAGTTATGCTTTGAGAATTTTGCCTATGAATCTGCAGGGCTGCTGCTCTGATTAAGACTCAGAATTTTAAAGTCCCTAAAACCTTGTGGTTTTGAGAGGATCAACTGCATTGCAGCAACCATTTGCCCTTCCAGAATCTGATTCATCCCAATCTCAGGGAAGATTTCTTCTTCCTCCACTTATGTGTAAATCTGTGATATGGAGGAAGAGATTTTTTTTTTTATTGACAGCAATAAGTAGAGGGTAGATTTTCATCTGCAACTTCAGAGCATTTCATAAAGCTGGTTAGCGACTGTGATAAGGATTACCATAACCAAGTTGGAAATAAAAGACTGGAACATGGATAAGGATCATGCTAGGTGTGTACCCCCAAGTTTTGAAAGAACCAATTCTCCAAACCCAGTGTTGTCTTTAGCAGGTGACCCCAACTGGGCAGTGCACGCTTCTGCAGGTACAGTGAGCTGAGTTTGTGCTTGTACCCATCCTAGAGGGTTTAAACTCAACTTTTACTCATTGCAGGACATCCTACATGTAATGTTAAACCATCCACACATGCTGTCATCTTATTTCAAGGCTCCCATACCTTCTCAGTGATTTATCATGATTGTTGTTATCTTATTGCAAAAGTTCCATACCTTCTCAGTGATTTTTCATAGGCATCTCCTCACAGCACTAACTCCTCCTTCCTCACAACACAGCCAACAAACTCCAACTCTCTCCCCAACCAGCAAACCCACCCTTTTGTAGCATTCTTCTTCTTATTGGACACAGCTATGGCCTGTTAAGGGCAGGCCTGTTCCTGATCTTTGGGGGATTAGTACAGCTACAACTCCTCAGGTGTGAGATTACCTTCTGCATTATCTTTATTTTCTTACATTCTATCCTCCCACACACATGTCCCTAGCCCTTGTTGTATCATGGTGACACTCCTGGAGCAGCCACCATATGGTAGGTGGTGAGGAATTGTTTCCCTAACTGGAACTGGAGGTTTGGTAAGATAGAGAAAGAAAGCAGAGGTTTGGTAGGATCCATCAGTTCTCAGTTTAGCCAAGTTGCAAAAAAATCATAACTCTAGTCCTGTGCCAAGAGAAACTGCAGATTCCTTTAATGGCAGAGCGCTTGGGACTTGGGTTTTATGTTTTATCTGCAGGGCATGTAAGCACTGATCAGACTTGAACTTCAGTTTATGACATCCCTTTATTTTTGTAATGTTTTTCATGCTGAACCTTTGCCCTGCTGCCTAACCCTCATTTGGAGTCCCTTTCAAATGTCTGCCCCAGCCTTTCTGTCAGGCAGGCTGTGTGCTTTGAGAGCTGGACACTGTCTCCAGTATTTTTCTTCTTGTCCACCTGTCTTGAGAGCTGGAGCATCCCAAAGTGCACAGACACAAGCAGATTTGCCTTGTTTCGTGTGCAAATGGTGATTTCTCTGCATGTTTCTCCTGCTGATATAAGTCTGCAGCACAAATGTCAGAGTTGGAGCACAATATTAGGTTCCAGAATCTGCTTTGTTAGGGGGTCATTTGCCTTTCCCTTTCAGAGATTTTCCAGGCTTATTAAACTCCTACAGAGACTGTGGAACTGAGAAACGTTTAATCATAAAGAATGGGTTTTTTTGACCTTGTTTTCTACACTAACTATACAGCATGCTGTGTATGTACATTCAAACCAGGTCACTCTTGGGAAAGTGTGGCACAACAAACATGTGACAAACACCAACCACATAATTTTATGGCTGTCTTCAAAGCCACTTTTAGCAATGGATGTGTTAATAAATAATTTGAGTTCTTCAGAAAGAAGTTCCCAGCAGTACTATTGGGTTTAAGTCCGTAATTAGGTTCCACACAAACACAATTTCAGATTTCCTTAACAACGTTTTGTTTTCCTCCTTGCAGATAATGAATTCATTTATAGAAACCAGAATGGCACAGTGATTCTGAGGAATGTCGAAACCAACAGTTCAACAATATTAATAGAAAACAAAAAAATTGTAAGTATTTTCTATGACAAGTAGCTGAATTTCACAGCTCTCTGGCAGTTGGATCAGTAAAGCAGAAAATGACTTGGGTTTCAACTTCATGTATCGTCAAGGAGAAGCAATTCACTGGTGCTACAATGGGCTATGCAGTGATGGATAATGTGAGATTGAACTCCAGCTTTGGTATTATTCTGCAAGCTCAGTTTCTCTCATACTTCTGGAAAGTATCATATAGAGATTTGCAGCTAGTCTTGCATATCATATGTAATTGAAAGATGCAAATTCTCATCTCTGCATGCTTAATAAAAAGGACAATTGATATCATTTACTGTCTATTGCCATTCTCTACATTCCTCCATGCAAATACTTTTTTTTATTTGTGCATTTGCTGATTTTTCTTGCCTAATGGTTGAAATGTGATTTCAGTGTTTTTTATGAGCAGTGCTAAGGAAAAGAAGTGGAGTTGTATTTGAGAGAAACCCTAATTGTGGGTAGGAGTTAGTAGGTGACTATTAAAATGAATGTAAAGAAAACAAAGTCACATCTGATAGAGCTTATAAAAGTGTTTTGTAGCATTGTTTTGTGTAGTAGATGAAACCAGCATAGTGGCAGAGGTTAGTACATCAATTGTATTAATTATTTTTTAATGAGACAAAGAATTTATTACTGAATTATTATGTCAGGGCCCAAATTTCAACTTCACATGCTGCATTTAACCTTCAAACTTTACTGCATCACATAAGCAATCCTCTTTTACCAGAGTGTAACCTCTTTCTTTACAATTCTAAGGGAATGGGCTGGCTTCCTTTAATGTCAAGGTCTGTTGAAGTCAAATTACTTCCATTTGGCCTCTTGTTTATTCCACTGGATTTTAATTATTGCCGTTTGTAAGAAAAGCAGAGTGCTACAAGATAATCCTGCATTTTCATGCCATTTTCCACCCTACTGCCTGTTCTACCTTTGCTCCTCTGCCCTCACAGTAAATACATCTACAGGTCACCTCCACATTAACCCACAAAGCTTCAGTGCAGGAGCCAACAGTGCATTTACTCAGACATCTTTTTCCTCTTCCTTCCCAGCTCTGGGGCAAAAAACTTTTCTACTTGGTCATGTTTCCCCTTCTCCATGTTATTAACATAAAATTAGATAAAATATGTCTTCTGTAAATAAAATCTGTCTCCATTCTGCCCCTGCAGGTGCCCAGGCTCCCCCATCCCTCCCATCCTGAGCTGCTCTGGGTCAGCAGCCTGTGAGATGTCCCAGAGAGCTGCTGGGTGCCTCTTCCCTGGAAATGCTCAGGATCAGGTTGTACAGGACTCTGAGCAGCCTGGTCCGGCTGAAGTTGTCCCTTGTCAGGACTCAAGACATCTTTTTGGCTGTCTTGAGCAGCCAAGACTCTTGTTAGGGGTCTCAGAGACTGGCACAGACCTTAAAATGCTTGTAGTTTTGATTATGACTTGTGGAGCAAGTTACTAACTTTAGATGAAAATCTGCAAGCTACGATAAATTAAGTAGAAGGATAGTCAATTTATCATGAAGTGAAAAAGTAGATTTTAGGGTTTTTTAGAAAGAAGATTCAGAGAGCAAGATGGAGGGATCTGGGTGTGTCTATCTTTTCTTCTTCTTCTTCTTGGCCTCCATCTTCTGCTGTGGTGTTGGCACTTTTAGATTGGTTTAGAGTAGAATCTCACTGTCTAACATAGGTGATGGGTACTGGAAAGTAATTGTAAACATTGTATAAGTAATTTTTAGTATAAAGACATAACACCGCCCCAAGGGCGGAGAGAATGCCTCAGACTGTCTTGCTGAGCAGATCTCAGCTAGACAAGAGAAAAAATTTTATAGATAAGATACAATAAACAACATTGAGACCAAGAAATGAAGATCCCTGACTCCTTCTTCAAGTGCCGGGCTGAGAAAAAAAGACTTTCTAACATTTCTCAAAGTCACTCTGACCAGTGAGAGACCCCAAAAGTCCCTGCTCATTGCAGGGGTTTGGACTAGGCAGCCTTTAAAGGTCCCTTCCCACCCAAATAATTCTGTGATGGTGCCACCTGTCCCCTCTGCTCCTGGCTGTCCCCACAGCACATCCATCCCTGCTGGCCTTGGGGAGGACTTTCCCCAATTCCCCTTTCAGTTTGGCCCCGTGGGACTCTCTCAAGGACTCAGATCTAATTTGTTAGATAAGAAGGTGAGATTTAAAAGGCAGTGCATGAGTGATGTGTTAGTGGCACCTCTCCTTGACCTTGGTGCCATCTGTGCCAGCAATGCATTATGCTGAAACAAGCTGGGGAGGAGAAATGGCTTCACTACACAAATGAAAAGTGGAGCTGGAAAAAGGTAATTCCTGGCAGGTCTGAGGTAGCCTGGCATTTCTTCTTGTTAGCAAGATTTACAGTGCTGATTTTTGCAGAGCCCAGGTCAGGGTGCACTGGATCACTGCAGCATCCCTAAGACTTTTAACTGGGGAAAACAGAATATTTTTCCTCTGGGTTATCTTAATTGAGGGAGGTAGTGGTGTCTTTATTAATAATTTGTTCCAGAAGCTATTTACATTTATCTCCTGCACTGGCCAGTGAATACAGATAATGAGAGGAAATTAATAAATTGCCATTTATCAGAGCTTTCCACTAACTACTGCCTACACCTGCCACCTCACCAGCCACTGTGCAGTAAGGAAAATTCTGGGGTTTTTGATATAGCTGCCTGCTCTGAGTCACATTGCATTTATTCTTTCTCTTATGAGTGCCCACGTAACATTTCTGGGGTTTGAAAAAAAAAAAAGATACTATATTTTTCAAGACAATTCTGGCAGTATTCTTCATCCTTAGAGAGATGATCAAAACCATTAGGTGTCATTAGCTTGAAAACTGATTAATATTTGTTTCAAAACTGTGTTTATTTTCCAGGTCTCCTTAAAGGCCATCCGGTATGAGGTGTCACCTGACAGGGAATATGCACTGTTTGCCTTTGATGTTGAGCCTGTAAGTAAACAGATTTCATTTCAAAATACACATCCAGTGGCAAACTTTTTTTATTTATTTATTTTTACTTTTATGTCAGCAAGATGATATTTTATATTAATTGCTTCCTATGAAAGAAAGCAAGAAACCCCCTCACTTAGCAATTCTGAGAGCATGTCACACTGCCATCTAGTAGAGGAGAAAGGTATAAATTAGACTGTGAGGAAACACTGTCACTGCCAGGGTTTTATAGCCTCTGGGAGGGGGATTGTAAGGACATGTCTTTGCTACAAGGATTTCTATTCCTCTTCTGTGATTTTTTTTCCACAGTGCCTTTTTCCATCACCCTATAAATTTCTTTCCTAGAACAAAAAGCTACTGTCAGTGTCTCCCACAACTGAAATAATACATTAATTATGGTGTCACCATTCCCTGTGCTGCAGTTAGGCTTGAGCTATCACTTTCATTATAAATCCTTTTCTTCTGAGGGTTAGGTATAAATCATTTGTAAAAAATCACCATTAGGTTGATGCTAAGTTCTGGATTACAGCAAATTTTTTACCAGACTTCAAAAGGGAAAAATGTAATGAGTCATTTTTAAATGATGACCAAAGAATCAAACATAGGGGAAGCAATTCTTCTGCATGAATAATATTTTTGTCTTTCTCAATTCTGCTGGTATAAGGCCTGAAATGTTTGAGTGATAGCTATGCTGTACTACTTGGATGAACTATAAGCCCTATATATTTTGTTTCCATAGTCTAGAATATCACCAATTCTTCAAAATGAAAATAATTAATTCACTGACAGCTGTAATTGTTTTGGCCATAATGTAAATAACATTTCAGCTGCTAACCAAAGGAAATTTGTGGGTCCTTTAGGCAGTGAAAGTTGTAGCTCTGTTGCTTATCTCATTTCTATGTTATCATCTTTGTGGTTATTCCTGACTTGGTGCTATGAAAGTCAGAAGAAGCCTGTCTGGTTTTAGAAAAAAGAAAAATAAAACTATATCAGAAACTTAAGGAGTAATTCATAATGATTTTTCCTGGGAAATTACTGGTGGTGTGACTTCACTTACCCGAAGCTTAGCTGAGCTCTAGATAGAGATGGATGGGGAAGTGTTAAGTTAATTCTAAACATGGAAAAGGCAGCCTAAGGGTCACTGAGCAAGCAAAGCCTTTCTCTCAAATTTCCCTGCCTTGTAAACCAGAGATGTTTTGCAAAATGCATTTCTTTCAGTGAAAATCAGCCTTTGTCTGTGGAAGACCTGTGTCAACTCAGCTCAGATGGACTGTGCAAGCTGGAAGAGCCCTGAGGAGGGAGGGCTTCCTCAGTTCCTCTGAGAATGACAGAAAAATGCCTTTAATGACCAAGCAAACAAAAAAAAAACCATAAAAAAAAACCATAAAAAAAAACAAAACTAAAAAAAAATAAAAAAGAGAAACATTTAAATTTCTGAAAAACAGTAATGAGAAAATAACTTTTTATTCTCAACCTTTATCCACTGAAAGGACTGAAAACTCTGAAGGCCTGAAACAAACAGAGTTAGGGGGGCTTTTACAGCCCAGACTTTGTGTTGAGTCTCTGGAGGAGTGCGTGACGTGCTCAATGTGGCAGGAAAGCCATGGGAATGGAAAGGGATGGGCTGGATGTGCTTCCTCTGCATCCTCCTCTCTGCATGTCCATGCTTGCAGACCTGGTGAGTTTGACGCACAGAAAAATACTGAGTTTGTGGTTCTCAAGATGCCTGTCTGGAGAAGGGAGAGCAGCACACAGCCAGGTGCTTCCTGCATCACAGCACATCTTTTTCTAGAAAGGAAAACCCAGGGTGGGAAGCTGAAAACATTCTTGGGAACGATTCAGGATGTGGCCTATACTCACTGTAAGAGAACATTGCAAGTTGTCCCGTTATTCTTATATAGCAAGAGCTCCTGAAGCAAAACAAAACAAAACAAACCCTCTTTTATTTCTTTAAGATCCATGTTTATGGAGAAAAGAAAATTTGTTGGGTTTGTTTTGTTTTGCTCTGTTTTGAAGCATGCTAATAGAGGGGTAGTTGGGTTCAGTCTTGGTTATTGCAGCCTTCAGCCATGATGGGTGGCTCTCTGTATTAAAATGGCAATAATTGCTAAATTATTTCTTCAGCTTTCTTCTCCCTTGGTATGCAGACTGTGGCTGCAAATAATTGCATGTTAGTTAGCTCTTCACATTTTCTGCATTTCAAACTGTACTCTTGGACAAAATTCAAATTACGCTGTTTTCTGCAACACAAGGAATTGATCAGGAAAGCCTTGGGCAGTTGTCCTTGTTGCAAAGTCAAAAGGAAATTTCCGGAGATGTATTGGCAGAGGACATGTCTTTAAACTTTAATTCTACAATTTCAAAAAAGGAGCTTCTTGGAATTATTGCATACTTATTTTTTAGCCATCAGAAATTGTTTCTTATTTCTTTGGCATTTGAAAGTGTGATGTGCTGCCTTTTAATTGTTTGTGAGTATAGATATTTTCATCTTTTTTTTTTACAAGTACAGTTGTGCTGCTTTAATATGCATAGTATGAATTAATAATTTGTCTGAATTCTGAAATGAATGGATTCAGCCTCTATGTTTAATACCAGCCAGGAATAAACATCAAAATAGAGGAGCACAATGTGTCACTCCAATGAAGCGGAATATTTTTAAGAAAAGTGCCACAAAGTCATTTCCTTCCAGTAATAGCTGCTTCTATATTTTTCTATTTATTTGCACAGAAGCATGTCTGCTCAGTGTTGGTCTGGGTGACAGCACTGACACCCACTCTGGAATAACACAGCACTGAACTGCCAGACACCTATTTTGCAAAGACACTGAGGCAGCTAATGTGTGTTTTCCTGTTCTATCACTTTATCATTTTAAAGGATAATGAATTAGACCACATTCCTTAAAACATATTTCTCCAAGGAAGCTTGGCAGACAGCTGTGAGGCTGGTCCACACCAGCCTCACATTGTGTACATTGTGGCTAGTCCGGCTGTCAGATTTCATTGTAATGCTTTTTTTTGCAGTGCTTATATTTACAGAAGTTTAATCTTTCAGGCAGCAATATTCTGGGTAAGCCTTGTGCTAATAGGGAGCTTTTCTAACCTTGAACACAGAAGATTTGTTCTTTTTCTGGAAAGGTCACAGGAAAGGCACCAAGCTCCTTTGTCTTGAAATACTCCCACAGTTTTCCTGCTGTTTATTTTTAGTTTCTTTACACCTCAACAAGGTGCAACCTGAGGCTGAAACAACAGAGTGAAATTTCGGGAAAGCATCAGGGAATAAACACCTCCATGGAGAAACTTTGATTTCAAATCATCCTTCACCAAAACAAGTGTGTGGGGCTCTGATACGAGGTTTAATAACCCCAAAACACATGGGCAAACAGGGTTTGGCCACAGCAGCTCAGCAGAAGGGGGCAGAGGCTCAGGGCTGTCTCTGGTGGTGCCTGGCCAAGGACATTCCTGCCCAGCCCGTGGCTCCAGCAGCACTGATGGATGTGGCATTCACATTCTCTGAACAGGAACCCTTCACCCAGCGTTATTTTCCTGGGAAGCTGAAAGGCAGTGAGAGGCCTCAGAGCAAAGGAAAACTGTAAGAGCAGAAATGAGAGATGTGGGACTCCAGGCAACTCTTCAAAATGCATTTATTACATCCAAGATGTTACAGCAGTCCAGGGTCGTGGGTGACAGAGCTGTGCCTCCAGCTGTCAGCTCCAGCTGCAGGCAGGCCTGGAGACCCTTTGGTTTTGGTTACAATGCATTATATCCTTTGCTTTGCATCTTAATACAGTAGAATCAATCTATACCTTAACTTTTATCTGTAGCCCATCATAACTACTATAATTACCATATTCATATTACTATTCTCCAATCACTAAAAGTTACTACAGTTTAAGCTGTTATTACAGTTTAAGTTAGAAGTTGTTTTTCAGTTTTCTTGCAGTGGAAAATTCTGAGACTTTTTTTCTACTCGCAACATTGGCAGGTTTTTTTGCCTGTGCTATCTTTCTGCTTGGTAAAAACATCTTCTTGTTTGAGGTGGGTTTATCCTTTGCTCTAAGCCATAAAAACCCCTTCTAACTAACACACCCTTTGGCTCCTTGGTTTTCCAGTAAAACTGGCTCAGCAATTCTTTTCTTCTATATCAAAATTTGCTTCCATCTCTATTCCTTCTTCAGACTCTACATTCAAAACTCTTTCTCTTAAGCATACATATCTGTGAGACTTGTCAAACTTTCATCCTTCCCAACAGATAACAATTCTTATCTCATTTGCTTCTCCTCTGTTTTGTTCATGAGGAATGTGTTTGGAGATTGTTTCCCCACAAGTGATTGTTTCACTGGATTGTGGTGTGAGCTGTTTTGACTCTTTGGCCAATCAGGGCCAAGCTGTGTCAGGACTCTGGAGAGAGTCACGAGTTTTCATTATTATCTTTTAGCATTTAGTAAGTATCCTTTCTGTATTAGTGTAGTATAGTATTCTTTAATATGATATAGTACAATAAAGTAATAAATCAGCCTTCTGATAAGATGGAGTCAGATGCATCATTCTCTCCCCTTGTTGGGTTGCCTGCTTTTACAATAGACAGGCAAGTTCTGTGCCCCCCATGTCCCTCCTGGGGACACACACAGGACTTGGGGCTGGCACCACCTCTGTGGGTACCCCTGGTCTCCAAAAGGGGTCTCCCAAATAGCCAAGTGACAAAGAAACCCTTAAATCTCAAGGCATTTCCGTGACTGAGATGAGTAAAGACTTAAATAAGAGTAAAGTACCTAAAGCTTGTGCAGCTTTGTGTGGCAGTCAGTTACCAGCGGAGTTTGTGTAATGGAATTAAAAGAAACAGGAAATACGTGAGAAGAAAACTTCTTTACTGGAGTGACATAGTGAGATGTTAAATTGAGAATATTTAATTGCCCTTTTTTAGGAATCAGTGTTGTCATCATGCAAGAGAGGAATTAAAGCTGCCAAGATTCCTTGTAAAACTTTTTTGCTCTTTGTCTCCAATTTTACCAGCCCATTACTGTGTTTGTGCCAGTTAAGGGCAATTACACTCAGAAATTCTGGCTGATTAGCATGGACCAAACTGCAAAGGCTTGTGAACAAAGTTAAGGCTCAGAGGCTTTTGCAGCTGATACAACAGATGCTGTTACCTATTTTGCAGTAAAAGAAATGCTCTTTTTTAATCCAAATGGCTGGAAAGAATTATTCATTGTTGTAATTAGAACACACTCAATAATTATTTTTTAGCCTAGTTCATGTGGTGGGTTCAGTATTTATGTTCTCCCTGCCTGTATCTCTAGACAAGTGGTGGGAGCAAAGAGAGATCAGAAAGACCCAGAGCAAACCTTAGAATTGCTATTTAGAGTGTGAATGAAGAAAAAAAAGTATTATTTATAGAAAGCAACATATTACTATTGTTGTTGTTACTACTTTTTTTTTTATTTCTTCAAGTCTGTTTATTACGTGAAATGTATGGTCTTTGTTTTTATGGTCCAATTACGACCTCGTACTAATTTAATTAGTTGTGTAAAAATTAAAATAACGTAATGCTTGTTATTTCCAAAACACTAATGGGTATAAATATTAATGAAGCCTCACAACATCCTTTTGAGCTAGGTGATAAACATTATTATGATAAATATACCTCTAAAAATTGAACACTGTCATAACTATCATCAGTAATACAGCTCAGACTGTAGTCATGATATTTATTGCTTAATTGAAATGGATTTACCAGGCCTAGAAATAGGCTTAAATAAATCTATTTTCTTTATATGGCAATAAATATAGTTCAAATTTATTTTTTTCATTCTCACCCAATGTTATTTTCAGGAACACTGAAAGTGTTTAGTGATGTCATGATAAATTGAGCACAGATAGAATATTTCTGTCATAAAATAATGCTACCTGTTTTATTGATTATTTAATTTTTGGTGTGTGTTGTAAATTATTCGTTTTTGAAAGGGCCATTTTGAAGTAAAAAGCTTATGTTTATGGTTTTCCATATCCTCTTTTTAATGTGAATACAGTTTCGAATTGTTGTTCATAAATCAGGACTCCTTTATTGGAAAGCTGCACAATATAAGGGCAGTGTTCACTTATATCAAAGGCTGCTGGCTAAAATTATTTTTCGAACATTTTCAAGCCTAAAGCACTGTAATTTCATATACTTGTGAGAAATAGTTAGTTATTAAGATAAATAATGGATTAGGATAAAGCACTTACCAAACAAAAAGAAGAAAAGGACTCAATCCAAATGTTGTTTATATTAGTTAAAATATTTCTGTTATTACATCTGTGCATGTGTGTATCTTCAGGCAGAGTATCTCCTGTTTTCTCAGTTCATCAGCAGTATGAATGTGGTTGTGAATGAAGGATGAGCTGTATCACTGCAGTCATCCAGTGCTTTTCTAAAAGGCAAAAGAAAAGCTATTAAACTTATTAATGAATAGGCCAGCTACTCAACAAATCTGATCATTTGCTAAATTTTCAGGAAAGCAACAACTTTAGTTACTTCCCATATAACAAATTTTATTAATACCATTCAGCTAACCTTTAATATTTCAATGAAATGCTCACAGCTTCTGAAAATGGTAGCATTTTTATGTGTGTGCCTGTGTGGGCTGTCAGTGAGGTTGTTCTGGGGTGTCAGGGCTGAAGGTGGGGGCCACCTTTCTCTCTCCTTCTTCTTACAAATCCTGTTTTGAGTGATATTATTTTAAAAGCCAAGATTAGCAGTGTGATAACCTGGTTTGCTAATTTCTGTTTAACCTCTTTGTGGTAGAACAGCAGTGCTCCAGCTATATTTACATAACTAAAGCTAAGGCCTGTGTGTCCAGAAATGTTGCTTTAAAAAGAATGTGTTAACAGCATAAGAGAGGTTAATTATTGTGGGTTATAGTTTACTTTGGATTTGAAGTTGAAGCAGCAGCTATTGCTTGACAATACTTAAAGGCAATATTTTATTTTAAAAGGAGCTTGTTGCGATAATTTTTAATTATGAATCTGGTCTTTGTGAAAGACAGCCTATCTTTCCCAATCTCAAACCCACCATGAGCAAATTCCCTCACCTGCTGTTTTCAACAAGACAGACAAAACAGAACTTTCAAAGGCATCAGACAAGGTTGATTCAAAAACATTTCCACACTCCCATTTGCTTTTCTGTCCAATCCAGAAAAGTCTGTCAAAGGCAGGAGATGAGCTCTTAACTTTCATTGAATAAACTAAAGCTGCTAACCCTCAGCAGCTGGGAGGTTTTTCCTACCAATGAATCCCAGCACAGGCAGAAGCAGCAATATCTCTGTCAGAGGTACCAACGTGTGTCATGTGTTGGTGTCAGTAATTGTTTCAGGCTAATTAATATTTGATATCTGCAGTGGCACAGAGAGAGAGGGAAGTTTGCCACACAGCTCTCAGGGGATCCCTGGGTTTTCAAAACTCTATTACAGAGCTGTGCAAACATTGCCTTCTCAGGTGTCCTCAGTGTGCCTTCAGCAGCAGGGCCCTTTGGATGCCAAACCTTCTCTTCTTCTTTACAGAATTAAAACTTCTAACTCTAGGAGGGTGGATACCCACTCTAATTGAGCAAACATGTCATCAAATGGGGAGAGAATATTTGTTCTTCTACCAATTTCTGTCCCGTTGTTTGTTTAGAATAGAAATTTTTGGACACAGTTACAGGCCAGTGGAGAAATAATTGCTGACAAGTTGAATCCTAGAGCTTTCTTTTGAGGGAGAAACTAAAGAAATTAAATTAATGTTGCAAAATTTCAGGGCAAATTTTACACTAACACAGGGGAAGAGAACGGGTCAAACTTATTGTTTATTTTGGTTTGGGGGGACCCACATAGTTCATTTGAAATCCTGACAAAGTTCCAGCAGAAACTGTATTCCTTTATGTAGACTGAATGGTTCTTTGCTTTTTGACAGCAATTCTTCTGCTTTGGAACAGCTTGATTTAATGAGGAAAAAAAATAGTTTAAACAAGAAGTTAGAGGGAGTTAGGAACTCAAATATATTGTAGGGACATTTTGGCACTTAGGATCCTTGAGGCATGGGTTCTTATTTAAAATTAGGGGTGTGGCATTGTAACTCAGCAGAAACTGAGGGGGGGAAAATGGAATGAAAAGGCACATCCCAAGTCTGCATACTTTGTTTTCCACTCTTAGTAAAAGGGAAAGGACAGGCACTGAGTGTCAGCAAGGAGGAACAGCTGATTGTATCTATTATCCATGGAAAATATGTTTGCACCTATAAAATACAAAGAGTGGGTACTCTCCTCGTGCTCAGCAGGTATCCTTGGAGTGGGATCATCTCCACATTGAAGGAACCTGGTCTATAGAAGGTGTTCCTGCCCACAGCAGAGAGGTTGGAACTAGATGATCCTCCAGCCCAAACCATTCCATTATTTATCATTGGCAGCCACTGTGGTGACTTAGGGGCTGCAGCTCTTCCATGGCCAACAATAAAACCTCACTGGATAACAGATTTTTGGCTCTATCCCTCCCTGCTTTTGGGGATATCTGTGCTTCTGAAATGATGATCTGGGAGCATTCATAAAGCACAATATGAGGTGTTTGCCTGAGCTGGGAAGCAAAACTCAGCACAACATCCATCCCCACATTCCAGCTCTGCTGCTGCCTGCTCCCTGCATAGCAGTGGTTTTGGGAAAACTGCACCAAACCCCAATTTCAGTCTCCATTCTCTCCACTCCAGGGACTGTTTAGTCTGATCACTGCAACAAACCTGAAATGCAGAGCATTAAAAACAGAGTCTGCTGATTTCAGTTGCTGAGCTTTAACTGCTTTCCTATTAAAAACAATGGATTAAACCCTTGCTGTTCTCCTAATAATGCAGATAAATTGAATTAGAACTAAACCTGAAGCCTCCTGAATTGAGCTGGGAGACTTCAACAGAAATTGCACAAAAATGACTGAGTGCAAAATTGTTTTTAAGACTAGGTTGGACAGCCTTGCTTATGCAGCAAAGGCCAATAAACTGTATCCTGCACTTATTCACAGGCACAGATACACATCAGCAAACTGCAAAGGAAATCCACAGTTCCAGGGAAGACTAGAGGAGCATCCAAACTCAGAAATAATTAGCCTGTCATGCAAAAGTACATAGGTGCATTATGTATCAGCTATCAGCAGTCTTCCTCTGTAAATATTTTCTTTAGTAAATGAGATTTTCATCAAGCAGGGAAGGAAAAAAAAAGCCTCAAGGCAAAACACTGTGATACAAAAATAAACAAATTTTCTTAGCTTGCATAAGGCTATATTTCTCATTCTGCTTCCTTTTCTGAGTGTATGGATGAGCTAACTTGAACAAATTGGTAGGGGTTAATGTCTTAATAAGATCCAAAAAAATGTCTTAAGAACAAATTGCAATTTGTTTTTGATTAAAGCCTTCATAACATAATGTACAAGGTCTCCTAAACAGTCAAAATCAGATGGACAGCATTAAAATAATCACAGTTTTCTTTCTTTTCTTTCTTGTGTATGGGAATTTATCTTAGTGAAATGTGGGGTAACTTTAAGAGGAATGAAATTAATACCAGTATGAAAATTATTGAAAAAAAATAAAATATAACAAATAATTAGATTCATTGCAACATATAGAGGTTTCAGAATTACATTAGAGATGAGTTCCTGCTTCTTAGCATTAATTTTCTTCCTAACTTTTTAGGGACAATGAACATCCTGGTTTGTGCTGGATTGTAATGAGTATAGGTGGTTGTTTTAAAATGTTAAGGAAAGAAATATATTAGGAGTAGCATACAAAATGAGAAAACAACAGTGATTTTAAAAGCTTCAGAAGGCAAAACTAGAATGAATTTAATTCTGGTGTCTCTGCAGAAACATATGAAGCAGTCTATAATCTAATTCTTCTGGTTTCTATTCCTTTTTGTTTTTTTTAAGTTTTAATCACTGAAATAGTAAAAAAATATATATTTAGTGCCCTCTTCTGGAAAAACAGCTCTTGCTATGCAGGGCATTCCGATGAAGTTCCTGTACTCAGAAATGCAAATCTTCTGACGTGGATGTTCTCCTCTTTAGCTGAGTTACATCCCAAATCCAAGGAGTGAGTGGCTCTCTGTGTTTACCCTAAACAAGTGCCTTTTATCCCTTTAACTGCCTGCAGAGCTCTGCTTTTACCAGCTTGATGTTAAAACCAATAATTAATGTTCCTCCTTGGGCAGCTAATGACCCAGATTTGAAAATGGAATCTTCTATTCTTTTTTCTTCTATTCTCTGCTCAAAAGAAGCTCATTCTTGAAAAGGGAAGAGGAATCACAGGCCTTCAATCATGTCTTTAAATGCCTGAGTCCTCATATTTCTGTGTGCAGGAGTGATGCTGCTGATGGCAGGGCTGTGGAGGGCTCTGCAGCAAGAAAGGAGCAGGGCAGGCTCTATGCTCCTTCCTCTCCCCTTTGCTTTCCAAAGATGCTTTTCCTCACCACAGACCATTTACCCCATGGAAGTTGCCCACAGCATCACAAAGGGAACACAGAAAATGTCTTTCCTGCCTTCTGTGTGATTTCAGTTTGTTTTTTCCTGTCAGAATATAGAATTGTCTCCTGCAGTGAATTAGATCTGTGTGTACATTGAGGTACAGCTCTGAGTCTTCTGATCTCATATGGAACTGGAAAATGAATCTCTCACTGAAGGGGGAGAGGATTTTTGACCAAGGTTCCTAGCATACATCTCAGTATTTTCATTTCTGTTGCATCCACTTCACTGCTTTTAAACTGTTGCTCTCTAATGCTTTCGGACAGACTCATATTTCTGGTCTCAGATTCTTTTCTTTGAGCCTTCTAAAAGTGCCCTGAGCCTAGGACCAACTATAAAAATTTCAATGTCAGTACAAACTTCTTTGTAGTATTCACATTCTCAGCTGCTACAGTAGAAAAAGCAATTTTACATCTTAAGAGTAAATTTTAATAGAAAGAACATGTGCTGTGGTTCTGTAGTTGCTAATTTCTACCTCTAAAATGAATGATTTAAAAATGAATAAATTCATTACATATACTCAGCATTCAGCACTTTTTCATAGTTTGGTTCTCACATAATTGCTATAAAGCTTTACGATTTGCATTGTAAACTTCACAAAAAAGAGGCTTTTAGAATATATCCAGGGCTTTTAGAATATTTCCAGAGTCAGTGTCCATACAGCTCAAGAAATGTTTGTTTGAAAGAAGGCATTATCCAATGTTTCATTAAAAGCTGTATTAAGCATTCATTTCTCATGCTGTCCTTCAGCCCTCAGACACAACAAAGGTGAGAGTGAATGTGGATGTGAACCCTCGAAACTCCCACCTGCATCAGCTAACCCAGGCTGCCTCTATAAAATGTATAATTCAGGGTGTAATTCTAAAACTAAAATAACCATCAAAGGCTGCTGAGAGGAATCCTAACCCACCCAAGCTTTTGGCACCATTGTCTGGGGAAAGGGAGCTGCTGCATGAGTTTGTAGGTGCGAGAAGGGGAAACGCTTGTAAAGAATGACAGGAGGGGTCAGCAGCAGGGACATCCCTCAAGGCAGACAGCTGCAAAGGGAGGCACTCCAGGTTGCCAAGTGCAAGAGCCCAGGAAGGTATTTTGGGAAAGGAAGTCTGTAAATCAGATAACTCTTGTCTTGTCTGAGTTGGCTTTGGGCCACTGAGCCAGGGAAGTGAGCTGGATGGACTTTGGGATTATTATGATCCCAAATGTTCCTAAAGAATCACAGTTGTGTGTTTCTGTGGGCGTGATTGTATGGTGCTGAAGGTGTTTTATATTTCTTGCATTTAGGGTAATTACTATGTCCTTCTAAATATTTTATTTAGCCTCAGGCTACTTTTGTACTCATAATACATAATAATGTTACTTCATCTTTTATTTCTGTTCCTTAGACATATTGTTTGGTGTGTTAGAATCACAACTGCGTACTAGATGATTTCATTCTCATTTCCGAGTTCTGAATAGAGGGTGGGAGGGGAAACCTGGGCATTTATATGATAAAAGTTTGTTGCCATTACAGTACAAGGGTTCCACATTGCTAGAGTTTTGTACCTCCTTGATGTTTCTTATAGGCAGCTCCTCCAGGCACTGACTCTTCCTTGTCCTCACAGCAGCCAACTGACTCCAGTTCCCCTTAACCAACCAATCCACTCTTTTATAACACTGTTCATTGGCTACAGCTGTGGCCTGTTAAAATCAGGCCTGCTCCTAATCTTTAATAATTAACCCAGCTGCAACTCTTTAGGGGATAAGATTACTTTCTATATTACCTTTATTTACTTATATTCTATCCCCCTACAAAAGTTTAAAAAGATAACAAAAAATGAGCTGATTATTGATAATGTTGATTCCTATTTCTTTGTAACTTCACGGCAGCTACCTCCCAATAACCTGAGCACCAACAAGTGCACAAAGGTTGGTGCAAAAGTCCTGCAGAAAGCTTTGCAGCCCCCATTTCATTTACCAGTTAAAAACATAGCTGTTGTCCTTTAATGCAGTGACTGCAGGGCTTTGTGGTGCCAGGGCAGCGCTGTGAGGGACAGGTGGCTCTGGAGCAAAAGGAGCCTTTTGTAATTGCTTGGCAGGGCAGAGCTGCATCAGAGAGCAGCAGCAGTTGGCAGATTGGATTAACACTCTCTGAGGGGTGAGAGCTGGCACACGAGCTGCCTCTTAATACCTGTGGCCTAACTTGCTGCTGGAGCTGCGTTTGCAACAAAAAGAGCATCCACTCCACCCTGCTGCTGTCACAAAGTCATAAATCCTCAAGCTGGCCTCAAAATTCCCTTTTGGTGCTGGCAGCAGTATAAAGCCCTCAAAAGTGTCATTTGAAAACTAATCTTTTAACAAAGAATTATTATGATGAAACAACTGAGATAGATAATCAGTCTGTGGGAGGTGAATTAGCAGCATGCTCTTACAGCATGGCAGTCCATACATTGCTGTGGTAGATGTTGCTATCACTCTTTATTTATGGTTGATTTGCAAACTTGAGACAATATTATTTGCCAAGGAATAATTCCTTGGCTTTGATGTTTAGACCTTTAGTTTGGTGCTTGGAAAATCAGTTTCTAATCCCAGCCCAGCCTCTGGATGTTTGTGGGAGAGATTTGCATATTAACCATGTGTGCTGCCTGTGGTGCATGACCCTGCCACAATCAGCTTCAGCTTGGTTAGAAATGCTTCCAAAACGCAAGTGGCAGGAATGTGCTGTCCCTCCCTGATGTCACCTTGATGTGAGATTGTGCTCCAAGGAAGCCTCTCTGGTGTGGGTGGCAAGGCATTCACAGCTCTGCATGGCTGGAGAGATGTCCTGGTTGTCCTTTAAACAACAAAGACAATGATTTAATTTTCAGTTTTAAGATATTAAATGATTAAAGATTTGCAAAATAGAGACATGTCCTGATGATACACTGTCTCTTGTATTATTGCCTTCTTCCAAATCAAATGCTGAGGTTTCTTCCTGGCTCTGGAGACACCCAATTGCTGATTTCCTACATGGAAATGAGAGGAATGATGCTCACTGATGCTCAGTGGTGTGCCTGAGGTGAGCACAGACCTGCTGGCTCTCTCTGAGGCACTGACAGGTCAGTGCTGGCTGTGTCACCCCACCCAGCTACACTGCTGGGTCAGGATCCTTTCCCCCTATTTGCAAGAAAAAGCTTTAATTCCCTTAACAACTCTAATACTTGCATTCCCCAAGTCTGTATCTTCCCCCTTTTGCAAAAATGTTAAATCAATTCCTCTGGAATACAGAGACAATTGTAGCACAGGCAACCAGTTGCCAAATTCTCTGTATGTTGATTGTTTCAGAGACCCCTTCTCACTGCCTTTCCTGCTCAAACCCATTTCCCCCCATCTCTGCCCTCCCCTGAGCTCCCCAGACTGTCCTGGAGTGTCCCAGCAGTGCCAGAGTGCCCTTTCTGTGGCTGTGAGCACATCCCACATGAGGCTGATCAGCTGGATACAGCACAGCAGGCAAGGGCATCCCAAATCAGGTGTTTGATGACAGCTGTGGGGTATTGGCTGCCAACTGAAGCAATGCTCAGGAAATGCTCCTTGGTAGCATTTCATTATGGGGTTTCTAATTTATTGGAAGCACAAAGAGAAATGGGCAGAGTTCCTTAGAGGGCTGTGCAAGCAGGCTGACACACAGCATGAGACTCTGCTGGAGGAGTGATAAAATGTAAAGGGATAATTCAATGCAGGGACAAAAGAGAATATGCTGTCTCAGAAGAAAGCAAAATAGGTCAGTATCACAATGAATCTGAAAGGTGAGAATGTTGGAGACACCTCAAATTATACAGCTTTATTGATTTGTTTTGTTCTTGCAAGCAATCAAGATTCAGTGAGTGCAGGGTACAACATACCAGTATGGATTTTGGTAGTTTTTCTTTTTTTTTATTGCAGTGACACAAAAAGAAAAGATAGCATGATGTTTCTGAGAGAATCTAATTCCAAGCTGGTTACTATGGAGTGCCTATTAGCAATAAAATAAAATCCTTTGCAAAAATAGTTGGGGTGAGGAGAGCACTGCTGACCATTCTGTCTGCACAGAGGGAAAAAAAGAAAAGAGAATTAACCAACCATGCCTCAGACAGATGTAACCCCTTGTGCTCTAAATCGCAAACAGAGGGGAGAATAAAAGCACAAAAATTGAACAAAACATTATACAGAAGTTGGTAGTCAAGTGCAGGAATGGATTTTTCATCTTTTTGGAGGGCCAGTTCAACATGTCATGGCAAAAGAAGGATTTCTTCTCAACAGAACAGAAGGGTTCAGTGAAAGAAATGGTATCATAAAGAATTTTGATCAAGGCGAATGATGTTGACACATTAAGTGAAAATTCAGTTTTTAATGTTGACTTTCATCAAAGATACAGATTATTCTGCAAACAGGTACAGTGACCTGCTTTAATCCTCCCCAGACTACCATAAGAGATTATGGCAGTGAGGTATTTTAGTCAAAAACTATCCTCTCCGGAAGATCTGATGAACAACACAGTTACCCTGTGAAGCGAACATCAGATTTTCTTATTGGTGGCTGACAGTAGAAGAATCCATGTGACACTGTGGTATCCTTTACACACATGATGTGTCCATGCAGAAGAAGGAAACTCAGCCCTTGGCTGATGTTTGCTTGGTATTTTCCTCCTGAACTTGTTTTCCCCTCCCTTTCATGACACTGTGAGAAAACAAGGTACAGGATACATGAGCTGTTTGCCAATGTATAGCCGCAGCCTTCCTGCATTCTACTTTATTCCTTTTCCCTGTTAATCTGTCAGCTTCAGAGCCTGGTTAAATATCACAGACACTAAAGGCCAAATGGCAAATCATCTTTTACCTGCATATTTTGCATCACAGTGTTAGTTACCGTTTAAGGGCGCCAGGACCATTTTGAAAGGTGGAATATGTAATTATGTCAAATGCTTGGGATTATTCAATTGGCTTGACATTCATATGTGCACTTGGGGATTTGTCTGCTCATATAAGTAGGAAAATGGGCTGTGTAATCTATTTCCAGCAAATGTCTTTTTAGAGACTCTTTGTGGGAAACCCTTTAAATGAATCTGGCAGTTCCTGTTTCACCAGCCACTTGTGATATATTTTTACTGTCTTACTGCACAGTGTAAAAGCAGAGAGATTCTTGAGACAACCAGGCTCTGTTAAGAATCCTGAGGGGATCTATTATTTGTTGATATACTTTATTGGTACAGAATAAAAAATGAGTCATTTTACTCAGATAAATCCTGGGTGCTTTATGATTAATCACATTAAAATATATTCTTGCTATTTTCAGGCTTTAGCAAACTGTTGTACATTTTTCTTTCTGATGACTATTTGGTATGTTCAGTTTTATTTGGGAGGGCTGGGATGTATTTTTGGTGTGGTTCCTGAAAAAGAAAGACACTAAACACTGAAAAATTTGTATTTAGCCTTGCAAGCTGCAAACAGCTGCACTTCTGCTCTGCCCTGTGCTGGTCCCTTGTGAGCTCTAACTTTTATGGGATTTTTTTGTGAGTTTTCTGGGCAATTCTTTAATGTAAATAACACTACTGTACAAAGGGCCAGGGGCTCAATGGAGCCATTTAGAAAATGGATGTAAAGCATGTTTTATTCCTGTATTTATCAAGTGAGTAACAATAATGAGCTCATGGCAGCCAGTCCGCCTGGGTTCAATCCCAGATCCATGAGCTGTTTTATACACTGGGTGGTGAGATCCTAAATCAGCTCTTTTGGTAGCGAAGCCTGCTGGAAGATGAGTGGATTGGGCTGGTTTGGGGAGCCTTCTTCCAAGGGCTTTTCCCCCCTTTCTTTGTTTGTAAACCTCCTTAAAATGAGGTGCCTCTTCTTTGTATTGATTCAGCATCTTATCATGCAAACATTAAAGAAAGCCTTCCATAAATGCTGATTATTGCTGATTCTAGCCTGGCATCAGCCCACAAAGTGAGACAGAAACCCACAGAGAGGAGATGGAAGTGTAAACTGAACCCTTTTTATTTTTCTGATGCTTGGGATAAACCCTCAGCAGGTAGTGCAATCTTTCATACCAGCCATAAGGTGCTGAGAACCCATTTCACAAATTTCTTGGATATATGTAACATATTTCTGCAGTTACTCTGGGGCAAATACAAGAGCTGTGGATTCTAATTTAAAGTATATGAAGAGTTGCAATGAATAAATGAGTCCAAATCCACTCTATGCTTAAATAACAGATAGTTTCTATTTCAGTAAGCCCTGCTGGACAAGGACCTGTGTCCTTACAGCACTTAAACCAGTGTTTCCAAGGAGACATTACCATTCACACCACATTTTGCTCTGTAGTGACAGAGCACAGAAATTGCTCCTTCCATTTTCTTTCTGTACCTTGTTGGAACCCCAGTTTCCCTGTTTCTTTGGAATTTGGTGGCCTGAGAGAGGCACATGTCCTTGCCTGCTTCTCCATGTGTTGCAGTGTTTCCATTTCTGCTCTCATCTGACCAGGTCCAGGTTCCCTCTGTTGGTTGCACAAAATTAGGTCAGTGGCTTCACGAAAAGGTGTTGTCACATGCAATTAGCCCTGCATTCTTCTGAATTTTAGGGAGATAATTGCCTTTCCAAGACTTCAGTGGAACAGATAGATCTGTCTCTCAGTCCCTGTATGATTTCAGTGTAAACATGCACATGTTGCAGAGCATAATTTAGATTGAAAGTAAACAAGATCTGTGCTGTGACCTGGGATGAGAAGCCCAGCAGGAGAGGGTTTCTGGCCCAATGGTTTTGTCATAATGACTTTCACAGCACTTGTTGGTGACAGCTGGCATGGGAGCTTCTGTGACCTGATTGTGGTGATACCCAGAGCCCTTCAGAGCACTCCCAAACCTGCTCTGACTCATGTGGGTGGGATGGTTTGACATACAGAGTCCACACAGCACAACAATTGCCAAAACCTCTGCTACCCCCAGATATGCCTCTCTGCTGAGAGGAGCTGTAAAGCTCCTGGAATCCAGCTAAAAATCAGAGCTGAGAGCATCAAATCAGTCAATGGCTTTTACCACACCCTTTTGATAGAAAAGGGGAACAAGGACTTTATACAGCTATTTTTGTTGGCCAAGCCTCAGCAGCAGACAGGATTAATGCAGTGAATATTGAATTTTAAGTACTCTCCATTCTCTGAGGCTTAGTTTGGATTTGGGAAGGATGCTCCTCTCTCCCCTACACTTTTCCCTGCTGTAGGATTTGCCTATTGCTAAGTGAACAGTCAAATTCATCTTGATCCCAGCAGAAATTTTGTAGAGATATTAAGCAAGCACAGTCAGTCTCTCAAATAGTTAAGTTAACTTCATTTAATTTGCATGTCTAAGAGGAAAGCTGCCATTTAATTTCTCCGAAAGACATAAAGTGATTTTTCTCTTGGATTCTCCTCTGCTTAGTGCCATTGCTGGCAGAGTATTTTCCAAATAGGTTTGAAATAGTTGGGTTGAGAGGGATTTTTGAGCTTCATGTGCTTGTGACCTTAACAAGTGTAATGTTAATAATAAATGTCTGATCTTGAAATCTTTGCTCATACAAGTAGTTCTTTTTTACATGAGCAAACCTACACATTGTAAGGATTTATATGAGAATTTTTTTTTTTCCTCTGAGTGAATTCTGCCAGCTGCAAGCCTTTGGAGTCTGTATACTACAGCACAGCTGATGTGAGATATATGAGATATTTTAGAGTCTGGCCCAAGACCCAAGATGATGACAAATGACATTCAGAAAATAAAAGTGCTCTCTCAGTGTCCTGCAACTTTGTTTTCCTCAGTCCTAAGCTCTCCCAGCAAAGAGAATGTTTTGCCTCAGTCTCCATTAAAACCTCTAAGACAGCTCTGAGGTTCCCAGCAGGGCTGTAGGACTGTGCACCACATGCAAGGACATCGCCAGGTGTCCTGTTCAAAGCTCCCCTGGCTGCTTCTTTTCCCTCCAGCCTGCCACATTTTATGATTTTCTGCTGAAGGCATCTGTTCATACTCATTTTGGGGGGCTTGTTTCTCTGTTATCTGACAACACAGCAGGGTTTATAACCATGAACAACCATCCCAGACTCAGGTCAGAATTTATATATCTACATCATTTTCTCCAACCTACTGCCAGGATATTGGAAGACAAAAATGTCTCAATGTTTAATGACAATGTATTACCAGGTTTTTCAGATCTGTAGGGAGATTCAGTCTTCCAGTGCTTTCTCTTTAAGGAATTGTATCAGTTTTAGGACTTCATCAAAGCTGGAATAAACTCTAAGGCTGCATGCATCAGCCAGGTCTCAGGCATCAACATCAGAAGATTCAAGAGCTCTTTGGTATGATTGGGTGAGGATGAGAAAATGGAAATTTATTTGACATCATCTGACACAGGTGGATCTAAAAAGGACACTTGTACTAAAATAAATGCTGGCTTGTGGGGAATTCACTTGAATTCCAAGAACTTCCCTGATACCAACGCACCAGAGAATCACCTTGTGTGAAGAGTTCTTATGGACCTGAATGCTGAAAGGAGATAGGAATTGGGGATGTGCTCTCATGGTGTCCTTGCAATGCAGGGAGTGAATTGCACAGGCAGGAAGGAAATCACATCAATCAGCATCAGTTTCTGCATTTCATAGGTAGAAATCCAGTGCTGTCACCTCTGTGCCTGTTTTTCAGGGAGCTCATGCAGGAGTATAAGGATTCAGTGTTTGGTTTCAAAGAGAGAAGTTTGATTTGATATTTGCAGGGTGCTGTGCCTTGTGCTTATTGATGTGCCTCATGTTTATCTGCCTCTTCCCTGAGAGCCCAGAAGCTGCAGGGCTGTTCTGGACAAACCCTGCAGGTTTGCCCTCCAGAGGGGCAGGGAGTGAGTGATGCTTGCTTGTGATACTGCTGATGTGCTTGGCATGGCCCCTGCCTGGGCTCCCAGCACCATCCAGGACATCTCATGGTTTTTTGGCATAAGCATTAAATAAATAAATAAGTAAATAAATAAATAAATAAATTATATATATATATATATATATATACACTTATGCAAAACAAGAGTAGCCTAGGAAAAAATAACTTTGATCAAACTTGTTTGGTGAAGCAAGTATTCAAGAAATTTCTCCTTTGTTCTCTGGGACAGGATACTTTCTGAGAGCTGCTGGACAGCAAAAATAGTTTAAAGATTTAAGTAAAAGGCAAATGGAATTTGGATTTCTAGGAGATTTATTTATTTAGTTGCATATAGTAACAGGACAGAATTTCAAAAAGTGATGCCCTGTATGAATTTGTATAAAATTATTCATATTTAAACCTTTCACACTGATGTCCTGACTCCTGATCGCTGTAAAGGACTGCTGTCACCAGTGGAGAATCACCACCTCTTAAATCACTGGCATTGACTCTGCTGTTATTATTGACTATTTAGAAAACAAGTAATAAACTGTCCCTTGTGAGATGAGCTGCTGTGCAAGCTGCCCAGCTCCTCCCCAAGGTCCACAGAGCACAGACTGATATGAAGATGCAACTTAGCAGGTCATACAAACATGAGGCCAACTCTATGCCTTGACTGAATACAGTTTTATTTCCTGACTGACAGGGGCCTGACAACCCTCTCTGATATCACCAGCACCACTCCCTGCTTTATTTATGTGGAAAAAAGCAACAAAACCCCCATGCCTTGTGTCTGGTTATAATGATGGAGAATGTCCCCAGCTGACCAAGGTGTCCTCATTAATGGCTGTTCTGAATTTAGCCCTTGCAGATGCTGTGTGCCCCCAGTTTAATCAAAGACCTGGTGGCCATGGCAACGACACCGAGCATCTGGGTGTGTGAGCTCTGCCAAACTCCATCACAAAGTGCAGGGTGGGAAACACAACAGCTCCAAGTGCATTCATGCATTGTTCTTTTCTACTACACATTTTGAAGTGGTTAGGAGAGCTTCTCAGGCACAAATGTTAGACTGTTTTTGCAAAAAAAAGAGCTCTGTTAACACAGGTGGCAGTTACTAATCTCTTTTTTTTTTGTTTTGTTTTGTCTTTTTCTTAATTCTGTTTTGCAGGTGTATCAGCATTCATATACAGCATATTATGTCCTCAGCAAAATACCTCATGGGTAAGCAATTTTTCAATGTCTTCATTTAAAAACTCAGCCATTAAGAATCCTGCAAAACAATGTGCATGGTGACAAATGGCTGCCTGTGACAGCCCTCTGCAAAGGCCTGGCTTTCAGCTGCAGCCTCCACTGAGCTGTGTGCTGTGTGTGCAAAAGATGGGGAGGTCTGGAAACAGAAATACTCAGCTTCCCCAGAGAGTTAGACTACATGAATTTCACATTCCAGATTTCAGGGGTTTTGTCTGGAATATAGATGTGGTGGTGTCTGGCTGAGAGCCATGGCTGGCCACTCACCAGAGCACTGGAGAGGAGCAGGCTCTGGGGAGACCTCGCTGCAGCCTCTCAGTGCCTGAAGGGGCCTGGAGTGGGCTGGAGAGGGACTTGTCTACAAGGGCATAGAGTGCTAGGACAAGGTTCACACTGAAAAAGAGCAGGTTTAGACTGAATATTGGGAATAATTTCCTTCCTCTGAATGTTGTGCAGCCTAGCCCAGAAGAGTGGTGGCTGCTCCATCCCTGGGAGTGTTCAAAGTAAGTTTGGGTGAGGCTTTGAGCCACCTGGTCTGGTGGAAAGTGTCCATGGCCAGGGCAGGGGGTTTGAAATTGAATGATTTTAAGGACCCTTGCAACCCAAACTATTCAATCATTCTGTGATTCTTTAGCTTTGATTAGTTGCAGTTTGTTTCCATGTATGGTTGGAACATGAAAATTAGAAGATTTCTCACCATCAACCCTGTTAAAGCTGTAGTGTTGATGTGACACACTCCAGACTTCTTCAGCCTCTTCCCTTTCACAATCTGCTCTTTGTTTTTTGCTTTCTTTTTGGGGGGGGGAGGGAGTAGATTTGTGTGTGTATGTGTGTGATTTTTTAAATTTGTTTTTGTTTTGGTTTGTTTCAGTTTGTTTTGTTTTGTTTTGTGTAGGTTGCTTGGTAGGTTGGTTGGTTGGTTGAGCTGGCTTTTTTCTGGGAATTTCCTCAATATGCTTAGTTTTTGAAAACTCCATCTCTCTGGCAATATATCTGAGTAGTAGCTTGTGGGCTGAAAGTGTTCAGCAACAGGATGAAGCCACAGCAGGAGCACATAAGCTTTGTGTCTGCAGCAAACCTGGCTAAGAGCAAGAAAGGCTTGACTGACAGCGCAGTTCTATTCCAGACAAAACAAAGGTGGAAAAAATAGAAGTATCATGCATAGCATGTATTAGAAATGCTAAAAAATAGCAACACAGTGGTCCCAGAAGTTTTCTGCTGCTGCATGATCTTTCTTTGTCCTTGTTCCCCCCAAGCTCCAACTCTGCTGTGCACCCACCTGGGGCTCCCCTTGCTCTCTGTGTTTGGTTGGGCAGTGGTGCAGGGAACTGAAGGGTTGGATATGTCAGAGGAGAAGTCCCCAGCATAAAGGGCAAATCTGGAAAGTGAGAGCACACCAGAGGCCACACAGGTGTGTCAGGCATTGGTGTCCCCACAGCCTGATGTGGTGGTCATGGATCAGGAGTCCACGAGATGAAGAAGGGCTGGAAGGATCACTGAGTCTCCTGTTGGTAAAGGGGTGGTTTGCAGAGTTTAGGCTTTTAGGCATTATAAACTACATTGTGCAGTGGATATTTCATTGACCTTCCAGGTGATGATGGTGCACGTGAGTGGTGGACAGGGCAGCACTCTGCCATTTCCATGGAACATGGGCATTTATCCTTCCTGTGGAGTCCTGTGTATATTTTAGGGTGGTGCATGAACAAAGAGGGTCCAATATGAATTTTCTTCATCATTCACATCCTTCACTAAAATAAGGGAAAGAAAACTTAGTTTCTTCAGATCTAGGAGGCAAGCAGTGAATGTGATGTAACAGGCGGTGAAATACATCAGCTGACAGTAGAACCTCTGTTGGATGAAGGGAGAAAAACCTCTTCATCACCTATTTAACATTTAACATAGGACTATTGCTCTGATGGATATCTGTGGATGAAGGTTGCTGAGGGCAGGGCACAGCACAAGGTTCAGTTCAGTTTGACATTCCACCTTCTTTGGTGATGATGAATTTGCCATCCACAAGCAACCATCCTTGTCCTCCACCTATCAATAGCAGGAGTGACAAAATTCTGCACTGAGCAATGACCCCTTTGCTGTTTTTACAAACTGTTTTCGGTTTTTCCTCCTCTGCAAGCAGGCACAGCTTTCACCCTATTGGTGTGTGGCCCTTGGCATCTCTCCAGCTCAGTGGCCAAGGCAGTGAGAGCTGGGGAGCAAACTCAGTCCCCTGCACAGTGTCCCTCCTGGAAACTGGCCGTGACAGTGTCCCTTTCCCTGTGCTGCCTCTCTCTGTCCTGTTCCCCATCCTCAGCTATGATATCGAAGGCCAGGCAATTTAGAATTTGCACCCACTCATGCCCTTGCTACTCCCCTGCTGAGGCTAACTAATAAGAAAGCCAATTAACCTAATCTCTGGCATCACTTTTTAAATAACATGCCATTAATCTGCCAGCATAAATTGGTTTTTAAAGGGAATTTTCTAATTATTTTTGCCACGTTCTGCATGCTCTCCAGATTCAGGCTGTGCCTGAAGTCAAAAGAAGCTCATACCAATGTTTTCCACATTTCATTTTGAGCTCTCAATGAGTTTGACAAACCAATTTTGGAATGTCCACAGTACCTACGTTCCCAAATGGTATTTTATACAGCACTGCAGCATCTTTCCACAAGAGCTGTTGCCAAAGTAAACTCCTCACACTGGCTCTGTATAGGACAACTAACAGATGTCACTGACACAGACTCAAAGGATCTGATTTAAAATTAAAACAAGCCCGAGGTAGCAGAAAGAGATCACACGAATTTAGTACATCCCTTCTGTTATTTCAGCTTTCTCACAGCCTCTTGGTAAATTGGAGGTAACACCCACCACTGCTTTTGATATAAAGTTTTCAATAGTCAATCTGAATTTTATTTCTATATCTTTTATTGTAAAGAAAGCAAGCAAGAAGTGCTGGATGGCTGGAGAGTCACTGCTCCACTCACGGCACACCCCACTTACAAGTTGGGTAAAGCATATATACTGTTTTAGAATTTTATTTCTATATTTCTATTTTATTTCTTTATTTCTAACTTTAGAATTTTATTTCTATTTCTTTTATTGTAAACAAAGCAATCAAGCAGCTCTGGGTGGCCAGGGAGTCACCGCTCCACTCAGGGCACACACCACTTACAAGTTGGGCAAAGTATATATACTGGTTTTCAACCTACAAAGCATTTTCCAATGTGCTTGGTTAGTCCAAATCAGCAAATATCAATAAGATGGCATCAGCAATTTTCATAATCTTTCCAGGTGGTAGTTAGATTCCTGTCCTTGTGGTCATCTGGAGGGAGGCCTTACACTGGTGTCTGCTGCATGATTTTGTCAAGTGCATCAAGCTTTATGTTATACATAAGCATTTAGTTGTTTTGTTACAATATCTCTTAGCTTTACCACAGCTTCCTATATTTTATTTTAAGCACCAGTCATCTTGCTACCTCATCTCTTTCACTCCTCTATACTTCTTTTATTTCAATGCTTTATTTGGTGTGGTGGTGTTTGCAGGACAAGGGAAGAGATGAGAATCTTGACTCCATGTTTCAGAAGCCTGATTCATTATTTTATGATATATATTATATTAAAAGACAATTATATATTAGAACTACAGTAAAAGAATAGAGGAAAGGGAAAGGGAAAGGGAAAGGGAAAGGGAAAGGGAAAGGGAAAGGGAAAGGGAAAGGGAAAGGGAAAGGGAAAGGGAAAGGAAAGGAAAGGAAAGGAAAGGAAAGGAAAGGAAAGGAAAGGAAAGGAAAGGAAAGGAAAGGAAAGGAAAGGAAAGGAAAGGAAAGGAAAGGAAAGGAAAGGAAAGGAAAGGAAAGGAAAGGAAGAAAGGAAAGATAATAAAATCTGGTGACTGTTCACAGTCTCGACACAGGTGTCTGTCATTGGTCATCAAGTAAAAACAATTTCACATGCTGGGTAAACAATTCTCCAAATCACATTCCAAAGCAGCAAAACATGGGGAAGCTGAAGCTTCTCAGGAGAAAAGATCCTGCCAAAAGGATTTTCCATAAAATAAGTCTGTGACAATTTGGCTATTTGGTCAGAAAGTTTCAAAACCTTCCATTGTATCTATTTTCGAGACAGCAGATATAAGCATTTGCTGATTCCATTGCCAAAATTGACACGAATCACAAAAAAAAATTTTTACTCTTTAGCTCATTTGCCTTCTGCTTTCAGTGGCTTGTGGTTTGCTTGGGGGCTGAGACCCGCAGTCCACATGTTTCTGGGTGATATGAGCAGGGTTTGTGTTCAATTCCTCATTCCTCTTGTCCCTGGCTCTGCTCCTGCTGCTGTCCCAAAATCGCGCTGCTGGCTCCGGGTGCCACCTAGTGGAACCATCCCTGTGTTCCTGGGATGAGCATTGTGACAGTGGTCACAGGGGGTCTTGGATGAGGGAAGAGACGAAAATGTTAACTCCATGTTCAGAAGGCTTGATTTATTATTTTATGATATATATATATTACATTATACTAAAAAGAAATAAAAGGTTCATCTCAGAAGCTAGCTAGCTAAGAATAGAATGGAAAAGAATGATAACAAAAGGCAGCTGTCTCAGACTCTGAGATAGCTTGGTCTTGATTGGTCATTAATTATAAACATCTAAGATGGGCCAATCACAGATCCACCTGTTGCATTTCACAGCAGCAGATAACCATTGTTTACATTTTGTTTCTGAGGCCTCTCAGCTTCTCAGAAGGTAAAAAAATCTTAAGAAAGGATTTTCACAAAAAGATGTCTATGACAGAGCATCTCTGTCCTGCCCCACCTGCTCCCCTCTGCTGCTGTTCAGATGCAGCTCCTGAGAGCTGCTTCCAGATGTCCCCATTATAAATGTTTTTGCAAGGCTCTTCTCGTAACCCCACAGCTGCACTATCAGAATTGCAGTTGCCAACTGCTTGTAATTTATAGATACTGAGATCCAGATGCAGGTCCAGATGTGGAACAAGGAGCTCTCCTGCAAGGTGCTGGGGAAATGTGGCACTCCAGCACCATATACAGATATTTCCTAATATTATTTAAATATTAGTTATTATTATTAATTTTATGGATTAAAGTTATTTCTATTTTATTAATTAAAATTATTTATATTTTATTAATAAAAGTTATTTTATTGATTGAAGTTAATAATAATAATTTTTTCATATTAGTCATTTACTAATATTATTTTTTATTTAATTAATATTTTTTTTCCTAATTTTGGAAAATAAAAATATAGCCATACAGGCAACAACCTACTTAGGAAAGCTAGGCACTGAAAATTGTGCCTTGTGAAAATTCACTCCAATATGAATTATCTTAATCAATCACATCCTTCACTGAAATAAGAGGAAAAAAAACTTCAGAGTTTTTATGGTCAGGCTGGGACTGAGCAGGGTGTTTTCCTAACCCAGCTGCAGGATTTCCCTCAGCAGTATTAAGGTGTTTTCCCACCAGTGCATGCTGCTGGACCACTGGCGTGATGTGGCTCTGCAGGTCCTAAGCAAGAGCTAATTTTGAATAGGATATCCAAGGGGTGCTTCTGTATTTAATCTCTTGCTGTGGCCAGCAGAAATGTTACACTTTTTTATAGCTGTTTTTGCATTCCACCAAATAAAGCCCAGCATAAAACATGGTTTTTTTTCAGACCTCCCAGCACCCACTCAGTTCCTCATGAGCCATTTTCCTCTGGACACAGCCAAGAGTCAGGGATTGGTGCTGACCCCTTGTAGGAGCTCTCAGCACATCCAGCTGGGACTTGTCAGTGGGAGCTTCCAAATGTTCTTACCAGGATCAGGGAGAAAATCAGCAGTTTTTCCCACTCCTCACTGATTTTGCATTTGAGAAAGAGGGAATTGAGTTACTCCTAAGCAGAATCCAAATTTCTTACTGGATTTATTTGCTGGCATTAGAGGAACATGGCAAACACAAACAGGAGCTGAGCTCAGCTCCTCCTGCCTGCACTGCCAGGGATTTCACAGGTCTGGAAAATCCTGCACGAGTGCCCCATGCTGAGCCCCAGTAACTTCAAGAGAAGTCCCAGGAGTGGAGTGAGTGCACAAAACGTGCAGGAGATCCACAGAAGTGATAACAGGGAGAGGAACTGAGCCAGTGCTTCACTGTGAGTAAATTTTCAAAGTGCTGTCTATAGATCTCTGTGCAGAGCTCCCACTGTTCTTCCTACCTCCTTTTTTATTTTTTTTTCATAGGCCACTGGCAGGAAAGAAATGGACTTTAAAGTTAATTAAAGAAAACCTAATCAGTTTTTTATGTATCCTATTGTACGCTTCAAAAGACAAGAAGTTTACCCTTGCACGTGTTCCCATTTCCATGTTCACAGTAAAAAGAAATTGTGATTCATTATTTAAAATCATACATAAAAGAACTTCAGGGAACTGAATTTACTTCAGAAACCTGCCCATTTGATCAAGTCTGCTCTATTTTATTTCCACCTGGCCTGTTAGTCTGTAGCATTAAATAATCCTGTGCCTAAGTGTCCCCATCTGCAAAGCAAGAAGCGAAATTATACCTACCCAATGGATGCGAAATGTGATACTTGTTGTACAGACTGATGCACAATTTCACTGTATTTATAAACTTGCACCAGTGCCCACATTTTATTTTAAGAGGAAAAAGTAGAATATTTAATAAAACCCGTTTTCAGCTAATTAAATTTTACTTAGAGCAGATGCATATTTTCCCCCAAGAATGATCTGTAGAGGTTGAAATAAAATCTTTATGAAAAGGTATGTAAAACTAAATGAAAATGTGAAATTTGTTAAATAAGTAAAAAAATATATTCTGTAGTTCATGGAGAACCTGCTTTGTCTACTCCTTCTCTCTCCTCCCTCTCTAACAATTATCATTGTATAGATTTTATCACATTTTGAGATAGTTTATACAGTTAATTAGGGCACTTCTGCACAGTGTGGAGGCTTTTATGCCTCGCTATAAATAAGAACATCCTCATGATGTCAGATGCTTTTTCAGTTGCATTTTGACAACAGAAAACTTGGAATGGTTACATTTGGTAGCTTGATGGTGGAGCTTGACCTTACATCCTCTGATGGACAGGAATTTTTCATCTGAGTTTGCTGGCACTTGGCTCAAGCCCTGATGGAGCTGTTTGGCTTCTTGCTTTTTATAATCTCCGGAATTAAACACTCTGTAAATCACTGGAACAGTGGTCAAATCACACACCAGCTTTCTGCCTATGAACACATTTTGGGCCTCTTTGAAAAGAAAGAGCCAGCATTTCATTAGGCAAAGCTGCTATTTGAGCATCACTCAGCTCCAAGCTGTTGAAAGGTTGAAAGCAGCTCAGCCTGGGAGGCAGCTCAGGAAGGACTCTTGGCTGTGCTGGTGGGAGGAAATCCACTTCAGCAGCTCAACACCACATCATTGCCCCAGGGGATTTGCTGCTTGCTCACCCATGCAGGTCACTGCACAGTTTTGGGGGGTTTTTTTATTAATGTGAAATGTTCCTTTCTTGTGTAGGCAAAGCAATTCCTACCACACACTTCTTTCTTCCAGAATCAGTTGTGATGTGGGTGGACACCTTAGAAACCATGTATAGTGATAATAATAAGGAACGGTCCCCTGAGGGGAGGATTTGATATTAAGAATTAGAGTAATGGCTAAAAAAAAAGAAAAAAGCCAAGAAACTTGGTTAATTAATAGTTAGACACAAATGTTAGCACTTTAGCAGAGAAAAGCCCAGCAACCAACCTCCTTATGTTACGGAAAAGGTCAAGAGCTTATGGCTCATCAAAAAAGAATAAAAAAGGAAAAAAGGTTTGAAGCAAACTCTCCCATTGTGATTTTCTGAGACAGCACCCTCTTAAAATGTAGGCAGGGCTCCTACTAAAGTCTAAATAGTGAACAAAAATGTTCTTTACTGGTGAGAAATATATCTGCAGATGGAAATGTTTTCATGCCTCAGGATGAATGAGCCCCCTCTGGACCCCAGGCTGTGGTCAGCCCAAAGCACAGTCACTGCTGGGCGGCTCCAGCACCAAAAATCAGCACCAAAAATCAACTCCTTGCCATGGATATTCCTCCTCTTTCACACTCAGTAAGGTTGAGTTAGTGCAGAGTTTTGACAGAAAAAGGAAACAAAGGTGGATGAAAGGGAATTTATAAGATGATGGTGCACAGCAGTGACTAACCACAGCCTGTACAGTTGCTGCTTCCATGAATCACTTTCCCAGGAATAAAATTGTAGGTGGATTTTCACAGTGGGAATCAGGAATTTTTGTTTGCATTTTTGCCCTGATGTTCAAGGTGCTGGATGGAGTTTCCACTGGGATACAAACTAGAAACACAGGTATCCCCAGGGAGCTGGTTTTGCTCCACTGCTGTGGGAAAGCAGAGCCACCCTGCAGGGTGAGCATGGGTTATTCCTTGCTGTGGCTGGATGATAAACTTTCAGCCCATTAAACACTGTGCTGTTTAATTACACAGGACGAATAATGTTATCTTAAAAAAATTAGACTTGATTTGTTTGTGGCCATGTGAAAAAAGTCAGTTTTGAGGACCCAAACCTGTCAGATTTTGGGCATTTCATCCTGTTGTGGGATTTAATGGGTCCTGAGCTCAGATCACTTAGTGAGGGCTATATAGGGACCTGTGCCATCCACTGAGTACTGGACACGGCCCCACCTCTGAGAAATATGTGGCCATCCATGCCACAGCTCTTGTGCACCCACCATGTCCTGGGGCTCCCTGTTCTTTTTATTGGTGCTGTGACCCTTCCTCAGGTAATCACTAACCAAATTTAGTAGTCTAAAAAATGCCCTGTTATCTCAAAATGGGTATCCTGAACCCCTATGTAGCTCAAAACATATGGGGAACAAGGGTATGGGGATATTTTGGAAAGCAAGAGAGGACCTCTGGGTGGAAAATGGATGCTGCAGCCAGAATTTTCCTTGGCACAGTGACCACTGAGAAAATCTCTTTGTGGCAAAGGTGTAAAATACCTGGCTGATAGCCCAGACTGTGTCACTCCAGCCCTGATGCCTCTTCACCCCTTACCCTGACATTTACTGAATGCTCCAGTAGAAATTTGAGGAGATAAGAAAAATAGAAAAAGAATAGAATAGAATAGAATAGAATAGAATAGAATAGAATAGAATAGAATAGAATAGAATAAGAGAGAAATAGAATAGAAATATTTTGCATAGAAAAAGTTGCTTTCTCATGTCACTCATGAGAAGGAGATAAGAGAAATGAAGGGACCTTCCATATGCAGAACCCTGAGGGCAGATGTTATATGTTATCTTTGTTATATGTTATATATGTTATATGTATACCCCCTCTCAAATGCAAGTATTCTCTTTTGTGTGGCTACTTCAGGTTTCTCCATCTCTGTTTTAGGGCAGAAGTGCAGAGCTAGAGTGCTGCTTTTGTCCTCTGAACAAGGAAAGTATTTTGCCATCCACTTTTGAACTATACCCAAAAACCAGTCCAATTGTGGTGGGGTGGTGTGTAAAAGTGATCACATCACTGTTGATAAAAAATTGAAATAATGGCAAAAATAAATATGTGCCTTGTTAATTTTAACTGAGATGACAGAGTCTGTGTGGGGAGAGGCTGTTTAGAAAGGTGTCTTGTCACTCTAGGACATGAAACAGAAAGACGTAGACTTTTTTCTCGGGCAAAAAAGAGAGCTTTTAATTTCTGACTCTAACATTTATAGATTTCCAAAAGTGACAGTGGACTGGAGGGTGACAATGCCACCTCTCTAATGACGCTGGATAAACCAACCATTAAATTTCTCATCTTCCATAAAAGAATGCAAAACAATAAGTTATTTACATAAAGTGAGTGAAAAAGTTCGTTACAAGAATGTAAACATCAGAAGTCTTAGAAAATCTTAAAAAAAAAAGGGTGACAGTGTATCAATACCCCTGAGAACCTACACACAAACCTCCAGGACCTCCTGACATGAGTAGAAATAAGATTTGCTTGAAGACTTAGTTTTCAAAAAGAAGACAGAGAATACTGAGTCACTCTGGTTTGGTTTGAAACCAAGTAGCACAGGCTGTTGAATTTTAGAGCACAAGCCCAAGAATCAATCTCTTGCCCAATTAGAAGTCTGACCCAGTGAAGTCTCCTGGTAACGAGGCCCTTCTGCTGTCTCTGGTGATAGGAGATCATTTCTGTGTCTCATTTTATGTACTAATAATCCCAGATTGCTCTCTGCAGGCATCACATCACTGTGCCATATTTTTATTAGTGTTTGAAAGTCAGACAAGGTCAGCTGGATGGAAAATGCTCAGGTTTCATCACTAACATCCTTTCCTGTAGATTGGCAGAGTTGCTCAGAAGAACCACACTCAACCCAGGCTCATCCAGAAGATCTTCCCAGTTCATTCTTAAACATCTCAGTGCTTATCAAGTTGTTTCTCTTCAACCTGCATTTTTCCCCCCAAATTCTGAATAGCTGATCTCTGGATAACTGCAATTCTGACTAGCCTTCTTTACAGCATTCATATATTTTGATTTTCATTTTTTCATGTCTCTGCTGTGGAAAAATATTAATGAAACCCTGGTAAATCCAGGGTTTACCTTAGGCCTTGCACAGTGCTGAGGTCAGAGCTGACTGAGAAAGATCTACAGAGTAAAAGAAAATCACATGAGTAAGAGAAAATTGCTTTTAAGTGGTTGCATTTATCACCTGAGTGCTATCGTCTCTCATTGTCTCTTTAGGAGACAAAATATTACTCCAGTAACAAAAGTTCCATTTAAAAATACAGTAAAAATTCACTCTGTCTTCTGTGATTTAGAGGGATCACATGAGAAACATGATAATGTCATCATTTTAGAAGTGATGTTACCAGTGCCCAAGGTCCATTTCCACTGTTTGCTTACTTGGGGAAATGCTGAGTTTTTGATCAATGTTTTGCAGCCTCCATCAGTGCAACTCAGGGCTCTGTACCAGTCTCTCATACACTTTTAAATCCTTTTTTTTTTTAGGCTAGAAGGGCAGGTCCATGCCACCATTTTATACCATTACCAATGGAAGTTGGAGGCTCCTTTTCAGACAAGTGATTGGTTTTTGTGTCATTGTCCATGGCAGGGGGGCTAAAAATAAATTATTTTTAAAGACCCCCCAATCCAAACCATTCTATGATTCTGTGATTTTAAGGTGGTATTAGTGAAGTTCAAGGTTTTACAGGCTCAGTACCAAATATTACATTGATGGGGGGTTACAGACACAGGCAGACTATATTAAAAAAAACCTCTGAGCTCATAATTGTTGGCCTGAATCCAAAATAATTGCCAAATTAGAGACAAATGCTTTAGATTCCCTTCTTTTTAGATTTTATACACTAAATCCATGGAATTTGTTCATCCTGGAAAAAATGGTTGGTGAGCACTGATGTTTTTAAGAGAAGCTGAATGAATTGATATGAATCTGCAGTTTAAATTAATAAATTCAAATTACTTTCATCCCCTCCTTCTACTTTTGTTCATTGAAAAGAATTTTTTTTTACATTACTGTAAAGAAAATATGTGTGAGTGAGAATTAAATGTTTAATAGTGGATGAGCCTAAATGAATAGAAGAGCCTTTCCCATCTAATTAAGCACTTTTATTAGAATTCCAGGAGGGTTCTATTAGTTGCATCTTCTAACAGTATGATTTCTTGATTATCTGTTCTGGCAAGTCTTTATTCCCATTTGTATGATATTTTATTTTATCTCACTGCGAGTCTCAGCAGGGCTCTGTATCTCCGGGGGAGAAATTTTCTTAATGGCACCTGTCTTCTCTTCTCCTTGGTGAATTTTGAAGTAAACAAGTCATTTAATAGTGTCAAGTCATTAAAAACAACTCATTAAAATTGTGTGTGTGCTACCCATGGAATTGCATTCCTGCCTCTTACAAATCTTCCTCTCTTCCTCCATATCCTTATCTATGGTTCTTTGTAGATTTATTAATTAATCTGTATGTTTTACATCCTTTTATTTGGGTTTGCAAATTTCCTCCTGTTTGCTTTTTTTTCCTCATCATGCATCAAAATCTCTTAAATACTAAGAAGTTTCCAGTTTTTTATTGCCCTTCTGAATTTATTCTTTATTTTATTCTCTATTTTTTTTTTTTTCTAAGGAAGAAGAAATCTGTCTTAGCTGCTGTCAGATTTTATGTTATTAGAGGTAGATGTGAAGACATTGAGTTCTGGTTCTGAGACAGATAGTTTAGGTAGATAGTTTTTTATACTTAACCATAAAAAATGCTTAAAATACTGTGAGCTGATGTCCTTAGGACTGTTGTCTTTCAAAACATTCAGTGCTGGCTTGAGGCAGAATACAAGAGGAGATATTTCTGCCGTCCCCACATATTTTTGTAGCTGTCTTTATTTCTTCAACTTTTATAAACTAATTACATGTAATGTACTAATTACACAACTAATGTTTTCTAAAATTATGACATAGTGAAGTAAGAAGGTTTAAAATTTTTCCCCAGTAAAACATATATATATATAGTTTTTATAATTTCTTTAGAGGATGGACATATCAGAGCAGCCTGTGCTGAAAATTGTTGCATTTTTGTTCACAGTGAGAGCATATTCAAAGAATTTCCATACCAATCCTATTGTTCTGTATTTGAAATTAAAATGAAGTTATGAAAACAGACCTTAGAGAAGGAGGTTATACCATATCCCAGAATTTGACTGCTTTTATCAGTTTCAGACATTTTCAGTCTGGCACTGTAAAATATTCTTCTTGAAGTAAACGGAGCCACTCCCTCAATTACAGTGGAAAATTTCTGGGTATTTTTAAGGTGCTTTTGAAGAACTTTATATAGAAGAGTTAATCATGTTTATGCTAAGAAGGAGAACCTGTGCCACAAAGTCTCTGAGGGAAATTTGCCTTCTTTAGGAGAAGATGTCAGAAGAGGGAACACACAGATATAAAAATTTCAGCAAAAACCAGGACAAAATCTTTTGGACAAGTTCCTCATTAATCACAGTTATTTTTAAAGTCAAATGCAGGTAACACATGATTGATTAGTTTGTTTTATTCCACATCTTGTTCTGAGCTCAATTGCAAGCAAAGATGATTTGGCAGTCGGCACTCTGCCTGCACTCAGGAACTTTCCTTGTTTGGAAATTTTGAGGGGAGACTTTTTGGCAAAAAAACTTCACTTAAACGAGCAAATTTCCCAATTTATTACTTCAGAAATGGTTTTTGAGCATGGTGCTGAGGTCATGCCCGTGTCTGGAGCAATTTAACAGCCTCTGGTCCAGACAATGTCATTTTAATGTGGAAGAGTTTATGTAGCACCTGCTTCATCTTCTGTCTGGTCTAAAATGTATTACTCCCTTCTTTCTCAGCTATAAGATCAATCATTTTAAAAGTGGAAGGAATAATGGCAACAGTTTAATAAGGTCTTGCCAGTTCTTTGGCCGGAAATTAAGATTAAGGTTCTTTTTTGGGAGGAAATAGTGAAAATATTGTGAAGATGCAATGAACCTATTTCTTCATCCAAACCAGGAGCCAGAGATGTACAAACTGCGTTCAGAATTGCCCATTTCCCAGCCAGCATCCTGCACAAATGAGCTCATAAGGGACAGGCTCAAATCCAAACAAGCCCTAATTATGAGGGTCTGTGAGGAGCACTGGCTCTTTGGAGAGGCTGGGATGACCCATAATATTGATTGATTCGGGGAAAAATGTACAGAGGAATTTTAAGCAGGCTGTTTTGGAGGAGAAGGAAGGGTGTAGCTGTGGAGAGCTATAGCTTAACAGGCATAACATACTTCCCAGAAGAAGCTGAGTGGCATGAGATCCCATTTATCTGTAAAATGGAAGAGTGCTCCTGGCTCACAGGTGTGCATTTGGCCTGATTCTCTACAGGAATTTAACAAAGGAGAGTTAAACACCTAGAGTAGCATGGGATAATTGGAAATGTGGTTGATAAATGCTCTCCAAAAGGGTTTTTTTGAGGATCCCTAAGAGCTTTCTCAAAGAGAGAATCTCAGAGTTGTGCCAGTCCTGCCCAGAGCAGCTGTGCAGACAACTCTCCCTCCTCCTTCTCTTTTCTAGCTAATAAAATAGCCCAGAGAAGTTAAATAACTGGAAGTGCTCAAGGCCAGTCTGGATGGAGCTTGAAGAAACCTAGTACAGTGGGAAGCATCCCTGCCCATGGCAGGGGGCTTGGAATGAGATGATCTTTAAGGTCCTTTCCAACCCAAAGCTACCTCTGAGTGAGTCTTTGATAATGGATTTGTAATCTGTGAGTCCTTGATGATGGGTTTGGAATGGGTTGTCTGGGGCTACCAGAGCAGGAGTCCATGCATATTCCACCACGGACCATGCCCCAGATGGAGCCCAAATACATGTGTGGGAATTTGATCTTTCACAATGAGGTTCTCAAGTGAGGGAACTCCATTTCCATGCAACCTTTGGGCCTGCTGACAGCACAGGTTTCCCTGGCCACTGTTGGTGCAGCCCAGCTCCAGGTGACTCCTGAGGTTTCTCTCCTCTCAACCCCTTGCACATGGCACTGAAATTTGCTGCAGGTAGGTGAGTGAGTGTGTCTACTTCAGAGAAGAAGATTCTCCTCAAAAGATAAGAAACAAACCAAAATATACCAAGATGAATATGTGCATCAGTCAGGAGCATTTGTGGGGGAAAACTGGGGTCTTGGTCTGCTTTCATAGCCTGTGGTAGAAGGGAATAACTCACAGCATGAGGATGGATGTACGCAAGATTTTGCTACAAAAGAAGCTTCCCAACCAAATGAAAGAACTTAAGAAAGGACTCAGGAGATGCAATTCTGGTTTTCCTTATCTATACCAAAGAATGAGAAGATGACTTTGTTGGGTTTTTTTTTGTTGGTTTTTTTTGGGGGGTTGTTTTTGGGGTTTTCTTTTGTTTTTGTTTTTTTGTTTTTTTGTTTGTTTAGGTTTTTTGGGGTTTTTTTGGGTTTTTTTTGTTTTTTTTTTTTTTTTTGTCTGCAGCACAGCTCTTTGCTTTTCCTTCTGCCTTATCAGCTACCAAAGCTGGTTTATGCAGCATTTTTCACTGTGTTAGAGTTTTCCTCTTCTAAAAGATGATGCAATGAGTAGAACTGACAGGACTTGTCTATGCTCTGGTCTGAATTATTTGCTGTAATTAGCATGTCTCTCCCTTAGCTCCACCTGTGTTATCTGAAGCATTACAGCTTTAAATTCTTACCATTTGTATAATCTGTTTATTTAGGGATGGTATTTCCCCCTCTGTTTGTAATTTCTTGCTCTTCTTTTCACCATGGGTAAAATAACCCAAGAACTAGATAGTTCATTTGACAAATAGTGAAGTGCTATTTTTTTCTCCCAAAAGAGGTTTTGATTTGATTCACTGTTTTTCTCTTTTCCTTCTACCCTCAGAGGTTACTCTCTGTTAAGATAATCAAGACAGCTAACCAGAGAGATTGATTCCTAACAGGCAAATCTGACTGGAAATTTAAGCAGCTAACACACACAATCCAGAATAAGTGTTGTGGTTCATCTTTCTACAGCAAAGGGAATTTTGTGGCTGCTCTCAGTATGAGCACTATGAGTTCTCTTATCCTTACAAAAACGACTTAGGCTGCTCACAAAGGCACCTTCTAGGTAAAAAAAACATAATAAAAGACACAATTTTGCTCTACAGGCAGCAGCTGTGGATGACATTTTGCATGTAGAAATAAAAGCTGTCTGAGCCCCTTATGGTAAACTCAGACTCTGAAGTGTCAGTGCCTCAACCATCCCCTCTTGCCCCTCCACACCCTCTGTTCATCCCATCTCCATCAAACCTCGAGCTTTACTGTGAGGGTTCCACCTGAGGAGTGATGGAAGGGGGAACCTGTGGCCATCAGGGTCCCCACCTTGGGTCTGCCCTGATCCTGGCTGGCCTTTGAACAGCTCAGAGGAAATTAGAGTGGGAAGATTCCACAAAATCAGTTCTGAGCATCCCTCTTGCTGCTGTGCTGTCCTTGCTCCTACAGCCCCACTGCAAAGGAAGGAGCAGCCCAGGGACTGTAACTGGGGTGCTGCAGCAGGCCCCAAAAAGGCAATAAAGATGTGAAAAATGTGTATTTTATGATTGGCTTTTTGCAAATATTAAAATGAATATGATATGTGCTGTGTTAGAAAGTTATAGTGTATTAATTCTCTTAAGTTATAACCTAGTTTTAGATTATAACAAAATGTTAAAATAGAAACTATGCTATGTAGGATACATTTTTGTTTTAAAGAGAGGACTCGCACGGAGATAGCAGCCACAGGACACCTGAATCTTTCAGAGAAAGAGAATTTATTGCCCTCTTATCAGGAGAAATGAACTTCTTCCTGCCTCGCTCAGTCCTGGAGACAGTGTTAGGATTCAGAGGAAGAAGTTGACACTGACCAGACAGAATCCCGTGTTTGAATGGAATTTATTTTTCATGAGATGTATGAATATGCAACAGGTTATTGTTTTTAAGGGCTAATCCTCTGTTAATGTGGGTCCTTTTTCAGGCTTGTGCTGCCTAGAGAAAGGTACCCGGACCATCTGTAACTCTTTGTTTCTATTGTCTCATATTGTCATAATTCAAATTGTCCAAATTATTGTTACTCCAATTAAATTGCTATTTTCATAACCATTTTATTCTTTAAAACTATTAAAATTTGAAAAGCAAGTCATTGGCATTTTTCACAAAGAGAATTCACTTTGTGCTGAGTTACTGCATGCAGCTCTGTTCTGCTTTGAAAACATGCTCTGCAAAACACTGTGCAAGGCCTTTTGCTTAAAAGCCAGGCAGGGTTTGGCTGTTTTCTCTGTTTTTTTTGGTGATGTTGGCCTCAAATTGCCTTGTTATTCCTGTCTGTAGACCAGTGATGATAATAGCCTCACTTTTTCAAGCAGTTTGAGATCTTCTAATGAGGCACATTTTATACAGGCTTTATTAGAGTTCTTGTTTGTAGGATGTTACAATACACAGGGTTGTTGCAATGTGACTTCAGAATATGTAATGTAATTATTTGTGCTGAGTATAAATACAGTTAAGGCAGTGCTATCTATGCTGGGAGAAAATGACATTATGCTGCTTTGACATTTACCAAAAAAGCCTCCTTTTTCTATATTGCATTTGCGGTGTGTCACTTGTGTTCTGCTACCAAATGAGGGTAATAGATGAAAGAAAAGAAAAGCATTTTGATTTTATTTTCTAAAAAAAAAGTAGATATTTTGTGTTGATAGGAGCTTTTCCATTTGAAGCCAGTCTATGTATCAGTTGTCATAAAGTTCCCAATCTTTTCATCATATTCAAAGGAAATTTGTGAGGCAAAAAAGTCTTTGGGTGCAGAAGACAAAATTTTATTTCTTCTTGTGGCAGTTGGATTAAAATGTAGAATTATTGTTTATCCTTTGTGGACATGATCAGAGTTGATAAATACAATTTCATTGTTTGCCATCCCTGAACTAATTCTTAAGGCTTAGGCAACTCAGCAGTGGAACTAATATGTTCAGCTTCTTATTAATAAGAAACAGAAATTGTCACTTAAATGCTTGACCTTACCAACACTTGCTAGTGTTTACCTTACTGTTAAAAAGTTTGCTGAAACCTGGCTGAAAGGCATCTTACAAGTTTGTGGTGTATTTCCAAAGCACACCTGTGCAGCAGCTTAGAAAGGACATTTCTGAAGCTGAAATCTTTTTTTTCTCTTTTTGCAGGGATCCCCAGAATTTGTATCCCCCTGAGGTCAGCAATGCAAAGCTTCAGTATGCTGGTTGGGGTCCAAAAGGGCAACAGCTGGTAAGAGAAAAAACAAGTGTGCAAATGCATTTAGAGACCATGCTGCTATTGCTTGGAAGTAAAAAAAAAAATAATAATTCCTTTTTTGAATAGTTTCTTGAAGCCTGTGTGGTAGCTTTATTTATGATTGTTCTATCATGTAATTTATTTATAAAATTCCCAAATATATCCATTCACTGAAAAGTAATCGTGTCGAAAAATGCAGAGAAAGAACAGTTCATGAAAGCTTTTTGATAGGATGCACCTGCTTCTCCCAGTGTTGGACACAGGACAGATTATAGAGATAATAGTTGGATTTATTTAGCATCTCATTGCTTCACAAGGGCATCTTCAGACTTGCAAACTTGGCTCTGGGGATATGTTAATATTAGCAGCCCCGTTTGGAGAATGCATCTCTCCAGAACAGATCTGCCCTGAATTTGCCCTGTGGTTGTTTGCAAAATAGACAGAATTAGAAGAGGATCCTGGAAAGTTTTCAGAGCTGCTTAAAAAAAAAACAACCACACCACTTGTCAGGGATTCATTGTATTTAATGGAGCTGTTCATGCTGCAAAAATCTTAAAATCCCCAGTATTTTACCCCTCATCCACGGCCATCCTGGATGTGCCCATTTTTCAGAGCATGTATTTCCTGGCCACATCCCCTGGCTTCATTTCCTGGTACAAATCCAATATTAAGTTTTTTCTATATTCTAAACATTCTCTTTCTACCATAACAAGAAATGAAAAAGTGGCAACTTATTTTTTGATATGGAAACTTTATACCAAGAGATGAGCTTTGAAAGCTCATTATAAAAGAAAAATCTGGCATGGATCTCCTGTTCCCAGTCCTCTCTTGGGGACTGTTTGTCTGTGTCCTTAACTAGATTGTTTTAAATTCTGTGATTAAAAAAAAAATCCAAAAAATAGGAGTCATTATCATTGCAAGCCTGAAAATCAGGTTGGAGAAAACAGATACAGAACAGTAAAGTCCTTCCTCCATCAGGAGGCTTTCCTCCTACTTCTCCTGCTCCATCAAGAAAACTGTGTTTGAGAGTCATTCACCCCAGATCTGATCAGAGAGGGGAGTCAGCAGCTTTATCTCTGTGCAAAATGTCCTCTGAGGAGCTCTTTGCCTTCACTGCACACAGCTGGGGGAACTCACATATCAAATTGTTCCAATCCCCCCAGCATGTGCAGGGAATACCTTTAGGACCTGGCAAAGGAAGCCAAAACATTTTTCCCTTCACTGCTCACTAGCTCTATTTTAAGTCTAAAGTCAGAATTCCATAATATGTAACAAAAACTACATTTTCTAATTAAAATCTAATATTGAGCGTCATTTGTCACATTCTCCACCCCACAAGTGAATCTTCCTTCCTTTAATAGAGTTTTGCTGTGAATTGTGTGCCCTCAGCGCCTGTGGTCACAGCTCACTGCTCACTTGCATCATGCTCATTTTACCAAGCTGAAGGGCTGCACCTGATTCCCACCTTGGAAAGAGAATCTAAGGAGATTTTATACCAAAACGAAGAAAAATGTTCATACCAAAATAGACAAATGAAATATATTTCGAACAGGAGAGTACGCACAATCCAGGAGAAGAAAAGTCTTCTTTATAATAAACTTTATAATTTAATGCTGAAGAGGGCAATACCAATTTCCATCATATTTTTTAAGCAATTTACAGTGAAAACTGTAATTTACAGTGAAATTTACAGTGAAAGCCCTAGGAATTCCTGAAGACATCAAGTTTCATGCATGTTCCTTCCATGGGGTACATTCTATATATATATATTTGGTACCTTTAAAAGTCCCTTTGTTGAATTCCATAAGAATCTTGGAAAAATCTTGCTACAGCAAATTTGTTCTGCATGCTTATTTTTTCCTTTTTTTTTTGTCGTTTTTTGTCTTTTTTTTACTTCAAGATTTGCAAAATTATTGGCCTCTAATTGAGCTCTATTTCCTGCTCTTGCATTTGGAATCAGGGCAGGTGAGGAGCAATTCACTGGTAGTTTAAGCATTATTTTTTCATACTTCTAACATATGAGCCTTTTTGCCCTTTTCTTTGCCAGTCATTGACCTTGAAATACAATTACCACTGTAGTTTATAAAATAAACATGCTTTTACATACATCAATATAATCTTTTTATATCTAATAATCAGCAGAGAATTGCCAGAGGGAAAAAGAAGCTTTTAAAATTTAAAAAAAAAAAAAAAAACCTTACAAGAAAAATAAATGAGATCTAGAAACACACCATGTTCATGTTCTGTATTTCAGGACTAATTGGGTTACTCAGAATATAATTGCCAGTGAAATTCGTGTCACCTTCTTTGGAGATGCAAAGACAGAGGAAAAATTAAAGCCTATTAAAATTTGATAGTGGGAATGTGTTTGCTAAATGTTCACTGAGTGGTGTTGCAGGAGAAGGAGGGAAAATGTGTTGAGTGGGAGGGAAAGGATTTGTGGTTTGGGAAGCACAAATCAGCTCCCCTGGTCCCAGAGGCTCCTGGGGGTGTTTGAGGGGGTCCTGCAGCATCAGAGGACCCCAATTTTGTGTCAGCCCTGGTGCTGCACCCCTGGGCACAGGCTCCATCCTGCACCTCCCAGAAAGGGAGCCAAGGGCAAGTGTGCTTTGCATCACCTTGAAGATACCCCAATTTTCAGGAAATAAAAAAAGCCTTCCCCTTGAAATCTCCTGGTTTGTTCTTTTTTGGCAACATAAAGGGGAAGGCAGGGCAGGAGAGTAAGAGGGCTTGGTTCCAGAATTTTTATTCTCTTTGTAGCTTCTGTTTCATCCTTCCTAGGGGAACTTTGGGTTGCTGAGCCTGACCTCTTTCTCTCTTGCATGTCTAATCATTCAAAAAAAGAAATAAATCTGAAATAGAAAGAGCTTGAATGATCTGCATTCTCTGCAATTAAAAATATAGTGGAATATTCCCAGGAGCAATTTTCTATTTATCTTGCTTTATTTTGTCCTTTCTCATTAAATTATATGCCAGTTTTTGGATGATTAAGTCCTCAGAGCATGTTTCTTGACTTCTTACTAGCCTGCAGAATGCCACACATGCCAACTGAGCTGTTTAAATAATGGCAGATACTGGATCAGAGAAAATCTGTCAGAAGATCAGAATGCAAAAAAGCTCTCACTTCTGGCATCTCAGAAAAAATGCTTCAGCTTTTCTCTGATCTCAGCCAAAGCCTTGACAAATTAAGTCTCACAAAGCTGTTGGAAGAATGGGGCCCTCACCAGTGTGAGCTCCAGAGTCATTAGAAAGAGAGCCACTAATTTCAATGCAAGAGGGAACACATCCCTTAAATTTGGCTGTTAATAGAGGGCTCATTCCTCTCATTTGTCCTACAGCATGAGTCATCATTTATGCCTTTCCAGAATAAGTGAAAAACACTGTTAACTTGGAATAGCTGTGTGATATATTCACTATTTGTGGGTGTAAATGACTATGCAAAATGCCTTTGGGAAAAATCCATCCTTTCCATGGTGCACCTGACAGCCCAAAGCCACACTTAGAATTCCATTTCATCAGCCTGCTGGCCTGCAGCATGGTGCTTGGTGGCTTTTTAGTGAACAGACTGTACCATCCTCAGTTTTTGTGATATTTTCCAGCAATATGAGACTGTGGGTGGCATGACAGAACTGCAAAAAAAGTGTTATTCTGTACCTTTGTCCTGTTCTGGGTATGCTGATCTTCACAAGAATCTTCACTCTTTGGATTTCTTCTCTTTCTCTGATCATGCCATCTATGACTCAACAGCTACCCACTTCTGATTTTGCCACCAAAATATAAAAACCTTCTGTTAATTGATCTTATTGGAATATTTTACCAGTTTCATCGTGTTCCATCTCATGTTCCAAGGCTCTGCCCACATGCTGAGAGCTCAGCAATGTTCCTGTGCTACGTTTGCCCCAACAGCATCTAAGAAAAGGTTAATGGTGCCTGAGATCCTGAGCTCAGCTTCATGAAACTTGTGTGGCTGACAGGCCTGGACCTGTCTGTTTATCAAGAAAAGTGAGTGCAGTGTGAAGAGGTTTTCTTTGCTGTTTTTCTTGGCAGCACAGACAAAATCAGGGAGGGCTTCAGGAGTGCTTCAGGGACTGACCAGTGCATCTCTTTAACTGAGGTGCTCAAGGAATCCAATAAACCCAAAACTTTCAGGAGGCTTTTATCTAAGCCATCCCAAAATGATCACATCCAGGTTCAAAGTATTTGCATTAAATACAAGCTAGAATTATCCATGGGCCCAGCTGCCACAAGGGGAGAGGATGCAGGAGGCCTGCTCTAATAAAATGCAGTGAATATTTGTCTGCATTGACAGCACTAAATACAGTTCACATGAGCTGTTAAACTCCAATATCAAAAGCAAAAGCACTTCTGTTATGCTGCTATTTTCTTTTTTTTTTTTTTTCAAAATCAGAATCTGTAACCATCCTGACAGATATTAATGGCAATGGTGACACATCAGATGCTGGGGGAAGCAGTTCTGCACAACTTCAGAGGCAGCAGTTATAATTCTAAAAAATCTCTTTCACAGATCATAGTATTTATTCTTCTACAAAGAGAAACACTTCTTTTAAAGTTCTCCTGACCAGACAGTCTATTATTGTTTACACAGTTTCTTTAAGTACAAAAAACATCCAGAAAGCAGATTGGGATTGCTGGAAGTTTTGCATGTCCTTGCATTTACTGCAGCCCACAGAAGGGCCAAAACTGGTTATTCCTGCATTCATAGGCAATAAGCCTTTTTCAGTGTCAACTCTTTTTGGAGCAGAAACTATCTCTTTTTCTTGTAGATTGTGCTGCAATCAAGTTTATAATTGGTTCAAAGGTAACAGAAGTTAAGTTTCACAGCAGGTGCAGAAGATGCAATAAAAAATCTCTATTTCAGGGAAATGCAAATGCCAGGGGAAAAATGGAGTGATTCTTTCAGCCTCTTCCATTTAGGGAAATGATGATCAAACAGTGAATGATGATGCTGGTAAACAGCTTAGTGTCATAAATACTAAAAAGTGCAATACAATTAAGTGAACCGTTGGATTTTTTAATATATAAAACATTTGAATGGTAGATCCTGCTGCACATGACCAGAACCTACCCATTTCCCTTATCATTTTTCTCAATGCTGTAGTACAATGTTTTTCCAACTAGGCTATCTAGATGCAAAAAAAAAAGCTGGTTAAGTGATGACACCTGGAACTAAACTGGAGTGACTCCTCTAATTAGGAGTTTTTTCCCTGCCCGAATTTTTGCCTGTCATGCCAGCTTAGTTCCAGGCAGAAGGGCTGCACAGATATCAGGGGAAGAGGACCATTTCCACAGGAGGCACTGAATCATCTGCTGTTGTTCCTATTCCAGCAGGGCTTTTAAACTGCTCTGTGAATAATTGCTGTAGGTCTATTTGTCTCTACCATTCTTTCATAGATTTTTGCATCATTATTTTCAAGCTGTTGTTCCCTCACCTTTTCTTTTTAGCAATGACATATGAATCAATTTTTAGCTGTGGTCTACTGTATGTAATTATTCTGGCTTGCTTGTCTTGCTAGTTGCAAAAATAAAAAGACTTCTGCCCTGTCTCCCTCTCCCCCCAACCCCAAAGTCTATGTAAGCCCTATTTAAGCACAGTGAGGGATATTCAGACAGATTTTAACATGGTCCCTACATTCTGGAAAAACAAGAATTTCAGCATAATAATGTGCCATCTCCTCATCTCCTTCTTGAGCATCAGAATATGATTTTTTTAAGAAAAATTTAGTTTATATATATTACATAAACACTGAGCACCTGGACAGGTTGCTCCTTTCCCCTCTCCCCTCACTAATTCAAATAATTCCACTGGAAAAGTGTTGTGTTTAGGTTTTGTTTGGTTTTGTTTTGTTTTGTTTGTTGGGGTTTTATTCCTTTGATGCTCTCTCTTTGTTTACAATGGCAGCAGTCTCCTATTTTTAACTTTTCACATCCTTGTCATTCCTTTGTCACGCTGGGCTTGGTGTTGGGTCCTTGTGCCCTAAAGAGATGCTTTGGCACAGTCAGTGTTATGTTCTTTGCTGAGAAATTGTCACATCTCTTCACCTCCAAGCATCTTGGTACTGCATCTTCATCAGGTGGAAAAAGAGTAGGATATTTAGGAAAACTGCAGGTGCTGCAATAAAATGTTACTGAAGGAATATTTAGGTAATTTTATTTAAAATAGGATGTTGCTCTCTCTGTGGCCATGAAATATTTCAGAGTACAAAATGAAATTTGCTATTTGCCATAGAATTTCACCACTAAATCAGAAAGTAATTGCCCTTGCACCCAAATATGACACATAGGATGATGCAGGCATTTCCCCTGGGGATGAGACACTGCCACAGGCTTCTTCTGTGATTTCTTATATGTCACTTTGTTTTCTAGTGAAGTTTGATTTTTTATATGTCTCTGTGTTTTCTGGTGAAGTTACAGCAGTAGATTCTTACTTTTAAATGGACTTACAGAATTGATGCATTAAATGTCACTGATATTCACAGTCTGCATTAAGGAAACTGAGTGTGTTCTCACAAGAAATGCAAATATCCATGGATTTGCTAGGATTTAGAGGAACTCACCAGCCTGTTCTTCTACAAGGAAAGTACTGAGTTTTCTTCCTTTATGTTACCACATTTCCTCACCTGCTTCTGTACAATATTCCTAGTAGGAAAACACTCCAGCATTGGCTCAGTACCACTGGAAGTTATTCCCTCCTTTTACAGAAATTTCTTGAATTTCAATTGAGATTTATGGATATTAAACCACTCTTTTTTATTAGGGGCAGTTTTCATTTCAGAGATCTGACTGCCAAAAATATATTCCTGTCTGTGCACGAGTGTTCCTGACATCTTACAAATCATTGGTAGGTGGAGGATGTCCTTTAGATATGTGCTTTGGAAAAGTGTTGTTCTTGAAAACTGCAGTGAAAATATTGACCTTTTCTTTTAGACAGCTGCCATGAAAATATTGACCTTATCCTTTAGACAGCAGCAATTATTGCTGAGAGAGTGAGGAAGTTACAGACATTGGGATGCCACAGGCAGGACTGGGCAGTGCCACGCAAGGAGGGTCCCAGCTTGGCTTGTGGTGCTGCTCTCTCCTTTCCCAGAAGCTGCCGTTTCCCAGAGAGATGAGGAAACTTCATGGAAAATTCTGTTAGCTCTCCTCCTCACCTGCTGGAATAGGTGTTGGGTGTTTCTGCAACCAAGCTTCTAATTAAAGAGGAATATTGCAGTGGCCAGCTCACTGCCCAAGGTCAGATGTGCACCTGGAGGAATCCTAAATCCCAATTGCCAATTTCTTTATGCTGACACAAATAATCTTTGTGATCTTCTTAGTCAGGTGTTCTCTCTATAACACAATAAAGTATTTTAAATGGAACACTGTATCATCTCACATTAAATAATCTAATTTATAATCATGCCCTACATAACCATCAGAGATATTAGGTTATAGAATACATGATAATCCATCAAGCAGAACTTAAAAGCAGAAGCAGAGTTCCATACTAAATGGTACATTTACTATTACATTATTTTATATAACAAGGCAGTTATAAATTAAAATAACCCCATTAGAATACAGGGCAATGAAATACAAGCAGACATGGCTCTTTCTCTTTGTTGAGGGGAAACAAACCCTCCTTTCTTCTCTGAAGAACAGAAAATAGGACAGCACATTTTTCTTGAAACATACATTTTTAAATCTCCAGAATTGTGATAACTGTTTATTTGTCTGTACTTTGGCAGATTCTAGGCGTGATTAGAATCCATGCACGTTGGGGTCTATCCTGCTCATGGAGTACAAATGGAAATGCACAGCATCTGTAATGATGCAATGTCAAAAATACTAAAAAACTTGTAAAAAACAGAGAAGAATATTAATGCACTGAACTACTTAAACTGAGAGAATCAAGAGGAAAAAAAATCTTCTGTACCCAGTTTAAAAGGAAAAATTTTGGGAATATGTCTCCATATCATAGAAATCTGCCATTACTTCTATAGTCTATTATTTGGGACTTTATCTCAAGTATTAGTTGTGACAATTTTGGATTGTCTAAAGGTATTTAAACCCACAAGATCATAAAAATTCTACTGATTTCCTAACAGACACTGCAAGGGGGATACTTCCAAGCAAGTTTCTGAGTAGGCCAAAATCTGCTCTCCTAAATTCCAGGGCTTTATTCTTTTTTCTGCCATATTTCCTCTTGTGATCCTGAATCTCACCGTCTCATGGTGTGTGCAACATCAGCTGCTCCCAGCTTTCACCTTGCCCTGAAATTTCTCATGTTTGAAAGTGTGAGGTCCAGCAGAGCATCTCCACCAGCTTCTTCATCACCTGTGTCAGGACAAATGCCCTCCATGCACCTCCTGGGTTATTGTGCTTGTGGTTTTGACCCTGCAGGAGATAAAGGCTAAGGTTCCCCATGAGATCAGGGTATTTGAATGAGAGCCTTCTACCATTTCTATGAAGAAGGGCACATCTCCTTCCTCCTGACCACAAAGACGGGATCAGGTGCTCCCACTGCTCCTTTCCCTCCTCCACCCCTGCCCATGTCCCATAAGGAGATCACTGACCCCAGCCCCAACAGGAGTCACCTGCAGACCTGGAGAGCCACATCCTCTCTGGGGAACCCTTCAGACTCTGCTCTGGAGCTCTGGACACTGTTCACAGAGATCGGACATGTTTCTTTATTTGAAGACAAGAAGGAATGCTTTTTCCATTCTCTCCTACATTTTGGTTGCTATGTTGATCACATGTAACAAAAGCAAAATTAAGTTCTTAATGTTTATTTTGCAAGGTATATTGGCAGTTTTCAAGCTATGTGGCTAAAATCAGGAGATTTGCATGATTTACTGTGGTGACGCTTCTGCAATTCTTTTCCCAAATATGCAACAAGGCCACTGAAGGCAGCAGATTTTTTGTTTGACTTTTGCAGTGGTCCTGGTGGTTTCCCTTGCACAAACAGCTGCATTTCTTTTCACTGCACTGATTTCTGTGCAGCCAAGCTCTTACACCACTGGAATCAAATGTTTTCAAGTCTTTCATCCCCAGTGATGAGTCATGAATATTGGTTTTGATGTGTTCATGGATCAATATGATTCTTACATGCATCTTCACTTTGGTATTCTCTCCCTGTAGTGGTCCCCTGGGTTTTTTGAGCTTCTCTGTCCTGAAACCTTCCCTGCATAATTATTTTAAACAGGTTTAAAATTCCCTGTGATGTAAACATTACCTTTGCCTATGTCTGGGCCAGGTAAATTTGAATTAAACTGAGCTTTATCTCTTTGTGGGATACTTTCAGAAATTGCAATGTCTTCTAAATCCCTGGTGTCTTAAGGAGTCAACTTCTTACTTTGACTTAAAACAGACAAAGGGTCTGGTATGAAAAACTGCAACTGTAGCCTCTTCTGTCAATTATTTATTAAGATGTGATTCTCTGCAATGTTCTGATGGATTGTATGGAGTTTAATTGTGTAATCACTGGTCTTAATAATGACATTTTCACTTTGTGAAGAAAAAAAGTTGATTTAAAAATTCTTTATCTCACTCCTCTATCACAATTGTATTCTGTCTCTTTCCTAAGTTATGAACATGAACCAATTGAAGGAGAGAATGAAAATATTTTGAAGTTTTTTGTCTTGTATCTTTTTTATCACCTGCTATCAAACTATATTTAAATGGCAAGAAGAAAAACCTAATTAAAATACTAGATCTTATTATGCAAGCTCACTGGTGAGGAGCAGTTTATGGTTTTATTAGCCTTTTTGAAGAACTGATAAGAGCTGGTGTAATCACATCATATGCATTAGGAAAAACACTAATGACAGAATACATTAATGACAGCTATTTGAACATCGAAGTTTGCATTTTATGAGGTTCAAAAGAAGAAATTGGCAGAGTATTCATTAAATAATGCATAATCAATCAGCAACAAGCCTTAGAACTGATTTTTAATTGATCACACATTTTTTCTGCTGAAGTTGATGTAAGAGCAGTACCTGCAAAATGCCAAGACCTTTCTGGTACCATGCTTGTCACACTTCCTTGAGATCACAAAATGAAAACACAATTATTGTTTCTGCTTCAAGATGCTACATGGATGAGGACAGGCCCAGGCTGATTCTGGGTGGCACAGGCAGGATTTAACTCAAACAAACAGCAGGGAATCTCTCTTTGCAGCTTTTCATTCCCACTGTCCTCAGCTTCCAGGTTTCATATGGCAGCATAAAAACAAAACCAGCTTAAGAAGGGCTATCTCCAAAATATACGGATGGAATTAGAGAGCACTAGAAATGGTGTAGAGGGAAGTTCTTTCTCTTTGTGTATTTCCAGGAAGGGTTTGATCACAATCAAAACTACTTGTGTCCATGATCTGATATTTCCAAACCACATTTACAAGCTGTGGCTCTGCTACAGACCTCAGCCAGCTACTTAGCATATAAATAAAGACATAATACTTTTCCACTTCCTGAACATATTGGTAACATAAATCTGTGTATTTTCCAGAGGCATTCTGATCAATGTGATGAATAACACCATATAAATATGTAGATAGTTCAGCACAAAACATTCCTGTCACTGAACCAAAAAAAAATGGACAGGAGTCAGACTGTTCTAAGGCAGTGTCTTATGATAAAAAGCTTTTTTAAAAAGTCCTTGATTAAAGAAAATCTTTAAATCCCCTTGTGGGATTATTGTGGTGGGTTGCCCACCAAGCTGCTCTATCACTCCCCCTCCCCAGTGGGCCTGGAGGAGAAAATTCTATGAAAATCTCATGGGTGAGGCTAAAGACAGGGAGATCACTTGCCAGTTGCCATTGGAGCAAAACAGACTCCATTTGGGGAAATCAGTTTGCTAATTTGCTATTAATTGTAACAGAATTGTGAGAGTGAGAAATAAAATAAAAATAACCTCAGCTCCTCTTCCTACCCTTCCCCATCCACTGGTGACCTTGGTGTTTGTGGTGTCTGTGTTTCTCTCACAGTTTGTCACTCCTCTCACATACCTACAAACCCAGCATTTTCACCCCTTTATAAATACATTTTCACAGATACACTAGCAGTGCCCCTGATGGGCTCATCTTTATCCAGTGGCAGATCTGTATTTTTTCATAGATTTTTTGTTTACTGATTCTGAAAAATAAATACAAGTGTTTCTGAGAGGTGCAAAAAGTCTTAAAATTATTCTGTCTCTTTTTTTTATTATTCAGAATATGGTGTCAGGTAAACTGGTTTTCCAACAAAAGAGCAGAAAGAGAAAAAATAAGGGTTTGACATTAAAAACAAGAAACAATGAAATACATCATGTTGGATGAGGAGAGAATAGTGTGTTTATTTGTAGTTCTATTTCCCCACTCACTGTGTCTTCCTTTTTGTGCCTGGTATTTTTAAACCTCAAAGGAAGATTGAACTGATTCTGAATTTAAAGCAGGGTTCTGTGGTTTAACCCCAGCCAGCAGCCAAGCCTCACACAGCTGATTGCTCCAGTGGGATCACCAGAGGAGTAAAAGGGTGGAGATAAATGCAGTTTAACAGGGAAAGTGAAAGCTGTGCACACAAACAAAGCAAAACAGGAATTAATTCCCTGTTTCCCATGGCTGGGCAGGTGTTCAGCCACCTCCAGATAGAGCAGGGCCCCATCACATGTATGAGTGACTTGAGATGACAAACACCATCCCTCCAGGAGTTCCCTTCTTCATTCTCCTTCCCACACTTTATATATTCATGATGCTGTGTGGTCTGGGACAGCCCTTGGGGCAGTTTGGGTCCCCTGTCCTGGCTGTGTCCCCTCCCATCACCCAGGCACCCCCAGCATCCTCGACAGCATGGCAGCACAAAAAGCAGAAAATTCTGTGTAAGCCCTGCTCAGCAATAACAAAAATATCTCTGCATTATCAACACTGTGATCAGCAAAAATCCAAAACACAGCCACTGGGAAGAAAATTAACTCTACCCCAGCCAAACCCAGCACACAGTTCCAAGGAAAGTTTTGTGACTCTGTGCATGAAAACCAGTTCTTGTTGATCAAAGTCTCCATGTCACAGTGCCAACCTTTCCATGTCATCTCTTCTCTCACAGATAAATCCTGTGGGCTCACCTTGCACTGTGGAAAGGTGTGGGAAACATTTGCACTTCTCAATGTGCTAATAACTTGAAGTAATAAGCATCCAGGCATTAACTTTATGAGAAATTTGAGTGATGCAGCTCATGCAGTTGACAAGTTATGCATTAGGAATTGTGGGGTAAAGAGAACATAAAGTTAGAATGCCACTCTACAGCTGGTAAATAAATAGGAGCACTAAAAATGCAGATTAGTGCACATGAATTTCTTTTCTTTTGATCTATGGAGAAGTGGGAATTTCACATACCTCTTTGGCGGGATGGAAGGTAGGCAGAACAACTGTAAAAGGAGGTGTTCACCTACTCAAAATAGTTGGTCACTGTGACTCTTTAGGTCTTAAGAGATGATTTTCATTATATTCCCAAAAAAATCCATAAAATAATTCATTTAAAAGTACCAATATTTTAATTAATGAAGTATAATTTCTGAATACCACTCTGGGTCAGTTTGGTGGACAGTATTATTTTAGAAGCCCTTTAGCAGTTGCAAAAGCATTTTAAATAAATCCTTTAATCAATCAGTATCATTAAGGCTCTTGCATGTTTGAAGTGAATTAAGTTTAATTTGTTGTTAGATCAAATATTTACCCTACTGTATAAATTTATCTTACTGGATACTTAAGCTTTGACTTTTCTTCCTGTCTCAGGCTTGTGGAAGAGGGTCCAATCACCCTCTTTTTTTTTTTTTTTCTCCAATTTTAATTGTGTGGTGCAAGGATGTCTAATAATTTGGGGTTTTCAATTCTAACACCATTTGCATACAGACGGAGATTTCTTCCCAGATCACAGGAGTTAGTGGTGTGCTGATACCTGAGGATAAAGGGGTTACAGCTCAAAGTCACAAACTGAGCCACACAAAGCAAAATCCATTGATTTTTATTATCCTGGGATTAAATTAATGCATTTGAAAAACCCCAAACTTTATCTAAATCCCCTCAGATGTTGCAGTTATTTTTGTTAAGTGTTTAATCTTTGGGGCATCTGTTAAAACGTCCAGCAGAAAGAGAGGTCTTCTGCTAGATCCAGTGGTGAGAAGTTCCATATGTTAATTCTGATTTCATTAGGAAAAATATTCTAGGTTTCATTGGTTTGCCTGTTGTTTTTGATAAATAAAACAGTAAAAATACATTTTTTTGTTTATTCTGTGTCTGTCCATCATCTTGTAAAACTTACATCTTCCTTTATTTTTTCCGTAGAGTTAGCAATTTCTGTTTCTTTAGTCTATGAATGGATGTTTCCATTCTTCTTACTTTTTTCAGAATATCTTCTCTTTCATCTGTGTTGAATGTGTCATGATGAAAAGGGACACGGTATTGAGCACAGGGTTCTCCTGGCTTAGCACAGCTTGGTTTTCCATGCCAGTAGTTTGGTTCAGTGTTGGATTTTAAGGCACATGTGCTGCAAGAGTGTCTGGGTTAAAGTCTTGCTCAAATAAGCACAGCAAAAGAGAAGACACCAGAAATTTGAGCTCTGCTCTTTATCTCCTGTATAGAGAGGCATAAAACTGAAATTCATCCCTTCTGTCATCATTTTAAATTTGTCTAGGAGTGCTGTGCAAAGCTGGCATGAAGTAATGTAAAAGTTATGTCTGTACATATTTTTACTATTTTTCTTTACTGAAATTTCTTATCCCCTAATTAGCTGACAGGATTGATCATTTGATAGAAAGCACTGCTTTGATGCCAGGAAACCAAAACAGTAAAAATTGTTACACAGGTATTTCACAATAACTTCAAAACTGTTTCTAACATGGGATGTGAGGTAATCCAAAGACATTTCTCTCTTGATGAATAACAGAAGTCCAAAAGCTTTTTCTTAATTTATAAGATACATTACACAGAAATCTTCCTTGTGCTGCTTCAGTTATCTTTTATCTTGATTATGGTTGACGTTTTTAGGGTACAAGGCACTGTAGTTAGGAGGATAATTTTCAAATCTCCATGAGGTGCTGCAGTTTGGCTCTGAGTTATATGGGAGGCAGTTTGAAGTCAGAGCACTATATTATTTTTCCACTGCAGCACCAGATACCTCACACAGCCTGATGAGTGCAATGAAGCTTTGAAAGATCAAACAGTGAAGATGGAAACATTGCAATACTTTAAAAAGGGAAGAGTGGGAGCAGGTTGTCAATCCACCTTCTTTATTTTTCCTGTAAACTCATAAAACATTGAATATAGTACAAAATATTGCAAACCTTATTTTGCTGGAAGAACGTGGGCAAGGGAAGGGTTGCATCACTTGAATAAATCCAATTGATTGTGTGCCTGCCATAGAAGAGCTCTTACCCAAGCACCCCTTAGCACATTTAGTACTCAGACACAGAGATTTGGATTTATTTGAACCCTGAGTATCTTATTCTGCTTAGTCTTCACAATTTTTATGTGCATTTAAACTTCAACAACCTCCCCATATGCAGATTAGCTAATACATAAAATTCTTTAGTTGGAATGCCTTATCTGGCTGCTCTGTTTACTAAAATTCAAGGTAGGAAAGAGAATGTAATATCTTCCACAATGTACTTTTTACTTTCCAAATCTATTCATTGAATGCAGCTCTTCCTAGTTTAAAAGGAAGAAGAGCAAGCTACAGTTTCAGTAATAATTTTTACCTTTAGGCAAACCTGCTATAACTCCTACTAAAATTAAATTAAGAGCTATACTTTCTTCTGGAATCTTTCCAGCTCATCTTTGGTTGAAACATATACCATAATAGGATGTGAAACAGAAGATGAAAGCAAATATTTTTCTCAATTCTGCCTTTTCATAACGTGAGAAATTGCTTTCTAGTATCATGGTAAAAATACATAACATTTATTCCAATATCTTCAAGTGTAGAAAAACCCATCTATAAATGTCTACTAAATTATATTAACAGTTTGCATTTCAGTCTAAATAGCTTACTGATAACATTTTTTCAGTTTTAATAGAGTTTAGAAATGTGTTGAAGGTGGGGATGGGGAGCAGAATAAAGTGTCGGTGACCTGCCACACCTCTCAGACACACACAGTCCATGGGAGTGCATGGGATCCATCCCAGGGAGCTGTGGGAGCTGGCACAAGTGCTCACTGAGCCACTGCCCCATCATTTACCAGCAGCCCTGGCTAACTGGGGAGGGCCCAGGTCATGGGAGGTCAGCAGATGTGATGCAAAAAGAGCCTACAAAAAATGTCTACAAAAAGAGCCAATGGTGAGAGGCTCAACAGGGCCAAGTGCTGAATTTGGGTCACAACAACCCCAGGCAGTGCTACAGGCTGGGGACAGAGTGGCTGGAAAGTGGCCCTGGGGGTGCTGGTTGACAGCAGCTGAACATGAGCCAGGTGTGCCCAGGTGGCCAAGAAAGCCAAAGGCATCCTGGCCTGAATCAGAAATGGTGTGGCCAGCAGGACCAGGGAGTGATTGTCCCCCTGTCCTGGGCACTGGTGAGGCTGCACCCCAAACCCTGTGCTCAGCTCCCTCACAACAAGAAAGACTCTGAGGTGCTGGATCATGTCCAGAGAAGGGTAATGGAGCTGGGGAAGGGTCTGGAGCTCCAAACTTGGAAGAGTGGCTGAGGGAGCTGGGATTGCTTAGCCTGGAGGAAAAGAGGCTCAGGAGAGTGGATGCCTTGTAAAGGCTGACCTAGAACACAGACTAGAACAGATGGAGTTAAAGAATAAAGCAGGAATTTATTAGGAGGTTTCAATAGAGACACCTTGGGCAGCACAAGAGCCCAACCAAGGCTACACCCAAGATAAACCAAAATGGTCACAAAATGGTCACCGGGTCTCTCACTTTTATAAGTTCTGGTCCATTTGCATATTGGAGTTGATTGTCCAATTACAGCTTTAGCTTATGAAGTTCCATCCTTCTTGTTTTTCTCTCTTCATTGTGCTCTTGGGCCTGAAATTTGGATCATTTGTCTTTGGTCCCCAGCTAGAGAAGGAATTGTTTTGTCTCTCTACTCTGTAAAGAGAGCTTACTACCCCTAATAGGAAGCTCAGAACTACAAACTAGAGCAGTACAGAATCTAAAAATACAAAAGCTAAAACCTGAGGCATTGGGGGACCTCATCACTCTCCACAATTACCTAAAAGGACGGTGTAGCAAGGGGGGATCAGTCTTTTCCCAAGGAGTAACTGGTAAAACAAGAGGAAATGCCTTCAAGTTGTGCCAGGGAGGTTTCAATTGGATTCCAAGAGCAATTCCTTCACAGAAAGGGTTGCCAAGCATGGGAACAGGCTGCCCATGGCACTGCTGGAGTCAGCATCTCTGGGTGTATTTAAAAGATGTGAAGATGCGGCAGTGGGGGACGTGCTCTGGTGATGGCCTTGGCAGTGCTGGCTTAATGCTTGGACTCAGTGATCTTAGAATCAGAGAATGGGTTGGGTTGGGTTGGGTTGGGTTGGGTTGGAAGGGACCTCAAAGACTTCAAGAGTGTTTTACAGCCAAGCGATTCTGTGATTCTGTGACTCAGAGCAAGATGTGTTTCACTTTGGGGTGGGGGACAGAAATTGTGCTATCGATGATAGAGGAACACAGAGCAATTAAACCACATGATAAAGACACATACCATGGAACAATATTTTTATTATTGGCTGACTAAAGCTTTACTTCCTGATCAGCATTTAAACACATGAATAAAGAGCCTGATTCACAGGAGCATTTCACAGCAGTAGTTCTAAAATTCTCAAAACCTGAGCCATGGAACTCTTCATCTCATGCCATCTAACTGAACAGCTCAGTTTCTGAAATAAAGACAGGAGTGAGAGAAATAAAGCTTATCTCAAAGCACCAAGGCTTCAGTTTGTTGTAAATTAGCATCTTTCTATTAGCTGATGGCACTGGAAGCAAGCTGTGGAAATCCCTTTTTTTGACAAAAGATGCCATAAAACTGTGATATGTGATTTTGTACTGCCAATTATTGTAAAAGCAAAATGCAAGATTTTATGCTGGAGCCACTGCTTAATTCTGTTCTCTTTTTCTTTTTCTTCTTTTTTTTCCCTTCAAATCAGATATTTATCTTTGAGAATAACATCTATTACTGTGCCCATGTGGGGAAACAAGCCATCCGAGTGGTCTCCACAGGAAAGGAAGGTGTTATTTTCAATGGGCTCAGCGACTGGCTCTATGAAGGTAGGACACAACATGTAGGCCAGCAGTTAGTTATGAGTTTAAGTCACACTCTAGAATAACAGACCTTGCTGGAATTAGACATCCAGCATTGCATTTCTGGGCACTGGAGGACCACAGAGCTGAAAACCTGCCGTTCTAAGAGTTGCCTGATGTGTTGGAGCGGAAATAATGTGAAATGGTGTAAGAATTCTGTTTTCAGGCTGTTTTCTTTCCCTTAGTCCAAAGGTAATAAATCACTGGGCTTTAATGAACAGAACTGCTTCATTATTTAATGGCACCTGCAATCATTCATGGACGTGCCAGTTTTCAAGTCACTAAAAAGGACAGAAATGGGGAGGGAAAGGAGTTTTATCTTAAAGGAGAAAGCGAGGAAACAATTTTACTTGATTAGCTGTTTTCCACAGAACAAGGTGGGCCTTGGAAGCTGCCCACATCTTGCCACCTAAAAAAATTTCTAAAAGCAGACCCCAAGTAATTGGCTTCTTTGCTGTGAAAATGGGCCTGACAGGGTGGAGGGTCATCTCTGGAGCACTGTTCTCTTTGATCCTTTCAGCTGGCAAATGGCCATTTTGGTGTGTGTGAGCAGCTGCTTGAAAAGTGATCTCAGCTGCTTATTAGCTTGGGAGAGGATCCTCACCACCCCCAGTTCTTCTGGGTGTTGTTGTAGGCTTTTAAAGTAATATGTCAGAATAAAAATTTAAAAAACACACACACACACATATATGTATATGTATATGTATATGTATATGTATATGTATATGTATATGTATATGTATATGTATATCTATATCTATATCTATATCTATATCTATATCTATATCTATATCTATATCTATATCATCTATATCATCTATATCTATATCTATATATCTATATCTATATATCTATATCTGTGTCTATTTATCTTTATCTATATGTCTTTATCTATATCATCTGTCTATATCTATATCTACATCTACATCTATATCTATATCTGTATCTATATGTCTGTATGTATATCTTTGTCTATATATCTATATATCTATATTTCCGTGTGTATATCTTTGTCTATTTATCTATATATCTTTATCTATATCATCTATATCTGTATCTATTTATCTATATCTGTATGTATAACAGGTACATATCATGCATCTCTCTCTCTGCTGCTGACTAAGCTGCTGCCAGCAGCTCCTTCTCACAGGGATCCTGGCTTTTGGACCTGGCAGTGTCTCTTTCCTGTGACACAGCTTCCCTCTAAAATCACCTTTCTCCTACAGGTCCCAGCATAATCCCAAGGTTTTCTTACTTCTACAGGGAGAAATTCCAGATACATCTATAAACTGTGTCCTGTTGGCTGCTCCCAGTTCTCTTGAGGCTTAATGGAACAGAATAGGTTGCAAAATGCCATTAACAGTTAATTGATGAAAAAACAGGAATCACTACTTACATTGGTCTGTATCACAGCTAGACCATGGTCCTTAGACCCAGAAATGAGGGAATTAAAATGAATGAGTTTGTTTGCCCCTCCTAAAGATGCTGCTCCCATAAATCAGTGTAAAAACTCATCAAACACATCAGTGGAAAAATCTGATAGTTTTTTATTATTTTTTATATTTAAATATGTGCTTCTACTGCAATACAGCATATTTGCAAGTGTCTTCCTTGCGCTGTGAAAGCACTTTGTAACCAGAGAAGTGGCTAAGAAGTTACAAAATGCTAATTTTTCTTCACTTTATTAATTTGCTGGTGAAGTTGTGGGCAGGCTGTTTGACTCTGGAGGTCAAATGTGCCTACTCCTACTACCCTTATTTGTCTGATAAACATCATTTAGTACATCGGGTCTCCTTGCAGAGTCTCACACACAGCCCCACACTGAGAGGAGTTTGTCAAGCACATGAACCCAGAGCACATCAGCAAGCCCAGGATGACACTTGTTTTGCTGACACCTATTTTTATTCAATTACAGGATTGCTCAGGCAATTTCTTGGCTGACATTGACTTTCAGGTTTGCCCTCTATAATGAATTTGCTTGTTAACTTTATGTTAATGTGCTTGGGTAAGAAATGAATGTGTGATCGAGTGCAGTCTGCTTATGCTAAGCCAGGTTCTGTAACCTGTGATGCACAAGGCAGATTAGGACCATTGGACCTGTTGTTCACTTGGGTTATGTTTGAAAGAAATTTTGATTTGTAAATGTCACTTTGTGTCCTAATACAGTTTATATTGAACTAAATAATTCTCTTTTTTCACAAGCAAGGTGTAGAAGGTCCCACAGGAAAACCCGATTTAAACATTCCCAACTAATGGGAATACAAAATCAAATCCAGAGCTGAGCTGTGTGAGCTGAGCTCCTTCTCTTGCCATCACTTGTGCAATCCTCATGGAGATAAACCTGGGACTGGTGTCAGGACAGAGGATGTGTGCTTGAACCAGCTGTGGGGCCATGGTGTCATTGGGTCTGCAGGGCACAGACACCAGCTCTGTACCTGTATGGATGGATGGAGGAGGGTCCAGAAGAAGCTGGATGTTCCATGGAGATAAATGGATAAGGACAAGTGAGAAATGAGAGACACCTCCCCAGTGGGCTCCAAGAGAATCCAGTTGTGCTTACCAGTGAGATTTAACCTGGGATACTCTACTAACACATCATCGCCTTTGTTTTTCCAAAGCCTTGCCTTTTCTTGGATGCCACCTCTTCAGTGGGATGAACTTGGGCCACATTTTAACTCCAAACTTACCTGACTGGAAATGCTTGAAAACTTGGCAAAGACTGAACTGTACCATCTCAAGACCACTTTTGCTTTTCACCCATTCCTGCTGTGGTTTCTAGCCCTGCCTTCCCCACCTCCCAGCCGAGCTGGGTGGGATGCTCGGGCCCGTGTTTGTTTGCACTGCTGCCATCTCAGTGAGCACCAGGATGAGTGCTGAGCATATGCAGAACCCTCCCTCCATCTGTGCAGCCAGCTCCAGCAGGCAGTCTGCAGAGGAGCTGTGAGAATCAGGATCACGGAGAGTTCAGCACACTCCTCTTCCCTTCCATGCTCTTTTTGTAGCTGAAGTTCTGTGACCCCTGGCAGTGACAGCAGAGCCTCCTTGCAGCACCCACTGGGTTTCTGTCACAGCTCACACCCTGCTTCTCGCTTTCCCTCAGTGCAGAATGGAAAATAAACCTCGGGGTTTTCTATTTGGGGAAGATGACTTTTAATGATTTTTAGCGACTTTTATGTACATAGCAAGAGCACCCCAACAGCAATTCCCCCTCATTTTGTGAGAGCTGTTTGCACAGTGAGCTCTGCAGATGGCAACCCAGCAGTGCCACCCTTTGGGGTGGCTCCTGGCACTTCACATGCATGGCAGACCCTGGGGGACATTTTCTTCACAGTGTCACCGCTCCTGTCACGACAGAAGAGATGCGCCGCACTGTTAATCACAGGTTTTTCCTGAGTCCACAAGCACAGCAGATCTAGAGTAAATTTGACAGGCTTTTTACCCTGGAAAAATGCAGAAGTTCATTGCAATTCAAGTTAAGCTCTGCTTTTGTAAATCTGCCAAAGGAGAAAAAATTTCTTCGAGGTATTTATGCTGATCTGTAGACTTTTGATAATATAGTGAAAAACATTTCAAATCAATCAGAGCTTAATCTACTTAGTGCATTTAGCTGGAAGGTTATAGATTGATACATAGATTACTGTAACATGAAAGCATAGATTAAGCATGGGGTTTATTACTAAAATAAGCACTGACAATGTTTTCATAGTCTGACTTAACATTTTCAGAGCTGTGCCTGATAAATGCTTGTACTAAAATCGAGTGATATCCTATAAAACAGAGTTTAAAGTTCTGCCACTGAAATCAGCTGCACATTTAAATGCATAGCAGCAGCAAAGAGTGGTTTTTATTTCAGTTTGCTGTATGATCATTGTTGGTTTGAGAATATGTTTTGGCAATGATAAGTCTTACAGATAATTTTAAAGCAAGTGCTGGTGTAGCAAAAAGGACTTCCAAAGCAATAAGATAAGAGTATTTAAGTGTTCTGTATATAAGGAGTAATATCTTAAAAATAACATGCATTTAAAAAGTGAACTGCAGGTAAAATTAATTTCATTTATATGCTTTTTTTAGAGCACTCTTCCAGAGAAGTTAATTCTGTCATGGTGTAATTAAAGTGCCTTAATTTGCTACCAAGCACTTGGAAAGGCTGTTGAGCTGTTGTGAGGAGGGGTGGCAGCAGGGCACTCTGATGGAGGTCACCTCCATGATTCTGTTAAGTGACAAAAGAAGATTGAGATGTCCCTGTGCTACAGTTTGAAAATTTGTTGATTTTGGGATTATGTGATGCTGAATCCTGGGGAATGGGGCAGGAGAACTTCCTTTCATACTGGCATGTTGCTGCTAGACCAGGAGCAGCCCAGAATGGTTAATCAGGGTCCCTTTAGCAGGACAGGGACCTCCTCTGGGCTGCAGTGTTAGAAAGTCCTGGTGTGGTGTCCTTGAGCCAGTCACAGATAAAGCTGGATAACTTCCGGTGTTATGTTCTGAGTGCATGCTTGGAAATCAAGGATGTGACACAGTGGAGTGTGCTTCTGTCACTGCTGGGAGGGGAAGGAAGGATTTTCACCTACAGATGGTCCTACACCATGCATGAAGTGTGACATGAGGGATTTGCTGCGTGTGTCCTCAGATATTAGAGTAGAAACTAGGAAAACAAAGGAACAGTTTTGCAGCTTGTTCTCTGGGACACACCTGTGGGTATTAGATACTTTGGTAGGAGTAGCATGTGAGTTAAAAAATAAGAATTGCATATGAGTTACTCCCTTATCTCATGTCACTGTCAGAGGATCAGAGGATGTCTCTAAATTTGGAAGTCTCTAAATCTCAAGATCATCTCAAATTGAGAATCTCCATTCCAGACTTTGTCCTGACACCATGGCTGGGATGTCTGATCTGGACATCTCCTCATCCTCACACATCAAGAGGGAGCCACTCCTGGCAGCCCAGCCCCAGCCCCAGCTCCCACAACACACATTTAAACCTCTTGAGTAGTATGAGCTTTACACAGTCATCCTCTAAAGCTGATACTCTGCTTTGCTGAGCTTACCACACAGTGGTATTGCTGTGTTTCCTTTTTTGGCTAGGAACCAGGAGGAGGAGGGGGAAAAATCCTCTTTTTCAGAGATGACTCCCATGCCTTATTAATCTTCATTTTGTCTGCGTGATCACCAGCAGATCCTCTTGTGTGACTTAGCAGTGACACCTGGTGGGAGAGGCCAGGATGTTATCACCATTAAGGCAATGAAACTGCAGATTTTTTTTGCAGCAAGATCTAGGAAAGGCTCCCAATTTCCCCTCACATACATTTCCCTGAAACTCTCTCTCAGCTTATGGGAACTCCACATCCAAAGCCTCTGGCTGATTCATGCTAATAGTGCTTCTGTTCTTTTGTACACTTTATAAGGAGAGGAAAGAGAACACAGTAATAAAGAAAAATCTTTTCCATAATTTAATCAGCAGCTCACAGAAAATATCAGAGGGTAAATTTAGATCATGTATGACTGGTCTCGGAAGTGCAGCGCCTGGCAGGAGCTGCCAAATCAAATATCAGTTATTTTGAGCAGTATCTTTTATGCCTATAGCATTTCTAGCAAGTGAAGTAGACATATTTCTTACATTTAGAAATATTAATTCTGAGACTCTGGAAGTAGTCTTAGTACTGGGAAAGCAGTCAGTAAGTCTGCTGAAGCAGTGCCTTACCTAATCCGTCTGTGTGCTCAATTTTTCATTGTATAATATGAGAATGCTGAACTTCTGCTTGGAAGTAAGGAACTTTGATGATCAAATTATGCCTGAATGTGAAAAGGAACATTCATAATTAGCCTGAAAGCAAGTATGTTCTGAAGTTCCTGTTTAGTGCCACCAGAGAAGGAGATGACATATCCTCATATTTCACAGGCAGGGCTAACCTTTCCCAGTAATTAGAAGCTCCAAAACCTGGTTGGGGAGAATGAGATGAAGAATTAGACTGACTCATCACTGCATTTTTTAAGATAGTCTGGATAAATAAATCTCCTGCCGTACTAAAGTCATTTCTGCAGACAGGGAAAGAAACCAGCCTTAATGGGACTACAAATTATTCTATTTTGACAAGATATGAAGAATCATTGGGACAGAGAATCTAGATTTTACTTTAGGAACTTTCATATTTTCAGCCACAAAGAAAATATTCCATTGACATGGGTAAATTTGCAGTTCTACACAGCTGCTGTGGGGTAAGGGGAATTTGGAAAACGTATGGAACTGGGAAATGACCCCAGATAGTGCCAGAAATGCAAGTCAAAAATCCATTAGTTTGCTCTCAAGTACATGCTGGTGTTTTTGAGGGGTTTGGGGGGAAGCTGCATGGAATTTGTTCCCTCATTTGTGTGCTTGCTCAGGCGAGGTAGCAGAAGCAGAGTGATGCTTTGGTGGCATTGTCCCCATAGTAAAATAGGAAATTTTCCTCTCTTTTGCATTTGGACATCATTGAGTGTTGCCCATTGGGTTCATGCAGCTGCTGTGCAGCACTTGGAGCCATGCAAGTCTCAGTTAGCCATCATTTAGCTCATTAAGATGACTAGATTTCTGTGAACTGTTATGTTCACACTGATTTATACCAAATGTGCATAAAACCTGCCCAGTTTAGTTGCATTCAAAGGATGAAGAGCAGCTCTTGACCTCAGCCATTTGTTTGAAGTGGATATTTCTACCATATAAGATTCCATTGCAAGGAAGATGAATTATATGCAAAATTACTTGGCTTTATACATGTCAAAGCAGAGGAAAAGAGTCTTAAATTTCACCAGATGATGTCATGAAAGGTTCTGTAGAAGTGCCATCACGTCCTGGCTTTGGTGGAAGTTCCCCTGTCCCAAGGAAGCTCCCATTACAGATTACATCACCAGGAATGGACTTCTGTCCCTTCTCAGCTGGCAAAGGTCAGGGAAAAACTGAACCATTTGCAGTGCACATTGTGAATGCCTGCCTGGAAACCAGCAAGCTCCTCAAAACTTTAAAATGTGTGGCTATCTGGACTTTAGAATGTGCTTTAAAATGTGCTGCTACCTGGACTGGCTTCAAAATCCAGCACTGCACCATGAGAAACCCTGCCAGCTCTAGCCCAGTCCTTAACCTTCCCTCTCTGCAGAAGGTTGTTTGGAAGGAGGATGCCAGCCAAAACCAACACCTGTCATCCTCTAATTTCTGGATCAGCATCATTCAGGCTTCAGGATGGCTTTTGGAAGAAAGGAGAACATTATTTACTGTGGTCAGTGATCTCCTTGGGGCAGTGGAAGGAAGCCAGCTGTTCATCCTGATGTCACAGCAAAGCCAGCAGCTGCCAGGGCTTTAGAGGTGTTCAGTGAGTGAAGTTGTTCTTGTTTGCCCTGAAGCCCTGGTAGGTATCACAAAAAATAGTTGTTGTATCACTGGAGTCAAGTATTTCCAAAAAAAAAGTTGTACTGTGAGTTGTATAACAGAGCTACTCTGGTTTTCTGCTTGCACACAAGTTCTGTTTCTCTGCGCCAATTTTATTACAGTGGCCTTGGGTTAAATTGCCTGTTGGAGAGCTGTGTCCTCATTTTCTGATTATGCTGGTATTTTTAATAACTAATTAGTAGACCAGCACTTTGGATCTTGCAGAACAGATTTTGACCTATGCCACGCTAAGTTGAAGTCTGGAATAACTGAATGAGAGGGTCCTGCTATAATAGTCATCTTTTATGTCCACTTTCAGGGTTTCAGAGAAAATATCTTAAAACACTGTTATTCCCAGAAAATAAAGAGTGGCATGTTAGAGACTATTTTCAAATCCAGTCAAATTTCAAAGCCATGGTTTTCCTCCATAGAATAATTTCTATGGTTTAACAGTATAAAACACAAAAAATGTATTTAAGTGATCAAGTTCACTGCATGTAAAACAAAAATGCATCATTTCTATGTTGGTAGAATTGAGCTGGAGGGCTATGACGCATGTAGGAGTCTTCCAGGCTGTAGAATGTTGTAAGAGATTAAAAGAATTTAATTAAATTGTACAAAAATGATGTACAGTATTATAGGGTGGAAATATAGCTGTTAGGGCATGTTTCCTAGGGATACTGCAGGGATCTCTCTCCTGAGGGATTTTTAAGAGTGAATTAAACAGATTTTTGTCATGAGTTGTTGAGATAAACATCAATCCTATTTCAGTGCGAGGAGGGGATTAAGCCTTCTTTGGGCTTCTTCTGGAACTACAATTTTATGATCTTGTGTATAGTTTTGATGTCTTTTCCTCATATCTTTGCAGTTAGACATTTTGGCTCTGGGATTACAAAGAATGCCTTTTTTTATATACAACAGGGTAAATACACATAAACTGCTTGTACATGATGGTTGTAGGGGATTGAGCTCCGTATCATAAATTTATATGTGTCTCATTATTTCCCTGAGGAAAATTGGTGATTTTCTTCTTCCGAGGATGTCCATGAACTTTTATTTGAAAAACATGTTAGAAAGAAAAAAAGAAAGCGTAATGCTTTTAAAGTGCCGCAATCAAGAAATTATTACAGAAAGAACAAAGAAATTAAAAGATAGTCACAGAAATTTTATGTTAGTGTGTAATTCCATCAATTTGAGTTAAAAAGTAATTTCCTGAAGGTTTTTTCTTGTACAGTCTTGCTTGTGGAAATTAAGGGGCCCGTGCAAAAGCTGATTAAATAACTTTCCTATTTGTCTCACTGCTGGCCTGAATAAAGAGTATCTGCCTTAAGAAATAAAAAAAGCAAAAATGAATGCACTCTGTCCAAATTAGAATGAGAGAAAGCTAGATGAAAAGGATGAAAATTCTGCTGTCATTTGTGATTCTCACTAGAGAGCTGGCCTGTCCGTTGTTGTATAATAGCAGGGAAATCAAAAGAACATCCAAAATTATGACACAAATCATATTATAATTTGTTTACATCAGCTTCCCTAATTTGCAAGAAAAAAGAAAAGACAAAGAACCAAATTGAAATGCAGTTTAAAATACACAACTCCAAACCCTAATGCCATCTGGAAGCAATCAGAGGTCAGAGTGGGTCTGGGACTGAAGAGCAGAGGAGTAATGATGTGAAATGCAAGGGGTGCATCACTGCTAAGGGCAGGCTGGGCACCTGGGAGGCACCACCAAGTTCAGGTCCATGGTTTCCTCCAGCAGAGATTAAATTTTTGTATGTGAAATAAGCAAGAGGTCAAATCTTTGCCTGTGAAAAACACCCTTCCATATTGCAGTCTGTGCTGCCTGTGCTTGCTCCTGCGGGAGACATGATGCCCAACATGCTCAGATCCTGGTGCTGCGTATACAAGACTTTTTTCCAGCAGTGTTCCCAGTACCAGCTCTCCACAGGACCTCAGCCCTTGAAGACAAGAGAGATGTGGGTGATACAGTGCAGGGAATTGTGACAGTGTTCACAGGGGTTTTCGGATGAGGATCTGACTCCATGTTTCAGAAGGCTTGATTTATTATTTTATTATATGTATTACACTAAAACTATACTAAAATTATACTAAAAGAATAGAAGAAAGGATTTCATCAGAAGGCTGGCTAAGAATTGAAAACGAAGGAATGATAACAAAGGCTTGTGTCTTGGACAGAGAGTCTGAGCCAGCTGACTGTGATTGGCCATTAATTAGAAACAACAAACATGGGCCAATCACAGATCTGCACCTGTTGCATTCCACAGCAGCAGATAATCAATGTTTACATTTTGTTCCTGAGGCCTCCCAGCTTCTCAGGAGGAAAAATCCTAAGAAATGTATTTTTCATAAAAATTGTCTGCGACAGGGAATTCTTCAGATTGTGCCAAAGAAGCCCAGTGGTGACTGCAGTGTTGCCACCAGCCAGGACATGGAGCTGACTCTGTCTGGGTTCTGCTCTGTGTCAGGAGAGCTGAAGAGCTGATCTTTAAGGCTATCAATTGACACTCCAGCAGTTCCTGAAAGATAAAACATCCAGGGATTGTTTCACCCTCAACACTCAATTAGTTTACATTGCTATAAGTAACAACCATATGGTGCAGCTTCTGCACCAGCTGCTCTCCAGTCTTCAAGTACAGGTCTAAGGGGAAACTGTGCCACAGAGTTTACAGCAATTATAAAAGTAGGGGGAAATGGCAGGTTTTAAAGGTGACCCTAAAGCTTTTGGATGGGTTAAGCAGTAAAGTATAAGTGGGCAGGGATGCATTGGCTGCTGTATATCAGGCTGGGGACTCCAGGTGCCTGCAAACAGCACACACAGGTGCACAGCAGCCAGTGTGGGACAGCAGGGACCACTCCAGAGGGATGGCAGAAACCTTCAGTCCTCTCCTGGGATGAGGACTGCAGAGACCAAGCAAAGCAGTGACATGTGGGACATGTTTTCCTTCAAATCCATGGCAAACAGCAGCAGGCCCTGCTCAGACCTGCTCTGGCTCCCTGCAGCCCTTGCCCACATCTGCCAGGATTTCTCAGAATCTGGAGATGGGGGATTGATATTGAGCCAGGTTTCATGGCCCACCAAGGCAGAACCAGACCCTGCAGGGGGAAAGAGACCAAAACAAACCCATGGTGAGATGTCTGCTCAGCTCCGCAGCCTCCAGCAAGAACAGCCCCGACCAATTCTGTGTTGCCCAGCCTCTGTGCCTGCTTTCCTCTCTGTCCACTGAAAACAGTTTCTTTGAGAACCATCTCCACAGCACAGTTGAGCCTTGTAGAGCTGAATTTGCTGCCATTCTTCCCAGTTCTTTACTTCCAAATGGATTGTGGTCATTTCTCTGTTTGCATGTGTCATTCTGGTGCTGAATGAACTTTCCCTCAGCCAGTTTACATACCAGAAAATCGTGATTAGAATATTTTATTTTAGTTTAGTTTAATGACTAAAAAGCTGCTATGCTGTGTTCTCCAACCCTAAGAAATTTTAAGACCATGAAAGTCCTTGCATGTCACTCTGCAGTGGGAAAATTTATTCTAAGTCTTTAAGTCACAAAAACAGCACAGGAGCACAAAATGCTGCTAAGAGATAAATACTGTGTTTTATTTATAGTTATTTAAAATACTTATTCTTAACAAGTTCCTTAACTGAGAATTTAGAAGAAATGTCTTTTCACTTTTAAAGTTTTTTCAGATTTTAGTGAGTGGAAGTATCATATAGTATCAAAGCAAACTATTAAGTGCTCTGTGTTTTTATTCATTAAATTTCTTGTGCTGCAGTGTCCTAGATGGTTTTGCAGCTGTAGTGGCCATATGGATATAAACTGCACCAAGAAATTATTTACTCTCCATCTCACCTGGTACTGGTTACACAGCAGAGATGACTACTGCAAATACTCTGTTGGAGACATTATTTGAATTTCAAACTCTTAGCTGAGAAATATTTCCCATAGTTCAGGTAAATTTGCCAGAAATTTAGATGTAAAATTCCCAATTACAATATCAAATGCCCTGATTCATGTGTTAGATCCAGACCAGAATTATACAGTTAAGCAGAAGCTGATACCTCTAACAAATGTACATACTCCTTTAAGTTCTGAGTTTTGCTTCAAGATTTTTTGAGTGTTTTCACTGACTTATTTAGTGTTGTGTTCTTGGCTGTCATTGATTAAACCTTAAATCTGTGGTGCCTGGTCTGTGAACCAGAGAATAAAACCTTTCTTCTGAGAGCTGGTATAGTTATATATTATATTTATATATGAGAAGTATCCGCACTTTTCAAAAGTGCAGACAGAAATGTTTACATTACAGTTTAGATGTAGACTTTTGATGCATACTGATTTTAAAATTAGTAACAAATAAATCTTGTTTTTTTATTTTCTCAGTATCACAGTCATTTAAAATTAAGACTACAGGTTTACTTCCTAGAGTGATTTTAAAAGCATATTTTCTCATGGATCACCTTTTCTTCTGCACCTGTAATTCTTTTCCAGGCTGAATATTATACTGGTTTTTTATTGTTGCTATTATTTTGTACATATTCCTAATTTTTCTTTTTTTGTGTGTGTGTTTCATGCATTCTTCTTAAGCTGTTTTTAAATAATTTGAGACTTTTCTCAATTCCAATGAGGCAACAAAAGCAACATCGTCTAAAGAGAACTCCTATCATGAAAGCAAAGGGTTAATACTGAAGGGCACATGAATGCTTGTTGGCCAAAGAGAACAGTTCGAGAATGGTCCTCAAAACTTTATTAGAGATCAGAAAAACATGCAATATTGCATTAACTGGAAGAAAAACTCTTCTATTAGAGGGTGAATGTCCTTAGAAATGTTGCAGAGTTTATTTGAAAAATAAATCCAACAAGCCTCTATTAAATTTATTGAGGAAATGGAAAGCAGAAACTCAGAAAGACTGTAATTGCCACCTACAAATATGATAATTAGAGTGAATAAGAAGTAATGAAGGAGGAAATCAGAGACAGCTCACCTCCTGAGCAGGAAGGTGGAGGTTGCATTGCCACCATGTGGCAAAAGTGTGGAGAGCCAGAGCAGCTCCTCTCTCCATCAGGATTCAAGAGAAGAGCTGCAAACAGCCAGAAATCTGCATGATTTGCTGGGAAAAAAAAATATAGTATGCAAATGGCATCCTGATTGGAAAGAAGCAATGTGAGATTAAATCCTCTTTTGCTTTTGATTAGCCTGTGCAGTTGGGTTTTTGGCGGCGTGTTTGAGGGGGTTTTGACTTGAATTTTAATACAAAATGCTGTTGCATAAAATATTCAGTGGAAAAGTGAGCAGAGTGCAGAAAAGGAAAGAAAAAGAAAGTTCTCTCTTTAAAATGATGTCATTCATAAGCTTTTTTGAGTACAAAAATCCATCATTCTGTTGCACGTCTTCTTGAAATCATCCCTAACGTTTCTGCATGAATTTTTATTTTTTCAAATTTTACTGATAAATCTGGGATACTTCTCAGTTCTGTAATATTTAGAAATATGAGCCTTAGTGTTTCACAAAGTACTTTTTAGAACAGATTATATGGAAATATAATTTTTTTATGGAAGTTCTGCCTACAGCAGGATTTGGGATTCACAAAAATGCGTCAGTTTTCTCTCCCCGCTACCCCTCAACTCCAGCTCCTAATTCCTCATGGCATGACAACTGGTTGCTGCAGAAATTATTAGGATTCAAGAGCATGATTTCACAGCCTGAGTCGGATGAGCTTTTCCCAATCCCCTTTTTGATCAGATTAGTGCTGACCCCTGAGCTGACCCTCAGCCGAGGGGAGCTGGGTCCTGCCAAGGCAGGGATTGCTGCTGATCCCTCCCAACAGCTCTGTCCTGCTGCCAGCCCTGCTTCTTGTCTTCCCTGCAGCCTGAGCCTCTCCCTGGTCTGTGCAGGGTTCATAAAGGGCTTGAATTGATGCTAAATGCAGTGGCTGCTTCTGTATTTAAGAGCAGCTCCCACCTTTAGCACCCCCACACTTGTGGCTGAAGTGCAAGAAAAAGATGAAATGACCATCACAGCTGATGCTCAGATGTAGCTCCTGGTACAAGTCTAATTATGACCTCCACTGAGGCAATTATTCTGTCTTGATCTTAATGCCTTTTGCAAGCATCAATTAATAAAACCTCACATAATGTCCTGGTAGAGCAGGAGTTATTACCATCTTTTTAGAAACAGGCAAACTGAGGCACAATTATTGACCTGGTTTTAGATGAGATGAGAGAAATTAGGACACTAAACTGAAGTCAGAGTTTCACCTTAGTCCCTAGAACCCAACTAAAGTGCAGAGCATTGTGTGAAAATCCAGGTGTGGCTGTTTCAGCACATCCCTGGGCTCACCTGCAGCACAGACCCCTTCAGCTGTGGTCACAGGGCAGGAGGGATGCACAGCTGGAGAGATGTGTCACTCCAGAAAGGCTGGGGTAGTTCCTATTGATTTCCACAGGAATAAGAACCTTTCCAACCCACAGGGCACCCTGTGAGCAGAAGGCAAATGCCTGTTTTTAAAGCTGCCCCAGCTCTGTCAGACTCTTCTGCATCCTTAAGAGACTAATGGACTCTTACCTGCCTTTCAAATCCCAGAAGAAAGGAGCAAATCACTTCCCTTTTTACACAAATGACTCATAAGCGTTTGCCTCCTACATTAGTTTTGCTTTTGCTCAAAGTTGAGTCATTGTCTTGTATTTGATTTAACAACAATAGCAGGAGGGAAAAAAATGGCCATCAGTAGCTACTGCATAAGAGTAGATCAAAAGCAATTCCTTAAAGGAGGCTTTCATGATAGCTAGATTAAACATTTGAAAAACTGGTAAGAAATAGAGCTGAAGAAAAACAGCTCATAAAACCAAAGCATTATGTTTTCATGCTATTGTGCTTTTAAAATTGAAGGCAACAGTCTGAAAACAGGCATCAAAATAAATCTTACTTGAAGGGAATTATCTGGAGATCATTGTATTTATTGCATTTGTTTTGATTTTCCAGCCTTTGCCTCAGACTGTAGTCATGGACATGACTTAAAAGATTCAATACCTCATTTAAAAAATTCAGCTTCACTTGGTTATTGAACTGACCCATCCTAGCCTTTAAATTGTCATGCATTTTAGAGTATCACCAGCAGGCTGGAAATGGTGAGAATAGGGCAGAAGGCAAGAATTGTGTCCCCAGCAGCTGATGGATTTCAAATGCAATAGCTGAGGCTGTGCTGCCCCTTGGAGGCACAGCACAAAGTTGCATAAATCCATGAGGAGGGAAAGGATTAGTTATGGTGCTTTGGTATGATCTTGTTTTTTGACCCTGCCTCCTCTCACCCCTTGTACCCCAATGCCCAAAGGGCTGCATGTCTGAAGGCACTCCCTGCCCACATTGTATTGTGTGTGATGATACTCTGGATAAATAATTTTCCAGCTAAATGTTGGTCTTTCAGAATCCTTTTGTGCTCCTCATTCCTTTTCCCATATCTGCTACAGCTTTGGATATCTCAGCAATTATAGAGGGTGAGCAGTGGTGGGAAGGGAGGGTCAGGAGTTGATGTGATTATTGTGGAACAGGGATTTGGGGATTTCCTTCCCTGAGAGTTTCCCCATTTCAGCAGAGCCAGTGGAGCTGTGGATCTGGCTTGTGAGCACTGCTGATAAACCAGACCCTGAGCCATGCTGGGAGAAATTGTCACCCTGTTCATATGGCCCCAGTGCCAGCACACTGAGACAAAGGAGCAGCTCCCTTCTTCACACTCAGGATCCCTTTAAAACTCTCACTGGGGAATGTCCCAGCTAAAATATTATGTTCTTTGAGAAACAGCAACACAAGGCTGCTCATGGGACATCTCTTGTTTAAGAGCTTGCCTGTGAATTTTGGGCATCTGATTTTGACCTTGCAACTTAGAGTAATTTGAACAGGAGGCTGAGCTGGCAAGTAGTGAGCCAGGAAAGCTGGGCATGCATCAGGAATATTTCAGTGCTTTTGTGAGATTTTAGATTACTCAAGACAGAATAATAAACCCCAAGAGGAGAATTGGTAGCTTTAGAAATAGTAATTTTAGTGGAGTTTTTCTGGCTGTGTTAGCAGAGAGCCTGAAGCTCCAGGTGAGAGGTGGGAGTAGCACGAGAGAATTGCAGTCCTCAAAACAACTGAGCTGCCATTTGGAAGGGCTGTAGTGCAGGATCTCCCAATTACTGAGGTCAAAGTTTGTCCTTAATGAGGAGATGTCACAGCACAGCCCTGCAGAATGGCCCTGCAGCTGAAGGGAGTTGCAGGAAGGGTGGAGAAGCCAAGAGGTGTGTTTTCCTTCACCCACTGAGACTTCAGAATCCAGCCCTGGCAGAGCTTCTTTCCCTGGAAGAGGAAAAGGGCAGCAACATGATGGATCTAGCCACATTGCTTGGGGCCCAGGCTTGTCTCCTGACTGAGCAAATTAGGTTTAAACCAGCTTCCAGAACCTTCCAGAACCAGAACCTTCTGTTCCCTCCCACAACCGGTGTTGATCTGCATGAATTACTTGCTTGGACTTCATGAAAATTGCAAATGCAAGTCCACTGAGTACAGTAAACACCAGATCACAAAGAATTTGGCTTTGGTTCCAGCAAAATAACTTTCCTAGGACATCCAGAGATGGTTCCTGACCTTCCCTGTCCCATGTTTGACCTGACCTTTTCCTGTAGGAGAAAACACACATTTGACAGCACAGCTGAGAGAGGGTTTAAAGGGGAAACAGCTCTTTTGCCTTCTACACAACAGCTAAATTGTGCCTAAAGATGGAGTGACTTCTCCAGTCTGACCTCACTTCTTTTCCAAAATTTTAGTTTAACTTTGTGGAAAGACTGTGTACTTTGCTGATCCCTTAAAAAATGAAAGAAAGCTTAAAATCATTGCTTGGCTGCACAGTTTTCCTAGGTAAGTGTCTGGTTTTGGTTTCAAGAGAAAAACAAAGAAAGAACCACAAGTGCATTCGCAGAAATTAAAGGAGTGGATTTGGCTTTTTCAAGCAGGAGTCCTTAGTGGACAAACCTGACAGTTGCATCCTTTGTATATTTGATAAAGAAATTACAAAATAAGAACTGGATCCTTAGTAAGTATGTATTACTATTTATACCAGTTATGAATTTGGACTTAAAACCACATTAAACCATCTGTCAGAGTACAAGAGGCACAGAAAGGTAATTTACAGGCAATTAGTCAGCCAGGTGCTTGTGTTTGTAGCAGTGTATCATGGTCACATTTTCAGTCTGGAAACATAAATCAGCAAAAGAGAAATCAGATATCCTGTTAGTTAAGTTCTTTACACTAAAAAAAACCAAAAATGATAATGATAAAAATCAGTGTAATCATGGTGTAACAATGCTTTGAGTATTTTCATAACCTGGTGGAATCCTGCTAAGCCTGATGAAGATGAAACCTTCCACCCAACATGCCAAGAACATAATTGGGATTTATAGCTGCAGGCTGGAGCACACAGTCTTTGGGGACTGGAGGGCATGACAGAGAAATATCACTTGGAAGCAGCCTGAGGAGCAAGTCCCAGCCTCCCTGCGTGACAAACACCCCACACAGGAGCAGGGCTGAGCACCCACCTCAGGCACTGCCCGTGGCATCTGCAGGAGGGTGCTCAGCCAGCCCAGGGCTGCCAGGCTCTCCAGGAGGAAAGTTAGCTACCAAGAAAAGATGAAAGGCAGCCAAGGAAGTCTTAGAAAGAAAGGAAAATATATGTATTGAAATTGGCACCTCTGAGTGTAACCCACATCCAAATGTTCCAGGAATAACCTGACTTTGAAAACTGGGTTTTAGTGATAAGTGATAAATGGCAAAGAGTACAAATTACCATTTCTGGTCCTACTTACCAAGGACAACAGCATTTTCTTTGCAATTTCATGGTGTTTGCCATCAGAACATTTTGAGGCATTTCAAAACCTAAATTTCATAGTCTGGCAATGGGAAAGTTCTCACCAGCTTGTCCTGTGGCCTGGCTGTGCCCATTGCTCTAAAAACACCCCACAAAACCAGAGCTGGTCCCCAGACCACTGCAGGGAATAGTGAAATATAGCTCAGCCATGGCCTCAACACAGCAGCACTGCTAATGTCATGGATGTTGGGGTAAAATTATACTGGTGGGAAAGGAGCTGCTATAATCAGTCTTTTTTAAATGGTTGTGGTTTGGAGTTTTTTGTTTTGCTTGCTTTTGTTTGCTACAGTGACCTTGGAAATTAAGATTATGCCATGTTAGGTATTGTGATCTGTTGGGTAGATAAAAATGGAGCCATCTCCATCCTGCCAATAAGTGCAACAGATAAAGAGGGGAAAGGAGGGTATTTCTTTCCAAAGCCACCCTTAATCAGCAAAAAACAGCAGACAAAATTATCTTTGGTAGATGGGGATTTGTGCAGTGTGGGTTACATTTATTATCTGGCAGGTTATAAGCTGTATTTTAATTTCCGGTATTTTCCTGCTACATCTGAAGGAACAATACAAGCTGGATCCTCTGCATGGCATTTATAAGCCTGTGCATGTCATTTATATGGTAATGGGGGAGTTCACCCTCATCCCCAGTGATTTCTGCAAAATTCTGCATGCTGGTTCTCAGCATATTTAGCTTTCTCCAGCGTAAATTAAAATGCACATTCATGATCTTTGAACAAAGCGGGCAGGGATAATTGGTAATTTGAGCCTGTTCTGTACAATGCAATTCAAAGTAATACTTATAATTTGCAGTTAATTAATCAGGGCTTTTTTTTCTTTAAAATTCTTAATTGCCTTTCTATGATATTGATTTTTAATAAGTTTTACTCCTACCAGTTTTAGTTTCAATTACACAGGCAATTTCTTGTCACTGTTACTGCATGGCCCTGTGTGTGTGTTTATATGTATATTTCTGTATATTTTGGGGTATTTTTTCAGAATTTTTTATGCTGGTTTATGGATAGAGGTTTTGTTGGCTGAAATTAAAAAGTTGAAAATAATAGAATCAATGTACAGCCAAGAGAAACAAGGTACAACAGGGAATAGAAAAATCAATACAATGAAATTTTTAAAAATGTTAAATAATTGGCATTCTATTGCCACATTTAAATATCTGGAATTCTATGCCAAACTCATTTGGTATTAAATTCACTATCCAATTAAAACTCTTTGTAGAAGACTCTAATTGTTGTAGCTTTAAAGTAAAAACAGTGATCATTAGAGGTACAAACTTTGGGCTCTCTGAGGAAATTCAGATGGTCATAAATTCAAAAATAATAATATTAATGAATAGAGATGTACATGGGGGTGGTGCCTGTGATGGGAAATATGCCATGAGCACCCATGGCTGACCAAGCCCAGCTCTGTCCAGCCTGACCTTGAATGACCAGAGTGAAGCATCCACCACCTCTCTGGGCAACAACCTGTGCCAGAGCTTCACCATACTCATTGTAAAAACTTCTTTTGTATGTCTAATCTACCCTTCTTCCATTTAGAATCATCACCCCTTTTCCTATCACAGCTGGTTATCTAAAACGTTTGTCCCCATCTTTCTTAGAGGCTTCCTCCTGGTTGGTGCCCCTGCCCCAGGGACACAGCTTTCCTCTTATTTTATCAGGAGATTTAGGATTACTGCACTAGAGTCTACAGATCAAAAATACTGACAAAAGAAAGTATTTCCTGGTAGCAGGGATAAATGAGATTTTGATGCGTGGACATTATCCTGCAGGGATGTTTGTCTTTATTCTTACCTGGGTCCAGAGTGGATGACCTTCAAAATACACACCTAGGAAGGAGCAGAATTGTGCTCAACATGCAAGTGCCACAACTCTGATAAACACAGTCATCAAACCCCACTGATCCATCAGTGGCATAACCTGATTACATACCATTACCTTCATTAATAATAAATGTTCCTCTTATTTGATAAGAACATTTTTTTTCTGAAATATTGCTGTAAGCTAATTTGAATTCTGGTTTTATCCAGCTCTCTTTTTTTATTATTCCTTGGTGATTCTATTGATCTCAGTAGTTCCTCTGATTATTCAGTCCTGTAAAATCAGATTCACCCTCTGAGTCATTATTGAGCTAAATCTCTCAGTTAGCCAGGTCCTGAGTCACTGTTCAAGTTGAAACCTCTGGGAATATTGCCATAACAGGGCAATATGTACCCTGAGTGGTTTTTTAATAGCTGTTCAATGACTTCAGCTGTTTAAACTGGGCAAGGAATTAGAAGCTAGACTAAATTCAGTCAATGTGCTCCAGTTCCCATTTCATAAAGCAGGGCTGTATTCTGCAATATTAACTGACATTTATTAGCACTCAGACTAGGTGACTAGCAGGTGCTGCTCAGGGTGAATAAATCATGCAAGCAATTCACATGAAAGACAGCTTGTGCAAGTGCTGATAAAAATCCATGGGGTTGAAGAATCAAGTTCTTTAATAGCAATGTCAGGCTGTTCAGTCTTCTTATCTCTCATATTTCTTTATGAAACATTAAAAGAGATTGCTTTTGGGCACTTGTGTTCTTGAACTATTACAATCGTCTAATGAATTTTTGATTCCGAGGGTTTTGTGATTACCAACTTTCTTGATACATCTGCAGCTATTGAAATGGATCCCCTGTGCCAAGGCTGGCTGTCCATCTTCCTCCTATCATAAACCCCACAGATTCGTTAGACAGAACCTGTAACTTTTAATTTAAAGGAAAGGTGAAGTTGAAGCTGCTTGAGCATGTCTGAATAGAGAAATATTCAGCATATAATGAAAGCCCTGATTTGTCTCACTGCATTGCACAGATAAGCAAATTGTATTTCCAGCCATAGCAACCTGTTCAGTGGCTCCAGAGGGGTAAAGAAGAAAAGGATTTGTCTGTAAGGAACCCTGCTTCATTTGGGCCATGTGGATTCTCTCTGCTTTGGGTCCTCACCAGCTGAGCAGGTACAACAGGACCTTGCAGTGAGAATTCACTCTCACATCAGTGACCTGCACTGCAAATTGCTCTAAAGACTTCTGCCAGGAAGTGTTTCTACAGATTTAGTGCCTTTACTAACAGGCTTTCATGATGAGCTGACAACAGGCTGTGGGTTTAAGTTTTGTGCCAGGTGATGGAGAAACACATTTTTATTGTACATTAGTGGCAGACAGCAGTTTCCCACTGCAGATGGGCTTCCTAGATGCATTTGCTCTTTGGAGTGAGTGCAGGAAACAGGAATAGCTGAGGGTAGGATGGCTAATATTTCTCATTTCATAATTCAAAGCCCATTTTCATTATTACATCTGAGCATCCTGACAGATCACAGCCCTGCCGGAATCTGCACGTCAGTCTTGTCACCGTGGTCCGAAGGTTGTCACTGACACTGAGAATGACTCACACAAGCAAAGGACACTTGCTAATTGTTAGGAGCAGCTGTGAGCATTAATCATTAATGCTTTTGAAAATTAAGGATTCCTAAGGATGGGGTGGGTACAGGTCACAAAGACCCAGAAACACAGAGAAAGAAACTTCTAAAAAGAGGAGAGGGAGGATGTGGAGGCAACTCTACATTTTTCTGGTGTGTTTATTTGAAAAAGGACAGCTTTAATTACAAATCAGGCCCAAAAATACTGATGTACAGGATACAGGATAGTTAGGCTTGGTGTATGACACCTGGTAACCCTGCCTGCCTGCTGTGATGGCTCTGAAGAGGTGGCAAACCTCCTGGGGAGTTGCTCATTGCTCCTGCTGGGCACCAGGATCCATGCGAAACCTGGAGGACAGCTCCTCTCCATGGCTTTTTGTTCCTCAAGTAGGATTTGCAGAGCTGGGTGCACTTAGTGTGTCACAGCGTGAAGGTGGCCTGGAGGAAACACTCTGACTATTTTCAAATAGCTGAATTCTTCTTTTATTTGTAAGAATCCACCTGTATGTCTCAGCTGACATCTCATACTTGGGTGTATCTGTTTTGTTAGTTGGTTGATTTGGGCTTTTTTTCCAACCAATGCATTTGCATGATTGAGGGAGATTTTAAACATTCATGATTCGGGATTTTTTTTTCTTAGTTATTGCAGTCTGAGCTTGGCCTCCTGTGTGTATTCTGTAGGGGCTGTAGAGGTGTACCTGAAGATGGGATCTGGCAGGTGTTCAATAAATCCAGCTTTTGAAGCCCCCAAGCAAATCAAACACTCAAGAAACTCTGGCAGCTACTTGCCAATAACCTTATAAACAACATTCCTAATGCCCTGACTCATGGCAAGCACAGAATCCTTCAGTGTTAGAAACACAACAAATTAGAAGAATCAATGGGTCAGGGGGGAAACAAACAAACAAATGAAACCAAAACCAAAACAAGGAAACCACATTAAAATAACAGTTTTGAAATAGGGCGAATTTAATGCCCTCAGAAAATCTCTTCTGTCTGTCAGGAGCTTGGTCCCATGCTAACATGATCTCATCCTGCTCCTTGGGAATGGGTGTCCTAAAGATTGTCCTAGAGAAGCATTGGTGGTTACTGCTGGTAGTTGGGAGTGTGGATGAGGACACCAGGTTGGAGTGGTCAGGATTTGGCCAGACTGGCTGGCAGATTTGCCTCTGATGTGCCCACTGTGGCTTTGCTAGACACTGCTCTTCATTCCTGTGTGCTCCCTCAGGAACCTGGCCAGGTACCCTGAGCATCCCACAGTGACTTGTCTGCTTCCAGAGCTTTGTAGCCTGTGGTGTTGTCACCCAGAGCCACCTCTGTAGCCATGATATTTTCTGAAAAATCCTTTTCTTAGGATTTTTTCTCCTGAGAAGCTGTGAGGCCTCAGGAACAAAATGTAAGCAATGGTTATCTGCTGCTGTGGAATGCAACAGGTGCATCTGGGATTGGTCTCATAGAGTTGTTTCTAATTAATGGCCAATCACAGTCAGCTGGCTCAGACTCTGTCTGAGACAGAAGCTTTTGTTATCATTCTTTCTCTTTCTATTCTTAGCTAGCCTTCTGATGAAATCTTTTCTTCTATTCTTTTAGTATAGTTTTAATGTAATATATATTATAAAATAATAAATCAGCCTTCTGAAACATGGAGTCAGATCCTTGTCTCTTCCCTCATCCTCAGGCCCCTGGGAACACGGTCCCACACCTCCCTCTCACAGCAGTGCAGGTGGACCACAACCCATTTGTGTCCACATTTAGTGGGGTTTACCTGTTTGCCCCTCAGAGTCTCTGTGGGCAGGATGACCCCAAGATATGTCAGAGAGTCCCTTTTCCCAGCCTGGCAGCTGAAGAAGGAGTCAGGACTCTTCTGCTCTGGTTTTCAACGTTGTTTATTTGCAGTTATCTATAACATTCTTTCTCTGATCTGCTGAGGTCTGTCTAGCAGGTTGGGTTGAGGCACACTTTAGTTTTATACTAAAATCTACATGTAAATTATTTACAATAATCTTCCAATACCTATCACCTATGTTAGACAGTGTGTTTCTACTCCAAACCAATCTAAAAGTGCCAACATCATCCAGAAGAGAGAGGCTAGGAAGAAGAAAGAAGAAGGACAAGGCATGCCCAAATCCCTCCATCTTGGCCTCTGGACCTCCATTCTAAAACTCAAAATTCTACTTTTCTATCTTGTAACAAACTAACTATCATTCTATTTAAACTTTTGTGGCTTGTGAATCCTCATATAAGGTTGGTAGCTGTTTTTTCCAAGGGCTAAAATTGAAGGCAGAGGTTTTTTTGACTCTGTGCCAAGGTGTCCTTCCCAGCCCCCTGTCAGCATCTCGAGTCCTCCAGGGCAGGAAAAGGAATTTCCTAGGTTCTGACATTTGCCAAGCCTGGGCTTGGCTCAGGCTGCACAGCAGCTCTGGGGCCCATTAGAGATGTGGAAGCAAGACACGTTTCTGCTGACCACACAGAACACATGAAGAGTGGTTTTCCTCAGTGTCCAACATGAACCACCCTGCTGTAATGAGCTTCTCTCATGGCCCTCAGCATCTGGCAACAGGGAGGCAAAAGCCGTGGCCAAACCCTTTCCTGCTGTCTCAGCACGACATTCTGAGCAGAAAACAACCCGTGTCCAAGCAATTAAACCAGGTGACTAAGAGGAGCTAATGACACTTGCAGCTCTCACCTTCCCTGTGTTTAAGGAGATGCAGAACTCCTTTCCCTGAGATGAGGGTCTGCCACCCTCTCATGGATATCAAACATGCAGGAGCTGCTCACCCTCCACAATGTGATTTTGGATCAAGGATTTGGTATTTATCAAGTGTTCTCTAAAGCACATCCTCAAGAAATACTTTATTCTTCCTAAGCTTGTTGCCTGTCAGGGGCAGAGGAGACTCTGTGTTCTGGGTAGGAATAAAGGGGTGAGCAGTGCAGCTTGTTTCTTCCTGAGGATCTCTGGAAGCATTGCAGCTCATTGTTCTTAAGGATCTCTTGGATAAGAGCACGAGCAGCTTGAGAAGGATTGTTTTTTGCATACAGATTCACAGAATATTCTGAGTTGGAAGGGAGCCACAAGGATCACTGAGCTCAAACTGGCCTGCACAGGGATCAAACTCAGCCCTTGGTGTTTGAGCACCATGCTCTGACCAGCTAAACTAATCTCAGCGTCAGGAACTGAGGAATTGGGCTCAGCCCATAGTCTGACCTCAGCCACATAAATTTTTATGTTGTCTACAAAAGGTTGTTGAATTGTTCAGCAACTCTGCAAAATTGCAATTTTTTTCCACCTGGCTCAATTAGACAACTGTGAAAGAGGATTAATTGCTCTGAAATCAATAGTGCAGCAGTGCAGCCATGCTGACATCAGCACAAAATAATGTCAACACAGGAAAATGTAGATTGGGCATGGTAATCTAAAACAGTTTTATACTATTTGCATACACATAACTAATTTTTTGCACTCATTTTATATCTATTACAATGATTTAATGGAAGTCAGTGTAGACCTACACTACAGCAACTGAGAGAAAAAATGGTTGCATAGAATAAAAGGTCATTTTGCACAGCCATCCCTGAAACACATGTCAGTAAAGGAGAATATGAGCAATGAGTTTTCCCTAACTGGCTAAAAATACTTGCTTTCACACTCTACAATAGTAATCGATTTGGACATGTGGTTGGTGCTTTGAGATGATCTAGTAATTGATTTTAAAACAGATGGCAGCTGTCAAATAAGCATTTGTATTTATTTGATGTTTCTATGAGAACCCTTGGGGTTTCACTATCTCAGTACTCTTTGTTTTCTCCTTTCCTAGACCCTCTTGCTGTTCTCTGATCTCTATTCCTCTCATGTTCTTTTGATGCATCCTACTGACAATTTCTTTTGAGCTTTCTTTCCCAACGTAAACCACGGCCTTTATGTCAGGCTTTAATTTCATTTTGCTTGAAATTCCTTTTTATTAACTGTTTTAATAAAACAGCAAAATGTCTTCAGCACACCAAATACTTAATAATCTGAGCATCAGCTACAATACATCATACAAACAGAACCATTGGTTGTGCTCCCCAGAATTGCTGTAATTTACCAAATCAGCAATAAATAACACTGGCCCTGAGAGCTTTTGAACCTTAAAATGCTGATGTCTTCGATTTTTTTAAAATTTATTTTATTTTTAGTGATAGAAAAGAGTGGCAAATGTAGAGGTCAGACTGTCAGAGGATTGGCCTGGCCAAGCATCTTTGTCCTCTTGTGCAAGTCTTTGTTTTTGTTAACTCACACTTAAAAATTACAAGTTCTTTGTGTCTTCTAACAAGAAGGCCCAGGAAAAGGTGGATTTTTTTTTTTTTACTTGTAAATTATCTTTATTGTCAGTTTTTTCTCCTGATGTTATTGGAAGTAATCCCTAAGCTACTAATGGATTTTTCAGTCAGTCACTGGTGAAGGCTTCATCTTTTTCCAAACAGAAGACAGAACTTTGCCACCTTCAGCAGAAAGGAAAAAATCACAAGTATGCCTCTGGATAGGCTGCAGAAATAGTTGGATTTTAGAAAAGCATGAAGAAACCTCCATGGCCATTTACATGTATGTGTTTATTAGCAAAGAGGAACTCTGCCAATCTAGAGCTCTGTGCCAGCCTGGAAATGGATTTGTCGTGGAAATGTCTTTAGAAATGCCCCAGTGGCAGATTATGGTTCAGAGCATTAAAACCATCTCTTTAGATTTACAAATGGTGGGGGTTTTTGGTTTTGGTGGGGGTTTTGGTGGGGGTTTTTTTGCTCTTTTTTTTTTTTTTTTCTGTTGTTTTTTTCCAGAACCTGCTGGTTGCCACAGAGGTGGCATAAGACAAAGGCCTGGTGCTCTTCCCTGCATTGAGTCTATCAAGGAATTCAGTGGTCTGAATGCACTTCACTGAGCTGTTCAGTGCTTGGACAGAGGTGGACATCACAATTATAAATGTTTGAGTTCTATGGCTAAAGTTGCTATACAAGTATCACAAGGAATAGCAAAATCCACTTGTGAAGATCCTTACAGGATTGAGGTGGATATTATCCATGCAGGAACGATTTGTGGGATCTCTTCCAGATTCATTTTCTGTGATTCCTTGAGAAGTTTGTTACCTGGAGTGAGATAAAAGTCTCCCATTTCACTGCTCTTGCAAGTGCTGCTGGAATTAAACTGCAGTTTGAAACAACCTGGGTGCCTGCTTAACTTTACATATGCTGGGCTAATTTTTGATGACAGACCTACTAGAAATATCTACCCAACTTCTGATCCACTGTTCATATTCTTTCCAGGGATTACCCACATGGTATCATAGCCAAATGCTACATCCAATCCCTTATTAACCACACAGCCTGCAGCTTGGCAGCTGAGAACCACCACAAGGGACTTCTCCTTCTGCTCCTTGATGGTGAGCAGGAGAGCTTCTACCAGGACACACATCCTTCAGAAGACATGGCATTCCCTCTTTGGGCAGCCTGGCTCACTCTGGGTATTGCTCAGGTCTTGATCCCAAAGACAGCCACCCACAAAATGCACAAATGCAGCAGCCTTGAATTCAGCTCAGGGAGTGTGGAAACCCAGGGCACTGGGAATATTTCCCTGTCTGCTCTGGGGTGCCCCTGACCCCCAGGGGAGCACTGACTTTGACCCTCATTCATGGAGAAAGTTTCCTAAACTCCAGAATATACTAGGATCCACTAGGGTGTGATGTAGATTGTAGAGAGCAGTGTAGGTGCATCACTTAGATGGGAAATTTGGGTTTTGGGATTTTTAGTATGTTGTGGATGGAAGCAAGATGGAGGGCACAGGATGTTGTCCTGGGCTTCTTCCTCATGCTTCTTCTTCCTCCTTCTCCATGGCTTTGGGTGGCATTTTGTAATTGGGTGGAAAAGTCCACATTGCAGGCTCTTTGGGATCAGTTATTGGGTTAAAAGGGAAATAATCTAGGTGTCAGTTCTTAATTGGATAGTTTAGCTTTAAAAGACCCTGGAACAAGAGGTTGTTGGCCATTTTGTGATGCTTTTCCAGTACACTGAGCCTTGTGTGGACAGCGTGCAAAACCCTTGATAAGATAACAAGAAAGCTGAAGACCAAAAAATCCAGTGCGTCTCTTTCCTGACACAAAACCATTCCATGAGGGTCTACCCCGACAGGAGAGCCCCCTGGGAGGGCCAAGCCAGAGTCCCAGAAATTGGGGAATCAGCAACAGGTACCCTGACAAGGGAGCATCCCTCTCATCACACCTCTGGTATTTCCTGAAGTTGCTCTTCTCCTCCAATGATATTGAAGTTTCTAAGAGGGATATACACCCAGTTGTCACTGAATATTATCTTATCTAGGACTTCAAATTCTCTTCCTGAGGGTCTGGTAACTTAGAAGACTCTTGGTTTCACACAGCTTCAAAATGATCATTCAATTGGGCCATACTCAACTAGAAAAAACAATTAAAATACCCATCCTGTAACATTCCCTGAGCACAAACACATCACTGTCTAATACATTTCCCCACTGAAGAGTCACTACTCAAGAGCAGGGTCATCCAGCTGTTTCAGAGTGATTGATTACTAAATGTGCTGAGATGGAATAACTTATCTCAAACCCTGTGCTTGAAGCCAGCCAGCAGGTCTGAACAACCCTTGTTCAGCTAAGGCAGTTCAGTGAGAACTTTATTCTCACTCTTTAGCAAGATTGCATGTCCTGTAGGGGCTGGCAGGCAAAACTGTGGAGAAAGAAAGAGCACAAAGCCAGCAGGATGTGACTGTGAGGAATCTCAGCAGCTCACTCACGGCATCCTGGCATCATGAGGCACTCAGTGACTGCAAGCTCTGGGGAAGAGGACAAAAGTTTTGATCAATTGTCACTCCATGCTCTTAGTCAGGAGGTCACGATCCAAATTTGTTAGGGGGCTTTAGTGTACAAGGAGAATCTGTTTTTTCACGCACGAGGCAGGATCTGAACTAACTTTAGAAAAACTCAGCAGTTTTGAATGGAGCTGATTTTTCAGTGCATGTGCTAAATGCAAACACAATGAATAAACTGTCTGCAAGAGCAAATTGTCTGCAAATCATTTTTTCTTTCAGCTGAAAGAACTTTCTGGTACTAATTCATTCTGTAGTCCATGAGAATGTTCTCTAGTTTGCTAAAACTAACTGATCTCTCCAATAACAGCAAGGTCCTGGCTTTGTTTCAAGGCAAAGGTTCACTCAATTAAATCTCATTAACAGAGGACCACAAAACCTGCACTAAAACCTTCCTGGGTATGTGACCTTCAGCAGAACTGCTTCATTAAGTCTGAGATCCTGGAGAAAATGTTTGCTGAATAAAGTCATTCCTAATTAATGTTAAAATGTCAATGATTCATGTGCCATCCATCTTTACTCCTTTTCCTTTATGCTCTTCATTATCTCTTTAATGGGCAACCAATATAAAAGTCAAAAGCAGAATCTTTTAAATGTATATAGAACAGGTGGGATAATGCAGCAAAGCAAATTTGCCAGATGTGCTTTCCCATGAAACATTTGTAACTTCTTAAATATCTTTCAAAAACCCCACTTCCATGCTGAATTAAGAATTGATTAATTAATTTGTTATTTCTGAAAACCATATGCATCGAGGATGAATTTTTCCTTGCACCTTTTCTGATGTTACCTTGAGTTTTATTCCAAACCATATGCAAGTCTTGATTAACAAAGTGTTTATTTACCCTGTGATGGATATAATTGTCTGTTCTCCAAGGATTGCTCATCCAATTTTTATTTTTTTTTAAATTAAACAGTGTCTGGTGAGTTTTTACTCTTCAGACCAGAGGGATGTCCTGGTTGGACTGGGGGGTCATCAGAGGGTGCTGTACAAACTTGGTGGGTCTGAACTCAGAAAATGCTCATCCCTTTTTCCAGTAACCAGTGATGGCAGCAGATATTGGGGCTGCTTGGACCTGTGCATCAGGACTTCATGGGGAAGGCTTAGAAACACTCTGTAGCCTCTCTAATTTTTATTCTCACATTAAAGTAATGGGACCCATCTTCCTGCCCATCAATCTGTACAGCATATGCGAGCCCTTCTGGTGGTTTAAATAGGAATGACTCACATGATATTCAGCCTCTTAATGAAAATGTATTACATTATTGTCTTTCACAAAATGGGAGGTTTAAAAAGCCAAGTTAATGTCTTCCAAATGTCAGTAACTGGAGACACTTTGGACCAAGAGTGAATTTTACAGCTTTTCTGCAGATCTGTAAGATGAACTCATCTTTACAATGAAGGATATTCAATTATATTAAAAGTATTAGAAATTAGCAGATATTTGAATTTGAATTTAATAAGAACTAGGTTTTGCCAGTATTAAAAATAATTTCACATGATGGCAATATTGTTTTCTCCTTACATACTTGAACTCTGACATGTTTGCATTGGCATTTTTCTGAGCACCTTTTCATTGGTAATTATATTACTGAAATCTCCAAAATCCCAAATTTCAGTGGTATGAAGGATCAGTCTCTAATCCTGGCTCCTTATGGCAAATTGCCTTGCAAAAGTGATTTTAAAATGAAATAGGGATAAAAGTCAAGATGGTATCCAAGGCACAGACTTTATAGCCTGGTACCTTGCTTTGGAGTTCCAGCCTTTCATAAATTACAGAAAATTTCTACATTTATTTATTCCCAATTGGCAACAGAACTTAGGAATATTTAAATTGTTGCTGAAGCACTTGTATAAACACTGTTAGAATTGATTGATATGTGTCTGGTCTGATGTTGTGAACTCTAATGATGTGCAGGACACATGGCAGGAGCAGCAGTGCCTGTTATGCTGTCATGAGTGTGTGTACTAATATGAATAATTTGATGTTTCTTCAGCAAAGGTAATTAAGCCTAATAACCTATAAATACAGAGTAATTGTTATCAATTGTGCTCATTTGTGTATATGGCATAATTTGATGAGTATTTTTGATTGATATTCCTGTGGCATCCTCCCTGTGCTGTGATTAGACTGGGATTTTCATATCTGCACTCTTTCATTTATTGCTAACTAGTAATTTACCTCTAATAGCCTTTTCTTTTCTGTTCTCTCTTTTTTTTTTTAATTAGAGGAGATCTTGAAGACTCACATTGCTCATTGGTGGTCTCCTGATGGCACCAGGTTGGCATATGCAACAATTAATGCCTCCAGAGTCCCCACCATGGAAATCCCAATATATACAGGCATCCTTTACCCTACTGTTAAAACTTACCATTATCCAAAGGTAAGGGAAAATAAAAGTATAATTCCTGCTGCTCTATCAGAAATAAATAATTGTTTATTTCCAGTAGGCTCAGACAGGAGACTAATAATGCACGCTCATAAGCAATGAAAATAAACAGATCAGCTGTTCCTCAGCAAATGTGCATTTAGCACGTTCTTTAGCTGCATTTGTAAAATTGCACTTTTCTGGTTCTATGACAATTAGTAACTCTGTGTACAATTAAAATAAAATTTAAAAATCCTTACTTTTTACACACACAAAAGCAATTTTGCTTCCATGCTGGAACGGGTGGAAGCTGGATGTTATCTGTGGGTTTGTCTTCCAGGATGGAGTTGTTGGTGTCTGAGGGCTTGGAATTTCTTTATTTCTGTGTTTGGATATGTTTCTATATTTAGACATGTTTCTATATTTAGATATATTTCCATATCTAGATTTTTTTATTGATAGATGATAGAGAGATAGATAATAGAGATAGATAGATAGATAGATAGATAGATAGATAGATAGATAGATAGATAGATAGACACATACATCCATATATTCTATATTTACATAGATTCCTTTTTGTATAGAAGGAAAATGTAGTATTTGGGCTTCCTTACAATATTCAAGACAGCCTAATGTCAGAGGAGACATTGCTTTTACAGGTTTGCTGTGCCTGAAAGATAGAAAAAGACTTAAGAGCCAATCTGCCCTTGACTGCAGACCTGCAGGGAGTGCACAGCACTGGCACAGCTCCCCACCAGCACAGACTCACTGCTGCTGGTATTGCTGTAATTTCCTGCTCTAAAGCAGCACAGGGGGGTCTGCTGCACTCTTTCCTTCTGGGTTTCTTGCTTTAAGCACTGGTTGCCTGAGACCTCACATGCTGGCTCAAATTGAAGCATAATTTAACAGGAGAGATACCCACAAACATGCAGGTTTTGTGGAAATCAATGGTTCAGCAGGAAATACCCTTTCCTACAGTACAAAATGAATCAGTATTTCACTATATCAACCATCATCCCATTAGACAATCTTTGTCAAAAGGTGCAGGAAATAGCAAAATTTCTAGTTGCCATGAAAAGTAGGGGTTTTTTACTAAGGTTAGAAGTGTCCTGAGTAAAATTGCCCTTTTTTTTGTGCTTGCCAACCTCTCCACACCTCTGTGCCACATCCCTGGATTTGCAGTCTCCCTGTGAAAGACCACAGCAGTCCAGTCCATCTCCTGTTCAATGGGAATGCTTTTCATAATCCATGGGGATGCAATAAATCAAAACCTTTCTGTGTTTTATATGATATGGTAATTTATTCTTTTCTAAAATCCAGGCTGGAATGGAAAATCCAACCATTTCTTTGCACGTGATTGGTCTGAATGGACCCACTCATGACCTGGAAATGACTCCCCCAGATGATCAGAGAATGAGGTAGGTGCTTTCTCACCTTTCAATGCTAGCCCCAGTTCCTTTGGGGAATTTTCAAGATAATTTTTCAGTTTTTAACACTGGACCTTTCTCTGCTGCTATCAGAAAGTTTCATTTTGTGTAAATCTGCTTTATTTTTTTTTCATTTACTCATCTTTTTACATGCATTTTATAGAATTCTATATTATAACAGACTTACACTGAATAACTTTGAATTGATCCAAACACATTTATACAAAAGAAGATGTGTGACCTGTGGCCAAACCAAATGGGTATTTGCCTTTCAAAAATACAACTTCACACCTGTCTACAGCAAGTGGGAATTCAGGATCACAGTATCCCCATCACAGTAACAGAATGGTGGCTCCTGAACAATATAATTTCTCTTTTTGGTAGCATTCTCTGTAAACAGAGAGACTCAGAAAAGTTTTAATTACAGCAATAACTTCTGACTGCTGGATCCAAGTGTTGTTCATAAATTTGTTCTGTATGGTTATGGGTGGCCATAATTTATTTAGTTGCAATCAATATTGCAAAATTATGCAAAATGCATCATAATTAATTAGTGCTTGTATATTTCATCAAAACCATGGCAATTTCCATCTCTAGGGATGATAGAAGTAGTGCTGCCAGAGCAATAGGGGTGTATTTTCATTATGCATATGTTTTCTGAAATGAGAAGATCAGTGTGATAAAATGTTATTAAAACAGGCAAGAGGGATGTACGGCACATTCAGTTACAGAAGGGAGTCTCAAGAAAGCAGGGGAAGCTGGTGATAAGGATCTTCCAGCAGACACATCCCATCTGAAGCATTTCAGTGTGCTCAGTGCAGATGATGTATGGACAGAGTGGGATTTTGTGTTCTTTTTATCTGGAGCAAAGTGATTTAGTACAATTAATAAAGCTGAGAATAAAGTGGAGATATGCCACGGCCTTTTTTTCTATCAAAATTGAAAGAAGCCAGAAATTTTCCACAGAAATTGGATATTTTTCAGTTAAAACCAAAAAATAAAATAAAATAAAATAAAATAAAATAAAATAAAATAAAATAAAATAAAATAAACAAAGAGGAAAATAAACAAGAAAAAACAAAGCAAAGCTGATGATGGGAAAACATATTTATGGGTGAAATGTACAATATTGATCACTTGTCTTTTTTAAATATCTTTCATTCTGAATATTTTTTCAAGTTTTCTCCAAAGCCATGCTCTTCTGTGAAAAAAAGACAGTGAAGAGAAGGGGTTGAAATTGAAGGGTGAAAAGTAGTACTATAATATTTTATGCCTGACAGGCTTTTTTTATTTTGGTGAAAACCACTGGACCTCAAGAGTTTCATCTGCAGATGGTCAAAATTTGATCATCTCCCAGATTATTTCTCCTATTTGCATCTTAGGTGGCAAGTTGAGGGATGATTTTATCTCCATCAAGTGCAGAAATCATCACTGGCCCTTCTGGCATGGGCCCGAAACAAATAAATAATGGAAAAACTCAGACAATTCCAGCCTGGTTGTGAGGCAGTGTCTGAGCCCAGGGATCATGGGCTGGGCTGCTGCCTGTCCCTTGGCCTGTGATAAATCCCTGTCTGTTCTTTGTGCTGTTTGTGACTTTGGCCATACTGTAGGTATTCATATTGTAGAGTCACACCTCATGTTTGGGATTCCTGCCTCCAGGAAGCAGCCATGGAGAGCTGGGGCATGGACAAGGCTGCTGCGCAATAACCTCGGTCTCAGATGATTCAGATCAAACCAGAAATGTCTTTACTGGGATGTGGAAATCCATTGCAAAACTCAGGATGGCTTCACCCTCCCTGGCAGGGCTCAAGCAAGGTGTCCCTTCCCTTTTGCTCTGCTGTGGATGTCTGTAAATGCAGTGCTCAAGGACCTGCTGGTATTTTGTTCTATGGAAGAAAAAAGTTCTCCCTTAAATCAGCTCCACATAAATTGTGGGACAAGTCAGGCAGAGGGGGCTTGGCAATTGCACTGATTTCCCATTTCTCTCCACTGGCTGCTCCACCATGCAGCTGCAGGAGCAGCAGATGTTGAACACTAGCTGAGATGAATCACACATTCTTGTCTCATTTTCCTCTGCAAAATGAGAACCATAAAACTTGGGTGTCCTATAGAAGAGATGTGAAGGGAAGTAAATGGAATGAAAGACTCCCCACTACTCAAAAACTAGAATAATGACTATCCAGGTATCTGCTGCTATCTTTGGGCTGGGTTATCTGTGGTCTTGATGACTGGAACAGAGTTCAGAGGGGAATTGAGACTCCACGCCCTTCTCTGGGGTAGGGAAGACCATGATTCACCTAAAATAAAAACTAAAAGTTCCTGAGAAAGAACTGTGGCTCCTGTGTTCAAATAGTGAGAGAGATGTAAAAATTGAATATATGTCTTTGAAACTTTAAATTTGATTTATAGAAGAAATGCTCCAAGCCACAATAAGTACTAAAATCACATTCCTTTACTGGGGAGACTGAATCTGCTCAGTTCATTTTGGAGAGAAAGAAGAGACAGCTATACAGTTTAATTTTGCTGTGTTGTTTTTTTTTTTTTTTTTCCTCTTAGGGCCTACACTGTTGCTGATGAAGAGTAAAATTACAATTTTATTTCAGGCTCTAAATTTTCAGACTGCTGTTGTCTCACCTGGGCATATCCTTCCCTCTAGTTCAGTAGATGCAAGCATTGAGGCCTTTTGTTCATTTTCCCTGCAGCCAATTTCAGGCACTAAATAATACTGAAAAGTACAAAATCAATTTCCAGCTTGTTATTTTTCTAGACAAACAGACCTTTGTGCTTTTGCCCTTTCTCTTCAGTATGTGCAGGAGCTCTTGCCAGAACTCAAAGGGCTCTCCTGTGACACAGAGCATTATTTCCAACGAGAACAACAATTCCTTATACATATTTTATAGCAAACAAATGAACTAATAAATTTTTTATAGACTGTATGCTGTAAAAAGTCTTATTATGCTTTAAGGATGTCTTGGCCCACATGGCCCAGCAGAATATTATAACATCATAGCTTTGGCAGTTCAGCCAGAGTTGTGCCCTACAAATGAAGTGGTGGAGCCCTGAATTGCTGCAGAGGTGGACATTGGTAGCATCATGCCCTGGCTCTGAGAAAACAACCATCAGTGAATTTATTCCTGCATTTTCCAACCCAGCCCAAGTGGCTGCAGTCCTCACTATTGAATGGGGCTTTTCCTGGAGGTATCAATTACAGGACTGTGCAGCCCACACCCATGGTTTGCTCCAAGTACCATCACAACCTGAAAATGTCCAGCAGTAAGATGGTGCAGGCAGTGTAGGAGGGTGGTTTTGCTCATGCAAACTATCTCTGCTGATGTCTTTATGGCAACCAGCTGCATCTGCTTTACAGGAACCCTGTGTCACTCCAAACTCAATCCTTCTTACTATTTGTCTTTTAATACAACACTCCTGGACACTTTGGTGTGTAGCCAGCAGGCCATCAGCTTTTCATAAGCATCAAGAGCCCAACCATTGATAGTGATGGGTCTGAGTCAGCTCACTTTAGTGTGCTCAGAATGGAAATGGTTTGCAATTTCTTTTCCACCTGTGCATAAATGTGTAGCCCTAGGCAGTTCAATCCTTCTTGGAAGACAGAATAGCTTGAAAGATTCTTTATCTCTGTATTCGTCTCTTCTTTGAAAATAACTTCCAGTAGTGGCAGATAAAACACCTGCTCAGTCCTAAAAATGTCATTTTTAGGGGTTGAAATCCATACATAAAGCAGTCTGGATACATCAGGACATGATGTTCTCTAAAACCACAGCTCTCTCCTGGCCTGTTTGCCTGCAGCAGATGCTCTGCCATGTGGCAGTTCAGGGTGGCAGCGTTGTGATCTGGTTTCTGTGTGTGTGTGTTTGCAGGGACTACTACATCACCATGGTGAAATGGGCCACCAGCACCAAGGTGGCAGTGAACTGGCTGAACAGGGCCCAGAACGTGTCCATCCTGACGCTCTGTGATGCCACCACGGGGGTCTGCACCAAGGTAGGAGGGGTTTGCAGAGCACTCACTTGCCATCAGTGTCCAAAACCCATGCAGGGAGAAACTATTTAACTTATTTTACATGGTGAAAAGCCAGCTGGAACACATTAATTTAGGCATACAGAACATAAACAATGTTCAAATTTTAATTTTTTTTAACACTCAAGTAATCCAAGAACACTCTGTGTTTGTCTTGATTACCTTTACCTGCACACAAGCAACAATTTGCAACCTAAATACCTTTGCAATATTCAAGCTGCATTATATGTATTTAATGGCATCAAAACAAGCTCATGCTTATCTACACATATCTTAATTGTAGTTAATTAATCCCTTCTATAAGTGCACTAATACAAATGGTGTATTGATATAAGATCAGCAGATTCTCTTAGCAGATTCTACCATTTAAACTGGCATGTGTTTCTACTGTATAAAATTGTTCTAATACACCTATCCCTTGAAAGAGATCAAGCAATTCTGTGCATAGAGCATGGTGAGAAGTTTTTTTCTTAATAATTTTCATTTCAGCCTTTATTTATTTCTTAAGAAGATTTATTTCTTTGGGGAATAATACATCTTGTGGATTTATGTATTTTATCTGTATGTGTAAAATGCTTTCTTGAGCTAGTGAATGTTTATCCATCAGGGAGGAAAGTCAAGAAAAGCAGCCACTAGATTCCATTCCAGAAGCACATATTTAAACAGTTTCTCTGTATTTCTGACCAACTTTTCAACTCCAATCCAACAGCTTTATGCATTGATAGGCAAAACATAATATATGACAAGTATGGTATTAATGATCTTTTTGTCTTTTAGAAACATGAAGATGAGAGTGATGCCTGGCTGCACAGACAGGTAAGAGTGATCTTCCCCTTGTAGTCAAGTTTTTGGTAAGACAATTTCTTCGCTGAGTTTTTCCCCAAAGAGAAAAATCTGATTTCCAGATTTGAGAGAGCTGCTTGGAAGATAGCATGATGTGTGTAACAGAAAAGAGCTTTCTCAGTAACAAACAAGTTCTCAGTAAAGGTGCCATCCACTCTGGTAGGTCCCATAGTCCTTAGCCTGCAATTTAATTGTATTTAAAAGAGATGAAAAGCTGATGTGGGTGGGAGTATCTGTATAGGTGTATATATATATATATGAGAACTGGCAGTTTCTGACTCATCAGCCTCAGACACAACCCTTCATACCCTGCCCTGACACTGATGATGACAGTTTAAACACTATTATGGTTGTTGTTGTTGTTTTCTGTTCATTTTATTGAGAGGATCTCTGTCCATTCAGTGACAAAAACCATGCAGATGGACTCTTGAGTCACTTAAATATCATATATAACACTTGCCCAGGAGTCAGTTTGTGAAGGGATCTCAGATTAAATGAAGCTTTTTTTGAGAGAGAAGCTGTGATCTCGATTCAGCCACAACACTAAACTGTTTTTCAAGCCTTGTATGAACACCAGACAGGGAGCAGCATGTCACAAAATAGCTTGTTCAATATATTTTTCCAAGTCCAGATTTAAAGCATTTCAAATTTTTGTCACAGCCTGCTCGAGACCCTGTAGAAATGGCACTTCATCAGTTCACAGCAAGAACAATGCTCTCCTCTGTTCCAGTGGCTGTCCCGCAGCAAAGGGCTGTGTGTGATCCACAGGAAAATTGATTTTATGGGGAAATAGATTTTGTGCTCCAAGCATTTCTGTGGTGGTTTGACCAGGAAGGAGTGGGAATTCTGGGATGCTGTGGTCAAACCAATGGATGTTCTGAGTTCCATACTGACACCTGGTGTAGCCAGTGGGGTTTGGACACACCTCCGAGAATACACAGGGGTTAAAAGCAGGGCTTTGGCCTGGGAGGCTCTCTTGGGACGTCGCGGCGAAGAGGTCAGATCTCCCCCCCGTCCAGCTTCTGCTGCTGGGCGGGGGAGGGGCAGCCACGTGGTAGGTCCTGGGCCTGGACAGAGATTGGAGGTGAGGAGGCCTTCAAGGATGGAAGGGTGGAAGACCCCAGAGAGTCAGCCCTCGGGCAGCCATTCCCCCCCCCCCAGGAGGGAGAGAGAGAGAGAGAGAGCCGGCGACACCGAATGTGATAGCAGCCGGCCCAGGAGGAGAAGGGGGGGGGAAGAGTGCCCGGCCGGAGCGGCAGCATGTGGGCAGCGTGTGTGGGAGTGCCCGCAGCTCTGGGACAGAGACTGAAAGTTTTAACCCCTTTCTTTCATGATTGGGGCCTTGCAAAAATGCTAATCCTCCTCGAAGCTGAATAAGAAGGGAGATAAGAGATGAGATGAGACAAGGACCTGGCCCGAAGAACGTGGAGATGATTGGATGGGGAGAGATGATTTGGAGTGGCCTTTTGGCTGGACTTTTCTTGTGGCCATGGACTCAGTTGTTCCTGTGACACAGACTGCACTTAGGGGGAAGCAGTGGCTCGGAACCAGGAGGGTACATCGTGAGGACCCCCCGGCCCCAGGGGGTTGGAAAAATATGGGGGGGACAGATGTCCCAAAGCAGAGACTGTGCCTTTTTGGAGTGAGACAAGGCATCCTTGAAAGACAACCCTAAAAGCAGCTCTGGTCCATGCGTCAGTGGTGAGAACACTGGGCATGGAAGGAAGATGTCACAAGCGGCAAAAGGACTTTTTCCGGGCGGTGCCGAAGTGACAGGGAAGCACACGAGGTTTCAGTGTGTTTCCAGGGGAAGCCTATGGAACAAGAAGGACTCCTTTCCTCTTCATGAACTGAAGTTTGAGTATACTAAAGTGTCGTGCCAGGCTCAAACCATGACAATTTCAAATAATCTTTTGCTGATATAGAGTAAAAATGGTGCTGAAATATTCTTTACATTCATAAGGACTGTATTGGCTTGAGTAGGAAACAAAAGCTTAAAAGACAAGCCAAATCAAGGGGAAATTCAATTGTCCGTGTATTGTATGTTAAAAAAAAAATCAAAAAACCAATCAACCAAACAAACAAAAAAGCAAAAAAAAAAAGAAAAAGAAAAAAAACAAACAAAAAAACCCCCAAACAAATAAAAAACCACACCCTTAAATGGCATTATTTATTTTTATAAGTTTGAAGGCAATAGCAGTAAAATAATCCTTCCATTGCTATTTACTGCAGTATAGTAGAATCTGTGTTTTATACTGTGTTTTATATTACTAATACAGCATAATAGAACTTGTGTTTTTACACTGCTGTAGTTATTTAGTCACCTACCACGTGGACAGGCATTAAAAGATAGTGCTTTATCCTCATATCTGAAGTAAATGATCTGTCAGTCTCTAATGGCCTTGCTCCAGGGAAATACATTTTGTTTTACTACATCTCCAAAAAGCATATACTTAGTTTGAGAGCACACTCTTAGTTTAATGTTAGAGAAGGGTGTTCATTATAGCCAAATGAGTCAGACATCTCAGTGCTAAACCAAAATAACATTTTCTATGGACTTTGGAGACATTTGATAGCATCCTTCAAAAGCCTTTGTAGCAGTCTGAAGAATCATATAGCTCTTTTGCGAGTATTTCTGACAACAAAATTACTTAAAATTCTAGTTTTCACTGAACATGATTACTGGGATAATTGTATTTCCTACATTTGCCTTTTATTCTATGACACATTAATCTAGATAACTGGAAAGGTATTTTCATGGCATGTGTGCCCGACTATGAGGATGATGTGAAAATGTTAAATGCTAGTTTGGGTCCACTAACCTCTTCAAGGAGGAGATGAATTGCACATCAGGCAGCTGCTGAGGGAGCTCAGGAGTGGCTGGGCTCAGGATGAGGATTCCTTGGTTGAGACATTTGAATATAAATATTAAAATTATATCAAATTATATTAAAATTAAATCACTTGCTTTGCAAGTGAGTGGGGTCACACAGCCAAGGGACCCTGGGCAGGGTTCAGCCCACCCAAAAACCTCCTTGCAAGCAGTGTCCCAATTCTAAATAAGCACGACCAAGGAATCCAACTGCTTACCTTGTTCTTTAAAATACTCCTTAAAAATTCTCCATATGCCTGGTTTGAAAGGTTTTTTGCACAGGTAGGTTTTACCTTTTTTCCTGGGAATTTAGGTGCATCCTCAAATAAGGACAAACAGCTGGGAGCAGGAGACAATAAGATTTTCTATATTTGCTTTTTATTCTATGACACATTAATCTAGATAACTGGAAAGGTATTTTCATGGCATGTGTGCCCGACTATGAGGATGATGTGAAAATGTTAAATGCTGGTTTGGGTCCACTAACCTCTTCAAGGAGGAGATGAATTGCACATCAGGCAGCTGCTGAAGGAGCTCAGGAGTGTGGCTGGGCTCAGGATGAGGATTCCTTGGTTGAGACATTTTAATATAAATGTTTGTAAGTGAGACACCAGGGTGATGGCAGTGGGGTCACACAGCCGAGGGACCCTGGGCAGGGCTCAGCCCACCCCAAAAACCTCCTTGTGAGAACTATCCCAATTTTAAATCAGCAGGACCAAGGAATCCAACTGCTTACCTTGTTCTTTAAAATACTTCTCTAAAATTCTCTATATGCCTGGTTTGAAAGGTTTTTTGCACAGGTTTTACCTTTTTCCTGGGAATTTAGGTACATCCTCAAATAAGGACAATCAGTCAGCTGGGAGCAGGAGACAAGAAGATATTCAACAGGGACATGAGGTGATGTCCAAGGATGACAGGGTTGAATTTTTTCAGCTGCCTGAAATCCTGGGAGATCTGAGATAAACCATACAAGCCATGAATTTGAATTTTGTTGTTTAGTAGTTTGGTGACTCAGTGGCATTTAAAAGTCTGTGAATGCAAGGTCATAGTAAAAATCTCTTGTTTCCTTCTGGGCTCAAGTTTATAAATATATTTTATGCAAGTCCAAAATCTTCGGAGAGCCTCTCTCCAACACAGGCAAGAAGAAATAATGCAGCCCCTCCCTGTGCAGCTGAAAAATAGAATAAACTACTCAAAGTATAATGAAGAATATTTACACAGTAATTGTTAGAAATTATCTGTCACTCTTTGTCAGATGAGGTGGCACATGTTCACTAAAACTGCCCAGGGACTCTGCAAGTTTATATTTTTTTTTATTTATATACTTTCTTGTGCACTTCTAATCACAAGAGCCAGACTGAACTTCACTCCTGCTTTTGCTTAAAAACACAAACTGTTTGAAACACTAATTATAGCTGTAAACAATTTTGTTTCAATTTCTGTGAAGAAGCCTGTTTCCAATAGTTCTAAGGGTGGTCATGTACAGGCAATGATTCAGCAAGGGAGAAATCAGGCAATTTCTGAGCACCTGCTGATGATAAACTTAACTGGCATTTTAATTGTTTTATTTATTTAATTGTGTATGTAGCCTGAAAAAAAGATTTAATTAGAAACCAGGATGCAATTGCAACTCCACCAAGGGCTGCAGTCTTTGGCATTGACATTGGCAGGACCAGGAGACCATAAAATTGTTCAGAGACCTGTAACCTCCAAAACTGCCTGCATGGGCTGGCTGCCCTCCCCTGATAACATCTTCTTTGGGTTGCATTTTTCTTTCCAGTCCTATTTGACCATTGTTTTAGATGACCTCAGTCTGAAGCTAAAGACTCACTCTCTTAAAAGGTGGAGGTGATGAAAATCTGGCACCATTTTTCTTTTGCTACTCCCTTGCTTTAATCCTGCATGATAACCCAGTAATGATTCTTACACGTAGTTAATATGAGGTTTGAAAAGAGATTTTTAATTTAAAAACATAGATCAGAGGAACTTACAAACAGGACCCACTTTTTCAGTCTGTAAAGCCCTTTTGCCATACAATTATCCCTTATCCCAATTATTTAACATAATTAAACTAATTTTAGCCTAAAGACAGAGGATACAGCAGAAATAGGACCCAAAGTTCCATAACTCAAATACTCAAATTCATCTCCCAGAGATGAAAAAGCAGCTCCTGGCTACAAATAATCTTTTTGCTGCTTAAATGAAAAGTTCCCATTTCACCCAGTGGAGGGGATCTGTACCCAGGGACATGGGATCCTCTCCAGTTGTTGACCCTGATTTTGGTGCTTCAGAGATGGCCAAAGGTGTGGTGCACCCAGCCACAGAAGAGGATGAGGACGGGGATGAAGATGAAGCTCAGCACTGCCCCAGAGGCTGAGTGTGTCAGGAGATGGAAAGAGAACTTCCCCCTGTGCCCCCAAGAGGAGGTGTCTGCATTGTCCCTTTAGAGTCAATGCACTTTGGGTGTTTGCTTTGTTGGATTTAAACCAAGTGTTTACCAAGGGATTAAAAGAATTCATGTCACACCCATCTGTTTATCAGAGCTGGGGGCCTGTGACACAGAAAGTATTGGGGCATTTCACTGAAAGAATAATTTGACAACACAGCAAAATCATTAATTATGGGATCTGGGCAAAGGTGAATCAGATGGAGAGGGCAGGAGACTGCTGAGGAAGGGAAAATGCATCAGAGAATCAATTGGAAAAGATCCAGTCATTCAGATTAGTTTGTTTCCTTTTAAAAACCTGAGGATGAACCAGAAAATCATAATTCTTATGGAAGTATAACTCTCAGTCAGTAATAAAACCAACATGCAAAGAATATTTTTTAACACTAATTTCTGTGGGGAAACGTGTCCAAGAGCATGTGAGGGACTGCAGAAGGGCTGGGAGTGTGTTGAGCGTGGACAAACCAATTTGGAGGTGCAATGTGTGGTGCTGAAATATGAGGATTGTTTGCCCCATGTTGATGTGTGGGTGGGTTTGGTGGAGCTGTCCTTCTGTGCCCACTAATCTTTCATAAATTCCAGCTCACCCTAAATCGGATAAATCCTCTTTCAAATATTTGTCCTGGTGTGTGTTTGATCATGCAAATCCTCAAGGTCAGAGACACCTGTGCACTCCCCACCATCCTGTACAGACCTTATCTTCCCTTGTTTTGCCAGAGGAATCTTCCCCAGGTGGCTGCAGATCCAGTGATTCTCAGTGGTCCCTCTCCAAACACAACTGAGTACACTCTACCTTCTTCTCTTTAGTTGTTACTCTTTACACCAGGACTTTGTGCCCCTCTCTAGGGTCTACAGAAGCTCAGACTGCATTTAGCATTGTCTCCTCACCCATCCTGATTCTGCTAAACTCAGGATGTGCCCTGAGGCACTCCTCTTCTCCTGACCATTTGCAGATACACTGACTGAGTTGTGCAGCTCTGAGCTCCAGCACTGAACACTCCAGGAGGTTCTGAGCCCTCCAGCAGCCTCCCATTACCTTCCCTTTTCCAATAAAGCTGAAGTATTTGGTGGCATAACTTTCTCATATTTCACTATCATCTACAACAAAAAGATTACAGGCATTTGAGACTATACCCATATCCTTTAAAATGTGTTAAGGAAACATGAGTTTGTTCAATACCTTTTTTCACCCACTGATTCCAGCTGTGTCTATAATCCTCCTGTGGCAAAAACTTCCAAATATCCCATACCTGCTGCATAGTGAAAGTATTGTCTTTACTAGCACTAAACTCATCTATTATTTTCAAGGATGCTGTTCTGTTCTATTATTGTGGGATTCAGTCAACAATCATTGACAAAAGGTTCTGACAGCTCATATCACAAGCAGAATACTTTAATTATGTGCCCAGTGTAGCTCCCTAAATTATAAAATCCTGTTCCAAGAGAATTTCAGCCTGTCTTTCCATTTACCCCCTGGGTAAGCCATCATCTCTGTCACAAAGTTCTGCCTCATTCATTCATGTGTTGCCTTTCCAGCAATGGAACATGCAAACAGACTGTCCTGTATCATCAGCCCAGTGCTCAATCCTCACATCTGTCACCTGAGCCATGAACCTCTGTCCCCTGCAGCTCTGAATGAACTCAAACTCATCAGCACAAAGCCTGCTCTCACTGGCAGAGACATATTGCTGGAATACATAATGCAGGAGGCACAGATATAGAAATGGAGGGTGAGCTCATTGCTACCTACCTCAGGAAAGGAAAACCTGTCCAGCAGAAGGTTTGCCTGAGCTATCACACTCATTATTCAGTGAGGTTTTTGCTGTCATGAAAGACATTTGGAAATAATATAGAGTTTCGTGTTTCAGGTTCCAGAACAATGTCAGAAATAAATGAAACCATTATTTCATTGAACTGCTACAAGCTGCATATGGGCACATTTTAAAATATACTGAAAACCTAAGCAGGGGAAAATAAAAGGCAAAAAGAACAGTTTGAACACCTAATAGAGCACTGACAAATCTGATAAACAGAAGAAAAGAATTAATCAGTAAAGAACAAAGGAGCAAAGGAACATAGAGTAAGAATAATGTGTTAGCTTATGGGAAATAAAAATGTTTATTCCTTTGCTGTGCCTTAAGTCTCCATGTATGATCAGGTTCCTGCTGGTTCAGTGTGGTTCAGTGCTTGGCATGTGCCAAGCAGAAAGTCAAAGGGTTTGATTAACACTGAACTGCAGACGACCCAGAAAAGGCTGGCATCAATCTCCTTGTGGATTGCCCTGGATAAAGAAGGGTTAACAAACCCCAACCAGGGAAAGGCCCATCCAGGCACAGAAAATCCTGATATCACAGGACAGTTTCAGCAGGGCTTCAGCTTATTATTCACTCCCAGCTAGTTGAGACTTGTCGCAGACGTCTTTTATGAAAAATCCTTTCCTTAAAATTTTTCCTCCTGAGAAGCTGACAGGCCTCAGGAACAAAATGTAATGGTAGTCTGCTGCTGTGGAATGCAACAGGTGCATCTGTGATTGGCCCATGTTGGATGTTTGTAACTAATGGCCAGTCACAGTCAGCTGGCTCGGACTCTCTGTCCGAGACACAAGCCTTTGTTATCATTCCTTATTTTTCTATTCTTAGCCAGCCTTCTGATGAAATCCTTTCTTCTATTCTTTTAGTATAGTTTTAATATAATATTTACCATAAAATAATAATTCAAGCCTTCTGAAACATGGAGTCAGATCCTCATCTCTTCCCTTATCCTGGGACTCCTGTGAACACTTGTCACAGAGACTTGGAGTTAGCTTCATGTAGCCAGTCCTGTTGGTTCAGTGCTCCTGTGTCCCACCACATGGACCAACCTTCTGCCTTCCCTGGTAATCTGCTGCTCAACCTTTTCATGTAGTGGAGACTTCTCATGTGCCTCAGGGCTCTTGTTAACAAACAGAGTGCTCCCTTCCAGGAGATGCTTGCTTGCCACTTGTGGTGTTTGATTTTCCTTCTGCTGAGTCTCTTCTGTCTCTGGGGGGAAGTTGCAGTCACCCTATAAAAGTCAATCACCAGGTTCACCTGGGAGCTCTGTGTCAGAGTTCTGCAGGAGATCCTCTCCTTCATCCTCTCCTTCATAAATAATTCAGTGAGATAAGCATTTGTAAGGCAGTAGAAAAAGACAGCAGTTAATGCTGTTCAGTTTTTTTTCCCTTGGAAGAACACAGAGGCTGTTCCAGCAGGGTAAACAGGGTTTGTCACTGCAGTTCTAAAGGCTCCCAGTGCCCCAAGCAGCCAGCTGTGTATGTGCATTTTGGCTTTGCAAATGGGACTTGACTTTATAGCCAAGGAAATCTCCTTGCTGCCTGTTCTCCCCCAGCTGAAAGGTGTCTGTTTTCCCAAGAACAAGAAGCAAAACCCAAAACTTCCTCCAGTTTTCAGTGGGCTCTTTGTTTGCCTCAGCTTGCTCACAAAGAGTACTTTCTGTTTGCTGTGAATTCATTTTGCAGGGTGTTGGAGTGCTGAGCAATTCTAAATACAACCAATTAATAATAATACACCCATAATTTTTCTGCTTTTGCAGAATGAAGAGCCCGTTTTTTCCAGGGATGGTCGGAAGTTTTTCTTTGTCCGGGCGATTCCCCAGGGAGGACGTGGCCATTTCTACCACATTGCCATGTCATCCTCACAGGTAACTCCCTGCTGCTGCTCTGGGTCTCACCTGAGGCAGACAGCAATAAAAAGTGGTATCTGTGCTTGTTGCAATGAGATGGGGAGGTGAAGATGTAAAAAAGTCTTGGGCATAAAAGAAAACCTCCAATGATGCTTCATTTGGGCATAAGGTAATGTGAATTTCCAAAGAAAAAGGTCAGTGGACTGTGTCTTTCCAAACATTGTTATTGGTTTGGTTTTTTTAATGCCACCTCTATTGTAGATAGGTGAATCTCCACCCTGCCATAAAGGATTAAACAGAAGCATGTGGGCACCTATATTAGAGGAAGGGGTTTGAAGTTGCTCTGGGCTGAATTCACCTCATTATCTTCAGTGGAGTCATGGTTAAGATGATTCAGACCCTCTGTTATTTCTATGCCTGCAAATTCACAGAAATGGCAGGTGTAGTGGTGGAAATTGCAGATATTTTGTTTATTTTTCATGGACAATGGAGCCAGAAGAGCTCCTTTTTTCAGAAGTTTTAACAATAAAGAAATCTATTTCTCTTTTCTTTCTGGCAGCCCAACAGTAGCAATGATGACTTACAGGCCATTACATCTGGAGATTGGGATGTGACAAAGATACTGGCATATGATGAAAAGAGGCAGAAAATGTAAGTAAACTTTGGCCTGACAAATCAGACTTCCTTTGTTTAGCCCTGGGCTCTGGGCTGGTTACAAAGGTGTTGTGTATGCACTGAAACCTGGGAGCATAATGATGGGGATAAGAAAGCAGGGGAAGCTGTCTCCATTTTGGCTTAACCTCTCACACCATTACTCATATCTTGTGTTATTTTGAATAATCTGCACAGTTCAAACCTTTCTTTCTATGACTGTTAAATATACTTGTGCAGACAAGTAATTTCTCCTGTTGTAACTTCTGATATTTCCTTCTGTAGGAAAGCAGCCTGTTTCCATCAAACACTTTGTCAGTTTTGGAGAGAATCTTTTGTTGACCTGCATAAATACCAATGCAGTGGGAAAAAAAATTAAAAAGTATTTAGTTAGAATTAGGAAAAAAAAAAAAGATAAACAAGAAAAACAAACCCACACTTCTTCACACTTGCTCTTTCTGATTTTAAAATAAGTTCTGTAAACATTCCCTTTTTCAAATACACTTCAAGAAATTACATAAGAAAATATTTAGGCACCTTCTGGAATCAAATAACAGATTCCTTTCCACAAAAACTTTTGGGTGGATACAAGGTTCTCACCTCTCAGTTACTCAAGGTCTCTGAACAGTGGAATAAACAGTCTGTGGAATATGATAAACTTTGAGTGATCATTAAGAGCACAGTGCTTCCTCAAGATTTTGAATGCTCTCAGTTACCAATAACTTCAGAACAATACAAAATCATAGAAATATAGAATCACAGAATGGCTTGGGCTGGGGGAGAAAGAGCATCCAGTTCCATCTCCCTGCTGTGAGCAGGGACACTTTCCACTGGACCAGGTTCCCCCTCAAACCTGTCCTTGAACACTTCCAGGGGTGGCCTAAGTAGCAAACTAGCACCAAAATCTTATTGGCATTTTAAGTGGCCAGTCAATCAGAAAATGCCACACACAATTTGTAGAATCAAGATGTGTGCCTAGACAAGTGCAGATCAGCAGGGATGAAAACCCTTCCTGGCATTGTTCACCCCATGGATGCCACATTTGCTCCTGTGCTCTGGCATCATCCACACAAAATGCATTTGGGGGTTTAAATCAGATTTCACAGGTGGGATTGAGGTTGCCACCTCCTGCAGCATCACTTTTACCTCCAGAAGCTGCCACTGCACAGCAGAGCCTAGGTTGATTATCCAGAGAGGAGCTCAGCACAGTCTCAGCACAGAACAAGGACAACAAAGTGTTCTTCAGCTTCAGGCTCTGCTTCCCATCAAACCCTGATTAGCTGACTAGCTGGGCAAAGAATAAATGTGGCCAGAGAAGTAAAAACTTCCTCTAGAGAGAGAAGAAAGAGCTTTAAAAGAAATTCTTACCTATGAATCTTGAGGTAAAAGGTGGATGTCTTCCACTTAATCACTCGATTCTTTTTTAACCCACTGACATGACCAGTGTAGGACCCAAAGTTTTCCATGCTTGTTTTAAAAGCAGTGCAGTGTAAAATTACTTCCTTGAGCCTCATAGTGATGTGTCCCTCTGTATCCTTTCCTAGTTTAAACCTATCTTGCTTTTACAAGATCATGAAAATGGCAGTATGAGTGAAGATGTTGCATGAGACACTTCTAAACACCCTTCTAAAGGTGCAATTCACTTTTATTTTCCCCCTCCAGCTATTTCCACAGCACAGAAGATTCACCAAGAAGAAGACATTTATACAGGTATGTGCTTTACTAACTTCATATACAGAATTTCCCATTTCTTCAGTTTTACACGAATCATAAGCAATTGCAGTAGAAGCAATTTTTTAAGTTTTTTTTTTCTTTAATGGCATTGCAAGATCTTTCAGTCTGTCACTGGAAGAAACAGTGTAACCATGTAACCATAGCAATCAAAATGTTTGACACTTGGAAATGTTTTACATTTAGCAATTTTCTCATATCAATTCAAATTTTAAATTGGTGTCAAGATTGACTATCACAAAAAGATAGTTCACAATAGAACTGCTTAGCACTTGAAGGAATTCAGAGATACATAAAATAATGGTGTGGACTTTATAGTCTTTATACTTTTCAAAAGAGATTTTGAGAAATTTCATAGTAGCTCACCTCTTCATGAACTGAAAAGAATTAACAATATTTTATGTTTACAAACCTTTTATCTGCTGTTCCAGAAGATTTTAGCATTGTCCCTCAGTATATGATGAGTAAAAAGCTGGTTTTACAGCAAGCTATTGGTTGTGTTGCCGTTATGAAATGTTGTGGAAGCAGATTACAGAGTGGAGGAAACACAAATTTTTAAATAAACGCTTTGGAATCATTATTCCATTTGTCCTGTTTTTCTTCTCAGTCACCCTGCTGCCATCACAACATCTGCCACGAAGGGCAGAGCGGGTGAAGGCGTCAGTGGACAAGGGACAGTCAGTGCATTTTCCTTCTCTCATATGACATCATATCTTTTTGTTCCTCAGTGGGAAGGAAAGTAGAGCAAAATAAATTACCTGTGATTGAATAGTTTTTTTCTTTTGAGATCTATATGCCTGTTCACTGCACTCCACAGTTTTTTGAGAATATTTTCTTGAAGAAAATTTTAAAAATTTAATTAACCTTTCATTTCTTTTGAAATGAGAAGAAAACCTCACTTTAAAAACAGAGTCCAGGCAGAGTTCAAGAGCTGCTGGCATGAGTGAAAGCACTCCCCACTCCTCCTTGTCAGCATCCATCTCACCCTGGTGCCTCATCAGCCTCATCTCCCCACACAGACAACAGAGAAAGAGCAGATGAAGACCTGTTTAGGAGAGTTTTCCCCCTCCTTTTTTTGTGTTTGATTTAGTAGATTTAATTAGGACAGTAGTCAGAGATAAAATCTGAGCCTAAACAAGAGTCCATGATTACTCATTTCAGTCTCTGTGATCCTAAAAAGATTTCTCAGCCTCATCTCTTGAAATGGTAGCAAAAAATCACTCATCTGCATTACAGTAATACTGGAAAGATCTCTTGGTTAGTATTCTTGAAGTTTCAAAATGCTATCTATTAATATTTGCAAGTAATCTGTAATTCTTCAACATTCAGTAGACTCTTAGCAGCAAACTTGTAAGTAAACAGAGAGGCCACATTACCTTCCTCAACAGGAGATCCCTAAATACAACCTCTCCTTTCTGCTTGGGGGTTTTAAGAGCAGAGGTTTTTTATTTAAACCTGTACAAAGGGCTTTGGCCTCTGAGGCAGCAGCTAGCAAATCAGACCAGTAGTGAAACCAATAAGAAACTTAGAGAAAGCAATTCCAGCTCTTTATTGTCTGTTATAATACAAATAAGTGTTGAAATGTTGCTCCTTTGTTTCATGCCTTCATCCACCAAATTATTACTTCCTCTTCTGAAATTGCAACCATCATTTTCTTTTAAAAACTGTGCCTTCCTTCATAACCACCTGACCTTGCAAAATGACATCAGTATCCATTTATATATTCTCTATTCAAGCAGGGGAGGAAAAAAATCCATCATTGCTATTTAAACTCAACCAAATGGAAATACTTTGTCTCTTGCTAATGTTGGACACATTAGATTTATATTCTTGTTCTAAAGAAAGGTTCAAGTAATGTTGCTTTCAAATAACATTTGCTCAGTGACCTTCATGGAATTGTATTAACTTTTTCAGTGCAAGCACAAATGGGAACTTCAACAGGAGGTGCCTGTCCTGTGATCTGATTGAAAACTGCACTTATTTCAGTGCATCCTTCAGCCACAATCTGGAATACTTCCTGCTGACATGTGAAGGTATGTGCTGGGTTCTGTCACTGCAGTTGTTGTGCCTCAGGGGCAGGATTTAGAGCCAGCACTGTCATCTTCAGACATTCTGTGTACCTGAGGTCAGCTTTGAAAGACTTGACATGAATATGTTTCTTTTAAAGCTTTACTCTTGACATTTTTCTTTTATATTTTTACTTGTAGCTAGAAAGCAAATATTTACAACCTTTTTCTGTGTATACATGCACTGAAGGTAGAGGTAGATTCCCCCAGCCACCACAAGCATCCTTAAAGGGAAATAACAGCAAAACCTGGAGGATATAAAACATCAGAAATTTTATGAGAGAGAAGCCAGCAAGGTGGGATAGACTGTGGGTGACTGGGACTAAGTTCCAGATACATCAACCAATAACACTGTGAATAGAGGGATTTAAAGTTACGAGAAGAAAATTTGCCAAAAAGGCAGCTTACAGAAGTGCTCCTGGTGGACAGTGTGAGTACAGAATAGCTGGTGTATCTTCCCTGCTCATATGTCATAGATCTGCTTTAACTTGGCATAATCTGCAGGTCCAACAGGGATTTCCTGTTTAGAAAATGCCTGAGTATCCAAGAGGCTAAAGACGTATTTCAGGAGAAGAGTCATTGAAGTTTTCTCCAGCTCGGTCAAGACTAAATGCAGAACTCTACAAAACTTAATCTATATTATTTAATTCTGCTTAATTATCCAAAATTGCACACAAAATGTATGCACACCAGTCATCTGCTCCTGGGATTGAAGCTGCTCAAATGGCTGCATGTCCTCTGCAGAGAGACCTGTAATGGTTGGATGGATGAACAGAGTCTGACAAGGTGGAGTTTAACAAGTCCAAGTGCCCAGTCCTGTATTTTGGCCACAATAACCCCTGCAGTGCTCTGGGCTGGGCATGGTGTGGCTGGACAGTACCCAGGCACAAAGGGACCTGGGGGTGCTGGTGACAGTGACTGACCATGAGCCCACAGTGTGCCCTGGTGGCCAAGAAGGCCAATGGCATCCTGGCCTGGATCAGGAATGGTGTGGCCAGCAGGAGCAGGGAGCTCATCCTTCCCCTGTACTTGGCACTGATGAGGTCCCACCTGGAGTGCTGTGTCCAGCTCTGGCCCCTCAGTTTGGGAAGGATGTTGAGATGTTTGAGGGAATCCAGAGGAGGCAACGAGGCTGGAGAGGGGCTGGGAACACAAACCCTGTGAGGAACCCCTGAGGGAGCTGGGGGTGCTCAGCCTGGAGAAAAGGAGACTCAGGGCTGCCCCATCACTCTCTGCAGCTCCTGAAAGGTGCCTGTGCTCAGCTGGGGCTGGGCTCTTTCTGCAGCAGCACTGACAGAAACAGAGGACACAGTCTCAAGCAGTGTCGAGGGAAATATAGGTTGGATATTAGGAAGAAGTTTTTTATGGAAAGAGTGATAAAGTTCTGGAATGGCTGCCTGTGGGGGTGGTGGAGTCGCCATCCCTGGATGTGTTTAAAAACAAACTGGATGTGGCACTGGGTGCCAGGGTTTAGTTGAGGTGTCAGGGAACAGGTTGGACTTGATGACCTTGAAGGTCTTTTCCAACCCAGTGATTCTGTGATTCTGTGAAAAGGCCTGAAAAGCAAACAGGAAATTCCTTATTTTCAACAGCTCAAGAGAAATGTGAGTAGGTTTTGAAGGGATATTAGGAAGGAATTCTTTACTGTGAGCAAGATGATGCCCTGGCACAGGTTGCCTAGAAAAGCTATGGATGCCCCATCCCTGGAAGTGTTCAAGGCCAAGTTGGATGGGACTCTGAGCAATCTGGGATGGTGGTGCCCATGGCAGGGGGACAGCAGGGATCTCTGTGGGGATGCAGGGGCTGCCCCTTCTCTGACTCTCAAGAATCCACTGCTGCCACTGTTTGTGGTGAGCACCAAGGGTAAGGAAGGAATATTTGTGATGATAGAATGGAAATAATCAAGATAAAGTGGAGAAGTAGAACAGTTTGTATAAAGTAAAATACCTGGATTAAGACAATTGTAAAAACATGTTTTTCCCCTGGAAGGGAATGACAGGTTGCATGTCAGAGGCATTTAGAGGTACTAAAAGAAATATCTGGCAACACAGTACAGAAAAATAGCATTAACAGGGCAATACACTAATTGATTTCATGGACTAATTAACTTAATGCACTTACCTGTAAATCTGAATCTATAGTTATGGCAGACATATGCAGAGAAGTGTCATTTGTCAAAAAACATTCAGTTCTGTAGTAAATATTATGTTTACTAAGTTCCTCCTTCTAAAAAAAAAAACTTTGTTTAGGTTTTTTTTTTTTGTTTTCATTTCAAGAACAACTGTCAGGAGCTACCAGAGACAATGTCCATTTCCTTTGCATCAAGAAAATTGTTGTACTGTAATTAGAAGCATTTGTGAATAACAAGATTAAGGTTTCTGAAGGGCCTTATCAACAATTATGAGATGATTTTGTTTTTATTACATTATCACAAAAACCTGCAGTGATACCTGAAGAGATTAATTAGTTTTATTAGTGTGTACATTAATCCAGTACACAAGATAATGATTTTGCACAATAAACTGTGAGCCTGATTCTCAGCTGCTGTAAACAATAACTCAATTATAAGGTCATTAGGATTAGATATATTTACATCTGCTGAATATATCTTTGTCTGAATTTAGTTATTCAGGACTAAATCCTCAAATCTCACTATAGCACAAATGCAGCACAGCTTCATCTGTGGAGCTCATCTCAGTGTCTCCATTCAGGAAACTTTAAAAAAAAATATGCATACATGAGAAAGTACAGAAATCTTGGTAGAGTTTCCATTTTCAGTGATTTTATAAAAATATCAGTCTATTGCATTTGGTGGAATTATTCCTTACTTACATGAATGTGAAAGATCTTTCAGCCTATTTGCTTTCAAGCAATTGGAGGGAACCACGTTTCTTTTTGGCATTTTTCATGTAGGATCCATCCAATTCAGGTGTGTGCTGTGGGTGCACTTGCAGCAGGGACAGCTCCCTCTGGCTCCTGCTGCAGCTGATGTCAGACAGGTCAGTGGAAACCTCTGTTCTGGATGAAGCACAAATTTCTGGATAAAAACATCATCCTGTCAGACTTTGGTGATATGAATAGGTGTTGTGGTTTCATGGAGAATCATCTGGATCCACTAAGAGGACAATTCCTCTTGCACAGCTCCTCAGACTGCTTAGCCACAGCTTGGCCATGCCTCAGCTCCTCAGGGTGTTGGGTCATTGCTCACAAGCATTCATGCTCTGGTATGGTTTAGATTAACAGGAAATCTTATTTATTCATATGCACGTATAACAAAAAAAAAGGAAAAGGTCCTTTGTCACAGACATCTTTTATGAAAAATCCTTTCCTTAGGATTTTTCCTCCTGAGAAGCTGAAAGGCCTCAGGAACAAAATGTAAACAATGGTTATCTGCTGCTGTGGAATGCAACAGGTGCATCTGGGATTGGTCTCATGTGGTTGTTTCTAATTAATGGCCAATCACAGTCAGCTGGCTCAGACTCTCTGTCCGAGCCACAAGCTTTGTTATCATTCTTTGCTATTCTATTCTTAGCTAGCCTTCTGATGAAATCCTTTCTTCTATTCATTTAGTATAGTTTTAGTATAATATATATAATAAAACAATAAATCAAGCCTTCTGAAACATGGAGTCAGATTCTCATCTCTTCCCTCATCCTCGGACCCCTGTGAACAGTCACACTCCTTGAATGAGGATCTATCAAGGGCCACTGCAAATCCTGTAATTGATCCAGCAGACAGAGCAAGCCCACCAGGTTGAACAAGAGTTTGCCTTCTTCCCCAAGGGCTTCTGCCAGGAGTTCCCATCTCTGCTTCCCCCCAAAAAATCCCCACAGTTGGAGCCAATGCTCAAGACCAGACAGTGGCAGACAATACCTGTGGCTGTTTGGTGCTTTCTTCTCCATAACATGTCTAACATGCATAAATTTGTATCTAAATATGTGTCAAGTACATAAATCTCCATAATATGTATAAAATGCATCAATATGTATTAAAGCACCCAGAGCTCAGGTCTTGCTGTCTGCTCTGTGACTGTGACATAAAATGAGTGTTCATAGTGATCACTGGTGTACCCAATGTCAGCCCCATATGTATCTTTGGAGGTAGCTAAAATAAATTATTTTCCTGTAATCAAGCCTGTAGTAGCTTAAAAATTTGTATTTTGTCAGCTGTCTACAGGACAAACACATGGGCAAACTTTTATGGCTTGAAAATAATGTCTGTACTGACAGAGAATAACCTCCGCCATACCTCAGCTTCACTCTGTCTCTTCTTTTGTGACCTTTTGTTGCAAATTTCTTTGAGTTTAGAGCCACAGACATGACTTTGGCTCAGCTGAACTTCTCTACAATGGATGGCAAGGTTTGTAAGATTTGAGCAATCAATCAGTGCTTATAAAATACTTTGTGATACTTAAATGAAAGGCAAGGGAAAGGCAAAATATCAACCCTAAAAGAACCCCAAAAAAACAAGAAAGGACTGGCATCGCTCATTTGATCCCAAAGGGCATGAACTGGAAGTTTTCTACTCACTCTTTTGATGCTTTAAAGGGAACATATAATTTCTTTAAGAGATTTTTTGCTGTCCTGCAGAATATATTTCACAACTTTGCTACCTGGCACAGGCTGAAATGAGAGCAGCTGCTGCAATAGAAGGTAACCTCTCTTGAAAGAGGACAGTGTAATGCTTGCTGTCAGGAGGCAGCATTTATTGCAATCAGTCAGTCCCAGAAGGCCAGTTACCTTATTTTTCATCTAATTTTATATGCTCATGATTGAATTACTGTAGCAGGATCTAAGGAAACATGATGGTTTGCAGACTGCTGCTAGATTATCTCCTCTAGACATGGTTGAAAAAGCAATATCTTCTTGACCAAGGTCACTCCTACTGTCATTTGCACCATAAAATATATGGGTTTACACTTCTGCCTCTTCTCATAAACCAGCACAAGCACCTCCACTGATTCCATCTAAGATAAACAGAAATAAAATCTGGATGGAAGTGGTTTGCTATTTGACACATAAATTTAATTGAGGTTGGATTTTTCTCATCTGAAATGGGATGTAAATTTTAATTTCATTAAGAAAAGGATAAGAAGCTGCAATTTTTGGCTATGGGAAGCAATTTATTCCTGTTTCTTAAGTGGGACTCAGATATGTAGGGGGCAAGTCTGAATGACACCAGCCAATAAAGCACTAAAACCCATTTTTAGGTGATAGCTCCTTCTCTGAAGGATGAAGCCCAATCAATTACTACCCCTGTAGTCAACTGTGCAGTGTTTTAGTATTTCCATTGTACATGGGTGTGACCATGTTCACAGGGGTCCGAGGATGAGGGAAGAGATGAGGATCTGACTCCATTTTTCAGAAGGCTTGATTTATTATTTTATGATATATATTACATTAAAAAATACTAAAAGAATAGAATAAAGGATTTCATCAGAAGTCTAGCTAAGAATAGAAAAAGAAAGAATTAATAACAAAGGCTTGTGGCTCAGACTCTCTCTCCAAGCCAGCTGACTGTGATTGGCCATTAATTACAAACATCCAAGATGGGCCAATCACAGATACACCTGTTGCATTCCACAGCAGCAGATAATCATTGTTTACATTTTGTTCCTGAGGCCTGACAGCTTCTCAGGAGGAAAAATCCCAAAGAAAGGATTTTTCACAAAAGTTGTCAGTGACATATGGGGACACTTTGTCTTCAGCGGCTCCTTCTGTCTCTCCCCAGAGTAACCAGGCAGCACCACTCAAACCCAACTCCTGATGAGGTTGTTCATGGGGAAAGCAAGGGAAGCAGCCTGTCCTGGCACAGCACAGTGCTCTGACACTCAGGGGTTTTGGCTGCAGTGTCTTCACTATCATAAAAAATCTGTGAGCTCACAGAGACTTTCAGCTGGACTCACAGAGCTGGCAAATGTGTCCTGGAGCCTGGAGTTCATGTCCCTGATATGGCAGACTGTGGCATCAATGCATCCTTTATATCAGCTGGTCCTTTTCCATCAGCTGACCTCATCCACAAGCTCATCCTGGCCCTAGGTTTTGTGTGGTTTTCCCCACAAAGGGCTAATGCCTTCTGAGGCAAGAGGACTAGAAGGGAAGACCCTGACCAGTGCATAGATCTCTGCAATAAATGACATTTAATACACAATGAAAATGATAGGTGGAGGGCAGAGTTGTTCTTGGGATGCCTACCAGCCTGCTTATCAAAGTTCTCTCTAATCATGTGTTATCAAGAAGGGATTAATCATTTTTAGGGATGTCACAAAAAAAAAAAATTGGAGGGGAGAGGGCTGTAACAAGTGCTAAGGGGAGTTTTGTCTCACACTTGGCCTGGTTGCTGGGGATAGAGAAGTGCCTTGGCCACTACACTGTGTGTTATTCTTCAACCAGCCACCAATTAGGGAAGAAACAGCTTTCACTTTGAGGAGGGGCAGCAGTGTTACTGAACAGGGAATTATCTTCTTCTATAGCTCTTCCTCTTCTTTCAGATACAATACAATTTTTTTGTTCCAAAATGCCATAAAACCACTGTTATTTATTCTGTCTCTTTGAATATTATCTCTGCTGGAAGCTGTGTCTGTGGCTGACTGACAGCCTTTATTGTCAGTCTTGTACAGGCCAAATGACTTTAAAGCTGCCTCTCTCTTTAGAGAGAAGAAAACAGATTTTTTAAGAAAAATGTTACAATATTGTCACCTGATTTGGCTCCTCTCTGGCACAGTGGTTCTCAGCAGCTTAGCCTAGATGCTGTAGATCAGTGATGACAGGTAACAGAAATGAAGCCATTTCTGCCTTTCCTAGCAGGCAACTCTGCAGCTGTGGAGCAAAATGTTATGTTGTAACTGAGCTGTGCTTGATAAAATGCCTAAAGAACAAGTACAAAAGGAATTGGTCTGGGTATATCCGCTTTTCCCCGTTGTGACAACAGCTCTGTCACTGCAGTGCTGGCCCTGAGGAACTGAGGGGTGCCTATAGGCCTGGGAAATCTTTAAAATCCTAAAAATAGGATTTATGGCTCTTACATCTTGCCAGATAAAATCGTGTTTCAATCCCATTCACAGATAACAAGTGGTACAAAAGCACTGATTAGAAAAAACTCTGCAATTTAAGGATCTCCTCTGAGAGTGATTCACACTAATGAAGGAGCAGCACAACCAAATTAGCAATGATCTGAGTCAAGTTTCTCATGCCATTGGACATTCATTCATTCTGTTTGTGCTTTTATGAGTTTTGAAGTGCTGCAAGTTTTTTTTTTTCCTTTATAGAAGCAGCAGGTAGCTATAAACTTCTCAGCTCCTTAAACTGTTTCTTGAGAATTTAATTATCTTCTTTCCTCCCTCTTGGTGAAACTTGGAAAGACCATCTGGAAATGGAAGCATTTGAGAGCATCACTTGCTGCTTTCACTTAATAGGTTTATGCTGAGCCTTGAAAAGTCCTTTTGTTGTTCCATATTTGTTTTATTTTCCAGAATTTTGCTGGGGTCAGGAAAGATTTTCACTACCAAGTTTTATCAAATGATCTGACTCTGCTTTGTGGCAGGTTGTCTCCTGATTTTGCTGTCAAACACTTTTTGGCACCACAGAGCCCAGAGCATGATTTAAAAAGGTTCAGCCTTCCACTGTGGAGAGGTCTAAATCTCTGGCTTGGAATCCTTTTAGGTATCCAGGTTGTTCTGCCCACTGATGTGGACACAACACAGATGACAGAAGTCTGAAATGTTTGGTGCTTCTGGAGTTTACCGTAGACAGAGACATTTTTAGTGTGGGTGAGTCTAAGCCATGAAATCCTTTGAGTGAAATCAGTGTTTTCTGATGTGAAATCAGTGTTTTCTAATGAGGGCTGCTTTAGGAGAAGCATTTGTGGTGTTGGGCCCAGGATCCAAACCCAGGTTTGTGTCCTTGACCAGTGACACCTCTCTAAACCCAGTCAGCGATTGCTCACCAGCATTTCTCCTGCTTTCTTTTAATAACATGGAAGGTTTTTTAGTAAAAATCACAGACCAGCACTCCTGGGCAAGGAACTTTTAATGGAGGCTGGAAGTGGTCAGAATAGTGGAAAAACTGGGTCATTAATGTTGCTTTATGCACTGCATGTCCCATGAACAGTGTGAGATAAGCTCAGCCAGCAGCTGGGTGGGTGGGAAAACCTTTGAAGCATCAACTTCAGCATCCAGCATCACTGCATAGCTCAGCTCAATATTTAATCCCCAGGATTTTTTTTTTTCCCTAATGTCAGCAAACATAAAATTCTGAGCAATGTTTCTAGTATTGTGGCTATACTTCATGTCATTACTGCATAAAGATGTGGACCTTTTTTGAGGAGATTCATATTTTGGAAAATCTCCTAATATTTTATTCTCTCATGGGATTACCAGCTGATTTAGAGAGAAATGAATGTGTGCCATAGAAAAGATAAATTAAAATCAATAAATCACATGGATTTGTTGATGAATTTTACTAACAAAATAACATTTTGCTTTGGTTTGCCCATTGACTTATGGATTCAGTCTGTTTCATCTGCACTTATAAATGGCTTTGGGGATTTTTTTTACATGAAAATTGCTTAAAATATCACTCTTGTGAAAATTTTGAATGCAACATTCATCAAAAAACAGGGGTTCTACTCATAAAGACTTTGTGAATAAAAGTGTCTGAATTCTTTCTGCCTCAGGACAGAAGATCATGACATTTGTCTTTCACTGCGAATGAATCAAATCACATTTTTCTTCAGTTACTCCATCAAAATCAGGGGGCCATGTCACACAGATATTTTTGGCAGCAATTTTTACATTGATGGGTCCTTCAACAGAAAGAGCTTAATATTATTTAATATCTCAGGAAAATCCTATGCTGATATTTATCAGGATACAGGAAGGGAGAATAGAAGTTTTATTGTTGAAAAAAAATACAGCACTAAGTTTTAATTTGAATTATGGAAAGGTGTGAGAATCCTTTTCCAGATGGTCATTTTCATGCTTTTTCCAAGTGGGGAGCAGAGGCACAGTGAGAATTGGGGGCTTGCCTATGGACACATCTGGAGTCAAATATCATGACCCCCATTTCCATCTTCATATTGCAAGCCAGTACTCCAAGGAAAAGCAGCACTGACTCCTGGAGCAGACCAGAAATATGACTCTTTCTGCAGCCTGTTTCCACTGTGGCTGGTGGATAATTAACCCTCTTCAGGATTTTTGCAATAATGTACCCATCAGGGATGTGTCTGCCCAGCTCCTGCAATAAGAGGTTGGTTCATGCCTTCAGGCAGGAGAATAATGAACCTCTCTCTACATCTTCCTCAGTTCCTTCATTTAATCAGACCTTTTAACCTGTGCCATTTGGGCCAGACCTACCATTCCAGGAAAGCAATGGAAAATCTGGAGATGAGGATATTTTAACTAACCATGGACAAGCAGAATGTAAATCAATGATTCACAAAGCACAAGTGCATAAAGCAGTGTTTTAAACCTCTCTGCATTGCCCATGTGTTGCCTTAAATATCACATAGAAATGTTGCATGTCACAGTCTCATCAATAACATCCCTGGAAACAGATTGTAATTAGCAGTTGTTATGCTCAGGTAAACATCAGTGCGAGCCATAATGGAAGTACACATTGGCTCTTCCCTCAATGTACTGGGCTATTTATGAACTGTAAAACAGCTCCATATTTAGGCAAATTTATCTGCAAAAAGCAGGTGGATTGCTTCTTTGTTCTCCTTTCTTTTACAAAATAATCATGTTTTTTGGACATGTTTTTTGGACATCTTACTGTTGGATTCTCTAAATCTTCAGTTGGATGTGGATCCCTATGATACATACACTTGCAAACAGGTGGTTTTTACAACAGTTGCTTTAATTTGGTGACCCACATCCAAACATGGAGAATTCAAGGACACATTTGCTAACAGTGCTCTGAGAAATCCTAACCAGCTGCCAAATGCTGGTTAGGACACATGGATTTGGTTTTTTTCTGCTGTCATGAGCTCCTTTAGAGAATTCAAGAAGGTCCTGTAATTCCAGTTTCCTGGAGGAGCTGTGAAAATGAAGTCCATTACTGACTGCCATGCTCAGGTGTGCAGTGACAACAAGGGGCACAGAGGCTCCTAGACAGATAAATTTCCAGAATGGTTTTGAAAGCTTCAGTGAATCCTCAGTCTATTCACTGCAGAGAAACCTTCCTAGCACAGCAACCCAGCCATCAGTATGCAGGAGAGCACTCCTGTGACAGGACCAGCATGTAAAAGTGATTAAATGGTTGTGGAGTGAGGAGCCAACAAGGCACAGCTGGAGACGTTTGCACCTTGTCTCAACAGCACCCCAAAAACGAGCCTGTGATTACACCACAGGCCTCAAAAAGTGCAGGGCCAGTCCTCCCAGGTGCTGCAGCCTCAGAGGAGCCCTCTGTGTCCCTCTGTGTGCTGCAGGACAGGGCTGCAGCAAACCCAGCCTCCCGTGCCCCCATTGCAGCACTCAGCGCCTTTAGGGACAGGCACGGATCTCAAACCAGATTGGGGTTTGAGTTGCAGCAGCACTAAAAGCAGATATGGAAAATGTAACAACCCATTTTGGCTTAACGCACATCATTATGTATTTTCACAGCACTAGGAGTGTATCAGGATCTGGGAAATCCAATGCAGCTGCAAGGGGAATTATGTTCCTGTGGCTTTTTTTCACTTGGAGGGTGCTCAGACATGCATGTGTGTGCTAGCTGCTTCTGGTGGGTGATTTGGAGCTACTGAGCTTCTTAGAAAGATTTGAACAGAGAAACAATTTTCTTCTCAAATGCTACTGGGGTAATATTTCATTAGGAGAATGCCTAACTTAAAATAACAGAATAATGCCCAACTTAAAATAACAGAAACTCTTTTTCTTGTTTTTGAGAGGTGAAAAAGCTGAAGATCCCATTTAACCTCCCCAGGTAACAAGTCCATGGTGACTTGGAGCATCTCTGGCAGATAACCAGGGAAAGCTTGTGGTTGTGGGTACAAATATCTCACTCCAGGGCCTGAGAACAATATTAAATGCAAAGAGAGGAAATACCTTCATTTAATCCCTACTTAAATTTAGTTAGGTAGAAAGCCTGCTGCTTGGCAAGATTTCTGGATTTGTGTCAACTAAAAATGTCATAAAACTGCCCATCGTGGTAAAGGCAAAGTATCTTAGAAAGGCTCACTTCCTACTGGAATTCAAGCAAATGTTTTCCAAGTGCAGCTGGTCCTGCTAGGAGGGCCAGAGCTTGGCAGGTGACCTTTGGCAAATATCATAATAAATTAAGTTGTTGAGATCTAGAGAGACTTAATTGGATACTGAAATAACTATTAGCACTGGAAATGGGGTTTATTAACCAAGTCAAGAGCCTATGGATATAAAAGTGCAGAAGGCACACCTAGGTTTAAACAAATGTGAAAAGCTGATGCCTGGATTTTATTGCTGGGATCTGCACCAGCGGGAGGCTACAGCTCCATGTAGCATGCTAGTAGCTCTGAAGACCTCAGGCAAGGTTGAGATCCTTCTTTAAATATTTTCTTTACTGCTGACACCATGAGCGATAACTGCCAGGTGGTGACTGGGAGGAGGAAACCCAGGGGAAGGTTGTTTCTGCTGCTGTCCCAACTGGTTGTGCCTCCCTGGGCCCCACCTCACCCTCCTGAGAAATGCAATAACCCCCTGTTAAGCTCCTTATTGTATCTTTCCTCAGTACATCTCAGAGGATCACAGATCTGCCTGTCCACAAGGACTGGAAAGCAAAGTCAGGGCAGACCCATTCTCTGGCTTTTTCACCAACCTGCTTGCTGTGCCACAAACAGGTTCAGGTGGGCTCAGGAACTGAACTAAATGAAAATTGAATTGATTTTTTTTTTTTTTCTGCTGGGATCAGATGTTCCAGAAGCTGTTCTGCTGCTTTACTGGATGATTTTACGAACATTTCTGATCTTGCAAGGGAGTGGGACAGGCTGGCATGGGACCAAAGTGCTGAGGTGGGGATGAGAATGGACAATTCTAAATTCAATGCCTTAGGGAACCTCAGTGAGGATTTCATCATCATAGAAACATGGAATACCCTGAGTTGGAAGGGTCCCACAAGGATCATCAAAGTCAACCCTGTCCCTGCACAGAAACACCCCAAGCATCATTTGGAAAATTTTTATGGACCACCTGATATCTACAGCCTATTACTGCTGCACTCCAGAGTAGAGTGGTATCTATATTCTATATCATTCAAAAATAAAACATGATTTTCTTCATTCCACCCAGATGTAATATGTTTTTTTAAATTTCACCAAGTGCTATAGTATTCTTCAATATAAAGTTTTGCTACTTGGTTCTTGATGTGCAGGTCTTGAGGGTTTGTGTTTTCTGAACAGCCTTAGCAGTCCTTGGCAGGGTTCTGGGTCTCCAGCAAGGGGCAGAAAGCCAGTATTTGTCAGTGTGTGCACTGGGGGTCTGAACACAGGTAGTGCTCTGTGACCGTGTTCACAGGGGTCATGGGGTGAGAGAAGAGACGAGGATCTGACTCCATGTTTCAGAAGGCTTGATTTATTATTTTATGATATATATTACATTAAAACTATACTAAAAGAATAGAAGAAAAGATTTCATCAGAAAGCTAGCTAAGAATAGAATAGTAAAGAATGATAACAAAGGCTTGTGGCTTGGACAGAGAATCCGAGCCAGCTGGCTGTGATTGGCCATTAATTAGAAACAACCACATAAGACCAATCACAGATGCACCTGTTGCATTCCACAGCAGCAGATAATCATTGTCTACATTTTGTTCCTGAGGCCTGTCAGCTTCTTAGAAGGAAAAATCCTAAAGAAAGGATTTTCCATAAAAGATGTCTGTGACAGTGCTCACTGTGTGCTCTGGGGCTCTGTCTAGTTAGAGCAGGGCACCCAAGATACCCAAGATCTATCTTGGGGTAGAACCCAAGTGGTTCTATCCTTATGTGACCACAAAAGCCAGGTATCCTGGCTTGGGTTCTATCCCAAAACACCCAAAATGTAAAAACCCCAGAACCACAGAGGCAATGTTCACACACAGCTGAATGTCCTGCAATGCGCTCAGGGCCTGCAGGAACCGGCTCTGCCCCAGCCATGTGCCTGCAGGTTGCCACCCAGCAGGATGCTAAATGGGCACAGCAGCGTGCTGGGGCCTGGGGGGCATTCCCAGGGCTTGCTCACATCCCAGGACACTGGGGGAGTGTTATCTGCTGTGACCAGAGTGGTTTCCCACACAAGGATGATTGCCACCACCCCGCGTTGTTGTATACACGGTGGCGGGCCGCTGTAATTAGCGCTCCCAGGCACACTGTGACCTTCTGGAACTTTTCCTGAGGCTTATGAAGCCTAAATTAGTTTCTGCTGTTTGAAAGCATGCCCAGGCTTAATCTCTGGGCCCTATTTATATTATAATTACTATATAATTCACATTTGCATTCACTTGACTCCTTTTCTTACTTAACAGCCGAGATTGGCTCTGGCTCCTCGAGCCCTTTGTGTGAGGTTCATGGGTCACAGATCCTGTGGGTGAAGGCAGGGTGGGGGATGCTCATTCTCACTCCCCCACATGCTGTACAACTGCACACAACAGCAGGCTGGCATGAAAAACCCCCTTTGGCACAAACAGAAGGTACCACCAGAGGTTTTTGTGCAGGAAAAGAGAGGATGGTATTCTTGGTTTGGGAGTTGGGTGAGAACTTCTTTTCTAACTCTTGTTAACAATACAGTTATGACTACAGTTTGAGACTAATTAAAGTGATGGCTTCAGTTATTTTTATAGTCTTAGATAAATTAAAATGGTGACTTTTGTGGATATTCCGGAACATTTTTTCTTCCTTTAAGCAGATCTCTCATTTATGTTATAAACAATTACACTCTAGTCTTATACATCTTTAATGTGTTGTAGACTCCCCATAAACACTCAGTGACATAAAAACAGGTGAAAAAGAACCCAAACTAATATGCATGAATATTTAACAAGAAAATGAATAGAAAATGTCTGTGATTTTCAGTGCCTGAAAAAATAATGTGGAATTAAAGAGAAACTCCTCTCCTCTTTGAAATGGCCCTATCCTGCAAAGCACTCTGTGTTCTTTGCTTTTAAATGTTTTCACCCTGTTTTCATTTTGACTCTTGCTTGTAAATATGAGCTGCCTGGCATTGCCCAGAGGAAGGTGATCTATCATCTGCTCCCAGCCAGGGCTCTTGTCACTTGGTCATTCTGCACATATAAAATTTTATCTGAGCTCCACTGGCAGGAGATAAATGACCATGACAACAGGCTTCCTCTGATGCTCCAAATAATGAAGCCTCACAAATCAGGCAGAAGCCTCCTGCATGTCAAGACCAGGGTGCATGTGCGTTATTTCAAGCTATATGAGCAACCTTGGATGAACTCATTATTCTGCACTGGGTAGTACAGATGTTACCATCCCACAAGATTTAATGTTTCCTCTGAGGAAAACTGCTTCTTTCACCTTGGTTGCCAGCTGGACCAGCTGTAAGGTTTATTGCTGGCTTTTGTTTGCTGTTTGCATGGTAGTTGCTAAGCCCTTTATTAATGCAATCAGTACATTAAAGGTGTATTAAAACCTGAGAACTCATGAGAGGAAAACAGCTTAATAACCAGACAATGTGAAGCAATGGTATTGATGGGTTGTAGGTGGTGTTTTTTAAGTTAATATCCAGCACCAGTTGTTACTTAATTAGCTAGGAAGCCATTATTTTGTTGCAAGAGAATTTTACTTTTGGAAAAGAATAAATTAAGATTATTTAAATCAATTTATACTAGGTTTTTAATGAAATAAACAGAAAATATTAAATGGGGTTTTATTCAGTCTATTAATGAGGTGTAAATGGCACTGAGACAGAGTAATTTCTTTCATGCAGAAATTATAAGGAATTATCTTTTTTCCCTTGAATATCATAGAATCAGGGGATGGTTTGGATTGGAAGGGACGAGCATGTGCTAATCCAATAAGAAACCTAGATTTTAAAAATAGGGACAAGTGCAAACTTTTTGTTTCATCTCTTTCCAGAGTTTGCAGAAGCCTGGATTAAAACTGACTTGAAAGAGGTTAAACTGAGGTATTCAAATAGAACAGAAACTGGAAAAAAGAGGGAGTTGAGTGTGGGGATTTTTCTGTTCAGATTCCATAGCTTGGACCAGCATACTGGTCAAAGTAGCCTGGGATTTTGGGAAGTCAGGTACCCCCATGTGGACTGGAGTTTTTCCCTCCTCCCTCTGGTACTTGCAGCTCCAGTAGGGCACTGTCAGGCTCATGAGCTCTGCAAAAAAATTCTCCTAATCTATCTCCTTTTCACAGCTGATCTTGTCACTACAGTGACACCTGCTCCATGCCCTGGAGTTTGCATGTTTGCCATGTTCCTCTTTGGATCCATCCACGTGCATTATTGCATTATGCTTCTGAAAACCTTATCCAAAGCCTCATGGAAGGGAGGAAATGCTCAGGAAACACTCAGTGTGACACCTCATTGGCTGATATTAATTAAGAAGGAGAAGAGGGAGATTAGTGAAAGAGTTGTGAGCAAAGGTTAAGTGCCAGCAAAAGGAAGTGGATTATGATGAAGAGAAGTAAGAGGAAAATTAGAGATCAGCAGCAGGGCTCATTAGGAGCTGGTGTGGGAAATGACCTTACCCAGATTGGTCCCTGGCAGCCTGGGAGCCCAAAGCTGGATGAAGCTGGTGGAATTTAAGACAAAAAGCTGATAAGCATCATCAGAAGGCAGAGATAAATACTAGAGAGGCTGGATGTCTTGCAGGGCTGGATTGGGAGAAATAAATAATAGAAAGAGAAAAATTTAGACACATGGTGACTCAGGGCAAGAATTTTTCATGTATGTTTGAAGCTCAAAAGTTACAAATGCCTCAGCAGAGAAGATGGTGCCTGGGCACACAAGGCTGACCACTGGATGTCTGCAAACTGCCTGCCTGCTGTGGGGTCATGGAAAAGATGAATGCTCTTTTAGGATGGATCAGGCAAGGAATTTTCCATAGAATGAGCAAGTAGCAGTTTCACTATAAAAACCAATTAGGACATCCTCAACAGCAGGGATGATCTGCAGTTCTGGTCATTTCTATTCAGGAAGGAGGAACTGAATGTAAAACACCTTTGCATCAAAGACTAAGATGAAAAGCAACTTTGTCCTACAAAAGGGAGTTAAAATAGTCTAGTTTATCTGACAGGATGAGGGCTTTTGGGGACACATGACTGCTCTGACTAAAATAGAAATATTCATGATTAGTAGAAAACAGATTATTGGAACAACCCCAAAAACGTGTAAACAGGAGTGACAGCCAGTACATCTTCAAGCTGGAAGCAACTTCTCCCAGAAGAGCAAGACACCAGCAGGAATTACATCAACAAACCCAATTATATTTAGAGGGGTTTTGTCAATATTTTGTAACACAAAATTTCCTGAAGCAGCAAGGGAGGATCTTCTCAGACCCAGAGGCTCTGTGACCTTCAGTGTCCATAGGACAGAGAGTGGGATGGGCTGCTCAGTGCCAGCCCAGCTTCCCAATGCTGTTTGCAGGCACCTCTCAAAATCCCATGGACCTGACCATGTTTATTCATTCCAGCAACCTTCTGAAGAACCCATCAGGTCTGTTCTGGGTAGTGGGATTAAGACCAAATCTCTTGTTCATTTTCCCTCTAGTCACTGCTAACTGATGCTGCCTGAGAGCACCCAGATTTATTTCTGCTCCACACAAAGTGAGCATGAAATTTATTACCAGTATCACACAGGGCAGAGACAAGCAGCACCATCAGAGTGGTTGCCTGAGAACAAGCCAGGATTGATTATTTTACAAGACAAGTTACATTTGAGGAAGTGAAGATTTGATTAAAAAATTAAATGCCTTGGGGAGGGTGAATAGCAGCATAAATCTGTTTGATGTTTATGTCAGCAAGGTTGCCAAAGCAAACAGCACAAACATCTGTCCACAGCATCAGCTGGAAAATGCTGCAAATTGGGGAAATCTTTTAATTGTGAGCAGTGGTTCATGGAACTCCCCATGTCTTTATTTATTAGGCTGATAACATCACCCCAACATATGAACTTTATGCAGCACATATAAATAATTCATGGATTAGCAAATAAAGAGATCTGGAATCTGTACACAGAGATGGCTGTTGCCAATTATCTCACTTGTGCAGAGCCAGACCCTTTCAGCTCCCATCCCTTGCAGCTGCTCTTTTAAATCATTCATCAGTGCTTAAGAGATATGCTGGTGGCATTGGCAGAGAGTATTTGAATTTTCATTGTTTACACACTGTGAATTTAGCTTCTGGTCTGAAATTATCTGCAACATTGAAGCCTTTGAGAATATAGATGAGAAGAATAAGACAATTCCTCTTTTTATCCTTTTTAAACACGTCTATAATTTTGATTAACTTTTCTTCAATTTTATTTCATATTCTTTCTATAATCACTACTTTAATTTTAAAGTTATAATTAAAGATATAATTAAAGATATAATTCCCTATGCTGTTCAGATCATGAAGATGTCAGGAATACTCCGGAAGATAAAAAGTATTACAAAACAAGTGTCTGGTAAATATTTTCTTCAAGGTTGTAAGATGATTTTCCATTTTTAATTTAGAAATCTATACCTTACCTTATATCTTGAGTTGCTTCTTTCTATTCATGTTTAAGCAAAACTCTCTTAGAAATAATAATAAAAAATCCTTCAAAAATTTATAAAAAACCCTGGCCAGTGCTTTTTCTTACCAAATTACTGAGGCACTGAGTTTCTGTGCCCATTCAGATCATGATGGGTAGCCCTTCCTGGGTGATAAATTCGCCTGTTGTCATTACAGCAATATAGCTCAATTTACTCCTTGCATGGATAATTACAGTGATGGTTTTAAAGTCAAAGGCCTTATGATAAACCCAGACTTTCAGCTGTATTAATTGAAAATCTAATTGATGTAACTAGAGTCTTGTGCAGCATTATTAACCATGCAGCTATCTGTGATGTACAGAGTGTGATGGACATAGAAGTTCTGTCAATAGATTTGCTCCTTTCTCTTAAGCTGTAAATAAAGAAACATCATTCAAACTTCTGTCAGGATGCTGGAGCTGGCTGGTACAATGCTGGAGGCAGGAGAGGGGAGTGGAGCCTGCAATGACATTCAAGCACAGCCCATCCCACTCACACAGGATGCAGAGAGGGACAGCAGGAGCCTATGTGGTGACACCTCTAAAAATTTTGGTGGAGGTGTCAGGGAACATCAGTGCCAGGGCCCACACCTTGGGGAGTGTCACAGCCCTACTTGTAGCCACCCCTCTGGGGCAAGAAATCCGGCAGCATCATCTTCACCACGGCGTGCAGAAAGTGCCCTGCCCATGATTTTGGGGACAGTCATGGGGTTATAAGGTGTGAGCTGGGTCTCTCTTACCTTTGCGAATCAGGGCAATGCAGCTCAGTGTCAGGATCTTTAGCTGGTCACAGTGACCCAGAGAAATATTAGAAAGTCTCCTTTCCCAGCCCGGTGCTTGAAGAAGGAGTCAGAGCTCTTCATTTCTCCATCTCGAGGTTGTTTGTTGTTCCTTAGCTATAAAACACTTTCTCCAGCCCTGCCAAGGTCCATCCAGCAGGACAGTCCAGGCACTCTACCTGCCCCTAGGGTGGTGTTATCTCTTTATACTAAAAACTACTTGTACAATGTTTACAATCACTTTCCAAAACCTATCACCCAAATCTACTTTTCCACCCTGTGGTAACTTCACTAATATTCTACCTAAACTGTTGTGGCTTGCTGATCTTCATATAAGGTTGGTAATTTGCTCCACAGGTCATAATCAAACCCACAGGTGTTTTGAGCTCTGTGCCAGGGTCTCTGAGACCCCTGGCAGGGGTCTTGGCCATCCTGGACAGCCAGAGGGATGTCCTTGGTCCTGACAGCTCAGTATCTGCTTTACTTTCTTAAAGTGGAGGGAGATCTTTGTGTTTTATGCTTCAAGGAGCGCCAGTGAGTTTTACCCTTCAAGGATCCCAGCACTCCCATGCTCTCAGGACCCCTGTGAGCAAGAGGCAGAGCAGTCACAAGGTTCCTGAGGAGGGCAGGAGGACACAGGGGGATGGATCATCAGTGCAGACCAAAGAGCAGAAGCAGCAGAAAGTGCTGGGGCTCAGGAGTCCCCATCAAAGCCCCTCTGGATGGGCTCTGGAGGAAGGAGACAGAGCAGGGGATGTCCTCACCCTGCTTCTGTCAGCTCCCAGCAGCTCATTGAACAAATTAGGTTTCCCTCTCAGATCCACACATGACAGTGGATGGCATTTAGCAGATGGCATGTATAATGGGACTGTCACACCAACACAGGTTTAAAAATAAAGCTGGGGAGGCAGTTAATGAATATACAATTCTCCTTTCAAGGAATTCTTTCTGTCCCTGTCAGGCATTAGGCACTCAGCTTGTGAGTGCTGAAAGACTTCTGATGTGTGTGCATTAAAAGATACAGTTTAGCATGTAACTGTGTTGTTTTACTTTAAAAACCTCAATTGAAATAAGCAATTTATGTCATTCCTAAAAAAAAATTGACTTTTTCTTCTTGATGACTTTCAGCCTGCTCACAAGTTAAGTGCATTCTCTAGCTGGAGTGTTATCACTGAGAATATTTAATATTAAGACTAATCCTTTTCACAGAGATGATTCTACTCTGTAGTTTTCTGTCTTTATTATTTTAGCTTGCTTTTTAAAAAACAAAAATCAGGCAATTTAAAAATCTACTTTTCCAAAAACACTTGTTAATTTTTAATTACTTTTTTAAATTTCATATTATCTCAAACTGAATATCTTTATATAGGACTTTGCTTAAGAACATTGATTTGGGGAGATGGCACAGTAACAGTAGCAGTAGTTAGTAGAGAGACTAACACAATATATATAATACATGTAACTTCCTAAACTACACACTAGAATTTCTCTTTATTTAATAGTTTCTCACCGTAGCTCTTTCAGTGCCAAAAACAAAAAAGGAAAAATACAATAGAAAATAAAAGGATTATATGCATTGTATTTCTCTCTTTATCCCCTTCTTTTTGTTGGCATTTTGGTGTTAATTAAAGGACTGCTCTAGCACCAACTGAAGCCATTTGGGAGGATTCCTTTTCTTTTCAGTGATGATTTTATCATTCTCATGTTTATTAGGTTTCACTGTTTTTCCAGCAGTCTGGCTTCTGGGACTGCAGGGAAAAAGCAGGGCAGATGTACAAATATATATGGTCATTATATCAATGTATATCAGTAGGAGAAAGGTAAATTCAGCTAAATCCTTTTGAGCAAACCTGTTTTCCTTAGTGCATTATAATTCACCTTCCTGCATTCTAAAAGATGGTGCTAACAAAAGAGTTGGTTTGTCACAGGAGGAGATTCTTGATTTAAAGGAAATAAAATCAGGTTGCCATATTAGTCAGGTTAATTATAAATAAAATCATTTTCTGCATTTTCTCTGTATAGGTAAAATCTGGATGAAACACTGCCTGCAATGGGATGCGGCAGCACAGGGAAAACCACTGACACAATTACAGCACCTTAAAGCTTTTCTTGCTCTCAAGAACTTATTTCATGCACCAAAGCAATGTGAATGGCTCACAGGAACCTGCTTTTGTTGCCATTTGTGTGAACACTCCCAGTTACAGCATTTCAGAGGAATGTTCTCAGCCAGCCCTACACAAATTGCCATTGCACAAGTGATGATCCCACAGGATTTGGGATTTGTAGGTTGAACAGCTTCAGAAGGCAACCTAAAAGGCTTGAAATCTCAGGGAATATCATCTCTTAAAGCTGTCTTACTTTCAAAGCTTAAAGAACGTTGGGTTTTTGATATTCAGTGTTCAGCTTTGGATGCCTCACAACAAGAAAGACATTGAGGTGCTGGGACCTGTCCAGGGAAGGGCAACAGAGGTGGGGAAGGGTCTGGAGCACAGGTCCTGTGAGGAGCAGCTGAGGGAGCTGGGGGTGTTTAGGAGAGGAAGAAACTCACAGAGATCTTATCACTCTAAATCTCCTGAAAGGAGGGCGCAGCCAGGGAGGTTGATCTCTCCTCCCAAAGAATAGTGATAGTGCAAGAGGAACTGGCCTCAAGTTTCACCAGAGGAGGTTTAGATTGGATATTAGGAAAAATTGCTATTCCAAAAGATTTCCCAAACATTGGAACAGGCCAGGGAATTGACAGAGCCACCACTCCTGGAGGTATTTAAAAGACAAGTAAATGTGGCACTGAGGGACATGGTTTAGTGGGCTTGGCAGTGCTGGGTTAATGGTTGGACTCAATCATCTCAGAGGTGTTTTCCTACCTAGGTGATTCCATGGGTCTCTGGTTCTGTGATCTTCCCACAAGCACAGCATGGGAACCTCCTGGCCCTGCTGCTGGGATCTCTGCTGGGCACACACACTTTCCCCCAGCTGCTCACACCTGCTGCTGTTGTACCACGTGCTGTTGTACGTTACATTGTGGGGAAAGGGGAGGATAGTGAGATATCCACTGTCTCTGGGGTGCAGAATTCACTGTTTCATCACTGCAGGGCCACTTTCACCATCCTGAGCAGTATTGTCAGACCCACAAACAGGCATGGGAGCAACATGTGAGTGTCTGTCCTGGGTCAGCCCACCTTGGCCCAGTGTCCTGTGTCCAAGAGCAGTCACCAAATGACAACGGAAATAAGAGAGAAGCTGACAACCATAATATGAGTTGATCTCATGTACCATCCCATTTTTCTATCAATCACTCACCTGATGGTTTTCTGAACAAGAAGGTGTTCAGAAAGACACCTCAATGTCTTTCTTGTTGTGAGCCCAGATCACTGTGCTAAGGACTAAAGCACCCTGCAGCATCCTGTGGTTAAAACTGAGGCATCCTGAGTGCTGCAGCATCCTGTGGCAGGGAATTGTGTGGTTCACTCTTGTACACTGCATAGTAATGATAATCCTCTTTGTATAACACTGACTGATTTCAATACCCAAATGTTGCATTTTAAGAAAGAATATGTGGCCCTTTTTAGTGTGAGACCCAAGCTGGTGTTTAATTCATTAAGAGAAAATAATATGCAAAACAGCAATATTTATCCATAGCATACAAAATGTAAATGCTTTGTGCTGTGATGTTTGGGTGTCATTAGAATAATTTTAAAGGCAAGTGATTTAATTGTGTTTGTGCTAATTATAATGTTTACAAATTAGGGAAAGATGCATTTAGTGGTCTGTTGGGAAAGAGCTTTGAAACCTCACATGTCTTTGAGTCTACAGTACTGTCATCTAGTCATAAACTCTTTCTAACACCAGTGTGATTTGCTTTTTAGATTACTCTTGCATGAAAAGCGAGTCCCAAGAGCCTTCAGCTCCATGGAATTCAAACCCAGGTTCACGTGTGTGTGTGTGTGTGTGTTTTGACAGAAATTTAACCAAGTTCTTTTCTCTTCCTTTCACAGGTCCCCGTGTCCCGATGGTGACGGTTCACAACACAACAGATGCACAGAGTAAGGATGGGCTTGAGCTTTGCAACTCTTCAGAGAAAAGCAACCAGGCAGGACACTGAGATGTGGCTGCTCTTTGCTAAACTCACACTCCTGGGGACCCCAGACTCTGCCTAAATGCAAGTTTAGGGGGACTTGCAGAGCTGTTGTACTGCCATCACAACAGCTGCTGTTTGGGGTGAAAAGACTGGTTGGAGCATGTTTATTCTCTGTCTCAAAAAATGCACAATTCAAATCTCTCTTTTTGTTAGTCTTCCTCTGATTTTGTTTTGCATCCCATATATAAGAAATAAGATAAGATAAATATAAGAAATATTTAGTCTAATCTCTGGTTTTAATAAAATCACTCTGACATGAATTATCAAAGATAATGCAGAGGAGGGAGCCCCACAAGTGGTGCCTCTGCCTGGTTCCCAGATCTGTCCATGGAGATTGTAGCACTTATTGTTTGGTAAAGCTTTGTCATGCTAATGATTTGCATCTACATCAGTGCAAAGCTGGAATTATTCCAAAAACAGGTTTCATCCCTCAAAATACTTGGCACTCTCTATAACCATTAGCAGACTGGCAATGCAGAGTCCAAAAATCCATGGAGATTCTGGGGTTCCACTCTGACAGAGTGTGGCATTGTCTCACGTGAAACTTGATTTATCTGCTCCCATCATTTTGATGGGAGAACATCATCTTTCATTTTAACAAAGAATTTAACCCAGCCTTAACTGCAGTTAAGGACTTCAGGCCCTGATTTTACCCAAATATTAAGCAACACCTTTAGTTTATTTCTATCTGCTTTATACACAGTCAATACCAGTTTATCAAGTAAAAGTTTTACTTATCTGGATTTACAGCACCTCACTGCTCTTGTCTCAAAAGAAAAACAGAATGAGCAAACCAAGAAATTTGGTTTATATACTAAAGATTTACTGTGAAATGCTGACCTGCTTCATTTCCCACTGAAGGCAGTGAGAGTCACAGGAAAGGCTTTTGGCAAAAGGGACTGTCAGGTCCTTCTTCATCCTAGCAGAGCCTGAGTTTGGCAGTGCCCTCTCCAAGGATAACCCCAGAGCAGCCCAGCTGATGCCCACAGGGCCCTTCAGACAGGAGAGTTTCTTCACCCTCTTGCAGCTCCAAAGTCAGTTTTTTTCTCCCCCACTTTAAATAAAACACCTGAATTTTACCGTAGACATGGAGGTGTCTGAGTGGCTCTACCAGCATGGGATAGGGCTCTCATGAGTGGTTTCATACCCTCCTGTACAGATTTATAAAATAGTTTTAGGTGAATAAAATGACAGAAAATATAAAACAGAAACAGTAAATGAAGGGCTTTAAAAACTAAACCAAAACACACCAGGACTAGTTTTATTTTGACAGATGCATATGAGTAGTATCTATTACACAGAGAACTCAGTCTACTCATGTGCAGAACACATCCTCTACTGAAATTCATGATTTTCTGCATACAATTACCATTCCCCTGATTATTTTCCTTTTTCCCCCTCACTTTTTTGCTTTTGAATAAAGGGCAACTGACAGTTGCATGTTACTGAATTTACTTATTTAATATGAACCCATTACTCTATAAAAGGGAGTCTGCCTCTGTATTCTGCAATAATCTGATAATAGTGAGTTGCACTGAATATTAGAGAATGCTTACATTTAATTAAGCAATGACCATTTGTACTCCACAGACTCAAGCTCCCTGTGGTCCTAAAGCAAAAAGGAAAGTCCTTTAGGAGATATGCCAATCTTTTTATTTCCTCCCCAGTCTTCCTGGCTTTCTGTGAATGTAATTATATGAACAAATAAAAGGGCTTGACTAAATTCCCCTACGTGGCAAGCCCCTTTCTGCTGATAAAGCTACTTGTGTGTGCCATAATTAAATGAGAATCTTAATATTTAACTAAACGTAATAGGCTGTTGCTCTGCTACTTTTGTGGGGGCTGTGGCTTTGATAAAGGGCCAGGCTTTGCAGAAGCAGGGTGAATAGTCACTGAAGCACTAACTACTGCTGAAAGATCTCTGAAATATATTAACTGGGAAGGGCAAGAGTTTGTCTGCCTGGCCAGTGAGAGCAGGATGAGCAGGTACCAGAATTGTTATTTGAGGAGCTCAAATAACAATTTATTTTTATAATGAATTTATATTACATTTTTATATATTACATTATATAACAATGAATTTATTTTACATATAAATTCATCAGAGTGTCTCAAAAGGGAAGTTGCAGTCAGGGACACACAAATGGGATGTGAAATCTCACCCTCCTTGGGTTCATTGGCAGAGATAATGCCCTGGATCCCCCTGGTTCACACCCAGACTGATGCCAGGGGAATGAGTCTAGTGCCTAGACCAGGATTCCCTCACCCCAGCCCTTGAATCCCCTCTCCATGGGGCTCAGAACCTTTACCCACACATTTCCCACCATGTAAGACACACAGCCTGAGGTGTCCCCTAAAGAGGAGCCCTTTCCCTGCCAGCTGGGAAGGATTTCTTCTTTCTGCTGCTGGAAGGGGCTGCTCTTTGTAGAAGAGGTTCAGCAGGTAGAGCACATGGCCAGGATGAGAGGATAAAAGTTAAATCCCAGGAAGGAGGAAGGAATCCTCTATATCAGACATGGAAGTACTTGGGTCAGACACACAAGCAAAATGTAAATTTTTTTAAACACTCCAAAAGTCAAGACTGCTGCAAAACCTGATGTTACAGGTTTGTATGGGCTTTGTCCACTCTCCTGCCCCCATGGCTTTCCCTCCCACGGATTTTATCTTGCGCAGCAGCACAACTTTGGCTGAAGCCCTCCATAGTCTCCTCCCCTTCCTATTTATTATCTATAATTTGGATACACCCTTGAGGACCTCTTCACTGGAGATCTATCTTGGCATGATGGGTGGATGTCTGACTGGGACCCATGGTAGTGTCCCAGGTCACCTCCCCATCTCCTGCAAATCAGCTGAATGTCTCTGATTTCAGGACTACAGCTTTTTGCCAATGCAGAACTTGGGAGGGGTTTCAAAGATTTAAGTGAATTAGACTTCTGTGAGGACTAGAAGGAAATCCATTTGTAAGGAAGCTTGTTTTGTATATATCAAGGTGACTATAAAATGCTAAAATGCATTTTCACAAACTCTGCCAATTTTTTTTGATCTTGTCTCGTTCTTCTTTCAGAAATTTTTGAGCTGGAGGTAAATGAAAATGTGCAGCTGGCTGTAAATGACAGGCAAATGCCTAAGGTAGAATACATGGAAATCAAGATAGATGATTACAGTAAGTAGCACCTTTCTTCTCACTTATTTTTCTCTTTCACCGCTGTAGCTGTGAAATGATACAGCCATCCTGACTAGACTGGCAGGAGGAAAAATGACTTTGACTCTCAATAAACTCACACAGTTTGCAAAGCACTCTCCTGGAATGTGCTACATAAGGAGGTTATTACAGAGGCAGAATTTGATGAGAACTCAGCTGAAGAAAGGCAAAATGATAGGGTTGGATTTTTTTTTACTCTTAAAACTTTCTCTGTGCCGAAAAAGCCACTCTGGGAAATGACACGTTGGGGTGCCCCATTGTTGGAAGCTTTTGCCCTGCGTGTGTGTGTGCCATTTGAAATGGGTTTGGAGTGGGATAATGTGTGTGCTTGCTGCCTACAGCTGTGGCTGCCTCTCAGTGCACAACCTGAGCTGCAGTGAATGAAGATGACTCTTGCATGACTGCCCTTTGGAGTCACTCAGGATTCTTTGAAAAAGCTATGATTTGGGGAGGTTAAAAAAAAAAAAAAAAAGAAAGAAAGAAAAAGAAAAAAGCTTTATGTCACCTGTAGTAAAGAAAGAAGAGACTTAGAGCAGTTTGCACCTGCAGCTGATGTTATTTCTACCACTTGTATAATCATTCTCCACATACATATATATATATATATACACATATATATACACACATATATATATATATATATATATATATCCCAAAGAGGGAGAGAAAAGCCTGGTGGCAAACAGCCAAAATATAAGCCTGTCTCTGTAGTTGTACCTGAAACAACCTAAAAAAAAAAAAAAACCTCCTCTGGCTGTAGGCAGATACCTTCCCCATATGGGGAAAATCCACATACTCAGAGATGCACAAAGACTCCCCAAAATCCCAGCCTGCATGTATGGTGGCGACTCTAGAACAAAACCCCAAAGACTCTGGGTTCAAAGTGTGGCCCATAATGTTTCCCATGCCAGAAGGAGTGTATTTCTGAGGCCACAGGATTGGAGTGAAAGCAAGCAAGCTGTGCTGGGGGCAGGTTACTGATTGCAGCCATTTCCAGAAGTTATAAAATGTGAAACAAAGGCTGGGAGATGGGCTGCCATTTGAAAAGGGTAACAATGGCCCTAAAATGTTCTGTTTGCCACATGGGCATAAGGAACATAAACCAGTGCATAAAATAACAGGAACAGACATGCAATTCCAAGTTTTATGGACAGGAAAGGATGGATAAAGAACCCACATTTCCCCCATGAGCCAGCTCATGTGAGACTGGCAGTTTATTAGGGATAACTCAGCTTGATACTAAATTTTTTAAATACAGGCCTTATTGCAATTCTTCTCATTTAACCAAAAATATACTTGTGTGTATATAAATATAATAAATACAAACTGGCCATTCTGCTGTGCCATCCCTGTGTTTCCAAAGCTTTGGGCTGAGCAGCCTTGGGAGCACTGCATGTAGCACTTTGTAATATTTAAAGTCAATCCATGGCCTTTTTGGCTGTCCCTGGGCCATTGATCCAATTTGCAGCTATTAGCATTCAGATGGAATAACTAATTAGGCAGAGTGTCAGGACACGATTGCAAAGCAAACCACTTAAACCGTGCTGCTAATCTGTGTATTAATCTACTGAAAATGCTCCTAATACCAATTTAATTGCTGAGCCTTTGCTAATCTAGATTGTAGTTAACATTTCAAAAATGAATGTGCCGTTGTTGATGCAGAGAGGGTTTTTATGGAGGCAGTTTTGTCTACTGATACAAAGCCACAGAAATGACATTCAGTTATAAGAAGCTTTAGTGATCACACCTCTCCTTTACATTGGTTCTGTACCAGTATAACTTGGGCTTCAGCACCTTTGCCTCCCAAAATTTAACCCTTTGGAAGTTAGGATTCTCCCTCTGTCCTCACACCATTATAGCAAAATAATTCTATTTCTCCCCCAGCCACCATACTTAATTGGGTTTTAAATTACCATTTTCATTGCCAATTTTCCTCCCTCTCTGCTGCCCAGAAATATTGATTTCTGTCTGCGTCACTCATCCAGCTGCCAAAAAAGGAAAATTGTAGCTATTGACAGATGTTAATTGAACGCTGTAAAATTGATGCATGACTGAGCAGCTCGCACTGTACTCCCCATTTACATTTCTTGTCACCTCAGCTATCACAATGTGGGTCTTTTCTCTGGCAACATCTGTGTTTCTAAAGTGATATTCACCACAGCCTCTGAAGAAATCCCATTTTGCTCCTACTTATCTGTGGCCAGAACACCAGAAAAATCTCTTGGAATCATGTCAGCATTCCCATATCGAAGATATGTTGTTAATTGTTCTTTTTTTTTTTTTTTTTTTTTTTTGCTTAGGATTACCAATGCAGATCTTAAAGCCAGCAACCTTTGCAGACACCGCTCACTACCCCTTGCTTTTGGTTGTGTAAGTTCTCTCTTGTCCTTTCTGTTCACTTTATCAGGGCAGCTTGGAAACCTTGGTTATGATCAGAAACCTCTAAGATATTGTTTTGTACAAGGAATGCCAGAGTCCATCACACTGTTTCCTACCCCATCTCACTTCACAGCTGGGAGAGGCCAGATGTACATCCCTTCTTTCCCAGGTTTGAGCCAAGGTTTTCAGCTCTCAGGAGGGCTTCCTGTTGAAATCCTGCAGAGCAAATTTGGGATTTTGTGAAGGCATTTCATGCACACTTCAATCACTTGTGGGGCATAAATGGGAGGAGGAGGAATGCAAGATGAATTTTGGCTTCCTGTCCCAGTACTTAGGGCACCCACCTTGTGATTAACAGGTAATTTTAGAGTGGAATTCAATCAGCCTTACTAGAGCTTAAATTTTAGGTGCCCTCATGCAGAAATCATTCTCCTTTAAGTGCTGGTGTTTGCTGAAGTGACAGCAAAGAGAGAGCTGGAAACCTTTGAATATCTCTACAAAGATAGCATTTATATTAAATAGGAAGGTTTTCCTCCTGGCAGGCAGAGCAGATGGGTATTTCTTTATGCAACATTTAGTAACAATAATGCACATTACTGAGTGGGGTTTTTCGGCAATTTGGAAAGAAACTGCGGGAGGGAATTGACTGACCTTGGAAGAACCCATTTGGCCCTGGCTGCATCCCAGTGCATCCCTTGCTGCCTGGCAGGGAACACCCCATGAGAGAAAAGCCTCATGCAGGAGGGATGAATGCCTGGTGAATGCCTGTGCCACCCTGCACAACTCTCCATGAAGGACAAAGCCACTGCAGGGAGCGTGTCATTGCATCATAGAATTACTGCAGAGAAAACCTGCTTCATTTCCAATGTGCTCCAGGAAGATTGGCTCTCATCAGGCACCCAGCACTTGATTAGGCTGCCCCTGGAGCTGGGTGGGCCAGGGTCTCGCTTGGATAAATGTAAATGACTGGAGACACATGTGCATTGAGTTCTTGCAGTGAAGTGCCTGATGTCTCTTAGAACCCCAAAAATGACAAAAAAAAAAAAAGCAGATAAAAATGCCAGTGGCTCTACAGTAATCTCAGCCTAAAATTATTACTTAAAGTCATCATCATCATCATCATCCCTTGTTTTTTCTGAGCTGCCTGGCTGAAGTAGGGTCTGTATTTCTCAAGATGGTTCCCCTGTGCAGGATCAGACCCTAAGCAAAAGGGTGAAGAGGAGATCTTGCTCACTCCTTTCCCCTTCTCAATTTTGAGCCAAACTGGGCATTATTAATCTGTTTTTTATAACTTCAGAAGAGTCCTTTCCCTCTGTAGTTGTGTGAGGCAGTGATGACAGAACCACTTCAGCAGAAATTAAAAAAGAGCTTTGGGGAACGTAGAAAACAGATATACATTAGAGCAGAAATAATAAAGGCAAAACTCAACTGACACCTGGTTACTCGCAGGAGGAATCCTGACCAGTTAGAGATGTGCTTGCTGGTATGGTTCAAACCTCAGCTTGGGGGCTGCTGTGCACAGAGGGAGGCAGAAACCAACCCACAGCTTTCACCCAGCCTCAAAACCCACCCCACACAATCATCCTCCTGCACACCATTGTGAGACACAACCGCTCACTTTGAAAATATAAAAAGGTTTATTAAACCTCAACAAAAATACAACAAAGAACTACATAAGGAAAAAGCTGCAGTGGTGGGAACTGCCATCGTGGCCAGTACATCTTCAAGATGGATGCTCAGTCTTTTATACCCCTTGGGGTTGCATCAGCCAGCCCTGGCCCTTCCCAAGGTCTGTCAGTCAGCTCTTTGCCATTTTTTGGTGGAGACTGCTTTCTTGTAACTGGATTGGAGGTCAGGTGTTGCCATGCCTCACCCCCTAAGCACCCCCAAGCTTTTCCATTCCCAGCTGCCCCATGCAAGGGACACCTGTACAGCTTCTTTGTACCTGTCCTGGACAGCCCAGGCTGTGGGATGGCAACGATACAGGGGGGAAAGGGAACTGTGGGGAAAACAGAGGACATCTAAACTACAATAACATAACTTTGTTACAAATGGTGTTCAATTTGTGGTAAATTAGGGCTGAGTTGAGAATTGTTGTTTTGGGGTGGGTTGATGAATATTTGCTGTGGGTCCTGGGGAGGGACATCTAAGGTTTGGTGGGAGCGATGGTCAAAGGGGTAGGGGGTTATTGGACTTGACCAATCATTCAAAGCGCTGAGGAAATGATTGGTCCAGAATGAATATCGATAAGGACCATGAGAACGCCGGAAACTGACCAATCAACGAGTGGATCCAAAACCCACCAATACTGGACCTGAGAGGGGTTATAAAATGAGGGTTTCCGTTGAGTTTGGGGTTCTTCTCCTTTTGATGGGCTTACTTTTTGGGGGGAACTCAGCGTGTTTGGGACACGTTATTTTTGGGTTGTTGTGTGGGAGTTTGAGCTTATCTCAAACTCTCTGTCCCCTGTAATTGGTTTTAATAAATCAGCACCTTTTTCTTCTCAAAGTCTGCCCTTGTTTAATTTTATAACAACTATACATCACTAAAGATTTTCTTAATAGTCACAAAATAGTTATCATTAAATTGCAAGAGCCAATCCTCTCCTTATCCATCTACAATGCCTGCAGCAACCCAGCATCACTTGCAGAGACTGGTGTCCCCTTCCAGAAACCTGTATTCCCTCACCCTGCCCCATGGGGATGTGGGTGCCCATCCACAGCAATCCCACAGCCCTGGGGAGGGCGTTGGGTGCTGTTACCTTTCCTTGACACCCATTTCTGTTCCAGGGATGGCACGCCTGGCAGCCAGATTGTCACGGAGAGGTTTGAGGTGACGTGGGAGAGCGTCATGGTCAGCTCGCACAGCGCCATCGTGCTCAAGTTCGACGGGCGCGGCAGCGGCTTCCAGGGCGCCAAGCTGCTGCACGAGGTCAAGAGGAGACTGGGCCTTCTGGAGGAGAAGGATCAGCTGGAAGCTGTCAGGTGAATGGCACTGTTATTGAAGGAATTTATTCATTCATTCATTGGGGTAATTGTTACCATTATGTTTTCTGGAAAAATATTCTTGCCCAGGATTCTTCTCCTGGGAAGCCTCAGAGAAAAAGGAAAACAATATTACCTCATTTGCTTCTCCTGTGTTTTGCTACTTTGGTTTAGATATTGTTTACCAACAATGTTTCATTGGTTTCGTGTGAATTGTTTTTACTTAATAACCAATCACCATCCAGCTGTGTCAGGGCTCTGAAGAAAGTCACGAGTTTTTCATTATTATCTTTTAGCCTTCTGTATGAATCCTTTCTCTGTTCTTTAGTATAGTTTTAGTGTAGTATTCTTTAATATAATGTAGTAACATAAAATAATAAATTAGCCTTCTAAGAACATGGAGTCAGATTCTCAATTCCTCCTCCATCTGGGGAACCCCGAAAATACCACAGACAATTAATCCAAGACTCATTAGTCCTGGTTGCTTTAATAATGTGTAGGGTAGAGCAAGGAGATGGGAGGGAGGGACAATGTTGTGCAATCACAACTGCATGTGAGAGGCAGCTCATGTCAACCAGAGGAGAGGGAGAAAACCAAGCCTTAAACAGAGCTAAATTAGAGCACACTTATCTGTATCACATGTTCAAAGCCTATTTATTTTTAGCTCTGTACAGTCACACAGCTACAAACAAGCAAGCTTGAATATCTGTTCCTACATTAATCTTTTGCTAGCCTGGTAGTTGGAAAAAAATCCGTCTTTAAATCCTTAAACTTTTTAAACAGAATAACCAAGGCAAAACCCTAAATGTCAAGTTCTGTCATATTGTTAGATTTATTCTGCACATAATCACATTAAAACCACTATCAGAGTATTGCAATAGCTGTGCAATGGCTTATTATGGCTTCCAGAGGTAGTGCAGGTTATTTGTTGCCATTGTTTGGTCAAATCCAACACATGAGGTTACAAGATTAAATCAGAGAGATCCATGTGAAAGCAGCTTGGCGTGATTTAGATTGTCTGTGTCAAGGGGAAAGGGCTTTAAACTGAAAAGGGATAAGTTTAGATTAGATATTGGAAAGAAATTCTTAATTGAGAGGATGTGAGAACTGGCACAGGTTGCCCAGAAAAGCTGTGGGTGCCCCATCCCTGGAAGTGTCCAAGGCCAGGTTGGATGGGGCTTGGAGCATCCTGGGATAGTGGAAGGTGTCCCTGCCCATGGCAGAGAAGTTAGAACTGGATGAGCTTTAAGGTCTCTTTCAGCTCAAACCATTCTATGAATTTTTTCTGGGGCTAGTTTGATTTAAAGCTGATTAAAGTTACTCTAAGTTTTGCTCTTAAAGAGAAAAATAATTTTAACCCATTGCTTTTCCTCTCTCATGTTCTAGGACAATGCTGGAGGAGCATTTCATTGACAAAACGAGAGTCGGTGTGTTTGGGAAGGTAATGCTGTGACATTGCTCCTCTGTGCTGTCCCAGCTGCCTGATATGGCTAAACAGCTGAGTTAACCCTGACTTATTGAATATCTCAGTGGTGACTTTTTTATTATTATTTATGTTTGGGATAGACTGCACCTTGCTCAGTGATGTTAAAGGTGGAGGCTTTCATTTCACCAATGTACTCATCAATGACTTCTTTTAAATTAACTTCCAAGTGCAAAAAGTGACTGTTGCACAGAAAACATCATCAGATAGTTGGGTTTTTTTGTTTTTTTTTTTTTCCCATTGCAAACTTTCATTTTATATTCACCTTGTCTCCTAAAGCCTGTGGGAATGTGGGTACATCTAACTCATGTGTACAAAAACCCTGTGGATTTCTGAGGCTGATTTGCCACGTGTGCCTGGCTGGGAAACAGCCACTGTAAAGTACAAACAGTTTGAGATGAGAGTGGGACTGTGAGTATAAATTGTTTACTTGAGAGACAAGGGCTTGGAGTGGGCGAGGAGAGCTGCACGTAGAGCATCATCTCTGCAGGGAATTGTTAACAGGCTGGCAGCAGTCACTGAAATTGTGATGCTCATTTTAAGTAGAGAAAGTCTGTAAGAGAAAGCAAGCATTTTGGAGAGGTAACAGATCTGGTTAGAGCTACAGCCATAGAGTGAGATGAGAAAGGCCAGCGCTTGGGCACACAACCCTCCTGCCTCCAGGAGATGTCCCTTGGTTTGTGTTTCTCCAGAGCAAGGTGTTACAGGCTCTGTAATGGCCAAGCATTTGCTGCAAGGTCTCAGCTGCCCTTGTTTCTGAACCCAAAAGCAGCACTGCCTCCCAACAGGGTCACTGATACCCCTGTCCTGTTTCTGTTCCAGGATTATGGTGGTTACCTCAGCACTTACATGCTTCCAGCTGGTGAAGACAACCAGGTGTTCACCTGTGGAGCTGCTCTTTCCCCAGTGACAGACTTCAGACTATATGGTAAATCCCATTCCTCAGCCCACAGACCCCCCTGCTGACCACAAGTGATGTTTCTTCCCTATCCTTTAAAACTTGCCATTTTTCTTTCCCAAGATCTTGCTTATTTTATATTCTGTGTCTATTTAGGAGTAGCCATCCACCTTTTTTCCCCATTAAAGCAATTTAGCTGCACCAGTGGGACCAGCTATGGTAGTTAGAGCAATCAAATCACTTTATTAATAATTTTAAATAAAGGAGAATTGTCTTTAAACCCCTCTAGCCTTTTCCACCAACCACCCCCAGTGCCTTGAATCTGCTTCCTTCCTGCCTGAAGCGCCCACCCATGCAAGCTGAGGTCCAGTCTGCCTGGCCCATCCTGCCTCTGACCACAGCACTGCCCTGCACATGAGGGTCCTTTCTCTCAGGGACAGCAGTTCCCTTTGCACTTAGTGCCAGTGACAACCAGGGGGCTGCCCGGGAACTCAGTGGTGTTCAGCCAGACTTCAGGAGCTGTGCAGTCATCCCTGAGACCAAAGGGAACTTGCTCCATGCAGAAGGAGAAAGGGACACAACCTGATAGAGCTCTTCTATCTCAGTTGCATTAACAAAGAAAAAAAAAAAAGGTTTTTCTGATTTATTTAGAGACCAGAAGTCCATGGTGATGATGACAGACTGTGGTATCACCAATATCCTTAGTTCATTTTGAAAAACTTTTAGAAATTCGTCCTCTATAATTAAGGCCGTGTTAGAAAATAAGGTGGTTTTTAGCATTTACCGTATTTGACTCAAAAGCACCAGTGTATTCTTGACTGAAAGTGATATTTTCATTTTTTCTCTTCAAGCTTCAGCCTTTTCTGAAAGATACCTGGGCTTGCACGGGGTTGATAACAGAGCATACGAGGTAACTTCATGGACACTGCATTTCCCTGATAAAATGTGAACTGGGTCTGAACTCTCTTTCCATATGCTCTCCTTTGGGGAGGCAGCAAGGTTTTGCAAGAGGGACTCTCTAGTGGAGCTCTGAAGGTGTCCTTCAGTCTGCTTACTGCTTTTCTTGTCTTAATAGTAATCGTGGATGAAGTTTTTATTGATTAGCCCTGGTGTCTGCCTCTGTAAATTGGGTAAATGCAGTTTTAGAGATTGAAGGAGCTGAGTGACTCAAATGTGCCCAAGAGGACGCAGTGTCATGACCTCCAGGAAAGTTCTTGCCAATGATCTTGCCACTTTGATTCTCTCTGAGATAAACAAATTCAAGTGAAACTCAGCTTGACTTTCTCAAGCTTTGTGATATTTCAGATAGGCAGAACTCTGTGCCAGAACTGAGCAGGACATGGGAAAGGAAGCACAGAACCAGTTAATAAAGACATTGTTTAATACATGTGATGGGATCAGTTGGATCCTGTGCTGAAATTACTTGGAGGCAAAACCTGATAAAGAATAGTCACACAAGCAAAATTAATTATAGAGAAAATCTATTCAGCTTCCAAGCCTTGTGTCCAGCCAGAAGACATGAAGGTACCAAAGGTTCTCACAGAGAAAGCAAATACCACCCTCACAAGGGAAGATTCATCCTGGCTACCTAAACTCTGAGTTCATTTTCTCTCAAATTCTATATTAGTGCAAATGCTTTTTGTTCTTTTAGAAATTGTTTGTATTTATATTCCCTTGTGCATCTGAAAGACAGCTGAGGACAAAGGTGTTCTCAACAGTGGACACTTGAATTTCATATCAGATCATCCCCCAAGCTGCCAGAACTCATTGAGGTTGGCTTCCAAAACACACAAAGTCCCTCCAGATCCATGAAGTGTCCTTAGGCATAGGCACATGGGCACACTTTTTTTCAGAGTTTTTTGTTCACTTTGATATTTTTCCATGTATTCTACAGTTCAGGCTTTTATGGAACATTATCAGAAGAGAGGAGGATCTCTGAAATGTTCCTGCTGCAGACATTGCCCTGCCAGCACAGGGTGGGGGTTTATTTTACCTCTAGATTTATATAAGTAGCCAGGAGAATGTGGTGTGCTGGGGCCTGCCTGTTATCCTGGTGATAAAGCATTAAATGGAAATAAGCACTTCTATTGCCTCCATATAAATTGCTAATTCCTTACAAGTTTTTAATCTTATTGCAACCTTTACCTCCACAGATCAGCAAATTATCACACAGAGTCTCATTACTAAAAGACCAGACATTTTTGATCATTCATCCTACTGCTGATGGTAAGTTATTCCATCATTTGAGTTCATTATATGTTTGTGATAGCTTTGAATTTTGTTAATTAAATGTCTCTTTAATGATTGCAATCTGTTTTTACAGAAAAAATCCATTTTCAGCATACTACAGACCTTATCACACACCTAATTAGGGCAAAGGCTAATTACAGCTTGCAGGTACAGTATATGTTTCTTTTTTTTTTTTTCTATTTGAACAGTTATTTCCCTGTTTCAACTCAAGCTGCTGTTATGAAGCAAGGTTTGAAAAACCATTTGCAAACTCAGCCTGGCAGTAGAAGTAGCACCAGCATATCACATGTTTCTATTAGTTCCATGCTTATGTGGCATCAGAGTTTTGGTCTGGACTGTTGTAGAACAATTATTGAATTACAGTAAATTAGGTTGTGACAGACATTTCCCTAAGGAATTTATGCATGTTGACTTTCTTTGGGAACAACAGAACAAATTCAGGATGAATTTTGGGGAAACAGGGTTTTAAATCAACCAGAAAAGTTACAAAGATATATGTCACCTAAATCTGACATCCCACTGGGAATGGCACAGCTCCACTTTCCACCAAATTGTATCTCTTTTTTGCTGAATGGTCCATGTCTAAGCCATTAAATCTTTCAAAATGAACCTACCCTAGCATCCCTGCCTAGACAACCCATTATGATCTACATCAAGTTACCTGCTTCATTTTATTGAAAAGTTGAGTTTAAACAATTTAATTTCTGGCTTCACCATTTTTTTTTCAATTTATTTACTTCTCCAGCAATATTTATTATATTAAATTTTTTAACTAATGACATTTTTGCTTTAAAGCCCTCATTTTAGTCATTATAACCTAATGCCATTTCTCTCCAAAACTGAATGTTTTTTGGTTTACACAAGGAAAGTGTGGGCTGGTTCTTCTTAGACTGAACCCATTCAGAACAGAATTAAATGGAAAATCCTTCACCCCAGAAAGGTTCCTTGTGAAGGAAGATGCCAGTCTGCACTCAGAGCACTGTGGTGCCCAAATTACCCTGGGCTCATGAGCATCCATGGGAAGTCCCAGGATGCTGAGGAGATGCAAGGGGTTTGCAGCTCAAGCTGCAGGTGTGGGTGGTCTCCTGAGACTTTCACTCTAAAAGTTGTTTATTTACCTGTTTCTTTGCAGATTTACCCTGATCAAAGCCATTACTTCAGCAATGCAGCGTTTGAGCAGCACTTGTACCAGTCCATTGTCAACTTCTTTGTGGAGTGTTTCCAGGTTCCAGACAAGCTCCCACTGGCCCCGCTGAAAGAGGAGGAGGAGGATGATTAACCCTACTTGTCCGTGCTAAGCACAAGGCAGATCTCTCTGACAATATGCAACTGGATCATTTTCCTGAAGAAAGAGATGTTGTTAGCATGTATTTAAAAAAAAAAAAAAAAAAAAAAAAAAAAAACCAAAAAAAAAACCAAACTGAAAGCAGCTCCTCTGCTTTACTTGACGGCAACTCCTTCCTAAATGGAAGAACATTAAGCATGGTGAACTCAGCAGAAACTGCTGTCTGAAATAAATCCATCACAACCAACATCTTTTTCTTTGGTTGAGTTTTTCCTTTTTTTTCTTCCTTTTTTTTTTTTTGTTTGCCACAAAATGACTTCTAGAATGAAAATGGGAAGACGCTGAACTTGAAGGAACACCCCAAGAAACCACTTTGAGGACTGGAAGATTTGATGTCTCTTTGCAGTCAAGCAGTCAAGCAGTAGCAGTGAAATCCATCATCCACATTAAGGTTGCTATAGTTAGCATCACACTATGTCAGAACAAAAAATCTAATCTAATACATGGAGAAGATTATAGCACAATTATTTTGAAGGATACAGCTTCAATTCATGCACTTGCCTGCTCTTTTCCATCTCCAGGAGGTTTGTCATTGCTACAGGATACACAAACCCAGATGGGCAAAATATCACTACAGCTACACTGATCTTAAACCTCCCTGTAATTATTTGTTAATTCTGTATTGCTTTTACTTCTGTTGTTCATTGGGTCTCATGCTTACCTTATTAGCTTCTCAGCTTGTTCTGGATGGGGAAAAACATAAAATTAATTAACCAACTCACTTTAGACCTCAGGGGTCTAATGAGGCAATGGGACTTGAGCTACCCAGATATTAAAAGATCTATCGGAATAAAGCAAAGAAAAACTCACTCTTGAGTTCCCAAAATAGCTCTTGCCAGCAAGATTGAGTATTTTCTTTGGCAGCCTTGAGAAATATGCACATAAATAAACTAAATCAGCTTACATTGAGATATTTTTTATTGCGATGTAGAAAAATATGCGACAGTCATGATTATTCTTTCTCTTTCTTTAGAGTTAGAACAAATGGTTGGTAACCTACTAGGGAACAGCTAGGTGAGGCTGTGGTACAGGAATTTGTACCAGAGACCTCACACATCATCTTATAAAGCCATTTAAACAGAGACAATGTGCAGAGATTTACTGCACATGCTGTCTGTGGCTTAGTTTTATTCCAGGTCAATGATTAGCATATTCCAAACACATTTAATTGTCTCTTCTTTTCACACTGGTTTTGACAACCATAAAAGAAAAAAAAAAAAAAAAAAAAGGAGGATTTTTTTTGCTTTAAAAGGTCTAACTGTTCATTTGAGCAGTGGAAAGCAACTTTTAAAACTCCTTGTGAAAACATTAAGCTTTCAGAAAGGAATCCAACCTCCATCCACTTCCACGTGCTGCATCATAGGAATTTTGACAGTGTCGCTCCTTGTAAAATATTCTGACCAAATGTACAGCCAGTATTAATACTGTATATTTCATTTTGTTGTATATAAAGGAATGTAAGTCAGCTCTTTGTCAGATCCCCAATCCAATATTAGTCTTGTGTTCGACATGCATGCGGGAACACTTCTTTGCTGGTCAGGACTCCTTAGAAGCACTAGCTTGGAAATATAACAATTAATGTCATTTCTTTTCTTGTTTTAACAGCTTGAATGTCAATGCCAGTTCCTACTTTTTACATAGTACTGTGGGTAAACTCACATCCTGACAGCAATGATGATGTTTCCATTGTGTTCTTTAGTGTGTCTTTTTTCTTACCTTTATTTTAAGCTTTGAATGTTGGTTGTACTTTGACCATCATGAAAAAATATATTGATAAACCACAAGAATTACCTAGTTTGGTTGGGATTATCTCCTTTAATTTACAGTGCATCGACATTGTGTGAACAAGAACTACAGTGTAAATCTGCTTTATCTGGCAAAAAGCCAAATAGACCATGAGAATGCTGCGTGTCCAGATTTTGCTACGCTGAACAGGCTCGAGAGCCTGAAATGAACTTGAACTGAGAAACGTAAAAATCTGCTCTGTCCACAATCTTTTTGTAGAAAGAACTTTAGGATGTGGCATGGTAGTGTTTGTTCATTCATGGAATAAAACATTATTTTACCACCCTGGTTGCTACTGCTGTTATTTTGTGTTAAATTACTAAATTAGCATTAAGTTTCTGGAAGTGCTGTTTCTGGTTGAATTGAGCCCAAACTGGCACATGCTGATTTGCTGCTTTTGTCCCATCAGCTGACACCCACTAGACCAAACCAGATTTAGAAGAAGAGAAATTTAATCATTCAAAGCAAAACCAAGAAATGATTGAGGACGCTTACTCCAGTCTTTTTTTCCAGCAGATCAGGAAACAAGAAAATGGAGCACTGGGACAGGGAAGGACAGATTGCAACAGTACAAAATAGCTTTGTTGTTTATTTTGTTTAATTATCTAAATGCAACTATTATATTTTATTGTCCAAACAAATCAAGCTTGTACTCTCAGCTCCCTGGCATATCTGGATGCCATAATGTTCAATTGTGGCATCCCAAAGAGGAAGAGAACTAATGAGCAGTGCCCTAGTAATTCAGAAGGAAACCACAGAGGGAAAAATGAAGCATTGCTGGTAGCTAATTAACAAAGCCAGGCAGCCAGCCATGTTTGTGATTGTAGGTTCAGGCATAGAGCTCATAAACCCATCCAAGCTCTGCTCATGAGCTCAAGCCAAATAAACACTGCTTCTTTGAAGGGTGGGAAGAAAAAAAATTGAACAAGAAAGGGAATGTGGGATGTTCCTATGGGAAGAACAGTGAAGTCTGCTGTTTGCAATGGGGAAAAATGACATTTAGTGGGGGGGACCAAAGGTACCAGCCCAGTTCTGGTACCTGAGACGTACTCCTGTATCACAGGCATCTTTTATGAAAAGTCCTTTCCTTATGATTTTTGCTCCTGAGAAGCTGACAGGCCTCAGGAACAAAATGTAAACAATGATTATCTGCTGCTGTGGAATGCAACAGGTGCATCTGGGATTGGTCTCAGAGAGTTGCTTCTAATTAATGGCCAATCACAGTCAGCTGGCTCGGACTCTCTATCTGGAACACAAGCCTTTGTTATCATTCCTTCTTTTTCTATTCTTAGCTAGCCTTCTGATTAAATCCTTTCTTCTATTCTTTTAGTATAGTTTTTATATAATATATATATATAAATAAATCAAGCCTTCTGAAACATGGAGTCAGATCCTCGTCTCTTCCCTTGTCCTCAGACCCCTGTGAACACTGTCACACTCCTGTATTCACTGTCGTGCTCATGTTATCCCAAACCTCGCCTGGGCTGGCAGTGACCAGGCTCTGGATGTTTTAACTTGCTCACTGTGTCTCAGGGCTCAAGTGCCCTGCAGCCCTTGCTGGGGCTGGCACAGATCTGCCAGACCTGCCTGGCTGAGGGCTGGGCTGAGGACAATTTTCCTCCTTGACCTGAGTAAGTGCTGGCTCCCTGTGGTGCTCATTCCTCCCTGGACTTATCTGCTTTCCACCGGCAAAGGAAGAGTAAATAGCAGAAATGGAAAAAAATACAGAAAAAGCTCAAGGTCTCAGCTGCCAATTCCTTAATCGGGTTGTTTTACTGAGCCCAATGTTTGCTTATTTTTATTCTGCTCTCTAAAGTAAAGCTCCCATCTGGAGGCTCAGAGTGGAGCTCAGATCACTTGTTGAGATCTGCCTTCTCTTCCCACTTCATCTTTCCATCCTCTCCCCATTCAGCATGGTCACAGTCTGAAAGCAAACCCAGCTTTAGAACTCCTTTGGAAACTTGGAAGAGACAAACATAAAACCAGCATGGTGAGCCCCCTCAAAAAGCCATAACCAAAATAAATTCTTTATTCTAATAGCTAATGCATGATGAATTTTTTTGTTTTGCTTTTTGCTTTGAGACATTCATGAAAAGTCTCAGATTAAATGATGCAACATTCTGCCTCCTCACTGGAAGAACAGCTTTAATCAAGATGTCCTTTTCCATGACTGAGCAAAGAAGAGTAAAAAGCAAATACAGATGGAACAAGGCCCCAGGAAAGCACAAAAGTAAACCATGCTCCAATATTCCTGTGGAGTAGCAAGGTTCCCTCCAGGCTGTTTTGTTTTCTTTTTTTTTAGTTCCTTCACTTTAAATCTATCTTTTGGGTCATTTTAAAGCAAGAAACAACTCTCTGAGCTGATGTGAATGCTCTCATCCTTGCTGGGAAAGGAATCCTTGCAGTGGTAACAGCTGTTGTCAATGTCCTGAGCTGCAGTTTGTGCTGAGCAGTTCCAGTAACTCGAACTGACATGTAATTTCCAGGGAGTATTTGGAACCTGCCTGCAGAAGACCCTGAACACCTGCTCCCCACCACTTTGCTTGGGAGCACTCAAAGTGAGGTTAGTCCTTTACCCAAAAAACCAAACCCAGAACAAATCCACAACAAGGCAAATCCTCTGCTCCACGTTCTGCCCTGAAACACCACAGGAAAAGAGTGCAGAGAGTCAGGAGCCCAGATTCTGCCTGTTCCAGCTCCTGGTTGACTTTTGCTCCCTGTAAATTCCCATTTGAATGTGCAGAAAGCAGGGAATTGAGGAGGTTCTTTTGCCTGTACTCAGCTCCATCACCATCAGAGCAATGCTACCATCACAGGAGCCATGGCACACATAGGGACACAGGAGGCTGGTAAGTGATGCCAAAAGTTTGTCATCTATTAAAAAGTGTTGCAGAGCAAAGGGGGAATAAGCCCAGAGGTGGGATAGCCCATCCTGAGACACAGTCCCTCCTCTGACAAGGGTAGAGAAACAGAGAGACTCTCCAGACATTTTCAGTCTGTGCACTAAGGCAGGTGCCAAAAGGCAGATGAGAAAAGCAAGACTAACACATTAAACATAAATTTCCTAGCTATCAAGCCTCTGTAGGAAATCTGTTGGAGTCTAAAAGTCAATGTGAGCTGAAGACAGCTGAGATCTGGCTCCCAGCTCCTCCTTGGAGCTGCTCATCACAGCCAGCACCCTCGGAGCCGCCAGGAGCTAGGAGCACATGTACCCATGATGATGTTCAGAGTGCTGGAGGGTAACAGTAATGGGCACATTCTCACCCAAAAGCCATCAGCCATGCCTGCAATTTTATCCTGCACCTTGTGCTCATGGAAGTCAATGGTCACTGAGGAAAGTAGCACTGGAATGTGAGCAGTAAGCACATGTCAGAGAGGGGCTGGAGCCATGGCAGGAGCAGAAATCACTGCTCCTAGTCCTAGTCCTAGTCCTGCAGGACTATCAGCACCAGAGCTGGTGATAAGGTTTCTGTCAGATGATGGTGATGAAGGTGTTGTAAGGAACAGCAGCAAACAATGTCCCAGCTCTGAGCGGAAACAAAAGCCAGAGCTGTGGAATCATTTTTAATCCTTATCGTCTCTGCACAGTAGGCTGCAGTTCTTCTTGAAGAGGCATTTTTTGAAAGTAGAAGCCCCAGAAACATTAAATTCAAACCTCATGTCTCTGTGATCCAGTAGACTTTTGTTTTAGCTGTGATGATTCTGATAATTATATAATTTACAAGGAAATTGGGATAGGAGAAAGTTTTTCAATTGTCTCTAGAGACAGGCTGTAAACAATTTATCTGCAACAGAGCAACAGCAGCCACAAACTCAGCCCAAGCTTCCTTTAAAGTATTTGTAACTCTGCCTCAGCCAATAACACTTGGAAAACTACAGTCTTTACCTACCTCAGGATTTTAAAGAAAAAATATTCTTCATCCCCTAACTCATCATCTTCAGGAAAGAAAGTAAAGAGGAATTAATCCCCACTTCATTGTATGGAAAGACTCGCTCTATCTGCAGTATTCCTGGGTTACCTCTTCTGGGAACTCCTGTAGAAAGATGTTTTTAGGAAAAACTTACAGTGCCACAGTTTTTTCAGGATAGATGTCAGCCAATCTCATGGAGGGGTGTAGATGCAGATGTCATGGAACATCTACATGGAACATCTCTGCAGCTTGATGCCTCAGGTTTTAGCTTTTATATTTTTCAGATTTTGTGCCGCTTTAGTTTGTAGCTCTGAGCCTCTTATTAGGGGATGGTGAGCTCTCTTCACAGAGTAGGGAGACAAAACAATTCCTTCTCCGGCTGGGGACCAAGGACAAATGATCCAAATCTCAGGCTCAAGAGCATAAACAATGGTGGAATGAAAAGATAAAAACAGGATGGGACTTCATAACCTAAAGCTGTAATTGGACAATTAAATCCAAGATGCAAATAGAGCAGAACGTATAAAAGTGAGAAATCCTGTGAGCAGTTGTGCATTTTGTGACCATTTTGGTTCATCTTGGGTGCAGCCCTGGCTGGGCTCTTGTGCTGCCCAAGGTGTATCTACTGAGGCCTTTTAATAAATCCCTACTTTAATTCTGTCTAATCTCTGTTCTAGCTCAGCCTTCACAAGGCATCAGCTGAGACAGCCAATCTAGTACTTTATAACTTTTCATTCAGACTAATGGGCACTTTATGGCACAATTTCATAGACTCATAGTTTGGATTGTGTCCTAGGGTGACTTCATGATGCTTATAGCCCCAGTGCTCTGTCCTGCTTATGCTGGATATTGAGTTTTGCTCCTTTAAGACTGGTTCCAAGAGCAAAAGGGGAGAAGAAGAGCACAGTTTGTTTTCAGAAGCTGCACTTGCTCCCCCACATCCTGCTCCTGGACTGTGCTGTCTGCAGCGCAGACATGTGGGAGAGAGCTCTCCTTTCCTTTTTAGTTAGTTTTTAGCCAGCTGAGGCAGAGAAGTTCCCTGGACTGTGGTTTTTTCTTTTTCTTGGAACTATTCTGCCCTTTTCTGGACTGAAAACCCAATAAAACACGAGGAACTCACACCTGTGGGCACCAGGGCCAGGGATGTGGCATTTCCAGCACAGGAGGGACTGGTAAGAGACTGTAGCTCAGCTCACTCACCCCAAAACAAGGACTTTATGAATTTGCCATCTCTTCAGAACAACAAGAGGTTTTATTGTTTAATATAATTCATTTTTTTATGCTTGTGGATACTTTGCTTGTTAAATAAACAGGTTTTTCCTCTTTCCTCTGAGGAAATCTTTTCCCAAACCAGTTGGAGGAAGGGCTGCTTGAATCTGCTTTTTAGAGGGACACATTTGGAAGCTTCCTCCCAAATCTGCCCTAAACCAGGACAGGTTGTAAGGGACCTAAAAGATCACCAGTTCTGACACCCATTCCAACCCAAATTTATCCAGCCAGCTCCCTGTGCCCCCTTCCTGAGGGCACACTCTGTGGGCTGCATGGGCCAGGCAGATCGGGGTGAGCAGAGCAGCTGCAGAAATCTTATTTCATCCCAGAAAACAGGGACAACAAACACAGGAAGTATTTTATTTGTAAAGGAATGATTCCTAACCCCTCAGTTTTCTAGCAAGTTGCTGAGCAGAGCACAGGCACTTGCTATTTTGTATTTATTACACTTTGCAGTGCTGGGAAGCTTTGGAGGGGTAGGATGCCATCTGCTGCTCCAGTGGGTTAGTTGCTCCCTCCTCATCCCTTCACAGTGGGCAGCTCCCACTAATAGGAGAAATTTGAAATATATTCAGAACATTTGTGAAGTGAAAATTTTTTCATCCATAAAAAAAATACACTCTCAGATAATAGAAAATGGAATGAAGGGTTTAATCTCACAAGCGCTGGCTCAGTTATGGAGAAAAGTTTGTGCATTGAACAAGGCATCCTAGAGAAGACACAGTATTTACCCACAGACCAGCTTGCCAAGAAGATTGGATTTTGTATGATTTCCAGTTTAGTGCCAAGAATTGCTGTTAATTCTGCCAGCACCCATCCCCATTACCGCAGAAACAATCACCTCCACATCTGTGATGGCCTGTGACCCTGAGATATGGCCCCAGCATGGCTTTCTAAAGCCTGTAGAGTGAAGAACAAATTAAAACACCCCATCAGCTCTCAGGGACTGGAACTTAAACCTGCAAGCAAGCTCTATTAAGTCCGGTAATAGACACCAGTCATACTCAGCCACACAATGGAAGCAAAAGGGGATGAATAGCACTCCATCAGCTCTGGCACTCCAGAAGTAATAAGCATCATGCTGGGCTCACTGCACTGACTAATCCATAATTTATTTGGCTTCATAAATATCAAAACATACCACAGCTGTTAGTACTTCAGTGCAAACCCTGCAAATATTGCTTCAATTATTCAAGAGCTCATTGCAGGAGCCAGTCGAGTGCTCCGAAGGTGCAATTACAGAAGGTATCTATTGCTTGGGAGCCTCAGCAGAGCAGTTGTCACCCAGGCCCCTGAGGCAGTTGGTACAGGGAGTGCTGGGAGCACCAACAATAAGAGAACAAAATTGCTTTTCCCTCAAAAATAGCCTAAAGCCTTGAGCCCCCACAGGAAGGGATGCAGGATCTTGGTGGCAGCGCTCAGAGGGGTTGTGTGTGGTCCCTGAGAGCCTTCAGAGACATGTCAGCCTCAGCATCTCCTTCTGTGGGATGCACAAATGGTCATTAAACCAACAATCCCAAAGCTTGCACTCCCAAACTTACCCTTCATGCAGGACAGGACCCTCCATGCAGACAGAACCAGACTTGAATGAATGATCAGGTCCAGCAGACCAAGTCACATCTCCACCAAGGAACCTTGTGAAAGTGTTCACAGGGGTCTTAGGGGGAGAGAAGATACAAGGATCTGACTCCATCTGTTTCAGAAGGCTTGATTTATTATTTTATGATTATTACATTAAAACTATACTAAAAGAATAGAAGAAAAGGTTTCATCAGAAGGCTAGCTAAGAATAGAATAGCAAAGAATGATAACAAAGGCTTGTGGCTCGGGCTCTCTGTCTGAGCCAGCTGGGCTGTGATTTGCCTTCAGTCACAAACACCCAACATGGGCCAATCACAGATCCACCTGTTGCATTCCACAGCAGCAGATAATCATTGTTTACATTTTGTTCCTGAGGCCTCTCAACTTCTCAGGAGGAAAACTCCTAAGGAAAGGATTTTTCCATAGAAAATATCTGTGACAGAACCCCCACCTGAAGCCACCCTTGGTTTTTCCTCCTCAAGATATCTCCCTCTCTCAATGGCGTTTGAGTGCCAGAGACAGGACCAGAGGCTATGTCCAGCTGCTGGTTGGTTTGAGGGCAGGGTTACAGTGACCAGATCAGCTCCCACACACATCACCCCTGTCCATGCCCCCCCTCCTCTGGGGTCCATACATCAATCCCGTTCTGTTTAAAGCCACATTTCAGGCTGAACCATGTGGAAGTTGCTGGTTGTGTCTTGTGGGCCAATACATTTCTCCTCTGAAAATAAAAAATTAAAAGTTGGTTTCATTTTTTATTTCTTTCCTGTTCCTTCCTCCTGCAAAGAAATGGGGAAAGGGAAGTCCCAGGAGGGGCCAGCAACCATCAAGGGCTAAGCCCTGCACACAGCCTGGATGCACCCATGGGTTTAGGATACCCACATCATCCATGAAACAACACAAAGAATTTTATCTGGATTTGATATTAGATATCCTGGCCAATGCCTGCAATGCCTTCAGTTAAGCAAGCAGGAAAAAGTCAAAATGCAAGTGTGACCAGACTTACAGAAAATCTCATTTGAGGATATGAAGCCTGACTTCTAAAGTAAACTCAAATTTAATTTCATGTCCAGGTATTGGAGACCTGCTGACCCAGTTTGGTCTACCCCTTTGCTCCAGAAGTGGGAAGCTGCTTTCCTGCATGTCCAAAGGTTTTAATGGTGTTGTTTTTCTGATCTTTAATGGGACCAGAGCAAACTTCTGATGTTTCAACATAGCCAGAGCTGTCAAAAAGCCACCCAGGACTCCAAAGCCCAACACTGCTTTATTTTTTTAACAGACAACCTCCTGGTCCCACCACTTTTTCAAAACAACAACAACTACAGAAAAACCCCTTTGAATTCAGTATTTCTATTAAAGGGTTTGCTGGAGCACAGCAGGACCTTTTCCTGCAGCGAGGGGAAGGGCAGCACAGCAGGGAAGGGCTCCTGCAAGTGAACAGCATGAAATTTTCATGCAAATTTCCCACCAGGGCCTCTGGAATAACACTCCAGATTTCCCTGCCCTTAATGAATAAATCACTCAGCTCATTAGTGGAGTCTCTGGCAAGAGGGCAGCAAGCATCACCTTTGTTGCTGAGCTGACCAAAGGATTGACATGACCAGGGATAAACATTGCTCTTAAATGGTGCTGATGAAGCCATGAAAACCGTGTTAGCTCATAATCTCACACACAGAGAAGCAACGTGCAGATAATTGAGATATAAGTGCTGCTCAGGCACCAGCTCCAGAGATGGTTTTTCCTCCCTTAGTAGGCAAACAAGCCATTTCAAAAGCAGTGAAGCTTTTTAATGTATGTCTGGAGGGGCTTTTGCAAAGCAGCAGAAACAAAGGGGCTCTGAAAAGGGTCCCTTTATAGAAATATGTATCTGTCAATGTGTATGAGCTGCTGGGGCAGATGTGCTGCAGGAGAGGTGCTTTGGTCAGTGTCCTGTGCACAGTCATGTCCTGGGGAGCTGTGCAAGGCCAGGAGCTCAAGCATTTCCCATAAAACACATCCCAAGAATGTCACACAGCCCAGTCTGAGCTGGGCCTATGCTGCAGGAAACTCCACAGACAGGGCCAGTGATGCTGCACAGAGCAGGAGTGAATCATTGAAAAGGGAATTCTGTCACCCCTCTGATGCCCATTAGGGTACCCAATTACATCTGACTCTGCCTTCTACCTCTTTAATAAAATAAAAAGTAAACTTCCCAGAGCTCTGTTGACACCTTATTGCAGAGGTTCCATACTGTTGTCTACTTATCACAAAAGTTCCATACATTCTTGGTGTTTCTCATGGCCATCTCCTCAGAGCACTGCCTCTTCCTTCCCCACAAAGCAGCCAGCTGACTCCAACTCCCCTCTCACCCAGCCACCCCACTCTTTTATAGCATCTTCTTCTCACTGGTTGCAGCTGTGGCCTGTTTAATTCAGGCCTGTTCCAAATCTTTGATAATTGGCCCAGCTGCAACTCCTTAGGGGTAAGATTAGCTTCTATACTATCTTTATTTTCTTATATTCCATCCCCCTACAGAGCTCACCCACATTTCAGAGCATCTGGGTGTCCTATTCTCCTAATCAGGCAATTTGGATGTGGCAGCAAGAGCTACAGCTCCAAATCCAGCCTTGGCTCCACACATGTCACATGAGCTCAGTCCTTGCATGGGTCTGTGAGCAGAGGGAGGAGCAGCATCAGTGGTGCTGGTTCACTGTCACATTCTCTGAAAAATCCCTTAGCCAGGATTTCTCCTCCTGGGAAGCTGAGAAGCCTCAGAGAAAAATGAAAACAATAATTATCTGGTTTGCTTCTCCTGTGCTTTGCTGCTTTGGAATGTGGCTTGAACATTGTTTATTAACTGGTCTTTGTTTGATTGGTTTCTTGTGAATTGTTTTGACTCAATGACCAATCACAGCCAGCTGTGTCAAAGCTCTGGAAGCAGTCACAACTTTTTCATTATTTTTAGCCTTTTGTCTGTATCCTTTCTCTATTCTTTAGTATAGTTTAATATAAAATATAATATATAATATAAAAATACAATATGATAAATATATTATATTATATTATATTATATTATATTATATTATATTATATTATATTATATTATATTATATTATATTATATTATATTATATTATGTTATATTATATTATATTATATTATATTTAAATGTATATATAATATACAAATATAAAAATTACAAAAATTATAATATAATATATAAATATATAAAAATATAAAGATAAAATAATATAAAATACTTAAATGTTTTGAGGATAAAAATATCATATAAAATATCATAAATATAATAAATATAAAATAAAACATTATAATAACTATAAAATATAATATAAAAATATAGATATAAAATAGAAATAATATATCATATAATATCATAATAAATTAGCCTTCTAAGTACATGGAGCCAGATTCCCAATTCCTCCTTCATCCTGGGGACCCAGCAAATACCACAGTTTAAGAGCAGAGCTCTGGGTCTCCTGGATAAGAATGTACCTGGCTTTCCCAAAGAGTGGGCTGACATATGAAGTGTCCAAGAAACCATCCAGCATATTCCCAGGCAGCAAGAAAGTGCCAGTGTTGAACCAAAAATCTTCTTGTGCAGCCTTCCCCTCCCCACACACCCCAGGGAAAGGCAGGTCAGTGCTCCAGAATTGCATTTGCACAGGAAACCAGCCTGCTTTAAGGTATGGGTATTGCCAGGGAAATCCTTGCTGGAATTTCAAATCCTCCAAATGAATTCACTGTCACTCAAAGGACAGCTTAAATTTCCTCATATTTTGTGCACTGAGCTGGTGTCCACAGAAGCCATGAGGCAGAGTCTTGTGTTTGTGCTGTGGGTTATTTAATTTACCAGTGATAATGTTATTGGAAAATACAGAAAAACAAGCCCACCTGCCTGTCCTCACCCTTGCTCACACTTGGAGAGGGACATTCACTGGCACTTGCCATGCTGTCCCTGCCACACTTTAAACCCCACAAATCTGAGCCAGAGGTTCTCAGCACCCTCTTTGCTGCACAAGCCTGATAAATCCAATGCATATCCACAGTGTCTAGCTGCTGGTGAGGAAAATACAACTGTGGAAAGCAAATACAGACTGGCAGTCCCAGGCTTTCAGTCAGTATATGAACATATGGCAATTGTCTGCTGTTTAAACCTCATCGCTTTCTCACTCTGCAGAGTGGTATAAACAGACACATTTCTGTGCACACCTCTGACAGCTTCAACTTCAACAGGGGACAGAGGGAAAGAGGCTGATCCCTAGCTGCTGGATTGTGCTTGTTTCAGAGTATCCCATGGATATCTGGGGACGTGTCCCTGTGCTGGGAGAAGCCTTGTTCAGCATTAATTAATTAATAAACTTGTTCAATATTCCACAGTGCTGCTGTAGTTTGTGTTGCTAACACCCTGCTTTCCAATGTGTCCCAACAATGCTTTCTTCGAGACAGGAACATTTGGAGTTTGTGGCAGTGTTCACAGGGGTCTTAGGGTGAGGGAAGAAATTAGAATATTGACTCTATATTTCAGAAGGCTTTATTTATTACTTTATTATATATACTATATTAAAACTATACTAAAAGAATAGAAGAAAGGATTTCATCAGAAGGCTAGCTAAGAATAAAAAAAAGAATGGAATTATAACAAAGGTTTGTGTCTCGGACAGAGTCCAAGCCAGCTGACTGTGATTGGCCGTTAATTAGGAACAACCACATGACACCAATCACAGATGCACCTGTTGCATTCCACAGCAGCAGATAACCATTGTTTACATTTTGTTCCAGAGGCCTGTCAGCTTCTCAGGGGAAAAAAATCCTAAAGGAAGGATTTTTCAGAAAATGTGTCTGTGACAGGAGTTAGCAAAAAGTCCCCAAAATATTACAGATTCAGGCACTGTTACTGCTTTTGCAAAAGCAGCATGCTGACATCTTACCATGCTGTGATGCAGAACTTGTGACTCAAACACTGGAAAAAGTTGAGTTGCATGAGTACAGTCTCTCAAACAGCTAATGGAGCCCTCAGGAGCTGCTGAAGAGGAGCACTGGATATTTAGATGGACACTGAGTTTATTCAAAGGACAGGAGAAGGACTGATACCAGCTCTGCCTGCGTTTCACCTCTGGAATTTCTTCCTCCAGGACCTTAAGCCCTGAGAAGCCACAAACAGCAAAACCCCAAAACATTGCACAGGGAGATCTGGCTCTGCCAGGGTTTAAAAGGAATGCTGAAGTTGTCTCCTACATTTTGCATTTTCCCTGCTGCTCACTTCTACCAGCCTGCAGAGGTGGCAAACAGAGATGTGGCCTCTGAGGTTCTGGGGACATCTGCATGGGGACAGAAACCAAATCCAGCTGGATTTGCAGTTGGAAATGGTATTGTGGCTTCTGGGCATCCTTTCCTCCAAGAAAAACAACTGCACCTTGCTTTCCATGAGAGGAACTGAATGAGACGTTCATCCAGAAGATAAAGAGCATTTTACGCCTGTGTATCAAAATTGTGTGAGACATAATTAGGCAATTAGAACAATTAGGTGTGAAAAAGATGCTATGTCTAGAAATGAGGGTGAAGAACAGTGAAAGACAGGAACATTCTTGCTGGAAGTTTTTCAAATGTCAATGATGCAGAGATGCTGGAGAGAAGAGAAGGGAAGAAGGCAGAGGGCAAGGCAGGTTGTCTTGGGCGAGGCATGTAAAAATTAATATTTGCCTAGTGAATTTGTGGGATTTCTGAGGTGGTTGTATTTGCTTATCAGAATCAACAATCAAAAACCTATGGAGGACACCAATTATCCATTATTTGGGCTGTGGAGCAATTAAAATTTTTGGCAACCTTTGCATTTTGATGCTGGGGTAAGCCAGACCCACCACTTGGAGGCCAGTCCTGCCCCCAGGCATCTCCCTGGAGAGCCACATTTCCTATCAGGCTGAAACAGCCTGTTCTTCTTCTGAGGATTACAATTTGCTTTGTCTGCCTGGGACTTTTGAGTCTCTCGTGTCTCATACAGGGCTGACCAGAAGGTGCCAGAACTGGGTAAAACTGATTGCAGAGTCGTTTCAGGGCTTTGCTTTTTCCAGGATGTCAATTTGGTCATTTGCTCAGGATATTCAAGGTGAAACCTTGGGCTGGAGCAAAGCTCAGAGCCCAGTCTGTGCCCACCTCTGGCACTGTTTGTGTGGCTGTGGCTGAGGCCCCTTTGGAAACAAGAAAAAATCACTTCCTCCTTAGGGAGAAGTCAATATCTTGGATGCACCAGGCAGGAGAAAGGGCATTTTCAGGGCTAAAGAATTCATGAAGATTAACACAGCAAACCCCACAGCTGTTCCCCTGTGCTGCCAGGAGCTGCTCTGCTTCTCACTGCCAGGAGCAGGTCTGGAACCAGGGTGGAGAAGGGACCGTGGCTGTCCAGTCTGGGACTGGGACAGGAGCTCAAAGATTGCCCCATTCTCTGCTTGGGAACCGGGCTTGTTTGCTGCCTGAAAAACTCCAAAAACATGAAGCAAAAAGTTGGGTTTGGTTTTTTTTTTTTTTTTTGGACTGTAATTCAGGTAACTAGGTGAAGATTATAGCTTTGCCCCTGAATTTTTGGGGTTCCATTGTGGCCACATTTCTCTTCACAGAGAAAAGCAAAGCACAGCTTCCCAAGGATTTTCTGGGATTCACATTCCCTGAACATCAGAGAAAGAAAAAACAATTCTTATCTCATTTACTGCTCCTGTGTTTTAGAACAAGTGGAATGCATTGTAGAAAACTGTTTACCTGAAGGGAATTGGTGATTGGATTCTGGTGTGAGTGTTTTGATTTATTGACCAATTGAATCCACATGTGTGTGTTGGGACTGTCAGCTGACAGTCACAAGATTCTGATGAGCAGTTGAGTTGAATGCTTGTGCAAATTCAGTGTAATATATTTAGAATAGAATAGAATAGAATAGAATAGAATAGAATAGAATAGAATAGAATAGAATAGAATAGAATAGAATATCCTTCTGATATCAATAGAGTCAGATGCATCATTCCTCCCTTCATCAGGGTTACTCTGCTTTTCCCATATTCCATGGCCACTTTCTGCTGCCCACAAATATGGAGAGATGATTCTCTGTGTCAAAGCCACTTCATGAAACCACTTTGGCACAGGTAGACTTTCCTTTCCTCTTGTAGCAAGAGCACAAAAAGCTCAAATTGCTGACTGTGACACCCCAGGGTCTTTCCAGCATTTATTCCTGCCTCACTCAGGGCTCTCCAGCCTCCCATCAACCAGCACAGGATCTGGGCACCCCCTGCACCCCCACATCCCCACTGTGGCTGCTGAAGCTGCCATCCCTCCCCCTGCCTCCCCAGCCTCAGCTCAGCTCTGCTTTGTGCTGCTCTCCATGGAAGGCAAAAAAAGCACCACAATTTAAAATGCCAAAGGCATTTTCTGCATTTCACAGGCTGTGTTTTGCCCTGATGTTTGATAAGGGGCTGGGTACAGCAGATCCCTGCTGAGGAGCAAGGTGCCATGGCATTTTTCTGTCCTGCCATCACACCAGCCTATGTGCTCAGCTGAAACAATCCCTTCTTAACCCAACAAGCAGCTGGAAAACCATTATAAAGATTTTCTTCTCACTTTCTACACATGCCAGCAGGGCAAAGGGTGCACACAGGGTGACTCCTGCTCCTCTCTCCCCCTGCGCCTGCCTCACAGCCCCTCTTGTGACTGGCACTGTTTTATACTTTACCCACCTTCTCTTGCATTTGTTTCATATTTCACCTTCACTCTCTTGCATTTATCCCAGCCAAAAATCACTTTTTGCTCTGATTTCCAAAAAATTCCTCAATGCTTTTTTGGGAGTGCTTGCTTGCCAGCATTTCTGGGCTACAGCATCTTCCCAGGCACATCTGTTCATCCCTTTCTCTGCCTCACAGGATCCTGTCCAAATCTCACCACACAGGATTAGGCACACACCCCTATTCAACACATGCCCTTCTGCTGCTGTTGGTGTCAGTGAGTGCCAGCTATGTCCAATTTTTTGAGGGGTTTGTTGGCACAATCAGGTTTCTCAATAAAGTTTCACACTTCTCGCAAGCCCACTGATGCTCTTCTATAAGTGGCTGAGGTACCTGTGCTTTAAAACTCTTTAAAATACAGCTTTATCTATTTAAAGGAAGCGTGTAATGACATGAAAAGAAAAAAAAAAAAAAAAAAGTGGATTAGATATCAAACCTATTGAAGCAAATGGGAGTTTTGTCTCTGATGTCAGCCAAGCTGGGGTTTTACACAGAATCTGGGAGAGCACAGATGAGCAGATAATAGAAATGGGCCAGCTGTGAAAGCTGGACCTGCAATCTCAGCCTGAACTCTCCTGCCCCATGTGAGGGTTACAGCAGGGCTCTGCCTCTAATTGCTGTAGGAATTGCCATAGAAATTGCCAGGCTACTGCATTTTCTGCTATTCCAGCACTGAAACAAGGACATCTCTGATGGAAAGGAAAGGAAAGGAAAGGAAAGGAAAGGAAAGGAAAGGAAAGGAAAGGAAAGGAAAGGAAAGGAAAGGAAAGGAAAGGAAAGGGGAAAGGAAAGGGGAAAGGAAAGGGGAAAGGAAAGGGGAAAGGAAAGGGGAAAGGAAAGGAAACCCATAGGTATCATCCTGCTTTATGCACTTATAAAATGAGAAGGTTATCACCACAGAGAGGAATTAAGCTACAATGCTGGTGCTGTGTCTCACTGAAGCTTTACAGTGTGATAATTAAGAGAGGCACTTTCTGCATAAGAGAGCTCTTCTGCTGCAGAGAAAGAAGAAACATTTCTGCTCCTTTCAATCAGGCACTGATGGATGGTGTTAATCAGGATAAGGTGTCAGGGTCTCCCTGGTCCTCTGCAGAGCTGCTGGATAAGCCCAACACGGCCATTCCTGGCTGGAGCACTGCCCACAGGGTTGGGGAAGCACACAGAGGGGCTGGTTTTATCGGGGCAAGGAAAACACCAACCCTGCTGTTTATTGTTTCAACATTTCCAACATTATTTTGGAGCACCTGCAGCTTCACAGACGCTGAACCCTGAAATCCCTAGGAAGGAAAAACCCCTTTCTCCAGGTCAGGCTGCTCCTGCCCATGGTCAGAAATCACTGGAATGTGTTCCAGAGCCAGTGACACAGGATGGACACATCTCTGGGGCAAAGGTGGACCCAAAGGACTTTCTGTGGGTCCTAGATGGTCCCCATGGACTTCCCTGAGCAGCCTGGTTTGGGAGGCTGCAGGAGGACACTGTGGGTCCTGTGGTGTTATGAAGGTTCTTTGCACACACATCCCACAGCACTGGGAGCTCCCATCCCTGGGAGCTGGGAATCTCCCTGAAAGGGGCAGGGAAGCAGCATTGCAAGGTTAAAGCATTCCTGTGCTATGTTCAAAGGCAGGAGTACCTGAGTTGGAAAGTTTGGGGTGAGCACGTTACAGCAGGAGCATGTTCAAACAATCTCCAGTGCTACAGCCCATGATGGGCACAACCCAAAACCTCTTCAAGGTCATTGAATCTTTCACAGCTTTCCATCTGCTTGGCAGCTTTTGAGACTGGCTGAAAGAAGTGCAAATAAATGTGGCTGACAGGAATGATCTCCACTGTGCTGGAGAGCAAGAGGTGAGAGAGGAGAAAGAAAAATGCAGGAGCCTGAAACCCAGTCACTCAATGCTGCTCCTCTGTTCATCCACTGCCCTTGCCAGGTTTGAGGGGTTTTGGTCCAAGGGAAGCTGTAAAGATGAGCAGGCTGTGAAGATGAGAGGGAGCTGAGCCTCCCCCCTCAGAAAATGCTTCTTTTGGATCTTTTGCTTCTGGAAAAGTTGGAAACAATTTTTCACGTCCTCCTGCTTGCCCTAAATCAGCAGGGGACTTTCTCCAGCATCTGTCTCTCTGGAACATCACAGGCAGTGTTTGTTTTATTTTCAAGCACATCTTCAAAGTGCAGGGAGAGAGAGCAGCCCCTGCATGTGCCTCAGCAGAGGGTCCAGCTGGGTGCCAGGGGCAGAACATCGGGCTTGGTGCCAGTGGGTGCAAACACTCACACCCTGGGGTCCTGCTCTGTAACAGTGATAATTTATGAAAAAATCCCTTTTTCTCCTGAGAAGCCTCAGAAAATAAATGTAAACAGTAATTATCTGATTGCTTGGAATGTGGTTTGGAGGTTGCTTACCAACAGGTGCATCTTTGATTGGCTCCATGTGAATGGTTTTTACTTAATGACCAATCCCAGCCCAGCTGTGTCAGGATTCTGGTCAGTCACAGGTTTTTATTATTAATTCTTGTCCAGCCTTCTGAAGTCTCCTTTCTCTTTCTTTAGTATAATTTTAGTGTATCATTTTCATACGATATAATATAATATAATATAATATAATATAATATAATATAATATAATATAATATAATATAATATAATATAATATAATATAATATAATATAATATAATATAATATAATATAATATAATATAATTAATATCAGCCTTCTGAGAACTTGTAGTCTATTCTCATCTCTCACCTCATCCTGGGGACCCTCACAACACCACAACACTGCTCAGTCCTGCAGCTGCCAGAGCTCAGAGCCACAGCTTTGGGGAAGCAAAGGAGGGTAAAATGGTGTTTCTTGGAGTGAAAAAGAGCCTTCCAAGGACACAGCTGTTATTTTACAGAGTGGAGCAGGAAAAACCATGGAGGTCCTGCTTTACGGTGCTACTCATTGCCAAAGGCACTGCCTGAAGGAAGAGAAAAGACCATTGGGTGTTGGGAATTTAGCTGCTAAAAAATGGAAAAGTACAAAACCATGGCTAATTCCAAGTCCGGCACCTGCAAGATAGCAGTGACCTTGGGCCTAGCTGTGGTATAATAACAAACAGTGAAAGAGACATGAGAAAAAAGACATGTAACCCCTAAGGTATGAGGAAGAGTTGATAGTATAGTTTAACCAATAGATTGCTTAGCTTACAGAATATTCATAAGCTTATTACTCACTGTATAAGTGTTTGATGCTCTCTTCAATAAACGGAATTTGCTTATCACTCATATTGATGTCTGAGTCTCCCCTCACCGACAAATGGCTCGACCCCGACAAAGGCCCTCATTTTCTCTGTGACAATTGGGAAGCACAGGGAGGGCAGCCCTGGCTCCAGGTGTGCACCAGGAGCATCTCTGTGGTGTCTCCCTGTGCAAGAGAAGGTCTTGGCCATGGGTTAAAGGAGTGCACAAATGCCTGGGCAGTTTGTAGAGCAGTCCATGAGCCTGTTCCTGAAGATGCAGTGTCCAGCTGGAAGTCCATGGAGGAACTGTGGCAGTTTCAGGAGCAAGGCTTGGAATCAAGACCCTGGTGCTGAGCCCACCACAGGATTCTGTCCCACTGGAGCAAGGGGAAGGTGATGGACAGAGACATCCCCCAAATCTCTCTGGACAGAAGGAGAAATTTCCAGTACGTAGTTACAGCCATGGCCTCATCAGCACTGTGACTGTGGCTGGGACTGGAAAAATGCAGATAAACAGGAGAGTTGGTGTCTCAAAGAGGATGGATTTTTGACTTCTTGGTTAAACTTTGTGAGCAGAAGTCAAGCAGAGAGGCACAAGGGTAAGGAAAAATTCCAATGCTCATGCAAGTTGGGTTTTGGCTGGTCTAGACCTGCCTTGGATGGGATGGATTCTAGTTATCATGAAGGAAAGGTGTTGGGGAAGATGAAACAGGAAAGCCTTATGATTGTCTGGCAAAAGATTTTGAGGATATAGAAACTATAAGATTGACATGAAAGCAAGCTTTGAGATACCTGAGTTACTGAACAACTGGAAAACAATGGTGTGGCTGGCTGAAGGTAATCCCCTTTTGATGAAACAACACCCTCTGCTTGCAGACAAGTCCAAAGGTCAGAGCAAACCTTACTAGCTTAGCAGAAGGAGTCCAGAAAGTAGGTTTTAGGGTTTAAAATGTAACACAGTATAGTAATGTAATGATTCTTATAGGCTGTATGTAAATGCAATAGGATTTGTATGTTGTACTAGATTGGTTAGTGAGAGTTAGAATATTCAGCACAGAAAAAGATTTATTGTATTGTAACGGGAACCTCACTCTCTTACCCCTTTTACTCTCTTACACTTTTGCTCTTTTACCCTCTCATCCTCTCTATCCCTCTCTTCTCTGGGGCCTGCTCTGAGCTGTGGCTGGCAGCTCCCAGCAGGGCCCTGCCCCCAGGCCCTTCGCAATAAACCCCAAGTTCCATGACCTGGCTTCAGAGATCTCTTATCTCCATCCATCCCGACTGCGCTACCCCCCATGGCTCCTACAGAAAGGGGGAAAAAAATTCACAAACCCCATTGTGGTTTTGGCTTTTCACCAGGCCTTAGTGCAGCCGTGGGCCACACCTTCATCGTGTTGGCTTTTACAAGCCCACAAGGACTTGCAGATGGCTTCTCCCACTGGGCCTCAGGCAGCAGAGGCTGCAGCTCCTGTCTTTTTTCCCAGCCTGGGACAGGAGATCATCCAAAGCCCTGGGACAGAGAAGGCTGATGGTAAAAACATCCCCAGGGACTTTCTGTCCAGCCCCTGTTGTGTGCTGGGGGTGACAATGGAGCCAGTATTGTCCCCAGCCTGCAGCTGCACAGCAAAATGCAGCTTGGTGGAGGGAGCTGAGCAGTCAGTACTGCACTTCTCCTTCCCAGGGATGGGCATGAGAGGAAGAGGGACTCACCTTTCCCAGATTTTTAATCATCTGCTGTAAATTGCCCCAGTGCAAGAGCAACAGAGACTACAGCCTTGGAGAATGGGAATAACTGAGAACAGCCTTTGCTGTAAAGTGTAAACAAACAAAAAACCAAAACTTCAAAAAAGCAACAGTAAACAATTCCAAGGTCTCTGGCCTATACATGTGATTTCAAAGGCTGAATTACTTTTCTTAAAAGCGAAGTTGACTCTCTTAGAGTTATTGTTTGGATTACAGTCTTGCTCTGAAGGAGGATGAATCTGCCTCTCTGAGCCAGCAAGGAAAAATGTTGCTATTCACATCTCACTGGAGGTGCTAGACAAAAGTCAGCACTGCCTGTAAATAAGCTGCCTTAATAATTGATTGCCAGCACAGACAGCACAATAGAAAAGCTCCAGAAATAAGTTATTGCAAGTACAATTTCAAACTAACAGTGCATGAACAGCTTCTGAAAAAGCCCCAAAAAGCAAACTCTGAGTTTCAGAGAGAGGTAAAACACCACCTATCAACCTGTCTCTGCTCTCTGAGTAAGAGGCCTCCTATTCCACTGAGGTGAGGCAGCACACAGACCACAGGTGAGGCCCCATCAGCAGCCCCTGGCTGCCAAACAGGAAAATAAAAAAGATTTCAAAGCAGCAGGGATGAGCAAGCAGTGCTGTGGTGGCAGGGAGCAGGGAGAGGAGGGAGGAAGAAATGGAGAGGGAAAGGGAGGGAGGGAGGGAGGGAGGGAGGGAGGGAGGGATGGATGGATGGATGGATGGATGGATGGATGGATGGATGGATGGATGGATGGATGTGTTCTGTGAACGTGGTGAATAAGAAATAGCATCATATGGTGAGAACAGCCACACCCATCCTCATGGATGTTTCATCCAGCAACAGAGGGAAGAAGAGGAGGGTGAGGAAGGCAGGACCACTTTAGGCCCTGTCAGGGAGCACAGACTTTACCTGTACCCTTCCCTGAAAAATGGAAGGTATGAGACACATGGAGAGGACGAATTTTATCAAAACAAGGTACAAAAGGGAAGAATATGAAGTGCTCCATGCCCCAAGATGGTCAGTGCTTTAGAGAGATAATGCCCTTAATATCATGCTTTAAGCTCTTAATAAGTTCTCTTCTCTTCTCTTCTCTTCTCTTCTCTTCTCTTCTCTTCTCTTCTCTTCTCTTCTCTTCTCTTCTCTTCTCTCCTCTCCTCTCCTCTCCTCTCCTCTCCTCTCCTCTCCTCTCCTCTCCTCTCCTCTCCTCTCCTCTCCTCTCCTCTCCTCTCCTCTCCTCTCCTCTCCTCTCCTCTCCTCTCCTCTCCTTTCTTATTCTTATTCTATCCTATCCTACCCTATTCTACCGTAACCTATCTTATTCTATCATATGATTTAGTACAATTCAAAGCTCCCTTCAAGCTACCAATAGCAAGTAGGGGAGAGATGGCAGTGACATGAAGAAGGAAGAAATTGTAAATAGAAAAAAAAAAAAAAAAAACAACAAAAAAACCACATGCAAGCAGAATTTATAATTCCCATACAAAGGAAAGAAGTGTTAATGATGCACATCAAACCAAGCAAATTATCCTGCACACTGACTGTTAGCTAATTAAATTTCTTACTTAGCATACATTAACTGAGCTGCAATTGGCACCTCTCTGCGTTGGCATTGGATAAAGCTCTGTCCCTCAGCAGAGAGAGAAATGCCACAGCAGCAGAGAAAGGCAGATTAATTTTATTTCACACTGCACCCACCAGAAGTGCAGCCAGAGTCAGACATGGCTGAGGCATAGGGACAGCTCTGAGTGACCCCTGGGCCTGCCACAGCCCTAGCACAGAGCTGCAAAAGGCCACAGCCTGCCCATGACAGGGCAGGGGGTCACTCTGGTGGCTTTTCAGTTCAGGTGTGCTCTGACTGTAAACCAGGAGGATGCTCTGATCCAACAACCTTGCTCCTGAGAGCTGCACCACAGAGGTCAAATCAGATTTCTTCTGGTGCAGGGTCTGGTTTGTGGCTGAAGATTCGTTATTTAGTGTGACCATGTTCACAGTGGTCCAAAGATGAGGGAAGAGACAAGGATCTGACTCCATGTTTCAGAAGGCTTGATTTATTATTTTATGATATATATTATATTAAAACTATACTAAAAAATAGAAGAAAGGGTTTCATCAGAAGGCTAGCTAAGAATAGAAAAAGAAGGAACGATAACAAAAGCTTGTCTCAGACAGAAAGTTCAAGCCAGCTGGCTGTGATTGTCCATTAATTAGAAACAACCACATGAGACCAATCACAGATGCACCTGTTGCATTCCACAACAGCAGATAATCATTGTTTACATTTTGTTCCTGAGGCCTCTTAGCTTCTCAGGAGGAAAAATCCTAAGGAAAGGATTTTTCATATAACATGTTTGTGACAATTTAGCAGTTTTGCTGAAGACGGGAGGGTTGTGCCAGGACACAGTGACTGTGTGCTGAGGACACAGCTCTGGGACAACAGATCAATACACCCACACACTCCCACACCCTGAAAGTCTGATGGGCTTTGGGTGAAAAATTCAGCTATTTCAGGTTGGTTTTTTTCTGGAAACACAGTGGCATCACCAGCAGAGCCCTCCAAAGACCCCCAAACAGTCTGAGCCAGGACCAGGAGAGCAGCCAGCCATGCTGGATAGCCCAAAGATGAGATAGGAAAGCTGTCCTGTCACCATTCCACGTTTCCAACCTGCCAGTGCAGCCCTGATCCCCCACGCCACTGTGGTGGGTCTAAAAACAAACGTGCTGAGTGGAGACACATCTGTGTTTTCACCTTTCTAGGGCATTTCACAGCCTCTGTCACTCAGCTCTCCATGGGCACACCTGAACAGCACCAGGCACAGTCTGACAGCAGCAGATGGGCAGGAGAGCATTCCCAGAGAGCCATCCCCAACTGGCAGCTACTGCTCTGGAAGGGATTAGTGAGAGAGGGTGGAAAAATGCCCACTGGGGAGCTGGCAGCTGCTCTGATGGAAAACTCTTCCTCTTGGGTTGCTTCACTTTGGTTTCAGGGAGCCTTTGGGAGCAGGATAATGTCATGATGCTGGAGTTCAGGCTCAGATAAGTGCTGAATCACAGTAAACATTTCACTTAAAAGTGGGCTTCATTCTAAATATAACAGAGAGATAGGATTTTTTTCCTGAATTTTAGTCAAACAATATGCACATTCCCTTATTAAACCATATAATTCTTGAACAATATTTAAATCTTTAAAGCATGGAAATTTATTCGTTTTCTTTTGTGTTTTTTCCATCCTTTGCAGCCAAATGATCAGAAAACTTGGCTGCAAAACTCTATATCCTGTATTTTCACCCCCCTGCATTAAGATTAAAGGTAAAACACTCAGCAAATTCAGCTGGGTCTGCAACCCAATGACAGAGAGGGATCAATCCACCAGGGTTCAGAGGGTGTATCTCCAGAAGAGATGGCAGAAAAGATCTCACCATGAACCACAGGAAGGGTCAGCCCAGAATGCCAGGCATGTTCTTCCATCTGTCTATCTGCATTGTCAGAATGATCTCTTGTGTGTTACACAATCCTTGCTGAATAATTACCCCAAATCTGCTGTGGTTTCTTGGTGGGTAAAACAATTCCCATCCCTAACACCCATGAAAGTCTCTGGGACAAGAAAAGCCATCAAACTGAAATTCATACCCCTGAGTAGAAGCTCTGTCATGATCAACTGAAGACTTTCAGTGGGAGAACCAGTTGCCCTTTCCCACAGATCAGTGCTCCTCCAACCCCAAACTTCTAGGCCAGTTAAAGTTTTCAGAATGTTCTTGACAGAATTTGTGCAGGGCTCACATGGAGAGCAGCCACATCCCCAGAGCCCAGCTCAAATGGAGAGCATGTGGTGACCTTCAGCCTGCCGGAATGTCTGATTCCCTGCTTGGATCCTCATCATCACTCACTGGGGACACCAGGTATGCTTGAAGGAAGCCAAGCCTTCCAGCTTGTCACTTCTGAAATGTATTGCCTGAGGCTGCCCAGGCTCTGTTATTCCTTATCCTGTGTGTGGGCAGAGGGTTCCTGTAGCTCCCACCCTCTTTGCTGTGCAGATGGATTTATCCTTGGGCTGCTGCAAAGAGGGGAGATTGTCTGCAGCATCAGCCAGGAACAGCCTCTGCCCTTGTGAAACACAACATTACCTGGAACTGCAAAAGGACGGAGGTTCCACTGCCCATCAGTGAAACCCATCAGTGAGGCCAGCCCAGGCTGGCTGCTGGTCTGCAGCTGGAAATGCTTCTCTGATTCCCCTGTGTGCTTCTCACCTTTTATAGCTTGTGAAACTCTCCCCTTTTATCACCCATGTGCCACTCTCTGCCTGTTTCCTCCCACAGAGCATCATCTCCAAGGAAGGAGGGGTTGCTGTCAGATGGAAGCCCCCCTACCCACATCCTCCCTCTGGAACAGCACCCTGGGATTCAGCAGCTCCACCACAGCCCAGTTCCTGCAGAAACAGCCAGAACTGCAGCTCCTGGAGCATATGTCTGCACCACAGGAGGCCTGGGAATGTGGCAGGAATTCAGAGCACCACTCCAAGAACAGCCAGGTCAGGAGATGCAGCCTGGTGTTGCCAGAGTGCAGCCAGCACAGAGCACCCTCCTCCAGAGCCACTGGAATTGGGTATCCTCTGGGGATCCATAAAATCAGAGGGTTTTGGGAAAGCTGCAAAAGGCAGGCCTCAGAGACAGCAGAACTGTGATTAGAGCTAAGCTGTAGCCATGAGATTGGTCAGCAGAAAAATTATATAAAATGTAGAAAAGTAAGGACAAATAGAGCAGTGGTCTGTGTATTAACACTGGTCTAGAATAACTTCCTAAGCTGCACAAAAGTTTATCTAGTGTGTCACAGACATCTTTTATGAAAAATCCTTTCCTTAGGATTTTCTTCCTGAGAAGCTGAAAGACCTCAGGAACAAAATTATGAATAAACAATGGTTATCTGCTGCTGTGGAATGCAATAGGTGCATCTGTGATTGGTCTCATGTGGTTGTTTCTAATTAATGGCCCATCACAGTCAGCTGACACAGACTCTCTGTCCGAGACAGAAGCCTTTGTTATCATTCTTTGCTATTCTATTCTTAGCTAGCCTTCTGATGAAATCCTTTCTTCAATTTTTTTAGTATAGTTTTAATATAATATGTATCATAAAATAATAAATCAAGCTTTCTGAAACATGGAGTCAGATCCTCATCTCTTCCCTTATCCTCGGACCCCTGTGAACACTGTCACACTAGTGAGATATTAGGAAGTTCTAAGCTTAATAATGGAGCTCTGTGCATTGTGTTAAGGCTTACAAGCAGGTATTGTATTTGAAATAAACAAGCATTGTTTTAACCAGAGGTTCCTGTGCTTATAATGATTGGATGGAACCACTGTCAATGTGCTTTTGCTTTGTGTGATTGGTCAAAACATTTGTAAAGTAAGTTGTAACATTGAGTTCTGGTTGTGCTGCCTGGGATGTGAGCGGATGGCATCTTCCCATTGTCATAACCATGGAATGAGGCTGATGCTGGAAAATAAAACAGCTCAAGGCACGTTCCTCAGCAGTCCCATCCTGTTTGTGATTTGTAAACAGCCGCTGGCCGGTGCTACACCCCAAAAGGGATAACAGGGGAGAGGACAGCCCCCATCAGGGCCATCCTGGCACCCTGCCCTGCACATGGGGCCGTGCAGGACAGAGCCAGAGTGGTCACTGCTCTCCCAGGGCTGGGAAAGGAGGATGTGCCTGACCCAGGGGAGCACCAGCCCTGGGAGCATCTCTGCTCTCCCACATCCAGGTACCACCCTGGCTGTGGCCAGGAGCTTTGGGTGCTGCCACACTCTGCATACCAGTGGTTTTTACAGAGTGGTGCAATATTTGATTGTCTAGTTAACAAAAACATCTTCCTCATACACTGTCTTTGAGAAGAACAGAAAGATGAAGCAGAAAAACACCACCTACAGATTGTTTATACTTAACAAGTTATCACATCCTTACAACTCCCTAAAAATTCTCACAAGCTGCTGTGAGGAACGCTTGCTGTTTCTCTGTCCCACGGCATCCTCACACCTCAGCTGGGAAACTTTACTACAGAAGTCTTAGGAAAAGAAAACCTTTTATGTTCAGTGGCTGTTTCCCCTGTGAAGCCACTTCCAAGCCTTTCCACAGGTTTGCTGAGGCTCAGCCATCGCTCCATCTAGTGGGAATCTGCTGCACAGAGCTGTGAGACACCAGGTGGGACACATACAGGGCTGCAGGACAGACACCACTGCTGCTGGCACCACAGCTCTGAAAAATGTGCATTTTGTGATTGGCTTTTCGCAAATATTAAAATATTATACATGTTATGTTAAAAAGTACTGCTGTATTAATTTTCTTAAGTAGTGTGTTAAATAGAGCTTTAGGTTATAACATAATGTTAAGTTAGAAACTATGCAAGATACTTTTTTTAAAGAAAGGACTCGCAGCGAGGTAGCTGCCACAGGACACCTAAATCTTTCAGAGAAAAAGAATTTATTGCTCTCTTATCAGAAGAAATTATGTTCTTCCTGCCTGCTCAGCCCTGAAGACAGGGTCAGGATTAAGAGGAAAAAGTTGACACTGACCAGACAGAATTGTGTGTTTGAATGGAATTTATGCATCATGTATGAGATGTATGAATAGACAACAGGCTGTTGCTTTTAAGGGTTAATCCTGTTAACCTGTGTCCTTTTTTGGGCTTATTTTGCCCAGAAAAAGGTACCTGGATGTCGGTAACTCTTTGCTCTTATTGTCTCATATTGTCCTAATTCAAATTGTCCAAATTATTATTACTCTAATTATATTGCTATTTTTATAACCATTTTATTACTATTAAACTTATAAAATTTGAAAAACACAGCGTTTTTCACAGCAGCCAGGCTCTGACCTCTGCCCTGCTTTGGTACCCACAGGGATCTGGGCAGGAGGGAGGATCCACCAGGGCTGGTAAAAGCAAAGCAAGGATTCAGGTCTTAGGGTGTGATAGATGAGTAATGTGGTGATTGACTCTCACAATTAACAGACAAATATCATGGATGCAGGTGAAGCAAAGTTTTATAGATTTATAGTTATGTTTTACCCCCTCGCATGGTTATCAAGGGGTTGGGACATCTGGAGGGCTGGCTTGTCACTATGGTGACATCTGACTTCCAATCAGGATTTGAAGAAGAGATCACCACTGGACAGCGAAGAAGGACAGAATTTTGGGAAGGGTTAAAGAGTTAAAAGGTGAAATCTCAATTGTGTGGGGTAGCACATGGTGGGAAAATCCTTTGCTCCTGGTGCTGTAAACTTTTTCTCTATTCAGTCTTCTGTGAGAAATAGTTACTCACTTTTCATAGTTTAGGAAGGTTTATTAAACCTTATAAAAAATACAACAGAAGACTGAATAAAGAAAAAAGGTTACGGGACCAGGAGCAAAAGATTTTCCCCCATGTGCTCAGCCCCCTCACAATGGAGGTTTTTTCCCTTTTTAACCCTTTAACCCCTTCCAAAGTTTTGTCCATCAACCCCTTCTTCCCTGTACAGGGGTGGAGACCTCTTGCTCAAATCCTGACTGGAAGTCAGATGTCACCACAGTGACAAGCCAGCCCTCCAGATGTCCCAACCCTGGCTGTCCCATGATAACCACACGAGGGGGGTACAACATAACTATAAGCCTATAAAACTTTTCTTCATCTATATCCATGGTATTTGTCTGTTAATTGTGAGAGTCACTCACCGCATTACTCATCTATCAGACTTCTGTTGTTTGCAAGGTTTAATAAACCTTACTAATTTGTGAGTAACCATTTCTCACAAGGGGCACTGAATGTCTGCACAAACCCTGAACTCGAGGACGGAGTGCTCCTGCTCCATCCCAATGCAGGCAAACTGCCAACATCCATGGAGTTCAGGTGAGGATTTGAGGGGAGAGTTCTCCACCTGCCACTGCTCCATTCCACTCCTTCTCTCTTCTCCATCCCTTAATTTTCAAATTTCCTTGGATTCTTGTTTAAGAACATACTGGATTAGGTCAGAAAGTCAATCTTTAATTCAGACAGAATTACTGGCTGCTCTGTAACTCCCACCACCACACTAGTGAACAGTCAGATAAACAGGTTAAAGGTTAGCGCAGCCACAGAACCAGAAAAAAGCCTAAAGATAAACGAGAAAAAATGCCCCTAAAAAAAAAAAAAACCAAAAAATGTCCCTAAAGATAAAAGAGAAAACTGGAAGGTATCACATGAGAAGGAGATGTACACCAGAATGGGATGTTACAATTTTAGCTAATTTTAGCTAGGCTAAGTCTTATGCAATGTTCTCTGCAGGTGCTAATTTTCCTGTCTGTCCTCCCTCTTCAAGCTCTTCAGGCCTTGAAAGCCCCTATCCACTGCTCAGTGTTAGTAGAGATAACAGGCCCAAAAATACTGAGCTCTGAGTGAGAACAGGTGCCTGCATTGACTGATAACCTTAAATATCCTCATAGAAAGTCAGTGACATTCCTGCAGATCTGTGAAGTGCACAGGGAAAAGTCTCCTGAAAGCAAATGGTGCTTGTTCTGCTGTTCTAAAATCCATTTCTTTCTCCTGAAGTGTGGAGAGAGATGGGATAAGATAAGATGAGATAAGATGAGATGAGATCAGCTTTCACCTAGCTCAGTACCACCTCTGCAGTTTTAAATAGTAAGGGAAAAGTCAGAGAAGTAAATCAAATTCATGGACATGAATTCTCATTGATGTGGAGTGACATTGCTGCTTGGTTCATAAACTCCCCACATTCCAGGGCTGACACAGAATCTGCACAGTCAGGGTAAGCCCAGAATGAGCATAAAAGGCCCAAACTCAGTGATGACCATCAGGACCCCTCCCGGGGAGGCAGGGACTGAGCTCTGAGCAGGGATGTGCAGAGGGATGGGGATGGGATGGATCCCCAGCCCCACACTCACATCCTCAGCAGCAGCTCAGCAGGCTCAGGAGTTCAGTGGGGACCCTCTCTCCAAAGCCATCCCCTTCTCCAAGTGCTCTCCAGCCACATTTTAACTGGGAACAACATCTGGGGATGGAGGCATCAGCAGGATTTCTTTTTGTTTTTGCAGCCTTTAAAGAGGCCTGGGATGTTGTGGTTGATGACAGAGAAACACCTCACACTGCCTGTGAAAAATGCCAATCTCTTGTTTTTAAAAGTTTAAAAGTTTAATAGCAATAAAATGGTTATAAAAATAGTAATATGATTAGAGTAATAAAAAATTGAATGGTTGGGATTAGAACAATACAAGATGATAGAAACAAAGAGTTACTGACAGTCCAGGGACCTCTTTCTGGGCAGCATAAGCCCAAAAAAGGACACACATTAACAGAGGATTAACCCTTAAAAGCAATAGCCTGTTGCATATTCATGCATCTCATGCATGATGCATAAATTCCATTCAAACACAGGATTCTGTCTGGTCAGTCTCAACTTCTTCCTCTGAATCCTGACGGAGTCTTCAGGGCTGAGCAAGGCGGGGAGAACTAAATAAGAGAGCAATAAATTCTATTTCTCTGAAAGACTCAGGTGTCCTGTGGCTGCTAACTTGGTGTGATTGCTTCCTTTAAAAAAGTGTCTTACGTAGCATAGTTTCTATTTTAACATTTTGTTATAACCTAAAACTATATTTAATGCACTACTTAAGAGAATTAATACAGCATAACTTTCTAACACAACACATATAATATTCATTTTAATATTTTTGAAAACCCAATCATAAAATATGCATTTTTCACACTGCCCAGGTTCCCTTGGGGTGAGCAAAGCGAGGACGAGGTGCCCAAGGGTGGGTGGGCACAGGTGTCACTTCTGCATGGCAGTGGCACCTCCTCGTCTCAGTTCTCTCTTGGAAAGCAAATCCCTGGAAATAAACCCCTGGAGGCTGTGGCAGCATTGGGGCAGGGAAATAACATTTTTCCTCATATTTGAAAGAGAAAAAACCAAGCATCCTCATTTGTATCGATAACAGTGTGACCACCAGGACCAGGGCAGGGATCATACCCCCTGTATTCCGCACTGGTGACAGCACATGTCAAATCCTTTGCTCGGTTTTGGGCTGTCACTACAAGAAACACATTTGTGAAGGGGCTGAAGCACGAGTCATGGGGAGAGGCTGAGGGAGCTGGGGGTGTCAGCCTGGAGGAAAGGAGCGCGGGGGGACCTTCTCTCTTTCACAAACACCTGAAAAGGGGTTGTAGCCAGGAAAGGATCAGTCTGTTCTGCCAAACAGCAAGACATTGATACAGCAAAATGGCCTCAAGATGTGCCAAGGGAAGTTTAGATTGTATATTAGGAGATATTCCTTCACCAAAGGGCTGCCGAGCACTGGAGCACGCTGCCCGGGACAGTGGTGGAGTCACCATCCCTGGAGGTGTTTTAAAGGGAAGATGTGGCCCTGAGGGACGTGGCTGAGGGGCCGGCGGCGGGGAAAGACGGGGGGTCCCGGGGGCTTTTCCAGCGGAGCGCTCCGGACACAGAGCGGGGAGAGCCGGGGGATAGGGGGGTCCCAGGGGTTCCGGGGGATTCTTCAGAGGAGCGCTCCGGACACAGAGCGGGGAGAGCCGGGGTCCCGGGGGTTCCGGGGCTTTTCCAGCGGAGCGCCCCGGACAGAGCGGGGCCTGCAGAGGCTCGGGACGGGCGGCAGAGGGCGCCAGAGGCCGCGCTGAGAGCGGGAGCGCGGCACGGACGGAGACGGACACGGACGGAGAGACGGACAGAAACACGGAGAGAAACACGGACACGGACAGAGAGACGTACACGGTCTAAAAGACGGACATGAGCAGAGAGACGTACACGGACTGAGAGACGGACACGGACAGAAACACGGACAGAGAGACAGACAGAGAGACGGTCGTGGACAGGGACAGAAACACGAACAGAGAGACGGACACGGACAGAGAGACAGAGAGACTGAGAGACGGACATAGACAGAGAGACTGACACAGAAACACGGACAGGGACAGAGACACGGTCCCTGCCACTGCAAATGCCGCTGCTACGGACAGGACATGGCCATGGCGACAGACATGGACACAGACACGGACAGGGACACGAACACGGTCACAGCCATGGCCACGGACACCGTGGAAGCGCTGGGATCTGCCGTGCCCCTCCCGGCACGAGGTGTTCCCGGGACACACCCGCCAGCCTGCCAGGACACTGTCACCCCCTGCCTTTTCCCGGTCCCCCTGAGCTGTTTCGGGAGCAGCTGTCGGGGATGATCGCCCGGGAGGGTCCCGGCGCTGCGGCCTCGGAGGGCGAGAGCCGGAGCACGGGGGGACAGCGGGTGCCGGAGGCTTTGCTGGGACACATCCCGGCTCAGAGCTCCCTGCAGTGACAGAAATCCTGTGCTTTCATACTTCCCTTTCCTGTCACACACTGTGAGGTGTTACAGGATGTCCTAGGGTGACATTATGATGCTTGTACCCCCAGTTGTTGCTCTGTTTATGCTGGATATTATGTCCTGTGCATTCCAGACTGGCTCGGAAGAGCAAAGCCTTGCTTTGGTTTTTTATCAGTTATCAGTTATCAGCCTGCTCGCTCCCCCAACTGTGACAGTGTTCACAGGGGTCCGAAGATGAGAAAAGAGACGAGGATCTGACTCCATGTTTCAGAAGGCTGATTTATTATTCTATGATATATATTATACTAAAACTATACTAAAAGAATAGAAGAAAGGATTTCATCAGAAGGCTAGCTAAGAATAGAAAAAGAAAGGATGATAACAAAGGCCTGTGTCTCAGACAGAGAGTCTGTGCCAGCTGACTGTGATTGGCCATTAATTAGAAGCAACCAACATGGGCCAATCACAGATGCACCTGTTGCATTCCACAGCAGCAGATAATCAAGGTTTTACATTTTGTTCCTGAGCCTCTCAGCTTCTCAGGAGGAAAAAATCCTAAGGAAAGGATTTTTCATAAAAGATGTCTGTGACACCCAACAGCTAGCAGGACACACAGATGGGGCAGTACATAGTGCAGCTTTTGTTTTTGGCTCTTGCTTTTACTTTGCTCTTGCTCTTGTTCCTGCTCATTAGTTTAGCTAGGCAGTCCAAATTTTCCCTGGACTGTTTTTCCTTTCCCTTTTTTGGAACCACTCAAGCCTGCTCCGGGCTGGGACCTGGGAACACCGAGAGTTTGCACCCTGTGGCTGCAGCAGCTGCCCCAGTGCCAGAGGGACCTGATAACAGAGGAACCATCCCCAAGAGAGACTTTCTGAATTTGTCATCTTTTTCAGAGCAGTGACAGAGTGCTGTCATCTGGTATTGTTCATTTTGTGTCCTGGGGTGCTGTGACTGTTAAATAAACAGGTTCTTTCCACTTCTCTCTGAGGAATCCTTCCCAAACCACTTAGGGGAAGGTTTGCTTTCTGGAGGGGCCTCCTTTGGCAGTTTTCTCCCAGATTTGCCCTAAACCAGGACACAAGAGCACTGCAGGGAATTGCAGGGTTCAGGCTCTGGCTGGTGTGTCCCCCCTGCCTCTGCAGAGGGGTTTGCTTTTAGTTCTTCCAGCCTGGACCTGTGGATGCTGAGGATCACCCTGGGGAGGGGGCTCGGGATCTGGATCCAGGGATGAGCTCAGTGCTGTGATTTGCTGTCCCTACTGCACAACATTGTCTTTCTGAGACCTGATATCCCAACTAATTTACTATTTCTGTCACTCTTCCAATCTCCTCTTATAAAATAAAAAGTGGAAAATCATCCCAGTCAAGGGAAGGGCACAAAAGAAGAGACTTTCACAGGTGTCTGTGATTGAAACTCCAAAGCAGGGGGTGCTAAGCACAAATCCAGGTGTCTCCCCCAATGACATTTTCATGGAGGTGATCACATACCTCAGTGACCATTGCAATGAAAAACAATTGGCTTAATAATTCCTTTTACTGTTACCTTTCTTCCCAAGCAGCAGGTTTGAGTTGGAGCCAGTGTTAAACCCAGCTCCCTTTGCCTGGTCAGTGCTGATTTTGGAGTGCAGCTCCAGCAGCCTCTGTGCTCATCAGACTGATCCTCCTGTACCACACCCAGTATTACAGCCTATACTTTGAGTACTAAACTACTTTAGTTAATAAAAAACAATTCTGGATGACTCTGAAAACTGAAGAGTCCCTCTTCTCTACCAACAGGAGGACTAATAAGGGAACAAGATACTTGCAGACAATATTTTTCATTTTCTTTTTTAGGTTGAGTGTGTACAATCAGCTTTTAAATTTATTTTCATATGAGGAAGTCAGGTGAGCCTGGATTGAGATAGACAGAAGTTTCATGGAGCCCAAACTGCCTCTAAATACCAAATAAATGAAAACCATTGCAGTGACCCAGAGGCTGCTGTCCCTCAGAAGTGCAGGGATCACTGAGAGACTCCAGATGTGAAGTGATGCTCTGCAAAGATGCTTTTCATCCCAAGCAGGATGAATCCACACCTTTCTGAAGCCACAAGTGCCAGCTATTTCCACCAGTCCTGGAATGATTGTGATGCTCATTCTTGTGAAAGTTGATCCTGTTGTTTGAGTAGTAATTCATGGCATTAGCTATAAATTGCAACTCCCTTTTCATTTTCTTCCCTCCCATTTTCCATTAATAGATATATTTTGTTAGGAGACACTGCTATTGTGGCTCTCAGCATCCTCACAGCTACAAAACTGCTTCTTGAATCAGAACTCCTTAAAGTTATGAAAACACAGTTTAAGGAAACCATGATATGACCGGCAGCATCTTCATAAAAGACTAAGAGCACTGTGAGAAGCCCATGAGCAGTACATTTGTATGGGTAAAATTACATATGAATATGTTTTTAATGTTTTATTCATAGCTGCATCACACTGATGAATTATAGGGTACAAACTGTGTGACAAGACCTAATTAGGAGCACTATTTATTTTAATTAAGGTGTATTATTAGATATAGCAGTCCAGCTCCCCAGAGGTGCAGCAATAGCTCTCTGAAGGGATGTATGCAAAACATCCTCTCATCATACAAGAAATCTGCTTCATGTGCTGTATTTCCTGTGCAAAACACAGAGGAAAACAACTCCTGTAAGGGCTTAGGAAATCCTGCTTTTCTGGTGAGCATGAGAAATGGAGTTTCAAGGAGAAAGTTCTGCTGCAAGGCAGGGACTGAGCAAGTGGCAAAAGAGATTCTCAGGTTCTGGCATGGTCTCCATGGATGGTGAAAAGGTTTTGCTGCTTGGTGTTGTAGGGACATCCCTCACTGGCTGCAGATGTTTTGTCTGGGATGGCATCAGGCATCCCTTGGAATGAACATTTCCTGCAGAGGAACAGGGAGTTTTCCAGTGTTTCTTTTCCAGGTTTAGGGGATACAGTTATGTCACAGACATCTTTTTATGAAAATCCTTTCTTAGGGTTTTTTCTTCCTGAGAAGCTGAGAAGCTCCAAGAACAAAATGTAAACAACGGTTATCTGCTGCTGTGGAACACATCAAGTATATTTTTGATTGGCCCATCTTAGATGTTTATAATTAATGAGCAATCAAGGCTGAGCAGTCTCGGGCAGAGTCCAAGACAGCTGCCTTTTGTTATCATTGTTCTCCATTCTATTCTTAGCTTAGCTAGCCTTCTAAGATGAAACTTTTCCTTCTATTATTTTTTATATATTTATAATGTTATATATATATATCATAAAATAATAAATCAAGCCTTCTGAAATATGAAGTCAAATCCTCATCTCTTCCCTCATCCAAAGGCCCCCTATGACCACTGTCACACAGCTGTACCTGCTCATCTCTTACAGGTGTCAGACACAGGATGAGCTCAGAGCTGTCCCCTGGGGAGGGCAGGCACTCTAAGTGGTGCTTTTGTTTTCTGCTGTTGAAGAAGCAGATAAAGGAAAATTTCATACTCCAAAGGGTACCCAGACACACACGTGTGGCTGTCTGCCTGCCCTGGGTGCTGCTCCCTGCATCCCTGTCTGGATTGCACAGCATCCCTGGGGCTGGCAGCTGCAGCCCTGCCCTCACACCGCGCCCAGGCTGCTCCTGAGACAAGGAACCACCCAGCACAAGGAATTCCCTCAGGCAACACCACTTTCATGTGAAATGATACCAGGCCAGCTTAGGTAAAATGTCATTTACAGGGAGAGGGAATAGCTAAAAACGGAGCAGTGACACCAAATGCTGAACTGGGATGATCTTTCTCCCCTCAACACAGATTGCCAAATCCATGTTTAGAAATCCTAAAACCCCAAATATCTTGGGAGCAGGGATAGAGAGGAGCCTGGCACTGGGCAAAGAGGCTGAATCAGGAGCCTGGCAGGCAGCACCCTCCTGCTGTTTCTGCACAAGAGCTGGAGCTCATCCTGGGTCCTGCCCATGACCAATTGACTTTGAGATGTCACCCTGGGATGATGAGACTTCTCCTGGAGTGGCCAAGGACTTCAGGGATTTTAACAACATTTCAAACAGCCTGTCACTTTAAGCCACTTTGGGAAAGTTGAAGGAGTTAATCACCATTTCCATGAGTGGAAAAAAGATGACAAGAACTATCTCCAGAGAAAGCTTCCATCCCTGAAGGCCAGAAGCACTGATTCTTCTCTCTTTGCAAGAAACATCAGAAGGAAGGAGATCTCTGAATTTTAATGCCTGTTTCTGTATGTGATTAAGCCCATGTGAGAAGATGGCAGCAGTGCCTGTATGGACCACTGAAAATTCGAGTTGTCAGGGGAGGGAGAGGGCAGACAAAGGTCACAGCAACATCCAGGATGTCCTTTACCTTTTCTGCTTTGCTTTCAGCACACACAGCAGCAGAATTGCCTGAGCTCCACTCTGGGTTATTGCAGCAACACAGGCAGTGCAATCCCACCCAGCAGTGCTGCTCCAGCCCCTTTGCCATGATTTGGGGGTTGATCAGCCATCAAGTTGTCATTTCTGTTCCACTTTGGTGTCTGTAGTTAGTGTTTTCTGACAAATGTGGGTACTGAGGGGCCAGGCTGACCAGCCTGGCACAGAGGCTCCCCACACCAGACACTTGATCTCCTATTATCATTGCTGCCTCACCTTCAAAACTGCTCTGAATAATTAGACTCAAAAACCTCAGGTATCTGCCAGGTGGGTGCTGGTACCTGGGAGGGAGCCTTGGCTGGATGGAGGTGGAGGCAAGGTGATCTGTGGAGTCATTCTGGATGAAATAAACAGCAAAAAAGGGAAAAAGGGGTGGCTGAGCTGCACTCCAGGTGTGCCCAGCCTGGGCAGTGTCTGATTGTGTGACAGGCTGCAAAGGGCAGTGTTGGGGAAGATGGAACAGGAAATCCTTATAAATATGATTGCCTGGCAAAGGATTTTGAGAATATGGAAACTATAAGTGAGATTGACATGAAAGCAAGCTTTGAGATACCTGAGTTACTGAACAATGGGAAAACAATGGTGTGGCCAGCTGAAGGTAATCCCCTTCTGATGAAACAACACCCTCTGCTCACAGACAGGTCCAAGGGTCAGAGCAGACCCTACTAACTTGGCAGAAGGGGCCCAAAGAGGAGTTTTTAGGGTTTAAAATGTAACACAATATGGTAATGTAATGACTCTTATAAGCTGTATGTGAATGCTATAGGATTTGTATATTTGTCCTGGTTCATGGCAAATTTTGGAGAGAACCCTCGAAGGGGTTCTCTCCCCACTTCACTCTCTGGAACAAGTCTTAAAGGTGCAAAACTTATTATTCAGCATAAACAAAACAACACAACTGGGGAAAAAAAGCATCATATAGTCAACCTAGGACATTCTTTTACTAGATTGGGTTAGTGAAAATTAGAATATCCAGCACAGAAGATTTATTGTATTGTAACGGGAACTTCGCGCTCTTTTGTCCTCTCTTTCATCCTCTCTTTTCCTCTTGCTCTCTTTCTCTTGGGTTCCTCTTTTGGGCTCCTCTTCAGGGCCTGCTCTGGGCTGTGGCTGGCAGCTCCCAGCAGGGCCCTGCACCCAGGCCCTTTGCAATAAACCCCAAATCCCAGCAGGGCCCTGCACCCAGGCCCTTTGCAATAAACCCCAAATCCCAGCAGGGCCCTGCACCCAGGCCCTTCGCAATAAACCCCAAATCCCAGCAGGGCCCTGCACCCAGGCCCTTTGCAATAAACCCCAAATCCCACAGCCTGGCTTCAGAGATCTCTCATCTCCGTCTGTCCCAACCTTCCTACCACACAATGCTCCTACAGGGTGGGCAACAAACAGCACCAGGGCACAGGCAGGTGGGAGCAGGGATTCATCCCTTGGACCATCTGAAGGCAGGAATTAGGCCAAAAGTGTTCTGGTAAACAGGAGTAATTTTCTGTTATGCTGACACTGCATCTACTCCAACTTTCAGCTCATTCCACTTTTAATAAAACCAAACCAGGGGTAAATATGTGCAAGTGGCTTCCACAAAGTGCCTCCAAGAAGATTAATATCAGAGCTGTAAAGGGTGAGCATCTGTCCCTGCTTTTCCCTGAGGGTTCCTCTAGGGCAAGGGGAATCCCAGAGACCCTGAGAGGAGGTTGCTCCTCACTCCCCATCTCCCACACCTGTGGTGGGAGCAGTGGCCTTCCCTGGCTCCATCCCCTCTAACAAAGGGACTAAAATCAATCCTACTGGAAAAGGGAACACAAATAAAGGCAGTCTATATTAATGTGCTGCTCATTAAACAGAGGGGAAAGGCTTTTCACAGCCCCCTACGCAGATGCACACATCCACAATTAACTTTATAAATTCTAAATCAAAGCAAATTAGCAGCCTAGCACCGAGCAATAAACATGATTTGATTAGGTATTCCATACCCAGGGCACAACAGGATTTTTTGGTGTTTTAAGTACTCAATTACCGCCACAATCCTGTGCTCTGTGTGTTATAAAGAGCCCAGTGCCCTGTGTGACAGCTCAGGACACAGGGGCAGCACTCACAGCTCCCCTTTGGCCCTGGAACTCTGAGCAGATCACAAGAGATGGCAGCTCTGCACCTCACTGTGCTTTGGGTGCCACTGTCAGCTCCAGCTCCTGGAGTCACCAGGGGCAGATCCTGCTCCTGAGCCAGGGAAAACTCCAGAACCAACACAGAGCCAATGAAGGGACTGAGAGCAGCTCTGCCAAGAAGGACCTGGGGGATGAAAAATTGGACATGACAATGGCAATATGCATTGGCAGCCCAGAAAGTCAACACAGCCTGTGCTGCACCACAAGCAGCATGGGGAGTACGGGGAGGGAGGGGATTGCCTGTAGGGGGATGGAATATAAGAAAATAAAGATAGTGTAGAAAGTAATCTTACCCCTAAGGAGTTGCTGCTGGGCCAATTATCAAAGATTAGGAACAGGCCTGACTTAAACAGGCCACATCTGCAACCAATGAGAAGAAGATGTTATAAAAGAGTGGGGTGGTGTTAAAAAGGGAACTGGAGTCAGTTGGCTGCTTTGCGAAGAAGGAAGAGTCAGAGCCCTGAGGAGCTGCCCATGAGAAACACCAGGAAGGTATGGACTTTTGTGATACGGAGACAATAGTATGAAACCCCTACAATTTGATGGTAACAATTGTTCCTCTCTGCTCTGTCTTCCTGAGGTCCCACCTGCAGTGCTGCATCCAGCTCTGGGGCCCCCAGCACGAAACCTGGACCTCAAGATCAGGTTGGATGAGGTTTGGATCAGCCTGGTCCCTTCCAACTCAAACCATTCTATGATTCACAAAATCCTTCATTCTCCAGGGAGCAGGTGGCTGTGGCTCTGCTTGGGTTGCTCATTTTCAGGCTGGGTCTGCTCTGGGTAGCCCCAGCTCTGGTACTTTAGGGGTTGGTGTAAGTTTGGTGAATTTGGTATAAATTATGAGAAGTCAGTACAGCTACTCCCATGCTTCATGTTAAACATATGTTTTCTTTCAGGGAAAATCCATTACCTGGATTTTCTTCACTGGATTCAGCAGCTAAAGGGCAAAACCCAGAGAGAGCAACTCAGTTTTTGCTGATCCATTAACTTCTCTCCATGGGGCCTAAAGATGTACTATTGTTTTCCTCAAAATCCAGGGAGCCATACTCACCACAGCAAAGCAAACCAGACTTTCTGCAGAAAAAGGTAAAGCAAAGAGGCACTGGCTGCAACAGCTCCTTCAACCTCCTTTGTCATTGCCAAATTTGAAAAGCAGAGAAGCCCTGGAATCATGTTTTTCCACTGTGAAATATAACCCAGTGCCAGCTGGTGTTTGGTTTGGCAGTTTCTCAAAGGAGAAGAAATTGATTTAAATCTTTATAGGTAAAAAAGACCTGTTTCTGCCTTTATATTTCCCATGATGAGCTTAAAAGTTTTATGGGATGGTGCTATCAAACCTGTAATTTTCCTGACAGTTCTTTGAAGGATGTACTTCTTATTCCACTTCTGCCCCTTAGAGGATGCTCAGGACAGAAACTTCCCCTGGGCTCAGAAAGGGCTCCATGGCTGTTTGCAGCTCGTGTATGGAGGGAGGGTGATGAGATCTGGAGGTCTGTGCAACTGAAGGTTAAACAGTTAATAACATCAGCTAAATAAATGGCTGAACCACCCTGAAGTGCTGCATGATGTGCTCCTGCTGTTAAGAGGTGCCAAGGAGGAGGTGGTAAGTTAGCATTTATGCCTAGTGTGCTGCTTGAGAAAAAGTTCAAAAGTCTCTCTCCTTGTTTGTTCAGTTTGGATAAACTGCACAATTTTTTCAGCAGTTATGAAGTGCTGCTGCTGCTGCAAAGCTGGAAATAAGAATTCCCATTTCAGTTTCAGCAAGTTTGATTATAGTGGTTTTGTTTCTGTTTCATTTTCTCAATTAGTTTAATATCAGTTACCTTATCATTTGATACTTTAATAATTCATTTTGCCTTCCTAGTCAAAAACCCCCAAACTAGTTTCATTAAAGTCGAGTTTCTTGCAATATACATCAATTTAAATGGAATAATTTACTAATTTGTCAGCTCCCAGAGGCTCCTATCCTTAGAAAATTCCACACACTCCCCAGTTTTTGGGCAGGATACGTGTTCTTTCATTGGTCAGAGGCACAAACATGAAGTTTCCACTCTTGCTTGCTGTTATCCCTGCATCTTTCAAAGCAAGCAAGACCACACCTGCACGGGATGCTCAGCTCCCATCACAGCTCCTGCATTCCCCTGCCATTGAGTTCAGCATTTCATTTAGCTCTTATAACTTTCTTGGTTCTCAGAAAGCCCCTGTGTCTCACATCCATGTGAGAATGGAGTTTAAAATGGCTCTGTAAATAGTTTATCATCCGAAATGATCTGCAGAGAGAGGCACAGCAGCTCCAGCCCCCAGGCAGGGTTTGTTCTCTCTGTATTGCTGGTGAGTGACTGATGCTCCCAGGGCTTCCCACAGCCCCAGCTCGCCCTGTGCTGAGGGATGATGTCACCTAATCAGATGATGTCACCAGATAAAATTAATGAGTTTCCAATCACAAAACCTCTCCTCCAGGGGCATACATTACTCAGAGCTTGGCCATCTCTTTTAGAAATACATTCTCTCTCCTTGTAAAGCATTTTACAACATTCTTTTCTTCTACCAAGATGAAGAGAGATAGTTCTTTAATAACTGGACTTCATTATATTGTCTGTTCCATGGGAGTAGAAATGCAATTCACATTACAAAACTGTATCTTTTCCAAGATGAAAAGGCTCCATAAACCCAACATGTTGAGATACTCATTGCAAAGAAACAGTGGAGAATCTGCTCGTGAGCAAACTGCTCGATTTCCACTCCAGAGCTCTGCTGTGAGCCCATGTTCACAGCAGTGAGGAACAGCCAAGCTGAAGAGCACAGATGGAAATGAGAGCTGCTCCTTGCACTGCAGACAGCAGCCTGGAGGGGTTACAGACTGTTCAGAGGCTAAGGACACAAAATATATTGCTTTTAATGGCCTAAATAGCCCTTTTAATATGCTGGATAGTTTTCATACTGTGCTGAGTACTCTGTCAGAAAGATAGCAGAATTGGGGAGGCAAGGTAAAGAAGTCTAGAGTCTGGAAATTTTAATTCACGGCTACTGCAGCTGTCTCTAGGCAAAGAGGGAAAAGGAGCAAGGGGCAAAAGCAGTGTGAAATGTGAGAGTAGAAGCACTGGACTGACCAACACACTCACTGAATGAGAAGCAAGGTGCTGGTTTTGGCAGGGAGATGGGAGTCTCACTCTATCCAGGTGGAATTGCACAGGTTTGCTGTAATTGAAACATTGCTGGAGAGGTGATTTCAATATGCCTTGGAGCACAGTTGAGTGATAAGCAGGACAGGCCAGTGCAGTCCGTACAGTCTGAGCTCTCCCCTGAGGTGATGTGAGCTGTAACTGTGCAGCCCCTCAGCTAAAGGATGCTGGAAGTGTGCCAGTGTTCACAGGGATCTGAGGATGAGGATCTGACTCCATGTTTGATGTATTATTTTATGATATATATTAAAACTGTACTAAAAAAATAGAAGAAAATATTTCATCAGAAGGGTGGCTAAGAATAGAAAAAGAAAGAATGAATAACAATGGCTTGTGTCTCAGACAGAGAGTCTGAGCCAGCTGACTGGGATTGGCCATTAATTAGAAACAACCACATGAGACCAATCCCAGCATTCCACAGCAGCAGATAATCAATGATTACATTTTGTTCCTGAGGCCTCTCAGCTTCTCAGGAGGAAAAATCCCAAGGAAAGGAGTTTTTAGAAAATATCATGGCTACACTGGAAATGCATGTGCCTGTTTTTGATCCCTCCCTTTTTCTTCCAGTGCATTCCAATCACATCTGCAGAGTCTCTGCACAAACCTGCCCTTGCCTGCAGGATCTGTGTAGCTACAGGCACATCCAGGTTTGAAGGCTGCTGAGTCACCACCCAAGGGCTCAGTGGCTGCACTGGCTCAGGTGAGCAGCAAAAACAAAGTTGGTTTGTGTCACATCTGTCACAGCCTTGCAGCTCCCAGCCCAGACACAGCTCAGTAACTTTTTAACCCCTCCTGACTTATTGGCAATTCAGATTGCTCCAGTCTGGCCTGGTGGCTCCAGTCTGCCTCTCTCCATGCTGGGCTGGAAGCCACAATTGTCACATGAAAAATCACACTCTTTCTCCTTTGAAAATATTTCATTGCTTTAACAGAACATGGAAAATTCTGAGCTGCTTTGAAGTAATTTTTTTTCCGAAGGTTCCTCTGGCTGACTGTATTTGCCTGCTCTTATCACTGAGCTCCTCTTCATTCCCTCTGCTCCAGCCTGGCCTCTGGAAGGCTGGTGGGCTCCATTCCTGGGGGCCCCAGGGGTTAATCCAGCCTTCACAAATACAGTTAGTTATTTTTTTTCTGACAAAGACATTTCTCTATCTTCTCTCACAAAGTCAGGAAGGGACTGTATGACATAGCTATTGTCAATAAAAAGCTGTGAGTTTATCAAATTTAAGTATCAAATCCCAAAAGCCATGAAAATGCTGAGGTTTTCTATTTGCTTATTGAGATATGTAAGGAGAAAATTCCTGTCACCAGACAGGGTTGTGTAATTACCCACAACGCTCCAAGTTAAACAGAATTAAGTGAGGATCTGTCCTATGAAGGCACAAAAAGCAGGGAGGGAAACTTCTGTTCCATCTCTTTCATAGAGCTAGATTAGTATGTCTTTTGACTGACATATTAATGAAATTTGGCCTCTTGAGCTTAAAATACTCCTTTTCTTTTTGGTGCAGATTGCTACAAGGACAAACCCACTCAAAGCTGTTACTGGTGCTTCCTCCCTGGCAGACCCAGCCTGGTCTCTTTCTGACAAAACACTGCTCAAAGATCAGAAAAATTTATCCTTTTGATGAAGGTGGGAGCATTTTTCCAAGCATCCCTCACTCTTCACACTTGTCTGCATGAACAGTATGCAGGTTAAAATTCTCTTTGAAAAGCTCATCCCCTGAGGGCTCAGTCCTCCAGGGAAAGCTCCTCTATCCAACTGAGGAAGCTTCTCAACCATGCCTGTCCCTTGGGAGGAGCCTCTTGTGCTTCACAAAAATAAGGTGAGAGCCAGACTCTGATGGAGGGGGTGTGGGGATGAAATCAGCATCACCAGGCACTTGTGGAACAATGGATTTTCTGACTAAATACAGAGATTATTTATTTATTTATTTATTTGTTTCCTTGAGGGTAGCAAAATACAGAAACAAAATACCCACAGAGATTGTGGCACCTCCATCCTTTGAGATACTGGGCACTTAACCTCCAGAGTTCTACTCCAGAAGTATTTCTGGAAATCAGTTCCACAATTCTACTTGATAACTCACAGCAAGGAAAGCTGCACAGTAACCAGTGGAGAACATGTGTGCTTGACTTCCAACCTATCCCTAACTGATGGAATGCCTTTGCTATTAGACATGTTCTAATTTATCTTTAAATAACTATATCAGAATAGGTTTTCTACACAACTCAAGTTTTACACTTTGTACTATGGATCTTCTGCAGCAACATGAAAAGGTCTTTTTGTTTTTCCTCTAACACAGAGGATAGGATCAAATGAACATTTGAGTATTACACATGAGTATGGTAATAACAGCAATGCTGTACCAGAATACTCCATCAAAACCCTTTCTCTATCACTAATCACACACACAGTAACATCTGTGCAAGCCAGTTGGCTCTGGACAGCTCCTGTGGTTCTTGAAAGACTATTTCTTGGCAGGTTGTGTTTTTCACTCTAATTGAAAGGTTAATCAAATCAGTCATACTTGTATGTTGGCTAAATAAACACACAGTCTTCGCTGATCATGAAACAGATGCACTACCACTCATGTTTCCCATGGGGTTCATTTGTTCCATGATCACATTTGGTTTTCTTCAAGCTTCTCTATGCAGGATCTGACAGCATTTTGGATAGTTTTCCTAAGGAAATTTACCTTGCAGATGCTACTGCATTCACATGTCTTAACTCTTAACAGCTTTTGGCAAAGGTATTACATATCCTCAACATTGCTTCATTCTAGAAAACGTGGAGGAAGCCAATCCTACAAGAGGCTGAGAACACATGAGCATAAATGGAGTGAAGCAGTCTATGGTGCTGAGGCTGAAGCTGCCCACAAACCAAACCTGTTTTCCCTCAGTGAGGCTCTCATCCTCACCCAGCTGTTGCAGCAGCTCTCTTTAGCTCCTAGGACCCAGTGGGGCAATGTTTTGTGCCTTGGGCCTGACTTTGTGCACAACTGAGCTCATTCCTGACACTCTGACAACACTCCTGTCTCTAAAAGCAGCATTTACTGTTTGCTGGATCCATACAATAGGACAACACATCTCTGGGAAGGCAGACTTGCTGAATGCATGACAGGTACAAAATATGCATTCAAGTTAAGATCTGTGTACCACCATGTGGAGAGCCTGGTTCAAACATGGCTTAAAGAAAGAGGCCATGAAGGTACTCAGCTAAGGGAAAAATAAAAGGCAGCTGTAAAGCAGCAGTTCCCAGGCTTGATTCTGTAAATAATTAAGGTTCTCAGCCACCTTTTATATAAACAACAAGATTCTCAGACCGTTTTCTCAAAAACAGGCAGATATCCTGTCCTTGGCTGCTCTGGGAACAGATGGCCATTCTGGGAACAGATATAAAGGTTTTGAGAACTTTTCATACCATGGTGGGAACACTGATCTTGGTTTCAATAAACAAACTTCAGGTATTGTAAACAAAAGGAGGAGCTGAAGTTTTCTCTACAGCCTATCAGGAGCTCAGATTTTGCAATATGCATGAAGTGAATTAACACTGTTATAAAAGGTGCCTGGTTAATCAATAAATCACAGTCAATGCTGACCAACAAAGGTGGGTCGTCTCCCTTCACTTCAACACCACCAAACTGCCAAGCATGCAAAAGCTGCAACAGCTGATAATTGTTTTAAAGGAAAAGGCACTCAAAAATCTTCCTGTCCCTTGGTAATGAGTACAATGAAGAAAATTTCTTCATTCAAAGACATGAACGTAGATTTAGATCATTTCAGTATTACATTCTTAAGTGGGAAAAAAGGTGCATTTATTTCTCCAGTAAAAATAGTATTCATGCAATTATGATGTTCTTTAGGGTGGGATTAACTTTATTTATTTTCTGTGTTCTGAAAGATTCAGATAACTAAACTACTTTACTGAACTGCTGAGAGATGTGTGTCTGCAGGGCTCTTTAAGTCAGGTTTCAGAGATGTTCTCTCCTCCACTGACAGGGTGACCAGACTTCCCAGGTCCACATGTCTGAACAATTTAAGTAATTTGTACCACAACTCATCAACCAACAGTTACCTCTCACTGCAGACTCTCCTTTTTTTTACTATTTTGAAGTTAAAAGCACAAAATCATATCATCAATTTCAAACTTTAGGTCTCCACATTACAGACTTTTCCTTCATCTGTCTCATAATGAAAAGGAAGCTGCACTTCAGAGAGCTGAACATCACACTAAGAATAAACACAGACCCTGACATAAATAGCATTTATGAAAAATTACCATTTCCTCCCATCCTTACCACACCTTTTTAACCTTTCATTCACTTTAAACCAATGTGACCAAAGTGCAACATTCTCATTTATCCCATTTTGCCACCTTACAATAGTCACACTGGTAGAAATGTTCCCATTCCAGTGATCCTCACTCAGCCCCTACTGCTCCCAAAAGAAAAGTCAGGAGCAGGTGAGGACAAGGATACAGGAGAGGAACCAGAGGCAGCAATAAAAGGCAACAGGCACACAGTGACCTCTGTGGGACCTCACTCATCGTGACATTTACTACCACTGTGCTCCTACAGCAGCAATTTGTCATTCACTTAAGCACTTTGTTCAAGTAAGGGAGAAAGGCAACAGAATCAGTAAATCCAAGCACCAGCTGGATTTAAGCCACAGCACAAAAGAGATTTGAAATCAGTAATTTCCTTTGGGGGAGTGCAGATACTCACTTGGTTGCACAGCATCAGAGCTGAATTGTCTTGATGATCAGAAAGAAAAAAAAAATGCTTTTAGGATCAATTTTTCCATCTACTGGAATCTAAACTGATAAAAATGGTCAAATCAGATTATTAGAACTGTGTGTTTTAGGAAATACCATTGAATATAGATTCAGGAGACTGATTTTTTAATATTTATTTAGTAAAACTCACTATACAAACAAAAGGTTATCACAACAGTGGAATATGCAGGGTTATAGTTTCTCCTTCAAGCTGCTTCTCTTCTTCAGTAAAAACACATATATACATTTACAACTATTTCCCTTTAAACACTGGGATTCATATATTAAAACATACCTGGTAAAATAAGCTTAAAATAATTTCACATTGCTTGGAAAAAGATTTGAGTAATTTACTCTTACCAGAGTGCCATTGTTGCACAGTATTCAAAAAAATGAACGACCACTAAAATATAGAGTAAAACATTTAAAAGTACATTTATTTCAAATGTGGGCAAAATATCAATATAAAAGAAAATAGAGTATAAGAAATAAAAATAAAGTACAAAACATTTTCATCTTTGACATCCATAATTTAATAGATAGCAAGCCCTTTCATTTTTACATCCAAATTACACTTTTGGCTGAAGTACCATAATTTATTTTAAAATGCTTAAAAATGGGCTCATCATGATACCTAAAGTGGGCTCTTTTAAAATGGTAGTATAATACAAAACATAGTAAATTATGTTTCAGCATAATAAAATTACACATCCTAAAAAAGATGCAGTTTATTTTTGCTTTCCTGCTTTAAACTGCTCATCATCCCTAGGAAAACAGCTGGAAAACAGCATCCACAGGAAGTTCTAGTTGCTTTGTACAATGGCTGAACAGCTAGATATAATGCTCCAAGGATCCTGGAGCAGTAAGGCATTTTACTATCCATCAAGTAAATTTATATGTAAGCTTGTTAAGGAAGAACAACTGTAAGAAATGACAGCAAAATACAAATTCTATAAAAAACATGTATAAAGACACAGAGGCCTTACTGGTCCCTCCACTGCATTTATCAAACAGGGTCTGTAATCTTCAGAAAAAGCTTTCTTCATATGAAAGTAACTTGTGCTAAATATTTCCCTTAGTGGCAAAGTTCTTTTCCCATTGCCTAATATTCTACTATTTACTAATTTATTCTACTATTTACTAATATTTACTACTCCTTTGTGGCCACCCTGCCTTCCTTCTCCTTTGAAGTATTTCCCATCAAAAAGTAATTCCATACTGAATTTAAGCTAATTTCCTGGGTGTTAAACTACCCTACCAAGTAAATATTACATATCCTAAAAAATTACAAATAATTAGTTCTTAATTAAGAAAAACTTTTAGTAAACCATACTCCCCTAAGCAGCAGAATGTCTTTACACAAAAAGGATATGATTCATAATCCAGTGTTTGAGTAAGCACTCCAGTCAGGACAAACTCAGCATTGTGGACATCTGGAAATATCAAAATTCATACAGTTCATATCCTACACAGAAATTCTGCCTCATTCTGCAGGTATCTCACACCTGGCACTGTTACTAAATACAGCATTTCTTGGGGCTCTACACTAAAGTGAAAATAACTAAAGTGAAAACCCCTAACTCAGTTGATGAATACTGAGATGGTGCCCTGGTTTCAGGTAATTTTCTTCTTAGTAGCTGGTACAGGGCTGTACTTTGAATTTAGGATGAGAATAATGTTGGTAACACACTGATGTTTCAGTTGTTGCTAAACGCAACAATTTATGATGATCTGTCTATAAAATAACTATTAGATATATCCAGCAAACAGCTGGCTTAGATTTCTCCATGGTTTGCAGGATAGTCCATGTATTCCTCTATTAGTATCTGAAAGGTTCAAAAGATCTCTGTATAATAATAATAATAATAATTGGGAAATAGAAAAAAAAAAAAGAAATCAAAGTAACAGTTAAACTGTTCAATCGCAACAAAAGCTTACACCTACCTATGCCTCGTGCAAAATATTCTCGACATAAATGCAGGTCATTTTCACAGGAAATCAAGATTATCTCTGGCAAACTCTAAAGGAAAGAAAGGAATGGTTAGCTCAGAAAAACATGGTAAGGTATTATAAATAAATTTTAGAAAGCAACACAACACACTTTGTTCTGCTTATGCTCCATGAGTTTTCTAAAGGAAGGTTGTTTGGACAATACTTTTCCTCCTGCACACTCCACAATGGCTTTCATGGTGGAAAGACTGGGACAAATTCCAGGTGTAATGTAAAAATATTTCCCCTAAAAAGAGAAAAGAACAAGAAAAAGCATTATTATGCTATTTGATTTCTGTAAAACATGAAGTTTTAATGTCGTGTGACACTTTTATACAACAGGGCAGGCTTTGTAAGCTGGGGTTGGGCTTATGGACACAGATTCATCAGTTGATGAGTTGTCCTTAATTACTGCTGATGTTTCCCCTGGAGGGGCAAATGCACAATTTTGATGAATTTGAACAGTTCAGGTGTGTCTTTTTCTGAACCTGTAAAGTAACAACTGCAGCTTGGTGAGACACATCAGAACAATGCTCCTTACTTCTTTGAGCACAGGGACATCTCAAGTGTTACAAAAGAACTTTTACTTTTTAATTAACACCCAATTTATTGCTTCCTGACAAAAATTATTCTACTACTTAACTGAGACAGGTGACCAAATCACAAAGTAGATTATCTCTGTTTATCAGCCAGGAATAAAAACCAGAAAACACCTTGCTATTTAATCTGCAAAACTGAGAGCAAAATGTAGCATTTAGACGTAATGGAAGACATAGATCCTTATTCATTACAGGTAGAAAAAATACCTGCTTTAGGTGGTTTACCTCCATAAACAGTCTGTAATTCAGTTAGGCTGAAGAATCTTTAGCAACTCAGATCTCCAGAAACCTCTTTGCATTGTAATGTAATTTTAACCAGAGGCACAAAAACATCTCCCACCATCCTAGCAAACAGCCTGGTGGAAATGCAGTCTCCAAGGAGATTCACACTAGAACTCCCTAAGGCTGAGGGCAAACTCACTCACACTCCCATTTCTATGGGCAAGTGCTCTGGCTGTGAGGCTGGTGTGAAAAAGAAAAAAGAAAACAAAGAAAATAAAGTCCCTTCCATAAACGGCTTTTTGCAAGTAACAGAGCAATGTTCTAAATTTTGGAAGGGAACAAATGTACTGAGAATGGTTAACATCTACAGGATCCAGTCATTCAGAGGATTTACATCCACTCCAACACTCCAATGCTTAGGCAGAAAACAGGCATAAAGTCAAAACCAAACTTTACAACAAATGTTTCACCTTATATTCCAGCCTGCTCTACTGCTTTCAGCTATAAAACCTGTGGTCCCAATGCTGAAAAAATCAGGTTAAAAAACTCCCAAGTATTTAAATGCTGTGGCAAACTGCATACCTTGAACAGTGGAGCTACTTGTGCTCTCTTTAGAGACTCCTCTAAACTAAAGCAGAAAAGCACTTCAGCTTCAGCATCTCTGAGCACAAAGTTCTGCTCATCTGAAAAAGAGAGACTGATGATGTGGCACACAAAACACAGACATCCCCATGGCCCAGGATGGAATCTGAGCAGAACATCCTGGTGCAGAGTGGCTCTGACTGGCAGACACCTACTAGAATTTAACATGATTAAAACATCCCTCTTCAGTAGGCTTCTTACAAATGTGACTCCCAAATACTTAGGGAATTAAATTGTGTTTTACACTTGCATACCTAACAACAATCACTGTCTTATCAAGTCTCTTTTTCTAACTTATTGGAGGTACTTGCAAATTTTTATTTTTTGATTCTCTGCACAGGAGAATAAACTTAATCCTTCTGATTGATCAAATTCAAATTACTGTGACCACCTATGGGAGCCCAGAAACTCTCTTCAAGTCCTCACAAAGTCCTCTTTTCCTAACAGGAAGAACTTTCCATTTGTTTTACTTGTCCTGGTATTCACCCAATTTTTCTTTTTTTTATTAGGGAAGGAATTTTAGTGTTTATCTTTCCACAGAAACTATGTCAAACACATTTCTAAATCAAATTTAATCCAAAACTCCTAAGTCTAAAAACCAAAACCAAAAAATTATACAGAGAACAAATTGGTCTGTCCAAGGACAATTCTGACAACTTGTTAGAGAGTGTTAATACTCTTCCAAGGGACAAAAGAAACAGTTAAGACAATTTTTGTAAACAATTGCCATGTTTTCCATCATTACAGCAGGTACAATACTGGAACTAACCCATTAGCTACAAATCAACCTAATTTCAGAAAATAAGTAAAGTACTTCAAGTACTAGATCACAACAGCCACCCTAAATCCCCTGATTTTCCTCATCTTCTAAGAGTTTTCAAATTAATCAGTTTCTCAGCTCACTGATGCTGAAATAAGCAAATTGCCTTCTTGAGATTTCTAAAAATGTTTGCTGGTTTATTAGTTAATGATCCATAGATTCAAGTCTTCACAGTGATTAGCCAGTGCTGTTATACATTTTTTTCTTACAATTATAAATGCACAAAACAATCATCACCATAAACCAAATAATCACCCTCTCAGAAAGGGTGAATTAAAAAATTAAGCAGCCATGAGTAAAAACCTACAAAATGGCTACACAAGAAAGAAATACAATACTTAACAATATCCAACCATTTAATCACCCTAACACTAACTTTTTAAGTGTGTTTTTCTTCCATTTAAGGGGAAAAAACTATATTAAAACAAATGAAAATTAAATTAAACAAAATATTCTGCTGAAAGAGAACTTGATTTAAAGAAAGAAAATCAAACACAGTATGGTTAAGCAAAGCTGTCACAAGAATAAAACAACACTCTAACTCAAGTGGAGTACAAACTAGCTGCTAATATCTTTATTTAAAATCTTTGCAAATTATTCTTCAAGAGGTGTGAATGATGACAATCAGACTTGTTGTAGAATTAGAATTTCTCCTTTCAAAAGTTGAACTCCTTAGAAAACTGGTAAAAAACACTGAAGTCAGAAGACAAAACATCAAAATGTTTTTAAATATGTCAATGAACATTTATTTTACTGTAGGAATTGACACTAATTTAACTTACCAACAAATTTCTGGCATTTGAAACACTCTTCTAACCACTCTGGAGTTACTATGTGCTTGACTACAGAAATTGCTGTCAGGAATTTGACAGTTCGGGTCACTTTACTGGCAATGAGATGGGTGCACTTCTGGGCAGAGTCTGCTACTTCACCCCCAAGGATGTACAGTTTCTGAAAGTTGTACAAAACACAAACCAGAATGGAATAGTTGTTAAAAAATAGAGGGGAAAAAGAAACTTAATATCATATCATCTCATCAAATCAAACTAAGCTCCTAATGAAAGAGTAAATATAGATTTATGTGTTGCAGTGCTTCCTTTACTCAAGCTGATTAATTTCTATATAATTTACAGCCACTGAAAATCCAGGTATTTCCAGACATAAACATCACCTAGCAAGATTAAAAACAATTTCCCACTTCTGCAGTTTTTTGATTTTGGGTTGTGCTTTTTTAAAGCAAGGAACTAACTGTAAGACACAAAATATTTTTTTTTTCAGTGAAACAGGGTATTAAATGTAAAGTATGCAATCATAAGAATATATAATAATTTTGCTCTCTTCTGTAGGTGTGTACAGTACACACTGTAGCTACAGCAGTATACAGAGTAGCTACAGCAAACTTAATTTTGCTAGATTTTTAAAGAGAAAAGCATCTCATGAAAACCACATTTTCCACATGCATTTTTGATGATACTGAGCAACTATTCCCTTTTCCTTGGTTAAGCCACCTAACTCAAACTAGCTCCTCACAGTTGCTACCTTATCAATTAAGCCAGTCATTATGTGAAGGAATGAGTGACACAATGAACGAGCTGCTGAGGCATATCAGATTACCACAGGTGTCAGAGATAAAAGAGTGCTCCCCTCATAAAGATTTCAAGGATGAAAAAATATTAGAACAGCTTTAGTAACCATGCACCTTGGACTTCTGATTGAGACAATTTGCACAAATAAATAAAACCCACACCAATATCTGTAAGTATAAATAATTAACAGACTAGGGTTTTTATTGCATGAATGCTTTGGAGTCCCAAAGCAAGAAGGCCTAAGGGTTGGTTAGGTTAGAAGGCCTAAGAGGTCTCTGTGCACTCCACTGCTCTGATTATGATGAGCACAAAGCACAGGGACAGTGCTTGTGGCTCTTCTCTACCATGCTCTGATGGTTAGCATAAAGATGATCCATAAAAATATTATTTAATGACACTGAATCTCTCCAGTATTTACTTCCTTCCTGGTAACACTCAGTGAACAGGACATTGTACCCCTGAAAGGCAAAGGCTGATTTTCCACATTCACCTCAAGCACTCACACCCATGAGTGCAGACCTTGCAACGCTTCCACTCCGATGTGGAAGGGACCCTTTGGCCATACAGGTACAAAGATCACTCCTCCATCTCAGTAAGTGAGGAATATCCAGCCCCAGTTAGGTACCCAAACTCTGCAGGGGTTTGCTACCATCAGTGCTGATAGGTTTACATTCAACTTCATAAGCTCTGAGGCTGAGGTTGATTTTTTTAAATTTGTGAGCCATAGCTGTTACCAAAACAGATTCTCTACATAATTAGCCTGGAACCAACACCACAGAAACAAGAAGTTGATACTGGAATTTTATGGGATACACTGAAAAATATTTTATGTCCCAAAATATTCAATATCAAGCTTCAAATGCACACACTGCAAGGGAAAAAAGACCTCTGAAGCTGAACCACTTTAAAACCAAGTATAGGTGTAATAAAGAAAATATTTTATCTTTTTGAGGACATCAAAATATATTTTTCTACGAAATGTAGTAACCCAAACTAAGCCTCAGTTACTTCTCACTATATGAATGTTATAAATAACTTACTTTAAAGTTTTAGCAGAGCTTTATTAGGGAACAGAACAAAACCTCCCCAGGAACTTATCTCACACCTGCCATAAGCTTTGTCATCAGCTGTCTTTGAAGCATTTGGTACTACAGACAGCAACTCCACTAGAAGAGTCCTGGGTCTTATCCAGTACCACGATCACTCTTTTTCTCACCTAAATTTGGTCATGAAATTTGCTGATTTAAAAACAAATCTGGAAAGGGCTTTCTTGCTTTTTAAAGCAGTCCTACAGAAAGAAGCAAGTAGCACAGTAGTGTAAAGAAGCTAACTAAAGGAGAACAGCTATCAAATGAAACTTATTTCACATAGACCTACCCTAACCTCAGGGCTGGTAAGTACTGGTTTTTATCCACTAGGTATAGCAAAGTCTTAGCAAAAATTCAACATCCATAAAAAACTGTCAGATGTTTCAATGTAGCTCACAAGAGATAAGGCTGAAAGTCACCTTAATGTACTGTTGCACTTGCATAGGTTCAAATCCTGTGAAGAGCACCATTGGTGTCAGCTCAGGGGTGAGTTTCTTAGTAGGTGGAGGCAGGTCTTCAATCCTACAGAAAATGGGAAATACAGCAGAATGTGACATTTGAGCCCAAGGCTGCAGAACTGCCATTTTGAAATTTAGACAAGCACACTTTTGCAAGTTTTACCAATGGAATGACCCAGATGAATGAGAATTAGGCACAACTTTTTCTGAAAGGAAAAATCACCAGGCAGAGAACATGAAATATTCTCACACTCTTTCTGCACTCTCCCAGCTCTCTCAGTTATTGTTTTATTCCTGCCAGCTGAGGAACTGGCAACATCCAAAGCCCACTGACAGTTATTTCAGTGAGCAGGGCACAGGATGGTGCAGGCTGATGGGCAGCTGACACTTCTGAGGAACAGACAATAAAGGGGCATTGACTGCTCGCTGTTCTTACCTCGCTCTTTTGGAAGACGGCTGAAGACTGGCTTCATTCTGCTTTGGTTTCAAAGGCAACCTCACTCCCTGAAATCAGACCAGTTCCATGTTTAGATCTGAATTAAACAGGGAAAATGACTTCTATCCTGAATTAATCACAAATGAAAATTACACCCTGCTGCTGAATATGGGGTACCTAATACTGACACAACATGGCCAACAGCAATGCTGAGATTGAGCCAAAGCTTCTCCACAAACTTGGGTAACTCTGAAAGTGCACACCAAATAAAATATTGTGGGGCTTTTTTCCTTTAAATAACACTGCTAATTATCAATGGAAAAGCCAATGAATTAAATGAGGAAGAGACTTAAAAGCCTGTCCATTTGTTAAGTAAATGAAGACAACAATATTCTTCCTGGTGCTAAATTTAATGGAATGGTAATATCCCAGAAAATGCTGTTATAAACTCAAGTTTCCTAACTACATAAACAGAAGCTGGATAGAAAGTGCCACCTCCCCAGTACCAGATCCGCCCCCAGAGCATGTGCCCAGGGTGATCAAATGCAGCTTTTAGGCTCTGCTTGGTCTGAGTAACTTGAAACCACAGCTCTCAGGTGGAGGAGTCTGTGACATCTAGTTCTTTTTAACCTTCAATACCTGAAATTCAATGAAGAATGCTAAGAGGCACATGACCAGAAAGACAGGCAGCATTGTACCAGCCTTGCTGTGAGAATGTTCCTTTGGGAGGAACAAGCCACAGGGGTTTGTTCCCTGCTCTCAGGCCAGGCATTTTTAGGCTAGTCAGCCCTTAGCATGAGCAGCTGGAAAGAAAATGCACATATTCACATTTTGACAGACATCTCAACTCTGAAAATGCAAGAGGTAGATGGCATCAACAGCATCTGACAAGACAAGCTGTCCTCAGAAGAGGACCCCAAACCCCAAGACAAATAGAAATGTCTCCTGAGAAGGAGTGAAGTACCTTGTCCTCCCTGATACTTCCACGTGCCCAGCATTTTCTATTACCAAACCATATTCCTGGGTGGGCACCCAGAGGGCAGCTGGATGAGATTGCCTCCAGAAGCTCCTTTCAATCTAAATCACAAAACTCCCACCTCACATGGGCCAGAAGGGTCCCCATATAAATTCAGAAGGGGAGGGACCAAATTACCCATCAGACCCCTGAGGTCTCCATGTGCTACACAAGACAAAACATGGACAAAAACCTGCTGTGACTGACCCACACAAAGAATGTATCCAGTTTTAAGATGAGCTCAACTGCTATGTGGATGCAAAGGGTGGTGATAAGAAAACCAAAACTGAGTTGGTTAAAAGCTATTTTAAATCCTAATACTGGTTACTGAACCTTCTCAAGGACTTTTTTCTTTTGTAACAGCAGAATATTTTCCAACTTCAAGAAAATATGAAGACCACGAACTTCTAAAAGCATTTAGTTTTCTAAATGAGCGTTTTCTACAGGCCCATGAAACAAATCCACAAGGGTCTATGAGAAGAATGTTTCAAACTTATGGTCAGGAAAACAGTAGTGCCTATTTCTAGAGTTGAAAGATATTCAAGCTACAGTGCCCAGAATCCCCATTTAAAACATTGCTACAAATTGCATTTTGAGAGTTACTAAGCAGCTCTTTTCTGAAGAGTCTAAAAGTGACTGAGATACAAGTGATCCAAACACAAGAGGTGAGGCAAAACGTTTTTGTGCAATATAAAATGTCAACTAAGAGTCTCCTGTAGTACCAATTTGTCTACATCAAGACATACTGTGAAAAATTGAGTATAAATTGGAAATGGGAGGAAAATTTACAATACAAAAACATGAGATAGGTGTAAGGGCTGACAGGAAAACTGCAGCTTAATATGCAGAAAACTTACATTTTGCACAGCTCACAGCAAATATCATTCACAACAAAAATTTACTTCTCTTGTATGTTTTTCAAGGTACAATTTTCCATTGTTCATTCCTGCTGACATTTCAGGGTTATCAACTACACCTTTTAGCATGTATGGTATATTTTTAAATTTTAAAATACATGATATATATGCCCATGGTTTTAGTTCTTAGTAGATATCAGAGAGATGATATGAAGTAGTAGCACCCTTAACTTACATTATGTATCATACTTAAAATTCAGTCAATATTCTAACAAAATTCTTACTGATTTGGGGTATTCTGTCTTAAAAATCCTTATATGGTCTCATTTACAGAGTGTTAGGTGTTGGGAATTTGGCTGGCTAAGGACTGGAAAAGTACAAAACCGTGGCTAATTCCAAGTCCTGCACCTGCATAGATAGCATGTCCTTGGGCCTAGCTGTAGTAGGATAACAAACAGTGAAAGAGACATGAGAAAAGAGAGATGTAACCCCTGAGGAATGAGGAAGAGTTCATGGCATAGTTTAACCAATAGATTGCTTGGCTTACAGAATATTCATAAGCTTATTACTCGCTGTATAAGTGTTTGATACTTTCTTCAATAAACTGGACTGGACTGGGACCGGACTGGACTGGGCCTGTGATGAACCATCTGGTGTCCTGGTCCCCTTCCTGTGACAGTTAGGTACTGATTTAAAAAGTACTAAGGTCTGATGTAGAAACTGAAGAGTGAAACATCTAGCCTAAGGTGTGTCAACAGTAACTGAATTTTGTATATCTCACTAAAATTCCTTAATTATGCTAAAAGATTATTTCTCAGATTCCTCAAAGTAAAACAGAACATTAGCAAGAAGTACAACCAGGACAGGCAAGGAGTGATCTTATCAAAACAGCTGTATATATACAATAATTCAACATACCATTAGAATTTCTGGTGACACCTTTAATGGGACTCTCCAAGCATCTAAGGAACAGAGAACAGAACAAAAATAACACCACTGCCAAATTATTTCCACCAGAGCAAACACACTCCTGCTGATGGAACAGGCACATAAAACGCTGCAGAGCAGAGGGTTCTGTGACTCTTACCCAGCAGGTTGAGCACCAGGTGCTGGCTGGGGGAGAGCGGGTCCTGGAGGTTGAAGACGGTGTAGCGGCTGTGCTGGATCTGCCGCAGCGCCTCGAAGTTGCCCAGCAGGATGTCACAGAGCCACTGCGCGTTCACGCACGGGATCCGCCACTCCTTGGCCTTCTCGTACTTCAGCCCGCTGGCCCTTGGTGGGCAGAGAAAAGGAAAAAGAATTTGTATTGCAAAGAAAGTGGTGAAAATAGGAATTTCTAATAATAACCTAAAATATCAGTGGTTTTTATTGGTCTGTTGTTTGTTTTAACTGAGATAGAGGAGATACTCCAAAAAATGGTTTTGTTCTATGTGTCAGAACAAGCCAGTCAGGGGCAAACTTCTGCTGGAAACGGAATCTTTAGATCTGGATTTAAACTTTCCCTCCTCCAATGTTTTAGAATAATTATTAAAAAAGGTATTTTATTTATGGATGATCTAAGAGCATCACTTAGTAATATTATAAAATATCAAAGTTAGAAATTACTTCTGCTTTGCCTGTTTTCAGAAGGCCAAATTTATCATTTAATATGTGCTGCAACTTAGTTCAAGAAATAACACCACTAAGTTTATTGTTATCCAACTGCAGAACTGATTACAATTAACAATTTTATAACAAGCCACACGTAGCACCTCACTGTGGTGGTGTTTGAGGGTCCCCAGGATGAGGGAAGAGAAGAGAATCTTGACTCCATGTTTCAGAAGGCTGATTTATTATTTTATGATATATATTATATTAAAGGAAAATTATATATTAGAACTGTACTAAAGAAAGAAGACATCAGAAAGCCAGAAAGGAATGAATAATAAAATCTCGTGACAGACTTGGAGAGTCCAACACAGATGGCTTTCATTGGCCATTAATTAAAAACAATTCACATGCAACCAATCAAAGATGCACCTGTTGGTAAACCATATCCAGATCACATTCCACAGCCATCAGATAATCATTGTTTACATTTCTTTTCTGAAGCTTATCAGCTTCTCAGGAGAAAAATCCTAGTGAAAGGATCTTCATAAAATGTATCAGTGACACCTCACATTCAGAGAGGCACCACCTGGCAAGAGGCTGCTGAGAAAGCAAGGAGTGTAAAGCAGGGACTGTGGAGTGCAGCACTTACTCTTTGCAGATGAGAACTGTATTGCTGCGACACAGGTAGCCCGTGTATTTGGCACCTGCCAGGTAGGCCATGAGCTTGAGGTCATCTCTGTCACTGTCAACAAATCCTGTCACTGAGATTATCTGCAGGCAGAAAGACACTTGTAAGTAACTGAACATTGATAGCACTTACAAAACACTCCCATGCAAAATATGTTTCCATGACTAACTTTTTACATTACAATGAAATGCACAGCATGGTGTATAAAGCACTCAATTAAAGCGTGGCTTGCAGGATACAAACAGTACAATTTAAAAGTGATTTGTTTATACATAAAAATTTCAGGCTTCTAGTAACAGCTCTGATTCAGGAAGAATCATTTTCATTCTTCTGGTCAGCTTTTTTTTATTTACAGAGACCGCAGCATTATTATGGAAGAGCTCAGAGCTAATTTGCTTCTCACATGTCTGCCATGTCTGCCATCTTCCTTCTGCTGCTATTTACATAGAGGCACACACAAGAAAATGCTTACACTTACTTGCTCTAAAAATCTGAAAAATCTTACAGTCTAAAAATCTGAAAACTGTATTCTACTCTGCAATTTAGCCAAATAAACTGTGCTAGCTGATCATAGGTGGTGAACTGTAATTCCACATCCTCCATTATTATCTTTAATCCTGACAGGTTTTTGGTTTTGCCATTCTCACCTTTTCTTTAGGGAAAGGCAACAGTACTTCTGTTTAAAACTGTGTTTATTACATTGCATATTACATTTACTACTAACCACTGAGAAAACACACATGTTGTTATACTCTAATTTTCCCAAATATGTATTTCTTTTTATGCCAGTCAGGACAGGCTATCAGCAAGGCCATTATCCCATATGTCTGCATCCAGCACAAAGAAATCCAATGCCAAGACATACTTTGGCACCTTGGTTTATACAGCACAGTACATTCCAAGATGCCTCTCAATGAACTGAAGTTTTCCAATTCCATAAAATTCCACTTTCACAGCTCCTCATTCCACAGGCAACGGGACTGTGACCTCCTATCCTCTGATTAGCAGCACAGGCTTCTTTTTTAGGTATTTGCTAAGCACTGACTAAGAAAAACCCTTTAAAATCCTCTCAAAATCCTGGGTTATGGTGAGGAAGCACATGCTGTTCGATGTGCTGCTGCTATAAATGTGCAGCCTGGATTGCTGCTACCTTGCTGTGTGCAAGCCAGGCAATCTTTGCCCCTCAGTGTCTCAGAGTAACTCCCAAAGGCAGGTGTTACTCCTCACCACTCTGAACTCAGGGACACTTGCAAAGCACTGACAAACACCTGGCAGCAGCACCACATCAACACAGCACCTTAGGATTAACAGAAGCTTTTCTTCCAAGGCAAAAGAAATGTGTAAATCACTTTCTGGCTCTGTTTTAATACTGCTCATGGAATGAAGCAAGCATTCTTTCAAAGTAAGCTTTTCCTTCTTACATGTTGAGAACATGGCTTTCCTCCTGGTGGAAATGCCACTGGAAAATGAAGGGCTCGATGAGGTGGGACCATCTTCTTCTTCTTCAAGATTGCATTCAGCCAGTGTGCTGTAATACATCTCTTCCTTTCTCTTAAAGCCTAGGAACACAGGCACAAACAGCTTTTAAAACCCAAAATACATGCTTTCTTTTTAATACTTTTTCTACAAATGAAAACTTAGATATTAATTGTTTTTCTCTACATTTCAGATTCCTCTTTCTCACAGCATCTTCCTTGGTGCTCTCTGGAACAAGTCTACTACATACACTATGAAAATTTGTACCCTAAAAAACCACAAATAATTAAAAAAGCAATGAGAAACTTTATATTTGCTGTCTAAGCCTGAAGCACACAGTGCAAAGCCCTGCCTTTCCATGATAAAATGAAAGCATGCACCCAGCAGGTTCCCAGCTGGCTCACCTGAGCATACATGTTACTGACTTGGCTTTCACACAGAAGGTGAGTACATCTGCTCGTGAGGGTTGGGTCCACTGTCCCACCGTGTGCTTGGATGATCTGGTAAGAAAGCAAGTGCAGAACTTCTAGGATATAACTATTTTTACATTACATTAAGAAACAAAAAGTCTGAAATGAAAGTCCACCCTTTAGGACACTGCCATCATTAGCATCACTTCACTGAAGAGTTACCCCCCAAAACTAAGTTTGTTATCTAGCTTTAGAACAATTTTCAAAACAAAAAAGAAAATTAAATATGCAGCTTTTCACTGAACAAAAAGTCTATTTTTTAGAAGAAATGGAAAAAAATAAACAAAATAAAGATATATAAATAAAAATAACCCTTCTCATGTTTCTTATGTTTTGCAGTATAACTATTAAACAATTTTTCATGAACTATTCAATTCTATCTCAGCAATAAACACAAGTGCTGTTAAAAATGTCAACAGCTTACTTGATTATGCAAAATTGTAGGGAAAATTCAACTATAAAATCCATCAGAGGTTTCTGAAGAACATCAAAGTCCTCTTATTTAGGAAAGGATACAATCAGATTTTTCTGAAAAATAGAAGTTGGCAAAAAAATAGAAACACTCTATTCTTCCATCTTATTCACTCAGGTGGATACCTCACAGGCTACTAAATGCCAAAATTATATGCAAAAAAGAATGGTTTTATACAATCAAGTTAAAGCTAGACAGCGATGCTATATTACATTTGCTGTACTACAGCTGCCTGATTAAACCATAAATAACTGGGAAATAGTTAAGGCTGCAACTTATTTAGATCATGTTCTGATTGAAGACAATTAATTCAACCAGGCTGCACACCTAAAGTATTTCTATTACTTTTTCTGGGCAGCAGCAGTTGAATATTTTTTTTTAGTTTGTAACAGAAGAATTACATAAAAGGATGCCTAAAGAAGAGTGAACAGTGCTGAAGTACTTCCAATGTTTTCTTTTAGAATTTAGGGACTATGACATGATGTTCTATTATATTATGCACAATCTTACCCGTTTCCAGGTCGCTAGCAGCTGCTTGTCAGACATCTGCTCTGGGTAATCAGCAATTGCAAAGACACAGCCCAGTAGGAAATACTCTTCTGGAACTGCAATAGTTTGGCACATAAAGAACAAACAATTAAATACTTCAAAGTCTGAAGAATTCATCTCAAAATACATTTGCTACACTGACCTCCTTCTATTACCAGGTTATAAACCTCTTTTAAGTTCCTTGGAAAAAGTAGGATCCAAAATTCCAAAGCTGAAAGCCTTTAAGGCACAGCTCAACCCAGAGTCTGATTTTGTTCAGAGTAGTTTTTTTTTCCTGGATGAAGAGGGGCTAAAGGGTCACCAGAAAGAAAAGATAAAACTACTTCATCTTTTATAGAGATCAGCTCTGAACAGCCAAAATAATCATAAAGCTTTCAGTTCTACTATTAATTCAAAGCAAGGTGCAACAATATTCCAAAACTGAATCTTCAATAATTTACTGGTATTTCTGAAATTGTAGCTGTTTGAAAGCTTCCCCCTCCCCCTCTTCCAAAGGAAAGTTTTTAAACAATTGTGCTATGCGTTTACTAACACTGTTCTGAAAATAGGTTGTGTGCTTGTGGTATCAACTGTATATTTGCAAAGAGAATGCTCTCAGCACTCTCATGCTTTTCAGATTGCTGGATCATCATTAGCTATTATTTGAATAAAAGAATAAGTATTATTATAATATTTTAATTATAATAATATTGTAATTTTTGTAATATTATATGTAATATTATGTAAGTATTTGCCTAAAAATCAGAAAAAACAGTTCTGAGCCAGGAGTGGCATTTCTTACAATCCCATCCTGTAAGTGCAGCATTACTTCTTGATATTCTACCCCACTTTATGTAATTAGCTACTTTTTCCCAGGATCAGAAGGCAACGATTACTAACTCTCCACTGCTGGATCGTGCCCAAAAAGCGGCTGCTGCTGCAGTTGCTGCTGTTGCTGCTGGTGGTGTTGTGGCTGCTGGGCTGCAACTGGAAGCTGTAGTGCTTGAGGTGTCTGAGTTAAGTGCTGCGCTGCCTGATTCTGCATTTGCTGCTGCTGGTGCTGCTGGTGCAGTCGCTGTAAGTGCTGCTGCTGCAGCTGCTGCTGCTGATGTTGCAGCTGTTGCTGTTGCAGCTGCTGCTGTTGCAGGTTCTGCTGCTGCAGCTGTTGCAGCTGCTGCTGTTGCTGCTGCAGCTGTTGCAGCTGCTGTTGCAGCACGTGCTGCTGCTGGAACTGGAGCTGCTGCGGAGGGCGGTGCAGCTGCTGCTGCGCGTGGAGCGGCTGCTGCGGGAACTGGAGCTGCTGCTGGGAGAACTGGTGCTGCTGATGGACTTGCTGCTGCTGCTGCTGCTGGGGAAACTGGTGAGGCTGCTGCTGCTGGAAAGGCTGCTGGGAGATCTGGGGTTGCTGCTGCTGCTGGAGCTGCATAAGTTGCTGAGGTTGAAGGTGTAAAAGAGGATGGTGCTGTTGCTGCTGTGCTTGATGTGACTGCTGCAATAAATGTGTCTCTGGTGTTAGTTTCACTTGACTAAACAGCACCACATTTGGATGTCCCTGTTGGCTATGATTTACTTGTTGTTCTAAACTTTTTGTAGGTGCTGAAAGTGATTGTAATATCTAGAAAACAAAGATTATTTTTGTGACCTTTTGGTTGTCATTCGGTTTTAAAAATATTTAAAGAACTACTGGGAAAATACAATTCCTACAAGAAAAGAACCCTACACCTAAATACCTTGTGAGCTAAACAAAATCTTTAAGTGCCTAATAGCAAAATGAAAAGACAGGACTTACACAAAAAGAAGAGTGGAGCTGCATGTGACTCCTAATAAACAGCAATGCACATTTTAGTTAAATTTAAGATTAAAGCCCATCCCTGTATTATTAATAATTTTTCCAACAGCATTATGACTATTAACACTATATTAATAATTACATTGATCAACTGCAATATTAATTTTTAAATCCCGCTGGCCCATTAAATTCAGATCTTAGTTTCAAAGTCCTATTTTCACTTAAAAATTGCTAATGATACCTTCATTAATTAGTGCTGTTTTGAACTAATTCAGAAAAATACAGCTTGTGTTTTAATCTCAATATCAAAAAGCAAAGAAACATTGATCTGCTGAGCACTAAGGGTTTCTTGGGAAAAAACCCCACACAATCTAACCTCCCTACTTAAGAATACTAGAGTGCTGAAGTAATCTAGAATTTAATTATATTTTTAAACATATAACCCACTGCTAAAAAGAAAAATCATTTCACACTAGGAAGACACAAGCTAGGAAGCAAATTTCACAGCAGGAAGACACAAGTTAGAAAGCAAATTTTTTTGCATCAGAAAAGGGATAATTAGGCAAAGTTCTAATAGATTAAGATAAGTTCTACATATTTATTAAAATATTTTATTATAAACTACCTATTACAAATGAGAAGGAGCAAAAGGAAATTCTAGACTTGCCATTCATGAAGTCTTTTAAACATGAAATCAACTTTGATGAATCCTGCAAAGCTTGTTTCCTTCACCCTCACTACTTCAACACACACAGTGTCACCTTCAGCAACGTGTGTGTGAGAGATGAATCAAAGCCCCTCACCAGAGCACAAAGCCAATTACTGTATCCTCTCAGCCATCCACCAACTCTCCATCAGAGGTGGCTCAAGTGTTTTCACAATGCACATCAAAACACCTCAGGTGTCATTAAATAATTCTGATGTGGTTGGTATTGCACCCATGTGCAGCCATGATTACCAATGCATCACCCATCGCTCGTGTCTCGGCAGCACCAAAGTAGAAACATTCAATAACTAAAAATAACACACACAAAAAATGTTTCCATGGCTCGGTGTGAGCAGCTTCTCTCCACAACAAGTAGTAAAAGCCAAAATTGCAGAAGCTTCAAGACATGTATTTCAAAATAAATGGCTAAAACCTTCAAAAGCATTCTATGGCTATATTCAGAAAGTAACTATGTATCTGTAAACACCTGATGATGACAGATTTTGCTACTTGGTAGAAATCTGAGCTTCAACCTAAACACTAACTTTCCAATAATGTTCACTGAGGCTTGTACTCATTCAGGGCAGAAAGTAAAAGATAAGTTATAGAGGAAAAGGTAGAACAGGTATTTCTCCCTCCAGGAAGCAGATTCACAACTCTAAGATGCAGAACCTTGGAGCTGGCCCAGCAGCCTGAGAGGGCGCTTGGTACAGCCCTCACACATCATCATCCAGCCCCTGCTCCAGCAGCCTTGGGTGAACAGAGACAAGGCAAAGCACACAAGCACCAGTGCCCTGTAGCTCTGCAGATATTGCTGACAGAGAATATTTCCACAAGGACACCCCTGATGTGTATTTGATGGCACAGTGACGGGGCTGGAGAGGATGTGCAGGCCAACTGAGCAAAAGGTTGGCAGCTCTGCTCAGGCCTTGCCCAGAAGTCTCAGCCCTTAAACAATTCAAGGCACTGAGAAGAGGAATCTAATCAGATTTCAAATAAAGCCTGGATTTCCATTTTGTATTAATATGTCATATAATCAGCACAGAATCAACATTTCTGAGTGCCTCCACACTGTTTAAGTACTGGCTGGAAGCCTCTATACTGCTCTGGCACCTTTCAAAGTTTTACCATCAGATGAACATTAAGAAAGGCACCAATGCAATTATTTAAGTGAAAGAAATGTCTAATATTTACCAGTGCCTCCTTTACTCATGCTCCCTCGCACAAACATCTAAGCATTTCAATGCTGCAGGTGCAGCATGCTCACTTGCTTTTTATTATCTTGTAGAAAAACATTCAACACAAGAGCTGCAATTATTTCAACTACACAAGTGGCATAAGAAAGTGTAAGTTAGGACATCTCCATCATAATATGCACACTATAGAACAACCTAATGATGCCCAGCAGAACAATGAAGTATCGAACTGAACCTGCTGTGGGAACAATTCCACAATTTCATGTGCTTATGGCACTTGCACTGAGTGAGAATCTAGAAGGATAGGAAACCAGGTTTCCAGAACTAGCAAAATAATTCTAAATTCATATTTTTCCCTCTCTTACCAAGAAGTCCTTACTGCAAACCTAAACCATGCTGCAGTTATGAAAGAGTAAAGCTGTGTATATGTTTTTTCCAAATGCATTCTGTGAACTTGCTAGAAATTAACTTACTTATTACAAGGAAATTACTAATTTGGCTACAATTTTAAGTAACAAGGGAAAGTATTAACTTTGGGTATTTTAAGAACAGCAAAAGAAAACTGAAGTTCTTGGACACTATAGCTCCTAAGAAAAAGTCCAATAGCTTATAAATTAAAAATCCAACACTTACATGTGCTACATTTGATGGTCTATTAATCTGCTGAATATCAGCACTATTAGTAATATTCCTTAACGTCCGCACGGCTGGACTCCACGTGGCCATCATTTCCTGGCGGTCAGAACTTTGGGCACCTTGCACTGAAGCCATGAGGTTGCCTCTCATATCAGGAGGCAAAATGTTACCTGGCACTGGTGGGACATTGGCACACAAATTAATCAACCCGGAGTCCTTCCCTTGAGGCAACCTACGCTTTGCTGCAGATGCCTGTGGGACTTCAGCTGGTGTCCAGTTCAAATTCCTTTCTTGCTTTTCTGGAGAGGAATCGGAAGAATCATCGAACATCAGTTCCCCTTTTGCCTTATCAGCAGTAGTAGATTTTGGTGAAAAAGCTTGATCACCCAAAGGTGATCCTTCTCGAGAAGATGCTGGGCTTGATAATTTTTCATCAGTACTAGCCTCATTTTGTGAATCTTGTTCTTCATTTTCTGCTTCTTCCTCCTCTTCCTCCTCCTCCTCCTCTTCCTCCTCGTATATAATTAAACGAGGATGATAAGGAGTCTCTTCTTTTTTACTCTTATCAGCTATAGAATCCAGTACCCAGTCTGGGGTCACAATTTTAATGCTGTTCCGTTTATAAGCACATTCATATTTTTCCTGAGGAGGAAAAAGAAAGATTTAAAGGCAAAAACAATCACAAGTAAGTTCTTTAACATCAGAGCTAGAGAATGGAGAGGGAGATTACAGGGACACTGTCCAATACCAGAGAGTGATCTCACCCAGATCCAACTGGACTTACTGTGCAGAACCGCAAGTTCCAAGAGATTAAAAATGAAAAAAAAACAAATTCTCCACATTTACACTACAAAGGACTCAGAAGGCATAACTGCAGAAGATTAATGTCTCCACTTGCAAAATTCTTCTCTAACCCAATCATCAAAATATTCCAAGCCAGCAGCGAGGAACATCATGGTCAATACTAAAATGCACATGATTTTAGGAGGACATTAAGGCAAGTCTGAATATAGTTTATGTTTTATCCACTATAAAAAAAAAAAGTAAAAAGAACCAGCCCCACTATGATTATGCCCCACTATTTGGGGCAAAAAAGTCAGAACTCCATAATAAAGTAGAGACAAATATTTAAAAGTGGATCATTGGAAAAAAAGCACTTCAGCAGGAATAGATCTTAAATCTTAAAGCTTCCCTGTTTCCTTTCCTAATAAACAGAGTAGACACAGAATCAGTGTCCTATTAATTCAAATATCCTCTTTAATGGAAACCCTTCACACACATCAAAACATTACAGAAAAAAAACTTTCTTTCGAAAATTTGAAACTTACTTCAGGATCTAATATTTAGAAATGATTGAGCTTTTATGTCAAACAACATAAATTAACAACAAGCACATTCAGAGGAAGTTAATATAGTGATTCTCTGAAATTATTTCCTACAATGAAACTGTCATTCATGCACAATAAAGAGACTGGAGTTATAATCAAGTTTATTTGCCAACACAAGATTTTATTCTTTCATTCTGGTAAGAATTATTAACAATCTTGTTTTCTCATCCTGTAATCCTCTCAGAGCAATCATGTAAGTTTTCATAGAGAAAGAAATGCTCTTGTTACAAACTGCTGCTGTTTCCCTTGTAGTGTATCAGAGGAGCAGGACTGGAAGCAGAAAGTAATAATCCCATAAAATTGTTCTAATTCCATGATTATGTGCATTAAAATATTTGTATCCTACAGACAGAGAATGCTAAAACCTTTTTAAGTTTCTTGACTGACAAGCTAAAGACAACAACCTTTGTTCTAAAAAGCTTCTTATTTAAGCTTTTAAGTAAGCTATTAAGGTATGATTCTTAATGTATTTCATTGGTTCTTACAATGAAATTGTAATTGTAATTGGTTCTTACAATGAAATTTCAGGTAATAAAGTTTTCCCAAGCATTGTATTTTATTGTGATGAAAGAGACAACTAGAATGGTGTTCAATACACCCTTCTAAACAGTCCACAGAAGAAATATCAAGCACTTAATAAAAAAAAAAAAACAAAAAAACAACAACACACACACATATTCAGCAAAAAGGACCCAGCCCTACAAAGCTTCCTATATTTTAAAGAAGGAAAAGCACTCATTTCCCATAGCCACACTTTCGCTTCTTCCAGTGCCAGCCCATGTTTTATTTCTCAATATTTCAATTTTGTCCCTTGTTTTTCTTCACTGATTCTGTATCTGTGGATTTATAATATAATCACAATCACTAATGACTGTGACATATCAAAATTAGGCTAAGACAAACAAGATACAGAATAAAATTCTTTATGCAAACTGGAATTCAAATACCAGTGTGAAATTGGACATCCTTTAAATTAATCAGGCTTAAAGCCATGCAGAAAATAAGTGCAAACTGAATAGGTGCAATGCCTAATTTTGCTGAATTTAGTTGTTAATCAACAGTGCTAAGAATTCTAACTTCAGGCAGATGGAAAAATTTTGACTACTTGAAAGCAAATGAGAGCTACAACAAGAACTGTACATGTAATAAACTCTTACCCCCTTTGGCTCAGGCACAATCAAGTGAGTACATTTCTTATTGAGGCTCAGCTGGCAATTCCCTCCATAAAAAGTAATCAAAGCCCACAGCGTACTTCGGTCTTCAGATGAAACCTAAAAGGAAGGTGGAAAAGCCTTTTAGCTCTGTGCACCCAGCTGGCTTCAGCTGCAAGAATTTCAGTAATCCACAGCACACCATTTATAAGGCTGGCTAATGTATTACCTATCACTTTTAAATACCAAATTAGCAAGAAAGTAATAAAGGAAAAAAAAGGGTGACAAAGACACACAAGAAAAACCATTAAAGAGTAATTTTTAACCTGCAGAGACAGAGGAAACAAAGAGGGAAAAAAGTCATAGTACAACAGAAAGACTGGTATCTCTCTTCAAAAAAAAGCAAACATCCCACATATAATGCACACTGGAGTAGACTGAAATATGATTCACTTCTTACCTGAGAGAGACAAGCAGTGACTCCAAAAAAAATCTGACATGATTCTGGAGAAAAGCCATTTACACTGGAAAGCAGGTGTCAAGGATGCAAAATTATTGGATAAGTTTCCTGAGGGACATTAGAAGGAAATGAAACAGTCTATGCAGTACTTCTCAGATCATACCAAGTACCTGACCATTCCAAAACTTTCATCTTTGAAAGCACATTGTCTGCTTGCAATAAAAGTTTATGCATCAAGAAAAAAACCTGATGTACAAAGTGAATCAGAACACCATCAATATTATGATCAATTTTGGTAACATTCTAAACCAGAACTGGCCTGGGAAAGATAGATGGACCATCAGACTTCTGCAACTTGCCCCTATTTTCCACACTTTCATATGATCTTGTGTTTGAGATCCATGCACATTTGTCACAAAAAAATGACTACAGAAACAGGTGTACATTGTGTCACATGCAGACATTGAGATTTTTTAAATGAAACAAAATTATTTTTCCTGTGATGCTGACAGATGCACCAGCAACACTCATGTTTTGAGGCCCAGAAGAGAGCACACAGCAAGCTGATGACAAAGCTGAGAGCACTTTAAAACTTCAGAATAAATTACTGCCATAACCCAGAATACCTCAAGAAGTTCAAGCCTGATGAGCATCCAAAATTGTTCTCCATTTCATCCAAGGCAGAAATTCATTACTGGATATTTCAAAAGTGCACATGTGTCTACTCCCTGCCTGAGTACCTACTGCCAGCACATAAAGCAGAGACAGTCAGTATTTAACTTTTAGGAGGTCCATCAGTTTGCCTGGAGCTTGCACTCTCTAAAGAACAGGAGTGAAAGAGACTCCTTTATAAAAGTTACAAGCAGCATAACAATAAAATAAAACAGAGGGAATACAGCAAAACTCACTTTTCTTCCTGCCATCAACAAAAGCTCAGAAGTGCTCTGATTCTCTTTTATCTATACAAGACCATTGAAAACCACACCCTCCTCACTCTTGCTTTTGCTGCAAAAGAAATTGCCAGCCCTCTTTAAGGCATTATAGCCACAGTTTTCACACATGAAACACTTTCCTTCTTCAGAGTCTGCTTCCAGCTTTGTTTTTCTGCCACTTCCCTTCCACTGCAGGTTAGTCAGACTTTGCACACATCAGTGAGCAAAGCACAGCAGAACATTCTGCCATCTTAAGTTCCCTCTGGTGAAAACAACTTCCACTAAAATAGAAAAAAATTACTGTGCTTTTACAATGTATTAAATCTTTCTATATTAAACTTTACCTTTAGCAACTGACAGGGAAATTCCCATCAAATAAGCATCAGAATTGGTAAGGCAACATAAAATCCTTAAAGCTCTTATTAGATCCATATGTCTAACTGACACAAGATGTTCCTAGGACTTGCTTCTTCAGAAATTCAATGACCACTTTGACCATTATCAAACTAAAACAAACTAAATACAAAAATGCAGAATCTCAAACTTCTGGCTTAACAGGGTCCAAAGGCAATCAGCTAGAAAAGCTAAGCTATTCCTATTAATGATTGTATTTGTTTCATTATGGCAGTACCTAAATCCCTAATGAAAGGCCAGATGTCACTGCACTAGAAGTCATAAAGACACTGAAACAGGCTAAAACGAAGTAAAGCCTTAACAACCCATTTCAATGAGCACAATAAGGCTCAGAGTACAACCTAAACCCACCAATGTTCTAAGGACATGAAGTGCTAGGAAGTCAAAGGTCCAAGGACACATTTATTGCTCACAGGTGTACAAAACTTCCTTCTTCCATGCAGCTGAAGAACAAGTCACTACTGAGACCTGGTCTTTTCATTTGGCCATTCCAATGTTCCCACAATAAAGACTTCCTGAGCAATAGCCATTGAGAGCTACATTCCCACATTTATAGCTACAATTTAATTATGGACTGCACCATTCCATTGTTTCATCTGTTTATTTCTCTTCTGGGTATCCAATAACGTCAGCTCTTAGAGCAGCCTTTTAAAAACCCTGGTTGCAGGTGGAAAACAAATTTTTAATAGTGCAATTTCTTCATGTGAAAGAACATCAATAAAGAAATGTTAGGTTACTTAAATCTGAAAATGTAGCTAATTCCAAGCTTTTTTTTTTTTTGGCAAACACTCCTCATGGACAGGGAGAAGGTTTAGAGACATATATGATAAGCAACTAAACACTCATCCTGATGATGAAAGCACAACAAACACATTTACTATGTCCAGACACAAATGACCAAAATCACTAGCCTAGACCACATCACAGAAACACAGCAAGTTGCAAAGGCACACACCTTACACTATTGGGTATAAAACAGAAATTCTGAATCTCTGAAGCACATTAAGGCCTGAATTCCTAGTATGAGCACCTGGATTCTTGCACCTACCAGCTCTTGTTTTCCATTTGATAACAGCTGTCCTGTAAGTGCCTATGAAGCACAAAACAGGCAAAAGGACAGGAAAACTGAAGACAAAGAAGCTCCAAGCACACTGCAAGCTTGGTAGGCAAAGCACAAAAGATCATTTTAGAAGTTTAAGTAGTAGTTATTTGACACATTCTTGAATCCTTCAATGGTATCCATTTTAACATGTTTTCTACAGAATTTTGAACTTAAAAGGATACGGCAGAAGAGCTCCACAGCGAACAGACAAGATCACCCAGGAAGGCTGGAAAAAACCAAAAACCTGGTTTTAGACATTAAAATCCTTGGTCTACATGCACAAAATATGAACTATCTTCCAAGTTCATGCTTTGGCTAGTTTTAATATACATTTCCTAGCTTTGAAAGTCTAAGTGTTTCACAAACATTGCACTTAGTCTGAAAAAAAACTTTTCATTTATTTGCAAGAGTTCACATAAAGACAGCTCAAAGGTTGTGCAGCAACCCCCTTCTCACATGTCATTTACATTATTTATTCATCCACCCCCTTTCTGCAGTTTTTACTTGCAAGAAAAAATAATTCAGACAATCCCACCCTACACTCATCAGCAAGGAGTGCAGAACCAGAGCCTTACACAGAATGAGTTTTCTAAAGACAGAACAATGCTGGCTGCTGTGCAGTGATACCTGACAGTATTCTGGGACAGAAGGGCCCAAAGGGACACAGGGAGGTGGCACTGAGTGGAGGAGATGTAGGACACTGGTCCCAGTGCAGCAGGTAAGGAAGAATGGGCAAAGAGTGACATCACATTCAGAATGGAATTACTTTTCCTCAAAAGACAAACAAAAGAATATATTCCGTGTTTATGGTGGCCCAGTTCTGGCTACTCTCCTTCCCCTATAAGGCATAATACAAAAAATAGCTAAAAACACTTGAATTCGAACTCCTCAGTCCTCAGGGAAAAAACAACAACAAAACAACATCTTTTCTTCCCTTAAGTTTTCAATCTTCCTTTTTCCCTATAATCAGCTACTTCTGCCTCTGACTTCCAGTCCCTTTAATACTTAGCCTGATCTCCTTGATTACAGATCATGCTGTGATGTTTTCAGGTCAAGCCAAGTGACATTAGTGAAAGATTTGCTCTCCTCCAGCAAATGAGTTGGCAGTTATGAAGCAAATTAAATTATTTAAGTGGCATTAGAGAGCAGGAAGTGCTCTCTAAAATGTTGATGTCCTTCCTTCTCATGAAAATGGCAGCAGTTTCCTTGCTTATGAAGTTAAATTACACCAAAAACCACTTCAGAAAAGGAACTACAAATTAACCAGCACACCCAGTACAACCATAAGAGTCCCTAGCCAAGCACCTTTCATTCTTTGGAGTTAATTCACAGTTCTGCACTGTCAGGTGAGCTCTCATGACAAAACTTATCAAAATTCTCCACTGCCACCTGCACCTATATGGAAAAAATAACCCAAAATCATGGACTCAAAGGTATCAGCAGTGAAATTCCAGTGTTATTTCTTCCAATCTCTCTCATGACTTCCAGAGTGACAAGTTCACATATTCAAAGATGAAGCCCATAATTTTTCACTGACAAATACCCTACTATTGAAAGTAGTAACAAAATACTGGTAATTCTAGTGTAAGAAAGGAAAAAATACTAAAAAAACCCATAAAAAAACTAAGTAAGGAGGAATAAACCCCCTAATTTTCTACAAGTTTCTATAGTCCATAATTAGCATAGTACATATATGCAGAATGAACAAAATGATTTTGCCCTTTGCCAATTTTATGTGTTTTTAAAAAAACCTTCCTCAACTACTACTTATTCTAAATTGTTTTCCACTGCCAAAAGCTTTTAAGAACTTTTCCTTCAGAAACACTTCTAAAGTAGAACAGGACATCATCTCACAGATGACTGAGAGAAAAATCTGAAAAAAATCCAAAGCAGAGCACTAAAAATTACCCAACACCACTGATAGATACAGAGCAACAAGCAGAAGGAGAGAACAGAACTGTAACAGAATCTGCAAGTCAGGATAAAAGTTTGTGTTACAAGAATGGAAGACTTTTAAAGAAATGTTTTATTCAGTCATCATCCAAAGATGAATATTTTGTGGTAAGAATGGAGGATCTATGTCAGTACTTTGATAATATCATGGATGAGTCACTCACCTTTACCACAGGGAGATCAAAAACTTCTCGAGATTCTCCAACTTCTGGATTGTCCCCATCTTCTGAAATAATATGTGAGGCCAGTGCATTGTAAGAAACTTCCTTTGCTTTCCCAGCTTTCAGAAGTTGGATAACCTAAACCCAAAACAGGACAGGGAGAAGAGCAATTTTTAGCAACTTTTATTTGAGAGAAACATTCCTGCAAGAAGACACTGACACTGGATGGATGAATGAATGTGACCTTCTCTCTTGGCTGTCCTCCTGTAGGTGCCAGAACTTTTCCTGAAATTGCCCAACACATTTAAAACCTGACTGCCAAAGGTTTACACCTCTTCTATATTTTCAACATTGCATCTGAAGAGCTACTTTTCAAAATAATTGATGATAGAGTAGGAATTGGGGAATTGAAAGGTTTTTCCAAAACTTATATTCCTCAAAAAATGTATTAAAATAATTTTCTTCATGGAGGGAAGGAAACGTCTTCTAAATGTTTGTTTTTGCACAGGGTAGCTCTGGAAGTGCTTGAATATACTTTACAGTAAGAAGCTGAATTCTAAGGAGTGACTTTGTGAAATACAGAAGAAAACGCAACAAGTAGGACTCATGCTCCCTAAATTTGTACCTTGAGGAGCTGGAACTGAGGTGCTTCACTCCACTGCTGTGCCCTGAGAATGGAAAACACCTCCCAGCTACCAAAGCACAGCTCACTCCCAATTGCAAGGCCCAAATAGCAGGTGCTGCTTTAAGAGTTCAGAGTTCTCTCAGCTCTGCTGTAGAGATCTGTGTGAGGAACCCAGCCCTGTGCCCCAAAACCAGGAATTTCATTTAAACTAAGAGGGTAACAGAGGTAGTGAAGTGCAAAGGGGAGGAAGAGAAAAAATATTTTAAACATTACAGTCTAAAAGAGTTCAAAAGTTAAAAATGCCATTTAAGATCATTGCTTCATTGCCCTTTGATTTACAATAAAACTGGTGTTCATCTTCCAAAACCTGCCAAGGACAGATGTCTGTCCCTGCAAGCCTGCTGGGGACATTCCCTGCAAAACAGAGCTTTGCCCACAGCAGTGAACAGCACAGAGCAAGGCAATGCATTCACCAAAGTATTAATTAATTAATTGGTCCTTAAGCAATTACTCCCTACCCTGTACACTCACCAGGACAAAGAAGCACAAAAAGAGACTCTCAAAACAGCATCAAGCTATTTTATAAAGCATTTCTGCCAAGTAGAAAAACAGAGATAGAAAAACCACTTGCTATCTCTCTTTCCCTCACTCACCACTTACTGAGAAGGCAATTTTGGCACTTCCTAACTGAACTACCTGACTTTAAAACTCCGTTAAAGAAAACGAAAGTCAACTTTTTTTTTTCTGCAATGGATGAATATTACCAAAAGAATTACTCTAAGATAACCAAGAAAATTGATCATGAGCTTGCTGTTCTCACCAGTGCCAGAAACAGGAGTGAATGTTTCCATTTTGCACACCAATCCCTTAAACCATGATACACCTTCCTTCATGAAATCCATATAGAAATACAGGATGCTATCATTCCAAAGGGAGAAGCTAAATCCAAATAACACTTTTGAAACCAGAAGGCATTTAGGAACAGTCTCAGCACGAGCTCCCTGTCTCACACAGCTCCCCCTGAGTTACAATCCCATTCAACTGCTCATTTAGGGGAAGGCTAAAAAAGGAGTGAACGTCACGAAAACTGAGAACCCAAATCTGACAGCATCACAAAGCAGCTATGAATAATGTGCTAAAAGTATGATTTTTTTATATCAAAACAATGTTGCATTACAGAACTTGTGCAAAGCATCTGCTTATACAAAAAGTTACACCAGTTTCATGTAGTTTAAACACTATGATAGATAATAATGCATTTGATTATTTTATGTGTCGTGAAAAAAGATTCTTCCCAATTCAGCTCACATCAACTTCAAAACTCCTCTCAGAATACACAACTTCTTCACATTAAGCAGTGCCTGCACTGAAAAGTTGTATTGGCACAATTAAAGAACTCACACTGATATCAACCATGTACCTGAAACTAGAAAACATAATGCTGAAAAGCCTTAATATGAACACTATAAAAATCCTGCATGTTAAGTATTGGTTTATACATTAAATTAATTTTGTCTGGAGGGGGAAATAAAAATTTTATCATGTTCTCTCTCACTGAAATCTGTGTTGGAAGAAACAAGAGGAATAGTTCAAAATTAAGAAGACAATGGACATACAAAAATAAATTAAACAAGATAACCAAAACCCAAATATCCTGTTCAAAGACCTTGTCCTGCATTGCATTACTTTTTATCTCTCTCTGAAGGAAATATTGATTTTAATTGGTGTTTCCAAAACATGCTGGTTGGGGATTTTATGTTTGAGGAAAGCAGGAAGAGCATTTATTAAAACAAAAAGAGGAGCTGACATCTACTGATCACCCTCAGTAAGGTGTGAGCAGCAAAATGCACCCAATGGAATGGAATGGAATGGGATGGATTTGAAGTTGAAAACCAGCCCAACTCTCCCTCATTTGCCAGAGAACACCTCAGCACAATTCCAGACTTTTGCTTCCCTTCCAATTAATGCTGCACATGCTTTAATAGGCAGCAGGTATGCAGTTATTCACCTGGAAAAAAACCCAACTTTTTTTCCTCTTGCTCTTGGATTTGTTTTGATTAGCATCCTCACTTGGGCTAGGTCTGTTTTAATATTTATTACAGTAACTGGTTTTCTGTGAAGCCATTTAGAAATTTAAGCTGATCAAAGTGTGCTCCTCCCCAGAAGATGAAGGAGGAAAAAAATCAAGCTGGCATCCACTGGTATATGAAGCAGTAAAAAGTGCCAAAGACATTCTTATATCAGTCATGGGACAAATTTCACTCTAAGAACTGTGTGAGTTTGATTTACAATTCCTGCATTCTGTCTTGGCTCAAAACACATAAATGATAAATGCTCCTCACACTCAGGTGCCCCAGGGTACACTCATAGGAGGGTGTCCTGGTCTCAGCAAGGGTAAGACTTAATTTATTCTCAGTAGCTGCTACAGGTTTGTGTTTTGGATTCAGAGTGGGAATAATGTTAATAACAAACTGATGTTTTGGTTTTTGCTAAGCAGTGTTTATCCTAAGTCAAGGACTATTTTTGTGTCATGCTTTGCCAGTGAGGAGGGACAAAAAAGGCTGGGAGGGAGCACAGCCCTGACAGATGACCCAAACTGGCCAAAGGGATATTCCACACGAAAGCAGGTCATGCCCAGGATATAAACTGGGGAATTTACCCCTAAAAAGGACTGATCTGGAGTCAGGAATGAAGTCTGGCATCTGTCAGTGCACAGTGAGCAACTGTATTGCACATCACTTGCTTGGGGTTTCCTTTATTTCCTTTTCTCTCACCTTTATTATTTACCATTAACATTGTACTTTACCTGGCTTTCAATTATTACTGTTTTTATATCTCAACCTGTAAGTTTAATTTTTGAATCTCCTCCCCATTACACTGCACAGGGTGGGGGTGAGAAAGCAGCTGTGTTGTGCTTAGCTGCCAGCTGGGCTTGAGCTGGTACAGAGGGTTTTCCCAGGAGCTGGCCCTGAACTCAGCCCAGCCCAGCCCAGCTCACCTCCTCACACTGACACCTCTATCTCCCAAGCCAGGCAGACGAAAATTCAATGCACTGAATCAAAGCCCTATGACAATGACTCTGACTGCAAAGAAGAATAAAATTTAACATGAGAAAGAAAACCAGCTTAAGAGAATGCTTGTCTACTTGCTCTATGGGAAATCTGCTCATTGTCCTCCCATGTCAACACACAACTAAGAGCAGGCTTTGCAGGACACTGCTCCTATGACAAATGGTGTGCAAGAGTGCTACAGGACTTTTGCACTCGTCCTCGTACACAGACTAACATTGCCGCAGTAGAGTTTTTTGGTAAGTACAGGAATCTGTTATCTGAGTGCTAAGCCACTATTAAAAATTTTATGTGTAAAGACTTAATGGCTTAAGAACTAAATTTTATATCTAGAGACCTGTCTAAAGAAGTTTTCATCCTATTCTGTAGCTGTATTCTTCCTAAACTGTATTTCTTTTAGCACAATAGGAATGAAAACCATCTGAACAGGCCAGTGCCTGTGAGTCCAGGTCACTTACAGGCATCCGAGACTCAGTGAGTGCCAGGACAGGATGCTAAAGGAACCCAACGCTGAACTGAGACTTTATTGCAGCAAATACCAGAGAGGCAAAGACTTTTAACTTCAGCGTGAAGCATGCAGTAACCTGCTCGCAGGAAGCCGCTGTCCTAAAGCTCTCCGTAGGGTGCACTTCAAACACCTGCCTAATTGGACACGCCACAAAAACTTTGTTTCAACCACCTTCGCCCACCACGAGTGTTACGGCCAGGCCACCTGCATTACCCAGGGCGCTGCCAGAGGGGCGGGCGGCCCCTGGCCTAAACTACAGCAGCACGGCGCCGGGCGGCCCGGGGCGGTACCAGGGCTGTGCCCGGGGCCGCGCCAAGGCGGGAAGGTCTGGGCGGGAGGGAAGAGCCAGTCCGGCCCCCCGTGACGAGCCTTCCCCATGGCCTGTCCCCGTGTACCCACACGGAACCGGGCACAGGGAGGGGCCAGGCCTGCGGAGCGCTCCAGTCGGGAGAAGCAGCGGCCGCTGCCCCCGCTGCCCGCCCGGCCCGGCACAGGAAGTCCCTCCGCCCGCTCCTCCTCCGCTCAGGCGGCTCCAGCGGGGCCTGCGCGGCGGGGCCGCGGCTCCCATGGCGGCGGCGGCGGCGCTTCCCGCGGGCTCAGCCGGGATCGGTGCCAGGATCGGCACCGGGATCGGGACCGGCCGCCTCCCCTCCCCCCCGGCCACCCCTCACGGTCCCTCCGGCGCGCGCTGCCCCCACTCCCGCCCTTTCCCCGTGAGGCGGCGCGAGCCTCGAGCCCGCGCGCGGCAGCCGGACGATTCCACAGTGCCCCTCCCGTCGGCATGGGGGGAGAGACGGAGGGAAAGGCGGGAATGGTCTGAAGGGATGACCCGGTACCTTGGGGTCGATGTCTCCCACCACGAAGAACTTGACGTCTTTGAACATCTCCTCCGGGACTTTCAGCTCCTCCTCGTCGTCCGCCAACATGGTCCCGGACGGCAGCAGCGGGCGCTCCCCCCCTGCCCGCTATTCCCCTGCGCTCGCTGCAAAACCCACCGGGGCCCGGGTTTCTCCCGTCCCCCTCCCCCCGCAGAGCCGCCGAACCGCGCGAGCAAGGCGCGCGCTGCGGGACACACCATCCCCCGCCGGGACGTAGGGGGGGTGGAAGGGGGAGGGGAGAGCCGCCCCCACAAAGCGGCTCCCCCCGCCCGATCAGCCACCGCGGCTGCTGCAGGGCCGCGCCCGCTTCTGATCCACAGGCGCTATCCCCGCTCCTCCCTCTTTCCCCGAACCGGACCGGCAGACAGCATCCGGGTCCGGAGCTCCCCCCGCGCGGGACGCAATGGACTCGCCCCGAACGACAGAGGCGGGCAGCGGGGATACCCGGCCCCGCCCATTGCCGGGGGAGGGAAGGCAACCGCCCTGGCCACGCCCCTCGGGTCGCCCAGGCCCTGCCCCCTCAGGCCCCGCCCCTCGGCCCCGCCGTGAGGGGACGCGGGCGATGGCGGCGGGGCCGCTCAGGCGGCAGCGGCAGCGGCAGCCGATGGCTGTGGTGTGTATTCCAACAGCCAGCTCTTCAGTGAGCGCACCCACTGCTCCCGAAATCATTGCATACAACCGCTGAGGTGGGAAAAGAACTATAAAGTCATCAAGCCCCACCGAAATGAAGTATTTTCCCTCAGAAACTGGAAAGCATGCATCTACATTGATAGTGAGGCATTCCCACCTAGAGGGGGATGTATCTTGCCTAACTATTTCAAATAACAGAAAACAATAATTATCACTTTCTATAAGTTAGAGTCACCAGAAAGAAACGAGAGCTTTCAGAGCCTGCTTCACGTTGTATATTTTAAACATCACTGCATTGACAAGGATGCTTAAAATATAAATATTAGATAATATAATTGTATCTATATAATAAGCATTCTGCTTTCCAAAGTTTTGAACATCCTCATAATACTTGGATGTGGACAATGATTCCCTCTCAGAGCAATGTTAAGAGATGGCATTGCAAGACTTAGTGAAATAAAAATACAGGGCACCAACTATTTCCCTTCTGCCTGCAAGGCCTGTCTCACTTTCTATTCTTATCTATGTTATTCTTGAAACTATGATAGAAACTATAAATTGTTTTACAAGTCATTTATTTACTTTATTTACTGGATAAAATTTTACTGGGTGAAGGCTTCACCCAGGTCCCCTGCATCTCCCCATGACATTGTCTCCTTTCTACTCCAGCTATGCAAGAAATACCCAACATATCACCTTGTTCTTTTTCCACTCCAAAGAACATTTGGTTGAAAGTTTTACTGTTTTGCCCACCCTCCCAATGAAATTTACTTTTTAAAGTGAAAATCAAACTAAAAAGTCCTTAACTATTATATGGTGCACTGTTTTGTTGTGGGGCAGGAAAAAAAAAGTAGAAATAACCATCTGCTTTTAAATCCATTTAGCCCTTTCTTTCAACAATTCATATTCTCATCTCACTTTCTATGTTTTCGAATAAGCTTTTTTCAGGGTAATTTTCTTCTGTGCCATGTGTTTCCTGGACTGTCTTTGAAAAGACTTCTCTGAGCTCTGCTTTCCTTTACAGCCACTCTCCAGGCTGCCATGTCCAGCCTTTCTTTCTTAGTTCCATAATTTTCTCTCTTTTCAACTCCATCTTTGATCCATTTTGACTTCTTCACACCAAAATGAACTACTTTGACCAAAATCTTCCTTCACCTGCAGCAAAATACATTTTCTATTCTTCTTGATCTATCAGATTTCATTAACGCCACCGCTTCCTGAGCTTCCTTTCCTGTTGGATTTCATTGCCTCTGTAATCATCTGCATCTTCCAGCACTGGTAATTTTCACTTCTTTTCTTTGATAAATATAGCTATCTCTCAGATTTCTATTCCACATTCTTCTCTGAGTTCTTTCCTCTTCCTGATGCCATTCATTACTTGGATTCATCTTTCTCTGTGTGATCACTGAGAAATTGCCCTTTCCAACAGGAATACTTTCCTTATATTTAAGCCCCTACACTATCACATATTCCAGCTCCACACAAAGAAAACCAAAGTTTTGTCCCACAAAGGTTTGTCCTCTTAATTTCCCTTCTCTGCCTATATTTTTTTTTAAATTCTTGGGAGTTTTTTTCCCAGAGTCACATAATTTTTGGTTCTTTGTACAACTCCAAGATCACAAGCATTTCAAAACAGGATTTATGCTAATACTGGCAAAAAACATAATGCAAACAACCTGCATATATTTTTTATTTCATTGCCCCTTCCCAAACTTTCAGCTGGAGTTGCAGCTATTGCATCTTGGATCTCCCATTTGTTCACCTAGTCAAATCATAAGAATATAAGATGAGTTTGCTATTTTAAATCACAACAGTTTGAAAATTATATTGAACTATAAGGTCAGAATACTGTGTCAAATCATTGAAATTCACTGCAAAATCAATTTTTTACAAATAAAAAGTACCCATTCATAAGAGTAATTGTAATTGTCCTTAAGGGTAAATCGTTTTAACTAATTATGATAAAAATCCAAGAATAAAATGTGGTTCCATCCACAGTGTGGAAGTGTAATGAAATGTGAAAAAAGAGGAAGGTTAAGAGTCAACTTAACAAGTTTACCAAAAGAAAACTGGTTTATAAATTTGGTCCTGTATAGCCAAGAGAAAGTTGTTGTTGCCCTGACCTGGGATGTGGGACATGGACTTTTGGGTCTGTCCTCCTCTTCCTGAATGGAGTAAAAGTAAATTTGCTGAGGCACAAGGTAGGGGTAGCTAAGGGTTGCCTAAATCCTCTGGGTGTTCTTTAACCACAGAGCTTTCTCTAGAAAATTGAAGAATGAAACCATCCCAACCTCCCTGACCCAAATGAAGCAGCTCCTGGACAAAGCCCCAGGAAAAAGCAAGGGAAACCAGGAGGACTTGGAAAATCCAGTCCAACTGGAGCAGATGCCAGGCAGGTGCCCAGCCGTGCATCACAGTCAAAACACACATAATAGAGTTTCCATTATGTGCCATGAAACAATGCACTGCAACAACTCTACACAAAACCTGCCTTAAAGCACTTTAAACAGTTTTAATGGCCCCGGAAAGAAATTTTGTAGATCTCACTACTGGATTGCATAGAGAGGTTGTTGTATTATCAGCAGTGCTGCTAATCTTCTCACACAGAAATAGCTTTCTTTCTTTATTCAAATTTTTCTGTCTTCAAAATGACCACTCCCAGAAGAAAAGACTGCTCCCACGAGTCACAAGTTTTTCCCTTTAAGTATCTTCTAAATAAGCAGAGGAATTAGATTAATGAACATATTTTTTACTTCTCTATGGATTTCATGAGTCACCTGTCAAGAATTTTTTTAATTCTAGTGATTAGATTATTTCTAACAAAAATGAATAGTTCCAGTTTCGCATCATGTGTGTGATCTTGTTTCCAGACCATAAGAGCAGAAAACGAGATGGAAAAAGTATGGTTTTGAACAAGAAAAAATGTTATTGAAGAAGAAAAATATCAGCTGAATTTGCCAGAAATAAATTCTGGCTTCTGCTTGCATGTCAGCAGACAGAAATAAGTCAGATCAGTGGGCTGGTCTCAGGTGTAGAGCAAAGTGCTCACCTGTATTTAGCCTCAGATGGATTTGAGGTTATGAGGTAAAGCTCCTCTGCCTGAGCTGAGTGACACAGTGACAATGGAAAGAGGGGGAGCCCAGCTCCTCTGAAGCTGCTTCCAGCCCATCCCAGGGACCATCAGCCCACCAAAGATCCATCTTTGCAAGCCAGAGGAGCACAGGGCAGGCAGGGGGGTGGGAACCAAACCAAGGTACCACACAGGGCCTCAAAGTGTCCCCAGAGGCAGAGCAGGATGACACCATTGGAGCTGTCCCTGCGGCCGGGAGTGCCCTGAGCTGATGTGACCCTGGCCATGCACAGTGTTTGTCATCACCAGAGTCCACAATGATGTGAACAGCACATCATCTGTGCCAGAAACACTCCTCTGATCTCTTAACTACGAGAGCTCTGTACAGAGAACTTCATGAGCATGTTTCCAGAAGAACTGTGATCTAAATTTTGTACTGCGTGTTGCTTGCACAAGGTGAAAGCCCACCAAGCTGACAAGACTTGTGCATGCTTACATAAATGCCTTATTTGTGTGCACAAATGATTATATGAAAAATTCATATGCACCTACAGTATCATATTTAGGTGTAATTGCTTGTGAAAAAACAACAGCTTGGTTTTTTATTTGTAGTTAATTAAATTTGAAGCTTGGGTTAAATTGTATATTTGTTTTACTCCTGTGAGCAGAAGGCTTTCTGAGTCCTTTGTTAATAATACATACTTGTTTGGTAGCAGCTGGCTCTCTAGATGTTACTTTTCCAACAAAATATATCTTCACAAAGTACCCAGTGTTTTACAGAAGCTGATGTTAGTTTCAGTGTGCCTGGAAAGTTGTTGAAAACCCCAAAAGACATACTGCCTGCAATATCTCCATTCCCATTTCTTAACGCAAATAAGATCTGCTTTTTAATCAGAATCAAAATGTGCAAAACAGGTACACAGAGGGCTCTGTTTTGGCTTGAGCTGTCTATGCATTTTTCCTCCTTCCTTCAGTGGGACTGCTTGCAATGGCAAATATGATTTATAATTAAAAACTTTCTTATTATCTGTACAGCAACACTGAATCCTAAAAGGCTCCCTTGGAACTGGTAGTTTCATTTTTGATTCTCTTCTAATTCCAGAACTGCACTGAGAATCCCTTGTCATTTGCTTGACAGTTTTCTTTTTTAATATAATAGTTACTTTTTTTTTTTTACAAGTGCCAAGAAGCAAATTCTACCTTTACTATAACTGAGCATAAAGTAGCAGGGGGGGAAATGTTTTGATTAGCACATCTTAATGTAAGGATATTTTTTGTCAGAAGTGAGACATAGTGGTAAAAGAAGGGATATACTCCTTTGTGTTACCTGCTAAGGAATGTGAAAGGTTCATTCACCTTTACAAATAAATTCTTTCTATATTTCCCTCAGACTGCCAATAACCACCTCTATATAAATTACATATAATTAATACATAAAATTACATACATGCTTGTATATATATATATATATATATATATACATACATATATATATATATATACACGCATATATAAATACATATATAAAATATTATAATGCTTTCTTAATGAGTTTTGGACCTGATTGTATTGCACCAGGAAAGAAGAATGCAAGTCTTCCCAGTTATTTGGGAAAGAACAAATTAATTTTCCACAAATAAAATGTGATACGATAATTTATAGACTCCATTCTTTGCACGTCAGGAGAAGTCCTTGTTTCTGCTCCAGCTAAGGTACCTACCAATTTTTGTGTATTTTCTGAGTCTGAGAAATATGGTGGGTAATTATCCCTGTAGCCCTTCTTTGTAGCTTGTCAAGATTAACATCATTTACAGGCCTTCCATTGGGATAAATTAGTAGCAGCAAAACAACAGAGAATGCAAATTTTCCTTTGAGCCTGGGCTTTCATTCATGCAGGCTCGAAAAAAGGTAACGAAACACAAAGTAACCAAAGTTAATTTTTCTAGAAATGAGCAAATTTGGCATTATTTGTGCCAAATCCTCTCTTTTTGTTATTCAAATAACACTAACACTTGTATTTATTTTTACATTATTAGTGCATAAATGCAGAAAAAGGCAACTAAAGTTGGTGGCATTGCAGAGCATATTACAGAACAGTGTGAAGAGTGAGCCTGGGAACTGCTCTGAGATGATCTCCAGGATTCATTAATGGCTTTGTGCTTTTGAGTAGAGTGAAAACCATAAATCAGCACTGATAAAACATTGACATCCCATCTCTCTCTTTCTGTATGCTGTCCAGACAGTTAAATATTCCCTTTACATCCAGAAAGAGGAATGGCCAGAAGAGCCTTGCCTGAGGATGCATCACTGTGCTCACACAGAAGCTCCAGTGTCTCGGGGGTGACCTGTGCTGATTTTTCTGGAAACAGCCCATTAAAAGTGGCTGTTTTTACTCAGGTTCTCCTGACTCAGTTAATCCAGTGCTGGCTGGGAGCAGGCAGTGACTCAGGGTTCCTCTTCTGGAGCAGACACAGGGCAGCAGCTCCACCAGCCCACCTGTGCCACCAGGGAATTTCATATGTAACCATGGGGTCTTAGTGCTAAAACCTATTGAAAAATATTTCATTGCTGGTGTATTTTCACAGCAACTGCATCATGTTCTGAGCAGTTCCTCCAATTACTGAGTGTAAGGCCAGAAGGCCACTTAGATTAACCCTCCACATGGAGCACTGGGAGCAGAATTGATCATCCCATTGTTTGTCCCTAAAAGCAGCCCCAGCCTGGGAGCACATTTCCGCTTTATGGCTTTCCCAAATGCTGAAGCTTAGAGCAGCATTTTCAGCATGGCTGAAAGACAGGTGCCTGCACATCTTTAAATGCAGACACAGGTAGGCAAATTATCTGCCTGTGATACAGAACAAACAGAGAAACTGAATATATTTGTCACATGTTTGTGGCTGCAGCTTTGGGAAGCTCTCAGTGCTTAGACATGAATGTGACTGCACTATACAGACAAGTATTATTGCTGCTGGATTGAAATCCCACTTTCCTTTTCTGTAGAAGGAACCTGATTTCTGTTTCTCAGGTATTTTCAAATGAAATGAAGAACTTAAACTGACATTCTTGAAAAATGTGTTCTGACAGCATTCTTATAATGGCCTCAAGGCCAGAAGAAAGCAGTAGGTCTTCCAGTCAGTTTTCCTTATAATTTTCCCCTAAATTTCACCCCAAATACTCCTTCTCTGAGCTAAGGTAATATTGAGTCCTAATCTGAAGACATCAAGAGATGAATCCACTGCTGCTTTTAACTGATCAATCTTAACAGGACCTTGGTTCCAACTTAATTAATAACAGAGCAGGAAATATTATGAAATGAGGCATTTGTTACTTAAGTACTTAATTGTCTCCCACTCTTAAAGAAAAAAAAAGTTATTGATTTGATATCTAGAATATGTCTTTTATATTGATTTCAACTGTTGAGTACTAAGCAGGAGTTGGGATTCAGACAAACAGGTGTCACTCTCAGGACTTTCTCATTGGAGACTAAGCTAAGGACAAACGCAGGTAAACTGCTTGCGCTCTTAGGCCAGTTCTGGCTCTAATCCTCTTTTTTGGCTGACAGGAAGCTTTCAGGGAAAAAAAGACTCTGTAAGCCTCCAAATGTTTTGGTAAGTTGAAAGATATCTCTGTGATATGTTAGAGCTCCCTCAATAGGAGCAGGTAGATCTCTGAACCAGGAAATCCTACAATCCATTTATGCCTCCAGGTCTAACTCCTCTGGGAACTGGCTGAGGCCAAGGAAGGTTTTGGTAAGGTCTTTCACCTCTGCCATGTCCCTGATACCCCTACAGCCCTGTCAGATCTGGTTATTGTTAAAATGAAATGGTTAAAAGCCCAGGAATTGGGAAAGCAGGACAAATGCCATACCACACACAAGAGACTGTGATCACACTGAACCCCTTCAAGACACCAGGCTACAAAGAATTGGTTTCTTTTTATTTTGGCCTATTACAGCCAAACTTGTTACTTCTCCTGTTTGCTTTAAGGACCATCCTCCTCCTCAAAGGACATCTTTCATCACTGAAGCTTCTGCCACATTCATGTCAATGTTGGTCATTTTTAATCTTTGACATTGTGGCAGATACAGATATCTGCTTAACCTTTGAAAAAGCACCAAAAGGTCTCTGGGTTTATTTAGAGCTGGCTGTATTCCCTACATAACCCCTCAGGATCCCAGAACTTCCCATATCTGAATTCTCAGTGCTGCAAATGGAAGAAGAAATCGTGGCATGAGGCAGCAAGCACCAAAGCTGTAATGATCTTCCTTCAGGGAGTCAATTACATTTGCTGCTTGCCTTATGGCACACGTAGGTGATTACTGTGTGAGGGCCAGGGTGCATTTGTTTAATGTATACTTGAACTCTCATTACATTTTCCACTCATCTTGCTAGAGCCTTATCTTCAATTACACTCCCTTCCATATGCCCCAAGCTGTTATTTCTTATAAGACCAACCTGACCCTCTTGTATCCAAAATGTCACTGAATTAAATCAAATTTTTATACTTTTCAACTTGAACAGTTATCTCTCGATGCACATAACAAACAGATAATGAGATCTGCATTTTATTAGACACAGTGGAGCTCACTGATGTTTAACTATTAGGCAGAACCATTTTGGCTGCTCAGTTACAATTACATTATTTTTCTCTGTGATAGCTGTCAATTGATTTAATTCATTCTAAATGTGTAGTAGAGTATTTTCCTTAATGTTGTCTGCATTCAGAGAACTGGATACATTTCTACACTTTTTTCCTAAAAGGAAATGTATCCCCCTCCTAAAAGGGAGGGGACTTCCCTGTAGTTACATTTCTCTACAGTCCAATCTTTTTGCCTTCAAATTTTGTGAAAATTTTCCCGTGCTTTGCCTTTGAGTCAGGGATATTTCAAAATCCCATTCTTAGCTTTAAGCATATCCTCAAACTCTGCTCGTTTGGATAGGACTAAAGCACATACTTGAAATGAAACACTCATGAATCAGGATGGGTTCCTGAAATAAGTCCAGCTTAAAAAGGATCCACTGGCCACGTTCCAAAGGCTGACATGCCCACCTCAAGCTGTAGTGCCCTGCACATCCTGTGCTGCATAGTACAAGCTCATAATTTATGAGTCACACCATGCTCATAATGATGAAATAACAGCATCAAAATGGGATCTAATCAATGTAAATATTTAGGTCCATCACAGGCCACAAGGAGATCTGCTCTCCCAGAAGTGCCCAGCTTCACATGACTCTCCTGCATGCTGGGAGCCAACTCACAGAGTCATAAATAATCCAGTTGGTAAATATCAGAAGGTTACATTCCCTCTCTGGTTCTGTGGGCTGACCCCTGCTGTGGCTTAGTGCAAAAAAAGGAAGAGAGACATGCAGAGAGGTGGGTCTAACGCTCTTTGCATTTTAAGCTGACAAGAACAGAAGGATATATGTCATCTTTTATTGTATCTACATTTGTGGAGGGTAATTTCTCACAATGGGCTGCCTTGATTACTGAACATACCTTGGAGAGTGGTCTTGCTTTTGTACAGCAAAAGCATGTCTCTCTTCACTTGAAATGATAAAGGATATAAGAGATAGTAGAGGAGTATTATCATTCAGCTAAAGAAAAGAAAGCTTGTTTCAGATAGGGATGTCTTTCTGAGATTTACTAAGCAGTCCACAGGATTTAGATATCTACATTTTAGACATCTCAGTTTAATATAGAAAAAAAATCTTATTACATTTCAGAATAATAATTCTCCTTGAAATGAATGGGAGAGATTCATCTAGAGCCATAGATTGCTTCCAAAAATCTATTTCCTCACCTATTTCACTGACATTCACAGAAAGCAGATGCCATAAATTTTTATAATAAATGCTAGGCATATGGATGGCTAACTGTTTGCACAGCCTCAGCCTGTACAGTAAACCTCACTCTGCAGAACAGTCCAGCTGGTTGTTTGTTGGTAACTGTTTGCAAGATGCACCCTTAGGAAGCTGCCGTGGCTCTCCAAGGCCTGTGGTGCTCTTTTGTAACCCTTGTCATTAATCTGAGGCTCTAATGTGCTGTTTAATGGGGCAGGTGTCTCACTGGGCAGAAGGGATTACCTGGGACAAGGACACCAGGATTTATGGTTCCTTACAGTCACAGTTGTCATAAAAACAGAAAACCTCCTTGAAATGAAGAACAGGCACCGTGGAGAGACCATTTGTCTTTGTGCAACTCAAGCCCAGACTCCACTTGCAGCCTCCCATCAAGCTGCAGAAGGGAAAATGTCAGGAGAAGGACCAAGCACCCACAGTCAGACTGGCTGGAGTGACACCAAAACTGGAGGGATGGGAAGCACATGTCTGTGTGGGCAGCTCTGCAAGACTGGGACTACTGCTAGGAGTCAAAGCAAGGGATAGGGATGTCATATGTGTGAATGTTGGATGGAAGGCTTTAAAACATGAAAATGTTGGTGGGGTTTGGGGTTTTATTCTATTGAATTCTTGGTTATGCAGTTGCATTTATAACCCTAGCCAAATCAGTTGCTAGTGATGATGGAGTAAAAGCTGCTTACATTAACTACTCTAGTGTCAGGAAAACAGAGAAGAATGCAGAGACAGGATCATACAATGAAGATGCTGAAATGTGGAGAGGAGGAAGGAAACTGAGAGTCTGCCCAGAAAGTTCTGAAGTTGTATCAGGTCAGATGAGGAGTTCTCTTAAAAACCAGTGATTTATTTATGAGATTCAGATTTGTCCTGGATTGCCAAGCAAATTGTATTCTATTTGCCATCTCTATGGCAGTTGTCTTCTGTTCAGTGGGCAGTTTTCCTTATCTCTTCCACACCCAATCCTCCCTCTGGGGCACATCTGCTGATAACACCTATTGAATGTCATTGTATGGCTGATAAAAACTACAGCATCCTATTAGGAGATGTGAGCCCAGAGGGAGGAGCCAAGCATCCCTACCTGGATATAATCTGAAGATTCTGGAACACCAGCACAGCTTCTCCACTGGATTTCCCAGAGGAACAGCAGCTGCTTCTTCTTCCACTGGATCTTCAGAGGAAGATTGCACCTTTCTACAGGATCCCTGCTCCAACAGAACCACCCCTGACACTGCAGGAGGGCTGCAGCCACAATTCCAATGGGACTGCTACCAGCACCCTGACCCACAGGGTGTCAGGTTGTGTTCTGACTCTGTCCGTGTTGTTTTAGTCCACTACATTGTATATTTTATCTTTTTATTTTCTTCTCTAATCATGAACTGTTATTCCTACTCCCATATTTTTGCCTGAGAGCACCCCTAATTTCAAATTTATAACAATTCTGAGGGAGAGGTTTTACATTTTTTCCATTTTAGGGGAGGATCCTGCCTTCCTTAGCAGACACCTGTCTTTCCAAATTAAGACAAGATTTTAACTACATAAAGCCACCTTCTGTGTAGATGACTTTAATGAAGACACACCATTAAGTATGCTCATATCATACCCTGAATAATTCAGTAGTGTCAACATGGAAGATTTTTTACTAAATTTGCACCAAAATCCTGACAAGATCAGAAAAAAAAAAGTCTTCAGTCAAAATCTGAAAGCAGAAAATAACCAGAGAAGAGGTAGAAAAATTAACTACAAAAGATGAGCTTATAGGAGCCAGCAGCTGACCAAGTCAAAGCTGGTCCCTTACCTCAGGTCAGTCTTTGCAGGGACAAGAATTACATCATCCATTGCATCTGCCTGGAGGAACCCAAAGAAAGGGAGAGAATGGCTCTGAAAGGAAAGGAGAAACTCACTGGTGGCAGATGCCAGCAGCCTGGTGGCTTCAGCGTGTGCCAAGGTACAGGAGGGCACACAGCTGTACCCCAGGGTGGCTCAGAGATGCTGGCCTCAGCCCCTCCTGCTGGATAGGTTTTCCCACCAGCAGTTCTTGTGTGAGCATGTTCCCAGTGTCACACAAAATGTCCCCAAAGTGGGAGCTGAGCATGAAGCACAGGGAGACGCTGCAGCTCACATACCACTGGGCCACCACCTCTGAGCCACAGTCTACCAACCTTGAATCACAGATCAGCAGCCAGAAGAAAAATCTGGTGTTTTTAATAAAATGCGGTGCTAGACAATTAAGAAAGGTCTGGCAACATTTTGCTGTTATAGCAGCGAATACTAGTTGTAAAAAATAATGATGCTACTAATAAAAAACCTTGTGAAAAACAGAGACATTTAGACACATTTATACAACCCCTTCCATCCCAAGGGCTCAGAAAATGTTATGGCAGTAGCAAGTAGATTGCTTGATCAGGTGCTTGCTGTGGTAGTAGGGACCAAAACAAGATATTTCTAACATGATACTGTCAAATTCTACAAGATGTTTGGGGACCCCTAAAAATGGTTGTTTTTGTTCAAATAGCTGGGAAAGTTTGCTGTCATGCTCATGATCCAGGGGCACGCTCTTTATCAGCCTGCAGAAGACATCTGCAAGTAGTTTTCTTGCAGAAACATGGGAGCAGACTCATTTTAGCTGCAGACAGAAAGTGTGTGGTCACAACCTGCCATTTGACTTTTTCAAACTTGTACATAGTTCCTCTCATTTGTATGAACCTCTCACTCGCCCAGCAACACAGATATGAAATACAAATAAGCAAAATTCCACAGCTTTGGTATTTTCTCTAATGACCTGCCATGTTGTATGGCTTGAAAATACTGGGAATTTACCTTCCTTAAATTAAGACCCATTCTGCTGACCTGCCTGACCTGGACAGTCTAGGGCAGGGAAACATCCAGCTACACTGAATAATCAGGGGGAAGAAAGTATTCCAGAGCTGGAAGGAAGCATAATGTGACTATGAATCTGAGACACTGAGATGGTACCCTAGCTGAGAAAGCTGCACAACTGTGCCAGTGCTTCCTTTCACAGGTAGGGATGTGGCTCTGGCTGTTCAGAGATCTCCAGGGAAGAAGGCAGCAAGCAAAGGCCTCTAAGGAAATCAGGCTTTGGAGTGGGAGAAAAGACATCCCTTGAGGATGGCATCAGTGGTTTAATTTTTGTACCTATTACCAACTAATTACAATAACAAAACTAGTCTTAGATGTTAAAGTGAGAGGAAGTTTGGGAATAAGGCACTCCAGCCAATGGAAGTGGGCTGCCCAGTGGGCATGGAAACACCCTGACAGGGAGTAAAAGGGAATGTAACAGGGACGAAAGTAGGTATATGAAAAAAAGTTGAAGAACTTCTGGCTCAGAAAACTGTTGAGAGTGATTTGTATTCTTAATGTGGTAAACAGATCCTAAAACGTTTTGCCTCTTAGCTCCAAAGAACATTTCTAGACTATGGATGGATTTATGTAAATAAAGGTTCAGAAACCTGCCACCTGCAAGGCAGCAGAAAGGTAACCTGGAAAGCACCAAACAGAAAAACTCATGTTCAGCCTCACACTGTAACAGCCTTCCCTATAGCTTCACACCTATGCAAATTATGTCACAATGCATAAAGCTCAAGATAAACAAAGCTCTTCCACAACTTGGCATATGGAAAAAGGGTCTGAACTGAAATGGTAATTGAGTTTTAGAGACCCATCCATTTGCTGTCATCGTGCCATCTGTCTCCCTGGCAGAGTCCTGACAGCTTGCATTGACAGCTTTGATTGCCAAAGCTCATGTATTAAGTTAGATTTACCTAGTCTTCCCACGCACAGTTTCTTATTTTTCTATGACCCTGCTATTCTAGATGATTCACAGAACTGCAGGATACCCTGTACTCCCAGAAGCATAATATATTTTAGTATTTTTAAACTTTGTTGTTTTTTTTTTAATCAGAAATATGGATAATTTTCTGTTGTGGTTTGTAAGCCACCTGTAGACACCAAGTCCACCAGAGTCCATAGGGAGACTTACTTCTCAGGAACTGAGCATGGTAACAGAGACCACAGGTGCTGGTGTATGTATGTGTGAAGTATTTCTACCACCAGAGTAATAAATGAAAACTGCAGATGTCATAGGAGGGCAGGAGCCGCCAGGGCAGGCTCCAAGTTATTGCATTACTGTCATAACTGCTCGCTGCAAAGCACCTTTGACTAAAAGCCCATATGATGCCTAGCATAACTCTGCTGACTCCCCTGAAATTGCACAGATGATTAATGTTGCCCCTTAAGGTATGAAAGAAGAGATAAAATTATTTACATTTAATTTCTTTACCCAGAATGGAACCTTTAACTGTGGCAGTGAATGATGTGGGAGTTGCCCTCAGACTTTATTGAGTCACATTCCAGCTGGCCCTGTGACCATGAACATGTCTCCTCACTATGCAAGAACAGAGGGTTTAATTCCAGCAGGAGTTAATTCATGCTGGGCAGAAGACAGATGAGCACTCCTGGCAGTCCATTTACTGAGACATACACACAGTGCAGGGTACCAGAGTCCATCCTGCTTGTAGGCCAAAGGAATTGTGGCCACATGCAAAACACACAAGCACTGAGACAACACTGACTTTACACAGAGAGGACCATGCTCTAGGCAAGGCAAGAGGCTGCTCTGTTGAACAGCTTTGGTTCTTGTTCTGCTTTGCTCCTGTTGCAGAATTAAACAACACCTTAGTTATGTCACTGAAATCATGGTCCTGGTTTTGACACAGTAATTTTCTTTTTAGTAGCTGGTACAGGGCTGTGTTTTGAATTTAGGATGAGAATGTTGGTAACACACTGATGTTTTAGTTGTTGCTAAGCAGTGTTTACCCTAAGTCAGGGAGTTTTCTGCTTCCTGTGCTCTGCCATCAAACAAGTGCACAAGGAGCTGGGAGGGAGCACGGCCAGGACAGGCAGGACAAGGACAGCCAGGACAGGTGACCCCAGCTGGACAGAGGGACATTCACCACCACAGGACATTGTGCCCAGTGTATAAACTGGGGGGAGCTGGCTGAGGGTACTGATTGCTGCTCAGGGATGGGCTAGGCATCCATCATCAGGTGTTGAGCGATTATATTGTGCATCTCGTGCGTCTCTTGGATTTCATTCCCCTCTTCCTCTCTTTTTTCATTAGTACTAGCAGAATTATCATTATTATTGTTGTTTCAATTATTAAACTGTTCTTATTTCAATCCATGAGGTCCACTTTTTTTCCCCCAGTTCTCCTCCTCACTTGGGAGGGGAGCAAGTGACTTCAAGGGATGATAATCATTCAGTTGGTGGCTTCCTAAAGGAAATATTGCATGCCCTAAACTGGATTAGACCTGCCTGAGGAATAGTTTTCCAGTCATACAAATAAAAAGCCAACAGGATTTCAACTCATTGTTTTAATTTTTCTTTCCCAAGACTGAAAGACTTCTCAAAGTTCTTCATAAGCATCCAAACCAAGAGAACCCAAACAGGTAACAGGTAAACAGGAATTTACCAACAGGTCACTCAGTGGGACACTGTGGGGCACTCAGGCCCCCCTTGTTCTTGCTCCAAGGTACTCCCACAATCCCACTGAGTCTCCTAGTAACACACAACAGGATTAATCTCTGCTTCTCAGTCAGAGAATTGTTCCACTTTGAAGTAAATAGAGAGAAAAGGTGATTCCAACTGTGGCCCTTGGCTGGCATGTGAGAAAACCTCAAGTAAGTCCAAGCTCCAGTAAATATGTGATTATTAACCAGCTACAGAACCAGAAACCTGAGAGAGAAACCTATCCACAAACCTACCCAGAGCAGGCTGTGGAAATGCTTACATGAGATGTGAGGCATCATGATCCAAGCTCATAGCCTGAGTTTTGATGCTTTGAACCTTGGTTGCCTTGGTTGGAACCAGATGATCTTTATTGTCCCTTCTGACCAAAACCATTCTATGATTCTGTGCTCTTGGTTTCAGAAGACATGAGTGACATCAGAGCTGAGGACGGCGCTGAGGGTATGAGAACAACCTCACAGTCTGTGCATTCTCACTGTGATCATGTTTGACTATTTTGCAACAGGAGAGGAGTGGGTGTTCTGCAAGGGTGTCCAAAAAGCATGGCTGGATGTGGTGTGAAGCTGAACTGAGGCTGGTTGAAAGTTAAATGAAATTCAAGTGGAGAATACCTGAGGTTTAGGAATTGCTGTGACAGGATGCACACTTACTGAGCAGTCTGGCTGGCAACTGAGCACAGCTTTCAGTAGTGCTGTATACACACAGTGAGAATATGTGCTCCTTTAATCCTTGTATAACCTAGCAGCTCCACCTACCCTGGAGACTGAAATTCTCTTTGATTCATTGAGCATGCCCAGCAAAAACTCCTGAGCCTTCTCCTCTCCCTTTGCTGCCAGTTATAAGGGCAGAGGTTCAAAAGATCTCCATAGAGATTAACAACAGAAATCCATTCACCCTTTGCTCAGGAGCAGCTAATACTTGGATGTGCATTTAGGCAGTAGCACAGATTACATTGTGAATTCCCTCCTAACCTCCAACCATCTGATACATATTTTGAATTGGAAGGTACCTCCAGTAAATGGCATTTAGTAGCAAGCATGACTTGATGTCTTTACTGGAGTGGATGCTGCTAAACCCAGGGAAGTCCTGTCACTTAATTCCTCTGGCTCCATCAGTGAAGATGTGAGATAACCCTGACTTTGTAACATAGATCTTTTCCTCAGAGACTTTCACAGATGTGATCATTCCTCATTCCACAATCATTATCCACTCACTAAAGATCTTGGCCTTCTGCTCGCTTAATATCAACAGTTTGAGAAAATGAACGGCCTTACTAATCTGTGTAAAGTAAACAGCATTTTGTCCTTAAAAACAACAATATTTAGTCACCTCCAAAATGTGGTGCATTCAGCCAACACACCCAAAGAATGCGGGATCAGAATTGTGGAATGTTGCAGGTTGGAAGGGACCTCTGGAGATCACCTGGTCCAACTCCCATTGAAGAGGGGATGAAAACAACCATATTTAGTCACCTCCAGAATCTGGTGCATTCAGCCAACACACTTAAAAATGCAGGATCAGAATTGTGGAATGAGGCAGGTTGGAAAGGACTTCTGGAGATTACCCAGGTCCAAACCCCACTGAAAAGGGGAAACTCCAAAGTCAGATCAGGTTGTTCACAGTGATGTCCACTGGAATATTGGGCATTGCTATGGTTGGAGATTTCACAGCTGCTTTAACTGATTTCAGACCACTCTCCAGGTGAATATTTATTTCTTAATTTCTAATTGGAATGTAGAATCATAGAATGGTTTAGGCAGAAAGGAACCTGAGACATCATCTAGTTCCAACCACTCTGCCATGGGCAGGGACACTTTCCACCAGACCAGAGCCCCATCTAACCTATCCCTGAACACTTTCAGGCATGGGCCATCCACAACTTCCCTGAGCAACCCGTTCCAGTGGCTCACTACCCTCACAGGAATGAATTCCTTCCAATTTAATGCTAGCCTAATCCAATTTAAACCTACCCTCCATCATCTTAATGCCCTTACCTCTTATTCTAACACTCCATGCCCTTTAAAAAAAGTCTCTCTCCAGCTCTCTTGCACTACCTTTAGGTCCTGCAAGGTGCCATATGGCCTGCCCAGAGGCTGAACAACCCTAACTCTCCCAGCCTGTCTTTATAGCAGAGATGCTCCAGTGCCTGGAAAACCTTCCTGACCTCCTCTGGACTCCTCCCACAGCTCCATGTCCTTCCCACACTGTGGGCCCCAGGGCTGGATGCAGCACTGCAGGTGGAGCAGAGAGGCAGAATTCCCTCCCTCCAGCTGCTGCTCACACTGCCTGTGGTGCAGCCCAGGGCACAGGTGGCTTTCTGGGCTGCCTGTGCCCGTTCCCAGCTCATGCTGAGCTCCTCACCAACCAACACCTCAAGTTAGCAGCTGCTGTTGTGACTCTCACTCGTTGCATCCCCTCCGATCTCTGTGCACCTCTAAGGAGAGCTTGCTTTTACCCTTTCTGTGCTCATCCCTGAGGTAACTGGAGACAGCAGTAAGATTTTCCCCTTAAACTTCTCTTTTTAGAAGTGATAAACTCAGTTCTTTTGGTCTTTACACATCATACATGAGTCTGCTCCTCACCTTGATTACCTTTGACTGGACTTCTCCTGGTGAGGAACCCCAAAGAGGACAAAAAATTCCAGGGTTTGTTGGATAGAGGGAAATGGTTATAACCCCAAACCTGATGGACACAATCTTGCTCATATAGGCCAGGATGCTCCTGCTCCAAGATGTGTCCAGGAGACTCATCAGGCCCTCCTGTCAATAAAGTTGTCTGCCCAGTCAGTCCCCAGCCTGTACTCTTGTATAGCTCTATTCCATTCCAAGTGCAGACCTTTGCTTTTCCATATACATACTTACACATGTATATGGAAAATATGTATATTTTCCATATACATTATTACACATAAATATATATATTTTTTTTCTCTATATTCTGTATTTCCTTCAACTGAGCCATTCAGCTCCAACTAAATTTTGGAATCTATAAAAAAATTTTTTTTTTTAAAGTTGAGTAAGTAAAATAATGAAAGTATTAATGATTTTTCATGAGAACATAATCTACTTTTACTTCTTTAGATTTAATACATTTTATTTTCATTTCCCTTTAAATGCAATTTTTGTCTATTTCTTCCTGAAACAAAAAATAATAATCTATTTTCAGGAGCACATATTTTATCATTTGTGGTTGATTCTATTAATTCTGGGTCATAGGTTTTTTTCCTAGGAAGAGCCCACACAACAAAAAGCTCTCAGCCTTGGAGCTGCTAAGTGTTTTGATCAATATAATGACAATCAATGATGTTTTGCACCTTACAAACCAGGAATTTTAAATCAAGAGGCTTTATGAAAGGCTGCAAACCCTATTTGTCCTTTGAGTTGTAAGTAAAAAAACCTACTTATTCCAAAATTGTCAGCATTCTTGTGTATAAAAGATAAAATAATAATTTCTCCCCCCAAAAGATGGCAGTTTATTTCCAAAAGATGATATAGTCTCTAAGGCTGCATTTGTTCCAGTACTACAATAGGATCCCTGGTTCTGAGAATAGATAGCACAGCACTGAATAAATTCTTATGGGGAAGATCCCGTCCCACCAAAACAAGGTCCTGGACCTGTTTTGGAAATGCTGCTTTGCATTTCCCTTGGTAGCACGGAGGAACGAGCAGCAACAGTGGAAAACATCTTGTTCATTACCCTTTGTTATTGTTACTTGCTGTTTTCATTAAAAATTCCAGAGAGATTCAGGAGAGGCAGAAGGAAGCACCAGTTCAGCTTATACCCTCTGTATACCACGACCATGGAATGCATGGGGTACCCCTGAACATCTCTGTTTGTGTCTTCCCCCCAACTCTCTCTCTCAAACTGCAGTTCACCAGCAAATGTCATTGTCACCTGATCTGAACACGAATGCCCTTCCTTCCTTCCCTCTCCCCCATGAGATGCAAGCTGTGAGCCCCATATTAGTACCTGCCAGCTTCTCACCTCACATGTCTGACCCAAAAGCTCTTTGGACCTGTTATCCCAGGACTGTCTGGAGGAGCAGAGTGCCAGCACCAGCCCTGCCCTGCCTGGATGCCATCCAAGGCTTGTGGGCTGGAGCTGGCATCCCTGCATGGAGCTGGGGCACAGGGAATCCTGCTCGCTGGGGTTAGATTCTGACTTCTGCTAGGAAGCCCAGAATCCCACTACTCATCACAATCAGTGTGCTAAAAACCATAGGAAATGCTCAAGCATTTCATTAATAGCTGATGTTATTAAATAGACAATTAATAAGAGCAGTCAAGTGTATTATTATCTCTAATAAAAGCCCCGACAATTGCTAACAAGTTAGGAAATACCAGCACAGAAGTTCTCAAAGAAATAATTCCCTGCCACATTGCCCCTACGCAGAATACCCAGGGTTACTAACAGCTTTCCTGGGCTCAGACTGGAGCCTATCTGGGAGCAAGGAAATTCCCGCGGCGCCTCACTAACACATTTTTAGAGGAGCCCAGGGACAATCTCGCAGGGATGCTAACTTTGTGCGGCTGGCACGGAATACGCCCGGAGGGGAGACAAAGCCGGGGCTGATTCCCGCACGGTGCGGGGCAAGGACAGCGGGCTGCGCTAGGGGCAGGGGCGGCACGTACCGGGCAGGGACAGCCGGCGGGGGCAGGGACCAGCGGCTCGGCTGTGCCCTCCCGCTCGGCCCGGTGCCGGTTCCGAGCCGCGCACGGACATGACTAAGCAGCAGCACCTCTCCCTCTCCCTCCGCGGCCGCTCCCGCACTCACCTGCCCTCCCGGCCCGGCCCCGCCAGCCCGCGGCGCGGCTCCTCCGCAGGGGCCGCCCGAGGCTCCTCCGCCCCGCTCCGGCCGCTCCAGCGCCACCCCGCTCCAGCACAGCTCCGCTCCGCTCCAGCACAGCTCCGCTCCAGCCGCGCAGTCCCGCGCCCGCGGAGCCGCCGCCTCTCGCCGCCGGGCCGGGCCGGGGGTGCCGTAAGCCGCTGCTGGCGCAGGGCTCTCCGTGCCAGGGATGAAGCCCCCGGCGGCCGCCAGCCCGGAGCCCCCGCGGCCGGCGGCGCTCGGGGCGGCCGGGGACCCCCCGCGCCCGCGCTAGGGCGGCGCTTCCCCCGCTCCCGGTGCAGGCAGCGCCTCCCGCCGCCGCCGCCGCCGCAGCCCGGAGCAGCCCGCAGCCCCGGCATGGAGCGCCCGCTCAACCTCAGCTGCCTCGCCGATACGACGCCGGACAGCGGCAACAGGAGCGCGTCCCCCGGCGGCCCCGAGGGCGACCAGGCCCCCCATCTCTCCGTCTTCAGCGTGTTGGTTCTCACGCTGTTGGCCATGCTGGTGGTGGCCACGTTCCTCTGGAACGGGCTGGTCCTGGCCACCATCCTCCGCGTGCGCAGCTTCCACCGGGTGCCCCACAACCTGGTGGCCTCCATGGCCGTCTCCGACGTGATGGTGGCAGCCCTCGTCATGCCCCTCAGCTTGGTGCACGAGTTGTCCGGGCGGCGGTGGCGGCTGGGCCGGTCGCTGTGCCAGGTGTGGATCTCCTTCGATGTGCTGTGCTGCACTGCCAGCATCTGGAATGTCACGGCCATTGCCCTGGACCGCTACTGGTCCATCACCCGCCATCTGGAGTACACGCTGCGCACCCGGCGCCGCATCTCCAACATCATGATCGCTCTCACCTGGGCACTCTCCGCCTTCATCTCTCTGGCCCCGCTGCTCTTTGGCTGGGGAGAGACTTACTCAGAGGACAGCGAAGAGTGCCAAGTCAGCCGGGAGCCTTCCTACACCATCTTCTCCACCTTTGGGGCTTTCTACCTGCCCCTCTGCGTGGTGCTCTTTGTGTACTGGAAGATCTACAGGGCTGCCAAGTTTCGGATCGGATCTCGCAAGAGCAACTCCATCACCCCCATGACACCAGAAGCACTGGAGGTAGGTCAGCTTGGTTGTGTTTTGCTCAGGTCAAGCACTAACAGCAGGCAAGCTTTTGTAGAAGTGGGGCAAACTTAAACCAAAAGTGTGCAAGTGAACAGTGATCCACCAAAGCCCTGTGGATCCTGGAGGCTTCCAAAGGAAGGCAGACTGCAAAGCTTGCAAACCCAGTCTGTTGGCTCCTTCCGAGCCCCCAGCTGTGTGTGAGCACTCAAGGTGTAGCTGGAACAACTTTGGGACATACTGCGAGCCTGAGCTCCACGTGGGCGAGCGGTGACTCACGGATGTCCCCCCATGGAATGCTGAATCAGTGCTCACCAGCATGAGTAAGGGGTCACTGTCCCTCCCCTGGGGAGGCAAGGGGACAGTGGATGGATGGGCAGCTGTGTCTGCTGGGGATGATACCCTGGCAACCAGCTGAGGCTTTGGGGACACTGTGAATTTACCCAGACAGAAAGCACTTGAGCAGAATGTCCTTGGAAATCTTTCCTAATCATGACTGCATCGTGTCAGTTCATCCTAGGCACAGTGACTCTGCACTGTAAAGATTTCTTGCAGGGAGGAAGCAAATGTGTGCTAATTTTCTTTCCTCTCCTACCAAGAACTCTTAAACTCAATGGGTTTAGAGGAAGTAAGCAGACTTCTGTGCACGGCATGTGGGTGTGTGCCTGTTCTGCTGATCAGATTGTAAGTGGGGAAGTAATGTTACTGTGCTGCACTGTGAGTAACCCCATGTACCCTCAGTACTCTCTCTAGTTTCTAATCTCACCTAAATAGTCTCCATCACCCAGAGGAGGTTATACAGCCACCTTGCCCTCAGTTAGAGTGTGACCTGCATTGTCTGTGTTTCCCCTGGAGCTCTGGCCTTGCTTGCACTGGTGGGCTCTGTACCTGCTCTGTGGGCTCACCTGACTGGGGTACATGTGGTGCAACTCGTGTTTGTGTTTGGCAGGTGAAAGAAGCTGCCCAGCAGCCACAGATGGTCTTCACTGTCCGTCACGCCACGGTCACGTTCCAGACGGAGGGAGACACGTGGAGAGAGCAGAAGGAAAAGAAAGCTGCCCTCATGGTGGGCATCCTTATTGGGGTCTTCGTGCTCTGCTGGATCCCCTTCTTCATCACAGAGCTCATCAACCCGCTCTGCTCATGTGACATCCCACCTGTTTGGAAGAGCATTTTTCTATGGCTGGGCTACTCGAATTCCTTCTTTAATCCACTCATCTACACTGCTTTCAACAAAAACTACAACAACGCCTTCAGGAGCCTATTCTTTAGGCAGTAGTGAGCAGCAAAATCTTTCCTGCCGCCCCAGGAAGCTGATTTTAAGTGTCAATGATTCTGACCAAATTCCTGAGGAAGTTCAAAGCCACAGATACTGAGGTGATGCCAAAAATGCATCACCACGGGTCGTGTGTCCCAGTCTCTAGGCAGGCTCTCCATCCCAGCCTCTTAGCTGCTGTTTTTCCTGCAAGTAGCATGTAAAGGCTTCTCCTGCCAGCAGCCAGTGCCCTGCTGTGTTCCTCCTGTCTCCCCAGTGATGCTCTCTTTGGTGGCACCAAAGGTGCAGAAGAGTCCAATGGCAAAGAAACTTCGGTTTGGCCACTGCTGGAATCTCCCAGCATTAATCACCTTTGTCCTATGTGCAGAGCTGGGACCCTATAACATCAGGAGATTTTGTGATTACATATGAGAGTGCATATTTTATGGCTTGGCTGAAAACATGGTTTGTGTTGTCTTTCACTGGTAAAGACTGCAAAGTGTTTGGTTTTTTTGGGAAACAAAACCCTTGGTAAGGGTTAAGTGCAGACTACAAGTATGAAGCTTTTTCTCACATACTTTGGGAAGAACAAATTGTGTCTGTTTGCTTTTGGATTCTATGTAGCAGTTTTTAAAAAAAAAAAAAAAAAAAAAAAAAAACTAATTGTGAAAGCTTAATGCATGGTGTACCCTGAGATGAGAGAGAATGCATGGGAAACTCACGTCTCGTTCCCCAGCTGCTACGTGTGAGCATCTGCCTCAGACCTTTATGTTCAGAAATACCAGCTGTAAATGCTAATCTTCCTGCCTGTTGTTTCCCATTTTAAAACATTAATGTATTTTGAGCAGCTGTGGGCAGATTTCCTGTAGTTTCAGGGGATGCAAGGGGTGTATTTTGAGTTGCCTTTCAATGAGGAGTTGTGTTTTACTATTTCTGAATGCAATCCAGAACTTGAAACTAAAGCAAAAACCCCACTTTGTTTCCATGAGCACTGGGTTGCAAACAAAGGGCAGTTAATGGCAGGTGATATTTCTTTGTGGAAGCATAATCAAACCATGGAGCTTTTCTCCTGCAAGGACCAGGCTTGAATATTTATTTTTTTGCCCACCTGTCCTTCTCTGCCTGCCCCTCTAAGGCTCCATCCCACGTGGTTGTTACTGCTCTGTTGCCTCCCTGCCTTTCCACATTGCCAACTTAGTTATCATAGTTGGCATTTCACTCCTATAATTAGGGTTACACACTTTATACTGCCCTACTGAAGGACTGATGAATCTGCAGATAAAGGAAAGCTTTAGTATTAAATTTGTTCTGGGACAGCCACTGAAATCAGACCACAATTAAAACAGTGGAAAAAATACAAGATGGAAATCTGAATGACCCGATTTCATGTCAGGTATCTCAAGAAGAGATAAAAGGGAAAAATGTCAATAAATGATGGTAAAGCTCCCTAGGGTTGGGTAGTAATAATTTCTATCTGTAGTAGATCATGAGACATCAGATGTTAAAGTTGTTGCTGGTCCTTTAAACCAGACAAAAATCCTGGCAGAGTTGGCAATAAAAGCTCTTTTTCTTTTGCTGTCTCTGCACAGGTGAAAATGGAAGCAGAGGTCAAGGTGCTATTAAAGTGTTGCAGCCCTTTCAGGACCAGATAGACAAACACCCATCAGCACTGACATGGACACTGTTGATCCAAGAAGAGAAATAGGATAGCCCTTGACATCTTCCTTAACACCATCTTATAAAACTCTGTTAGAAATATTGGGTAAAACCCTGCCCTCATTGAAAGCAAAGGAGAATATTTTCAGTGAATCCGATTTTTATGTGGCATGTCTTGTCTCGTAAAAACATATTTTTAATGTTAATTAATTCAAGGAGAAGATGGGTGGGATGGGAGTAATCTTCTAACTCCCATGGAAGAGGCTCTGACCTGCCCCCAAACCGTGGGCCAATCTTTCCGACTAGTAAAGAGCATTTTCTTTCTTTGTTACATATATTAAAATATTATTAGTGACATCTCTGATGTATCAAAAATTGTAATAAACTCTTAAACTGCTTTTTTTTACTGAATATATAAAGGCTGTGCTGCTTTCTCTGGACAGTCCATCACTGATGCTGAATTGTTCTGTTTGGGAATTGCTGCTTTTGTTGTGTCAAGGGTTGTCTAGCCAAAAATTACTTTGAAAAAATGATTCCTTGTTCAAGCCTTCAAGAACTTCAGCTAAGCTTGGTGGTGCCTGAAAGTAGAATACTTCTTAGGCTCCCAGAGTGATACTTTAAAGCATGGATTACCTGGGAAGCTGGACCTTAGATCCCCATTTTCACAGCTAACATCCTGTCTGCACAGCCCCATGTCAGTCCCAGCTGTGTCCATGCCATTTTTATTTGCTCTTTGATTCCCTTACAGATTCCCTTGTCTCTGTTGTGAGGAGTCCTTGTGCAGGATGTGGAATCAGCTGTAAACTCAATATCCACTGTGAGCAGACAGGAGTTAAACTGAAATCAGTGGGAAATTCCCTACTTTAGTTGCAGTTTGGTGCTGGGGTGAAGCTCCCTTTCATTACACTCTCTGTTTATTCATGCTGTGCCTTAAACAGTGACAGGGAGACAGGAGATCATTTTGAAGCAACACTAGATAATTCCAATTTGCCTGTAGTGATGAGTATTCCACCATCCTGGTGTAAATTACTCTTACATTTATTTGACAGGCCGCATCTGATACAATCATTTTCTGGAAAGAAACAGCTTCCAGTTGGTGGTAAGGTTTGTTCTTTTAAATCTTGACAAAATTAGCAGCTGTTGTATTGGCCAATTCCTGCAGCTCATACTTGAGACCTGACACCATGGGCTTTTCTTCTGAAGATCATCAATAGGACCAGGCAGGGAAAATATCATTATTCTGGAGATTGCACTGCAGAAACATCACACAGAAACATGCCACAATGATCCCAGCACAGGGAAGTGGCACAAAGAGACCTGGGCACCTGATCCAGGCTCCAAGGCTTTTTACAAACCTCTCATTATTCAAACACAGATGCTGAGTGAGCTCCCAGAGATGCAAATCATGTTTGAAGACATAGGCAACCACAGCTTCAAAGGAGGCATCTTGTACCTCCTTGTTCCCATTTATACACAGAATCAGTGGTGTGAAGAGATCTGCCTCACCGAGGCTTTGTGAGGATTAATTACAAAATGTTGATCATGTACCAGGAAGGTGGAACACTCTGGTTTGAATGCCGAGCAGCATTATAAATTGAGCTTCTATTTAATTCCTAGGAAGAACGTTATTACCCATTATTATTGAGTTTTGTACGCAGTTTAATGGCTATATAATACTTCCAGAGCAGATTTAACTAACCTGCTCCCACTTATAATTAATTTAGCTCCCTCTCAGTGCCCTGACAACCCAATGAACATCTGTTTGGGAGCTCAGTAGTGAGGGCAGTGTGTGCTGAATTCCAGCTGCTGCTGAGCATCTCCTCATGGTGCTGTCGCAGTCCAAGGAACAGCAGCTCTCTAGGCAGTCTGCTCTGGGTTCCTTTTACTTTTTAGAGAAGAAAGAAGAGGTCATTGAAGAATGCCTATGGATTACAGGACAGGTTGGCTAACCACCTTCCTCCTGCACCCCCAGCCTGTTGGGGTCTCTTCTCATCACAGGCAGGTGATTCCAGGATGTGCACCAGCCCTACGCAGCCAGAGGTGAGCCACACATGACTTCATCCCCTGGAAATTTTTCAGGGTTTTTCAAAAAATTACTGCTAGGAGATGTGTCCTTTGGACTGTCAGCAGCAGCTGAAAGTGGGAGTTTCCTGGAAGTAGGTAATTAAAGAAATTTCACCTGACAAAGTTAATTAATGGCTATTCCTTCCAGTGATTGCAGTGGTGAGGTGTGACTGACAAAGTGTCAAAGTGATTTGTGCAAGGCAGTGGTTTGAGCTGCTTTGTTCATTGTGTTTTACTCTTGGACCCCTTATTTTACCATCACTGGTAGAGCTTCCCCTGGGGCTCCAGCAAAGTCATGGTGAGCATGATACAGGCACCATGAATGCTCCATGCAAGAACAGTGGGGTGAAACAGCCATGACAAAATTAGCATCCCCACTGGGATACACCCTGGCATGAAAATAATGACATTGCCAGCATTTCATTAAATTTAGGACATGGCCAAAGAGCTCCTTAAGTCCTCATTATTTTCAGTTACACCGAGGTGCTGAGGAAGTTGCAGAAGACTGGAAAAGAGCTGGAGCTGTGCCAGTATTTTTAAAAGGCAAATTTGGAGAGCCAAGTATTTCTAAGACAAATGCTGTTACTGATTTACAGCTTGAAATTGATCCTTGGCAAAAGAAGTGGAGGAGCTGATAAATAACTTGGTGAATAAAAAATTACAGGAAATAAATATAATTAAAATAAATCACATTGATGTTTTTGATTGCAGCACATGGCTCATTGCTGATGGTGTTATAAAGTATTCACTCAGTAATGAATCCGACTTGACAACATTCAATGCCTCCATTAAAAATTGAAGAAGAAACCAGTATGAGGTTCAAACTGTCCAATAATTGCTAGAGACTTATGGACTGGGAAAGGTGTAAATACAGAAAATAATGTCACTTCTACAGAGAAGTGAGGATAAAAACTGGTTGGGAGCATTTTGACCTGGCATGAGGGAAAGCCACATGTCCAGGAGCAGTGGGATGGGGCCCTGGTTGCAGGAGGAGAGACAAGGCTGAGATGGGGTGCATCAGGAGCCGAATATATGGGACTTTTCAGCATTTCAGGAATAAGCAGGCTTATTTCTTGCCTGTGTCCAGCTGTGGGTTTTATTCTGGTCACTGGAGGAGGGGCTGCAATTTCAGTTGATCGTCTTTTTGCTCCTCCCTCACCACTGCCAGGCTGTCAGCCTCAGCATTGCCATTCTGTGTCATTTTCCATGCTAGCCAAGTCAAATACTGTCCCTAATCATCCTCCAAAGCAAGGCAGACAGATGGGCCCTTTCCCTGGATCCCCCAGTGCATTGTTGTTGTTCTCTGTCTATCCATTTCAGCAGGGGGAACAGCAGCTCCTGTGATGCTGAAGCCCCACTGCTGCCCATGGATGGGACCAGACATGGCTGGGTGCAGCTCCAGGGGTTATCCTAGGATGGGGAAAGATGATAAAACTGGAGCTATAGCCTCCGCTTGGTTTTCTGCTGGAGCCATTCCCAGCAAAACTGTTCCCAATCCAGCTTCTAGTCCCCACCCTGCTTCTGGTGAGACCAGGCAGCCACTACCATGGATCTGGTCATCTCTGCAGGAAGGAGAAAGAGAGGGGTAAAAAAACCTTGCACTGCAACTCTAATTGCAGGAAAAAGGTTTCCCAGCCCTGACTGCCCTCGTGGGAGAGGGCACAAAGTCCACGTGGCTGAGATGTCCACTCTGCCCAGTTCAGTCCCTTCCCACTGGTGGCTGCAGAGGGTGGACACCTCAATCATTCCAAACTTCCTGCTGCTCACCAGGTCCTGAGTCTGTGCAAGTGTTGGAAACACTGCATTTTCCATCAGTTCAGGGTTGCAGCCTGAGCTCAGTGCTTCTTCCTTGTGCCTTTCCATCCCCAAATCCTGGTTAAGCACAGGTCCCACCAGCCTCAGTTGCTGGTACAGAGGAGGGCAGCCTGTTAAAATTACCATCTCTGCTGGTGAAGAAGACCTTGTCTCTGGGCTCAAGATGCCAAACCAATAGCTGAGGTGCCACAGAGCCCCAAGATCTGTTTCTTCTTGCCCAATTCAATGTTTGGATCACCTGGTTCTTCACAACACACTGGGCTGGGCAGTCCCATGCCCAGTCAGGTTCACCTTGCTAAAGTCCATCACACGTCCCACCTTTTCACTGCTTCCCTGTGGTGCTGTTCTGGAGCTCTGGCTGTCAGCAAACTGTTCATACATTGCTCAGGGTGCTGCCTCTGCAGTATCTCACAGCTGGACCAAACAGGGCTGTTTCTAACCCTAAAGAGCCTGTGTTACATAGACCATGGTGAAAATAAATGTGATCACCTTCTAGATCTGCTCACAGCCTGATATCCTGAGCCTGCCCCACAAGCTACCTGTGTTGCTGCCAGGCAGACTTTAGAGGGGAAAGCAGAGCCATGGTCACGTATTTTCACAGTTTGAGTGCAGACCTGCCTTTGAGGAGGGGGAGGATTCATTTTGATGCGTTGCCAAATGGCTCTTTCTGTGGGCACCGGAGCATATGGAGCCTCTCTCACAATTGCCTGGGAGCTGCAGTTCTGTGATGTTTTTTGTCTCCTCAGCTGCTCACCTGATGTCAAAGTTTCCAGGTGCACTAAGGCAGGATGCTCCTGCTGCGTGCCTTGGATCTTCCACCTTCCCATCACAGCACCGGGGTGAATATTAAACAGACAGCAGATGCAAAGTGCAAGCACACTTGCTGGCCCAAGGGGTTACTCAATATCTGGAATTTGAATGCAAAAAGAAACTGAGAACCCATGGTATTAAGTAATTAAGTTTTCTGAGACTTTTAAAAAGGAGGCAGGTAGATGCTGAGGAGAGGTGATGCAGCTCCTCTGCTTCCTGCAGCTTTGCAGCACAAACCTTCGCCTTACAGGGGATTTCAGAGCACGTTACTCTGACTAAAGCCCCCAGGCTACTTTATAAGCTGTTAATAGTTGCCAACCAAAATGAGTGTCAGGGCTGTTTCTTATCAAAGTGAGCATTTAAGGCACCTGGAGAACACTGAAAGTAGCATAAACCCTATAAATTCTTTCTGAAAGCATCAAATTGGCCAGTGCTTGCATGCAGAGCATAGCAAATAACTTTTAAAAAACCTGAAATTTATTTGACAGCAAATCTGCTGCTGCTCATCAGATCAGCTTGCCCACCACTGTTACTCACACATCTCCAAGACACCACATACCCGCCCACTGTGTGTGCACCACATCACCTTCCCCTCCCTGGTGATTCCACAGGTGACTGTCCTGCAGGGATTGTGTCCTGGATTGCCCAGCATGAGGTGCAAGGCAGCACCTCCTGCCCCTCCCTGGTCATCTGGCCTTCAGGGTACAATGGTGTGTACATGGTATGTCTGGGTGAGGAGCAGCTGGGCTGCATTTCAGACCCCTGCTCCTCATCCTTCTCTCTGGCAGCCCCAGCTGAGCAGCAGCTCCCACTCCACACCGCTTCTCCTGGCTCCCTTCTTGCTCTTGGAGATGCCCTGAGGAGTTCTTCCCTGGCTTGGTGGAGCCTGTTACCCTCTGTAGAGCCATGGTGGTGCTCCCAGAGTCAGGGCTGCTCCTCAAGGGTCCATGTAGAAGGTAAACTGAATAAACCTGATAAACTGAATGGGTCATGAAACCCCAGATTAAATGGGGTGATAAAACGTTAGTGGGCTGCACTGGTATCTCTCTGAAATTGCAGTGGGCTTGGGCACTTCAAAACTATAAAGTAGGTGTGATCCTACTTTATGAAGAGGGAATTATCTCAGGAATTGTCTCAGTCCTGGTCTCTCCATCGCTGTTGAGGGAGAGGCATTGGTTTTTTTCTCGACCCCCGTTCTAGGGATGGGCTCATGCTGCAGACATTTTTTATGAAAAATCCTTTCCTTAGGATTTTTCCTCCTGAGAAGCTGAGAGGCCTCAGGAACAAAATGTAAACATTAATTATCTGCTGCTGTGGAATGCAACAGGTGCATCTGTGATTGGTCTCGTGTGGTTGTTTCTAATTAATGGCCAATCACAGTCAGCTAGCTCAGACTCTCTGTCCGAGACAGAAGCCTTTGTTATCATTCTTCCTTTTACTATTCTTAGCTGGCCTTCTGATGAAATCCTTTCTTCTATTCTTTTACTATAGTTTTAATATATAAAATAAAATAATAAATCAAGCTTTCTGAAACATGGAGTCAAATGCTCGTCTCATCCTCAGACCGCTGTGAACACGGTCACAGGCTCGCTCACCCTGAGCAGCGCAGCGGGACCCGCGGCCACCGGGACATGGAGAGCGCTGTGCTCCCATCCCTGCTCGTACCGACCGTGTGTCCTGCACAAGCCCAGAGCCTGCCGAGAGCAGAGAGGTGGCTCTGGAGGCCCAGAGAAGGACGAGCAGAGAGAGAGCTGCGGGACCGGAGCGGGAGCTACGAGCGGCACCCGGAGCGCTCTGCCCACCCCAGGCCGGCCGGGCAACGGTCGTGCTCTGGCACAGCGAGGTGATGCTCGTGGTGATCACAGTGAAGTGATGCCCGTGGTGATCACAGCGAGGTGATGCTCTGGCACAGCAAGGTGACGCTCGTGGTGATCACAGCGAGGTGATGCTCGTGGTGATCACAGTGAGGTGATGCTCTGGTGATCACAGCGAGGTGATGCCCGTGGTGATCACAGTGAGGTGATGCTCATGGTGGCCACAGCGAGGTGATTGATGCTCCTCACAGCACGGAGAGCACTCACAAACACCATCTGGCCCGCTCGCCTTCCCGCCCCTCCGCGGCACATCGCTCTGTTCAGCAAGACGTGAGCCGAGTGTGCTCGGACCCGCTCCAGGGTGGCAGCACAGGGCAAAAAGAGATGGATTGTGGCTCGTTGCCTTCTGCCAGCTGCCATGCAGGGGAAAATGGAGCAACAGCCTTTTTATTGTCCCCACATGTAGTCCTGAGAGATGACAGGAAGCTTAGAGATTTCTCCTTTTAATTGTTATTTGAATGGGAATGAAGCACCTAAATAACCTGTATAAGGCAAACCTTAGTGCTGACAGTGGAAGGAAAGTACAAATGCACTCTGTCACTGAGCAGGTCCCCTCCAGCTTTGTGAGATGTCTCAGTACTGTGCTAAATGAGCAGTGTGTTCACGTTGTTCAGCATTTGGATGCTCAGCTTCACACAGCCCCTTGTAAGTGGAAAACTTCTTTCTTGCTTACCATGTAGAGCTGCTGTAACAGCCCTCTGAACCACACCAAGCCCGACAGAGTTCAAAAAGTGTTTGGACAATACTCCCAGGCTCAGTCACAATATTGTGACTCTTGGGGTTGGTTCTTTATGAGGCCAGGAGCTGGACTTGATGATCCTTGTGGGTCCCTTCCAACTCCGCATATTCTGTGATTCTGTAAAATCCACTGCCCTCCTTGCTCTGCCTCTTCTGATTGCCCTGAATTCTGAGATGCCTCAGAGGAGAATTAGCACTGCACATTTCCAGACTCCTTTCTTTGTCCTGCTTTGCATCCTCTAACACTCCAACTCCTGGCAAAGGCACAGCTGTCCAGCCTGGCTCTGGCTGCTGGAGCCCCAGGCGGGGTGTGTCTTCAGCAAAAAGACATGAAAACCAGAATTACCCACATTGTAGGGTGATGTTCTTTCTGAAGAATGACTGGTTTATTTTATGGGGCCAGGATGCAACTTTTTTATGCACAAATGTCCATATGAGCCTTTCTAGACACAGGTGAGTGTGGGATCCTTTGCTCTCCAAGCAGAGCAGAGCAGAAAACACGTGGGAACATACACACAGCAATTTCCTAGATTAACTGCTCTGAGTTTTTCCCACCAAGCATACAGCACTGCATATCTAAACATACCAGGAAAATATGTTCTCTTTGGGCACAATGATCAACCCCCACACACTGGAAAATATCAACACAAACAAACATTTTTCCTTCAAAACATACACACAAAAAAATCACTCATGCATTTCTTTTTAGACTGACAGAATTGTAGGATGGTTTGTGTTGGAAGAGATGCTAAGAATCATCTAGTTCCAAGCCCTCTGCCACTAGCAGGGACAATTTCCACTATATCCCATCCAGCCTGGCTTTGAAAACCTCCAGGGATGGGGAAATGCTCACACTGCATCCACCATTTTTGTTCATTTTTGGTTATTTTGCTCCTGACTAGAAATACTGAATAAACATGTGAAGGACAAAAAACCTCTCTCGGCAAAATGTTAATCACTAAAGCCTCTCTCTCATCAAGGATAAAAGGAAAGGTGAATGAAAGGTAAACTGATTTTCACTAAGGAAAATTCTGAGAGCTTGTTGAATTTTTTTTTTTTAATTGCATTAATATATGTGATTTGAGGAGATAAAACAATTCCTGAGCTCTTCCTGGAGGAGATTAGCAGAATCCCTCTGATCCCTCAGGAATGAGTGCTATTTTATTAATCATTATGCAGGAAGGGTTGATGTTAGAGACAGAGACTGCTACAGACAGAGATAGAAATGGGACCAAGAGTTCACAGAGTGGCTGGGGTTGGGTGGAAGTCACCAGGTTCACTCCCTGCTCAAGCAGGACCACTTGGAGCTGGTTGCCCAGGACCATGTCCAGGTGGCTTTTGTGTGTCCCCAAGGATGGAGACTCCACACCTGCCCTGGGCATCCTGTGCAAGTGCTCAGGCACCCTCAGCAAAAACATTTCCTGATGTTCAGAGGGAGCTACCTGTGTTTTCATTTGCCCTCATTGCCTCTGGCCCTGTCACTGGGTACCACTGGACCTTTCTGAGGGGTCTTTAGCTGTGGACTAACAGGAAAAGCTTGCAGGGGCTTCATTCATTTGGACTGCAATATGACAGATAGCTTTGTCTCTTCACATTCACATACTTGCCTGCAATTAAATGAAGTGTATTGTTCCTGTGTCTGATTGCATGTGGGAGGCAGGGATGTAGTCTCTACTCTGACTTACAGTGTTCTAGGAATTAATGAAAAATTTTTCTATATTTCTTTTTAAATAGAGAAAAAATGCTATTGTTTTTTTTTTCTTACTGCCTTGAGAGATCATCAGGAGAATTCTTGTACCTACATGTCTCACAAGTATTTAAAGCAGTAAAACGTGTAATAGCCTCTTTTTTCCTTCTTCTTTTTCTTCCTTTAGGGAAAAAAAAACCTGTGTGAGTTGTGTGGAAGTTGTTTGGTGATGTGTGGGTGTGTTATGTCTGTGTCTAACTCGCCAGGGGGAAGCTGAGGAGCAACGAGGAGTTGTGCCTACAACTTAAACATCTCTCCTCCAGTCACTCATTTGACTGGCATTTCAGGGGAAAAGACAGTGGTTTGAGGAGTAAAGAGAAGTCAGGAGTATGGAGGTGACAGGCAGTGACGTGCAGCTGGGGCTGATGTGGCAGCACATCTCTGCTGTAAGGCTCACCTGAATGGGGAGGTGACAAGCTGCCAGTTTGCTGCTCTGTACTCAGACTCCTCTTCCTCCACACACCCTGTGGGGATCAGAAATGCCCAACCACCCCTGTGCAGTGCCAGGGAGGCAGCCCCATGTGCCTGGCAGCTGTAGGGCACCTTCACTCACAGCTCTGTGGGTCTCCTGCTGGCTCCTGGAAGGGAAGGAAGAGCTGATCACACAGGAAGAGTTTTTGGGAAGATCTGATCTGGTCACACAGGAAGAGTTTTCGGCAGCCCTGTGCTATTCTTGTTGCTTGGTGCTTCTGCTTGAGACAGTCAAAATGGGCTTTGCAAAGAGGCAGAGCCCAGGTGTGGAAACAGGAGTTATCACTTGAGAATGATCCAGGTGTGAAAATCACTCCACAAATCTGTTAGTGAGAGGGTTTGGGAAATAAAAGCATCTCTTAAGATGAGACTTAGATGCTAGAAACCACTGTTCTGAGAAAAGCTCAGGAATTAATTATGTGGGTTTCTTTTTATTTGGTGAAATGAGAGAGAGCACAGTGGGACTTTCTTCTTTAGCTCAATAACTTGTTACCCAAATACCTCCTTGGAGCTGGTTCATGAAATCTGTGCACAATAGCAGATCTACTACAGCTGCCTTGCAAGAAAATGGGGAAATGTATGGTTTGTAAACAGGTTTACAAAGAAACACTGTTTCTTTGACTACTGGCTATCCTTTGTTAATAAGAACATGAATGTCCAAAGGCAAAAATATTGATGCTGTTTCAAGTGGTCTTCAAAGAAAATCACTCTCTTGCAGTTGGGTGTTACACACCAAAAGCTTTACCACTGCTAACTGCAAGTGTTACACTTATTTTCAGTCCTGGAGACAAAGCATCAGTCTGAACTTCTAACCCACAGTTTCACACCAAAAGCACCCACACTAAAGATGCCAGAGCCACTGCTTTTTAGCCCTTCAATATTCAGTGGAAATGGATGTTGGATTCACCAGCTGGATTTTTGAGAAGATGCTCAAGAAGTGAAACATGGATGCACCTGGCTCATAAACAGCACTTCAAAACATAGCTGTTATTGATGAGTTTTAAACAGATCCCATCTGGTTCTTATTTGGTTTTTCAAAATCCTTCAGGCAAACAGCAGGAAGTCACCACCCAGATTAGTGTTGTTCTCTTGGCAGCACTTTGCATTTTTTAATTATTGTCAGGTTATTCCCAAGCAATTCGGCACTGCAAGAAGGTAGAAAATGCCTGGCTTGACCAAGGTGTCGCATACATCCTTTTATGAAAAATCCTTTCCTTAGGATTTTTCCCTCCTGAGAAGCTGAGAAGCCTCAAAGACAAAATGTAAACATTGATTATCTGCTGCTGTGGAATGCAACAGGTGGATCTGTGATTGGTCTCATAGACTTGCTTCTAATTAATAGCCAATCGCAGTCAGCTGGCTCAGACTCTCTGTCCGAGCCACAAGCCTTTGTCATTCATTCCTTTCTATTCTTAGCTTAGCTAGCCTTCTGAGGAAACCTTTTCTTCTGTTCTTTTAGTATAGTTTTAATGTGATATATATCATAAAATAATAAATCAAGCCTTCTGAAATATGGAGTCAGATCTCCATCTCTTCCTTCAACATAAGACCCCTGCGAACACGGTCACACCAAGGACCATCATTGCCCATGCTGTGCTCTGAAAGCATGACAGTGTCCTTTGGGTTGGTGCTGCTCTCGTAGTGCTGCCCTGTCTCTGCCTCTCCACAGGCTCTGTATGGACCCCCTGCCCTGCCCTGCCTTGGCTCATCCCTGTCCCCATTCCCACAGAGGTTCCCAACATCACTGAGCTGCTGCTGATGGCCCTTGTTTGGGAATGCTGTTGAAAGAGGGCAGAGGTTGTTTCTCACTTTCCATGAGGTTAATACATAAAATATTTAGATGTAATTCCAAATGCCAGTTTTCTGGCCAAGACTTGCTCTTCAGAAGGTTCCTGGAGGCTCTGCTGTTCCCCTCTGGCCATTGACATGGGCTGCTCCCCTGAGCTCCCTTCCACTGCTGCTGAACCAGACGTGGATACCCCAGAAAATCCCAGGCCCCAGCCCATGTTTAAGCATTGCAGATAGATGCCCACGGCACGCAGACAGGCAGTATGGATGTTGCCTTTGATCTGTGCACACACACCCCATCCCCTTTATCTTTTACTACCTGTTGTAAAATCCTTCCCTCCAAAGGGCTGCGATCCCAGCTCGGGTTGTTTGCTGCTCCCCAGCTGCAGATTCCAAAAGGATTTATGGGAGGTACAAGATGAAAGAAAGCTGGGAGGAAGAGCTCTCAGTGCAGACAGTTTCTGGTGAATGGGGTGGGACTGGCAGTGCTGGAGACCAAAATACTCCTGGCATTTGCAGCTCAGGTTTCCACAAAGTGAGTGGGGAGCACTCACCATGCTGTAACCTCCCCTGGGTGCTGCCTCTCACCTGTCCTGAGTCAGACCATTAGGAAAGGGGCACAGCAACACCTCAGAGCAATGGAAAAGGTGAGTTCCTGCTGCCCAAAGGTCACAGTGGCACTCTGTGCCTCTCTGGGGCACACACTGACATTAAGCAGTGACATCTCGGTGGGAGCAGGGTCACTCTTTCAGAATGTTTTCTGTCCTGTGCTTTGGAAGTTGGAAGTGATGCTCCAGCAAGCTCTGCAGTCTTGCAGAATATGAATTGTCCTCTTTTGACCCACTTATCAGATGATCTTTTGTATTTCTGAAGACAATTTTTGCACATTAGCTGTCACGGACATATTTTATGAAAAATCTTTTCATTAGGATTTTTTCTCCTGAGAAGCTGAGAGGCCTCAGAAACAAAATGTAAACAATGATTATCTGCTGCTGTGGAATGCAACAGGTAGATCTTTGATTGATCTCATGTGGTTGTTTCTCATTATTGGCCAATCACAGCCCAGCTGTCTTGGACTCTCTGGTCAGTCACAAGCTTTTATTATCATTTCATTCTTTCCTTTTCTTCCAAGCCTTCGGATGAAATCCTTTCTTCTATTCTTTTAGTATAGTTTTAATATAATATATATATCATAAAATAATAAATCTGCCCTCTGAAATCTGGAGTCAAGATTCTCATCTCTTCCCTCATCCTGGGACCACTGTGAACACCACCACAATTTGCTGTGTTGCCCCTCTGCATGGGAAGCACTGTTTGGCTGAATAAAGCACCAAAACAAGAAGAGCTCTGAGCATGGCTCATCCCACACTCCTACTCCATGGGCTGCTCTGGGGTCGTCACTCCACATTTTATTGTTCATATTCTTTTGGAACCCACTCATCCCCAAGTCTTTTAAAGTGAGGAAAAATGGCAAAAGTTGGCAGAGGGCAAGAAAAAAGCGAGAAGCTGTAAGGGTTGACAAGATTTGCTGGGTTTCAGTGGGACACAAGCTGAAGGTTTGGTATGGAGACAAATCACAGCATGTGTGCCATTGTGGCAATGTTGAACTGTTTTACATCTCCTCGAATTATACAAAGTGGAATCACTAGACTCACAATTTCATCCCAGCAGGTAATGCTCAGGTGTTGCACCATGGAGCAGCACATTCCCTGCCTCCTGAGCACCTGTACTGCCTCCCTGGCGGGTCTCCCATGACTGTTTGCATGCCACAGGATCTGGGTTTGAATGGGTGATTCACTGCTGTGCTGTGGTTTGGAAGCTGTGCTCACATGTCAGGAGATGAGGTGGGGAGAGGAAAGAAATCTCCTCCCTGAGGAACTCACTGGAGCTTCATGAGGCTCTTGTCATCACTTTCCTGTAGGAAACCATGGATCAGAGCTTCTCCCATGCCTACTTTCCATCCTCCTGTTTCCTGTCTCACATGGACACTTGGACAATTGGGAGCCTCCTCAGCAGGGACTAAAGTGAAATTCAACCACATACAAAGAAGATCAATTTTTCCAGAGCTGTTAACTGTGGGAAGAGATAACCAATTACTCACCAATTACAAGAGCTTACCATTACTTGGAAGTGAAAATCTGGGTTTTTTTTTCTGAAAAATTCTGTCCAGAAGTAGCAGAAGACCTGAGGCTGCTGAACAAAACAAGGGTGGAAACGTATAGAAATGATAATTAGAGGGCACCTTGTGGTATGGTGCCAACAGCCACTCAGAGACCTGGGATTATTTCCGCAGCTTCTGCCTGAATTCTGAATTCAGCTGCCTCAAATACTTCGATCCAACCTCTTCATCATGTTTAAAAATTACTGCCCTGAAGCCAAAATCTGAGATGCTGACATTAACATTAATGCAGCCTCAGACTCCCAGCCTGCTAATCCAAAAAAACCCCACAGTAAGCCACTCTCTTGATCCAAATGGTCAATGATGGGCACTGAGAGAACTGCAGTGAGTACAAGAAGTGCCTAGAGGCATGTTAATGGCAGGAGGAAAAAAAACCACATTACACCAGTATTTGGATTTGAGCAGTGCTTGAGCCTGGTATTAAAGACCTGGAGACTTCCAGGATCTCACCCACCCTTGAAACATCACTTCAAGGCCCAGAACAAACCCTCCTTGGTCCTCAAACTCTTCCTCATCCTGGTAGGAAAGTTACAGAAGTGATACTAATCTAAATCCAGATGTCAGAATGCAGATTGCTGCCAAAATTTAGCCGTGCTTAAGAAAATTACCAGGAAAAAAAATCCAACTCAAAGATTTGGGGATGCTCATTCCAGAGCTGGAGCCAAAAATCTTGTTTACAGCTTGCTCTCCATTTAGAACAATTAATCACTGAGCCTTGGTTGCACTTCCCAAAAATTACCCAAAATTATGGATTAAGCCAAAGAGCCCTGATAGAGTCAGTAACTACCTGGGATGTGGATGAAAACTGGCGGGTCAACTCACTGATTTACCCAAAAAAATTAATTTAAAAAATTAAGATATAAACTATCTATTGAGATAACAGGGACCTATTCTTTCCACCCTTAACTGCTTCCTGGTACCAGGCTAAATTCATGACCAAGGAGGTGGATCTGAGATGCTCCTGAACCTCCCCAGCTGAGGGGTCTTTCTGGCCATAAAGTCATAAAATTAACTAAGAAATGTGCTAAATATTAAAAAAAATGAGAGAGAAAAATGAAGGTTTGGGAAAAGTTACAATTCCTTTGGAAGAGCTACCGTCCTCAAGAATATCTGGACAGCACCAGGAAATATGAGGTTTTTGTGGGAGATACATCCTTGAGGTGAGTCTGCATTTGGAAACTCAGCTTTTCCCTGGGCAGAGGCCCAGTGAGGGACACAGGATCTGCAGCTCCCTCTCCACCCATGGCTATTATCCCAGGCTGACCCTCGCCTTGCCATGGCTTAGTCATGGAACTGCCTGGACACTGGGAATGTGCCTGGAAATCGGGCTGGTGGCCACAGTTTTATCTGCATGCAGGATCTACTTGGCTGGTTCAAACTGCCAGAAGTTGTCAGAAAAGAGACAAAAATTAAAAATATCTCATTCATCAGATATTAAGTCACACATACAGTAAAGGAACCAGAAGCTGAATTTTATGTGAAAGCAAGAAAGTATCTTGATCTGAGATGGTTTTTTTTTGTTTAAATTAGGGAAAAAGTCAAGATGGATGTGTGCTATGTTCCCGGGCTGTCTCTGAAGAAACATGAACTTCACAGATTCATAGGCCTATCTGGAAATATTCAGCAGCATTCATTTAGGTCATTATCAGACCTAAATCAGACCAAGCATAGAATTCTAATTACTTTTACAAATAATAAACTATCTAGAACATAATTTCTTGGCATTTTCAATTGCTTTTTTCGTCTATACTGCAGATATAAAGTGATCACTGATGCCTAAGCACCAATGAAAATAGAGACATCAGATATTGGGAAGTATCTTATTTTTTATACACTATATCTACGAAAACAATGTTTTTCTTTAGTTAAGCAGTGAATTGCTGTTTTAGTCTGGGTCTCCAGGTCTCCTTTCCTGTTCTAATATAAAATCTTCATCAAGAAGAGTTTTCCATTTAGGAGATCCTGTCTATACCATCTCTCCCAATACATTGGCAATTATTTTGTCTCCAAATGAACTCATTTGCATTTTTCATGCATTCTAATTCCACAACATATTTCAGAAAAATTAAACACCAAAGAGATATTCCAGAGTATATTTCAGCTGACTTTTCCTTAAAGTAGTTGTTATTAATGTTAAAAGTTTCTTCTTTCTTGAATTATCATGATCTAAAACTAACAGCAATAAGCAACCATTTGAGGTGTTTAGAATGCTGCTAATCAGACTGAAATTAAAGCACCAAATTATTTAGTTGAATAGTCAGGGAAGTTGCCTTAGAAAGTCAGTCTGGGCCACCCAAATACAGCTGGGTTGGTTCTGGTTACTCTCTGAGCCAGTAGTGGAGCAGTAGTGGCACTAAGGAACATTTCAAAATCTCCATTTCTTCTTTATTTCTTTCTTTCAGACCATCTCTGCAATGTTTTAGACAAATGGCAAGGCTATCTCCAGGTCCCTGTGAGGAGACCAGCAACCTTGGAGTTATGCAAGTGCATTAATTGGAGTCTGCAGGGGATGAAGAGGATGAAGAGGAACGAGGGGTGGAGTGCCTCTGGTGCAGGACAGAGGACACTGGTCCATAACTTACTCTCCTGTGAAAGGTGTGACCTTTGGATCCTGAGAAGTGCAGTAGATTTTGGGAAGCATTTCTGTGCACAGAGGGTGGTTGGACAGTGGAGCAGGCTGGTAAGGAGATGGTCACTTCCCACCTGTCAGTGTTTAAGAGGCATTGGGACAATGCCTTTAACAATTTCCTTCAAACTGGTGAGCCCTGAAAGGTCAGGCAGCTGGACTGGATGATCTGTAGGCCCCATGCCCTTGGTGCTGCCCTTAGGATCAACTTTTTGGCAAAACATAGCCCAAAACACAACATAGTGTTTTGTTCTCATCCTGTTCCTTACAGGACTGCTCAGAAATGGGACTCTGCTTTGCCTTTTCACAGCAGCAATCCCCCAACGCACACCAGCAATTCTGGGGCCATAAAATTTACTGGGATTTTATCCCACTCGTATGAAAAATGTTGTTTTAAAAAAGAAAAATGGGCTAGCAAATCAGTTTTAACACAAACATGACCAAGCAGTGCCACATTTTATGAAAAATCCTTTCCTTAGGATTTTTTCTCCTGAGAAGCTGAGAGGCCTCAGAAACAAAATGTAAACAATGATTATCTGCTGCTGTGGAATGCAGCGAGTGGATCTGTGATTGGTCTCATGTGATTGTTTCTCATTATTGGCCAATCACAGTCCAGCTGTATCAGACTGTGTGGTCAGTCACAAGCTTTTGTTATCATTCCATTCTTTTCCTTTGCTTGCAAGCTTTCTGATGAAATCCTTTCTTCTCTTCTTTTAGTATAGTTTTAATATAATATATATATCATAAAATAATAAATCAGCCTTCTGAAACATGGAGTCAGATCCTCATCTCTTCCCTCATCCTGGGAGCCCTGTGAACACCACCACAAAGCAGTGCAACCTGGAGCAGAGCACCTTGTCACTGCTGGGGTTTTCAGTCCCAATCCCAGTGCTGGCAGAGGTAGGAAAGGCCCTTCAGAAACACCTCTTGCCTTTCAAGTTGTTTGGTGTTTCTCAGCTGCATTCTGCTTTTGCAAAGCAGCTTCCTAACAGCGACAATCAAATTTGTTGCCTGAGGAGGGACAGAAGCAATTCCCACTACTCATTCTCCTAAAGAGCAACCTTTTTTTTAAACACGTTTATGATGTCTCCTTCCATGGTTAGAAATGTGCAGAGTAAGAGCAGCACAAAGCTGTTTAGGGTATGTTCTAGATTGCAAGGAAACTTTTTTTAAAGAGAGGATTCGAAGCAAGATAGCAGTCACAGGACACCTAAATCTTTCAGAAAAAAAGAATTTATTGCCCTCTTATCAGAAAAAATAATCCCATCTCACTCAGGCTTGAAGGTGCCGTCAGGATTAGGAGGAAGAAGCTGACACTGACCAGACAGAATCCTGTGTTTCAATGGAATTTATGCATCATGTATGAGGTGTATGAATATGCAACAGGTTATTGTTTTTAAGGGTTAATTCTTTGTTAACGTGGGTCCTTTTTCAGGCTTGTGCTGCCCAGAAAAAGGTACCTGGACTGTCAGTAACTCTTTGTTTTTATTGTCTTACATTGTCATAATCCAAATTGTCCAAATTATTATTACTCTAATTGTATTACTATTTTTATAACCATTTTGATTACTATTAAACTTTCACAGTCCCCTCCCCAGGTGTCAGCTCAGCTCACTCAGTCTCTGATCAGTCCCTCCAGTGCTGGAAATGCCATGGCCCAGGCCCAGCCCAGTGGCCACAGGTGGAGCTGCTGGTGCTCTGCTGGTGTTCAGTCCAGAGCAGGCTAAACAGGTCTATGAAAAACACCAATCACTTGTTTTTAAAATTTTGAAAGTTTAATAGTAATAAAAATGGTTATAAAAATAGTAATATAATTAGAGTAATAATAAATTGGACCATTTGAATTAGGACAATATGAGACAACAGAAACAAAGAGTTACGGATGTCTGGGTACCTCTTGCTGAGCAGCACAAGCCTGAAAAAGGACCCACGTTAACAGAGGATTAACCGTTAAAAACAGCACTCTGTTGCATACTCATACACCTCATATATGATGCATAAATTCCATTCAAATACAGGATTCTGTCTGGTCAGTGTCAACTTTTTCCTCTTAATCCTGACAGCGTCTCCAATCCTGAGCAAGACAGGAAGTTTGTTTCTTCTGATAAGAGGGCAATAAATTCTTTTTCTCTGAAAGATTTAGGTGTCTTGTGGCTGCTCAGTGCAATTCCTTTCTTTAAAAAAAGTATCCTACATAGCATAGTTTGTATTTTAACATTTTGTTATAACCCAAAACTAAATTTAACACACTACTTAAGAGGATTAATACAGCATAACTTTCTAACACAACACATTTATTATTCATTTTAATATTTGTGAAAAGCCAATCATAAAATACATATTTTTCACAAGGTCCAAAGAAAAGGAAAAAAAAGCCCCACAGTCCAGGGAACTTCTCTGCCTCCGCTAGCTAAAACTAACTAAAGCAAAGGAGAGCTCTGGCCCACTGTCTGTCCATCCTCAGACAACACAGTCAGGAGCAGGAGTGTGGGGGAATGAGAGCAGTGTCTGAAAACAAACTGTGCTTCTTCTCTCCCCCCTTCACTCTCTGGGACAAGTCTTAAAGGTGCAAAATTTATTATTCAGCATAAACAGAACAGACAATTTGGGATAAAAGCATCATTTAGTCAACCCAGGACACTTGCTTGTGTATTTTCAGTCCACACACACCAGTTCGAGGCAAATGGAGCATTTTTTTTCCTTTTTCTCCTTTGAATCTCAGTGTTATTCCTGTTTGCAGATGGCACATCACACAGCAATATTGCTCCCACTCCTCATGCCCACCTGGAGAATGAGAGGTTTCAGTGCAGGAGGGGATGCTGAGACCACCTTGGAAGGGTGGGGGGCACATGAAACAGCCCCTCCACACCACAGCAGCCCTTTCACAGGTCCACTCAGTCCCCACAAAGCATTTTGGAGAGGTTGGATCAGTGTCACAAAGTGAGATCACTCCACACATTACACTCAGCTTGTCCTGGTATCCCACTGCTTGCTCCAGGGCTGTGATTTCTTGTCCTGAACTGCTCATAGTAGTAGTTATCATTTGACAGGAAAGGCATGAAATCCTCTGTAGTAAGGAATGTGTGGGTTTTCACATGCTGTCTCCACTTTGTTCACAGTTTGCAGGCAATTTAAAAGCAGCTACTGAAGATAGCAAGGCAGGCTCTCGCTGTTATGTGAAAAGCTTTTATGAAAAAAACCTTGGATAAGATTGGCTGGGGGGTATTTCATAGTGCTGAACATCCATAATTTTAACCAACTATACTTTAAATAATACCTTTTTTTAACCTGTCATATGAAGCAGAGAATATTCCCAACACTTCAGAAACCCAGTGCAGCATTTAACTCCTCTCTTCTGAATGGCTCTTTCAGAACATTTTTGTTCAAAGAACAACTTTGATTGCCCAAATCTGTTTTTTTTTTTTACAGGAGGGCTGCCTTGAAAGCAGTGCAAAGCACATAAACCTCAGAACAAGATATATGGTAATGCCCATTACTGCTCCCATGCAGCACTGCCCAGCTGCCCTGGGAGCTCTTCACTTTGTGCTTTAGAAATATTGACACTTGCAAATAATAGAAACCAGCTGTGTGTTTGCAGCCTGGTGATGTGCAGATGGGTTTTTGTCTGGATCTTGGGGTTCCAAATTGAACTGGTTTTGAAGAAGTGATGGAGCCATTGAAAAGCAGGGAAGTTTAATTTGGGAAAACAAGCCAAATTTCAAGCTCGCAGCTAGTGAAGGGCTGGAGGATGATTCTGGCTGTGAATGTTTATATCTGTCCTGGTGCAAGAATCAAACTCACCCAGGAAAGCATGGACACATGGCCTTTCAAGAACTGGGAACACAATATATGGCTTGAGAAGGATAAAAAATGTTAATTACAGATGAAAATGTAGAATCACAGAATGGCCTGGAAGGAACTTCAGACCATTTCCAGCACCTCTGCTGTGGGCAGGGACACGTTCTACTGTCCCAGGATGCTCAGAGCCCCATCCAGCCTGGCCTTGAACACTTCCAGGGATGGACCATCCACAGCTTCTCTGGGCAACCTGTGCCAGGGCCTCACCACCCCCTGACTGAAGAATTTTTTCTGAACATCTCACCTAAATCTCTTCTCTTTTGTTTTAAAACCATCCCCCCCTTGTCCTATCACTCTTTGCCCATGTAAAATCAATGAAGGGAATAAAAGTCTCGTTTGTTAAACCAAGCAGGCAGTGATCATTTAGAAAATACCCACCACTGGAGCTGAAATCTCCACTTTGGGGAATACTTTTGGATTGTACCCATTGGATCTGTGACTGCCTTACTGTTATCTCTCTATCGAAATTTCTATTTGCATTGCCTGTCAGGTCAATCTGTGCTGGTTTTGCATGCTGAGACATTTACTCAATCCCCTCCAAAGAACTCAAATTCTGCACATCAAAGCATCCAACAGGCAAATCCAGTTACTCCCAACTAGTCCTTCTATAACTAGGTTTTTTAGAGGGCTCAATATGTAGAAAAGGTAGAAAATATTTTCAATGAATAAATTGAGAAGGATTTAGGTGCTTTATATTTATTTGAAATTCAATAGACATGCTTTGTTATGCTTTCTCCACGAGCTTCCCAAATGTGCCAAGAACAATGCACAGGCTCAGAGCCATCATTTCAAGGTGCTGCAGGCTTTGTTCTGCTCCAAAGGCAGTTTCCCCTCATCCTCTGGATTTACTTCCACTTGCAATGTTAAAAATTTAATACAGAAAAACCAAAACCCAGCCTGGTACAGTCTCCAGGGAATTATATGTCTGTGCTAATGGATAAGAATCTTAAAAGTGACTTAATTTTGTTTGCTGCCATCTGCTTCCCCTCAGTATCTTTTTTTTTGGCTGAACCAGCACAGTACAACTTGTATTAAACAAAGTTGTGTCCTCAACAAAGAGTATTTCCCAAATTCTGATCAAAATGAGGCAACCTGAAGATCCTTAGCAGTGCTGGAAAACATTTCAAGTGTTTAATGGTAACAGTGGGAGCTCAGGTTTGTCGTTACCTCATTTCTTCTCCAACCAGCCTGATTTCACCCACAATCAACACTGAGCTCCTGATCCCTTCCCTGCCTCATAAACACACAGATCCAAACATATCCTCTCTTCCAAAAATGCAGCTTCGGGCTCTTGCATCTTCTTCTGCAAAAATCCTCCCTGCAGAGCAGCCAGGCCCCATCTCAAAACGCAAATGCCACACACAAACCTTCAGGGCACCTCTCAAACCTCCCAGATTGGCCTGAAGGAAATCCCCAGAGAGAATTTGCCTAACCACTTTGCAGTGCCAGGGTCCTTGTTGAATCCCCACATCTTTTGGAGTGGCAGACCTGTCCCTCGTGTCACCTGTGGGCACCACAGAGGTGTCTGTCCATGGGATCTGATCACTGACCTCAACAGGTCATCTCAGCTCACCTCAGAGATGGCTCAGCTGGGATCCACCACACATGTGATTATGACAGGAGCCAAATTCCTGCTGTTGTTAACCCACACAGATGGAAATGAGATGTGGAGAGATTATATTTCTCCCACCGCCATCAGCTCCTTGAGTTCAGTGTCCATCTTTCAGAGAAGGGAGGAGTAATTTCAGTTTTTAATTAAATTTTTAATTTTTCCTGGATGGTATTTCATTTGTGGTAGCCATTTTTCTTGCCAGTTTTTCCACTGTGCCTGCAGTTAACAGAATTGCTTCCCTCTTTTTCATTTTTTTTTCCCATAATCACTTATTTCCCTGGTCTTGCAGGTTGGATTTATGACTTTTACTCAGAATCCCATAATGTCACGAGGCAGCTGAGGATCAATTTTTTTCCTCATGCATATTAAACCCAGCTGCACAGGGAGCTCATGCTCCACCAACCTCTTGCTTTCTAGCAAAGGTCAGAACAAGAAAATGTAAAGAAACACCTCCTGCTGTGCTTACTCCAATCTCTGGGAGATCCTGCATGATCCAAAGGGGAGTGGGGAGAAGTTAAAGGAAACCTGACCTGACTTCCAATTGCTGGAAGTCTCTTCTGCCACCATGATATTTCTTTTCCAGGATTTCTTCTCCTGAGAAACTGAGAAGCCTCAGCTGCTCCATGTTCTGCTGCTCTGGAATGTGGTCTATATGTTGTTTATCCAAGCTTGTAAATTGTTTTTAATCAATGACCAATCACCATCAGCTGTGTCAGACTCTGAGGAGTCAGTCATGAGCTTTCATGCTCATTCTTAAGACTTCTGTCTGTATCCTTCTTTTTCCTTAGTGTAGATATAATATAATAAAATATAACATAATATAATAAAATACATAAAATAAAATATACGTAACATAATAAAATAAATGTAACATAACATAGTAAAATATAGTGAAATAAATACAGTATAATACACTACAATACAGTATAATATATCAGTCTTCTGAGAACATGGAGTCAGATTCTCATCTCTCACCTTGTCCTGAGGACCCTCACGAACACCACACCTTTCCAACCCAAGGTTTTCTCCAGCCCCCCAGAGCTGCTGTGAATGTCACACCTCTGCCAATGACACCAACTGGCCCAACTGCATTGCCCAGCCCCTGGGTCATGCTGAGTCTTTTTCTGATGATGGGTTTTTGTCTCCTGTGCTGCCCTGCATTTCTGTAAGTCCCAATATTTCCATGTGTAGCCCCATTTCTCTTCACAGAGAAAAGCAAGGCACAATTCTTCCCAAGAATATTTCTGGGTTTCATATTCTCTGAACCTCAGAGAAAGGAAAAACAATTCTTATCGTTTGCTGTGCCTGTGTTTGTGGTAAAGTAGAATGCAATATGGAGAGCGGTTACCCAGAGTGATGGTTTTTTGTTTTCTTGCCCTTTCAGGGCCAAGAGTGTGTGTGTGTGTGTGTGTGTGTGTTGGGACTGTCACTGACAGTCATGAGATTCTGTGCACTTGTGTGCAGTTGAGTGCTTGGCAGATTCAGTTTAGATGTAATGTAACATAGTAAAATAGAATATAGAATAATGTGGTATAACAAAGTAATTAATTATCCTTCTGATAAGATGTAGTCATATGCATCTTTTCTCTCCCCTCATCCAGGCTGCTGCCCTGCAAATTCCATACCCATGCTTTCCTCCGCTCCATGGGAAAAGCTCTAGAGCAGTGTGTCATTTTTTGAGCTGGTTTGCCGTTTCAAAAGGTGAGATTTGCTGGTGGGCTCCCAACATGTTCAGCATCTGCCAGTCATGGAAAGATCTGCCCAGATGTTTTGTGTTTCAGGGAAAGCTGGCTCCTCTTGACAGAGGCCTGATTTTATCTCGTTCGGCAAAGTCTCTGAGCTTTAAATCCTTTTTAGCCACGTCCAAGTTTGTGACCTTTTCTATTTCATGCTCTGCCTTGCCTGGCTCACAATTCTCCTTTAAAAACTGGCTACTTCTGCTGTCTTACTGTTGAAGATTGCAACGCAAGATGTTTTCCATTACCATCTGTATGGCAGATTACCTTTGTCAAGTGGGCAGTTTGCCTTTGAGTGACCACAATCACACCTCCCTGGGGAGGGGACATCTGCTGATAACAGCTATTGAATGTCACTGCATGTCTGATAAGAACTACAGCATCCCATTGGGAGATGCTCCACCCAGAGGGAGGAGCCAAGCATTCCTACCCAGATAGAATCCAGAGGTTTTTGAGACACCAGCACAGCTTCTCCACTGGATTCCCCAGAGGAACAGCAGCTGCCTCTCCCACTGGATCTTCAGAGGAAGAATACATCCTTCTCTACAGGACCCCCTTGCTCCAACAGGACTTCAGGAGGGGTGCAGCCACAATTCCAATGGGACTGCCACCAACACCCTGACCCACAGGGTGTCAGGTTGGGTTCTGACTCTGTCAGTGTTGTTCTAGTTTACTGCATTGTTTATTTTATCCTCCTATTTTTTTCCTTTCCCTATTAAAGAACTGTTATTTCCTGCTCCCATATTTTTGCCTGAGAGCCCCCTTAATTTAAAATTTATAGCAATTCTGAGGGGTGGGGAGGGTTTACATTCTCCATTTCAGGGGAGACTCCTGCCTTCCTTAGCAGACTCCTGTCTTTCCAAACCAAGACACTTACCCCTGATCTCTGTTTAAGAGCTCTCTATAACTGAGGGGTCCTGCATGGGGTACGAGGCAGAAGCAGAGGCTCAGTCCCTGATTCACCATCATCACCTTGATGCACAGAGACATCCAGAGCACGGCTTTGCTGAGTGTAGGATGAACCAGCAAGCACAAAGAACCTCACTGCTTCCTGCTCAGCCAGCACTGGGTCCCAAAGCCCAGTCTCAGAGGCACACAGGATGGCAGGAGGCATTAAAGCTTTCTTTACTACCTGAATTGCTGCTTCTCATCACCCACTCACGCTCCCTCCTGTACCATGCTCTACAAATCTCCTCCCAGGCTGCTGGCACTCCTGAGTAATTTCACGTTTGCTTTTATGAATACAAGCTCCTGCTTAAGCATCTGTGACATTGCCTCACATTAAAGGTGCTGATTAAACATCTTACCTCCAAAGAGGTTTCACCCACCTCAGAGAAAATCACCCCCAAGCCTGTGCTGTACCACTGGAGCTGTCAGGGCACAGTGCTGGCAGCCTTGGCTTTCCTCCCCAGAGAAGTCCATCATATCTGTAACATCCTGCCTGGATTTGCTCCTTTATTGAGCAGCTTTCTTCCCCTGAATCCCTTCAGCCACTCTGACAGCAGGAGAAAAATGCCAGTGACGTGAGCAGAAATCAGCAAGGGACAGAACTGGGGTGAAGCTGCAGTGTTTTATGGTGTAATTAGGTAACAGCTGCAACAGCTCAAATGTCTCGTGGTGATTCTTTTGATATTAGGAGTCTTACAAGGGAATATCTAGAAAAAACAAACAAACATACAACCCCCCCCCAAAAAAAAAACTAAAAACAAACCAAACAAAATACTCCCCCCAAAACCAAACAACAACAACAAAAAACAAACAAACAAAAACGAAACCCCAAACAAAAACCAACCAAACAAACAAAAAAAAAGCCAAAAAAAACCCCCACCCACACAAAAACCCCAAAACCTTACGCAAATCCTGATTGGGTTTTTTTCCCTCACAAAAATCATGGACACAGCAGTGAAGTTCCCAACCCCCTCTGCAGTGATTTTTCCCAACACACCTCCACAGCAAAGGAGATCTGTTTGCCACTTAACACTGCTCACAGGATGCCCAAAGTAACAAGCAACAGCGTGAGAGAAAATGGTCACAAGTTGCACCAGGGGAGGTTTAGGTTGGATGTTAGGAAAAATTTCTTCACCAAGGAGGTTGTCAAGCATTGGAACAGGCTGCTCAGGGCAGTCGTGGAGTCACAGCCCTGGAAGTGTTCCAAAAACATGAACATGTGTCCCTTAGGGACATGGTTTGGTGGTGGACTTGGCAAAGTTGAGATAGAGCTTGGACTCAATGATCTTAAAGGTCTTTTCCAACCTAAACAATTCTGTGATTCTAAGTTTGACTTCACTTTCACCTGCAATCCAATTCACAATACAGAGATCACTTCTGGAAGGAGTTTTCTGTCCTGCCCTGGTTGAGGCTGAAAGCACTAAACCAAACACTAAATACAGAGTTTGGGAGTCTCAAATAATATCACGCCACTTTTCTATCATGGTTAGTCCCTTACGTCTCACTTCACTGACAGAAATCTACAAGACAGAGGGTCAAAGGATAAAAAATTTAATTTCCTGCCCTTCACAAAACAGCCTTCCTGCTTACAGTTGTGAAAAAATTGACCAGATAGAACTGGTAAATCTTATTTTTCCCTCTCTCTGGTCTTCCTGGTACCATCAACTCTTGTTGAAGTATTTGACCAGTTGACCTTCCACAGTGCCGTGATGACAAAGAGCCTTTCCCTTCTCTTCCCTGCAGGGTTGTGGCGGGCAGCCTCTGATCACACCAGCACAATATGTGGTTTTTATGCCTGGGTTGCTTTTAAATGGTTTCCTTCTCTCTCGTTGATGCTGGAAGAGCAGCTCCACCACTTCTTGTGCCGATAAGGGAAACAGGGTCTGAACAGTCAACAGGGAATATAAATTTCTAGAGGGAAGAGTTGGAGGATTTGAATGGCATTGTACCAGGCAACCCCAGATGAACCTGAACCCATAAATATTCCTTGTCGGTCCCATGTGCTTCAGGGATGGCTCACCAGAATGGACAGTGCCTCTGCTGTCGTCACCTGAAGCTGTCACCTCCTGCCCCTCTCAGGGGAGGCCTTGGCCTTTCATGGGGAGAAGGGGGAGGCCAGACAGGTGTGAGGTTTTGTGGCATTCGCATTCTCTGAAAAAATCCCTTTGCCCAGGGTTTTCCTTGTGGGAAGCTGAGAAGCCTCAGAGAAAAGGAAAACAATTCTTATTTCATTTGCTTCTCCTGTGTTGTGCTTGTCTGGAATGGGTTTGGAGATTGTTTACCCACATTGGATTCTAGAGTGAGTTGTTTTCACTCTTTGGCCAACTGGGCCAAACTGGGACTCTGGGAAGAGTCAGAAGTTTTCATTATCATCTTTTTAACATTCAGTAAGTATCCTTTCTGTATTCTTTAGTATAGTATAGTATTCTTTAATATAATATAGTATCATAAAGTAATAAATTAGCCTTCTGAGAACATGGAGTCAGATTCATCATTCCTGCCTTCATCTGGGGTGCCCAGAAAACACAATTAAGTTTCTGTCACACGTGGCCCCACTGAGGATCCTCACCTCTGTGTGCAGGACTGTAAATCACCAGCACACCTCACAGCACCAGGGCTGATCCAGGGTCAGGGCTGGAAAATCTTGGTGAAGAGCTGATGAGGCGGGAGAGTGAACTGGAAGGGAAAAATCTCCACTTCATTTTCTAACATAGAGAGAAAAATTTCTTTGCTTTGCAGTGTTCAAAATGTCACCTTTGTATTTTGCAGTTCTAAATGGCATTTCTAAATATTACTTCAGCTTCATTACAAAAACCCCAAGAAATTAATGGAGTTGGTATTTCTCTTCTCTCTGTAGATATTTTTCAGCGTTTCCATTCAACTTTAAATGACTTTTCCTTCAAACCCTTGGTGCATCTAATGAACTAGCACACTAAATAGAGGTTTGAAGCTGTTCACCACCTTGTCTCTGGGCTTTTGTCATGGCAGATCTCAGCATGAGACCACAGGATATCAAACTCAGGACTTTCAGGGGTCAGCAGCAGCCCAATTCCACTCTGAGTACAACCATTGCCCTTCATAACTATCTCAAGAAGCCAGAAATCATAGCACCAAGTTAAAATTAGTTTTAAAATAAAAGCCAGTATATAAATACTTTGGGTCAAGGACCATATTTATATTCTGCACATGGTTCATGATGGGAGACTTAAGCCCAGTGAAATGCTACACTCAGGCACTGCACTATACTGAGCTTTTACAGGTGTTTGTCACAGAAATCCTTTATGAAAAATCCTTTCCTTAGGATTTTTCCTCCTGAGAAGCTGAAAGGCCTCAGGAACAAAATGTAAGCATTGATTATCTGCTGCTGTGGAACACAACAGGTGCATCTGTGATTGGTCTCATGTGGTTGTTTCTAATTAATGGCCAATCACAGTCAGCTGGCTCAGATTCTCTGTACCAGACACAAACCTTTGTTATTCATTCTTTCTTTTTCTATTCTTATCTAGCCTTCTGATGAAATCCTTTCTTCTATTCTTTTAGTATAGTTTTAATATAATACATATCAAAAAATAATAAATCAAGCCTTCTAAAGCATGGAGTCAGATCCTTGTCTCTTCCCTCATCCTCAAACCCCTGCGAACACCGTCACAGGTATTCACTAACTTTTATCAATTTTGGCTGTAGGTAATTTCTCCTTTTTGAATTTCAGACTGTATTTTGACCTATGAAGCTTTCCTATATATCTATTAAGGTGAGATTTTTTCAGCTGGGAAAGAGTATACTGCCACTACTCCAAAACCTGGCACTTAAGAAACACTAAATGTTATAGGACTTGCAGAAAAGATGTCAGCTCTGGACACTGGCTGGGATCTCCTCCCACAGATCACTAACGCTGCATCTTCTCCAACCTTAATGATTCTGTGAGGCACTGACTGAGAGCCAAGCACTGCACAGATCTGTCAGAAAGCACACAGTGTGTTCAGCTGTGCAGGAAACTCATTCAGCTGAAATATCTGTGGCATTCACATTCTCTGGAAAAATTCCCTTTGCTAAGGATTTTTCTCCTGGGAGGCTGAGGAGCCTCAGAGAAAAGGAAAACAATTCTAATTGCATTTGCTTGTCCTGTGTTTTGCTCATGTGGAATGTGTTTGGAGATTGTTTACTCAGGTGATTGTTATATTGGACTCTGGTGGGAGTTGTTTTGACTCTCTGGCCAATCAGGGCCAAGCTGTGTCAGGACTCTGGAAAGAGTCATGAGTTTTCATTATCTTTTTAGCATTCAGTAAGTATCCCTTCTGTATTCTTTACTTTAGTACAGTATTCTTTAATATAATACAGTACTATAAAGTAATAAATTAGCCTTCTGAGAACATGGATTCAGATGTATCATTCCTGCCTTCATCAGGGCATTCCCTGTCAATATAATATATATCCAGCCACCGGTACAAATTTCCTCAAGATGACTTTTCTAAACCTCTTAAATCCCTTCTGATATGTTTTAGGGAACTAAAAAGATATTGTGATAATGAGCTGTCTACATGGGAATGATGTTTGTATTCCTATATGGAGAACCTATAAGCATATAGAAAAAAGGAACACATCTCCACTATCCAGATAATCTGTGCAAGAAACAAAAATACAAATATCCACTGAAACTCATCAGGAACTGTCATTCTTGCACTTACAGGTAAAGATCCAGGTCTCTACAATCTCAATGGGGAAATTCAGAATAATAATCCAGGCCAGTCTCCCCCTCTATAAACCATGGAAATGAAACCATGTTTGTGACCACAGTGTCCCAGGGATGCTCCATAACTACACACATCCCATAGGCTTGGCAATGTGACCTACAGCCCTGCAAAGCCCTGATGAAGCGCAGACTATGCTGCAGAGTCAGGCTCTCCAAAAGCTCTCTGAGCTGGAGGAGTTGCCTGGGTTACAGTTCAAAATCACACAAGTGCAAAAAAGAATGTAGAAAAGAACTCATCAGGTCCAAAAGTTTACAGAATTGGGAAGAAGTGGGGATCAAAGGCTAAAGGGATAAGGTAAAAAAGCAGTGTTTCAGTTTCCTGCTGCAGAAACCAAGAAATGAATGATGACTGAGGCAAAGCAGGCAGAGCACAGCCTTGCTCTGCCCAGGCAGCCCGTGGCAAAGGGATGGAGACACCCAGATCTGGTGCTCACAGAATAATGCCATGGCTAGGGAGGACAATCCACGCACTCCTTCATTTTTCCAGCAACATGGACAGCAAGTGCAAGGCTCAGCCATCCTGCATCCCCAGCTGAGGGTGCTGCATTCACCACTGACCCCTTCAGCTACTGCTCCCTCCACCCAGCAACGAAAGCCCCTGTCTGGAGAGCTCCGGGGAGCTCAGGATGCTCCATCCCAGCTCTGAGGTTTTTGTGCAGCCACCAAGAGGAATGTGGGTCACAGTGGTCTAGGTGTTTCTTGCAGAGAGAGCTGCAGGATGGAAGGGGGAAAGGCTGCACAAGCCTGGGAGACATCAAAATTGAATTATCCTGTTAATCAACACCTGCTCCTCTACCAACACATAAAAATGCAACTGAAAGTAGCATGAGAGCTGCTCCTCACAGAAACACCCCAAGCTGTCCACTGAGCCATGTTCTAAATGCCTGGGGGTGGGGAAAAAACACAATAAGCAAAACATAAAAAAGCAGCAGTCTTTAAAGTGAATCTCCAAGGCAAAGCCTTGTCAAAGACTATCATTGGTATGTGCATCTGTTTCCCACATCTCTGAGTTTCCAAACTGTGAATTCCATTTTTTCTTAATTCAGACAAAAACAAACAAGAGACTTGAAACATTTTTATGAGTGGATTTCAGGCCATAACATGTGACAACGTGAACAAGACTCCCCTTGATTTTTGGAATTACACAATCCCAAGTACACAGTAGCGCTCCTTCCAGCTCCCATCCCAGTCCTCAGATCAGGAATTCAGCTATGGACAGTGACAATCTTGTTGGAATGAGCTCCTCTTCTGAGAGCTGCTTCTCAGTCTGGAGAAAACCTTTCTTGTTCCTCCTACCAGCCCTGTCTGGATGGGGCTGCAGGTCTGGAGGGTGAAGCTGCAGCTGCAACCTCCAAAATGTCAGGTAAAATTGCATGCCACTGGAGGCCATGCAGACCCAAGCATGTCATTATTAACTCTGCACAAGGAAAAGGCTCTGAAAAGCCTTGATGAAAAGCACTAAAATGGGAAAAATGAGGAATCTCACCACTGAAGAAATGCTTTGGTGTTGTCTTATAGATCAAGAGTTCTATTATCATTATAGTGCAAGAATTCCATATCCTCAGAGTTTTGTACCTCCTTGATGTTTCTTGTAGGCATCTCTTCTAAGCACTGACTCTTCCTGGTCCTTACAGTTACCATCTGACTCTAGTTCCCACCAATCCACTCTTTTATAACACTGTTCTTATTGGCTACAGGTGTGGCCTGTTACATCAGGCCTGCTCCTCATCTTTAGTAATTTGTCCAGCTGCAACTCTTTAGGGATAAGATTACATTCTATGCCACCTTCATTTATCCATACTGTATCCCCCTACACTTTGGTCCTCTCTGCGTTCAGCAGGTGGTACTAGAACACTTCAAATGACAGCAGTGCTAAAGAAAAGGGGAAAGTCTCAGTCATCTGTCATCACATTATTCTGCTAATCTTCATCCACATTCTGCTGCAAACATGAAGGGGTACAAGGCCTTGCTCAGAAACCCTGCTCCTGTTGCTGAATCTGTGCTGGTGCCCAGGGGGTGCCATAAATAATCGTGTCTGATAGCTCAGACTCAGGGCTGGGATTTGCCTTACAGTTATTACCAGTTGTTCCAAAGGCTGGTTCACTCATTAGCTGATGTTCTTTGCCTGATGATCACTGCGCAGCTCTACCTGTTTAACAGGGGTGCTGTTTGGGGGATGACAATGCAGAAACCTCCCTGCTCAAAGAGCACAGGAGAGGTGTCATGTTTATTAATGCCTGCTGGCTGCCACAGTAAATGCCTCTGCAGACAATGCCCACATTTCCTCTGCAAGAATGTATAACTAATGCATTTCTGAAAGGGATCTCATGAAGCAGAAACCATGAAGCCAAGAACAGATGGGAACCAAACTTTCCATCACAGCTGCATTTTGAAATTAAGAATAATTTCTAAAAAAGAACTCAAATGAACAAAGAGATTGTAGAAGTGGAAATGCACAGTTTGTGGTTCTCCTGATCATTAGTTTGGAGCATTTAAGACTTCCAAGAGTTGCTTTTAATTTTAGTGATTACCTGCCTTTTTTTTTTTCCTTAATGAAAAGTGTGTAATTGTGAGAAAATAATTACAGCAGAGTTAATGAGAAGTGCTTGGTCAATCTTCCATGTACCATTAAATATGCTGAAGCAAAGTCTGGATTTTTATCAATCACAAATGGGAGGAATTTAACCACAGTGCACCAGTACAGACAGCTCAAGGATCGAGAGGAAGAAGAGTTTACTCCTGGAAAGCAGGGAACATCTTTTCCACATCCTTTCAGGTTCAACCAAAGAAAATGCTGAAAGGAATTTCATCACACACAGGAGGGAAGGTAAAGGTGGGTGGAAGTGTTGACAAGAAAACAAAGAAATTGTTCTGGAGAAAATAATGAACAAAAAATAAGCATGGTGGGAGGACCAAGGGAACCAGTTGTGACTCTGATGAATCTGTAGAAAGCAGGCAGGCATTGTTTCATTTGCATTTTTTAACATCTGAGAAATAACTTTTGTGGTCAGATTAGTTCCTCTCCCTCCTTGTGAACTTCTCCTGGTGGTAGAACAAGAAGCAAAATTTTAAAAATAAGGTTCAAGCCTTGAATTTCATCCTAGAGATGTGCCATGAGCACAATCAACGAGCAGTGGCTCACACAGCTGACATCCAAGCACAGATTTCAGGGAGGAGATTGCAGGAGTCTCCCCTGTGTGCTGCTTGAGGAGCATGGAAACACCCTGGAAGAGAAATAAACAGCATGCCCAGGGCTGGAACAAGCTGGAAGGATCATCCTGCTGGTAAGAATTACATCTTAAATTGCCATTTTGGATGGCTTAAGGAAAGAAAAGTGCTGGTTCTGCCCTGCATGAAAAGAATCCTTGGGGCAGTTCTGTGTCACCTGCTCTGGGGTAACCCTGTGGTCACTCTGCCTTCTGCAGGGCTGAGCTGCTGCCAAAACCTCGAGCAGGGAGTGACAACCAGGAGTGGGAATGCTGGAGAATGCCACAGTGATGGAAAATCACTGCCTGAGAGAGCAGGAGTCTGCTCCTCATGCAGACCTGGAGAGGAAAAGGCCATTTCAGTGCATCTCATATGCACTACAGACCAATAGAGCTGCCTGGGCTCTAAGCGGAGATAAGAGCTCATCTTCTGGCTTGTTATTGAATGATTATGGGCTAATAGAGGGAAAATAATGGTAAAGGAACCAAAGAGAATGTGTGTTAAGGAACCAGGTAACACTTTTGATGGAAATAAAAGTGATAGGGACTAAAAGGGTTCATTAGCCAGGTTTTTTTTAGTTTCTTTTTTTTTAATATGCTCTTCATTAAAAATACAATGATGAAAGACATGCATTACCTTTAAAAATGTGCGGCTTAAGTGCAAGAAACACAAGTTACACAAAGCTTTCTCTAGAGAGAAGGGACTTCTGTGCAGAGCAGCAGCCATGCTTCATCTTCCTGGCTCCTCTGAGGTCCTGCCTGCCCCTCTCAGACATCTCTTAGAGGGAACAGAAGCAGCTCCTGCCTGCTATTAACCCTTCTGAACAGATTAAGGCCAGGTGCTTGGCCTTGGGTCTGTCTGTACCTGTGGCTCTTCAGAAAGAGCAGGCAGAAACCTGAATTATCCTTTTCTTTATCTCTGGTCTTTAATTCTTCTTCTAGCTTTATCTTTAGGACCTTTTGAAGTTCCTGGCAGGAGGTTTCTGGAGCAGCTCTGCCCTTTCACAGACTGTGACAGAAACACCTCTGACATGCTTTAGTGGTGAGTTGGCAGTGCTGGGATAATGGTTGGACCCAAAGATCTTGAAGGACTTTTCCAACCTAAACAATTCTACGATTCTGTGGAAAGCAAGAAGATCCTGATGGTCAAAAGCTCAGCTCCAGCCTACACACTTGTGCCAATATCTATCTAATGAGCTCACACTGCTACAAAATTCCCCCAAAATCCCAATCTTTCATCCTGCACCATCAGGGATAGGTTAAAGAGAGCACAGAGCCACATGATATTACAGGATGAATTGGTTTGTATCACTTCTCTTTCTTGTAGGAAGGGGAAATTAAAAATTCTGATTAAAAAAAATACAATGGATAAAATGCACTGGAGAGGGATGTCATGAGCCCACCCAAGCTGCTCCATCAGCCCCCTCCTCAAATGGAGAGGGAGGGAGAAAAATATAGCAAAGAATGGAGGTGAGTACAGGAGCCATGGCTGTCATGGACAAACAGACTCTGCTTGGGGAAATCCATTTAATTTGTGACAATTAATTAGAGAATGATAACAGGAAATAAGGGAAAATCTAAAAGCACCTTCCCTCCACCAGTCCTTTCTTCCTGGACTCAACTTCAGCCTCCAGTGTTCAAAATCCTCCCCCAAGCAGCACAGGGGAGCAGGGGCTGGGGGTTGTGTTCTGCTCACATCACATGGTCAGGAAAATTAATCCACAAATATCAGAGGTTTATGTCCAAAAAGGAGACAGAGGAGTCCTGTAGCTTTATTCCAATAAAGGGAGAGGCCATGGGACATTCCCCTGGGGTCTCGCTAATTTTTGGAGAACTCAGCCTCCCTTTTTATCCCAAATCTTCCTGCCAAATTTCCCTTCTCTCTTTCCCCATTTCTGAGGTACTTGAGAGGTACAGAATGCCTGATACTGAAGATTTCCCTCTAATGTACAGCCCTCCCTTTTAATTTTTAATTCTCATGGAATTTAGGGGCTTTTCCTCATTGTTTCCTTCATCTTTCAATATCCAGCTTCATTTATCAGCAAACCTTAAGTTTCTTTGTAAAAGCAAATATCTTTTTCCATTCATCAATCAGTGAGATCCTTCCCATTGTTTCTTTTATCTGCCAGTGCTGGTTTTACCTACCAGCAGACCCACAGCTTGTTTGTAAAGGCAAATCCATAATTCCTCTTCATCTCTGTAAGAGCCATAATGAGGGATGCAGGACTCCAGGAGGACTCCAAAATGCAGTTTATTCCATCCAATAGGTTACAGCAGTCCAGGGTCATGGGTGACAGAGCCTCTGTCTACAGCTGTCAGCTCCAGCAGCAGGCAGCACTGGAGACCCTTTGGTTTTGGTTACAATGCATTATGTACTTTTCTTTGCTGAGCATCTTAAAAGAGTAGAACCAATCTACACCTTAACATTTATCTATAGCCTACCATAACTACTATAATTACCATATGCATGTTACTATTCTCCAGTCACTAAAAGTACATTACAGTTTAGGCTAGAAGCTGTTTTTCAGTTTTCTTGCAGTGGAAAATTCTGAGACTTTTTTTCTACTCGCAACATTTGCTGACTTGTTTGCCTGTGGAATCTTTCTGCTTGGTAAAAGCATTTTCTTGTTTGGGGTGGGTTTATCCTTTACTCTAAGTCATAAAAACCCCTTCTAACTAACACACCATTTTCTTCCTTGGTTTTCCAGTAAGACTGGCTCAACAATTCTTTTCTTCTATATCAAAACTTGCTTCCATCATCAGACTCTACATTCAAAAATCTTTCTGCTAAGCATCCATATCTGTGAGACTTTCTTGTCAAACTTTCATCCTTCCCAACACATCTCTGCTCCTTCCTCATCACTCCATCCCCCTGCTGCAGCACAGGGTCTCCCAATGGCAGACACTCCTTCATGGGCTCCAGCATGAGTCCTTCCCATGGGCTGCAGCTCTCCAGGTCCTCCCTTGGGGTCTGTCCCAACAATCCTGGGTCACCCACAGGGTCACAAACTCCTGCCAGAAAGCCTGGGTCATGTCACAGACACATTTTATGAAAAATCCTTTCCTTAGGATTTTTTCTCCTGAGAAGCTGTCAGGCCTCAGGAATGAAATGTAAACAATGGTTATCTGCTGTTGTGGAATGCAACAGGTGCATCTGTGATTGGTCTCATGTGGTTGTTTCTCATTGTTGCGGTGTGTTGCAATGTCCTGTTTTAAACTTCCGGGTCCCTTCCCAGGTGTGCCTATACCTCTCTCCTTTCCCCTCGCCCCCTTGTTGAGTGAGTCCTGTCAATCAGGCTTAAGATTCCAGCAAGGCGTCGTGTGGTTAGTCAAATTCAAAAGATGCCCCTATGCCCAGAGGTCATTGGCCTGTCTAAGTGTCGTCCTCCCTTGAGACCCTGCCCCTTTCACCTGGTTGGTAGCTCACCTGTCCCCTCCCCTTCCCCCTGTCCCCGAGCTTAAAAGGTTAATCAGACCATGCGGCCTCCATTCTGGTTGGAGCAGTTGCCCCGGTTCAGACCTCTGTAACCATGGAATAAACATCTGGACATTCAACCCTCCAGCAGAATCCTCTCCTTTTTTCTCTTCACCATCGCCAGAAGCTCTCTCTCCTGAGGTAAACGGAGTCCCTGACAAGCCTGGACTTGCTCAGTGCCCTGCTGCAATCTCCGGCAGCCGAGGTATCTCTGGGGTAAAGCACCACAGAAGCCGCCTTTGGCTCAGCAGCGAGGGTCACACTGACCCAGGCACAATCTAACTGGTTATATTGGGATTAATATTCCAATACTCATTAATGGCCAATCACAGTCCAGCTGGCTCGGAGTCTCTGTCCAAGACACAAGCCTTTGTTATTATTCTTTGCCTTTCTTAGCTAACCTTCTGATGAAATCCTTTCTTCTATTCTTTTAGTATAGTTTTAATATAATATATATCATAAAATAATAAATCAAGCCTTCTGAAACATGGAGTCAGATCCTTGTCTCTTCCCTCATCCTAAGACCCCTGCGCACACAGTCACAGGGTCACCCATAGGGTGACAAAGTCACCCCATAGGGTCACAAAATCTCCCTAGCCAACCTGGGTCATCCAGAGGGTCACAAATTCCTGCCAGCGATCCAGGGTCACCCTCAGCTCCTCTCTGCACAGGTCCTGCCAGAAGCCTGCCCCAGCCTGAGCTTCTCACAGAGTTCCAGCCTCCTTCCAGCATCCCCCTGTTCTGATTTGGGCCTCTCCAGGGGCTTTGGGTAGATCTCTGCTCCCCACAGAGTTCCAGCCTCCTTCCAGCCTCCCATGCTCTGCTTTGGGGTTCTCCAGGGGATTTTGGAGGATCTCTGCTCCCCCCAGACCTCCCTGGGCTGCGGGGCCTCAGCTGCCTCCCCACAGGCTACAGAGGAATCTCCTGCCAATCCTTCTGCACCGACCCTGGGGTTTGCAGAGCGGCTCCTCTCACTCATTCTCACTCCTCTCTCCCAGCTGTTGTTGCCCAGGAGTTTTTTGCCCTTTTTTAATATGTTATCACACAGGCACAAGCACCTCTGATTGCTTCAGCCTGGCCAGTGAGGGTGGGAAGGGGCAGATGTGGGAGAGGAGGGATGGAAAAGCAAAGGAAGATGTGAGACAATGGCTCAATGCAAATGAGGAGGGGAAAACCCCCTTGGTATAAAATATCAATCACAATATGAGGAGAGACAAAACATTGCGTGTTTCTGTAATACAGTGTATTGTGATTGATGATGATTATCACAGTGTATTGTGATAACAATTGTAATTGTTACTGTAATACCTATTCCTGTAATAAAATGTGGATTTGTTTGCTTTCTGCTTTGCATTGATTTCAGACTGTGAGAATCCAGTGACTTTGATATAGTAACTATTGATTTGTTGTGGTGGAAGAGAGCAGAGAATCTGAGCACATTTGTCAGAAAAAAAAAAAGGATCCTTTGGGGTTTACAGAAAAGATTTTGCTTCAGCCTAATTACAAACAAAATTACGAGTTCCAGTCTGGGTTGGGAATACAGAATTTCTTTTCATGGGGTGGCAAAGTCTGTTCAGCTACTGTACAGTAGCATCAAGGTGACTGGAAAGTCACTTCCTGTCACAGACATCTTTTATGGAAAATCCTTTCCTTAGGATTTTTCCTCCTGAGAAGCCCAGAGTCCTCAAGAACAAAATGTAAACAATGATTATCTGCTGCTTTGGAATGCAACAGGTGCATCTGTGATTGGCCCATTTTGGGTGTTTGTAATTAATGGCCAATCATAGCCCAGCTGGCTCAGACAGAGAGCCGAGCCACAAACCTTTGTTATCATTTTTTCTTTTTCTATTCTTATCTAGCCTTCTGATGAAATCCTTTCTTCTATTCTTTTAGTATAGTTTTAATGTAATATATATCATAAAATAATAAATCAAGCATTCTGAAACTTGGAGTCAGATCCTCGTCTCTTCCCTCATCCAAGAGCCCCTGTGAACACCGTCACAACTTCCAAGATACAGAGGAGTTGTTTCATGGAATCACAGGATAGCTTGGGTTGGAAAGGACCTTTGGAGCACCCCTGCTCCAACCCCCCTGCAATAAGCAGGGACATTTCCAATGGGATCAGGTTGCTCAGCATGTTTGTTTGCAGCATAGCTGCACTTCTGGTTCTTGTGGTGGTGGTGCTGAACAGATGACCTCCAAACAAAGCCCTTGAGATCCTCAAACCCACAAACTCAGCCTGCAGCTCTCACACCCAGGTAGCGGCAGTGGCTCAGCCTCCACTGCCCTCTCCCTGTCCCTGCTGATCTCTCGGGGCCTTTCTGGGTCGCTGTGACCCCAAAATTGTTAAAAGTCTCTTTTCCCAGCCCGGTGCTCAAAGAAGGAGTCAGAGCTCTTGAGTTCTCAGTCTCAAGGTTTTTTTATTGTTCCTTATCTGTAAAATATTTTCTCCTGTCCAGCTGAGGTCTGTCCAGCAGGACAGTTCCAGGCACTCTGCCTGCTCCGGGGCAATGTTGTGTCTTTATACTAAAAACTACATATACAATGTTTTCAATCACTTTTCAATACCTATCACCTATGTTAGACAGTGAGTTTCTACTCTAAACCAATCTAAAAGTGCCAACATCACAGCAGAAGATGGAGGCCAAGAAGAAGAAGGAGAAAGGCTGGGCATACCCAGATTCCTCCATCTCGCCTCCTGAACCCCCCTACCAAAAACCCCAAAATCTACTTTTCCACCCCGTGATAACTTCACTAATATTCTACTTAAACTGTTGTGACTTGCTAATCTTCATATAAGGTTGGTAATTTGCTCCACAGGTCATAATCAAACCCACAGGTGTTTTGGGCTCCGTGCCAGGGTCTCTGAGCCCCCTGGCAGGGGTCTTGGCCATCCTGGACAGCCAAAGGGATGTGCTGGGTTCCCACGCTGATCCTGGACCCTTTTATGCCTCCTCAGTTCCCTCCAGTGCCCACCTGGAAGCACCATGGTCATTCCTGAGGGGAGGGAAGGCAGGCGTGCACCCAGCCAGGAGCCAGCTGCACTCTGCTCTGCCCAGGCACCCCCAGCATCCAACATTTACCTCCAGACACCTCATTAACCTTCTCCATCTAATCCCAGCTAAGAGGATTTACCCTGACTCCTGCCAATCAATCAGTAACTGGGTTTGTGGACAGCCATAAAGGCAGAAATGCCCAACTCTGGGCTTCAGACACCATGTCTGATCATTCCTCCCTCCTGGGTGTTTTTGGTTTTGGCTTTTCCTGGTGCAATTTGGAGCTGGTGAAATATTCCCTAGGTTATAAGACCCAGGAGTGTCACTATCAAACCCCAGCTGATAAATGCCCTCAGTCTGCAGGGCAATGTGAGTGATTTGGAGGTTTGGGGTTGTGAATCTGTCCTCAGCTGACATCACTCACTAAGCTTCTCACTGAAGCCCACAGCAGCTCTTAGGAAGCCCATTTGCTTTCCATGATCCTCAATGCACTCAATAATGAGCAAGATGATTCTGGTGGAGACTGGGAGCATTTCGAGCATCTGTGAGGATCTCCAGCTGGAGCTGAGTTATCCCAAGTAGCTGAAATATCCAAACTAATCCCCAGGAAAAGAGCAGGATGACAGTGTGACTCTTGATTTTGGAGAGAAATCCAAGCAACCAGCAGCTGCCAGCTGGGGACTGCAGGCATCCCTCATTTAGGGACTGCTCCCATGGCATCCCTCATTTAGGGATTGCTTCCATGGCAAGATGATTCTCCTGGAACTGAACAGAGTGTGCCAGCCAACCTGAGCTGTGGAACTGCACTGAGCTTTTCAGGTGTGGCACCAAAAATAAAACCTGGCTGTGTCCCCAGGCCAATCCCTGCTGGCAGCTCTGGCAGCCCCTGATTGAAGCTCTGTGGCCCTGTTGGCAGTGCTGGGCCAGGGAAGGGTGGTGGAGGTGGTGGTGGATGCATCATCCTGGCAAAACTGTTCTCCATGGGATGAGACTTTGTGACGGCGTTCACAGGGGTATGAGGATGAGAGAAGAGACAAGGATCTGACTCCATGTTTCAGAAGGCTTGATTTATTATTTTATGATATATATTATATTAAAACTATACTAAAAGAATGGAAGAAAGGATTTCATCAGAAGGCTAGCTAAGAATAGAATAGCAAAGAATGATAACAAAGGCTTATGGCTCGGACAGAGAGTCTGAGCCAGCTGACTGTGATTGGCCATTAATTAGAAACAACCAACATGGGCCAATCACAGATGCACCTGTTGCATTCCACAGCAGCAAATGATCATTGTTTACATTTTGTTCCTGAGGCCATTCAGCTTCCCAGGAGGAAAAATCCTAAGGAAAGGATTTTCCATAAAAGATGTCTGCAACAAGACTTCTCTGCCTGGTGAATGGAACTTTTCCTGTGCCTGCATAGAGCACAGCCCTGTGAATTGTTGTGTGCTCTTTGCAGGCACAAAGCTGCCCAAACCAGGTGAGGGAGGATGTTTGAGCAGTGTAGCCCCAGTGGCAGGCAGCAGAGGGAGAGTTTTCTGTGGTGTGTGTATCTGAGAAAATTTATCACATTGAAAGTGCCACACAAACAGGAGAAAACGAGTTCAGTCTCTCATGAAAAGGAGAAGCCACTTCCAAACAAAGCAGCTGTGAAGCTTTTTGGCCTCCAGAAAGCTCATGGAGGGATGTAAATATCACTGTCAGTGTTTCTATGGTGTACAGGAGCTGCAGTGGGGAGAACGCAGAGTTCCTATAAAACAAGATCTCAGGGAAAGCCTGAACACAGAAGCTGAACATGAGGAATGATTTGGCCTCTCACAGCAAAGAGGAAATGATGGAATTTGTCTCTCACTTGCCTTCTCAGGTGGTTGGTGCACAACAATGCCATTGCCTGCACATCCTCAAAGCTCAGGCTGGTGTTGCAGAACAGACCTTTGCATGGCTGCCCACATGGGCTGCTGTGTTACAGGGACATTCCAGGGGAGAGAAACTATTAAGGAAGAAGAAAATGGGTTTGATTTCAGTGTAGGACAGCTGAAATGTGCTTTAGGAAGACATTGACTCAGCTACATCCAGGAACACATCTATCAGCCCAAAACACTGAGCACTTGTGCTGCTGACCAGGAATTACCTTCTGTACTGATGCCTGGAAAGCATTAGTCCACTTATGTCCCATGGTGCTGGAGGACTTCTGATTGATTGAGTAAATTAAAGCTGGTTGAATAATTCATTAAACAAATAATTTATTTGAAGAATTTCTCTCCTGTTTCATTTGCAGATTGGAGTGTGGCACAAACAGCATCACACAGATTTGACATTATTCCTCAGCTCCTTCCTACCCATAATTGTAGCTCAGTCACCAGTGCTGACAGCTCATTTCCTAAGCTCAATAGCTGCAGTGCTGTCAGCAGGGAGCATTTCTGGCTGGTTCCTGACAGTCTCAGCCCCAATGGAAGAGGAATTGAGGTTTCACCCAAGCCAAGGTCAGTATGATGACATAAGGGGAGGGATAAGTGTAGGAGCATCAGGGGTAGGACAGTCAGGACAGAGATGAGAGATCTCTGAAGTCAGGTCGTGGAACTTGGGGTTTATTGCAAAGGGCCTGGGTGCAGGGCCCTGCTGGGAGCTGCCAGCCACAGCTCAGAGCATGTCCTAGAGAAGAGAGGGGGAGAGAGGATGAGAGGGTGAGAGAGTAAGAGAGGCAAGAGAGCAAAAGCGTAAGAGAGTAAAAGGTTCTCGTTACAATACAATAAATCTTTTTCTGTGTTGAATATTCTGATTGTCACTAACCAATCTAGTACAATATACAAATCCTATAGCATTTCCATGCAGCCTGTAAGAATCACTACATTACCATACTGTGTTACATTTTAAACCCTATTAACTCCTCTTTGGGCCCCTTCTGCCAAACTGGCAGGGTCTGCTCTGACCCTTGGGCCTGCCTGCAAGCAAAGGGTGTTGTTTCATCAAAAGGGGATTACCTTCAGCCAGCCACACCATTGTTTTCCAGTTGTTCAGTAACTGAGGTATCTCAAAGCTTGCTTTCATTTCAATCTCGCTTATAATTTCTATATTCTCAAAATCTTTTGCCAGGCAATCATATTTATAAGGCTTTCCTGTTCCATCTTCCCCAACAGATGAGGAACACAGCACCAGTTCCCCACTGTCTGTAGGGTAAAGAAACCCTGTGACAGCTCTGTCCTTTGAAGCATGGTTTTCCAGGCTCCTGATTGCAATGTAAATCCAACATGGGCTTCTGAACCCAAATAAAGTGTTGACAGAGAGGACAGCCTGCAAAGCACTCATGAGCCCCTCCTCCTGTGTCTGCACAGAACAGATTTATGGGTCAGTGCCTGGAGAGCTGGAGGCTAAAGCCAGTCCTTGTCACCTTCCCCTCCATCCTCCTTGCCATAGCCCTTGAGGAGCAGTGAGCCACTCTTGTCTTGGCCAAGGAGAAGTTGGGTTTCCCATGGAAATGATTACACATATTCATTTAAATCAACTATTTCCAAATATTGTCCTGTTTGTTCTTAAATACTCCTGGCTTGTGAGCATTCCTGTGAGCTGTGACTGCCTGAAATAGCCATGTAAAAGGTAACAACACAACCTGCTTTATAACAATGCATATTTGCGCAAGTCTTTGACTCTGCAGCGTTTTTCTAGGGTTTTTTTCCATCTAGAATTAAGATGGGAAGGAAGCAAAGCAGGTGGAAATGGAAAAGAAAACCCATCCCCAAGTGCAGGATATCTCCTGTTGGTCCCTGTTGTTGCTTTTCTCCTTTGCAAAAAGACTAAAAAAGGAAATTAGGTGTCCACTTTATTAACATTTCTTTGCCCTTTCTATCTGAAAAGGACCATGAGTTTTACAGTATGGGATACATATTGAGTACATTTGCCATCACTTGTGTACCATCTCTTGGAGGTTTTATATCTTGGAGTATCCAAATTGCACTGAAATAAATGTCAGGATCCTTTCAGTTCAGTTCCCAATGGCACACAGCAAAGTCTTCAGCTCATCAGTGGTATTATCTTCCTTTGTGTACTTATTGTTATATTTTAAAATTATTATTATATTTTTAATTAATATATTTAACTTATTGTTATTTTAGAAGAAGAAAAATCCACTTTTAAAAGAATGTTTCAATATTGATGGAACCTCAGGCACAGCTTTGTTAAGCTGGTTTCTGCCTAAGAATATTCAGTGCATTTTTTCAAGAATTAGCTTGATGGAATTTTTCCCCCCTCTTGTCTTAGCAGTCCTGAAATCAATGGGATCACAGAAGTGGAAGGCAGAACTTCAAGGTGATGCAGAATATTTGGCACCTTCGTTAGGAACACAGACTTGTCAGCCACAAAAGGCTCATTCTGAAATTCAAAGCATGTGGGTTTGCTGGCTAGGGGTGGAAGGAATATTGGAATATTGACTCTGTTTACTAATACATGAAGATCATCTGCACTGCAAGATGAAAGCACAGGAGGTAGGATGGGAGCTAGTCTCCAGAATTACCCAGATTATGTTTAAAATCCACTTAGACTCTCCCAGTATGCAGTTTCTATAGCTGGGACTGAATTTTAACTTGTGAAAGCACAAGAAAGGTAGAATAGAATCTTATGTTTTAGGGGAAAAAAATCTTAGGTTGAGTGTAGATCTGAAGGAGTTAAAAGCCTATCCTAACAAAAGCTTCTTGGAATCCAGATATTTTCTGTCATCTCACCAAAGTAATTTACACTCCCTTAGGAGCTGGGACATTCTACTGATACATAGGTTTCCTCTCAACACACAAAGTGAACATTCCCAGAAATCTACCTAAGCATTAATCAACCATTCAGTGGGACAGATGTGTTTTCTAGTAATAAGAGTAATTACCTCTAAAAGTCCTTGAAAGTTGGACTGGTGCTTACCAGGAATAAACAGAAATAGGATTTATTTTAAAGTTATAAAGCCAGGCAGCTGCTGTGCTCATAGAACCAGCAAAGTTCTGCAAAGGTTCTTTTATTGGTCAGAACTCCCAAAAAGATTACTTAACTGGGGATATTTCTACAAGACACAGGGAAGAAGAAGGAAGTCAGGTGTAGAAATATAAGCCTTTGAAAAGTGGGTAAGCTCATAATGAATCACTGCTAAATAGCTCATGGCTATTTAGATTTTGTTACTTGGGTAGAGAAATAACTTGGTCTCTGTCATCCCTGATGTCCTTGGGAAATAAACTACCAATGTATCCATGGATTAACCCCAGAATGAGTTATGCAGCAACAGCATAACCAAATTTCCCTCCTTCTCAGGCACAAACACACAAATGGGGTCTGTCACCTCCATTCTCTCACTCACTAACCTGGTACATATAAATACAGAAAATGGGTGTTCCAAAGCCAATCTAAACCTCAGTCATTACCAGAAATACGTACTAAGCTTTCTTTAATTCAAATGAAGTAAAGGACTGTTTCCAGGGGAGCTGCAGATGCCCATGACAGGGTTTTCTAATGCAAATCACCAATGTGGCTGAAATCTCAGCACAGCTCAGATTTATAGCCAAAAAGGGCTGATTACACTCCAGGCTCAGGAAAAGTCTGTTGAAGAAAGCCAATCTCTGTTACACCTGAGTCATTTGGTTCCTCAGTCTTTAGGATTCCAAGGGCAAAATAGAAATAAACTGCCTCAATCATCCTCAAACCCAGACCTGCTCCTGTACAGGGTACACAGCAAAGATCCCTAAATATTAAATCCCAAACTCACCCTAAACATTAAATCCCAAACCCACCCTTCCTTTTCTTCCTTAGATTACCTGGTTTTAGTCACTCTGGTCCCTCCCTGAAGCACCATCACCCATCCCTGACTACATCCTACCAAGTGCTTTATACACACAAACAGGAATGGGGGAAAGAAATGTCATTTTGGGTAAAAAAACCAAACTCAGTAACAAAAGCAATTATTAAGAACTACACAAATAAATTAACATGTGAATAGACAGTGTTAAGACCCACTATATAAAAATGTGCAGTCCAATCCAGGTCACTTGAAACCAGTAGAATTTTTTTCATTGGTGTGCTTTGGATACAAAGGTTCTGTTTCTGATGTGGTTCTGCTGCCCTGAAGACAGTGGGAAAATTTTCATTAACTTTTTGGTGGGCTCAATTGGGCTGCAGTCATCGGTGTGAATAATCTATATAGATGTCATATAGATGTTTAAAAAAAAGAAAAAAAAAGATTCTTTTTTATGAAAGTCTTTTGGACATCTGAAGCTATTATCAATGTTTCTAATCTCTGGCAATGAGTGGCAGAGGTAAAATAAACACAAGTCTGAGTTTCAGCATAGCATCTGCCTTGGCTGCTGCACCACTGGCCTAAGCCCGTTCCCAGAGAGAAGGGCAGGAGAGAGAAGTGCAAATGAGGGCTCCACACTGGGGCTGTGCAGCCCCTGGAGCTCAGCTCTGCTGGAAAACTTGCCCCAGTTTGTTGTGCAAAACCTCCTCCTGCTCCCCAGTTATTTCCCATTCCATTCCCAGCAACACTCAATTGTGGCAATCCTATCCTTGGGGAGAAAAAGGAAAATACATTAATTTTAAAAATACAGCCCTTGTGCCTTTTCTTTGCCTGAAAACTCCTCTATTTGAGTGGCCCTTTGGCTTGGCAGTGCCACAGCTTTGTGCATTTCCTGCCCAGACAACTCTCTTTGGGAAGCATGATGGATATTAAGCAGAGATTTGCACGTCACTCTGAATTTGCACTTTTTTGGGGCTTGCAGACATATTCAGGGGGCTGTGGGAGGAATTTTTTTTCCAGTGAGAAGTAAACACAGAGGTGTTGGCCTCTTGGGAGGGGGAAAGCAGTTAACTTCAGAGCTAATTACGGAGAGGCAGAGGGATGCTGACAGATGCATTGTCCTGGAGAAGGGCCTGCTGCTGGCTCTGCATGAGGCAGGGAGCAAAGCCTCTCTCCTCCTCTCAGCAGGCCCATGGCACCAGGGAGGAAGGAGACAAGGATGTCAGGACTTCTAATTATACACCAGGAACCTGTGAAATTGGAGCATTAGAGGTGTTAGTTAAGAATGATGCCCCGAGGTGCTGAAGTGGGGCAGCAGGAGGAGGAGGAGCAGGGTGGTGGGGATGAGGGGCTGGAGAGGAGATCTCCTGCTCTTCCTCGTGTGATGGGGCCTGCAGGGGCTGGAGAGATCTTCTGCTCTTCCTCGTGTGATGGGGCCTGCAGGGGCTGGAGAGGAGATCTCCTGCTCTTCCTCATGTGATGGGGCCTGCAGGGGCTGGAGAGGTGCAGGGGCTGGAGAGGAGATCTCCTGCTCTTCCTCATGTGATGGGGCCTGCAGGGGCTGGAGAGGAGATCTCCTGCTCATCCTCCTGTGATGGGGTCTGGAGGGACTTTTCCCAGGCATGCACAAAAGACCTGTGCAGTTGTATATCTACCAAAGCCCTGACTTCACTGTAATTTGAGGTGTGTTTCCTCAAAAGCAGTTTTAACCCAGTTTAAAGCCACTTCTGTTGAAAATGTTGCCAGTGTGGTCTGGCAGTGAATCATCCTCTAGCCTGGAGAAAGCTGCTTTCCTATAAAAAATGGAATGGACATTTTCTCAGTTCCCAGCTGTGCCACAGACAGAACAAGGGAAGAAGACACCTCTTGAATTAAATGTTATTGCAGATTTACTTGAACTCTTCTGCATGAAAAAGGAATTTCTGCATATTGAGCTTTAGCCTGAAAATCAGCTGGAACTTTAATAAAAGTCATTCACACCAGCTTGGAGGAGTGTTTACTGAAAATCTCATGTGGTGTTTGTGAGGTCTCCAGGATGAGGTGAGAGATGAGAATTTGACTCCATGTTCTCAGAAAGCTCGTTTATATTATATTATATTATATTATATTATATTATATTATATTATATTATATTATATTATATTATATTTTATACTATATTATACTATATTATATTATACTATATTATACAGCACCTAACAAAAATAAAGTATTAGGAGATAAAACACCTTTATTTTTTCCCATGGGCACTTATGAAAAGAAAACAAATGTAGGGAGGACCACAGGGAATTCCTCTCATGCTCTAGCATTGCTTGTCAATATTAAACCAAATAAATAAGAGAGATAGGGATAAAAAGCCATTCCAAAGCAGTCACTGGCCTCAGACAGCACAGCTCTGCCTTGATCCTGCAGCTCTTGGCACCTTTCACCTTGGAAGCAGGGTGCCTGGTGGAGACACCAGCACAACTCACCTTGTCTGATGGATGCTGGGCATTTTGAAGAGAAAATAATAGAGAATTTGAAAGTATTTTTTATTCCTGAGGGATTTCACACATTTAATCATCTTCCAAGGATGCAGCCCAAGGTGTGCAGTCAAACCAATTTGACACCCCTGAAGAAAGGATATATCATCAATTACTGAAGTCTCATCATCTTTGGTTCTACTGCATCAGCCTATTCACAGCCATCACTTGGAGGATCACAGAATTTGCCCCATGCATTTCCTGAGGTAGCTTTGAAAAGGCCAGCTGGCAGGGAAGGAAAAGAGAGAATGATTTTGTTTGAATACGAGCCCTTGGAGAGTGGGATCTCCTGGAAAAAGAAGATACCAGCCTGGAACAGTAAATGCTGCCTTCTGTGCTGTGAAGTAACTCCAGATCCCTTGATCATGGTGTGCCCATCATTTCACAGGGAGGCATTGAAAAGCATTAGCTGGACAATGGTACAGAACTGAAAACCTGTGAAAAACCAGAGAAAATTTCAAAGTACAACCTGAAACGCCAAGTGAGGACAATAATGGGCTCTGTGTGTCCCTGGAAGAACCAGCAAATGGCAAGGGCAGCACTGAAGGGCAAGGTGTGCCTGGAGGCAGTGGAGTCTTCCCCTTTGGACAGATCTAGGGACAGCTGCCAGGATCTTCTATATCTATATCAAAATATATCTTTCTATATATGATTCCATACATAGAAATGGATCATATTTTTATGATCTATTTCTACATATATTGAACCATATTCTATATATATGATCCATTTCCTAGATGTATATATTTTATGATCCATTTTCAGGCAGTGGGATTAATTCTGTGCTCTCTTGAAGAGCTTTCAAGCCCTGTGACCCACACCTCAGTATCACACACAGCCCTTACATGGGTTATTACACCTCCAGTGGCTGTTTCTGTGCTTTCCAGGAAGAGACCACCTTCCCCATAGCAGAAGGGCTTTGAGGATGCAAAATCAAGACCATTCTCAATAGACTCAGTTGTCGCTGTCAAATTTTCTGGAAAAATTCCTTTGCTGGGATTTCTTCTCCTAGGAAAATGAGAAGCCTCAGAGAAAAATGAAAACAATAATTATCTAATTGCTTCTCCTGTGTTTTGCTGCTTTGGAATGTGGTGGGAGATTGTTTATCCAACATGTGAATTATTTTTACTTAATGACCAATCACAGTCAGGCTTTGAGTAAGCAGTCACAAGTTTTCAATTCATATCTTGTTAAGCCTTCTGTAAGTATCCTTTCTCTATTCTTTATTCTATTCTTATAGTTTTAGTATAGCATTCTTTAATATAATATAAGTACATAAAATACTAAATCATCCTTCTAAGAACATGGAGTCAGATTCATTTCCTTCCTGCCATGGGGGACCCCAAAAAATAACACACTCAGTCACTACTTTGTTGAGTTATTGATACCATTGCTGGGGAGGTTTGCATCTCCCACTAAGGACACTTTTGGCACTTACAGTCATTTGTTTCCCAACTCTGCACACACACAGCACCCACACACAGGCAGGGGCAATCTCCAGGGTGTTCCCAGCTTCAGGAAAATGAGGTTCAGCACACCTTCATGCTCTGACCATGGAGCAGAAGGATTTGTTCCTGCAATCTCAGAGCTGCAGGGTAAAACAGGGCCTGGTAATGAAATTGTCATTATGCATGAAAGGACAGAGGATGAGAAATCATGATAGAAATTGTCTGCTCTAATGAGAAAAGGGTTGTATGGTGATGGGCAAGGAAAGGCATTTCAAAGGAAGGAAAACAATACCTTGTGCAAATTGCATGAGGCTGCTGTTTGCTTAGAAGGAGCAGAGGCCAAGGCCTGACAGTTTCACCAGATAAATTGGTTAGGAAATGACCAGGGGAACATAATTCATTGCTCAAATGTCAAGCTGCTCATATCTAGAGTGAGAAAAGTTTGCATTTATCAGCAGCAGTAGTACACACCTCAAAATAATATAAGAGAAACCAAAAAATTCATCCCAGACCTGCCATGACTCAGAAACCCCCAGTGCCCAGTCTGAGGATGCACAGGAGAGGAAAATTCAAATTCCGTTTCCCAGAAAAGTGGTGAGATGGGCAAACACAGTGTGATACAAGCCTGGCAGAGGAGAAAACAAAGCTTTTCCCAGCCATGGGCTGTGCATGATCTCAGCACAGCAGAGATGAATCTGTAGTAACTGGAGATATTGAATTGGGGCACCATGAGCAGACAGGAGGATTCAATCTAAGGGGTCAGGGAAACACTGTTAAAGTAGTTTATTTTGCCGGCAACAATAGATTAAGGCAGGTTTGCAGCGGAGGGAAAATCTATTGAAAGCATCTTTTCTTTAAAAGAGCAAGCTTTTAGTTAGAAAACAAACACAGCTAAGGGAATAAAGGGAAAATCCGTGCTGTGTCAAAAATAAATGTGTTTGCTGTGATATGTCTGGAGGAAAGCAGAAGAGGAGGGGAATGGCTGCAGCAGAATTGCACACAGGGTTTGTTGGAACAATTCAGGGTAAGAAAAAGACTTCTTGCATAGCATGCTTTGGTTCAAGCCTCTTGTTTTATATTATTGCCTAAAAGCCACCATTGAGCATTCCATGTTGAGCACAGGAATCTTGTTCACATCAGGGAATACTGAGGTTGAAGCCCAAAACTAGAGTGTCAGAGGTGAGGTACCAATCTTAGATTTGGAGGCTTTTAATTTTTCCTTTGGTTCAGTGTAAATGATGAGCAGACCCATGTTTGTTCTGCTTTATCAGACCTGCCACACCCAGACTAAACTGCTTTGGGTATTTATCAATGGAACCTTAGAAAGTCAATCCAGGTCAATAACTAGGATGACAAATTCAGGCTGGTAGACAAGAGTTAACAGAAAAATTGCAAAAGCACTCTGTGCCACTAGGTGTCCAAGCAGTGAAATGGCACATGAAAGTCTGTGGAGATTAAAATGAAGTGAAGTACATGGAAAATAATCATAGTTTTGCTTGTGTAATGATGGGCTATTATCAACCAGGAGGAAAATCTCAGGGTTATAATATGAGGTTACATGAGAGTATCAGCTTGGTACAAAGAGTACATTGATAAGAAAGGGTTAGAAAAGGAGCAAAGAACACAAACAAGCTGTGCTAGTACATCAAAAATAGATCTGATCTGGCAATTAGTATCACATAAATTTAATATTGTAGAAATTGAAAAATCAAAGAAAAAAGTAATGGGATGATCAAATATGTAGTGAGATTCCTGTAGAAATTTTGTTTTAATAGAAAAATCAGGGAGATAAACACTGAGAGGATCTATGACCATCATCTCAAAAACAATTAGCAATATTCATTAAGGTCATTATCTCTGGTGCAGCAGTTCCATGAGGCACAAGTAACTGGAGCCCAGGACAACATCCTGGGGGAGCCTTAGTGCAGTTCCTGAGGGGCTCGCAATTGGCCTCTGGTGGAGGTAAATTCCTGGGCTGGGTGGTCTAACCTGACTTAGCTTCCCTCACATTTTTGGGATCTTTAGGCCATGAATAGATTCTTTTATCTCACACATCATCAAGCAGCATTAGCACTTATCTCCCCTAATGCCTTCTACAGAAGCCACACAGCTCCTCTCCCTCCTCTTTGTTAGGATCAACAGCCTGAAGGGCCCCCAAATATCCTGATTTTTTGGTTATTTCCAGATGGAAGTGCCCTGGGTGTCACAATGTGAACAAACTCCAGCAAATGCCTGTGGCACAGCAGATCCCATTCCACTGCCACCTGTCTCCTTGCTACTTCTCATACCCAGCTTTCTCTGGAAGGTTTGTCCACATTGGGAAATACTGACTGCGGTATTTTCTGGAACTGCCATCGATGGGAGGAATGATGGATCTGACTCCATGTTCCCAGGAGGCTAATTTATTATTTTATTATCTATATTATATTAAAGAATGCTGTACTAAACTATACTAAAGAATACAGAAAGGATGTAGACAGAAGGCTAAAAGATAATAATGAAAACTCGTGACTCCTTCCAGAGTCCTGACACAGCCTGACTGTGATTGGTCATTGAATTAAAACAACTTACATGAAACCAATCAAACAGCCACCTGTTGGGTGAACTATCTCCAACCACATTCCAAAGCAGCAAAACACAGGAGAAGCAAATAAGATAATATTGTTTTCCTTTTTTCCTGAGGTTTCTCTGATTCCCCGGAGACGAATCCTGGGCAAAGAGATTTTTCAGAAAATATGACAGTGACAACTGACCTTCCATACCCACCTGGATGTGTCCCTGTGTCACCTGCTCCAGGTGACCCTGCCTTGGCCTCTTCCAGCCTCAAAAATTCTATGATTCTGTGGCATAGCCCACCCAATTCTGTAATTCAGATATATCCAGGGTACAGAAGAATTGGCTGGACCCAAACACCTCAGCACTGTTGTTTGTTTTGACCCAGAGGCTACAAAAATGAGAAATTCTCTGCTTGATGATGGTAATTTCGTTTGGATCCTGTAAACCAAAGCACGTGGAACTCACAGCTCAGCCTGCAGTGAAAAGGCAGCAACTCTCGTCCTGCTACTCTCAGAATGTTCTTGCCTATTCTACACATTGCTCTGATCGGCCTTTAATTCATGCATGCAAATACCCAATCATCTTTTGGCCCTTCAAGCTTTCAGGTCAATGGGGGAAAAAGTTAATCAGTCAACATGAATTAATTTAATTTATGCACCCTGCAGATGAAGAATAGAGGAGTGCAACAGGTTCTGAGCAGGAATGAAGATTCAGAGAGGAAAATGACAGCAAAGCATTTCAGATGTGCACAGTTTTGTATTTATAGCCACCCAAGGTAGGAAAGTTCTGAGTAAGAACTGGGGAAAGCTGCTCCATGCAGCTTCTGGGAGTGATGATATGGTGACGTGAGAAATATGTTTTCACATCAGAAAATATTTTATACATAAAACCCATGGAACTTTCACCTCCTTTGCCTCACAGGGCACTGTTTCAATGCCCTCAGTGCCCTGCCTGAGCTCCCCTGGAAGGGCACAGGACTGCTGTGCTCCACCTGCCATTCCTGCCTTGCACTCTTCCAGGGATGGGGATGCTCAGTCAGGCTGCCAGGACTCTGCAAACCTCTGCCTCTGGGTTCAAAGCAAACTGAATTTGTGTCCTGTTTGCTTGAAAGAGGATGATGTGCCCAAGAGTTCCAGTCTCCAACTGTAAACAAAGAATTATTGAAATAATTTTCAAGGACTTGAGATAGTCATTAAAAGATGAGTGATTGTCACAAGCTGCAGCCTGGCTGCTTTCCAAATGTGTGTGGGGAAGCTCCTTGGCTGGGATGTGGCTGTGATGGCAAATTATCATCCCTAAGGCTACAGATCCAAGAGGATCCCTCTCTGAGACAGCTGCACATTTCCACGCACAGGGTTTGGAGCTGCTCTGTGGCAGATGCAGCACCTGGAGCTGTGCACAGGGGACAGCAGCAATGGTAAACAATGTCTGAGTCCAGAGTGAAAACAGGATGTAGATGGACCTGTCAAAACAAACATGGCAGGAATGGGGCTCCTTTCCTACACCCTTTCTGCAGATCCCACTGGGTAAATGCAGAATTCCTCACTGAGAGAATGGATATAAAGTTTTCTTAGGGATGAAGGAGTTGTGGGGAGCAGCCAGCTTCAGAAGCTGTTCATTGGCAACAGCCAAGTTAACAAGAAAGTCCCTTTTTAAAACCCTGGAAAAGTCCTCTGCTCTTTATTAGATAGAATTTGTTGTGTCTTTCTTAAACTGAGTCTGCTTAGTGCAAGCTAATCCCTCAGCTCATTTGTAAGGAAAATCATGGTATAAATGGATAAAGCTCTCAAGATAGCTGCTAACAATCATGTTCCAAGCCAGTTTTCTGCTTCACTAATACTCTGAAGCTAATCAGAATTTTTCTAAATGATCCCTGCATACTACTTGATTTTTCTGTCCCCAAAATATTTACTCAGAAACATTTATGCCAGTCACACTTACGTGTAATTACCAGTTAAAATAACATTTTGTAGAATTAATTTCACCATCTGCAGCCCCCAAAGATGAATGACCCTCTCCCAGGGCAGGGGTTTCCCTGAGATCCAGAGCTGTAGGGGGCTGTGTGTGAGGTGAAGGATGAGAGCAGGGTGGGAGAGGGCAGCAGATGTCCAAGAGCTGAGCAGGGGGAGCATCACCAAACCCTCATATTGCAGACAAACTGAGGGGCTTGGGCTTGTTTTTCCTGGAATCCAGAAGAGGATCTGCAGGTGGCTCTGAAAAGATACACAGGTGATGTTCCTGCCCTTCAGGGCACATCAGGCATTGTGAGCTTCTGTTAAATTTCACCAAGATTTCAACTTCCCATTGCATTGCCCTCCCCAGTCATTTTTATAGAAGTTTTCTAATAATGAACCATATTTAAGGAGCAAAATACACCACTGGTAATGGCTCAGCTGATTCTTCCTTGGCTTCACAATGATAAATAGCTCTCAGTCCTGAGTATAACTCTTCATTTTCTAGACTTTTTTCCATAAGCTGTTCTACCAGCACCTCATTTTGGCATGATGCCTCCTTTGAGTCCCAAGTAAAGATGCTCCCATTAAGGTGAACACTGACAAAAGGTACATTAAGGTGAACACTAACAAAAAAAAATTAAATTTTTTCTCCTATGACCTCATCCTAGCTCTTCTATATCTCAGTCTTCTATGGGCTTTACCACTTTTGGGCAAGCCTCCTGTCCTGACGTATTTTTTAAAATGTTATACTATATTGTTATTTTGGTGCATTTTGCAAGTTCAGCAAACTCTTTTTTAAACAGAGTTTCAACTGAGCACCACGTGGAGAGAGCTGAGGCTTCCAGGTCCTTGTAGGATGCCCAGCAAAAGTCATGTCTATACATGCATCTACTTGTCACTGTCATATTCTCTGAAAAATTCCTTCACCAGGGTTTCTTCTCCTGGGAAGCTGAGAAGCCTCAGAGAAAAATGAAAATAATATTATCTGATTGCTTCTCCTGTATTTTGCTGATTTGGAATGTGATTTGGAGATTGGTTATCCAACAGGTGGTTGTTTGATTGGTTTCATGTGAAATGTTTTCACTAAATAATCAATCACAGTCCAGCTGTGTCAGGAGTCTGGAGTTACACACGAGTTTTTCAGTGTCATTCTTTGTAGCCTTCTGCCTGTATCCTTTCTCTATTCTTTAGTATACTTTTAGTATAGCATTCTTTAATATAATATAATTAAATAATAAATTAGCCTTTTAAGGACATGGAGTCGGATTCTCAATTCCTCCTTTGTCCTGGGGACCCAGAAAATACCACATTCTAATGTTGCTTCCAAAATGGTCTGTGATCTCAGGAGAGCAAGATTGAGCCATGAAGACTACAGAAATAATAGGTGGCTTCTGAAAAAAAAACAAAAAACAGAGTTAAAGCTATGGGCCATCTGTTTTTTTCTGAGATATTGATCATTTTTAGTTTAATTTTAGTTTGAACAATATATTTTTTTTCATACCTCCATGTGAAAAAAAATTTAATCAATTTCTGCATTCAGCACAGGTCTATTGCTTATCTGGAGTCTGTCTGAAGGCAATGACTCCATTAAACAACACCTTTTGCTACTAAATATTATTGAAATACTGAAAAGGGTCAAGGAAATTACTGCTGACTATTTCCTAAGAAACTTGCAAGGAGGAAAACCATGTGGACTGTGATGATTCCACAGGAATCAAACAGGAATGGGTTCAAAAAGCTCTATAATAGGCAAAATATGGAAATAATATTGAAATTTGCAGTTAGCTCAATTTAAGAGGAGTATTTGTGAATATAACTGAAGCATTTGCTATTCAAATCTTCCAATTGACAGCAGAATTCATAATTTCCACAATCTGTTCAACCCCATTATTTCCTTTTTCTGTTCAGCTTCAATTCTGTTCTCATCTGAATGAGATGCACTCCCACAAACTGAAATCAATGAAAGCCTGTACAACCCCCTGCAAATGGCATCCATCCAAAGGTGCTTCCCACTGTGTTCACTCCAAGCAAATCCTTCCCAAGTATTTCTGTGACACCACAGAAGACTCTAAAGATCTATGAGCCACAAAAATAATTGATTTAATTTATGCATTCAACTTGTTTTCATTAAATTTGTGTTTTACTCACTGGAGCAGAGAAGTAAATGTATAAGAACAAGTGAAACAATTGGTCACTTATTTATGTTGACAGCCTGAGAGAGTTAAATATTGGATTTTCTCCAGTGTAAAAAAAAAGTTGCAACTTTTGATTTTTTTTTTAATTCATAAAGCAGATGTATTTTCAAATTTTCTATCTAGATAGGAAATACTAAAAACTTAAGTTAAAACAAACAATTAAAAAAAAAAAAACCCAAGGAATATCAGATCATTTTTACCATTATGAAGCAAGGAAACAACTTTGACTTGTGGACTCTCCAGACTGACCTGTGGAACACAGATCATTACAAGTGAATTCAAAGCGTCCCACTTTGCAGAGACAATTAAAAGCCTTCCTACACCATGAAGCTTTTTCACCCAGAGCCATGGCAACCTTGTCTCCAGATCAGTTTAGCAAACTCATCCACCTCAGAAGCATTTGGTACTGTTCCACTGGGAATGCTGGGGGAGCATTGCAGTCCTGATAATTAGAACTTCCAATTAATTTGCAGGTTCTAATGTACTCGTGGTCATTTGATAGCCATTTTTTCTCCTGCCAGCACTGCCTGCAGCTGAGAGCTGGGCACCCTGTGAGCCCCAGCATGCCAGGCAGCAGCTCTGGGATGGTTTTTCCTCAGCTGCATTTCAAAGTGCACCAAAATCAACATGTGCCACAGAAACTGCCTCACTAGCTCCAGCTGCAAACATCTGCTGATCCACAACTGATGCAACCAAATGGCTTCAGCTCTGGGAGATTTTGGGGGAGATTCATCTGGACAAACATGAGGAGGAAATTCAGTTGTGAATTTGTGAGCATCTGCTGCCATTTCAGGCTCCTGGGAGCTCTGGGTGGTGCAGGCAGAGTGGAACAGGATCCAAAAGGCTCTTGCTGCTTTCTGGAGGCCAGGCAGGGCAGGTTAAGGCACCCCAAAACTGTGGTATTTTTGGGGTCTCCTGTGGCAGGAAGGAAGTGATGAATCTGACTCCATGTTCTTAGAAGGTTATATATTATATTATATTATATTATATTATATTATATTATATTATATTATATTATATTATATTATATTATATTATATTATATTATATTATATATTACATTATATTATGGTACACTAAAACTATACTAAAGCAGGTACAGCCATGAGTGGGGGTGGGAGAGGTTCATTAAGAACAACTGTGAGGCAATCACACAAAATCACACAAAAAGAGATGATGCCCTGCTGGTGTTGGGGGTCCCAGAGAGGGGACTGTCCCCCAGTGTCCAAATAGACATGGTGGTCCCAGTGTCCCCAGCCTGGCCAGCCCTGCACTGCCTCACCTCCTCCTGGTTCTTGACAAGCAGCTCCATCTGCTGCTGGTGAGCCAAGAGATGCTCAGCAGAGCCCAAGTCGGAACAACATCATCCCCAGTTTTCTCTCTGGACTGGGAAGGACAAGGACAGGAATGTGCCCCTTGTTGACAGAGTGACAAAACTCTCCTTTGTCTCCTTAAAAAAGGAAAAATGCCCAGAAGTTTCTCTCCTCAATGAGGTAAAAAAGGCACGTCATAGGACCTGAGGGACTTCACCTCAAACTTAAGGATAGCAAATTGGACAGGAGCCAAAAAGTCCTGCCTGAGCAACTCACTACAAAAAGAAGAGAACAAAGGAACTAATGGCTTTTGTAGGGTGTTTTAACAGGAGCAAGAACCTCTTGCACCTGGCTCGGTTTTTCTCTGTAAAGAGTTTTGTTATTTTGCCTTTTATTAAAACCTTTTTGTTTCCAACACTACCACAGCAGCCATCCTGCTGATTTTATGCCTTCTAAGGTAGCTGAGCTATCTTGGGTGTGAAACAGATCTCCAAGAGCTTGGGACACCTGGCTTGAGGAGACTCCTATTTCAAACAAGTTTTCCCCTTCTAGACAGTGAGATCTGATTATGACAGTGTCTTCCATGGGCACAGTTTCTCTCTGGGGGGATTTACCCTCCAGAACCAGCTGTGAGTCTCTTTTTGTCACCTCAGAGGGAAGAAGAAACCAAAGTTACAAGTCTGTGGAGGAGCCAGGAGCCAACCCAAGCTCTCCAGAGAAGGAGATAAATGCCTCCTGTGAAAGACTCTCCTTCCTTGAAGGGGAAAAAACCCCAAACAAAAAACACAACCTTTGTTCTACTGGTTTCAATGTGTTCTTATAGAAGTTCACTTACTCCACTTCCTTCTACAAACAAGCTCATAGTAGCAAACAATATAACAATCAGCTCTAGCTTAAGCATCTAATAATCATTAACCTTTCATCCACCTAACTTACATCCTGATCACTATGAATTGCTTCTAACCCTCAGCTGAAATCTTAACTTTTTGAAATCATGCTTAATCACAAGCATTTGTAACAGTCATTATCCAGACTTTCTGAAAGCCACTGAAACTTATCAAAATTCTGGATCTCATGCCAAAAACTGGGCAGGGATGTACTAAAAAACGGGAAAAAACATCCACCTCTGTCACATTGCACATTACCTCTGTCAGGTGGAATTTAGGCTCACATTCTTCTTCTCTCCTACCACTATTTCTATATATTAAGTTCCATCCTAATTTAATTATCCTTATTGCAGCATTTCTTAATTCAAAACAAACAGCTCCTAGGAATGGTGCTTTCAGGGCAACACAGTGGGCTGGAGATTATTTTTTTGGCACTGGCAATTGGCATTTGCAGTAAGCATGGAGAAATCCCAATTCTCAATGTCTTGAGGAAGATAATGAAGTTCTGAGACATTAGAAGGGAACTGGAGATGTGAAACAGCTTTTACAAAAGAAAAACAGGAAACATGTTAGTTTATGTTACAGGCAGCAAATGGGAGGCTCACAGACAAGCCAAACCCTTACAAAGTAATAATTTGCCCATGCTAATGTTATTTATGGGCCACACAGCAGCAGCAGAAGATCCATCCAAGCCTGGGACCCCTTGCTCTAGTACTGTCCAGTAGGTTACATTAAATCATCCACACCACCCATAACCCATACAAGAGCTCCATTAAAATTGTCCCTAGGACCATATTTTTCTGATGGAAATTGAAATATCCATAAATGATCTGGTTTAGCCCAGCTCTGATTATCTCAGATGAGGGATGAGCCCAGACAGTTTGTGCCCTGTGCACACCTGCCCTCCAGCTGCTGGGCAATGCCCTCTGGTTTGGATTTAAGGGCTCTTGGATTTCCCTGGAGATTCTGAATGTGTTTTCTGGGCAAGGACAGAGTTTGATGCCTCTGAAACCTGCTTCAGCCTTCAAAGAATCTGTCCACATGCATCCAAAAACTCCTGTGTGCAGAACTCCTGCATAGCACATAGACAATGACGATTTCTGCTAGGAAAAGCCAATGTGGCACATCTTGGGGTACAACCCCTTCTCAAGCATTTTGCCGACATTGAAATACAAAACAAGTGATACAGAAGTTTCCAAAAGGGGCCTGAAGTACACCAGAAGTGATTAAAGAGACTGGAGATGATAGCAAAACCAAGAAACATCTAACTGAAATCTCAGCCTTGGGTTTTTGCTTCTATATGAATAAAAAGTTTTGCAGATTCTGTATATACCATGAATTTTTAATCTAAAGAAGTACTGGATAATGTGAGCAAACTCAGAGAAAAAGGCTAAAGGAAAGCGTTCATGGGAAGCTCAAGCCAAGTACATTTTGTTCTCAATGCTAAAATTTAAAGCTTCTCATTACTTTGGTGTTTCCCTTTTGGACATCCATGTAGATTATTAGTTGAATATTTATGTTTGCCACCTCTTGTCAAACACTTCTTTTAACAGATTTTAGTTCAGCAGCCAAAAATCAAGGTACTTTTTGGAAAAAAAATCTCCAGTTGCTTTTGGAAACTGAGTGTTTTGCAGAAAGACTAAAATCTTCCCACTATTCTCTCCTGTCTTGGTTTGGAAAGACAGGAGTCTGCTAAGGAAGGCAGGAGTCTCCCCTGAAATGGAAAATGTAAATCCCCTCCCTCCGAATCGCTATACATTTTAAAATAAGGGGCTCTCAGGCAAAAAATATGGGAGCAGGAATAACAATTCTTTAATAGGGAAGAAAATAAAAAGATAAAATAAACAATGCAGTACACTAGAACAACACTGACAGAGTCAGAACACAACCTGACACCCTGTGGGTCAGGGTGTTGGTGCAGTCCCATTGGAATTGTGGCTGCAGAACTCCTGCAGTGTCAGGGGTGGTTCTGTTGGAGCAGGGATCCTGTAGAAGGATGTATTCTTCCTCTGAAGATCCAGTGGAAGAAGAGGCAGCTGCTGTTCCTCTGGGAAATCCAGTGGAGAAGCTGTGCTGGTGTTCCAGAATCTCCAGATTATATTCAGGTAGGAATGCTTGGCTCCTCCCTCTGGGCTCACATCTCCCAATGGGATGCTGCAGTTCTTATCAGCCATGCAGTGACATTCAATAGCTGTTATCAGCAGATGTCTCCCCAGAGGGAGGATTGGGTATGGGAGAGATAAGGAAAACTGCCCACTGAACAGGAGACAACTGCCTTACAGATGGCAAATAGAATACAATTTGCTTGGCAATCCAGGAATCTCCACATCTTTTATTTTCCAAAGCAGGTTTGATGAATTCTCTCTTAACACAACTTTTTTCAGTGTCTTTAAAGTTTTATATTACCCCAGGAACTTGGCAAAGGAGCTCACGGCACAGTGCTTTGTGCATGCACCTTCTGGGCTATTTGGATTTGAGGCTGTGCCACACCAACACCTTCCAGAGAGAGGACTGGGGTTCAGGCCCCCAGTTCAGGTGGTTTTACTGCTGAAATAACTGAAAGGAGTAGCAGCTATATTTTGTTATCCACACAAGGAACAGCAAAAAGTGGTTCCTGAATGTTGCCAGCATCACCCAGCTATGAACTCCATCAGCACCCTGCTAAGCCACATTCCTGGCATGTGGAATACAGGAACACATCCAGTTACTGCTATTTCCTCCAGTATTATCCAGCCTCTTGACAAGGTAATCCATCAGGATAGTGGAAGCAGATCCTTTTTTGGATTCCTGGATTTGGTTTCCTTTCTGGTTGAGCCCACTTGCTGCTCCCATTGTATTGCTGCCTGTAATTTGATTTTTTCCATCTTTAATCACATTGTGCACAACTAACTCTTGCACAAAAGGCTTCAACAATAGCAATATACAGTCAAATGCACATAATTGCTTCTACAAAAGGAAAACAAATCACACAAAGGAACATAAACCTCAGCTGCTATATTCTGCAGCTTGAAATAGATTGTGCCCTATGGCTGATAATGTATTTCAGTTATAGCCATTATGAGTCTACTAAATAAGAGAGCAATTATTGCTCTAACAAGGCCTTCATTAGCAATCTGGACATGATATAGATGGATGTAATGACTGGAGGTGGCAAACAAAAGCAGGAGAGGGAAGGGATGAAGGCACAGGTATAATAAATACAGCTGCAGTCCTTCCCAGGATCTGCCTTTAATTAGGAAGAACAGCAGCCTGCCATCAGCAATGCATGATCCATCCTGCTGGCTTTCTGATGAATGCTGTGCTTTCCCAAGCTTTTAATGTGGGAAGAAAACAAATATCACAGCTCCAGAACAGCCACTGCTGTGGCCAGCATGACCTGGGCTTTGCCCTGCTCAGCCTCAGCTGATTGCTCTTGGCCAGGTGTGGGCTGTGCTAGGAAATGAGCTCTGTGTGAATGGGACAGGTCAAAATGAGCTCTGTGTGAATGGGACAGGTAATCTGAGAGTCATTTCAGTGAGGATGCACCAGGGAGCTTGATGGAGGAAATTCCCTCATTAGGGAATTTTATTTTATTGCTTTTATTCTACTCAGGCCAGGAGCACAAAGTTTGGTATAAGGTAGGAGGGAAATCCTCTCTCTGTGTTAGAGCAGTGACAAAGCTCTCCAGCAAGCAGAGGCTGCTCTTGATGTGCCTTCAAGTTGAGAGGAATGATGGAGTTTTCTTTATAAACAAGGTGTGGGTCTGCTGGTAGGTAAAACCAGCACTGGGAGATAAAAGAAACAATGGGAAGGATCCCATTGTTTCTGATTGATGAATGGAAAAAGATATTTGCTTTTACAAAGAAACTTTAGGTTTGCTAATAAATGAAGTTAGGCATTGAAAGATGAAAGGAACAATGGGAAAGAAAAACCCCTAAATTGCATAAGAAATAAAAGTTAAAGGGGACTGTTATACATTAGAGGGAAATCTTTGGTATCAGGTGTTCTGGGATGTCTGTACTTCTCAAGTACCTCAGAAATGGGGAAAGAGAGAAGGGAAATGTGGTTGGGAAATTGGGATAAAAAGGGAGGCTGAGTCCTACAAAATTTAGAGAGATTCCAGGGGAATGCCCCATGGCCTCTCCATTTATTCAAATAAAGTAAAAGGACTCCTTTGTCTCCTTTTAGGATATACACTTCTGATGTTTGTGGATGAATTTTCCTAAGAAAGTCAAGAAATCTCTGTGCCACTGGCACATGGGTGACAGTGGCAATGACACCTGAGATTGCATGGAGGCCATCATCAGGCATGTGGGTAAGGCTGAAAATGGACAGAAGAGCAGGTCCAGTGGGGACTTTGGAGATGGATGGATGGATGGATGGATGGATGGATGGATGGATGGATGGGAAGCCCTCAGCCAGGCAGGAGGGATGGCCTTTGCCTCCCCTGCAGGTCCCAGCAACCCCCTGAGGGCAGCACCTGACATGGCATGTGCTCACAGTGACCACTCCAGGGACAGAGGTGTGAGGAAGAAGGAAACTGAGGCAGGACAGTCCAAAGTCCCTCAGGAGGCAGCATCAGGGTTCCTGGAGTTGTGCAATGAGTTGGAGTCTCGCAGCTGCCAGCAGTGGCTGCTTCAAGATACCAACAACCACCAGGCAAGGGAGCCAGCTTTGGCGGGAGACAGGCTTGGAGAAGGCCAGGCTTAAAAAAAATAATCTTGTGAGTCCTGAATTCTCCCATTTTCATCAGCTTTTTTTCAGGCGTGAATGTGGGGATTCCTACACCCAGACAAGTTTAGCCCCAAGGTCTGAGGTGGGGCAGACACCCAGAGGCACAAATCACAGTCTCTGATGCTGGTAGCACTGACCTTTTGCCTGAATATTTGTATTTCATCCACTTTGGGTGTACAATATCTCATGGGCCAGCTGGCAACTGAGTGTGACAGCAGAGAAAACTGGTTTTTTTCATCACAGACCTGGTAAATGGCAGCTGCAGGGCAGAAAAAAATCTTCACTTCTGCATCCCTCCTGAAGGCACGTATCATAAACATCTTTATGGCTCCTGTAATTATTTTACTTGCCTGTGATAATGCCCTTCTGCTCCCTGCAAGCTGGGTTGGATGGCTCTCACCACCCACAGCAATGTGGCTGTGGCTCCTGCCTGAGGCTCTGCAGAGCCCCTGCCCTGGCTGGGATTTGGTCTTTGGGCAAACCCAGGAGAGCTGGTGGATCTCAGCCATGAGCAAATGGTAACAAAATCCCTTCAGCCTGTTATTGCTTGATTGACTGCACCTTTTTAAGCACCTACCTTGGTCTGTCATCACTGGTGTGAGTGCTGGGGCCTGGCCATGATCAGAGACCTCTTTTTGTCTGGCTGGAGGGGGAGATGAGGCAGAATCTGGCAGAGAACTGCTGGAGCTGTAGCCAGCCCTGACATGTTTTCCCTTCCCTTACAGAGAGTTCAGCTGGGCACATCCAGCTGTTTGTGTTTCATCAACACCAAAAAGTGACTTTGTCACCATGGAGACAGCGATGATTTGCATCTTAATTAAGCAATGACAGATGCCCTACTGATAAAGGTAATCTTTGGCTTTGGATACTCATCAACTTCCAGTTCCAGCATTCCCATTTATTAGCAGGTGCTTCTGAAATCAAAATTTTACCAGGTGATAAATACTTTTGCTGTGTTGGTGTTCCGATGGGAACAAATATTTCTTGCTGGTGAGATGGTCAAATGCTTTGGGATAAAGAAGAGTGAGATTGGCAGGACAGGGGCCTGTTCTGAACATCATAAACCTGTTCTGTACATCATAAACCCCCCCTGCCCAAAGAAGGGGGATCCAGGGAGGCCCAAAGTGATCAGCAAGAGAATAACCATGGAAATATGTATGACAATATAAGCTACTCCAAAGGGCTTCAAAGGGTGGAGAGTTGGGCACTCACAGGGCAGGCAATGCCCATAATGAATTCCCAGCCCTGACAGCTTTTTATCCTGTTGTTGGATGTTGAAATTTCATTTTCCCCTCCTCTGTGCTGAAGGGATGTTGCTGCTGGCCTGTGCACGTGGAATAAAACAGTGCCAGGGGCTCATCAGGCCACTGGGCAGGGAGGAGTAGAGCAGCCCCAGTGAGGGGGAGCTAAGGAAGGAACAGAGGGGTCCCAGGGATTTGGCACAGCCCCTGGCACTGCACAAACCCTGCTCTGACTGAAAACTGCTCCTGTGGGACCATGTTCACAGGGTTCTTGAATGAGGGAAGAGATGAGGATCTGAATCCATGAAGAAGGCTTGATTTATTATTTTATTATATATATTACATAAAAACTACACTAAAAGAATAGAAGAAAAGGTTTTATCAGAAGGCTAGCTAAGCTAAGAATAGAAAGGAATGATAACAAAGGTTTGTGGCTCGGATGCTGTGTCCAAGCCAGCTGACTGTGATTGGCCATTAATTAGAAACAACTACATGAGACCAATCGCAGATGCACCTGTTGCATTCCACAGCAGCAGACAATCATTGTTTCCATTTTGTTCCTGAGGCCTCTCAGATTCTCAGGAGCAAAAATCCTAAGGAAAAGATTTTTCATTAAAAGATGTCTGCAACACTCCTGGGCTCAGGGCTGTTCCCCCCTGAGAACTTCACTGCCATTATTGAAGTCAACAACCCAGTTCTTATCACCTTCAGCAGCTTTATCATCCTCCTCTTGTGCAGGGGGCACTGGGGCAGAGGGAGATTCTGTAACTGCCAGCAGTTCCCACTGATTTGGAGTGCCTGAGGAGTGAGGCTGGAAAATCCATTTGAGCTGGGAAAAACATGATCTCAGCCTGTTCTTGTTCAATGAGAAACCACAGACTGGTTTCAGAGAGGCCATGGTTCAGGGCCAAGCCAGGCAGATCAGAGCCTTAGAAATGAGGCTGGTGGAACATCTCCTCCTGGTGTGGAGCATCAACCAAACATTTAGGGACACACAGACCCTCACAAGCGGAGGTAATTGAGTCACAAGGAGGGCAGAAATGGGTTCCTGTCCTTTAGGTGAGAATTATATTTTCCTCCAGAGGTGTAAGGGTGAGTTCCAGAGCCTCAAGCCCTTTGGGTTTTATCCCATTGCTTCTTTGCTGGCTCTAGAGGAGAAGTGAGCTTAAATCCAAGCTCATCACACTTCAGTGGGCTTCATTCACATTTCATTCACAAATACAAGGGCTTTTTGCCATTTTTGTGAATTTGCTGCACTTGGCATGGTCTCAGCACACATTGCCACTCTCTCTTTGGCAAAGGTCTGCAGTGCATCTTTCTCCTCTCTCTGGCCACCCATTTTCATTTAGCCCAATTCAGACAAAATTACTTATCTTTACAACTTCTTCCCACCTGCAGAAACCTGACCAAAAAGCCTCAGGAGGAAAGGTGATAGTGAGAATTGGCAGGTAGAGACTGACAACTGTGCAGGTTATAGGAAACCCACACAGGTCAAAAATTGCTTATGGAATTTCAATCCAAATGGCTATTCCTTTGCAGGCATATTTTGGGAATACTGAATGCAATGTTCTGTCCTACAAAAGATGGCACTCCTACATCAGAGGCATGGATTGGGTCAAGCAGATAACAGAGCTGGGAAGGGATGGAAGTGCAGCTGATGACAGAAAATGGAGCTGTTTCACTGTGGTGATATCTCTGCAGAAAGCAGTGAGGGCATTCTCCTTCTGCCACGTAAAACAAGAGTTAGCAGTCAGGTCAGGTTCCTCCCAGGAGGATTGTTTAGCCTCCTGCTCTCCTTTGAGCTCTGTGGCATGCTGAGCATCTCCCAGCATTGAAGGGCATGAGACCCCGGCCTGAGGACACCAAAAAGTTAATTGGAAAGAGCAGCCATGGAAAAGGCCTGACCTTTTCCTGAATAACAGCCCAGCGCTGGCTAGCAGAGGTCATCCAATTAATGGGGAAAAGGATGCTGGAAGAAAACTTTCAGCCTTGAAGGAGTGATGTTGTTAGCAGTGTCCCGTCACGGCGTGCTCGCTGTCCAGGCGAGATCCTTCACAACAGGAAATCAGAGGTTCCAGCCCTGGGATGTTGTCACCAACAAGGACATGGTTCTGTGAGTTCCAGCAGCATTGCCAGAGGTTGGCCATAGTCCCAAAATCCTGCTAAAATTATGCTCCTGGCTCCACAGGTTTTTGCTGTTGTTAAAGCTGAACTTGGATCCAAGGGAAGTGGCCAGGTGAGAGGAAGATTGTCACAGGTATCTTTTATGAAAAATCCTTTCCATAGGATTTTTTTCTCCTGAGAAGCTGACAGGCCTCAGGAACAAAATGTAAACATTGATTATCTGCTGCTGTGGAATGCAACAGGTGCATCTGTGATTGGTCCAGGTTGGATGCTTGTAATTAATGGCCAATCACAGTCAGCTGGCACAGACAGAGAGTCTGAGCCACAAGCTTTTGCTAATCATTCTTTCTTCCTTTGCTATTCTTAGCTAGCCTTCTGATGAAATAATTTCTTCTATTCTTTTAGTATAGTTTTAATGTAATATATATCATAAAATAATAACTCAAGCCTTCTGAAACATGGAAGTCAGATCCTCGTCTCTTCCCTCATCCTAAGACCCCTGTGAACACTATCACATAAACCCTAGCAGGTTTCCTGCTCTCCAGGAACTTCATTAAATTTAAAATAAACTCCTCCCTTAATATTTTTATGATATTCCCAAGGTTATTTTCCAGGTTCCAGCAGATTGAATGCACAGGACTCCTTCAGGCTGGTCCAGTGTGTCACCAACTCATATCCACTGGGATGTCTCTCATTTCACTGGCAAACAAAGGTGATCCTCCTCTGTTTTCTGATGAAGGAAAGCAATCACTGCGCAGTGCCACAAGTTATTAGCCAACAGTGTCGCTGCCTTATGCAGATAAACACTCCTTTGGGATTCAAAACACTGAGAAATCATGTCATTTGGAACAAGGTAGATTGTTCAGGTGCATATTAAAAGCAGGTGAATTGGAACTCTGATCTTTCCTCCACGCTGATTTTCTGTATAGAACACAAACACTTAGAACCAGCCTGATTCCCAGGCCTGGGCTTGTCTTTCTGTGGGTGTGATGAGATGTCTGGTACCCAGGTCATTCTCCACACTGCATGCATCAGACAGACTTTAAAAGTCATGAGAAGTGCCAGGGAGAGAAACAGTTCAACTTTTTCACCTTCCGCAACCCCATTAAAGCGTCAAAGACAAGGCTAATACAAGGAAATCCGATGGATCTAATTGGATGTTCTCTGGATCAGAACAGACTTTTGCTTAGTCAGAAGTTCAAAAGAAAGCAGCTAGAGAAAGCATAAACTCACAATAATGAAAAGACCTGCTAACTGTAAAGTGATTTCCCCACGAGCCATTACCAGCCACTCCAGAAAATATGAAACCCGGTGTAAAAACCCTCCAAAACTCATTGGTGCTGACTGACAGACTTAAGAGGAACACCAGGAAAAGTTTGTAAAAAAAGAAGTATTAGATGAACTAAGAGAGGGAAGCAAATGAGGACAAGTAAGTGGACAGAGGATAGCTGCTCAGGGGATTGTGGAAAAACTAAACAGCTGGAATTTCAGGTCACAGAAAGATAATTGAAATATTACTTCTTGGACTGCTTTCTCCAAAGCGGTCTGCTATTCTCTTACCTATTTTATTTAATTTGGTCATAAAGAGTAAAACTAATACATGTAAAAGTAAAAATCAAGCAGGGATTACCAGAGTAGTACAACAGAAATGTGTCAGATTTACTACAGATCCTGATTAGCAATTTTAAAATCAATTTTTAAAAAATTGAATTGTCATATATTTCAAATAAGTCATTGATTACAGCTATTTGCTTTGAGAAGAAATACAAGCAGGTGTTACCACCTAAGAGTAGAGATTTACTCCCTTTGGCAAGGGTTTTACTTGTTTCTCTAACAGCATCACATGAGCCCTGTGTGAAGAAGGCACAGGGGGTTCTCTCTTCCAGTTTAAAGCAGGAGAGATATTTGTAAATAAATGCTGTAATTAAATCTGACATCTTTTTCTTGACTGCTAACAGTGACCACAAGGATGAAAATGACATCAGTTCAACCAGGGACAGCTCTCGTTGTAAGGAGAGCATTAAGGGGAGATGAAGTGGCTTTGAGGTCTTTCCCAGGGATGCTGGATGGTTCCTGTGACCCACAGTGCCATTCCCAGCATGATGGTTGGCACTGGTGGAGAGGAGAGGTGCCAGCTTGCAGGAGAGCTGTTCTTTGCAAATATTCTCCATGCCTGAGGTGCAGAGGGAAAAACTCTCAGCGAAGGCAGAGAGGGGTGATGTGGCAGTGAGAGGTGGTGAGGACAGCTGGGTGGTTTAAAAGGACAAACAAACCAGCAATTCAAATACTGATGGCATAGAAACTCCACTCCCAAACACTCTGCACCCTCTGTGTTCATTGCAGACCAAGGGACACGGCAAGCACAGAAAAGTCAGAGGCTGCAGTGGGTGACACACACAGATTTTTCAGTAACACCTCACCTTCCATCCCAACTTCCCAAGGGCTGCACAAACTTCAGCCAGGCCAGATTTCTGGGGCCAAGGGGGTGACAGGGCACAGGAGAGGAGTCCTGTGGGCTCCTGGGGGGCTCTGGAGATGTGGGAACCCCAAAGAAGGGGACACCAAGATGTGATGGCTGCTCAGGGTACCTGGGACATTCAGTTTTCTATCCACTCCTGACCTTGTGTGTGGCCCTGGTACCCAGGGGCATCCCCAGCATCCTGCTCAGAGCTCGTCTCCTCCTCCAGACAGGGAGCCCGACTCTGCCCTTCGCAGCCACATTGCTGCTCATTTCTGGAGGAATTAAAAAAATAAAAAGATGTGGCAATTTCACAACTCTGTGATACAATCAGGACCCATAAGCAGCTTCCTGAAACATCTCACTTGGTAGCTATGCTGTGTCTTGCTGGTAATTAGATGCCAGTGATTAATAAAGTGTGGCTGATTCAGTATCTCTGGCTTCGTCCTTTTATTATTTTTTTCCTTCTGCTCTTGTTACCTCTTGAAGTGGAAATTTAGCTAATTTACTCTGGCCAGCACAGCAGAATAAGAACTTGGGTGTAACTGTTGATTTTTTTTCTGAATGGGGGCTCAGGTGGCTCAAATCCAACACCACCTATTAAACAACCAGGCACCTTTGCTTCAACTTTTGCTTGAACTTTGTGAGTGCCACCTATCACTTAGTATACAATTGTATGCTCTTCCTTTTGTCTGAAATGAAACACAGAGTTTCATTTACAGCTCACAGCTTGTAAAAATCACATTTTATTATCTCCAAAATATTAGCTAAAAGTGCCGTAAATACACGCTCAGCAGAGGGTTGATCAAAACAACTTAATTAGAGACATGAGGCTATTTACACTGGCTTTTCCTTTTTTAATTTAGCCTTAATTTTCATGCTTGAGAGTAACCAAGCTAAACAAAACTCACATGGCTTCATGGAAACTCATGTCACGAACAAAAGCAGCTCTCACCCTGTGCAGGAAAACAGAAGAGGAGATGAGGAGTAAATGGCAATGCAGGTGCTGATACAGAAAGGCCACAGGTGTGTGGGCACCATCAGGTGCCTGATTCTCGCTCCAGCACGGGGATCTCCTGCCCATGCCCCTCCTGGAGCTGCTCAGAGCAGTCCCACACCCCCAGGGACATCCCATGGTGTCCCTGCTCCCTGTCCCCTCCCTGTGCATACAGCAGCAATGGTGGCCTCTGCCACCAGGCACCCCCATGAGGGGTCCAGCACCCCTGCCCAGCCTCAGGTGAGATTCAGGTTTGGACTTGACCTAATTCCTTATGGAAGCACATTCTGCAACTCCCCAAAATGCCTGTGCTTTACTTCTGATGGTGCTTGCTGAGAAATGGCTTTACACTGTTGTCACTGTGATATTTTATGAAAAATCCCTTCACCAGGATTTTTCTCCTGGGTAGCTTCAGCTTCTCCATGTTTTGCTCCTTTGGAATGTGATTTTGAGAATTGTTTACCCAGCATGTGAATTGTTTTCAATTAATGGCCAATCACAGCCAGCTGTATCAGACTCTCTGAGTATGTCACCAGTTTTTATTATTCATTCATTTCCAGCCTTTGGATGTCACCTTTCTCTTTCTTTTGTATAGTTTTAAAATATAATATAATATAATATAATATAATATAATATAATATAATATAATATAATATAATATAATATAATATAATAATATAATATAATATAATATAATATAATATAATATAATATAATATAATATAATATAATATAATATAATATAATAATATCATATAATATCATATAATATCATGGTAATGTAACGTAACATAAAATAATAAATCAGCCTTCTGAGAACTTGGAGTCAATTCTCATCTCTCACCTCATCCTGGGAACCCTCACAACAAGACCACAAAACGCTGTAGAAAAATATTTTCATCCCTCTAAACCAAACTTCTCCTCCTTTACCAGCAGGTTCCTCTATTGTTTGGAAAGGATGCAAAATACAGAAATATACATAGGAATATGTCATCTGGAAAATGGGAAAACTCAGAATGAAGGGTCCAGAATGGTTTAAAAGTTCCAGAGAGGTGAAAAACTTCCAGAAAGATTTTCAAATTTCACTGATCAGTTTGACACAGCCAGAGGCTCAGTCCTCAATGGAAGCCCCACTGAGAGAAGCACACACCTGTGGGATACCCTCTGCTTTCACTGCCTGTGCAGCACCAGGCTGGCATCTCTGGGGGTTACAGCCATAGATTTCCATTAAAAAAAAATTATTGGCTTTTTTCTGGCAGAGCTATTACACATTACAGCACAAGACTGAGTGTCTGGGTAACAAGGCAGGCATCAACATCCAATGGGAGGTGAAAGGAGCAGAGTCTCCTGAGAACCTGGTTGAATCTGCAGGCTGCATCAAACCCATCCTCACCATAGAGCTCTGAGAGAATGTGGGATGCCACAAGAAACTTGAAAACTCCAGAGGTTTTCTTCTGCAGAAAAATAAAGCAGAGGAAAGATGGGTCAAGGACCATTCCCCTCAGTGACCAATTCTTTCCAGATAAATTCAATATGAACAAAATTATGGTGCTGGTTCAGAAAGAAGAAAGTGAAGGAAATGATCTGACCAGGATCCAGCTATCAGAGCACAGACAGCAGTGTGTTCAGCAGTTCTAGACATCCAAACAAGATGGACAGGTCCTGTTTAAATACTACAGTTTTAAACTACTTGACTTGTTTTAAAGAAGGGCCAAAATACAAAATCTGAAACTGGATAAGGGCCAAACTCTCCCATTTCCTGGGGCAGTTAGTGGTTTTTTCCTAGCAGGACAAGCAGCCTTGACTGACTTCCTTCCTTCCTTCCTTCCTTCCTTCCTTCCTTCCTTCCTTCCTTCCTTCCTTCCTTCCTTCCTTCCTTCCTTCCTTCCGCCCCTTCCGCCCCTTCCGCCCCTTCCGCCCCTTCCGCCCCTTCCGCCCCTTCCTTCCGCCCCTTCCTTCCGCCACTTCCTTCCTTCCGCCACTCCTTCCTTCCTTCCTTCCTTCCTTCCTTCCGCCACTTCCTTCCTTCCTTCCGCCACTTCCTTCCGCCACTTCCTTCCTTCCGCCACTTCCTTCCTTCCTTCCGCCACTTCCTTCCTTCCGCCACTTCCGCCACTTCCTTCCTTCCTTCCGCCACTTCCTTCCGCCACTTCCTTCCTTCCGCCACTTCCTTCCACCACTTCCTTCCGCCACTTCCTTCCGCCACTTCCTTCCGCCACTTCCTTCCTTCCTTCCTGCCTTCCTTCCTCCCTCCCTCCCTCTCTCCCTGGATTTGAGCCTGGAGGGCAGACAGGAAAACCTGCATTTACAGCACACAATAAATCTGACTGAGAGGATTTCAGGCTGATCTAAGGAAGGAAAGGAAGGCAGGAATGCAAAGCTACATCAGCACGAACGTGGCACAAGTGAGCAGAGAGGGACTAATAAAGTGGAGACTGGAAAGAAAATCTTATTAGATGGGCAACTTGGAGCTAGAAAAAGTCTTTGTCAATGAAATAAAGAGGCCTTGCTTCCTGTTTCAGGTGTTACCTATGAAAGGATGCACCTACACTGCCTCTGGTTCTGTTACCAAGTCTATGTGCTCTTTCATTTTTTATTCCTGCCTCCCCCATTCCATAATTTTCTTGCTTCTAAGGCTGAAAAATATATGTAATCAATTTCTGAATTTCTCTTGCCTTTTACTCTCAGCAGACTTTTTCAGAAATATGAAAGAAAGTAGAGGGTTTGAAGCAATTATTTTAATAATTCCTTTCATTCAGGGTCTGATTAACACTTGGCAATCAAACTAGCAGGGATTGCAAAGACCTGACTGTATGACCTGCCACTAGAAGGAAATTCAAACACCATAAAAGTTTATTGGAAACACTTCCAGCTTCCCCAGGGTGGCCAGCTACCTCTCCCTGCCCCTTCCACCCCACATCCCGCTCCCAGGAGGGTGAGAAGGAGCTGGCCAGGGTGTGGAGGTGATCAGAGCCTGCTCCTGTGGGGCTCTCTGAAGTCACCTCATGTGGCCCATAAGGACAGCTCCCCACCAGGGCTCCTTGGGCAGCCTGGCAAGAGGCACCTGAGTCAAAATGCTCTTCCTTCATCCTTTCCTATGGAATCCTGAAACAACTGCTGCTCCTGCTGTGTGCACCTGGATTGGCCCTTCACACCTGTCTCAGGTTGGAAATGGGGCATTTATTCCTTTCTGTCCGAGCTGGGGCAGTTCTCTGCTGTTCATTAGGCAGCTTTTTCTTTATCTCTTCCAACCAATCCTCCCTCCAGGAGATCTCTTCTGTCCATGGCCACTGAGTGTCCCTGCATGGCTGATCTAATTCCATCATCCCATGGGGAGATGCTCTGCCCAGGGAAGGAGCCAAGCATTCCTACCTGGATACAATCTGAGGTTTGGAACAGCACAGCAACCTTTGCCCACTGCATTCCCAGAGGGAGCCCAGGCCCATCTGCAGCAGCCCTGGAGCTGCAGAGGAAAACTCCCCCCTTGTGCAGGATCCCTGCTGCAGCAGAGCCACAGCTGGCACTGCAGGAGGGCTGAGCCCCCATGGGATGGGGCTGGGACACCACCCTGACACACAGGATGCCAGCTCCCATTCTGACTCTGGCAGTGTTTTTTTGTATTACTGCATTGGTTGGTTTTTTGTTTTTATTTTTTTGTTTTGTTTTGGTTTGGTTTGGTTTGGTTTTTTTGGGTTTTTTTGTCTTGGTTAGGTTTTGGATTTTTTGGTTTTTTGGTTGGGTTATTTTTTGTTGGATTTTTTTGTTTTGTAAAAATTTTCTTCCCTAGTACAAAACTGTTATTCCTGCTCCCATATCTTTGCCTGAGAACCCCTTCATTTCAAAATTATAACAATTTGGAGGGAGGGGATTTACATTTTCCATTTCAGAGGAGGATCCTGCCTTCCTTAGCAGACATCTGTCTTTCCAAACCAGGACAACACCAAGGGCAGGCTTTGAGCTTCAGGCACACCCTGAGCTGCTGTGCTCCCCTGTGCCTTTGGGGCTGTGCTGTAACACCTCATTGACCATCCAGGCCCAGAGATCTCCCAACTTCTTTTGCAAATGCCTCCTACACACTTCCTTATCACTTTAATGGTGTCACAGTTATTTAATTTAGCTCCTTGGAGTTTCATTTTCATTTTAATTTCCCCACAGTTCTCTTACTTATTTCTTCTTTTTTACTGTCTCTATTTCAATGTCTGCTCTCAGCTCTAACTGAGGTGCTTTCTGGGCCAAGCCAAGATGTGTAGCTGGTCTAAAACTGCTTTTTAAATTCTCAAATCAAAGATTTTGCATTATTTGAAGCAATTTTGTGGAGATTTCTTGATGGCAGAGGTTAAGGCATGAACAGCAACACGAGTGCTGTGTAGCCACTGACTCCAGGTTCATGAGTGGTCACAGGCCTGTCTGTGCAGACATTTGTGTTGTTTTACAAGACCCCAGCTGCTCACCTTTGGCTGATTTTGCTGTGACAAAGCCTAAAGGAAAGTGAACAAGGGGTTATGACCCAAAATATGTAGTCAATGACTCAGACAAGAAGTTTCTCCTCAGTACCACAGGGCAAACTCCAGAAAGCCTGGTGGATCTGAGACATTTTCTCTCAGGAAATTATTATTAAGCCCCAGAGAACCAAGATAATGCTAAAGCAAAATATGATCTGTTATCTTTGAAGCGTTGTTTCTAATTTAATTTTAATGATGCTTATGAGAAATATGACGCCTGTGTCTCTGCTTTATAATTGCTGCATATTCCATCTCCAAGGCTCCAATGTCATTTTACAGGGGTCTTGTTGATTTCCTGTCGTGTATATCACAATGCAGCTTCAGACTGTTTGGTAGCTTTTCTGGAAATTGCAAATTATAACTTCCCTCCTCCGACATGGGTTATGTGGCAAACATGAGCTTATTAGCTCTGTCATAAAAGGCAACAGCTTTTTCTGCTGTAGCAGAGGCTGAATTATGGATCTGAAAGTATTAGGTCTCTTATGAAAGTGTATAAAGAAATGTTATGCCAATAAGATATCCAAAATTAATGGAAAAAATTGAGCTCTTGAGAGGTTCTGACTTTTTTGCATTCATTGTCCCAGCAGTCACATTATCTGTACTTAATTTGAGATTGCTGGATTAATTCACCTTTTTTTTTTCATGTGGGTTGCCAGGCAATCAGATCTCTCTTTTGCCACTTCAGCCTGTCTTGCTCTCTGAATGAACCAGGATCCAGCAGCACATTTTAAGAGATTATTTATTACTCCCTTCTGTTCCAGCAGTGCCTCTTTCTGGACAAGAGGACATGCTGATTTTAGCCTTCATCTCTCCACCTCCTTGGGACACACCAAGTATTTTGTTACAACAGAGTTTTCAAGCACCACAAGCGTTCATTGAAAACATTTGTCAGTGATTTTGGAGGCACTTCCAACAATTATTTCATTTCCTAATTTCAGGTGCTCTTCTCAGCCTTGACTGCTGATCTCTCCTTATCTGTAAAGCTACAGAAGAACCAAAGGAACATCTTAGAACTTGGCATTCAACTTCAGATCTGAGGTTTTGCAGACAGGTGCCCATCTTGAAATGACATGGGAGCAGGATCACAGAATGCCAGAATTGTTAGGGAAATTCCAGAATTGGAAGGGACCTCTGGAGGTCATCCAGTCCAACCCCTGCCAGGGCAGGGTCACCTGGAGCAGCTGACACAGAAACATGTCCAAGGGGAATGTCTCCAGAGAGGAACACTCCATGACCTCCCTGGGCATCCTGCTCCAGGTTTTCTGCATCATCTGAAATGGAATGTGGGAAATCTTGAGCAGATGTGAGGGAAAAAAGGGTTCTCAGTGGAGGTGTCAAGGGGAATCTTGATGGCACAAAGCAAGTCACCTGATCCAGGTGTGTCCTGGAACTGGGGGACCTCCAGAGGTCCCTTCCAACCATGATCCTACACCTTCCCTGTCTTCCCTGCCCAAACAAACCAGAAAAAACACGTGAGACTGACAAACCAGCAAACAGAAGGCAGCTGTTTTTCATTCCATGAAACACCAGTATAACAGACACCTAACACCTTTTTGTCTGACAAGAAGTTTTATGTCCATCAAACACCAGGAAAAAACCCCTCATCAGCCCCATTTCTTACTGCTCTGTTCACACCAACATTTTCAGCTATTAGGGGTGTAATACATAGCTAAAGCTTTCTTATTTGGCAGCCTTATTAAACCCTGGAGACTGACTTAAGCTCCCAGTTTGTTACATTATTAAGCTTGTCATTCATTATTAGATCAGTCTGACTTTATTGCAGCTCTGAGCTACAGACTATTAAATGCCAAAATCAGCATTTGTGCAACATTAAGAGAGCAGAGGCCCACAGAAAGTTGGGGAGGGCAAAAATTTTAAGCAGGCACCTCATCATTCACGTTAATCAGAGAGGAAGAAGTATTCCAGCCAGAATAACAATGACAGAGCCTGGTTCTTCACAGCCTTCCTCCTGTGAGGAGGGGCTGTACCACGGCCCTTGGGGTGATGGATGAGGGTGTGTTTGGTGGCTGGGGTACTCCAGGTCCTGAGGGAGGTGCTGGGCTGTCCAAGGGGAGCTGGAGCAGTTTCTGTCTTCTCAGCAGGAGCAGCTTCATTCTGTTTTCCTTAGGGAGTTTCCTGTCTCACTCCTGTCTGATGCTGTTTCAGGTCTTGACCTTGCAATAGGAAGAAAGTTACAGCAACCAATGCAAATTACGTTATTTATGGTGAAGCTTAACCAGTCCTTCAATCTCATCATGATGTTGGTATCTCCTGAAGGACAGACAGAGGGTGTCCATACCAACACCCAGCATTTGTTCTGGGCTTGGCAGGGTCTGCTGTGCAGATAATGAGGGCACAGAGCACTCATGTCTCTCTGTTGGACTTTACCTCATTTTAAGAGGTTACTTGGTTTGTGGGCAAATAATTGGTCAGGTTTTGAATTTTTCTTATGTAACCTCAAGTTTATAACAGGAAAAGCAGTTTTTCTCTCTCTTTCAGAATACTGATCTTGCATTTTTCATTTTGGATCTTACAAGTTTCTTATTTTATCCCCTACAATTCTAAATTCTCTGAAGCATTTCTCAAAAGGGCCCTGCAAAGACTGAAACCCCCATGTTTAAGGGAGCAGACATTTATGTAATACAGGTGGGGTTTTTTTCTGCAGAACACACCTTTGATCTGTCATCCATATTTCATTTCCTTGCCACAACAAGGATTTCCTATTTGATGTTAATAAGAGGAATTTTTCCATCCTTTTCATAAACTGTTTTTCTTTAGAGTTTATCAGGATCAAAGAGCAAACATTATAGCTTCTGATTAAACATGCACTTGTTTTGTGGCTCTCATCTTCTCCTTTAATTATCTGGCCATTCAGAGAACATGTCTGACGGGTTCCTGGTGGGGTTTTCAGTCACTTTATCCCCCTGTTCAATGACTATTCTATTCTTTAATTCCTCTAATGATCTGATAAAGAGAAAAGGTATGTGAATAAAACCATGAGAGGGAGACTTTCACCTACCCTTCAGGAAGTCAAGGAGGCTCAGAAGCCTGGCAAGCCCATAGAGCAGTGATTCAGCCTCTGAGTGAGCACATGAACATCAAAACCACCTTTTGTTCAGCCTCTAAGGACTCATTCACAGTCATATCAGCTTTTCCTGGCAGAGATCCCAACAGGACCATGCTGGCTGCTGATGGAAAGGTCAGATCCCTGTTTGTGAGCACTGCTTGACCTGTTTGCCAGGGGATGGGACCTGGGACCTCAGACACCCATTGGGACCTGGGACCTCAGACACCCATTATCCCCTACTGTGGATCAGACAGTTATGAAATATTGGGTGACCACATGAGTTTTTTATGTTATTTTATCAATAGGTGACATTGAAGACTCCAGCATCTGTATTCAGAAATTCTGCCCTCAGCCCTTGTGCTCAGGTTGGAACTGAATCAACCCCCAGGGTTTTGTTGGGTCTCTTCCCAATCTTTATTCCCAGATTGTTCTGAAGTTGACAAGGCTGTACCAGATGAAGGAATGAGCCAGGCTCACATTTGCCTTTCACTAGGTGCCAGGAGATTTGAACAGAGAACAAATCAATGACACAGAGCTGAGATACTTTTGAGACTCTAAATAAAAAATCAAAGCTGGGCCCGTGTGGAGCTTCTCAAAACCAACGCTGTGTGAGGAAAAACACCCTGCGCTTCAACAAGACAGCTGCTAGAGGGGTTTCTCAGGTTTAACACCACATCCCAAGGACACTAGACATTTTGCTAGCACCCAGATGACCTATGTTCAAATCCATCATGCATCTCAAGGTATATGACAGTGGTGTTGCCATAGCTGTCAGCTGTGGAGGCTGCTGCTTTATTTCTTATTTGATGTGCAGTCTGCACCTGAGAGCTTTTTGGTTTTCAACACCTTTTTTACTTGGTCTGAACTTAATGTGCCTTGTCATGAAGGGTTTTGAAAGGCCTTGGGCTCACCCTGACAGAGAACAGCTCGACCCTGTAGTGAAACATCACACTCTCCTTTCAGCTCTGTCAAAAACAAGAGTCCTTAAAAACACCCCAGAGCAGTTTATTGGCATAACTGCAGCTAAAGCAGCTTGTTTGGTGTTGGAGACACCATCCTCTGTGTGATTCTCTGAAATACTTTCCCTGTTAATATTTCAGCCTATGGGGGAACCATCTCAACAAATGATTCTGGGTACTGAACACCCCTTTGCAAACTTTCTCTTCAGCAGAAAGGAATTTTTCTTGAAAACATCACTAGGCAAATAGAAATGTTTCATAAACATGAGCCCCTTAAATATATCTTAAGTGTTATCCTGACCTGAAGTAACGAATTTTTTTAATGAGGAGTTTAAATCTGGCTGTTTATGCATTGTTGCTGTCAGTGCCTTCAGCAATTCCTTGATTAAAAAATTTAGCACTTGAAGTCTATTTAGAACTATGCTTAGAGTTAGAATATTCAAAATCTCAATACATAAAAAATGAGGAGGATTACAGAATTGTTAACTTTCATGTACTCTCTCATTTGGCAGTCTGACTGCAAGAAAGACAGCAATAAAAAAATTAGTGTTATTTTATGGTAAGTCAGCTCTGTGGCAGGTCCAGCCCACAAAAAAGTCGTTGTTTATTTTCTGCATTTTCCAAATAATACATTCTCCTGTAATTTTATGTCATTCTTCATATTCCTGGCTTGAAAATGTTTACATGCAAGATCATATCCACTTCATTTGAAGATGGGAATCCAATTATTTTTAGCAACCTTGGTGATACTTTCCTACTAGGAAAATCTTTGGGCAAAAGCATTAACAATTAAAAAGGGAAGGGAAGGGGAAAGGGGAAAGGGGAAAGGGGAAAGGGGAAAGGGGAAAGGGGAAAGGGGAAAGGGGAAAGGGGAAAGGGGAAAGGGGAAAGGGGAAGGGGAGGGGAGGGGAGGGGAGGGGAGGGGAGGGGAGGGGAGGGGAGGGAAGGGAAGGGAAGGGAAGGGAAGGGAAGGGAAGGGAAGGGAAGGGAAGGGAAGGGAAGGGAAGGGAAGGGAAGGGAAGGGAAGGGAAGGGAAGGGAAGGGAAGGGAAGGGAAGGGAAGGGAAGGGAAGGGAAGGGAAGGGAAGGGAAGGGAAGGGAAGGGAAGGGAAGGGAAGGGAAGGGGAAAGGGAAAGCTGAAAATATGTCTTATAAACAATGTTATTCATTTATTTTCCCAAGTGCCTCTCCCGATCATGTTGACACATTCCTCAGGGCATTTTTCCCTTGTTCGTTCCTCTCAAGTTCATGACTTTCAGAAACTTTCTCATTTTAATCACTGCAATGAAGTTCTGAATGGAAAATGAGAAGCTCTGCAAGAGACAATGTCACTGAAAAGTGACAGAACTGAAAGACCTTGCTGTGAAATCCAGGAGACACAATTGTTGATGCCACCAGACCCACGGAGTCCCTGCTCATCCAGCTCATGGTTACCAACAAAACTGGCCCGCAACACGTGACTCAGGATGTTCATGTGCATCCTGAAGGACTTCACAGAAGTAAATGTGCTCTGAGTTGCTTCATGACCCAACACCAGAGATTTTGGGTGCTCTGAGATTCCCAGGCTGCACCATCTCACTTCCCCAGGACACAGGGACATTATGTAAGTGGCTTCTACCTCAAGTGACTCCAGAACAGCTGCTTTGAGACCTTCCCTTTCTCCAGCATTCCTGCAGAGAACAAACACTGGTGGTTGGACATGTCCCCAAGGGCCCCACAACTCAGGGGTGTCATGCTGGTCTCTGCCTTTCCTGAGGTGACAGGCACAGGGGGCTGAGTGATGGGTGTCCTTCAGGAAATCCCTGCATCAGAGAAAGGCAGAAGCTTATGTCCCTTGCTCCTGCATGATGCAGTAATCTGGATTTGAAATAACAGCACAGTTGCTGAGTGTCACCATCATATTTCCTGAAAAATCTCTTCCCCAGGATTTCTTCTCCCAGGAAGATGGGAAGCCTCAGAGAAAAATGAAAACAATAATTACCTGATTTGCTTGTCCTGTGTTTTGCTGCTTTGGAATGTGGTTTGGACATTGTTTACCAACAGGTCATTGTTTGATTGGTTTAATGGGAATTCTTTTGACTTAACAAGCAATCACAGCCAGCTGTGTCAAGGCTCTGGAGAGAGTCACTTTTTTTCATTAGTATTTTGTTACGCCTTTTGTATGTATCCTTTCTCTTTATTATATTAATTATATTTATTATATTATATTTAATTATATATAATTATATACTTATTATATAATATTATAATTATTATATTATATTATATTATATTATATTATATTATATTATATTTAATATAATTATATTATATTTAATTTATTAAATTTAATTGTTTTGTATAGTTTAGTATAGCATAATATCATATCATATCATATCATATCATATCATATCATAATAAATCAGTCTTCTAAGAACATGGAGTCAGATTAAGCATTCCTTCCAACCCTAGAAAATATCACAGTTGAGCAGAACACGTTCAGAGGTTCAGCGATGAGGGTTATCCCATCATCCAGGCACTGGGAATTCTGCACACCAGTGAGGAGTGAAAGGATGTCAGGAAGTATTTTGTGAGGAGACCTTGGCTGGGTGAAGGGTTTGAGCATGAGGCCGGGAGCAGAGGTGAAGGATGGCAGGAGGAAGCTGGAGCTTGGTTCTCCATTGCTGTTGGTAGGTCCATCACTAGAGGGAGGCCAAGATCTACCCTATGGCTGGTGGGCATCCACCTCACCTCAGACTGGAGTACAGCAAGGAAATTTGACTTACCATCCTCTTCTTTTCCCACAAATGTTTGGGGTCCAGTTCAGGGAAATAGTTTGGTGTGATTGTTACCATCAAACAGCACAGCCTGCATGGATGGTGAATTGAATCCTCAGGATTTTCTCCCATTTTAATGCCATGAGCCTGGTTCAAACTTACCAAGCATTACCATTTGCCTGGTTTTGTTATATTTAGAGAGGAAGATTTGGTCTGGTGTCAGGGCAGAAAAATCTACATCTGAAGTACATCTGAAGTTAGGCTTCAAACACTGTCTGGAGCTTTGCCTCTGGGAAAACTCTGTTGTTGCTCTGCTTTAAATAAAGTACAATTCAAAATTTTACATGATAGGCTTGGAATTTCTTATGGTGGTCAAGAGGATATTTACTCTGGAAATTGTATCTTTTGCTTTTGTGCCAGCACTGAGCTGGAGAAGGGACTCTGCTGATACTTGCTGTAGGTGTGTGCCAGGGTGGGGGGCACAGCCAGGGCTCTGCCCCTCTGCACCCCCAGCCCTGGGGACACTGGGGAGGGTTAGGGTTAGGTTAGGGTAAGGGTTGGGTTAGGGCTAGGATTAGGGTAAGGGTTAGGGTTGGGATTTGGGTGAGTGTTAGGTGTGCCAGGGTGGTGCCCCCTCTCAGCCCTCACCCCCAGGTCTCACCCAAAGAAGGCACCCATGCCACTGCAGCCCATGTCAGCCCGAGCAGGATGACCAACCTGTGCAGCAGGTAACACAAGCTCTTTGCTTCCTGAGTGACAAGCCAGTGGGGAAGGAGCTCAGACAAAATCTCATGCCTGCTGGTTGGGTGCCTTTCCTGAGTGAGGAGAAACACTGCCTGGTTTGAAGCCTTTATTATTATAATTGCTAAGATATTCTGGTTGTAGAAGTTTCTTGGCAAAACCTTCAAGCCTCTTCATCTATTTCCTGACAAAATTCTGTTTTCTGGCTCCTTTCTGGAGCCATGTGTGGGACCTGGAATTTGTTTGCAGCTTGTATTTTCTGGGTGCTTGTGGCCTCTCCTCCTTGTGGGAGCAGCTGATGTAGAAACATTTGCATTGCAACCTGATGAGGCTCATCAAGCCCTGTTAGTGTAAACACCATCAGATTTACAAAGCAGCTCGTGTCCAACAGCAACTGGGGACTGCTGCTGATGGGGACAGGGACAGTGCCCATCCATCATCTGGGGAAGGGCACAGCTCCTGTCTCAGCCCAGCCCTCATTCTCATGCAGCTGGTGGGATGTCTGTCCTGCTGGGATGCAGGGCCTGCTGGAGGGATGCCAGCCAGCTCTGCTGCTCTGGTGAGGGCAGGGGAGCAGCAGAGGATGATGTGGGGCTGGGGGCAGGAGAGCTCTGCCTTGGCCCTGTCCTCACTCCAGCCAAACCCTGGGGGAGAAAAAATATTAAAGGTATTGACTGAGTGGCTTTGCATCATGTTTCAGTGCTGCAGCTGGTCTCTGCTCCTGTGCTTCCTGAGATCGGTCCTCTCATGCACTCAGGGCTGCTGAAGGTTTGTGTCCCTCACTTTTTCACACTTTGGCTGTTTTGTCATTTTTTTCCCAGGTGTTGCAATATGTTTCCTGTCAGATGAGATTCAGGGGCACACAGCTCTGCCTGACAGGTGTGCTGTGCCCAAAGACCTCTGCAAACACTGACGCTGTTTGCTCCTGCATAAAGTAACTGGGAACCTGTCACAGACACATTTTGTGAAAAATCCTTTCCTTAGGATTTTTCCTCCTGAGAAGCTGAATGGCCTCAGGAACAAAATGGAAACAATGATTATCTCCTGCTGTAGAATGCAACAGGTGCATCTGTGATTGGTCTCATGTGGTTGTTGCTAATTAATGGCCAATCACAGTCAGCTGGCTCAGACTCTCTGTCCAAGACACAAGCTTTTGTTATCATTCATTCTTTTTCTATTCTTAGCTAGCCTTCTGATGAAATCCTTTCTTCTATTCTTTTAGTATAGTTTTAATATAAGATATATCATAAAATAATAAATCAGCCTTCTGAAACATGGAGTCAGATCCTCGTCTCTTCCCTCATCCTAAGACCCCTGTGAACACAGTCACAGGAACCCGACCCTGTGTCATCTTTTTTTATCATCACCACATAAAGCTGAATTGTTGGCCTATTAATCAATCCACTGTTCAGCTGTCAGGATGTATTTTCAGGTGAAAGAGTAGAGAATTAAGGGTTGAAAACAGTATCAGGATTCCTGCACATAGTTCCTTGCACAGTGGTTTTTAAATGCACCCTACAAATCACAGTCTGGCTCCCAGCAAAACCTAATCAGTTTGTTGTGTCACAAGGTAACTTCATCAGCCAAGGAAACTTGTGATGGATTCATTTAGTGACAGCATTAATTAATCAAAACACAGCCTCACTGAACACCAACCTGCTGCTGAGCCTCAAAAGGAGTCACAGAGGCAACACCCATCTCCTTCCAGCCTCAGTGGGGTTGTGGAAACACCTGCTTGTCCATGAAGGACTCAATGTGACAGCTGCCAGTCCAGCCATCCACCCACCCCACCTGTGTGCCCTGGGCTGAACAGACCCCTGGAGAAGAGCAGCTAATGCTGAGAAGGTTTATTTCAAATTGCTTCTTCATTTAATTTGCTTCTTTGCTGTGCAGAGCAAAATTTCTTGTGTTAGTTCATGGTTGGGCTCTGCCAAATGTGTTGGCCATCACTGCTGGCCTGGACTTTTTCACCAGGAGCAGCTCCTGGGGCATCACTTTGCCATCAGGCATGTGTCCCAGCAGTGCTCCTGGCTCTTTGGATGGTCCTTGAGGGATTTTGTCTCCATGGTCCTCCTCCACAAGCCATGTAGAAAGCCAAGGTACTCTGCCATGGTAAAAGCACCCTGGCTTTCAGGGCTGTGGGGATCTCTCAGGTCTCTCACTTCAGGCCAGTAACACCAGAGCCACCTTTATGGATCTGCAGGAAGCACAGGGTCTTCCTTCAAACCAGCCTGAACCAGGGAGGGATTTCCTTTCCCTGAAGAGCAAAACCTCCCTAAACCAAAGCATTGTACATTGAATCAGGGAGACATGGAAGAGCAGATTTGAAAAATAGTTTTCAACAAATAGAAAGCCTTATGAAGGACCTGAGTGAAGAAAAACCACCCTGAGGAACCAGAGAGGGACAGGAGCCAGTCCAGGGCCAGCTCAGATGCTGCAGCCCACAGTGTGATAGCTCACCATGCAAAGTTTGTTTCTTGTCTACATCTGCTGTCAGGCCAGGTAACCCACATCCTATCCCATCCCATCCCATCCCATCCCATCCCATCCCATCCCATCCCATCCCATCCCATCCCATCCCATCCCATCCCATCCCATCCCATCCCAATCTGGCTTCTCTGGATGTTTAAAGATGCCCAAGGAGGTTCATGCCACTCCTTTCAGAGGGATACCTGCTACATCCATCTAGATCAAGTAGCTGGCATGTATAGACAAAACTCCCTTGAAAATGAATTTATCACTTAAATAAACAACAGTTTGTTTTATTAATGAATAAAATAAATGAGAGTCAGAGAGTTGTCCACAGATTTAGCTTAGCAATAATTTCCATGGAAGTCCAACTCCAAGCTTCAGCTCCTTTGCATTTTATCTGCATGTTGCTGCTGCACCAAAATTGCGGGAGCTGGTGATGGAGCAGCGCTGTACTGCTGTCAACCAAAACAAGAGCTCTGAGCATGCTTCTTGCTGCCCTGTTTGTAGCAATCAAGTTTATACATCAAAGTTACCTAAATACTGCTGTGGTCTGCCTCAAAGAAGCAACCAAAAGGATAAATTTTCCTGCCTGCCTTGAAATAAAAATATAGCCCAGCAGCACTGTTTGCTGTCATTTAAAATCTGCACAGACACTGCTGTTCTATCTAGTGGGCAGGTGATGGTGAAGAACAGCAGCCAAAACCAATATATCAGCTGTTTGCTTGTTCCCTGTGATGCTTGAGAAGAAGCTGTTGACATCAGTCAGTTGTGCTTGAAGGACTCCCGGAGAAATAAAATCCTTTAATGAAGCTTTGTTACCATAAAGCCATCCTGCAGAGCCTCCTTTGGAACATTTGCTCCTGCTCAGGGTCCACTTAAAGCTCATCTTTGGCCTGGTTAACCACAGATGCCATCTCTGCCCTTCTCTCACAGCCTGGTGCTCACAGCACGATCACCCAGCTGGGATGGGTACTCCAGGGCATGCTAAGAACACACCCTCAAGGAATCCCTTCTCTGTGGGCATCATGAGGGCTAAGTGCAGTTTATGTGCAGAATTTCCTTCACTCTTCAATGTCTCTCCTCAGCTCTGCAAGTGTCCAGGGCCAGGTTGTGTCACAGACACATTTTGTGAAAAATCCTTTCCCTAGGATTTTTCCTCCTGAGAAGCTGAATGGCCTCAGGAACAAAATGCAAACATTGATTATCTCCTGCTGTAGAATGCAACAGGTGCACCTGTGATTGGTCTCATGTGGTTGTTTCTAATTAATGGCCAATCACAGTCAGCTGGCTCAGACTCTCTGTCCAAGACATAAGCTTTTGTTGTCATTCTTTCTTGTTCTATTCTTAGAGAGCCTTCTGATGAAATCCTTTCTTCTATTCTTTTAGTATAGTTTTAATGTAATATATATCTCATAAAATAATAAATCAGGCCTTCTGAAACATGGAGTCAGATCCTCATCTCTTCCCTCATCCTTGGACCCCTGTGAACACGGTCGCAAGGTCGGATGGGGCTTTAAGCAGCCTGGTCTAGTGGAAGGTGTCCCAGCCCATGGCATGAGGATTAGATCATGTCTGAGGTCCCTTCTAACCCAACAAATTCTGTGAAGTGATGAATCCCAACACCAGGAGTGCAGAAGGCACCAGGCAAGAGAGCAGGGACAGGTCTGTGAGCACACACAGAGCCAGGACTGTCGCTATATGACACAAAAGAACATAAGTTCACACTGCTGTTCTCAAGGTGAAGAAAAAGGGAAGTTTGTTTTCTGACTCTAATATTTATAGTTTTTTAAGAGTGACAGTGGATTGGGGGGTGACAGTGCCACCTCTCCAATGACACTGGACAAACTAACAGTCTCTCAGCTTTCTCTTTCTTTAAAAAGGAATGCAAAACAATGTGTTATTTATAGAAAGTGTGTGAGAAAGTACAAGAATGCAGACATCAGAAGGCTTAGAACATCTTAAAAAACCAAAGTAGCACAAGATAACTCCTCCCATGCATGAACTGTGACTGGTGGAACTCACCCAGCAGACAGCAGGCTGTTGTTTGGGGAGGTTGTTGTTTATGCAGAAATCATTAGGCTGTGCATGGCCACAGGATGTGGCAGTCACCAGAAGTTTCCAAGGGCAAGCAGACACAAGCATGGCAGAAAACCCCGTGCGGATTTTTTGACACAAAGACACTCCTGGCTTTGGGAAGGTCCCAAATCACAGATCACTGCAAGGTTGAGAGGACTCTGGGGAAGCGTCACTACAAGTGTCTCCTCTGGAGAGGAGCTACAGGCCTGGGGGAGGCTTTGCCTGACACTTTTGATCTTCTATTTCACATTAGAACAGTTCTTGTCTTTAAGACAGAAAGTAAAGAACTCCAGAAGTTCTGCTCACTAAATAATGAGGAGGGCAGTCAGAGCTGCAGTTTCATACTCAGAAACCCAAATTCTTGCGGTGTCAAACCTTACACTGCCTGTTGATTCCCTGGAGACTTCACCTGCCCTCTTATGTTTATGGGATCCTGTCTTCTGCAGGACTGCCCCTCATTTTGATATCATGATATGCATTCCTTAATCCTAAATTTATGAGCTTAATTTTATTACCTTAAAATATCTTCTTAATTATGGTCGAGCTATTGAGTGATTAAGGTCATGCTGTGTAAATGATATGTCTGCTCCACCCTCATGCCAACAATCACTGCATCATTTGGATGTTTTTCACCACTCACTCATATTTTCCCCTTAATTTATGACAGACCTGTGTTCCTATAGTAAATACACAGATATCTCTTGGGCAAATAAATAATTCCTGAAAGGAAGAATTGTCTAAAAATTCCTAACTTAAAATATTAATATTAATTTACTTCTTTTTGAGATTAGCCAGTTTTTAATCCATTTAATGTGTTGTACCATTTTTATGCAAAGTTTTAACAATGTTAGATCACACCATAAGTTGCAAACCCTTCAAAAAGCATAAATTCAGTGCATTCAATTGACCTGTATCAGCTAAACTTGCTAGCTCATTGAGGAAGTCTATCAAAATAATTACTATTAAGAACTATTCTCTATGTAAGCATCTTAACTGTTGACAGCATCTTTCATCTCCTAAATTCAAATGATCAGCTCATGTTCAGGAGGGACATGAAGAGTGGCTGCTGCTGGGAAATCATGGACGAATGCAACAGCAGCTGCAATTCCAATAGCATGTGGAGGTGTCAGGATTTCTTGGCAAGGTGCATCTATTTATAAAAAAAACCCACCTGCTTTATAGAAATACAAATAAATAAAATAAAAATAAGTGCGTAAAGATTGGAACACAGCTATCAGCAAATTTAAAGACTTGGTGATTGTATCCTGTAAAACTGCAACTTGCCATGAATAAATAGCCCAGCATTATATTTTCTTAAGCAATGTGGAAAAATACTCCCAAAGGATGGGGAAACACTGTAATAAAACCCCAGAGAGGTAATTTTTACCTGTACAAGTATGCCACTGGTGAGATTAGGTAGGGAAACTAAAATACTGAAATACTAAAATACTGAAATTAAAATATTGAATGTAGTTCTAACTGGCAACATTTTAGAACAGATTTTTAATGATGGACTAGTGATAATAATGTAATAATAGTATTAATAGTAATAAATGTTATAATAGTAATAATGATGCCTAACAAACACAAAAACTGAGAAGTTCCATCTGCTTGCTTCATGAAAAAGACCAAAACCTGGTTTGATCACAGAGCATAAATACATTTAAAGGAAGGAATTTCTTAGAAGGCAGGAAACCAGAACCAATGGCTGACAGGTGGACCCAAACAGTTAACAATGAACCACAGAACACTTTTTTTTTTTCATGTGAAAGGTGATTAGCCACCAAGGCACACTAACTAAGGAAACCACCATGCCTTGGTGGTTTTCTGAGCAGTGAGAAACATCACCACCACTTCCTGCATTCAGTGTGATGTCACGGACATGTTTTATGAAAAATCCTTTCATTAGGACTTTTTCTCCTGAGAAGCTGAGAAGCTTCAGCTTCCCCATGTTTTGCTGCTTTGGAATGTGATTTGGAGAATTGTTTACCCAGCATGTGAAATTGTTTTTACTTGATGACCAATGACAGCCACCTGTGCTGAGGCTGTGAGCAGCCACAAGATTTTATTATTTTTCCTTTCCTTTCCTTTCCTTTCCTTTCCTTTCCTTTCCTTTCCTTTCCTTTCCTTTCCTTTCCTTTCCTTTCCTTTCCTTTCCTTTCCTTTCCTTTCCTTTCCTTTCCTTTCCTTTCCTTTCCTTTCCTTTCCTTTCCTTTCCTTTCCTTTCCTTCTGATGAAACCTTTTCCTCTATTCTTTTAGTATACTTTTAATATAGTAGATATCATAAAATAATAAATCAAGGCTTCTGAAACATAGAGTCAGATCCTCATCTCTTCCCTCATCCAAGAACCCCTGTGAACACAATCACAGTGTTGCACCTTCATGTGAGGGGCATGGCTGGTGGTTTTTTATTTGTTCCACTGAGACAGATTCCCTCAGCACACTCCTCCCCTTGTACCTAGGAATTCACATCTCATCCTGACTTTTTTCCATAACAAATCCTGTTACTTTTCTGTGTGCAAAGCGAAATGTGTGGAGTTTTTGGAGATGCCCGCACTTTATCTTCACAGCTGCCAAAAAGCAGGTGTTATTTTTACCACATGCTCTCAAGGAAACAGCTTCCCCAAGCAATGGTTTTCAAGAAAGCAGCCATAATATTTCAAATATGAGTTCTATCATCATGACAAGTCTGTCAGTCAGTCTGTCTTGGGAGCAGCTTTATTTTTCCTGCATTAGCTGTGCTGCGATCAGACCTGAGAGCCTCAATGTGGCAGACACTGAGTAAAAAAATAAAAAAATAAAAAAAAGGAGTGAAAACTCAATTCTTGCCAAGTTTCCTTGCATTCATCACAGCTCCTTTGGGAAGAGGGGCTCTCACAAAAAAAATAATCTGTTCTTGTGATTAGAGAGGCTTCATTACCATGGCAGCCCTGCATAAAATCTTTTTCAGTGGATAGGTAAGGGAAGAAAAGGATTTTTGCATGGATAGGATGGGATGTGCATGCAGGGGCAGGAATCTTGTAAGGATAAAACATCAGCCTCTCTGGTGAAGTCATCTGTGGCCATGCAAAGAAAACACAAACTGCTCCAGAATGAAAGAATTTGTATTTTTCACCAATTTGTTTATTTTACAATTCAAAGCCTGACACAGGGGACAGTAAGTCCCGTTTCACATTGGAGTGGAACCTGAGATCCTGCAGCAGCCAAGACTCCCCTCAATAATGACAGGAGGAGAAACATCCAGCCTGCAAATTGATGGAAAACTGGCAATAAAGTCTGCAGCCCCCTTCCAGCCTGCACCCCACTAGTCAGGAGCCCACATCACAGAGGAGGAGGGAAACCTTAGCAGGGATTAGCAGATTCCTTTTCCATGCGGGCACTTTTAAAGAAAGACCCTTCCTGAAAATCCCTAAAAACCAGGTTATGAATTGTTTCAGATTTTGGGAGATTGATACAGACTGTGTTCAGGATTGAAAGGCACAATAAGCCTTTTGCCGTTCCCACTCTCCCCTGACATGTGCAGGATGCAGCAATAATTAATTCTGCTCATCTCCAGCATTTGTATCCCAAATCAGCATTGCTCACTGTTCTCTGCTGGTATCCCCTTGGAATAACCCCAGGAGTGTCATTCATCATGGAACCAGCCAGGCAGGGATGCAGCACTGGTTCATAATATCACTGACCAGGGGCTGTGTACAAATCATGAGCGGGACAGGACTGCTGTAGAACGTGCCTTGAGCTGCTTTATTTCCCAGCAACAGTCTCATTCCATGGTTATGACAATGGGAAGATGCCATCAGCTCACATCCCAGGCAGCACACCCAGAACTTAATGTTACAACTTACTTTAAAAGTTTTTTGACCAATCACACAAAGCAAAAGCACATTGACAGTAGTTCTATCCAACCACTATAAGCACAGGTACCTTTGGTTAAAACAATGCTTGCTTATTTCAAATACAATACCTGCTTGTAAGCCTTAAAACACAATGCACAGAGCTCCATTATTAAGCTTAGAACTTCCTAATATCTCACTAGATAAACTTTTCTGCAGCTTAGGGAGTTATTCTAGACAAGCATTAATACACAGACCACTGTTCTATTTGTCCTTACTTTTCTACATTTTACATAATTTTTCTGCTGACCAATCTCATGACTACAGCTTAGCTCTAATCACAGCTCTGCTGTCTCTGACGCCTGCCTTTTGCAGCTTTCCCAAAACACTCTGATTTTATGGATTCCCACACATAACACAAATACATTCGTGTGACAGCAGGAAAAGCTCCACTCACACTGCCCAGTCTCTATGTGGGACTGGGGATGAGAGAGTGCTCAGCTCTGGCTGAATGGGGAAGGACACTGCCCATGGCTGAGCTCTGACTGCACAGGATTAGGGCAAAGCAGAACTCAGTAAGGGGCTGCAGTAGCCCTTGTCATCCTCAGGAGAGCAAACCATAACTCTGATCCAGTACACACAGGGACCTGGTGATATGGACAGCTCACTGTGCTTGGCAATCCCCTCAGGTTGTGATGGAGGCTGTCAGGGGTGTCAGACAGCTCCTGGTTTTGGCTGGGATAGAGTTAATTTTCTTCCTAATACCTCGTACAAATTTATGTTCTGAATGTAATGTGGAAATAAAGTTGGTAACACACTGATATTTTAGCTGATGCTAACAGTGCTTACCCCAAGTCAAGGAATTTTCAGTTTCCCATACTCTGATAGGAGCTGGGAGGGAGCAAAGCCAGGACAGCTGACCCCAACTGCTCAGGGGGATGTTCCAGACCACAGACCCTCATGCCCTGTTATATAAGCTGGGGGTGTTGGCTGGGAGCCACCAGTTACTGCTCAGGGGCAGGATGGACATCAGTCAGCAGTAAGGAACTGTGCTGTGCACCTCTTGTTTGTCTTTGGGCTTACTCCTCTCTCTCACCTTTCCATTACAATTACTATTATAATTGTTGTTATTATTATAATATTATAATTCATTTGGTTTTAATTATTAACCTATTTTTACCTCAACCCAAGACTTTTACCTTGTTTTTCTTCCAAAAATGGTGCAAGAGGAGGGGAAGAGTATGAGCAAACGAGTTGCCAGCTGGGATTAAATCACAACAGATGTCTTAATGGAAAAAAAAAAATCTTTGGTCCTTGTATGTGGAGCACATGTTACACCACAACATGAGCAGCTGGAATGAAGATGTTCATTGGTATCCACTGGCTGATAAAAAATATCCACATTGGCTGATAAAAGTGGTCTCATCAAAGCCTGGTGCATCAAAAGGCAGAAGGATGACCCAGCTCACCTTTTGTTTTTGGGACACAAAACCAAGCCAAATACAGGGGGGCAAATGCCAAGCCATCAATTTGGTTTCCACTGAATTCATTTCTCTTGGCTTCAAGTAGCTGAGCACAAAATCCACATGTGAGTGTTGCCACCATCACCTCAAATTAACAGTTTACCTGTGTAGAAGCAGAATTCAGTTTTGTGCTTCAGCTTTGTGAAAGGGACTGAGTGAGCAGCAGAGGCTAGGAGCCCCTTCCAGTGCCTCTATGGGAGCTGCGCAGTGAGGAAATGCTTCACCCACCTGCCCACAGGTGGAAGGCACTGTCACTTCCCCAAAGCTCCTGGCTAACACCTCCACTCAACCTTCTCCATTCTTAATCATGTTACACCTCCTTCCAGGATGAAAACCCAACCAGTCCCTGCATCAGGACTGTGTTACCATCCCATTATTCCACCAAACCCACAGACTGCCTTTCCTGCTTACCCAGCTCTCCCCAGATGGTGCCAGTGCTGCATCAGTGGGTGTTTTGGCACCAAGCAGGGCCAGCCACAGGGACCAAAAGGACACTAAACACAAAGCACGAGCCCAGGCTGTAAAGGCACATACAATCCCAGGTAAAGACCACCGAGCAGAGCACGGCATGGAGATGTCAGAACTTCTTGGGTTTGTTGTTGTTGAAATGGCTCCTGATGTATTAAAAGTCTTTTTTCCCAGCCCCACCACTGGAGAAGAAGTCAAGATTCAAAAGCTCTGCTTTTCAAGGTTTTTTATTTTCTCTTATCTATTCCATTCTTTCTCTGACCTGCTGAGATCTGTCCAGCAGGTCAGGTTGTGGCACAGTGTCTGCCCTTGGGGTGGTGTAATCTTTTTATACCAAAAAGCTATGTGTACTTTATTCCCAGTAATTTTCCAATTCCTATCACCTATGTTGGACATTCTGTCTCTACCCTAAACCAATCCAGAAGTGTCACCATCCCAGCAGAAGATGGAGTGCAAGAAGAAGGACAGGACAAGCCCAGATTCCTCCATCTTGCCTCTTGAACCCCCATTCTAAATCCCCAAAATTCTACTTTTTCACCCTGTGATAAATTCACCATCATTCTGTTCAAATCCTTGTGGCTTGTAAATCCTGGCACAAAGTTGGTAATTGTTTCCATAAGCTAAAACCAAAGACACAGGTGTCTTTGACTCCATGCCAAGGTCTCTGAGCCCCCTGCCAGGGTCTGGAGCCATCCAGGGCAGCCAGAGGAATGTCCTGGCTCCCAACAAGAACTGGAGACTGAGGTGCCCCTGCAAAGGGCAGGGGAGGGAGGTTTCTGTGAATAATCCCAAGTTTTTGTTCTCTCCCAGCAGTTCCAGAGTGTCACATAACAACCCAAGCAGTGGATGGCTTTATCTGCCTTGTGCAGCTGCAGGCAGAGTGTGTGTGGCAACATTTCCCCCTACAGTTCAACTCGGGGCTCCCACCTTCTCCAGGCTCTGCACAGCACCAGGCTTGGCTTATTTTAAATCTTCTTACTTCAGTTTGCATCTATTACACCTGTGCAGATTTAATAGGTGCTCTTCCTGGAGGAGGTAAAAGGAACAGGCAAGACAGCAGTCTGCAAAGATTAATTACTGCAAATAAATCCTGAAAAAAACATTAATAGCTGAAGGGACTTCTCATTTGTGCTTTCCCCTTATTTACAGATTTTTGTTCACACATTTTCTAGAAAATGGTGATATTTTTTTTCCACCCTACGTAATGTTTTCATCTGCTATTTGAGAAAGACATAATATGTCTTATAAGGTGGGGAAATTACTTGAAATTTCAGATTTGGGAACTTTATTGGGAAAAAGATACATTCTTATACAGAAAGTTGTTTCAAACTTTTTTTTTTTTTAATTAAGCACAAACTTTAAAAGACAAACTACAGTGTTGCTGGCTGATGGGGATGACGTCCCACACTTTCTGCAAGTCTCAGGGGTTCCATTCCTATGTCCCTTGCAGGGCTTGAAGTATTCCTGAGTGGCTATTCTCATCCTGTTTTCCTTTTTTTACATTTTCTTAAACATGAGGAAACACAACAGAGGAATTTTTTTTATATACCACAAATGAAAACCAGAGCACCTTTAGAATGGGATGTAAATGCCTCTAAATGTTAATGAGTATTAAATTTAAGGCAACACTTCAGAGAGTGGTGCCTTTAAATGTGCATGATGCAGACACTTGACTCTGTAAAACCTGAATTTGACTTTTTGGGGGGGTCATTTGCACCCCTGGGTCGAATTACAACAAAGCAATGGCAGCCAGAGCACACACAGTTACCTTCCCACTCCTCATAGTTTATCATGTACTGCTGTAAAATGCTTGAACTTATTTATTTTCTATTAAATTGAAAGAGATTTTGAAAGGTTCAGTGCCCAAACCTGGAGTAACACAAAGGTGCAGAGGAGGAGGAGGAGGATGGTGCTGAGTCTCCAACCTCTGTTCCCAAAAGCCTGCCCCAGTCCTCCAGTGATGTGCAGGGGCTGCATCCCTGCCCATCCCACATGGAAACTGCGCTGGTGAAGTCGCTTTCCTTCCCATCCTGAGCAGGTAAGTGACTCCATCCTCTCCCCTGTGGTGATGGAGAAGGGAAGCAGCTCCATCACCACAGGGCATGAGCACACCTTGAGGCTTGTGGCAGCATCAGAGAGGAGCCATTGTTGCATTTTACAGTGCAGCACACACAAATTGCAGCTCACATGAACAGCAGACAAGAGTTTTCCTCAGCCAAGAGTGACAACTTCACACATACCTCCCACAAAAACAGAGGTTTGGAAGATTATTAAACAGAAACCACTAAATTGCAATCAGAAATCTGAATGCATGCTAGGTCAAGAGTAGTACATTCAGCACTGAACACTCTCTGTTTTCCCCTTGCTGCTATTAAAAATGTATTTAAGAATCCCAAAGAATTCAGTTCTGGAATAATTTCTTGTGTCCTGCCCCCATAGCCATACTTAGATTCAATCAGCATGAACCAGATGACACCTGTGAGCATTTCCTTGCTGGGAGTGGAAAGCTACAGGCAAAGCCAGAGCAGACACAGCTTTTAATGGATCTTCTCAGATCACTGCAGCCCTCTGCTCGGGGCTATCTGATTTTTGGTTTAAAAGCACCTTATCTTGACTTAGCAGCAAGGAATCAATTTTGGCTGCAGGTTGCTTTCAGCCATGGCATCAGACTCTGCAGTATTTTGTCTGGAAGGAAGGACAAATTCTTTATCCAAAATGGGAAGATAGTTTCTGCAAGGTGCTGCATTTGGAGGTTCAGGGGGCAGATAACACCATTTGCTGTGCAAACAGCACTGCTTGAAGCAAGTACTCTGCTTCCAAAAAAAAAAAAATTAAGGTAATAGATCAGAATTCAAAAAGTTTAAACTCATCTGGTTTTCTCTTCCATTACAGAATCCCTGGTAGCAATGCCCAGTGCAATTAATCTGAACATAGGGCTGCAAGAAACCCCACATTTCTCTATCATGCTTTTGATTTACTTGCAGGGCAGAGCTTGAAGGAGGATCTTAACAGAGTTAAGACCTGTATGGGCACATGTGTGGCTTCACAGATTAATCCTTTCAGAAAGACTCAGGGCCAAGAGAGCTAAACACTGTGTCACTAAGCAGGATTCCAGAGGATTCCAGTCCCAGCTGCAGTTCTGCAGCTCAGGCTGCAACTCTCTCACTTCCTGGACTGGGGTAAGCATCAACATATTCAGCAAAAAGAAACATTTGAACACTTTTAATGTGAGCTTGAGGGACTTTTTCTTGGGTTTGTTGTTGTTACTGCTCCTATTTCATATTTCCTTTTCCACCTAAACTGCCATAATTCTGATTATTACTGTGATGAGGTGAAGGTGGAAATGCCAGCATCCCCCAGGGCTGACACAGAGGGTTTCACACAGCTCTTGCAAGGTTGGATACCTGGACTGGGCTCTTCTGGCACAGCACTGAAGACCAGCACTCAAAAAAATTTGGATTGAACTCTGGGTGGGCTCATAATGTCCCAACAAGGAGTAGGTTGTTCCTCAGTGTTCAGCTGATCCTCAAAATCCTCCACCTGCTTCCCTGTGAAGGTGTGAGCACCAGCAATGGTTTCTGAGCAGTGCTAGAGCACCCCAGACACCTCAAATTTATGTTAAATATCAGCACTAACTATTAATGCTAAAAATGAGGCCTTGGGGCAGCAATGATGGTAAGAAATTAGTCTTGCTACAAACCCTTACCAAAGAAATCCGAAACGCTGTGTTTAAAGAAACCAAAGCTCCAAAGCTCTGAAATCCTGCTCAGCTTCACTAGACCTGCATAAAAAGAGCACAGAACCACAGATTATGCCAAGGGACCCACAAGGATCACTGCAGTCCAGCTCCTGGCCTGCACAGGACACCCCAGAGTCCCACCCTGTGCCTGAGAGCATTGTCCAAACCTTCTTGAGCTCTGTCAGCCTTGGGGCTGTGACCACTGCCCTGGGGAGCCTGTTCAGTGCCCAAACACCCTCTAGGTGAGGAACCTTCTCCTGATATATGACCTAAATCTCCCCTGACACATTCTCATGTCATTCCTTTCCAAGCCAATTCCACATGCTAAAGCCATGCCAGGTAATTATTACACGGTGGCACAGCTGCCTCCAGTTCCTGTGGGATCAGCACATCCCAAGGAGAGTTTTGCAGTGCTGTTCCTGGATGGTGCAACCACAGGAGAGCCCTGGGACACACAGCACACCTCCTGAGCAGCTGGGCTCCACCATCTCCTCAGTGTGGGAGCCCCTCGAGTCCAGCAGCCTCTGGGATGCTTCAGGATCTGTTCCCTGTCTGTTCTCACTCCACCTTCCACCAGGAACCCCCAGTGGCTGTTCTTCTGTAGAATATGGGCAAACAGGGTCATGTTCTGCTTGTGCTTGTGCTGGGGAGGGCAATTCCACCACAGAGTCCCAAACCCAGTGCTGCAGCCATGTGGATCAAACCCCTGGCTGTAACGTGTTCTGGGGGAGCCTGGAGGGGTGTGCTCAGATGTGCACAACAGGAGGCAGCTGCCAAAGCACAGAGCTGTAGAGCCTCTTGAGAGACCTTAGGGTATCCAAAACACTTTCTTAGAGCTTTTTAATGAAAAGCTGTAGGAGACCTATAATCTTCTGGGTCAACATCTGGAAGCTGGGCAAGGTACCTTAGGGCACCTCAAATACATGGCAAGGTACCTTAGGGCACCACAAGTACATGCCCAGGTTTAGGTGACCTAATCCTTCACGAAGAATGGGATTCATCTGAAGATCAAGAGCTGAGTCAAGGAATCTTCATGGAGGTGCTGAGGTTGGTGGGGTCCCTCATTCCCACCCCTGTCAGTGGACATCAGGGTGACTCCACTGCCCAAATTCAGGAGCCTGGTGTACCCTGAAATGCTGCAGGGTGTCCCTTCTGGAGCTCATGGCTCTCACATGGGTTATATATGGGTGTCCCAGATATCCTGGGATGCATTGGATGGTAATAGGTGCCTAAAAATGACACTGGATTCAGCGCCAGCAACTCAACATTTTCCTCATCAGCACTCCCACACAGACACCGAGGGGAGTGAGCTTTGATGCATGAGCCAGATCCCACCCTGAGGATTTTGTTGTTCTGCAGGTCACAGGCAATGTTCCTTTTCTGCTTGTGCCATGATTTCCCTGCCCTGCACTCACAAGTGCACCGTGGGCTGCACCTTAGCCTGGTGGAGGTTTCACACAGGAGCAGAAACATGGCCCATGCAACAGCAAATAGAAGCCTCTGACCTCTGCAGCCAGGGGCAAAACAGGATTAATCACTTTAGAAATGCACATAAATTCTATACTGATGCAATGATGTTAAGTAAACCATACAGAAAAAAATAAAGTTTTGTTGCCTATTGTTTTATAGAAGACATTGCACAGATCACCATAAAACACTGACAATTAAATATGTCTAAAATATGTGCTTGGAGTTTTTCAGAACCTACCTAAAAACGAGAACAAAAGGCTTTTCTTCCTCAAAACAAACATAAAATGCTATCTAGTGTTGACTCTTTGCTACTGCAGTCTCACACAACGATTCCTGAATTAAACAAAATGAGCTGTGAAGCATTAAGGGGCTCAGCAGCACCTCATGCTCAGGATACAGGAACTTTGTCCTGTTTCAATGTCCACTCTGAATTTCAAAGGCAATATAAAGATGGCATATTGCTGGATTTCCTCTTCACAGAGGAAAACTGCAGAAAGGAAGTAAGACTGGGAAAAAAAGATGCAGAATGAAAGCTCTAACCAGCTGCTGAGCCAGACACCAGTGCTGGCTTAGCTGCACTCTCTCTTTTGACTTAGCACAGGATCACCTCTAGCTAGAAATCATCTATCATTTTTAATATGTTGTGTGTGCATTGTAACATTGAATTGCATGAACTGTTTAAATAAAAGTACTGAAATACATATTTAACAATAAATGTCTGTATTTAAAGCAGAAGAGATTGTCTGGCAGTGGACTGAAGAACTATGGGGTTGAGATCAATACTTATGTGTTAGTTGTTTTTTGGGTTTTTTTTTAATCATCTTGCAAGTATTTGTGATTTCCATTCTGATATCTGAGTTAATTAAAGATCACATCCTGCCTCCACAGCCTCTCTCTTGCAGAAGAACCCCTATATGAGGCTGCTTTTCCACCAGCAGCTTTCCTGCCCATCAGCCCAGCATTCTGACATCTCAGCAGGTACAAAGACACTTCCTTTAAATTGCCATCAGCCTTGCCTAGGATGGATCAAAACACCTCAGCTTCCCCTGTGTGCTGTGACTCAGAAATGTCCCTTTTATCTTCAGCAGGTGATGCCCCAGCTAAGAATTTCCATGTCCTTCCAGAGGGAGAGAGCAGAGGGAGGGAAGGGGAGAGGAGATTCCAGCAGCAATGAACATGACTGCTCATGTGCTGAGTTTGCTTTCTGAAGCCAAATTTTCCTTTGCTGACTCTGAGACCAACCCTGTTTATGTCACAAATAGCTGCCTGTAAGCTCAGAAGGGATTTGGGGTTCTTGGACTAGAGAGCATCAGCTCAAGCTTTGGCCATAACACTTTTATAAATTAGTTTTTATTGTGCTTCATGGAAGTGTATCTGTTTTCAGTCAGAAAAGGCTCAGAAACACTTTTCTTCCCAAGTCCAGTTTTCTTCCTGATGTAAAGGCAGAAGGAACTGTGCACAATAGACCTTGGTCAGGTTTCATTGTTATCCTGAAGACAGAAATGTGTGGTGAGAAGTGTAAACCTGTGGGTCCAAGACCCCTCTCCTATCCCAGAAATGGATCAGTGAAAGAGCCAGTGAATCCTAGCAGAGAAAATGTCCCATTCTACAGCTGCAGGGGGGGAATATTCAGATTTCTTGGAGAAGACCAAAGGGTTTGGGAAAAGCTCCTGGCCCAGAGGAGGGAATGCAGACAGGCAGCAAGAGCCTGCCAGGGCACACTCTGGCCAGCCCTGGTGTGCCAGCAGCACACAGAGTCCAGCATCTCTCACTTCAGAGAATTAATTCTCCTGCAGAACTTGGTGTTCTGTAAGCTCTGGGCATGGATGGCGCCCCACAGACAGAGGGCAAGGGTAACCCACAGCCTGGGCTGGGGCTGGGCCACCAGCACAGCAGCATAAGGGGAGATGTTGTTTCACTTCTGTCTGAAGGAAGGAAGATTAACTGGCACAACCAGGATGTATTTTGTGTCAGAAAAGTGGCAGCAGCCAGTCCTCATAATGTGATTTCACTGCTACTTGTTCCAGATCCTGGGGTCATGCAGTTCTGGACAAATGTCAGCTGAAAAATGAGCTCCAAGATCTAGCCCCTGCAGAAAACAGGCTTTTAAAGGGTAACCCTGAAAGGCTGGAAAACCAAAAACAAATAAAAACTATTGTGCAGGCCATAACACTCAGCCTCTCTTTTTTGTCTTGGTGACCAAAGATGATACCAATGATATTTTAACTCTGTGTGTTGGCACTATGAGACAAAAAACCGTTCGGGCTGTGGAGGCTGCCTGGGGAAGAATGTTACAAACCCTGGCTCTGGTTGGAGACATGCTCCAGCATTAGATAAAATACACATTACAGTGAATAGTTAATAAAAATACTTGTGACAGTCATGAAAAGCCAGAGAAATGCAGAAACATTTCAAGGGATCCTTCACTGCAGTGGCATTTTCCAGGCTCTTGGAAGCTGATGCAAAGACAACAAATTCTCTTGTCACAGGGTGTGATCTCCCACTGAGAATACCTGGGGTGAATATGGAGAAGGAAATATTCTGAGTAATAATAATAATAATAATAATAATAATAATAATAACAATAATAACAACAATGGCTTCCCAGCCCAGACCTGATTTTGAGCCTTTACAGGACAGAAAGGCACCATGGAAAAAGCCTCTTTGAGCTGCAGAATTGCACATTTTCTAAGGGGAGGGAGGCAGTGAAAATGAAGATCCCTTCCAAGGTCTCAGTCTTCCCCTCATCAGTGTGGTCCCAGTTTCTGGTAGGTCTGTGCAGCACACAGACACTCACTCTTGTTGCCAGGGACAGAATCAAAGGATCAGAGCACTGCTAAGTTTGGAAAAGAGCTTTAGGATCAGCAAGTCCAACCATTAACCCAGCACTGCCATGTCACCACTAACTCATGACCCTGAGTGCCACAAATACATAATTTTGAATTATGCTTCAGGGCATGGTGCATCCACCACGTCCCTGAGGAGCCTACTCTAATTCCTGACCACCTTTCTAGTGAATAAATATTCCCTAATATTTCTAATCTAAACCTCACCTGGTGCAACTTGAGGCCATTTGAGATGCTTTGCAAAGAAACAGCTCCAGAAGCATGCCCACCATGGGCAAGCACTGACTTTTGTAATTCCTGAGCTTTTACTGAGTCTATACCACCCACAGTGACTGCTGCTGGTACAGATACAGGTCTCACCTGCTTGATGCAGTCTGATATTCCACCTACACCAGGAGTTTTCCAGCTTAGGTTGGTCAATTAAATATATGATGTCCTTAATCAGTGAAGGTATGGTGGCAAACAAAATGACCTTGGAAGGGGTTGTGAATTGCCCACTGACATGATGAACCTCCCCAGCCAACAACCTCCAACCCTTTCTCTATTTTTATGCTTTTTCTCCATTCATTTTCTGTTCTCCTCCTCCTCTTTCATTTCTGAGAAATCCCAAAGGTCTGGCAGCAAACCTGCTGCTCCTGAGAGCTTTGCTGTTCCTGCATTTCTGCCAGTAGGGAAGCTCATCTCATTTGGGTAAAAACTGAATTATTAACACATGAAATGCTCTAAAGGAACTACCTCAAATGCCTGTGGGAAGTACCCTGAGCTCAAGAGCTTTATCCTGAGACATGTTTTCCAGCACTTTTAAACCCTCCCTTGCTAACAAAAAGGTCAAAACCCAACCTGAAAATACCTTTATACAGAGGTTACACAACCTGAGGGTGATTTATATCACCTTGAGACCAGAGCAGAGCTCCCAACCCCTTTCACCAGGAATTAAGGTCTTTACCTGGGCCTTGGGTACCTCACTGACAGCATGTTAAAGACAAAGAGAAGACACTTGGTCTGAAACAGCTCTAACTCATCCCAGGCTGACACTTATTGTACTTGCAGGGTGCCCCATGGCAGGAAGGAATGATGAATCTGACTCCATGCTCTCAGAAGGCTAATTTATTATTTTATGATGCTCTATTATATTAAAGAATACTAAACCAAACTGTACTAAAGAATACAGAGAGGATATTTACAGAAGGCTAAAAAGATAATAATAATAATGAAAACTTGTGACTCTCTCTCCAGAGTCCCAACACAGCTTGGCACTTGTTGGCCAAAGAGTGAAAACAACTCACAGCAGAATCCAATGAAAAAATCACCAGTGGGTAAACAATCTCCAAACACATTCCGCATGAGCACAACACAGGAGAAGCAAATGAGATAAAATTGTTTTCCTTTTTTCTCTGAGGCTTCTCAGCTTCCCAGGAGAAAAATCCTGGGTGAAGGGATTTTTCCAGAAAACGTGAATACCATAGACGCTGCACAACACTGCTGAACATCCTGACTCCTCAGTTCCCCAAGCCACTGGTTTTTGTGCTAATTTTAGAGCATTTTAGCACCTTTCCCCCTTAGGAAGCCCTTCCTTCTGACTGCTTTTTTTGCTATATAACTGTTATTTTAAGCTTGTCACTGATACACTGCTTTGGAGGAGAACCAAAAAATGAAGCTCATTCTGGAAGGTTTAGGAGGAGGGAAGGATGACAAAGGTATGATCCTGCCCAGGAATTTTCATTCCTAATTGCCTACCTAATGTGCAGTGGCCTGGAGGCAGAAACTGGCTGCTCACAGCTCCCATCCCGCTGCTCTTTGGGTGCAGATTTTATAACGGAAAAAATCCTGCAAAAAAACAAAAAACAAACCTTGGGAAGGAAGGCAGCTACTTACTGAAAGAGAATGAGTCACTGTGTTTACCCTGCAGACTGTGATGTGAAAGACAAGAAGCCACAAAAGGTCACAGAGGAGTTGTCTCCTTGCCACTTATTTTGTCTGTTCCCCCAACAAAGGCAAAGCCATCCGCGGTACAAGCAATGGAGCAGCGGTGACCAAAGGATTTCAAAAGGACACATGAAGAGTGCCAAACACTCTGGATAAAAAAAATCCAGTGAACAAGGGGAGCCTCACAGCTCTTTGTGTAACCTTTACTCTGCTGTTAAGTGTGCCAGCTTATAGCAATTATGGAAAAGCCACTGATTGTATTAGAAATGTAATGACATTAGCAGGACTGTCGCCGCGTTCGCAGCAACAGTTGCGAAATTAATTTTTTTCTTCATTAAGGAGAGCCTTATTTGCATGATTAAAATGTCAGCCCAGATAAATGCATGTGCTGGAGAATGAATCACTGAGCAAAAATGCCACCTGCCAAGCCCAGAGAATAGGACAAATAAACAAGCAGCGAGGAGCAGCTCAAAGCTTGATCCAGCTCCCAGTGGGAGCCGTTCCATCATCCTCGGGAGCAGCACCAGGCTCGGGGCGAGCGCCAGGGCCAGGGGCTCAGCCAAGACACAGCTCAAATGCCTGGGATTTTTGCTCTGGCCACACTCAGCTATTACAGAAGGCAAAACTAAAGCCTAATACAACCAGACAGTCTCTGCTGTGATTTAGATGGCGCAAAAATCTGCGCCCATGAAGAGGGTAAAATATATGCTGTCCAAACTCACTCTTTCCTGCTGTTTCCTAAATCAAAAACCCAGCCATGACCCCTCTAATGGTGCTGAAACCCATCAACTCTACCTGCTACTGGAAACCAGCAATATTTCCTATTTACCTTCAAGCTCCACTCAAATACTTCCTAAAGGAGATTAATCCAGAACAAAATTTGCGCCCTTGTAAGAAGTTCCAGGCTCAAAAACTGACTTACAGCTGTCCCCAAAAGTGCTGGATCCCAAAAGACAAAATTGAGAATAACTGTGTAAGGATCACTGTTGTTTGCCTTTTTGCCTGAAGCTGGAAAGGGAAGCTGAAAAGATAACAGAGTGTCAAGGAGATAGAAGATCTTATCTGGTTTAAATAGCTCCTGATCCTGCAAGACTATTTTCACTGATAATTAATGCAATGAGGAAAAAAAGGGATAAGAAAAAGGTACTGCTTTAAACTGAGTTAGTCCTTTTAAACTTCATAGACACTCTTAACATCTGGGTTTTTCTGTTTCTCATGGCAAATTGCATGATTTGGACTTCTGTCATTTTAGGAAATACAACAAAGAAAGCAAATTTGGTATTTCTTTAAAATTCCAAGGAAATGTGTTTGTTATTCAAATTTCTGGGCTTTGATACAGCAAAAAAAAATCCAACTTGGCTTTATATTTTGTTTTATATCACTTGGAAACATCAAAAGCTGAAATGTAAAGTCATCTAGAAAAACAGAACACTTCACTCTGGAAAGCCACAGCCTAAAGAAAATTTCTTAAACCAATGCATTTCAGTGAAATTCTATTTGAAAATTAACACCTCCTTCAAAGTAAGCTGGCAGACATCACCTGACCAGCTCATCACACCCATCCTGGGGAGCAGAGCTGCCCTATACAGTGACTCAGTGGCAGGACAGGCAGAGCTGCCAGCTGATCACAGCTGAGACGAGATGCCACCAGTCCCCTGGAAATCTGCACTGTCCCCTCAGCCTCCTCGTTTTCCTGAGCAGATCAACAGTGCTGCCACAAAATCCTTCTTCTGATCTTCATCAGAGCAGAATATTCTCATCAATGCCAGTCTATATTGTGTTTGACTTAAAAAGAAGATGTTCCAAATGTACTCCAGCACAGAAGCTTTTTTGTTTTTAATTACTCCACAAATCAAGTCTTTGTATGCTAGAAAAATGCTGAGGATATTTCCAATATACCTCAGTCTAGGATTAAACCATGCAAATCATCTGAGCCAGGTATCTCTAAAGTTTCCATGAGAAAATTGGCTATTTTTGTAAAAGCCAGGAAAGAACTGGCAATTTCGAGTCCTGAATACTGATTTACATGTGCCAATTTATTTATAAAAAGACAAACTTCAGTCTACCACCATGCAACACCACTGATGGGATGGAATCAAAATAAGACAGAAGGGGACACAAACCACAGAATATAAATCAGGTTTTCATGAGGATGAAATGCAATATATGGACTGGGAGGGGACAAGGGTTTTGCCAGTAGCTCAGTCTTGCAGAGAATAAGATGATTCAAGAGGCAAGATAATGGTTCCTCATTTCCAAGAAAACAGAGAGATTCTTGTCAGCCTCACCAGGCTTTTGTGAACCTTGGTTGCAGAAAGAGGAGTGGACAGGAAACTGGAAAAAAGTGGGAAAAAAGTGGGAAAAAAGTGGAAAAAACAGGAAACAAAGTGGCTGTAAAATCAAGACATGGCTTTATCCAAGACCTTTATCCTGTTTAACTTCTGCTGCTGCCCTTGCTTTGCATGAGGAATGGGTGGGGAAATGTCAGCTTTCACAAACACAGCTCCCATTGACTTGCTGCCCAGGAGCTGTACAGGTCAAACATGGCCCAACTCAGCACATTTGTGGATCATGGACTCTCTTTCCTGTGATTTCATTTGAAATTTAATTAAAAGCCTTTAGATGAGACCCAGTGCATGGGCAGGCGTAGCAGAGCCAAAGCAAGGTAAGAATGTCATGGGAAAGGAAGGAAAAATGGCAAATTTTTTTGCCAGAATTTTGGAGTTTGATATTGAATTTCTCATGCTGCCATCACTGCAGCAAAGCTCCAGCTGTGCTGCACCACTGCACCAAAAGCCTCTCCCATGGGACCCAGGGCATGGGGCTGGCACAGGAGGGAGAGGAGGAAAGACGGAAGGTGCATGTGTAGGAACATCCCCCTGTTGACAGAGTGACAAAACTCTCCTTTGTCTCCTTAAAAAGGAAAAAAGCCCAGAGATTTCTTTCCTCAATAAGAAAAGAAAACACCTCATAGGACCTGGGGGACTTCACCACAAAATAAGGATAGCCAATTGGACAGGAGCCAAAAAGTCCTGCCTCAGCAATTCACTAGAAAAAGAAGAGAACAAAGGAGCTAATGGCCTTTGTGAGGTGTTTTACCAGGAGCAAGAACCTCTTGCTCCTGGCTCGGGTTTTCTCTGTAGAAAGTTTTGTTATTTTGCCTTTTATTAAAACTTTTCTGTTTCCAACACTTCCACAGCAGCTATCCTGCTGATTTTATGCCTTCTAAGGTAGTTGAGTTATCTTGGGTGTGATATAGATCTCCAAGACCTTATAAGACCTGGCTAGAGGAGATCCATATGTCATGCATGGTCACATTTCATCCCCTGATGGAGTCATCACATCACCAAGGAGCTGGGGAAAGCCTTTTTGGCCCAGATGTTTGATACAGAGAAAACCCTGCTTCACACAAGGCGCAGCAGAGAGAATCAGTTTGTTTGTTCTGAATCAGCTCCTTACATATAGGAAAGGTCTTGCTGTGGAGCCAAACAGCCTTTCCACAAAAACTCCAGGGATTATGGGGAGCTGCTGCCTTTCCGGGTGCATTAACTCTGTGTTTCCTCTATGGGCAGTGGCTCTCACTGAGTTCTTGTGGGGTTTTGACTGAAGCTCTGCAATGGTGCTGCCAGGGCTGAATGGAAAATATAAGAACCTGTCCAGCTTGCCAGAGCTGTAGTGCTAATCAAAATGGCTTTGCCAGCTTTTCTATCATCTCTGAAACATCATGGCTTTGCACTCTAAACTCCTGCTGGGTCCACTCTTCCACCTCTGCTTCTTCCTCTGCTTCAAGCCCTGCTGCTGCTGCTGAACCAACTGATGCTGCAGTCAGGATCTCCCTGTGTGATAAAGAGAAGTTTTTTGCCTCAGCAGGAAATAAAAAGAGTTCCAGATAAGGACTTCACCAGTGTTAGACTTGGTGCTACTCAACATCAGCGCAGGGCGTCTGGAAGAGTCTACCCTTGACCTACCAAAGTGAACTTCCCTCAGCAAAATCTGATTGCAAAACTCACCACAGAGTACATGAGGAAAAATTCCTGAGTCTGAGGAAATGCTACTGACAACATGAGCTCCACAAAAAGTTTGCCCTCTCATTCCTCTGCCCTTCCTAGCAGAATTTGATTGCTGGCTTTGGATCTTGACTTTGGTGCTTCCTGCCAACGACAACGTCTGAATCCTGGCGTGCCCTGTGGCTCCTCTTGGCATCCTGGACCACAGGCTTGCCTGCTGGAGAGACATGAGCTCATCCTGCCCTCTGCCTTCACAATGGGATCCTCAGAGCTGCAGACCAGTTTGCATCATCTTACACTGAGATGACTCTGACAGACATCCAAGAACTGCTCTGCACTGTCAGGGGCTCCAAGTGCGTTTCCCAGCTCTGCAGGATCCTGGATGGACCTTTAACCACTACCAGCCACTTTTGCCCTGAATGTTATTTTTAACAGAGTGTTTCAGGATGTGAGATTTGACACTATCTTCTTCTGCTGTCATACAAAGAGGTAGGAAAGCCAACAAATCCTTATTACTTATTGGTTTTCAGCTACGTTCAAATCAATTTGTATTACAGAATGCTGGACATATGGTTAATTATTGCATCTTCCTGACACCAGAAAGCTGGAGGGATTTTTATTAGTGTTGTGTCATTTATGCTGAAAAGTTTTCCAAAGGAAGGAAGAATGATGGAGTAATATGCAGGACATCAAATGATGGCAAAAGAAAGCAACAGTGCAAAAAAAAACAAAAAACAATTGGTCGAACTGCATAATATAAGAAGGGAAAAAAGCATAAACACTCAATATGCAAGTTATTACCACTGGGTCTCTGTGAGGATGGGCCCAAGCTATGAAATTATCTGCATAACCCCAGTGAAGTTAGTGAAAATTCATGAGGCAAAAGCAGCATCTCTCCCAGGTGTAGCTCTGCTCGTGGGCCCTTGGAAGCCCCTGTTTCATCCACACCTCCTATTTCCCTGGTTCCCAATAAGTGCCTTTTCTGCATTTTAAATTGTGCACTTTGCAGTCACAGAGTTTTTCCTCCACTGTTGCCACAATGTGAGGCCCATGAGCACATTCTCTAAAACTAGTTATGTTAGGGGAAAAAAACTGTAATAACATAAAAGCTTTCCTTGACCTTGCTGAATACTTGGATCGACATCTAATTGCTAAATGTTGCATGTTTCCCTAGAGACAAAACAAACAGGAAGAAAAGCCACTGGGTTGTGAAGGCTGGCAAAGCTATCTGCCATCTGCAGAAATTCAGCTGGGCCTCCAGCAGATAACAGCACAAGACAATACCTTGATTTTCCTTGTTTTTCTCTCCTCTTACACAATGGAATATCTTCTCCACTTTGAACCTGGGTCCCTGTTAGTCTGACTGAGGACATATTTTCCTGGGACCCTGCTATTGTGAAATGCTGAAACTGATCTCTTCTGTGTATTTGTGGTAAAAGTCAACACCATCTTGAAATTCCAGACCAGAATAATTGCCTCTGGTGCTAAAAATGATCCTCCTGCTGCTTCAACTGGAAAAAGTGTTTGCAAAGCTCGTGCTGCAAGCACACACAGTAGAGGTCAGGTTAAGTGTCTATTTTTTTTTGTAAAATCTCTTGATTTGGGACTCTTTAAATGCATGGATCCCAGAGTGCCATGCCAGGCCATCTCTCACCTGGTCCATGTGTGAGGTTTGCAAGGCACAGGATGAAGGAGATCTCCACAGGAATGACTTTGCTTTTGCATTTTAAGAACAAGCTCAGAGCACTTTCTGTGCCTCACGTTGTGATAGATTCAGGCAGTTTCACTCTGGAAATAAATGTCATAGCTAGAAGCATGTCCATGTGCCCCAGGGACCTCAGTGGGATTGTGTGCCAGTGTTCACAGGGGTCTGAGGATGAGGGAAAAGACAAGCATCTGACTCCATGCTTCAGAAGGCTTGATTTATTATTTTATTATATATATTATATTAAAACTATACTAAAAGAATAGAAGAAAGGATTTCATCACAAGGCTAGGTAAGAATAGAACAGGAAAGAATGATAACAAAGGCTCTGTCTCGGACTCTCTGTCTGAGCTAGCTGGGCTGTGATTGGCCATTAATTAGAAACAATCAACATGGGCCAATCAAAGATCCACCTGCTGCATTCCAAAATGTTTACATTTTATTCCTGAGGCTTCTCAGCTTCTCAGGAGGAAAAATCCTAAGGAAAGGATTTTTCGTAAAAGATTTCTTCAACAGGATTCAGCACTGTGTGCCTCCCACAGACTCCTTCCCCCCATCAGGGGGTTTAGACCATTGTCTTAGGTCGGAAGATGTGGCAGGGGTGTGTTCTATCACCATCTGTCAGAGCTGGGGCAGTTCTCTGTTGTTCATTAGGCAGCTTTTTCTTTATCTCTTCCAACCAATCCTCCCTCCAGGAGATCTCTTCTGTCCATGGCCACTGAGTGTCCCTGCATGGCTGATCTAATTCCATCATCCCATGGGGAGATGCTCTGCCCAGGGGAGGAGCCAAGCATTTCTACCTGGATACAATCTGAGGTTTGGAACAGCACAGCAACCTTTACCCACTGCATTCCCAGAGGGAGCCCAGGCCCATCTCCAGCAGCCCTGGAGCTGCAGAGGAAAACTCCCCCCTTGTGCAGGATCCCTGCTGCAGCAGAGCCACAGCTGGCACTGCAGGAGGGCTGAGCCCCCATGGGATGGGCTATGCCACCACCCTGACACACAAGGGCCAGGGCCTGCTCAGACTCTGGCAGTGCTATTTTGTATTACTGCATTTTTATTTTATTTTTATTTTCTTCCCTAGTAAAGAACTGTTATTCTTATTCCCATATCTTTGCCTGAGAGCCCATTAATCTCAAAACTGTAATAATTTGGAGGGAGAGGGTTTACATGCTCAATTTCAGGGGAGGCTCCTGCCTTCCTTAGCAGACACCTGCCTTTATAAACCAAGACAACCACTTAGATCCTTCTGCTTTGGTACAAAGAAAACCCATTGCCAAAAGACCTCCCTGGCCCTTGAGTTCCCAGGTTGCTGCCTTCTCCATAATGAATGAATGGCCTCACCCCACCCACACAGGAGGTGCTGCTGTGACAGGATGCTCCTTCATCTGCTGGCATGTTCCAGATTGCAGTGCAAGATGTTTTCAATTACCATCTGTATGGCAGACTATCTTTTGTCAAGTGGGCAGTTTGCCTTCTCTCTCTCTCTTTGAGTGACCACAATCACACCTCCCTCGGGAGGGGACATCTGCTGATAACAGCTATTGCATGTCACTGCATGGCTGATAAGAATTACAGCATCCCATTGGGAGATGTGAGCCCAGAGGGAGGAGCCAAGAATTCCTACCTGGATATAATCTGGAGAGTCTGGAACACCAGCATGGCTTTCTCCCCTGGATTTCCCAGAGGAACAGCAGCTGCCTCTTCCACTGGATCTTCAGAGGAAGAATACATCCTTCTCTACAGGACCCCCTGCTCCAACAGAACCACCCCTGACACTTCAGGAGTGCTGCAGCCACCATTCCAATGGGACTGCTGCCAACACCCTGACCCACAGGGTGTCAGGTTGAGTTCTGATTCTGTCAGTGTTGTTCTAGTGTACTGCATTGTTTATTTTATCCTTTTATTTTTTTTTCTTCCCTATTAAAGAACTGTTATTTCCTGCTCCCACATTTTTGCCTGAGAGCCCCTTAATTTAAAATGTATAGCAATTCAGAGGGGTGGGGAGAGTTTATATTCTCCATTTCAAGAGAGGCTTCTGCCTTCCTTAGCAGACTCCTGCCTTTTCAAATCAAGACATGGCAACACCCAGCACCCCTGGCCATGGCACAGAGCTCCCTGATGTTCCCCACATGACACCATGGATAGCTACTTTCAAAGTGACTTGCTTTTCTTTTTTAATTTACGCCTCTAATTTGCTATCTAAATTTAAGCTTGTCCCCTGAGTATTTCTTCTCCACAGTCAAAGGTCAATATTTTGGGGGGGCAATTGTTTCTAAAACAAGTGGCTAAAGTCAGGTTGACTGTTATAATTGCATGAGTTTGTATTATGCAGACTTAATTCACTTTGTGTCATCCTCTAGACTGTGGCAGATGATGGCAATGGAGAATATGCTGCTGTATTATATCCTAACATTTCAGTTTCCTGTTTTGGAATCTCACATGTCTCATGTATTCCCTCCTGGTAAATCCCTGTGCTCTGGGGAGCTGCCCCCTGGCCCACGTGCTAATGAGCACTTGCTATCATCAGACCCAGCAATCATCACTGACTAATCAAAATGGGTTACAGAGCAATTAAGACGGGAGAACAGCTCTTAAGAAGAATGCTGATGGTGTTCAGAAGCAGCTCCCACGTTCCAGCTGCTAAATGACATGGGGCTTAGAGAGGAAAACATGCAAAGTCTGTCCTTGATGCCTGTTTCCCACCCCACAGACACAGGATGGACAATGCATAGCCCAGGGCAGCCACCAATCCCACAGCCCCTTACACCAGAGGAGCCCAGCAGTGCAGGGAGGGATGCAATGGCTCAGCTTCCTCCAAATCAGAACCCAAATCTGGGCAGATGTGCTCCAAAGGGAGCCTGAGGTGGGTGGCTCAGCTCTAGGTCTCTGTTGAAGTCAGCAAACTTTAGCTGAGATTTTTATCCTCACTTTAAAGTTTTAAAGCTGTTTGGAGGATAATGGCAGAACTGAGGATTTCATTATTTTTTTGCTTCCTTGCTTTCCTAACTGAGGCAGTGTTTTAGTGGTAAAGCTGCCACTGCACCCAGGGAAAAAATATCAATAAACAAATTAGCTAAAACCCTCCATCCCAGAGCTAAAATGAATGAAACACAATGTCATACTGTACTATTGAGTACTTAATATCAGCCATACATTTATTCTTATAGAAATACCCTCTGAGAAGGGTGTTTTTCTGATTTATAGAGCACAAAGACAACCATAATGGGTAAGATATCTGGGTAAGAGTCGCAGTTCACTGCTACTCTACACCAGCATCCCTGGGAGCAGGCTGTGGTTCTGCTCAGACGAGGAACAGTGCTTCAGTCTTCTCTGATCAGAAATGAACATATGTACTTTAAGTACAGCCAGGAAAACAGGATTTTAAGTGACTTGCTCTAGGCCAGAAAAAAAAAGAAATTATGACAAAATTGGGACTGAAACCTTGAGTTATCTCAGCATTGCATATACACTACCACCACTATAAAGCAATTTTCTTTCCTCTCCCTCAGCCAGGGTAAATGCATAAACCATGGATTGGATTCAAGCTGCCCTGTGGTCCAAGCAAGTTCTGTGCCTGTGGTGGAATCCAGCCCTGCCTGGGCCCCCACCCTGGCAGCCCTCCCCAGGAACCTGCATGTGCCCTGAGACAAAGAACATGGTTTAATGTGCACAGAACACATGGCATGATTCACCCTTCCACACTGACCCACACAGTCATTTGTGCCAGAGCAGGATGGAAACAAAGCCCTTTTGGTCCTAATTTGGGAGTAAGGGCCAGATTCTTCCTCAGCTCTGATTGTGGGCAGGGGCAGGCTGGAGGCACATGGCATCCACACACAGCATCCTTCCCCTTGTCTGCTGGCCTAAACTGCAGAGAATTTCCCTGGTTTGAAAGTCAAAACACCAGAGATTTAAACAGAAAAGCAGAGGAGCAGCCTAAAACCATGAGAGCGCAGCAGAAGGCAGAGGAGCAGAGGGTCCTGTGCTGGAAGAGCAGCAGGGCTGGGGCAGCACTGAAAGCACTGGCAGAGCTTTGTGGGATGCTGGAAAAGCACTCACATCACACAGGACACTGTCAAGGCTTTTAACCTCCTGTTAATGAGGGTTATGTTTCTCCCATGGGCTACATGGACATGGAGGTGTCACAGACAATTTTTATGAAAAATCCTTTCCTTAGGATTTTTCCTCCTGAGAAGCTGTGAGGCCTCAAGAACAAAATGTAAACATTGATTATCTGTTGCTGTGGAATGCAACAGGTGGATCAGTGATTGACCCATGTTAGTTGTTTCTAATTAATGGCCAATCACAGCCCAGCTGGCTCGGACAGAGAGTCTGAACCACAAACCTTTGTTATTCATTCCTTCTTTTTCTATTCTTAGCTAGCCTTCTGGGGAAATCCTTTCTTCTATTCTTTTAGTATAGTTTTAATGTAATATATATAACAAAATAATAAATCAAGCCTTCTGAAACATGGAGTCAAATCCTCGTCTCTTCCCTCAACCTGAGACCCCTGAGAACACTGTCACATGGAGGATTTTCTGAAATCTCACTGAAGTGAAGCTCCACCAGCACCAGAAGTGCTTTGTTACTAATCCTGCTTGAGCAAGGTTCTACAAAAATAAATATGGAGAGGAACCAAAGCATACTCTGTTTTATTAAACCAACGTTTTTTATTAGATATTCCCAATGGGAAAAAAAAGGATATAGAGCTGTAGGGATCAAAAAGTTATCAATGAAACCTATTGGACTCATGAATCCAAGTTTAACCTCTGTATAAACTGAAGAATGTCACTCTCTGTCTACTCTAGGCAGCCAAGTAGAAGGAAAAACCTTGGAAAGAGGTAGAAGCACATTTGTTGAAGGACTTTGTTGAAGAAAGCTGACCCTATACCAACAGAGGTAGTGTGGAGAGGCATTTTGAATAGAGAAGCTGGTTCCACAAACATCCCCCAAGTCCTGCTCTAAAGCTTTAAGCCTGGTCTGTCAGAGCCACAACCTGGGGAACCAGTGGAAAGTTTCCTGATTTATTGGTGTGCTGGAAGACAGGACAGAGGCCAACTGATGGAAAGCAGACAGTCCTGCAGCAAGATTCTAAATCCCAGGCAGAATCCAAACAGGGTGCACATGTGAAGAAGAGATTCATCATTGCCAGTAGCTGGCAGCATTGATTATTGATCCTGTCCTCTGAGAGTGTCTGACACTGCCACATTGCACAGGGACAGCACAGATGGAGCAGCATTGTGACAGTGTTCACTGGGGTTCTTGGATGAGGGAAGAGACGAGGATCTGACTCCATGTTTCAGAAGGCTTGATTTATTATTTCATTATATATATTACATTAAAACTATACTAAAAGAATAGAAGAAAAGGTTTCTTCAGAAGGCTAGCTAAAAATAGAAAAAGAAGGAATGATAGCAAAGGTTTGTGGCTCAGACTCTCTGTCCGAGCCAGCTGACTGTGATTGGCCATTAATTAGAAACAACCACATGAGACCAATCACAGATGCACCTGTTGCATTCCACAGCAGCAGATAACCATTGTTTACATTTTGTTCCTGAAGCCTCTCAGCTTCTCAGGAGGAAAAAAATCCTAAGGAAAGGATTTTTCATGAAAAGACGTCTGCGACACACCATGTCACCCCAGTGTGCAGTGGTGCTGCTGCTGGAGGGGTGAGGCAGCTCTGCCCTGCACTCTGTCACACCCTGCATGTGTCACAGGAGAGCCTCACAGCTGGCACGTCGCTCTGCTTGAAAGATGAAAGGGTGAGAGGCTTGATTCTCTGATTAATAGCTGATCTGTAAGGTGATAGTTTGACTCCCTGCCTTTTTAGCTGATTGCTGCTGGTGTGTTTTAAATGTGTGTGTGTGTGTTAAGAAAACACTCCCTGTTCAGGCTGCACCCCTTTCCCAAGCTGAAAAAGCGCTCTCTAAAATCCTCTCGTGGAATCCTTGCTCTGAGTATGACTCAAAGTGAGCAAACTGTTGTAGTTTTACCAGAGAGGGAGCAAAATTCCTGCAAGTAACAGCTTCTTGGCAGTGTTAAATGTGCTTCAGCACTGGCAGCACTGCTCTGCTAACAGCAGCAGGCTCTGCAAATGACTGCACTGGAGCACAAGTTATCACCACCCTGAAATGAGAATTAAATGGGGTTGCTTTAGCAAAGTCAGGTTAATGTGATGTTGGGAAATATGCTCCAACCGATATGCCAAGCCCTCCTCTCCCCATGTGAAATCCTCTTCCTAAGAAGTGTTTCACCCAGGCTGAGCAGAGCTCACACCTCCCTGTGGGTGAGCAGCAGCTGCCTCTCCCTGTGAGCCCTGTGCCACACTGCCAGACATGGGACTGCTTTCACCCATGTGTGGTGCCAGGAGAAAGAGGTTTAGTGGAATTCTGCTGAGTATGTCATAATTTCCTCTCAAAAATCCACTTCCTCAGTGATTTTCACTTCTCCTCAACTTTTGCATGGCTTGCTTTTTTCTAAAGTTAGCAAGGGAGTTTGGCCTGTGGTTTAACCCTTTCCAGCCCCTTTCCACCCCCAACCAAATGTGTGAGATAAAGGTTTATGGAGGTATACCAATGGATCCCGATTTCCCTGGAAGTGTCCAAAGCCAGGCTGGATGGGGCTCAGAACAACCTGGAAAGGGGAAGGGTCCCTGCCCATGGCAGGGGGGTGGAACTGGATGATCTTTAAGGTCCTGTGGTTCTGTGATTCTCTGTTTTAACACCAGCACAAACACAAGAGCACTCATCTTGTTTTGACAGCTGAGTTGCAATGGATTTTAACAAACCCAGGATACTTCTTCTAAGGGTTTTTTTATATGCTTAAAAGCAGATTGCAAAAATTAAAATAATCTTAGAGCTAGCAAATCAATAAGAAGTAATTGAAAACACATCAGCTCTCACCCTGCACACACCAGAAGCTTTTGCCTGCATCCATGCAACTGAAAGATGTTGTGTCACTTATTTCAGGGTTTTCACTTCTAAATGGCCATGATAAATGGTGCCAGTGAAAAACAGGGCAAAGAACTGTGGTGAACTTTGGGATGTATCAGGAATACAGCTTGAGTCCTCTGGCTGATTTAAAAAATCTTAAGCAACACAGACAGCAATTACAGCTGTGCTAGAAACTTCATTCCAGTACCAGAAGAAATCTGCAGTACCAATAACTTTTTTCAAAGCTTGTCAAATAATTTTCTTAGTTTTTAATTAGCTTCTGCAAGAGGTTGTGGCTTAGAGCTTGGAACAGAGAGCTGGGAGTAACAACATCCAGAGTCTGTTCCCAGCTGTGGAAGTGACAGGAGAGGTGGCTCTGGGCCACTGGCTGCAGCCCCCTGGCCCAACTTCCATAACTGTACAATGGTTAAAATCATACTTACTGCTCAGGGACAGTGTGAGACCTAATTAGAAGTTTGCAAGGTCCTCCAATGAATTGTGTGGGGAAAATGAACAGTATTATCATATGGGTAATGAGCTCTCACAAGACAGGGACTCCTTTGTTCAGAGAAAGCAGCTTTTGCAGCAGCAGCCAAGATCCAGCAGAAGTTTATTAGAGAAAAATAAGTGTTGCTCATCTCTGTGTAACTGAGGATTTATTGCTTTATATTAGGAGGATTTATCTGCAACATATTGCATTCCTCAGAGTTTTCACCTTTAGGGAATGACTTAGGAATTACTCCTTGATGCCTAGTTTTGTAATGAAAATTAACTTTAGCTATCTTATGAATTGTTTATCTTAAGTCTGCACAATCAGTCTGATTATAAAAGTCTAGTGTTATTCAAAAGACTGCAGAATCTCAGGTGAGTAGATGAATATTGAAAAGATACCAGGGACATTCTGCTTTTCTGATTCTGTTCCACTCATGTGCCCATTTCTCATATGAAGAAGAACAAGAGTGTAATTGTATTGCAACTTATTATTGTCTCACAGAAGAAGCAATTACTATATGTATACTAAAAGATCATTAAATATTTCCACTGGTAGCCATGAATCATGCCAGAAATATATTACTATCATACTGCATTTTCATCACATTCCCCACAAGAAACTTGGTCAACAATTAATTCCAGCAACAGCATAAGAACAGCAAATAGCAAATTATATAGTAAATAGCAAATATAATATAATTTTTTCAGTCATTACTTGCAGACTGAAATGAAAATGATGTGACAAAAAGCAGCTGAAAGATTGGAATTTCTTGGCAGAATAATCTATGCAGAGCTGAGTGACTACAGGGGTGCAGCCACCTGGGTGAAATGTGGGGCTGTGTTGGTGCAGCAATGAGTCCCTGCAGGCAGAAAAGGTGAAGCAATCAGTCCAACCCTCTGTTTTTCACGGCTGGGAAAAAAAATAAACACTGGCATCCCTCCTCCCACCCACATAATGCCACCTGTACCAGCTGCTCAAGGCAAAAGCCCCAACAGCTCCAATACCTTGGGGCAGAGCCCTGTGTGCTCACAGTACTACTGTCCAGGACACAAATAATCCTGGAAAATTTGGGGGTGGTGGTAAATGGTTGTCACTCACTGCTTTCTCTCAACTAAAACTGTATTTCCCCTATTTTTGATGCCTTCACCAGTGATGACAGGAAATACCAGCAGGTTTTCTGTGTAACAAGAGGCTACACGCAGCATTCCTACACCATCCCAGCCTCAAGAGCAAATTGCACAAACAGTGCCAGCGTATGACATTTATGAATTATGTATGAACTTTATGTTGCCACAGGGCCAGGGCAGCCACCAGCCCAGCAACATCAGCCTTGTGCCCTTCCTGCAGCACCTTGCATCACCTGGCGGGGCTGGACTGCCCTGTCTGCCCACACTGCCCCAGCACTGGGGCCACAGGGAGGAGGGAAAGAAACCTCTGTGGCCATGGAGAGGCTGGAGAGCAGCCACACTCTGCCCCAGTTCCTTTCCCAGGCAGGCAGAGCATCCTGCCTTCCCAGAAAAGTGCTAGTTCAGAATTAAATGTCTGTGGGGTCAGTGGCTGCACCAGATGAGTGGGAGGCTAAGGGAGTCCCGAATTCCATGGTGGGTGGTAGAGTTTGAGAGGAGAGAATGGCACCAGAGAAGAAACCCCTGAGCCTGAGAAGGAGAGGAGGATCATGAACAGAGCCATAACAAAGTCTCCAAGGCTCCAGCCTGACAGAGAGGGCTGCTGTGGCTCGGGGGAGAGGCAAAGAGGAGAGGCACTCAGGGCATTCAGGAGAGGAGCTGCTGTAGCTTGTGAAAAACACCAATCACTTGGTTTTAGAATTTTAAATGTTTAATAGTAATAAAATGGTTATAAAAATAGTAATATAATTAGAGTAATAATAATTTGGACAATCAGAATTTAGGACAATACGAGACAATAGAAACAAAGAGTTACAGACAGTCCGGGTGCCTCTTTCTTGGCAGCACAAGCCCGAAAAAGGACCCACATTAACAGAGGATTAACCCTTAAAAGCAATAGCCTGTTGCATATTCATACACCTCATACATGATGCATAAATTCCATTCAAACACAGGATTCTGTCTGGTCAGTGTCAGCATCTTCTTCTGAATCCAGACAGCGTCTTCAGGGCTGAGCGAGGCAGGAAGAACTTGATAATGGAGCAATTAGTTCTCTTTCTCTGAAAGACTGAGGTGTCCTATGGCTGCTATCTTGGTGCAAGTCCTCTCTTTTAAAAAGTACCTTACATAGCACAATTTCTATTTTAACATTATATTATAATCTAAAACTATATTTTAACACACTACTTAAGAGAACTAATACAGCACAACTTTCTAACATAACAGATATAATATTCATTTCAATATTTGCAAAAAGTCAATCATATAATAAACATTTTTCACATGGTTAATCAGTGGAGACTTTCAATTATCACATCCAGTGACAGTGCCCACTTGTTTGCAAGATGTAAATCTCCACCACTTTTGTAGTACAGAATGGGAAAACACTACATTTTTTCCTCCTCTGAAACGTTAAGCAGGACAGCTTGGTAACTCTCACAGCCGGATTACTTAACAAGAAACTGCAGGCAGTTATGAAATAGGTGTAACACAGTGTGCCAGGGCTCCCAGGGTTCCACATGCATTAATCAAAGACAAGTCAGAACTATGATAGCACCAGAGCCACCGAGGGAGCTTTGCCTGCAGTTGAAGACACACATGGCAGCAAAGTCTTCCCTTCCCACTGTTGATTTCCAGCTCTTCTGCAGTTTGCCATGACTATAAAGCTTGTGGCCTTTCTCTGCTCTTCCAGGCTATGTAACCACTCAAACAAAATGATTAACACGAGGCCAGTTTTGCATTAGCATTTCAGCAGAGTTCAGCTGTGATCTTCCTTATTTCTGTGTGTGTATTTACAGCTGAATTCAGCACCTGCAGTGCCTGCAGCCCTCTGGCAGTGTTTTTACCTTGTGTATGTCCATCTGTGCACATGACATGCACACCTGATAGAGGGAAAGCTTGCCTGGATTGCTCCTTTAGTTTTCTTTTGAAAGGAATCACAAGACAATCAGGGGGAAGACAGCTTGATGCCACCATGATGGCAAAATCTGCCACTTCAATGTGGATAACAAATGCAATACCTTTCTAAGTGAGTTGGAGAAACTGGAGGTGAAAAGTTCTCAATCTACCTCCTATTTTTATCATTCATTCATGGAAAGTGTCCTGTTTGTCCCAAAATAAAGACACTTATATCCACTTAGTGTAGCAAAGAATGCAGCACAACTCTCCTGTATGACCAGTACTTAAATTTCGTGTAATCCTGTTCAGATTCAGGTCAGTGTAATGGGATCTATTCCAGATTAACACAGGTATAAACACAGAACTGGAGCTTAAGCTGAAGGCCTCAGGGTCCTTCTTTCTGGCTCTCTACAGCTGTTCTACACCTCAGTCTGGAGGATGTGATGAAAGTCAGCTACAAAGCCAAAAAAAGTTTCCTCTTTGTGAGCAGTTAGTGCAAACACTTCAGCAGGCAAGTATTGGGCAATCCCTATGACTCTGCTGATGTTCTGGCACATCTCTGCTTGGAAAACAGACAAGTCAGCATCAGAATGATTTCTGCTTTAACAAACAAAACAAAACCAAGAAAAAAAAAAAAAGCCCCCAGATTATTTGCAGAACAGTTCTTGTAACAAATGCTTTAAAGCAAAAAATAAAAAATTAGCAGGTCAACAGATGAAAATGTGAGAACATTTCTTTTACAGCATTTGCTAGCCTTTCAGTTAGTCTGCTTTTGAAACTAAATGATATTCATCCCTGGAGATCTTTCTTACTACATTCTAGATCTTAAAAATACATATTTTCTGTTACTATTATTAATTTTTGCCATTCCTTGGACTTCCACCCTCTGTTCTTCTGACATTAATCACATCCTCATGCAATGTTTACCTGGTGGTTTTTTTATTACATATTTTTGGGACAGTCTGGAACACCCATTGCCTGTTCTTCTAATCTGATGCAACTGCTTGTGGTGTTCAAAGAACATGGGGAGTGCTGACGACAGCCACCCTAGATCAAATCAAAGCTCCTGCTACTCCAGGGTCTGACAACAGCCAGTGGGTCAAGAACAGCACAAGCTTGCATGGTGTTCCCTCTAGAATATTTTTCCAGCTTCTAACAACATCTGGTTTAGGAATTTCATGAGCAGAAATGTTGCTTTCACATTTAGGGTATACATTTCTTCTATTTGTTTTATCCTTTTCTATTTGTTTTATCCTTTGTTATTTGTTTTATCCTTTTCTCAGTCCTTATAAAAAACACATTGAAATACATTCCAGATTCTGGGCTAGAAAACTAAAACAAGTAATATTTTAACTGTTATGTAAGTGGTGTCTCATCATCTATGGTTATTTCATGCCTAATGAAAAGAACAAGACAATGCTTAATTACATTCAGATTTACAGAAAGCAGTTGGGCTCTTCAGGTTTGGATGCTGGTGATTCAGTGGACAGCTTCTTCCCCTGAGTCATTACAAACATTGCCTCAGCATGTGGATATTGCTGGCAGTATCAGCCTTAACACTGAATAAAAACACAAAGTTCCCAGCACTTTGAGACTTGGAAAAACAACCAATCCAGCTGGAGTGCTGCTGGCTTTAATTTCCTTTGCCTGCACTGCTGATCTCACTGATGGTCACTTAAATGCTCAGGTTTTGTCCCCAGCTGCCACAAGGACCTGCCCTGTTTGGTGACTGCACTGCTCCATCCATGAGGAAGCTCTACAGAGCTGTACTTGCAGACAATTACTGTGTTCATTAAGATCTCACTACATACTCAGTTTTATGACTTCAGCACCAGCTCTAATTACTGAATGGATTGAACAAGCTAAGCACTCTAGCAACCTGTTATTAAGATTACCTGAAAACACAGCTGAGTCTGGCTATTAGAGGTGTGACCAACTGTGTTACAGAGAAAAAAAAATCTAAATGAGAGCAGCTCCTCCCCTTCCATCCAGTCTCACCTGACCTCTGCTGATCTGTCACACCCTTACAATTTTAGCTGAGGAAGATGAAACTACAAAGGAAACCATGAGTTATATGTGATTCAGTACCAGGTCAGTAGGACAAGAGGAGGGTGTCCAGATTCCTTTATTGGTGAGCTCTGCACAGAAACTCCTCATTTCTGTCACCACGCTGGCCATGCTCTCTGGTCAGCCTTGGAGTTGGGTCTGCCAATGGAAAACACATCCTCATGAGCCCATCCTCTCCTGCTAGAAAGTGACTGCCATAAAAGCTGCTGCAAAGCTGGCAGGAGGTGAGTTTGCTCATCTTGCCAGGGCTTGCAGTGTCACTGACCAGGAGCACTCTCACTGCAGTGGTGTCAGCCCAGCAAGGGCCAATAAAATGCTGCTGCCACGGGCCTGTCACTCTTGCAAAAACAGGTCATCCAGGAATGCAGGGTGCCAGCAGCACACACAGGCAAGCAAACAGCTTGTGGATGTGCCTGGCAGAGTGAGGAAATGTCCTGGGAACCAGGGCCAGTAATTCAGTGGGACAAAGAACCCTGCTACCCCTGGACTGCAGTTGCTGGGCTGAGTTCAGTGTGGATGTGACCAATGACATCAATGCAGGACTAGACTCCTGGGACTTAATTCTGCAAGGCATCAAGCGCTCACGGACACTGCTCAGAGTGCTGGCCCTCCTGAGGAAGCCCAGGAGGTCTGAAGAGTCTGAAATTTAAAAAAAAAACCTTCTAGTGTAGATGCTTACTGAAAATGAAAGGCCCACGAAGACAAGGATGCAATGCATGAGTTAATTACTTCTCATCTCCTTTCAACAGAAACATAAATTACTGGTTTGACGAACTGCAAGATTGCAAGAGCACAGCTAAAGAGGAGATAACATCTCTATTCAGAATCTCTTTGCAATAATAAAAGATAGAGATAACAAGGCAAATATAAATCTGCAATTTTTTTTCCAATTAAACAAAACAAATTAGATCCTTTTTGTTGATATCACTTTAACGAGGAGTCTATTATTTAAGCACCTAAACATTTAAAATTTAACTGATGACCTGCATTAAGACCTAAACTCAGCACATTCTAATTATTTCAAGTAAATACAAGTTCAAGCAGTCCATGTTTGCTGCTGAGGGTGAAAAGGAAAACCATTTTGCTGGGAAACACTTGGAACAGGATCTTGCTGTAGCCATGACCAGGTTTCAGAAAGAGCAGCCTTGCCTACAAGCACAGTGTATCAATCTCCCCCAGTTCTGTACTAAATAAATTAAATGAACTAGTAACAAACTGGTTTATTTAAAGTTGGAAATGTCTCCTCTGCTGGTGATCTAAGGAGCAAAGAAGATTGTTTCCTCAGCTTCCGACAGCTGAGGGGCTGCCACCGTGGGTCCAGGAGCATAAATAAACTCAGTTTATGCCAATAAGTCAATGCGGAAGGAAGTGTTGTATCCCCCTGCTGCTGCAGGACTGGCCATGGCAGCAGCCTGCAGAGGCTGTGGAGGGGCCTCCACACAGCTGTGAGTGACAGAGATGATGTGCAGATGAGCTGGAGGGAGCCCTGGAACTGACAGATGTGCAGGCAGCACTGCTGGGATCAATAGAGTCTCCTGCTCCAAAGTCAACTTTGCCCGTGGTGAATGAACTGAGGTCAGTGCATCCCCAGCCTGGTTAATCCTCAAGCCAGACAAGCCAAGCGTAGATAACTGAGAATTGATTTCCCCATTGAAGGGACACACAAATGGCGCAGGCTCTCCATTCAGTTTATGATCTACAAGAGAAAATACAGCTTTTAATTATTATCAGGGATAAAGAATTATTTATGTTTTTGTGAGGGGAAAAAAAACCACCCCACAAAAATAACCAACACAAAAGATAATGAAGTGGCCTGTTTAGGACATGGCTTCTTGTTTGCTGATTTGAAAAGCAAAGCAGTGCTACTGTGACAGATAAAGAAGCCTGAGCTGTCTCTCAGAATAGCACATCCAGCATAACTTGACACAGATTAATGGGTAAGCAGGGAAAAGTGAATTTGCACTAGCTCTGAATCCTCCCCTTTTCAGTCTTCTCAGGAGATGAAATAATGTCTGCTGGCATTATCAGATGGACTCAATGAGGATAGGAAATAGGAAAAAATTTTGAAAAAATTATGATTCAGGCAGTTTGGGGGGAAAAATGTGCTTACCAGCAGACTAGGTCACTAGTGACACTGATACTGATATTAGGGTTTGTTGTATTTGCTCTTGGTCTTTAGTTATATGTTGAAAACCTACCCAATGGAACTGTGGACCTAGGAAGAAGAGAATTTTTATGCGTGCTAGTTTGGAATAAGATACCCAGTTTTGGATGTTGTTCTCTTGAGCAGTTGAGTCAATGGATCTGTCCCTAACAGCTGTCCAGAGGAGGAAAAAGCTTTGTTTGCCTTTCTTGAGGTGCTACACAACAAACTGTAAAGCACTGCAGGAGACAAATCCAACAGGATTTTGGCTATTGGGACCAAATCTTTGTAAAAGACCTAATGTACAAAATGTATATCTCAGTAAAAATTCAGGTTTTTCCAAAAGAGAGGGTTGATCAAATCCACAGCTGTGGGTTTGCACACAACAGAACCTAGGCACATCCCTGCAGGTCAGTATCAGTCTGGGCAGTAAAAAAAGCTTTGCAACTGCTTTGCCAAACATCATCACCTCAAGCCTAGGTCCAAATTATTTTATTAATGCTTGGTTTAGGCAGAAGATCTCATCCAGCCATTTCTCTAGGGCAAAAGGCCAACCATGCTTCCACTGGTCATAAATACTCCCTGTTCTTGCACTGCTGCCAGTCTTTTTTCCATGCTGCAGAGCAGCCTTTCAAAAAGATTGAGTAAAGTTGTTTGATGGACAGTATTACAGAAAATTAAGTTTTTAATTATTTTTCAGCCAGTCTATATCTGTTCCTGAGGAATGGTTTATTGCAAAAGCAATGACACGCTCCACTGCTTGGGAAGAGTTAAAGACAAGCTGCCGTGCAAGTTTGCTCCTCACGAGGAGTGTGTGTGCCAAACCTTCTCCCAAGCCTTGTTCTCTCTGCTCCCCTGGGAAAGACATTGATGGACACACTTCACCTTCAACATGAAATAACAGCAGGCTTTATTCCTGCAGAGAATCCAGAGACGTTATGCAGGCAAGAACATTAAAGACATGCCACTAATTCTTACATTATTTATTACAGTGTTGCATCAGTTGAATTAAAATGGAGTTGAATTGTCTGTAAAATGTACACTTAGCCTAGATTAAAACATTCATTCCAGATAGAGAAAGTCTTTAAAAAATTGTAGATTTCCTTTTTTCTATCAGCAGAATTTTTCATGAATGAATCTTTTGGAACAACCCCAAGCCTTCGCTTTTCCCATTGAAATTTATTGGTAAAGGGTATTTCCTAATACAAAGCTAAATGTTAACGACCTCCCTGAGCAAATCAAGATTCGGACTTTACACGTGATTGAAAATTTCAAGTGCAAATTTACCTTTTTCTTGTGGGGAAAGTCATTGGGCAGTTAGACATTTCTGACTGGCTGCCAGTCCTAGCACCAGACATTCATGACAGAATTTCTCTTGTGAATGGACAACCCTTTGCTTCAGCAGATCCAGGCAGGTGAGCAGAAGCACAAAATGACAACATTCCTTCCCCAGCCTCATGAATGCTTCTCTACTACTTTAATGAGTCTTCAGTAACATCCCCAGACCAAACAACAGAACAAGTTCTTCCTGTCCAGCTCAGATAAGCATTTACAGGACAGTCAAGGAAATACATATAAAATCCAGGTTAGAAAGCTCTGTCCAAACTCCAAGCAAAACCAGATGGAAGTATTCAGAAAATACAGTGTTGGTGTGAAAAAGGTCTGGTGGAGAGTCAGAAATGTCCTGGGGTAGTCACACAGAGATCACCAGTTTCCCTAAATGCAGGACCCAGAGAAAAGGCAAGACATGAAGGAGGAAGTAATTTCCAGGGCCGGCTGCCAGAAGATGAGGACTGGGTGTCAGGGTGTTATGATTACAGTTTGTTTACACACAAGGAACAGGAAAAACACGGCAGAGGAATAGGACTGGTGAGCACAACATCACAAGGATCACTGTCAGTACGCCGGAGCCTCAGTCAACCTCACAATCTTCTCCCTACACCTAGGGTATCTCTTCAATCCTAGGAGCAATCAACTTCATTACAACAGCAATCAATATGAAACCTCCTGCCCTCTCACCAGTATCTAACTGGGGGAGGGAAGTGCTACTGATTTTAACCTGTTTTCTTAATGAAAGGAGCTTTATTTCAGTCTCGCTACCTTCACTAATATTGACTTTCCTACTTGTCCCCTACCTTTCAAACCACTGTACAGTTTTAAAAATTTTTTACAGCTGGATAAAGGTCACTATGAATTAAAGTTCAAGATGTTTTCAGAATGAAGACAGAAAGGAGAAACACAGAATCATTTGTATTTTTATGAACTCCAGTTATGCGTGACTGAGGGGAATACTCAACATGAGCTTACAAGAATCCACAACAGCAAGTGAAAAGATGCCAACAACATGAAAATTTATAGTCAGTTTGCCATCACTTGACACAAAAACAGGCTGAGTGAGCTCATAGGAAACTACTGAGTACATCCCTGGTGGAAGGGCTGGATGGTGAGCTGCACTGAGACACACAGGGAGGGCAGGGGCACCACTGACCTCAGCAGGCTCCACACCTCTGCAGCTGCCCTGCCTCATCCACCACACTGCCCAGGAGGGGATTAGACCAGGGAACAGATACAGCCAAAACCTGCAGGCAACCTGTGCTGCCTGGGTCACAGGATGGTGACGTGGGGAGATCCACGAGCAACGGGATGAACTCTGCAGGAGCAGAGATATGGCTGAGCACCTGGTCAATCCGTGCTTGCTCAGAGGCAACCTGAGCCTCAATTCTCATATCATAAAGGCAGACAAAAAGCTGTGACTTGCAGAAAAGGAGGGGGAGGAGTGGAGGAGGGGATGGCTGCACCGTGCTAATCACAGGCTTTGGCACCACAGCTGGTATCAGTGAACCCAGTGGAACTGATGACTAAGCGAGATACCAGGTGGTGTAAGAGAATCAGAGCTTGGCCTTATGGAGGTGAAACTCCCAATTATCCTTGTTTGTTTTTCGAAGACAGGAATAAATAGTTGAACCTCGAAAAAATATAGTGAGAAGTCCAAACAAGACAAATAATTGTTAATAAAATAAAACCCTCATGTACTAAAGATTTTGTCTTAGTTCTACAGACAGACTCTTGTTCTGTTCAGGTGTGTGTGAAGCAATGGCTTTATGAGACTGTGCAAGTCTTTCAAGACTAGCCAGAGTAAATCCATTCCCAATAAGGTCCAGGCTGTGACAGCAAGAGATAAGAAGAAGCTGAACTAGGTCTACACAAAACCTCAGCTGTGGAGTTCAAGTTCCCTTCTCTTCATGCCACAACCATTTTTAGTAACATTTGCTCAAAGAAAGGCTCAATTACCTATTAATAGCCTCTTCAATGATAAATCTTTAGAGTCTATGTGTGTGGATATTTATAGTGTACTTTGGAGCTAATGATTACATATGCAATAGTCACCCGATAAGGTTTATGCAAGGTATGTATTTTATATATACAAACACACCTTCCCTGAGCACCACAAGCTTGCAATTTTCAAAACACCTTTAGGTATTTGGACCTACTAATGCTCACTTAGGCAATTTCTACATCTGTGGAAAACTCACCCTTGATATCCAAATGCACTCTGGTAAAAATACCATTTTATTAACAGGGCTAACTTCCACACAGTGAAGTCCAATAGTTTTGAACTTGCAATCAGTGAATAAGGCAGAGTGAATAACCCCTTCATGGTTGTAATCATGTTGGAAAATACAGTCCATCTGTAATTAGAAATAAATATGGCCATAACAGTTAAATTAAATCCACTTTATATGGGCTAAACATAAGGAGTGGTTTTGTACTTATCAATTTTATTTAAGCCTTTACATTGCTGGGCTGGTGTTTGTATTTATCAATTTTATTTAAGCCTTTACATTGCTGGGCTGGTGTAAAAGGCCCTTTATGTCAACAGGAGTCCAGCCCTCTTTGTCTTCTGTGCATGCAAGTATGGCATTGCAAATATTTACCCAATTAGACAGTCAGCTCCACCCAAGTAGGAACAAACAAAAACAACTGCTCACAGCATTCCAGAGAAACAACACAGCACAAGAACAGATTTCTGCATGCAAACACAGGCAACCAGCTAACCATGGAACAGCAAACCAGCAGATTCTCAAATGTTAAAAATTAGGGGCAAGCTGTCTTTGATAACCACAAATCTTCGTGCTGCTGATTCAGACATAGGGGAAGTTGTCTGGCTGATTTTTCCAGCTGAGATTCCTCCAGTGCGTGTGAGAAAATTAAATACACATTCAGTTGAATAGATGCCCAGGCTGGCTGATGAGAAGAACAAGAGCTTCTCAGATGGGCTGCACAGACTTTCTGGCTTCTCAGGCAGGGCACAAAGCCATTCATCTTGAGATGTTTTGTATTGGTGTGGGGGTACCAGTCATTGGTTTTTCTGAGTCTGGATTGATGACACTAGAGACAGTAGTTCATGTTTGGACTCAAGTGTTTACTATTTCTTATGAGTAAAACAGCCTCACAACTGTGAGTTTGGCAGCTTTTCATTAGAAGGCACAAAATGGACAACAGTCTCTTGTTCCAAGGTCTTTCAAGACTAAACTATCCAATTAAGAACTGACACCTGGATTATTTCCCTTTAAACCCAATAACTGATCCCACAGAGCTGCAAAGTGGACTTTTCCACCCAATTACAAAATGCCACCCAGACCCATGGAGAAGAAGGAAGAAGAAGCATGAAGAAGAAACTCAGGACAACACCCTGTGCCCTCCATCTTGCTTCCATCCACAACATACTAAAAATCCCAAAACCTCAATTTCTCACCAAGTGACACACCTGCACTACTCTCTATAATCTACTTCACACTTTTGTGGATTCCAGTCTATCTTGAAGTCTGGGAAACTTTCTCCATGAATGAGGGTCAGAGTCAGTGCTCCCCTGGGGTCAGGGCACCCCAGAGCAGACAGGGAAATATTCCCAATGCTCTGGGTTTCCACATATTGGTTTCTTCTGTTTTCTCTGACAGGGTTATTGGATTTCATTCCTGGTGTTTTTTCTCTCTTGCCGGATGCGGGACGTTATTAACCAGTAACACCCAAGAGGTTAATGCCTGTCTGCCCTGGGATCTTTCTGCAATCACAGCTTGCAGCCTCTGCAACATCCGTGAAGGCACCAACCTCATCTTTACCAATGCCACGAGCACCTGACTTTGTGAGGCAATTCCCAAACAAACCTGGACAAACAGTGAAACCTGGTGAGTGCTACACCCACAGACCATTCTGTATGATAACAGGGTAGGAACATACAGCTGCCCTCTGACCTCACTGCTTGAGTCTATCCTTCCTTCCCTCTAAATAAAGAAAGCAGAAGCTTTTGCTACAGTCAGAGGACAGAAATGGGCACTCCCAAGGCCAGCCCAGACAAACTGGGATCTCAGCAGCCTCTGGAGATTCTATTTCCCCCTGCTCTGTCCAAGGGCAACAGCTAAAAGCGACAGCTACTAACTTCAGTACCATTACAGGCATTAATCAGAGCAGTGTGGGCACAGCGCATGATCCTGAACCAAGGATATTGCTGTCCAATGTGTTCTGAACTTCTTCTTCAGCACTCTGCACAAGCAACATCCAAAAATATGCCTGGATAAGCAAATGAAGCTGGCAGCACCCAGCTCAGATCATTAATGAGGTTAAGTCTGCCTAGAATTTGATTTGATCTGCTTCAGTACCTATAAAAACAGTAACATTTACAGTGGCACATTTGAAGCTGCTAAGGTCCAGTCCTGCAGTGCAATGATAGCAAGAGTTACATTAGTGTATAGCTAGAACAAACTTGGCACTTAATTAGTCCTTTGAGTTTGCATGCAAGTGGCCTGATCTCATTATTACAAGTGTGTCCTTTTATGAGTAAAAGCTGAAGGGTTTGGCTTTACATAAACACATTTTTCACCATCACCTAGCTTCAGCAGTTTCTAAAGTATCTCTCCAGGCAAAGTTGTAGGCTTCCCATATGCTGCACATTTTTAACTTAAAGTTCAGCTTGGTAATCTGAAACCAACAGCAACTTTCCCCACCAAGGTACAGTGAGCTGCATTGAAGAGCACTGATGCAATCAGTGACGTGGGAAACTTGAGATTTTGCCTGAAAAGCAGCAATATTTACAGTACCAATCATGAAGCAACATGTAAACCACAGTTCCACACCTCATTATGCACCAGCACACGTGCAGGTTCTCTCTCTGGTGCTTCTCCTCTGCACTGCTCTTCCTGCTTGCATGGGCAGCTTTACACTGGAAACCTTTTCCCATTCTCCTGCTCAAACCCAAGCCAGCTCCCTGAATATAAATCTCAACAGAATGATGGGGGGGGAAAAATCATAGGTAGGTTAGCTCCACATTCTCATATTTTCAGGATGGTAGCCTGGAAGAGGAACTGGCAGTACTTGGGCACTGATCTCTTTCATGTAGTCATAATGTTGCCCTTTAAGACAAACTACAGATGTCTTAAAGGCTTCTTTTTTTTTCTTTTTTTTTTAAGCAGTGTGAATTGGGCAGAATCATCCAATGAGAAAAGCTGTGGGAAAAAGTGTTTTCCATATGAGAGGAACAGCTCTAAAGCTCTTGGCCTTTGCTCCTGAATTGAAGGGACATGAGGATGTACAGACACAACCAGAGTGTGTGACACTGAGTCTGTTCCTGCTCTATTTATAGTTATTGCCATGGGAAGGATGGGAAAGCAAGGGGCAGAGCCAAGGAGTTCTGATCTGATTTAGAGCTTGCCCATCCCATCAGACATGGAGACTGCAGCCTCTGAGGTGGGAACATTCCTTCTGCTCAACAAAGTGAGGAGAGTTTGGAAAATGAGGATGCTGCAGAGCTCCTTCCTGTCCTCTGTAACCACTCATTCCCAGCTCAGTACCTACAGTGTCACTGCATGCCTCCCCCACCATGAAACACCATGAAATCTAAACCCTGAGGTAAGCTGGTGTACCACTTTTGGGGAATTTCATGTTTAACCCTAAAAACTAGAAAATATTAATTCCAGAAGCATCTTCTTCAGGCACATATGACAAGAGTAACTGGGAGGCTGCCTACCTTAGAGGAAAAGGGCTAGAATTAAGTGTCATAAGAAGAGGGATGTAACAGGAAGACACAATGCATTCTTAAGGGAAGTTCCTTTTTATCCTATGTGGGAATGACTGAGTCCAAAGTCACCAAACAAATGAAAATCATTTAATCTTAAATCAACCATGGACATGCTCTCCTGAACACACACCTTGGAGGTGCCTTTCTGCAAAGGACTAATGTTATGCAAGGACTGGTGATAGAAATGTATCTAGTCTTCTTCTTTATGCAAGAAATGGTTTCATCAAGAAATAAATGTATTTAAAATACAATGTTCCTATTGTTTGGTGGCTTATCATGATACTTCTGTTTATTTCATCTATTTAGTCTCTAATCTTTAGTCTGTCATGACTTGGACTACTATTATAAGACACAGGCCACTCCCTCAGATGACACTTGACTAGCTACTCCTTTAAAAAATTATTACAGTCAATAAATTTACCCTCAAGGAAACCTGGTCCATTGTGCCCTGCTCTTTATGTCACAGCTAATGTTAAAAAAATATGGAAGCATCACTTCTAATCAATATCTTTAAAGGTCTGGACATAGTATAAATACATGTATAAATGAAAATATAGAAAGATTAGAGTATCAATAATTTTAACCACACCTGGATAGAAGAGCTTGCCTCAGTAATGATGCTCAGGCCAGCCTCACAACCTACTGTCATCACCAAAGTAACTTTTCCAGCAATATAACCAACAAACAGCTTTTTTTCATAATAAAGTTTAGATTAAATCACCACTTTGAATACCAAGTATGAACTCACTGAACTCTCTGCTACATAAATATGCAGAACTGTGCTGATGAATGAAGTCAAAAGCGAGGCAGAGGCACTGCCTTTGTGTCAGGACAGAGGTTCATTGACAGGGAGTCAGTGCCCACAGCTGCATGTGGGATGTTGGCTGGCTAATTATATGATAGTTGTTACATGGATTTATAGACATTTGAAGACAGCAGCCTGCATAGAATTGTTCTTTCTGTTTTGTTCTGGTAAAAGAAAAAGCAGCTAGAGAAACATCGGCAACTAAACAAAAAACGTTCCATTAACATTTGTCACATGCCCACTACAATATTATTAACCACACAAAGACAGGGCTTTGTTTGGATATCTTAGGGTTTAATTTCCATGTTCAAACTCCAACTATTGTTCCTCACCCTCAGATTATGTAAAAGCAGCCAAGTTTTTAAGCTCTGCTCACTGTGGATGACTCACGTTATTATACACTAACAACCAACACAGTTTGTTTTCCCCCTTTGTTTTACAAGCCTGAAGTGTTCTGGCTGGAGTTTGCCTTGTTCAGAGCTTGTACGTTCTGCATCCTGCCTGTTGTACCCTGTAATCACTCCCTGTCCTTCTCCTTTCAGCTTTTAATGAGCTCCTGCCCTGGGACTTGGGCAATCTCACAGAAACACCCTGCAGAACTCAGCATACACTTTTTCCCTCTCAGGCATTCTGACCTCTGAGAAGGAACAGGACATCAGTGACAAGTGGTGTCCTCCAGGGTCTGGTGTCCTCCAGGGTCTGGTGTCCTCCAGGGTCCTCACTGGAACCAGCTTTATTTAATGTCTTCATTAATGTTATTTAATGAATTTAATGTGTTCATTAATGACCCAGACAAAGGGACTGGGGCAGCCTCACCAAGTTTACAGATGACACCAAGCTGGGTGGTGCAGTGGCCACACCTGAAGAAGGCCCTGGATGAACTTGAGAAGTGGCCCACAGGAATCTCCCTGTGGTCTAAGCCAAGTGCAAGGTGCTGATCTGGGTTTGGGCCATGCTGGTGACAATCCAGGCTGGAGGAGAAACAGATCAAGAGGGATTTGGGGGTGCTGGTGGATGGGAAGCTGTTCATGACCTGGCCATGTTCACTCACACCCACGCCCTGGGCTGCATCCAAAGGGCAGCAGGGAGAGGGAGAGGATGCAGTCTGTTCTGGTGAGACCCCACGTGGAGTGCTGCATCCAGATCTGGGGTCCCCAAATCAGGAAGGACATGGAGCAACTCTGGGAAGGCCACCAAGAGGATGAGAGGGATGGAGCACCTCTCTTAGAAGGAAAGGCTGAGAGAATTGGGATTGCTCAGCCTGAAAAAGCTGTGACCTAATTGTGACCTTCCAGTACCTCAAGGGAGCCCTCAAGAAAAATGGAGAGGGACTTTTCACAAGAGCCTGGAGTGACAGGACAAGGGAGAATGGCTTCACCTTGACAGCAGGTTTCGATTAGATAGCAGGAAGAAATTCTTTGTTGTGAGTGTGGTCAGACCCTGGCACAGGGTGCCAAGGGAATTTGGATGTCCCATTGCTGGAAGTGCTCAAGGACAGGGTGGATGGAGCTCTGAGCAGCCTGGGATGGTGGAAGGTGTCCCTGCCCAAGGCAGGGGGTTTGGAGCAGGATGATCTTCAAGGTTCCTTCCAACCCACACCATTCTATGATTGTATGATCTGCAGGCTTTGCTGCAGGTTCCTGAGAATTCACACAACTACACTGGAGACCTCTGATAAAGCAAAGAACTCAGGATGACAGACTGCCACTGATGTCAAAAGATTTTTTGAACTCTTGTACGTAGGGTTGGCATGGGGAATCAAACAATAAATGTCACTAAATCCTTTTATGGAGACACAGGAGATTAAGGCTGAGCATATGACTGGGAAGGTTTCTATTCTCTGCATCAATAGGAGAAAGTCTTGAAGGTGAAAAAAGTCAAAAAAATCTCCAGTGAAGAAGATGGAGAGCAGTTTTACACATAAATCAGGCCTTGCTCTGTGATTCTCCACCACTGCCTTCTGAGCTTATATCAGCAGACAGCTCATGTTTTGATCTAGTTTAAGTAGGGAGAAAAATAAATTGTCCAAGTATCCTAAGCTTCCCACACAAGAGGCCCATGAGACAGTGCTCGTGAGGCAAGCACATTGTCAGATTCCAGAACATCACAGAGTTTAACACAGAAAGTGTGAAAGAACAGGTGAAATTATTTATTTATGTAATGAGCAGCAGTGCTGAGTACTTAGAGATTCTTCTGCCTTTGCTAAGGGATGAGATAAAAATAACGATGTCATTAATCTTACAAAGACATGTGAGAGCTTCTTTCCAGAAATAACTGTTAAGCATAAAATTTCAGGCATTAATCAAAGCATGCTGAGGCCTAACCTTCCTTAGGATTCCAAAAAGAAATGTAAAGCAACAGGACAGTAAAGCAACACGAACAAAAGGGGCATTTAACCTTTATTCTAAGTGGGTAACTTTGGGGAAAATATGCTCAGGGACAGGTTACTGAATAGTTTAGATTTGCACTGATTCAGCTGGTTTTGGAAAAGCTGCAGCAAGTTTTACCCTCTCAGAAGTTGTTCCCTGTTGTCTAAAAGGAACCAGGAAGAAAGAAGGGCACCACCACATGATATCATGAATATGAAAAAAAACCATATAAAATATTCAAATAAAATATTCTGCAGGAAGTAGCAAAAGAGGCATACCCATGAGGAAAGGAAAAACACAGGATAAAAAATATTGCTTAAGAGGTTCTTTCAGGAAGGAAAACTAGCAGATGCAGCACAAGGGAATGTAAACTCTGCTCAAACACTGAAAATATAAGCAAGATTCAGGGGGAGAATTTAAATACAGAAAGATTTTTTTTTTCAAATAAAGAAGAGATGCAGCACAAGCAAAGATGAATTATATTTGTTTCCCATAAGCCAAGTCCAGGAAGAGATTTTGTATAAAGATGAATCATTTTATCTTGGATCCTGTTGATAAATCTCAAAGTGAGTGATTCACCAAGAAAGAGTATTTCCCAGGGAATGAGCTCTAGCCCTTATTTAGAGATGCCAAAGGTGTTCCTTAGTGGTCTGGGGATGCAGATAAATTGTCGGTGTCAATTCAAAGCTCATACACAGTTGCCATGAGGGGAAGTGTTAGGTCTGCATGTGATTTCCTGAAACAAATGAAACATTTCTGCAGAGGAACCCATCAGAAGCTGACAGTATATCAAGGCTGTTTTCTCTCAAAATAGTTGACTCAAATTTTTTGAGCAGATCCAACTGGGTCAGGGAAAATCCAAAAACAAATGAAGAAAGAGAAATATATTGTGTCTTAAAAAATCTGTCAGAAGAATCTAAACAATTTTAGCATATTAAAGTAAAACCAAAAGCTGTTTCAGTACAATAAATAGCAACAGAAACTGAGTATTTACAATTCCAAGTACAGAGTACAGTACACAAATACCTTGGTTCAGCAGTAAGGTCTGCAAGACATTACTAGGGGTGATCCCAGTTGGCATTAAGAGAAAAATTCTGGGCTCATCTGTCACTTCCAGCAGTGGCACTAACAACCTGTCCAGCACATTTTCCAAAGGCACTTTGCTCAGCAGGATCAGCTATGCTAACTCTCTCCATCCCAGCTGGAAATGAACAGAGATCAGAAGGGACAGCCATATCCCAGGTTAATTTTACTCTTCATTATATGCAGAGAAGACCTGCCTCTTTGCCTATATTCAACTGATTTCATGTATTTGATTTGCTACATTTAACACATCAACGAAAGACAACTGGAACCACCACTGAACCACCACTGACCACTGATCCTGGACCATCACAGGCATGGCTAACAGCTATCCTTAAATCCTCAGTGCCATCACTTGGGAAGCCCTTGTGTCCTATACTCCTCCCAAGTGTAATGATGGCACACCTCATGTGAAAAGACCTGCTGGTCCTTTGAGGCCAGCTAATAAACACAAAGCCCAGCTATTCCTACTGCATACACCAGCCTCCCACATGTCCTGGAGAACTGGGGCCTCAAAAAGGAACCCTGGGAGCTCAGTTCTGCTCTGTGTCCTCATTTTTTGGTGTTAAACTCTACCATAATGTACAGCTCACACTTAACCATCCCTGACAGGCCTCTTCCCAAACCCTCAGAGAGTCCAGAGGGTGAACTTGTGTTTAACTGGCTTTTTGTTATTTTAGTGTGGGAGGATTGTGACCTGAGCTTTGCCAATGCTGGCAGAGCAGCTGCTCAGGCTGTCAGGGACCAGTCAGGAGCCTCGGATCCTCCGCTCACCCCACGGCTGCTCGCTGACGCAGCGTCTGGCTTTGGCACCACCGTCTCACGGAGTCACGGGCTTGGCAGGATCCCCTTACACCATTTTAGAATTATGACAGAGATCACTGATCCCTTCGTCTTCAGGAGACGCCACAGCAGACACCTTCAGCCTCCCCTGTTACTAACTGCCATCTCCCAAAGGGACATGCAGCAGGCTGGGCAAGCACACAAGCGCTTAGCTGCAAAGGCCACCGACACGTGGCCTTAAAATGACACTGTGGAGATTCAAATTAGATAGTTGGAAACCAAAATAAAAAGTCACTTTTAGGGTGGTCAGGCATTGGGATAGATTGCCCAGGGAGGTGGTGGAGTCACCCTGGAGTGTCAGGACCCAGGACATGAGAAATGAAGAGCCCTAACTCTTTCTTCAAGCGCCAGGCTGGGAAAACAGACTTTGGAACTTTTCTCGGGGTCACTCTGACCAGCTAGAGATGCCGACACTGAAGGTGTTCAAGAGGCATTTGGAGCTGGCACTGGGTGACGTGGCTTAGAGATTTAAAGGCTACAGGGTCACTTGGGTTCACAGTTTGACACGATGACCTTAAAAGTCTCGTCGAACCTTGACCATTCTCTGATTCCATGACAGCATCACCACCGCCAGCATCTCCATCCCTCCACCGCCAGCATCTCCACCCTTCCACCGCCAGCATCTCCGTCCCTCCATCGCCCTCATCTCCATCCCTCCACTGCCCTCATCTCCGTCCCTCCACTGCCCTCATCTCCATCCCTCCACTGTCCTCATCTCCATCCCTCCACGGCCCTCATCTCCATCTCTCCACAGCCCTCATCTCCATCCCTCCACCGCCCTTCCCTCCCCTTCCCGCCCGGGGGCGGCGCGCATCCCCGGCGCGCTCCCGCCGCGTCCGCACGGTCTCGCGCGGTTCCGCCCGGTTCTTCCGCCGCCGCCGCCGCGCTGCGGGCGGAGCGGCGGGCCCGGGAGGCGGGTGGTGTGTCCGGCACGTCATATCAGCCGCCCGCCCGCCATTGGCTGCGCCGCCTCACCCGAGCGGGGCCGCGGCCGCCCGGGGCTGGCGCGGCGGCTCCCGCGCCCGGCGCTCGCCCCGCCCGGCGGGGAGGGGACGGGAGGGGACGGGCGGGGCGGCGGCGCGGAGCGGAGCGGAGCGGCGGGCCCGGCGCTGCCTGCGGCCGCGGGTAGGTCGGCGGCGGGTAACGTGACATCCGCGGCTCGGGGTTTATAAACCTTCCCCGGGGCGCGGGCTGGCGGAGCGCAGCCGGCAGGGAGGCGGCGGAGCGGCGCAGCTCCCCCAACCCATCCCGAGGTGAGCGGGCGGCGGGACGCGGGGACAGACGGATGGGCCCGAGTAGGGGGCGAGCCCTGCCCCCCGCGGGGGTCGCGGGCCGGGGTCCGTGTCCTCCCGTGGGGACCAGGCGGAGCAGCCCCGGGATCACCCCGCATCCCCCGGCGCCTCTGGAGCCCCGGCGGCGCTGGAGGATGCGGCGGAGGGAGGCGCCGGCCTGACCCGTTGCTGGGGGCTTTACTAGCGTGTGTGTCCGTGCGTGTGTTTCAGGTGTCCGGAGGAGCCAATGCCCAGGTTGGAGAGCTGCGCCTGGAGCTGTTCCGGCACTGCCAGAGGAAGGCACAGGAGCCAGCTGGGGGGCACGGCGGCGGGGCTGGCCGCCAAGGTGGGCGAGATGCTGAGCTCCTCCGTGCCGAGCTCCTCTCTGCCGCTGGTGGGTCGCGCAGCTCGCAGCCCCAGCACCTCCAGCGCCAGCAGCACCGCCAGCAGCACCAGCAGCACCTTGAACTGGAGTCAGCACCTGGTGCAGAGGAGCGTGGTGCTCTTCGTCGTGGGTGCTTTCATGGCCCTGGTGCTGAACTTGCTGCAGATCCAGCGGAATGTGACTTTGTTCCCTGACGAAGTGATTTCTACTCTCTTCTCCTCCGCCTGGTGGGTGCCCCCGTGCTGCGGCACAGCAGCAGGTGAGTCGCTGACCCCCACGGGTGATTTTGCGCTTTTCCTCACCCTCTCGTGGAGGAGGAGAGGCGGTGGGGCTGAATGCATGACCCGTACGCGCGGGAGCCCCGCATTCCCATCCGGCAGCGAGTGATGCGAGCTCTGGCTTTTGGGAGGATGCGCGCCTGGCTTCATCCCCGCGTGTCTCAGGGCCGGTTTTGAGCCGGTGCGCGGGTGAATCGGGGGGTGTCCCTGGCTAGAAGCGGGACTCGGGCTCGGGGTGACCGCGGCGTTCCCGCCGCTCCCGGCGCCGCCCGCCCCGCGCGGGACTCCCGCGCTGCCCCCGCCCCGCGCGCCCGCGTGTCGGCCCCGCCCCCCCGCTGCCCATTGGCTGCCGCCGAACTGGTGAGTGGCGGGCATCGCTCGCCATTGGCTGCGCCTGCGACTGGCCACGGGCTGGGCCACAACAAGGAAGTCACGTGCGGCGGCGCGCGCGGCCCTGTCACCGGCCCGGGCCCCACCGAGCCCCCGCTGAGCCCTGTCACCGGCCCCGGGCCCCAGCCGAGCCCTGTCACCGGCCCCGGGCCCCACAGAGCCCCAGCCGAGCCCTGTCACCGGCCCGAGCCCTGTCACCGGCCTGACCCCGGGCCCCAACCGAGCCCTGTCACCAGCCCTTCTACTGTAAATTCATTGCTGAGGCTTTGAATTTGTTCTCAAAGACAGTTGTACAAATGTGCTTGTGCTACTCCTACCAAAAAATCTAGAAGTGAGATGATTTATTATCTATCATCCGGTGACTTAAAATAACATGATGATGTTCTACCAGGCAATATATGGAGCATGATAATCAGTTTAAAAAGTGACTGCTCTGGCCCCCACCCCTGTCACCGGTCTAGCCCCTGCCCAGTGCCCCTTGCCCACTGTCCCTGCCAGCTGCCCTCTTGTCCCTTGTCCCTGTCACCTGCCTGCCCCTTGCCCACTGCCCCCATCACCTGCTTGCTCTCAGCACCTTGCCTGCTGCTCCTGTCACCTAACTGTGCCCTGTCACCTGCCTTGCCCCTGCCTGCTGTCCCTGGCTGTCACCTGCCTGTCCCTTGCCCGCTGCTAGGCACAGGAGGCTCAGGCCATGGTGTGATTGTCACAGCAGCTGGCACATATTTTGTAGCTTATCATTCATAACCCCCAGTCCATGTCTAGACAAAGTTTTGGTGAAGGGCTGGAGGATTAAAAAGGAGTTAAATTTTAGGAAATAAACCCACTGTAATGGTTTTTAATTTGCATTGAAAGTACTTCAAACAACTCCTGCATATTTTTGTTTCATGCAGTTATGTGATGTCTGTTTGTATCACACAGTGAAGGGGGTATGAATGATGAACTGTAAATTCAAAAGAATAATGGACTGTGTTCATTAATGGATGAACATTAAAGGATGAATATTAAGGGTTCATTAAAGGCTGGCCTGGGATATTCTCCAGTGAGAGTTCTCATAGTGCTCTCACAGTTGGATTAAACTTTGGAATTTAACTGTTACCACAAGGCAAGAGTCCTGGTAGCTGGCATCAGAGCAATGAAGCTGTTTCAGAACATGTCTGTCTTGGAATAGTATGTTCTGTAACCTTCTTAACATAGCATTTCTTATTCTTAGGAGTTTAAGGGATTAAAAAAAGAGCAGGAAATGAAATTAATAAACAGAGAAGTTGCACTCAGTAAAAGCAGCATGTCTAACCCTGGAGTTGGTGACAACTCAGGGAGCTGCAATCCTTAGAAGAATGAAAATCTGGTGTTCTTGCCAGCAACTGAGCTAACACTACCCAATGTTTTTCTTCTATCAACTTTCATACTGATAAAGGCTGAAAAATGCTTTATGGAGATAAAAACTTTGTCTGGTTAATTGTGTGTCTATTTTCCCCTGATATAAATAGACTGATGGCAGCTGCTTGTTTAAGTTCAGCTCTGCTTCTGTTTGGTATCAAAATTCATCTGACATGGACAGGAGCCCTGGGCTGACTTACAGCCCAGCAGAAGGAGAGAAAGCAGCTCTGCTAATAAACTTTTAAGTCCATGCAAATATTTAATTCAGGGCCTGATTCACAGCTGATGAATCATGTTCATAAAGCTGTCAGCCCTGCACGTGAGCAATGAACACAGATTCCACTCCTGGCAAAGCTTTTATTGTGCTTTGCTTTTATTGGTACAAGCCTTTGCTCAGGATGTCAAGTGACAAATCTCTTTAAACAAAAGGAGCTTCAAGTCAGATAACCTTAACAATGCAATATATATTTAAAGGTTCAAAGAGCTGGGCTTTTACTTCTTTAAAGTAGAAAAGGCAGTTGATAATTGTGTTTTCTTCATCAGGCTTACAGCAGTGTGATCAGCACCTCGCTGCTTTCTCAAGCACTTTCATGCCAAGTTAATATTTAGCAATATTGGAGTAATCCTTGCCTGGCAGCTGGTGCAAGTGTTGTTCCTTCTCTTGCAGCTGTGGTTGGCCTGCTGTACCCCTGCATCGACAGCCACCTCGGGGAGCCCCACAAGTTCAAGCGGGAGTGGGCCAGCGTCATGCGCTGCATCGCCGTCTTCGTGGGCATCAACCACGCCAGTGCTGTATCCTTCAGCAGTGTTTGCTCCCTGGGCTTGCTCTGGGCTCAGCAAACTGGCTCTGCCGCTCTCTGGGGTCTGGGGAAGGATTGCCAAGATAAGGGTGGTGCTCCTGGAAGAGAAGGTCTGGGATGTAGGAATGTGCCCCCTGTTGACGGAGTGACAAAACTATCCTTTGTCCCCTTAAAAACGAAATAAGCCCAGAAGTTTCTCTCCTCAATGAGGTAAAAAAGGCACTTCATAGGACCTGAGGGACTTCACCTTAAACTTAAGGATAGCAAATTGGATAGGAGCCAAAAAGTCCTGCCTAAGCAATTCACTAGAAAAAGAAGAGAACAAAGGAACCAATGGCTTTTGTGAGGTGTTTTACCAAGAGCAAGAACCTCTTGTACCCGGCTCAGGTGTTCTCTGTAAAGAGATTTGTTGTTTTTCCTTTTATTAAAACTTTCTGTTTCCAATGCTACCACAGCAGCCATCCAGCCGATTTTATGCCTTCTAAAGTAGCTAGGCTATCTTGGGTGGGATGTAAATCTCCAAGAGCTTATAAGACCTGCCTTGAAGAGACCATATATCACTGTGAGACATGCTGTAGGCTGCAGTGGCTACTGTAAGATGTGTAACACAGCTCACTGATATTGAGGTATGTCTTCTATAGCTGCAAGCATAACAGTGTAAGCTGTGTTGTTTTAATCTACATCTTGTCCACATCTAAAAGTTAACACAACTAACTAGTGATGTGCTAGTGAGAAGCACAAAATAAAAGTGTTCTTTATATTAAAAATATGGTGGCTTGAGCAGAAAACCTGGGTAATCCAGCTCACTTAGGTTACTTGAGACAAAAATCCATCAAAGTTAAATGTTTCAAAATGTAGCCTATTCTCTAGATGCTCAGTGTGACAAAAATTGATGTTGACTTTGCAGTCATGCTCCAGTCAGAGTTAACAAGAGCTATGATTGCTTGGCAGGTCTGAAAAGCAAATCCTGTATGTATTGTGTTTAAAGACAGAGAGTTGTTCTCACTTGTTCAGTTTTGGCCACAGGATGTCCACAGACTTGAAAAGCACTGTCCTTAACATCTTTTTCCAGAAATTAGACTTTGCAAACAACATCCAGCTGTCCCTGACTCTGGCAGCCTTATCACTGGGGCTTTGGTGGACATTTGATCGTTCAAGAAGTGGTCTTGGACTTGGAATAACAATAGCCTTTGTAGCAACACTGATAACCCAGTTTCTTGTATATAATGGTGTTTATCAGTAAGTTAGCTGCTAAAATACTATTTCAATTCTCTTGTCTTAACTAAAAGCATGGGTGCACATGAACTGGAATTTAGTTGTTAATGTGTTTAGCACATTTTTGTAAGATGTTTTGTTTGTCTAAGGTACTGGTCCAGTTGTTCCAAATGCCCAGACTGTGAACTGTGGGTGGAAGGTGGGGAGCACTGGGATTGGGATGTGTGGTGAAATGGTAACACCTCAGAAAACTGAACCTCTGCTGGCTCTCAGCAGAGTGAATTTCTAAACTTTATTGGCTAGAACAAGGGCGTTTAGAAGCTTGTGAAGTTTACAGACTTAATTTGGTCTTCCAAATTAAGACTTTTCGTCTCCACTGTTGCTGCCTTTTTTTTTTGTTTGTTTGTTTTGTTTTTGTTTTGTTTTTTTTTGTTTAAGCCCAGGGGAGAGAATTCTGTAGCATCTGGTTAAGTGCATGTAAGATGATTAAAGTTACTTGTCTCTAACTTTCTAACTTGTTCTCTTTTCTTCACTAGGTATACATCCCCAGATTTCCTTTACATTCGTTCTTGGCTTCCATGTATATTTTTCTCAGGAGGTGTGACTGTAGGAAACATAGGACGCCAGCTGGCTATGGTAATTACTGCATAATTAGTAGTTTCCTTAACAATCCAAATGCCTTCCATTGTTGTTAGTCCAAGAATAAACTATGCCTTGAAGGGTATGACTCACAAACTGTCAGAGTTAAATAGATGTATTCCTAAGAGCTGAGCTGTAAGCAGACAACCTGTGTTGCCAGTAGAGTGGGTATTGTCTTAGTAAGTGTTTGAATATCTTTTGTATTTAACTTTTTCCAGTGGCAGCCAAAATAAGACTGGAATCAGTACATTGCTCCTGCTCCATCAGTGTTTATAATTAACATTTAGGGTAGCTGTAGAACTGAGACACTGCTGGGCTTTCTCTAATTATTCATGCACAAAAGTATATATAGGGAAATGTCCCTATATAGCATCAAATTCCACTGCTCCAAAATCAAATATTCTCTTGCTGGTTACTTCAGACATGATTCAAGTATCACTCCATATATAAAGAGATAATATAAAGTGCTGTCTTGTTTGCCAGGTTCTTAAGGAATTATTTCCTTGTGGCACACTGAAGAGTAAACCTGGCTGTGTGTTTGCACATCAGCCTAAGGCTTGGTTGTGAAAGGTGTTCTGACACTGATGGATAATAATAATTAATATTATGTTGATTTAACTTCTGTCTTCCTTGCTATGTAAGTCCTATATCCTGGAAAACACCCTTCAAGTTACCTTTCCTAAGGCTGCTGTGGTTTACGTCTTCAATTTTTACTGAAGGGTGTTTAAGTTTTTTTAAAACACAAGTTCAGTACTCCCTTCTGAAATCTCACTGATGCATGCAATCAGCATTTGGCTTTATTTAGGAGTACATGTATGGAGGGAAGAGGTAGCATAATTTCTCTTTTTAAATTTGCCACTCACATCAAGTGGAAACCATACATTAACTGAATTCTGTTGAAGCTTTGGTATTGCAGCAGAGTCTCAAAATAAAATTATAGTTGGTTTTATGCTACAGTTCTGTATTTCATACAGTGCTTTCCAGTTGCTCTGCTGCTCCTGTTAGAAAGCAAAGGAAGGCAGCCTTAAAGAAAGAGCTAAAATGAATTTAGACACATAGAACTTTTTCCTTTACTATTGTTTCACCTGGCATCTCACCTGAGTGTAGTTAAAATCAGCCTGGATCTTGCCTGCAGCTTTCCTGTCAATCTTGTCGTCTGTTTTGTCAGCCATTGTGGTTGTGGCAGGAAGTTGAAATGTAGCAATGTTTTAACCCATACTTGAATTAAACAGTTATTTCTCTGGCTGTATTGTGCTGCAGCCCCTGAGCTGTTTGATGCATGTGACAGATATTTCCAGAGTAGAAGATGGCACCTGTGGAAATTAATGGAGTAAAGTTGCTTTGCTTCTTCCTCAGCCCCTGTCTAGATTTTCCAGTTAGAAATGAAAAGTGTCCCTGAGACCTCTCCTCCCATGCTGATAAATCTTGGCTGGGAGATCCTTGCTGCTTTCCAGTCACTGGATTTCAAGGGAGCTCCCAAAGTGCAATGTGACCTTTCAGCAGACCTGCTGTTAGCAGAGACTTTGGGGTTTTGTTTGGCTTGTTGGGATTTCTTTGCCACCAGCTTGAGGATGAAGTCTAGTGTTTCCTTTTAGTAGGTTTTATAGCAAAAGAAGATGTGAAGATGCTGCTGCTGCTATCAGTTCTTTCTGCTCATTCTGACACCTAGAGTTGCTCAGTCAGTGCTCATCAGCTGGGTTAAGTGGGTGGCAACACTTCATTTTTGAGCTGTAACCATCTTTCTCAGCATCTGACAAATTAGTGTGGTATTCAGAACTTGGGCCTCACAAATACCTATTGTGTACTAGTGCTAGAGGCTGGAGAACTGAGAATGCATTCAGTACTTGAAAATATATTTGCATTTTGACCTCAGAAAGAGAACAAGTTACAAGCTTTGTTTCAAAGAAAAATGGGTTAAATATCCTGTAGTGACACATTGCTGCATTCCATACTAGAAAAGAGAGTTTGGAAGAAATGAGTAAGTCTCTGATACCAGGCTTTGACTGGAAAATGAAGTAGCTTGTGGTTAAAGGCAGCTTGAAAAAGGGCTGTTTAAACTGAATTCATGTCAGTTAAGGGAAGCATTGAGTGCCTTCTGCTAAGAAATAAACTGAGATAGAGAGGAAAGATAACAAAGTCTTATGGAAAGAAATGCAATTGGCAGATGGATTTTTCAGAGGCACTGATTGAGGCAACAAACACCCATAGGGATTTTTTTTTTTTTGTCCACAGTTAGGGAGCACGTCCTTGTTAAGCTTTTAAAATAAGCTGTGCTCTCTAGGTCATTGCCAGCCTAACTGGAGTTACTTTACTATTTAATAATTGAAAATACTGCATAATGTAGTCACTTATCAGATGGCATTAAAACCTAACATGTGTTTGATGTTTTTTATCCATAGGGTATTCCAGAGAAACCACACAATGACTAAGCCTTTGAAGAAGAATACCCAGTGCCAGTGTGAAAGCAATTTTATGAAGATGTGTTCCTTTCTAAAACTGAAGATTATTTAGAAGAAATAATCTCTTTATGGGCTCACTGCACAAATGACTTGTGGGGAAAAAAAAATTTATCCACTCTTAGAGTAGCCAAGTGAAATTAACTGCTTATCTTGAAATCTTACCCTGATTTACCACATAAGCATTTGCATATGGCTGTTCTCTGGAAGAGTTTAACACCAAGTGCATACAACTGTTCAGGCTAAGTGGCAGTTTTCCAAGTATTAGATTCCACTGTAAGTTATTGAATCAGCTGCCATGTTTTAAAGCCTTGAAACTGAAATTTAATTACAAGCTCTTGTATCAGTGCCCAAAGGAAGTAGATCGATGGTGCTTAACAATGATGAAGTAAGGTTTAATAGGAATAGTATTTATCCAAGTCTTTAAAAAATAGGGTTATTTAAAAATAAGAGTGATCAAAACAGATTAAAGGCATTGCACTAATGCTTTTAGGAGTCTTATGAAGGAATCATGCCCTTTCTTGTAATGCTGCATTAAGTTTCTGTCTTTGACGGTGGAGAGGGTTTGGGGATGAGAGGTTGAAAGCCCTAGTTTGGCATTTCTAAATTACTTCAGTATGAGAAGTAAGCACAGGAGACAATCTTGTTCAAATGTGAACCTTTATCAAGAGATTCCAACTGGAAATTTCATTACTCCTGAGGCTTGCAGTTAGATTTGCAAGAATCAAGCTCTGGCCACAATTCAGTAAGAAATCTCTGTATGTGTGACTATGCCTGCTTAATATTAGACCTTGCTTCAGTGTCTCACCAAAGGACATCTTAAATATCTCAAATGTCACTGAAAAACCATGCATTCCATGTCAGTGCTTGGCCATTTAGCATGTGCCTCCAAGTTCTTTGATTTGTCATTTCCTCCTAGAGCTGTCCTTTGAATTTGTGTTTGGACTGAAATGATGAGAAACAGAACTGGGCCTCAAATGTGATTTAAACTGTATGTGAAGAACAGCAAACAGCTTGTGTTCTCAGTTCAGTTTCTGAAAGAGATCACTACTTGTTTTTACACAACCCTATAGAACTTGCAATCTGTGATTGCCTTCTTAAAAACAAAAAGTGCTTATGTCACTACATTAAACATTTGGTGTTTCTTAATACATAGTTCTGGTGAGCACAACGTATTCATTTGATAGCTTAGGCTACAGGAGACCTAAATAGCAAGTATTAGGTCTTAAAAGTTGAAGTGCAATGTACGGTAAGTCTGAGCCTCAAGTTCTCTTCAATATCGATCATTTCTTATGAGAGATTAAAGAGAAAAGGGTTCTGAGTTCATTTCAATGCTGCATGGAGTCAAATGGAGCAATAATTTATTTAACTAGTAAAGCTAGTTTTGTTGTATCTTACATTGAACCCAAATTTTTAGAAATACTCCCAATTTTGTGGTTATGGTGTACTTGTAAACTTTTATGGATTTGCCTTTTTGTATTATGCAATTTTCTTTTTGTTGTGTTCTTTTCCAATTTTACATGGCTTCAGTTATAGTTAGAGGCTTCAGTTAAAGGTTGAACCATCAAAACAGAAGTTGAGGTGAGGTTTCTGTTCTGGCTGTTTTCACTCTTCTAAGGGAATGCTAGCAACAAAAGTTTAGCACAAAGTCTATACTACAGAGCAGACCCCAATTCTAACCTTACTTTGGTGTAAATCAAGAGTAATTTCATTGATATAAGATCCATCCTCAAATGTTCAAAACCTAAATAATCAAATTTTATAAAACTACTTGAAGAGATTGGGACAGCTTCAGCTCAGCTGTTTAAGGAGCTGCTACCTTGCTGGAGATAGAGCTTTGTAACCATCTTGAAACCCATTTCAAAATGTTATGAAACCAGATGTGAGTAAAGCTGGCAGTGATCTCTATGGATATTTGAGAGAGAAGTATCTCAGATTTATTTATAAAGACTGAAACTAAATCTGTACCTGTTAGAAATAATACAGCCAAAAACATAAGTCAAAAGTTCATTTGTTGCCAATACTTCTGAGTATCTTAACCAAAGTGATTTAAGTTTGGAAGAGGTGGGGAGGGGAGTGAAGAAAACTTGCACTATTCTGAATTTGAACACTTAAATTCTCATTCTTACTGGTAAGTTTTCAGCGGTGTGTTTGGTTTTACACTTTTTTTACTATTAAAGTTTTAAGATCAAACCATGTTTGCCTTGGACTCTCTGTGCTGGCATTATGCAGGAATCTTTCTTGAAAAGGACAGTTGTTATGGTTGCATAACAAATATTCAGTCATGCATATGCAGTGGTTAAAAAAAAAAAAAATCCTAAACTGAACTTGGCAAAATCAGCTTCAGCAGGGGTTGTACAGTTGAAGAAAAACAGCCTTGCTATTGTATAGCAGGAAAGCAGAGTTCAGTGTGTCGTGGTTTTGTGCCTTAAAGTGCGCAATCTTCCTGCCATTGTCTTCCAAAATGCTGAAATTCATAATCTGAAACAAAATATGGAGGGGGTAGGGTAAGCATGCAAATTCCTGCTGTGGTTTGGTTGTGTGCAGCAGTGGTTACTAAAGTCTGAAGCATCTTGAAGAGTGCAAGCTAAGAATGAGCTGCTAAGGCTAAGCAACTCTAATGGCAGCTCACAAATTTAGACCAAAAGTCTTCAATTTTAAAGCACTTCAGTGTCTATTTTAGACTTCTAGAAGTTGCTGCATTTTCAGTGGAAACAGTAGAATGACTTTTTGGTCAATTTTCAGTTGGCACAGCTGAGGAAAGCTTCATTGGGAATTTCTTAAATATTTTAGCTTGAATAGCCTGGGTTTAACTTCAGTGTAGCAGCTGAGGAGGTAAGTGTTAACAGCTGCAATCTGATGGCCCACATTCTCCAGGTATATTGATTTCCCTGAAACTACACTCAAATTTTGTGAAAAGGAATTAAATACATATTTTTATGTATGTTAATACACATATATCTATATATCTATATATAAAAGCTTGTGAGACACAGCCTGGTCTTGAAGAACTAAAGCATGATGGTCTCCTTTTGAGTCAGGAACAGGTGTACAAAGTTTATAAAGGAAAAAAAACCTGCTCTTCCCAGCAAGTGGGATGATTTGACGTGTGCATATTCCTGCAGATCCATCCTGTGGCTTGTGCAGCCTTTGGCTTTAATCATGGGGATTTGCAGGTGCTAAATTAGCCACAGGAGGGCCCATGGTCTGTTCTCTGAATGCAGCAGGAACATATTGAGATGAATAATGAAATTAGGTCTCAATTGCCTTTACTGCACATCAGAGTAGCTCCAAAATTCATGAGAACAAAGCATTACATGCTGGATTAATTGAACAAAGCATATAGGTGAGAGCTGTGGGTGATAGTGGGTTCTTTCAGCTGGAAGGCCAAGAAGGGCTCCTATAGATAGATAATGATGATTTTTCTGGCCAGTGAAATACCACAGGAGCTGCCCCATGCATAGTTTGGAGTCATCATGTGTTTAAATTCTTACATTGTGCAGTGATAATGTTGTGCCTTCATGGGCTGCAAATGGGGACAGATGAATTTCATATTCCATAAAGCCTCATGTGAGGCTGGCTGTGTGACAAGAGAGTCTGTAGATTGTGATGGTGCTTCTGGCCTGCTCTAGTTAACTTTCAAACACAGAATTCAAAGTACATATGATAATTCCTATAAATAATTCATTACTACCCAAAAACACATAAAAGGTCAGAGCTTTGCTGAGTTTTAGTCAGTGAATTCTTTTATTCAGCTGCAAATTATGCCTTCTCTATTTCATTGTCTTCTTTGTGTGTTCAGTAGCTTGACTGCTATTACACTTTTATTAAATATCAGAGGAGTGCTACAGAGGTTACATAAACTTGCTGTGTTTCCTAAGAATTAAAACATCAGCTGCAACTCAGCAGAAATTAAACACAGCTGCAGCATTTTCTCCCAGCTCAGTAGCTGGCATGGGCTCCCTCTTGCAGCCAGGTGAGTGTCCCTTAGGTTGGGGCTGGGAAGGGGAGGCTCTGTGTCTCACACTCATATAAATGCACAAGGAGTTCATCCTTTTCAAGGTGTCTTAGAGTAGGGGCCAAAAAATTGAAATAAATTAACCTGGACTCAGAGGTGAGTCAAGATCACATCCAGTGACAGAAGGGCTCGCTAAAATGCTCCTGGGGAAATATAAGTTGTTCACATGTGACTATAAGTTCTTTAAGACAGAAGGGCTTCTGGCTGTTCTGGCTGCATTTTGAGTTTCATGACACTGGAGAGATCATAGAATCATAAAAATGTTTGGGGTGGGACCTTAAGGACCATCAGGTTCTAACTCCCCCTCTGCCATGGCAGAGATGTCCCAGGTTGCTCCAACCCCATCCAGCCTGCCCATGAGCACTGCCAGGGATGGGGCATCCACAGCTTCTCTGAGCAAGCTGTGCTAGATAAAATCACCAAGCACACAGTTTGGGTCAGCTGGAGCACTTGTTACCACCCTGACATGCACTGGTTTGATTCTGACCTTTGAAAAGTGCTCCAAGTTGTCTGACAGTGCAATGCTTCACCTTTTCAAACACCTAAACCACTCCTTTTTATAAAAATGAAATGAGAAATGTCAATTTCCAAATGTTCTTCCCCGATATTTTAATGTTGCAGAAATATATAAGAATGTGTTGGTTTAGGAATTATCTTTCGATAAATCTGCATTTTTTGGCCCAATAAAAAGGTTTTTCAAAAAATTTCTGATCACTTTAGGTATCACCTTGCTTATGCACTACCCTCATCAATCTTTTATTTTCTGGCCCAGGGTAATAACTTTCTTCTTTCTTCCTGCTCTTTGTTGTTTAAACAGCTTCTCTAGGCTTTATATTTCATCATCTTTCAGACCTCATCTTCCTCTCTGCCACCCCAACAGGGGCTTGAAAGGCAGCAGGTACCTGTGCTGGATCTGCAGTGTGCATGCTGCACTCTCTGCACCTTTTCATTCTCAGACATTACTGAGAACTTATTCAAGGATTGGTTTTTTCCCTGTTTTCTTGCCTCTTTCTGTCAGAAACTCCTTCTACAATAAAAAGTCAGCCTGCTGGAAGGACCAGCATCCCCATCTCAGCACCTGGGGGAGCAAGCAAGGAGCTGTGTTATTCTGCAGAACTCTGCCTTGTTCTGACAATTCCGTTTGGGGAAGTGAAGTTTTATGTTTAAAACAATCAAAACAACCCCAAACAAACCCCAAGTTTTCCTCACCTGGCTCAGAAGAGCAGCTTTGCAGTGCCAGCTGTGTCACTGCCATGTGGCACTGGAGGCTGCAGGGGTTTTGAGCAGCAGCCCCTGGAGATGGGATAACTCTGCATCCTAGAAGGTTTTAATCATCACTCAGGTTTTAATACTTGTGTTACAAAAAAAAACCAGCTGCTGGTGAGTTTAATGCTGGGCATCACTTGAACAGATGTCATCCAAAAGCAAGAGAAGCTGTGATCCCTGATCACCCCTGGTGTGCAGCTGATGGCCCAGGCTAGAGGGGTCTGAGCTGCTGAGCTCTTGCACCAGGACCCTGTAGCACAGAGCCTGGGCACTGTGTGGGGCTGTGCTGCAGGGATGAGCAGCTGAATCTGATTTATCCAGGAAATCTGCTGCTCCTGGGCTGCTGGAAGAGGTGATATGAGCTGATGTAAGAAGAAGGTGCAACACATCCCTGCCAATATCATTCAAGCCACTCCAAATTTTGCCCTGCAAGGATCAGACAGCATAGTCCAGAAATCTCCGGAGATGCAGAGCTTGGACTAAAGAAAAATCCCCAGGAATACATACCCTGCTGACATGCCCAGCTCTAGCAACAAAAACAGGGCAAAAATCAAAACTCCAGGGGCTCTTTGGGCAGCAGAGACCTTGTCCAGACAAGCAGAGCTGATTTATTTCTGTGCAGAGCTCTGCAGCAGGGAAATTCTTTGCAACATTTTTCTTTGCTTGACTGAAGCACACAGACAGTGCAGTCAGTGACATCCTCACCCCAGAAAGGATTCAAACACAGCTGAGCTGAGCTGCAGCACAGGTGAAGCCAGTGGGGCTGGAGATGTGCTGAGCATCACGAGCAGCTCCAGGGCTGGAGCTCTGCTCCCAGCCATAGCAGGGCTGCAGAGACTGTCACTGCTGAGGGCTGGAGGTCAGACATGAATAATCCTCCTACCAAACCTCCCACAGGTCACCTTCCAAGCACCTTGCTGGAATAGTTGAGTAAGAGTGAATAAAAACATCAGTCAAAGAGCCACGCTCAGCCATAAGCACCTGAGTTATCAGCTGAGTGGAAGAAGATAGTAATGGTGTCTAACAGCATAACCAATCCTGATCAGTTTACTCAGAATTTTAGCAATTTTTTGGTCTTTTCATGCAAAGCAAACACCTGGTATCAGCAGGGCAGATCCTGCTGCCACTGTTTAGCTTTTATTCCACCTGTACTCCCACAGGTGGGATGGGAGTCCTACCACAGTACAAATGAGTCTGTACTTGACGCAGATTGAAGGTACAACCTGGGGATTCATGATTCTCTTGGTGGAACTCAGCTTCAAAGGATAAACATTCCCATAATTGGAGACACCCCAGGGTATTCAAAGGCACCCCTATAGACTGGTGGATTTGGCACAAGAGACACATAGCCTCCAAAAGTGGCAGCTGAAGACCACAGAGAGGATGTGAGACATCTCAGAATCACAGGATCACTTTCACTGGAATTACATTTAAGGTCACAGAGTCTTGCTGGTGACCCAGCACTGCCAAGCCCATCACTTGAATCCTATCCCTAAGTGCCACATCTCATAGAGACCTCCAGGGATGGTGACCCCACCACTGCCCTGGGCAGCCTGTTCCACTGCTTGACAACCCTTTAGGAAAAGAAATTTTTCCTAATATCCAATCTAAACTTCCCCTGGCTCAACTTGAGGCTGCTTCCTCTCATCCCAAACCAAAACAGCAGGAGGCTCAAGGTTTGAACCCCACCTTCAATCTCAGCTAATACGGGAACCAAAGACATACATCAGTGCTTATGATGAGAAAAAATAGGATTTTGGAGTTTTCCCAACAATCAAACATTGAAAGTAGACCATGAAGCCAGCAATGCTCGGGTACCTCAGCATCATCACACCCACAACTCATTGTCATGGGAAGGATCACTCTCCTGGAAGGTGCAGCCAGGTGATGGAAGTTTGAATGCAAAGTTCTAAGGTCAATAGAACAAGAACCCTCACACAGGAGCTGGTGAGTAATTCCCATAAGATCTGCAGTGGGATTTGGGGAAGGAACAGCTGCATTTGTCTGCCTGCTCCTTGGGCATGTTCCACCTGCTTAATTGAAGGCAGGTCCAAGTGAGCCATCTGTTGACCTGGTTGAGGAATCAGAGCTTCCCACTAATTTAAAGACAATTCTTACAGGTTATTAAAGGCCTAGAAGGGAAGGAGAGATGGATAGAAAACAACAGTAAGAAGCTTTGCCTCAGAGGCACAGGTAATATCTGTAACAGCTGCTCTACCCTATACCTTAGCTAATTGTTAAATGAATCACCCTGGCAAAAGAAGCATTAATAAAGGGAAGCGAAGACTGAACATCTGGAAAATAATATGAAAGGGAAGAATTTTCATATTTTGGAACTCCTTGCTGGGTGGGAACTGCTTGGGGAGACAGCTCTAATTGCTTGTCTGGGAGAATGAAAAGCAAATCTATTCCCACTCTGAAATCAGCACAGTCATTGTGAATTCCTCTCTGCTCTCCTGTCCCAGTGCCACAGCTCTTACAGGGGGCCCTGACCTGCAAATATCAGACAAGCTCTTCATCTTCTGCTCCTTGGCCAGACAGCAATATGCACCACAAAGGCAGTGGTGTGCAACAGCCTCCTGCTGTCAGATTTGTGGTATTTTGATTTGGTTCCCTTATGAAAGCTGAATGGGAACCAGGAGTTTTCCAGAGTTTCAGCTGGATCCAAGCTCAGAAGCTGTTTTCAGCAGCCAAGTGCAAGATGCAGGATCCAAATAAGGTTTTTCTGGAGTCACCAGCCAGTCTTGGTGCTGCTGGGTGGTTACTATTTGATTAACCATCTTTCTGCCTGAGGCTGTCAGGCTTTCCTGGCAATGGCTGTGGGGCAGGAGAGGAGAACACCAGGCCTGCTGCTGCTTGCTCCTGCTGTGCTTTGCAACTCTTTGCTGGATACAGAGAGCTAGACACATGGCCTGTTTTTCTCTCTACAGAAAAAAGGACATGGCTAACACACAGCAGAGTCCTCTGTGCAAGCCCCTTGTCCAGCACAGCAAGGAGCTCTGCAAAATGAGCCCACACCACAGACCCTTCATGATTTGACACTGGAAACTGGGCTGCATGAAACTCTGGAACGTTCTTGGGTCCCATTCAGCTCTGGTGAGAACCAAACCAGGGTACCACAAGTCTCTCTGATAGTAGGATGCTGGGATTTTAGCACACACCTGGAAAACAGATTGTGCTGCAATACCTGTGCACTAACAGAGTCTGACTGGGTTTGGCTTTTCTGCTCACCATCTCCTGCTCACCATCTCCTGCCCACCATTTCCTCACAGAAGCAGCTCATAGTGATCATGATTCTCCCACATTCCCTTCATTTGGTCTTCTTGCTCTTCTGCCATTCTTCAAATTCTCAGTCTCTTGTCTTGGAGAAGAATCTCCTTCCCTTAACACCTCAAAGAGCACTGTGCAGCCAGGTCTCCATCCAGCAGAGGCAGAGCTGGTGCTGCACAAACCAGTCCTGGGCAGCCACTTCCCAGGGCACATGTCCAGCAGGGCACAGAGGGTCTGCATCAGGGCCATGGTGAGGGCAGGGGAGAGAAGCATCTCTCTGCAGCACGACAGGCTCACAGCTCTCTCATTTCAGCAGGAGTGTAAAAGTCTGAGCCACTTTTCTAAATAGAGCCAGGAAGTAACTCAACTACCCAAATGTAATGCTGCTCCCAGGCCAAGCTAGCATGGCATTGCAGTGTGTCACTCCCCTCCAAGCTTTCAATTTCCACCTGCAAAAGGAATGGGAAAGGTTTTCAGTATTTTAGCTTTTTCTTGGTGTAGGTGAAATGCCAACCTGAGCACAGGCAGAGCTCTTAGGTGGCACCCCACTCCTAAGGTCCCCAGCATTACCTGGCATGTCCCAAATGTCACCTCTCTGAGGACCCTGGACACCTGTCTCTTCACCAGCTGAACGCAAAACTTTCTGCAACTGGTTCCTCCTACCTACTTCTCCCTGATGCTCTTCTGGAATATTTCAGCATGGGAATCAATTTTGCAGGCAGGAGACCTGACACAGAGATGCTCCCTCTGGTACAGAGATGTGCCACCAGCTCCTGGCACAGGGATGTGCCACCAACTCCTCGACACAGGGATGTGCCACCAGCTCCTGGCACAGGGATGTGCCACCAGCTCCCTGGCACCATGTGGCACTCGGGAGGGCTGTCCAGTGGCACAGAGCAGAGGAGGGCTCTGCTCAGGCCTGGAGAGGGACACAGCACCCCGGGCACCCTTGGGTGCAGGGAGAGAGCAATGCCACTGCAGCACAGACACTGCTGAAGCAAAGAGGGGAGGGTTGGGGCTGGGCAGGAACGTTCCCAAACATCCACACAAGGATCCTAAAGCATAATTATGAAATTTTAAAAAACAACTTGACGTTATAATTATCAGGGTTCCTGAAGGAGCGGCGTAATTGAATTCGAGGGTGTCTCGCTCTCATTGCAGGCACTAACGAGAGAGCGGCTCCGCTTCCCCCGCAGCCTTCCCGGAGCCCTGCAAAGCTCGGGAGACACCCAACAATTCAATTATTGTTTCCCTCTGGAAAGCAGATCATTTTAGACACGCGGCCAGCTCTAATTACAAAAGGAGAGGGGGAGAAAATTTCTTGTGTCCAAAATTATTTGACTCATTAAAAGGATTTATTTTTCTGCCAGGCCTGAGGAGCCGGAGCTCTGGTGCAAGGATGGGAAGCAGCGAGGAGCAGCGGCTCTGGCAGGAAGGATGGAGAGGCACCCCTGCCCTGCAGCGCTGTCCCCTGTGCTTGGGGAGCCCCTCCAGGTCCCCCTTGGCCAGGAAAAGCTGATTTCCATGCAGAAGGAGCCGGGGCTCCAGCCAGGGCTGCTCAGAGCTCACACAGACCATGGGTGTGTGAGGAGAGCAGGGTTCGACCGGAGCTGCGGGAATTTCCCTCCTCGGCAATGATGCCATGAGGTCCTTCACTCAAAAGCTTCATTATGCTGTTGTGGTTTTTCGGGTTTTTTTCCCCTTCGGATTATTTTTAAATGCTCTTTTGTGGTGAAAGACGATTTTGTGTAGGGGAGGTCCCTTTTCCAATTAGCAGTAATTAACTCATCTGTAATGGGGTTTTTTATAGCCCTCCATTTCCTGTGGCAGGGAGAAGGACACGGGCAGGAGGAGGCTGAGCTGCTGCTCTGCCCCAGGATGAATCGGGGTACTCCAACCCTCCCAAGACAACACTTTAGACGGGATTTTCTTCCATTTTGTCTATTTTTATAATTTTTTATAATTAAAATAATGCCTTCATAGGCTTTACAGGAGCAAAGCTGCTGAGCAGTGTGGACAGCTTGGGCAAGAAAAAGCGATTCTGGGTAAAAGGCTCCGGAATCACTGCATGCCCTCATCCCCAAATCCACACCTTCCCTCCTCTCCAGTGCAATGAAATTAATTCCAGCGTAGTGTTTATGGTTAATTTGAAATCCAGCACTTGTTAGCTAATCCTGTTAGTAGCTTGCAAAAACAAGGGTTCCCTTGTATAATCAGTAATTATAACAGGCGTTTTATGTTAAATTGTATCTAATAGGCAAGACAAAAAGAGAGATGTGTTCTCAGATGGAGCTTTCCTCATTAGAAAAAAAAATCAAAAAGAGGTAAAAAGTCTTCTCCATTATGAAATTATACACCTAGAGGGGAAATTAAATATATATATATATTAGCTGGTGGATGTCACAGCAGAGTGTCACATCAATAAGTTTGGGATGGCACAGCAGTGTCAGGGGTGGGAGTTCAGAGTGGTTTCTGCGCCCCCGGCAGGACCTGGCCCGGCCGCCTCCGAGGGCTGAGGGGCTGCGTGTCCCCAGGGCAGGTGGAGGAGGAGGAAGAGGAAGAGGAGGAGGAAGAGCGTGTGCAGCCCAGGGCAGAGCGGTGCTTTCCGGGCCCCGGTGCTCGGCTCCGCATGGACGCTCCGTGCCCCGCATCCTCCGCACCTTTTGGGGCCAGAGTGCGAGAATCAGTGAGAAATGGTGCCCCAAAAAACCCCAAAAGTTAAAAATAAAATTTTTAAAAAATTACCATTAAAAAAATAAAGCCCATCCTGCTGCGCAGAAAAGGATTTGTGCCCTGAGCAGCAGCACCCACTCCCAGCCCGGGGGGCTCCCCCCGGCTCTCTCACCCTTTTGTCTGGCTGTAGGGCCACCGGCCCCGGGTTCCGTGGGTTATTGGCTGTAATGACTGATGGAAATAAAAGAAGGTAGAAAAAAAAAAAGTAAAATAAAAATTTTAAAGAATTAAAAAATAAATTTTAAAAAATAAAATAATAAATAAAATAAAAATAAAGTAAAGTAAAATAAAATAAAATATATAAAAATTAAATTAAATTAAATTAAATTAAATTAAATTAAATTAAAATAATAAAATCCAAGCCCCCGGGGCAGGCTGGAGTGCTCCATTCTCTGCAACTTTTTCCCCGTCTGAAAATCACACTTCCATTAAACCGTCCCCTAAAATGTGACAATGTTTAACTACCGGAGTTATTGTAAATACGTTTAATCAAATAGACTCCTGAGGAAATCTCCCTCCATAAACACGCAATCTTGTCCTTTAAACACGTGTATAATCAGGAAATCTAATTAAAAGCTGATGGGAGGCCGCGGCAGGTTAATTCTGCGCGGGCGCGGGCGGGATGCGCGGGTGCCTCCGCTCGGCTCCTCCATCCCGGATGGCAGAGCCTGCCCGGATCCCAAACACCGCGTGTCGGGGCCAGGAGCGAATGTTGTTTTAGCAGGAAAGCAGTAATAACAAAGCCATTTATGCAAGCACATTAGAGCGGCCGGAATCCCTCCTCTTAGTTAAAATTTTTGAGCCAGAAAATTAAAAACAAATATTTAACTTCGCAATTTTCGCACACGCGCACACACACACACACATGCGAAACTTTCCGCATGCATATGGATGAAGCCGGGCCCGCGCTCCGGAGATGGTTTAATGCGCTTTGGGATAAATTCAGATAAATTCATGGGGTTTTGGGGCGATCCCGTGCGGGTACACCGCGGGAATGGGCGGGGGGAGCGCGGAATTCCAGGGGCATGCGGGAATGGGGGAAGGGAAGGGAAGGGAAGGGAAGGGAAGGGAAGGGAAGGGAAGGGAAGGGAAGGGAAGGGAAGGGAAGGGAAGGGAAGGGAAGGGAAGGGAAGGGAAGGGAAGGGAAGGGAAGGGAAGGGAAGGGAAGGGAAGGGAAGGGAAGGGAAGGGAAGGGAAGGGAAGGGAAGGGAAGGGAAGGGAAGGGAAGGGAAGGGGGAAAATAAAAATCAAAAAGCAAGAAAGTCAAAAGAGAGACGGAGGGACAAACATCAGGCAAGTTTGCTGCCTGGGTTTGGCAGAGCACGGTTTGGGTCAGGGATTGGCACCGGGACAGTCTGGGCACCCCCGACTGAGCTCCCTCCCGAGCATCCCATTGCAGAGCCCGCATCTCCCTGTCACCGCAGCTCTCCTGCCCTGACGCTTCTCCCCCCGCACACAAAAACTCTCACACTTATCCTTCTCTTTTTCCCTCTTTTATTTCCCTACCGTCAATTTGCCAACCGAGCATCATTTCTCGGAAAAATTCAATTTAACGAGTGCAGGCTGCATCGAGCGGGTCCTGCCGCAGCGGGGCTGGGCATTTGCCGGGGCCGTCGGTAATTGCAGCTTTTTGGGGGATTTGGGAGATCCTCAGCATCGACAGCCACTGAGTGTCATTTCCTTGGCTCGCTGAGGAAGTATGTGGAAGTTATTTTTATTGATGTGCTCCTGGTAGATTGTTTTGGCAGTTGCAATTTCCATGTGACATATCCAGACTGTCCTCCGAAAATCGCAAAAAAAAAAAAAAAAAAAAAAAAAGGAAAAAGAAAAAGAAAAAAGAAAAAAAAAAAGTAAAAGAAAAAGCGCCTGACATTTATCCCCAGCTACTGCTGCTGCTCAGTAACGTTTAATTACAAAACTCGGCTGCGATGCCAACCTGTATCGGTCATTAGGAACCTTAAAACCTTGTCAGCCTGCAATGAGAAACAGATTTAATGGAGGCAACCACACAGATCCTGATCTGCCAGCTGAAACTGAGACTGAGCAAAAGAGGATATAAATGCCAAAAAAGCCACCACATTCCCTTCCTAGCAACCAACTCTTTAAATTTTTTACACTTTTTTTTTTTTTTACCAGTTCCTGCTCTTCAAACTGCCTTTGAGGAGCTGGGCAGGATCTTTATTTTTAGGAAGTATTTTGGGGAGGGAGAAACAAGTTTTGCACGGGAGTGTCTCTAGCGTCGGTTTGGCTGGATTTGTTAGTCGGGGTTTTGGGGACAGAGGCGATGAGAGATAGAGACGATCCGTGGCGACCTCCCCTTGTCCCCGTCCCCCTCCCCCGTGTCCTTGGTCCCCTCCCTGGTGTCCCCCGTCCCCTCCCCGGGATCCCCGGCTGTCCTTGCAGCGAGGGGACGCCAGGGGGCAAGAGGCGTTCACAAAGGCTGCATCCCTTCATTCCTGCATCCTCCCATCCCTCCTTCTCCCCATCCCTCCATCCTTCCGCGCCTCCATCCTTTCAACCCTTCGCCCTTCCATCCTTCTCTCCCCTCTCCCCCATCGGGAGGTTTCATCGTCTCAAAACGGCAAAACTCGGGTTTCTTATTAAAAACAAAAGGAAAAATATCCCACAAAGTGGTCTAAATTCCCAACATGCCCCCAGCCTTATCTCCACGTGCACCTCGTGGGCACGGCAGCGCTGCCTGGCACGCAGCACAGCCAGGCGGAAACAATATCCCGCAGCCTTGTAAGGAACGGCGGAGTTTATTTAAGCCAGCTATTAATCCTACTTACCTTGCCGCTATTTGGACCTAATCCTATTTCCTCTGTGCATTATAGGGACAGTGAAACGGCACATTTTTGTTGTGCTGGCGGGTGGATGCAGGCTGGCGGGGAGGAGCGGTGCCGCCGGAGGAGCCGGAGGAGCGGGATGCGCTCCGCGGGCAGCAGCAGCGGCCTCCAAAGGAAATCACTCAAGGGAAACTTCGCCAGAAACACAAAAAAACCACCCCACATTCAATTTCCTGACTCCTGCTTTCCTGCCCGAGTTATTTATTTTGGCAACCGCGCGTTCAATAAATGAAATATTCAATCAACTGACCTCCGTGCCAGCTCATATGATTCTTTCAGGAGTCCACTTTTTTTTTTTTTTTAATTTTATTTTATTTCAGTCCTTAGATAAACTGCAGGGAGGGTTCCCATATCCCAGCTTTGCTTGGCAACTGATGCATTACGTGGCTTATGAATTTAGCAGACAATGAAGCCCAGTGTGGCTGAAGCGGACCGTACACACATCTATGTGCCATTTCCCAGGCACGACAGACATTAGGGCAAAGTATCACTCACTCTTTCATCTTTTTTCACACCTTTTCCTTCCCCGGACTTTGCCCCAAACGCTGAGTTGGGATGTGAAGCTAATGCCAGAGATTTTGCTGCAGAGAAGGAAACCACTTAAAATAATCAGATGGCAAAATACCAGGCTCACCCCCGAGAGCAGCATTTGTAATGCTCCTGCCTGGCATTTTATTCCTAGCTTTATCTCCCCGTATCACACAAATCCATACACTGTGTATCATTTCTCTTTGAAATGCCATGAACTTGGTGTTTTAAATCGAACCAGCCTTTCTTTATTTCTTTTCCTTCCTTTTTTTTTCTTTCTTTCTTTTTTTTTTTTTTAGGCACAAAACAATGGGGATTGTCAAAGGGCCCCGGGTTGAGCTTTTCTGCGTGTTCACAAAGCGTTAAAGCTTTATCGAACAAACCGGCTCTGTCTGACCCCTGCCAGACAAAAGGCAAGTTCCATTTTCCTCTGCAGAGAGCAGGGGCACAGAGGACACACAGGGGATGTACAGTAGGGCTGGGTGGGCCACAGGGTGCCCCGAAGCAGGGGTGGGATGTTTGGTCACCCAGCCAGAACCCTGGTGCTGCCAGCCCTGTTCCTTCTGGAGGTGCTGATGTGCTTGGCCTCGTGCAGGTGGGTGCCAGTGCAGCCAGGGAGCTGGAATGGGTTTTGTCACCTCAGCCACATGTTTTTTTGTGGTGCTATGCTGCTTTTAGTGCTGTTTCTAGTATATTTTTTAGTGCTGTAGCCGTCTCAGTGAGCCTCGACTGAATGGATGTCTGTCAGAACTCAGCACATCCCTCTGGGTGTCCAGAGTTGCTGAGGACTCCATCAGGGAACTCGGAGACCTTGTATGCTGCCCAGAACACCTGGGGATTTGATTTGGACCCTTGGAGCAAGTTGCCAACTTTGTATGAGGATGTGAAAGTCACACAGGTTTGAATAGTGTAATAACAAAATGATCACAGGGTGAAAATGTAGATTTTAGGATTTTTGGTAAGGGGGTTATGGGGACAAGATGGTGGAATCTGGGTGTGTCCAGCCTTTCTTCTTCTTCTTATTCTCCATTTTCTGCAGTGGTGTTAGCACTTTGGGATTGGGTTAGAGTAGAAGTGCACTATATAACATGGATGATAGGTATTGGGAATTAAGTGTAAGTATGTTATATGTAATTTGTAGTATAAAAGGACAACATCACCTCAGGGGCAGTCAGAGTGCCTGTGGCTGCCTTGCTGAGCAGATCTCGGCCAGGCAGAAAGAAAATTTTATAGATAAGAATTAATAAACAACCTCAAGACCGAAAAGTGAAGAGTCCAGACTCGTTCTTCAGTTGTGCAGAGACAGAGACACCCTGCACATCTCGGGGCAGCAAATATCAACAGCAACCCCAGAGATGTCCACCCACCATGAATGGTCTCCTGGAGGGTTTGAATTTTTGAATTTTTCCTTGAGATTTTGCACAGACCAGAACCACTCCACTGCTCCTAAGGTTCGCATGGATGATTTAACATTTTCATAGGGTTTTTTCACAAATTTTGAATAAGATAAGAATTTGTTGTTGTTCTCCACCAGGGAGGCTGGGAACAGTGGCCAGACATTGAGGGGAGAAATAGTCAGAGAGGCCCATCACAAATTTCTGTAATCATCTTAAACTCCATCCTTCCTCAAGCATTTTCTCCTTTTTTAACCCAATGTCTTCCACAAGGAGACATTTCCTGATCTCTCCATTGTATGCTCTTGCTGATATCTGGAGCCCAAATGACCAGAACAGTCTTCTGAGGAACAACACAGACAGGAACAACTGAAAAAGACTGGATCTGTAAATTCTGGATGCGGCATCTACATGAGCCTGGCCTCTGTGCTGCCCATGTGAAGCCCTCCTCAACCTCCAGCTGCTGGTGCAGAGGAGCATTGGTCTGTTGTAGGCTCCTGGTGACATCTGCCATCCCCACAGGAGTGTCCCAGACCCATTCCAGTGGCAGCAGTCTCTGCTAACCCCACCTCTGCTTCACTCACACGTACAGCCCAACGTGGAGACACTGGGCTAAGTCCTGCCTAGTGTGTCTGCAGCTTTCACAAAAGTTTGAGCACTGTTTCCTCCAGCTCCAGCAGCAGCCAGGCAGCAGATGAGTCAGTTTATTGACAGTCCCCACCGTTCCCATCAGCAGAGATGTGTCTGGAGCACTGTGATGTTGAGCAGTGTCAGGCGTTTATTTCTGCATCTGCCTCTCCTGTGAGAGGATGAGCACAGAGACATCCTTTGCTGGCACTGGAGCTGAAATGGGCTGCTCAGGGCTGGGTGGGAGAAGCCCTCAGCTCCTGTGAGCTGCGCTTTGGGTGTTGCTGGTGAAGGTCATGCTCTCTCTCCCTTGGGTTTGTTATTTGCAGAGACCCTCCTGCCCTATGCCAGCTCTATCCCACAGGCAGCAGAGCAGTGGCACAATAACACAATAACCACCTTTCTGCAGGTCCATCACGTTCTCACAGCACCAAAGCACCCACAGATTTCCAATCTTGATCATAAAATGTCAATTTCCAAGGAGGAGGCCATGACTGTTCTCGTTTTGGGGTTTTTTGAGCCTTGGATAGCAGGCTTGGGCTGCTCTCCCCCCCAGCAGTGTTTTGCATTACTTGTTAAGGGAAGCTGGCACTCGGCTCTGCCGTCAGTGGAGATTTGTAAGCCTGATTATATTCCTAAGCATATGTTTGGAAATGAGCAGCAGCTCTCTGAAGTCAGAGGAATGGCTCTGATTGCAAATCTCAAGTCAAGAGGAGGGAAGCCTGGCTGAGGGTCTGAGCTCCCTCTTGGAAGAGCCACAGGCAGTGAGGAAAAGCTCTGGGCTCTTCTCCACTTCCCCAAAGCTGAACAGAAACCAGAACAAACATCTCTGTCATGAAAATCCCATAATATCACAGAAGTGTTTGTGTTGGTGCTTTTTAAGTCCATAAATTATGAACCATACTGCCTGGGTGGACAAGTAAAGCCTGGCACCATTTCCAGGGTATTTTACGTGTTTTGGGGAACAATCCTAAGGAGAAGGGGAAGTTCATTGAGTGCAGGATGCACCAGAATTTCCCCCCAGCAGATGGCTGACTTTGAGTGCTGGAACAAGTGGCCAGGGCTCAGCAGCAGCAGCAGCAGCAAAGGAATCTCATCACTTTTCAGGGTTCAGCTCTTCATGTCACTGGGCTCAGCTGCTGCAGAAGATGTCTCTGAACGGGAGCCACAGTTTCACTCCCAGAACCAAACCATTCCTAAAAGAACACCATTTGTTTTGGGACAGCACCCCTGCCCTGGAATCAGCCAGATTTGCCTGTCACAAAACTGCCACTACACAGCAATGATTCTGGTCTGTGAACCTCAAAGTAGTGAGAGATTTGAAAGACTGGAAAGGCAAGTGGGTCCTTGGATTGCTCCATGGGAGAAGTGGTGGGAGGTGAGCGCCATAAAGCATTACCCACGCAGGGTCACGATTCTGCAGCACTGACTCTTACACTTTCTGCATTCCCTGCCTCCAAACATGCTGGGCCACAAAAAATGCTTGAAAAAATTAAATTTGAATTGCATCCATGTCGGTTTTCACATCGGATGGAAAGTGCTGCTCACGCAGTGAGGACCTCTCTACAAGGGCAGGTAGTGCTAGGACAAAGGAGAATGGCTTTAAACTGAAAGAGGACAGGTTTAGATTGGATAATATTAAGAAATTCTTTACTATCAGAGTGGAGGGACATTGAAACAGGTTGCCCAGAGAAGATGTGCATGCCCCATCCCATCCAGGACAGTTTGGATGGAGCTTTGAGCAGCCTGGTCTAGTGGAAGGTGTCCCTGCCCATGGCAGAGGGCTGGAACAAGATGATTTTTAAGGTCCTGACCTGAACCATCCTCTGAGTCTGTGACCCAGCTTACCAGGGCTGAGAGCTGCTGCCTGGAGCAGCTTTCATGTGATGCCTCCTGTGGTATCTGTCCCTCCAATGAGCTGTAAATCCCAGCCTCAGGACTGGAATTACTCCCACTTTACACCAGCATAGGGAATGGGACAATCAGGCTGACTTCGTGTAACTGGGACAAGAGAAAATTCTATTTAAATTCTGCACCCCGCCAGTGAATCTTGCAGCAGCCTAATTTTTCTATGAATAACGCCTTGGGCAAGGCTTGTGTGGCCCAGAAAAGGAAAAGAAAAGGGTTGAATTTCCTCCATCCTACTTGTTTGTAACCTCCTTCCTAATGGGGATGGTGAATTTGGGGAGGTTTGGCCCACTGGTTGCCAAGTCAGGGCTGTGCTGTTGGAGAGGGCACCCAGGTGGGGATCTCTGGCACCTGTTGAAGCAAGGAGGGGCAGATTCAGGGACTCAAACACTTGTGTGACTAAGAAAAAACAAAAATAAAGTATAATAAAAAAAAACCTTAAAAAAAAAAAGAAAGAAAAATTAATTGAGTAACCTCAAATTACAAATCAATTTGAGGAAATCCCAATCTAGCTGCTGACACTCTGCGAGCAGCTGAAGCTAAGCTCATTGAGCAGACAGCTCTAATTAGCACACCCTCGCTCCATGTGGCACTCTCCATGTCAGGTGTGCCTGGTCCTGAGCCATGCCACTCATCAGTGTGACCCAAAATCCATTGAAGGCAGGGTGTCACAGCTCTGAGATCGTTCAGGGGCTGCAGAAAGTCAAACTCCAAATTTCTCTGCTCCAACACCTCTGTGCCGCCTCCTCCCAGCCACCCCGGGCTGGTTCCTGACCTCATTCATGCCAGTGCAAATCTGCAATAACTTCATGTTAGCCACAGGGTTTATTGCAAATTGTCCTTGTGTAAAGAGACCAAAATCTGGTTTATGAAGTTGGTTTCTTTTTCCCTCATTCCCAGGCAAGGAACCCTTCTGCAGTTGGAGTCAGTGGGACAGATTTCACCTTTTAACTCAGGGAGAGCTGCTCCCAGCTCACACTGATGGAAACAAGGGCCAAACCCATTTCCTCCATCACCAAGTAGCATTGCCTTGGTGATGTAGGATTTAGCCCTTTAGATTGAGTGAGAATTGGAAATTTTTTTGTAAGAAGCCCAAAATAAGATAAATACCAGGGTACCACTGCAGTGAGGCATGTCAAGTTACTAGAAGGGGATGAAGCAGTGAACAAGAAAAAAAAAAAAAACTCCTTCTCTTTCAGTATTAGTGAAAGATGTGACCTCATTCTTTTCCTGGGGCTGTAGAGAGATATGTGGCATTTTCCTTGTAGAGAAGTGTATTTTTCCTTTGGGAAAGGCTGAAAGACTACTTGGGTAGTGTATTATTTTAGACATATTTTGCATTCCAGCTCTCCCTCAGAGGAGGAAGTTGTTCTCTCCCACTTCTTATTCCCCTGCACTGAGCCACTTTTGATCCAATAGCTGGGAGCAGACCCCTGGCTGATGCAAACTCCAGCATCCACCAGGTTGTGCTGATTTACACCCAGAGAGTTACACCTCCACCACAAATTTCTGGTTTTTCTATAAGCATCTTAAACTCCATCCTTCCTCAAGCATTTTCTCCTTTTTTAACCTGTTGTCTTCCACCAGGAGACATTTTCTGATCTCTCTATTGTATGTTCTTGCTGATATCTGGAGCCCAAATCACATTTAGCCCTGTTTGCAAAGTGTGTGGCGATATATTGGGAAAAGGCAGGTAGTATTGCCATGATCTCATACTTTTTGGGTTTCACTGCCCTGAGGAGAGCTTGAAATCTTCCCACAGTGTTGAAAACACTGCTGTAGGGGCAGTTGTTGCTCATCCTTAGTGAAGCATTTGAATGAGGCAAAGTTTGTGGGGAGAAATGGCATTTTTCATGGGATTGCTTGGGGCAATTGCACCCAGCAGTGAGCCTGTGGGCTCTGCACCTTTCAGATCTGAAGGAAAGCAAGGGTGCAATGCACCTTCTCTGCCTTTCCAGCTCATCAAACACCACCTCATCTACCCCTCCAGCTGGGATAAAAGGCATTCCCTGACCCACAGCCACCATCCCTGGGGAGACTTTTTCCCTCCTTGTTGAGCTGGGGCTGCAGAGACCTGGGTACCTTCCCCAGTGTTTACAGGGACACTGCAGATGTCACACCCAGTGTGTCCCTCAGGCTGCCCTAACAGCCATGGGGAGCAGTGGGTGCTCCTAGGGGGGTGAAGCCCCTACCCAAAAGCTCCTCAAGCAATTTGGGCAGCCTCAGGTGAGACTCCTCAGTTTTTGGGCAGCCACTGGTCAGAGTCAGTCCTGAAGGACTAGCTCCATTCCCAGTTTCCCCTCAGCCTGGTGGGAATGTTGGGAAAGCCCCCAGGGTCCAGGGTGTCCATCCCACTCCTGCAGCCCCCAGGGAGCTCACTGCACCCAAAGCTACCCTTTACACGAGAGATACAACTCCAGCACCTTCAGGGTGGGGTCCAAGCAAGCCCTGATGGCTTGTGAATCCACCATTCACTCTTTTCTTACCCAGGCTTTCACTTCTTTCCTCCTTTCTTTCACTTCTTACCCAGCCTTCTCCAGAGAGCTGCATTTTTCTCTCGACCCTGTATCTGCCAGGGTATACTCGGTTTTTTCCATTCCCCAAACGCTGTTGCAATCATTTCTGCCCAGATTTATCTCATTTCCAGCGACGTCTCTTGGGTTTCATCTCTATTAAATTGTTTGGACACTGGGAAGTGGGATTACCCCACTTAGCTGTGGCTGTCTCCAGTGTAAGTGACTCCGTGTGTGCTCCTGTGCAGGGACAGGGGGATGGAACAGCTCCTTTTGGGGTCAGCTTGGGTTCCTGCAGGGAAATGGGCAGCTCTGCCAGATCTGTGCCCCCAGCAGACAGCCTGGGGTGGCTGGTTCCCATCTATGATTCCAAATTATTGCCCTCTGAGCACCCTGGTGCAGTGCAAGGCATCCCTGACCATGGCAGGGGTTGGAAATGAACAATCTTTGAGGCCTCTTCCAAGCCAGGGGAGGGTGGAAGGGAAGGGTGAAGGGTGAAACAGCAGAGTGGAGGGTGGCAGAGGATGCTGAAGCAGGTTTGCTGCCCCAGCTGCTCCTGAGTGTATTATCCTAGCAGCAGGAAAGCAATCTCCATACCATGTTGTACAACAAGATTTTCTAATGGATGTTAAGCCCAAACCCACCAGAAGTTTCTCTCAAAAGGGAAGATTCTTACAGGGCTCGGTAATGAAGCTTCACTGATGAAAGTGCCTAGTGCTTTTCTAAGAAATCAGTGCAATGTAAGAACAACCAGGGGGGTATTGACTTTAAATACACTGACTTGGTTTGGTTTTAACTGGTATTTTGGATCAAGAATCTTGAAAGGAAGTTTGACACCAGCTTTTATGGTAATACTTCTCCCTGATGATACCACACCTTTCCCCCAGTCACCACTGCAAGTAAAACTAAGAATAAAAGCATTTTTTTAATCTTTACACTTTATATTAAAAAATAACTCTCAATAAACACCTTCCAGGATCACTTTTGACATTAAACATTGATTTCTATGTCTGTTATAAACCTTGAAGAATTGCCTCAGGCACTTGTAATAATCTAAGCATTAGATAGAAGCATTTTCACTATCTAATTATTACCCAGTTTAATACAAGCTGCACTTCAAGAATATTTGAAAAAAGAAATTATCTTTAAAAAAAAGAACCCATCCCCCAGCAACTTCACTGTTGCTGTTGGAGCCAAATGCAATACACATCAATGCAGGGAATACAAATCAGACCACCCAATAACACAACTTTTTTGAAAAACCATCAAAACCTGTATAGAAATGTCATGGTCTTCTATCTAAACAGGTAAAAATCTCTCCCCATTGCTCTTATTTCCAGAGGGAATAACATCCAGTTTCATTCTTTCCTATTTTCAGAACATGGCTCCTTGCTGAGCACATTTCAGACACAAGGTTAATGCAGCAAAGGGATTTGTGCACTCCCACTTCCAGGGCTGATCCCTGCTTGTTTCTATTTATGATGAATCATTTGTTTTTGTATTTTTTCCCCAAAACAGGGCTTTTAGGAAATTGAAGTTGTGAGCATTTACCTGTAATTCAACTCATATGAGGTCAGTGAGTTCCATCCAGGCACAGAACAGAACTTTTCTGTAGCAGCCTGAATTTAGTGTCTCCTGTACTTCATACAGCTGTTTCCATAATTTATCTGCACTTATTTAACTTGGCTTTATAATTCTCACTCGAAAAAATTATAGAGGAATAAAATACCCAGCAGAGGAAACTAAATACTCGAGCTGGGATTAATCTCATAGAAACACAGAAGGGTTTGGGTTAAAAGGGACCTTAAAGATCATCTGGTTCCAGCCCCCTGCCATGGGCAGGGACACCTCCCACTGTCCCAGGCTGCTCAGAGCCCCATCCAACCTGTCCTTGGACACTTCCAGGGATGGGGCATCCACAGCTTCTCTGGGCAACCTGTGGCAGTGCCTCACTGTCCTGATGGTGAAGGATTTCCTCCCAAAATCTAATCTAAAACTGCTCTTTTCCAGTTCAAAGCCATTCCCCTTTGTTCTATCACTACATGCCCTGCAATATTAATGGGGAAAGTGTGAGCACCAAATCTAATGCAATAATGACTTATTACAGAAGGAAAGCTATATTTTTTTCCTTAAATTATGCCAGTGGAGTGCTGAAACCCGTTTGTCTCTCGTGGTACTTTTGTCATAAATCCAAAAGGCAATTAGAGCATTTTAAATCTTGCCTGAAGTAACTCCTGATTTACAGATTTTCCTGCACAGCTGTGAACAGCCAAATTGGGCTTAAAATTCTCCAGTGAGACAGTGAGAAAGCTCATTTTTTGTTAGATATGTCGATCTCCTTCTATAACCCTGTGAGGAGTTTGGATGCTCCACATCTCAGACAATCAGGCTACCCATTGTACCCTTAAGTGTGGAGCTGGGTGTCCAGCTGTGGACAGAACTGCTGCTCTCATTTGCTTCTCAGCCACACATCTGCAATATTAATGGGGAGAGTAGTGAAACAAAGACTGAGAAACAACTTCAGAGCTGGGGCATCTCAAAGGCCCCCAATGAGAATGATGAGGAAGGGTCACTACAAGGTGCCAACACAAGTTCTGTCCTTTTAGGGATCAGGGATGACATTACCCCATGGCAGGAAGAGTCTCCTTCCTTGTCTTTGTCCTCTGTGCTTCATTCCAGGGAAACTTTCTGGTGCTGCTGTGGTGCTCACAAACAGGAATGGCAGCACTGGAAATCCCCTGCACACATCTCCATCTACATCCCACTCCCAAGATTTGTCTGGGATGGACATGGTTTAGTCCAGAGTGGTATCTACCTATGTTCTGTATCTGCCTGGTACAGCATGCAACCTCTCAGCATCAGCTGGGTGATGGATGTCTTTGTCTTTACCCCTGTGGATGCACAGTGCCCATGGTTTCATCTGTTGAGTTTGTGAGGGTCCCCAGGATGAGGTGAGAGATGAGAATCTGACTCCATGTTCTCAGAAGGCTGACATGTTATATTATATTATATTATATTATATTATATTATATTATATTATATTATATTATATTATATTATATTATATTATATTATATTATATTATATTATATTATATTATATTATATTATGCTATACTTAAACTATACTAAAGAAAGAGAAGAATACACAGAGAAGACTTAACAAGAATGAATAATAAAAAACTCAGAGTCCAGACACAGCTGGACCATGATTGGTAATTAAGTAAAAACAATTCACATTAAACCAACGAGACAGTGACCAGTTGATAAACAATGTCAAACCAACGAGACCATGACCAGTTGATAAACAATGTCCAAGCCACATTCCAAAGCAACAAAACAGGGAGAAGCAATCAGATAATTATTGTTTTCATTTCTCTCTGAGGCTTCTCATCTTCCCAGGAGAAAATCCTGGGCAAAGAGGATTTTTCAGAAAATATGACAGTGACATTCATCTGTGCTGGTTCCTCCCGTTTATTTAGGGAACAAAGTTTCTCAGCATGATGATCTGTGTGCATCCTAGAGAAGCTGGGGTGGGAAATTTCAGCTACCCAGTGTAGACTGGGAGCCTTCTTACCTTACAGCTTCCACACTCCATCTCCTTCCTTCTGTGCTTGGATCCATCCCTGCAGTTTTATCCCTGTCACATATTTTTAAGGTTTTTTTTCCCAGAAGTGTAAATGTTGAAACAGCGCTGGCATCAGTGTGATCATTTTGAATTTCTGTGAGTGCCTGGAAAAGCCCCAGGATATGAGATGATGGTAGGCACAGAAAAACACCTTCCACTGAAGAGGAGAGTCAGCCACAAGTATTGCCTGCAAGCCCTGGAAAAACTGGACAGAAATGGGTGATGGCTTCCTACTTTTCCCCTGCCTGAGGGGCAGCAGAAGGAGGTGATCTCCTGAAGCACAACACCAAGAGAGTCACTGAAGGAAGAAAAAGTCCCTGCAGCTCTGGTTTGTGACAGTGTTCACAGGGGTCCGAGGATGAGGGAAGAGATGAGGATCTGACTCCCTGTTTCAGAAGGCTTGATTTATTATTTTATGATATATATTATATTTAAACTGTATTAAAAGAATAGAAGAAAGGATTTCCTCAGAAGGCTAGCTAAGAATAGAAAAGGAAAGAATGATAACAAAGGCTTGTGGCTCGGACAGAGAATCTGAGCCAGCTGACTGTGATTGGTCATTAATTAGAAACAACCACATGAGACCAATCACAGATGCACCTGTTGCATTCCACAGCAGCAGATATTCATTGTTTGCATTTTGTTCCTGAGGCCTCTCAGCTTCTCAGGAGAAAAAGAAAAAACCTAAGGAAAGGATTTTTCATAAACGATGTCTGTGACACTGCTTTGCTTTGACAGCAGAACCTCTGTGTCCTTTTTCTGCTGCATCCCCCTGTGCCAGGAAGGAGACACCCACACCTGGACACTGGGGGTGCCAAGCAAGAGGATGGAGCTCCAGACCCTCGTCTGCTGGCCCTCTTTGCCTGTGGCAAGTGGTGCTGGTCCCATCCAGCCCAGGATGGCTGCTGCCTGCAGCCAGAGGTGCTTTTTGAAGGTGGCAGAAAACTGACGCATCAAAAGTTTAGCCCAAGGGCTGCTGTCAGTTTGCTCAAGCAAAATAACTTCATACAGCTTTCAGAGCCTTTGGTGGGATCTCCCTGTGCAGGAGGGAAACATAAATAAATGGGAATATTTTCTGCAGAGAGAGACTAACTCCTGCTCCTGGGTGTAGATGGGGAAAAGAAAGGGTTGTGGAAGTGGGGGAAGCAATAGGGAAAGGCTGGGATGGGGCAGACAAGCAGGAGGGAACCCCAAAGGGCACAAGGAAGGGCAGGTCCTGTCACTGAGCATTGTGACCGTGTTCACAGGGGTCTGAGGATGTGGGAAGAGACGAGGATCTGACTCCATGTTTCAGAAGGCATGATTTATTATTTTATGATATATATTATATTAAAACTATACTAAAAGAATAGAAGAAAGGATTTCATCAGAAGGTTAGCTAAGAATAGAAAAAGAAAGAATGATAACAAAGGCTTGTGTCTCAGGCTCTCTCTCCAAGCCAGCTGGGCTGTGATTGGCCATTAATTAGAAACAACAAAGGTGGGCCAGTCACAGATGTACCTGTTGCATTCCGCAGCAGGAGATAACCATTGTTTACATTTTTTTTCCTGAGGCCTGTCAGCTTCTCAGGAGGAAAAATCCTAAGGAAAGGATTTTCCATAAAATGTGTCTGTGACAGAGCATTGCAGAGCAAAGCCAGCCCCATGTAATTAAATCTAATATACATAAATTTAGCACACATCTATCCCTCTAGACAGATACATGCACAGAGGAACACAGGAGCATCTTACCTGGCTGTGCTGCACCACCCAGAAAAAGCCAGCCCAGAGCCCTAAGAGCCTGCTGAAGTGGCCAGAGCCATTTGCAAGGCACCTGGTATACCAAGACACAAGAATCTGTGTTTGAACACTTTATCCTGGTGCTCAGTAATTCACTAAACCAGGACAAAGAGTTTTAAGCCAACAGTTTGAAAATCAGCTGTATTGCAATTCAGACAGACACCTTTCCTCTGCCAGGCCAGGGGTTTAATAAACACACCAGGCTCATGCCTGAGCTCACAGAGGATAACCTGCAAGCACTGAGTGACAGATTTGACACTTTTTTTTGAGACATACTAGAAATCCCAGTTGCTGGAATTGATGTCAAAAATTTCTCTCCTTTAGGGTTTTATTTGTAACCTCTCAGCTCCTTGCCTTGGGAGGCAGGGGCAGGGAAGAGGATGGGTGAAGGTAACTTCCCCAGGAATGTTGTTTTAATGATGCTTTGTTTGTGTGATGATTTGGAGCAATATGAAACCTTGACATGCTTGGGGTTTTTTCTTTCAATCTGGTATTACAGGGGTTTGGTTTATTTCTTTTATCTCCATGTGCTTAACAAAATACAAGTGTTAGCTGGGACTTAAAAACAGGGTCCTGACATTGAAAGGACATCACTGGAGAGCAGGTGATGCTGAGCTTTCCACTTTGAAAGCTCAGACATGGCTTTTTTAGTTCTGCTGTGCTTCAGATGGGCTGGGACTGCAGTGGTTTATCCTGGATTTCAGCAAGTGGGAGGATACAAATGGGATCAGACCCCAGCCCAGCCTCTCACACCCTCCTCAGCAAACAGACTCAGGTCCCTGGGCAAGCAGCAAGGGGGACACAGTAGAAAGCACTGGCAACATGAAACTCCTGTTTCCACCTCTCCTGGGCTGGCTCTGAAGTTGACATCTTGCACCGTGACGCCTTTCGCAAGTGTGGGTGAAAATGCTGCAGGGCCACCAGGTGTCACAGACATTTTTTATGAAAAATCCTTTCCTTAGGATTTTTCTTCCTGAGAAGCTGAGAGACGTCAGGAACAAAATGTAAACATTGATTATCTGCTGCTGTGGAATGCAACAGGTGCATCTGTGATTGGTCTCATATGATTGTTTCTAATTAATGGCCAATCACAGTCAGCTGGCTGAGACAGAGAGTCTGAGACACAAGCCTTTGTTATCATTCCTTCTTTTTCTATTCTTAGCTAGCCTTCTGATGAAATCCTTTCTTCTATTCTTTTAGTATAGTTTTAATATAACATATATCATAAAATAATAAATCAAGCCTTCTGAAACATGGAGTCAGATCCTCGTCTCTTCCCTCTTCCTTGGACCCCTGTGAACACTGTCACAACCAGGTGAAGAAAATGCTCCAGTTTTGCTTCCCTTGGTGATGGTGGGGAGGGGACAGGGCACGAGGTGATGCCCTCAGAGCTTGTTCTGACCTCAGTGCTGGGCTTGGCACCATCCCAAGGCTGAGCCCCCTGGGCAGGGCTGCCAGGCAGGAGGGAGCTGAGGCTGATCTGGAGGTTGGCATCCTTAACTCAGCTCCAGGGCTGACCTGTGAGGACAAAGAGAGCACATGCCTGGCACTGACTGTGCCCTGCCTGCGTGCCAGCCTGCCTGCAGGGGGCTTGTTCTTTTCTGCTTGGGGGTTTATTTTTAGGTAGAGCCCAGAGACGGGGAAGCACAGGCAGGGCTTCACCCTCTAGAGCACAGACAGCACCTGAATGTGTGATTTCACAAGAATTCTGCTTGCCTGGAATTGCTCACATTACAGCTTTTGGAGCAAATGCTTCCTAATTACTCAGCTGTGTTATAAGGTTTATATAGTTGTGTTATAAGGTTTATAACAAGGTTTTTCCTGGTCAGGATTGTTGCTGGGATTGTCATCATCATCATTATTCCTCTGCCTCATGCAGCCCTGGTGGATTCAGGGATCAACTCACCGGGTGTTTTCTGTGCCTAAACCATAACATTCCTCATCCCAACAAGCTCTCAATCCACAGATCCAGGTCCATGGGAGAAGGGAGCTGTTAGCTGCCTTTTACAATTCAGCTACAAACAACAAACAGGGCCACTGCTCTTTTCCAAGGTTACCTGCAAGGTCACCACAGTATCAGTGATCAACAAATCAGTGCAATACCTGGAAACTTTACTCTGGTTTCTGGAATGAAGTACATCCTCCCAAGGAGAACAAATGCTTCATTTTGTGCTAGAGTTCAGGGGACATCCATCGTTCAGAAATTGGATTTGTGTTGGTTTGGTCTCAGCCTGGGCAGGTGTCCCCTCATGGCGTGGCCACTCACCAGCTGCTGTGATCCAGCCCTTCCTGGACCATTCAAACCTGTTGATTTGCACTTGCCAAGCCCAGAGCAGTTCCATTTAGCAGGTGATTGACATTTTGAGGAAGATTTAATTGAACAGGCCCTCTCAGAGACAGCATTGCTGGGACTTAGATCCTTTTCACTCAGCTTCTGGAGGCACATGTCAGAAAGGTTATGAGCAAATTTCCCGCTTGGAAAAGCTGATGGGCGACCAACAGCAAGCAATTCATCCTCATTAGTGACAGGAAAACACCACGGGTGTCACCTGAATATTTCTGGTCTCTGCCTGCATAAGCAATGCCCCGTCTGATACTGAGCCCTCTTTTCCATAGCAAGCAATTTGATTTATTACCTGATAATTCAGATAGTTCCTGCAGATCACTAACCCAAGGAGGAGCTAGATAAATGTTACAGCCATAAATGCAGGACAGAGGAGGCTCCTCATGTAGGAGGTCTCTGGCACTGGTTTTCAAAATGTTTTTGCTGAATAGCAACAGCTGCTCTTGTAAACCTGCTGCCCAGGGACTCCCCTGCTGACCATGGAGAAGAGATGTCAGTCTGATGCTTTGACAAAATTTCTCATTTTGGATGTTGAAACATTTCAAAATTGTTGTGCTGTTTTGGTGTAATTACGTCAGAAATAAACCCACAAAAACCTCATGAGGTCCAACAAGGCCAAGTGCAACGTGCTGCCCCAGGGTGAGGGCAACCCCCTCTGCCAATACTCACTGAGAACAGCCCTGCACAAAGGACCTGGGGACACTGATGGATAACAAACTAAATCACCAAGCCATGTGCAGCTGCAGCCCAGAAAGCCAGCACATCCTGGGCTGCAGCACAAGCAGCATGGTCAGTGGGTAAAGGGAGGAGATTGTCCCCTCTATCTGCTCCTGTGAGACCCCTCTTGGCTGCTGCATCCAGGCCTGGGGTCACCAGCTCAAAGGGACATTGCCACTTGTTGGAGGGAGTCCAGAACAGGCCACAAAGGTGCTCAGAGGGCTGGAGCACCTCTCTTCTGAAAACAAACTGGGAGAGTTGAGGCTGCTCAACCTGGAGAAAAGAAAGCTCCAGTGAGATCTTACTGGGGTCTTTAAATACTTGAAGAAAGAGGATTTATAAAAATGATGAGGAGAGCAACAAGGGCAAGGGGTAATGGCTTCAAACTGAAAAAGGGCAGGTACAGATGAGATATTTGGAAGAAATCTTTTACTGTGAGGGTGGTGAGGCCCTGGCACAGGTCACCCAGAGAAGCTGTGGATGTCCCATCCCTGAAAGTGCTCAAGGCAAGGCTGAACGGGGCTTGTAGCCACCTGGGATAGAGGAAGGAGTCCCTGCCCATGGCAGGGAGTTTGGACTGGATGATCTTAAAAGATCCCTTCCAACCCAAACCATTCTCTGATTTAATGAATTTAATAAGCTAACCAAATATATTTATTAGTCGGCTCCAAATCCACTTTCCTGGTGCTCTGGGGTGTGTCTGGGACTGAGCTGGGACTGAGGGCTCCCCTGGAGGAGCAGAGGGACCCTCAGTGCTGGTGGGCTCCTGCAACACTCCCTGACCCCCACTGCTTCATCTTTCCTTGAGAGTTAATCTCTTTTATGAAATTTGACATTGAAATGCCTCCCTTATATAGCAGATTATTACTGTAATTAGCTACAGGATAAATAACAGTGTATTGAGTATTACACTAGATTTCTCCTTTATTCTGTCACTGAAACATGTTTTTCCCCTATTGCTTCTCCCAAATCATCATGAGACTTTTGTGAAGAGAATATTTGCACAAAAAGCTGTGGGCAATTGCTCTTGAAAAGATTCTTGCAGTTACTTAATACTGTGAAAGGGCAAAATGAAATGCTATTTAAATGTATTTTCATGCTAAATTAGAATAATGAAACTTCCTCTCGATGCTCTGGCAATGAAATTGGAGACAACTCACTTTACCCAGGTAAAGTGGGAGCAGATTCTCAAACAGGAGGAATGGAGATAATCAGTAGATGCTTTTAATATTTTAGATGGCTGTTTGCCATCCTTTAATGGCAAATCTTTTAATTTCTTTTAATTTTTTAGATGGTTGTTTGCTTTTTTAAAAAATAAATTATTGTAGTCTGCTCCACTTGAAAACAAACTTTCAGTGTGGCACAAGATGGAGGAAAGAGGATTCTTGATGGGAATCAGGGAAACTCCAGTGAAAACAAGGCTGGGGAGAGTTTCAGGGGTCCCAGCATGAGGAGCTAGAGAGGGACTGTGCTCAGCAAAAGGGTGACATTCTCTGAGCATCGTCAAGGAGACAGAAGACACCACAATTTCGGGAGAGAGCATCCTCAGGCTCCTCTGGGGGCCCCTGCTGCATCTCCCATCCTCCCAGCCCCTAAGATCACCACAAACCCAAATCCCTTTGCCGTGAGCAGCTGCTGCAGGCACCATGCTCCTCTAAAACTGACATCATCCCCTTCCCTCTGGAGAAGGGCTTGTAAACAAACCCTCTCCTCTGCGACAAGGCTGTGCTGTGGCTCTGAATAGCAACTCCCAGAGCCAGCCAAAGCCCAGAGCTGATATTTTCTCCGTGGCAGTGCCCTTGTGCTTCCGTATCTCGCGGCTCCGCAGCAGCGTGGCGCCAGGCTCGCCATATGTGCCGAGTTCCTGCCTGCCCCTCCTCACTGGAGCAGCATTCCAGCCTGGAATGGGGCTGGGAACTGAGAAACTGAGAAAATGCGACCTCCTTTTCTCCCCTTCACCTCAGCAGTGCCCACAGTTCTCAAGATTAGGTTTGTGGGCATGACATGCTCGGGTTGGTGACGTTTCTCCTTCTATGAGTCACTCTAAAACCTCCTCATTCTATTCCTGAAGCAAACAGGCAGGAGCTGCAGGATGGGAAATAGGGTTAGGAAGCCCAGCTGTGCTAAGAAAAAGGCAGGAGAGAAGTGGCAGCATTTTCCAGCTCTGGTAAATACAAATAACCACAGTGAGGGGACAGGGATGGTCTCAGCAACCCCAGGACAGAAGTGTCCCCCAAATATGCATACCTTGGTAGAAATGCTAACACTCACCTTCTGTGTGTGTCTAGGTGTCTATTTTATATATACATTTATATATATATATACACACACACACACACAGACATACACACACATATATATACACATTTATATATATGTATATATTTATATATATACACATTTATATGTATGTATATGTATATGTATATGTATATGTATATGTACATGTACACATATATGTATACGTATTTGTGTATGTATAAAATGGGGGGTTTATATAAACATTTATATAAAAATTTATATAAAAGCATTTCTATAAAATGCTGGTGTTTTTAATATATATGTATGTGTATATGTACATATATTTATATGTATGTACATTTATACAAATACATGCATATATATATATATAAAAATATAAATATTTGTGTGTAAATTGATACGTGTGTAAATTTTCCTGTATCTCTCCTCTCTCATTGATGTTGTGTAAATAACATAATTTCTCCTGCTGGACACAGTCCATCCCCAGTGTTCCTCCTGCTGGGGCCCCTGAACATGAAAGCAGCCTTATTTTTCTACAGGGAGCCAAGAGCTGCCCTAATTCCCATCAAGAAATCCTCTTTCCTCCATCTCATGACACTTAAAAAGTTAGTTTTTAAGTGAAGCAGACTATTTATAAAAAGAACCCTAAAGGAAAAAAAATATTGTCAGGAATGCATTTGCTGATTTATTGTACCAGCACACCCGCACACACATCCAGAAAAGCCCAGTCCAAACCACAGCCCTGCCCTTCAGGACAGAACCTGCCTGACTCAGCAAGAAGCAGCTCTCCTGATTATCATTTCACAATCCAGAGCACCTCACCTCCCATCAGATGTGTGTTTTCCTGTCGTACAGCTCACCTGAGGCTACGCAAACCCCTGTGAGCTGCTGCTGCCTGTCTCAGCCCTGGGAATACAACTTAATGATTCGCTCCTCGCCTGGACCAGCATGTCAGCCCCTCCTGATCACACAACTTGTTTAACCTCTTAGGAATAGGAGCTACCCTGACACCTGATGTGTCACATCAGCTATCAGGATGCAAGAGAGAGATCTGGCTGCCCCATCTCCATAAATCCTTGATCTCTGTAGCAGGGCTGTCACTTCTCCCTGCAGAGGCTGTAATTTCGGGTTTGCTTTGAGCTGGCTGCGCTACACCTTGGGTTTGATATCTTCATCACAGCTCAGAGCCTCCGTGCCAGTCCAGGATGGTGTTGCTGTGACTGCACTCAATGATGGTGCAAGGTGTCCAGCAAGGACTTCAAAGCCTTTGCAGATGCTTTTTAATGAAGCCTCGTAGTGAGCTGTAAAGTGAAGAGGCATCATTAAATGTCTGCACAGACAGAGAGAGGAATTATCGCTGCTGAGGCCGTCCCTTAAGGTCACACCCCTGAGTGGGCTCAGCCAGGATGGGGCAGCCCCCCTGTCCTGCCCCACTCATTAGAAAACACTTTATTTTAACCAAATTGACACCTCCATAGCAGCAAAGTGGCCATAAATCACAACATTAAAGCCTGGAGACCGGTGCTGCTGCTCTGAATGCAGCTTGGGCAACTCACTGCTGCCCATCCATCTCCACATCAGGGCGTGCCCTTCGTTCTTCTCTCCTGGAAAAAAAAAATCCTGGAAAAGAAGTAGCCCAGCCTGAGAAAAATCCTCTTTCCAAACTGGGAAATGCCACCTATTACAAGAACTTTTTCCCCCTTTTTTCACCCATCCAGTTTTGTTTCCATGGAAACATGGCCAGTAAATTGGCTGGCCAGAGGCAGCCCGGGAGTGGGGAAACCCCTGGGGAGGGTTCCATACCTGAAAACTACAAGGGATAATTTGCAAAACACGGGGTTTTTGTTCCTTGGGGACTCCCAAGTCTCTCCAAATGTTTAAATGCAAATAAAAGATTAGTAAGTTTCCTATAACAAATATAAGCACAGAGTTTAACAGCAAAATGTTCCCAACTGAACCTGGCTGGTGCTTTGGAGAGTCTCAGCTTCAGGTGGAGATTCTGGTGCATGGCCTTGTCCCTTGCACTGGGGACAGATTTTGGGGCTTGGGGGTAAAGGTAGGACCAGGGTGGTCCTTGAGGTCCATATAAGGGGAGATGTAGGACATAAATAGATGTGTCTAAGTATTTACACAAACAAAAAGGAGAAGAGATAAAACCCTAAAATTTTAAATATTTTAAATGTTTTTCATGAAAACAGAAAGTACTGGTAAGTGCATCTATGGGCCAGTCCTGAAAACCAGAAATCACTTTCCACAAAGAAAGAGTGTCCAGCCTCACCCAGATGCACCATTCCATGCCATCCCCCTGCAGGGAAACAGCCTGACACGATGCACATGGAAGCAATGCCACCTTTTTGACCTATCAGTAAAGAAATTCCCAAAAACATTTGCTCAACACACCCTTTCCCCAGGATACATCATCTGGAATAGTCTCATGTTGGAGACCCAGGGTGAGGCTGAACAAACCAGAGCCCGCAGCTGCATCTTGCTGCTGACCTTCCCACTCGCTGTGTTTAATTCAGAAATCCAATTATATCACTTTTAAATCCCCAAATCTTGTGCTCTTTCTCCTGTGCACATCTCTTCTCCAGCCCTGATCAATATTTCCAAGCCTCTTACCGGGCAGCAAACCTCAACTGCGCCACAGGATTTGCTCTCGCGCCGCCAAAGCAAAGCCCTTCCCTGCTGCTACCCACGAGCCTGCCGTGCTGGTCAGGGAAAATCCACCCGGGGGGGGTGATGGACGGCTCTAGCCCACCTCTCTGCTGCTAGAAAATTAAAATTAAAAGCCAGCTGTGGGTCTGCAGCCGGCAGGGGCCGGGTGCTCCCTCTGCCGTGCGGCCGCAGCAGTGATGGGCTCCGGGCAGGGATGCACAAAGCAGGGAGGGCAAGTCCAGCCAAAGATCTTGTTTTCACATTAAAGTAAAGGGTTTAATAGCTGGTGAGGATGTTCTCTGCCTGGCCACTTGTGTCAGGCTGCTGCTGGCAGGTAGAAAGGCAAGCTGGGGAAAAGAGCTGTGGGGACAAAGGTGCAATCGGGTGAATGCTCTGGAGCCCCTTGGTCAGGTTAAATCTGTGTTTCAGAGAACACAGAGGCCTCTGTGCTCAGGACATCAAAGAACAGATATTTGGAAGATTGCAGGATCAGTGGGTGCTTGCAAAGGGGCAAGTTTTATTCCTGGAGGCTTCGCACATGCTGACTTGTATCAGCACTGCTGTTTGCCTTAGAGAGGCTGTAGCATTACTAAGAAGTCAGCTGAAGGAAGGAGGTGATTTTTGTACCACTTAACTCCCTTGCAGCATCAGCCCAGCCAGCCCTGCTCTCCCTTGCAGAAGGTTTAACCCATAACCAAATATTATGAGACTGGAGTAAATGTGCCATGAGCTCCAGGACATGGCTGGGATGGAGGCAGAAGCTCAGCCCTGCCCCTGTCAGTGTCTGCCAGGGCTCAGCTCAGAGATGTGCCTGTCCTGAAGGCAGATAGAGATTGAGCACTGCGTGTGCTCTTTCATGATGCAAGAAGGTGGCCAAGCCCACTGTCTGAAACACAGAGTACTGGAAAGTGTTCCAAGTTCTCTTCAGAACCATTTTTTCTCAATGTGAGCAACCCCAGCTATCTCAGAATGTCTCCAGGAGTAGGTGCTCCAGCCCTCAGAGCATATTCATGGAGTCCTCTGAACCTGCTCAAGCAGCTCCACATCTTGCTTATACTGAGAGCCCCCAAATAATTTGTATCACTGTTTATCTCACCTTAATGGCATTTTGTTTATCTCACCTTAAATATGTGTGCCAAGTCCTTCTTGGGGGTTCCCCTGGGTCAGGATACCCAAAGTTACTGTGTGCAGCTCTAACTGTGACAGCACAGGAGAAATACCTCCAGTTACTACTCAGCTGAATGCACATAATTAACCATTTGCTGTATCTCTATTTCAAAATATCTTCAACCAGGAATGTGCCTTGCACCCTATAGTGCCGGTGGCTGCCTCCACTTCCCCATCCAGGCTATGGCAAGGACATTTCTCCTTGTGGATGGGGTAATGAGGAGGACACAAGTCCCTGCAAAGCCCCCCCCCCCCGCCATGCCTTCAGCACCAATCCCATCAGAAAGGACCCCGAGGACAGCGGCTGGGGACACTCATGCATGTTTTCTCTAAGTGGGGAGGATGGCAAAATTGGCAAGGGGCCAGCGGGAAGTATTTGTAAACACTTTGTAAATGATCCAATTTTCCTGAGCATCTGTTCACGACTCACTTGCCAGCTCATGGACCCAGTGCTGGTTGCTGAAGTGGCAAAGGCTGGAAAAACCCCAGACTCAAAGCCCAGAATCTGCTGTGACTTCCATCCCATCACCAATGCAATTAATTGGCAACAGCCTCGCTCTGACAACGCAGGCTCCTCAAAATAATCAAACTCATGGTCAGGAAGGTGCCTCACCATTATTGCTTCTCAGAACAATGTGCTGCAGCCCACAGACACCTGCAGCGGGCTTCCCACCAGCATCCTTTGCCATGGTGAGGACATGGCCTGCATTCCTCCTGGAGAGCTGCTCACAGCCTTTGCCATGCTGGGGCTAGGGCTGACTGTGACTAAAACCTAATTTGGTCCTAGTTAAACCAGCAGCAGTGAGAGCAAGTGTTTTCCATAGAGGGTTAAATATTACAGCAAGCTTGACACAGTTTTCTAGGTTTTTGGATAAAGACTGAGCTCAGGAATTGGCAGCAGACTGTCACGATGAAATGACCTGGTGTAATCTCTGATTTCTGTGTCCTGCTATGCCCTTTCCCACTGAAAGCAATCAACTCTTCAAAAAAAAAAAAAAGGCAATATTTTGCAAAAGGGTTTCTTCTTAATAAAACACCTGGACAGAATGCTTTCTGATTTATTGTACTGTATAAGCACACCCACACACATCCATAAAAGCCCAGCCCAAGGACACCAGGCTCCACAGACCTGAATGAGCAGTGATGACCCAATAGATATTTAGCGCTGTGGTCCCAGCTACATCTTCACTTGTTTTATTTTTTTCCCCTTTAAATTGGGTTGGAATCACAAGACCAAATCTCCATTTCCAGCATAGATTGGGACCCTCTCTGCAGGCAGGATCTGCAGGCAGGACGGTTTATCAAGGATTTGGAGCAGACTGAAAAGGCAGAAGGGATGTGGTGGTTCTTCATCCCATGTTATTTCACTCTCCCAAAAACCACAAGGTGTTTCCTGCTTCTTACTTGGGAATTTCACATGGAAAATTCCTCAGTACCAAGGATGCAATGATTCTGGGAATGCTTTTCATCCCCACTCTTTTCTCTCTCCAGTAAATTAGTGCTTATGTGGGAAATGAGCTCAGACATTGCCCCGGGGTCAGAGCATCTGCCGGCATTTGGCCACTCAAGCTCTGCCATCAGTGCCCATTAAATCCTGCTTTCACACCCTGGCCTGGGGTTTTCAGAGGTGATATATTAATTTTATTTTTTTTTCCCAGGTGAAGATGACCCCATTCATGGCTCCTAATCCCTTTGTCCTCTTGCTAATAATTAGAGCAGTGAGAGGCCGGGGAGCACGCCTGGCATGCCTGGGAAAGAACAACTCTGCTGCCTCAGGGAGGGTTTCTTCAGCCAAAGGAGAAATTGCTAAAATAAGAAAAAGAGAAGGGAAAAAAGCCAGCAGCCCTTAGACGGGCTGTGTCTGTTCAAGGACAAAATATCCCTCCCTAAAATCCCTGGTACAGGAAGGGAAGGGGACATCTCCATCAGGAAGGAACCACAGAAAAGGGATGGAAAGGAGGAATCACAGCATGTTGGGTGAACAATGCAGGATCTTTGTGGAAACCCAGGGCACTGGGAATATTTCCCTGTCTGGTCTGGGGCGCCCTGACCCCCAGGGCAGCACTGACTTTGACCCTCATTCATGGAGAGGTTCCTTCCATGTTGTGGATGGAAGCAAGATGGAGGGCACAGGGTGTTGTCCTGGGTTTCTTCTTCATGCTGCTTCTTCCTTCTTCTCCATGGGTTTGGGTGGCATTTTGTAATTGGGCAGCAAAGTCCACATTGCAGCTCATTGGGATCAGTTATTGTGTTTAAAGGGAAATAATCCAGGTGTCAGTTCTTAATTTGATAGTTTAGCTATAAAAGACCTTGTAATGAAAGACTGTTGGCCATTTTTGTGGTGCTCTTCCAGTGCGTTGAGCTTGGTGTGGATAGCATGCCAAACTCTAGATAAGATAAGACAACAATAAACAAGAACCTGAAGACCAAAAAGATCTAGTGCATCTCTCTTTCCTGACACAAAACTGCTCCAGGAGGGTGTCCCCCAACAGGGGAACCCCCCACCCTGAGGCCCAGAGGTTGAGAAACCGATGGATCTTGTGCTAAAAACTAAAGGTGCTGGAGGCTCAGACTCCACTCTCATACATCACCATCACCAGGAATCCCTGTGAGTTTCTTGCCATGCAGGCTCACTTGTAAATGAATTCTGGATTTAAAAACCCAACCAACCTTCAGACTGGCCTCGTTTCAGTGACTTTTTGGTTTTGGGGGTTACTTTTGGGAGGTGTGGGCTCCCCTAGGTGGGCTCCTTGCTGTGAGGAGGTTCCATGGGAATTTGTCACAGCAATGCCATGGAGCTCATTGCCACAGAAGAGCAGTAGTGCCACCTCGCCTGCCAAAATTCCCAGACCAAATTTTCTCATTCCCCAAAAAAGCCCATTTCAGGCATCCAACTCATTGTTGGCATCTCATGGGGTGGATGTAATGGGATAAACTGGCTCAGAACAGGGATGGGCTTGCAGGAGAGAGGATGATCATCTCCTCACACCTCTGCAGCTGGTGCCATGGCTCACACTCCCACTGCAAAGTTTTTCCTTAAGACTTTTCTTCACTGAAAAAAAAAATAAAACAACAAAAAAAACCAACAAAAACCACCAAACAAACAAAAAAATCCCCAACCAGTCTTGTGAATAATGTATCTTGGAGACTTTCAGGCTCATCAGTGCAATTTTTTTCTTCTAGTTGTCATTAACCTACCTATAGTTGGTTGTGTGTTCTTGACTTAAAACCAATGAAGACTGGAGTGGAAAGCCTGGGTTATTTTTCTTGGGATTCCATAGACCCTAGTCAAGTTCCCAGCAGAATATTCTAACACTGAGAATTAGCTGGAGTGTCTTTTGTTGTGCCCAAGCAAGTCAAAGTCTGGTTTCAATGTGTAATAAAAGCAGAATGGTACCTATGGGATAAAGGGCAAGACACACCTTGAACTGGCAGGGTGAAATTATCTGTAAGCACGCAGATTGAAAGGAAATGGCTCATATACATCCAATAAATAAAAATAATGATGTTCTGGTGTTGGGTTATGAAAACAGAGGCAGGAGAAGCCCTTGGCTGGGCAGGTTTTCATACCAAAGAAATTAAAATATCCATTATTTCCGGAATAAAGCTCCTAAGATTATTCAGCTGGTTGCACACAGTATCACCTGCCTTTGCAATGAGGTCTGGTTTTGCCCTTGTGTTTGATGACTCCAACTCACCTGTAAAGGTCCAACCCCCTCACAGTGGGCAGATACACCTTCAGCAGATCCCACAGCTCAGAGCCCAAGCTGGCCTTCAATGCTTCTCTGGGTGGGCATGATCGAGAGAGGCTCAGTTTGGTCTGGCCTCCCCTGGGCAGGAGGATCCATGAGAGGGGAGAGGTGATCCAGGGCATTATAATCCCTTGATAGAATCTCTAGAAGGGATTCAGCAGCAGCACCAGGACACCAGGCTGCAGAGAGGGGCCTTCCTTCCTTCCTTCCTGCCTTCCTGCCTTCCTTCCTGCCTTCCTTCCTCCCTCCCTCCCTCCCTTCCTCCCTTCCTTCCTCCCTTCTTCCCTTCTTCCCTTCCTCCCTTCTTCCTCTCCTTTCATCCTTCCTCCCTCCTCCCATCCCTCCCTCCATCCTCCCTCCAGCCCTCCCATCCTCCCCGGCTCTTTTCAAACAGGATCCCCCATTCAGAGGGGATTTCTCCACGCCAGGCCGATCAGGGGGATTAAAGAGCAATTAAACCTGATAAATTATCTGCCTGAAACATTTTTTCAAAGTGGCCACTGTGCTGGAGCAAAGTCCCTGTCGCTTCATTTCCCCTGTGAAGCGGGATCAGGGCAGATCAAGCCGCGCCGACCCGGTGACCTCCGCCTGTGCCGGGCGGGACCGAGCGAGTGACACCGGGAAGGGACAGGGATGCTCCCAGGCTCAGGAGAGCAAAGCAGGAGCAGCCTGCTTCCTTTAGGGCTAAACAAACAGAGCTCGCAGAAATCGTTGTCCGAATTTCCCTCCAATCTGATATTCTGCATCTGCTTTCATGAAGGCTTCAGCTGCCTCTCGCACTTCGGAGATTTTCCAGCTTTTGCTTGGCTGCAGGAGCTAGGGTAGGGGGCTTTGATGGCAATTTGGAGCATCCTCAGTGTGAAAAATCCCAGACCTACCTTGGTCAGCTTACTACCCTCGTGTAGGCAGTGGGTCTTCAACAGACCTACACCAGCCCTCAGGAGCTTTTCTTCACTGAAAAAGAAAAAAACCGAGTTTTTGGCACCAAAAAAAAAACCAAACCAAACAAAAAAAACCCACCCAGAAAACAAAACAAAACAAAAGGAAAAAAAATAAAGAATAAAAGCCACTAGTCTTGTGGTCAATGTATCTTGGAGACTTTCAGGCTCATCAGTGCAATTTTTTTCTTCTAGTTGTCACTAACCTGCCTATAGTTGGTTGTGTGTTCTTGACTTAAAACCGATGAAGCCTGGAGTGGAAAGCCTGGGTTATTTTTCTTGGGATTCCATAGACCTTACTTGAGCTCCCAGTGGGATATTCTTCGGCAGACATACACCAGTCCTCAGGAGCATTCCAAAATGCACTGTGGATTCTAACTGGGTGTTTTGAGCTATTGTACAACCTCAGGCTGTTTTATCTGTCCTTTCCCTCTGTCCCCTCAGCCAAGGGTCCATAAAATTCCTGCTTTTACTTTCAGCCCTGTGCTGCTGCACAACTCAGCTGCCACCTGGATCCATCCCCTCCCAGCTGATTGCCTGCTCTCAGCCACAGCAGAACTGTGCCTGCTCCCATCAAGGGTTTATCAGAGAAAGGGGTTCAGCCCCATGAAGCGCTCCAGGTTTTGGGTGCTGTAATAAGGAGCAGGATTCAGCCCCTGAGACAAAATCTTGGATTTCTATAGGAAATCATTTCTGATTTCCTATAGCATATTCCCTAGCATTTCTGGCCCTTGCATTTTTCTGGTTTTCTTTCACATATCTTCACTCCATTCATTAGAATAAGAAAAGATGCCACGAAAAGAAAAAAATCCAATGATGCCCAAGTGTCTTATATTAATGAATGTTAATGTTAATGCAATATAGTGACAACCCAAAAACGCATGAAAACAAAACACAGCTCTGTGTGGGAGCACAATTCTGAGTACAGCCTTGCAAACTGGGGGAAGGAGGGAAAGCAAGGGCAAAAATAGTTTCTGATAGACTAATTAATTGAAAATAAGAGTGGGATCAAGGATTGGAGTGCTAGGAATATGCTTGTAAAGTGCAAGTGAAGTGCTATGCAGCTGTATCCAGATTTCATGTCCTTGCTGGAGCCCACCATGTGGAAGTCCACTCCTTGCCTCCAAAGTCCAGTTATTCAAGTTATTCAGAAAGCACTTTGATCAAAACTGGGATGCTCAACTCTTCAAACAACAAATCACTGCTTTTCTCTGGCCTGTCTGCTCTACCAACACCTTGAAAATCTTGGTCAAGTTACCTATGAGCTTGTAAACCCAGAATCAGCACATGGAGAAGTTCTGCAAAGGCCACATCCAGATAAAGAAGATGTTCCTTGATGTTTGAGCGGATGGACACATCAAAATATAGACTGAAATTTTTAAAATGCACTTTTATTGTCTGTATGCTCACCCCTACTGCCTTTACTCTCCTTACATGGCCGAACAGATTAATTACCTGGCTGAAACACCCTGGCAAAGGGAAGTGCTGGGGACACCATTCCTGCAGGGATTTCAAACACATGTGGATGTGGCATTCAGGGACAAGGTTTAGGGTTGGTTTTGCAGTGCTGGGTTAACAATGGTTCTGATTTCAGAGGTCTTTTCCAACATGAAGGATTCTATGGTTCTATGATTCTGTGGGCTGAGAATGACTTCAGGAATATGTCCACAGCCAGTGAAAGAGAAAGGTGAAGTCACTCACCCAAAGACATGAGAAATTCTGATCTGAAATGGAGATTTCATCCTGGAACTGTTCATCTCTTCCCTTTTCTGGCAGAGATGAAAAATGCAAGACATCCATGTCCTGGGAAAGTTTGGCTGAGAGTGCAGATATTTAGGGGACAAAATCACTTGAAAATAAACCTTTCTGCTTGGGGGCATTTGATTCCAGAAGGGCCCAGGGCACATTACCACCCAAGCCCATCCATTTTAGGTCATCCTCCCCCTGCTCACCTCCTCTCTACACAGTCCTCAGAATGCCTCTCCCTACCCCAGCACCCACTACCCCAGGTAACATCACAACATCCTGATGTGTAGCAGCCAGGAAAATCCAGAACTTTCGTTCTCATTTCTGTCACCTGCACCCACACCTCATCTTCATCTTCTTCTGCTGGGAAACATCTCCCCTCCCCATGCCCATGCTCCCAGGCAGGGGCTTGCAGGATAACACAGCCATCATCACAATGCTCCTACCATTAGGCATAATAATGCTGCTGGGATTATTTCCCTCCTACTATAAGTGACTCATTAAATTGATTTCACAAGGAATGGCTATTCCTGCTCACAGCACCATCCGGAGCACACGAGGAGTGCACAGCGTTATTTACATTTGTTTGCCCGTACCAAGGCGGACTGTAACTCCATAAATATTTATGGAAGCAGTGTGTATCTACAATACCCAGTCAATTCTCAGTGAGTGCTGTGTGCTAGGCTTTCTGCTCTATCCCGTGGTTTTATATAAAACCGATGATGCAGAAAGGTAAGGGAAAAGGAAAAAGACAAATTCCTGGTCCACATGAGCGAGGGGAATCCACACCGCTGGGAGAGCTCCCCAGACAGCGCAGTTTGCAGATGCTTCATGGCACATAAGTCCATAAGTCAGGGGAGCTGTGGCCCGGCTCAGACGGGCTCAGGAGCCGGCTCTGCACAAGCCGAGGCAGCGCCAAAGCCTGCGAGACAGGCAGGGATGGATTTACTGTCCTCCAGCACTTGTGGCAGGCACGGTGCCAAGCGGCATCTCCAGCGAGCACGGCTGGGCATTCGCTACCCGGGCTGCAGGGGGATATTTACTGAATGACACTAATAAAACCCAAAAAACAAAGCGGGCTAATGTCGGTAATTCCCTCGGACAATTTAAATGCACATATTTTAGGAGAGGAGCAGCCTCCCGCACATCCATTCTCACACGTTCTCTCTAAGTACCGAGAACAATGCGGCCGCTGCACTTTGGAGAAGAAAGTGAGAATAGATTTGGGGACTGGAGGTGCCAGGCAGAAGCCGCCGAGCCAAATGTCACAGAGCCCTGGGACTGCAGGGGAGAGCAGCAGAGGCGGTGTGTGAGCATCCTCTCGGCAGGGGCACGGAGGGACAAAGCTGCCTGCTCAGGGTCACGGCAGCAAGTGTCACCTCACCAACACCTCCCTCAAACGCTGCACACAGTGAACATAGTGCAGCCCGAGCAGAATCGCCCCTGGATCCGCATCCTGGCTTCAAGAATAAGTGCACAGCTCTTGCAGTGCTGAATCGGGCAGACCTGGTCCCCTCTCCCCCCTCACGGCCACAGCTCTCCTTCCAAGCGTCCTTCCTGCAGGACACCTCTCCAGGGCTGCAGGGAAATGTCTCGGCGGCTCCCTGCGCTGGCAGCAGCCCCGGAGCAAGGGAGGTGTCACCACTGGCACCTCCCTGTGACCTGGGGGTCACAAATTACTGGGGACGTCCTGAGCACGGACAGTCAGCACCCAAATCCTAAATAGTGCCAAGATCAGCACTTGCATCGCTCTTGGGGTTGTTTGCATCCCTCTTAGCGGTGGAAATTACATTTTCCCTCCCTAACGAAACCAGGGCTGTGTGTCCTTTCCCTGCTGTCCTGCAGGAACGGCCCCAGCAGGGCAGGGCTGGTTTGAGAGGTGAGGGGAGCGTTCCGTGCCCACCCAGAGGAGCAGGGCAAGCAGAGGGCACGCAGGGAGGATGCGGCCACCTCTGTCGGCGCTGACCCCCGAGCCCCGGCCCCTGTCCGTGCCTGAGGCCAGGCAGGGTGCCGCCTTTGTGGGGAGGCGAGGGGAAGTGCCCTCGCATCCCTCACGCTGACTCGCCTTCACCAGGGACCTTAATTCAGCAAAAACCGCAGCCGTCACGGATGGATGCGAAGAGGGGAAGGGAGGGTTGGGGGCGATTGCTCCGGCAGCCCTTTCCCTTTCCATGGCCGTGCCCAGCTTCCTGCAAACAGACGGCGGCAGCAGCCTCGGGGAGGGGGGCACAATCTCCTTCCCCAAGCCCCAGCATCCTCCTGCATCCCACCGCCCTTCTGAGCCCTGGAGGAGCCGCTTCCCTCGCTGCGATGTTTCCTCTTGTATGACACAGGGAATGCGAGGGTTTAGGCGTTGAAGGGAGGGATTTTACCTCTTTGCATCCACTCCCTTTGACAGCTGAGAGGTGCCTGTGTGGCACCAGGGACTGCCGGGAGCCCCGTGGCCTCCTCCAGCCCCGGCCCGCAGCATCGACCCCTTCCTCGCCCCCTCCGCCTCCCTTGGGCAGCTCTTCTCTCTTCCAGGTTTGGGGAGGCTCCAGCGCCGCTTTCGCTGCGAGGTGGAAAGATAGCTCCTTTAATCTCACCCCTAACCCCATGACCTTCCTCCCTTAAGGAGCTTTTCCCCTTCATGTCACTGCTTTTTAAAGCCTCCTTTACAAATAAAAGCAATTTCCTTTTGGAACTGTAGCTATGACATGGGGAGATGCGCTTTTTTTTTTTGGACAATAAAGGGGTAAGAATGGGGGGCCAGCTTCTTTTTGGTGTTTGTATTCGGCAGGGTCTGTTTGTTTTGATATTTTACATAAGACTGTAAACACCAGGCGAGTTAAAAGCTTTAATTAAAAAAAGGTGGTGAGCTGGGGAGGGCAAGAGAAAGGGGGGAAAAGCCTTTCAATTGACACAGTGACTTAGGGAAGCAGCCCCAGACAGACAAGATAAATATGATCCGGGAATCCAAGAAAACTAGAGAACAAAAAAATTAAGAATATGACAGCATCAACCCACAAAATGCAGCAGCTCAGCGCTGTGGCACCGCGCACCGATGGGCTGAGAGCAGCCCTCGTCCCTTTTTAGCGCCCGTAAAATTCCCTGCGGCAAAGCAAGGGAGGTGACAGCCTTGTCCCCAGCACCCCACACCCTGGCTTTGAAGTTCCTGGGTGGGTATTTGGCTGTTCTCACGGGCAGGTCCTCGGTGAGCCCCACGATGCGCCCGAGCAGAGCCGGGCGCTGAGTTCGGGCTGGCCGGGATGGAGCCGCTGATCCCGTCGGGAAAACCATTAAAACCTCTCGGGATGCCCGAGGCAGGCACGGCCCCCATCCCTGGCAGCTGCCGGGCCCTTGGAGGGGCTCTCGGGGTGAGGGGAAATGGGAGGACAGCAGGAAGGTGAGGGACAGAACCTGCTGCAGATCCGGACACTGTGACAGAACTGGGATCTGCAACAGCCACGGGGAACGGGAACAGCAGGAGGAAAAATAAGGAGAGGAGGGAAGGGAAGGGAAGGGAAGGGAAGGGAAGGGAAGGGAAGGGAAGGGAAGGGAAGGGAAGGGAAGGAAGGGAAGGGAAGGGAAGGGAAGGGAAGGGAAGGGAAGGGAAGGGAAGGGAAGGGAAGGGAAGGGAAGGGAAGGGAAGGGAAGGGAAGGGAAGGGAAGGGAAGGGAAGGGAAGGGAAGGGAAGGGAAGGGAAGGGAAGGGAAGGGAAGGGAAGGGAAGGGAAGGGAAGGGAAGGGAAGGGAAGGGAAGGGAAGGGAAGGGAAGGGAAGGGAAGGGAAGGGAAGGGAAGGATGGTTGCCCATCACAGACCATGCCAGCTCTCCCCACTTCTGTTCCCTGGCAGAGAATGGGTGCTGTGGCAGTGGAGCAGAGCCCTCTCACCCCCGGACCCCTGGCCCATCCTCCCCCCCTTTTCCAGGCCCGGCGGCTGTGGAGGGACGCACGGAGGGTGTCGGGGTACCACAGCGGGACCGGAAAGCTGCCAAGGACGAGGACGGACGGGGCTCGGGGCTCTTGGTCTCCCCGTGGAACTTTGGCAGAGCAGGGAGAGACCAGAACGAGCATCTCCCGTCCGTTCTGCAGCCAGCCCAGCCCCGGTCCCGGTGGGCAGCGCTCCTGCCTGGCTGACAGGGACACCCCACTGAGAACTGCACTTTTGTTTGTTGCTTGTTAAAAAAAAAAAAGCAGGTTTTTGTTTGTATTCTGTATTCTGGGGTTGGGGTGGTTTTTGGTTTTTTTTTTCGCTTGGGTTTGGGGGTTTTGTTTTGTTTTCCTGGAAGCCCTGAGGAAATGCAGGGTGTGCGCAGCGTGTCCGAGCCATGCCCCCGTCACTGCGTGCAGCCCCTCGCCCATCCTGGTCCCTCGAGAGGCACCCAGGGCAGGGGACAGCCCAGGGGAAGGGGCACCTTCACCGGGAGGAGCCGAACGCCCCCAGAGCCCGGCCCCAGCACAGGGGGCTGTGTCTCTGTCAGGGACCCCCACCTCCTTCCCCCCACGATGGGGCCGACAGGAGCCCCCAGCCCCGCATTGCCGGGGCAGTGGAGGACGGGGAAGGTGCAGGAGCCCGGAGCTGCTGAGGAGGGCAGGGATTCCCCCAGAGCTCTCCCGGAGCCTCGGCCGTGCGGTGCGGTGCGAGCGCTGCTGCGCTCCCGCTCCGCAACAGCTGGAAAATAGCCTTCGAGAGACCATAAAAGTTGATTATCCGGTGAGGAGCTGGAGTGGAAATTACCTAGTTAATTAGAGCGGTGGTTTTATTCTGCCTGTGAGTAAATGCCGAGGTGTAAATCCAAGGGAATTTAGGGGAATTAGCTGCCTGGGTGGAAAGTGCAGGAGCAGCTCCAGCATCTCGCCCCAGCCCCTGCTAATGCTGGGGTCGGTGTAGAGTTGCTGAACTTTACCGTCACAACAGCTCCTGTTGTGTCTGCACGGATTAACTCCTCCGAGTCACGGGAGAAGCGGGGAAAGGTTCCTCAGTCGCGACATCCGCGATTGTGCTCGCTTGTGTCGGCGCCGGTGCATAGCGGATGCGTGTGAAACGGGCGGACGCGTCATCTCGCTAAGATTAAATAAAAATGGTTTCAGGGAAATAATTTTGTACTTCTCCGAAGCTGTTCTGCCTCCACAGCCACAGCTGAGCGAGCGAACGGCGATCCCGCCCCGCGGATCCGCGCCGGGAGAGGCGCCGGGTGCCCCTCGCAGCCGGGGACAGACAGCCCTGCCCGGGACAGAACCACAGACAGAGCCCGAGCAGCCCCCGCCGGTTCCGACCGACCGGGTGGGCTGTACCGGCCGTGTCCCACCCAGCTGCGGGGCAGAAACCGGGGCCGCATTTCTGGTTCTTTACAAAGGTGCTGTGGGTGTAAGTCAAAGACACAGGAGGAAGGTTTAGTTCCCAGCTTTATTCTTTAATCTATTTTAATTTTATTTATTTATTTTTAACAACGGGTCACGAACTATTTCTTTGCACAGGCCAAAAACTTTCCCGCAGCTACAGATAGTTTCATTCCTGGTCATGCTTCGGGCCGGTGGGTTTTAAAGAACGGCTCGGCAAAACAAAGTCCAGGCACTCCCGGGAGGGAACGCGAACCCAGTGACACTGAGCGTCCTGGCGGGGCCTCGCTGGCTCGGGGAGCGGGACCAGAGCTCCGGCATAGAGGGCTGTGGGGTCCAGCCACGCAGCAGCGAACATTGAAAGCGAAAGGGCTTTTCCTTTTTACTTTTCTTTTCCCTTTTCCTTTCCCCTTTCCTTTTTCCCTTTTTCTTTTCCTTATCCCTTTCCCCTTTTCTTTTCCCTTTCCTTTCCTTTCCTTTCCTTTCCTTTCCTTTCCTTTCCTTTCCTTTCCTTTCCTTTCCTTTCCTTTCCTTTCCTTTCCTTTCCTTTCCTTTCCTTTCCTTTCCTTTCCTTTCCTTTCCTTTCCTTTCCTTTCCTTTCCTTTCCTTTCCCTCCCATTCTCTCTTCTCTTCTCTTCTCTTCTCTTCTCTTCTCTTCTCTTCTCTTCTCTTCTCTTCTCTTCTCTTCTCTTCTCTTCTCTTCTCTTCTCTTCTCTTCTCTTCTCTTCTCTTCTCTTCTCTTCTCTTCTCTTCTCTTCTCTTCTCTTCTCTTCTCTTCTCTTCTCTTCCTTTAGCCCACCGCCATATTATTATGCTCTGGGCTGTTGTTTATCCTTACTTTCCACCTAACTTTAACAAAATTGGAGGCTTTTATCGCTGTTGTCTGACAGTTTTTGATGGGCCCCGTCAAGGCTGTACCTAGTCCCAGCCTGCGGGGGGAGGGGAGGGGGCTGCTCCCCGTGGGCAGGGGCAGGGCAGGAAGAGGGGCCGGGGGAGGGCAGGGGAAGGACGGGGCAGCGACAGGACAGGGCCAGGGGCAGGGCGAGGCTGGGCAGGGCCGGGCCAGGGGCAGGGCGAGCCGGGGCCGGCACTCCCACCCCACCCGCGCACCCTCCCTCCCGTGGGAAGGGGCGGCTGGTCCCCGTCCCTCCTTGCTGCCAACGGCAGCCGTGACCGAGGGCTCCTTTCCCGAGCCACAGCTCTGACATTCACCCTCACCCGTTCCCTCCCGAGCATCCTCCGCGCCCCGCTCCGCTGCCCTCCCTCGTTCCGTCCGGAGCCCGCCTCGGGCCGGGCCGGGGCGGCAGCCGCGGGCTCTGCCCTCGCCACGAGCGGCTCATGAAATTTTCATGATCTGGCAAGAAAGTGGAGGCCAGGCTTTCCAACCCGTCTCTTTGCCCCCGTTGATGGGAAAGTATTCCCGCTGGAAGGGGATGGACGGGCGATGCCGGTCCCACGGCGGGCTGCTGGGTGGGACCCGGGCGGCCGCAGAGCGCCCTTTATCCTGCCTGGCATGGGGGGAACTGGGAAAATCCGGAGGTTCCACGGGTTTCATTCTTGTGCTTGTCGGCGGAGCAGTGAGAACCCGGCGGCGCTGGGGAAATGCGGCCGTGCTGGCTGAGCTGTTCCGGCCCGCCGGCCCCAGGAAAGCCTGCACAGGGCTAGCCGGGGGTTGCTGCTGGTTTTCCCCTTCCAAAATTGGTGCCAGAGCCCAGGGAGGGCAGGGCAGCGCCGGGCACAGCGCCTGCGGCACGGCCAGCCTGGCAAAGGAGCAGCGACCTCTCCCTCTCCTCTCTCCTCCGCCAGCAGCTCCAGCGAGCTGGCAAAGCTGCCTCAAAGGCTTCGCTCGGAAGGAAAAGTGCTGCGGGTGTGAGCAGGAGGCACACGGGAGCCGCCGGGGTCGCGGCAGTGTGCCCGGGCTGTGCCCACGGGGCAGAGTCGCTGTTTGTGCCAGATCTCCCCCGGCATGGCCAGGGACAGGCTGGGAATTGGGGAATGGCTGCAAACCCGGAGAAATTTGGTGCAAGCCTGCGTTTTGCAGGCAGTCATTCCACGCTGGGAGAGCGGGAGATGCAGCACCTCCCTTGGCTTCCACTATTGCTCTGGGCATTTTGGCTTCCTGGCACCTCGGGGGTTGTTGTTTTGTTTTGGTTTGCTTTTTCCCGAGTGTGGGGAAAAGCTGGAAGGAGGGTTTGCTCGGAGGAGCGGCACAAACAGCCCCGGAGACTGCCCGCAGCCCTCGGCCGCAATCTCCCTCCCTCCATCCCCGTACCGAGCTCCCCGCTTCTCATCCCGTTCCTAAAGTTCTCAGTGCCGAGCAAAGGGCAGGGTGTGGGGGTTCCGCTGCACCTCCACTCTCACCTATTTGAAAGACAGAAAATATATAAAATTTTAAATGGGTGGCAGCAGGGAATGAGCCTCGTTGAAACTACGCGGAGAGCATAAAGAAAAGAAATATTGCTGGTGTGCGGAGAGGTGACATTTGCAGGCACTAGGTCTGCGAGGGGAGGCTGAAGCCAAGAAGGAAACGAAGCCAAACTCCCATTTTCAAGCCACCTCTCCCGGTGACCCTCAGTGGTTCCCGAGGAAAAGCCCCCGCACGCTGCGGTGCCGCTTGCGAGGCGGCTGCAGACCGGCGAGCAATAGTGCTGCTGGGGAATGTTTCTACAAAGATTGAGCTCCCAGATAAAAATAACCTTGGGAAAAAAAAATTAAAAAAAAAAATATAGACCGTTCAGATTTCTTCGGTTCGGTATCAGATCACTGTTTCACCCCTCGCCGCCCCCCCGCTGCCTCCGCATACCTGAGGTGCTGGATTATTGTCAGAGGACAGGCAGATGCAGTAATTGTTTTGTACAGCTTTGTTTATCTCCTACTTCGGAGTTTACCTCAGGAATTCTCCCCCCTGTCCTGTGTAGGTTGGAAATGTCCCCGCGAAGGAGCGGGATAACGAATGGGAAGGTTAACGCCGTACCGGCAGCGAGCTGGCAGGTAACGAGGGGTTCAAGGAGGTTTAAAGTTTTTATCGGTAACTTGGGTCCGCCCGGGAGCGAAATATTTGAAGTGCAGCACCTTGAACACGTTTAATTATGGGGTAGTAGTAAAGCGAGAGCTTCCAAGTAATTAGAAAATACTTCTTGGGAGACAGGCTAATCGCTTTTCATGGGGCTCTTGAAGAAATTAACCTCTGGGTGCTTGTTTGAGCAAAACAACTTTGGATCAGCCACTACTGGTCTTCTCTGGTGAACCCGACCCGCTGCGAAATACAAAGAAAATAAGGAGATGAATTTAAAATTAAATACACATGAAAGAATAAAGAACAAGAAAACGGGAAAGAAAAAAATGATAAGAAAAAGGAAAGCAAAAAGGGGGAGATAAAGGAAAGAAAAAGGAAAAGAAGAAGAGGAGAGGAAAGGCTCACTGTCCCTTTCCTTCAAGGTGGCGAGTGATGCGTGTCACCGCAGGGAAGCCACCTCCAAATAAAAACGTCACTTAGGGGAGAGCCTTAGGGCGGTCGGGGTGCCCCGGTCACCGGGGCCGAGCCATCCCCTCCCGACCCCGCTCGGCCCTGGACGCGGCTCCTCGCTCGGGGTGCGCCCCGTCGGGCGGCGGCATCGAGCGGGCCCGGGCAGGATCCCGGGCGGGCTGCGGGGGCAGGACCCGTCCCTGCTTGCTCGCTCCCCTCTCTACTCCCCGAGCCCCGCAACCTGCTCAGCCCCCCAGCGCTTCCTCCATCCACTCGCACCTTGCTCCCTAATTTTATTCCGGGGTTATTTCTCCCTAAAGACAAGCAAAGCGGCTGGGGCAGCTTTCCCGTCCTAGAGAGGGAAGGGCTTTTGCGGGGTGCAGAGGGTGCCGGGCCGGGGTTTTGGGGGGCGGCACGGCGCCGTTCGGGGAGCGGTCAGGGCGGATCCAAAGCTCCTGTCCGGCTAAGGGAAGAACGAGTCAATTACGGCCGAACCGCGCTGCGGGGAGGGGACGCAACCGCCGAGCAGCCCGCGGGCACCGGGCCGGGCCTGTTCCGCCCCCCCCGGACCCCTTTGTATCGCCGCCGCTCGCTTAATATTATTTATGCGTTTCTGCAAGGAATTGTGGGATGCCGGCCCCCTCCCCGGTAAACATCGGGACCATCGAGCCCCCGGTAACTCCTCGCCGGCCGGGCCGGGGGGCAGCGGCGGGCGGGGGGCAGCCCCGGAGCGGGGCACCCCCGGCTCCCCCCCGCGCATCCCCGCGGCGGCGGCCGCGCCGGGCCCGTCCGGGGGAGGGGCGTGGGCGCTGTCACTTACCGGGGCGCCCCGCACCACGTGTGCGCTCGCCCGGCCTTCCATTGGCCCGAGGCACGTGTCGGAGCGCCCGGGCCGGCGACGTCAGCGGCGGGGGCCCCGTTAAAACCTAAAGGACAACAACCCGAGTGGAAGTGCCCGGGCGCGGCGGTGGCGGCGGCCGCCGGGGCGTAGCGCGGCGCAGGGCGGGCGGCAGGGCAGGGCGGGACGCCCCCCCAGCCGCGGCGGCCCCCGCATGTGCGGGCGCGGGGCGGCGCGGGGCGGCGCGGGGCGAGGCGCTGCCGGCCGGAGCCCCGCGGGGCGCCCCTCACCGCCCTGCCCTCCGCGGGACACCGGCTGCTGAGAGCCCGCCTACACCCCGCCCCGACACCGGCGCTTCGTTTTTTCTCGTGCACCCCCCCACCTCCGCTCCACAATTATTATTATTTTTATTATCGCTAATTTTTTTTCCTCCCGCGGATGAGGCGCGGCGGCGGCGGCGGCGGCCGGGGCAGCAGGCGGCAGCGCGCCGCGGGACCGAGCGGCTGAGCGGCGGCGGCGAGCGGCGGCGAGAGGACCGGAGCCCCTGTGTTTTCATTTTTTGTCAAAGTTGGAAGTGGTGCAGGCTCGGCTGCTGGCTTGCGGGTCTCCCTGCATTTGTCTCTTAATTTTTTTTTTTAATTACTCTAAATTTAAATTTTTTTTTTTCCTTTCTTTTTTTTTCAAACTCTGGATTTTGAATGCCGGGCGAAGCCAGGAGAAACGAAAGCAAATAGACACCTGTGTGTGCGTGTATATATATATACATATATATATATAAATATATATATTAAAAAATTAAAATAAAGAACAACCGACTGCAGCAGCAACAACAGACAGCGCTCGGCAGCGCCCGGTCGGCGGCGGGCGGGCAGCGGAGCCGTCGGCGGGGCGAGCATGGAGGAGGGCGGCCGGAGCCCCCGGGAGGAGGCGGCCGAGCCGCAGGAGTCCGGCGGCGACGCGGAGCCCGGCGGCGGCGGCGGGCGGCGGGGGCTGCTGCTCCCTCCCGGTGACCCACCGCACCCCCACCCGCACCCGCACCGCATCACCAACTTCTTCATCGACAACATCCTGCGGCCCGAGTTCGGGCGGAGGAAGGAGGCGGGCGGCCCCGACGGAGAGCCCCGGCGGCCCGGCGCGGAGAGCCGCCGCAGCCCCGCCGCGGCGCCGGCCCCCGGCGCTCCGCTGCCCGGCGGCGGGGCGGGCTCGCCGGGCCGGGGGGAGGGCGGCCCCGCCGGGCTGGCCCTGCACGGCGCCGCCAAGAAGGGGGGGGACCCCGCGGCGCTGGAGGCGGCCCTGAAGGCGCGGGGGCTGAGCGGCGGCGACCTGTCGGTGAGCTCGGACTCGGATAGCTCGCAGGCCAGCTCCAACGCCGGGAACCAGCCCATGCTGTGGCCCGCCTGGGTGTACTGCACGCGGTACTCGGACCGGCCCTCCTCAGGTAAGCGCTGCCCCGCCGCAGCCCCGCTCCCCGCGGCCGCAGCCCCTGCCCCGGGCTCCCCCGGCCGGGCCGCCCGCCAGGCCGGGAAGCGGCGTGGAAAAGACCCCGCTCTCCTTCCCCTCTCCGTCTTCTTCTAGTTATTATTTTTCTGTTTGTGTTTTGCTTTTTGGGGTTTTTTTTTTTGGCGGGTGGGCGAGTTGCTGAAAATGGCCTGAAAATGCGTAGAGAGGCAGAGTGTGCTGGGGGTGCGCGGAGCCGCAGGGACGAGCAGGGAGCGGGGGTCCCTCCCTCTGTCCCCGCCGCCGCTGAGGCCGCCTGGGCTCGGCGCATTTCCCACTGACTGACGAGTTTTATCAAAGAGGGAGGAAAAAACAAACTGTCTTGGGGCTCCCCGCTCGTCCTCCCGGCGAGCTCTCCTTTTCCCTGCCGGCAACCCCCCCTGCGCTGGGTTTTGGGAAGGGGAGGTGGCATTTCCATAGGCCTCGCCTTGTTTTGATTAGTCTTTTTTGGCCAAAAACAATCCGCGCTCGTTTATTTCTCTAAAAGAGGCCTCCGAGCCGCCGGTTTCTTTTCTTTCTTTTAATTTCCCCCCCCCCCATATGCTGTAGATCAGCTCTGTGAGGGCCGGAGGACATTACCAAGAGCCGGGAAACTTCTTTGGCAGAGTCCGTCCCTTGGCAAGGGCTTAGGCAGAACGTCCTGAAATTATCTTTAAAAAAATAATAAAAAATTAAAAATAAAAAAAAATTAAAAATAACAGGCAGGGGGTAAAATATCCTTTCGCTACCGCGGGGACAGGAGGGCTGGCTCCGGCAGATCGGTAAAACCCCGGTTAAAAACAAGTAGAAAACACTAGAGGAAGGCATGGGAAACATCAGGCAGGAGATCTGCTCCCGAGGAAAAGAAAAAAAAAAAATATGGGTCTTTCTCTTACAAAAGCGGCGAGGTAGGATTTTCACCCGGGAGTCGGCTAGCTGAGGAAGGGATCGTAAAACGAGCTGAAAATTAGTTCGTAATATCTGAAAACAAACTCTCACTCAGAGGTAATATTCAGAGCTGAATTGGAATTTACTCCATTGTTCTCCAGTGCTCTCCTTTGTTAATATTTAATTAACATACATCCTCACAATGGCTCGGCCCGGGCAGAAAAGACTCCTTGTGCTGCCGAGAATAATATTCCCGAGAATAATCCCGGCGATTCGGATCGGGCCGTGCAGCGCCATATGGGCACTGCAGCGGAGAGACGGAATGCTTGTGGCCAAGTGAACTGCGAGAGGATTTCCATTATCATTAAAAAAAAAAAAAAAAAAAAAAAAAAAGGAAAAAAAAAAGTAAAAAAGTGTAGAGGTTTTCTTAAAAAAAAAAAAATCTGCTCAGGGTGTAAAATTTAGCTCGGTGCCTCTGCCCCTGGTGCAAGCTTTCCTTGCCGGGCATTCCCGGGACACAGAGGCTCGGGAGCTGCGTTTCTGGATGGGAGAAAGGGGCCGGAGGAGCGGATTCTGGCTGGGAGAAAGGGGCTGGGGGGGCAGCGAGCGGGGCTTTGGGGGCTTTGGGGGCTGCGGCTCCCGTTCCGCCGCCTCCCGAGCATCCCCGGCCGCGGAGGCACAAAGCGGGCTCCGTTCCCCCGGGGGTGGCGGTGCTGCCGGGCCGGAGCCGTGCCCGCAGCAGAGCGCGGCCGTGTCGGTGCTCTCCTCTCCTCTCCTCTCCTCTCTGCCGGCCGTAGGTCCCCGCTCCCGCAAACCAAAGAAGAAGAACCCCAACAAGGAGGACAAGCGGCCTCGCACCGCCTTCACGGCCGAGCAGCTGCAGAGACTCAAGGCCGAGTTCCAGACGAACCGGTACCTGACGGAGCAGCGACGGCAGAGCCTGGCCCAGGAGCTCGGGCTCAACGAGTCCCAGATCAAAATCTGGTTCCAGAACAAACGGGCCAAGATCAAGAAGGCGACGGGCAGTAAGAACTCCCTGGCAGTGCACCTCATGGCCCAGGGGCTCTACAACCACTCCACCACGGCGAAAGACGGCAAGTCGGACAGTGAATAGCCGAGGGAAAGGGGGGGTGGGAGGGAAGCGAGGGAGGGAGGGGGGGGAGGCAGGGGTGGGGGGGCCGTTTGCAGTCAAAGTTTATACAATGCAATAATTTAATTAAAAAAAATAAAAAGAAACGTAAGGGCCAGTGTATAAAGATTATACCAGCATTAATAGTGAAAATATTGTGTATTAGATATAATTCTGCAATATTCTATGTATATATAATTTACAGGTAAGGTGGTGTAAAAATCCAAGATATCTGATTATAAAGTATTTTTTTTTTTTGGTTGGTTGGTTGGTTTTGGTTTCGGGGGTTTGGGCTTGTTGTTTGGTTTCGTTGGCTGTTTTTTTTTGTTTGTTTGTTTTGTTTTGATTTTTTTTTTGGTTGTATGAAGTTTTAGATGCTATCTTTAAGATTTTTTTTTTAAGCTTAAGTTACTTTTTGATAGACTTAAGCGCAGTTTTAATGGACATTGGACGCTGTTTTTTGAAATTCAAAAAAAAAAATTAAAAACAACTTTTGCTGAAGTCCAAAGATTTTTATTGCTGCATTTCACACGACTGTGAACCGAATAAATAGTTCTCCTATTTGTTCTATGAGTTTAAACTTTTTTTTTTCACCCCACCCCTAACCTTTTCTTTTGGTTTTTTTTTTCCCTTTTTAATTTTCTTTTTTCTTTTTTGGGTGTTTTTCTTTATGGGGGGGGTGTAGTCTTTTTGTAATTTGTTTTTTTGGAGTTGGGGTGTTTGGGGCTGATTTTTTGGGGATAGACGTGGAGAAATTAATTTTAAAAGAAAGGAAAGATATAAATAAGGTTAGGGAAACAAAATCTCAAAGCACCGTCTTGAAACATGCCCGGGGTCCTTCCCTGAGCCTCTGCTCCTCCATCACCGCCAAGGAGAGCCACGGGCACCCGTGAGTGCGGGATGCAGGCGTGGATGCTGCCCAGAGATGGGGTCAGCACCCCCGTCCCCTCCCAGCTCCTTGGGATAACTTCGGGACCCCCATCCCCGAAAAGCGGGAGCTGCTCCCTCACGGCCCCGCTGTCCCTCCGCCGAGGGATGGGACCCGGCTCCGCTCCGGCATCACCTCCCCGAAACATTTGGGAGCGTTTTAGCCCCCCCTTTCCCCCCAAAAAATCCCATTTTTAGTTGTACCCTCCCCTCCGCAGCGCGGTCCCCGCTAGCGCGGGGTGGGTGTTTGTGCCCACACCTCCTTCCTCACGCACACCCCTCCCCGAAATCGGCGTTTTTGGGGGGTTCGAGGCGCTGTGCTGCGTTGAACCCGTTTGTCCCCGAGCGTGGGGTCCCTGTCCCCGCTCCGGAGGGGGATTTGTCCCGGGTGGGCCTGGGTGTGCATGGGCGGCTGCTCAGGAACGGGTTCTCCTGCGACGCTGTTTGTGAGGGGGGGGAAACTTCTCGCTTTGCCTTAAAACCTCTTTATTTTGCAGCTCTAATAGATACACACTGTACATAATAGTGTAAAATTTTAAAAAGGACAAAAAAAAGGGGGGAAAAAAAGGAAGGGAAGAATCCAGCTATAAAATAAAAACTGTAATTTTAAATTCTGTGAATAACCATCAGCTGCTTAGGGGCCAGGATTAAATGACTTTGCCTTTTAGCAAGAAAGCAAAGGATTTTTTTTTCTTCTCTCCAGTTTATAAAACATGTGCATTTTACAATTGCAGTATCAAATATTTATAATCGGATGAAATATGAATGTTTCTATTTACAACTGTGTTCTCAACATTGTGAACATTCTCGCTGCATTTTGTGTGTTTCGATTCTCGAGGACTGCATTAAATAATAATAATTATAAAAACCCAACCAAGGAACCCACTTTATTATGAAATCTAAGCTGTATCTCTCAGAGGTTACAATGGAGCTGTTCGGGAATATATATCCCTAAATGTTCATACAGCCTGCACTTCTGAGCCTTGGAGCTGGAATTAGAACTATGTCGTAGTTTTAATTCTTTACAGGGGTGTGGGGGGGGAGGTAAAATCCGTGTCGATTTATGAGAGAGGTGGTTTTGCAGCCAGGCGTTTCATCAGCCCTTTGACTTAATGAGGAAACTTTGGGGGATTCATTCCTAGGCTGAAGGAGAGGACGAACGGCAGCCGGCCCCGAGCCCCTCTCGGGCACTCCTCCTCCCGCTCAAAAGGAGCTGAAAACGGAAAGGAAAATCTCTTTAATCTCACGTACTGTCAACAGGTTTCACCTTTTCAAGACTTTAAATACCCGGTGGTGCGATGCTCTGTCAGGCTGCGTTTGGAAAAGCTCTGCTAGGAAAACACACGTAACGCTGGAGCCCGGCAAGAGGGGAGATGGAATATTGCCGATGCCACGCCACGAAACCAGGCACCCTGTAAAATACTTGGCAGCCCCGGGAAATGACAGTACCGCGATTTTAGGACAGGCTGGACAAAAATAAAACGATCATCCGCCTTGCTGCGACAAAGGGCACAAGAGCTCCGAAATAGCTTTCCGCAGGCAGGAGAGGGAGGAAGGGCAGAGCCTCACTCACCCTCGGGGTCGCTCCTGCTGCAGGGGACACGCTCTCAGATAAAACCAAGGAGAATGGGGGAGTGAGGGGGAAGTGTATTTAAAATTTTATTTTGTACTTTATTTTTCTCACGCTGCTACTTTGGGATGTATTCTGCAAGGGGGAAAAATTCTCCAGGAGCGGAGCTGCCGCTGGGACAGTGCACCAAGGGCTTCACCTGCCCGGAGGACCTGGGGCCAGGGCTGAGTGTGGGGATGCTGCCAGGATGCTGTGGGCTCCTGCTTCCCATCTTGATTTATTTCCCCAGCCTCCCTGTTTTGCCTGCTTCTGAGATATATATATATATATATTTATTTCTTTTTTTGTCACCTCCGTTAATGGAGGCAGGTGATTTATAATCCCCTGGGAGAAAATCGATGGCAGTGGGCGCTTAAGAAGAGTTTTAAATCTGGTTTGAAAAATAGCTTCCGTTGTCCGACTATACAAAATGGCACCGTGGGTGTGTTACACGAGGGTGGCTAAGTCCCATGGAGATATTATTTGTATTTTTTTAGGAAATCACTAAACCTGCAGTAGGAGAAAAATTGGCCCTGCTCCTAAGAGTGCAGGCAGAAGTGAAATTTCCACCTGTCCTCACCCAGCCTGGTAAGAAAAGCTGGGAACAGAAAACAGATGTGTGACACCAGCAGGAATATGTAGTTTGGGTTTTTAAAAAAATGAGTAGTGAAACTTCTCTAATCTATTCCAGTCTGTGGAGCAAGGACAGACCCTATCTCGCTGCTGCTTGGATTTTATTCAAATCAGAACACAAAATACTTGCCATTGGTAAGCCGTGCCTTCGGTGGGAGCAGAGTTCCTCACACGGGCCGTGCTCCTCACCTCTCTCCGATCTTTTGGGGAGGGTTTGCACAGGGAGAGGAGCAGGTTGGGAGGGCTCTGCCACCCTGGGAGCGGCCCCTGCTCCCCGAGCGCCTCCCGAACGCGCTCCCACGCCCGGGCAGCGGCGCCCTGCTGGCTCGGGAAGCACCGCACGGCTGAGTTAGCCCTCGATAGTTTAAAATGTAAAATTATTTGAACAGGAGGAGCCGCCGAAAAACTCATTTTGCAATTTTAGCAAAGCAACAAGCCCTTTCTGAAGCAGCGATTGTGTTCTGGAGACGGCAGAACCCCAACCCACAGCAGCTCCGAAGCCGAGCCAGAGCCTCCCCCAAACTCCGGCAGAGCCGGGGCGAGGGCAGGGGCAGGACTGGCCCTGGAGCCACACGGCTGGCAGCGTTTCTATCCTGGCAGGCAGCTCTCCCTGAGATTTCCCTCCCCCATCTAGCGGGGCAGGCTCCTTCCCCTCCAGCCAGGGCAGCAGAATTCAGTTAAAAAAAAAATTAAAGGGAAAAAACCAAACTAACTAATCCAACGAAACAACCAACCCAGAAAAGTATTTCAGGGCCGAACAAAAATCCATCTGCACTTGCCCGCACCAACCAGCCCCTCCGTGTAATTAATTAAGTGTATTTCTCCCGTAACTCTGCTCAATGAGCATCTGAGGTTTAGTGAAGGTGTTTCTCCTCTCCGCTCCCTGCTAACGCAGGATGTGGCACAGGCATTGTACAAACCCACACTCAGGCATGATGTATGCAAATGTCCGAGCCATTGATTGTGAAATGCATATCAGAGTTAGAGGGGGAAACTATTTAGCCAGCTCGGGTTCGTGGAGAAAAAAAAAAAAAAAAAAAAAAAGTAATTCTGTATCCCGCTGATTTAATATCCGACCGCCACATTCAATCCCCGCCCATGCAGCTATCAAAAGTACCCCTGGGATGTTTGGATATCATCTCCAAACTAACATCTGTGATTATGAAACGCTCAGAAGGGGAAGGTTAATAACAATTTGTTTCAAAGGGCCATGAGTCAATTTTATAAACAAATTCGCGTCGTCTTAAAAACAAACAAACAAACAAACCAACAAGCAAACAAGCGGCGTGGAAGCTGGCACCCACGGGCAGGGGCCGGACCCGGGTGCTCGGGGCAGGATTTGTGCCCGCTTCCCGCAGGGATGGAGCCGAGGCAGCGTGGGACGGCCCG